>NC_138517.1:11434362-14191862 GCF_000230855.2 Cajanus cajan | reverse complement strand
TTAGTCCCTGCAAATATATATTCATTGATTTTCATCCCTTTTAAATTTGAAAGTATTATTTTAAATCCTTCAATTGAACCTAGATAAATCAGGGTCATTTTTGGGATTCCAAAAGAAAATAGATGCATCAAATATTAGATTAATTTTTAATTATTATATTTTATGAATTATCATTAATCAATTATTATGAATTATTTTTTAATGTATTAATATACTAAGCTATGGTCAATAATTATTTTAACACCTAATTATATGATGAATATTATATTGGACTTGTGCTCTAAATGACCTATGATAGGTTGAACTATTCAATTTATATTCAATGAGAAGTGTATACTCGCAAACGATAGGTTACTTAATCATTGTCCTATTAGACAATTAATATGAATTGATCTATTAACATTGTCCTATTAGACAATTAATATGATTTGATCTATTAATCGTGATTGAAGAAAATCTTCTCTCATTTTAGTTCTCCTCATATTTCATACAAAACTTAAATCTGGTGCACAATTCCTTATTTTCTATACTCATTAACAACATGTTGTGATTTGTATCTACTTGATTTCAAGGTTAATAAATTTTACCAATTGGTATCAAAGTCATAGAGATACATGTAACAATTGTTGTCTTTAATTTTATGATTATCTTTCGATTTGAATTAATAAAACAAAATATAAAATGATTCAATTTTTTTAAAAAATTTGTAGATTTCATTTATATATTAAAAACTTTCAATTCAACAATTGAATCATTAAAAGTTTATATAAATAATGGATTATTGAATAAAGTAAGTTTAGGTAAACTTACTCCTAAAATAAACGAATCCACGCACACACAGAAATAATTCAAAAATTGACATTTTAAAATATTATATATTCTGTTTACAAGTTATCAACTTGTACTATACGAGTAACATAATTTAAGAGCCAAATTAAACAATCGTTAAATACTCATATTCAATATTCATATGATAACCTAAATAATCAACAAAGAAATATGATTTATTCTTGTGCCAAATACTAAAATAACAAACATTTTATTTTAATTTTCCATATAAAACTTTTTTTTATTAAATAAAGTATTTCAATGATGATAATACTGTTAAGTGAATCCTACAAATTATAGTTATCGTATAGAACTGCTTAAATGACAATTTTATTTTTTGAGAAAATTAATAAAACTTTTTTATCTAAACTTTAAGTAATTTACAACGAAAAATGTAATCAAAGTTGACCTAATTAGTCTTCAGATTTAACTATTATTTAAACCAATCCTTTCGTTGAATTGACGTGTTCAATAAACAACAATATTCCTGCATTATTAAATTTAGGTCTTCTACTTTAAGTCATATGAACTCATAACTTATTTTAATTTATCAATTTTCATTATTCAAAATAAAAATAAAAATACTTTTAAACAAAATTGTCTCCTAGGCAAACCAAAGACCACTCCACTAGATCCATATTAACGTGCTCTCTCTCTCTCTCATTTTTTTTTTTTTTTTTATAACTTAGTAAGCCACTCCATCATATCCATGTCATTGATGTCAGTCTTCCATATTTGTATCTTGAACACCTTAGGACACTCCATATTATCCAGCTTGTTTAGGTCTCTATCTTCTTTGACTTGAACCGTAGGCCATTCTACTAAGTCTATGCCCACTTATGTAATAATTAATTAACCATAATTTTTCCTATTACAATTCTTGGTCCAAATTCCACCATCATCTGTAGTAAAATATTTATTCACTAAAAGCAAATTAGAGAGTCCTACAAAGTGTGGGAAGCTTTTTAAATTATATATTCATGATGGTCCATCGTACTTTTAGATCATAATTAATCTTTCCTTTTAAAAGTTTTCATCTAAATTTTATTTAAAAAATAAATTAGAGGGATTGTAAAAAAAGTGTGGAATGCTTTTAAATTATACATCTATAGTTTTAGCTATATGTCTGAATTATACTTTGTTTACTTATTATAATAATACTTTAAGAATAGTGATAGAAGAGAAGATAAACTATACAAAATTTTGAAATACCCAACTTATTAATATTAACAATTTTGTTGTATATTTTGTTTAGTCTTTATTATCATCACATGTAAAGTTTGTTGCTTTGTCTATTTTGAATTGAACTTTAACTTGAATAGTAAAAAAATGGCTTAATTACCCTTTCTATCTCAAAATTTCATTATTTTATGTAGAGATAAACATAATTAACTGTATTGAACTGAATTATCAGTTAACTATACTATATTGAACTAAAAATACTAAACTTTTAATTAAAAACCAAACTAAACTGGTTTACGGTTCAGTTTTTTAAAACTAAACTTCTAAAAATATAGTTAAGTGCATTGGAAACTAACTTAATGATAATTTGCTCTTTTTCACTTTGCTCGCTTCATATCAGTTGGCCCTATCTTTTTATTTTATTTTTTTTTTGCCTTCTCTGTCTCTCTTTTGTTTTTTTTTTTTGCCTTCTCTGTCTCTCTTTTTTTTTTTGTTTTTTTTGTTTTTTTTGAATTTCATTGTATGGTCTACACTGGTAACTTTATAATCCTAATGATAATATGCTTTTGTGGTTTATGATGCACCTTGCGAACATATTTTGTACCAGGATTATTAAAAAAGTTTATGCTTCTAGATGCCAAATTCATGTACTAATATTTGTTAATGTCGTGATTAAAATCAGCAAAGTAGAAATTCCAATTCTTGACAGTGATTTTGGAAGTGTTGAAAACTAAAAAGAATGTTTTTTTTTTTTTTTTGTTTAAAAAGTTTTTTGCAGTTATATTTAGAACCAGAATGCATATGCTTTTATTCATAATTAATTGTAGCATAGTGTAGTTCGGTAGGACTAAGAAAATTTCAGTTTAATTCGTATTTATGGAGAAAGATATAGAAAGTTTATTTCTAATCATAACTAAATCTTCTATTTTTGTATAGAGATTGAAGCAAAATAGCTCTTAAAAGATTATTTTAGTTTACTAGAGACATTAACATTTTTTTTAGCTCGACAAAATTTTTATTCTTTTCCTAAAGATTATCTTAAATAGAAATAGAGAACAAAGTAATTAGAAAAACCATAGATTGTTATAAAAGTGTTCTTCTATAGGGATAATCTAAAAAGCAAGGTGTTTAAAAAACATATTCATACAAAACAAAAAGGTTGACATAGATGTTATGTGTCAATTTTTTTCTCGTCTCGAAATTTCTTCCATAAAGGAGCCGAATGAAACAAAAGTTTTGAACTAATTTCCAATTCAGTTTAGTTTAGACAATTTTTTTTTTGGTTTAGTGTAGTTTAATTTTAATAGTTTAGTATAATACAATTCATTTTGCCTATCCCTAATTTTACGAATTTTGTTATGAAGTTTTCTTTATCACAAATTATGCTCTCAAACATTTAGATTTTGGTGATTTGTGTCATTTCATCAATTACGCGTTAAAATACTAATGAAATGCTCACATGACATAGACAAACTTATGATGTGACATGTTTGATCGAGGCTTAATTGCATTTTGTGTCCCAAACTTTTGATTTCTAGTGAATTTTGTCCCCAAGTAATTTTTTCGCAATTTATGTCCTCACTTTGTGCTCTATAGGAGAAATCTCATTTTGATATGTAACTTGTGAAATTGTGCTTCGTATGCTTTCTTTTCATTGGTAATTGTGTTATATATTCCATGAATTGTGAACTGTGAATTGATAGGATTATTTGTGAATCTGAGTGTCTATAATTCTAGTAGGAAACCATTGATTTATAAAACATAGTGAAGATTGACGTTAATTGCATGAATATGTGAAATTGATGTTTCATTTGAGTAATTAACAATATAATAGAGTAGTTTTAGCCATTGATTTATAATCTTACTGTTTGGTTTGGAGTTTTAGGGTTTGGGTTTTGTAATGCGTAGTTTTTGCACATTCTAAAGTTTTTTTTTTTGCAAACTAGTGTTGCGTTGGGCACAAATTTATGATGTTGGACATGATAATTCGTAGTGATCTATGTCTCCTTTGTGTTGGGCACAAATAGGCCTTAATGGACATTGTTTGACGTTGTTTCTATGTAAGATTCTTGTCGGAGGGTTCTAACCTCTCTGCATTAGGCACAAAAAATGTCTTACTAGGCATTATAAAGTCAACATTAGGTTTTGTGATCTTCATAAAAGTTGTATCCATGAATGTTAGCTTTCCAATGACATTGGAATCATACAAAAAGAATGTCTACAACTTAAGTTATGATGAACTTAATGAGCGAAGGTCAAACTATCAAATTTAGACTAAAATGTTGTGATTTTGTAATTTTTAAGCATAATAGATAGTAAAATCAACTCTTAAGAACAACACAAAAGTTGTAGATAATTGTCTTAACTTCTTTTTCTAACTTGCCCAAGTGATCCATTTTTTCAAATTTCTCTTTTCCAACAACCTTTCCTTCCTTTTCAACCATCGTGGCCAATTAAACCATTTCCTCCTTTTTTAGCCATATAGGACGACGTTCAAGCTAAAAAGCTCGAATAAATATCCTTATGTTGGGAATCGCAAACGCACTCACATGCACAATTGCAAGAGAGAAAGTAAATTAACAAGACATAGAGATTTACGTGGTTCGGTCAGAATAACCTACGTCCATGGCTGCACTAAATGGTATTTTCTATTTCATAATTAGGTTTACAATTACATGAGTATTTATAAAAAGGAAAGAAAGCAAATGGGCCAAGCCTAATAAATCCTTCAGACTCCATATACTCAACAATCTCCCACTTGGAGGTTGATCACATCAAATGCACTCCAAAGTAAAAATCTAGTAAACCTTAAAACCATAACACCTCCAAACTAGTGCAACGCCTTCTCAACAATTAACCATGAAGGTCAGTTGAAACTATGCAAAGTTTTAAGTTCTCAATAGTAACCACCTTGGTCAACATATCTGTAGGATTCTCTAACCCAAGGATCTTCTTCAAGAGCAAAGTACCATCATTGATTAGCCCTCTAATGAAATGGTATCTTAACTGAATGTGTTTTGTGTTCGCATGAAACATAGGATTCTTTGCAAGATGAATGGCGCTTTGATTATCACTATAAAGAGCACTATCACACTGTTTCTTGCCCAACTCTTCAAGAAAATTCTTCAACCAAATCATTTCTTTACTAGCTTTTGAAATAGCCATATACTTTACTTTTATGGTTGAAAGTGCAATATGTTTTTATGAAGTTGAGACATCCAACTAACTGTTGTGCCACCTATTGTGAAAAACAAATCCTGTAGTACTCTTCCTTGTGTCTAAACAACCTCCAAAATCTGCATCAAAATATCCTTCCAAAATAACATCATTCTTACTAAAACATAATGCAATCTTAGAAGTACCTTTCAAGTAGCGTAACAACCACTTAATAGCTTTCCAATGCTTCCTTCCTGGATTAGACATGAATCTGCTAACAACTCCCACTGCATGAGCAATGTTTGGTCTAGTGCATACCATTGCATACATTAAGCTACCAACTATAGATGCATAAGAAACCTTAGCCATTGTTGCCTTGTCTTCATCCGTCTTAGGTGAATGCTCCTTTGAGAGATTGAAGCGAACCCCCAAAGGTGTACTTACGATCTTGGCATCTTGCATTCTGAATTTCTCTAATAATTTCCCAATATACTTCTTTTGAGATAATATTAAGGAACCTTCAAATCTGTTTCTACTAATGTTCATGCACAAAATTTGCTTTGCAGCACCCAAATCCTTCATTTCAAACTCTTCAGACAGTTATGCCTTCAATCTATTGATTTCATCCATATTAGATCATGCAACTAACATGTCATGAACATATAATAGTAATATGATATAGGATGGAACAAAATTTTTCAAATAACAACACTGATCCATGGAACACTTCTTGTACCTCTTCCTAGTCATAAAGCTGTCAAACTTCAAGTACCACTGCCTTGGTGCTTGCTTCAGCCCATACAAGCTCTTAGTCAACTTACAGACCAAGTTCTCCTTTCTTGCTATTTGGAAACCCTCTGGTTGCACCATGTATATGTTCTCATCAAGGTCACCATGTAAGAATGTTGTCTTAACATCTAACTGCTCTATATATAAACCCTTTGCAGACACAATGCTCAACACAAGTCTAATATTAGTCATTTTAACTATAGGAGAGAAAATCTCATTATAGTCAATACCTTTTTTCTATTGAAAACCTTTTACCACTAACCTTGCCTTGTATCTCTTGTTGCCATCATGTTCTTCCTTGACCCTAAACACCCACTTGTTCTACAATGCCCTCTTTCCTGCTGGTAGGTTAGTTAAACACCAAGTTTTATTCTTCTCAAGTGACTTCATCTCCTCTTGCATGGCTAATTCCCATTAGGTTGTGTCATCCATCTGCGATGCCTCATGACAACATAGAGGTTCTCCATCATCAGTCAACAACAAATAATTTGCTGAAAGAGAGAATTTATGAAGAGGCCTAATAACTCTGCTAGATCTCCTCAACTATCCTATTTTTTGAGCTCTCACCTTTTCTTGCAATGTCATCTTTTGTGATGTCATCTAACACTGCCTCTTTTTTCTTTGTTGGTTTCTTTTCAGCTTGAACATTTTTCTCAAGTCTGTTCTTGTACACGACATTTTCATTGAAAGTAACATCTCTACTTCTAATGATCTTTCTATTTTGATCATCCCAAAAGCGATATCCCATATCATTTTCTCCATAGCCAATAAAAATGCACTTTCTTGCTTTTAGGTCAAGTTTGTCTTTGTCAACATCTCTAACACGAACATAAGAAACACAACCAAATACTTTCAAATGAGGTATGTTGCTATTCTCACTGCATCTGCCCATAATGTCTTCGGTAACCCTACATGAACTCTTATACTCTTTGCCCTCTCATTCAAGGTCCTGTTTATTTTTTCAGCAACACCACTTTACTAAGGTGTCTCAGGAATAGTTTTAAGCATTCTAATTCCATTCTCAGCACAGTAATTAATAAATTCAGTACTACTATATTCACCACCATTATCAGACTTTAAATATTTAACTTTTAATCCTATCTCATTCTCAACAAAGACTTTCCACTTCTTAAAGGTATTAAATACTTCTGATTTTTGTTTCAAAAAATAAACCCATACCTTTCTGGTGGAATCATCAATGAAAGTGACATAATATCATGATCTTCCCAATGATGAGACTGATGTTGGTCCGTACACATCTGTATGAACAATATCCAACTTCTCAACCTTGGGCATCCTCCCTGACTTGGAAAAAGTAACTCTCTTCTACTTTCCAAACGCACATGGTTCACAGAAACCAACTTCTACCTCTTTTAGTTCTGGAATCTTCCTCTTTGAGACTAGTATCTTCATACCCTTTTTGCTCATATGACCAAGTCTCTAGTGACAGAGTCGAAGAGTGACCAACATCATCACTAACTAAATTTGCTTCTTTTGCAGGAAATTCTACCATGTAAAGGGTTCCTTTCTTCTAGCCGCGAGCAACAACTAGATTACCCTTCACCACCTTCCACTGACCATCTTCAAATGTAACTCAATATCCCTAAACATCCAGCATACCCATAGAGATTAACATTCTCCAGTCCTGGAATATATCTAATGTCTTTCAGTGTTCATACTATACCCGTAGAAGTTCTAAGATTTATGTCTCCCATGCCTGGAATGTCTAAAGCTTCATCATCTACTAGACGAACTTTGCCAAAATTTCCAGTTTTGAAATTTTTCATCAAGTCCTTGTAAGGAGAAGCATGGAAAGATATACCATAATCCATGATCCAAGATTCAAACTTAGTCTCAACACAACAAATCAATGCATCATCAATGTCTTCTTGTGTTGCATTCACTGTGTTGTCATGCCTCTTTTCTCTAGGGGCAAAAGGAGCAGTACACTGGTTTCTAAAGTGGCTATTTTGCTTACAATTTCAACAGATTAGTTTCTTGTGAGGTTTGGACTATGCTCGCTTCTTGGATTTTGATCTATCACGCCTAGAACCTTGCCCCCTTTCAGGCCTTTTATCTCTACCTTCTATGCTCAATAAAGAACCTGCTGACTCTCCGGTGTTTATCCTATGAACATCCTCACCAAGGGTTAAATCCTTAATTCCTTCGAAGGTCAATTTCGTAGTCCCAGATGTATTAGCGACTGTTGTGACAATTTTTGACCAACTATCAAGCAATGAGGATAACAACAATAGGGCTTGTACTTCATCATCAAATTTAATATCCATTGATGCTAATCTCGACAGTAGAGAATTAAATTCATTCACATGATCTGTAACACTAGCACCTTCTCCCATCTTCGTATTAACTAGTTGATGAATAAGAAATACCTTGTTTGATGCTGATGGTTTCTCGTACATGTTTGATAATTCGTTTATCAAACCATATGTTGTCTTCTCATTGACAATGTTGTAGGCGACATTCTTTGCCTATGTCAATCTGACGACCCTTAGAGCTTGTCGATCTAGCAAATTCCAATCTTCCTGAGACATCATTTTTGGTTTATTCTCAGACAGAGGCTGGTATAGCTTCTTTGGATACAAATAATCTTCAATCTGCATCTTCCAAAATCTGAAATCACTCCCATCGAACTTGCCAATCTTCATTTTCCCGTCTTCTGCCATTACTCTCACTCGCGTGAAACCCTAGGCTCTTGATACCAGTTGTTGGGAATCGCAACCGCACTCACACGCACAATTGCAAGAGAGAAAGTAAATTAACAAGATACAAAGATTTACGTGGTTCAATTAGAATAACCTACTTCCACGACTGCACTAGATAGTATTTTCTATTACATAATTAGGTTTACAATTACATGAGTATTTATAAAAAAGAAAGAAAGCAAATGGGTCAAGCCCAATAAACCCTTCAGACACTACATACTCAACACCTTATTCATTTAATTCTTGTTTCGAGCCGATCCAACATTGACTCTCTTAATAAAAAAAACCTCTTTTATATTCCAACAAAAAGATTTCACTATACCTTCTTCCTCCTTAAAAATGTATGGATCATCAACCTTGAATGGTTTAGTTTGAGAAAAAATAGTGTTTTTCTAATTTGCATAATAAGCTCCAACTTCATAATGTTTTTGATCAGCATCAACTACCTTTAAATTTCCTTCTTCATTCCAAAAGAAAATTTTCTAATGAAGGGTTGAAGGTACACACTTGCAAAAATCACTTTTAAAATCATAATTTTAAGATTAGTTAAGACATAATTGATTTTAAAAGCGATATAGTGATAATTTTGTAAATAATGTCACTAATTTTAAAAATTGATTAAATTCTAACCAATTTTAAAAGTTCTTTTAAAATCAATTAACCTTTAAGATCGATTACTTTTAAGAACTAATTTATTATATAGTATACAAAACCGGTTCTTAAATACTCAATTTTAAAAGGTCTCTCTTAGTAATACTTTTAAGATTGATTATTTAAAAATCAATTTTGTAGATGATATATAAAATCAGTTCTTAGATAACTAATCTTAAATAACCTTTTGTAAAATATTGTCACCAATTTTAAAATCAATTAAAAGTTAATTAATTTTAAAAGTTCTTTTAAAATCAATTTTGTAAATAATATCATCACAAGATCATAAATAAGACAAATATGTGATTGTGAATTGAAACTGTGGTGAAAAAACAATTTTTTCATGGTCTTTTGTGTTTGATAAAAATAAAAATAAAATGCAATTAGTGAGGATAAATGTTAATCCTTGTAGTGTGCCAATAATTATATGTTTTCTTGTTGGTTGCTACTTGTTCATACTAAATATGATTATGTTACTAACTCTTTCTTTCTTTCGTTTATTTTGGGGCTGTGACATGTTAGAGATTTTATGAGCATGGAGAAGAGATGTAGGTGGCACAAGAAACTCCCTTAAAATCCTATATGGATATATTTGTTGTCGGGTGAGCATTCTTTGTTGCAAGTATCTTAATCTTGAGTAGAGAGGAGGGGTGATAAGAAGTTTGAAGGTGTCTTGAGGGTTGAGAATGCAACAAAATGCTAGAGATATATATTTACTACCTCATATTTTTTATGAGTTTTGTTCACGTGTTTTTGGAAAGTCGAAACTATGTCTTGTGCCATTAATTTGAGGATTAGAAGCTTATAGAGAAACTTAAAACAATTGAGAGGTTAAGATAGTAAAAGGAGCTTGTGAGGAGGGTAACTGTTGATAAATTAGAAGGTAAGTTGAGATTTGAAGGGTAAAGGGTATGATTAATTCTAAACTAAACTAAGAGAGCACTATATAGTAATGACAAAAAAAACCTATGTTAATGGAAGTGATTTGGAGTGTAAAGCTAATATCTTCACACTAAAAGAAAGTATTATATATTATAATCATATCATACCTAAATTAATGAATATAGATCACCAAAACAAAAACAAGCATGTTTCTGTTTCTAGTTAAACTATGAAATTTAGGTACCAAAACCATGACCCGAAAATGGTAAAAAGACCAACTTTACAACTGCACCATTTTCAACAGAGGTCTTGTTTTGAGACAAAACCTTTTTCTATAATTTTTATTGGTAAATCTTAACTCTATACAAGATTTTAAAGTCATTGCACTTTCGTAGCTCAATTCGGACCATATGTTCTTTTTTTCCAAAACTAGTCCTATATGGAACCCAAAAGCTCATCTTTTGACACAAGATGAATTTTGGAGTGAAACCCGTCCCTACTATCCTATTTTTAGGTGTATAAAGTCTGTTTTGAGGTCTTTTAAGGTTTCTCCCAATGGATTTTAAATGTATCCTTGAAAACCCCTTGTTTCTAAAGTTGTTTTTGACTTGAAACTTGAAACGTACGTTATATTTAATCCATTTAAGTTTTTTGAGTGAGACCAAAGCCCACAACTTTGGATTATTACCCTCCAAAATTCTTTTAAGGTCTCACATAAATTTGGAATGTGTAGCATGAGTTTGGTAGGAAAAACCCATTTTCTAGGATTGTGCATTTTACAATCTTCCAACGCATGCTATTTTCAAACTGCTTGACATTTTTAGTCAAACCAAACTTAATAAACCACATTTAGCCCATATGAAATTTGTTTTGAGGTTCGATAATGATTAGAGTTCGGTACTTTAATTTGTGTAGAAATTCTTGAAACTGTAAACCTTTGATGTGCATAACTTTCAAACCATAACTCCTTTTTTTTTGGGTGAAATCAAGGCTCAAAATCCTATTTTAGCCATACTAAATCTATTTTGAGAATTTAGGATTAGGGAGCATAGCTTGATAATATTGTTTCTTAAACCCACTTCTTATAGGGGTGCAAAATACAAGGGAACTTTAGTTAAATAACCCATTCTTGACCTTAAACTTATCCAAGTACTTGACCTTAACACTAATTCGGGGTTCGGGGTTTTAAGAATTACCCAAGTACTTGACCTTAACAGTAATTCTTATACCTAAACCCTAATAAATACAAAAATAAATAATAATTAAACTTTCGGGGTGTTATAGTTTGTGTTTGACTAACCAATTTGTATTCTTGCATTGTGAGTTAGAGCAAAATGTTTCTTACTCTTTTTTCTTTTGTGTTGTCTTTTGGTTTTTGTAGGTAATCATCAACATGATGCTGAGAATGTCGATGATGAGGCTTAGTCCTCAACATTGGATCTTGCTCTGATAGGACACCTAACACTGGAGAATTAGTTAGGATTTGAGTAGTTTAATTTTAATTCCTTCATAATTTAATACTTTCACTAAGTATAGTTTATGTTAAAATGTGATTCTCTCTACCCAAGTGAACTTTAAGTTTTATTTATTATATTGAGTTTATTCAATTTATTTTATATTATGACATGCGAGGTAGAGGGTGTCACATTTAGTATTAGTATCAGAGCCAGGTTGATTCAAACCAGATTGTGTGTTATGTCCTATGATTGTGTGTTCTATGTGTACTTTGATGTGTGATTTGGTATGTGTTGTGATATGTTTATTAGCTTTAACTTCTTTTTCGATTTTTTTTTGTTTGGATACATCTTGCTTATGTAAGAAATAGTGATTATTGGTATACCACTCATCTAGCTACTATAGGTTTGAGTGGTGATGGAGAATGCTTGCATGCTATCTTTGCAAGACTATTCAAAAAATCCTTTTTGTGTGATATCGAATCTTTTAGTTGTACTCCTTGACTTTTGTACAACTTATTTCTTCGTGTCACTTGTTTGTTCAAAATTCAATTGCTCGTCTTTTCTTAATTTCTTATCTAATGGATGCAAACTCTATCTAATGGTCTTGCTCATAATCCTCACTACTACAGGATGTATTATCTATATCGGTTCTGTAAAGTCATCTACATCAGTTCTAAAATCGATGTAAAATAAAATGACTTAGAAAATATATACACTTTTACATCGATTTTTAAACCGATGTAAATATATACCTAAATTTACATCGGTTATTAGGAAAATCAATGTAGATATATGTATAAATTTACATCGGTTATCAGGAAAACCGATGTAGAATGTATATCTTTATCTACATCTGTTCTCACTTCAACCGATGTAGATTGGTATTTAAAAAAAAAAAAGAAAGAAAAATCTTGTTTGTTTTTAGATTCTTTCTGATTTAATCTGTAATAAATGTATGTATAATTTTTAGACAAATTTTTCATCTATATAAAATGAAAAAATATCTTGTATCAAGATTAACTTGACCACCAAACCACAATAATAAAAATCACACTAACAAATTCAACATCCTCCCTAATGCCTTACCAACATGAACTAGCCCACTGTTGAATTAACAATAAATAGAAGCCAAGAAATATATATGGTCTATCTATTCTTGCAATTTGGGCAGCTAACATGTATATGATCACTCTCATTCTTTTATACTACTATAACTTTAAATAAAGTAAGAGAGACAATAATTCAACCAATACAACAATTCCAGCCCCTCATTTAAACCTACAATTTATGCAACTAGTAAAAAAAAAATCTGAAAAGCAATTGAATCATGCTAAGAAAAATATACATCATTGGGCTTACCATGCAAAGAACAAAATCAAATGGCAACATTATTTTTTAAGAATATTTCCTATGTACCGACTAATATAATTTTTTTAAGAATATTTCCTATGTATTTTACATTATAATTTTCTATACAACATCTAACATTGCTAAGAATAAGAGAAAAATACAGAAAGATTAGATATCATGGAAGTTTATCCCTAAACCAAACCGTCAAACAAAAATATTAATTAAAACTTTGGATAACACACTAACAGTATATTTTCTTTACCAATAAATTATAAAACCATATAAAAAAGTTGTTAATCAGATAAATGCTAACAACTCCTTTTTCTAACATTTTTTAAAAGTACAATAAATGATAAAGGACTCATACCGTATTATGCATATCTATATTTAATTATCAAGAAAGATATCAGCGGGGTTAAAAGTACAAAAGTAATGTGTAATTAACAATTTTCATATGTATAAAATTTTACACGAACATGTATTGCTATATATGGAGGAAGAAGTGTGAAGTACAATTGTTATCCTAGTGTGTTATCTTGATTAACTAGATATAGTCTTTAATTACTTTCCATTCTTTAAATAAAGCCCTTTTCTCGCTGATTCTGCACTAAAGAACTGCATGCATCAATAGAAATTTGTTAGCAAAAAAGGTAAAGATATATATTAATCGGATCCAATTAATATATACCAATTAGGACGTAAGCAACATGCATAAGCTTTATATAGAAGAACAAACAGAAAATTATTCGCTGCCAACCTAACTCGTAACCACCTTTGGTGTTTGGATCAAAGAACAAACCTATACAGAAAGATACGCAACATATAAATTTAAAATACATTTTACTTAATTTTTAAAAAATAAAAAAAAATATTTTTAAAAATTAGCTAATTAAAATACATAAATTTATGAAATAGAATTCATTCCTAGAAGACCAATAAACTTACCTTGACAACTTTATCTTCTGATGTACACACTTTAAGGGACCGGATAATGCATGAACTTAGGCCAGTAATTGAGTTGTTGAGAGAGAGTCTACAAATTGATACAGTTAGAAGATACCGAATCATTGGGATAGACATGTGGCTAAAGCAATAATTGAAAATCACAAGATGGGGATTTCCATAAATACACTTCTTGATGGATTTTATTGTACCAGTGTGCCCAACACTACAAATTGTATTAAGCCCATCAACAACCTGTTAATACCAACACATACAGTAACTTTCAAATCAAAATATGCTTACAAGTTATAACTTTCACTTAATTGCTAAATATATGAAATTAGCTAAAATAATAACAAATAAGCACAAATGTGAATC
Source organism: Cajanus cajan (assembly GCF_000230855.2). Lineage (NCBI taxonomy): Eukaryota > Viridiplantae > Streptophyta > Magnoliopsida > Fabales > Fabaceae > Cajanus > Cajanus cajan. The sequence continues at coordinate 14,177,524 of NC_138517.1, read as the reverse complement.
TTAGATCAACAAGAGAAATATCATAGAAAAAGAAGGTATAACTTGAGTAAAATTAATCAAGTTTCTACCAGCCTAATATAGCAATTTATTGAAGGATGAAAATCTGTTTTCCCATCCCTGCCAAAAGGTGATCAAACAATGATCAAGTCATTCTTATTTTTACTTTACTATTTATTCCCTCTCCTGACTCTCCCACTGGGACTATATCATTAGCAAAAGCATGCAATGAGGCACAAGCTCCTTCATATACTCAGTAAGTACATCCAATGCCAATGTAAACAGAGGATACAATTGACACAATGTCTGTAGGTCTTTGGAGCTTGGTTCAACAGAAATTTTCTCCCATTTGATAAGTTCATTTAACATTGAGTTTGTATATTCATGTATCTTAACTTCACCTACCCGATATCCAGTTGAATTTGAAGCATCCACATGCACACTATATATTCCACATGGTTGCTCTTCCATGTAACTTAGACATCCTATCCCATTATGAGCTTCATTATCTGAAGAAAATTAATATTAATAAGTCATACACACAAATTGTTCCAAATTTTAATTTACATATTCAAGAACTGACATAACTAACTACAGTCTTAAAACCTAGAGCAAGCCAGTAGATTTAAATGCGTTAAACCAGAAAAACCAAGGGTATTTTTTATAATTAAACCAGGACTATGATGCACCGATACGATACGCGTATCGGATATGAGACGTATCCGATACGGCGATACGATTATTTTAAAATATATAAGATACGATACTTGTAAGATACGTGTCATTATATATATCAATGTTCATATATTATAATAATTGTGTACATGTAATTATGATCAAATTCATAAACATTAAATATATAATTGCTATTTTGCAAATCCAAATTAAAAACATACTTATTGTACATTACTAAAAATAAATAAATTATAAATCATTTCATCATAGATTACTTTTTATTGTTTACAAATAGAAATAATATTACCAATTTCGTTCCTTTCTTAAAATTATCTATATAGAAGATAATTTTCATTTACAGTTCATCAAAGACAAATATTTCTATGTTTCTATATTAAACATGTTTATATATCTTATTTAGCTGTAATGTATATTTTATAATTTTTCAAAAATTTGAATACTTTATCGATACGTATCACTAATAAGTATTGGTGAAGTATCTGAGAGTATCGGAATTCAATAAAATTTTCATAATATTTTTAAAGGCTAGGATACTTCATTGACACGTATCGGTGAAGTATCCAAGAGTATCGGATACGGATACGTATCGGATACGGATACGTGAAGCAAATTGAAGTATCGGTGCTTCATAGAACCAGGACATTCAGTTTTTTGACTTTGTATTGCTTTTCTCATTCAATTAACAACGGCAATGCAAGCCTATCTTTCATCATCTTCCACATTTCAAAAACTTCATTTCCAAACTAAAAATCTCCACTGTTAGTAACGGTACCTTTAGATTCACAATTTTCCACCATCAACTATAAAGGCCTAGCACATTTACATTTATCCAAACAAACACAATGCAACCTCGACCCACACACATTCACAAAATGCCCCAACGTCTGAAATTTCAAATTCACACTATGTGAAGCACCATTAGTCAAAATCTTAAGCAGGGTATACCTCAAAGATACCATAGAAGAAAACGCTAAAGGAGAATCCTCAAGCAGGTGAGAACAACCAACAGCCATACCCAAATCATGATCGACTCAAACAAACCAAGACTCAAGAACAATACCATGGACAATAAACACTAACAACTTAAAATCACTAACCTTGTTACCAAGCGCTTCTTTTAGAACCCTTCTCACAAAGAAAGGCTCAGAATTGGTACTCATCACAACCACCTCGTCAGACCCATCAATCATGTCAGTATCCGCTTCTGCATCATCCAAAGTTAGAGGCTTTTCAACGGCGAGAATCGAAGGAGCATCGTCGGTGAGGCTCTCCGACAAGGCTTCGATGGTGGGTCTATCGCAACCCTAAACTTATGAATCCTCAAGTCTTCCCTTCGACGACGAACTCGTGAGCACCACCACGTTTCGGGAGAGCTTCTTCGGACTTCGGAGGGGTCTGTGGATTTGAAGCATTAACAACTGTGGATTTGGAGCATTACCAACTAGGGTTGTCGACGGTCAGGAGGAGAAGAGCCCGCGAGAGTGTCGAGAGTCTATCCAGAGGGTTTGCCCGCGTATGGTGAATTGCGCAAAAATTTGGCTTTCACAGTCAAAAATTTTGCTTGTTTATAATGTATTACTAGTACTTGTTCAAACTCTTTAATTAACTTGGTTTGTTTCCTCTTAGTCAACTAGACATAATCCTTAGTAAAGATTAATTATTTTTTAATCATGTTCAATTGCTTTGTCTTGATAAAGTGTTGTCCTTAATGAGAGTAAAAGTGTTTAGTTATGATTGTCAATCAAGTTATAAATTTTTTAATTGAAATATTCAAGTATACATTATTTTCTTTTCTTGAGACTTAAGAATACAATTGAGCTAAGTGACATCCCTTTAGTTAAAGAATTCTTAAATTTTTTTCTTTGAGGACATGTCTAGTTACCTTTTGCGAAGAAATGGAATTTATTTTATAGGTGGATTAAAATTATTCAATGGTGAAAGGTTAGGACTATGAATCATTACTAGAAGTCAAACTTGATATCATAACTCAACAAGGAAAGAGTTAAGTCTAGTATTGGAGATCTTGCATTCTTGGGAAAGAATTCTTGAACTAGAATTGGTTGACATATGACCGCATAAACTTACTCTATGTTTCCTTGATCCAATCCTACACTTGAAAAGGAGTTGGTGAAATTTTCTATCATGTAGCTTTGTTTCTTCCTCCACAAAGCATTCTTGTTGTTACTCCATGTCACTTTACTCAAAAGAATATATGTAGCTTTCTCTATCTATCTTTTCAACACGACCGAAGATTTCGAGGACAAAATTTCTTAAATGGAGGGAGAATTGTAACATTGCAAATTTTTTAATAATATAATAGTTTATTTATTATTTATTTTTATATTTATTAAGGTTATTTTCTTATAATTGTTTTAATTAATTAAATAGGTTTTATAAAATATTTTAGGAACTTTTAATAATTATGAGTGTTTTAATTAAATAATGAATATTCATGAAAATTATTTTGTTTAATATTTATTAGAGAAATATGTTTTTTATGATATTTTAAGATAATAAGTATTTGGAGAAAATATGTATTTTTATTGTTATTGTTTATATATTTTATTTTAATTATAATTGGGTTGGAAGAAAGAGATTTATTTTATATATTATATATTTGTTAATTATTAATTATTGTATTTTGTTATAATTATTTGGATTGGGAAAAATATGTTTATTGATATATTATTTATTTATTTATTTTTAAAAATTTTGGGGAAAGGAAAAGATAACTATAGTTAAAGTATTTTAACTAGATGGTTAAAAGGAGGTTAGGATTTTTAAAAGAAAAGTTTTCTTATCAAGCCCTTTTTACTTCTCTATTTTTATATATGTGCTTCAGAGCTCAAAGAATAAGAGTAGGAAGAAAATTAGTCCAGAGTCATGCATCCTTCATCTAGAGCTTGTCTAGGTAAATAAAGAAGTATGAAACTTCATTCTAGGTGTAGTTTGTATGTTGGATAATGAGATTAACCCTCAATCCCTTCTTTGTTGCTTGTATTGTATAAAAGTGGTTTCCTCGATTGATTTCATTGTGTTATTTGATCTTCCATATGATGTACTATAGTTCTATTTTATGTGGTGCGGTTGTATATGTTTCCAATTTTGTGATTAAACATATAATTGTGCACCCTAAATGGTTATTGTATGAATAGTTAATAGAGGTATATAATTAGAATGTGAAATTATTTTTATTTGAGTAATTGATGGCATAATAGAGTAGTATTAAGCTTAAATAATGATTTTTACTAATTGGATTAGAGAAGAGAGTTTGAATGTGAATTGTTTTAGATTCTGAAAACTCTAGTATGAACAGACCTTGGTATTTATTTGATTTCTCTGCATATGATTAATGAAATTGAGTTCTTATTTTTGGGTTAGAAAGTAGACATTTAGAGTTACAATTTAAACTCAAGAATCACATAAAAATGTTAAGGAATAACCAAGTTATGTGATTTAAAAGACGAATCTCATATTCTATGCGCGAAACATAACGTGCGTACATTGTAAACTTTTTGAGTAGACTTAAATGATAGAATTAGGTTTTTGGATCTTCATGAAAGTTTTAGCAATGGATGTCAGATTTCAAATTCCATTTGAATAAAATAAAAAGGAGGTATAGAACTCCAATTATGATCAAATTAGTGAGCAAAGGCCGATCTGTCAAATTTAGGCTAAAATATTGCAATTTTTTAATTATTTAAAATAATAGATGACATATTTAGCTCTTGAGGTCAGCATAGAAGTTAGAGATAATTGTATTAAATTGCTAATAAAGTTAAGAACAACTTGATATCATATATATATATATAGGATGTTTGGATTACACGATGCCTTACAAGGTTAAGTTGTGGAAATGTAGTTTGAAATCAAGATGATGAATAACTTTACCCTTTAAGTGTTTGATTTTATGAATGATTTGAGATACTTATATCAATGTTTAGGAAAGATGAATTATGGTAGAAAACAATTGTTAATAGGTTATGATGTAAGTTGATTATTAATGACTTGAGGTGTTATAATGATAGCGATATCTAAGGACTTCATGTGTGATAGTGATAAAGTTGCTAGAAATTCTTAGTGACATTGATCTTAGTAATTATGGTTAAGGTTCTAAAATATGATTAAACTATCTTATAATGATTCATACTTGAGGTCTATTAAATAATGTGTAATCATTGTATTATTTAATATTTGGTTATAATGTGTGAGTATGTAATTGATATGACATATTGTGAGCTTTATATGAATTGATTGATGTGCTTTAACATTGATGCATTTGATGTGTATGAATCCTATGAGGGTCACATGATGTGAAGTCTAAGCAAGGGTTAGCCATGATATAATATGATAAGATGTGTGATGTGTTATAATATAAGACCATGTGAATATAATATATGTATAGAGTCTGTTTGACATGCATCATATTTATAAAATGTTTTTAAAGGGTATGATATGGAATACACCACCAGGGAAGGTTTCTTGTGTAAAATATTTGGAACCAACCTTAGAGATAACTCAGTTTGGAAGTCTCAAGTTTTCCCTTGTGAGCATGGGATGTGTTTTGGGCGATTTAGCTATCCCTACTAGATCCTAGTAGTATGTCCTTCTAGTGAAAGTGCGTAAAGGGTGTGACCCGACATGTACTCCTAGACTACTCTATGTTCATTGCTAGCGACAATGTACAAGTGTGATGTGCGATGTTTTTACTGGCGCCACATGCATGATAACATGTAGTTCGTGTCCATTGCATATGCATTATAATCTTATTTGTTGTTGCTTACTATGTTATGATGATGTGTAATTGTGTATGTTATGTCATGTTTATGTATTATTTGTGTAACAACTCGGACACACCAGAATGAGAGGGATCCAAAGATTGTACAAGTATGAGATTATATGTTAAGGATAACTTAAAGGAATGAATTTGTACTATTTATACTAACAAGATGCATATACTTTTTGATAGCTTATTCCATAAGAACTCCATAGTTAAGCATGCTTGACTTGGAGTAATTCAAGGATGGGTGACCTTCTAGGAAGTTTTCCAGAAAGTGTGCGAGTGAGGAAAAATCACATTGAAAAGTCTTGTGTTGGTTTATGGGGTCAATCGTTGATCCTAAAAACATAAAAACATCTCAAAAAAGGCTACCTACAAAGGGTTTTGACTGATGAAGGGTTTTGACCAACGAGAAGTTGTGTGAAGTGTCATCGTGTGGAGTGTCATGGAATGGATCCGTTGAGATGTCAAATTTGAAGGAAGTTTCATTATTCACTCTAAATTGTGACACGTGTACATCACTAAATAAACCTCTACTAACTTTTGGTAACTTCTTTAACTCCTTTACTTCGATGCTCGAAAATCTCAATTGATAATTGCCTCACCTGAGTCTTTCTCCTTTCATCTTTGCTCTTCAAGTCTCTTGAAAATTTACATATAACAGTAACATTCACTAATGTGGTAGGGGCTTTTTATGTTGAGTGTTTTGGAATTCTATGTTGGTCCTGGACGTGACATATATCCTAACAACATAGAATGTCTAAACATTCTATGACAAGTCAACATGCAGTGTAAAATGTTCACTTTCAATGTTGAGTGGTTAACGCTTGTCATAGTATGGGTACCAAATGTGATGTTTTAATCACATTGACACCTAAATTCTATGATAGGTGTGACATTCTATGACAGGTGGTCATACCTATCATAGAATGTGAAGTTAGATGAAAACACATAGAAGGGGGGGGTTGAATATGTGCATGTGTGAACAAAGGAATTTTAAAAATATTTTCATAGAGAAGCTCTTTTTTGTCCAATAAAATATGAATTTAAATATTTGAAGACTGTGCAAGGTTTGCTTAGCAAAATATTTTGCATCTAAGAGTTTATCATCTGCTCAAGGAAAATGTTTCTTAAAATAATATGTCAAGTGCGTGCATTTTCCTTTTGAAGAAGGTTGCATTGAGAAATAAGTAGTAGACGAAACTTTCAGTATAATAAATTAGCTAAACAAAGTTTGCATCTGCACTTGAGAAATAAGTAAAGAAAATGTTCCTTAAAAGGAAAATGTTCTTTAAGATACGCAAGTATATTTTTTGTCTGAAGATGGTAAAAAAAATGATTAGTGGACGAAATGTTTAGTATGATATAACAACTAAATAAAATTTTGTCTGAAAATAGGTAAAGAGTGTAAAGTGTTTTATATTGATTCGCTCAGACTGAGCTACATCCAGTCTCATGTTCCACTAGATTTTCAATTAAGTACAAATAGTATTATCGAAGACTTCTAGCCCGCCAACTTCACTCATTACCGCTAGTATTCTTTGATCAGCCTTTTCAGGCTTATAATGAGTATTCTCAACCACTCCTGGTTGGCCAACTTCACTCATTGGTGTAGACGCCCAATTTCGTCTAGGCTCACAAAAGCAATGAAATAGACCTCTATTATCAAGGAAAGGAGCTCCCGAAGCATGGAAACAACAGGACATGACATCAGAAGACCTAAAGCCTAAATAAGCTGGTTTTGGTAGCCCAGAATTGGTGGTTCCAAGATTAGAACGGGCTGTTCCCAAAATAGAATGGCCCGTTCCAAAGCAAGTTGTTACAAGCAAGATTTAAACCCAGAACGGGACGTTTCACTTTAGGAACGGGCTGTTCCAGATTTTTATTTTACTCATAATAGACTTGCCCAGAACGGGCCGTTCTAAAAGTGGAACGGGCCGTTCCAAATCATCAAATGGGCCTAAAACCCTAGTTTGGAACATGCCGTTCCATAATAACTTATTGTAAGTAAAATTTGAACCTAGAATGAGCCGTCCCACTTTTGGAATGCACCGTTCCAGATTCTTATTTTACCCATAACGGATCAGCTCTCTCTCCTATTGTATTTCTTTCTTGAATTTCGGTGAGGCAATTGTAGTGTGAAAGGTTGTCACAAAGCACCTTGATTTTTCATATGTGAAGATCTAACAAAGCTTGTTACGAGGTATTTCAATCAATCTTCTTCTCTAACTTTTATTTCTTATGTTTATCTTCTTCTCTATCTTTTATTTTTCATCTTTAATAAACATTGTTATAACAAAAACAATCATGTAGATATTTTAGAGTCAATTGTTTAATTTAAATTTTAAGCATGTAAATTGTTCTTACCGGAAATCTGCTGTAGAAATGATCCGCCAGGTAAGATCGGTGAGCCTCCTTCACTGGTACGCTGGTGCTCCAAGATGGGGTGGTACCTGCAAAAGAGACTCTGATGATAAAGTTAGGATTTGTATGAGTATGAATCTAGTATATATAATGCACGTACCTTGATGTATATTAGGGTTGCGTTGGGCCTTGGGCCTGAGATTAGTTGTGATTTGATTAGGTAGGGAATCTCGCCTAGACCGAGATTTCCTGAGATTGGTTACGATCTATTTAAGTGCCAAGCTGACGCCACGTAGCGCGTGCCCGAGGTCAGCTCGCACTGTGGTACCGAGCTCGGAGCTCGGCCTCGGAGTACGGATAGTACACTAGTCCCCCGAGCTCCGAAGACCGTAGGTCGAGGAGTTAAGACCGAGCTTGTCAAGTGGGTGCGACCTTTCGCGTACGCCTGCTTGCTGAGATGCCACATGTCATAATTGGTCACTTCCAAAATGTGCAAGTGGCGCGTTAATGGAAGTGACAGTTATGTAATGATGGTTTTCCATTAATGTGTCGTCAGACGTGCCCCTTGGCTGACACGTGGCGTGACCGTTTTGAATTTGGGAGAAAACCTTCTTTTCTCTCACTTGCGCCTTTCACCTTTCACTTTACTCTTTTCGTTTTCTATCTCCCTTGGCTTCTTGCGCAAGCTGCTTTGTGCACTTTCGCTTCTGTCCAGTCTCCGTCGCTGTTTTCATAGTTTTCGTCGCCGTTTCTCGTAATCCCGTCATTATTAGGGTTGTTTTGTGAGGAAGAGTATCAGGTACTTCCTTTCTACAATACTCTTTTTTATTTTCCCCAAATCTTCTTTTTCTTCTTCCCAAATCTTCTTTTTCTTTAATGGTTGGTGGAAGTGGTGCCGATTCTTCTACGCCTGCTAGGGGCAAGGTGCGGGGCAAGGCGGTGGCTACCAGGAAAGTCGTTGTCGAGAAGAAGGACCCGCCTTCGCCCAAGGACCTAGAGCCAGGCATCCCTGGTTACGACTGGGTCAGGCGTGAGATGGCAGGGGTCCAGAGCGTTTTTTGGTCCTTTCTTGAAGTTAATGGGATCCCGAGGTCGTGTAGGGTTTGTGACCCTTCCATTTCCCAGATGATCCGGCTTGAACCCTGTCAGGCCGGTGAGGGCGTGTTCATGGGGAAGTCTACTGACCCTCCCCATTTCTATATGTACCACTATTTTTTTAGGGATTTAGGTGTCTGTCTTCCCTTCACTCAGTTCGAGTGTGATTTTTTGAACTTTGTCAACTCGGCTCCTTGCCAGTTGCACCCCAATAGTTGGGGTTTTTTGAGGGCTTTTCAAGTCTTGTGTACAGTTTTAGGGATAAAGGTGTCTCTTCCCGTTTTCCTTCATTTTTACCAGTTGAAGTTGGGCGTTCCACCATGTGGCATACTATCTTTGAGTGGGAGTAGGAATGGGGGTTTGTTTACTCTCTACTCCCAGTCGTACAAAAATTTCAAACGAGTTTTTCCGAGTCGCTCTTGTGAATGTCGACCCATTAGAAGATGGGGTGTTCTACTTCAGCGGGCTGCCGAAATTTCCCTTCTATTGGTGCCCCCGACCGTCTAGGTTTCTTGGGGTGGGCCAAGTGAAGTTGACGGCTTCGGAGGCGGCCGCCATCGAGAACCTCGCCGTGCTTCCTCGTCCGCTATTGCAAGCTCGTTCTGTCACTTGCGAACTCGGCGTATAGGTAGTGGGGCTTGGAGAGTGAGTATTTTGTGTTTTGGTGGTTTGTCGAAGTTTGGGTAAATTCCCTTTGTTGATGTGTTTTATTTCCTGCCTGTAGGTATCATGGGGAAGAACTTGTGGCGTGAGCTAAAGCATCGCTACAATGTTACCGAGCTCGAGGTCCCCGAGCCTCGAAAGGAAGATGCTTCCCCCCTGAAAGTTAACCGAAAGAGAAAGAGGGGAGCGAAGGAGGTCGGGGGGACCTCTGCCCCTCCGGACATCGAGGAGGTGACCTCCAAGGCTGCCGACGCTGGTGCGGTGGACCTTACAGAGAGTCCACCACCCAATGGGGCTCCTCAGGTGGCCTCTGAGGAGATGGCTCAGACTGTAGGTTGCTCAACCTGCTGAGGTAGTGAGTACCTTATCTCTTCTATTGTGCTTTTCTGTTTTCTGACCTAGGGTCGTCTTCCGCAGGTAGGAGATGTTGCTGAGGTGGCGACCCAAGCTTCTAGGCAAGCCGCCCAGGCTGCCGAGGTGGCGGCTCCAGCCACCGAGCAGGCTGCCCATGCTGTTGAGGTAAGTAGTGTTCCTTGATTTTCGTGATTTCCTGTATGTTGTCCTTTTTCTTTTCTGACATGGCGCTGGTTTCTGCAGGCGAGGTCGGAGGTTCCTATCGTGGACTTTCCAGTTGCCGAGCAGGGGATGCTGGCTTCCGCCTCTGTCGAGGCTCGTGGCAAAGGGCCGAGTCTTGAGGTTCCCGTGTCCACCCCTGCAGCTTCGGCGCCGCCGTCTGGTTCATCGCAGGGGGCTTCCCGGAGCCAATACGTAGCCCACCACTTCGGGAAAGGCCTTTCAAAGGTGCGATTGGACCGTGTGAGTGCCTCGGCTGACATGGACTCGTTGTGGAGCGCGGGGGTGACTGCCGAGAAGTTCTTACCTCAAGGCTCGCTGAGCTCCAAAGACCAGGGGCTGATAGACGAGGTCGGGCCCGTGGATAGTTTCGAAGCTGCTCAGGTCCTTCTGCAGAGGGCTATGGCAATTATGGGCCACTGGAAGCCTCGGTGGTCCAAGCAACAAGAGGACTTGGTCAGACTGAGGGGCCGAGTTCAACCCCTGAGGGATGAGAACAAGGTCCTGAAAGGGAGAATAAGATACTTAAGGAGGAGAATACGGTCCTGAATGCCGAGTTGCGAGCCGCGAGGGGGGATCTTGTTAGGGTGCAGAAGTCCCTGGAGATTGCTCTGCGCTCAAACGAGAACTATGCTTCTCAGGTGGGCGAGCTGCAAGGTTTGGCCTCCTCGTCTCGAAGTCGGGTGTGCTTCCTCGAATATGAGGTGACGTCTTCCCGTGGTCGGGTTCGCTCTTTGGAGGATGAAGTCACCTCTTTGAAGAGTGAATTGGTGACGGCGGCCGAGAGGCACCTTTGCGACGAGGTCGTGATTGGCGGCAAATAGGAGGAGGTTGCCGCCTTGAAGGCGGAGCTGGCGAGGTAGGAGGCAAAGAGGACGGTGCTGGAGAAGAAGCTAGAGGAAACTGAATGAGCCAATGTGGTTGAACATAGGCGGGGTTTCCTCAAGGCGACTCGCCAGGCAAGGCTTCTTGCCCCAGGGTTCAACTTCTCTGCCATGCACGTAGAGAAGGTAGTCCGCTTTGGGAAGCTGGTAAGGGAGGATGACCTTGAGGGTAGTTCTAGTGAGAACGCCTCTGCGTAGGCCACTTTTTGTTGTAGCTGAGTTAATATTTTTCTATTTTACTTTTTGTTTGGAATTCAAGTATAGAACTTTGGGATATTGCTTGAATATGTATGTATATTCTTCTTTGTCTTTTTGCGTTCTCGCTTTCTTTTGCCTTTTGCGCTTTTTGGACTCGGTTTTTGCCGTTTGCGCTGTGGGACATGTGTTTGACGTCTTGGTTTCGGGTTTTAAGTATGTCTCGTACGGGTTCGAGCTCGACTTTGGATTTTCATTATTTAACTCTTGTAAAGGTTCGAACTCGACCTTGGATAAGAGTGTTGAGGTTCGTATTCGACCTCAAATTTTAACGAGGTTCGGACTCGACCTCGGATTGGCGTGCTTAAGGTTCGTACTTGACCTTAAATTGGAGTAAAATGATTTTATTAAGGTTCGAACTCGACCTTGGATAAGAGTGTTGAGGTTCGTATTTGACCTCAAATTTTAACGAGGTTCAGACTCGACCTCGGATTAGCGTGTTGAGGTTCATTTTTGACCTTAAATTTTAACGAGGTTCGGACTCGACCTCGAATTAGTGTGCTTAAGGTTCTTACCCGACCTTAAATTGGAGTAAAATAATTTTATTAAGGTTCGAACTTGACCTTGGATAAGAGTGTTGAGGTTCGTATTCGACCTCAAATTTTAACGAGGTTCGGACTCGACCTCGGATTAGCGTGCTTAAGGTTCGTACTCGACCTTAAATTAGAGTAAAATGATTTTATTAAGGTTCAAACTCGACCTTGGATAAGAGTGTTGAGGTTCGTATTCGACCTCAAATTTTAACGAGGTTCGGACTCGACCTCGGATCAGCGTGCTTAAGGTTCGTACTCGACCTTAAATTGGAGTAAAATGATTTTATTAAGGTTCGAACTCGACCTTGGATAAGAGTGTTGAGGTTCGTTTTCAATCTCAAATTTTAACGAGGTTCGGACTTGACCTCGGATTAGCGTGCTTAAGGTTCGTACTCGACCTTAAATTGGAGTAAAATGATTTTATTAAGGTTCGAACTCGACCTTGGATAAGAGTGTTGAGGTTCGTATTCGACCTCAAATTTTAACGAGGTTCGGACTCGACCTCTATAAGAACATAAAATAAGAATATGGATTGAGCAAAAGTGAGTCATTTTATTGATTATGTCTGTGTGTCTCGTTAAAAACCCTCTCAGTCAAAGACTGATGCGGGAAAAGAGTGCACAACTTGTTCATACAAAATTAATTGAAATGGAACTTAAGGAGAACTACGGGGATCGGTCCTCGGGCCATGATCAGTGGCCTCCCTACGGGTGATGTGAGCTACAGTGGGGGATCTCCCTTGCTTTGCTTGCTTGACGAGGAGATCTTCAGACTCTCAGCGTAGCACTACCGAGTCGTCTTCTGATTTGCTTTGACAAAGATGATTTTACCGTCATTCCCTGGGAATTTCATGGTGAGGTGTGGGGTGGACACTACTGCTCCGAGTTGATTCAAGGTTGGTCTCCCGATGATTATGTTGTAGGAAGTATTGGCTTCCACGAGGAGGTACCGAACCATGACTCGTCTTGTGTCCGGAGGTACTCTGACGGTTGTCAATAGGTCTACGTACCCCCGAGTGTGAACTCGCTCTCCTGCAAAACTGACTAGGGGCTCTGTGTGAGGTTGGATGAGAGAATGGGGGACGTCTAACCTGAGGAACGTCGGCCAGTACTGGATGTCGGCTGAACTCCCTTGGTCAATGAGTGTCTTCTGTACCTCCCAGTTGGCGACTTCCATGACGATAACCATGGGATCATCTTGGTTAGGGCTGACACCAACGTAGTCCTCGTCCGAGAAAGAGATTGGCGATGAGCTCTGATGCGAGGCCGAGGTGGTAGAGTGGATGCAATTGATATTCCGTAGGTGTCTCTTCCGGGTCGAGCTGCTGGCTCCTCCTCTAGCGAAACTACCTGCGATTGTGTTAATCACTCCCCGTAAGGGGGCTGTCCTGGTCTCCTGGCTTATCTCGGCTTGTATTGCGCTGCCGGCATTTTGTTGGGAGCCAGAGGGTTGGTCCGTGCGAGCTCCCGAACCACGGCCTCTGCCTCGTCCCCGACCACCATAGCCCCCTCGGTGACCTTGCTGTCGCTGGACGTACTGGCCGAGGTGACCTGCCTGGATGAGCTCCTCGATACGGTCCCGGAGCGTGTGGCACTCCTCCGTGGTGTGACCGTGGTTCCTGTGGTACCGACAGTGCTTGGACTTGTCGGTGCTGTTGGGAGTATGACCTGGTGGTGGAAGGGCGAGTAGGTTGCTGTTGCTGGCTTCCTCTAGGATGTGGACTCTAGGTGCGTTCAAGGGAGTGTAGAAGTCATATCTCCCCCCTCTGTTTGCCCTAGTCGACTTCTTGAACTGGCTGTCATTGTTGACTTTGATTTTATCCTTGTGCCCTTATTCTGGCTTCCCTGGTCCTTTTCCGCGAACCTGGTCACAGAAAGCAGAGTGTTCCTCCATCTGGATGTAACCCGCAGCGAGAGCGCGAAGCTCGTCCATGTCACGAGGAGACTCATGACATAGGTTGTCGACGAATGCCCCAGGCTTGAGTGCCATAAGCATGGCATGTAAGGCGACCTCGGGGTTCAGATTTCTGATCTTGACTGAGGTGGCGGCAAATCGTTCCATGAACGCCCGGAATGGCTCGTCGTCGTTTTGCCTGAGACTGGCTAGGGCAGCTGAGGTGACATGGTGCGGTCGGATCGTCACATACTGCGCTGTGAACCTTCTAACTAGGGTGCCAAAGCTGTCAATGGACTCGACAAGCAGTTAGGTGTACCAGTTGAGCGCGGCCGCCTTGAGTGAGGTTGAAAAACCCTACACAAAATAGCGTCATTGTTAGTGTAGAGGTTCACCTGAGTCGTATACAGGTCGATGTCCTCATCTGGGTCCGTCGTGCCATCATAGCGATCGAGGTGGAGAGGTTTCCACCCGTGGGGGAGCAGTGTCTCCATGATGCCATCCACAAAGGAGTGGCGGCGGAAAGTTGCCTAGTCTCCTACGACATGGGTGGGGGTTTTGCTGACTTTGTGGGCCGACTTGTGCGTTGGTGCATGGGACCGATGCGTGGCAGGTCGTTGAGTCGGTGCCCTAGTCGCAGTCCGAGGTTGAGAGACTGAGTGCTCCTCCTTCTCATTGTGGTTGCTCGTATGAGGGGGATGATTAGAGTGCTGCCGAGGAAGTTAGGCGCGAATCCGTTCGTTTTTCGCGTGTAGTGCTGCTAGTTCAGCCTCATTAGTGGTCCGCATTGCAGCTAGGTCAGTCTCGTGCTTGGCACGCATGTTCTGTAGATCGGCGTCGTGTTGTTGCCGCATCTGTTTGACCTGGTCTATCAACCTTCTCAATTCTGCTTCGTTATCCATGGTAGATGGATGATCTAGGTCATCTGTTGCGCGTCTGCTATGGCTTCGGGTGTGAACCGTGGCCGATAAGAGCTGTCTTGATCGGGCCCACGATGGGTGCCAAATGTTCTTACCAGAAATTTGCTGTAGAGATGATCCGCCAGGTAAGATCAGTGAGCCTCCTTCACTGGTACGCTGGTGCTCCAAGATGGGAGTGGTACCTGCAAAAGAGACTCCGATGCTAAAGTTAGGGTTTGTATGAGTATGAATCTTGTATATATAATGCACGTACCTTGATGTATATTAGGGTTGCGTTGGGCCTTGGGCCTGAGATTAGTTGTGATTTGATTAGGTAGGGAATCTCGCCTAGACCGAGATTTCCTGAGATCGGTTATGATCTATTTAAGTGTCGAGCTGACGCCACGTAGCGCGTGTCCGAGGTCAGCTCGCGCTGTGGTACCGAGCTCGGAGCTCGGCCTCGGAGTACTGATAATACATAAGTAATTATCAATAAAAGAGGATTTAATATTTATATTATTATTTTTTATAATGTTAACTTCATCATAGGGTACCGATTAAGGGCGTTATAGGGGTGCTTAATACCTTCCTTACACGTAACCGACCCCAAACCCAATTCTGGTTATCAAGGCCATTATTGGACTTTAAAAAAACCTTTTCTTTTTCCAATGTTTTGAGTAAAACATTGGTGGCGACTCCTAAGAACCTGTTTTCAAAACCATTGATTAAGGATTAGTCTGGTCTCCAGGCATTTCTTAATTGATGAGACTTTTAAAAGGATGTCTAAACCATAGGTCGCAAGATCATAAATTTTTGGGTTGCGACAATTGGCTCTAGTATTCCTTAATCAGCCTCTTCAGGCTTGTAGTGAGTATTCTAAACCACCTAGGTCATGACCACTCCTGGTCCCAAGTATTATCAACCACTCTTGGTTGGCTAACTTCACTCATTAGCTCTAGTATTATTTAATCAGCCTCTTCAGGCTCGCATTGAGTATTTTAGACCACCCAAATCACGACCATTCTTGGTCCCAAGTATTATCAACCACTCCTGGTTGGCTAACTGCACTCATTAGCTCTAGTATTCTTTAATCAGCTTCTTCAAGCTCGTAGTGAGTATTCTAGACCACCCAGGTCACGACTACTCTCACTACAAGAAAATTTGCTATTTCAGATGACCAAAATCCGTGGGAAATTCAAAAAATCTGTGGGTAATAGTGCATTTTTGACGGATTACTGACGAACACCAATCCGTCTGTAAATTGCTCGTCTGAAATATTTACCGACAAATTTTTATCCGTGGGTAACTTTTCGACGGATTTTCCCACAGATTTATTCGTGGGAAATTACCCACGGATTAGTCCGTGGGAAATTACCCATGGGAAATTTCCGTGGGAAATTTTGTGGAAAATTATATTTTTTTAAAAAAATTCAAAATTGTATTAAATAATTATCCTATTTAAAGATATTAAATCAAACATAATTATGTAAATAAAAAAAAGCTCATTCATACAAAATAAAATGTCATACATAACAAATAAAATTTAGGAGTTCAAATTTAAAAATCACATAGTACGATCAGTAGAATTATAATATAATGTCTAATAATCAGAATATCCAGGTGAATTTTGTTGATGTTGGTCATTAGCTTGTTGATCCTCTGTTGGTTGTCGATTGTCTTGTTGTTGGTCTTGTTGGTGTCTGTTTGGTTGTTGAGGTTGATGTTGATGTTGTTGTTGCTATTGAAAAGTAGTTTGCATAATAGGTGGTAGGAATGGGAGTACAATATTGGGAAATGTGTTGAACTGAGTCTGATATTGGGAGGTCAAGGATTGAATCTTAGTTTGATACTGGGAGCACATTTGATGCATCTCTTCCTCATTAGATAAAACTAAGAAGTTGTTCATCTCATTGTGTGGATTGAGATAGTTGTGGTGCTCTGAGAGCCCAATTTGTTGAAAAACCCTCCTTGGGAAGTTGTCCCTTGGAGTGAATGTTGTGTTGTTCTCCTCTAGGACTTAGTTGATCCCGTGTGTGGGCAAGGTCGAGGCACACGTGTACAAAGCGACCACGGTATAGGGGTCAGGCCGAGCTATACTGATTACAAGGGGCTAGATATTTATTGTTGTAAAGTTGAAAAGCTGGGAACATATGGTGAATATATATGTCCTATGTTGAGATACATAGTACTAAGAAGATAAGTTGAAAGTTGTTTTAAAGTTGAATTCCTTAGTACTGTGTGGACGACATGGAAGTAGTCGATCCATGTCATGGTTGAATGACCAATTTGAGTAAGGTATCTAGTTAGAGATGTAGTCTTTGACTAGGTACTGAAGGGTGAGTGGTACTTGGAGGACAGTGGGTGGGCTAACTCCATATGTGGATTGGTGATGCTAGCCAAGGCCATGGTAGGCTCATACCCAAACCCTTCTGTCCTGATAGTAGTACTGGACCTCCGAGTCTAAGTGGCACACTTGAGCAATCGCCTATTGTTGTCTATACCTGGTTCTCTTCGGAGTTCCTAATGTTGTTCTATACCTGACCTGGTTGAGATAGATCAACGCTGGATTCGGTAGGGTTTATGCCACCTAGATTGCTCAATTCACTACAAGAAAAATGTAAATTTTCGACGGAAAATTTCCGACGGATTTATTTTTCCGTTGGAAATTTTTGACAGAATTTTCCGTCGGAAATTTTCTGTCAGAAATTTCCGACAGAAATATAAATCCGTCGGAAATCATTTTTAATTATTATATTTAATTATTATTTTTAATTTCTTTTTTTAATTTCTTATTTTTAATTTATTATTTTTAATTTCTTATATATATTTGTAGTATTAAAAATTTTATATATCTTTTAAAGGTATAAATACATATTATAATTATTTATTACAAGTTTTTTATATCTACGATTAGTATTAAAGATGTAAATAAATTAGGTCATACTATATTTTATTATAATTTACTTGGTTTGAACATAACTTTCTTTCAAAATATATATTTTAAGTATGACTTATTTATCTATCATAGACAATTTTTAAATGTTTGGGTAGAACTACAATCATAAAGACTTATTTTATAATAATTTAACACTATTAAAAATATAAAAATAAATATGTTAACTTTATAAAAATAAAGTTTAATTTATTTATGATATAAATATATTTTTAATATCTAATATATATTTTTAGATGATAATTTATTTTAAAATATATCTTATAATAACAATTCTAAATAGAATATAAATCTTATGATTTTTCTTATTTTGATTTTTTTAATCAATGTATACAATTTTACTATTTTGATTTTTTCAATCAACGTATACAATAAATAAAAAACACAAAAGATAAACATGCATACTACAAATTTTATTTTATCAAAAAATTATTTGTTTTAATATATTAATTATATATGTGAATATTAAGATATATATATATATATATATATATATATATATATATATATATATATATATATACAGGGACAGCTGCACGTTTAGAATAGTGAGGCAATTGCTCTCACTACTAATGAATTAATTATAATATATATATATATATATATATATATATATATATATATAATATAGGGGGTTATAATTATACCAGTGTAACTTTTACTGAGTATTATGCCGCTCTATAACTTTATATTAAATGTGAATTTTATAAATCCAACCGTTAAATTGAAAGTTCATATCACTTTATACGTGTATATCAAATTTTTTTAAAATTGAACAACAACTGGAAGATAATCCAAGTGTTCATATTTTAGTGTATTTTGAAATGAATATATTACATCAATTTTGTTTTATAAAAATGAAGTATCAAATCATCTTGGATTAATATAAAGTTTTGTATATATAATCTATAATCTATAAGAGATATTAATGGTTGATAATTTAAAAATAAAACATGGATAAATACATTTTTTGAATTTTATAAGTTTGATTTAAGATAACTTACAAAATAACTCTTGGTAAAGTTATTCCGCTCAATAACTCATGGTGTGTGTTGAACTTCATCGATCCAATTAATTGTTAAATTAAAAGTTATTAAATTTTACTAATAATTAATATAAAAAAATTAATTAGTTTTGGAATAAGTTATTTGCTAATTAACAATATAATTGAAAGATTAATTATTTTAAATTATTTAACTAAAATCTTATTGACAATTTACTATATGATCTTAATATTTTTTTATAACTAATATCTGATTTTAAATTTGATATGAAAATATTATATATAATTAGATAAGATTTTAAGTTAGTATTTTATTAATAGTTGATAATTAGAAAAAAAAAATAAGGACAAATACATTTTTTGAATTTATATGTTTGATTGAAGGTAAATAAATATATTAAATTAATTAATAATTTATTTAAAATATTAAAATTTAATTTATAAGTATGTAATAAATAAATATTTATAATTTTATAAATTATATTATCATTATAAATTTCAAAATTAAATAATTTAAATTATAATTTTAAATAAAAATTAGTAGATGTTAATTATAAAAGTAAGTACATATAAATAAAGAATAATTAAATATATTATTATTATTATTATTATTATTATTCGTAATATAAAATTATTATATATTATTATTATAGTACAAATATGAGATTGTATATTTGAGGATGACTTAAATGAATTAATTTGTACAAGTTATACTGACAACATACATAGACATTTCGATAGCTTACTCATCAGAACTTCACAGTTAAGCGTGCTTGTCTTGGGGTAGTACTAGGATGGGTGACCTTCTGGGAAGTCTCCCAGAAATTGCACAAGTAAGGATAAAACACGTTAAACAGTGAAATATTGTGAAATAGAACCTTGAGATGTCAAATATGAGAGTTGTTACATTAATAAATTTATTAAAATTAAAAAAAAAATTGTAATTTCTGACGGAATTTTCAGTCGGAAATTTTGACAGTAATTTCTGACGGATATTTCTGTCAGAAATTTCTGACAGAATTTTCCGACAGAAAATTCTGTCGAAAATTTTCGTCGGAAAAACTATTTCTGACGGATTTTTTTTTTCGACGCCACTTTTTCTGACGGATTAAAATCCGTCAGAAATCCGTCGGAAAATGAAAAATCCGTCAGAAATTTACCTATTTCCGTCGGAAATTTCCATCGGAAATCAACATTTTTCTTGTAGTGCAACCTCAGTTGTTGGAGATCTCCCAGTTGTACATGCGTGACGACATATTAAATATTAAGTTGTATATTGTTGTTGTTGTTGTTGTATTAAAGTTGCTTCTAAGTTGTATGAATGAGTTGGGTTTTTATGTTGAATTGTATGGTCGTTTGTGATGATGATTGATATGCATTAATATCTGTCATGAGATGCATTTATTGCATGATTGTTAATATGATGAAGTGTGTGGTGTTTGGCTTCATGATTGATAGTTGGATGATTGTGTGGTATAGACTATTGTCTGTACTTGTATGGTTGATTTTGAACTCTATCTTACATTTCTGTTTTCATGTGGTGGAACTGCGATGATCATACTTGGTATGGGAGCAGGTCAAGGCTAGCTTGGAGTTAAGGTGTCTGCTGCGAGACGGGAAGTTTTGATCCTTGAGTTAGAGTTACCATTTTGTGTAACGGTTTTGTCTATGCTTGACCAGCACTAGGAAATATTATTTTTTGGATGACTGTACATATATGGAGTTCTATTTTATAACTAGAAATAGTTATTTTCATTTTTTTATTTGTACATGTATTTATGAGTTATTTAACTTAATATTTCTCTTAGTTTCACTAGCAGTAGTGCGATTCCACTAAGTGTAGAGACCATGACGGGTCGTTACATAATACATTTTTGCACAAAGATAAATTTATACTAGTATTTTAATTTATACAATGTATAGACTAAATATTTATCATATATAGTTAAAATTTATAATAAATTATATATACAAATAAATATTATGTTTGAATATATAAATTATATTTAAAATTTATATAAAAAGATATTTCTAAATATATAATTCATAAATAATTATAGGGATATTGTTCCAAACACACAGTAAAATTGATTTTTTTCTTTTTTCTAATTTAGTCTTTTTTTTGTATTTTTCTATCTCACCTTTCTTCTAGACGTTTTAGTCTAAAATGGGTTTAAAACAACCCAATAAAACAAGAAAATGTTAATTGCTTAAATTTGTTCTGCTTAATTGATATAAAAAAAGGAAAATATTTAAAAGATATAAAATTAAAGACTATATAATAAATAAAAATAAAATAAAATTTGTTATAGTTATTGATGTGATTTTATTATCAATTTTTAATATCTTTTTTTAATATTTTATATTTTTCTGCTATTTTTTATATTATATCTAGATAAAATTGAGTTTTCACATGGTTCAAGTATTCAATACGGTGGTTGTGGCTTTGCCATGGAAACTTGGAGTGAGCAATTTTCTGACCTGTGATGAGATAGATCAATGAAATATTAAGAACTGAACAACAAATTATAACATTGATAAAAATTAAACAAGTACAAATTAATGTAGTTAAACATTATTAATAAGCAAGTGACATGACATATTATTATTGAGCAAATAACAATGTGCAAACAACATTTCTCTCAACTGGCACATTCAACATTTCACGTAGAATGAATCAACTTTTATACCAACAATTCACTCTTCTTTCATATTTAGTTATGCTTGATAGTATGCAACATTCTGGTATACATCATAAGATATTACAGGATATAAGCATAATGTCATTTATATGTGAAATGACTTCTCTTATTGTTGTTGATCGATGCACATCGGATCCAAAAGTAATGAAGAGACATAATCCTTTAATCCTCCATTTGTGAAGTTATCTTGGTGGTTTTCATAACAAACCTCAGAAACACGTGCATAATTAACTACACAATCCAGTACAGATTTTGGGATATCATTTGACCTGAGACACTCTTCATTAATAACCTTCCAATATTCTTCAACATCCTTGCGAATGAAGTTATAGGCCTCTCTATATGAAATGTCATATTGCTTCATGCAACATTCAACAGATGAGGCAACATGATCTCGTCTTTGCTCAAACTATCGATCAAAATTTCAAAAACTCAATAACAAATCTAATAATCACCAACATTTTTAACTAAGCCAAACACTTAGAATGAAATGAAATGAAATGGTACCTTGTGTGATGATGTGTCATTTAAGAGTCTTCCAATAAGTGATACAGCATTAATGATATTTGGATCACTAAAAATCCAATCAAGGACTTCTTCTGTTCCATATTCTCCCAGGCCAATAAATGATGACATCAAAAGAGTAAAAATAGAAGTTAAGACACCATTAACTTTATACTCTTCATATGTTGGAATAAGACCTTTATGGCACCATTTTGCTTCAATCATGTAGCCTTTTACTAATTTACTAACCTGCATGTAAAATAACCAATATACCCATAAGATAAATTGAATCAATCTTGTAAATAAGTACCAATAAAAAATAAAAGAAATTAAAATAGTCATACAGCTTGTTTAAAACGTGGAACCATAAAGCTTGATTTTCCACTCTCAGTTGTTTCCAATTCCATTTCTTCACACAGCTCAATAATTGCATCAAATACTGCTTTCATGCATTGTGGAAGAGATCCAATGGCAGTAATATCCCATCTAAAATTAAGAAAAAAGGACAAAATACTTTAATGTATACTATGAGATCATTAGCTAAAACTCGATCATGTTATTTTAAAGTGTTTTTCCATCATATTAACCTTTGAATTGCTTCTGTGAATATTTCAAGTTCTTGGAAAGTGCCATAAGCATCATAAGTATCATCTAGAATAGTTACTACAGCCATTAATTTCCCCTGAAACATTCTTGCTTTACTGTATTCAGGAATATCGGAAAAGGCCAACGACCAAACAAAGCTCTCAACCAACCTATCTCTTGCATAGGGGACCTTTTTCACCAAGTTTGATTTTTTCCACCACCTATGAAAAGAAATAAATACATAACACCTTAAATATTTAAATAAATTCCATCTTTATTTCTAATTTTTAGAACAATGACATATTTCAATATGAAAAAAGAAATTAAGGGTAAGGGACTTACTTGGTAATCATGCCAATTTCTTTTAGATACATTTTTTGAAGAATATGGAAATCTACATTTGCAAAGGTTATTAAAGTTTCCCTATGAGAAGGATCTTTTTCATAGAGACTCATGTGATACCGTGTCTCAAACCTAAGTACACTCTTGTTAAAAGGTTTCCTTAAGCAGTGATTAATTTGTGCAACAAGCGATCGACTTAGTTGGTTGGCCAAGGACATAAGTTGACCATTTGAGAAGTCAAATGCTTCTTCAAGTATATCATCTCCATGAGTTCTTAGTTGTGCAGCTTCATACAAACTACATAATCCTTGAATATCATTGGCAAGAGTTTTATTGAAGTTTCCTTGCTTATTTTTGAATTTGTTGAATACATCTGCTCAATTAATTGAATATGAAATAATAGATGTTTAGTGGATTTTGAGTTTTGACATATAAACTGATTGATATATAGTTTTTCTTTTTTACTTATATAAATATCAATGACAAACTATGCTTACTTGATGAAATTTGATATCCTTGTTGCCTAAGCAAACGAAAGAGTAGAGCAAGAAAATGGTGATTTTCATCTTCAATGATGATGTTGTTATTTTTGGTACAAGTGTTGTGAATTTGTTCCAATGCTTGGTTAATTTCCTTTTGGAAATGGTAGGATATGCCGAAACGTTGGATAGAGTCAATGAAGTTTAATTTTTGCATGATGCTTTGATTTAATGATTGAAACATCATTTTCACCTCTTCTTTTAGGTTTTGAGCTTGCTGCTTCGCATTGTAACTTACTCCCTGGCATTGCAAATATAGCTTCATTCAATGAGCATCAAATAAAAGTTATTGAATTTATATTAATTGGTAACTAAAGTAAAAAAAATTGTATGACAATACATGTTAACTTCCTTTGTTGTTTCTACAAAATTGCTTAACCCTTGTTGTCTCAAGCTAGCTCAATGGATTAAGTTGTTAGATAAAAAATCAAATAATATATATTTTTAAACATTCAAAATATTTTAGAATATTGATTTTAGTCTCTATAAAAATTTGATGTGTTAAATCAGAGACAATCTTGGATCTCTCAAGATTTGAAATTTTAATGTTAACAAATGAAATGTTTTTATAAAAGAAAATGTCTTAAAAAATGATTATCAAATGAAGAGTAAGATGAAAATCGTCTATAAGATAATGTGAATCAAACGAAACATACAATTTGTCTCATTTACATTAAATATTCATCATTTATTTAGACTAACGACGAAATTCATTTAAATATTTAATTCCTTAACAAATCGAACTAGAAAGTCATCTTGTAAATAAAAAATTTGTTATAGAGAAGGCAAACACATTATGAAAACAAATTCAATAAGTTATTATCTCGCCTTAACATTGATCTTAGCTTTGACGAGGAGGATAACTAGACTTGGCCTAGCTTTTATTGGTGCCAAAAGGGGGAGTGATTACATTTTTTTTATATTTCAAATTTTTAAAATTTCTAAATAATGTTACAATTTCTTTGCTCTATTTTATTAAGAGGAGTGATATTTAAAGTCTTACATTAAACATATTATCTGTTTTATATTATTCAGATCATGCATGTTTTCAGAGGGAGTCTCCTATGCATTACATATAGCACCTAAGTTATATATACATGTTATATTACTCGTATGATCTAATATACATAATAAGAAAGAGATAAGTCAAGCATGTTCTGTCATATATAAAATCCTTTCTATATGTTTTGCTTTAGCTCTAAAAATCTCTGAGATGCTAAGACTAGAACTCATATATATGATCTAAATGCAAACCTAGTCTAACATGCTCCATGAATAAAAATTGAATTTCACTCTTGTTTTTGTTTTATTATCCGTAAAAATCAATTTGCTTGAGTGATCTTACAACATCTTAGATGTGTGCCTTACAACGCTTTGATAAAATGATCCCAATTTGCTTTTGCACTAGTTAGGAAAAATATTCTATGCAAAATTGAAAAACATTTCAAAAGTTAAAAGTCAAAATGCCTTTTAAGAAAAATATCTTTTGAAAGATAAAAACATTTCAAAAAGTCGAAAGTCTTTACTGAAAATTGAAAAATCATTTCATCTTACCAAAAAATTTATTTTCTAAGACAGAAAAACAAACAGTTCAAAAATTCAAAAACTTGTGTTTGTCATCATCAAAAAAGGGAAGATTGTTAAGTTAAAAGATAATCTTCGATCCCTCAAGATTTGGAATTTTAATAATAACAAATGAAACATTTTTACAAGAGAAAATGTCTTCGAAAATGATTATTAAACGAAGTGTAAGATGTAGATCATCTATTAAAGAGAACAAGATCATACTTTTTGTCAAAACCAAGGATGAAAATCCCAAAAATCACAAAGAAAACTAGATAAAAGCAATGTTGTTGATGCATTGTGCTAGCATTGCTTCTACAAACTCTACTTGATATGGAAAGTTAATAAGTAGTTTTCTTGATCAGATAAGAGGTACCATTTGGTGAATGTAGTTAATGTTTGTATTAAATGAGTCAATGGTTACTTCTCATTACAAGGAAAGATGTTGAAGACATATGAAGCAAACTTGTGAGATAGACTCAAAGTGTTGCAACGATCATCTTTCTAAAGCTACTATATAAGAAGATTTGAAGTTCAAAAAGAATGAGCAACTAAAAAGCATTGTTGTAAGGTTGAGCTTAGAAGAACTTGTCTATAAAAGAGTACTCGATTGTTAAGTTGAGAAAGGGTTGTTATGGAAAAAAATATACTTGGATAATTACTTAGAGAGACAAGTAAAAAAATACTTAGGATTGAGCCAGAAGTGACTTTTTAAAAAAAATATTTGTATCTATGTTGGAAGATAGTAGAACTCAATCTTAGATTAAGAATTAGATGTAGTCTTGATGGTTGAAATGAACCAGCATAAAAATATTCAATATTTCATCTGACTTCTCTTCGCACTTTATTTGACTAGTATTATTACTTCACTACAAAAAAAAGAATGATTTTTTGATACACATTATTCAACCCCTTATATTTTTTACCATTCCTCCATAGTGCCTTTTTAGTCTTTATATTTATTAAAAAGTGGTGTGGGTTTTAGTCCCTTGTTAAAGACTAAAAATTTAGTTTATTTAGATAAATGCATAAACTAAAGCGTATTATTAAATTTTTACATTTTTTAATTTTATAGAAAAATATTTTATTTGTACTTCAAAACAATAATATATTTTCATTTTTGAAAATAATAAATAATATTAAAAAATAATAAAATAATATGCATTAAAGCATTTTTTATTTTATTATTTAAAATAAGCACTTAATAATAATATAAAAACATGGATAAAAATTGTTATCAATCTAAAAAGTAATTTGAAAATGATGGATTCCACATATTTAAAATAAACTAATGTATGTTTTTAGCGACATTAAAAAAATATTGTCATATTATGAGTACATGTGTTGCTAATATATTTTTGTGATAATTATTATCAATTATAAGATAAAGTCTGTATTTAGTAAAGACTTTTAATAATATTTTACATATTAATGACAAAATTTTTAAAAATGTTACCAGAGTAGTATTTTGCAATATTTTAATAATATTTCTTATTTTTTAATTTTATAGAAAAATATTTTATTTGTACTTCAAAACAATAATATATTTTCATTTTTGAAAATAATAAATAATATTAAAAAATAATAAAATAATATGCATTAAAGCATTTTTTATTTTATTATTTAAAATAAGCACTTAATAATAATATAAAAACATGGATAAAAATTGTTATCAATCTAAAAAGTAATTTGAAAATGATGGATTCCACATATTTAAAATAAACTAATGTATGTTTTTAGCGACATTAAAAAAATATTGTCATATTATGAGTACATGTGTTGCTAATATATTTTTGTGATAATTATTATCAATTATAAGATAAAGTCTGTATTTAGTAAAGACTTTTAATAATATTTTACATATTAATGACAAAATTTTTAAAAATGTTACCAGAGTAGTATTTTGCAATATTTTAATAATATTTCTTATTTTTTAAACTTTATAAAATGATAATTAATATTAATATAGATTGTACTACCACTTATATTTAATGGTTCATATTTACATGTTTTTTAAGGTTGAAGATATCTTAATTTTTATTATTTTTACAAGAAAAGATATCTTAAGTTAGTCATCAATAAATCCATGTCACATATCAAAAGTTATTTATCTTAAGTTTATATATATACACACACCTTTTATGTGTTATTATTTTACTTGATGTGAGATTTTAATTTTAAGAAATAATTAAATATTTGAGAAATATATTTTTCATATATCATTATTTTATTCAATGTGAAATTTAATTTTGAAAAATAATTAAAAATAATAATATTGAGATAAAAAAAATGTCACTTGATCTATAATGACATTTTATGAAAAAAAATTATTACAATAACTTATAAACATAATCTATAATAACATTTTAATAAATATAAGTAGCTAAATATTGTTAAAGATATTAAATGTAGTAATGATTTAAGGTGAGCGTTGTGAGTGTCAATAGAAAATTTCCATATTAAAATTAACTCAAGTAATTTGTTATTTAATCGGAATTTCACATTTCCTTCCGCTAGACCAAGCTTGAAGCAGAAAAGTTGAATCTGTTACAAAAAAACACACAAGAAAGAAGCAAATATGTTGGCAAAAATGACAACAACATTATATAAATCCTTAGCTGAGCATAAAATTTCTGTTTTCTTGATTTATGGACTTCGTCCCCCAATTTGATCTCTATCATGTTTGAAAAGAGAGAAGTGGAACACTATAAAGAGAAAAAGAAAGAAATACACAGATTATGTCTACACGCGTAAATATGAATATAATACCACAGATTCAGAAGCATATTGAAGGAAAGTATCTCCCCATATGTTAGGAGGAAAACTTGCACAAGGTCGCTTGACATCAGATACTGCATGTTGGGTTGAAGCAAATGTTGAAGCTGGAAGGGACATCTTTTGATTCATACAAAGCGCTTTTTAATTTCTATGGAAAAGGGTGCGTAGGTTATTGATACTCTTCAAGCATCTAGCTACATATTTATACTCTTAAACCAGCTTGCTTGTGTTGTTGCTTTTTGACACTAATTGATCATGTCTATTAGTTAATTAAGTGAATGATTAAGAACAACATCGATCCGTTAATTTAAAAATAATGCTCTATATTTTCCACTTTGAGGATTGTAAATGAGAGAAAATTCATGGAAGTTGCTGCACGAGGTGGATTTAGTCAACAAAATTTTATTTAGATATTTCATCTGCTGTGGGAGATACGTGGTCGTTTTCTCCTCCTCAAAGTAGTATTAATTAAAATACATAAATTGCCAAAATAATTAAAAAAAAACTAATTTATTACTACAAAAAATTGAATTTATAACATTGGAGTTTAAGCCACTCTTAATGTAACAGCCCGATTTTCACAGATTGTACGAAGACCCAAAGCCCAATAAGGGTGATATAGTAGCCCAGAACGGAATGTTCCCAAACTGGAACGGGCGGTTCCAAACTACTAAAATTGCCTACAAATCTTAGTTGGGAACGGGGCATTCTCAAGTCGGGAACGGGGCGTTCCCAAATTGGAACGGGGCGTTCCCAAATTGGAACGGGACGTTCCCAAATTGGAACGGGACGTTCTAATTTACCAAAATGGCCTATAACCCTAGTTGGGAACGGGTCGTTCCAAATATGAGAACGGGTCGTTCCAGAAATGGCTGTTGTGGGTTAAATTGCAACCCCAGAACGGGTCGTTCTAGTTTTAGAATGGATCGTTCTGGTTTTAGAACGGGCCGTTCTAGATATGAAATTTTACACATGACAAAGAGTCCAGAACGGGTCGTTCTAAATTTGAAACGGGTCGTTCCGGCCACTACTGATACCTATAAATAGAGTGCTTTGGCACTCTCAAAAAGCACACTTTTCAGTTCTGACTTCTTTCAGTTCTGACTTCTTTCAGTTCTGACTTCTTTCTTCTACATTTTCTTCTTTTCCTTCTACACTTTTTGAAGATCGAGGGGCACTCAGAGGAGGAGATCAAGGAGATCTCTATTTTAGTTTCAACTACTACTTATCGAGGTACGGGGAAAAAGGGAATTATTCGCATATGCAGAGTCACATGATGAGGGAATTGGGTAGAGAAAGAGTCCCTTAGAATTATGGGTAATTTTAGAATTATTTATGTTTGAGAAATTTTCTATGCAGAGTCACATGAGGGAATTGGGTAGAGAAAGAGTCCCTTAGAATTATGGATAATTTTATAATTATTTCTATTTGAGGAATTGATGATCCCATTAGATTATGTATGTATAGAGGATTAGAAATATATATTTAATTTGTAAAAATGATGATCTGGGAGAGAGAACAAAATTGTAGAAAAGTGTCTGTGAGTTAGATTTTGGAAAAATTGGGAGTTTTACAATTTGATTTAATATTGTACTAAATTGGTGAATTAATTGGGTTTCAAATTAATTTATGAATATTATTGTTACATTATTTGGTAAAATTGATGATCTAGACATGGAATGTGGTGTGCTGCCTTCGTACAAATGTATACATTATATCTAATATTTTAATATTGAATTGATAACATGATGTGACGAATGGTATGTTAGGACTTAATTGTTCAATTAATTATGATGTGAGTATGTTGACATGAAATGAGATGTTGATGTGATATGATTGTGGTTCCTCACACTAATGACCAGGGATGAGACGACCCTTGGGTAAGTGATGCTATAGGGAGGGCGTGCCCCTGGCATGGTGTGGGATGAGTGAGGCAATTAACACGTATCACTTATGTCAGATGTGACGTGACCTTGACAAAGGGTTAATTACAAGATTTGTGTGAATTGTGATGTGATTGTGGTTCCTCACACTAATGACCAGGGATGAGACGGCCCCTGGGTAAGTGATGCTATAAGGAGGGCGTGCCCCTAGCATGGTGTGGGATGAGTGAGGCAATTAACCCATATCACTTCTGTCAGTTTTGGCGTGGCCTTGGCATAGTGTTAATTGTAAGATTTGTGTTGATTATGAATGTAATGTGATTGTGGTTCCTCACATTGGGAGACAATTAACACGTATGTCAAGGGAGGCGCAACCATGGCATAGTGATAATCGCAAGATTTGTGATGGATTGGTATGATTGTGAATTATGATGTAAATATACTGCATGATTGATAGAATTAGGATATATATATATATATATATATATATATATATATATATAAATGGTTGTGAATATCTCATTAAGTAATGAGTTATGATGAGATTATGTTGTGTTTTTCCTTGTGTACTTTACATATAGATGTTTTCTTTTCTCACAGTACAATTTATGGATGTTTTAGGTGAGGAAGATTTGGCTTTGAGTGGTACCTAAAATGCCAACAGTTGGATTATGGGTATGCTCTAATATTATGACATCGAGGCAGAAGATTTCTAGGACATGGATTTGTATATGGATTTGGTGTTGCATTTATTATTTTGAAAATATTTTGTAACCTCTTATGTTTTATTTTTCAAGTTTCAATTATCTTGAATATTGAGGAACAACAATTGGAGGTTTTATGTGAACCCTTTTATCAATGTTGAAAATTTTATTCTCTAGTTTATTACAGTTTTACAATATATATATATATATATATATATATATATATATATATATATATATATATGTTAGGGTAGTAAGGGTGTCACATTTAGTGGTATCAGAGCAGGTCGATCCAATTGGCCGTGAGTTATGAGTGTACTATGCTTGTTTGGTAGATGAATGATGGAATG
The DNA here is from genome assembly GCF_000230855.2 of Cajanus cajan. Classification (NCBI taxonomy): domain Eukaryota; kingdom Viridiplantae; phylum Streptophyta; class Magnoliopsida; order Fabales; family Fabaceae; genus Cajanus; species Cajanus cajan. The sequence goes on along the minus strand of NC_138517.1, from coordinate 14,146,986 downwards.
AATTGATTATGCAACTTATTGATATGCTAGTATGATGATTGATTATGTTTGTTGTTATTTAATTGTGTGTACTCTAACAATGTTTTGCTTTATGATGTGGATAATGATAATGATGATGATGTTTCTCTTGTGTTGTTAGTGTTGTGCTTACTTGTGTATTATTTTCTCAGAATTTGGCTGAAAGGCATGATATAGCTTAGTTGATGCTATTCATGATTGCTTATTTGTTTTGATACTTCTTGCTTATGTAAGAAGTAGTGGTTGAGTGGTATCGCTCGTGTTGCAAGCATATGTGCCAGTAGTAGTGGACGAAGCCTTGTGCTAACCAACTAGAACTATTAGAACCTTGAATGTGGGTGAGACATTGATTTGTTGAGTGTATTAAGAGTTTACGATTGGTGGAGTTTCTGAAACCTATAGTTGTAGCGATTGAATCCAAGGAGGTTGTATGTTGAGAATTGGAGTTTTGGTATTCTTAAGGAGAGATTGAAGTGTTGATGATTTCTGGAGTTTGATTCTTGCATGTTGACTTTTTATGGTTCAGGATTTTATTTCGATTTCTAAGTCATTTGTGCTAAATATGTGAGTCATTTTGGTTTAGGATTGTAGTAGGAAGCTTGTATATGAGTTTGAAGTGAAAAGAGTGAATTTGGAAGGGTTGAGGTATTTTTGTGGCCTTAGATGTTGATACACTATTGTTGTCTGGTGTAGGAGATGTTTTCGCTGCAGTTTTGTTGTGCCAGTATGAATACTGTATGGACATAATTAGATTTAGTCTTCAGCAAAGTGGAATTGGAATTAGGAAAAATGGAGGTCTAGAACTCCAATTATAGTTACTTGGGTGATCAAAGGTCTAGCTATAAGTGTTGAATATATCTGTTGTGGTTTTTGAATATTTAGCTAAGAAGATGATCTTTATAGAATCTCATGTCTTCATAAGAGTTGTAGCTTATTCTCTTAGTTTTCTTTTGTGATAGGTTTGAGATCATTTGGATGAGTATAATTCTCTATGTATCATTTTCTTTGATAGTTATTGAAGGGATATGTATGCTATCATGATGTTTTTGAGTTATTAGGCAATGCAAGGATAAAAATGATTTTGTTATGATGTTCTGAGATGTTGTCATGTGGATTGAAAGGTTATTCAAGGTTGTATGATGTTATGTGGTACAGTTAGTTCATGCACATGCTATATGGTGTAAAATAGTGATAGATTCATATATATGCTTGGGAAGGATATATATGAAAGTTTAAATAGGTATTCCAATATGATTTGATATACATGTATGTTGATATGAGGACCTTATGGCTTAATTAGTGGATGTTTATGTGTTTAGTAAGGTTGACCTCGAGGTGTGATATCATCATATTGGAGTTGAGAGTGAGGTTATATCCAAGACAGATTTAGGCTAAATTATCTAAGTATGATTTTGATTGTATGAAGTGATTTTTCTAGGTCCTGTAATTTTTAGTGGAGGTATAATGTAAATTTATCTAAGGTAGCAGTTCTACTTAAGTGGGAGATACCAAGATCAGTTAGTGAGATTATGAGTTTTCTTGGATTAGCTTATTATTATAGGAGCTTTATTGAGTAAATTTTTAAGATAGCAGTTCACGGTTTAGGCTGCTCGCATTTCACTCGCCGCTACTATGGGAATCACTTTTGCTTTCTTTTCCTCTGGCTACTAAGATGTTTCAATTCACCAGGTTGTCTCTTTCCTACCCATGGATTCAGTAGTAGTTTGAAAGGTTAATCTATATCGGGAATTCCTGGACCTATGCTTATTTTCAACTCCCCAAAGCATTTCGTTGCTTACTTCTCTAGGTCGCTTACTATTACCTTTGACTGGATTGACTAGGAAAGAGTTGCCTTTGTATGGGATAACAAATGTGAGAGTAGTTTCCAAACTCTTAAGGAAAGATTGACTAGTGTTAATACTAGCGAATTTTAGTAAGCCTTTTGTGGTATATAGTTGTGCTTCTAAGATGGGTCTGGGTGGATTGTTGATGCAAGAAGGAAATGTATTAGCTTATGTTTCTAGGCAATTGAAAATCCATGAAAGGAATTACCTTACCCATGACCTTAAGTTAGCAGTTGTAATATTTACACTAAGATTTGGAGACACTACCTATATGATTCTAAGCTTGAGGTATTTAGTGATCATAAGAGCCTTAAATATCTTTTGACCAAAGGAGTTGAATATGAGACAAAAGAGATAGTTGGAATTTCTTAAGGAATAAGATTTTGATCTTATTTGTTATTTGGCCAAAGCCATTGTGGTGATCGATGTTTTGAGTAGGAAACCTTTATATTTATCTTCCCTTATGATTAGAGAGATGAATCTTTGGACTCAAATTAAGGATTTGAGTTTCCCTTGTGAGATTACTCCTAGTAGTGTAAAACTAGGTATGACTTGAGTAACGAGTGGATTGTTGAAGGATATTAGAGAAACATAATTAGTTGATTCATTTTAGTGGCAAGATATGAGGCTATAGGATAAGATAATGGACGAGAAATTTGCCTTGGTTGTAGGGGAGTGGTGAGATTTAGAATCAAGTATGTACACCTAGTGAACTTACGCTTAGGCACTTGATCTTTGGAGAGGGTCATAGAAATAAAGCTAATATTATGATAGATGCCTTGAGTAGGATGACTATTCACCTATTATTTTTGATGATTTAAGGGTTGGATTTGATTGAAGAATTTAGAGACTTAAGCTTGGTGAGTGAGCTTACCTTAAGAGCATGGAATTAGGTATATTGAAAGTGATTAGTGAGTTAATGGATGAGATTAGAGAAGCCAAGAGTTAGATCCTTTCTTAGTGAACCAAGTAGAGAAGATTGGTAGGGGTATAAATAACTTTTCTAAGTAGGAATTGACATTGTTTTGAAGTGCAAGAACAAAATTTGGGTGCCTAGTAATCTCGAATTAAGGAAGATGATCTTAGAAGAAGGACATAAGAGTACTCTTAGCATTCATTTAGGAGCTACTAAGATGTATCAGAGTGGCGCAGCGAAAGCATAGTGGCTTAAGGTGAAGAGAGGAGTAGAGTAATTCATGTACTCATGTCTAGTATGCTAGAAGTCCTTAGGAATTTTGCAGCCTTTAAACGTTTCATTTTAGAAGTAAGACTCTGTATCTATGAACTTAGTTGTAGTTTTGCCTTAAGATGCTTAAGAAATTTGATTCTTTTTGGGTTATAGTGGATAAACTCACCAAGGTGGCTCACCTTACCCGTATTGATAGAGATGTACATCAGAGAGGTAGTGAGGTTATATGAATTTTCCTACTAGTAGAGTTTTCGAAAGGGGATTGGAGAGACTATGACTTATGAATTAGCAAGCAAGATGCGAGGAGCCTACCCATTTCTATTTTCAGGTGAATTTCGGGGATGAAATTTCTAAAAGGATGGGAGAATTGTAACAACCCGATTTTCACAGATTGTACGAAGGCCCAAAGCCCAATAACGGTGATTTAGTAGCCCAGAACGGACCATTCCCAAACTGGAACGCACCGTTCCAAACTACTAAAATTGCCTACAAATCTTAGTTGGGAACGGGGCGTTCCAATTTACCAAAATGGCCTATAACCCTAGTTGGGAACGGGACATTCTAGAAATGGCCGTTGTGGGTTAAATTGCAACCCCAGAACGGGCCATTCTGGTTTTAGAACGGGCCAGTCTGGATGTGAAATTTTACACATGACAAAGAGTCCAGAATGGGCAGTTCCAGATTTGCAACGAGTCGTTCCAGCCACTACTGATGCCTATAAATAGAGTGCTTTGGCACTCTCAAAAAACACACTTTTCAGTTTTGACTTCTTTCAGTTCTGACTTCTTTATTCTACATTCTCTTCTTTTCCTTCTACACTTTTTGAAGACCGAGGGGCACTCAGAGGAGGAGATCAAGGAGATCTTTGTTTTAGTTTTAGCAACTACTTATCAAGGTACGGAGGAAAATGGAATTATTCGTATGCAGAGTCACATAAGGGAATTGGGTAGAGAAAAAGTCCCTTATAATTATGGGTAATTTTATAATTATTTTATGTTTGAGAAATTTTGTATGCATTGTCACATATAGGAATTGGGTAGAGAAAGAGTCCCTTAAAATTATGGGTAATTTTATAATTATTTTTGTTTGAGGAATTGATAATCCCATTAGATTCTATATGCATTGAGGATTAGAAATATATATTTAATTTGTAAAACTGATGATTTGGAAGAGAGAACGAAATTGTAGAAAAGTTCCTGTGAGTTAGATTTTGGAAAATTGGGGGTTTTACTATTTGATTTAATATTGTATTAAATTGGTGAATTAATTGGGTTTTAAATTAATTTATAAATATTATTGTTACAGTATTTGGTAAAATTGATGATCTAGACATGGAATGTGGTGTGCTATCTTCATACAAATGTATACATTATATCTAATATTTTAGTATTGAATTAATAACAAGATGTGATGAATGGTATGTTATGACTTAATTGTTCAATTAATTATGATGTGAGTATGATGACATGAAATGAGATGTTGATATGATATGATTGTGGTTCCTCACACTAATAATGACCAGGGATGAGACGGCCCCTAGGTAAGTGATGTTACAGGGAGGGCGTGCCCCTGACATGGTGTGGGATGAGTGAGGCAATTAACATGTATCACTTATGTCAGATGTTGTGTGGCCTTGGCATAGGGTTAATTGCAAGATTTGTGTGAATTGTGATGTGATTGTGATTCCTCACACTAATGACCAGGGATGAGACGGCCCCTGGGTAAGTGATGCTACAGGGAGGGCGTGCGCTTGGCATGGTGTGGGATGAGTGAGGCAATTAACCCGTTTCACTTATCTCGGTTGTGGCATGACCTTCGATAATGTTAATTGTAAGATTTGTGTTGATTATGAATGTAATGTCATTGTGGTTCCTCACATTGGGAGGCAATTAACACGTATGTCAAGGGAGGCGCGACCGTGGCATAGTGTTAATAGCAAGATTTGTGATGGATTGGTATGATTGTGAATTGTGATGTAAATATGCAGCATGATTGATAGAATTAGGATATATATATATATATATATATATATGTATGTATGTATGGTTGTGAATATCTCATTAAGTAATGAGTTATGATGAGATTATGTTGTGTTTTTCCTTATGTACTTTACATATAGATGTTTTCTTTTTTCACTGTACAATTTGTGGATGTTTTAGGTGAGGAAGATTTGACTTTGAGTGGTACCTAAAATGCCAACATTTGGATTATGGGTATGCTCTGATATTGTGACATTGGGGCAGAGGATTTCTAGGACATGGATTTTGTATATGGATTTGGAGTTGCATTTATTATTTTGAAAATATTTTGTAACCTCTTATGTTTTATTTTTCGAGTTTCAATTATCTTGAACATTGAGGAACAACAATTGAAGGTTTTATGTGAACCCTTTTACCAATGTTAAAAATTTTATTCTCTATTTTATTACATTTTTACAATATATATATATATATGTTGGGGTAGTAAGGATGTCACACTTAACCCTTTATCTTTGATCTGGATAACTGTTTTGAAACCCTTTTTCAAGGACAAAGTTGTGATGATACAACGATTGTCAAAGCAGACAGTACCTCAAACTTGGTGATCCTAACAATGTCTATAGACATATGATTAGAATATTGGCGTTAGAAGGAGAACTTAAGTTACTCTTGTTCCTTAGTTTCATTTAGGAGAAATGCTCTAAGACGTCTTTTTAAGGTCGGCAAAATTGTGACGGGGCAATGAGTGTCAAATAATGTCTTAGACGTGATGATCCTAACAATGACAACGAACTTACAATTGAAGAACTTTTGTTTTAAAGATATTTGAATTTTTCAATATTTGAAAAATTCATTTAATTATTACAAAACTATACTAAGGATAATTTATGTGTTTTCTTCTTCTTTTATCGATAAGAAATTATTCATTGTCATTTTTCTTTTTGCATGGAGACATAAATATAATGAGGTAAAAAATATCGTAAGTTATACAATTTAACTAATAGATTGCTAAATAATTGATCAAATATTTTTTAGTAACTAAATAAATTGAATTTCATAAAATAATTGTTGATATAACTTTATGTTCAATAATTTTTTTTTCCAAATTTCTTCTTAAGTAAAATTATTTTTATAGTGTAAACTGATAGATATTTATATTTATTATTTTATTTTATAAATTAAGGTATATAATAGTATGGTTAATTTTTTTAAAACTATTACAATCAAATTATTAATTATACTAGAAGAAATAACGTAATATATAATCCACATGACTATATGAATAAAATTCTTAAATAAAGGTTAAAAAAACATCTGATAATATGCTATCACACTATCATGGATCCTAGTGAAAATATACTCAAATCAGAAACTCTATCAACAAGAAAGATTATAACAATAACATTGAGATCGAATGTAAATTCTTACGTATTTACCACAACTCTTTACACCAAGGCAGAAGAATAATATCAGACCAAATTAAAAATTCATATCCAATAAATTAAAATAAAATATCTATTTTATAAGCCCTAATTTGATTTCAAATTTTTTTCTAAATTAATTAATTAAAATTATCGAAGTGGGGTAATGTGTATTGTTGTGTCTCTTTTCCAACTTCTACTTGTACGGGAATCTACCACCTATTTTCTAAAGCATGCTATCAATATGTTTGATATCAAAGAAATGACAAAAAAAAAAAAAAATAGGTGGAGAGAAGAAATAGGTGAAAAGTAAAAAATGGAGGGTTACTTTTCTTAATAATAAAATTGTAGATAAGGAACATTTGTGTGTTGATAGCCTAAGGTTAATTCGTGACTTAAGTAACAATTGTGTATTTTTGATGGCAGGGTACCCCATGTATTTAGATGTAGGTGTGCATTGTATTATATTTCTAAGTGTGTGTTTGTGGATCGTCTGTTTGTGGATGATTAATGTTGTTATTACAGTTGGAAGTGTGAATTGTGATTATTATGGTTTGAAATATGAATTGTGATTATTATAGTTGTTTATCGTGAAGGGATAGAATGTTGAGGGTTGCGAACCATTTCCTAAGAGTGAGATTGTTCTCACTTCTTGTTTGTTGTTGGTGTGTTTTTTGTGTAACATCCTAGTTTTCAAAGATGATAATATTTTTATATTATTATATTTTGGTCAAAAATATTTTTATAGAGGGAAAATTATTTTATATTATATTATATATATATATATATAATTATTTTGGGAAAAAGAGAAACAGGTCGAGAAGAGAAGGAAAATAGGTTGGGTTGACCTGTTAAGAAAGGGGTCTGGTAGAGTTAACTTATCTGCCTCATTTTGCGTTCTAAAGAGTTAGGAGAGAAAGAGAAGAGAAAATAAGAGCTTTGAGGAGGAGTGCTCAGGGGAAATCCCAAACTACATCAAAATTATTCCTATCAATACAACAAGGTACGGGGAAAAGGGAGTGTTTCATATACGTGGTTAAAGGAGGAAATGGGTAGAGGGAGAAGTCCCGAAAATTTTTAGGATTTTCTAGTTCATTGTTGTTTATGATTTTGATAATTTAATTAATTTATGTGTAAATGTATGGTTATAATTTTGGTACAAATTGATGTTTTGTTTGATAATTTAATCCTTTTGAAATGCCCCTTGGATTAGGGTTGATGAGGGATTGAGATTTTGTTGATTGCTATGTTATTTTGTGAAATTGATAATTCAATTGGATTTTATATTGATTTATGAATGTGTTTGTGATATTGTTTGGTAAAATTGATGATTTAGATGATAATTGAATTTATTGGGATGTGCTATGTAACTTAGGGTTCTTGTAAATTGATCACTACCCTTAATTATATGAATTAATGAGTAATTGAGAGATTTTACTTATGGATGTACCTTAGTATTTTTGTAATATCTTTCTATGTGATTAACCAAATAAATTTCATTTGTTGGGTTAGAAAATAAACACTTGGGGCTATAATTTAGACTCTAGAATCATGTAAAACTGTTAATAAATGATTGGGTTATGCGAGTGATAAGTTCAATCTCCATCCTAGTGAGAGAAATATTTTGTGTTGTTAGTCATGCGAAGTGACCTTAACAACAATTTTAGGCTTTGGGTTCTCCTTAAAAGTTATATATCCTTGGGTGCTATCTTTCTAATGGCATTTGAATCACTCAAAAAGGATGTGTATAACTCAAGTTATGGTCAAAATAGTGAGTAGAGGTCAAGCTATCAAGATTTATAGTGCTTGGTGCAGGTATTCTATTTCAGTTTATGTTTTCTACCTTTTGGGACCCTTTTTGGCATGTTTGTGATACTTTATGATTTCTTAGTGATGCTTTATAATACTTATGATATGATATATTGATGGATTTTGATGATGGTTGTGAATCTTATGATGTCTAGTAATGACTTTATATGAGTAGATATAAATAGTGTGTATTTGGCTGAGTATATTTGAGTATGAATTGTTTTTATTTTAATGAGTGATATATAAATGTGGTTGTATGCGAATAGTTAATAAATGTGCATTAGCATGAATGAAGATGAGGAATGGTTTTGGTGGTATGGATTGACCATCGATAGACGCATCTACATTACCCTAGCGTATGTGGTGATTAATAGGGAATGTATAATATATATATATATATATATATATATATATATATATATATGTATAAATGCCTTGGCCTATGTGGTGATTAACAGGGTAGTGCATTACATTGGCTTGTGTGGTGATTAATAAGGGATGCATGTTATACTTAAATATCCATTATTGGTTTGTGTGGTGTTTAATAGTGGGGAAGTGTGTGGTGGTGCCTGAGGGGATTGATAAGATTCGTCCATTGTGCAATGCTTTGAGTCAATGCTTCTTAGGAGGTTGTAGTGCATGAGCATTGATGTGAGTATGTTCATGGTGAATAATTATGTTGGGATGTGATGATAGACTTGGATGGCATTGGAATAATATGATGTGAGATTGGCTTATATGTTAAATTGTATATTTTTGGATTGAGTTATAATGGATGAAATTTCTTCTTGTAACTTGGATGTGAAAGCTAGCTTTTCTCGCCATACTATTTGTGGTTGTTTTAGATGAGGATGAACTAGATATGGGTGGCATTGAAGGTGCCAAAAGTTGAAGTATGGGTTGCTCTGATAGTGTGACACTGGGGCAATGGGCTAGATTTGGAGTTTATTTTATTTGGACATTATGTTTCTTTGTTAGATACAATTGTAAAGTTTCTATTTTATAAATTTTGTTTCAAATTGGTTGGATGTTTAGCAGTGTTTTATATGTGAACTATTTTACTCAAGTTATAAATACTTTTCTTCTTTATTAGATTTGTATTATATGTTGGGATAGAACAAATGTCTCATTTTGTATGTTTTGCAGATAATAAGGATCCTCAATCTTGAGAGGAACAAGGAGAGGTCTAGGTTTGTGTGGAACTTTGATGCCAATGTGACACTGGAAATTTAGAGTAGTTTAGGGATTATATAACTTATTTGTCATTTTAGTATTTTTTTAATTACAATTTGTTACTACTACTCTGTTTAGTTATCTTTCCAATGAACTGGATTATTCTATTTATGATTTCTATCATGAGGATGTAATTTGATATTTTTATGAGTTTAATTGGTATCATACTTAAGGGTAGTTGGGAGGATATTAAAGTCAATTACTTGTAGAGAGACAATTATTTGTCAAAAACAATTGTTTGTTTTACTTTTTTTATTTGTTATATTTATTTTATTAAATCTTATAGTATTACAAATTCAGATTTTTCTGTGAAATCCATAAAATTCTTTAAAATATTATAATATAAATTCATCAAAATTCATTCAAATTTGAATTATAAAGTCTTGATTAAAATTGAAATTTTAAAAGTTTCTTTAAAAAAATTTTAATAGTCATGACATTCTTACAAAATCTTTTAAAATTAATTAAAATCCACAAAACTTTTTCATGTTAAAATTGTCCTTCAAAATCTCAATCCAATACACCGCTCTTAAATAAGTATGTTTAAGTGCAAACATGTTCACTACAATTCAGGTGTGTTTACAATTCAGGTGTATTCCTATCAAAGCCATGACTGAGATTAATACTATGGTAATGGCAAAGTTATCTCATGGAGAGTGAATTACTTCCGTGAGGAAATTTTGCGAATCCACTTATAAAGAGAGAAAAAATTATGTGTCAGCACATATTAAATTGTTGAGGGGAATAGGATTAAAGCTCATTAATTAGTCACAAAAATGACTATTTTTTAAACTACAACAATTATAAAATTGAGCTATTCAAATATTTATAGTTATTGGGTTAAAATTAAAATACCTCTCAATGAACTTGACGACAATAATATTCGGGGTGTAACACCCTAGTTTTCATACTTTTTTATGGAGGGTAATTTAATAAATTTCATAAGATTTTATTGATGGTGATTTAGTAGCCTAGAACTGGTAGTTCCCAAATTAGAAAGGATCGTTCCAAACTACTAAAATAAGGGTGATTTAGTAGCCTAGAACGAGTCGTTCCCAAACTGGAACAAGTTGTTCCAGACTACTAAAAAGGCCTGATACCCTAGTTAAGAACGAGTTGTTCCAAACATAGCCATTGTGGGTTAAAATGAAATCCTAGAATAGGCCGTTCTAATTTAGAAACGTGTCGTTCTAGATGTGAATTTTACACATGACGAATGAATCCAGAACAGGCCATTCCGGATTCAAAACGAGTCGTTCTGGCCACTCCTAAAGTCTATAAATAGCAGACTCTGGCACTACTTCTGGACACACTCTTTGAAGACCAAGGAGAAACAAGAGAAGGAGATCAACCAGATTTTGCTCTAGCTTTGTGTTCTGCTTATCTAGGTAAGGGAGAGTGAGGAACCTCACTTGGGGGTGTGGGAATAATTATTGGGTAGTAGGATTGACCATTTATCCCTTGTCTGGTGCATGCTTCTAGGAACAGGAAAAATATGAATGTTTATGTTTTGCTTTCTGATTGCTCTATTGTGTTTCTTGTTGGATGTGATGTGTGGATATGTGATTAATTTTGAGAATAAATATGTTTTGATATAAATTAGAGTACTCTATGGGTTCCTGGGATAACCTTATGAGAAACAGACAAAATATGAATGATTTTTGTTTTTCTTTCTGATTCTTATGTTGTATTCCTTCTTGAATGAGATGTAGGAATATGTAATTAATTTTGAAAATAGACAAGTTTTGATATGAATTAAAGTGCTCTATGGGTTCTTGTGAGAAACCCTATGTAGTAAAATTAGGAATATAATCTTTGGATGATTTTGAGGCAGTATATGTAAAATTGATGATGGCTTGATGTTTTTGATAATTTCTTGGTATGATTTATGTACTATTTTGACATATATGACTATGAGAAGTTCCTTGTATGAGACTATGCGAATATGACGTGAGAATGTGAAAGTGAATATATAATCTGTGATATGATATTGTGAAATGATGTGACATGAGATATGATGAGGTGTGATAAGTGAAATGTTGAGTCAATGAAATTGTGAATGTGTGACATGCATCATTTGCATTTATGAGCTAACCAAGTGTACCTTGGGTCACCACGTGATGTAACAAGCTAACTAGGTGTACCTTGTGTCACCAAGTGATGTAACAAGCTAATCAGGTGTACCTTGTGTCACCAAATGATGTAACAAGCTAACCAGGTGTACCTTGTGTCACCAAGTGATGGAACAAGCTAACAAGGTGTACCTTGGGTCACTAGTGATGAAATGATGAGAATTGTGATTATGAGACATGTGACTGGCGCCACATGCATTTATGAGTCGAGTTCATGAGATCATTGCATGATGAATGACTGTGCATGTGTTACTGTTGTATGTATAATTTGAATTTGCATATGAATAATCTGTAGTTATGACTGTGATTGTTATGATTCGTGTGTGTGTTGCCTAATTGTTATTTCTACACCTGGAATTGAGTGAGATTTTTCTCACTCCCTTATTTTTCTTTGTATATGTTTAAATTGTGTTGTAGATGATCATCAACATGAGGATGTTGGTGACAAGGCTTAGGCTTCAGTTGGACATGCTCTGATAGGATATGTGACATCGGGGCATAGCTAGATTTAGTTTAGGATTTCCTTATTGTTATTATGTTTTGGGAAAGATTCATTTTGCTATAAATTCCGCATTTGACAATGTTTGAAGTTTACAAATGTGAATTCTCTACTCTTATGTCACTAGTGGAAAATAAGGCTATTATGTCACCTTTTTTACGTCGAACATACCCTCATACAACGTTAAAAATACGCGGTGGCACTTTTGTAATTAAAAGGTGGCACTTTCGTAATTAACAATGCACTAATTTACGTCGGATATGTATGGTCCGACGTAAATTAGGGATTCTACGTCGCACTTCTATGGTGTTCGACGTGGAAATCATAATTTACGTCGAACCATACATATCCGACGTAAATTAGTGTTTATATCATCACCTTTTCGGATTCTATTCGCGCGCGCCTTAGTTCATTTGAGAGAAAAAATAGTATTCTTCTACGTACAAAGGGTAATCTGCATTCGAGAATGTAAAAAGAGTCTTCTGCACCTCAGTTTTGCATTGGGGCTGGACGTTTGAGGTTAGTTTCAAAAATCGTCACTTGCATTTAGCTTTTGTGTTAATTGTTCATCTGGAACGGCCCGTTCTACAACTAGAACGGGCCGTTCTACTTGAATTTAATGTTTGTTAATTGTTGATGTGGAACGAGCCGTTCTGAAACCAGAACGGGCCATTCCAGATTAACAATTAATACAAAATAATGCATCTAGAACAGGTCGTTCTATTTTCACAAAGGGCCATTCTAGACGCATTATCTTTGTTCTAATTGTTAATCTAGAATGGCTGGTTTTGGTTTCAGAACGGGCCGTTCCAGATGCATTATAGAAGGAGAATTTAATTTAGTTTTTTTATTAGTTGTTTTGTTGCTATATTGTTATTATCTTTTTTACTTTATTTGTCTATTCAGTTAATTCGTTGTTTTAATAATGAGAGTTTAATTTTTTCAGGATTATGACAGATTCAGGATCTGGCAATGGAAGGAGGGAAGGTAGATCTGTCACCCGATTGTCTAGGTTGACAGCTGGACGCATTGCCAAGGAGAGGACACCGGTTGAGGTGGATCCTTGTTCTGGCAAGGCGTCAGGCCCAAATGCTGCTAAGTTTAGGAGCTATTTGGGAGTCCTAGCTTGACGTCATGTTTCTATTATCATTCCATCATGGGATGACGTTGAGGAGGCTGACAAGAACCTCATGTGGTAGAATATTCAGGTATATACTTTCACATCCCTTCAATATTATATAACTTAAATACGTTATTTATTATTTGTTGTTATTTTGATAGAAAAATTTTGACATTCCCAACACTGAGGTCATGAGGAGGAAGATGTTATCTGCCCTTGCCACCAGGTGGAGAGACTTCAAGTCTTTCTTGACACTGGAGTATGTATTTGGAGAGCGACAAAATGAGACTCCCTGTCTAAAGTACCAAATTATTGATGAGGAGTGGATGCAATTTCGTGGCACTTGATTGGACCCTTCTTGGCAGGTTAGTTATTGATAATTCTTACATTGACACAAATACTTAAGGTATATTTTAATTAATCTCATTTTCTTATTTGTATTATTGTAGGCCATAAGAGTAGCTGCCCAAGAACGACAGAGCAAGAATGATACACCCCATCTATTGTCAAGAGGGGGATATGAATTAAAAAATGATGAAGGCTAGGGCAGAGGCATTAGGGGTTGAGTCTGCTGACCGTGTGGAGTCACCTCCCCGCTATGAGATGTGGATAGCAGCCCAAACAAAATCAGATGGGCAAATGACTTCTAAGTCTGCAAGGGTAGTTGCTGATAAAATAATAAGTAAAAATATACAAACTAAGACTCTTCATTTCAACTCATTTAATTCATAAGTGTAGTTTAGGGTATACTTATTGTTAATATGTTTCAGGAGGGTTTAGTTGAGCAGACCACCCAGGGCTCATTTGTTCTCCATGGTCGGGATGATATCCTCACAACGGCCATAGGAAGGCTAGAGCACGCAGGGCGTGTGCGTGGTGTTGGTGGTTCTTGGAGTCACCGAGATTACTTTGGTACACCACCATCAAGGAGCAGTATTGTTGACTCTTGCATGCAAAGAATGGAGATGCAGTTTGAAGAGAAATTGAAGAACATTCGAGAAGAATTTGAACAGAAGTTTGAACTTTTGGCTCGTTCTCAGCAACAAACTACAGTTGTTCATGATGGTGTTCGAGTCAGCACTAAAGGGAGTTGTGCTGCTCCAGATCCCTTAAGGGAACACACTCACACTGATGTACCAAACCAGTGTGAGTTATATGTTGAGGATGACCCCCTACGGTTAGTGGCTATTGGCCGAGTATTTGAGGGTGGCTCAACCATCCATGGTGTCCCTCTACCGCTAGACTGGACACGGGTTATGGTTGACCAAGTTCAAGATGCTGTTGCTTCAATGCCTTTGCTCAATACAGAGGTTCAACTAGTGGGGCAGGCAACCGACACATTCTTAGCTTGGCCAAAACATTTGGTGATGCCGCTTTCAGCACGGGCAAAGGTAATTCTATTATTGCTCTTTTATATTCTTATAATTCTATCATTGTTTAACTTATTTTGATTGTTTCTTCAGGATTTTATCCATCATGGTAAGGAGGTCATGAGAGAATGTTGATGATGTTGATATCGCAGAAGCTGAGGATGATCCCATATCTAGGCTTCTAACCATATTGCCACGATTAAAGAAGAAACCAATTCAATTGCAATGGGACATTAGAGTTTTTGGAGTTGATAGCTCTGATGTTCCACTATACATATCCCTGCCCGACGCATTAGAGATTGTTGGGGGAAACTCCATGTGAAATATATCTATCATACAGTTGTGGGCCATGTAAGTGATATTTTCTTTTATGAGTCTAAATTTACAATAATTACATTTAACTTATAATAATTAATTGTGTTAGGTACATGGACAAATTGAGTAATGATCAAGCACAAGCACAAGTATATGAATTTATTGAGACTCAATCCATCCAAAAATTAGGAAACACTCAGGTCCAGATCCAGTAATATATGCAAACATGGATGAATGAATCAGGAAGAGATATATACATGGCTCCATATATTGACGGGTTAGTTTTTTTAATTGGTTTTTTAATCCTGGTAATTTTATAACTAATTTGTTTGTCATATAATGTAGGTCCCATTGGCAGTTAATGGTAATCATTCCTAAGGAATACACCGTGGTGTGATTTTGTTCACTACATCGAAAACTAAGCCACGAAATTAAATGTCAATTTCAAGGGTAACTAAAATATTTCATTATGTTTTAAAACTGTAATTATATATATTGGATAACATCTGTTTTTATTTCAATTAATTAGAATCGTGTCTAGAGCTAATATTTTAAGTGGAAGAGGCATATCAAAGACAATGCACTTCATATACCCTAAGGTTAGCAAATTAATTAATAGAGACAATAATATTTAAATTTATCGACTTTGGAAATAATAGTTGTTTGTTTCTCATTTTATTGTAATAAGCAACAAGACTCGTTTGAATGTGGCTATTACATCATGTATTGGATGAGAGTCATAGTTTCTACGGGTATTACTAATTCTTGGGCGCAGGTAATTCATATCAAAATTTATTTAAGTATATTTACCTTTACGATAATTAACATTGCATATTAATGACACTTAAATTAATGTTTAAGGTCTTTCAAGATTCATCTCCATTGCCCGAAGATGAGATCATTAAGATAAGAGAACAATGGGCAACTTTTTTTCTTCAAAATATATAGTAGTTAGGTTTCTAAGTTTAGTTAGTTAGATATTATGTTTCTAGTTTGATAGCATTGACAAACATATGTTTTATAGCTTTTTTATAATAATAGGATTTACGTTGTCATAATTTATGCTTTTTAAGATTTATATATTATTTTCTTTTTGTCATTCAATTTTGAAATATAATTTGAATTTGTATTTTGGACTGCCTGGGTTAGGTTTTGTATTTTGGATTGTATGCAGTTTTGGGTATATCAAAAAACAATAAAAATTTAAAAAAAATGCCAGAATTTACGTCGGACATACCATATATATCCGATGTAAATTTACATCAGACCAAGCACTTGCCGACGTAAATTCCTGTGTGTATTTTTTAAGCCTTTTGACGTCGGTCCTAGGGCATGTTAGACGTAAATTTACGTCATCTATCACAGCCGACGTAAATTTACGTCTCCCGCATTAATGTCAGAGCCATTTCCGATGTAAAATCTTGAAATATCCGACGTTAAAGACACCTTTTGTACATGTTAATGGATTCATTATTTTAATTATAAAGATTTTATTTAAACCAAGAATATGTTTTTATATGTATGTTGGGGTAGAGGGTGTCACAGGGGGTGAAGGTCACAGGTCACCCTTTGAGAGATTTACTTGGTCTGTGTGATGATGTGATCGCTACTGTGTGATGTGAGAAAATATCTGAGTAATACTTACAAAACAAGATACCCACATAAGGTTGTAACATGAACCATTGATTAGAATTCAAAATGAATATGTATATTATTTGTGTTATGTTCCAAAACCTAGTTAAAAGAGATATGACTCAAGATGTAATACCCCAATTTTCATAAAATTATATTAATAATATGGTAGTATTTATTTTAATGTTTTTAATGTGTTTATTAGAAGGATTTTTAATATTATTTAGATATTTGCTATGAGCTTTATTTTTTATATAACACATATATTATTTTTATAAAAAAGGGGAGAAGTATATTTTATATTTATCTATTTTATATGAGCTCAATTTTAATATAAAGCATGATTTTTAATTAATATTTGATTATTTGATATGAGACAGGTTTTTATGAAATGTATTTTATTAAAGGCTAAACATATATATGTTATTTTTAATTAAAAAGACAAAGTATATTTTGATTGTTTTTAATGTATTTATTTTGAAAATTTTGATATTATTTAATTAATTATATGAGCTCTATTTTATTTATGAGACATCATTTGTAATTACTATTTTAATTAGTGATATAGGATGTAATTTATAAAATGTATTTTTATTAATAAATATGCTTATATTATTTGATTAAAAGTGAAAGTTGTATTTTAATTATATTAATTAATTTATAAGAGGGAAGGAAGGACATCTTGGATATTTATTAAATTGTATTTTATTATTATTTTTTAATTTATTAATTGAGAAGGAGTGGTTAGTACAAGGGAGTTAAATCAATTTTTACGTAAACCATCACCATCTTCTAACTGACTAACTCTCTTTTTTTTCTCTCTTACACTATGAAGAACAAGGAGACCTTGAAAAAGAAGACTAACTAGATTCTACTCGTGTTTTGTCCTCTACTCATCAGATAAGGAGGGAGTGAGAGATCTCACTTGAGAGTGTGGGAATATATGTTGGGTAATCGGATTAGCCTCCCAATCCTTTGCCTGATGTATGCCTATGGATACAGACATTTTATGAATATTTTATGTTTTTCTTTTTGACTATTCTATTACATTCCTTGTATGATTCTGAGTTAAATCAATTGAGAAGGAGTGGTTAGTACAAGGGAGTTAAATCAATTTTTACGTAAACCATCACCATCTCCTAACTGACTAAATCTCTTTTTTTTTTCTCTCTTACACTATGAAGAACAAGGAGACCTCGAAAAAGAAGAACAACTAGATTATGCTCGTGTTTTGTCCTCTACTCATCAGATAAGGAGGGAGTGAGAGATCTCACTTGAGGGTGTGGGAATATATGTTGGGTAATCGGATTGGCCTCCCAATCCTTTGCCTGATGTATGCCTATGGAAACAGACATTTTATGAATATTTTCTATTTTTCTTTTTGACTATTCTATTACATTCCTTGTATGATTCTGAGTATGAATATATGCTGAATTTTGAAGATAGATAACTTTGGTAGCAAGATTGGCCCCAGTCCTTTGCTTGATGTATGTCTATAAGAACAGACACTTTATGAAACTTTTCTATTTTGCCTTCTAATTATTCTATTGCATTTCTTGTGATTCTGAGTGTAGGTATCTTTTCAATTTCAATGATGGACATGTTTGGTAGCGGGATTGACCCCAATCCCTTACGTGACGCATGTTCTTAAAAACAGACAATTTTCAAATGTTTTGTGTTTTCATGTTTGAGTTTTTCGTTGTGTTTATTGATGGTTGTTGAAAGCGAATATGCGATTAATTTTAAAAATAGACAAGTTTTGATATGAATTAGAGTGTTTTGTGGGTTCTTGTGGGAAACCCAATGAAGTGAAATTAAGGACATGATCTTTGGATGAATTTTGAGGCATTATATGTAAAATTGATGATGGATTCATGTTTTGAGTAATATTTGGAGTGTTTTGACCAATTGAATTATTATAATAACTTGCTGGTTGAAAAAAAAATGCGTGAAATCATGAAGTTGGGTCTATGACCTTTATGCTTCGTGTGTTATGAATTGCAAATTGAATGTGTGTGATGTTGGATAATTTCTTGGTATGGTTTATGTGTTATTCTAATGTATATGGTTATGAGAAGTTTCTTGTATGAGACTATGTAAATATGATGTGAAAATGTAAAAAGTGAACTGTGACTTATGAAATGATAGTCTGAGATAACATGATATGAGATATGAGAATCTATGATAAGTGAAATGTTGAGTCAATGAACAGTGAATGTGTGATATATATTATGTGCATATCTAACTCCAAGTGTGCCGCTTAGGCTGCATGCTAGTGATGTATTAAACTATTCCAGGTGTATCTTAGGTCACTAGTGATATATTAAGTTATTCTAGGTGCGCCACTTAGGTCGCATGCCGGAGATGTATTAAGCTATTCCAGGTATGCCACTTAGGTTGCATGCTAGTGATGAGTAATGTGCAACTTCCGTATGACATAACATGCATGTATTTATAAGTCGAGTGCATGACATTATATTGCTTGGTAAGTGAATGTGCATGTATTCTACTGTATCTATATCTTGAGAGTTGTGTTTGGTTATGTGTAACTTGTGTGGTATTTGTTATGATTGTGTGTGTTGCCTAACATTTATTATTTCTACATTTGAACCAAAGTGAGATGTTTCTCACTCCCTTGTTATGCTATGTGTATTTTTATTGTGTTGAAGGTGATCATCAGCATGAAGATGTTGGTAATGAGGTTTAAGTCTCATTGCGGGGTGTGCTTTGATAGGACATGTGACATCAGGCTTAGTTAGGATTAGCATAGGAGTTTCATTACTGTTATTGTGTTTTGGAAATAGTAATGTTTTATTTTGTCATCATGTCCGCATTGGACTACGATTTGTGAAATATAAATGTGAACTCTCTATCTATGTGTTTTGGAATCTTGTTTCGATTAAGAAAGTTTTATTTACTCAAGAAGTATACTTTATATTTATTGTGTAATATGTAAGTGGGGTAGAGAGTGTCACATAAAACAATCATGTCTCCATTTTTTTTTTTAAATAGAAGTTCATTGTACTAGGTATAAGGCTCAAATCTGAAAGGTTACTTGTGCTAAAAAAAAATAATGTCATGTTCCATTATTTTTTTAAGGTTTTTATATATTTTGATTCTTTACTTAATTTTAAATTAGTAAGGAATTGTTGAAAAATTATATTTGTAATTTAAAATTTAAATTAAATGTTTTTATTTATTCAATTTCTATTTCAATATTTTAATATTTTTAATTAACTTTTATTGAAGGTTTTAAGAATTAAATCCGTTGTGGCTTTTTACTTAAACCGAATCTTTATTTGGTGCACGTTGAGGGTTAATTTTATTGTTAACTTTTGCACGTTAGACTTTTAGTTGTTTTAAGGCTGCACGTTCATTCTTTTGCATAAAAGATTTTGGTATTGTGCCATAATCTAGTATAGGGGTGGGCAAAAAAAACTAAACTGACCTGAACTGAACTGAACTGAACTGGTGATGAACTGTACTATAAAAAACTGAACTGTTTGTAAAAAAACTGAACTGAACTGTTTAAAAAAAACTGAACTGAACTGAACTGTTGTAAAATTGAACTGTACTGAACTATAAAAACTGAACTGAATTATAAAAATTGAACTATTTTTATAAAAGAATAAAAATTAAATGTGTTTAATATATTATGTCTTAATGAATTAGCTCGATACTCTAATAATCAAAACTTTAGAAAAAAAAGTGATCTGAAAAAAAAAATTATATCAATTTTGTCGAACTTAACAGATCAATTGAGTTATGTTGAACTACTTATTTTTAGGCCTAAAATTCACTGAGTTTGTTTGACTTAATTTTATATTTTTTTCCTTTGAAAAATTTAAATAAAATGGAAAATAAAGTAAAGTTGGCAAATGTGTCCTATTTTGATAGATCAATGAGTCAAAATTGTTCAATTCAAAATATCATAATAGTTTAGTGCAGTTTAAATTGTAGTTTAGTTCAAGTTTTTATAATATAGTTCAGTTCAGTTCAATGACACAAAAGTATAGTTCAGTTCAATTCGTCTGAACTAATGTTTAGTTTAGTTCAGTTCACATGAACTACTTTTAAGTTCAGTATAATTTTTATAAGTTCAGTTCATTTTGCCCACCCCTAATCTAGTATATGTATTTGTGCATTAGAGAAACCATAACTCATAAGTCGACACAACACATCCAAATGTGATATATTATAATTTATAAATTATTTCTCTTTATTTTTACTAAATATCCTTTGGTATATTATTATTCAAGAGTTTTGTATTTTAGAGTAATGTTGTTTGATTTAGAGATACTTACACATGATTGATATAATAAGTTATGGTATATTATAAAAGAAATATATTACAAATTAATTTATCAATATAGTGAAACATTTTTTCTCTAAAGATAATGTCTAACGTGTTTTAATTTAAATTTCTTTAAACTCTTATTAATTCTTATTTATTTTAGTCTTTATTAATTTAATTGATCATTTATTGATATTTATCTTGATATAATTCATTGATAAATAATACATTATATATTTTCCCATTTCCATGTTCTAACATAAGATAGGTCATAATTTATTTATTTTTATTAATATAGATAGGTCATGATTTAAAATACAAATAGCAAATCAAAGAAATTTGAAAAAAATAAAACAAGAGAAAGAGAAAATTAAATCTAACTCTTATTTATTTATTTTAGATAATCATGATATTGATATAAAATATCTACAATTGAAAATAATGACTTATTGATTTTATGTTAAGACTTATAAAAATTTACATAAAACAAATTAAAGAAATAAGTTAATAACATATCATATTTTTTTATATATAATATTATCATTTTTTAAATTATTTGTAGATTTTTCTTGACTGATAAAAAAATTGGTTATTTATTAATTTTTGTAATTAATTTATATTTTATGATATAATTTAATTACATAATATTTTTTTTTATATTATATAGAACACAACCTAAGAATAATTAAGTAGGACAACAGCTATAAAATTTAAATACCACACGCTTCTTTGTAGATTTCTGTAGATTTGTTTAAAAGCAAAGATTTTATGGTCTAAAAGCATGATGGACTTGAATATTCGTATGCATGCAGGTTCTTATCTTCTAGCTAATTTATATTTTGTATGAAAAATTCTACGATACAGTGCAAATTGGACCAAGACTTTTAAAAGCCACATTCTACGAATGTTGAATTTAAAACAGCCACATTTCTTTGTTGGATATCTACTTTATTTTTTTAGTGGAATACATGGCATTCAAATTTGTACCATCTATTAATAATATAATAACGAAAAGAAGTTTTGCAATAATTTTTTTTCTTTCAAAAGTTTCAACTCTTCTTCCAAAACTCTTTCAACTTTTTTTTATATTAAAATATTAATTATAAAAATAAAATAAACTAATATAAGATATATTATATGAAAAAATATATCAAAATTAAAGTACAAAAATAAGTAAATAAACCGCTACTAAATATAAATTTTAAAAAATAAGTATATTAAAAACTCAAAATGAAAGGAAAAGAATCAGTATATATATATATATATATATATATATATATATATATATATATATATATGTATATGTATATGTATATATCAAAATAAATGAAAATAATTGGATTAAAATATTTTAATTATTATTATATTTTTTGCAATAATATAAAATAAACTGCTGCTAAATATAAATAAATAATAAATATATAAAATGAAATGTTAAAATGAAAGGAAAAAGTTAATATATATCAAAATGAATGAAAACAATTGGATTAAAATATTTTATTAATTACTAATAATTATTAATACATTATAGACAGTTTTAAAATTATACAATATAATTTACTATAATATGTAATATTTGTCAAATTCAATGATTATATTTTATAATAAGTATATAATTTCATAAAAAATCAACTTAAATTTATCACGTTTAATGATAAAACAAGTACATGATAAATTAATAATTAAAAAATTGAAAAATGAGTAAGTTGCTGTAATAATAAAATATATTTTGATAACATTATAATAATATATCATAATAAATAAATAGAAATATTTTTGCGCAATCAATTATATGTTTTAATGACAAAAAAGAATAACAGCTTTTCTTTTCAATCATATGTGTAATTATTTCAAAAATTTAAAAAGATTATTAATAATAAATATTTGT
Organism: Cajanus cajan; assembly: GCF_000230855.2. Classification (NCBI taxonomy): domain Eukaryota; kingdom Viridiplantae; phylum Streptophyta; class Magnoliopsida; order Fabales; family Fabaceae; genus Cajanus; species Cajanus cajan. The sequence goes on along the minus strand of NC_138517.1, from coordinate 14,124,243 downwards.
CTATAATAATTATTGGTTGAATGATAAAATAAGAATATGCTACTAAATATTAATGTCAAAACCCTGTCAAAACCTTTTTAAAATAAAATGTTTATTATAAAAATAAAAATAAACTAATATAAAATATATTTTATGAAAAAATATATCAAAATTATCGATTGTTGAGGAACTTTGATTTACTAGAAGTTGTCTCTTTTGTAGAGCGTTGTTCCTTATGTAAGTTCTTTCGATTTTCAAGTTGTAGTACAACTCTACAATCGGAATTCTATCTTGTATAAACAAAATTAAATTAGAGGAAGAACAAGTGAGATCTTATAAAATTTAAATTTAAATTAAATGAATAAATAAATTTAACATATTAAAAAAATTAAAAATTTAATCTATTACTGTATTATAATTAAACAATCATAGACACAAATCTTCGGCAACAGTGACATTATTTATTTAATATGCATTTAACAAATATATCATTTGACGTAGTAGTAAAGATGAAAAAAGTTCAAATAACGAATACACTTGTACTTGAGTTAGTATAATATTCATACCAAACAGACAAACTAAGAAATTAAAATTATTCAGAAAAAAAAATATTTAATGCAACAAAATAATAATGAAGCAGTAATTGTAATCAAATTTAATTAATTATAAAAGAAATCAAGGATCAATTCACTAACTATTCTTATATAAAATCTTATTATTTTCCGTTCAACATTACAAGTATACAATTAAATCAACAACCCACAATTGTATTTAAAACCTAATATGTTAGCTGAGAAATTCTAGATCATTTAAGAAATATCCCAATTTTTCAGTAATTTTTGTTAAACAATCCTACATTATGATTAAAGATCAAAAGTCTGTGACACTCTTAACCCCACATGCCATAATATAATATAATAAAATAAATAACCATAATATAATAAATAAATACAAAGTTCACACGGATAGAGAGAATCACATTTTAACATAAACTAGACTTAGCAAAAATAACAATTACAACAAAAATAAAAATTAAACTACTCAAAGTAAATAGCAAGAATCAAATCCTAACTACTCCAAACTAATTCCTTAATGTCACGTTTTCAATCAAAGCAAAATTCAATGTTGAGCACTAAGTCTCATCACCAACATCCTCAGCATCATGTTGATAATTACTTGTAAAAAAAACACACAAGAAGACAACACAAAAGAAAATAGAGTCAGAAACATCTCACTCTGGCTCAAGGTGCAAGACGAGCCAAACACAAACAATTCATACAACATAGTATAGCATACACAGTTACACATCATAATATTTAACTCATTCATAGCATAATAACCAACAACAAATAATATTATAATGTATATGTAATGGACATGGACTACATTTTATCATGCATGTGGTACAAGTAAAAACATCCCATATCACACTTAGTAATACATGTAGAATAGTCTAGGAGTACATGTCGGGTCACACCCTCTGCACATTCTCACTAAAAGGGCACACTACCAGGGTTTAGTCAAGATAGTTAAGTCGAGCAAGATACATCCCATGTTCACGAGGGCATGACTGAGACTTCCAAACCAAACTGTCCCCAAGGTTGACTCTCAATCTTTTAACAAGGGACCTTCCCTGACTATGTATTTCATATTATACCCTTTAAAAATATTTTATGCATATGATGCAAGTCAAATAAACTATGCATTATATTCACATGGTTCCATAGTTTCACATTTAACATATTCCTCATGTGACACCCTTACTACCCCAACATATATATTGTGACAATGTAAATAAACTAAAAAATAAAATTTTCAACGTTGGTAAAAGGGTTCACATAAAACATTCATAAATTGTTCTTCAATATTCAAAATAATTGAAAAATAAAACTTGGAAAGTAAAACTTAAGAGTTTACAAGTTGTTTTCAAAAGAAAAGGCATAACTCCAAATACATATAAAATTTATATCCTACAATCCTCTACCCCGATGTCACAATACCAAAGCATACCCACAATTCAATTGTTGGCATTTTAGATGCCACTCAAAGCCAGATATTCCTTACCTAAAACATCCACAAATTATATGGTGGGAAAAGAAAATATCTATATGTAAATCACATACAAACACATAACAATGTAATCTCATCATAACTCTATCAACCATGCATCAACTTCACATCACAATTTCACAATCACACCAATCCATCACAAATCTTGCAATTAACCCTATATGTCGAGGTCATGCCTGTAGCATCTCTTGCCCAAGGTCGTGCCACCCCCGACATAAGCATGAGGAATCACCCATCCCATATTATGCCAAGGTCACGCCTGTAGAATTTCTTGCCCAAGGTCGTGCCACCCCCGACATAAGTATTAATTGCCTCACACATCCCACCCTATGCCAAGGTCACGCCTGTAGCATCTCTTGCCCAAGGTCGTGCCACTCCCGACATAAGCATGAGAAATCACACATCCTACACTATGCCAAGGTCACGCCTGTAGCATCTTGCCCAAGGTCATGCCACCCCTGACACAAGCATGAGGAATCACCCATCCCATACCATGCCTAGGTCACGCCTGTAGTATCTTGCCCAAGGTCGTGCCGGTGAGGAACCACAATCACATTCACATTCACATACACATTCCATAACTCAATTCCACAACACATACACAAAATCCACAGAAAGTAGTGGTTCACATACTCCACAAGCAATTCACCATGAATCCTCATCTAGATTATCAATTTTTACCATATAATATAACAATAATATTTATAAATTAATATAACACTCAATTGAATCACCAATTTAATAGAATCTTAACTCAAATAGTAAAACCTCCAATTTTTCCAAAACCAAACTCACAGACACTTTTCTACGATTTCGTTCTCTCTCTGAGCATCATTTTTACAAATTAAACATATATTCATAATCCTAAATACATACAGAATCACATAAGACCAATAATTCTCCAAACAGAAATAATTATAAAATTACTCATAATTCTACGAGCTTCTTTTTCTACTTAATTCCCTCATGTAACTTTGCATACAAATAATCCCCTTTTCCCCCGTACCTCGATAAGTAGTAGCTGAAACTAAAACAGAGATCTCCTTGGTCTCCTCCTCTAAGTGTCCCTCAGTCTTCAGAGAGTGTAAAAGGAAAAGAAGAGAATGTTGAAGAAAGAAGTCAAAACTAAAAAGTGTGTTTTTTGGGAGTGCTAGAGCGCTCTATTTATAGGCATCAGGACTGGCCGGAACAACCCGTTTCAAATCTGGAATGGCCCGTTCTGGACTCTTCGTCATGTGTAAAATTTCACATCCGCAATGGCTCGTTCTCAAACCAGAACGGCCCGTTCTAGGGTTGCAATTTAACCCACAACGTCCATATCTGGAACGACTCGTTCTCATCTTTGGAACGGCCCGTTCCCAACTAGGGTTATAGGCCATTTTGGTTATTTGGAACGATCCATTCCAGTTTGGGAACACCCCGTTCTGAACTACCAAATATAGGTCTTTTTAGTAGTTTGGAACGACTTGTTCTAGTTTGGGAACGACGCGTTCTGGACTACTAAATCACCCTTATTAGGCTTTGGACCTTCTTACAGTCTGTGAAAATTGGGCTGTTACAATTTTCCCCTCCTTTTTAGAATTTTCGCCCCCGAAATTCACCTGAAAACAGAAATGGGTAGGCTCCTTGCATCTTGTTTGCTAATTCGTAACTCATAGTCTCTTCAATCCCCTTTCGAAAACTCTACTAGTAGGAAAATTCATATAACCTCACTACCTCACTGATGTACATCTCTATCAATCTCTCTAAACAATATCTAATATCAATAAGGGTAAGGTGAGCCACCTTGGCGATTTTATCCACTATAACCGAAAAATAATCAAATTTCTTAAGCATCTTAAGGCAAAACTACAACTAAGTTCATAGATACAGAGTCTCACTTCCAAAATGGGACGTCTAAAGGCTGAAAAATTTCTAAGGACTTCTAGCATACTAAACATGAGTACACAAATTACTCTACTCCTTTCTTCACCTTAGGCCACTACACTTCCACTGCGCCACTCTGATACATCTTAGTAGCTCTTAATGAAATGCTAAAAGTACTCTTATGTCCCTCCTCTAAGATCATCTTCCTTAATTCAGGATTACTAAGCACCCAAGTTTTGTTCTTGCACCTCAAAACAATGTCGATTCCTACTCTGAAAAGGTTATCTATACTCCTACCAATCTTCTCCACTTGGTTCACTAGGAAAGGCTCTGACTCCTGGGCTTCTCTAATCTCATTCATTAGTTCACTAATCACTTTCAACATACTCAATCCAATGCTCTTAAGGGTGAGCTCACACATCACGCTTAAGTTTCTAACCTCCTCAATCAAATCCAACACTTACATCATAAAAAATGATAGATGAATGATCATCCTACTCAAGGCACCTGCCACAATATTGGATTTACTTCTATGACCCTCTCCAAAGATCAAGTGCCTAAGCGTAAGTTCACTAGGATCACATACTCGGTCTCAGAGTCTTACTACTCCATCTATACCTAAGGCAAACTCTTATCCATTACCTTGTCTTATAATCTCATGTCTTGTCACCAAAATGAGTCAACTAATTATGCTTCTCCAATTTCTTTCAATGATCCACTTGTTACTCAAGTCATACCTAGTTTTACACTACTAGGAGTAATCTCACAAGTCAAACTTAAATCTCTAATTTGAGCCCAAAGATCCATCTCTCTAATCATAAGGGAAGATAAATATAAAGGTTTTCAACTCAAAATATCATTCACCACAATAGCTTTGGCCAAATAACAAATAAGCTCAAAATCTTATTTCTTAAGAAATTCCAACTATCTCTTTTGGTCAAAAGATATTTAAGGCTCTTATGATCACTTAATACCTCAAGCTTAGAATCATATAGGCAGTGTCTCCAAATCTTAGTATAAATATTAAAATCGCTAACTCAAGATCATGGGTAAGGTAATTCCTCTTATGAATTCTCAATTTCCTATAAGCATAAGCTACTATCGTTTCTTCTTGCATCAACACTTCGCCCAAACCTATCTTAGAAGCACAACTATATACCATAAAAGGCTTACTAAAATCCGGTAATATTAACACTAGCCAACCTTTCCTTAAGAGTCTGGAAACTACTCTTATACTTACTATCCCGCACAAAGACAACATTTTCCTAGTCAATCCAGTCAAAGGTAATGCTATCTTAGAAATTTCCTCAATAAATCTCCTATAAACTATCCCAAGAAAACTCCTAACCTCACTAATCGACTTTTGGTATCTCCCACTTAAGCACAAGTTCTACCTTAGGTAGATCTATGTTATACCTCTGCTAGAAATTACAAGGCCTAAAACACTTACCTCATACAATCAAAAATTACACTTAGATAACTAGCATAAAATAGTCTAGTATATATCCTTATCCTCAACTCCAATTTGATGATATCACATCCTAAGGTCAATCTTACTAAACACACAAATATTCACTAATTGATCCATAAAGTCATCTATCCTTATATCAACATACATGTATATCAAATCATATTAGAATACTTACTTTAAACATTCATCATATATACCATCCCTAAGCATGTATGAATCAATCACCATTTACACAATATAACGTGTACATGAACCAACTTTACCACATAACATAATACAACCTTAAACAACCTTACGATCCACATGATAACACCTTAGAACATTGTAACCAAATCAGTTTTTATCATTGCATTGCCTAATCAACCCGAAAACATTATTACAACATACATTTCCCTTCAACAACTGTCAAAGAAAATGATACCTAAAGAATTATACTCATCCAAATGATCTCAAAACTATCACAAAAGAAGGCTAAGAGAATAAGCTACAACTCTTATGAAGACATGAGATTCTAAAAAGATCATCTTCTTAGCTAAAAGATTCAAAAAGCACAACAGATATATTCAGCGCTTATAGCTAGACCTCTGATCACCAAAGCAACTATAACTCAAGTCCTATACCTTCGTTTCACCTGATTCTAGTTCCATTGGAAAGATAACATCCAAGGTTTCAACTTTCCTGAAGACTAAATCTAATTATGTCTATACGGTACTCATACTGGCATAACAAAACTGCAGCAAAAATATTTCCTACACCAGACAATAATAAAGTATCAACATCTAACGCCACAAAAATACCTCAACCTTTCCAAATGGACTCCTTTCATTTCAAACTCATAACCAAGCTTCCTACTACACTCCTAAACCAAAATGACTCATATATTTAACACAAAAGACTTAGAAACCAAAATAAAATACACATGCAACCTAAACCATAAAAAGTCAACATGTAAGCATCAATCTCCAGAAATCATCAACACTTCAATCTCTCCTTAAGAATACCAAAACTCCAACTTTCAACATACAACCTCCTTGAATTCAATTGGTACAACTATAGATTTCAAAAACTCCACCAATCGTAAACTCTTAATACACTCAACAAATCAATGTCTCACCCACATCCAAGGTTCTAATAGTTATAGTTGGTTAGCACAAGGCTTCGTCCACTACTACTGGCACATAAGCTCGCAACACGAGCGATACCACTCAACGACTATTTCTTACGTAAGAAAGAAGCATCAAAATAAATAAGCAATCATGAATAGCATCAACTAAGCTATATCATGTCTTTCAGCCAAATTTTGAGAAAGCAATACACAAGTAAGCACAACGCTAACAACACAAGGGAAACATCATCATCATTACCCTCATCATAAAGCAAAACATTGTTAGAGTACACACAATTAAATAACAACAAACATAATCAATCATCATACTAGCATATCAATAAGTTCCACAATCAATTCATTCCATCATTCATCTACCAAAAAAGCATAGTAGACTTATAACACACAACCGATTGGATCGACCTGCTCTGATACCACTAAATGTGACACTCATACTACCCCAACATATATATATTGTGATAATGTAAATAAACTAAAGAATAAAATTTTCAACATTGGTAAAAGGGTTCATATAAAACCTTCATAATTGTTCTTCAATATTCAAAATAATTGAAAAATAAAACTTGGAAAGTAAAACTTAAGACTTTACAAATTGTTTTCAAAAGAAAAGGCACAACTCCAAATACATATAAAAATTTATATCCTAGAATCCTCTGCCCCAATGTCACAATACCAAAGCACACCCACAATTCAATTATTGGCATTTTAGATGCCACTCAAAGCCAGATCTTCCTTACTTAAAACATCCACAAATTATACGGTGAGAAAAGAAAACATCTATATGTAAAGCACGTACAAACACACAACAATGTAATCTCATCATAACTCTATCAACCATGCATCAACTTCATATCACAATTTCGCAATCACACTAATCCATCACAAATTTTGCAATTAACCCTATACCGAGGTTACGCCTGTAGCATCTGTTGCCCAAGGTCGTGCCATCCCCGACATAAGCATGAGGAATCACCCATCCCATACTATGCCAAGGTCACGCCTGTAGCATTTATTGCCCAAGGTTGTGCCACCCCCGACATAAGTATTAATTGTCTCACACATCCCACCCTATGCCAAGGTCACACTTGTAGCATCTCTTGCTCAAGTTCGTGCCACCCTCAACATAAGCATGAGAAATCACACATCCTATACTATGTCAAGGTCACGACTGTAGCATCTTGCCCAAGGTCGTGTCACCCCTGACATAAGCATCAGGAATCACTCATCCCATACCATGCCAAGGTCACGCCTGTAGCATCCTGCCCAAGGTCGTTCCACCCCTGGTCATAAGTGTGAGGAACCAAAATCATATTCATATTCAGATTCACATTCACATACACATTCCATAACTCAATTTCACAAAACATACACAAAATCCACACAAAATAGTGGTTCACATAGTCCTCAAGCAATTCACCATGAATCCTCATCTATATTATCAATTTTTACCATATAATATAACAATAATATTTATAAATTAATATAACACTCAATTGAATCACTAATTTAATATAATCTTAACTCAAATAGTAAAACCCCAAATTTTTCCAAAACCTAACTAATAGGCACTTTTCTACGATTTTGTTCTCTCTCTAAGCATCATTTTTACAAATTAATCATATATTCATATTCCTAAATACATACAGAATCACATAAGACCAATAATTCTCCAAACAGAAATAATTATAAGATTACTCATAATTTTACGAGCTTCCTCTTCTACCCAATTCCCTCATGTAACTTTGCATACAAATAATCCCTTTTTCTCCCGTACCTCGATAAGTAGTAGCTGAAACTAAAACAAAGATCTCATTGGTGTCCTCCTCTAAGTGCCCCTCGGTCTTCAGAGAGTGTAGAAGGAAAGAAGAGAATGTAGAAGAAAGAAGTCAGAACTGAAAAGTGTGTTTTTTGGGAGTGCCAGAATGCTCTAAATGCAAATGATGCATGTCACACATTCACAATTTCGTTGATTCAACATTTCACATTTCACATTTCATCATATCTCATGTCACATTATTTCACAATGTCATATCACAGATCATATGTTCACCTTTCACATTCTCACATCATATTCACATAGTCTCATACAAGAAATTTCTCGTAATCATATACATCAAATAGTACATAAATCATACCAAGAACTTATCCAAAACATGAAGGATCATCAACTTTACATATAATGCCTCAAATCATCCATAGATCATATTCCTAATTTTACTTCATAGGGTTTTTCACAAGAACCCACAGAGCACTCTAATTCATATTAAAACTTATCTGTTTTTAAAATTAATCACATATTCATACATCTCATTCAACAAGGAGCACAACAGAGCAATCAGAAAGCAAAATAGAAACATTCGTATTTTGCCTGTTTCTCACAGGGTTTCCCGTAGGAACCCATAGTGCACTCTAATTCATATCAAAATATATTTATTCTCAAAATCAATCACATATCTACTCATCACATTCAACAAGAAACCCAACAAAACAATCAGAAAGCAAAACAGAAAACAATCATATTTTACCTGTTCCTAGAAGCATGCATAAGTAAGGGATTGGGGATCAATCCTATTACCCAACAATTATTCCCACACTTCTGAGCAAGGTTTCTCACTCCCCCCTTACCTGGATAAGTAGAAGACGAAGCTAGCGTGGAATCTGGTTGATCTCCTTCTCTTGGTTCTCCTTGGTCTCCAAAGAGTGTAGAAATAGTGCCAAAGTGCACTATTTATAGATTTTAGGAGTGGCTAGAGCGGCCCGTTTCAGATCTGGAACGACCCGTTCTGGATCCTTTCATCATGTGGAAAATTCACATCTGGAACGGCCCGTTCCGGAGATGATTTTAACTCATAACGTCCATATTTGGAACGGCCCGTTCCCAACTAGGGTTATAGGCCATTTTGGTGGTCTGGAACGACCTGTTCCAATTTGAAAACGGTTTGTTCTGGGCTACTAAATCACATCAATAAATCTTATAAAAATTACTAAATTACCCTCCATAAAAAGTATGAAAACTGAGGTGTTACATAACTCATGCGTAACCCGTTAGTAAAACCTATGAAATCTACGGTAAGATATTCCTCTTTTAAAACTTAATTATATAATAATTAATTAGAAAATAATTTTTTTTATCGCATAACACTCATAATTATAAAATAATCCAATTAATTTTTTTTAAAATATTTATAGATAAACAAACACATAAAATAATATCTCTTCGAATAAAATAATTTTAAAATATTTATTTTTCTTATCTAAAAATATTTTATCTATAAAACCTTTCAATTAAATAAAATCATAAAATATAATCAAAATACTTTAAAACAAATTAATAAAGTATATTTATATCTATAATAATTAATACAACAAATAATTTTACAAACCTTTCTCTAATTAATAAAAACACTCATAATCATTTAAAAAAACCTATTTAAATAATTAAAACATTCTTTTTTAATAATTAACTCTTATATATTAAACACAAACATCTATCTTTCATCAAGTGTTTTTTAAGGTTTTTTTTAAAAGCCGGGTTTGTAGGAATTTTTTAACCTCTTATTTAATTTAATTTAATTTTTATTTATCATAATTATTTATAAATTAAATATTAATATTTTAAAATAAATTATCCATAACTAAAAATAAATATTTATTACTATATAGATTATTTATCTAAATCTAAAATATAATTTATATGTTAAAAATATTTATATATTAATATTAAATATAATATATATATATATATCTAAATATAATATTTATTTATATATAATTTATTATAAATTATATTATATTATTAATAACTTATATATTATACTAATTAAAATACTAATTTTACAAAATTTAGAACGTTAGAACACCAAAAACTTTTACGCAAAAAGAAGTAACGTGGACTAGTAAAACGACCAAAAGTCTAACGTGTAAAAAAGCCTGTGAAGTATACCAAATAAAGACGGTGTAGAAAAACCCATAATGGAATTAATCCTTAAAACCGTCGATTGAGGCTAATTAAAAATATTAAAATATTAAAACAGAAATTGAATAAATAAAAACATTTAATTCAAATTTTAAGCTACAAATAAAACTTTTTAATATCTTATTGATAAAATCTTAATATCAAATTATAAACTTTTATCTTTCTATAGTGAATTTCTTTAAAATATATTATTATTATTGATCTATTTTTTATTATATAATAATTTTAAAAATAATTTATATATTCGCAAAATATACTCTATGTTAACTACGTTTTATGTAATTATTTGTTTAACTGTTTGTATGTTTATATTTTTAAATTTGAAAATTAGAATCACGAATAATATTTAAATATTTATAATAATGTCATTTTTTTCACATAGCCAAGTGACAAAAAATGAGTCAAGGCCGACCATAAGTGTTTTACTTCTAATTGAATTTGAAGTTGAATACATCGATCTCTCGGTTGACCAATGACCATGTTGATAATAACTTTGACCAATGACTGCGCATAAATAAAAGAAGAAAATGCGAAAGAAATAAATTTTGAACATATATTTAAAATAAATAGTTAAAATTATATTTAATAAAAAAAATTAATTAAGTTCTTTAATATATTTGATTCATGCAGGGACGGAGCCAGGATTTCAATACTGGGGGGCCGAGAATAAATAATATATAATTTATAATAAATGAAAATTAAAGTATCAAAAGCATATAAAAAAAATATAAAAAAAAATTAAAATTGTTGGGGGGGCCGTGGCACCCGTAGGTCCCCCCTTGGCTCCGTCCTTGGATTCATGGTCTTTCTAAATAAGAGTTCTCTCTTTTCTCTTTATCTATCTGTCTTAACCTAAGAATTACAATACACCAATATATATTATATATAAGTGTAGATAAAAGTAATTTTTAATAATAAATATTAATTGTATTTTTTATAGTATATTAAAAATTAATATTGGTTATTGAAATAAAATTTTAATTTTAAATGAAAAATAATTAATATAAGAATATTTGAGAAGAAAATTTCGTACAATTAGGTGGTGACTTTTCTGCATAAATTATAAAATGAATTATTACTTTTAATTAAAATAACATAAGAAATATTTAAGATGATACAATTAATTAATTTTTCTTATAACTAATAATCATAATCAACCATATTTAATTTTGTTGGTTAAACAATAAGTTGTTAAATTTGGTGATGGTATCAAATATAGAGAGAATCATAAATATAAAATTAATATAAAATTGAAACACCTCTTACGAAATAAATGAATCCAAAATCTATATAAATAAAGAGAATCACATTTCTATCATAAACTAAACCTAACAAAAATAGTGAAATTACAAATGAATTAAACCAAAACTCATAAATTTAGTAACATGAAGCAAACTTTTAAACTTGTCTTAATTATGCCCCGATGTCACATGACCTATTAGAGCAACCCATCATAAAGTCTAAGCTTCATAATCAACATTTTTAGTACCATGGTGATGATCACCTACAAAAATCACAAGAACAACAACAAACAAAACAAGGATGTGTAAAACATTTTACTATAGCTCAAGGTGTAGGAATGCCACCAAATAGCCAAATACAAACAAGCACATAACAAGACATATAGCATACATAGATAATTATTATCATCAAACTTAGTACAATCATAACATGATAAACAATAACAAATAACATTATAATTATGAGTTATGTGATGGACACAACCTATATATTATCATGCATGTAGTGTTAGTAAAATACATCATACTTGTGCATTACCGTTAGCAAAATACACTTAGGGGGCATTTGATATGTGAAATATTTTTACATCCCTAGAAATCCTAAAGCGGGAGTGTAACGACCCGACTGGTCACTAGACACACGCCACTGAACACCGGAAACACTAGACAGGAAGAACGAGTATATAAATATAGGATCTAGAATATAAATATATACAAAGTCCCAGTCCGACTAGAGTTAGAGTGTACTAAAAACAACCTAACCAAAACAAAATACATCATCAACCGCTACACCAAGTAGCTAAAATAACACAACAACAATTAAAAATCAGCTCCAACTGCCAGCTGCAGACCCCTCACAAGCCACACACCTATCCCTGCTCTGCTCCCGTACATAGTACGATCATAGCAGTTCAATCACATGGAAACGACAAAGGGTAAGCTAGTATAAAAAGGAACAACATAAAGCAAGATTTAAGTAATCAAAATAACTTCAGCTATCAACACGCCATCAGTCTACATTTCGTCGATTTTACGATCAAATCCGCATAAAGCATATAGTGCGTCGTCACGCATATTAACTCGGAGATCTCCTACAATAACTCAGCCCTTATGGCCTACAACAACTCAGCCCTTAAGGCCTAAAACAACTCAGCCTTTAAGGCCTACAACAACTCAGCCCTTAAGGCCTACCACAACTTCAGCCATCATACAATACTACACAACTATACAACTCAATATATCCGCTTTCAACACAGCACAACTTTATAACACAACTACCAACGACTTCACAACACAACTACAAAACTTTTAACAACATTCATCATATACAACTCAACCTCAACAATAACATTATCTACTAGTCATCACATCATAATCATCCACTTTCAACTCATCTCAGCATGAAACAACATTAACCAGCATATAATAAAACCTCAGTCACGCGCCCGGCGCACTCATGGTTGTGCCTAGTGCATTGCAACTAGAGTGCACCAGGGGCCAACACGCTCAGCGCAAGACGGTTCGCGCCCGGCGTGACCCCTCACGCGCCTGGTGCAATTTAGAATTGCGCCCAGCGCTGGCCAGGCAGAGACTCTAGGGAGTTTCACGCGCCCAGCGCACCTAGGCCCCCGCCCAGCGTGGGGAGGGCAGAGACCTCCCTCAGATCTCACGCCCAGAGCAATTAGAATTGCGCTCAGCGCCCTTCTGGCAGAGACTCCCAAAGAGTCTCGCGCCCAGCGCGACTAGGGTCGCGCTTAGCGTAGCACCACATCCAAAAATATTGCCTATGCGCTTGGCGCGATCCTTGACCCGCCCGGCGTGGACCAACCAGAGGCTCACCTTCTCAAACTCGCCTGGCGCACACATCTTTACGCCTGACGGCTTGTTAAAAAAGAGCCTCCAGGTGGTCTCGTGCCCGGCGCGAAGAATCGCGCTCAGCGCGAGGCTCATCAGCAACCCATCAAGTTCGAAAAACTTCACCAAATCCTGCGAAATATCCAAAAAATCCACATGCAATTCGGCCAACAGTTCACATTTTCAACCAAGAATTCAAAAACTTAAACTTTTCCCAAATGGAATCATAAAACCATCAAAGACCCAAATTTTGCCAAACCCTCAAAGAACCCCAAAACTTCCAATTTCAGCATTTCAACAAAATTATCAAATAACAACTAACTTCAACAGTTAAAGCATTTGCAACAACCTATTGTCAACCAAAATCTACAACAAAACTAACTTCCCTTACCTCGGGCAAAGATTCCGAACCCCGGGAAGGGGAAGAAATGGAGAAAAGAAGTGGAAGAACGAGAAGCTCCGCACGGCACGTTTCCGGAAGAAAATCACCTACTCAGCACCTTGAAGTCAAGCAATGAGAGTGAATCAGAAATGAGAGGAGAAGGAGTGAATGAGAGTTGAGTGTTAGGGGAAGAAAAGGAAAAGTAAAACCGGGTCTCACAGGGAGTCTTAGTTTCCCATGTTTGGTAGCTATTTCTTTTCTTTTCTTTTCTTTTCTTTTTAAAAAAAAAAGACATTTCCAAGAATATAATTTTCCGAGAACTATTTTTATCCCACTTTCCCACAAAAACATTCCCATAGGGGGTGAGAATCCAACTTTTCTAAGTTAGGGAAAAGTTTTATGTATATAAAAAGACTATAGTATCCCTTTTTAAAATTAAATATTTCTTTCTATCTCTCTCTCTCTCTCTCTCTCTCTCTCTTTCTCCTCCTCTCTTTTCCTCTCTCCCTCTCCCTCTCTCTTTGTCTTTGTCTATCTCTTTCCCTATCCCTTTCTTCTTTTATTTCTCTTTCTTCCTCTCTTTCTTGTTCTCTATCTCTCTCCCCCCCACTCCCTCTCCCTTCTCTCTCTCCCTCCTATATCTTTATCTCTCTCTCTCTCTCTCTCTTTATTGTATTTCTTTATTTCTTGACTTTATCAATTTTAATAATATTATTAAAGTCTATTTTATTTCTACATTTTAATTCTATTTGTTAACACCTTTTTTTTATTTTTTTTTATTTGAATGAAATAAACTAATATTTTTCTATTCTTCTTAATTATAACATAGCATTTTTTTTAATTTTGTATTTAAACAATTTTAATAAGTTTTCAAATTTTTAAAATAGTTTAACATCATATTTGTAATAAGAGTTGAGTAATGTAACATTCCGAATTTTCTACTAGTATAATAATTAATTATTATTTATTTTATATTTATGGAGATTATTTTCTTATAGTTATTTTAATGGGTTTTATATAATGTTTTAAAGGTTTTTAATAATTATTAGTATTTTAATAATAAATATTTATGAAAATTATTTTTGGATAATATTTTGATTTTTAGTAGTCTAGAACGGGTCGTTCTCAAACTAGAATAGGTCGTTCCAAACTACTAAAATGGCCTATAAAGACTATATTGGAACATCCCGTTCCAACAAACGATTCTATGAGTAAAATTCGAACCAAGAACGGACCGTTCCTATTTGGGAATAGGTCATTCCAAACATGGCCATTGTGGGTAAAATGTAATCCCAAAATGGGTCGTTCTAGTTTTGGAACAGGCCATTCTGAATGTGAAATTTATGCATGACGAATGAATCCAGAACGGGCCGTTCCAGATTCAAAACGGGTCGTTCCGGATTTGAAACGGGTCGTTCTAGCTACTCCTGATGCCTATAAATAGCAAACTCTAGCACTCACAAAAGCACATTTTTCACTTCTGACCTCTTTTTCTTCTACACTCTCTAAAGACCAAGGAAAACCCAGAGGAGGAGACCAACAAGATCCTGCTTTAGTTTCAGCTCCTACTTATCAAGGTAAGGGGGAGTGAGAAACCTTGCTCTAGGTGTGGGAATGTATATTGGGTAGTGAGATTGGCCCCCAATCTCATGTTTGTTGTGTGCTCATGATGAGGGGTTTTTCCCAATTATATCTGTTTTATCCCTATTTCTCTCTAAATGTTCTAATTGTTGTAATTAGTATGTATGTATGAGTAGTATTTGTGTTTGGATTATAATTGTAGACTTTGGTGTTTCTATGGGTTCCTATAGGAAATCCTAAGGGAATGCATTGGTGATTGTAAGAGAAAATTGTTTGAAGGGGTGATTATATAAGTAAATTATATTATTTTAAATGTTTATTGTATGGATTAAAGTGCTATGTGAAAATTGTGAATATGATGTGATAATGTGATATGACAATGAGATATAAAAATGTTATATGAGAATAAGACATGGAAATGTGATATGAGAGAATGCATTGAGTCTTGATTGACATGCATCATGTGCATAAATGTTTTTAAGGGTACGATATGGAATACACCGCCAGGGAAGGCCCCCTGGTGTAGAAACTTTGGGGATAGTTTAGTTTGTAAGTCTCAGTCTCGCCCACTGTGTGCATAGGATATATCTTGCACGACTTAGCTATCCCGACGAGACCCTAGTAATATGTCCTTCTAGTGAGAGTGCGCAGAGGGTGTGACCCGACATGTACTCCTAGACTATTCTTCGTGTATTGCTAGTGGCCATATGCCATGTGATATGTTACTGGCGCCACATGCATGATAATATGTAGTCCGTGTCCATACATGTGCATTTTTAATATGATAAATTGATATTATATCTTGGATGAGTGAGATGTGATATTATTATTAATCTATCTATGCTATACATGCTTTTTTGTGTTTGGCTATCTAGTGTATATTCCTACACTGTGAGCTAGAGTGAGATGTTTCTCACTCCCTTCTTTTTGTGTTGCTTTCCTTTCAATATTATACAGGTGATTATCAACGTGAGGCTGAGGATGTTGGTGATTAAGCTTAGGCTTCTATGGTGGGCTTTGCTCTGATAGGACATGTGACATTAGGGCGTAGATAGGATTAGATTGAAATTTTTTTTATTAAATTGTTTTGGAAACCTTAGCATCGTTTCTTTGTAATTTCCGCTGATTGAGTTATTTGTTTAAGTTATTGATGTGGTACTCTCTATCTAAACACGTTTGGTATTTCAATTATGAAAAATTATGTTATTCAAATTTTGTTACCTATGTGTTATGGTATGTGGGTAGGGTGTCACAAGTAATATATATATATATATATATATATATATATATATATATATATATATATAAGGAGCTTGTTTTGATGAAGGATATTTTTGTAAAAAATATTTATAAACCTAGGAATATCCTATTGTAACCAAACATGAAAATCGTTAATTCCCATGAATCATGTATGAATATTCCCAAAACCTTTTATGAGTAACCAAATATATTTTAGCAATTCCCAAGAATCATGATTCCCAAGATTTGTAATTCCTAGTAATCATGATTCCTGGGTATTACCAAACTTCTTCACTACCAAACGCCTCCTTAAAGTAGTCTAAGAGTACATGTCGGATCAAACCATCACAATATTGTCACTAAAAGGATATACTATTAGGATTTGATTAGGATAACTAAATCATGCAAGATACACCCCATGCACATGAGAGTAAGACTAGAAATTCCAAATAGTTATCCCTAAGGTTGGTTCCCAAGCTCTTACACGAGGGACCTTCCTTCATAGTGTATTCCATATTGTACCCCAAAAAAATATTTCATGCAAATGATGCATGTTAAAAAAACTTAATGTAATAATATACATATGATATCACTTTACATATCACATATTGCTCATATCACATCATATATCCCAGTACATTCTCAAATACATCAGCTAGTCATTAGTAAAAAGGTAGCATCGATTAAAAGAGTAAAACAACCATCTATCAATTGTTAAGCAAAAGTTAATTACCTTATCGAGTGAGTTGAGCATCCTAGAGTCTTTCTTTAAGCGACTAGCACCTCATTTAGCCAGTTGAGCTCTCTAGAGCTTCTCGTTGAGCAGCTTAAGCTCTTTGGAGCTTCTCACTGATCAACTAACATCTTGTTAAGTGAGTTAAGCCCCTAGAGCTTCTTGTTGAGCAACCAAATACATTTCCTTAAGCGAGAACGTGATCTTTCTCTCATGTCTCCTCAACGACTACAAATTATCCATATTCAATTACGCGTATAAACACATACAATTAGTACAAGTGCTCTAAAACATGCAATTAGCATTCTAAATCACTCAATTTACACATATTCATCTGTATCTTCACACAACCACCACAAGTTTCCTTAAGGTTTCCCATAGGAACCCATTGGGTCTTGGATCATGAAATTATCAACCAAAATATGCAATATTTAATCATACAATCAAACAATTCATGTCATTAGTTATGTACAAGTAGACGAATAGAAGCAAAAGCGCAAAATTGGAGAAAAACCCTTCATACAAAGACAATTAATAGAGTCAGGATTGAGGCCAATTCTGCTACCTAGTATATAAATGCACACCTAGAGCGAGGTTTCTTACTTTCCCTTACTTTGATAAATAGAAAAAGATGGATGCACAATCTCAAGGTTTTCCTTTCTGACTCTTATTGTCTAAGCTCTAAAGCATAAAAGGACACGTACACAAAATGTATAAAAATGACAACTGATCAAAAGCTTCCCCTTTTATTAAAAAAAAAAGACTTAACTTCCTTTTCCTTTTTAACCCTTAGTCAAAACTTATCATATTCATCATCATATAAATTAATGCACACTAAAGTTATCATATTCATCATATTTATTTATACTAGTTGTTTTCACTGTGAAAAGATTTTTAAAGATTAATTATCTACATCATTCTCCAAATGATGCCACACAATTATACTCTCACATATTCACATACATTATATTTATATCTCCTATTATGCAACAAATAATTTCTCATTTATTCATGGAAAGTAGTATTCTCAAAATTACACTGTTATTAATTTCATCAATTTGTTTTAGTATAAAGCCTCACATCATGCTAATCTCTCAATATAAAGCCTTTCATTCGTATAAAATCAACCTCTCACATTGATGATTATGCTTGTAAACCAAAAATTATGTTTATACCATAAAAAATCCTCTTACAAACTCCACAACAAACTTAGTCTTTAATAAATCAATTAATATAATACATAATGCGGTAAATTTTAAAAGAAAATGCATACCTCCATAATCACGTGGGGCAATCGAAGCCGTATGCCGACGGCAGCGGCGCATCGTTGTTCTGCAATGAGTTGAGCACCGACAGGCTTCCCTTAAAGAAAATCTGCAGCACAAAGGTGGTCCCTATTCTCTCACACAGCTCCCTCTCCCTCTCACGGAAATTTGTCCAAGTTCATCTCCACCAAACGCATAATCGATTTGAATTTCAGCATACAGTACTTTGTCCTAAACGACTAATTTGAACTAGTAAATTCATTGAGAACTAACAAGTTTTTAATCTAGAAAAGAGAAAATAGGAAAAGAGAATTGTGTTCAATTCATTTAATTCTCAATGTTTATATTTATATTTATAAAAGGGTGAACGAGCGAGATATTAACCATAATGGTTATAATTAACCACCATAATTAAAAATTAATTTTAAAAATATTTGATAATTAAAATTATAATAATTTATATTTCATTAGTTACCAAAGTTCAAAGAAAATCACTCCTAGGTTGTATACATCAGCTTTTAACCCAAGTAAACCCAACGAATACATAAATTGGCACAAAAATGAAACTTATCATATGAACTCATAAGATGTCAACAAGTATGAACCAACTTATTAGAATAAACTGTGGAAAATAAATTAAAATAAAACACAAGAATTTTTTTTTTAGATTTATCAATAAAATCAATATCAACAACATAATAAATATTATAAAATTAAAACAAAACAATCAGTAACAACTAATTAAACACAAAGAGTAAATAAAATTATTATATAAGAAGTTTGGAGTAGCTTGGGTTGAAGCACGCAGAGCGTTATCCTTAGAGAGAAAACCCTCTCACTGTACTGGTAATTTTGAATCTTATAGTGCGCTCCTCTCCCAAGATACATAAACCCGTTAGACCGTTCGAGTGTAGCGAAAGATCTTCGAACTAAAAAATACTGCTCCAAAGAATATTTTTTAGTAGTAAAAGAAATTTTGAAGGAGAGATAAAATGAACTTGTATATATTTCTAATATTTTTCATGTACCAGGGTCTATATATATAAAAGCACAATATATTTGAGATAAAGGATGTGCACCCCGTTTTGTAAGGTTTTTCGATAACAACAAAAGGTATACATTGTGTGTGGATGTGCACTATTCTTTAGCTAGCTTTTCGGTAACAACAAAAGTGTACGTGGTGTACTTTGCTAACTAATTAAAAATTGCAAGCTTGGTCAAAATGAAGAAGGCCATAATAGTTTTTGATTTTTTTTTTTACAAATTACAAATATTAAATAAAATAGATTAATTAAATTAAATATTTAACTTAAATTTTAAATTATAAGATATTTTTTCAAGAACCCCCCAGTAATTTAAAATTTAAATATGGAAAATGATGATATATATATATATATACTTAAACAATTTTTTGTGGGTCAACGAGCTAGCTCGCAGGTCATAACCTACTTTACCATCCTAATTCATATAGTACTTTCTAGGTTGTACAATACTATTCTTCCTTTCTATATTTTTTTATCTTATTAATTATTTTATCACTTATAATTCTCTTGTTTTTTCCTTCTCATTTCTCTCCATTATACAAACAGAATTTCTCTATATTACACAATATTTACCACTTTGATTTTATTTTCACTCTTATTATTCAATTAAATTTTATACAAGATTGAGAATAAATGAGAGTATGTTATTTATATATTGGTCACCATTCACCATGTAAGTTTTCTGCTCGATTTCAACAAACGTATATTAAAAGAGAAATTCTACGGTACTTATATTATTTAAGAGAGTACTGGTATAGTTATAATTATAATTTTATTTTATATTATATTTTTAATAATTTATTTAAATAATATTTATGATATTTTATTCTTTAAATTTTTAAATTATTTAGTTATTTTATTTTATTATATATATTCTAATTTTATTTGTAATAATATTATTATATATTTAAATAGTTTAATTTTAATATTTTTTAAGTATATTTTTTGTCTTTTCACTTAAAATTTTTAAATTTCTATATTTTAATTTTAATAATTTTTAAAATATATTTTTGTCTTTTGTCTTAAATTTTTGAATTTCTATATTGTAATTTTAATAATTTTTTATTTTTATTATTTATTAATTCTTTTTTTAATATTTTATAATATTATTGAAATTTTATAATTTTAATCTCTATAATTTTATCTTACTTTTCATTTTATAAATATAATTTGGATTATTCATTTTATAATTAAATTAGTTTTTTTTAAAAAAAATTTATAAGTAAAAAAAGAATATATTGAAATCCCTCAATCTTTGAGGGTATCAATCTTTGAGGGTAACGTAGCAACTTCCCAAGAAAACTCCTGCTTAGAAGAGTCCATTTTTTCTCAACATCTTCTGGCGAATGGAACTAGCTAGCTTTTTCGTTACCATGTCACAAAAGTTTACTTTCCTAACTTTATTTTTCCGGAAAGGTAAAATTATACAAAATGGAAAGCGTTTCGTGTAATGTTGGTTATCCATGACTAATTAACTTTTTCATAACCTTTTGATATCATTCTCCTAGAGGAAAACAGCTTGTTACGCTCCCAGCAACTTTTGTTCTCACGCAGTTAGATGACCCTCACTTATGAGGCAACTATTTTGAACTTCATTGCGTTTCAATATTATGAAAATTTCCTTGAGATGTTCAATACTTCCTAATATTCATAATTAGTTCAAAGTGCTTAAAAGATCAGAAAATGACCTTGTATTTTTCTTGTTTGTACTTGGTGAGGAATAAGTGAAAGAATTCAAAAATTTGTGGATTACTATATGCTGAAATGATGCGTCAATCAGTTCTTTGAAATTTGTATTGATCATACTTTTTTTTAACCTTTTAATAGATACATTGTGCTGTCATCCCAAGAGAAGGATCAGACGTTGATGAGGCAGAGGTGCTAAGAAGAATCTTGCATCTTTCAAAGTCCCCAAAAAGGTCTTTATTACCGACTCTTTGCCCAAAACTGCCACAGGAAAGATTTTGCGTCGTCTTGTGGCAGAACACTTCGTTTCTCAAATTTGAGCAATTTGAGTTCCTACATTTGAAGCCTCCATCTGGTGTCGTCAATACATACTTGGAATCTCGATGGTCCACACCATAAATTTAACAATAATTTGGCAACATGGCATTGAGAAGAGGAGGGTATTTCTGCAAATTAATGGTCTTTCATACATGATACAGTAGATCTTAGTTTTCAATGATTCTTATGAAATGTTCACAATGTAATGTTTTCAATGTTCTATAGATATTAAATAATTGCTCAATCCATTTTTGTCTATATCTCTAACTTCTTGAATCATATGAGATGTGGGATCACAAAATTTATCGTCTAGACTCTAGCTAATAACAATGTATAAACATACAACTGAAACAAGCAAAGCACAAAAGTTAAAAAATCGAATACTAGTAAAATTACAGTAAGTTGCTCATGACATTGTAGCAAGAGGGTATTCATCCTTACAGTATTTGGTAATCTTTAACCAAATAAAATTCAAGAAGTAATCGCATTTTGATGTAGATGAGCATTTTCAAAAATAGTGGTACATTTTGATGTAGAAGATCATTTTCCAAAATAGTGGTTTGGATTAGAAAATATTAGTAATTGCCGGTGCACATCCCTAATCCAAGCAATGGAAGTCATTTGTGAATACAATAGCAATAAGCCAACTTTCCGTTTAATGCAACTATTGTTAAAATGTAAACCATTTACAAATGATCAAACGAGGTCCAAAACCATTATCAAGAAGAAAGGCATTCCAATGTAGCAAGAATATCATGTAGACTGAATTCTATATGGGCACCATTCGAACAAAGTATATATGTGTTGAAAAGTAAAAATTGGTGGCAAGAGAAAGTAAAATCAAATTTGAAAACAGAAACCAAAATCAAATTGAATTTGGCAACAGAATTCAAAATTGGAGGCCACCAAAAAGTGAAGCGTTCACACTACAATCTTTCCTTATAAATAGCAAGCCCCTTCGTTCATTTTGAGGTTGATCAAAACGAAACCATAAACACTTAGAGAGTCAGTATAGAAAAATTGAGAGAGAAACTCTTAATTTTTTCTGGGTATAATTGGGTTGTGGGTTGTGAGGTGTTGTGAGAGATTGTGAGTATTTTGTAAACACTCCTTATATTTCCCCTTTCAATAAAATATCTGCAGCAGCCCGGAGACGTAGGCAGAGTTGGCCGAACTCCGTTATCAACTTTGTGTGTACTATTAGTCCACAGTTATTTTGTTCCATTCTCAAATCTGAAGTTACGGGAAAGATCAGCGTAATTTTTCCTAACAACTGGTATCAGAGCCTGGTTAGAGAAGTCAGATTTGAGTGGGAGCAATGGCAGCAGATGAAGGAAAGGTGAAAATTGAAAAGTTCGATGGTACGGACTTTGGCTTTTGGAAGATGCAGATCGAAGATTATCTGTACCAGAAAAAGCTACATCAACCTCTCGAAGGAAAGAAACCAGAGGACATGAAGGATGATGAATGGGTCCTTCTTGATAGACAAGCCCTTGGAGTTATCCGCTTGACATTATCTTGTAATGTTGCTTTCAATATTGCAAAGGAAAAGACCACGGTGGGTCTTATGACGGCTCTTTCCAGTATGTATGAAAAGCCGTCAGCCTCAAACAAAGTTCACTTAATGAGGCGGTTGTTTAACTTGCGGATGACCGAAGGTGCATCAGTAGCTCAACATTTAAATGAACTCAATATAGTCACAACCCAGTTGAGTTCAGTTGGAATTGAATTTGACGATGAAGTACGAGCATTGATACTTTTGTCTTCTCTACCAGAAAGTTGGAATGCTACTGTCACAGCTGTGAGTAGCTCATCGAGAAGCAATAAGTTGAAATCAGATGTTGTTCGTGATCTGGTTCTCAGTGAAGAGATCCGACGGAGAGAGTCGGGTGAATCCTCAACCTCTTCAGTATTACATACAGAGTCAAGAGGGAGGACTCAAACCAGAGGAAATGGACGTGGAAAATCAAAGAATAACAGGTCCAAATCCAGAAATCATCGTAATTCTAACAACTCAAAGACTATCAAGTGTTGGAACTGTGGGCAAACCGGGCACTTCAAAAATCAGTGCAAGAATGCACCGAAGAATCAGGAGGCGAAAGTAGAGGCAAATATTGCTTCCACCTCAGAAAGAGATGATGCATTAATATGCTCTTTGGAGAGCAAGGAGGAGTCTTGGGTGTTAGACTCTGGAGCATCTTTCCACGCTACTTCGCAGAGAGAATTCTTCGAGAATTATGTTCCCGGAAACCTTGGTAAAGTCTACCTTGGTAATGAACAATCCTGTGAGATTGTTGGTAAAGGTGTAGTGAAGATTAAGCTAAAAGGGTCTGTATGGGAATTGAAGAATGTCAGACATATTCCTGACCTGACGAAGAACTTAATCTCAGTAGGCCAGTTGGCCAGTGAAGGATACACAACGACCTTCCATGGTGATAATTGGAAGATTTCCAAGGGTGCAATGACGATTGCTCGTGGTAAAAAGAGTGGTACTCTTTACAAAACAGCAGGAGCATGTCATTTAATTGCAGTTGCAGCAAATGACAATCCCAATCTATGGCACCAGAGACTTGGCCATATGAGTGAGAAAGGGATGAAGATCATGCACTCGAAGGGAAAATTACCAGGTCTTCAGTCAGTAGAAATTGAAATGTGTGAAGACTGTATACTTGGAAAGCAGAAAAGAGTCAGCTTTCAGACAAGTGGAAGAACCCCAAAGAAGGAGAGACTCGAGCTTGTTCAATCAGATGTGTGGGGTCCAACAACTGTCTCATCCATCAGTGGGAAGCAATACTTCGTGACTTTTATTGATGATCACTCTCGGAAAGTATGGGTATACTTTCTAAAGCATAAGTCAGAAGTATTTGAGGCTTTCAAGATATGGAAAGCCATGGTTGAAAATGAAACATGATTGAAGATTAAAAAGCTCAGAACTGACAATGGTGGTGAATATGAAGACACCAGATTCAAGAAGTTTTGCTATGAGCACGGAATTAGAATGGAGAGAACCGTGCCTGGTACACCATAACACAATGGTGTAGCTAAGCGGATGAACCGAACGTTGACTGAGAGAGCCAGAAGCTTGCGTATGCAGTCAGGCTTACCAAAACAGTTTTGGGCAGAAGCAGTCAACACAGCAGCATACTTGATCAACCGAGGTCCATCGGTACCATTGGAGTATAGAATACCAGAAGAGGTATGGAGCGGAAAGGAGGTAAAACTCACACATCTTAGAGTTTTCGGTTGCGTAGCATATGTACACATCAGTGATCAAGGCAGAAATAAGCTTGATCCAAAATCGAAGAAGTGCACTCTCATTAGGTATGGTGAAGATGAGTTTGGCTATCGCCTATGGGATGATGAAAACAAAAAGATGATCCGCAGCAGAGATGTAATCTTCAATGAGAAAGTGATGTACAAGGACAGACATAGCACTGATGCCAGCAAGTCAGAAAAGAGTTGGCCAGTGTATGCAGAAGTGGATGATGTCCCAGAAAGTCCTATAGTTGAAACTTCTCAGCCAGAGGAATCAACAGAACAAAGTTGTGAACAACAGTCTGACACACCAGAGTCTTCAACTTCAGTTCCTGTAAGGAGATCATCTCGGCCTCATGTACCTAACAGGAGATACATGAACTATATATTGCTGACTGATGAAGGAGAGCCTGAAGATTATGATGAAGCATGTCAGGCCACAGATGCCAGCAAGTGGGAGCATGCCATGAAAGACGAAATGAAGTCTTTGATCTCCAATCAGACATGGGAACTAGCTGAGTTACCCAGAAATAAAAAGGCACTTCACAACAAATGGGTGTATCGAGTAAAAGAGGAGCATGATGGTTCCAAAAGATACAAAGCTCGATTAGTCGTCAAAGGATTCCAGCAAAAGGAAGGAGTTGACTACACAGAGATTTTTTCTCCAGTTGTGAAGCTCAATACAATCAGAACAGTGTTGAGTATTGTTGCTAGTGAAGAGCTCTACCTAGAGCAGTTGGATGTGAAGACCGCATTTCTTCATGGAGATCTAGATGAGGAGATATACATGCACCAACCAGAAGGCTTCTTAGAGAAAGGAAAAGAGAATATGGTGTGCAGGTTGAAGAAGAGCTTGTATGGTCTGAAACAAGCTCCAAGACAGTGGTACAAGAAGTTTGATGGCTTCATGCACAAAGAAGGCTTCCATAAGTGCAATGCTGACCACTGTTGCTACTTCAAGAGATATAAGTCCAGTTATATCATTCTGCTACTTTATGTTGATGATATGTTAGTAGCTGGTTTAGATATGGATGAGATAAGAAGCTTGAAGCAGCAATTGTCAAAAGAATTTGACATGAAGGACTTAGGTCCTGCAAAGAAGATTCTTGGAATGCAAATCACAAGAGATAAGCAAAGAGGGATTTTGCAGTTATCTCAAGCAGAGTACATCAACCGTGTTTTGCAAAGATTTAACATGGGTGACGCCAAGCCAGTTAGTACACCTTTGGCTAGTCATTTTCGCCTATCCAAGGATCAGTCCCCTCAGACGGAGGAAGAAAGATATTTTATGGCTAAAGTTCCATATGCTTCAGCCATTGGAAGTTTGATGTACGCAATGGTCTGTACAAGGCCAGACATTGGCCATGCAGTGGGAGTTGTTAGCAGGTTTATGTCGAATCCAGGAAAAGCTCATTGGGAAGCAGTTAAATGGATTCTGAGGTATCTACGAGGCACCACAGAAAGGTGTTTGCACTTTGGTAAAGGTAAAATAAAGGTGCAAAGATATGTAGATGCAGACTATGGAGGTGAAGTCGATCACCGAAGAAGTACCACCGGTTACATTTTTATTGTTGGTACTACAGCTGTTAGTTGGATGTCGCAGGTACAGAAAATTGTCGCTTTATCCACTACAGAAGCTGAGTACGTAGCAGTAACAGAAGCTAGTAAAGAATTGATATGGCTTCAGGGATTGTTAACAGAGCTGGGATTCATTCAAGAGAGGAGTGTTTTGCATAGTGATAGTCAGAGTGCAATACATCTGGCAAAGAATTTAGCATTTCACTCTAGGACAAAACACATTGATATTCGTTATCACTTTATCAGATCTCTGCTAGAGGATGAGGTGTTAACATTGAAGAAGATCTTAGGAAGCAGGAACCCAGCAGACATGTTGACAAAGGTGGTGACCATTGACAAACTGAAGTTGTGCTCAACTTCAGTTGGCCTGCTAGAGTAAACAGACCAGGGAAGGCTGCTGCATTGATCAAAGTGTGAAGACAGATTGAAATCAGTCTTCAAGTGGGAGATTGTTGAAAAGTCAAAATTGGTGGCAAGAGAAAGTAAAATCAAATTTGAAAACAGAAACCAAAATCAAATTGAATTTGGCAACAGAATTCAAAATTGGAGGCCACCAAAAAGTGAAGCGTTCACACTACAATCTTTCCTTATAAATAGCAAGCCCCTCCGTTCATTTTGAGGTTGATCAAAACGAAACCATAAACACTTAGAGAGTCAGTATAGAAAAATTGAGAGAGAAACTCTTAATTTTTTCTGGGTATAATTGGGTTGTGGGTTGTGAGGTGTTGTGAGAGATTGTGAGTATTTTATAAACACTCCTTATATTTCCCTTTTCAATAAAATATCTGCAGCAGCCCGGAGACGTAGGCAGAGTTGGCCGAACTCCGTTATCAACTTTGTGTGTACTATTAGTCCACAGTTATTTTGTTCCATTCTCAAATCTGAAGTTACGGGAAAGATCAGCGTAATTTTTCCTAACAATATGCTCTGAAATTAAATGCTAAAACTACAATAGTCATAAGAAGGTAAATAGCCAAAGAACAAATTAAACCCTTGAAAAGGTATTTATATATAAAGACAAAAAATAAGATAAGATTAAGACCAATATCACAAGAAGTAGAAGCAGAACAAAGTTCAACAATTACTCAAGCTTATTCCTCATCTACAGTTGCATCTAGGTGTTGGTGGTACTGAAAGACTAGAGTTACCAACATGTAGCTACCGATGCAACAAAGCCTTTATGTGGAACATAGTTGAATTAAAGTTGAGTAACCAACAATCCTTGACTAGGGAATGTAAGACAAGTTACTCAACTCATGGTAGCTGGAAAAAAAAAGTCAACCAAATTTCACAAAACAATCATAAATAAAAGTGAAATATGAGATGAAACATAGCTAGGAGTGGTGGGATCAAATATGGAGAAGCTAATATCATAAACAACAGAAGCTCATTACCAAAATCATGCATTTAATCTCTTTTTTCTATTTGTGAAAAACTGAAAATCCAAGCAGGTGGAACTTTCCCTTGCTGTATTAAATAAGATAAAATGTCTCTCCACTGCTGTTTCAAATGGGTGCCAAAACTAAAGAAAACCACTCCTAGGCTGTATACATTAGCTTTTAACCCAACTAAACCCAATAAGTATGAACCAACTTAATAGAATAAATTAATGATGAATTCTATACACCACTTCATCAATTTTGGGCCATTGATATCCTTGCTAAATCTCAGGAGCTGTATAGAAATATAGTTCCCACTTATCTAGTGCCATCAACTCAAGTTGTATCAGTAGAAAAGGAAGGGTGGGGGAGTAGAAAATTTGATGTTGCATCTGCAAACAACTACTAAATCCTGACAAAGTAGTATGCTCATATTTTAGAGGGCATCATTTTATTTTATTCTCTATTAAAAAATAGGGAAACCATACTGAGATTCGTACATAATGCCACTGTGTAAACAAGTGGAGCAACAATCTAGGAAAAATGATTGCACACATGCACAGGTATTTACTATTGATCTTAATCACAAATATAGAAATGCAACATTGATAAACAAACTTTACAATCAAAATTGGAAAACTTACTAGCCTACATACTTCTTGGTCTATGAAGAATTCTGATCATCATTTCTTGAGCAACGATCAGACATATTGAAGGTATCCATTGTTACAATTAGCTAGATAGAGTAAATATTGGGAATATACATTAAGAGAAAGAAAATAAACAAGTAACGAATCAGGATCTTACCAAGTCCAAAATCACAAATTTTAATATATTTGTGAGCATCAAAGAAACTGTTACTTAGTGTTAAGTCCCCATGAATTATTCCTTGTCCATGTATTTTTGCCAAGTTGATAGGTACCAACAACAAAAATAAAAGAACACTGAAATATATGTACTAAAAATTAGGAAAGCAGAGGAAATTCCTTGTGCAAGGAGATAGAAGGACTTTATAAAGAAAACAAAAAAAATAAGACCTATTCCTGATAAGAATCACCAACAAAGATAAGGAGAATTCTTCATACCCTCCTCATTCCCTTAACCCACTACAAAAGAATAGGTAATTATTATTGTTTTTTTTTTTTGCAATTTTTATAAACTATCAAAAAATGTTACATTTGTTGCAAGGTTGGTAATAGTAATAAATTATTGATACTTTTTGGCGGTTTGAAATCGCAGGAAAGGTAAGTGTTACAGGTATTGGCACTTTCTGGCAGTTTTAAAAAACGTTCAATAAATATTTTTATTAAAATTAAACTTAAAAGAAAAACATTTTTAAAACGAAGTCCCTTTCCTAACTGTGCGAGTAACTTCCCTTTTGAAAAATTCACAATTTCACTAACAATCGGAAACAACATGCAAGAGCAAGAGGAGAAACTGGAGAAAACCAATTCGCGCAGAAGAGTGAAGCTTCGATTCGTTTAGTTTTCTTCTTCCACTGAATCCCATGGCGAGAGTGAAGCACACGCCAGCTTCTCGCAAGCTTGGTACGTTTCAATTTCAACTTTTTGCTTTTGATTTTCGCAAAACCCTCATTTCCGCAAACTCCTCCCAGGTAGGAAGAACAAAGCACCGCAGGCATTCACTTCCGCGCCAAAATCACCGCAATCTCAATCGGTAACCCTCTCTCTCTTTCTCTTCGCGTTTCCAATTTGTGAAATCCCTAACGACCTTTGTTTCTAAATTTCAATACTGTGAATGAAAATGGAAATACATACAATGGAAAGTGGTAGGCTGTGCAGTAATGCACACCAGGTAATGTTTAATAAGAGTTATCATCTTCATGCAAGTACTAGATATGCATAAAAACATCCTATTCTCAGATTTTGGAAACCCAATGCCTTGACCGGTTCAATAATTAGTTTGATTTGGAAAACATTACTTAGATCAAATACATGAAAAATGGATAACTGTTTCTAGATATTTTTGAGCTCTATATTTTTTTTTTCTTTTTCATATAGATAAATGAGCATTGCCGACATAAGCAGGAAACAATTCTCTATTAGTTTGTTGTCCTGCTTTGTTAGAACTTCTAGATTTTCCAATTAATTTCTGACAGCATAGCATATATAAACTTAGATTTTGATTGTTGTTACTTATTAAAATAGTTTTTTCATGATTTTCATTCTGTTTCAAAGTATCTTACAGTTTGATTAAAGTATCTTACCTGCTGGTATGAATTAGTTTGATTAAAGTATCTTACAGTAACACTCAGAATATCTGTTTCAGCCTCCTCCACTTCTTGCGTCTCTTCTGCATATATTCCTAACACCAAAGCCTCTCTCACTATTCGAATTCAATTCAATTGTTTGGTGCTAATGCTCAATTTGCATGTGCTGGTAATTGACCACTGATTAGTGATTAGTGATGACACTCCGTTCGAAGTAACGGAGACCTCAACAGTTAGTTAGTTAATGTATTATGATTTTTCTACTCTGCTGTTGCTATTCTTGAATTGGATTTGGATTTTTTTAGTGTTTTTTTTATGTTATTTTTTTTCTTTTTTTCAGTTTATATATTTGAATCGCGTAATTGATCACCAGGATTTGAATTCTTGTGTTTGGTTTTGTCAATCACAATTCAATTGCATACTATATTCAGTATTTAGGAGTTTATGTAGGAATTATGTTCTAGTGGATGCAAATGTTAATCGTTAATTTATGTCAGAAATATATGATTTAGTGATTTCTGGAAATATCAATTTGGTTGAGTGGTGCGTGTCATTCGCTAATGTGGGAGAATAGAACACCCTAAAACCTAGTTGTTTTTGCAGAATTCATAAATCCATATGGAATCCGTTCCTCGTCCCAGACTCAGAATGATTCTGATTCTTCGTCTGAAAGATTGTCATGACAGCAGAAACGGAAAATCAACATGGCAATTTGGAGCTTAGTTACAACAATGAGGAATTTCGATTAGAGGGAAATAGTAATGGTGGTTACATGGACAAGGCATGCCTTTATAATCATTCCTCTGTGGGGGATGGAACTGTGACTTTTTCAGAAGGCAATTGTCATGTTGATATCAATGACCAGTTTGAAGGGGAATTAGAGGGCAAGGCTGAAAATCACACTGTTTCCTGTAGTAGTGAAGTTCCATTTTGCAAAAGCATTCCAGGTTCAGGTTTATCATTTTCCTAGTGAAATCTAATTAAACTTGAGTATGTTTATCATTTAAATAATGGAGTGGTTTTAATTAGTAGTCATTGAGGCCTCTATGGTTTTAGTCTTTTCTACTAAAAAAAAATACTAATCATAAAAGCATAAAAGGTGCAAGAGTACTGAAAATTTAATCTTCTCTCAAAAGGTATATTAACTGCCTCTCTTTCAAGTGGAACAGCTATTTGGTCACGAGTGTACAATTAACTAGCTAAGCTAGGTCTAGTTAGTTTCTATGATGATAAAACCAGACTATTACAGATTTTTCTTCTACCTTATCGTGATATGAAGCTTTGGCATAAATCACGAAATGATTAAATTCTAATATCTTCTTTAATTAAATTTTTAAAGTTAAATCTTTAACCTCTTGCAGAAATTTAGATAAGTAATATGAGCACTAGATCATCGCAGTTCCTCCTTTTTTTAAAAAAAGCTGCGAACTTAGATGAAAGAAGATGTTGTTTTGACTTATTTCTATATATAATTATCTTTTCTGATTCTGGAAATTTACTCTTCTATTGCTACTGGTCATTTCTACTATCTTAGTGTTTTATGGTCAATAAAGACATAGTCCCCTTTTTACAGGTTCATAAAAATGTATTTGTTGTCTTTTATTATGGAGAGAGAGTTAAAAGTAAAATTCTGAAAATATGTGATGCTTTTGGAGCAAATCGTTATCCTTTCTCAGATGACTTGAGTAAACAATTTCAGACGATAACAGAGCTATACGTAATTTTTTCTTAATGTTTGTGCATAGCTTTCAATTTTCGTTATAAAAAATTATGATGAATGCCTTAGAAAGTAAGTTCTCAACACCATCATTTATAGGTTCTATGGAGCAAAAGTGAAAAACATGAGATGCTTCTATCCTGAGAAAAAATTGTTTCTGCAGGATCTTATAGTTGTTTCAATTGATGTTCATGTTGTTAAGTACCGATGTTCAATTTTGTTATTAGTATTACCATGGTTGAATATCTAAAATTTTCTTTAGATATAAGCTGTACAGAAATTCTTTTCCCTGCAATATGCTCTTTTGGAATTTCAACTTGAGGATTTGATCAGCTAGTTTCATGTTGCTTTAATGTATTGAAAAGGAGTTCTGGGATGAGCATCTGAACTTTGCTGTTGATTTGGTATTATATAATTTCTTGATTAGTGATTTTTAGTTAGAGATATATTCAGTTTTAGATATTGATGGATGTGTATCAGTATGATATCTAGTTGTATTTAGTACTAGTGATGTGATAATTCTGTGGTACTCCTTCCATTTCTTATTATAAGACATTTTAACCGAATTTATAGACACCACTACCCTTTTTTCCTACCAAATCTGTTTCTGAGTGGGCATCTTGCATACAATATGCAGTTACCAGTAAAGGAAAGTATGGAACAAGAGTTCCTGATGAGGTTCTTCTTGAAGAAAACCTCATGGATGCTTCATGAAACCTCTTCTCGGATCCTTGGAAGAATTGAAGAAGAGGTAAGTGTATCCAAGGTTCACCTATCTATTCCGGATAGAAGGTGTGGGAATCCTAGCTCTACAAGGAGAAGATCTCAAGTAGGGTAGAAGCTAGGATCAAAAGGAGACTTCGGAGGAGAGAATTATCAAAGAGTAAATTCTCATTCAAGGTTCCAAAGTATTTACAATAGTGAAGGAGTCAAGCATTTAAAGCCACGGATCAAAGGAGTCTTTGGAGCCATCACATGTGCTGATGTGCACTCAAAAGTGGCACCAATTTTGAATTCAAATTGGACGTCCACTTATCCTAACCCATGTGCAGCCCTTCCTTCTAGATTCTTAATTGCATTTAGAGGTAATTTAGGGTTCATTTGAATGTACACATGTGCAGCTACCTTTGGCACAAAACATGTGACTCAAATGAAACTCTAATTACTCCTAAATGTAATTAACATTCTACGATTCCTGCTTTATTACTTAATCCTTCTAAATTCCTATTCTAATGGCCTAAATACAATGGCCAAGCAAATACAATGGAAAAGAAAAATTACAAGAATTGAAATGAGCCCAATATTGGGTACCAAAAGCCCAAAGGCCCATGAAGCCCAAAACTAGGCCTAATAAGCCTATAGCCTAAAATGCTATCCTAGATGGTCCAAAATACAAGTCCCAAAATATAGGAAACCTATACTAACATGATATATACAAGATATAAGGAAAATAGCTAAAACCAAATATGGCCCATGAGAAGCTCATCTTGGGCCTTTCAAGCCCATCGGGCCCATTGGGCCTTGACTGACCCAAACCTTCATGTCTAGCCCATTCCTCTTGGCTCTTCCAATGTGTCACCCCTTGCCTTCCTAGGCATGATTCCATCATTCCCTCCCTCTTGAAAAGGATTTGTTCTCAAATCACGAGGATCCATATGATGGGAATCATCACCTACATGCACAAAATACCATGTATTAGAGGTGATATGTGCATCTGAAGCAAATGGGTGGTGTATCCTAAAAGGAATCCTAAGAGGAATTCTTCCATCTATCCTAACAAAATTAAATTCCCTAAAAGTGGAAATAGATTCTTCTTCTAAGCACAACCTAGCAGGAAATCCTAAAAATGTAATAATACTAATACAATGGAAAGAATAATTTTTAAAAACTACAATTTCTTGCCTAAAGTACCCTAAATGGTGTTCTAGGCATGCTCTCAAAAACACTACAAAAAGAAAACTTCCTAAACAATTTTGAATCATATTGCTTGTTAGATACTTGTCAAAAGATAATGTCTTGTGAAGTCTTAAGAATTCATATAAACTATTTTTGTCTTGTAGAGAAGGATGCAATTTAAGTTCAAATAAAGAAGAACTTCTTATAAGATCAAAAATAGAATATGAAATATGACAAGATGTATCTATTAAACAATATATTCCAAAATTTGGATGCTTTATTAGAATAACTAAGGTAGAAGGAGTCCTAAAGAGAGGGAGGCTATCTTCCTTGGGCACCTCCAAGGAAGTAGCACAAGAAGTAGAACTAAGTGTAGTCCACTCCTTCATTACATCTTGAAGTTGAGATTCATTTTTCTTTAAAATATTTTGTTATAGAATCTCTACTTCATGACTAGTGGAAGCACCTTCATTCATAAGTCCTTTAGAGGAAATATTTTTCTCCTTACTCTCCCCTAAGAATAATGCCTCTTTTCTTTCTTTTTCTCTTGTTTTTCTCAATTTTTCTTTTGCTAAAAGTTTTTCTTCCTTGTCCTTTAATATCCGAATTTCCTCCTCCAAGAGTGCAAGTTGGGCCTCTCTTTTAAGTTTTTCTTTAAGTCTTTGCTTGGCCTCTTGCTCTCTCCAAATTTTTAGTGATCTTAATTCATGTGCTACCTTTGAAATATCCTTGTAGGCACTTGAATTGCTATTACTATAAGGAGTAGAAAATTCTTCCATTATAGGTGAAAGGTTTTCTTTTATAAAAGACTTTTGAAAAGCAATTTTTGAAGGTTTGAACTAAGTACTTGGAGGACTAAGTATACAAATTGAACTTTGGAGGGAGGTGAGCTACTAAGAGCCACTTAATAACCAAGCCTCTTCAAGTAAAAATTATTAATCCTCCTTGTAGTTAATCCTCACCTAAAAACCTTTTTCAATGAAAATATTTTTGTGATTTTTGATGTGATGATTAATCTAGACGAAGCAAGTAATTAAAGACAAAATAATTTTTGCAAAAAATTAAAAACTATCTAACGGATCCCTAAGGTAAAAGCTTGAGAGGTACCAAAGACCAATCAAGGACCACTTCCACCAAGTCTAGCGAAAATTAGGGTTCTTAAGGAGAGATGGTTGTGTATCAAAGACACTTTCAAGACACTCCAAAAATTAGGGATGGCAAAACGGGCCAGCCCGGCCCGTTTTGGCCCGGCCCGCCAAAAACGGGCCAGCCCGCCAATGTAAAACGGGCTGGAGATGCTGGCCCGCCCCGCCTAAGGATGGGCTAGCGGGCCAGCCCGCTTACAAAAAAAAAAATAATAAAAAATAAAAAAAAAATATATTTTATGGTCAAATAAAAAAAATTTGCTATAAATAAATAAATATAACCATAGAAAATTAAAAATGCATGCATATTGTACATAATATATGTTCAACAAAAATAAATTACAAACTTAGAACAAAATTAAATAGAAATTAGTCCATTTACACCAAAATAGAAACCAAATTATAAACTTACAAATTATTTATAAACTAAATTTTTTGCTATTCTACAAAACAAGTTTAATACAATTAATTAATCATCTTCATCCTCATCTTCTACATCAAAATAAAATAAACATAAAAATAATTAAATTAAAAAAAATTATGCGGGCCGGCGGGTTGTGGCGGGCCAGCCCGCTATTTGGCTCGGCGGGTTGGCGGGTTGAAATGATTGGCCCAGTCCGCCAATTTTTGGCTGGCCAACGGGCCGGCCCGCGGGCCATGACCCACTTTGCCATCCCTACCAAAAATGGCCAATTACAATTAAAACAAATGCTGGACAGAAAAGTAAACAAGTGGCTTTTAATGACACAAAAACAGCCACCGAGTTTAGTGATGGAATTAGAGACCACTTTTGTAAGGAAAATCAAATTAGTGATGGAAATTTAGTCTCTAATACTCTGTTTTTTTTTTTAAATCAATACAATTTTGAAATCTTCTTCCAATGGATCTTCACGGCTTTGGTAAAGTGCAGCACCCACAAGTTTTTCCAGAATTTTTGAAGTGTTTAGTGATTGTTTAGTAGCCACCCGAGATGATCTCCTTTGTCACCTTTTCCTCCACCTTATCTTAGTCCTCTTTTGATGACCCTTGTAGAACTAGTTTCTATTGAAATAGATTAGGTCAACACTAGGCCACACTTTGAGTTCAAGGTTAGACAAAAACAGCCAAGATAATATAGAGATAACCAAGACAAGAGTAGAGTAGAAGAGTAAACAATTTAGATGAACAAAGAAAATGACAAGGCTAGCACAAGAAGGAATGATCTTAGATAGGTTCTAGATTTAGAATGACAAATCAAAAACACTCAAAATTTGCAAGCTGAAAATGTATGTTACTCCAAGCTACACAATAGCAAACCGAGAAACATAAACCAAAACAATACAATCTCCTTTTGGCTTTTAACTTGAAAATTATGTTTGCATATATATATATATATATATATATATATATAAAATAAAATCAAAGGTTCAAAAGAAAATTCAAAAAGAAAATTGATATAAAATATATATATATATATATATATATAGGAGATGCCTTTTATCCTTTTGAATTTTGAACACAAAACTCTCGGTCACCACTTAAAAGTCAATGCAATAAAATCGGATTTGAAATTTAAACACATGCAACTCAAATTAGGTTTAAATGAGATGAACATGGCACATGCTTTTCTTACTTGATTTTCTCACTCACATGCCCCGATTTAAGCACACTAAAATTTGAATTCAAATTTTCCAAACACAAATTTTTAGCAACCAAATGATACTTAAATTCAAACTCACGGAATTGGCACAAAATTTGAAGACACTTTGAATCAAAGGAGACCTAAAAAAAACTAAGAAAACTACTAATGATCTAATAGTAGTTTATGAACTCAAATGCAAATCAAAATTATGGAGCACACTAAACCAAATTGATTCGGTCAAATCCAGAAAATTCAGAAACAATTAACACAAAAAAGTAAAACAAGCATAGCTAGGGATTAAGAACAATTGAAGATTACACATGACACTAGACATAGGATTCAAAAATTTAAAAGACTCAAACAGTTCAAATGACCGAAAATTTTCAATTAAGACTCAAGAAAATAAAAGTTCATAAGCTAAATTTTCCTAGCTAGAAGCATAATTTTTGGAGCATGATTCATGGAAAGCAATTAAATCAAGAAGCATATATGAATCATTCAAGCAATCCGAAAGCTAGATCTATCAAATTTTAGGCACAATTAGATCTAGGAAAGAATCAACTCAAAAGTGACAATGACATAAAGATGAACACGGATCAAAAAAAAAAAAAACAAAATCACTCAAAAGATAAGGCACTTATCTCTTGAAGACTGAGCTCTAGATACCACTTGATGAGGTTCTTCTTGAAGAAAACCTCATGGATGCTTCATGAAACCTCTTCTCGGATCCTTGAAGAGTTGCAAGGACTTGAAGCTTTGAAGGAGGTAAGTATAGCCAAGGTTTACCTATCTATTCTGGATAGAAGGTGTGGGAATCCTAGCTCTACAAGGAGAAGATCTCAAGTAGGGTAGAAGCTAGGATCAAAAGGAGACTTTGGAGGAGAGAATTATCAAAGAGTAAATTCTCATTCAAGGTTCCAAAGTATTTACAATAGTGAAGGAGTCAAGCATTTAAAGCCACGGATCAAAGGAGTCTTTGGAGCCATCACATGTGCACTCAAAAGTGGCGCCAATTTTGAATTCAAATTTGAATTTGAATTCAAATTGGACGTCCACTTATCCTAACCCATGTGCAGCCCTTCCTTCTAGATTCTTAATTGCATTTAGAGGTAATTTAGGGTTTATTTGAATGTACACATGTGTAGCCACCTTTGGCATAAAACATGTGACTCAAATGAAACTTTAATTACTCCTAAATGTAATTAACATTCTATAATTCTTGCTTTATTAGTTAATCCTTCTAAATTCCTATTCTAATGGCCTAAATACAATGGCCAAGCAAAATACAAGACCCAAAATATAGGAAACCTATACTAACATGATATATACAAGATATAAGAAAAATAGCTAAAACCAAATATGGCCCATGAGAAGCTCATCTTGGGCCTTTCAAGCCCATCGGGCCCATTGGGCCTTGACTGGCCCAAACCTTCATGTCTAGCCCATTCCTCTTGGCTCTTCCAATGTGTCACCCCTTGCCTTCCTAGGCATGATTCCATCAGTTCCTCTATTGAGACAGAAAATTCTGGATTCTTTGATGACACCTTTACCTCCAACAGTAGCTACCACTGTAACAGCCGAGCGATATACTTTTTTGGCTGCTGCACTTATAGAAATATCCCCACAGAAAATGCCAGTAGCTGAAATCCAGCTCCACAATACACTTCTGAAGGAAGTTCTTGGTAATATATGCTACTTATCAACCCAAGTAAGTATATGAAATTGGAAATAGTGCAAAAATTGCAAGAAATTTTATCAAAATAATCAGTCAATTCATTGACTAACGCATGGTTTAGTTGTATATAAAATATAAGATCTCCAATTTTTTCTCTATACATCCCTATTTTAAGTTGAAAGTGTGTCAGTGGTATAAATAAATTGACTCTGGATCTGTTTTTTGGGTGAAGTAATATGAATATAAAAGTGGGTGCAAGTTTTATTTTTTGTTTATGGTTCTGACCTGTTTCAATTTGTCTGTACAACAGGTGAGGGAAGCTCTAGGGGTTACCCTTTCTGTATTGTGCTCTAACATTCGGCTATATCATTCAAGTCATCAGGATAATGCACAGGGAGAGAGAAATGATAAGTTGATAGCTTGGTGAAAGATGAAAGCTGGGTTTAGTTTCTTACAGGGCGTGCTGCTGAAGCAGTTGTGAAAATTTAGATTGTTACCCAATCAGATAAAGTGGTGAATCTCGTAGATATTAGTTCTCAAAATGGGCATCAAGATGGTGATTCAGAAGATGACATGAAATGGATGGAAACGCTACCAATGTGAGAAAAGTTAAAAAAAAAAAAAATGCAATTTTGTGGCGGTTTCAAACCGCTAGAAATGTTAAATAAAGAAAAATTTAGATAAATTTTATGGCGGTTTTAAACCGTAATAAATTGTAAAACAAGTAATATTAAAATTCATTTTGTGACGGTTATACAACCGCCACAAAGTGATTGACGCCACAAACAGTTTTCTTCCACCGACGATTCGGTTAATAACTGCCACAAATCACACATTTTTTTTGTAGTGACCCTAAAAATCCTCATTCCTTCACGCATCCTGCATGCCCATAGAAATTCGAGTTTGCTCAACTTTATCAAACTTGCATCGAAAACAACCACCACAATTTTTTTTCTTGGTTTAGTCTCCTTCGAGACTTTGACTGCTCTTGTTTTATCAAATCCAAATTTTGTACTCATGCTTTTGAGGTTTGAAGACCATCCACAACACCCATCAAATCAACAAATGTTGGTATAAAAAATCTTTTCTTCCAAGACAAACTTGGGGACCTCTTTTTCTATTCTCCTTTTCATTAAAAATCTCAAAATAAATTAAATAAAAAAAATAGAGACGAAGTTAAAAAAGGCTAAACTTAAAATGACGAGTTTACAAAGAGCTTTAACCTTGGCATCATGAAAGAAATTTGTAGTCTTTTATATCACCACGAAATTTGAGATAAGCATGTCTTGATGTATCTGAAAGCTAATTCCAAATTCAATTCTAACGCTAATCTAGAACCATTTCAATTGTAAGATATTACAAAGTTCTATCCTCATAAGAAATGTAGCCACTTCAATTAAGATGTTTCATCAACATACTATATAGATGAAGTCTAAAATAAGAAGAAGTTGCTCACAAAGTTGAAATTCTTTTACAATTTTACTTCCAACAACATATAAAATACTAATAGCAATGTTACATTACAAAACCAACTATCACCAATAGGATTGCATTTTGTACCACATGTCATCAAGGAAACAGAAATAGACATATCTCCATGATTTATAAATGAACAAAGGTGCAACAACAACACAAAATCCCACAACAAATCCAAGTGTCATACTCACAAAGAACCAATTCACTTCATGCCCGCCATCCTCTGTTCTAATGCATTTAACACCAGAAGTTTGCTTATTGGAACAAGTAAAGGAGGACCGCACAAATTATTGCCAACAAAATTGGATGCTTCAAAGCTTTGAATCTAAGTGCCTGTTGGAATTTAACCCTTCAAATGATTATAAGACACGTCTAGCTCGTTGAGAAAGCTCAAGTTTGCTATGGTTGGAGGGATTTCTCCCGAAAGTTGATTCTTTGAGATATCCATGGATTCTAATGATCTCATGTTGCCTACACTTGGCGGAATTTGGCCAATCAATTGATTCTTGGACAAATTTAAATAAATCAAACCATCTAGATATGTGATTTCTCTAGTTATCCTTCTGGATAAATTATTATTAGAAAGATCAATATTTGTCACCAAGCCAAGAATACTTTTGTACTCTAAAACACTTCCTTTTATGCCTAAAAATATACTGATTACACTACTAAATCCCATATTGATGTCCTTTTCATATATGAATAAATCTGTACTTTAGTTCTTTTGAAACATGGCACTTATGTGGTTAAAGCAACTTTGTATATTTCCAGACAAACTATTTTGTGCAAGGTCCAAATCCTGAAGAAAAATCATGTCACATATTTCATTTGGAATATGACCTAAAAATTTGTTTGATCGAAGGCGGAGAATTTTAATATTTAAAAGCCTTTCTCCAATCCATGTTGGAATATTACCTGAAAAGTTATTTTCCCCAAGATCCAAGGATATCAATTGGTTTATCTTCTTCAAAAAGGCAGGAAATATTCCTGAGAGTGAGTTGTTACGAATGTTGCAAGACTCTAACCTGGCTAAAGAGCCCATGGATGGGGGTAAGTTCCCAACAAAATTGTTGCTTTGTAAATTTACATCCATCAAATTTGGCCATTTTATCCAACAATCAGGTATTTCCCCTGACAAATTATTTGATGCAAGATTGAGAAATTTTAATCCAAATTGTTTGAATTGTTTGTTACACAAGAAATCATTCATGGGTTCAGAGAATGAATTACTTGAAATATTCAACCATTCGACATTCTTTGATAGATAGGGCAATTTACCACATAAACGATTTGTGCTTAGATCAACAATATTGGTTGATAATGGATTCCTTAATGTAGTCACAAGCTTACTGTGGATATGATTGTGAGAAAGGTTTACATAAGAAGCTTCAGAGAATGTTCGCCAAAACCAAGTGGGGATAGAATCTAAAATTCCTACATTAGACATATCTAAATAATACAGATTGTTTTGTGACAGAATCCATGATGGAAAATTGAGACCTAACTGCCATGAGCTCGTAGCCAAATGGGCAAATCAAGTCAACTTCAATGTTACATGACAATTTTACTTTTCACAACATTAAATAATGACACTACGTCAACAATATATTGAAGTTTGAACCAACTTGATCAAGGAAATTAAAAGCGATTTGATGTAAAAATTGAAATCTATGTTAGACTATACTTCATATCCGACGAAGATTTTAATTTTTACGTCGTCGGACCTCCTTTAGTCCGACGTAAAATAGTTTAGATTAAAAATGCTACCACGTATTTTTTACGTTGGATATTTTTATGACCAACAAGAAAACGGTAACATAAAAAACTGATTTTCCACTAGTGTGACTTGGATTAGATTTGCTGCTCCCAAGTGAAGATATAGAAGCTTGGAAAGACTTGACAACCAATTAAAATGTTTAACATACAGGGGTTCACCAAAAGAACTATCGAGGCCAAGGTAGAGCAAATTGGAGAGATTTCCAATATGAAATGGGATTTTTCCACTTGAAACTCCCAAAGGAGATGTTGAGATGAGTTAATTAAGGAGATCATAGTCCCCAGAAAATCAGGAATGGGCATACCTCCTCCAATATCATTGCCTCTTAAGTCCAAGTAATTTAAATGCTTTAAATCAGTCAAACAAGGTCTTAACTCTCCAATAAACTTCATCAGCTTCGTTAAAACGTTCCTCATCGAATGAATATTCATCCAAATTAAGTAGGTGGTGAATTGTTGAGGTGAAGCTGTACAACGTGGGCTGCTACGTTATTGCACACGACTTCAACCCACTCACAACAATTAGAACTGAGAGTTGCATTCCAAGATGAAAGCCTATTTAAAGGATCGTCTTAACAATAGCAAAATCCATGGACGGAAGAAAAGAGACTCAAAGAATCTGAAAAGAAAAGAGAGTATAGGGAAGAAACTGATTCTGTTATTTGATTCTGAATTCATGTAATGTATACAAAGGTAGTCATCATATCTTTATATACAACCTAACTGGCTGTTAACCATCATGGTTAATTATCTAACTAAGCTAATCAACTAACTACTATTAGTTAAGATCCCCCCTCAAGCTGGAATGAATATCATTCATTCCAAGCTTGACATGTAGGAATTTAAAAGCTGCAGGAGAAAGAGCTTTTGTGTATATATCAGCCAATTGATTGGCAGAAGAGATTGGAAGCAATTTGACTAAACCATTTTGAACCTTTTCTCTAACAATATGACAATCAATTTCAATGTGTTTAGTACGCTCATGAAACACGGGATTTGCAGCGATATGAAGAGCAGATTTGTTGTCACAGTATAAAGTAGCTGGCTTGGTAAATGAAACAGCAAAGTCTTGGAGCAAGAATGTCAACCACTGTAATTCACAAACAGTACTTGCAAGCGCTCGATATTCAGCTTCAGAAGAGCTTCTAGAGATAGTGGCTTGCTTTTTGGATTTCCATGAAATCAAAGAAGAACCAAGATAAATCGAATAGCCAGTAATGGATTTTCGAGTATCTAGGCAGCCAGCCCAATCAGAGTCGCTAAAAGCCTGAAGATGTAAGATGTTGGAAGTAGGAAAGAAGAGACCAGTGCCAGGAGAACCTTTAATGTACCTTAGAATTCGATGTGCTGCTTGGTTATGTGCTGTTGTGGGATTAGAAACATATTGGCTTAAATGTTGCACATCATAGGTAATGTCAGGTCTAGTATTCGTGAGGTATATAAGTCGGCCAATGAGCTTTCGAAAAGAAGAAGCATCAGTGGAAGAGAGAGGAGAGCCAGCAGCTTGATGAAGTTTAGAATTGTAATCAATAGGAGTTGAAACAGGTTTGCAACCAAGCATATCTGAATCACTTAAAATATCAATGGCATACTTTCTCTGACAGATATTGATACCAGCAGAAGATC
The DNA here is from genome assembly GCF_000230855.2 of Cajanus cajan. Lineage (NCBI taxonomy): Eukaryota > Viridiplantae > Streptophyta > Magnoliopsida > Fabales > Fabaceae > Cajanus > Cajanus cajan. The sequence continues at coordinate 14,081,039 of NC_138517.1, read as the reverse complement.
TTGCAACCTCAAATCCTAAGAAGAATCGCAAGTTACCCAAATCTTTGATCTTGAAGGTGAGATCAAGTAATCAAGTGATGTTTGAAATTTCCACTATGTCATTTCCTGCCAATACTATATCGTCTACATACACTAGTAGGGCAGTAAGAGAGTTGAAACCATGTTTTAAAAACAAAGAGTGATCTGCGGAACATTGCTTGTATCCATGAGAGATGAGAAAAGAGGAGAGTCGTGCATACCATTGTCTGCTGGCTTGTTTCAAGCCATACAAAGATCGCTGCAGTTTACAAACTTTGTGTGGCTGAATATGGTAAATTCCAGGAGGTAAAGTCATGTAAACTTCCTCATGGAGATCTCCATGTAAGAAAGCATTGTTTATGTCTAATTTCTTTAAGTACCAATTTTGAGTAGCAGCCAAGGCAAGGAGCAGCCTTACAGTAGTAAGTTTGGCAACTGGAGAGAAAGTGTCGAGGTAGTCTTGTCCTTCAATTTGTGTGTAACCCTTGGCCACTAACCTGGCTTTATATCTTTCAATAGATCCATCTGCTTTATGTTTGACTTTATAAACCCATTTGCAACCAATTGCTGATTTATTAGGTGGTAAATCAGTAAGCACCCAAGTATGGTTAGACTCAAGAGCATGAATCTCAGAATTCATGGCTTCTATCCAATGTGGATATTTTGCTGCTTCAATATAGGATCTTGGTTCTTGACTCTCAGAGATATTAATAATAGCTCTTTTATAAGATGGGGACAACCGTTCATATGAAAGAACGACTCCAATAGGATATTGCTTTCCTGATTTTTGAGAAGATGTTGATGATAGGAAAGAGGTGTGAAAATCTTTGAATTTGATGGGTCTGTGGGATTGTCTGGATGATCTTCTCAAGGTGATAGTGTCATTAGTAATAAGTGTGTCAGGGGTAATACTAGGTTTAGCCATAGGAGAATGAGTATTATTACTTGGTGTAGGAGAGACTATATTTTCAATGGTGAACGGTATAACAGTTGTTTGAGGTAGTGGCAAGACATCAAAGGATTCAGGTTTGCTTTCAGCCGTGTAAGGAAAACAAGTCTCATAGAAAATTACGTTTCTAGAGATATTGAAGGATCTGGAGTTAAGATCAAATGTAATATAACCTTTTGTGTTGGATTTAAATCCAAGGAAAATAGATGAGACAGCCCGAGGATCAAGCTTCTTCCTGTTAATAGTCAAAGTGCTGGTATAGCACAAGCATCCAAATACCCTCAAAACAGAGAGATCATATGGTTTATGATGGAGCTTTTCAAAGGGAGAAATATTACCAAGGAATGGAGTTGGCATGCAGTTTATGAGAAGTGAAGCATGTAGTAAGGCATATGACCAAAAAATTGGTGGGAGATGGGCTTGAAACAATAAAGATCTGGTGACATTTAAAAGGTGTTGATGTTTTCGTTCAACAACGCCATTTTGTTGTGGTGTTTCCACACAGGAGGTTTGGTGAATAATTCATGTTTCCTCATAGAAGTTTCTCATTATAAACTCAGACCCATTATCAGATCGGATCTTTTTAACTTGTACCCCAAATTGTCTTTCAACATTCATAATGAATTTTCTTAAAAGGGATTGTGTCTCGGCCTTAGAGCACATTAAGAAAATCCAAACAAACCGTGTGCAATCATCCACTATAGTTAAAAAATACTTATGACCATGCATAGATGAAACATTACAAGGGCCCCAAATATCAACATGAATCAAATCAAATGCGGAAACAGACTTCGAATCGCTGTTAGGAAAAGAAATTCGTTTCTGTTTAGCATAGTGGCAAGTATCACATACAAAGTTTCTGTCAAAATCAATACTGGGAAAAGAGTGTTTCAATATTTGCATCCTCTCAATTGAGGGGTGTCCTAGTCTGTAATGCCAGATGTCAAGTGGAAATTTATTACATGTGAGAAGAGACTTTTTACAAACAGATGCTACTAAATTGGAATTAGTATTCGATGGCTGAAGAGGAAGTCGATCCAGCCTGTACAACCCCTCAGCAGCTTCAACTATACCAATCATCCTCTAGTTGTGTAAATCCTGTATGACACACTTATTGGAGGCAAAAATCAATTTACATGGTAGAGAAGATACAAGTTTAGAAACCGATAATAAATTGAACTGAAAACATGGTAGATAGAGAACATCATCGAGGTAAAATTCATCAGAAAAATATATAGTCCCGGCATGTGTTGCTTGAACTTGGTGACCATTGGGCAATTTCACTAGGATGGGATTAATCTTCCTATATTTCGAGTATAAATGTAATGAAGAAGCCACATGATCAGTGGCTCCGGAATCCAAGATCCATGAACAATTATCTTGTTTACTCACATTACAAGTAAATGTAAGTGTATGGTTACCTGTTTGTGACCCAGAAATTTGGTTTATGTGAGAAGTGCTTGAAGCAGAATTGCTGCCTTGTGACTGTAACATATTCATTAGTTGTTGATATTGCTGAACGGTCAACTTGACATCTGTCATTGGACTTTCTTGTTTCGAGTTACTAGAGCCTGCAACCACTAATTCTTCCTTTACAGTATTATTAACAGCAGGACCAAATTTTTGAAATTTATGGCCTGGGGGATAACCATGTTTCTTATAGCAATCATCAACTGTATGTCCAGCGTTTCCACAATGTGTGCACACTTTGCCATGCAAAATATTACCATTCGTCCCCCCTCTACCAGAATTACCTCTGCCTCCTCCTCTACCACCTCTAGTGAAACCAAGATTTGGAGGGAATCCATGTTTCTTGTAACAATTTGCCTCAGTATGATAGTCTTTCCCACAATATGTGCAAGTCGTTTTGGAACTATTAGATGACGCTGCATTTATGGAACTTGAAGTATTCTCATGATTAAACAAATTTGCATCACTATTATTAATCTGTCTCTCCTGTTGAACAGCATATGAGAAAACTTTGCTAATGGAAGGCAATGGATCCATCATCAAGATATTGGATCTAACATTGCTAAAGGATTCATTCAAGCCCCTAAGAAATTGCATAACATGATCCTGTTGTTTTCTTTCCATAACAGTTTTTAAAGCATCACAAACACATTTATTCTTACATTCACATTTAGGGTCAGGCCTGTAACTTTCAACTTCATCCCAAATCACTCAGTTTTGTAAAATATTCAGATACAGATCTGTCACCTTGTCTAATAGAAGCCATTTGTTGATGTAGGTCTGAAATTCGTAACAAGTCTCCTTGTGAATATCTCGATTTCAGGTCTTTCCAAATGTCCCTTGCATCATCCATCCAAAGCACACTTTGTCGGACGGCGGAGATACGGAATGCACTAACCAAGACACTACCATATTGTTGCATCGCTTCCAAGCAGAGTACAAAGAATGATCCGACGTCGGACGTTGAATTGTGCCATCAACGAACTCTGATTTATTTTTCGCACTTAAGGCTGTGATCATTGACCTACTCCAAGAATTATAGTTAGTTGAATCAAGAACCGGTGAGACCAAAGCAATTGCAGGGTTTTCCCCTGGGTGCAGGTAATACGGATTATGTACGTTTAATGATGGATCTGATTGGGATGAAATCTGGACTTCTGGTTTATCGTTTTTCTCATCCATGATTCAATTGGACCGTGCAGTTGAATGGACGAAGGAACAACAAGGATATAAGAGAGAGAGCGCAGCAGAGCTCTTCAATTGAAGAGCTCTGTTACCATCTTAACAATAGCAAAACCCATGGACGAAAGAAAAGAGACTCAAAGAATCTGAAAAGAAAAGAGAGTATAGGAAAGAAACTGAGTCTGTTATTTGATTCTGAATTCATGTAATGTATACAAAGGTAGTCATCATATCTTTATATACAACCTAACTGGCTGTTAACCATCATGGTTAATTATCTAACTAAGCTAATCAACTAACTACTATTAGTTAAGAGATCGGTCAAATTATGCTTCACCTTCAAAAGTGCTTCTCTCTCACTTGGGATGCACACAATAACTGCGCAAAAGCCAAAACGTAACGTGAATAAGCCATGGCAACAAACGTGAACAAAACGAAGGGTAGAGATGGAGCAATGCATGGTCATAAATTCATTATCATATAACAAACAAATTGTATTGGTGGCTGTTGATTCTCAATGTAAACTTCACTCACTAAGTTATATTGGCGCCATGCACTGTTATGTTGGCGTTGCACCGTGTTTGCTGCCATTTGTTTATCTTGATTTATTATAATTGGTTCTTTTATTTTTGTCTAACTTTAACTTTAATTAGCGGGCTCACGTGGACTTTGTTTCCTTTTACCATACTTCGGCGAAACAACTTACATGAAATGCTAACAGGCCTCACAATGATTCACCTATAATATATATTCATGTAATTACGTTCTTAGTATTGATATAAAGTTGGTGTTTAAATATTTTGTTAAGACAATTTTAATTGTATTCCATTGTGGACAATTTATAGTAATGCTCACTTTCATTAATTCATGAAATTGGAAGAGAGATTAATATTTGAAATTAAAAAATATTAAATAAAATTTTAAATTTAACTACTTAGTGTTAGTTTAAATATATAAATATAAGTTAACATTATCGAATAAATAGTTATTTTAATCCAAAAAGTGGTAAACGTTGTAATATTAATCCCTAAAACTAATATTATCTCAAATAATCTCTAAAATATCAAATAATCTCTAAGATCAGGTTCCTTAAATCATCAAATGGGGATCAAGTATCTTAACCAAGACAAAACCACATATGAAGAAGAGTAAGGATAAAAAAGTATAAGTTGAAAGATGCTTTGCACTCTAATTTGAAAGCATGTTAGTTGCTTAATTGAAAAGGCACAACAAGGGAACAAAAATACATTTTTAAGGCAAGAAATGGATATTAGTCTCCTTTTGGTGAATTTAAATGAATATCCAAATGGTAGAGGCAATTAGCCTATTGTGTCTTTTGGGGGTGAAAGTTGCAATTATAATGTAATTTATTTCCAACAATATAAAATAACAACGCTACATTAAAAATGAACAATCACCAATAGGATTGCAACTTGTACCACATGTCATCAAGAAAACAAAAATAGACATATCTCCATGATCTATAAATGAACAAAGGAGCAACAACTACCCAGAATCCCATAACAAATCCGAGTGTCATACTCACAAAGAACCAATTTATTCCATGCCCATCATCCTCTGTACCAATGTGATTATTATTAGGAATTTGTGGATTCGAACTACAATTAACAAGTAGTGGTAGACCACACAAATTATTGCCAACAAAATTGGATGCTTCAAAGCTTTGAATCTGAGTGCCTGTTGGAATTTTACCCTTCAAATGATTATGAGACAAATCTAGCTCACTAAGAAAGCTCAACTTTGATATGGTTGGAGGGATTTCTCCTGAAAGTTGATTCCTTGATATATCAATGATTTGTAACAATCCCATATTACCAATACTTGATGGAATATGACCAGTTAATTGGTTGTGGGACAAGTTCAAAAAAATCAATCCATTTAGATTTGTGATTTTTGTAGGTATTTCACCTGATAATTTGTTACTTGACAGATCAATGCTTGTTACCAAACCTAGAAAGTTTTTGTACTCATCTCCTCTTCCTTTCAGCCAAAGGAGCATACTGACTATACTTGTTGTGTCACTAAATGTATAGTTTATTGCTTTAGAAAAGATAAGAGGATCTGTACTTCTACCCATTAGTGTCATGGCATTCAAGTGATTCAAACAACTAGGTATATTGCCAAACAAATGGTTTTGTGCAAGGTCTAAAACTTGAAGAAAACTCATGCGACATATTTCATTTGGAATGTGACTGGAAAAATCATTTGATCGAAGGCTGAGGATTTGCATATTTAGGAACTTTTCTCCAACCCATGTTGGAATAGTTCCCGAAAGATTATTTTCCGCGAGGTCCAAGAATATCAATTGGTTATTCTTCTTCAAACTGGTGGGAAATATTCCTGAGAGTGAGTTGTTACGAATTTGTAAAGACTGTAGCTGAGCTAAGGAACCCATGGTTGGTGGCAAGTTCCCAACAAAATGGTTGCTTTGTAAATTTACATCAACTAGAAATGGCCAAATCATCCAACAATCAGGTATTTCTCCTGACAAATTATTCAATGCGAGATTGAGAAATTCTAATTGCATTGGCTTGTCCTGAGTTTTACACAAAAAATCTTTCATGGATTCAGAGAATGAATTGTTTGAAAGATCTAACCGATACACATCATTTGAAAGATATGGTAATTTACCATTAATGTGATTTGTACTTAGATCAATCGTATTGATTGATAATGGTTTCCTTAATGTGGTCACAAGCTCACTATTGATATGATTATGAGAGAGGTTTAAATAAAGCATATGAGAAAATGCTTCGCAAAACCAAGTGGGAATAGAATAAAGTATTCCTGCATTAGACATGTCCAAATAGTCAAGTTTGTTTTGTGACTGAAGCCATGATGGAAAGTTGGGACCTATTTGCCATGAGCTCATATCCAAATAAGTAAGCTGAAAATTAGGATACCAATTGGGACTCACTTTTAAAGTCAAATTGCTCCCCGATGCCAAAATTTTCTCTAAAATCATAAGATTTGCAAGATCATCTTCTTTGACAACTCCTTGAAAATGGTTGCCATAAATTGCAAGATATGACAATTTAGAGAGTGATCTAAGACTTTCAAATGGATTTCCTGTAAATTGATTTGTGGACAGATCAAGATATGTTATTGATGAAAGTTTTCCAAATGATTTAGGAAGTTCACCACCAATTGCATTGTTGCGAAATTGTAGTGAGACAATATTTTTAAAATCTCCAATTTGATCAGTCAGATTGCCTGAAAGTTGAGAACTTTGAATTCCAAGTGATGTAAGTCCATGAGAAATACAAGGAGCAAGAATTTGTATAATTTCATTAATCGGTTGGTTGAGTTTGAGAAATGAGAAACTTATCTCTTTCAAGTTGCATAGATTACCCAAAGAAGTTGGAATTTTTCCTCTGAGTTGATTATTGGACAAATCAAGTTGAACTAGAGAAGTCAAATTTCCCATGGCATTAGGGATAATCCCATGCAAATTGTTGTCTGACAAGTCCAAGAACATGAGATGTTGAAGACCGGATAACCAATTAGGTATAGAAGATGATAATGAATTTGAAGTCAAGTGAAGATTTTCAAGTAGTGTGAGATTTTGAATACCATCGGGAATCGAACCTCGAATTTCATTTCCCCAAAATTGGAGAGAAACAAGCTTGGTCAGACAAAATATCCACTTTGGGACAAAAGGATAATGAATAGAGGACATATGAAGAGTGATGAGAGATGAGAAGTTAACTAAAGATGGTTGGCTATAGTGAGGGAGAGGGAGCGAACATCCTGACAAATGTAGGTGCATCAAAGAAGGAAGAGCTTGGAGAGTGTGTAGCCAATCAAATGATTTGGAAAGATTTGCACATCCCAAGTGAAGATACTCAAGCTTGGATAGACTTGAAAGCCAATCAACATTTTCTGCAAATAGAGGTCCAACATAAAAAGAATCAATTCTCAAATCAAGGTAGAGCAAATTGGAGAGATTCCCGATCTGATGAGGAATTTTCCCACTGAATCCCGCATTTGAAAGGTCGAGGTGAGTTAAAGAGGTCATTGTGCCGAGGAATGCCGGAATTGGCATATCTCTGAAATCATTGCCACTTAAATCCAAATAATTCAAATGCTTCAAATCAGCCAAACAAGGATTTATCTCTCCACTAAATAGGGTTCTCATATAAGCTTCGTGGTGACCTTCGAAATCAACAGTAGGATGCAGATAGTCATTTGGATCAAATGGCGAAGTGTGGAGGTGAAGCTCTAGAACGTGGGCAGTGAGGTTGTTGCAGACAACTAGAGGCCATTGGCAACAATTTGAATTATTATGATTCCAAGATGAAAGCCTATTTGAAGGATCAATGAGATGATGCTTCAACTTCATAAGTGTTTCTCTCTCACTTGGGATGCACTCTATCTCTCTGCAAACACCAAAACGCAACGTAAACAATGCAAGGCAGCAAAGAGTCAGAATGGATGACTTCATGATCACACAAGCCATGTATATTGGATAGGAACAACTTAATTGAATAAGTGCGCTTCTCCGTATAGAACTGGCAATTATTTATACACTAGCTTAATGCCTTTTCTATTTTTTTTCCCCTTTTTGCTTTATTAGTATTTGTTAACTTTTTTCAAAATTTGACTTTAGTTTAATATCCAACTCACCAGAATTCTTAGAGTACAATAAATTTTATATATACTTTATCTCTCTCCCAGAAATTCCTGTGTATACAATCAACACAATCAACCATTAAAATTCACCTATTAGCAAAGAAATTTGTGAGTTAAGTCGAGCAAGGAAAAATATAAATAATTAATATAGGGATGGCAACGGGCTCGGCTCGTTTTGCCCCGGCCCGTCATTGGCTAGCTAAAAACGGGTTGGGTTGGGCCGGGCCGCCAATGTAAAACGGGTTGGGGATGCTGGCTCGCCCCGTCTAAGGACGGGCTGGCGGGCTAGCCCGCATACAAAAAAAAAATTTAAAAACATATATTTTATGTTCAAATAAAAAAATTTGCTACAAATAAAAAAAATATAACCATATGAAATTAAAAATGCATACATGTTGTACATAATATATGTTCAACAAAAGCAAATTACAAACTTAGAACAAAATCAAATAGAAATTAGTTCACTTACACCAAAATCAAAACCAAATTATAAACTACAAATTACTTATAAACTAAATTTTTTGATAGTCCACAAAACAAGTTCAAATACAATTAATTAACTTTAAATTTTTATTTTAAGAATGTTAGAAGCTCTCTTGGAAAAAGTTGTTTCTATTTTTTTTTTCTTGATCATCTTCATCCTCATCTTCTACATCAAAATAAAATAAACATAAAAATAATTAAATTAAAAAAAAATATATGCGAGCCGGCGGGTTGTGGCGAGCCAACCTGCTATTTGCCCCGACAGGTTGGCGAGCTTAGCTGGTTGACAGGTTAAAATGATAGACCCGACCCGCTAATTTTTGGCGGGCCCGTGGGCCACGACCACTTTGTCATCCCTAAATTAATATATGCATCAATGATAGAATAAAGGTTTAATTTAAAGACTACCTTATTCCTAAAACATACTTAAATAATATCTATTTTAATTAATTAAAGCATACCCAATAAATACAAAGATTGAATAGTAACGCAAATCTCACGTTCTAAAACATACTAAAACATCTATTTTAATTAATTATAGATTTTAATTCACAAAATAAGATTTTTTTATTGTGTATTTCTAATTAACTTTTTTTTTTTATCAGTAGACATGATTCATGCATTGTTTTAAAACTGACAACTAAAAATTAATTATTTTTAATTGAATTAGAACTTGCATATTAAATCATTTCTTATAAAAATTAATTAGTGAGACCTAGAAATAAACGTGAAATGCTTGTTTAAGTTCTACATCGACGTCTCCCGTACTTATATAAATCATAATGTTTTCTTTTAAAAGTCATGGTACAAATTTCAACCCCGTGTATAGTAACGTATAATATTCCACTCAAAAAATTAAAGTAGAGGACTAGAGGGTCCTATCCTACAAAGAAATGTCAAAGGCTTTGTAAATTTTTCATTGGGTCCTAATTAACGGCTAGACCATAAACCGTCGCATGCATTTAAAGATTTTGTCTTATTTTTATTTTATTTTACCAATAAGGAGAATAATAAAATTTATATACTAGCTATTGATATCAACAATCAACATTAAATCACTATTATAGTATCATAAAGTTTTAAATTAAACTTTATATTGTTTTTATAAAAAATGGATATTACCATTATTCGTCCATATGCCTTTTAATTTTCATTATCATCTAGTGAAAAGGTTGTTGTGTTGTCTATATCAATTGAATTTGAACATGCATTATTTTAAAAAAAAAAAATCCTAAAAAATTAGTTAGAGGGACCTACAAAGAAGTTTGGAATGCTAGCTTGTTTAAATTCTACACCCATGATATACCATATCATTTCCTTTTAAAAGTCTTGGTCCAATATTTTCACTAGTATCGTAGGATTTTTCATTGAAAATGTAAATTAGCTAGAAGCTAAGAACCTGCTAACCATATTCATACTCCATCATGATTTTAGACCATAATCTTTGCTTTTAAAGTCTCCGTCCAAATTTCATCAACTTTGATGGTAGAATATTTCAATGGAAAAGTAAACTGGAGAAATCTACAAAGAAGCGTGGTCTCTTACCATGGGAAATAATTTATAACCATCAAATACACTATTTTTAATCTAATAGATTTGAACAGTATGGAATCACATGTACTAGATTATGTTCTTTTATTTATTTTTATTTTACATGAATACTGTGACACCTTCTATCCCGCATATCATAAGACATAAATAATAAAATCTAAAAACATAATCCTTCATAATTAAATACCAAACATATTTAGATAGAGAGCACCACACTTCTAACTTTAACAGAATAACATAATCAACAGAAATTACACAAAAAATAAAACTAAGGCTTTCAAAATAAATTAATATATAGAAACAACATCCTAATCTAATCTTATTTACACCCCAATGTCATGTGTTCTATCAGAGCAAAGCCCAACACTGAAGTCTAAGTTTTATCACCAACATTTTTAGCCTCATGTTGATGATCACCTTCATAATAACCAAAAGAAAACAACACAAAAGAAAAAAGAGTGAGAAATAACTCATTTTGGTTCACGATATAGGAATGTACACCGAATAGCCAAACTCCACCAAGACATATATATGTACATAACATAGACAGATTAACAACAATATCGCACTCCACTCATCCATGAAATAAAAACTAATTAACATATAATATTAAAATACACATGTAATGGACACAAATTACATATTATCATGCATGTGACGCTGGTAAAACATCACATAATGCATTGTCGCTAGCAACACATATAGAGTAATCTAAGAGTTCATGTCGGGTCACACCCTCTATGAACTCTCACTAGAAGAATATACTACCAGGATCTGGTCAGCATAACTAAGCCATGGAAGATACATCTTATGCACAAAATAGGCGAGACTAGGACTTACAAACCGAGCTATCCCCAAGGACTGATCCTTAAGCTTTTACACAAAGGGCCTTTCTTGGTAGTGTATTCCATATCGTACCCTTAAAAAATATTTATGCAAATGATGTATGTAAACCAAGACTTTGTATATTATCTTATCACACTATCATGTCTCATTATCATATAACCTCATTATGTCATTTCAATCATATCACCTCATTATGTCATTTCAATCATATCAATTTATCTCATGTTCTTTAATCATCAAGTATATTCATTTAAGGAAAACATTGAATAACGCAAGAAATTCAGGTCATTGCCAATCATAGATCACAAGAGAGAAGTATCATAAGATTCACGTTACACCAATATAATTCATCAAACAAAGAAGAAAAGAAACATAATAGGGCAACTAGCGCTCAACCCCAAATTAGGGTCACAACACAAGGCTTCTAGAGAGTAACCTTCCCTTTCTAGTTGAGTCATGCTCAGCATGAAACTCGCACTTAGCATGGGCCACGCTTAGTGTGAGGCTCATGCTCAGCCTAAGGGTAACAAACAACACTACAAGCTCTCTACTCACCTTGACACTTAGCACCAAAATTGGCACTCAACATGGTTTTTGCAATAATAAACTTTAAAATCTACAATTTTTACATATTGCATCCAATCATCAATTTCTTCATACAATCGGTAAAAATGTTTTAAATCATGCAATAAATATTAAAAATGGTACTATTTACTCAACCAATTACATCTTCAAACAACCTTTTCATATAACTATCAATGTATTCTCTTAGGGTTTCCCTAGCAACCCATAGGAACACCAAAATATGGAATTACAAAGTAAACACAGACACTACTCATACATACATATTAATTACATCAATTAGAACATTTAAAGAGAAAGAGAGACGAAAGAGACACTTTTGGGGAAAATCTCTCACACATAGACATATAATAGAGATAGGATTGGGGGTCAATCCCACTATCTAACATACATTCCCACACTCAGAACGAGGTTTCTCACTCTCCCTAATTACCTTGTTGAGCAAAAAAAGATGGACGATCAACTCCAAGATGGTTTCCTCCTCCTTCAGGTTCTCCGAGCTTTGAAGTGTAAACGCATACGTGAAAAAATGTAAAATGTAAAAATTGATCAACTCCCTTTTTCTTTTTCTTTTTTTTAAACTTAACCTCCCTTTAACCTTTTAGTTAAAAATCTCAACCATAGTTATCCCAAAAGTCCCTTCCCTTATTTAATAAATAATTACACAATATATATTTTAATCATAAAACCATTTTTATATTCATATAGAAAAAATTATCACAATATAAATAATTATCACAATATAGTAAATAAAAATAAAATAACTATTAATCAACTCTTATTAATAAAAATAAAAATATTAAAATTATTAATAAAATACCTATATTATATTTTAGGAAAAATGGGGTGTTACAAGTGTAACGCCTAATTCTAATACCCAAATTATACAATATAAAATTATAAAATTTTATAATATTTTATAATTATATCATTAACAATATCTATATATTTATTTAATAAAAATAAAAGTAAAGAAAAGAATATCTTGTGAATTTAATACATAACATATCGTTCTAAAATATTTAGAATAACGTATTAGTTTACACATTATTCATTTTCCTTACTCTATTAAAAGAAAATTACAATTAAAATAATATGATTGACAAGTAAAGTTATAACAGATCCATCAAATAGCCTCCGTATTCCAATTTCCTTCCATGTAGGACAGCAGTAACAATAACAGCAAAATGATCTGGAATCTCAAGTTGATCCATCTATTTATAATATATTTAATTAAAAAAAAACAAAGAAAAGAAAGGAGTAAGAACAATATCAAATAAATACAATAATTCGAACGAATAAACATAATTATTTATGTATAAAATTTTAACATATATATATATATAAATATATATTTATACAGATTAAATATTAGATTTTCTTGATACAATAAAATTTGAATTATACTTGTAGTGACTAGTCAGGATAAATGAGCATCATTATAACACCAACCAAAAATTATTCCACCTCCATTTCTTACTCATTTAAATCCCCAAGGTTAAACCTCCAGCTACAAATAATTCAAACTTTATCGTCTATGGCCATAGAGTATTAATTATCTTTAAAATGAGTAAAAGACATTTTAACAAATTATATTAATCATAAAAAAAATTACTCAAAATAGATTTTAAGAATAATCATAGAATAAGTAATAATAATTAAAGGTTAAACAAATATATGAGGTTAGAAACACCCCACTAAATAATAACGTAAATAAATAAACATAATAATTAAAAGTTAAATAGTTAGATGAGGTTAGGAACACCTCACTGAATAAATATAACAATAGCATAGTAATTAAAAGTTAAGTAGTTAGATGAGGTTAGGAACACCTCACTGAATAAATATAACAATAACATAAATAAACATTGTAATTAAAAGTTAAGTAGTTAAATGAGGTTAAGAACACCTCACTGAATAAATATAACAATAACATAGTAATTAAAAGTTAAGTAGTTAGATGAGGTTAGGAACACCTCACTGAATAATTATAACAATAACATAGTAAATAAAAGTTAAGTAGTTAGATGAGGTTAGGAACACCTCACTGAATAAATATAACAATAACATAGTAAATAAAAGTTAAGTAGTTAGATGAGGTTAAGAACACTTCACTGAATAAATATATAAATATAGTGCAGTTAGAAACACCTTACTGAATAAATATATAAATATAGTGAGGTTAGGGGCACCCCACTAAATAAATATAATCAAATAAATGCATAAATAATTATACATAATAGTATATAAAATTTTAAAAAGATAAGGTTCTCCTCCCCCTTACCTAGATAAATAGGAGTTGAAACTAGTGCAATATCTCTCTAAAAACTTGGGCAGAATCTCTTCCTCTTTCTCCTTAAACAAGGCACTAGAGCAGAACCTCCTTTTCTTTCTCCTTCTCTCTCTCTTACTTTCTCTCTCTATTTCTCCAGAATTTCCTTCTCTCTAGAATTCTGAATTTTCAAAACCTTAGGCTCCTATTTATAGAAATTTTGAAGTTACTATGCACTATGCACTATTCATTAAAATAATATTATAAGTTACTATGCACTATTCATTATTATAATATTATAAATTACTATTCATTAAAAAATAATATAATAATTTGAAACAAACGTAAGTGCTTACGTTCTTGTTTTTGGAAATTACTATTTATTAAAATAATAATATATTTACTATTCATAAATACGTAAATACGTATATGTGAATAGTAAAATACGTATATATAAATAGTGAAATACGTATATAAAAATATGATAAACTTTCTAATAATCTCAATAAATATTTAAAATCAAAATAACCTGTTTTATTTAATAAAATTTGGGATATTACAACAAGTACCAATGTTGTAACTTGTAAGTATGTATTTTAAGTAAAAAAAAAAATCATAAGTTGTTATTAATCTCTTTTTAGATATTTTATATTTTTTTCTATTTTATTTTTACTTTTTTTTAATTCTTTTTCGTTTTAAATTCTCATCTATCTCTAACATATTTTAAAGTGTAGAAGAGTAAAATTGAAGAAAAAAAAATTTCTTCTTCCATCTCTACTTCTTGTTTTAATAGTTAAACTATACATTTAAAATGATCTTTGAGGTTAGTGTATTTAAAGTTATTATTTTTATATTACTTTATTTGAACTATTTTTTTTTATTTTCAATGAGAAATTCAGTCTTTTAATTTTTATTTACTTAGACTATTTTTATGTTTAGAAGAAACATTGTATGTTATATATGAACATTACATTAATTAAAATTATATTGCTTTTAGTTACTTATATATAGAGAGAGATTTTTGATAATATTGAAAATGAACAAATCATTCAATATTTTCAAACTATGAAAACTTATAAAGAACAATTATGATATGTATTTGTCTTTATTAAAAAATTTATTTTATATTTTAACAATTTTATGTATTTAAATATTGTCCCCACTACTTAAGATTTCTAGATCTGTCACTGGATACAAGATATGATAACTCGTAGCACAAATATTAGATTACAACATATTCATATCTTCAACACCAAAACCCTAAATAAATTATTATTTCTCCAAAAAATAATACATTGACCATTTTAATTTTTTCTCAACCTCATATTATCTTCTTTATTCTCTATCTTACTATCTATCTTTTCATAACATTCTCTTAATTTTCTTTCGGTTTGTTAAATAATACATTTTTGGACAAAGATAAATTTATACTAGTATTTTAATTTATACAATGTATAGACTAAATATTTATTGTATATAATTAAAATTTATTATAAATTATATATACAAAATAATATTATGTTTGAATATAATCATATTTAAAATTTATGTAAAAAGATATTTCTAAATATATAAATTATATTTTATATTTATGGTAAATAATTTATATTATAGCATACTATAATTTTTATTTATGATCATTTATTTGAAAATTTAATTCATAAATAATTATAGGAATATTGTTCCAATCACACACTAAATTTGATTTATTTATTTTTTCCAATTCAGTCTTTTTTGTATTTTTCTCTCTCACCTTTCTTCTGGACATTTTAATCTAAAATGGGTTTAAAACAACCCAATAAAACAAGAAAATGTTACTTACTCAAATTTGTTCTGCTTAATTGATATAAAAAAGGAAAATATTTAACAGAAATAAAATTAAAGACTAAATATAATAAATAAAATAAAATAACATAAAATTTGTTCATAGTTATTGATGTGATTTTGTTGTCAATTTTTAATCTTTTTCTTTTAATATTTTATATTTTTCTGCTAATTTTTATATTATATTTAGATAAAATTGAGTGTTCACATGGTTCGAGTATTCAATATAGTGATTTTGGCTTTGCCATGGAAACTTGGAGTGAGCAATTTTCTGACTTGTGATGAGATGGATCAATGAAATATTAAGAACTGAACAACAAATAACGATGGAATTGAACAAGTAAAAATTAATATAGATAAACATTATTACATTAATAAATAAGCAAATGACAGGACATATTATTATATTGAGCAAACAACAATATACAAATAACATTTGTCTCAACTGCCACATTCAACATTTCACGTAGAATGAATCAACTTTGATACCAACAATTCACTCTTTTTTCATATTTATTTATGCTTGATAGTATGCAACATTATGGTAGTATACATCCTAAGATATTACAGGATATATGCATAATGTCACTTATATGTGAAATGACTTCTCTTATTGGTGTTGATCGATGCGCACGGGATCCAAAAGTAATGAAGAGACATAATCCTTTAATCCTCCATTTGTGTAGTTATCTTGGTGGTTTCCATAACAAACCTCAGAAATACGTGCATAATTAACTACACAATCTAGTACAGATTTTGGGATATCATTTGACCTGAGACACTCTTCATTAATAACCTTCCAATATTCTTCAACATCCTTGCGAATGAAGTTATAGGCCTCTCTATATGAAATGTCATATTGCTTCATGCAACATTCAACAGATGAGGCAACATGATCTCGTCGTTGCTCAAACTATATCGATCAAAATAAATCCAAAAAGTTAATAACAAATCTAATACTCACCAACATTTTTAACTAAGCCAAACACTTAGAATGAAATGAAATGAAATGGTACCTTATGTGATGATGTGTCATTTAAGAGTCTTCCAATAAGTGATACAGCATTAATGATATTTGGATCACTAAAAATCCAATCAAACACTTCTTTTGTTCCATATTCTCCCAGGCCAATAAATGATGACATCAAAAGAGTAAAAATAGAAGTTAAGACACCATTAACTTTATACTCTTCATATGTTGGAATAAGACCTTCATGGCACCATTTTGCTTCAATCATGTAGCCTTTTACTAATTTACTAACCTGCATGTAAAATAACCCATATACCCATAAGATAAATTGAATCAATCTTGTAAATAAGTATTCCAATAAAAAAAAATAAAAGAAATTAAAATAGTCATACAGCTTGTTTAAAACGTGGAACCATAAAGCTTGATTTTCCACTCTCAGTTGTTTCCAATTCCATTTCTTCACACAACTCAATAATTGCATCAAATACTGCTTTCATGCATTCTGGAAGAGATCCAATGGCAGTAATATCCCATCTAAAATTAAGAAAAAAGGACAAAATACTTTAATGTATTATGAGATCATTAGCTAAAACTCGATCATGTTATTTTTAAGTGTTTTTCCATCACATTAACCTTTGAATTGCTTCTGAGAATATTTCAAGTTCTTGGAAAGTGCCATAAGCATCATAAGTATCATCTAGCATAGTTACTACAGCCATCAATTTCGCCTGAAACATTCTTGCTTTACTGTATTCAGGAATATCGGAAAAGGCCAACGACCAAACAAAGCTCTCAACCAACCTATCTCTAGCATAGGGGACCTTTTTCACCAAGTTTGATTTTTTCCACCACCTATGAAAAGAAATAAATATATTACACATTAAAATTTTAAATAAATTCCTCATTTCTAATTTTTAGAAATATGGCATATTTCAATATGAAAAAAGAAATTAAGGGTAAGGGACTTACTTGGTAATAATGCCAATTTCTTTTAGATACATTTTTTGAAGAATATGGAAATCTACATTTGCAAAGGCTAGTAAAGTTTCCCTATGAGAAGGATCTTCTTCATAGAGACTCATGTGATACCTTGTCTCAAACCTACGTACACTCTTGTTAAAAGGTTTCCTTAAGCAGTGATTGATTTGTGCAACAAGCGATGGACTTAGTTGGTTGGCCAAGGACATAAGTTGAGCATTTGAGAAGTCATAGGCTTCTTCAAGTATATCATCTCCATGAGTTCTTAGTTGTGAAGCTTCATATAAACTACACAATCCTTGAATATCATTGGCAAGTGTTTCATTGAAGTTTCCTTGCTTATTTTTGAATTTGTTGAATACATCTGCTCAATTAATTGAATATGAAATAATAGATGTTTAATGGATTTTGAGTTTTGACATATAAATTTATTGATATATAGTTGTTTTTACTTATATAAATATCAATGGAAAACTATACTTACTTGATGAAATTTGATATCCTTGTTGCCTAAGCAAACGAAAGAGTAGAGCAAGAAAGTGGTGATTTTCATCTTCAATGATGATGATGTTATTTTTGGTACAAGTGTTGTAAATTTGTTCCAATGCTTGGTTAATTTCCTTTTCGAAATGGTAGGATATGCCAAAACGTTGGATAGAGTCAATGAAGTTTAATTTTTGCATGATATTTTGATTTAATGATTGAAACATCATTTTCACTTCCTCTTTTAGGTTTTGAGCTTGCTGCTTCACATTGTAACTTACTCCCTGGCATTGCAAATATAGTTTCATTCAATGAGCATCTAATAAAAGTTTTGAATTTATATTAATTGGTAACTAAAGTTAAAAATTATGTGACAATACATGTTAACTTCCCTTGTTGTTTCTACAAAATTATTTATCCCATGTTGTCTCAAGCTAGCTCAATGGATTAAGTTGTTAGATAAAAATCAAATAAGATATATTTTTAATCCTTTAAAATATTTTAGAATGTTGATTTTAGTCTCTATAAAAATTTGATACGTGTTGAATCAGAAGACAATCTTGAATCTCTCAAGATTTGAAATTTTAATGTTAACAAATGAAATATTTTTATAAGAGAAAATATCTTCAAAAATGAATATCAAATGAAGTGTAAGATGCAAATTATCTATAAGATAATATGAATCAAACGAAACATACAATTTGTCTCATATAATTAAATATTTATCATTTATTTAGACTAACAACGAAATTCATTTGAATATTTAATTCCATAACAAATCGAACTAGAAAGTCATCTTGTAAATCACAAATTTGTTAAAGAGAAGGCAAACACATTATGAACACAAACTCAATAAGTTGTTATCTCGCCTTAACATTGATCTTAGCTTTGACGAGGAGGATAACTAGACTTGGCCTAGCTTTTATCGGTGCCAAAAAGGGGAGTGATTACATTTCTTTTATATTTCAAAATTTTAAAATTTCTAAATAATTTAAAATTTCTTTGCTATATTTTATTAAGAGGAGTGATATTTAAAGTCTTACATTAAACATATTATATATTTTATATTATTCAGATCATGCATGTTTTTAGAAGGAGTCTCCTATGCATTACATATAGTAAGTTATATATACATGTTATATTACTCGTATGATCTGATATGCATAAGAAAGAGATAAGTCGAGCATGTTTTGTCATATATAAAATCCTTTCTATATGTTTTGCTTTAGCTCTAAAAATCTCTGAGATGCTAATACTAGAACTCATATGATCTAAATGCACACCTAGTCTAACATGCTCCAAGAATAAAATTTGAATTTCACTATTGTTTTTGTTTTATTATCGCTTAGTTTGTCTCAAACGTCATATTGAATGATGATGAAACTAAGAGAATGTTAGAAAATACATGTCTTTAAAGAATGTACTTGTAAAAACCAATTTGCTTGAGTGATCTTACAACATGTTAGATGTGTGCCTTACAACGCTATGATACAATGATCCCAATTTGCTTTTGCACTAGTTAAGAAAAATATTCTAAAGCAAAATTGAAAAGCATTTCAAAAGTTAAAAGTCAAAACGCCTTTTAAGAAAAATATCTTTTTAAAGATAAAAACATTTCAAAAGGTCAAAAGTCTTTGCTAAAAATTGAAAAATCATTTCATCTTACCAAAAAAATTATTTTCTAAGACAAAGAAAAATAAACAGTTCAAAAATTCAAAAATGTGTTTGTCATTATCAAAAAAGGGAAGATTGTTAAGTTAAAAGATAATCTTGGATCCTTCAAGATTTGGAATTTTAATAACAAGTAAAATATTTTTACAAGAGAAAATGTCTTCGAAAATGATTATTAGACAGTGTAAGATGTAGATCATCTATAAGACGATGTAATCAAACAAAACATACAATCTTTCTCATATACATTAAATATTTATCATTTAATAAGACTAACGACAAAATTCATTTGAATGTTTTATTCCTTAACAGATTGAACTAAAAGGTCATCTTGAAAATTAAAAATCTATTAAAGAGAACAAGATCATACTTTCTATCAAAACCAAGGATGAAGATCCCAAAAATCATAGAGAAAACTAGATAAAAGCAATGTTGTTGATGCTTTGTGCTGACATTGCTTCTACAAGTAGTTTTCTTGATTAGATAATAGGTACGATTTGGTGAATGCAGTTAATATTTGTATTAAATGAGTCAATGGTTACTTCTCATGACAAGGAAAAATGATGAAGACATACGAAGTAAACTTGTGAGTTAGACTCAAAGTTTTGCAACGATCATCTTTCTAAAGCTACTATATAAAAAGATTTGAAGTTCAAAAAAAATGAGCAAGAAAAAAAAGACATTCTACAAAGTAGTGTTTTAAAAATAGGATCAGACCGGTCGATTGGACAGGTTGATTTAGGAATCGGTGGTCCAATCAGTCTGAAACTTAAGTTGGATCGATTACGCATTTGACCTGTTTTAAACCGGATTGAACTGATCAATTTTTTAGTTTGACCATTGAACTGGTGGGTCAAACCGGTTCAACCACAAATTTTTTTAAATTTTTTTATGGGACCACAAATTACAAAAATAACAATGAGAATTAAATATTTTAATGGAAGAGCAAAGAGTCTTATTAAACATAACAATGACTACTTATTCTAATGTATTTGTTATTAATATATGCAACTTAAATAACTTTTATAGTATATTATTAATTTTAAATTATACATTTAATAATATAATATCTATGTAGATATTACATATATTATGTTGTGATATCAACTGCAAACATATTATATATGTACATATTATTTATATTTTTAATTTGTATTAATATACAGTTTAACATGTAATTTTTTCTGTGTTTTTTTATACAAAAAAAAATAAAGATAATTTTAAATAAGATGGAAATTGAAATTTAAAATATGTATGAATTTATTAAAATTTATAAATATAAAATATATTTAACATGAATATTTTTTTTAAAAAATTAATAAAAATTGGGTCATGCAGTTCAATTAGTGACCCACCGGTTCAACCTTTGACCCACTAACCCAGTATCCTAACCGGTTTGATGACCGGTCCGATTTTGAAAACTATGCTACAAAGCATTGTTGTAAGTTTGAGCCTAGAGAAACTTGTCGGTAAAAAAATACTCGATTGTTAAGTTTAGAAAGGTTTGTTGTGAAAAAATACATAAGTAGTTACTTAGAGAGACAAGTCAAAAAATACCTAGGATCGATTGAGCGAGAAGTAACTTGTTGAAAAAATACTTGTATCTATCTTAAAAGATAGTGAAACTCAATCTAAAAGATAATTTGAAAATGATGGATTCCACATATTTAAAATAAATTGTGCAATGTCCCTACAATGTATGTTTTTAGCGACATTAAAAAAATATTGTCATATTATGAGTATATGTTACTAATATGTTTTTGTGATAATTTATCAAATGTAAGATAAAGTCTGTATTACTAAGGACTTTTAGTAATATTTTACATATTAATGACAAAATTTTTAAAAATGTTACCAAATAATATTTTGAAACATTTTAATAATATTTCTCAATTTTGTAAACTTTATAAAATAAAAAATTTTAATATAGATTGTACTATCACTTATATTCTATGATTCTTATCTACATGTTCTTTAAGGTTGAAGATATCTTAATTTTTATTATTTTTACAAGAAAAGATATCCTAAGTTAGTCATCAATAAATTTATATCACATATCAAAAGTTATTTATCTTAAGTTTCACTCTATATATATATATATACACACACGTACACACTTTTTATGTGTTATTATTTTATTTGATGTGAGACTTTAATTTTAAGAAACATTAAATATTTGAGAAATATACTTTTCATATATCATTCTTTATTGTGAAATTTAATTTTGGGAAACAATTAAAAAGAACAATATTGAGATTAAAAAAAGTGTTACTTTATCTATAATAATATTTTATGAAAAGACGAAAAATGTTGCAATAACTTATTAACTTAATCTATAATAATATTTTAATAAATATAAGTAGTTAAATATTGATAAAGATGTTAAATGAAGTAATGATTTAAGGTGAGTGTTGTGAGTGTCAATAGAAAATTTCCATATTAAAATTAACTCAAGTAAGTAATTTGTTATTTAAACAGAATTTCACATTTCCTTTCGCTAGACCAAGTTTGAAGTAGAAAAGTTGAATCTGTTACGAAAAAACACACAAGAAAAAAGCAAATATGTTGGAAAAAATGACAACAACATTATAAAAATCCTTAGTTGGGCATAAAATTTCTGTTTTCTTGATTTATGAACATCGTCCCCCAATTTGATCTCTATCATGTTTGAAAAGAGAGAAGTGGAACACTAAAAAGAGAAAAAGAAAGAAATACACATAGATTATGTCCACACGCGTAAATATGAATATAATACCACAGATTCAGAAGCATATTGAAGGAAAGTATCTCCCCATATGTTAGGAGGAAAACTTGCACAAGGTCGCTTGACATGTTGGGTTGAAGCAAGTGTTGAAGCTGGAAGGGACATCTTTTGATTCATACAAAGAGCTTTTTAATTTCTATGGAAATGGGTGCGTAGGTTATTGATACTCTTCAAGCATCTAGCTACATATTTATACTCTTAAACCAGCTTGGTTGTGTTGTTTCTTTTTGACATTAATTAATCATGTCTATTAATTAATTAAGTGAATGATTAAGAACAACATCGATCAGTTAATTTAAAAATAATGCTCTATTTTCCACTCTGAGGACTGTAAATGATGAGAAAGAAAATTCATGGAATTAAGTTGCTGCACGAGGTGGATTTAGTCATAAAAATATTCATTTCTGTCCAATATTATTTAGATATTCCATCTGCTGTGGGAAATACGTGGTCTTTTTCTCCTCCTCAAAGTAGTATTAATTAAAATAAATAAATTGCCAAAATAATTAAAAAAACTAATTTACCACAAAAATTGAATTTATCAGAATATTGACACTTGAGAGCTTAGGTCACTCTACCCCTTTATCTTCAAACAGGATAATTGTTATGAGATCCCTTCTCATTCTCAAGGACAAAATCATGATGGTCAACAAGTGTCAAAACGGATAATACCTCAAATATAGTGATCTTAAGAATGTCAATAGACTTATGATCAAAATATTGATGTTAGAAGGAAAACCTAAATCACTCTTGTCGCTTACTTTCGACAGGGAGAATTCTTCTAAGACACCTTTTTAAGGATAAAATTTTGACAGGACAATGAGTGTCAAATAATATCTTAGATGTGATGATCCTAACATTGACAACAAACTTATAGTCGAAATACTTTTGTTTTAAAGATATTTGAATTTTTTAATATTTGAAAATTTCATTTAATTATTACAAAACTATATTAAGGATAGTTTATGTGTTTTCTTCTTCTTTTATTGATAAGAAAGTATTCATTATCATTTTTTTTTTCTGCACGGAGACATAAATATAATGAGGTAAAAAATATCTTAAGTTATACAATTTAACTAATAGATTACTAAATAATTGATAAAAATATATTTTAGTAACTAAATAAATTGAATTTCACAATTTTAACGTAAAGAAAATTAACTTTTGTATTAAATGATAAAATAATTGTTGATATAACTTTATGTTCAATAATTTTTTTTTCCAAATTTATTCTTAACTAAAATTATTTTTGTAGTGTAAACTAATAGATATGTATATTTATTATTTTATTTCATAATTTAAGGTATATTATAATATGGTTAATTTTAAAAAAAAAATATACACAATCAAATTATTAATTATACTAGAAGAAATAACGTAATATATAATCCACATGACTACATGTATAAAATTCTTAAATAAAGGTTAAAAAACCTCTGATAATAGGCTATCGCTATCATGGGTCCTAGTGAAAATATACTCAAATCAGAAACTCTATCAACAAGAAAGATTATAACAATAACATTGAGATCGAATGTAAATTCTTACGTATTTACCACAACTCTCTACACCATGTCAGAAGGAATAATATCATACTACGTTACACAATCATATCCAATCAATTAAAATAAAATATCTATTTTTATAAGCCCTAATTTGATTTCAAAAGATTTTGTAAATTAATTAATTAAAATTATCGAAGTGGGGTAACGTGTATTGTTGTGTCTCTTTTCCAACTTCTACTTGCACGGGAATCTACCACCTAATTTCTAAAGCATGCTATCAATATGTTTGATATCGAAGAAATGACAAAAAAAAAGTCGTTGGAGAAGAGAATAGGTGCAAAGTAAAAAATGGAGGGTTATTTTTTTTTAATAATAAAATTGTAGATAAGGAACACTTCTATGTTGATAGTCCAAGGTTAACTCGGGACTTAAGTACTAACTGTATATTCTTAATGATGGCAATGTATCCTATATATTTAGATGTAGGTGCACATTGCATTATATTTCTAAGTGTGTGTTTGTGGATCGTGGGTTTGCGGATGGTTGATATGTTGTTATTACAGTTGGAAGTATGAATTGTGATTATTGTGGTTTGAAATATGAATTGTGATTATTATAGTTTGATGTATGAATTGTTATTATTATAGTTGTTTATCGTGAAGGATGGAATGTCGAGGGTTGTAACTCATTCTCTAAGAGTGAGATTGTTCTCACTTCATATTTGTTATTGGTCTGTCTTTTATGTAATCTCTTATTTTTCAAAGATGATAATATTTTATATTATTATATTTTGGTCAAAAATATTTTTGTAGAGAGAAAAGTATTTTATATTATATATATAATTATTTTGGAAAAAAGAGAAGCGGGTTGAGAAGAGAAGAAAAATGAATTGGGTTGACTTAGTCGAGTGGTTTATTTCAAGAGAAGGGGTCAGGTAGAGTTAATCTATCTATCTCATTTTGCATTCTGAAGGGTTAGGAGATAAATAGAAGAGAAAAGGGGAGCTTTGAGGAGGAGTGCTCAGGGGCAATCCCAAACTACTTCAAAATTGCTCCTATCAATGCAACAAGGTACGAGGAAAAGGGAGTGTTTCATATACGTGGTTAAAAGAGGGAATGGGTAAAGGGAGAAGTTCCTAAAATTTTTTAGGATTTTCTAATTCATTTTTGTTTACGAGTTTGATAATTTAATTAATTTTTGGGTAAAATGTATGGTTATAATTTTGGTACTATTTAATGAAAATTGATGTTTTGTTTGATAATTTAATCCTCTTGAAATGCCTCTTGGGTTAGAGTTTATGAGAGATTGAGATTTTGTTGATTGGTATGTTATTTTATAAAATTGATGATTCAACTGGGTTTTATATTGATTTATGAATGTGTTTGTTTTAGTATTTGGTAAAATTGATGATCTAGATGACAATTGAATTCATTGGGATGTGTTATGTAACTTAGGGTTCTTGTAAATTGATAAGTACCCTTAGTTATATGAATTAATGAGTAAATGGAAGATTTTACTTATCGATGTACCTTAGTATTTTTGTAATATCTTTCTGTGTGATTAACCAAATCAATTTCCGTTTGTTGGGTTAGAAAGTAGACACTTGGGGTTATAATTTAGACTCTAGAAATTGTGTAAAAATGTTTGATTTGAGTTATGCGAGTTATAAGTTCAATCTCCATTCTAGTGCGTGAAATATTAACTTTTGTATTGTTAGTCGGGCGAGGTGACCTTAACGACAATTTTAGGCTTTGTATTCTTCACTAAAGTTGTATCCTTGGGTGTTATCTTTCCAATGGCATTTGAATCACTCAAAAAGGATTTGTATAACTCAAGTTATGGTCAAAAATAGTGAGTAGAGGTCAAGTTTTCAAGATTTACGATGCCCAACACAAGTATTCTATTTCAGCTTGCATTTTGTATGTTTTGGGACCTCTTTTTGACATGTTTGTGATACTTTATGATTTCTTAGTGATGATTTATAATACTTATAATATGATATATTGATGGATTTTGATAATGGTTGTAAATCATATGATGTCTAGTAATGACTATTGTATGAATAGATATAAATGCATGGTGTGTATTTGGCTGAGTATATTTGAGTATGAATGATTTGTATTTTAATGAGTGATATATAAATGTGGTTGTATGCGAATGGCTAATAAATGGGCATTAGCATGAATGAAGATGAGGAATGGTTTTGGTGGTATGGATTGACCATCGATAGACGCATCTACATTATCTTGGCCTGTGATTAACAAGGAATGTATAATATATATGTATAACCCGACTTGGCCTGTGTGGTGATTAACAGGGTAGTGCATTACCTTGGCATGTGTGGTGATTAATAAGGGATGCATGTTATACTTATATATCCACTGGCCTGTGTGGTGTTTAACAGTGGAAAAGTGTGTGATGGTGCTTGAGGAGATTGATAAGGTTCATCCATTGTGCAGCGCTCCGAGTCAATGCTTCTTAGGAGGTTGTAGTGCATGAGCATTGTGGTGAATAATTATGTTGGGATGTGATGATAGACTTGGATGGCTTTGGAATTGATAATATGATCTAAGATTGGCTGATATGTTAAATTATATATTTTTGGACTAAGTTGTAATTGATGAAATTTCTTCTTGTAACTTGCATGTGAAAGATAGCTTTTCTCACTGTAGTATTTGTGGTTGTTTTAGGTGAGGATGAACTGGATATGGGTGGCATTGAAGGTGCCGAAAGTTGAAGTATGGGTTGCTCTAATAGTGTGACATTGGGGAAATGGGCTAGATTTGGAGTTTATTTCATTTGGACATTATGTTTCTTTGTTAGATACAATTGTAAAGTTTCTATTTTATAAATGTTTCAAATTGGTTGGATGTTTAGCAGTGTTTTATATGTGAATTGTTTTACTCAAGTTATAAATAATTTTCTTCTTTATTATATTTGTATTATATGTTGAGGTAGAACAAGTGTCACATTTTGTATGTTTTGTAGATGAGGATCCTTAGTCTTGAGAGGAGTAGGGAGAGGTCTAAGTTTGTGTGGAACTCTGATGCTAATGTGACACTAGGGATTTGGAATAGTTTAGGGATTATATAACTTATTTGTCATTTCAGTATTTTTGAATTACAATTTGTTACTACTACTCTGTTTATTTATCTTTCCAATGAATTGAATTATTCTATTTATGATTTCTATTAAGATGTATTTTCATATTTTTATGAGTTTAATTGGTATCATACTTTTTCTCTTTTTATTTTTATTCATCTTTCTCATTTATATCTCTTCTTCTCCTCCTCCTATCTTTTCTTTTGTATCTATGAATTCATGTATAATTTATCAATATTTAATTTTCTAATTATTAAATATATAAAATAATTTTTTTATTATTAAATATTACCTATTGTTAATTTTTTTGAACTATTAAAATTTAACTATTTAATTTTTATAAAATTTAATGTTGAAATATAAAAGTTTGAAATATATATTAAAAAGACTTTACATATTATGATAATGATCCTCAAAATAAAAATAAAGTTTTCAATTTATGTCATGCATTTATAAGAAATGTGATTGAAATGATATTTAGTATTTTTCAATTACGCTTCATAATTTTTAAGTCAAAACCTCCATTTTTATTTAAGACAAAAGTTGAATTGTATTAGCATCTATAACTTCATAACTTTGTAAGGAATGTTGTCAAATGAATTTTTAATTGAATTAGTGGATTAATCTTCATCTTTAATGTTACTAACTAATGAAAATCATTATTTTAAACATATTTTTAAGACTCAAGTGCATGAAAGAGAATATGACAATACATAGAAAACTAGTATATCTTTAGATATATGAAGAAATGTTAGTTGGAATGATATTAAAGTCAATTATTTGTAAAGAGACAATTATTTGTCAAAAGATAAAAAAATTGTTTATTTTACTTTTTTATTTATGTTATATTTATTTTATTAAATCTTATAGTATTACAAATTCACTTTTTTATGTGAAATCCATAAAAACCTTTAAAATATTATAATACAAAATTCATCAAAATCCATTCAAATTTGAATTATAAATTCTTGATTAAAATTAAAATTTTAAAAGTTTTTTAAAAAAATCCTAATAGTCATGACATTCCTAAAAAAATCTTTTAAAAATCCATTAAAATCCACAAAACTTTTTCATGTTAAAATTTTCCTTCAAAATCTCAATCTAATACACCGTTCTTAAATTAGTATGTTTAAGTGACATTTTCACTACAATTCAGGTGTGTTTGCAGTTTAGGTGTATTCCTATCAAAGCCATGACTGAGATTGATACTATAATAGTGACAAAGTTATCTCATGGAGAGTGAACTACTTCCCAGAGGAAATTTAAATTTGCCGATCCACTTATAAAGAGAGAAAAAATTATGTGTCGGCACATACTAAATTGTCGAGTGGAATAGCATTAAAGTTCATTAATTAGCTACAACAACTATTTTTTAACCTACAACAATTATAAAATTGAGCTATTCAAATATTTGTATTTATTACATTAAAATTAAAATCTTTTAATAAACTTGACAACAATAATATTGCGGGTGAAGGTCACAGGTCACCTTTTGAGAGGTTTACTTAATCTGTGTGATGGTGTGAGATATAAGAAAATTAATCTCTAAGTAACACTCACAAGGTTGTAACACGAACCATTGATTAGAATTCAAAATGAATACATATATTATTTGTATTATGTTCCAAAACCTGGTTAAAAGAGATATGATTCAAGACAATCATGTCTCCATATTTTTTTTAGATTGAAGTTTATAGTACTAGGTATAAGGCTCAAACCCGAAAGGTTACCTGTGCTAAAAAAAGATAATATGTCATGCTCCATTAATTTTTTTAAGGTTTTTATATATTTTGATTCTTTATTTAATTTTAAATTAGTAAGGAATTGTTGAAAAATTTTATTTTTAATTTAAAAATTTAAATTAAATGTTTTTATTTATTCAATTTCTATTTCAATATTTCAATATTTTTAATTAACTTTTATTGACGGCATTAAGAATTAAATCCGTTATGGCTTTTCACTTAAACCGAATCATCATTTGGTGCACGTTGAAGGTTAATTTTATTGTTAACTTTTGCACGTTAGACTTTTAGTTGTTTTAAGGCTGCACGTTCATTCTTTTGCATAAAAGATTTTTAGTTTTGTGCCATAATCTAGTATATATATTTGTGCATTAGAGAAATCGCAACTCATAAGACACTACACATCCAATTTTCATATATTATAATTTATAAATTATTTCTCTCTATTTTTAATAAATATTCTTTGGTATATTGTTATTATTGAAAAATTTTATATTTTGGAGCGTTGTTTTTTTGATTTAGAGATACTTACACACGATTGATGTAATGAGTTATGGTACATTAGAAAAAAAATACATTACAAATTAATTTATCAGTGCACATCTTTTCTTTAAGGATAGCGTCTAATGTGTTTTAACCCAAACTACTTTAAACTCTTATTCTTATTTATTTCAGTCTTTATTAATTTAATTTATTATTTATTGATATTTTATCTTGATGTAATTCATTGATAAATAATCCATTATATATTTTCCTATTTCCATGTTCTAACATAATATATAGGTCATAATTTATTTTTATACCAATAGATAGGGAATGATTTAAAATATAGAAAACAAATCAAAGAAATTAAAAAAAATGAGAAAATTAAATCCAACTCTTATTTATTTATTTTAGATAATCATGATATTGATATAAAATATTTATTATGGATAATAATAACTTATTAATGATTTTACGTCAAGACTTGTGAAAATTTAAACAAAAAAGCAAAGAAATAAGTTAATAACATATCATACTTTCTTCTTTATTTTTAATATTGTCAATTTTTAAATTATTCGTATATTTTTGTTGGCTGATTACAAAATTGATTATTTATTAATTTTTGTAATTAATTTATATTTTATAATAATTTTTAATAAATTAATTACATAATATTTTTTATATTATATAGACTGAATGTAAGTCCCTATATTTAAGTTAGGTATTTTAATAACTTGTATATTTATTCTTCTTCCTAATCGCACAGTTCTTAGAACACAGCCTAAGAAAAAATTTAAAACACGTTTCTTTGTAGATTTCTCTAGATTTGTTTGGAAGCAAAGATTTTATTTCTTTGTAGATTTCTCTAGATTTGTTTGGAAGCAAAGATTTTATTTCTTTGTAGATTTCTCTAGATTTGTTTGGAAGCAAAGATTTTATGGTCTAAAAGCATGATGGACAATGAATATCGTATGCAGGTTCTTATCTTCTAGCTAATTTGTATTTTATATGAAAAATTCTACGATACATAGTGAAAATTGTACCAAGACGTTTAGAGGAAATGATGGACGTATGGAATGTTGAATTTACAAAGCCACATTTCTTTGTAGGACCCTTTAATTTACATTTGTATGAAAAACTGTACGAATGTTGAATTTAAAAAGCCACATTTCTTGTGAAAATTGGACCAATACTTTTAAAAGCCACATTCTACGAATGTTGAATTTAAAAAGCCACATTTCTTTGTAGGACCCTCGACTTTAGTTTTTTAGTGGAACATTCTGCGTTACTTTCTCTATTTTTTTTCTCATGCTCGTTTTATCAAATTTTGTTATTTCTTTTTTATTGTCATCTTTTTTAAATTAATAACTTATTAATTTTTTTTATCCTTATAATTAATGCATGTTTACTAACTAATGTGTCTTTTCATTTTTTAATGTACTTATTTTTTCTCCAACCACTTAAAGGTAGAAAAATATGTAATAAATATTTTGAAAAACTAAAATATCAATATTGTCTTAATTCTTCTACATAATCTTAAAGACAATGAAAAAAAACAGAGAGAGTATGGTATTGAAATTTGCACCATCTATTAATAATATAATAATGGAAAGAGTTTTGCAATAATTTTTTTTCTTTAAAAAATTTCAACTCTTTTCCTTCCAAAACTCTCTCGATTTTTTTTCTATTAAAATATTAATTATAAAAATAAAATAAAATAATAAAAAATATATTATATGAAAAAATATATCAAAATTAAAAAAAGTAAATAAATCGCTACTAAATATAAATTAAGAAAATAAATATATTAAAAAATCAAAATAAAAGAAAAAGAATATATATATATATATATCAAAATAAATGAAAACAATTGGATTCAAATAGTTTATTAATTACTAATAATTATTACATACATTATAGATAGTTTTAAAATTATACAATATAATTTAATATAATATGTAATATTTTTCAAATTTGATGATTATAACGTAGTGAATAGATTTCAGAGTTTAGTTGACTCTAGAGAGAAGAATATGTAAGGGTTTCTCTGATAAGAGAACTTCATAAGTTCATTCTCAAAGAAACTTAGAGAGAAGTTTTAGAGAGAAGGACTCCTGGTCCGTGAGCTCCTTTCTCTCCCAAATTTCTGTTTGATTCATCTTCTCTTCCAGATTACTAATCTCTTCTTTCTTTTCTTGGAATTCAGGCTAGAAAGCTTGCTTTTGGAGGATTGAAGTCCACGGGTCAAGCTTGGAGGAATTTCTTCTTCTACTCTGTTCTTGGCTATTTTTGAGCCAATTTTTAGGTGAGGGGAGCTAGGATTGTGATAGTTTGGTTGCATGTGAGTTTAGAAATTCAATTGATGCATGAATTGGAGGTTCATTTGCTAATTTGAGGGATTCTTTCCAATTTTTGGGGTTTTCGAGCTAAAACGGGGTTTTGGCTGATTTGATGCATCGGATGAGTGCATGTTGTTTCTAGGACTTGGATTGAACTATTGTTGGTGCATGGATGCTATCTATTCCATTGCATGTGGGTTTTCTCTGAGTTTCAAGTGCGGAGGTCCATAAAAGGTGAAGAACATGGTGCCTCTATCATGAAATGGTTGAGCCATTTTAAAAGGCCGAGTCCTTTAGGGGCTACGTGATAGAGGAGGGTTTCTGGAACTAAAGGGCTGGGCCGTTTTAAAGGGTTGAGTTCTTTTGAAACGACTGAGTCATTTTGAAGGGCTAAGTCCTTCAGGGGCTGGGAGCTAGGGGAGAACTCTTGGAAGCAAAGCGCTAAGCGCTTTGGAGGCGCTGAACACTTTTTTGCTTTTAGAATTTGACTTTATGACCTTAATGAAAGTTGTAGCATTGGATGTTAGCTTTCTAATGACGTTGAAATCACCTAAAAAGGAGTTCTAGAACTCTAGATATGACTCTTTTAGTGAACAGGGGTCAAGCCCTCAACATTAGTTAAGTTGTTATCATGTGGATTAAAAGTTGTTTGATACTATGTTGTATATTAGTTCATATATGTATTATATATGATGTAAATTGACACTTGATTCATATGTATGCTTTGTAATGATATATATATGAATGTTTAAGCATGATATGACATGTGTGTATGTTCATATGAGGATGATATTGATCATGATGGTGGATTGGCCATGTATGATGTGTGATGCATTATTGCATGTGATGCCTTATGGCATGTGTCTTGCCTAGGACTTGAGGAGAGGGAAAGGTTTTCGAACTGGAAGAGCTCACATAGAGTCTCTTGAGAGTGGTGTTTGGATAGACCACTGATATAAATGAGAGTGGTGCTTAAATAGGTCACTGGTTTTGGGTGAGAGTGGTGCTTAGATAGCCACTAGTTTGGGTGAGTCTCCTCTAAGTCCTTAGCTTGTATTGGAGCGAGGTGTAATACCCATTTTATTATTATGGCATTTTCGTAAATTTTCAAAGGTATAGGGGTATTTTTGTAATTTTATTATTGGATGGCATTTTAGTAATTATCGGTGGCATTTTCGTAATTTTATTAAATTTTTGGGGCATTTTCGGATTTTGGAACGGGCTGTTCCAAAAGCGGAACGGGCCGTTCCAAAAGATAAAAATGCGTGTTCTGTGTTTGTGCAGAACAGGGCCGGAACGGGCCGTTCTCCAAAGGAGAACGGGCCGTTCTCCAAAGGAGAACGGGCCGTTCTGCTTGGAGAACGGGGCGTTCCCCTTGCAGAACGGGCCGTTCTGCTTGGAGAACTGGGCGTTCTCCTTGCAGAACGGGCCGTTCCGAAAGGAGAACGGGCCGTTCTGCTGGGTTTCGAAACGGGCCGTTCCGGGGCCGTTCCAGTCGAAAATTTTACGTTGTTCTGAAGGGTTCAGAACGGGCGTTCCGTTTTCGGAACGGGCCGTTCTGGTTAGGTGGCGAAAATTTGCTATAAATAGGGGCCTTGGGGTGTTGGAAATGTATGCCTTGAGAAAGAAGAATTCCTAGAGAGAGAAAGAGAGAAGAGGGGAAAGAAAAGAGGAAAGAGAGGAAGAGGAATCCAGTAGAGGAGGTTCTGCCAGGAGAAAGAAAAGAGGAGAGAGAGGAGGAGGTTCTGCCCGAGTTTCAGTTCAGGTTTATACAAGTAAGGGTGGCATTTATAAAATTAATCTAGTATGCTAAGTAAGGGTAGTGCTTATAAAATTAATCTAGTGCGTATGACCATGATAGGAATAGTATAATTTTAATATGCTATTTTATGTGGAGATTTTCATTTCATATAGTATAATTTGGATCAATTGATGGTTGTTTTGGATATTTATATTATTATTATATTGACAAATTGGCATGGTTATGGTTATGTTTGATTATGGAATATGCTGTGTATGTGGTTTGGAAAAGTAAATAGGACTTAAAGGAGTAAGGTTATGGTATGGATTAGATCTCTTGGTGAGATCAGGATATAATCTTTGGAAAAATATGAAATTGGGAATCCCATGGTGAGGATTCCAATGTGGAACTTTTCCAAAGGTTATATGATAAACCACTTCAGATGTTAGGTGGATTCTGAAGTACTCCTTTAAGTATTCTATTTGCTACCGGTATGGGGGCCAGGCCGAGTCATACCGATGGATGAAGTGGCCATGATCACCAGGGTTACGTGACGACGTAATTCCAGCTGTATAATTCCATGAGAGGTCAGGTGTGATTCCTGGGTTGCTGATATGTTTCAGCGTGCGTGTCAACACTTGGTGGATGGTGTTGAGGCCAACATTGTGAGGATATGTTGGTGTGAGATCATGGAATAATTATACAGTGGTGTGACTTTGTTTCTGGATGTGGAATATGTATACAAATGGTGTGGATTGTATGCATTGGATTTTAGATTTGATTTATATTTGGCATGGAAATAACTATTTATAAGGTTTATTTCCTTGGTGCGGATATATATATATATTGGATAAATATCTGTTTAATGATATTTTATCATGTACTATGGTTGGTTTTATATGTGCTAACCCTTGCATGTTTCCATGTGGTTTGGACTGTGATGATCTCACTTTGTGGGGGAGCAGATCAGGTGTGAGGCTTTGGGTTAGCAAGGAGTCTTCTGATAGCTGCTTTGAGTAGTAGCAAGGTTTAGAACTTGACCAGCACCTAGGGTGTCTATATTATATTATCTTTTGGATTACTGTATAACTTTACTAAGGATGATGACTCTGCTATAGCAGATTATATTATATATTTTGGAAACAATTTATATGTTATTGTATAATTACACTCTAGCGTAGCTGGCTTTTGCTCTATTTTCTTTATTTTTATATATTTTATTTTGGTTGGTTATTGATGTGACGGCCTAGGGTGGGTCGTTACAATTTTGGTATCAAAGCTGGTCAAGTCTCTTTAGGGTTTGTGGGAAATGGTCTTGTTGCATTTCCGTTGTGTGGAAATGAAAGGAACTTCATGAGTAACTCATGAGTTTCTTAATCTTGATTAGGAATTTCTTATGAGTTTCGTGTAAACTCATAAAGTTCTTTGACCTTTTTA
The DNA here is from genome assembly GCF_000230855.2 of Cajanus cajan. Lineage (NCBI taxonomy): Eukaryota > Viridiplantae > Streptophyta > Magnoliopsida > Fabales > Fabaceae > Cajanus > Cajanus cajan. The sequence continues at coordinate 14,045,994 of NC_138517.1, read as the reverse complement.
GGATGGTTGGTAGGGGAAACAATTCTAATCCTTCTTCAGGCGTGGATGCGCAACAGATTGCTCAAGCTATGGAGCAAATTGCTGCTGCTATTGGACAACAGAATACCTTGTTGGCTCAGATGGAGACTAACCGGGCTGCAGCTGAAGCAGCTAGGACTGAGGTACCTGATGAGTATAGGGGCTTGTCAGAATTCAGAAAAGGGAATCCTCCTCAATTTACAGGTGTTGATGGACCTGAAGTTGCTGACCAGTGGATTGAGGAGATGGAGAAAATCTTCATGGTGATGCAGTGTCCAGAGGAGAGGAAGCTAAATTATGCTGTTTATATGTTGGTGGGTGAGGCTAGTTTCTGGTGGAAAGGTGCTCAAGCTATGATGGAAGCTAGAGGGGAGGTGATAAATTGGAAAAATTTCAAAAAGGTATTTCTAGAGAAATATTTTCCAGATAGCGCCAGATATGCTAAGGAAGCTGAATTTTTGAGATTGCAACAAGGGAATATGTCAGTACAAGAGTATGTGGCCAAGTTTGAACACTTGGCTAGATATTATTCTCAAGCTATCACTGAAGCCTGGAGGTGTAGGAAGTTTAGTGAGGGTCTAAGATTTGAGCTGAGAAAGACTATTGTTCCTATGGGAATTATGGAGTTTCCAATTTTAGTTGAAAAGGCAAAAACAGTTGAGAGATTTGAAGGAGGAAATAAAATGGCAAAGGGTTCAGAGGGATCATCTGGATTTGGTAGGGGGAAACCTCCTCAAAAGAGACCATTTCAGTTTCAGAAGGGGAATGCTAATAAGAAACCAAAGGGGAATGCTATTACTGGAGCTGTACAGAGTATTAGATGTTATAGATGTGGAGGCCCACATATGATAAGGGATTGTCCTACAAAGAATTATGCTTGTTTTAAATGTGGCAAGGTGGGTCACATGGCTAAAGATTGCAATGTCAAAAATATTCCAGCTAGAGAGAACCAGAAAGTGGATCGGCCTACTGCAGCAGGTCGTGTCTTTGCTTTAACAGGTGCTGAAGCTGAAACGTCATCTGAACTGGTAAAAGGAAAGGGCAAAGCTAATGGTAATGATATTTTTATTCTATTTGATTCTGGTGCTTCACATTCTTTTATTTCTTATGAATGTGTGAGAAGGTTAAATTTGGTTGTGAGTTCCTTGTGTGTGGATCTAGTTGTTTCTACCCCAGCTTCAGGGTCTATTTTGACTTCTGAGGTTTGTTTGAGATGTCCAGTGGAGGTGGAAGGGCGTTATTATAAAGTGAATTTGTTTTGTTTACCTCTATCTGAATTGGATGTGATTTTAGGGATGGATTGGCTTTCTACCAATAAGATTTTGATAGATTGTTCAGAAAAGAGATTAATCTTTCCTACTGTTGAACAAGAGAGATTTATTTCTAGTGGACAGGTGGATGGGTTGTTGAAGGATGGAGCTCTTGGGTTTATGATCCTCTCTTTTATCAGTGTAGAGAATGAGAAGTTGTTGAATAGTATTGATGTTGTTAGAGATTTTCCAGAGGTTTTTCCGGATGATGTTCCGGGGTTACCACCAAAGCGAGAGTTGGAGTTTAGTATTGATCTTGTACCAGGGGCAGGACCAGTATCTATTTCTCCTTATAGAATGGCACCAGCAGAGTTGTTTGAATTGAAAAAGCAGGTTGAGGAGCTTTTGGAGAAGCAGATGATCAGACCTAGTGTCTCTCCGTGGGGAGCACCCGTGTTATTGGTAAAGAAGAAGGATGGTGGTGTGAGGTTATGTGTGGATTACAGACAGTTAAATAAATTGACAATTAAGAATAAGTATCCATTGCCAAGGATAGATGATTTGATGGATCAGTTGAGGGGAGCTTCTGTTTTCTCCAAGATTGATTTGAGGTCGGGGTATCACCAGATTCGAGTAAAGGAGGAGGACATACCAAAGACTGCTTTCAGGACTCGGTATGGTCATTATGAGTATGTTGTCATGCCTTTTGGAGTAACGAATGCTCCAGCTATTTTCATGGATTATATGAACAGGATTTTCAGACCCTTTTTGGATAAGTTTGTGGTGGTGTTCATTGATGATATTCTGGTTTATTCTAAATCTATGGAAGAACATAGAGAACATCTGAGGATAGTTTTGCAGGTATTGAAGGAGAAACAGTTATTTGCAAAGTTGTCAAAATGTGAGTTTTGGCTATCTGAAGTGAAATTCTTGGGTCATGTAATTTCTGCACAAGGAATTGCAGTTGATCCTACTAAGGTGGAGGCAGTTTTGAGGTGGGAACGTCCGAAATCAGTTACTGAAGTTAGAGGTTTTGTGGGATTGGCTGGCTATTATAGAAGATTCATAGAAGGATTTTCTAAAATAGTTATGCCTTTGACACAGCTGACTAGGAAAGATCATCCTTTTGTATGGACGGAGGAGTGTGAGAAAAGTTTTCAAGAGTTAAAGGAAAAGTTGACTTCGTCTCCAGTGTTGATTCTGCCAGATCCTAATAAATCTTTTGAGGTTTATTGTGATGCATCTCATCAAGGTTTAGGATGTGTTCTTATGCAAGATAGGCAGGTTGTGGCCTATGCATCTAGGCAGTTAAAGACTCATGAACGGAATTATCCTACGCATGATCTAGAGTTGGCTGCGGTGGTTTTTGCTTTGAAGATTTGGAGACATTATCTCTATGGAGCAAAGTTTGATGTGTTCAGTGATCACAAGAGTCTGAAATATTTGTTTGATCAGAAAGAGTTAAATATGAGGCAAAGGAGGTGGATTGAGTTTTTGAAAGATTATGACTTTCAGTTAATGTACCATCCAGGTAAAGCAAATGTGGTGGCAGATGCTTTGAGTAGAAAATCTCTTCATATGTCTTACATGATGATTAAAGAGATGGAGTTGGTAGAGAAATTCAGGGATATGAATTTTAATGTTGTGGTTGCCTCAGATTTTATTAGTTGTGGTATGACTACCATTACTAGTGATTTCTTGGAGATGGTGAAACAAAAACAAGTTCAGGATGCTGGTTTGAATAAGGTTAGAGAGTTGTTGGGTTCTGAGAAAGCTGAAGGATTTGAACAAGATATGGATGGAGTTTTGAGATACAAGGGCAGAATTTGTATTCCACAAGATGAGGAGTTGAAGAAATTAATACTTGAGGAAGGTCATAAGAGCAAGTTGAGTGTACATCCAGGTATGACAAAAATGTATCAAGATTTGAAGAAAATGTTCTGGTGGAATGGTATGAAGAGGGAGATAGCTGAGTATGTTGCATCTTGCATGGTGTGTCAAAAAGCTAAAGTAGAACATCAAAAACCAGGAGGTTTGTTGCAAATGATGGAAGTGCCAGAATGGAAATGGGATAGTATAACCATGGATTTTGTTGTTGGATTACCAAGGTCTGCTAAGAATTGTAATTCTATTTGGGTGATCGTGGATAGATTAACTAAGTGTGCTCATTTTCTTCCAATGAATATAAAGTGGTCCTTAGAAAGGTTAACTCAATTGTATATTAAGGAGATTGTTAGATTACATGGTGTGCCCTCCAGTATCATCTCTGATAGGGATCCTCGTTTTACATCCCGATTTTGGCAGAGTTTGCATCAGGCGTTAGGAACTAAGTTGAGACTCAGTTCTGCTTATCACCCACAAACTGATGGGCAGTCTGAGAGGACTATCCAATCTTTGGAGGACTTGTTGAGGGCTTGTATTTTGGATCATCTAGGGAATTGGGAAGAGATGTTGCCTTTGGTCGAGTTCACTTATAATAACAGTTTTCATGCAAGTATAAGAATGGCACCGTTTGAGGCTCTGTATGGGAGGAAATGTCGAACACCTTTGTGTTGGTTTAAAGAGGGAGAATCAGTGATGGTGGGGCCAGAGATCATCTTACAGACTACTGAAAAGGTGAAACAAATTCAGGAAAGAATGAGAGCTGCTCAGAGTCGGCAAAAGTCTTATGCAGACAAAAGGAGGAAACCTTTGGAATTTTCAGAAGGAGAACATGTGTTTTTGAAAGTAACTCCTACCACAGGTGTGGGAAGAGCTATCAAAGCTAAGAAATTGAATCCTAAGTTTATTGGACCGTATCAAATTCTCAAGAGGATTGGACCAGTGGCATATCAGATTGCATTACCTCCATTCCTTTCTAATCTGCATGATGTGTTCCATGTTTCACAACTGAGGAAATATATTCACGATCCAAGTCATGTCTTGGAATCAGAGGCAGTACAAGTTAAGGAAAATTTAACTTTTGAGAAACAGCCAGTTTCAGTGGCAGATAAGAAAGTTAAACAGTTGCGAGGTAAATCTATCAATTTGGTGAAAGTTATTTGGGATGCGATTACTAATGAAGCTACTTGGGAGTTGGAGGAAAGGATGAAGGATCAATACCCATATCTCTTTTAGAGTAAGTGAATTTTCGAGGACGAAAATTTTTGTTGTTGGAGAGAATTGTAATACCCATTTTATTATTATGGCATTTTCGTAAATTTTCAAAGGTATAGGGGTATTTTTGTAATTTTATTATTGGATGGCATTTTAGTAATTATCGGTGGCATTTTCGTAATTTTATTAAATTTTTGGGGCATTTTCGGATTTTGGAACGGGCTATTCCAAAAGCGGAACGGGCCGTTCCAAAAGATAAAAATGCGTGTTCTGTGTTTGTGCAGAACAGGGCCGGAACGGGCCGTTCTCCAAAGGAGAACGGGCCGTTCTGCTTGGAGAACGGGGCGTTCCCCTTGCAGAACGGGCCGTTCTGCTTGGAGAACTGGGCGTTCTCCTTGCAGAACGGGCCGTTCCGAAAGGAGAACGGGCCGTTCTGCTGGGTTTCGAAACGGGCCGTTCCGGGGCCGTTCCAGTCGAAAATTTTACGTTGTTCTGAAGGGTTCAGAACGGGCGTTCCGTTTTCGGAACGGGCCGTTCTGGTTAGGTGGCGAAAATTTGCTATAAATAGGGGCCTTGGGGTGTTGGAAATGTATGCCTTGAGAAAGAAGAATTCCTAGAGAGAGAAAGAGAGAAGAGGGGAAAGAAAAGAGGAAAGAGAGGAAGAGGAATCCAGTAGAGGAGGTTCTGCCAGGAGAAAGAAAAGAGGAGAGAGAGGAGGAGGTTCTGCCCGAGTTTCAGTTCAGGTTTATACAAGTAAGGGTGGCATTTATAAAATTAATCTAGTATGCTAAGTAAGGGTAGTGCTTATAAAATTAATCTAGTGCGTATGACCATGATAGGAATAGTATAATTTTAATATGCTATTTTATGTGGAGATTTTCATTTCATATAGTATAATTTGGATCAATTGATGGTTGTTTTGGATATTTATATTATTATTATATTGACAAATTGGCATGGTTATGGTTATGTTTGATTATGGAATATGCTGTGTATGTGGTTTGGAAAAGTAAATAGGACTTAAAGGAGTAAGGTTATGGTATGGATTAGATCTCTTGGTGAGATCAGGATATAATCTTTGGAAAAATATGAAATTGGGAATCCCATGGTGAGGATTCCAATGTGGAACTTTTCCAAAGGTTATATGATAAACCACTTCAGATGTTAGGTGGATTCTGAAGTACTCCTTTAAGTATTCTATTTGCTACCGGTATGGGGGCCAGGCCGAGTCATACCGATGGATGAAGTGGCCATGATCACCAGGGTTACGTGACGACGTAATTCCAGCTGTATAATTCCATGAGAGGTCAGGTGTGATTCCTGGGTTGCTGATATGTTTCAGCGTGCGTGTCAACACTTGGTGGATGGTGTTGAGGCCAACATTGTGAGGATATGTTGGTGTGAGATCATGGAATAATTATACAGTGGTGTGACTTTGTTTCTGGATGTGGAATATGTATACAAATGGTGTGGATTGTATGCATTGGATTTTAGATTTGATTTATATTTGGCATGGAAATAACTATTTATAAGGTTTATTTCCTTGGTGCGGATATATATATATATTGGATAAATATCTGTTTAATGATATTTTATCATGTACTATGGTTGGTTTTATATGTGCTAACCCTTGCATGTTTCCATGTGGTTTGGACTGTGATGATCTCACTTTGTGGGGGAGCAGATCAGGTGTGAGGCTTTGGGTTAGCAAGGAGTCTTCTGATAGCTGCTTTGAGTAGTAGCAAGGTTTAGAACTTGACCAGCACCTAGGGTGTCTATATTATATTATCTTTTGGATTACTGTATAACTTTACTAAGGATGATGACTCTGCTATAGCAGATTATATTATATATTTTGGAAACAATTTATATGTTATTGTATAATTACACTCTAGCGTAGCTGGCTTTTGCTCTATTTTCTTTATTTTTATATATTTTATTTTGGTTGGTTATTGATGTGACGGCCTAGGGTGGGTCGTTACACGAGGTATGAGGTTGAGGGTTATTCCTTTAACCAAGTACTAGGGAAGGTGCGTGGTTCCTTGTGGATAGTCGGTGGGTGAACTCCACAAGTGACTTGGTAATGCATGTCAAGGTCATGGTAAGCTTGTACCCAACTATACTATACTTGACGGTGGAACCAGACTTCCAAGTGTGTAAGTGACATCATCTAAGTAAACCTGAATGAGGATTTATATCCTGTTTAGCTGTGACCGAGCGGGTGCATTGGGCGTGAAAACAGTTGGGATAGTTTCGGTAGGATTGGGATGTCACTTATACTGCTCTGCTGTTTGGGAGATCTCCTAGGTATATGCGTGACGATGCATTAGATGATTGATATGCATTGATATCTGTCATGAGTTGTTATTATTGCATGAGTTCTAATATGATGAAGTGTGTAGTGTTGACTTCATGTTTTGATGAATTGATGATTAATTGAATGAATGTGTAATATAGATTCTATTATCACTACTAGAAAAATTAATATTTGTGATGAATTTTGTGACGGAAAAAATAGCATCGCAAATAGTGACGGATTTTGTGAGGGATTTTTAAGTTTTGTGACGGACAAGAATTTAATGACTTTTGTGACGGATTTTGTGACGGAATATATCCCGTCTCTAAAAATCCGTCACAAATTTCGTCACTGAATAAAAAAAACAGATTTGTGACGGAAAAATTTCCGTCTCTAAAAATCCGTCACAAATTTCATCACTAAATTAAAAAAAATGTTTGTGACGGATTTTGTGACGGAATGGGCTTCGTCTCTAAAAAATCCGTCACAGATTTCGTCACTAAAATGAAAAAATTTAGTGACGGATTTTTCCCTCTCAAAATTCCGTCACAAATAGGTTAAAATATTTTGTGAAAAAATTTGTGACAAATTATTCCCTCTCAAAATATTAAATTTTATTTATGAAACTTTTATATTTAAGAATTATGCATAATTAAAGAAAATATGTTAATTTTTTTTTAAAATAATAAAATTAAAAATATTTTATTTCATTAAAGGACTGAAAAAATTATGAAATTCATTTAATTAAATAAAAAATTGTCAATTTTGAACATAAGAAACTAAGACATTCATTAAAAATATTTTAAAAAAAACTTGTGAAAATAATAAAAAAAATATTAATTTAATTTTGCCTTAATTACATTTTTGATCCCTCAAGTATTGTAATTGTGCAATTTTGATCCCTAAGATTTTAATTGGATAATTTTAGTCCCTAAAGAATTGTAATTGTCCAATTTTAGTCCTTTAATTTTTAATTGAACAATTTTAGTCTCTCAAAAATCATAATTGTGCAATTTGAATCTCTCTCATTAAAAATTTAAAATTTTAATATATGTATATATATATATATATAATAATAATAATAATTTAAAATTATACCATTATTTGCTTATTTAAGTTAACATATACTATAATTTTTATTAGTGTAACAAATGATATATATTTTATTACTAAATAAATAAAACTTATATATTATTAATAATTTAATATTGCTAATAAATTAATATCAATAATATTTTTAGTATATTTATAGATAAATTGATAATTTGATAAATATAACTTAGTATATATTAATATACTTTTACAAAAATATAAATATAGTAGATAAGATATGTATATTTATATTTTTGTAAAACTATATTAATATATAATAAGTTATATTTATCAAATTATTAGTTTATATACAAATATACTAATAATATTATTGATATTAATTTATGAATAATATTATAAATATATATATATATATTTTATGTATTTATTAATAATAAATATATATCATTTGTGTGACACCCTCTACCCCACATATCATAACACAAATAACAAAAATTGAATAACATAATCTTTTTCTTTCGTGAGGAAGAAGACGAACTGCACTTTTTTAAGTGCAGAGGAGTCGCGTAATCGATTACCTGACTATGGTAATCGATTACACCCTTTTCAGATCCTTTACATTTTTGGCACTGGTAATCGATTACATGACTATGGTAATCGATTACACCCTTTTGAGTTCTTTTGCATTTTGGCACTGGTAATCGATTACAGTAGCCGATAATCGATTACACTATGCCGAGATAAGTGGATAAGCACTGGTAATCGATTACACTTCTCCGTAATCGATTACATATATCAGGACTAGCAAACATGCACTGGTAATCGATTACATGACCAATAACTGATACTTTAAAACATTCTATAAAAGTCATTAAAATAACTATAAGAAGATAATATCCACAAATATAAAATAAATAATAATTAACTAATTTAGTTATTTATTGCAAAATATGTTTCTAATTTTATATACCTGAACAAGAGCTGTCAAAACGGGCTAACCCGGCCCGTTTGGTCCGGCCCACCTCAACCCATGTTTTAAATGGGGCAACCCGGCCCAGCCCACCAATTTTATTATCTAAAATTTTGTAGCCCGGCCCGGTCCACGACGAGTTGGTGGGCTAAACGGGCAGCCCACCAACCCGCCTTATTTATTTAAAAAAATTATAATTTAAAATAAATTTCAATATAAAATAATATTTAATGTAAAGTAAAATTTTTTAAACTAAGTATCATGGGTACAACATTAAAATTAAATTAATAAGTGTGCAACTTTAAAAAATTAAAAAAATAAAAAATAAAAAATCTTTCATAAGAGTGATTATTCATGAATATTAAATTTTATTAGAGGTTTGGATAGATAAATTTATAGTAATGTCATATTATTTAACATTGATTTTATATATCTTTATCGATAAAAAAAAATGATATCTTATTAAAATAATGCATATATAATAATAAATAGTTAAGTGAGTTGTTAGTGGGTTTAGGGGATGGGTTGGTAAGTGGGTCAGGTGGGTCACCCGGCCCACCACGGGTTCAACCCGGGTGGGCCGAGTCACATTTTTTGACCCATCATAATCCATACAATAAACATCTGACTATTTTAGTAGTTTAGATTAGAACGGCCCGTTCCACTATGGGAACGGGCCATTATGTATTTGCGTATTGATCATAAATTTATGTGTTAGAACGACCTGTTCTGCTTTAGTTTTAATAGGCTATTTTAGTAGTCTAGAACGACCCGTTACAGTTTGAGAACGACCCGTTCTAACTACTTAAAAATCAAAATATTACAAAAATTAATTTTCATAAATATTCATTATTAAAATACTAATAATTATTATAAAACTTTAAAACATATTTCTTTAATATCAAAATATTTATTATAATTTTAGTTATGATTTATATAATATTTTCATTTAATATTAAATTTCTTTTCATTATAATATTTTAATATATTTTATTTAAAATATCAGTTAACATATTTTATTATATTTTTATTTTAATTTATTATGAAATAATTAGAATATTTAATTTAATATCATTAAAAAAATAATCATTATAAAATTTATTCTTTTTTAATTTAATTATTTATGATAATACTTTTTACTTACCGTATTTACCAAAAAATTATTTTTAATTAAAATATATTTTAGAATTTTAGTTGATTTATTATCATTCACTCACTTGATTAAAACGTGATAAAATATAATTAAAATTATTTATTATAATACTTTTTAATTACCGTATTGACTAAAAAATTAATTTTTTAAAAAATATATTTCAAAATTTCAGTTAATTCATATAAAATAAATAATAATTAACTAATTTATTTATTTATTAAAAAATATCTTTCTAATTTCATAATTTTTAATTTTATATATTTCAAAAGTATTAATTTAGTTATTTATTGAAAAATATAAAATAAATAATATATATATATTTCAAAAGTTGAAATGAAATAAGAGATCAAACATGTTTAATTCAAATCAAAACTCATCTATTTGTGAAATTAAATAGATATTCATACATCTCATGCAACAAAGAATACAACAGAACAATCAAAAAGCAAAATATAAACTTGTATAGTTTGTTTGTTTCTCTCATGGTTCTCTTAAGAACCCACAGAGCACTTTAATCCATACAATAAACATTTGACTCATATAATTGTCTCTTACAATTACAAATGCATTCCCTTAGGTTTCTCATAGGAACCATAGAGATATTAAAATTATACATTTATATTTAAATATAAGAAAAATAACAAAAGAAGCATGTATATCCAGAACGGCCTGTTCTGGAATCACATTTTAAGGTACAACAGCTATGTCTGGAACAAGTTTAATATTGATTAAAAGATAAATAAAAGTATACAAATTTTTAGACTTATAAATTTCACTTTATTATATAAATCAACAAGTTTAATATTTAAAAAGATAAATAAAAGTATATATAATTTCAATATATTATTGTAAATTTAATATCTATACTAATATATAAAGGGAATATAATTTTCAGTAACTACTTTGGTCTCCATTTTTTTTTGGACCATTATACCCTTTTATGTTAAAAAGTTAGAAAATTTTTTTTAATCAAATTTAAGAATTTGAAACTAATAAATCATTTTTACAATAATTACTTTTACTTTTTATTTTTACATGAATTATTTTATCCTTTATTTATTTTTTAATAACTACTTTTTTATGAGTAATTTTTTATTTTTTTTCTTTTAATTTTTTTTAATACAATGCAGACACGAAGTGCCTTTTTCTTGCTAGTAATTATAATATTAATTATTTTATTATCTTTATATTTAATTTATTGTAAAATAATTAAATTATTATATTATCTTTATATTTGATTACTTTGTACGTTTATTAATTTTTGTATGTGAGTAGAGTAAATTACATTATTTTTAAAAAAATATTGTGTTTTTTGTTATATATTTATGTTAAGATAATTCTATAAGATATAGTTTAGATATACTAGTTTATCCTCTCCTAATTTCTACTTTAGTTTCCTTAGTACTTGAATCTGAATGATTTTCATGTTATTGAATTGATGGATACAATAAAATAAATAGACATAAAACATAATCAATCCCTAAAGTTTAGGAATTTAGATAAAACTGACTAAGGAAACTAAACAATAAATTAAGAGAGTATAAATTAGTATATCTAAACTATATCTTATAGAATTATCTTAACAATTTATATTTTTTATAATATAAATATATTTAAACAAAGAATTTAATTGTTTCGGTAATAAAAAATTCATACGTAAAAATTAAATTCAATATATAATTTAAATAAAATTAGGTATATACATACTAAATCAATTATTCATCTTTCGATATAATACTTGATTTCTTTTGGTTATGATATTTTAATATATTTTATTTAAAATATCAATTAACATATTTTATTATTATTATAATTTAATTTATTGTAAAATAATTAAAATATTTAATTTAACATCATTAAAAAAATAACCATTATAAAATTTATTTTTTTAGTTTAATTATTTATTATAATACTTTTTAGTTACTGTATTAACCAAAAAAATATTTTAATTAAAATATATTTTTGAATTTTAGTTAATTCATTATCATTCACTCACTTTATTAAAAAGTGATAAAATTTAATTAATTTAATAAAATAAAAACTTTAAAATAAAAATCTAAAATCTTTAGCAATTTCTTAAATACAAATATTTAATTAATTAATTTAAATATATACTAAATGTAATATTAGAAAATTTATAAAGATTTTAGTTATAATTTTTATTATCTTTTGAATTAATATTGGATTTCTTTTGATTATGAAAGATAGTAAATAAATTTAAAATCTGAATGAGTTTGTTTGATAAAAATATTTAATTAATTTTAACCATTCTAACAGTCCCTCACCCGCCCACCACACCTCTTTTTGTGTTAAACCGTTCCAACAGTCTCTCCCCGGCCACCACACCTCCAGCTGTGTTAAATCATTTAGAGAGAATATTAATATGACAGGTATTACTCGATCTTCTGTTTTTGTTAGAAGATTTTATGTAGTTATTTAGAGAGAATATCATTTTTCTATATCCAAAGAAAAAGTGTTGTACATAAAACTTTAAAATTTTGTTAAAATTTCAAAATTGAACTATTATTATTGTTATTATAAATATATTATTATTTTAAATTTGAAATACTACGATTTTGCATTTAAATTAAATTATATTAATCATTATTTTCAAGTTTAAATTCAAAATATTATTTATATATTAATTTAATTAATAAAAATATAAGGTAGTAATTTTAAAAAAATTTGTATTTTAAAGATATTTATTTCATATTATTTATAGGAGTTAAAATGGTAGTTTTTTTTTCAAAATAAAAAATATATTTTTAAAACGCACAAAGAGGAGAGGAACGAGTTTAAACCCTAAAGAGAGGCACCACTCTTTCTTGAAATTTTTTTAATCATTTTCCCTCTTTTACTTTTCCCGCTCCCTCTCCCTAAAAATATATTTTTGCATTTCCATTATCCCTCTCCCTCTCCCTCTCCGCCACTTAGTCTTCCCCAAAACCCGAACCCTAACCCCCTTCCTCTCCCGCTCCCTCTCCCTCTCAGCCACTGCTCCTCACTCCCTCTCAGCCCTCTCGTTCCTCCGCCAAATCTCCCTCGCGGCCTCCCCCTCCCTCCGCTGCCTCCTCCTCCCCGCCACCCCCTCCCTCTCCGCCCTCTCGTTCCTCCGCCGCATCTCCCTCGTGGCCTCCCCTTCCCTTCGCTGCCACCCCCTCCCTCTCCGCCCTCTCGTTCCTCCGCCGCATCTCCCTCGCGGACTCCCCCTCCCTCCGCTGCCTCCTCCTCCCCGCCACCCCCCTCCCTCCGCGCCCTCTCCACACGCGCCACCACCTCCTCCCTCAACGACCCCAACCCCAACTGGTCCAAAGACTCATCATCAACAATCACCCAAACTCCGTGCGGCGTGTGGCGAACATGGCTGGGCGACTCCACCAACGCGAACTTCGCCCCCTTCCTCTCTTCCGCCTCCGCCTGGGACTCCTTCATCAGCTCCACCACTCACATCCCTCTCCAATTCCGTGTCCGCGCCCTCCTCTTCGACAAAGCCTTCGCCTCTCTCTCCCTCAACCCTAACCCCTCCTTCCACCTCCTCAACCCTACCTACCTTCAATTGCACGCCGACGACGTCTACTTCACCCTCGACAACGCGCAACATGACTCTAAGGTCCTCCAAACAAAAACCCTACCTCTTCGCTTTCACTTTCGCTTTCGCCGTTAATTTGTTTCTTCCTATTTCACTTACATTCTTTTCTTTTTCTTTTAATTTCACGCAGAATCAATCCAAAGCCACCGAATCCAGGTACGTCGAATCTGAACTCCCTGAAACCTGGTACAATCAGGTTATTGATAAGCTTGGGCCGTGGGAAACTTGGAAGTGAGGGGAGTGGGAGAGTGGTTGGGCCTGAGCAAGCGGCGAAGCTGGCACAGAAGGCGGTGGCGCGAATCTTGTTGGGCGTGGGGTTTGAAGGTGCCATAGAAGCTTCTGTTGAGGACTTCTCTGAGGTGCTGAGAGAACGCATTTGTAAAATAGGAACGAATCTGAGAGTGCTTGCTGATAGTTATAAGAAACAGTGCTCGGCCATTGAGCTTCTCAAGATGTTGCTTAAGACAGTGGGGTTTAGGTGAGTTTAAATTCTTCTTGGTTAACTGTTTAGTTTGGTGAAAATAAATTTATGTTTATCTTAGTTCTCCAGATGGCTTTTCTTGGCACCATGTTTGATTTTATTTTTCATTATTGTGGCAGTGATTGTTTCTCTAATGCAAACGAGAATGAATTGAAGATGATCTGCGTCATTGTGGTATAGAAATAGTATACTTGATATCCAAAACAGACCTTCTATTGTGAAAGACCTTTGGGCTTGAAATGCGTACCAAGTCTAATAGAAGGTTTGTGTATGCACATCCTCTCAAACATTTTGTTGAAGTTGTAATTGATTAGAAGAATTAGGAACTACATTGTGGCTTACCTCAACCAGGCAAGAGCTGTTTTAAGATAGCATGCTCAACTGAAGCAACAAAGGGCTCTAATGCCACACAGGCACCCTTCACACGTGTGATGTGTATGATTCATGAATAGTATTAATCTGTCCTATAAAATGGATAACTAAATAATTTATGTCTGTCATTTATTATATGCCTTCTCACATGACATGATATTTGTTGATGGCATCTATAACCTACTGATTTAGCTTGTTGAAATAATTTATATTGCAGGCCATGAATTTTTTTGTTGGCTTATTGCTACGTTTGATGCCTGAAGAAAATGTCTTTTGGTATGTCCTTAGATAACTACATGAGTAGATTTCTAGAGTATATATATGCACAGAATGTGCACTTTTCAAAATAAATTATGAATATAGCATCATTATTATACTGGTGCGGTGTTTGATGAGCACTGTTGCGCTGAAGGAATGCCTCACTGCTTGCTTTATGCTTATGCACCATCTTTAGCTGCTTTACATTACAAAAGTGAACTAATTTTTTGTTTCATCATTAACTATGGTTTTCCCCAGGACCTTGATGGGCATTTTAGATGATTATTTTGATGGCTATTATTCAGAGGAAATGATAGAATCCCAGGTATTGTTTCTTTACTCTATATTCTTGATTAAATTAAACAATGTACATGAATAACTATTATAGACATTTTGACCTGTATTCATATTCATTCAAATACATTTTCATTGTATCAGGTGGATCAACTTGTTTTTGAGGAGCTGGTGAGGGAGAGGTTTCCCAAATTGGGTTTGTAAACTATTTTAATTCATTTTTGCCTTTGAACTCACCAAGTGAATTTTGTTTCTAATGTTCCATTTCTTGCTATATTCTTGTGTGTACTTCTTTTGCAGCCAATCATCTTGATTATCTGGGAGTGCAGGTAGCATGGGTTACTGGACCATGGTTCCTGTCCATTTTTGTGAACATGCTTCCTTGGGAAAGTGGTCAGGTTTAATGTTCTATCTATTGAGTTGAATAGCTTAGACTTATTTCACAAAAGTGCCAATGTCAAATGTGCATCTGTACACTATTGTTGGAGCTTTCTTCTGATCTATTGTAATTATTTGGATTTCAGTTCTTCAAGTGTGGGATGTGCTCCTTTTTGAAGGAAACCGAGTCATGCTCTTTAGAACTGCAATTGCTTTAATGGAGCTATATGGTACTGGCTAAAACTATTTTTTGTTTCAAACTATATATAGTAGTTCTTGAAAAAGTAAACTAGCAATGCTTTAGCCTTACATATCTTCACAGAACTTAATTTCACTTCACTGTGTCTTGTAGGTCCAGCATTGGTAACAACAAAGGATGCTGGAGATGCAGTTACTTTACTTCAGTCATTGGCTGGGTCCACATTTGATAGCAGTCAGCTTGTATTGACAGCTTGCATGGGTTACCAAAATATAAATGAAACTCGTTTGCTTCTCAGTCTCATCCAAGCTGCATACTTTGTAAACCTTTTATTATTTCAGTACATGTCATTTTTTGGTTTAAACTGTGCATTATATCATTATTTTTAACATTCATGCAGCACTATCTCTACATTTATTTTTTATTGTCTACTGCCTAGTAGAACATACATCCTCTTGCACCTTGCTCTAAATTTGAGGATTGTGTATTGTATAGATTTCAGATCAAATCAGTCTGAAATTAGGCCTGTTTCACTAAAATTTGTTCAACTTTTATTTCATTTTGATTCTCATTACCTATATAATTAGAATTTATTGATAAAAAAAAAAGACCCCATCCACCTGTTAGGATCAAATAGTCCCTGTTAGGATCAAACTGTGCATTAATTGTATGTTTGGTAGATAGGTATAAGGTCATCACTATATAAGCAATCTAGCTTAGTAAAATTAGGTTGCTTCATGTGTATTGTTTGAAGGGGTTTCTTTGCCTAAATGTGTGCCTTGTGGATTTTGATCTCTAAATGATGAAAAGTATCATGGCTATGGATATACTCCAATGAAGCTTTATTGTCATAGTTACACTGATAGAGGTCATTCATTATTTTTCATGTGTTGTCTTGCTGATTAAGCACATCATTAATCTTGGGAACTCTTCTTGATGTCTGTATTGTTCTTTTATCTTCATTTTAAATGATATCATGCATTTTCATAAAAAAGACTTGATATTTTTGTTTTGATTGAAATTTTTTCAATAATAGGCTCTAGTAATCGATTACAAGAAATGGGTAATCGATTACCAGAGAACCTTTTAATAAGTAAATTTCGAACATATGATGTCTGGTAATCGATTACATGTATAGGTAATCGATTACCAGACTCTTAAAAACAATGGTTTCCTCAGATTTAGGCATCAACAGTTAGTGAGGGATTCATCCCAGTTTGTGACGGATTCTACTTAATTAAAGTCATCACAGTTTGTGACGGATTTAATCCCTCACAAATTGCGAGGGATTTAATCCCTCGTAAATTGTGACGGATTCTACTTAATTAGAGTCATCACAGTTTGTGACGGATTTAATCCCTCACAAATTGCGAGGGATTTAATCCCTCACAAATTGCGACGGATTTTTATTAATTTCTAAACATTTATTGTTACAAATTAGTGACGGAAATTATATTGTTTGTGACGCCTTAATTCCGTCACTAATTGTGACGGAGAAAATAATCCGTCACTAAATATTTTGTGACGCCAAATTTTGTGACGGAATCATTTCCGTCACAAATTCCGTCACTAACTGATTTGTGATGGATTTTTTGAAGTTTAGTGACGGATTTTTTCCCTCTCTAATTTTAATTTTTCTAGTAGTGTATATACTTGTATGGTTATTTATTGAACTCTAGCTTACCCTTCTGTTTCTATGTGGTTGGACTACGATGATCATACTGTGTATGAGAATAGATCAGAATTAGCTTGGAGTTGTGATGCGTGCTACGAGATGAGGGGTTTTGGTCCTAGTATTAGAGTTACTTTCTTAGGTAGTTGTTCTTTGTACTTGACCGATACTAGGATAATATTATTTTGGATGATTGTATATGCATAGTTCTATATTTTGTACATAAATATTTATAATTTCAATTACATATATATTTTATTATCCAGCTTAATATTTTATTTTAGTTCAATAGAGTATTAGTGTGATTTTACTAAATGTAGAATCATGACGGGTCGTTATAATGATTTTATATATATATATATATATATATATATATATATATATATATATTATTTTCATTAATATTCAATGATTATATTTTATAATAAATATATAGTTTCATAAAAAAAATTAACTTAAATTTATGACGCTTAATGATAAAATAAGAACATGATAAATTAATAATTAAAAAGGTTAAAAAATGAGTAAGTTGTTGTAATAATAAATATATTTTGATAAAATCATAATAATATATCACAATAAATAAAATAATAATAATATTTATGCGCAATCAATTATATTTGTTTTCAATGACAAAAAAGAATAACAGCTTTTCTTTTCAATCATATGTGTAATCATTTCGAATATTTAAAACGGTTGTTAATAATAAATATTTATCTATAATTAATTATTGATTGAATGATAAAATAAGAATATATTACTAAATATTAATGTAAAAACTCTGTCAAAATCTTTTTAATATAAAATATTAATTATAAAAATAAAGTAAATTAATACAAAATATATTTTATGAAAAAATATATCAAAATTATCGATTGTTGAGGAACTTTGATTTGTTAGAAGTTGTCTCTTTTGTAGGGTGTTGTTGTTTTTTTTTTTTTTTTTTTTAAGTTCTTTCGATTTTCAGGTTATATAGTATAGCTCTGTAATTGGAATTCTACCTTGTATAAACAAAATTAAATTAGAAGAAGAAAAAGTGAGCTTTATAGAATTAAAATTAAAATTAAAATTGAATGAATAAATTTAATAGATTAAAAAAAATAAAAAGCCTAATCTAGCACTATATTATAATTAAATAATTATAGACACAAATCTCCAGCAACGACATTATTTACTTAATATGCATGTAATAAATATATCAATTAACGTAGTAGTAAGGATAACAAAAGTTTATAATTGTTTAGTATAATATGCATACCAAACAGACAAATTACTTAGAAATTAAAATTATTCAAAAAAAAAAAAGTTTAATGCAACAAAATAATAATGAAGCAGTAATTGTTATGAAATTTAATTAATAATAAAAGAAGTCTAGGAGTAATTCACTAACTATTCTTATATAAATTCTTATTATTTTCTATTCAACATTACGAGTATACAGTTAAATTAACAACCAACAATTATATTTTAATTCTGATACCTTAGGTGAGAAATTCTAGATTATTTAAGGAAAATGTCAATTTCTTAATAATTTTTGTTAAGTAATCCTACATTAAGGTCAAAGATCAAAAGTTTGTGACATTCTCTACCCCACATGCCATAATATAATATAAAATTAAATAACCTCAATATAATAAATAAACTAAAGTTCACACAGGTAGAAAGAATCACATTTTAACATAAACTAGATTTAGCGAAAATAATAATTACAATGGAAATAAAAATTAAACTACTCAAAGTAAATAGTAAGAATCAAATCCTAACTAGTCCAAACTAATTCCTCGAAGTCACGTGTCTTATCAAAGAAAAATCTAATGTTGAGGACTAAGCCTCATCACCGACATCCTCAACATCATGTTGATGATTACCTGTAAAAAAACACAAGAATACAACACAAGAAAATGGAGTGAGAAACATCTCACTCTAGCTCAAGGTACAAGAATGCAAATCGATTAGCCAAACACAAACAATTCATGTAACATGGTATATCATACGCAGTTACACATCATCATATTTAACTCATTCATAGCATCATAACCAACAAAAAATAATATTATAATGCTTATGTAATGGACATGGACTACATGTTATCATGCATGTGTGGCACCGGTAAAAACATCACATATCACACTTATGCATTGTCGTTAGCTGTGACACCCTCTACCTTACATACCATAACACATAAATAATAAAATTTAAATAACACAATCTTTCGTAATTGAAATATACCAAACTTGTTTAGACAAAGAGTACCACATCCATAACTTAAACAATAGCTTAATCAACAGAAATTACAAAGAAATAATATAAGGTTTCCAAAATAATTTAATAAAAAGATCCTAATCTAATCCTATATACGCTCCGATGTCACATGTCCTATCAGAGCAAATCCTAACGTAGAAGCCTAAGCTTCATTACCAACATCCTCATCCTCATGCTGATAATCACCTGGATGAAAGTCAAAGAAAAACATATGGATATGCTTGTAAAGACTTCAATAATTGATGAGATTATGTTGTGTTTTTCCTAGTGTGCTTTACATATAGATGTTTTCTTTTCTCACCGTGCAATTGTGGATGTTTTAGGTAAGGAAGATCCGGCTAGAGTAGCATCTAGAATGCCAACGGTTGAATTGTGGGTATGCTTTGATATTGTGACATTGGGGCAGAAGATTTCTAAGACATGGATTTTTATATGGATTTGGAGTTGTACTTATTACTTTAAAAAAATTTGTAAACTCTTACGTTTTATTTTCCAATGTTCATTTTCAATCATTTTGGATATTGAAGAACATTTGTAAAAGTTTTTATGTGAACTATTTTACCAGTGTTAAAAAAATTTATTTCCTTAATTTAATTACATTATTACGCTATATGTGTTGGGGTAGTAAATGTGTCACAAACACAACTTACTAATACATTCATAATACTAGTAAATTCACAAACGACATAGAATCACAAACAAAGATAAAATCATAAATCATAAGTACAATTATATCAAAACAACACAATCAAGAATCAAAGGAATAGATACACATCACATTCAAGTTTAGATTTAATCCCTCATGTACTCAAACACAAACAACAGGATTAAGGGTCAATAGATAACTCAAACTTGGAGCAAGTTTCTCACTCCCCCTTACCTTGATGGAGCCAAACTTTTGATTGGAATCTCCAAGGTTGTCTTTGGCACTCTCTGATTCTCCCTCTTCTTCCAATCACCAGATGTGATACTCTTCTACCCCAAAAATTTAAATAAGTAAATAATAAATTTTTTCAATTAAAATAAAATTAATAATAAAACTTTTCTCATCAAGACATGTTAAATGGGTACTGTAGCTTTATTCAACACTTTATCAAACGAAGAAAACATATAAAATATTGTCTTCTGTCAAAATAAAGCATAGCCTCATAATTAATAATATTCTAATAGTAAAACATAATTAAAAGATACTCAATAGTTCATCAACCCTTATAATTAAAACACTACCCCTAGCTATGCCACACTATCAAAGTAAAAATATTTTTTATGTCTCCTTCTCATCAAACACATTCTCTTGTACCTACTATAATATTGCAAGTGGTATTCAACCCAAACACAAAGATACAAAAATAGGGAGTGAGGATACATCTCATTGATAAACAATATAACAAGACATAAAGGTAAACACACACATGTGATATAAATTACAACTCACATACCATAGTCAATCTCATATATAATAGTAATAACAATTAATATATATGCATCCATCATTCACTATCAATCCATCTCAAAATACAACATAACAATAAATTAAGACTAGTGTAATGCTTGCTCTTAACTCTACATGCATGTGGTATCAAACTCCTCCTCATCATTAAGTATACAAATTAAATAGCCCAATAGTAATGGAACATGACCACCCTGTCAAATAGTGTAGGAAGCACCTATCAATAGTGATCCTCTATGAACCACATCAACTATAGGATGTTTATTAGGATCTCGTTGAAGTGTTACATCTGGTTATGGAGTCTCTTATTCCCGTTAGAGGTTTCGCCACCATAACACCCCTAGGGCATAGGTAAATGACCTATGATAATCCACCTACATAAACTCACATTATCTTGCGAAAAAAATATGAATACAAGGATTCAATACACTCAATACAATCAATACAATATGAAATACTTAACTCCTCAAGTTCCAATCTGCATCACTAGACTTATTCATCATATCTCATCATAAATACTCATAGTAACTCATCACATCATGCATCATTATAATTTCTTATACATCAATATCTTCTCATACACACATCATCATTATTATGCATATATTCTTATATTTCATTCATCACATATTGTAACAGCAATATCATAACATCATCATCATCATTGAACCTCAAATGTCATCATAAAGGTAACTCCACATATGACATCATCAATATTTACACACCAGAATACATCCTTTTAGCCAATTCCTTATAGATTAATATATATTAATTTATTCTATTAGTATACAATATCAATCCCCCTTTTCATCGTTCCTCATCTATTAATAAATTCATAAAATAAATCATCTCAAAAGGGAAAAGGCATGGAGCCCGATGAAAATGGAATCGCGCCTAGCATAGAAAGGTGAAAGACTTCTTTACCTAACTTACACCCAATGTGGGATCACCTACGCCATGGGGTCTTGGAACTTCTTTATCTTAGTATTGCTCAGCATGGTTTCAGTCACGTTTAGTGTCACCATGCTTGTGAAAATTGACTTCAAATGAAGTCAGCCATAACACTTCTCACCCAACATTTGTTAAGTCAGATGAAGAAATTCTCAACGAGGTTTTTAAACATGACAAATATAATACATATTATTATTTTTAACATGTGTACTAGTGCTTCAGATAAATATAAGAACAGGCAAAACTAAAGAACGAAGTACGTGCTGTTACACATACTATGATCAAACCAAACAAAGCTTGGTTGAGCTATACAAAACATAAGACGATCAAAAGATGGATGAAAACACAACACATACAAGACAAGGCATACTACCAGCCATAGGTCAACAAAGTATCAGACGATGGAAAACATAAGATGAAGAAATGTTCTAGATGGAATTAAAGTCTTCCATCTTCACAATTGACCAGATGAAAGGAAAAGTCAATCCAGACGAAAGAAAAGGTCAAACCAGATGAAAGAAAAAGTCAAAGTTTACCTCTTAGACAGAGACTCAAATTCCAAATGCAGACAAAGAATATTGAAAAGCATCTTAAATCTACTATTCATAATGAAAGACATCATATATCATCTAGACTCATAGAAGAACATACGAAGTCATCAAAAATGTGAGAAGAAAGAAGAAAAATAGATAAGCGTGAATCCACAAGTCAAAGTTGCGTGTGTCAGAGAAAGTACACCTACCTTTCAGAAAAAGATAACGCCTCTACAACTACAATGACGGAAAGATAACATATATACCTAGGATATGATTG
This sequence comes from Cajanus cajan, assembly GCF_000230855.2. NCBI lineage: Eukaryota > Viridiplantae > Streptophyta > Magnoliopsida > Fabales > Fabaceae > Cajanus > Cajanus cajan. Next base: position 14,023,439 of record NC_138517.1, on the reverse strand, counting down.
ATGTTAGACATAAAAGTGAAAAAAATTATGCAAAAGACTTCATGTAACATAGATTCGGAAAGTAAACATTTAATGCAAGGTCAAATGCATTAAATGAAAGATCTACATAGCCATGGACCAATTACTATCTGCACCAATGGACACTTTGAAATTCCAACAATGGGCTGATTTATCACAAGGCTATAAATATCAAGACCAAACTAGAGAAGTAGCAGAGAGGTGAAGCAATAAGTAAAATGAATGTTAAAGCAAACTTTTTTCTCTGTATAGTCTTGTATATCTATGTAAATCTAGGATAGCTTATCTTAGTGAGTGCTGAAACTATCCTATCCTCTTTGTGAGAGTAACACATACTCAGAATACACATCCTTGTAAAACTAAGGTTGAATCCCTTAGTGAGTGTAGAAACTTATTCTCTCTATGAGAGTTATACACACACTCAAACCATTCATTTATTATAAGGCCTGAAGAGGCTATTTGAAAGAATACTTGTAGAACTAGGAGTGCTTGAGAATACTCGGGGAACTAGAAGTGGTTTAAGAATACTAGCGTTGACGAGTGAACTTGAAGAACCAGGAGTGGTTGAGAATACTTAGAGAACTAGAAGTGGTTTAAGAATACTAGCGTTGACGAGTGAAGTTGACGAACCAGAAGTGGTTGATAATACATTGTAATCTGTTGTGATTAGTGGAACCTTTCAGTTGAAGGAGACTAGACATAGCTCAAGTCGAGCGAACTAGTATAAACTATTTGCACATTTTATCTTTTCTTCAGACGCAATTTTTGTCTAGCTCATATATCATATTGAAAATTTTTGTCCATTGTTAAAACCTTTTTATTGCAACTATTTTCAGACAAAAAATACACTTGTTCAACTCATTATCTTAAGAAACATTTTCTTTATGAGAAACCATCTCTTTGTGCAGATGATAAACTTTTAGATGGAAAAATCTTTCTCTAAGCCAACCTTGCACAAGTTCTAAGTGTACAAAGTAATATTTTTATTAAAAGAAAAAGACTCTCTTTGAAAGAGGTTTTAAAACTCCTTTATACACACATATTCAACTCCCCCTTTTTGTGTTTTTTCGCTAACTTCAATTGGTATTAGAGCTTGACCCCTAGGGTTGAGCATCTAACACTCTAGGGGTACGATCAATGGAAGACGAAGGACAGGCGGTGAACCACCCACCTCTCTTTAGAGGAACGAACTACGACTATTGGAAACAAAGAATGATTGCGTTCTTTGATGCATGTCATATAGACATGTGGGATGTTGTAGAATAAGGAGACTACATTCCACTTGACGAGGCTGGTAGGGAGATACCTAAAGCACATTGGAATGAAGAATAGAAACAAAAATTCGTGCTGAGGAAGAGTACACCAAAGTACATAGCTTCAAGAGTGTCAAACAAATGTGGGATACCCTAGCTCTAACCTACGAGGGATCCCAAGAGGTAAAATGTAACAAGCTGAGCTTGTTGGTTCGTAAGTATGAACTCTTTGAAATGGAAGAGAACGAGTCTATCCAAAATATGTTTGGAAGATTCCAAACTATTATAAATGAACTCTCTTTTCTAGATAGAACTTATGATAACTTTGATTATATTGACAAACTACTTCGCAGTCTACCCAAGAAGTGGAAACCACAGGTTACGACCTTGAGAGCGTCCAAGAATCTCAAAAATCTCTCACTGGAAGAACTCATAGGGCTACTCAAAGTCCATGAGCTAGAGCTACAACAAGATGACGTTGGAAGAAGACAAAAGTCCATTGCACTGAGTGTGCAAAAGACAAAACCTACACCATCATCTTCGAAAGCCTTAAAGGCGGAAGAAGCGTCTGGTGAAAGTTCTGATGAAGAAACATGTGACTCAGATGACGAGATATCCTTCTTGTCAAGAAGGATCCACTCTATGATGAAGAAAAAGGGAAGGTCATGTTGGAGAAAATTCAACAAAACTCCAAGAGACAAGGTATAACCATTGTGATTTGAATGCAAGAAACCAGGACATTACAAAATAGAATGTTCAGAACTAGAAAAAGAAAAGGAGAAAGAAAAGAAGAAGTTGACCTTCCACAAGAAGAAAAAGGCCATGATGGCCACCTAGGAAGATCTAAATGCATCATCATCTAAAGATGATGAGGAAGCAAATATCTGTCTCATGGCAGACATAAACACATCATCTAAATCTAATGATGACAAAGTTAATGAATCTGATTTTAAAACTCTTCAGCATGCATATAATCAACATCTATCTCATTCAACAAAGATTTCAACAGCCTATAAAGAACAAAAGAAAAAGATTTCTGAACTACTTGAGGAAAACATTTTTCTTAAGAATGAAAATGCAAAACTATTAAAAATGTTAGGAAGAGATTTTGAAAAATGTAATACAACTTCAGAAGAAACAGACATGCTAAACAAAGTGATTGATTCATTAAAATCATATTTATCAAAGTTTACCATAGGAACTAAAAATCTTGAACAGATTTTAAAATACTCCAGGAACAGTAATGATAAATCAGGATTAAGATATGTTGAACCTAAACCTAAAAATAGATCAAGTACATATGCATGTTCTACTTATGGAAAGCATGGACACTCTATGTCCAAGTGCAGTAACATGCACTAGAAAAGGTATTCCAAAACCTCAAACGCTAACACTTACGGACCCATATCCATTTGGGTACCAAAGACTAAAATAATACCTATCATAGATCTGTTCAACAAAGAAAAAAAATGTCTAGTCATGGTACCTGGACAGTGACTACTCGCGACACATGACGGGAGAAAGGTGTATGTTCCTAGACCTCAAATCCAAGAAAGGAGGCCAAGTCACATTCAGTGAAGGACAAAAAGGACAAATCATGGGGATAGGTAAAATAGGTATCAACTCCTCAATCTCCATTGATAATGTCTTATATGTTGAAGGTTTAACACAACTTGTTGAGCGTAAGTCAATTATGTGACAGTGGTTAAAGTATCTTTCAACAAGAATAAATGTACTATTAGTTAAATTGATTCATCTATATTATTTACGGCTAATAGATGTAAGAACCTATATAAAATAATACTTAATGAGCTAGAACATCAAAATTTTGATTGTTTAGTCTCCTATGAAAATCAGTGGCTCTGGCACAATAAGCTTGGTCATGCAAGCTTGAGATTAATCTCAAAGTTGAAAAACATAACCTTATAATAGGATTACCAAGTCTTGTCTACCAGACGAATACTTTATGTGAAGAATGTCAAAAGGGGAAACAATTTAAAAGTTCATTTGAAAGTAAAAATCATGTTTCCACCTCAAGACCTCTTGAACTGCTCCACATGGATCTATTCAGTCCCACCAAGACTGCATTTGTTAGTGGTAAACAGTATAGATTAGTCATTGTTGATGACTACACAAGATGGACATGGGTACTATTCATATCCCACAAGGATGATTCCTTTAAGGTATTATATGTATTTTGTAAAAGGGTTCAAAACAAAAAAAGAATATCAATTGCATCTATAGGAAGTGACCATGGGGGAGAATTTGAAAACGAATGGTTTCAAGAAATTTGTGAAGAAAATGAAATTAAACATAATTTTTCAACACCTAGAACTCCACAGAAAAATGGAGTTGTAGAGAGAAAACATCGATCATTACAAGAAATGGCCAGAACCTTATTAAATGATTTTTCAACCCCCAAACACTTATGAGTAGAAGTAGTTAATACTTCCTGCTACATTCAAAACAGAATATATATTAGACCTATTTTGAAGAAAAATCCCTATGAATTGTGGAAGGGACGAACACCTTACATTTCTTACTTTCATCCTTTTGGATGAAAATGCTTCATTTTAAACACAAAATATAATTTAGGAAAATTTGACTCAAAAATTGACGAGGGTATTCTACTTGGATACTATGAAAGGTCAAGAGCCTATAGAATCCTCAACAACAGAACCAGAACTGTTGAGGAAGCTATTCACATAAAATCTGATGAAAATAAGCTTGATAAAGAAATATCAGAGCTAGGAAACTTCTTTGAGAACATGCAGGTGAACAAAGATCAGTCGAAAAAGAATGAGTATGAAGAAAATATAGTTGAACAAGATGAAAGAGAGGAAAGAGAGCTAGTCAATCAAAACTGGCAGATGAAAAATCATCATCCACAAAAGCATATTATTGGTGAAGCAAAGGATGTAGTAAGAACTAGGAGCTCATTTAAAACAGGCACAGACTACATTGCTGTCTCAAGTTGAACCAAAAATAGCAGACGAAGCATTGTCAAATGATAGCTAGGTTCAAGCCATGCAAGAAGAACTCACCCAATTCCAGAAGAATGACGTCTGGAAACTCGTTCAAGCGCCAAACGATAGAGCGATCATTGATACAAAATGGGTGTACCAAAACAAACTGGAAAAATCAGGAAATGTCACAAGGAACAAAGCAAGGTTAGTTACAAAAGGGTACTCATAACAAGAAGGTATTGAATTTACTGAAACTTTTGCACCATTAGGATAGAGTCTATTAGAATATTACTTGCATTTGTTACATGTACCAGCATGAAATTATATCAAATGAATGTCAAAAGTACTTTTTTAAACGGAACAATTTCAGAAGAAGTTTACATAAGCCAACCCCTTGGTTTTGAAAATGATTTACTACCATCACATGTTTTCAAATTAAACAAAGCTCTATATGGACTAAAACAGGCACCATGAGCGTGGTACGATAAATTAAGCTCTTTTCTAAGAAGTAATTACAAGTTTATAAGAGGAAAAATTGATAGCACCTTGTTTAGAAAAGAACTAAAAGATGATTTCATAATTGTTCAAATCTATGTAGATGAAATAATATTTGGTGCTACTAACAAAAATCTCTGCCAAGAGTTTTCCAAGCTTATGCAAGATGAATTTGAAATGAGTATGATGGGAGAATTGAAGTTCTTCCTAGGACTTCAAATCATCCAGCAGTGAGACGAAGGGATTAAAATTCATCAAATAAAATATACAAAAGAGCTGTTGAAAAAGTATAAGATGGAAGATGCAAAACCAATGAAGAACAACTAGCAGATATCTTTACCAAGCCCCTTCAAGAAGATAGATACATCTAGCTAAAAGATAGGCTAAGAATGGATCTGGTAGGTGGCCAATAAAATACTTGATATGTACAAACCCTATTTCTTTTTGATGATTACAAAGGGGGAGAAGTAGGAAAAGGTCTATCAAATCCATCTAAAGGATAATCAAGTGAAGGGGATAACATATACTAAAGGGGAGATCATATACTAAGGAGGAGAACCTTAGAACCGTAAACCCTTAAATGCTTAGTGATTGGGAGAACCTTAGAACCCTAAACCCTTAAATGCTTAGTGATTGCTCAAATTGTATGACATGTAATGCATCAACTTAATAAACCATCCGATATGCCTAAACCTATATGCATGTTACATTGTATCTTAAACAAATTTATAGATTATATTTGTCATCATCAAAAAAGGGGGAGATTGTTAAGTCAAACGAAGAAATTTCCAACAAAGTTTTTGAACATGACAAATATAAGACACATTATTATTTTTAACATGTGTGCTAGTGCTTCAGATAAATATAAGAACAGAAAAATCTAAAGAATGAAGTACGTGTTGTTACACATACTATGATCAAACCAAATGAAGCCTGATTGATCTATACAAAACATTAGACGATCAAAAGATGGACGAAAACACAACACATACAAGACAAGACATACTACTAACCATAGGTCATCAAAGTATCAGATGATGGAAAACACAAGACGAAGAAACATTCCATACAAAATTAAAGTCTTCCATCTTCACAACTAACCAAATGAAAGGAAAAGTCAATCCAAACAAAAGAAAAGGTCAAACCAGACGAAAGCAAAAGTCAAAGTCTACCTCTTAGACGAAGACTCAAATTCTAGACACAGACGAAGAATATTGAAAAGCGTAAAAAGTCTAGTATTCACAATGAAATACATCATATATCATCTAGACTCATAGAAGAAAATACAAAGTCATCAAAAGTGTGAGAAGAAAGAAGAAAAATAGACAAGCACGAATTCACAAGTAAAAGTTGCATGTGTCAGAGAAAGTATACCTACCTTTCAGAAAAAAGACAACGTCTTTGCAGCTATAATGATGAAAAGATAACAAATATACCTAGAATATGATTGAAGTCAGACATAAAAGTGAACAAATTACGCAAAAGACTTCATGTAACATAGATTCGACAAGTAAACATTTAATGCAAGATCAAATGCATTAATTGAAAGATCTACATAGCCTTGGATAAACTACTATCTGCACCAATTGGAAACTCTGTGCCAATGGACACTTTGAAATTCAAACAACGGGCAGATTTATCACAAGGTTATAAATATCAAGACCAATCAAGAGAAGTAGCAGAGAAGTGAAGCAACGAGAAAAACGAATGTTAAAGCAAACTTTCGTCTCTGTACAATCTTGTATATCTGTGTAAATCTGAGATAGCTTATCTTAGTGAGTGCTGAAACTATCCTATTCTCTTTGTGAGAGTAACACACACAGTCATAATACACATCCTTGTAAAACTAAGGTTGGATCCCTTAGCGAGTGTAGAAACTATCATATTCTCTATGTGAGAGTTATACACACACTCAAACCATTCATCTATTGTAAAGCCTGAAAAGGCTATTTGAAATAAAACTTGTAGAACTAGGAGTGGTTGAGAATACTCGGGGAACCAGAAGTGGTTTAAGAATACTAGCGTTGATGAGTGAACTTGAAGAACCAGGAGTGGTTGAGATTACTCGGGGAATTAGAAGTGGTTTAAGAATACTAGCATTGACGAGTGAAGTTGACGAATCAGAAGTGGTTGATAATACTTGTAATCTGTTGTAATTAATGGAACCCTTCAGTTGAAGGAGACTGAACGTAGCTCAAGTCAAGCGAACTAGTATAAAATCTTTGCACATCTTATCTTTTCTTCGGACGTAATTTTTGTCTAGCTCATATATCATATTGAAAAATTTCGTCCATTGTTAAAACCTTTTTACTAAAACTATTTTTAGACGAAAAATAAACTTGTTCAACTCATTATCTTAAGAAACATTTTCTTTATGAGAAACCTTCTCTTTATGCAGACGATAAACTTTCAGACGGAAAAATCTTTCTCTAAGCCTACCTTGCACAAGTTTTAAGTGTACAAAGTAATATTTTTATTAAATGAAAAAAAGTCTCTTTGCAAAAGGTTTTAAAACTCCTTCGTACACACACATTCAACCCTCCCTTCTGTGTGTTTCGCTAACTTCAACGTTGAGATGTTGAGAACCTCTTTTGCAATCCCATGCCCGACATGAGCATCTTCATGCTCGACGTAGTCGCAAGTTCTAGAGTTCATAGAATCACGATATCACCACTCTTCTTCCTCCATAATACAGTTACACATACAATACTTCTATACATAATCCAAATTGGTCAATTAATTGAACCACAATCAATAGGCATCATTATAACATCAATTTATCATTGATAGAGAGAAAGATACACACTAGAAGGGGGTTGAATAATATATATAAAAAACTCGCACTTTAGCAGTACAATAATGAAAAATACAAAAAGATGAAGTGTTGGAAGGTTTAAACCCAAGTGTTCTTTCATCAAGCCTCTCTAGGCTCAAACTCAATTATTCTTTCACTAAGCCTATCTAGGTTCAAATCCAAGTATTCTTTAAACAAGTCTCTTCAAGTTCAACACTAAATATTCTTTTGCACAAGCCTTTCTAAGCTCAACCCTTACAAATAAATTTGACAAGAGTTACAAGTATATCTTTGTCTCTTCTAGACATGATTTCTATGAAAATACAACATAAAAAGGCTACAAAGAACTAGATACAAGACTTGCAAACCCTAAACCCAAGTATTCTTACATCATGCCTCTCCAAGCTCAAAACCAAGTATTCTTTCACTAAGCCTTTTTAGGTTCAAACCCAAGTATTCTTTAAACAAGTCTCTTCAGGTTCAACACTAAATATTCTATTGCACAAGCCTCTTTAAGCTCAACCCTTACAAATAAATTTGACAAGAGTTACAAGTATAGCTTTGTCTCTTATAGACATGATTGCTATGAAAATAAAACATAAAAAGGCTACAAAGAACTAGATACAAGACTTGCAAATGAGATCTTCTTTGTAGTGCTTCAGCTTGAACTCAGCATACTTGGTTAAGGTAAACTACTTAAAGAATATTGTTATTTTATAATGTTTTTCTTCGTATATGTATATGCTATCACACTTGTAGTTTGAAGACTTGATCCTTATATAACATTGAGAAGATAACTGTTGCAACAATGTTCAAATTTCAACATTCATATTTCTTCATATGTTAGCATTTAATATACATTCATATTCCTAGCTAATCTTAGAGAGTATTGTTGATGCATTTAATGTTAGCATTTAATATTTATCAGGATGCGTTTACCTCTTATCTGATCCAGGTAGCTACTTATCATCATTTCCATCAACTTTTTAGTGCAATAGAGAGTCATTACTAGAAAGTCACTGTTCAACATCGCCTTATCTACATCGGTTCTCCAAAAAATGATGTAAAAGAAAAATGTCATGGAAATTATATAAATAAGTGGAAAATGAAAGAATGTTTACATCGGTTATACAAAAAAATGATGTAAATATCAAATATTCTAAATCGGTTTAGTGAGAAATTGATGTACAATTAAGTTCTTAAGTACTCCTCTTGCACATTATCACTCTCGTGCACACACTACCCAGGAAGCAGGTACATCATTGATTGCACACAGCCAAGAAGCACGCTCTTCTTAAACCCTCACCATTTACTCAAGCCGTCGACAATCATCGCACTATGGAAACCCTCATCGACGAACAAAAATCCAAGAAGCACATTGATCAGTTTGGGCTCAAGTTCTCTTTGGCAAAACCCTCATCACACTACCAAGCACTCTCGCGCACTACCCAGGAAGACTCTCGCGCACTACCCAAGAAGCACGTACATCGATCTTCTCAAACCCTCACCGATCATCACACTACCCATGTTGTGATGATCGTTGCATTATCGAAACCCTCATCGACGAACATTGATCAACTTGTGCTCAAGCCCTCTTTGACGAACGACCAAAGTTAGTGAAAGGTAAACTCAATAAAGCCCTTTGTTTGTCGGTGTGGCTATTATGCCTCAGGAAATCTCTATTTTTTTCTTTATTTATTAGGAAATCCCTTTGTTAAGGTTTTTAAAGAGTTCGATGTCAATGTTGGAAAAGTAGGGTTTGATGTAATGTAAGTTTTAATCTTAAATTGCAGCTATTGATGTGCTATTGCGGAGGAACACGAAGATATATGGTGGTGTACTTGGTGAAGCCATTGTTGTATGGATCTATTTTGAGTTGAGTACCACCTACTTACTCTAGTCTGTCACATTTTTGATTATATTACTTGTAGTTTTGTTTTTGGGGGCCAATGCTCATACCTTTAAATGTTATGATAGGTTATTGTTGGCACGTGGATTCTATCAATTGTGGGGAACTAGTGCAATTTATTAACCTTGTTCTGCATTGATAAGAATAGTTTATTTTAGATTTATATATAATTTTTTAGAAGGTATGAATATGAACTAATCTTCTTTAAGAGCATTGAAAAAGTATATTTAATCATGATCTATTTCAAACTCATTTGCTTTTACCATACTCAAACTCTATGTGTAAGCAATCTTCAATTCCTACTTCTATTTGCATTAAGCATAAATGAAACAAAAAGTTAAGCTGATATTTAGTATCAATTTTCATCAAGACATACCATTACATTAACAACCATATTACTTGTGAATTAAAAGCAACTCCCTCAATCATATTTAGTATCATATTCAAAATAAAAAATTTATTTTGTATCAACCTGAAATTAACATAATATATATATATAGTAATTACTATAACATCCAGAATAAAAAAACATATATAGAATCTTGTCATAGCATGATCAAGCAAGAAACAATATGTTGGAGGCTTGAGACACAAAAGTTCCTCCATCAGTAGCACCATCATATTTCAAACTTGTTGAAGTTGAAAGTTCTATGTGATTCTGACATGCCTATTTTTTTTTTTTTTTTTTTGCTGTTGTGATTTTTGTTTAGCTGAAATTTGCTCTCATTGTTGCTCTTGTGGCACTTAAGCAGCTGGTTTATCGGAAAAACTATAAAGAATCATTTAAGAGGCTTAGCTTGAAGAGAAGGTGATGGACAATAAAAAGAAAATGAGGATTTTTGCATGACTTCTACTAGAAAGGTAGTAATTTTTATTATACCGTGTGTTGTCTTATGCTAATTACAATAGCAAAACTACTTTTCACAACAGCGTTGAACATCAATTCATTTGGAAGGATTAAGGAACAAAAAATCTAACTTGCTAGTCTTGTTAATTTTCCTTGCCACTTTAGGATTAGTTATCAAGTTTTTTTGGCAACATTTTATGTTTTATTAATTGGCTTTAATTTATGTTTTCTTAAAGGGAAATACTATTTTCGTTACTAGTTTTGATTATAATCGAGTGATTAAATATTTTTTAAGCTACTACAAATTACATGGTGATTTTTGTTACTTGATTGAAAAAGTTTAAGAGGGGAGAAGTTGGTAAACTATATTATCATTATTAATATCTTCAATTCACTTTGCGCTAAGCATATCAGTGTTTTGTTTTGAAATAATATTTATGCAAATGGTAGTCCAAGCCATAGAGACATAATGTACATTTTCTTCTACTGTGTGATGACACAGAGATGTAAACTATAGTTCCTTCACACTACACAAAACCTTCACCACTAACCTGCTACTGCTAGCTCACACTTGGCTTTTGGCTATTAACAATGTTTAAGTGAAACTGAGGATAGTATCATGGAAGTTAATTGCTTCACCCTTCTCAAGTAATAACTTATAAACGCATCATGTTTCTGCAGATTATTTATAGGTTTCTTGCCAATTGATATTATTAAAAAATTAGCCATAACATTTATCAACCCTGATGTTGCAGAAAAAAATCAGAAGATTGTAGAAGTAGGTGGACTTACGTCCTTGATTAGACAGCTTAAGAACTCACATGATGAAACCACACAGAGAGTTGCAGCAAGCACCATAGAACCGAAAGATTGAATTAACAAATCATCTTGCTGCTTCATTGCAGAGAGGTAGAGGTATTGCTTTGTAATGAAGTTAGAAAACTTACAGACTTGTAACAAATTAATTTCCTCATCCTTCATATCATGAGCATTATTTATTTTAAATTTTTGGTTAATCCTCATGTCTATTGATGCATTTTGCTAAAAATTAAAAGCCAAAATAGTCTACTGGCTTGAGAAAAGAAAAATAATGAACACATGAAATTATAGGATTTTGACATACGGTGACATACAATATTTATCATTGAAGCAAATGACAAAATATAAATTTATGCATTTGTTTACGTTTGGCCAAGTAAAATACATTTGAATTTTGACAATAAGGATTTTGACATTTAAATATACCTTTTAATACTTTGTAGTTCTTTTATTATTAGTTTAAGTAATTTCCATACAAGGTATTAACTCTTTTCCTTTCTTTCTTTCATTAGGTGTGACAATATGGATGACAACTGAAGTTGTTTACCAGTTTCAACATAATGTATTCCATCTTTCATGTTGCTTTGGAGGAATTGTAAAAGATTTAGTTTCAAAGTTTTTTAATGTTCTAGTCAGGATCAAGTTGTTTAAGGTGTTGTGTCATTTAGAATCCCATTGTTTTAGAATGCCTTGCAGCACTTGGTTTTAGAGAATACTTTGCTAATAAAATGTTTTGATGCTTTCTTCCTATGTATGATATGCTACAAGGCTTGTGTAGAAAGACTCTTCTAAGGTTTCAAAATTAATACATAACCTTTCAACTCCCGGTACATTTATTGGTGTGAGAAAATATTAGTATGAAGATACAATATCAAATTGTTTTCAATTTATTTATGCGAAACTTCTTGAACACGTTATATATAAATCAGCATAATACTTAGATTTTTTGTATGGAAGGACTAAGATCAAGTTGTGAATACCATAAAAGATTTGGTGATAATGTTATGGTTCTATTTATCATTGATGCATATAAGCGAATCTTTGATATGCTGGCTAGAACTAAAAATTATATATATAACTAGTTTTTAAAATGAAGATTGTTGGTTGAAGTGTTGTAATTTTTTTCTTTATGCAAATTGTGGAGAATCACAATGTAATAATTAGTAATTATATATAGTTTATAGGCACATATATCTTATTTATGGGAAACAAAATATGCCCTACAAGTAATATTAATGTAGAAAGAATCTAAAAACAAGCATGCTTTTTTTTTAAAAAAAAAATGTAATTTACATCGATTTTTTAAAGAACTGATGTAGATTTATGTATAAAACTACATTAGTTTTTCTGAGAACCGATGTAAATTTATACATAAATCTATATCAGTTATTTAAAAAACCGATGTAGAATACACATAATCTACATCAGTTTCAAAATCGATGTAAAATTGTATACATTTTCTAAGTCGCTCTATTCTACATCGGTCTTAGAACCGATATAGATTACTTCACAAAACTGATTTAGATAATGCATCTTGTAGTAGTGAGTGTCAGCATAGAGAAGTTGGGGCTGGTGTAGAGTAGTCCTTTTTAGTCTCTTTTCCATGATATTTGGGATTGTTGTTTTTGACTTTTCACTGAGATTTTATCTTTTTGCTCATTAATGCTCTTCGAGACCTTCAAAGCTTTTTTCGTTCAATCTGCTAAGGAATAACGCATTAAATGAAGTGTAATGTCAGTTTCATATAACAATGTTCATTTAATGCTGTCAGACGGACTATATGCTTCATCTAATTTCTTTCATCTTACAAATGATATGTATTATCTTCTCATTTCGTCTAATCTATTCTTTTTTTTTTTTTTTAAGAATGTTGACTTTTATTTAAAAAAAATATTTTATTTGTTAACATTAAAACTTAAAGGTTCATTTGTTTTCTTAAAGACAATATTTTTGATTTAACAATCATGATTAATTCAATTTAACTCAATTCCTCTAATTAATATATATAACAACCCTAACCTTCGAATATATAAACACATCATTCAAGTGGATAAAATAGAACATCATACCAAAGTCATCATTAGAGTATCAACAAAGTCACCAAGGTATTCATACACACAACACTACTTAAACATATAGCCTACGGAGCTTAGGGTTGCTCCTAATCCTTATCTCTCATATATGCCCATGAAATTAATAATTTTATTCTCTCCTACCTGGAATGATGATCTTGTGGAATGATGTTTTCCTAGTTGCTCTAGTTGCTAATCTATGTCTCCCTCAATGGTCTCCTCTTAGTCTCATCATGTTGCCTACTCTAGGTTTTTTAGAATAAGCATAAAATGACCTAACCCCTTTTCTATTTCCTCTTTTGAATTAGTCTTTGGATGAGGCTAGAGTCTAATCGAAAATCTTCTAATTAGCTTTCTCCTTTTATTTTTATTAATAAAATATTCATTTTATATTTTTTAATTATTCTAACAATTATTATTTATTTTTTAAAAAATAAGATGTTACACAGGACATGCATGTTAATAAGTAATATAAGGAAACACTTATGATGAAGAAAGGCATTTCAACATTGCAAGAATATAATCTAGATTGAAATCTATATGGGCACCATTTGAGCAAAGTATACATGCTTAGATCTTCCACAAATTCATTCGGAGCAATTGAAGATAGAGAATACCCCTAGATATATTCACTTGGTCATTCAAAATGGGTAATATGGACACTTTGAGCAATTGAACTCAACCCAAAAAGTGCATCAAGAATTATTATAAAATCTGGGTTTTTATAGGTCTTTTGAATTGGGTTTATATTGTAATACATTTTTTTTAGTATAATTCTAGAGATATTAGAGAGGTTTTTATGAGATCAATTCGAGAATCACGGAGTACTCAAAGATTTATCTAGAGCTATAATCCTTAGTTATGAACTACTAAGTTCCCTATTGTTAGGTATTGAGATAACTATTAAAACTATGTAATTTCAATTTTTTTATTCAATAAAAGTATTATTCAGTTAATTGTTTTTCTTCTACTCTTAATGCTTTTTTTTATCACCCAATGCATGATTTATTAGAAATAATTAAGGTCAAAAATCCCTTTTAAAATTAAGATATGGAGAAAACACCGATGAATTTCATTACCAAGAAATTGGGATAAATTTCATTCGTCAACTTTTAGCCTTCGACCTTAATCAATGCAAGATTATTAAGGAATTGAGATTTTTCTTAAACAACCTAGAATTTTTCATCAAAGAGATTAAGGTTTAAATACAGGTGTGGGCTGTTGAATTAACTGTTTAATTACAAATTGAATAGAAAACTTATAGAAATTTACATAGCAAAAAGTGAATCAATCTCTTACTACCTTTATTATATATTAATTTCACCCAATTTATTTTCTTTAAATTCTTACAATTAAATATTCTTTTATGAAATTCAATTCAGTTACTTATTAATTTATCTATTTAGTATCATATTTATATTAAATAACCATAAATGCAAGTCTCTATATATGGATCGATAACTTGAACTTTTTGTCCTCTTTATATTAAAACCTCAGTTGGTATACTTGTCAATTATGTATCATAATTACCACTGAATCAAAGCCTTTATGTAGAACATAGTTGAATTCAAGTAGAGTTACCAACAAATCTTGAAAAGGGAATGTAAGACTAGTTACTCCATGGTAGCTAAACAAATAAATAAATAAATAAAATAAAACAAGCCAACCAAATTTTCGAAAACAATCATATATAAAAGTGAAATGAGATGAAAAAGCATGCTCCCATCTGGGAGTGGTGAGATCAAATATGGAGAAGCTGATATCATAGAGATATCATTATCAAAACTAGAAACTCGGCAATATCCAAACAGGTGGAACTTCCCCTTCCTGTATTAGATCAAATAAAACTTGTCTCTCCATCGTTGTTCCGAATGGGTGCTAAAGACCAAAGAAAATCATATCTAGGTTGTATATGCATAAACTTTTAACCCAAGTAAACCCAATAATTACATAAACTAGCACAAAACTAACAAATTATATGGACGCATATGATGTAAACAAGTTTAACCAACTTTTTAGAATAAAATAATAATGGATGTTATACACCTTTTAGAGGGTATCATTTTATATGACTTTTCAATTAAAAACCTGGGAAACCATACTGAGAGAGATACATGATGCCATTGTGTAAACAGGTGGATCAACAATCCAGCAAAAAAATTGCACACATGAGCCACTATTTAGTATTGACCTAAACCACAAATATAGAAATGTAACATTGATAGACGA
The DNA here is from genome assembly GCF_000230855.2 of Cajanus cajan. Lineage (NCBI taxonomy): Eukaryota > Viridiplantae > Streptophyta > Magnoliopsida > Fabales > Fabaceae > Cajanus > Cajanus cajan. The sequence continues at coordinate 14,008,037 of NC_138517.1, read as the reverse complement.
ATTTTGCAACAAAAGTTGGAATTCTTACTAGCTTACATATTTCTTGATCAATAAAAAATTTTAATCATCATTTCTGGGCACAAATAAAATATTGTACGTATTCATTCACTACAAAAGGATAATATTTTCAGCAGTTTAAAACTGCCACAATATTTAAATATCTATTCCACATGCAATATTTATTATTATTATTATTATTTTTAAATGAATACAAATTTAAACCTACATTTCTTTTTTCTCTCAAACTTAATTACAATATTTATTATTATTATTATTATTTCGTTGAAGCAGCAAAGTCGCCTCTCTCTCTTCCACCACCAATTCCTTTTTCCTCTTTCTCTAATTGGAAGCTGAATCACTCGAATCTCCAAACACATGCTTAATAAAATCTCTCTGTTTATAAGTGATTTCTGGCTTGAATCTCGAATGACAGATGATTAATAAACCAACTAATAACACATTTCAGGCATTGACAGGTCGAGAGGATGCTTATTTCATTTCTCACCAAAACTGGCTATAGCAGTGGCTGATGGAGTTGGCCAGTGGTCATTTGAAGGTATCCTTTCTACAATATTTGGAAACCCATGAGCATTAATATGCCTTCATTTTTTCCCTTTCTATTGAAATAATGTTTGCTCTGCCTTTTGTAAATTCCAAATCTGCATTTACTATCTTCATCTGTTGGACTGAAAGAAGAGTGGCTAGCATTCGTCACATGTTTCACATAGCTTGCCAGTTGCCACTGTTAGAGCTCTGATCTGTAGAATTTGCAAGTTAAAATGTATACATTGCTTATACACCTAAGAAAATAATGCAGGGAGCAATGCTGGACTGTATATTAGGGAGCTCATAAAAATGTGAAAATATTGTGTCAAATTACGAAAACAGTTCAATGATAAAACCTTTGGAAGTTATCACCAGAGGTGCTGCTGAAACACAATCTCCAGGATCATCTGCAGTTTTGGTTGCTCATTTTGATGGACAGGTAAATGACTGACTGTTTTAATGGTTTGAATTAGAATAGAGTAATAGTGTGTTTGGATACAAATTAGAGTTTCTCTTTTTCTTTTTCAGTAAAGAAACTCTCAAAAGTTTGTATTCAAATAGGCTCTAATTGTGTAGCTCAAATGATTGATAGCAGTACAAATCGAGTGCACCTCCCTACCCCTGCAGTACATTTTTCAATTATGTGAATCATAGAGCAATTTATTTGCAGGTCCTTCATGCAGCCAAAGTTGGGAACACTATATTTATCATTTTAAGAGATGGTTTTTGGTACCAATATTGATGCAGTTTTAATGAACTGTTTCTGAAAATGAAAAAAGAAAGCAAAGTGGCTTTTAAGCACAAAGTATACTATGAAAGGACTCTTTTAACTATCAAAATCTAAACAAATGAAGTTTTCTAGCTCCCAAATATATTTGTAAGTTGTAACATATTATTGATTCTGATTTAATTATCATAGGAAAGTTGTAACTTATTCAGTAATAGGAATATCTTAATCTTATTAGGATTTTATTTAGGCTTGGTTACCTCAGTTTGAAGTATAAATACTTTTTTGGTAACTTTATAATACATGTTTTTATTTTTTTTGGCCTCCGGTTTCCCAATTTTTTTGTTATGTGTAGGCCAATGTGCTACTTTTAAGCAATTTATATAATTAGTGATAATTTTAAGTAATAATTTGATAAATACCTATAATATATAGATTATTATTTCTCAATTTATAATATAAAAATAATTTTAAATTTATTTTTTAAAATAATAAAAATGCATCGATATAATGTAGAATAAAGTGCATTAGTTGACGGTTTAAAATTGTCAAAAACTTGAAAAAAATAAAAAAAAAATGTATTTTTTTTTTACGATTTAAAACTATGAGAAAGTGTAAATAAGTAAAAAAAATGCATTTTGTGGCGGTTTTCAAATCCCCACAAAGTGATTAAATTTTCTAGCGTCCAAAACCAACATTTATAAAATATATGTCGCAAATCGTTTTTGGCAACTGTGGATTTGGCGGTTATTAATGACGCTGGTAATACCATTTGTGGTAGTTTTTAACCACTAGAAACTGTCAAAATAACCGTCACAAATTGTGACACCCTCTACCCCATTATTAATATACAACAAATGTAACAATAAGATATTACTTTTCTTCTTTTTGGGTAAATAAAATCTTTCATAGTTGACAAATATTTCAAATATAACAAGGTAGAAGATTCACATTCGTAACTCATAAATCATAACTCCAGTGTAAAAATTATAAAAGAAAAGAAGTTAAGATTTTCAATACAATTTAGTGTAAAACAAGAAATCATATATATACAAATAATAATAAAGGAAATATAAATTAACTCCAGTAAAGGTGGCAGTGCCTCCTGGTTAGGAATTAATTTATACTCCCAAATCATATAATAAAAATATAACAAAAATGTACATCTTGGTCTTTTATCAATAACGTTCAAATTACAATCCTTAACATATATTTTCCTTGAATTATACATGTTATCTACGATATTTCTTCGTTAGAAATTACAAAAGAAGAGAAACTAAAGTTATAAAAACAATAACATATTAAACTAAAATAACTATGCCCCGATGTCACATCCTATCAGAGCATGCCCAATTGAAGCCTTTAAGCCTCATCACCAACATCTCCATGATGCTGATCATCTGCAACATAATTTAAACATATACAAAAATAACAAGGGAGTGAGAAACATCTCACTCAGTTTCAGGTGCAGAAATAAAGGCTAGATAGCACCCACACACAACAAATATAAGTCACTTATAAATAATACACATACATCATCAATATCACATATATATTCATTTATCATGCTTATGATGTCATGGACTCAACTCATAAATGCATGCATGTGGCGCCATACGGAAGATTCACAATTCATCACTGGTGACCCTAAGGCACACCTGGTTACATCACTGGTGACCCAAAGGTACACCTGGTTACATCACTGGTGACCCGAAGGTACACCTGGTTAGCAAGTTACATCGCTGGTGACCCAAAGGTACACCTCGTTAGCAAGTTACATCACTGGTGACCCCAAGGTACACCTCGTTAGCAAGTTACATCACTGGTATGCGGCCTCAGCGGCACACCTGGAATAATATATGCGTATGATGCATGTCATACCATCATAATCTCATTGACTCAATATTTAACTTTTTACATGATTTCATTTAGTACATCATGTCCTCATTTGTCATAGTCTCATAATCATAGTTTGTCTCAATAGTCAATTCTTAGGTCTCATGTCATTTGTCCATATTTCACATGGTCATGTCATCAATACTCCTCATAAGGTCCGCATAGGTATTCACAGAGATTCAGAGAGCATTCTTATTCATATTAAACCTCATTTATTATTAACATTAATTTCATATTCATTTATTACTTCAACAAAGAAAAAGGTAGAGTAAATAGAAAATCAGACAGAATAACGGCACCTTCAACAAAAACAAAGTAGAGTAAATAGAAAATCAAACAGAACAACGGCACCTTCAACAAAGAACAAAGTAAAGTAAATAGAAAATCAGACAGAACAACGGCATCTTCAACAAAGAACAAAATAGAGTAAATAGAAAATTAGACAAAACAACGGCAAGGGATTGGGGGCCAATCCGACAAACAACTATCCAACAATTATCCCCACACCCCTGAGCGAGGTTCTCACTCCCCCCCTTACCTGGATAGGCGGAGTTGGAACTTGGGCAGGGTCTCCTCCTCTGGATCCCCTCTTTTTCTTTCCCTCTCTCTCTCTTTCTTTCTTTCTCTCTCTCTCTTCTCTCTCTCTCTCTCTCTAAAATTTCACTTTCTTCCTCTGTACCAAATTTTCACCCCCCCTGCCCCTATTTATAGGCCTCCTGGCGTAACCGGAACGCCCGTACTGATTTCGGAACGGCCCGTTCCGGATCCTTTAAACGTGGGCAAATTTCTCAACTGGAACGGCCCGTTCCAAAATCGGAACGCCCGTTCCCAAAAAGCAGAACGGCCCGTTCTGAAACCAGAACGGCCCGTTCTCAATCTCAGCAGAACGGCCCGTTCTCCCTCCGGAACGGCCCGTTCTCCATACCAGAACGGCCCGTTCCAGGCCCGTTCTGGGTCTTTAAAAACAAGCATATTCCTTCTTTTGGAACGGCCCGTTCTGCATTTGGAACGGCCCGTTCCGACACCCAGAAATACCCTTATTCCTTTATTAAAATTACGAAAATGCCATCAATAATTACAAAAATGCCATTACTAATAAAAATATCCTTTTAAGGAAATTGGGGTGTTACAATTCTTCCCTCCTTTTAGAAATTTCGTCCCCGAAATTTACCTGAAAACAAAAAAATAGATAAGTTTCTCGCATCTTGCTTTCTAACTCCCATGTAGCACTTTCTTCAAAATTTCCTTATTGATGTACAACTCTATCAATCTCTCCAAGAAATGTCTAATGTTAAGAAGTTCAAGGTGAGCAGACCTGGTAAGCCTATCCATTAATCCAAATAAGATCAAATTTCTTAAGAATATCATACATAACTACAACTAAATCCATAGATACAGAATCTTATTTTCAAATTAGAACGTCTAAAGGTTGTATTAAATCTGAAAGTTTTTGGTGTTCTACCTTAGCTTTCTAACATACTCAGCAAGCATACACAAATTCCTCTACTTCCTCCGTCATCTTAGGCTACCAAAACATCTTCTTAAGATATTGATACATCTTAGTAACTCCTAGATGAATACTAAGACTGCTCTTATGACCTTCTTCCAAGATTGCTCTCTTAAGTTCTGGCACATTTGGAATATACAACCCATCCTTAAATCTCAACACTCCATCCACTCCAAATTTAAACTTACTTTCTACACCTTGATTCAACTTATCTACTTCTCTTTAGACCATCATGTTTCCGCTGCGCCACTCTGATACATTTCAGTAACTCTGAAATAAATGCTAAAAATATTCTTATGTCCTTTCTCTAAGATCATCTTCCTTAATTTGGGTTTACTAGGCACATAGATTATATCCTTGTATCCCGAAACACCATCAACTTCCACTTGTAAAAGGCTATTTATATTCCTACCAATCTTTTTCACTTGGGTCACTAAGAAAGAATCTAACTCCTGAGTCTTCTAATCTCATTATTAATCCTTTCAACATATTCAATTCAATGTTCCTAAGGGTGAGCTCACACATCATGCTTAAGTTTCTAATCTACTCAATCAAACTCAACCCTTATATCATCAAAATGATAGATAAATGTTCATCCTACTCAGGACATTTGTCACCATATTAGTTTAACTTGTATAATCTTCTCCAATGATTAGGCATCTAATTGTAAGTTCACTATGTACTCATACCCGGTCTTCAAGTCTTACCACTTTATTTATACTCCAAGAAAACTCTTATTCACTATCTTATCCTATATTCTCATACCTGGCCACCAAAATGAATCGACTAATATGCTTATTCAATATCCTTTGAATAATCCATTCGTTAATCGAGTCATACACAGTCCCTTACTACTAGGAGTAATTTCACAAATCAAACTTAAATTCCTAACTTGAGCCAAAAGATATATCTCTTTGACCATAAAGAAAGATAAATATAGATATTTCCTATTCAAAGCATCGACTGCTATAGGTTTACCCAGATAACAACTAAGATTAAAATCTTAATCCTTACAATTTCCAACTATCTCTTCTATCTCATATTCAATTCCTTCGGATCAAACAGATATTTAAGATCCTTATAATCACTAAATATCTCAATAATATTTCTAAAATCTCAAGCGTAACTATTACAACTTCTAATTCAAGGTAATTTCTCTCATGAATTTTCCATTTCCTAGATGCTTAAAAACATAAGTTACTACCTTTGCATCAATAATCCACCCAAACCTGTCTTCAAAGTCATCACTATTTCCCACATAAGACTTACTAGAGTCAGGTAATATTATCACTAGTCAATTTTTGCCATAAGAGTTAGAACTACTCTTATACTTACTATCTCACATAAAGACAATACCCCTCATAGTGAATGTAGTCAAGGGCAATGCTATCCTAGAAATTCTTTCAATAAATCTCCAATAGTAAGCCTCATAAAACTTTTATTCTCGCTAACTTGCTTAGATATCTCTCTGCTTAAACATAACTTCTACCTAAGACAGATTCATGTTCACCTTAACTGAAATTTACAGGGACTAGAAAACTTAACATACAACCGTCTTGAATATGTCTTCACCTTCAACTACAATATGATCATATCACATCCTAAGATCAATATCACTAACCATACAACATTCACCATTTGATCCCTAAGGTCTTCTATTCACATATCGACATACATGCACATCAAGTCATATTAGAATGCCTACTTTAAACCTTCATATATATCATCCATAAGCATGTACATGAACAACCTTTACCACATAGCATCATATAACCTTAAACAACCTCTCAATCTACACGAAAATACCTCAAAACATGTCAATTCTTATCCTTGCATTGCCTACTAACCCGAAAACATTATTATACAGACTAACTTCTATTTTTAACAACTATCAAAGAAAACAACACATAAAGAGTTCTACTCATCCACGTGATATCAACCTATCACTAAGTGAATAGGCTACAACTCTTAGTGAGACATGAGATTTTAAAAAAAAAATCATTTTCTTAGCTAAAAATTCAAAAATCACCACTTCTTACGTAAGTATCAAACAATTAAGCAATCATAAGAATGAAGAAGAAAGGTCATAATGGTATTAGCTGACACTATCATGACTATCATTCCTCTAATTAAAAAAAATAACTTAACAATATCAAACTTTACAATATCAACACAAGGAGAACATCATCATCATCATTATCAAAGCAAAACATCATCAAAGCAAAGCATCACCAAAGTATACAACAAACAAAACAATGTCAGAGTACACAACAAAATCTCGATAAGTCACGGCCGATTAGATCGACCTGCTCTGATACCACTAAATGTGACACCCTCTACCCCATTATTAATATACAACAAATGTAACAATAAGATATTACTTTTCTTCTTTTTGGGTAAATAAAATCTTTCATAGTTGACAAATATTTCAAATATAACAAGGTAGAAGATTCACATTCGTAACTCATAAATCATAACTCCAGTGTAAAAATTATAAAAGAAAAGAAGTTAAGATTTTCAATACAATTTAGTGTAAAACAAGAAATCATATATATACAAATAATAATAAAGGAAATATAAATTAACTCCAGTAAAGGTGGCAGTGCCTCCTGGTTAGGAATTAATTTATACTCCCAAATCATATAATAAAAATATAACAAAAATGTACATCTTGGTCTTTTATCAATAACGTTCAAATTACAATCCTTAACATATATTTTCCTTGAATTATACATGTTATCTACAATATTTCTTCGTTAGAAATTACAAAAGAAGAGAAACTAAAGTTATAAAAACAATAACATATTAAACTAAAATAACTATGCCCCGATGTCACATCCTATCAGAGCATGCCCAATTGAAGCCTTTAAGCCTCATCACCAACATCTCCATGATGCTGATCATCTGCAACATAATTTAAACATATACAAAAATAACAAGGGAGTGAGAAACATCTCACTCAGTTTCAGGTGCAAAAATAAAGGCTAGATAGCACCCACACACAACAAATATAAGTCACTTATAAATAATACACATACATCATCAATATCACATATATATTCATTTATCATGCTTATGATGTCATGGACTCAACTCATAAATGCATGCATGTGGCGCCATACGGAAGATTCACAATTCATCACTGGTGACCCTAAGGCACACCTGGTTACATCACTGGTGACCCAAAGGTACACCTGGTTACATCACTGGTGACCCGAAGGTACACCTGGTTAGCAAGTTACATCGCTGGTGACCCAAAGGTACACCTCGTTAGCAAGTTACATCACTGGTGACCCCAAGGTACACCTCGTTAGCAAGTTACATCACTGGTGACCCCAAGGTACACCTCGTTAGCAAGTTACATCACTGGTATGCGGCCTCAGCGGCACACCTGGAATAATATATGCGTATGATGCATGTCATACCATCATAATCTCATTGACTCAATATTTAACTTTTTACATGATTTCATTTAGTACATCATGTCCTCATTTGTCATAGTCTCATAATCATAGTTTGTCTCAATAGTCAATTCTTAGGTCTCATGTCATTTGTCCATATTTCACATGGTCATGTCATCAATACTCCTCATAAGGTCCGCATAGGTATTCACAGAGATTCAGAGAGCATTCTTATTCATATTAAACCTCATTTATTATTAACATTAATTTCATATTCATTTATTACTTCAACAAAGAAAAAGGTAGAGTAAATAGAAAATCAGACAGAACAACGGCACCTTCAACAAAAACAAAGTAGAGTAAATAGAAAATCAAACAGAACAACGGCACCTTCAACAAAGAACAAAGTAAAGTAAATAGAAAATCAGACAGAACAACGGCATCTTCAACAAAGAACAAAATAGAGTAAATAGAAAATTAGACAGAACAACGGCAAGGGATTGGGGGCCAATCTGACAAACAACTATCCAACAATTATCCCCACACCCCTGAGCGAGGTTCTCACTCCCCCCCTTACCTGGATAGGCGGAGTTGGAACTTGGGCAGGGTCTCCTCCTCTGGATCCCCTCTTTTTCTTTCCCTCTCTCTCTCTTTCTTTCTTTCTCTCTCTCTCTTCTCTCTCTCTCTCTCTCTAAAATTTCACTTTCTTCCTCTGTACCAAATTTTCACCCCCCCTGCCCCTATTTATAGGCCTCCTGGCGTAACCGGAACGGCCGTACTGATTTCGGAACGGCCCGTTCTGGATCCTTTAAACGTGGGCAAATTTCTCAACTGGAACGGCCCGTTCCAAAATCGGAACGCCCGTTCCCAAAAAGCAGAACGGCCCGTTCTGAAACCAGAACGACCCGTTCTCAATCTCAGCAGAACGGCCCGTTCTCCCTCCGGAACGGCCCGTTCTCCATACCAGAACGGCCCGTTCCAGGCCCGTTCTGGGTCTTTAAAAACAAGCATATTCCTTCTTTTGGAACGGCCCGTTCTGCATTTGGAACGGCCCGTTCCGACACCCAGAAATACCCTTATTTCTTTATTAAAATTACGAAAATGCCATCAATAATTACAAAAATGCCATTACTAATAAAAATATCCTTTTAAGAAAATTGGGGTGTTACACAAATCACACATTTTTTTTGTAGTGATTGTCACATTCTTCTATCCTAAAAGATTTAATAAATAAATATAATAAAAAATTTGAAAAGTAAAAAATAAAATAATTATAATAATTTATTTCATAAAATTTATTAAAAAAAAAACATATAAAGCATTGTTTCAAAAGAAATAAGAACAACCTCTTAAATAATAAAGTTCTAGTAATAAAACACACTAAAATAGAAGTTCAACTACTAAACTACTCTTAATCCTAAAACTTAGCCCCAATATCACTATTAGGGCAAGCACCCTCTTTATAATTATCTTTCCTTAAAATCTTATATATGCTCTATCACTACTAGAATTTCTCGTATTACATGCGATTTTTCATGCGAATTTTGTGTTAAAATTCGCAGCAAATATTATTCCTACGAATTTTTCTACGAAATTTTATCTGCAGGTAATATCTTTGTGGATAATATATTTTTGCAAATTTTAAAATTCGCAAGAATTTTTCTAGGCGAAATTTTTTGCAAAAAAAAATTGTAAGAAAGTTTCCTACAAAATAATCAAAGAAATTACTATAAATTCTGCAGGAATATTTATTACGAAATAATCAAAGAAATTACTACAAATTCTATTTTCACGCCTCCATCATGTGATACATAATCTTTTAAACTGTAAGATTGTAGATTATAAGGCTAATACTCAACCATACAAATCAACTTGTAAGGTAAGTGTTGCCCCAACTTATATACTCTTTAATTATTTTGTTTTCAATCGATGTCGGACTTAAAGTTTTTTTAAAATATTAATCTTATAAATTTAAATATTTATTGATTTTTCCTGTGTATTAAAATTAACAGAAAAATCTACAGAAAAAGTTACTTGCGAAATTTTTCTACCACTTAGTAAATATTACTTGCAAATTTATTTTTTCAAGAAAATTTGCAAGAAACAAAATAAAATTCTTGCAATATTTTTTGCAAATTTTTGCCATGGAAAAGAGTTTCTATGATCATTAAAGTTGTAGCAAAATTTGCAAAATTTGCAAAAATTTCTTGTAGATTATTTTTCATAACAAAATTTGTAAGAAATATCTGTAAATTATTTTTTTTGCAAATAAATTCGTAAAACAAATTTTGTGAAATTATTATTGCAAGAAAATTTGCAAAAAATTTCTGCGAATATGTTTTGTAGGAAAATTGGCAAGAAAATGACACTTTTCTAGTAGTGTATATATACAAATGATGTTTAGCCCAAACACAAATAATAGAAATATAGGAAGTGAAAATACATCTCATCCATAACAACATATACGAAGTATAAGGATAGCTACTCACACGATTCATACATCAATTACATCATATACCTATATTGAGGAGAAATTATTCATTGTCTTTATTATTTTTTTTCTGCATGGAGACATAAATATAATGAGGTAAAAAAAAATCTAAGTTATATAATTTAAATAATAGATTACTAAATAATTGGTAAAATATTTTTTTAGTAACTAAAAAATTGAATTTCATAATTTTAATGTAAAGAAAATTACCTTTTGTATTCAATGATAAAATAATTGTTGATATAACTTTATGTTCAATACATTTTTTTCCAAATTTATTCTTAAGTAAAATTACTTTTATAGTGTAAACTAATAGATATTTATATTTATTATTTTATTTCATAATTTAAGGTATATAATAATATGGTTAATTTTTTTTTAAATATTACAATCAAATTATTCATTATACTAGAAGAAAAAACGTAATATATAATCCACGTGACTATATGTATAAAAATGTTTAATAAAGGTTAGAAAAGCTCTGATAATATGCTATCACTATCATGGATCCTGGTGAAGCAGATACAGGGTACAAAATATACTCAAATCAGAAACTCTGAACAAGAAAGATTATAAGCACAACAAATTAAAAATCATATCCAACAAATTAAAATAAAATATCTATTTTTATAAGCACTAATTTGATTTCAAAAGATTTTATAATTTAATTAATTAGAATTATCGAAGTGCGGTAATGTGTATTGTTGTGTCTTTTCCAACTTCTACTTGTACGGGAATCTACCACCTATTTTCTAAAACATGCTATCAATATGTTTGATATCAAAGAAATGAAAAATAAAAAAAGAAATTCGGTGGAGAGAAGAAATAGGTGAAAAGTAAAAAAAATGGAGGGTTATATTTTTTTTTAATAATTAAATAGTAGATAAGAGATAATATCACATATTTTGTTGATAGTTGTTTATCTATTTCATCTCTGATACTTCCGAACTTGGACAAATTATTTGTAAACAAAAACTTCACTATGTTCTGAACGTAGAGGTGCTTTTTGTTTGGAGGCAAATGAATCAAGTTACTCATGTATTTGTCAATTTTTGATACGGAGCACACACACACAAGTAGTATACAAAGCTAGTGGGTTGATTACTGATTGATTTTATACCCAGGCTGCTTGTTCATGGGTTCTTTTCGTTTCCATCGCCAACTTCCAACTCGCGTCAGTATTTGTAGTTTTACTTTTTATTTTCAACTCCATCTTTGCTTGGCGTCTTGTAATATTATGGTTTTCTATTTGAGTTAATTATTTATACACCATTAGTATAAATTTTTTTTATACTAACAACTAATTATATTTTTTAATAATGTTATGTCAGTTACTTATGTAATTAAATAATAATAAGATAAACAACTTTAAAAGATATGATTGGTTATTAATGTAAAAAATTTTACATTTACAATATATAAATGATTAACTCTTTCTATTTTATCATTTAGAATACATATAGATAAATTTTTCTATAAATACTTAATAATAAAATTAATGTTTGTAAAAGTAAGTTTATGGAAAACTTATATGAAAAATTTGTATAAATTAATTTATTCAAAAGTAAATTTTAACTTATAAAAAAATATTTACTTTTATTTTTTTATTTTTTTATTTTAATAAAACTACGTATAAAAAAAACTGTGCAAACATATCATATTCGTTTTGGTGGTATCTATTGTGAGAGGGTTTTGAAGGTTTTTTTTTTTTTTTTTTTTTTTTTTTTTTTTTTTGTAAGTTCAGGGGTGGTATCTTGTAATCTGTTATCTTTGCTGGGCAAGCCTTAATTATTTTTAATAAAAAAAAAAGACTTTCATTATCTTAAAAGAATTATATAAAAATATAGCTTAAATATATTTTTAGTCCTTTAAATTTAAGATAAATTTATTTTTGGTCTCTCAAATTTAAAATTTATTGTTTTTAGTCCTTGTAATTTAAAAAAAAATTATTTTAGTCTTTATATTCAAATTTTTTAAAAAATTTATCAAACATTATTGTATAAAATCTACCTATTGGTATCCTTGTTATTGAAAATATCACATTAAATTTAATTGATATTGGATAACCATTTTAATTTGTCACTTTTAAATATGTTATTAGTGATCTGAAGGACTAAAATAAAAATTTTAAGAATTACAGGGACTAAAAACAACAGTTTTAAAGTTGAGAGACCAAAAACAAATTTGTCATAAATTTATGAGACTAAAAATATATTTAAACCTAAAAATATTAACCTTTTTTAAATATTCAGTCATAATATATGATATATGTGTTTAGTTATCTATAAAATATTACCTACGGAATTAGTTATTTACGAAATATTACCTACGAAATTTTTTGCGTAGGTAATTTTTAGTTATCTATGGAATATTTACCTACAAAATTTTTTTTGTAGATAATGTTTAGTTATCTATGGAATATTACCTACGAAATTTTTTCCGTAGATAATATTTAAGATTTTTTTCTCATTTTTTATTATATTTTTTTTTCTTTTAATACAATATAGAGGCGAGATGTGTACACTATTTTTCTTTTAATATTTTAAAGTTTAATATTAGTAATAATTTATTTTGTTTTTAAAAAATTATAATAAAGTATGTAAATAGAATATAAATTTATCTTTCAACAAACTTATAAATTTTACTTTATTATATAATTCAACAAGTTTAATATTTAAAAAGATAAATAAAAGTATATATAATTTCAATATATTATAGTAAATTTAATATAATAATAATAATAATTATTATTATTATTATTATTATTTTTATTTTTATTCAAATAGATCAATCTTTTAAGGGGGTTTTTCGTACAGAATTAGTTATTTATGAAATATTACCTACAGAATTAGTTATTTATGAAATATTACTTATAGAATTTTTTTCGTAAATAATTTTTAGTTATCTATGGAATATTACCAACAAAAAATTTTTTTATAAATACTTTTTTAGTTATTTAAGTGATATAAAGAATATTTAGTAAAAATTAAATATTATTAAAAAGTTGGTGTTAAGTCCCCATGAATTATTCCTCGTCCGTGTATTTTTTTCCAAGTTGATAGGTACCAACAACAAAAATAAAAGAACATTGAAATATATGTACTAAAAATTAGGAATACAGAGGAAATTCCTTGTACAATGAAATAGAAGGACTCTATAAAGAAAACTAAAACTTAAGACCCATTTCTGATAGGAACCACCAACACAGATAAGGAGAATTCTTCACACCCTCCTCATTCTGTTACCCCTGGAAATACTCATTCCTTCACACTCCCTACATGCCAACAGAAATTCCGGGTTTCTCAACTTTATCAAACTTGCACTAAAAACAACCAGGACAAATCTTTTCTTTTAAGACAACAAACTTGAGGACTTCTTTTTCTATTCTCTTTTTCATCAAAAATGCTCAAATAAATTAAATTAAAAAATAGAGACAAAATTAAAAGGCTAAACTTAAAATGACGTGTTTGCAAAGAGTTTCAACCTTGGCATTGTGAAAGAAATTAGTAGTCTTTTATATGGCCAAGAAATTTGAGATAAGCATGCCTTCATATCTCTGAAAGCTATATCCAAATTCAATTCTCACACTAATCTAGAGCCATTTCAATTGTAAGATATTACAAAGTTCTATCCTCATAAGAAATGTAGCCACTACAATTAAGATGTTTCATCAAAATACTATATAGATGAAATCTAAAATAAGAACAAGTTGCTCACAAAGTTGAAATTTTATTACAATTTTACTTCCAACGACATATAAAATACTAATAGCAATATTATATTACAAAACCAACTATCACCAATAGGATTGCATTTTGTACCACATGCCATCAAGGAAACAAAAATAGACATATCTCCATGATTTATAAATGAACAAAGGTGTAACAACGACACAAAATCCCACAACAAATCCAAGTGTCATACTCACAAAGAACCAATTCACTTCATGCCCATCATCCTCTGTTCTAATGCGTTTAACACCAGAAATTTGCTTATTGGAACTGCAATTGACAGTTAAAGGAGGACCGCACAAAAAATTACCAACAAAATAGGATGCTTCAAAGCTTTGAATCTGAGTGCCTGTTGGAATTTGACCCTTCAAATGATTATAAGACACGTCTAGCTCGTTGAGAAAGCTCAAGTTTGCTATGGTTGGAGGGATTTCTCCCGAAAGTTGATTCTTTGAGATATCCATGGATTCTAATGATCTCATGTTGCCAACACTTGGCGGAATTTGGCCAGTCAATTGATTGTTGGACAAATTTAAATAAATCAAACCATCTAGATATGTGATTTCTCTAGGTATCCCTCCGGATAAATTATTATTAGAAAGATCAATATTTGTCACCAAGCCAAGAATACTTTTGTACTCTAAAACACTTCCTTTTATCCCTAAAAATATACTGATTGCACTAGATCCCGTATACGATTGCACATCAGTATGTATGAATAAATCTGTACTTTTGTTCTTTTGAAACATGGCACTTATGTGGTTGAAACAACTTGGTATATTTCCAGACAAACTATTTTGTGCAAGGTCCAAATCCCGAAGAAAAATCATGTCACATATTTCATTTGGAATATGACCTGAAAAGTTGTTTGATCGAAGGCGGAGAATTTTAATATTTAAAAGCCTTTCTCCAATCCATGTTGGAATTTTACCTGAATAGTTATTTTCTCCAAGGTCCAAGGATATCAGTTGGTTATAGTTCTTCAAAAAAATAGGAAATATTCCAGAGAGTGAGTTGTTACGAATGTTGCAAGACTGTAACATGGCTAAAGAGCCCATGGATGGGGGTAAGTTCCCAACAAAATTGTTGCTTTGTAAATTTACATCCATCAAATTTGGCCATTTTATCCAACAATCAGGTATTTTCCCTGACAAATTATTTGATGCAAGATTAAGAAGTTTTAATCCAAATTGTTTGAATTGCTTGTTACATAAGAAATCATTCATGGGTCCAGAGAATGAATTACTTGAAATATCCAACCATTCGACATTCATTGATAGGTAAGGCAATTTCCCACATAAATGATTTGTGCTTAGATCAACAATTTTGGTTGATAGTGGATTCCTTAATGTAGTCACAAGCTTACTGTAGATATGATTATGAGAAAAGTTTACATAAATAGCTTGAGAAAATGTTCCCCAAAACCAAGAGGGAAAAGTATCTAAAATCCTTGCATTAGACATATCTAAATAATGCAATTTGTTTTGTGACTGAATCCATGATGGAAAGTTGGGACCTAACTGCCATGAGCTCATATCCAAATAAGCAAGTTGAAAACTTGGATGCCAATTGGGACCCACTTTTAAAGTAAAATTGTTCCCTTTTGATGAAAACATCTTCAAACTTGTAAGATTTGAAAGATCATCTTCCTTGACAACTCCTTCAAAATGGTTGTCTCTAATTTCAAGATATGACAATTTAGAGAGTGACTTGAGACTTTCGAATGGATTTCCTGTGAAGTGATTTCTGGACAGATCAAGATGTCTTAGTGGTGAAACTTTACCAAATAATCTAGGAAGAGAACCACCAATTGAGTTGTTGGAAAAATCTAGCCTGACAATATTTTTAAAAACCCCAATTTCATCTATCAAATTGCCTGAAAGTTGAGAACTCTGAAGTCTCAATGTTGTCAGTCCGTGGGAAATACAAGGAGCAAGAATTTGTAAGATTTCATTGACTTGTTGGTTAAGTGTAAGATATGAGGAATCTATCTCCCTTAAGTTGCAGAGATTACCCAAAGAAGTAGGAAGTTTTCCTTCAAGTTGATTATTTGATAAATCAAGTCTAACCAGAGAAGTCAAATTTCCCAATGCATTAGAAATAGACCCATTCAAGTTGTTCCGTTGCAGATTCAAGAATTTGAGATGACGAAGACTGTATAATCCATTAGGTATAGAAGATGAGAATGAATTAGAAAACAAGTCAAGATTTTGAAGAAGTGTGAGGTTTTGAATACCTTCAGGAATTGGGCCTTGGATATTGTTACATCTTAATTGAAGAGAAACAAGTTTGGTGAGTCCAAATACCCACTTCGGAACAAATGAAACCACGGGGTAAATAAAATGTGAGGACATGTCAAGAGTGAGGAGTGATGTGAAGTTAAGTGCAGATGGTTGAGTATAGTGAGAGAGAGGGAGTATACAATCCGACAAATATAGGTGTTTCAAAGAAGGGAGAGATCTGACGGTTTGCAGCCAATGAAATGATTTGGATAGGTTTGCAGCTCCCAAATCAAGATATTCAAGGTTGGAAAGACTTGATAGCCAATCCACATTTTCAGCAAACAGAGATCCATAAGGATAACTTCTGAGATTAAGATAAAGCAAATTGGAGAGATTTCCAATCTGAGATGGAATAGTTCCATAGGCAGCATAGCTGAGGTCAAGATACATCAAATTGGATAGATTTCCAATCTGAGGAGGAATCTTCCCTTCGAATCCAGAATCAGAGAGGTTGAGGTGAGTTAAGGAAGTCATTGTCCAAAGAAAAGCAGGAATTGGCGTACCTTCAAAATTATTGCCGCTCAAGTCCAAGTAATTCAAATGCTTCATATCAGCCAAACAAGGATTTATCTCTCCACCAATCTGGGATCTGAGATAAGCTTCGTAAGCTTTCTCATATGCTTCTTGATCGAACATATAGTCATAGTATATATAGTCATTTATATCAGGTTGTGAAGTGTTGAGGTGAAGCTCTAGAACGTGGGCAGTGACGTTGTTGCAGACAACTCCTCGCCAGTGGCAACAATTTGCATTATTATTATTCCAAGATGAAATCCTATTTGAAGGATCTGTGAGATGATGCTTCAACTTCATAAGTGTTTCTCTCTCACTTGGGATGCACTCTATCTCTCTGCAAACACCAAAACCTAACGTTAATAACCAAACACTCAAAATAATCCACCAATTCATCATCACGCAACCAATCTATCACAAACAATTTAATATTAGATAACTGCTTCTTGTTTTGCCTTATAAAATTAACTTCCATCTATTATTTATACTAGTGCATAGAGTAACTTTTTTTTTTCATTTTTATTATTCGTTACATTTTTCTTTCGCGATTACTGATCATGACTTTAAAATCCAACTCAGCAGAATTCTTAGAATACCACAAATTTTATATTTTCTTTATTATTTCTCCTATTTAAAATTCCTATATATACTAATATATATATATATATATATATTGTTCTTACCGAAAATCTACCGTAGGGATGATCCTCCGAGTAAGATTGGTGAGCCTCCTTCGCTGGTACGTTGATGTTCCAAGATGGGGGTGGTACCTGCAAAAGAGACTCCGATGCTAAAGTTAGGGTTTGTATGAGTATTAGTCTCGTATATGTAATGCACGTACCTTGGTGTGATTTAGGGTTGCTTTGGGCTTTGGGCCTGAGATAAGATATAATATGATTAAATAATGGATCTCGTCTGGGCGAGATCCTCGGGGATTAGTTATGATTTACTCGAATGCCGAGTTGACGTCGGGTAGCGCATGCCCGAGGTCATCTTGCGTTGTTGAGCCGAGCTTGGAGCTCGGTTTTGCTGTACGGATAGTACACTAGCCCCCCGAGCTCCGAAGACTGTAGGTCGAGGAGTTAAGACCGAGTTCGCTGGGGGGAAGTGACCTTTCGCGTATGTTGCCTGTAGAGGTGCCATGTGTCACGACTGTTCATTTCTCGGAAACGTGTAAGTGGCGCGTTAAGGAAAATGACGGTTATGTAATGATGGTTTTGCAATTAATGTGTCGTCAGACGTGCCCCTTGGTCAACACGTGGCGTGGCGGTTTTGAATTCGGGGGAAAACTTTTTCTTTTCTCTCACTCGCGCCTCTTCGCCTTTTTCACTTTACTCATTTTCGCTTTCTGGCTTCTCGAGTACGATAGCCTTTCTTGTCTCCTCGCCCTTTCTTGCACCCTTGTTTTCGCTCGTCTTCCTTCTTCGTTTCCGTCACCGTTTCCGATAACCCCTTCGTTGTTAGGGTTATTTTCTGGAGAGGAGTACCAGGTATTTCCTTTTTACTATCCTTTTTTCTCTTCTTCCCGATTTTTCTTCGAGTCTTTCTTTCCTTGTCTTTTCTATGGCTGGGGGAAGTGGTGTTGGTTCTTTCGCGCTTGTCAAGGGTAGAGGCAGGACGCGGTATAAGGCGGCGGCCATTCCGCCGAGAAAAAGAAGGAGGTGGTGCCGCTGGCGGGCCTCGTTCCAGGCGTTCCTGGGTACGACTGGGTTCAGCGGGAGATGGCTGAAGTCCAGAGTGTGTTCCGTTCTTTTCTTGAGGTTAATGCGGTTTTGAATATGCATAGGATTTGTAACCCTTCCATTTCCCAGATGATCCGGCTTGAACCCTGTCAGGCCGGTGAGGGGGTGTACATGGGGAAGTCCACTGACTCTCCCCATTTTTACATGTACCAATGTTTCTTTAAGGATTTAGGTGTCTGCCTTCCCTTCACTTAGTTCGAGTGTGATTTTTTGAATTTCATCAACTCGGCTCCTTGCTAGTTGCACCCCAATAGTTGGGGTTTTTTAGGGCTTTTCAAGTCCTATGTTCGGTTTTAGGGATAGAGGTGTCTCTCCCCGTCTTTCTTCATTTTTACCAGCTGAAGATAAGCGTTCCGCCATACGGCATTTTGTCTTTGAGTGGGAGTAGGGATGGGGGTCTGTTTACTCTCTACTCCCAGTCATACAAAAATTTCAAACAAGAGTTCTTCCGGGTCACCCTTGTGGGTGTCGACCCTTTGGCAGATGAGGTGTTTCATTTCGGTGGGTTGCCGAAATTTCCTTTTTATTGGTGCCCTAAACCGTCTAGGTTTCACGGTTTGGGTAACCTGAAGTTGACGGCCTCGGAGGCGGCCGCCATTGAGAACCTTGCTGCGCTCCCTCGCCCGTTAGATTGCAAGCTCGTTCTGTCGCTTGCGAATTCGCCCTACAGGGAGAGGGGTCTAGAGAGTGAGTATTTTGTGTTTTAGTAGTTTGCTAGGGCTTGTGTAATTTTCTTTTGCCGATGTGTTTGGTTTCCCGTTTGCAGGCATCATGGGAAGGAACTTGTGGCGTGAGCTGAAGCATCGCTACAATGTTACCGAGCTTGATGTTCCCGAGCCTCAAGGGAGGAGGTTGCCCCCCTAAAGACACACCGAAAAAGAAAGACGGGGGAGAAGGAGGTTAGGGGGACCTCCGCCCCTCGTGATGCCGAGGAGGTGACCTCCAAGGCCGCTGATGTTGATGCGGTGGATCTCACCGAGAGTCCGCCGTCCAAAGAGGCTCCCCCAGTGGTTACTGGGGAGGTGGCCCAGATTGCTGAGCCTACTGCGCAGGCCGCCAAGGTGAGTGTCTTATTTCCTTAAGGTTTTCTTCTGTGTTGATTTTGTTTGTTTTATTTGAGGCGGTATGGGCCTTCTTGTAGGCCGGGGTGGCCGTCACCGAGGTAAGAGCCCAGGCTGCTGAGCAAGTTGCCCAAGTTGTCAAGGTGGTGAGTATCTTGTTTCTTGGGTTTTTCGTTATCTTTTATTGTGCTTTCTTGTCTTCTGAGATGGGGCCGTTTTTCGCAGGCAGGAAAGGCTGCCGGGGTAGCAACCTCTGGCGCTGGGCCAGCCACCCCAACTGTCGAAGTAGTGACCCCGGCCACTGAGTGGGCCACCCATGCTGTTGAAGTAAGTAGTGTTTATTTATTTTTGTGGTTCCCTGTATGTCGCCCTTTTTATTTTTTGACATGGGGCTGGTTTTTGCAGGTGAGGTCGGAGGTCCCTATTGTGGACTTTCTAGATGCCGAGCGGGGAACGCTGGCTTCTGTCTCTGTTGAGGCTCGTGGAGAAGGTCCAAATCGTGAGGTTCCCTTGTCCACCACTGCAACTTCGGCGCCGCCGCCCGGCTCATCACAGGGGGCTTCTTGGAGGCGATACCTAGCCCATCGCTTCGGGAAGGGCCTTTCAAAGGTGCGGCTGGACCACGTGAGTGCCTCGGCCGACATGGATTCGCTGTGGAGCGCGGGGGTGACCGCTGAGAAGTTCTTCCCTCAGGGCTCGTTGAGCTCCGAGGACCAGAGGTTGATAGACGAGGTCGGCCCCGAGGATAGTTTCAACGCTGCCCAGGTCCTTCTGCAGAGGGCTATGGCCATAATGGGCCACTGGAAGCCTAGGTGGGCCAAGCAGCAGGAGGACCTGGCCAAGCAGCAAGAGGACCTGGCCAAGTTGAGGGGTCAACTTCAACCATGGAAGGATGCGAATAAGATCCTGAGGGAGGAGAACAAGGCTCTTAGTGCTGCCCTTGGTGAGGGGAAGCGGCAGGAGGCCGAGCTTCGATCTGCACAGGGCGACCTTGCAAGGGTGCAGAAGTCTCTTGAGATCGCCTTGCGGTCTAACGAGGCTTATGCCTCCCAGGTGGGGGAGCTGTAGGAGCTCGTTGCCTTCTCTCGGGGTCGCGCTCGCTCTTTGGAGGATGAGGTGACATCTTCTCGTGGCCACGTGCGGGCTCTGGAGGACGTTGTCACTTCTCTTAAAGGAGAGTTGTCGGCGGCGGCTGAGGAGCGCCTCCGTAGCGAAGTCATTCTAGGTGGTCGGGAGGACGAGATTGCCGCCCTGAGGGCGGACCTTGCAGAGCTGGCGGCGGGGAAGGCGGCCGCGGAAAGGAGGCTTGCAGAGGTCGAATGCTCCGTTGTGATGGAGCACAAGAGGGGCTTCCAAAAGGCTGCTCGTCAGGCACGGCTCCTTGCTCCCGGGTTCGACTTTTCCTCCATGCATGTGGAGAAAGTCGTCCGCTTTGGGAGGTTGGTCAAGGAGGACGATGTCGATGACAGTTCTAGTGGGAATGCCTCAGCCTAGGTCGCCTTTGTAATAGCGTAGTTTATTTTTCTTTTTCTCGGGTTTATGTATTGAATCTTGAGGACTTGGTTTGTATGTATGTATATGCATTTTTCTTCGTCTACGTCTGCGTTTGATTTCTTGTTATTTATGTATTTTTGCCGTTTTGAGTTGATCATGCCGCGGTTCGAAGTCGGTCTTAGTTTTTTGTTGAGTGACACGTTGTGAAAGTTTGAATTCATCGTCAGATTAACGTGTTAGGCTTTGTATCTGACCTTAAGTAAGTGCGTTGGGGTTTGAATGCAACCTCGGAATTAGCACACTTGAGGTTCGCACTCGACCTCAAGTTTGAATGAAATAATTTAATTAGGGTTCGAACTCGACCTTTAAGTGAGAATATTGAGGCTCGTACTCGACCTCAAATTTGAGTAAAATGATGCAGTTAAGGTTCAGACTCGACCTTTAACGGGAGTGTCGAGGTTCGTATTCGATGAGGTTTGTATTCGACCTCGGATCTGGATGAAACGACTTTATTAAGATTCGGACTTGACTTTAAATAAGGGTGTTGAGGTCCATTTTTGACCTCGATCTTTAACAAGGTTCGGACTCGACCCTTGCTAGGCGAACTTAAGGTTCGTACTTGACCTTAAGTAAATGTGTTAAGGCTCGTATTCGACCTTAAAATAGGGTTAGGTAAACCTTTACAAGGTTCGTTCTCGACCTCGGATGAAAATGTTTAGGGTTCGTATTCGAACCTCAAATAAGTGCGTTAGGGTTTGGACTCGACCCTCGGCCTGGTCTGTACTCGACCTCAAATGATTTAATGAATGTTCGAACTCGACCTTAGGCAATGACATCGAGGTTCGTACTCGACCCCGGTTTTGGTTCGTACTCGACCTTTAACGGAAGTGTCGAGGTTCGTATTCGACCTCGGGTGACGAGGTTCGTAGTCGACCTCAGGTTTGAGTAAAATGATTTAATTAAGGTTCAAACTCGACCTTAGGCGATGGAATCGAGGTTCGTACTCGACCTTAAATTTGAGTAAAATGATTTGATTAAGGTTCGAACTCGACCTTAAGCGATAAGCGAAATGATTTACTCGACCTTTAACGGGAGTGTCGAGGTTCGTATTCGACCTCGGGTGACGAGGTTTGTAGCTGACCTCGGGTGACGAGGTTTGTAGTTGACCTCAGGTTTGAGTAAAATGATTTAATTAAGGTTCGAACTCGACCTTAGGCGGTGACATCGAGGTTCGTACTCGACCCCGGTTTTGGTTCGTACTCGACCTTTAACAGGAGTGTCGAGGTTCGTATTCGACCTCGGGTGACGAGGTTCGTATTCGACCTCAGGTTTGAGTAAAATGATTTAATTCAGGTTCGAACTCAACCTTAGGCGATGACATCGAGGTTCGTACTCGACCCCGGTTTTGGTTCGTACTCGACCTTTAACGGGAGTGTCGAGGTTCGTATTCGACCTCGGGTGACGAGGTTTGTAGTCGACCTCAGGTTTGAGTAAAATGATTTAATTAAGGTTCAAACTCGACCTTAAGCGATAAGTGAAATGATTTAGTTAAGGTTCGGACTCGACCTTTGACGAAGGTGTCGCGGTTCGTATTCGACCTCGGAATTTTTGCATTTGAGGTTTGTACGCGACCTCAAATGAACATGTTACGATCCGTATTTGACCTTAGATTGGGGTCGAACGGTTCAAACTCGAGCTTTATATGAAAATAATAAGAGCATGGATTGAGATGAATGAGTTGTTTTATTGATTGTGTCTGTGTGCCTCGTTAAAAACCCTCTCAGTCGAAGACTGAGGCGGGAAAAGAGTGCACGACTTGTTCATACAAAATTGACTGCAAGGAAATTTAAGGAAACGAAATTTAAGAGAGACTATGGGAATCAGTCCTTAGGTCGAGATCAGTGGCTTCCCTGCGGGTGGTATGAGTTGCGGTGGGGGGATCCCCCTTGCCTTGCTTGCTAGACGGGGATACCTTTAGGCTTTCGGCGTAGCACTGCCGAGCCGTCTTCTGATTAGCTTTGATGGAGATGATTTTACTGTGCTTCCCTGGGAATTTCATGGTGAGGTGTGGGGTGGACACTACTGCTCCGAGTTGATTCAGGGTTGGCCTCCTGATGATTATGTTGTACGAAGTGTTGGCTTCCACGAGGAGGTACCTGACCATGACGCGCCTCGAGTCTGGTGGCGTTCTGAAGGTTTTCAGTAGGTCTACGTACCCTCGAGTGTGAACTCGTTCTCCTACGAAGCCGACTAGGGGCTCGGTGTGAGGTTGGATGAGAGAACGGGGGACGTCTAACTTGAGGAATGTCGGCCAGTACAGGACGTTGGCCGAGCTCCCTTGATCAATGAATGTCTTCTGCACCTCCCAGTTAGCT
This sequence comes from Cajanus cajan, assembly GCF_000230855.2. Lineage (NCBI taxonomy): Eukaryota > Viridiplantae > Streptophyta > Magnoliopsida > Fabales > Fabaceae > Cajanus > Cajanus cajan. The sequence goes on along the minus strand of NC_138517.1, from coordinate 13,984,271 downwards.
ATTTCTACAACGATGACCATGAGGTCATCTTGGTTAGGGCTGACACCATCGTACTCCTTGTCAGAGAAAGAGATCGGCGGCGAGCTTTGGTGCTGATCCAAGGTGGTGGAGTGGACGCAGTTGATGCTTCGCTTCCGAGCTGAGTTGCTGGCGCCTCCCTCAACGAAACCACCTGCAATTGTGTTGATTACTCCCCGTAAGGGAGCTGATTCTGTCTCCTGGCTTATCTCGGCTTGTACTGTGCAGCTAGCATTTTGCTGGGAGCCTGAAGGCAGGTCCGTGCGAGCTCCCGAACCACGACCTCTGCCTCGCCCCCGGCCGCCATAGCCACCTCGGTTACCCTACTGTCGCTGGACGTACTGGCTGAGGTGGCCTGCCTGGATGAGTTCTTCGATAGATCCTTGAGCGTGCGACACTCCTCCGTGGTGTGACCATGATTCCTGTGGTACCAGTAGTGCTTGGACTTGTCGGCGCTGTTGGGAGTGTAGCCGGGTGGTGGGAGGGCGAGTAGGTTGTTATTGTTGGCTTCCTCCAGGATGTGGACTCTAGGTGCGTTCAGGGGAGTGTAGAAATCGTATCTCCCCCCTCTGTTTGGTCTAGCCAATTTTTTGAATTGTTTGTCATTGTTGACTTTTACCTTGTCCCTGTGGCCCTGCTCTGGCTTCATGGGGCCCTTTTCGCGGACCTGATCACGGAGAGCGGAGTGTTCCTCCATCTGAATGTAGCTTGCGGTGTGGGCGCGCAGCTCGTCCATGTCGTGAGGGGCGTCGCGGCATAGGCTATCAATGAATGGCCTAGGTTTGAGTGCCATGAGCATGGCATGCAGGGCGACCTCGAGATTCAAGTTTCGGATCCTCATCGAGATGTTGGAGAAGCGCTCCATGAAAGCTCGTAGAGGTTCGTCGTCATTCAGTCTGAGGTTGGCCAAAGCGGTCGAGGTTGTGTGGTGAGGTCGGCTTGTGGCGTATTGCACCATGAATCGCCGGATCAAGGTGCTAAAACTATCGATGGACCCGGTGGGTAGTTGGGTGTACCAATGAAGTGCGGCCCCCTTGAGCGAGGTTGGAAAAACCCTACACAAGATAGCGTCATTGTTAGTGTAAATGTTTACCTGGGTTGTATACAGATCGATGTGTTTATCGGGGTCCGTTGTGCCGTCATAGCGTTCGAGATGGAGAGGTTTCCACCCGCGGGGGAGTGGGGTCTCCATAATGCCGTCTACAAAAGGATGACGGCGGAAGGTTTCTTGGCCATCATCAACATGAGTGGGGGCTCTGCTGGTGCCTTGTCCGGACTTGTGCGTCGATGCATGAGATCGGTGCGTGGCAGGTCGTGAAGTTGGTGCCTTGGTCGCCGTCCGGGATTGAGAGGCTGAGTGTGCTTCATCCTCACGAACGTCGCTCTCGTGAGGAGGGTTATCAGAGGGTCGTCGAGGAAGCTGGGCGCGAATGTGCTCGTTCTCGGCGCGCAATGCTGCGAGGTCTGCTTCATTAGCGGTCCGTATCGCTGCTAGGTCGTTTTCGTGCTGGGCACGCAAGTTGCGCAGGTCGGCATCGTGCTGTTGTCACATCTGTTCGACTTGGTCGATCAACCGCCTCAAGGTTGCAGCGTCGCTATCCATGGTAGTTGAGTGGTCTGCATCGTCTGTTACTCGTTTGTTATGGCTTCTAGTCGAAACCATACAGGTGGCCGATAAGAGCTGTCTTGATCGGCCCCACGGTGGGCGCCAAATGTTCTTACCGGAAATTTGCCGTAGGGATGATCCTCCAATTAAGATTGGTGAGCCTCCTTCGCTGGTACGTTGATGCTCCAAGATGGGGGTGGTACCTGCAAAAGAGACTCTGATGCTAAAGTTAGGGTTTGTATGAGTATTAGTCTCGTATATGTAATGCACGTACCTTGGTGTGATTTAGGGTTGCTTTGGACTTTGGGCCTGAGATAAGATATAATATGATTAAATAATGGATCTCGTCTAGGCGAGATCCTCGGGGATCAGTTATGATTTACTCAAATGCCGAGCTAACGTCGAGTAGCGCGTGCCCGAGGTTATCTTGCATTGTTGAGCCGAGCTCGAAGCTCAGTTTTGCCGTACGGATAGTACATATATATATATATATATATATATATATATATATTACAAATCATCAACTTATATAATAGGAGTAACATGATTTCAAGTGATAATTTAAGTACAAAATTTAAACAAACATAAAATGCTCACATTCAATTTTTATATGATAACTTGTCAAAATCTTGACTTATGTGAAGACTTGTCAAAATGGAGAGACAGCAACACCTCTTAATTATTACGTTTGCAGAAAATAATGCAGTCTACAAATTATTCCAAAGTTTGAAAATCAAAAGTCTCCATGCTATACAAGAATTCCACATACCAAACAAAAGACACAGCTATATCGCAAAAAGTGCATAATGTAAGGGAGAAAATACTCTACGGTGAAAATGTTTCATATAAGATACATTATTTTAATTTATTGTATTTTTATACAATATTTTATTTTATTGTATAGAAATGCTATAATATTTCATTTTAAGAAATTATTGTTAAAAATTTTTAAACTTTGCATAATTTACAAAGAAATGTAATCAACTTCAGCTAAAGTAGTATTCAAATTTTAACTATTAGTTATATACCAAATTTTTTTTAACTATTATTCAAATTAGTCGTTTCGTTAAATTTAAGTAAGCAACAAATTAAAAGTCCTGCAATATTAAATTCAGGTTTTCTATTTAATGCAATCTCAGCCCATAATAATTTAAATGATTAAAATTTCATTATTCAACATAAAAATAATTTAGAACAAAACTGTCTACTGAACAGTAGGTCACTCACAAGGTCCTTCATTTTAATTTTCATCTTGAACCTCAAAACACTCTCCAAAGTCGAATCATGTTAGGTCTCTCACTTGTTGAACTTGAAGTATAGGACACTCCACCAAGTCCATCTCAAGTCCTTCTCTCTACTTCTTCAACTCCACCAAGTCCATATCAGCCTGCTCCACTTCTCCAACTTAAATCGCACGTCACTACACCATCAACTTAAGTTCTTTTGAAAAAAATATAAATAATGAGCATATTCAGAAAAGGTCTCATTTAAAGACTTACTATATATTTCATTTCAATCTATTTAGTTTTAAATTTAAATATATTTTCATTCTTATAAAATGATATAATTTTAATTTTGATTCCTCTAAAATTTTTAAAAATTAAAAGACTTTTGATTCTCTTTTTATTTTAAAGATTCAATTTAATTTCATTATTTTTTAAATGTGTCGATTTAAGTCTTCAATTCTTAGCTTATCAAAAAAAAAAAAGTCTTCAATTCTTAAACAAGTGGTCAATGTTATTTTTTTAATCCAAATTAGCACCAATGACTTTAATGAATTTAGACAAAAAAAATAATATTAAATTTTTTTAAAAATTAGATAACCAAATCAAATCATTTTAAATAAAACATCAGGGATCAAGTTGAATAATGATTTATCTAATTTTTTTTATCAAATATTGAATTTTCTTTTACCTACTTTTTTTTAACTATTATTCAATTTAATCATACTATTTTTAAAATGTTCAACGTGATCTCACTATTTTTAAAATGTTTAATTTAATTCTCTATTTTTTTAAAATGTTCTATGTCACTCTTTTATCTAATTTTATTAATGTTGTTTGTGTCAATGTAGATGAAAAAACAACATTGGATATTTTTTAAAAACTAAGAGACCAAATTGAACAATTTAAAAGTAGAGACACCAAATTAAATCTTAAAAATAAATAGAAAAACCAAAAAAGATAATTTAGAAAATTTAAAATTACTATTTTTTTACTTCAAAAATAACTATTTTTAATTCCTATAAAATTTGTAATTTTGGTTTTCAGTATATATATATTCTTTGATTTTCATCCATTCAAAATTTGGAAGTAATATTTTAGTTCTTAACATTCAATTAGACTTTTATAAATTACATTCACTTTTGAGATTCAATAAATTCTAGAGGTGTCAAATGCATGATTTGGTATTGTAAATACTAATAGGTGTCATTTAAGATAGTCACTTCATATTTAGGGATGACGCATGAAAATAATAATAAAAAAATAAAGGTTTGATATTTTTTGTGGACGAAAGCTAAAGATTTTTTTACAAGAATCAAAATCAACACTCATTCATTATATAAGAACTAAAAGTATATTTAATCTTTAATTTTAATCTATTTTCAATTAAGAAAACTCGTGTGTTGTATGTATAAGTTGTGAGCTTAATAAGTTGATTTAGCTTATAGGAAGGTATATAAAGTTTTCTTAAAACAAGAACCTCATAAGTTTAATCTTTTCTTCTTCCTTGTAGCTGGTCAAGCTTAGTGAGTTGGATACTTGAAGTTGTGACGCCTAGAATGCAAGATTGACGTTGTATATGGTGTCCTTGTCTTCCTGTCTTCTCCTTTTTTTAACTGTTTCTCCAAATGGTATAGGAAGCTTTGTGATGTTTATTTAAATTAAATATCGTGTTTAATGTTGTTGTTGGATGAAATAGGTTGTTAATTTTATGATTGAATGAAGATGGAATGATGAATGTTGGGTTTGGGTTTTTCTTAAAGTGGTTCATGTATAAAGGTTGATGATTCAGAAAAATTGTTGGTTTAATGTTGTACGTGAGGCCATTTCCTAGTTGTACATGTTATGCATGTGTGGAATATATAGTTGCATGTTGTTTTGATGGTTTTCAAGTGTTTTAAGTTGAAATCAAGTCCTGTATAAATGTAAGAACTGATGTCGTGTCGAGCGTTGGTTCAACCAATGACTTAATTTCGCTAAGCAATAATAGTCTGGCTAAGAGAAATAGTTCTAGAGTAATTTTGAAAAACTAATTATTGGATCAATCGCTTACCATTAGGCCAAAAACTCTAGTTGTTTGTTAGGATGCAACTTTTTCTACTTAACCATAGTAACTCAAGCACCATGTGTGAACTAGCCCAAGGTCCTATCAAAGACAAGAAGTAAAGATAAAAACATTATGCAAATGGTAATTTAAACACACAACAACAATATTTAATTGATTAAAAGAACATGCAAATAAGACTTAATGGAGAAGTCAACAATCCTAGGTTGCCTCCCACTAAGTGTTATTTTAATGTCTTAGCTTGACGCGTAGATGGCTACTCAAGGCTACTTTAGAGTGTGGCTCTCCATAAGCCAATCAACAACTTTGCAAATGTATGATTTCAATCTTTTTTGATTAACTAAACTTCTTTGAGATGAGGGATCTCTTGGCAAAGATAACTAAGTAATAATCAACCAAAAGAAAAATTGTATCTCCTTTTTACTCACTACTACAAAAACACTCTTTTACATCGTCATATTTACATCGGTTTTAGCAGAACCGATGTAAATCATAAACGCGGTGGCAAACTTGTAATTAAATAAAAGATATAACATGTATTTACATCGGTTTTACTTATGACCGATGTAAAATTAAAATCAATGGGTTATTCTACATCGGTTTTGATCATGACCGATGTATAAATGAGATTATTCTCGTGATGGGGAAAATCCCTCATTCATTTCGCACTGCAATCGCGAACCCTAACCCCCTTCTCCCTCCAAACAAACACCAAACCCCTCCTCCTCTCCCTCTCTTCAAATCCCCAAACCTCCTCCTCCAATCCCCGCTTCCCCAACTCCCTCCTCCACTCCTACGCCGCCGTCGCTGCCTCTCCCTCTCCCTCTGACTCCCTCGCCTTCCTCTGCCAGATCACCCAAACCCATTCCTCCCGTCCTGGTGGTTCTTGTAGAAGAGCAATAAACCACTCTCCACACCCAGATGCACCGAGGGAGAGCCGCTGCCGCCCACCACCACCCTCTGCCCAAGGAGACGCGCTTTCGCGGCGTCAGGAAGCACCCCTGGGGCCGCTTCGCAGCCGAGATTCGAGATCCCTGGAAGAAGTCGCTCGTCTGGCTCGGCACCTTCGATTCCACCGAGGATGCTGCCCGGTCCTACGACAATGCCGCCCAATCCTTCCGTGGGCCTGAGTCCGACCAGATTCCCCTCTACCAGGCCCACGACTTCTCCAAGTTCGAGCCCGTGGTCCAGGTGAATCGGCCCACCACCAGCGGCATGAGCAGCACCGTGGAGTCCTTCAGCGGGCCTAGGGTTCCGTCTTCTCACACCATCCACCCTCGCAGGCCCGTGGAGATAATTACATCCTTCTCCCTCTCTCTCCTCTGTAACTGATTTTCTAGATCATAGTTCCCTAGATTCTCCCATTCGGTTTTCCCACACTTTCTCGCCGTGATTTTCTCCTCCGCAGCGCCGCGCCGAGCTCGGCGACTTCTCAGTCACCGGAATCTGCGGAGCGTCCCCCTGATTCCTCGATCGTTTCGTTTCGCCGCGACCTAGCGACAAGCGACGGTGCCGAAAAGATCCAAGACGCGTAACGTTAATTTGCCTTTTGTTTGTTTATCTTGGTGAATGTTGATTTCTTCAGGTATCCAACTACAGCTACAACAAGGTAGCGGTGATGGCGACGACGCAGTTCTCGGCGGCAGATAGAGGGGTATAGATTTACATCGGTTGTAATGAACCAATGTAGATTTATATACATTTACTACGTCACCCTCTTCTACATCGGTTCTAAAACCGATGTAGATGATGATACAGAACCGATGTAGATAGCTTGTATTGTAGTAGTGACTTGTATAAATAATATAATAAGCTTTATAAGCAACAAGATAATTTTAGCCGAATGCACAAAATAGAAAAATAAAAATCAACAGACACCAAATTTTAATGTGAAAAAACCCTCAACGTGAGGTAAAAACCCATAAGACTTAGTCCAGTAAAAACTCCACTAATAATAATCAATGGGTACATCACAAGTCCTCCTGGAAACACTAGGGATCACTAGAAATAATTTCTCACCAATATGGTGGATAACAATACAAGAAAACTCTCAAATGGGTATCTAACTAAAACAATAGAAACAACCAAAATACACATTAATTGGTACCAAACACTTCTTCTCCAAAGTTGGTTGCTCCACTCCTTCTCACAAAACTTTTCTTCGTTTCTCTATTTCACAAAGACGCACAACGCATGTAGATACATGACTCTCTGATTTCTCCTTCTAAGTTGATCTCACATACCAAGAGTCACTGCAGCTGATGCTAATAAAATTAGCATGTTGGGTTTTTTTTACGTGAGCCCAAATAAATTGGTGGCCCACTTGGCAGGATCCTTCACTTCAATAACTCCATATGAATTTACCACCTTGATAGTAAATGGGTTCAAACCATTTGCACCTCAACTTCTCGAGAAACCATCTGAATCAGAGTTGGAAAGTAAGACTTGTTGACCTGGCTTAAAATCCTTTTTAATTAACTTCTTGTCATGAAAGGCTTTAGTCCTCTTGTTGTATAACTTGGACAACTCAAAAGTGTGCAAACGAGCTTTCTACAACTCAAGTTGAGAACTATGGTGCAGTTGCTTCCTCTCACTAGTCACCATTTCATCAATAACATCCACCCAATAGCAAGCTTTTGCATCCTTAGGTTAGGTCATGGTTTCAAAAAAACTAAAGTGACCCCCTTATTTTGCACTCTAATTTTCAGCTTGCCATCATCCACACCAATTAAGGCCCTTGTTGTCTTCATGAATGGTTGACCCAATATAAGAGGTACTTCAACATCTTCTTCCATGTCCAAAATCACAAAATCCATCGATAAGAAGAATTTGTCCACCTTCACTAGTACATCCTCCACCACATCATGCAAGTATTTAATTGAGCAATCCACCAGTTGGAGAGTCATATGTATAGGCTTTACTTCCGCCTCTCCAATTCCTTTCAATGGACAATGGCATCAAATTTGTGTTTGCTCTTAAATTGAGTAAGGCTTTCCTAACGGTCAAGTTCCCTATAGTACATGGTAATGTAAAGCTCTTAGGATCATGTCTCTAGCTCAATCATCTCCTCCTATGTAAACTTCTATTTCTCCGTAAGGAATTCCTTCATGAACTTGGCATAAGTTGGCATCTGCTCTAATGCCTCAGAGAAGGGGATGTTGATTTGGAGCTTGTTGAATATATAAAAGAATCTCGCAGATTTCCTATTCTTCTCCTTCTTTGACTTCAAAAGGTAACTCCTTCACCACCTACTCTCACTACAAAAAAAAGTCAATTTAGCAACCGAAATTAGCGACCGATTTTTTTTCCGTCGCTAATAGCGACTTAATTAGCGACCGAATCTGATTTGGTTGCAAATTTTATTTAGCGACCAATTTAGCGACCGAATTTTTAGTGGCAAAAAATCGGTCGCTAAATCGGTCGCTAAAATAATAATTGTTGATTAAAATAGCGACGGAACAACTTCGGTCGCTAAAAAATAAAAAAAAAATTAATATTTTTAATAATTTTAGCGACCAAATTCAAATCGGTCGCTAAAAAAATAAAAAATTAATATTTTTAATAATTTTAGCGACCGAATTAACATCGGTCGCTAAAAAAATAAAAAAAAATTAATATTTTTAATAATTTTAGCGACCGAATTAAAATTAGTCGCTAAAAAAATAAAAAAAAAATTAATTTTTTTAATAATTGTAGCGACCGAATTAAAATCGGTCGCTAAAAATAAAAAAAAAAATAATTTTTTTTAATAAATTTAGCGACTGAATTAAAATCGGTCGCTACAAAAATAAAAATAAAAATTAATTTTTAATAATTTTAGCGACTGAATTAAAATCGGTCGCTAAAAAAATAAAAAAAAAATAAATTTTTTAATAAATTTAGCGACCGAATTAAAATCGGTCGCTATAAAATAAAAAAAATTAATTTTTTTAACAATTTTAGCGACCGAATTAAAATCGGTCGCTAAAAAATAAAAATAATTTATTTTTTTTATTTTTTTTAGCGACCGATTTTAATTCGGTCGCTAAATTTATTAAAAAAGTTATTTTTTTTATTTTTTTAGCGACCGATTTTAATTCGGTCGCTAAGAAAATAAAAAATATTAATATTTATAATAATTTTAGCGACCAAATTAAAATCGGTCGCTAAATGTAAATTTTCTAAAAAATTTAGAATATATATTTTTAAATGAAAGCAAATATAAAAATATATAATATTATTTTTATAATGATAAAAATATTAATGATAAGAAATAAAAATCAATACCCTCTCAATAAAATTAATTTGTTTTGTAAAATAATACAAATTATATAATTTAAAATAGATAATTAATATATCATGATGTATTAAAAAATGAGAAACATAATGCTATAAATCAAAATTAAATAATAATCTTTTTAATTGAATCTTTTTTTATAAAAAAAAATAGACTAATTTAAATAATAATTTATCTAGAAAATTTATTTATTTTTCTCTTGAGAAATTTATTTCTCTTTTATCATGCTTAATATTTTATTACATTATTAGATAATATGAAAATACATAATTTATTGTTCTTTCCAATTTTGTTAAGGTAAATAAACTTCTTTTCATAAATTTTATTTTATTTTAATTATTATTTTTAAAATTGACTTAAACATCTAGTTCAATTAATATAAACATGCTAGTTCGATCAAATTAAAAATAATTGGCTTATATAAGGATTAATAAAAATTTATCAAACAAATCTAAAATTGATAAAATATAATTAGTGTTCCATTAGTTTAATAAATAAAAATTATAAAATAAAAAATGTATATATAAATATATACACTAATAACACATGAGATCATTTATTTAGAATACGTTATACCATCTATTTTCAATTATACTCGTACTACTTTGAGGTAGATATTGCTTCTTTAAGGAGACATGATTATATTATTATATATGAATATTATTATATTATTATATATGAATATGATCCCACTATGTAATTTATATTTTTAATTCAATCATTATATGTGGCAGTTAATATGTGCTATTATTGATTGAATTTTTCTGGTGTTTAATACTGAAAGTAAAAATTTTATTAAGCTGTTATGCTGTGCATTTTAATGAATGCTTTGGTTTGTGCATATGGTAGTTAATGAATGCTTTGGTTTATGCATCAGGTAGTCATTCCATTACACGAGCTAAAATCAGTGAATCCTTCATCAAACACGACCAATCCTGCTGAAAAGTACATCCAGGTGATCTCGGTAGACAATCATGAATTTTGGTTTATGGGTTTCTTGAAATAGAACTGTTGAAATGTTTATGCAGTCATATAAATTGAACAGCTGCTTAAAAAAAGAAATCCTCACAGAAATTGGAATAGCAGGATAGAAATTACTAGCAGTCTTTTTCATATTTGTCTTAGGTAGTTTATTAGCATGTTAACTCAAGATCAGTATGGCAACTACGTTGTTCAAGTCTTTTCGGGATTTGAGTGGAGGGTAAGTGTTTAAATTCGTTTCATTTTACTTATAGACTCATTTTTATTGCATGTAATTTAGTCAAAACTTCATTACCCTTTTCCAGCTTTGTAATGGAGTTAACAGATTGAGATTCATTTGATCCTGAGTATCGTTTCTTTTTTGTTTCAAATAAATTTTGGAATTTGATCATGCTCTTGTGAATCTGTGATTTTGAATTTTGTTGTATCTTTGCGTTGTTCCAGGAAAAAGTGTTGCTAAAATGCCTGAAAAACCTGACACGGATGATTGGCGCGTAGAGCGTGGCGTAAGTTTCAGGGATCCGTAGGAAAAGGAATTTGTTTATACGGGTTGAATTCAGGGAGGATGATGGTGATATTCGTAGGCAGCCATTGGAGGATGATGGTGATATTCATGGCCCAAGCTATACTTCCTTCTTATTTGTCTTGGGTGACTCAATCTTAATTTGATAATTTTCCCTTTGGTTATATTTAAATATTTATTTTATTAATTAATGATAGCTCTTGGTTTATTGCTTTGCATAGTGAAACCAAAATGTATTGATTGCCATAGAAATCTTAATTACAATTTTAATGACCATGGTATTGATGCAAGCTGGGATCTAAAATTTTACATCTGATGAAAATCAGTTTTTTTTTTTTTTCAAAAATAAAATTATGTTTAGCGACCGATTTAGCGACCGAAAAGAAAATTAATTTTTTATTATAATAAAATTTAGCAACCAATTTAGTGACCGAATTGAAAATTATTTTTAAAAATAATAAAATTTAGCGACCGATTTAACGACCGAATCAGAAATTATTTTAAAAAAAAATACACTTGGTGATCGATTTCGCGACCGAAATAAAAATTGTTTTTTTAAAATAATAAAATTTAGCGACCGATTTAGCGACCGAAATTAAAAATAATTTTTTATTTTAAAAATTGTTAGCGACCGATTTAGCGACGGAAAGGAAAATTATTATTTAAAAATTTAAAAATAAATAACACATTTAGCGACCGATTTAGCGACCTCTTTTTCGGTCGCTAATTTGGTCCCCATATACTATGGCGACCATAATCATAGTGACCAATTAGCGACCGAAAATTTCGGTCGCTAATTAGCGACCACCAGTATTTCAGTCGCTAAACAACTTTGCGACCAGGGTTTTTGCAACTACTTCAAATCGGTCGCTAATTCGGTCGCTAAAGTAAATAGCGACCGATTTAAGTAATTTAGCGACCGATTTTTGTGGTCGCTAAAATCCTTTTTTTTTGTAGTGTCTTCAACTACCTTCTTGCTCTTCTTTTCTTTTTGGCCTTTATGAATTTTTTTCTCATTAGCACCATCATTCAAATTTTCACTCTCTTTTTCTTTATTTTTCTCACTCAATTTTTCACTTTCACTATTTTTCACATCTTCCATTACCTTTTCTCTCACTTTTTCTTCTCCTACATCATTTTTTTCTCCTTCCCACTACCTCCTAGAACCATTTTACCACTTCTAGTAACAATAGAATTGCAATGCCCCTTTGGATTTGCCTTTGTATTAGTAGAGAAACTTCCACTTGACTTCTCCACAAGTTGTTTGGCTAGTTGGGTCACTTGCACCTCAAGATTCTTAATGGAGGCGTCAATGCTCTTATGGTTGGAGATAGAAACCTGTATAAACTATGCAAGGGTATCCTCAATCTTGGTGCTTCTATCATGAAAATTAGGTTAGGTAGGAGGGGGCCTATTATGAGGACTAGCATTGTTTCCAACAAATGCTTGGGTGAGGTTTCCACCCTTGGCTGTAATTGTTGTAATTTCCTTGTTGTCCTTGATCTTCCATGTAGTTGACTACTTCTTGAGTTTGTTGATAAGGCCCACAACTTCCACTAGAATGGCGACCTGCACAGTTTTTGTAAACAAGCACTTGTTGATATTGAGGTGGGAGGTGGAGGTTTGTAAAGACTACAATTGTTGTGGTAACTTAGAGCTTTGCTTCATGAGGCCTTCCACCTACTAAGAAATAACTTTTTTTTGGGCAATAATAGCATATTATGCATTAATCTCTAGAATCCCCTTATTCTTAATTAGAGCTTGTTGAGTGTCTTTATTCATGAATTACACTCAAATTTTGGTACTCTTTTTGGATAAATTGTAGATATATATATAGGATATTTTACCCCTAAATTGGAAGAAACAAGTTATATTAAATAGATAGAAGACTAGTAGAAAAATTTTAATGTTTTCCTTCCCTTTTTGCAGGAAATTTGAGAAGACAAAGTTCCACAGCCATAACTGTGATTCTGGAGCTAAAGCTGTGGAAATTTGGGGAGGAATCATGAAGTTAGAAAGTTACAGCTATAAATGTGGTTCTGCAGCTATAGTTGTGGAAGTCTAGAAAGCAAAAAAATCAAATAGAGACTTGAGGCTAAAGCTGTGATTCCACAACTAAAGCCATGGAGCACCAAGGATCCAGCAAAAGCAACAAAGAGTCACAACCATAGCTGTGAAATTCACAGCTACAGCATTGGAGATTCCTTAAGCTTGAAGGATTTTCACAGCTATGGCTATGAAATTGCAGCTATAGCGGTGAAGCTTACTTCACAATGAAGAACTCTCCACAACCATAACTGTGAATCCACAGCTGCAGTAGTGAGGAAAAAACTCACATTTTGTCCCATATTTTGAAACTAATATAAAAGGGGGAAAAATAGAGGGAAATGATATCACGAAATAGAGAGGAAAAATAGGATTGGGAGGCAGGAAAGAAGGAAAGAACGAAGACTTGGGTAGCTGGATCATTTGGGAATGAAGTCCAACCCCTTGTCTTCATCTTTCATTTTGTAATCTCTTCTTTCACTTCTCTTATCTTGTAATGGCCATGTTTGGCTAAATCTATTAAGGATTGGTTGGATGTAACTACTAACTCTTATTCTTCTTAAATATATGCATTTTAATCTCATTATTTGTGTTTGATTCTTCACTCAATGCTTATAGCAGTTCGGTCACCCGTGGTAAGATTTTGGTTTTCGGACCTAGTTGGAAAACATTTTTGAAAACCTGAACTGAATCTTGCACCTAATCATCTCATGTTCTAGGAATAGACTTGATGTGGTTAGTCACCCTTGTTCAAGTTATTGTTCTTAATGCGAAGTGTTAAACTCAAAACATAGAGGAATCATGTTTGACGATTAATAACTTCAGGATTCAACTTTAAGGAATCTTGTTGGATTACTAAATGAACTTGGAGATAATGAAATTGAAATCGTAATTATTTTAAGAAGATCTACGAGTTAGCAAGTACTTCTAAACCAATCCTTGTTTCTTAAAATAGTTTTTGCCAATTTTATTTTATTGTGTTGTTTATTTCATCTTTGTTCAACTGAAATCATATCAACATTCTCACGCAAATCATTAGAGCAAGAATTACTAAACTCTCAAATCCCTAAGGATAATACTTAAATACTACATCCAAACTTGGTCCGCTTGCCAAGTGGAGTGATATCAAAAACCTCATCAGAGCTCTATCGAACAAAACCTCATAATCATTGGAGGCAATATCTTTAATCAACTTTATGGCTTCCTTTGGGGTTTTACTCTTCACCTTACCATCAATTTGGTCATGGCTAAAGACATCTCAAGAATGTGTTAAATTGATTCAACTTGTCAAACCCATGAATAGAAGTCCTTCGGAGTAGACCCTTAAATCTTTCCCAAGCTTTACCTAGAGATTCATCCTTTTATTGTTTAAATAAAGAGATGTTTTTATTCCCTTGATTAATTAAACTTGGATTGTGGGAAAAACTTTTCCAAAAACTTGGCAATTACATCATCCCATTCAACCAAGTTATTGTATGAGAAAGAGTTAATCCATGCTTTAACCTTACCAATTAAAGAAAAAGGAAGTAACTTCAGCCTTATAGCTTTATTGGTCACCTTATGCACATGCACCAAGTTACAAATCTCTATGAAGGTAGAGAGGTGAGAGTAAGGATCTTCATGTGACATCCCCATGAACTTATTGTTTTGAACCATATTCATAAAGGATAAAGGTATCACTCAATTGGTGGTAACAACCATGGGCCTAGCAATGCTTGTGAAGTGCCTAGGGCCTACGATTGTGGCATAGTCCTCCTAAGAGAAATTGTGCAATATATGACATTTTTGACTCAACACACTATACTATAACTCAAAAGAATGAAACAATAATTGTTTGAAGTTAATTTTTGCATAAATAAATTAAACATAATAACGAGACACAATTATATGTAAAGTTGTTTTGAAATTTTTATCGAACATTTGGCAACAAGACAAAGAGAATCAAATAGAGATAATCATTGGGATTAGATTTCACTAGTTAACCATCATGTATTAGTTAAAGAAAGAATTTTCATCAATATTTTACACAATTACTCAACATTGCAACTTAAAATCTCCAACCCCTAATCTCTTAATGGATGAGAACCATGTATGTCACCCAAATCACCAATCCATCGGCTAAAGGGATTGAACTACAAGTATTAGAAACATGTATATATATAAAATGTCCATTGAATTCATGTTCATCCCTAAACAAAATATTCAATGGGTGTTTTGACACATACATAACTCCAGAAGCATTTTCCCATTACTACTTAAGTAAAACCATCAACTCAAGATAACAATAATCAAGAGAGCATTAGGAGAAGAGCAAAACACTAAATTATGGAATAAAACATGAATTAATGAAGCAAAGTTAATACATTACATTGAATCCAAACAAAGAGGAAATTAGCTACATATAGTCATAGAATGCACAAAGATTGAAGAAGAAATGACAAAGATGAAGAATGGAGCTCTAGGGACTTCTAGTCTCCAGGGGTTTTGTCAATAATGTTTTCCCTTATCATCACCTAAATCCCTAAGTTTATCCTAATAGAGAACATTTTTTTTTTGCTTTTGATATCTAGGTGACCACTAATTTTTGCCCATCAACCATAATGTCTCATTGAGCAATAAAATGTATTTGTTTCTTCCATGGGTATTTCACTTAGTGACCATTTCTCACTTAGTGAGAGAAAGTTTTTATGGCTCAGTATCGTTGAGTTAGAAATGGCTCACTGAGCTAGAAGACTGATCTATGGTCATTGCCTTCCATAATCAAATTATTGCTCAACAACTAGATTGGCTAGTTGAGCAAAAATTCTATTGATTACTTTGATGGTTTTTTTTATTGATTCAAAGTGTTGGACTCCTCAACTTTCTTCATCCTCAATTTTTCTACAAAAAGTTTCATTCATGAGATTTGGTCCAAAATTTCTACAATATTAATAGGAATTGCAAAACTATCTAATTTTTACTTAAAAGAGGTTGACATTACTAGAAATAAGAAAAAGAAAAATAATTTTTGTGATTATTTATACACTTGAGATTAAGTAAATAACACAATTATTAGGAACTTTCTGCCTTGATGGCATTGGGCGGCTTGTGAGTGGCTAGACATGAGATGCATGATGAAAACTTGTGTGTTTTTTAAGTTGTTTTGTAGTTGAATGATGATGAATAAGTTGTATGGATGATGATGTATAACAATAAATATATATCCTAAAATCCAGTGTACAAATCACTTAATGGATTAACCTAAAAATCAAAAAGATCAAAAAAACTAAAGTGAACTCAATGAATAAGTAAAAATAATAATTAAAAAAAACACATTTATAGAGAAATAGAAGATTCAGGACTGAAGATGAAACTCATTCCCATGATAGAGAATGCTTCCTCCACAAAAAGCTATTGTCACACTCTGTGACATGGTTCCTAACTTGTTAGCTGGAGTCTGATGCTTCCAACTCCTCAACCAATGTATTCCACCATAAGTCATGGTTGTCCTTGGAATCTTTTGAGTGCCTCCAGCAAAGCAAGTGCCAATGATGAGGTCAACAAAGTGTATACCTTATTAGTCCCACCAAAGGACGCACTACACTCCAAATGACGCATCGTACTGCCTATTGACACAAATCCTAAACCATCATGTAAAAGCTTCGACCAACACCTCCAAATAGAACATCATATAATAACGATCTCACAAATAAGGATTCAAAATATAAAGTGAAAATGCAAAAATCGAGTAACAAAGTTAATAAGTAAGAAAACAAGGTACAAATCAGTTAGGAAAAGCTATTAAGTATACAATTTCAAATTTCCAAATAAAAAGGCAACACAAAATAAGGGTATGGAATTTAGAAATTTGAAAAAGCCACCATCAAAAGAAACAAAAATGAATGGACAAAAATACCCTTCAACAACAAACTAATATCGAAAAAGTCCTCAAATAATAAACTATAGTAATTTTACAAATTCTCGATTGTATGTTGTATTTGATTGAAATTATCCATACCTAAGTCAACAAATCAGTATGTTCATTGACTTCACAATGTCCACACTACAACCTTAGAAGTTTTTAATCTCTTGTTCTTATAGAAATTTAAAACTTTTATTTTGAATTTTGACATCTAAATTAGAATTAACCTTGTCATTTTGAAATAGATAATTTTTGTTTTTATTTTGGGATAAAATTTTAAAAAAATTTATTATTGATTAAGACATAAAATTTTCCTTATTAAATTAAATTTCACTCACATAAAAATTATGAAACCGAAATAATATTCAAATAAAAAACTATAAACATGATAAAAAAAATTGCATGAAATATAAGTCTCACCAACAACCAAAAGAGAAACTTATATTAGATATATTAGAATAAAATTATATTTTAGCAATTTTTTAAAACATAATACTACACAACCTTCTAATAAATTCAAACAAGAACTATACGTTTCACATCTATCACCGTAACTTATAATTTCTCTATTCAACAATCTTGCTAAATATTGTTTCGTAGCTTATAATCTATCTCCACTCCATTCATTCATTCAAGTTAAAATAGTACAATTTTTCCTTTGTTTTTATTGTTGTAATTAATTATGGTTGCTTGTATTAGAAGATAAAGTTTTGTTGTAATTATGGTTGCTTACTTTAATGGGTAATGTCTTGTTAAGTACATGATTTAGGTAAATTTACACACCTAATGATAATTGTTACATGTGTTTTATTAGCAACATTTATGAGCATGATGTACCATTGTCATTTTTCATATATTTGCCTTATATATAAATGCAAAACATGTAGAATAGTATGGTTATCCAGTAAATACAAAATTGTTTTGTTCTCTCACTTTTCCTCTTCTCTATTTTATGGTTATTTTATGTTTTATGGTTTCAGTACCCACTACATGTCTTAACAATGGTATCTAGAGAATTGTTCTTATAGGTTATGGGTCAAAAACATTAAGAGGAAAGATTAAACACTTGTGAATGATAAAATGGCTTCAAGGAACAATTAATGGTGTATTTGTTATTCCTCAATTTTCTTTTGGGAAAAAACTATTATATATGAATTGTTAAAATGAGATCATGTTCAAAGTATTTTTTTTTATGAGAGTATATGGATTAAGATAAGAAAGTTCAACCATTGAGGGTTAATCCTACCACAACTCAAATGAAGCAACGTTAGGAGGAGATTTTGAAGAAGGAGAAAGTTGTTTCAGGTTTACATTCAACTTTAACATATTATGTTTTTATAATAATTATGCATCTGAAAATAGAAAAAAAAATATGGGATGAGCTGAATGAAAGGTATACAGGTGATGAAAAAGTGAGACCCATCAAGCTATTGACTCTTAAAAGAGAGTTTGAAATGCTGAAATGAAGGAAAATGAACTAGTCAAGGAGTACACTTCAAAGTTGTATCAGATGGTGAACCAAATTAGTTTATATGGTGAGGTTTCTAAGATCACAAGGTGGTCAAAGGAATGTTGATTAGTTTACCCATAAAAGTTGAGGCCAAAGTTGTTGTCATTGAAGAGTCATGTGATCTTGAGAAACTAACCATTTTCGAAATGGTCAGTGAATTGCAAGCTCATAAGCAAAGATTCTACATGAGAATGGATGATGTAACTAAAGGTTCATTTCAAGCAAGATATAGGGGGAAGCAACCTAGTTAGAAAAATCAAAAGAAGCGTAACAATAAAGCAAGTGGTGACCAAAAAGGGAAAACTAAGATAGATGGGAGTAGTGAATATATATGTACCAAGCAACCATTTCCTCCTTGTTCTACATGCAAAAGAACAAAGCATTTGTCAAAAGACTATTGGTACAATGGGAAGCCTCAAATCCAATGTAAAATTTACTAGAAGTTGGTACATAGAAAGAGATATTACAAATTCAAGCAAAACTAATCTCAACCACAACATGCACATCAAGTTAACTTCATTGATGAGCAACTCTAAGATGAAGAACAATTATTTATGCCTACTCAAACAAGCAGTTTAGGTTCAAAGGATGTATGGTACATCAATAGTGGGTGCACAAACCACATGGAAAAGGACACAAGTCTCCTTACTTCTTTAGATATGGATATCCAAACCAAAGTTAAGCTTGGAAGTGGAGATATTGTACAAGCTGAAGGGAAAGATATAGCTTAGTTCACACTAGTAAAGGACCTAAATTTATTCGTGATGTTTTATTTATTCCTAATTTGGATCAAAATTTGCTAAGTGTTGCTCAACTAATGAAGAGATGATATTCACTTTCATTTAAAAAGAATGGTTATATCATATTAAAATGTTTAAAGCCATAGTGAAGTCTCAAAGTAACTACAAAATTAAAGTGTTGAGATAGATATGACAATGGGAAGAAGTATACATCTAATGAGTTTAATGTATATTGTGAGGATGTGAGAAATATCCATTAATTGATTGTTAGTTATACTTCTGAACAAAATGGAGTTTTTAAGAGGAAAAATTTAACAGTAATGGAGATGGAAAAATATATAATTATTGAAAAGAAATTTCCTAAATATTTTGGGTTGAAGTTTTTTATATAGTTATGTATCTCTTGAATAGACTCCCAACAAGGGCTATTCAAGAGAAAACATCAATTAAAGCAGGGAATAGAGTGAAGCCCACGTACTGCCAAACACTTCAAGATTTTTGGATCTATTTGTCATACTTATGTTGTAGCAGGATAAAGATCCCAATTAGATGATAAAGCTAAAATGGGGATTTTTTCAAGCTATGTTGCGAACTCCAAAGGTTACATGGTGTGTACAATATGAGGTCAAAACAGATTATGATTAGTAAGGATATTCAAATTGATGACAATGCATATTGGAATTGAAAAAATAATGAAGTTCAATGAACCACAAAGATAGAATAATTGACAATCATTTTTGATACATCAGATGATTGAAAGCAAGTTATTGATGAGAATAAAAATTAGATTGCTAAATTTGATTCTCCAATGCTCAAATCCATGTTTTTCGCTAAAATTTATGAAAAATATAATTTTATTATAAGTACGCCTTCTTGTTTTGAAGAGGTTTCAATGCACAAAGAATGGAAATATGCAATGAAGGAGGAGTTGGCTATGATTTACAAAAAAGGTACTTGGAAACTTACTTCAAGGCTTGTTATGAAGGGGTATTCTCAAATGACTAGAGTTGATCAAAGTGATACATTTGTGTCAGTTGTTAGTTATGAAACAATTAGATTAATTGTTGCATTAGCGACTCAATATGGATGAAATTTTTTCACTTGGATGTTAAATCTACCTTTTCAAATGGAGTATTGCAAGCAAAAATTTATGTTGGACAACCTATTGGGTTTATTGTTGCAGGTCATGAAGAAAAGGTTTATAGGCTTCATAAAGCCTTGTATGGGCTGAAATAGGCTTCGAAAGCTTGGTACATTAGAATTGATTCTCATTTTTTACAAAATGATTTCAAGAGGAGCCAAAATGAACCTACTCTTTATGTGAAAGATTGTAGCAATGGAAATAAAATTGTGGTTTCACTATATATTGATAATTTGTTGGTTATAGGTGATGATGAAATTGATGAATTAAAAAAATAAGGCATGTTACAAGTCTTTGAAATGATAGATCTTGGAATAGTGAGGTATTTTTCGAAAATGGAACTCCATTAAATTGATGATGAAATTTTACTCTCACAAAAAAAGTATGCAAATGACTTGTTAAAAAAAATTAAACTAAAGAGTTGTACTCTTGTTTCAACACCACTTGTTGTTAATGAAAAGCTCTTCAATTTATCAGTCGCTATTTAGCGACTGATTTAGCTACCGATTCTGAATAATCAAATAGTGACTAATTTAGCGACCAAAATAAGTTGTCGCTAGAAAATTGGTCGTTATTTCATGAACTCAAAGGTTGCGACGGAAACAGCGACCAACTAGCTACTAAATTGTAAAAAACGTTGCGATCGAATTAAATTCGGTTGCTAAATAAGAAATTTTGATTTTTTTAGCAATGGAATTGAATTTGATAGCTAAATATTAGTTAAAATTAGCGACGAAATTTAATTCGGTCACTAAATATTAGTTAAAATTAGCAACGAAATTGAATTCGATCGCTAAATATTAGTTAAAATTAGCGAATGAATTGTATTCGGTCGCTAAATATTAGTTAAAATTAGCTACGAAATTGAATTCAGTCGCTAAATAAAACTTAAAATAATATATAAATTGCTTAAAAGCGATGATGATATTGTTGTTGAGTATCAATCCCATTTTCTTTTTTTGTAAGAGCAAGACATTATTTTATAATAAAAAAAGTATTTATATGCACCCCTACATAATTAATGCCAATAGTTATTTATGTGAAAAAATATTTAGAGGTTTTTACGATTGGATTTTTAGGCATTTTTTTTATTAGAGTTATGAATTTTTTAAATTTTCTTATTTATTTTGATCCATATTTATAATATATATTTCTAACTTATGATAAATTTATTTTTAAATAAATTTTTATATTTAAATTTTATTGATAGAAGAGGTGTGATATCTTGAGGAAAAAAAGAATTATAACATCTTCTTTCTTTCTAATAGGAAGAGTACAAATGTATTTTCTTAACTATTGATTATTTTAAATTATTTTAAATTATTTAACTAGAATCTTATTAATAATTTACTATATGAATTTGATATTTTTGTATAACTAATATCTAGTTTAAACTTGATATGAAAATATTATAATATAACTAGATAAGATTTTAAATTAGTATTTTATTAATGGTTGATAATTAGAAAATAAAATAAGGATAAATATATTTTTTAAATTTTATATCTTAGATTTAAGATGAATAAATATATTAAGTTAATTAATAATTTATTTAAAATATTAAAATTTAATTTATAAAAGTAATATTTTAAAAGATAAGGGTTATAATAACATCGGTGTAACTTTTAATAAGTATTACATCACTCAATAACTTTATATTAAATGTGAATTTTATAAATTCGACCGTTAGATTGAAAGTTTTTTACTCTTAGATCATATATACAAAATTTTATATGAATTCAAGATGATTTGATACTTCATTCTTGTAAAAACAAAATTGACGTAATATATACATTTCAAATAAAATATGAACACTTTGATTACTTTCAAGTTGTTGTTCAATTTTAACAAAACTTGATATAAACATATAAAGTGATATGGACTTTCAATCTAATGGTTGGATTTACAAAATTCACATTTAATATAAAGTTATTGAGCGGTGTAATACTTAGTAAATGTTATACTAATATTATTATAACCCTTCTCATTTTAAAATATATAAATTATTACTTAAACTTTTAAATTTATAATAAATAATTTAAATTGTATCATAATATTAATTTTAAATATAAATAAGTTGGTTGTTAATTATAAAATTAAGTATAAATAAATAAAGATTAATTAAATATAATATAATTATTATTATTAGTAATATAATTATTATATATATTATTATATATTTATAACGGTCCAGATACACCAAAATGAGAAGAATCCAAAAATAATATAAGTATGAGATTGGATAGTTGAGGATGACTTAAATGAATTAATTTGTACTACTTATACTAACAACATGCATCTTTTTTTCAGTAGCTTATCTCATCATAACTTCACAATTAAACTTGTTTGACTTGGAGTAATATAGGGACGGGTGTAGGGATGGCAATGGGGCCCCATGGGGGCGGGTAATACTAAATCTGCCCCCGCCCGCTAAATGAAAATTGACCCCATACCCACCCCATATCTGTGTGGGTATCCATTAAGCGGGTATCCATGAATTTCTTGAATACCCACGGATATCCAGGATATACATGGATATTTATAAAATTTTTAAGAAATTAAAAAAGTTATATTACAAATAATTTTAAGTTTATATTTTAGTGTCATTGAAATATTAAAAATAAAAATTTAATATTAATTTTGAACTTTTATTTAATGTTAATTTTGTTGAAATAATAATAAAAATTCAAGATAATCAATAACTTAAAATACATCAATGTCACAAGTAAGTTAAAGTTTCATCACAAAGTTACAATAATTCAATCTCATAATTTCAAATGAAAGTAAACAACTTAAAATACATAAATCTTATTGGTCCAATCAAAGCTAGAAAATTAATCAAATTACATCCAACGTAATTTTATAACATGCTTAACACATGTCGGTAACTTCATCAACCTCACTTTTGTAAGAAATTAAGATGAGAGAGTGTAGTTTTAGGATTATGTGGTACAAGGATAATTAAGATATTTAAGAAATAATATTAAACGGGTACTCGCGGGTATGGACATCATCATACCCGCCCCCGCCCCATTTATAAGCGGGTAAAAAATTATCCGTCCCCATTATCCGTGGGTACCCAATTAGTCTATCCATTTATTATCCGTAACGGATTTTATCCACAGATACCCGCGGGTGGGGGTATTTTTTCCATCCCTAGATGGGTGACCTTCTGTGTAGTCCGACGTAAATTCTTCCATTTTTTTTATTTTTATTGTTTTTGATACACCCAAAACCTGCATACAGTCCAAAATACAAAACCTAACCCAGGCAGTCCAGAATACAAATTCAAATATAATTTATATTTCAAAATTGAATGACAAAAGGAAAATAATATATAAATCTTAAAAAGCATAAATTATGACAATGTAAATCCTATTATCCTAAAAAAGCTATAAAACATATGTTTGTCAATGGTATCAAACTAGAAACATAATATCCTACTAACTAAACTTAGAAATCTAATTATTATATACTTTGAAGAAAAAAAGTTGTCCATTGTTCTCTTATCTTGATGATTTCATCTTCGGGCAATGGAGATGGATCTTGAAAGACCTGAAACATTAATTTAAGTGTCATTAATATGCAATGTTAATTATCGTAAAAGTAAATATACTTAAATAAATTTTGATATGAATTACCTACCCCCAAGAATCAGTAATACCCACAGAAACTATGGCTCTCATCCAATACATGATGTAATAGCCACATTCAAACGAGTCTTGTTGCTTATTACACTAAAATGAGAAAAAAATAATTATTATTTCTAAAGTCGATAAATTTAAATATTATTGCCTCTATTAATTAATTTGCTAACCTTAGGGTATATGAATTGCAATGTCTTTGATCTGGCTCTTCTACTTAAAATATTAGCTCCAGACACGATTCTAATTAATTGAAATAAAAATAGATGTTAGCCAATATATATAATTACAGTTTTAAAACATAATGAAAAATTTTAGTTACCCTTGTAATTGGCATTTAATTTCGTGGCTTAGTTTTCGATGTAGTGAACAAAAACACACCACGGTGTATTCCTTAGGAATGATTACCATTAACTGCTAATGGGACCTATAGTATGGATGACTACGAACTAGAAACTTGCGATGCCTAGTGTACGCAGTCTTTTGCCCATATTTCAATTGGGTATAACTTGTGTTTTCTTCACATATAGAACATGCATAATGACCCTTCACACTATACCCACTCAAGTTACCATATGCTGGAAAATCATTTATTGTGCAAAATAACATTACACGCAAAGTAAATTTTTCTTCACGATATGCATCAAAGACCTCCACTCCTGTCTCCCACAACATTTTCAAGTCATCAATCAAGGGACTAAGATACACATCTATGTCATTTCCTAGTTTTCGAGGTCTTGATATCATCATAGACAACATAATATATTTTCTCTTCATGCATAGCCAAGGAGGCAAATTGTAAATGACTAACAAAACTAGCCATAAACTGTGTGTACTACTTAAGTTCCCATAAGGATTCATGTCATCTGTAGCTAGACCAATTCTCAAGTTTCTTGACTTTGCACCAAATTCTGAAAATGTTTCATCAATCCTCTTCCATTGTGGAGAATCAGCTGGATGTCGAAGAAATTTGTCACATTTTCTACCATTTTCATGCCATGTGAGGTTTTTTGCATCCTCTTTAATGGAAAACAATCTTTTAAACCTAGGTATTATTGGCAAATACCATAAGACCTTAGTAGGGGGAGCCTCTATTTCTTCCTCACCACTACTTCCATCAGTTTTCTTTTTGAACCGCGACAATCCACATGTGGGACACACTTTCAATGTAGCAAAATCATTTGTATACAATACGCAATCATTAGGTCACGCGTGTATCTTCTTATACTCCAAACCCATTGGACATAGTATCTTTTTTGTCTCATAGTTGCGATTAGGTAACGTGTTATCTTCTAGAAGCATCTCCTTCAACAACTCCAACAATTATGTGAAACTTTTATCAGTCCAACCATTTCTTGCTTTTAAACTAAACAATTTTAAAGTTGCTGATAATCTTGTAAACATATTGCATCCTGGGTACAATGGTTGCTCAAAATCAGACTTTAAGGTATCATATACATGTGCTCTTTCAAAATTTTCTTCACCAACATCACGTATCATCTCTTCTAAATTATCGTCCATCCCTTCAAAATTTTCAGTTGCTGACACTGTTGGAATGTCTAATATTTCTTCGTGTCATGTCCAGCTACATTAGTTTTGTATTAATTGTTTATCTAGAGCGACTCGTTCTGATTTCGAAACAGCCTGTTCCAGTTAACAATTAACAAACAATAAATTCAAGTAGAACGGGTCGTTCTAGATGAACAATTAACAGAAAATTATGCAGAGAAGAGAACTTAGAAAGGTGCATTGTGCAGAGACTAACCTCAAACGTGCAGGCCCAACGCAAAACAGCTTAGAAAGGTTCAGAGACTTAGAGAACAGAAGGTGCAGTGGCTTAGAAAGGTGCAGAGACTTAGAAACTTCTGTAAATGTACTGAAGAGGGCGCGGGAAGAGAACGAAAGGGTTGGCATATATTGACTATTTTACGTCGGACTGGGAGGGGTCCGACGTAAATTATACAATCTACGTCGGAGGTGTATTGTAGTTGACGTAGATTGTATAATTTACGTTGGACCCCCCAGTCCGACGTAAAATAGTCAACTTTTAATTACAAAAATGTCACTGCTTATTTTTAACGTCGTGTTTTTGAATTGCTGACGTAAAATAGGTGACGTAGTAACCTAATTTTGCACTAGTTATTTTAAATTTTCAATTATTCATCCTTTCCTTACACTTTCACATCTTGTCTTGCCTCACCTCTATTCTCTAAAAATAAGTTTTTGAAAACTGTTTTATAAAAACTAATAAACAAAAACACATCAAACACACTGTATGCCAATTTTAGTTTGTTTCTGAAAGTTAAAAAATTAAAAGCATTTGAGGTTATATTCTATTTGAAGAAACTACTGTGTGATTTTTGAAATGCTTTGAGCAGCAGTTCTGCACTTGGATCCTAAATCACCTGAAGCTCAAGCTTTTAATAAATTGGGTCAGAACACCAATGGTGGCTCTATCAGTCCTTATCCCACTCCTGGTAGCGATCCTTATTAGAAAATATTAAGTTTTGGATTTTATTTGAGTTTCAATGGTGTAGTATTAAAATTAAAATTTGCGTTTATTTATAATGTGTTATTTGTGTATTTAGCTGAAGGAAGTTCCCAGAATGGTAGAAACCTGGAGACAGATGAAACGGCCACAACGAAGAAAGGTGCATCTTATATGGAAAATAGATTGTTAGAAAGTTTGGTTGCAGTTTCATCAGGTCTTCTAATTTGGCTTTCTTCAGCATAGTTCAAACACTAACAATATATTACCATTTTCATATCACATTGAAATGTAAACCGTTGATGAGTTGATGGTGTAACAAATGTTTACACTCTTAAGTGCATTTCAATTAAATTTTGCATATTCACAATACCTAATAATCTCTGACAAACCCGCAATAGATGCTACTGGGTTGCAAAACCTTGAACCGTTGGTACAAAAATTAACAAACAATTTTTTTTCCGCAAAATCTAAAACTCAATTCGTACAAGAGGAGGATAAGGGCTTATTTAGCCAAGTACAAGGTAATCTAGATTCTATTTGTATCCCCCTAATTAGAGAACCCTATATGTATGTGGAAGAGGGACAATATTCTAAGAATGCATATGGTCATTTGAACATGGGAAAAATATACATTAAGATTTCCTATTTTGCTTTTCCCAGTAACTTTTTTCCCATGATTCAACTTGTTGAATTGAATCTTCCTTCCTCTTTAAGTGCGCTTGCAAAGATGGAGGGTCGTAAGGGGGAGGCATGGTGCAAGGGCTGGTGTTTGAAGGACCCTTCACCAATGATTCCATCATAAATTTCTTTACTGTTCCCTCTGCTCCACAAACCATAGACTCCACACATAGTTCAGTAGCATTAACACCTATAGAGGGTTTGTATTTGAACAGTTTAGCATATGAATTTAAGAGATGAAACATGTAGTCGTACACGTAATCCATCTTTAGCTCTTCTTGAACGAAATCACTTGCTGCCTTGCCAATATTTTGTGCCTGATGAATTAAACACAAACAGCAACGAAATGAAAAAAAGATAAGATAAAGATTGTGCAAGATATTTAATTTATTTCATATCTCTTTCTTCCCAAATGGTTGACATTAATTATTGTTTATTATTTGTCTAAGCACATATGGATTGTGTAATGCTGTATGGGGTGAAACATGCATGCTAAGCTTGTTGACTAAGGATATCATCTAAATCTTAAAATTAAGGTGTTTGAAATTGAATTGATTTTAACTATTTAGTCAGGTTTGACCTCATTATATTTAGTGATTTTCTTTTAACTCTTTTTAAGAAAATTTTTTTCTTTTAATCAAATAAACAATTTTATACATTTTGGATGTGTTTGTCTAATATACTTATTTTAAAAAATATTTCTATTTGGTTCTTAAAAATACTTTTTAAAAAAGCGTACTTTTTATAATTTTATTTTTTGGTAAGTTTAAATAATCTTGAAAATCACATTTTCATAAGTGAGATTTGTATTAAGATTAAAATGGGTAAGGATTATATTATAGAAAATGTGAATTAGTAAAACATCAAGATTACCTCTTGCTTGTGATTGTTACCCCAATCCACAGCAAACTTAATGGACCTGCACTTGTCATCTTCCTTTATGGGCCAATAGTGGTGGGTCGGAATCAGCCCTCTTGTGAAAAAATCATAGTAATGGGGTTTTACAAGTAAAGTGACAGAGTCACATGACAGAATGTATTTTTCACTCACTGACCAAGCAGAACCTTCAATGTACACTTTATATCTGCACAAGTCGTGATTGAATTGAAACATTTAGTTGTTGATAAACTACACATATTCAATAACCAAAATCATATTAATTACTACAGAAAATTTTAACTCAAGCAAGAATTCCAACTTGTCCCTTTCATGTTTCATAAAATGAGTGCAAAGTTTGAATGTTATACCTGTGAGTGCATTGGCTTGCCAAGTCTGATTTCTTGTACCCTTCTTGTGATTCTCGTCCCCAATCCTGGAACGAAATTTTCATTTGTCAATAGGCTTCCTGTAATTTTCATCGTTGTATGAATATTTTATAACTTTTTAACAAGCCATCATATTATATTTGTAAAGAATTTAATGGTCATACACCGTATCAACCAATAAAAATTACTATTGTATGACTTTTAAATTGTAGTCATTCTAAAAGCTAATAAACTTATCATATATATATATATATATATATATAGTAGTTTCGGATTAGATGACACAATATAATTGTTTTACACAGACAGTGCATAATTATTTTTCTCATTGTATTAATGTATTTAGTGATTCTAGAGCAATTATAGGAATCTCTATATATAATTGCTCCTATGTTATGAGAAAAGGGAAAAGAGAGAAAATTCATTTCACAATTGTAGATTATTATGGTAACAAGATCCATATGGCTTTAAAATCCTACCCTGAGTCTATATTTGATGACAGCCATGGAATGATGACAAGAGATGAAGAACCAATAAAACACGGCGGACCAAAACATAACTGTCAGGAAAAAAAAAAAAAAAAAGACACCATCATTTTATTACCTAAATTATGAATAGGCTCGCGCATTATAGATCTTGCTGGAGGCCTGAAGAAAGTGGGGTATTATCGATAGAAAGGTCTTTTAAGTTGGAAAATTAGTGAACTATTCATGTTAATATCTTGAATTCTAAAACACTATTTGACCAAGTCTGCTTTCAACCATGTCATGTATGGAAAATGCAAGAGTTGTGCAAGAACATTAAGAATTTGGTTTTTTAATTGCGAAAGGACCTCAGATTGATTCAACAAGGATATTATGGAGAATGCAAAAGAGCTGTGGAAGGAATTCAAGGAAAAAATATGAAGGGAATCAAGACAACATTGTCCCCCAATCTGTCCCTATAAGGTCCAAAACCGACAAGCAAAAGTAAATAAATAATACATGTGCACTAAAAGTCTATTAACTTTCAATATTTTGGTACAAATCACATTAACATTCCACCAAAAGAAAACTCTTTTAAATCATTTTTTTAATCATGTTATTGGTAGAGGTTATCTATCAACTTCACCAATAACTAATTTTTGTTGAAAAATTTAACTGGTTACCTTTAGTAGAATTTCATTTTAAATTATATAAAACTATTATATGTGACAAAATTTTTCTTTTAAGTATTGAATGCAGTATATTCATAACTCATTCAAATTCGCTAGTCAGGTAAGTCAAACATTCAATATGGGAATTTTCAAATTGGAAAACTTCCATAAATTTGAAAATGGAACAATAAAAAGTTGTTTCTTTTAATATTAAATGTACTTTAAGAAACTTGTATTTGAAAAAAAAAAACTAAAAATAAAAATAATATATGCATATATGATTATGTACAGTATTAAAATTTTGATATTCAAATAATAGAACTATATATTTTCAAATTCGCGATAGAACAAAGCTAAGAAGAGTGATACCTGAGCATACAAACGAGCATTCCATTCTTGTTTGTCAGAAACATTGCATTTCATGAGATCCTGCCTTGTTTCAGCAACTGTTGGATTACCTTTCCAGTAAGCATACGGCTCTCTGTTCAGCCATGGTATCCTCTTGGTGCCTTCTTTCAACTCTCCCAACAAAATCTCCCATGGCTTTATGTTAACCTCAGGCCTACGCAGCATAGATGTACAAATAATTAAACAACAAAATTTAAGTACACTTCCTTATGCATTGTTGATATTGAATTAGAGTTTAGGGTTTAGAATTTAGGATTTAAGTACATTAATGAAACCTACATTAAATATAATAAAGTAAAATTTCAATTCTTACTGGACAAAGTATCCAATGCAAACAAGGAAGTGTACGGATAAGTTTAGTGGAGGACAGAAAAAAGGGTAAAATAATTAACCAACAAAATCTCCCATGGCTTTGTGTTAACCTCAGGCCTATGCAGCTGAGATATACAAATAACCAACAAAAGCTCCCATGGCTTTATGTTAACCTCAGGCCTATGCAGCATAGATATACAAATAATTAAACAATAAAACTTTAGTACACTTCTTTACATGCGGTTGATATTATTTTTTAGTCAAAATTAAAATTTTATCTCAATAATATACACAAAATTAATGAAACTCGCATTAAATATAAATACATAATATATAGTAAAACTTAAATTGATATCAAAGAACAGTACCAATAAACTGTATTAAATATAAATACATAATATTAAAGTAAAATTTGAATTTTGATCAAACAACTGCACGATAAGTATTAGTTTAGGAATTATCAAATAGTAAAAACTTTTTTGATTGGTAGAAAGAATGGAAAGGCAAATTTATATTGATAAACTTAGTTGAAAGGAAAACTAGTTTAGAGAAGTAGAATAGATTTAAGTAAAAATAACTTACTAGTTGCTTGGTTACAAATATGTCAAAATTACCATTTAATTTTATATAAAAGATTCTAGAGATATTTATCTAAGATAAATTTTTATCTATATGTAATTATCTACGTAATTCTAGAATTTGTATCATCCAGTAATTACTAGAATATATTTACTTATTTTTCAAGAATAATCTAACTTATTCAAAGAATTTGTATCACATTTTAAC
Source organism: Cajanus cajan (assembly GCF_000230855.2). Classification (NCBI taxonomy): domain Eukaryota; kingdom Viridiplantae; phylum Streptophyta; class Magnoliopsida; order Fabales; family Fabaceae; genus Cajanus; species Cajanus cajan. The sequence continues at coordinate 13,953,522 of NC_138517.1, read as the reverse complement.
AATAAGTTTAGTGGAGAAGAGAAAAAAGGGTAAAACTTGGGAAGTTACCATCCCCAGTAAGACCAATCAGGGAAGACAATGTCCAATGTGTCATCATTCCCACAGTAGCGGAAGAGAGGGGGCGGGGGCCCGGCATTGGGGCCGGCGTAGCGATCGGCGGAGACGACGGGCCAATCGACGCAATCAAACATGAGCTCGAAATCGGGAAGCATCCCAGGGTACCTTCTGAGCATCTGCAGAATCCCCCAGAGCGTGAAAACGTCCCTCGTCTGAAACGCCTTCTCGTAGGTCTCCAAATACGCCCTCCCGTTCAGGATCACCACCCTGAAGTTCGCCGTCGCCCTCGCCCGCTCCACCATCTCCCGCGTTATTCCGGTACGCGCCCACGCCCGCAGGTCCTCGTCGATCCACCGGAAGTACTCCGGACACGTGGCGCTCGCTCCGACCCTCTCCTCGCTCCCCTTTTCGTGCCCGCCGTTTCTGGGGCATGTTCGGGTGTGGTTGTACGCGCTGCAGTTCACTGGGGTTTCTATTTGCGCGCGGAACACTTGGTATGTGGATGTGCCCAGTGCTGATTTCGTCGATGAACCTCCCGAAATTATGGGCTGCACATCAGTATCATGCATTGTGTTAGAACTTAGAACTCAGAAGGAAGGGTGACACAGTAACACTGCAAGAAAAAAAAAATCTAGATTCCAACACTTTTCTTTTACCATGCATCTTTCGCGTAATTATTAAAATCACTGCATGATATATATTTAATTTAAATCTTGTAAAAGAAAATAAGTACTTAAAACCAGCTAATAATTTTTTAAAAATCAAAGACTAATGTCATTTCTGCTGCTACAACTAATCAATGAATTTGACACACAACATTAATCGAGCGGTTTTCCTAAAGTTAATGCAAATTTAATTTTAAATATTAATTTATTTTACAGTAAAATAAAGCAATGATTAGATTCAAGCGGTTTTCCTAAAAATCCTTGACGACAAAAATCCTCGGGTTAACTAATGCATTGGACAGCAGTAATTACATGCATTAGTTTAATATTGTTTTTCAATATTTGTTTTAATTATAAGCCATAAGTTGGATTTTTTTATCTTAATTTAAAATTTTATTGACTTTCAAAATTACTTAGGAGTAGTTTATTTTATACCCTAGTTAATTGTATAACTCTATTTTTTAATGTATTTACTTATAAATAGTATTGAATGTAACAACCACTTAAAATAAAGAGTAATTTTGGAATAAAATTGAAATTTATGATAAAATTAATAATAAAAAATAACTAAATTAATTTCTTTTTATCTTAATTATTTGTCCATTACTTATAATTAGGACTGGATATAGTAATTAATATTTCCTTTAGTCTTTTATATAAGAAACAGATAGGTACAGTTTTTACCCTAATTATAAGAAACAAGTGACTACTTTAAGATATTTAATTACTAATTTTCTTTTATACCCTCATGTAAGTGGATGTATTTATTAATGCATTAACAATACAAGTTAGATTCATCATTGAAAAAATTTATCTCTTGAATTAAGTGTAGTGTCATTTAATATTATCACTATTTAAACCAATCAATTCAAAGTATCTTTTAGAATAAAATTTAATTCTACGACATTATTAATGAAAAACTAACTATCTTAATTACTTTTGTTGATTTTGATAAATTAGTTACTAGATTCATTCTTATTTATAAGACCCAACTTAGAATGATTATTTATTTTATATATATATATAAGATCCAATTCATAATATTTGGTGTATTAATTATTTTTAGACATAAATAACCATAATTAAAACAAAGATCTCTTAATTTGATAATACATTAATTAGAGATTCTTTAAAAGACATACATTCTAATTGGTTAGAAAAGTGAACAATATTAATTATGAGAAAAAAGAAATATAAAACTTTAATTGGTTAAGAGAGAGGTGAGATTTAATTGAGAGATAAAAGTAGTATAAGGATAATTTTGGAAAAAAAAAAACATTTTGATAAATGTCCCTTCTTTATCAAGAGTTCAATTTTTTTTTATAAGAACAAAACATTTTTTCATGTTGTTACCAAATGTCTTATGAAACTCACACCACTCTAACTTCTCTGACCCTATCTATATATTATTAGTTGTGGTAAAAAAAAAAGTAAATAGGTTAGCATTTTTTATTCCCTAAGAATATGTCACTTAGGAACATTCAAAGAGATTCAATGTTTTGTCTGCATTTCATCCTTACCACATCCATCCCTTCTTTGTGTTCCATACTCTATTTTCATATCTCCCTTATCTCATCTTAGAGCATAGTTGTCTCGCCTTTTGGTCAAGATTAGACTTGCGAATTAGATGGTCTTGACTTGTTATCCCCTTCATCACAAGACCTAAACACTTCTCCTCCTCACCACTTTTACTAACATCCTTTTCTAATTCGATGTAGCACAAGGCATACAACCTGACCTCGACCATGGTTTAAGGTCTTATCCTTCTAGTGATTCCTAAAAATCGCCTGACAATATCCCCTTTTGGAAGGTAGTAGTCGACATCATCTCGTCTGTAGTTGTTATTCTCACACCATCTCATTAAATCTCAAGAGGGATTCCTTCAAGGATTTGCTAGATTACTACTTCAAATCGAAGAGGTCAATAGTCGTTAAAGGCTTGAGCTTATTTGCAGTGAACTAGGCTACAAACAAATGGGAAAGCTCATTAAAGTTGGTGATCGATCAATATGACAAACTACTAAACCAATATAGTGTCCCTTTCTTCAAGGTTCTCGTAAGCATCTTCCACCTAACTCGACTACCATTACTGATCACCATCTTAGCATAAAAGTTTATCAAGTGTTGACTTGGATTATTTGTCCCTTTGAATGGGGTCCACCTTGGGCACCATATAATTCTGCAAGATAATACCCCCCTAGAAAATGGCTAGAAATTTTTGGCAACTTCGTCGTCATCTCCTTGTCTATCCTCCTTATGTTTGCTTACATCGTCGTCTACATTTCCTCCACCTTCTAATGAGATTTCTTCATTCTTTTTCCTTATCTCCTCTTCCCTCTTTTTGGCCTGAACATTCTCCTCCCTCAAGCCATTAACCATGGCCACGAGTTCTTCCATCATTGGATTATATTGTGATTCCTAGTTCACCTTCACCATCTCCTCCAAAACCTCCCAACTCTTGTTAAAAAGATCATTTTGGGGCATAGGAAAGGTTTTACCATAGTCTCATAGTAAGCGTCAAAATGTTCCAATCTAAAAAATATACTAGAGATAACCTAGTAGTTATCTATGACTAGAGCATTCAAAAGTGTGTCATGTTTATCCTTTGCCTTATAGTGGGGGTTTTATACTCACTTATTATGCCTTCATGGTCCCTAAGATTTATGGGATTTTGTGTGGATTTGGGAACCATATTTTGGTGCCCAGTCATAGCTATTAATGGTTGGATTTTGTGCCAAATATTGCCAAGCCATTAGGTTAAAATCAAGGCCCTACATGGTGTAATGGTTAGTTGCTCGACCACGTATAAGTGGTGAAGAAAGAGAAAGGGCTTAAGTGATACTATCTACAAAATATTGAGAGGGTCAGAACACACTATCCATGAAATATTGAGAGGGTCAGAACATATTCTCAACAAAATATTGAAAGGATCGGAACACACTCTCATCTTAATGTTGAGATGGTACATTTGTCCACCAGCCTCGAGTGTGGAAGGTGTAGAGGCTAAGTTAGGACATCCTCTCGATGAGATGTCTAGAGGGTACACTTGCTAACCAACTTTGAGTGTGAAAAAGAGCATAGGCTTGGTCATAACACTTTCTAAACAGGATGCTGGGAAGGTATACTTACGCACTAGTCTCGAATGTGAAAGGCATGGAGACTTAGTAGGAACATTATCTCGACTAGATGTTGAGAGGGTACAAGTAAGGATGGGAATGAAGCCTTAAATTGTAGTCTATGGTATAACTTATTTAAAGTCTAACCTGACCTATTTAATAAAAAAGTTAAGCTTAGACTTTTACAAAAGTCTATTTATTTAAAAATATTGAGCTTAAGCTTATAAAAAAATCTTGTTAGACTTAATAGATTAACCTATTTAACTGCATAATATAATTAAAAAAATAATAATTTACATTTATAATACAAAAATCAAATTGTCTATATTGTTTGCCTTTCTACTACACTTAAACATTTTAAATTTTCTATTTATACAAAATCAAGAAATAGAAAATAGAAACTCAAACAATAGCATCTTTGCTTGTGTTTTCTTTCCTTTATTTTCATAGCTTATTATTTAGAATATTTCAAATGAGATGTAAAAAAATATTAAGAACGCTTATTTTATATATGAAATCAACTTCTTTCATCACAACTTATTCGTGAGTATAATTAATATACATAAGTATAAATGAGTTATCCCTTTTATGTTAGTTTTTTTTTTTTTTTTTGTTCTTTTAAAATCTAAATTTTTAAAACAAATATAAATTTATTAATAATAGAATAAACTATTTTTTTCTTGCAAATTAAAAAAAGACTCGCACACATGTTTAAAAATATATTTTTTAACTTATTTAAAATTAAATTTATTTATTTGTTAATGTAAAATAAATTTTTAAATAAATTAATAAATTACATCATACTTTTAAAAAAAATCTATAATAGATAATAAGTGAAATTTTAAATTTTAATTTTATCACACATATTCATCTTATGTATTAAAGGACTAACCTAACTTGTCATATTCTCATTTGTAAGGAAGTATAAATTAAGAGTCCTAGTTATATGACAATTACAAATAGTCAAACAAACTTCCAAAATAAAACAACTACGTATAACCCACGTAGCTTTGAGCGTGCTGAACTAGAAAAACGTAAATAAACTACAGTAAGTTGCATGAGAATGAAATCGTAAGACTTACTTCAAAGATTTGAATCCTTTAGAAAAGATAGATAATGAGAATGAAACACGCGTCCTAGTTTGGTGCAGTGCGATTCTAGTCCTAGCCTTCTAGGTCTTTAAACTATCCTTTAAATTGCATAATTTAGTAATGCAAGTGTACAACAACGTCAAAGTTATGGGTCTAAACTAAACAAATTTACGTGCAAGAATCGGGTGGCGCAAAATTACAAGGCTCGTGATCCCTAAGTCAATAGTTGGTCCCTCTTTTTCGGTGTGTCGGAAAATTTTAAGAACACGTGTGACCTACACAGCCTTCATTACAACTCAATCTTTGAATTTCTCCATGTCTGGTTAACCGACACTCGCGGCGCATGTTAGGCCAGGGAATTTTTTAGCAAAAATTAATTAAATAAAAGTTATTATATGTTTAAATTTTAAAGAATTATTATAGGTTTAATATTTTTAATTATAAAGTATTCATGATTGATTGAATAATAATGTAACAATGTACTGTACTGTTAATATATATTTTTTGAATTCTATATTATAATTTATATATATTATTTTAATCGCTTTCTATGCTCTCCAACTTCACCACGTTGTGTTCCCTTCAACAACAGTGTGTCTGTTTTGTTTTTTATACTTCAGTTTTTCGATAGTACTTATCTTTCAATTGATGATCATATATTCTGCACAATGTTCAAGGCTTTTTTTTTTATAATTATTTTAAAGTTAATTACTTTAATACTCAAATGCTAAATTAACCTAAGACTTTTTGATATATGTATTTCAAAATAAATTATATTAACCCAAAAATATTATTACTTTATAAAAATATTAACTAAAATAAAAAGTCTTATAATTGAATACTAATTTTCAAATATATAAAAAAAAAATTTAAAATGTAACATTGAATTTGTGTAAGTGGTCTGCCAAACCAAAATGTGGCACAAGTTTAATGCATATTAGGTTTCATTTTCAAAACTTGAACACCTGTTCAATTGTCTTCCTCGAGTTAGTCAAATTGTTTGGTCAAGTAAGATATTGAGCTCCCCTAACTATAAGCTACCCCGAGTGTTTTCACCTTTGTTTTTATGTTTCCCACTTAATTTTTGACTTTGGTAGAAAGGGTTAAACCTACCACATTTATATCTGACTTTCCAATGAGTTACACCTAAATAGCTAACATATTCCTCTTCCTCTCATCCACACACACTATCTTTCATACAACTTTTATGTCATCTTTATACTACTATTAAACTAGTTTAATCAATAGACAAGTATCTAAAATATTTAAACAAGTTATGTATAGTCTAGTCTAGTGTTTCTAAATGGAATGAGCTTAAACCAACTTCTAAAAAAAGGTTAGAAATACTTTTTGCACAATAACACATGATGGTTAAATAATTGGACCTCTAGTGCCATACTATATTACATTCTTTGTGCATTTAATATATTTATAAGTAGCAAATTACCACATTAACATGCAAATATGTAATTAATGGGTAGAAGATTAAGTGAGACATGTTTCACCCACACCGATATAACGGGGTAACTGAAGAAACGACAATGTCATTTCTTCAGCCATGCATAAGGAATTCCCATGCGTGTCTCTGTTTCATACAACCGCAACTCACGAAACAAACATGTAATCAACTAACGTTAAAAATTGCACACACATTGAGCCAATCAACGTTGGATGCAAAAAAGGTTAATAAGAATAGTAATGATATACTCACATGCGTGTCGAGCGTGCGCGTGTAAACCAACGCGCCGACGATGAGCACGACGGAGAAGGCGATAACCGCGGTGGATCTCGACAGCGATTTCATGAACGGCCACCAGATTGCGTCCTTGTAATGACGAGAATGCCCCGATCCGTAATTCTCTTGCCTCGTGATCACAACGTTGTTCTCTCTCATGCTCTGTTTTTTTTCGACCGTTTTAATGCTTTTTGTGCCCTTTTGAGGTTTTGAGCTTCTTGTTAATGTTGATGCTCAAAGAAGCAAACTTTGGAATGGGTCTTCAATTGGGTCGGTGAGTTTCGCCCAATTGGATGTATTGCAAAAATTGAAGACCAAGGCCTTTTCTTTTAAATGGTGGCTGAGGAAGAAGAAAGAAGAAGAACAGAGAAAATTGGGTGAGTACATGATGCATAAATATATTATTATAAATATAATGGGTGTTTGGAAATTGATTCAAAAGCCAGAAATTACGTCAATTGTGCTTTAAAACGTGAATTGAAATCTATAACTACTAGCTTTGGAATAAACTATAAGAATCACATACAGAGTATGCTGCAAAATGTGTGAAACTATAACTTATGAATAAATGTAAAAAATTACATCTGGGATGAACATATGTAGAACCAAACGCGGTTACATAAGATCTAAGAACCGAAACAAAGTTAAAAAATTAAAAAAAAATTAACAAAAAAAAAAAGAAAGAGATAACGAACCTGTGGATTTTTCTTGGGTTGTATGGTGGATTGGAGTTGAGAAGAACGCGAATGAGTCTAAGAATCTAAAAAAGATTTCTAACCTTGTTGCACACATGTAGATAGATCACAGATTTAAATGTACGGAAAACAAAAAAGGATAATTAAAAATGCGAGAAAGGTGAGAGTCAATTCAAAACGGAGACAAGGAAAAGTTTTGAGGTTGAATCTCGTGAGTGATAGAACTGTGAGACTTATCTCACTGATTGTTTATGTATATGGAGTGATATATGAATTATATGAATTATATGAAATGGTACGAAGAAAAAGGGTCCCCATATGTCTTTGATGATGTAGGAAATTGATGGCCACAATTTGGAAAAAATACCCAAGTTGGAGAAGTAATCGGTGAAGTGATGATTTTTGCCGATCTTGGGAATTTAATTACTTATTAATTGCCTCTAACTTTTATTTTTTCTTAATCTGATAAATTTTCTGTACCACTTTTGGTCTTATGTTATTCATCACTTAAGGAACATTGTGTTATATTTTGGGAAGTGTTTTCCATTCTTAGAATTGCCCAAATTCTTTTAAGCGTTGAACTCATTTAATTTGCCTACTGCATTTAACTATTATTGTGAAATACTAAAATGTTAAATATCTTGGGTTGAAATCTACAGATTAATAAGCGATTAGTTAATGTCAAATTTTAGTCCCAAGATAAAATTAATTAAAAATAAATATCTGACATTAATTAATTATCATGGCTAATATATGACATAAAATTAATTGGTAACCCGATTTATTAATTTTACATCTTATTTCATAGAAAACTTGTGTCATACAAACATGTGATGTTTACTTAATTATTTTTAAATTAAATTATATAATATAAATATTTAATTATTTCATTAAATATTAAATATTTAATTACTTCAAAGAGTGCTATTTAATGATTTGTAATAGTCATCTTCAAATATCACATATATATATATATATATATATATATATATATATATATATATAAAGGAGCTTGAACCTTAGCGAAATTTTCTCATTCATTTTATTCTTCATTTCTTTATAAATTATTGTACTTAAAAGTTTATTATGTCTCGCGTGTAAGATGAACTCATTTGTTATTTTACCTTGCTTAAATCATGTGTTTTAGCTTGAAGCCTAAAGATATTTTGTTATTTAAAGAATACTTGATTTTAAAACCTAGAGAAGTTTTGTTATTCAAAGAATACTTTATAAGTTTACTTGAAGAGACATTAGGTTGAGTTAACAGTAGTTTGTGAAAAAATACTTACATTCTTATGAAAGATATTAAGACTTGATCAAGTTATCAAGAATTGGATGTAATATCGGTGATCAAGACTAATTAATAAAATTAAAAAAAAACTTTTATTTTTTCTTTACTTCTTCTACATTCCTTTGACTTAAGTGTCCACTTTGCTATTTTGAAAAAGTGTTATGTTTTTTTACTTTTCTAATGTTTGTTTTACACATATTTCAAAACATTATTTTAACATGAAAGTAATAAATTTTAAAAGATAAGTCTTGAGAAATCTAAAATAATTTTGAAGAATGTAATGAATTTTGAGAAATTTAAAAAAAAATAATCAAAATTTGTAATTTAAATTTAAATAAATTTATATAAAAAAAATATAAGATTTAAAAAATTTTATAAACTTACAAGATTTTAAATATATTTGATGTTACAAAAATTAATAATTAATTAAAAAAGATAACATAAATAATGAAAAGTAAAATTAATACAAAACTTTTAATTTTTTAATTAATATTTGATCTTAAGTTCATGTCTTAAGTTAATATTTGATATTAACTTCATGTCTTTTGATTAATATAAGATTTAAAAGATTTTATGAATTTAACATATTTCAAAAGATTTTAAAACATATTTGATGTTACAAAAATTAATAATTAATTAAAAAAATAACATAAATAATAAAGTTTAAATAATAAAAAGTAAAATTAATATAAAATTTTTAATCTTTTATTTAATATTTTATCTTCTTAAGTAACGTTTTTTCATATATACTAACTCTTCATGAATTATTATCTCCTTGTTCATTCATCTGATTTTGTAGAATATGTTAATTAAACAATATGATATTTATTAATTGATAATAATAAGGATAAAGATTCATCTTCTAGTTCAATCTTTGGTTGTATATAGATGATGAATTTTAAAATTTAAAATGCTAAAAATTTGAATTGTTTTGATTTAAAATTTCTTCATTTTATAATTATTTTGATTAGATAAATTAATTTAAATTTCTTAAAGTTTAAAATTTTAATTTAGATAAGATAATTTAATTTTACCTTTGAAAAAAAATTGATATGTTTAAAATTTTGAAATGTTAATATTAAATTTTATTGAAAATAAACTTTAATCAAATTTTAAATATTTATAACAATAATCTTAAATATTTAATATAACACTGTGTGTTTTAGATTTTGTAAATTAATTATATGATTAATTGTTGATTTTTGTTAGTATTATTGTTTTAGAATGGAGTCAAGGGACTTTGTGGGTTAAGTTGTCTATGGGATAGTTGAGTTAGAGTTAAGTTGGTTCAAATTAATAAAAGGTATGTAAGATTTTTCTTAAGACATGAATCTTAAAGAGAAGTTAGTGAGAAAGTAGTCTGAAACTTGAGAGAATTTTCTCCTCTTTTTCTACTAAAACCATTCTCTTATCCTCCTTGTAGCTGATTAAGACTTGTTGATTAGGTGATTTGAAAGTTGTATGGAGTTGATTTTTCTCCTCTCCTCTTCTTGGTTCGGATCAACAAAAGGTAAGGAATAGGTCACTACATTAACTATAATTCAGTCATTACACAAACGAAATAGACAACAATTTTCCTAGGGTTATCATGTAACAGCTATATAGACAACCATATAAACTATCCATGTATAAGATAAAAAATAAATTGCTAAAAATAAAAACAGTTTTATGGTTATATATATGTCCTATACACATATACAATTTACTTCACAACATAACTATACGCAAAATAAGCTCTACTTGTCAATCAAGTTATTGATCAAGCTCAAGTAGAAGAAAAAATTTGTAAATATTTTGATGATTACTAATTTATTTTTTATATCCTTTTAAGTGATAAGAGTGCAAGTTATAATTTGTTATATGTTTTACCTTGTGCATGTTTTGCTTTGTGCATTAGCTAGGTGCTAAATCATTCTTAGTTTATGATTCTTCATTTAGAGTGATGATTTATGATATTTGTGAGGTTTAAAATTGGTTTAAAGAGAATCTAGTATGAAAAATTGAAGTATTGAGTTTTTACTCAAAATAATTGATTATCTCTAGTAATAATTGATTATTTGCTTTGTTTTTCAGTAACTTGTAAAACCTTGTTGTAATAATCAATTATATATCCAAATAATCAAATTATTTTAAAAGTGAACCTCTAGAATAATCGATTATCTTAAGAAATAATTGATTAAAGTGTTCTTTATGGATTTTCAGATTTGAGAAGAACAAAATAATCAATTATTTATAACAATAATGAATTATTTCAATCAGAAAACTCTATACAACATTTTTAATTCATTCTCAAAACTTAAAGGAGAATCGATGCTTTACAAAATTTGATCATTAAGTAAGCTTTAAGAAAAGTGTTTTCTTGAATGGAGGTTTGAAACCCTTTGTGGGAACCTCTAGCATGATCAATCGAGAGAGTGAATTGTCATCATCATCATCATCATCATCTACTTGAAGGATTGTGAATAAGTGGTTTAGGCTTGATACACCTATTCATTATTTTTCTATATTTCAGGTGATATTTTTCCTTAATCTTTTTGATTACTTGAGTAGGTTTCTCAAGAAAGACAGGTATCTTGTAGTGAGGTGCTAAAAGGGTGCTTTTGGGGTTCAAGAAGTTGCATCTTTAATTTGCTAAAGTGTTTTGCATGTGGTTGTGTGATTATAAAACTTTTTGAAATTAAAGAATACTGAAAATACTCAATCGAGTTAAGGATTAGATGTAGGTCACTAATGGAAGAGGTTGAACTAGTATAAATTGTTGTGCAAGTTTCTCTTACCCTTTAACTTGAGTTTACTTTCTTGTTAATCTAACTACAGGCTCATTAATATGTTTACTGTATCTTGAACATTGCATGTAGGGTAGTTAAAATCTTACTTGCATTAATAAGTGCTTTCAGCAATCCATTTCACTTTGGTTGAAAATCAATTGGTTCAATTGGAAAGTCACTAGGAAAGCTTTTATCTAAGAAAGTTAAAAAGAATTTTTAAAATCCAATTCACTTCTTATTGGATCAACCATCTTTTCTTAAAAAATGACTATATAAGACCTAGCTACTAATGAGTAACCTCAACAAAATAAGCCATCACTAGTATGGCTCGCCACCAAAGCAACCAACAAATCATGCTAATCCTGACCTACTCCCATACCAATGTATGATCATAGTAGTTTCCACCACAAGAAAAATACAAGGTAAGCTTGTGAAATGAAAATATCATACAATCACAACATCCATATCAACATGAATAACATAATAACAACATTGATTTCATCATACAACTTCAACATATCACCAATACTACTCACACGACTTACAACATATAAAAAATAACCCATCAATTGTAACTTAACAACATGTCATCACGCAATAATATACAACTAATTCGTCATCACGCATGTTAACTATGGAGATATCTTATAATAGAGGTGAATATTTTAAGTAGTTTGATCCTACCGAATTACAATGGTTGGTATAAAATCACAAACAACGATTGGCATGATGCTAGAAACAACAACTAGTATAAAACTAGAAACAACAATCAGATTGATTTATCATGTTTTTCCACTTAAACTATGAAGTCTAGTACTATTGTCAAGGTAGAATAGTTTAGATATGAGTTTACCACAACATTAGCTTCTAACACTAAGCCGCCGATGGGATTAGCCCACTGACTAGCCTTTAAATACTATGTTCTTCTAATACTTAGTTAAGGACTAAGTCCCCAACTTTGTATTTTACTCAATTGGTTGTCATTTTATACATGAATATTTTGACCTTACCCACAAACGGATACCACATAAAACCTAAAGGAGACAACTTAAAACAACCACCCTTTAGAATCTAGTGCACTTATTAAAGGGTTTCAATTGGATTCTCAAAGCACCGCAATGTATATTCACACAATGAGATATTTAAATTTCTAAATCCACTTTTAAGTTTTCTCTAATTTTTATGTATCTTAGCAAAGACATGTATCAATACTACATGCCTAACACAACTTAGCAACTTAATCAGATTAATGTCATATAACTTATACAACATCATCGTTTATTAACTTACCACTTTACAACATAAATATCATTATACAACATATCAACTTCCAACATAATAAACCATCATCATGTCATCTTAACCATATAACTTAATCAACATTTTTCATCATAACTAACTTAAAACATCATATTAATAACTGGCAATCCATGCCCAACATCATCCCCAAGATGTCTGGTGCCATTGAGATAGGGGGTTCCCTTGTCTCACCCACGTCCGACACTAAACTACCCATGCCTAGCATGGGTGAGGCAAAAAGTCTCCTCCTCTGTCATGCTTGACGTTACTAAACCTGTGCCCAATGTTAATTAGGTAGTGATCCATTGACTTGATCATGCTGAGCACCTAACCTTAGGGCTCAATGTCACCAAGTCACAGAATTCTCGAGTTCTCATGCTCGACACCACTTATTCCACACTCGATGTTACTAAGTCAAATGACTTCTCACTAATCCATGCCTAACGCTACCAATCTTGCACCCAATGTGATCAAGGTAAAGAGCCCCCTAACTTGAGCCATGTTTGACGTAATAAAGGCAGCTTGGCGTTATGCTCGTTTCTATACATAGCATAACCACCAAATGACTCAAAACCTGAAATCCAACCATCCAAAACAATATACAACACCACCTACAACATATATATACCATAAAAAACACCAAACCAACTAAAAAATACAACATGCATTTATTTATAATCCAAAATCATCACACTCAACTCATGAACAACTTCATGAACAACCAAAGAAAATCCAACCATTCATCAACTCATTTTTTCTAGTCAAAGAAAATCAACATTTGGATGGAATCCAACAACAAAATTAATACACAATCCAACAAATATGACAAGGCGTTTAAAAATGTAAAAGTTAAGTTTTGATAAAAATAAACTTGATGCTTAATTAACAATAAACTTCACCTCCCTTTCTCACACACATTAGTATCTAAAGTAAGACCTGTTTTTTTTTTTTACTTTTTTGTTGTTTGTTGTGTTCTATGTGTATTTTATAGGTGAGGATCATCTTGATGATGATGTCAGTCATAAGGTTTAGGTCTTGTGATATGCTTGTAGGTTGTGCTCTGATAGGACGTGACATAGCAATTATAGTTAGGATTTCCTATTTTGCTAGTTTCTTCATGTTTAAGACTTATGTCAGTTTCCTTAGTTGTAATGTCTTATTTACTTTCCTTCGTTAAAAGTGATGTTTTAAGATGTGATGATACCTTTATTTGAGAGGCTTTATGAATAATTTTCTTTTTGTTTAAAGTTATTTTGAACTCTTTTATCATCTCTTTTGTTATATGTATATATATTAGCATGTGGGGTAAAGAGTGCACATTATTCATTTTTGTCTTTAGATGCTTTTAATTAATTTTTTTCTCCTGAATTAATATACATTACTTTTTTAATAAAATAGTAGAGAGGAGATGACTCCTCCATAATTACTAGGTAAGGAGTCAATGACATGTTAAAATCTTTAGACCAAATACTATTGTTCACTTTTTATGGATATTCAAAATCACAGAAAGTGTCCAGTTTGATATAAGATTTAACATACTGGATTGAAAGTCGACTAAAGTTCATTAGAGGACTTAGTTTATGTCTTCCACCAACAAATCTTTTTGAAGAAATATGTCTACCAAGTAGAATTTTGATACTCTCAAAAAAATGTCAGACCCACGTCATGAAAGACACAAATTCAAAATCTCATATTTGACTATTTTGGTAACCAACCTGGATAATGTACATAACTTTTACATTTGGTTGCAAATTTCATATAAAATTAAAATTTACTATAAACTTAAAGAAATAAGTTTCAACTTTCAACCATAAATTACTTTGCCTTAAAAAAATGTAACTTAATTTATTTCTGAAAATTGAAATTAATTTTATAAAATCAACATCATCTAAAATGGAGTTTATAAAATTCTTATTTAAACTAAGACTAAAATTAACATAGATGTTCCAATTTCTCATTATTTCAAGACTAGAATTAAAAATATTTATTTTTCTCGGTGATATATATTTGGAGCCCATTAAATGATATCAGGACACGAGTGACATTCTTTGCACTTGATATTATTATTGACTAAAGTTAATACTATTTCATATGATGTTTTTACATAAAAGTCTTAAGATATTTATTCAACTTAAATAAGCTTGGAAAGCATAAATAGTTAAAAATTATTTATATTATAAATGTTCTTGATGCAAAAGTAAAAAAAAAATCAAATTAAAATTAAAATTAAAATTTTTATGAAAGAAAATAAAATCCTGTTTTGAATATAATTCACAAGTAAATATATTTGTCGAAATACCTATTGATTAAATGGTTCATCTTCAAATCATAAACTATTTGATTAATAGTAAACGAAAAAGAATATTTTTTCATATCTTTTATATTCGTATTTTCATTGGATAATTTATTGTCTTTTATCTACTTAAATTCATTTGATATAAAATTCTGAATTTTCTACTAATATAATTGTATAATTATTATTTATTTTACATTAATAGGAGGTTATTTTTTTATACTTTTAATTAATTAAAGAAATTTTAAAAAATATTTTAGAGACGTTCCATGATTATGAATGTTTTTAATTAAATAATAAATATTTTTAAAAATTATTTTGTATAATATTTATTAAAAATATATATATTTTTATCATATTTTGTTATAATAAGTATTTGGAAAAAAAATAAATATTTTATTACAATTGTTTATATATTTTATTTTAATTATAATTATGTTGAAAAAATATATTTATTATATATATAATAATTATTAATTATTTTATTTTTTTATAATTATTTGAGTTGATTTTAATATTTATTTTTATTTGTATATGTATGTGTGCATGTTTAGGGTTTAAGGTTTTAATTAATTAAAGAAATTTTATAAAATATTTTAGATACGTTTCATGATTATTAACGTTTTTAATTAAATAATAAATATTTGTAAAAAAATATTTTGTATAATATTTATAAAAAATATATATTTTATGATATTTTGTTATAATAAGTATTTAGAAAAAAATAGATGTTTTATTATAATTGTTTATATATTTTATTTTAATTATAATTATGTTAGGAAAATATATTTATTATATATATATATATATATATTAATTATTATATTTTGTTATAATTATTTGAGTTGGTTTTAATATTTGTTTTTATTTGTATATGTATGTGCGTGTGTGTGTTTAGGGTTTATATATATATATATATATATATATATATATATAATAAGGTTTTATAATTAAGCATTTTATTTGTTGATTGATTTATTAAGGAGAAGGGAATTTGGAACTATAGTCAAGTGTTTTAACTAAAAGGTTAAATAGGGGTTAAGTTTTTAAAAGGAAAATTTTTTTATTAGACTCTTTTCATGTTTTCTTTTCACGTACGTTTTTATGTTTCAAAGCTTAGAGAATCGGAGAGTGAAGGAAACCACTCTAGAGTTGTAAGATTGTCTTCTTCTACTCATTAAGGTAAAGGGAGAGTGAGAAAACTCGTTCTAGTGTAGAATTGGCCCCCAATCTTGTCTTTGTTATATGTCTATGTATAAGCAATTTTTTTTCAAATGTGTCTTTATCTTCTTTGTTTCTCTTTATATGTTCTTATTGAAGTAATTAGTGTGTGTGTTGCTAACTTTTGAGTTTGACTTATAATTGTATATTTTGGTGTTCAGGGGTTCCTATGAAAAATCCTAAGAGAATGCATTAGTGGTTGTATGAGGAGATGACTTGAGTATGTATTTATGTGTAAATTGTACCTTTTAGAAGAGTAACGTAACCTCTAGAGTGTTTTTACCAGTTGGATTTGGGTTAAAGGTGTTTAGGAATGGTGTAGGGAAGGTTAAAGATCCATAAACAATATATTTTCACGTTTGGGACTATCGTATTTCGCTTCAAGCGACCATAGTCTTGCTCTAAGAGAATTGATTTTGTTTCAAGTGACCTTATAGTGTATTTGGATGAGGAATTTTACAAATTTAAGGAATTTTAAATTCTTGGTATTTAAATTACTTTGATTTCAATTTCTATCATTCTTAAAATATTTTGTTTGGATAAGTCAATTCAAATTTATCAAATTTTAAATTATTGGGTTGGATATGATAATTTAATTTCACCATGGTAAAATTAATTTTACAAATATACTTATATGTTGAGATTTTTAAATTAAATTTTATAAAAGTAAACATTAGCTAATTTTTAAATATTTAATAAGTTTAACAATTAATATTAGATAATATTTAATAATTTTAAAAATATTTTTGACTATTCAATAATTAAAAATATGAAGAGATAAGAGATAAGATAAAATATATAAGTGAAATAAGAAGAAGAAAAAAATATGAGAAATTTCAAATTCTCACTTTTTTTGGAGAATTTAAAATTCTACTATTTCAAATAATTTCACAAATGCTTGAATTTCAAATTTCTTATAAATTCTCCATCCAAACAAGGTATTTTACCTCAAAGAATTTGAAATTCTTCAAATAAATGAATTACTTCATTTAAATTCCTCATCCAAACACACTATTAGGCTTGCTCAAACGAATCCTGACAAAGAGTTTCGAGTAACACTCACTTTGGGTGCATTTTACCTTACTCCAAGTGAGCTAATCTTGCTTAAGCAATATATTGGCTTGCTTAGACAAGTAAATGGCACAATTGGATTTTGTGATTTTCATAAAAGTTGTAGCCCTAGATGTTAGCTTTTAAATGTCGTTAGAATCACCTAAAAAAGAGGTTTATAACTAAAATTATGATCAAATTAGTGAGTAAAAGATAGATTGTCAAAATTAGGCTGAAATGTTGCAATTTTGTATTTTTAAAAAATAGTAGATGGAAGAATTAGATCTTGTGGTAAATATATAAGTTATAGATAATTGTCTTAGCTTTATAAGAAAATTAAGATCAATTTGAAATCATATACATAACTCTAGATAAGGTGTTTGGACTACACAATGTCTTAGAAGATTAAGTAATAAAAATGTAGTTTGTGAATGGTGATAATCAATATTTAAGTTTTGGATCCTATGAATGGTTTGAGGTACTTATATCAATGTTTAAGAAGGATAAATCATGATAAAAAACAATTGTTAAAAAGTTATGATGTAAGTTGATTGTTAATGACTTGAGGTGTTTTGATGATAGTGATGTTCAAGAGCTTGATGTGAGTTATGATGTAAGTTGATCATTAATGACTTGAAGTGTTTTGTTGATAACGATGTCTATGGACTTAATGTGTGATATTGATAAGGTTGCTAGTCTAGTTAAGCTATTGATTTAAATACTAAGTGACATTGATCTCTTAGTGACTATGGTCAAGGTGTTAACGTATGATTAAACAATCTCATAATGATTCTACCTTGAGGTGTATAAGATGATGTTGTGTAATCATTGTACTATTTAATGTTGATAATTGGTTGTAGTGTGCTAGTATGCTATTGATATGATATATTATGAGTTATGTGCGAATTGATTGATGTGCTTTGGCATTAATATAAATGATATGTATGGATCTTGTGAGGGTCATATGATGAGAAGTCTAAGCGAGGTTTAACCATGATATGATATGATAAGACATGTGATGTGTGAAATGTTACGTGCAGAGCTTATTTGACATGCATCATATGCATAAAAATATTTTTAAGGATAGGATATAGAATACATTATCAGGAAAAGCCCCTTATGTAAAACCTTGGGGATTAGTCATTGGGGATGGCGTGGTTTAAAAGTCTTAGTATCGTATTTTGTATGCATGAAATGTATCTTGCACAGCTTAACTATCCCGACTAGGCCCTAGTAGTATGTCCTCCTAATATCTCATGTTTTGCTAACAGCAATGCACAAGTAATGTGTGATACTTTTATTAGTGTCACATGCATCATAATATGTATTATGTATTCATTGCATAATGTATTATAATGTTATGTGTTATTATTTATTATGCTATGAATGAACCAAGTGTGATAATGACATTTATCTATGTATGTTATGTCTTGTTGTACGCTTGTTTGTGTTTGGTTATCCGATGACATTCTTACACTGTGAGCTAGAGTGAAATTTTTCTCACTCTCTTGCTTGTTTGTTGTTGTTCTTGTGAGTTTTGCAAGTGGCATTAACATGGTGATGAATATGTTGGCGATGAGCTTAGGTTTTATGAGGGGTGCTCTAATAGGACATATAACATCAGGACATAGTTAGGATTAAATTAGGAGTCTATTTCGTATTATTAAAATTGAAAGGGTGGGTTTTAATTCCTTTGTAATTTCATTATTTTCATTAAATTAGTTTATGTTAACAATGTGATTCTCTCTACTTAGATGGATTTTAAATTCATTATTTTACAGGAAGTATTTCAGTTTCATATTATTTATGTTTTATGGTATGTAGGATAGAGGGTGTCACATTAAATATAGGTTCGTTTGTTTAAACTTAAAAATAAGTGTTTCTTAACAAATACTTCTAAAAAAAATAACTCTTTAAAAATAAGAGTTGTTTTTTGAAAAAAAGCAAAAAATTATTTATTTTTAAAAAGTTTAGACAATATATCAAAAAATAATTAAAAAATGTGTTTGTTTTATTAAAAAAAATTTATAAGAAAAAAGTTTAAATAAACAGACTATTTATATGAATAAGATTATACACAATAAAGAAATAAAAAAAAGAATAAAATTGTTTGAAAATGAAAACAAGAGCAAAGATAAAATGAAAGGAAAAAAAAAAACTACAAATCTTAATGATTTGCAAAAATAACTATTCTTAGAAGATCTCATGTTTGTAGATTGCCCTAAATATTACTGTTAATAAATAAGTTTGAACAATTCTTTCAAAATGATTTTTTGATAAACTAAATGTAGCCCTTATATCACTTTTAATAAATAGATTTAAATGATAGCATTGACTTATTAATAAATCATTCGTCCCATTTGTTTTGAAATTGGATAAACTTAATTTAATAACTAATTTAATCCATTGAATGTAATTAAAATATGTTAAAATTAATACCAATCTCCATCATATATTTTATATTATAGGTGTTTTTCAAAGAGATCTCTTGTCAAACCATTATATATCTTTAAAAAAGAAGGTAGCCTTTGACCCCGAAAAGAAAAGATGACACCCTACCAAAAGATAAGTGAGGAAGAAAGTAAATGCCTGAAAAGTAGCCCCGCTAAGTGCAGTTACTTTTTGAGTTTGGCTCCCTCAATTTTTTCCATTAATAGTTTTCGCATTAATAAGGTTCCAAGCTTGGACATGAATTATCACTGAAAATACCACTTTATTTTTGTAAGGACATCTCCGATGAAAGCAACTCATTTGAGTTACTTCATGTATTGGAAAATAAAAAAAATGGTCTCTAGTGTGCCATATCAGCATTAAGCAATTCAAATCATTTGAGTTACTTCATGTATTGGAAAATAAAAAAAATGGTCTCTAGTGTGCCATATCAGCATTAAGCAATTCAAATAGAAATTTACTACAATGGTAAAAAATTTTAAGAAATTTAACTTTTATAATTTTTTTTAAATCATTTATGAACCAAATTAAATTTTTTATTAAAAAGAACAGTTACACTACAATAAAAGAAAATAAATTATGAGAAAAAATACACAATACAATCAATGGATAATTTTTTAATTTTTTATTTCTTGTTTCTTTAAAACGTCTCTTTTTCTTCTTCTTCCTGAGAGGTTCTTTTCATTTTTCTTCCTCCTTCCTTTTCTTCCAACTCCTCCTTCAAACTCCTTCTGCCACCGTCGCCGCCGGCGGGCGCACCAGGTCAGCCAGAATGTCTACCCGCGGCTAAACGTCCACCTGCGCGCCTCCGTTGTCCAACCGCGCGCCTCCGCCGTACAACCACCGCCTCACCACCGCGCCTCCTTCAGTTCACAAAAGTAAGGAACGGTTACTTCAATAAGCAACCCTCTCTCCTTTGCAAGAAATTCTTGCTGCCACGTCACACATCTCCAATAGTAAGAAACTGAGGTCGGAAGCAACTCCCATTGGAGTTGCTTTAAGTGTCGACTTGATAAAAAAAATTATACTTTCTTATTAAACAAAAAAAAAAAAAAAAAAAGCCACTCAATTTCCCAAATGATGCGCAGCCATCCTTAGTGCATGTTTCTCGTAGATATTTATCTCAGGATGACAAAAAAATGGCTTTTGAGCACACACATGATAGATTTATATATTATCATGCTCACACTATAATGACAGTTATTGATTGCTATACTTTTGAATATCATAAGCATAAGTGACTCAAGCTTATCTCAATGAATATGAATTTCTTTTACTTGGTATATTTAACATTTCCATAACTAACAAATGAGGCAAAACAACAGGAGATAAATGAAAAAGCAAAACTGAAATCCCCCATCACTTCTTCTTTCCTGCTTTTCCTTCCTTTCTCCTTACAACTTCATCAGCATATTTGACACCCTTTCCTTTGTATGGCTCTGGGGGTCTCCACTTCCTAATAGAAGCAGCAAACTGGCCAACCTCAGATTTGTCATATCCACTAACTGTGATTCTGGTGTTTTCTTCCACCTTCACTTTGAGGCCATTAGGGATTGTCATCTTAACAGGATGGGAAAATCCGAGATTCAGCACGATATCGTT
Source organism: Cajanus cajan (assembly GCF_000230855.2). Lineage (NCBI taxonomy): Eukaryota > Viridiplantae > Streptophyta > Magnoliopsida > Fabales > Fabaceae > Cajanus > Cajanus cajan. The sequence continues at coordinate 13,932,189 of NC_138517.1, read as the reverse complement.
TCCTTCTACCGTTGCACGATAACCAACGCCAACAAGTTGAAGTTTCTTTTCAAAACCTTTAGATACTCCAACCACAAGGTTGTCTGTAAGCGTCCTGAAAACATTTGTTTGCAAACCACACGAGTCAAGTATGAATATATAGACAACTGAAATGTTATTAGAATTGAGATGATGAGCACTGCTTAAGCTTTCAAAGGTTAAATTAATGATTCTACTCACACATGAAATGATGAATTGATGATGATGATAATGATCACTATACAACAACAAAACTAACAACAATTATAGCACTATGTCAAGCCAAAAGATAACAAGTGTTCTTTTGCCCCAACAAACAAAAAAGTGAATGATGAGCATCTGCAAAATGTATTGCACAAATTTGATTAGTTTCAAGATTATTCACAAATGCAGGCATAAATCTAATTTAAACCGTTTGGGGCACTTTTATATCTCAAGCTCAATAACAAGAAATAACGCAATCTCTGAACTACCAGGTTAATTGTAAAAGTTAATTGCACTGAGAGTGGGATCAATGTTCTCACCACCAGCTATAAAAAGCTGCAAATAACACAAGCTTTTCATCAAATTACAGAAATGACAAGAAAAAGGAAGGGGGATGGAGAGTGAGGGACCATCAAAATGGAAATTTTCAAACGAACATAATGGAACCTTATCCCGAACATGATTAGTTAATGCTTGTTGTAGAAGGGTCTAGTAAAAGAACAAGAACCATAAAGGTTCCAAAACCCAAGATATTCTCTGAATTTATAAACATTGAATATTCTAAACAGAATATCATTTTAATTGGTATCAACTGGAGAGTTTATTTCCAGGATTTGAAACTACGACTTTCAGGTCACAAGGCAACAAGCCAACAACTTTCTGTTGTATCATTGCTCGCCCTTGCAACACAAAAAATCTAATCAGATAATAAATTTTAATAAAATAGTTTCTTGAAAACAAATAAGTTATCAAAGATATATTGAAGATCACAATATTCCCAAATAATATAATTAACATAAACCACTAAATTATCATGATGAAAAAGAATACTGCCTAATTGACAAGCTCGTCCATCATGCATCACTACTTTCCTGTCTTATCTCTTAAGTAATTAACATCATACTAACTACCAACATCTAGCTCAAATAATTTATTGCCATGACTCACGAAGCAACACCAACAAATGAATAATAAGCTATAAATTTACAACTATCATTATGCTACAAACATTGGCACGTATTCCTCAGACAATGGCAACATCTCCTATTTCCTATAATCAAATAATGTTTTCTTCCAATTTCTTTTGAGTTTGTTAAGAAAATAGTTTTGAAATAATCCAACGTTCAAATTCCATTAGCATGTATTAAGACAAAATGGAAATGTAATACTCCCAAATCCTAATTTTTAAAAGGAAAAAGAAAAGGTCAATAAATGAAGTACCTAAAAAGCCCATGCATTTGATTGGCCCTTCTGGTTTCAACTGCCTTTCTTACTCTTAGAGTCCCTGAATCTTCCCTCTCAACCAGCACTTCTCGAGGATATGTTAATGCAAGTTCCCCCAAAGGACCTTTCACTTGTATATCCTGTCCTTCCAATTTGACTGTAACATTGGATGGCACAGCAATTGGTTGCTTCCCAATTCGTGATTCCTTACATTCCACAGTCTTTCTAATCAAACCAACATGAGCACCAGGAACACTTGAAACTCTAAGCTTATTTGTCTCACCCACAAAAACAGACTTCAAATTGCTGAAATAGGATGGTAAATGGCTAGTGAGATTTCTCAAACTAATAGAACATTTATTTTGAGTTAAAGGAGCTTTCCATTAACCAAGAAGTTATATTAATAATATGAACACTTTAAAAGAAAAATAGATATAAACCAAAAAAATAAAATAAAATCAAGAGTCCTTTAAATAGACATAGCCCATTTAACTCGATTTTCTCCTTAAATTTGGAACTTATATTCCACTTCATAGCCTTGTAATCAATGTTAAAATACAATTTTGAGGAAATGTAAAGCGCGACATTCAACTAGAACATAAGGCATGTCTCACATCAAGATGTTTGTATAAAAGCAATCAATGAAGTGGCCGCAAACAATAATCTCTCAAAATCCTTTCGGTCAACAGCAAAAGCATGAATACATTCCTATGAATAATTTCATCAAGAATTCCCTGTTGGACTACTAAGCAAGCATGCTCATTAAACTTCTCTTCAAACCTACACATGCCACTTGCAATATAAAAACCAAATTCACAATCATTATTCTTCAAAGACTCACTATACCACTAACAAGCATTTCATCAAATACCCTCACTGCAACACCCACTTCATTGAATTCCAAGCACATAATAACAAAATTATCATTATTATCATCATCCACTAGCAAACCATTTTGAAAACCAGATTCAATCAAAGACCCACAAATTGCTTGAGCCAGCAAACAATTCTTCAGACCCAATTAATACTTGAAGGACTCAGCTCCACTCATGTGGAAGAAAACCACATTTACATGGTGAAAAAATGAGAGAGTCCAGAACAGTGGGGTTTCTCAAAGTTTGAAACTTTGTGAGCTCTTATGATAAAGGGAGCTGAATCCCGTAATGGGTGTTTTTACTTTGATGTGATGCAACATTTGAAACCCATATAACCATTACTGAAGAGTGCAATGTAACACTGGTGGAGCTCCAAAACACGGGGAATTAAGAAAGTGAAGTAGCCTAAGTGAAGCAAAGAAGAGAAAGAGTAAGATTTAAGAGCTTGACCTGATACGAAAAGAGGAGGTAACCGAGGAAGCCATTGTTACAAGGTTGTTCCAACAAGAACAAAAGAAGAAAGCCTTATCCAAGGAGGAACCTCAGCACCTGTTATCTGCTACGGTGGCTTGATCGGAATTTTTTTTTTTTTTTTTAATAAAAACGTTATCGGTTATTGTTGGAATTTAAGGTTGTGGTCCAAGAAATGTTGATGGGGGTAACGCTTATTGGGTATTGGATAATACCTTTTGGGCCCCAAAGCCCAATATCAGTTTAAGCTTGAGCGATCCTTCCAATGAAACAATGGGGTCATTTGTATTGTGTATGTCAATTTTTTTTTTAATTGAGTAATAACTCTACTTGATTGTCAGAAAGATTAGAACATCACACGTTTGTATTTTTTCGAAAATTATAATCTAAAATAATTTATAGAAAAATATAACATTTATTATTCATCTTTGTGGAAGAACATATATTTTATATGTATACGAGTATGATATAATAACATTTATTTTAAAAGAGTATATTGAGAGTGTAAATATTTTTTTCTTTATCAAAAATAACTATGTTCAAAAATGTAATATCATTATAAGAAATTAAATTCTTCTTCCAAATATATGATGGAACTGTATATCTAAAACTCAAATTCAAGATATTAATTAAATTTAAAAAAAAATCACATCAGTTGATTTACATGTGTGATCATAAAATATAAATGTTATTTTATATTATCATTTTGCCATAAAATATATGTATAATAAAATTATTAACGTACTGTAATAATTAATTTAAAACTCGTGCTTATAGTAATTTCTAATTAATTATTGTATAAAAATCTTTATAATGATTATGTATCAAAATTAAACTTGCAAAACTAGTGTAGTATAATGGCTCAATGTTGGAAGAATCAAATAGACTTACTTTTTAAAGGATCAAGAGAATGGTACGTTTCCCAATGAAGATTAAGAAGCTTCTCTAACCTTTTATAAGCGTAGTCTACACATTGAGCAATCCAATGAGAGTATACACTATCCTAAGGCCTATGTGGAGTAGTAGAGTCCATTGTGGACGTGATGGATCATACTTTGTGATTCAATTTTGAACTTCTCCATATCCTAATAAACGGAGAGATCCTATTAATTAGGATATGTGAACTTAGATAGGGGTTATAGATTTTTCATGATAACACGTATGGTAAGTGCGTGTATAAAAGAAAAGTTATGGAAAGATATAAAAAATGAGATAATAGATTATGCTTTTGTAAGAGCTAATTAAGAAGACACTTTTTGAGTTGCTTCTTGAATGAATGTTAAGTAATAAAGTAGATTTTGCCAAGTTGGCTAGGTTCTTGGTTTGAGAGTAACTAGCAGAGCTATTGCTGGATACTACCCAACTTTATACTTTAAAAAATATGCCAAGTCCCTCCCTCCTTCAATACACATACTTTTCTCTGCTTTGTTAACTTCTTTATGCTCATAAAATTTGTTTCTACATGATGATAGTCTTCAACTGTATCGTGTGTACTTGGCTCCTTTCATCACATGCAGAAATATGGTTTTACAGAGAAAATGGTCTGTGAACACAGAAAGGTAACAACAAAGTGTTGTTCCTTTAATTTGAAAGTGTATTTTTAAGATATGCCTTTATAAAGAAAGATATAATAAAAATAGTGGGAGGATTGAATTACCTTTATACAATATCATAACAGTTGAATTTTTTAAGTTCCTGAGCAAATAAAAAATTATGATATCCTCTATTATTTAAGTATTTTTTTTAATCTTTTATTCTAAAATTATTAGGATATCAAAAATATTTTTAAGATCATTCATAGTAAATGTATCTCATTTAGTATATCATTTTTTTAGTAATTCATCTTGTAATCACTTCTTAGGTTATTTCATGTTTTTAGAACATAAATATCTAATGAACTATATATATTATGTTGTCCAACACGAATATGTTAATTTTTATCATTAAAATTTAATACATTCAATTTTATTATGATAATTATTTTCATATTCACCATTTCCAACTAAAATATTAAATTTTTCATCATTTTTATACAATTCATCATTCTTAAAAGTTTTAGCTTTAGAATCTAGATTATCTAAATTTGCATCATTTTGAAGAAAAATTATAGGATGTTTAACAAAAAATTATCAAAAACACCCTTTTGAGAATCAATATCAATTTCAATTATTTTTTTTTTCATTTTAGATAACCAGAATGTTATTTTCTATGCAATATGTTCAAACTCAAATAATTAGAAAAGTATATAAAAAAAACTAAATTATAATATATGATTCAAATTATGGGTCTTTAATGAGTAAATGTCAATGAAATGAAACAATAATAGCTAATTATATATTTTTAAACCTTTATCTTGAACTCTCAATTTGTTATTATGGAAGAAAAAAATTAACAATTATCAAGAAATTTGTGGTGGCTAACAGATAGAGATTTTTAATCTGATTCTGAGATTCTAATATAGCATAAGAGATAACAATTAAGAGAATAAAAAAAAAAAAAATATATATATATATATATATATATATAAAAGGAAAGATCATCCTTATTTATTAATAATAAAAGAAATATAGGATATGAAAATTAAAAAAATAATTCAATAATACATATAATATTATATAGCACACTTTCCTTTTTATATTTAACATCATCAATTTATTTCCTAAATTACAAGTACATTTTTATTGTAAAATAAAATAATTGCATACCAATTTTATTTTATATTTATATAAATTAAAAATAAGAATTGGTGTCCTCTGAAAATGAAACTCTACGCAGTTGTCCATCCAGACCGTGCTCAAATAAGTATATTACGTCACCCCCTTTTACTAGTAGAAAATAAGTATATTACGTCACCCCTTTTACGTCGGAAATACGAAAATCCGACGTAAAAAAAATGCGGTGGCATTTTTGTAATTTTTGCGAACTTTTTTACGTCGCACCTGGTAAGGTCCGACGTAAAAAGTCCAATCTACGTCGCACCTTCCCAGGTGCGACGTAAAAAGTCCAATCTACGTCGCACCTTCCCAGGTGCGACGTAAAATTTACGTCGCACCCTACCAGGTCCGACGTAAAAAAGACGCAAATTTGAATAAGAGAGCGCGAGGCACACCGCGCGCATTCACTTTTCATTTTTTTCTCTGTAAACCCTCTTCCTCTTCGTTGTGTAAATCCCTCCGCCTCCTACTCCTTCGGTCCTTCCTTCCTTATAATTTTTCTATCATTCAGTCTCCGTTCATACGACAAAAACAAGCAGTTTGCGTTCATACGACTAAATGTGTATTTTGAACTTATTATGTGTGTTTCTTTATATATTTTGAGTAGGAACAACCAGTGGCTGAAGCCAAGCCTGAGGAGAACAGAGAAGAGAAGCGATTCTGGGAAGAAAAGCGATTTCTGGGAGGAAAACGCAGAAGAAAAGCGATTTCTGGGAAGCAGAACGGGCCGTTCTGCAAGGAGAACGGCCCGTTCTGCAAGGAGAACGGCCCGTTCTGCAAGGAGAACGGCCCGTTCTGCAAGGAGAACGGCCCGTTCTCCAAGCAGTATGGGCCGTTCTCCAAACAGAATGCCCCGTTCTGCAAGTAGAACGGGCCGTTCTCCAAGCAGAACGGGCCGTTCTGCTGCATTATTTTTCTTTTTTTTTTTAAAATTTTTACGATTTTTTACGTCGGACCTGGGTATGTCCGACGTAAATTTACGTCGGTTTTTTACCCCCGACGTAAATTTTACGTCTCCCGCTTCTACGTCGCACGTTTCCCTGACGTAAAAACCCCTAAATAACCGACGTAAAAAGGGTATTTTGTACTAGAATTATAATGCAAATTCAAACACTAGTAGTGAGAATTAGAGTAATATAAACAACATTTTAAATTTGAACTTTGTTACAGTGAATATAATTTTTATAATAAGAAAAATATAATGTAAAAATTTTATATTGTTAATCAGTCAGAAATAACTGATACTATATATGAATATTAATATAATTATCGTAAAAGATAAGAAATTTATAATATATGATAGTTTTAAGGTGCATATATAACCTTTTTCTTTTTTTCTTTTTTCTTTTTTTATATTTAAATAATAGAATTTGGTGTTCATTTGATGAAGCTTTATGTATGCAGTATGCAGAATTTAAACACAGCGCTTTAATGGTTTGATTTTAATATATTTTCGTTTTGTTCGCATGAATTGTACTTTTTGTGAAAGAAGCTCTTATGAAGAATATCTAAAATCAGCTTTACTCCATAAGATTGTTACCTGCCTTTTTCGTTTTGATTTCGAAAGTGCATTTTAACAAGTGGTCCAACGACAAATAGCAACTATTAATCACTTTAATTTTTTTAAAAAAATTGATGTTAAATATTAATATGTTTTGAATAATGTTTCAGAATTAACGAGTTAGAAGATTTTATTCTATTTATTTAATAAATAATTATAACCATTTCAAACTATAATTATAATTAAACATACCTTCAAAAATTTGATGAATCACAACCAAAATTTTTGTAATGAGTAACATAAAATCAATGAGATATTTGGAAAATAAGTTTTTCAAAATAAATAATTAATTTGAAAAAAATACAAAATATATTCAAAATAAAAGAATACAAAGAGGTACTAGACCGTTAAAAGAATTTTTTTTTTCTGAAAGTAGCGAAACATAGGAGCTGTCACCTTGCTTTTAGTTGCAATCTAAACAAGCAATCAATTTTTTTTCTTTTCTTTTATTACTTTTTGACAGATTTGTTTAATTATGTCTTGGAAACACTCCTTAAATAGAATTTATGGTCTAATTTTTTAAAATTTGACATAACCTATTTAATAAAAAGTTAGATTTAATTTTTTTAAAATTTATTTATTTAAAAAGATTGGATTTAAACTTTAAAAAAGTCTATTTAATCTGATAAATTAACTTATTTATTTATATAATATAATAAAAAAAATTAATATATGTTATATTATTAATAATATAATTAAATAAATAAATTTATCACATAAAAATAAATTATCAATAGTTTTAACATTTTATTGTACACACCACACCTTATTTAATTATAAGAAATCAAGAAATTGAAAATAAAAATATTATAGTAATTACATATTTGTTTGTTCTTTTTCTTCATCTTCATAATTAGTTATTTAAAATATTCAAGATAAGATACAGGAAATATTTAGAAATTTTTTTTATAGATAAGATTATTTCCTTTCATCACAACCTGAGCATGAGGTATATGTCATTTTACATTGGGTATATATAAATTGTCCTTCTTATATTAATTTTATTTTTAATTTAAATTTTAAAATTTTAATAATAATGAAGCAAACTATTTTTTATCATGCAAATAAATAAATAAAAAGAGTCGTACATATATTTTAAAATAGATTTATTAATTTATTTAAAATTAATTTTATGAACTTATTTAGTATTATTAATATAAAATAAATTTTAAATAATTGGACATACCAAACTTTAGGTCAAATTAAGTCTGGAAAAAAAGCATATAATATATAATACCTTCATTTATAAGACATATATATATTCAAAATATGATGAAATATAATCTCATCCCTGAGCACATCATATTATTTCATAAATAAGTAGAAATCGTTACATTAACAACTCATCGGAGAATAACAGTAACTTCACATTAAATTTATAATTCACCCAAAAAAGATATTAAATTTAAGCAGTTGAAATCAAACTGTTTTTTTTTTTTTTTGGGTGTTTAACCTTTTGATGAACATATATTGCTATAGCCACCTAACTATAAGGTTTAACAATAACCACTTGTAACTAAGAAGTTAAAGAAAAATAAATCAAGTTGTATTTAACTTACAAATTATTCATTGTGCATTGATGCGAATATATGCGATAGCAGGAATTATGTAATATCATTAACTTAGATCATGATGTTACATGTCTAGCACGCACCAACATTGTCCCTTTTAAAATTAAGAAGAAAAAAAATGGTTCGTTATATCATTTTTGGCACCCCTAAAAACATACATAAATTGTTGAATGATGTCTAACATAAATTTAGAAATGAGTCATATGATCGCTTTAAAAGCGAGGACAGGTTGCTGAAAGATTGTTCTGACCGTTCTGTCGACGGATCTTCTGAAAGTTGCTTGATCCGTTTGAATTGGCTTGTCATAGTGTTTGTGGAGATTCTCATAATTTGTCACCCATTGTAATGGGATGAGCTCCTTCAGCTGTTCCCTAAACCTAGAATATGCACATATTCTAGGTTGGAACCATATTGATACTTTTGTAATTTTTTATGAATAAAAAAATAAATAAACATTAGAAAAGAAATATCAAGTGAAATCGGTAAAAGAAAATTTTCATTTTTATATTTTTAGATAGTAAAAATTGAACTAAAATTTCATTTACCTACTCTAATCTTTCACCATTAAACCAAATTTAAATATGATATATTTTTTTAACAAATCACTTGTATTTTTCACTTGAGATAATCATATTTAAGTAGGATTAGAATCTTTATGGATAATAAAACTCTCCTTTAAAGTATATAACACATTTATACAAGATAAACTAATTGAGTAACATGCTTATTGCTAAATATGATAGGTGATATAATGTGATAGTAAAAGAATAATAGAGAAAAATAAGGAGTGGTAGTTAGATATTAAAAAAATAATAATAAAAGTAGTGTCGACTAAAATTTATTTCTCTTACATATGTTAATTACATGGCACCCACCATGCACCCTTGGTTGGTTTACAAATTACAAGCAAGATCCTACACTACACTACAAGATATGCATGTAGGCATCATAATGTTGTGTGTCCAGCAAAGAAAAGAGAAAAGAGAAGGAATCGATCAGTGATGTCTACCATTTCGATCATTGCACTCAGAAATGTTCAAATGTGTTGGCATGAGTGGTCCATGGGGGTGGCAAGTCAATGGAGACAGCCTTAGGGAGAGAGAGGGAGTGTGCCTCAAAATTGGGGAGCGCAAGAGAAACTCACGCTTTTGCCACATACCACGCGCGAATATACTCTACTGTGCACCCTTTTTAGATTTCAAAACCCAATGAACCCCTTTTTCAGCCTAACTGTTTAAAAGAGACCCTTCACATAGTTTAGCAAACCAACAACAACAGCATCACTTTGATCGAAGCCAAAGGCTAAGGCCAAGGCTGAGTGAACCACACCACACCACCCTCTTCTTTTTCTTTCATAAAAGGGCTTTCATTGCTCCAAACTAGAAGAATCATCTCCTTCTTTCGGTCTAAGCTAAACAAACAATGTCTGTAAGTCCCTTTTCTATTCTCTCTCCTAGGTACACAAATAATGAATGGTTTGCTTCATTGTTAGTGAGTTTCCAATTCTATATACTAAAAATTATGGTGATACTATAAGAAAGTAGGAGTAACTATTTGTTATTTTATCTTCAGTGTGTAAAAATAATTGGTTATTTCTCATCATCAAACTTATTCAGACAGGTTTAGTTCAATAGTTTAAGTTTAAGTAGAGTGAATGGTCAGTTATTATAAACTCCTTTTATATGGAGTTGAATTTTGATAAATAAAAATAAATCCAGACACACTGTTTGTGTGTTTGAAGAGAAATTAATTAGAAGTTAATGGGTTATGACTGAGATTGGTGTAATGTGTGGGACATTGCAGAATTAGTCATGTCATGCTATAATGCTTATGCACAAGGTCATTGGGAGGCGGTGTTTATTTATTATACATTATTGTATATATTAAATTAAAAAATAAAAAATTACTGACAAGTATTTTCCTTGCAGAATATGATAGAGGTGAGAGTTCCAAATCTTGATTGTGAAGGATGTGCTTCAAAATTAAAGAAAGCTCTCTTCAAGCTCAAAGGTACACTTTGCATATAAGCAATTTTTTTTGCCTTTTTATTATTATTATTATTATTATTTTTGTTGGTCTCTTTTCTAGTAGTTGTTATGTGTTGAGCTTGGTACACATGGGCCATTAAACGGCGTGTGGCTGATCTTAGCATTTTATTTTGGGCTTTGATTTCCAAAATTCCATGTGCATTCCTCTTTTGCTTTTCTAAGTGGGAACCATAAGTCAAGAACTTGGTACACTGCATCATTCTGGGGTCCATGTAGACCTACCTGTTGCATGTTGGGCTCCATATTTATTCATGCTGTGTTTTTCAAATCCAACAAGTTAGCATGGCTCCTCTGTCCTCACACCTTAACCCAAAGAAATTAATTGTCAGAAATAATGCTTACAATAAATTTATTATTATTATTTTTAATTGGTCTTTCACATTATTATTATTTAGTAATGTCATCATTATTATTATTATTATTACTTTTTATAATGTGTAATGTGTAAATGCATAGATGATGTGTTAAAATGTACAACTTTTGTTTTGGTTATATATAGAGTGAACAAAAGAGAAAAGCATGACATGATGGGTTCTCATTCAGCATCAAAATAAGCATGCTCAAAAGCAAGCAAAAGTACTATAAAGTGACTTTTACTTGATCTAAGTTGGGTCACCATTGAGCCAAATGCATGATTGAGTTAGTTGTATTTCTCTTAACCACCTTAATAAGGGCATTTGACTCTAGTAGAATTTTGAATTATCCCTAAAGCTTCCACCCTTTTGAACTAGCTACAAAATTAATTCTTGGTATGAGATTCAGGCCAACTCAAGCGAGTTCTAGAGTAAATTTTAAGAATTTATTTTACTGTATAATAACTAATAGTAAATATTTTTTGTTGATGGTATTAAAGTTTAAAATTTAACATGTCTAATCCTTAAACCGACCTTATTAGGATTTAGCCATTCTTAAAATTCTTCTTTTAAGGATGTGTTATCCGAGAATCAAACTCAAGTTCTCAACAAACACAACGTGTGTTGCTAACTGAGTCACACTAATTGGACAACCCAATTAGTTGTATATTTGTATTATGCATGATGTTGAATTATGATCAATGTGTGATGTGCAGGAGTAGATGAGGTAGAAGTTGAAATGGAAGCACAAAAAATAACAGTGAGAGGTTATGGATTGGAGGAAAAGAAAGTTCTTAAGGCAATCAAACGTGCAGGGAAAGTAGCAGAGCCATGGCCATTTCCAGGGCATGCACATTATGCTTCATTCTACAAGTACCCTAGTTACATTGTTAACCATTACTATGATGCATACAAAAGTGAAGCAACAAGTGGGGTCCACACTTTCTTCCACACCCCTGCAGTGTATTCAGTTGCTGTGGCATCTGATGAGGCCTTTGCTTCTCTCTTTAGTGATGATAACCCTCATGCTTGCTCTATAATGTAATGTAATTAAATATTAAACCATGTTCATGTACTTGTTTTCCTCCACTTTAGGTTAGTTTCTCTTTGAAGAGAAGGTGAAGAAGCAAAAGGTGAGTGAACTAGGCATGTTTTCGTAGGGAATTTAGTGTTTGTGTATTGGTTAATTTTTTTTGACAATTTTCTTGAGTGTGTTATCATGTGCCTACTTTTAATATCCATTGCGTTTTTCTGGATCCTTTCTTTTTCCAATTTTGGTTATAATTTATATACAGGAGTATAAATATTTATAAGTGGCTTTTGAGCACGGACTCATATTTTGAGGGCCACCAAAAAAATATGATTAAGTCTATATACTATAAAAATAAAATTTTACGTGATTAAATTATATTAAAAAAAATTAAGTGTGAATAATTAATCAATTAATAGATGTTTTCACTTCTCAACAAAAAATTATCCACAATTTTAAGAAAATAAATTAACAGTGTTAAATATAAAGAGAAAAATGTGATGATGTACTATGAATTTATTTCCTTTTTTCTCTAGACGTGAACTTATATAAATGTTAACTTAAATTTATCAATAAAAGTTGTCTTAAGCTTTCAATTTTTCTTTTTATCTCTCTAATTTCTTCTATTGTCTTCCTATTATTTGAATAGTGATCTCTTTTACTCCTTTTAAATCTTGAAATTAAATCGCAAGTATCCACTTCTTAGTCATAATAAAGATTTTGAGACGCATCACTATTGTTGATCCTTCATTATGTAATAGTCTCTAAGGATAATTTATATTTTCATAGGGTATTTTTTAAACAAATGTTTATTTAATTGTTTGTTGTTTAAACCTTTAATTGGATTTTAATGTAAATTAGGAGTTATCGAGTGAAACATAATAGAACATCATTTTAAACATAATATTCAGCCAAGAATATGAAGAAAAAAAACCATTTTTTTGCAGACAAAAATAGGGTAAAACTATCCGAGATCAATACTATATGGTTCAAGAAGCAATCCTTCAACAAAATCACTCTTCCACAAGAGTTCACCAACATATTTCTCAACATCAACAGAAAATAAAATGAACTACAAGCCTCCAAGACTTTTGTCCAAAACCTTTTGTCAAAAAGCTTGTTTTTATGAGTCCTTTTGCCAAGCTTTTGCAAGCATAGTGTTCCAAACTTTCTATTCGAAAAAAAAATTCAAGTCTCACATCAACTAAAAGATAGGACAATTAAAGAGTATACAAGTGAGTTTGAGTTTAACTCAACCTATATATAAAACTAAAATAAGTCTTACATTATTAGAACAAAAATATAAATAAGAGTTTATAACACATACATACTCCATTGGTTGAGAAACCTTTAAGGTGATGACCAAAAGTAAAACTGTGAGAGTTTAATTTCAAAGTGGATAATATCTTGCCATTGTGGAGTTGTGTGTGCAAACACCCCAATAAAAAAATATAAACCCTCCTCTTAATAAATATTTCCTTTAAAAAAAGTTCAATAACATAACCTAATGGTGGTATCAGAGCTAGTGGTTTAATTTAGTGGTAACCAATATATTCATAACCAATAGATACAAATAATAAAAATAATGATATACAAAAATAGATTCCACTAAATGGGAGGTTAGGTCCTTTGTTTGAAAGAAGGATTATTAGGATACAAACCAAGTTTCACATCATTAGAACAAGAAAAGAAATAAGAGCTTATAAAACACATACATACTTTATTGGTTAAGAGAGACCTTTTGGGTGATAACCAAAAGTACATCTATGATGTTAAGCCAAAAAAAGATATTAGATTCCTCAAACTCTCAAACTTTAATGATAACAAACATAACGTTTTTTTAAGAAATTTTTATTTTTTGTGAAATGTTTATCAAACGAAACATTAGATACAATTCGTTAGAGAAACAATGTGTCATCAAACGAAACATAAGGCCTATCTTTATAAAGTCTTATATGCCTATTATATATTTATAATGACTAACAACTAAATTTTTCATGTTTATAAACATATCAAACTAAGAAAACTCTTTATAACTTACAAATTTGTTAAAGAGAATAAAGTCATGCTTTACGCTAGAACCAAGGACAAATAGATCCTTGAAATCACGAACCAAGTCAACAAAAGTTGATGTAGAACCCATTCCTCACTAACACACGCTATAGATAGTTTGTTTAGTATTCTAAAGATGATAAATAACCTCCTTGATCAGATAAAAAGTGACAATTTGGTGAAACACATTTAATGCATCAATGAAAATTTCTCACCTCAAGGAACCTATAACAAAAGCAGAAGAAGCAAGCCTATGAGGAACCCTCAAGGTTTTGCAATGGTCATATTCATCCACACTACTATATAAGAAGCCTCATGATTAGAATGAAAAGAAGAGAAGACGAGAACCTTTTTGCAAGCATTTATACTGAATATATTATTCTTTCAATAAAGCTCTTTATACTTAATTTAGTATTGTATCACGACTTGATAGGAAAATGAAACAACTTTGTAAACCTTAGTAACATTAAGTTATTGGGTTTGAAACTAGAGATGCTTCTATAAAAAAAATATTTGTTGTTTGAACATGGAGAGACCTGTCTTTAAAAGAATACTTGTTGTAACACCTATTTTATAATTCTAAGTTTTATAATGTCTCTTTTATAAATTATTAATTCAATTACAAAAATAATATTTATAAAATGGTGATTTTTATTTTCCTAAAAAAAATAACTTTGTAATTATGTAAAAATAAAATTTATATACATATATACAAATATTTAACATATGAATAAAAGTAAATTACACACGCAAATATACATATATGGAGATTATTAATACATCATATAATATTTGAAAGTACATATAACAATGTAATTATATTAGTTTTATCGTTTACGTGAAGGAAAGGTATCTTATTTTTGTAATCTTTCCTTCATACTCTCATTATAAAGTTTAAATTGGAGGTTGAAATAAATTTATAATAGGATTTGTATAGTTAGCAGGTAGTAGAAAGAAGGTAACTATAATAGGACCACTGATGACTGTAAGGACTTCTTGTTCTAGAGAAAATGTAAAGGTTGATAAACCTATTCATTGAAAAGTGATGGAATTAGATATAGTGTCTATATTCTAACTTCCTCTAGGAGAAAAAGTAGAAATAACAACTGTGAAAGGGTTAGGAATTGCTGGAAGATCCATCTATTTTACATTATATTTAATTTAATATTTTGAAACATGAGGAATAAGGAGTGAAAATAATTATCTAATAATATAAATAAATAAATAGAACGTACATAAATATTTGTAGCTAATATTAATTATATATTTTAGATTTTTATGTTATAATGAAATTTGAATTATTCTTGTAGTGACTAGTTGAAATAAATGAGCTTTATCATAATCTCAAATAACATAAGGATATTTCATCTTAAATTTTTACTCATTTAAATCTTCAAGATCAAACTTTCAACTACAAATTAATTCAAACCTTTTTTTATGAACATAGATTAATAGTTATGTTTATAAAGTCAAAATAAAAAAGAATGATGAAATAATAATAAAATGAGTTTAGGAAAGTTAACTAAACTAGATTATAGTTAAAAATAATATAAAATAATTAAACTAAATGATTTAGAAACATTCATTAATATTTAATTAGAATTAAATATAACATAGTTTACACAAGTGAGATGAGGTTGAGAATATTAAAATAATTACACAATAGTTATAAATATCATAAAATAATTATACAAAATAAATTAGGAATACATCATTGACTATTTAGAGTTAAAAGTATCATAGATTAAACAAGTAATAAGATGAGGTTAGGGATATCTCACTAATTAAATATAGACAAACATAAAAATAAATATAACCATATAGAAAATAAAAATTTTAAAAAGAGATAAAAGTCTCCTCCCCTTTACCTATATTGTTCTTTTAACCGAACTTGATCTCCTTAAGTGACTTACAAAACGTAAAGAAAGAAAAGTTCAAAACAAGAGGAAGAGTGTTTCTCTCTGTGTTGAGTTCTTCACTTGAATCTCTCTTTATACTAATTGAGGAGGTTAAATTGGTAAAACCCATTAATGTATATGTGGCATACCCAATTACTGAAGAAGTAACAAGTTTTTCAAACTTTAGCTACTTTATGACTAATCCAATTTACAGATATTTGTTTGTTTGCATAATGATAGACTTGCAACATGTACTTAATTCTTGTTTCTATATATCTTTTTTTCTTCATTATCTCTGTAACACCCCAGTTTTCAAAAAGATTATTATTATTATTATTATTATTATTATTATTATATGGTATTTGGTCATAATTATTTTAATAATTATAGAGAAATATTATTTTGTACGTTTTAAATAATTATTGTTTTGGACAATTATTTTGTACGTATTAAATAAGTATTTTTATTAGCATTTTTAAATAAATATTTATATGTTTTAAGAGAAGGTTGATTTTATATGATATTTTGTTATTAAAATTATATTATTACATTTTGGGTCAAAAATTATTATTATTATAGAGGAAAATTATTTTATAATATACATGTATTTATTTTATTTAATTATTTTGAGGAAAAAGAGAAGTGGGTTAGAAGAGAAGGAAAATGGGTTGGGTTGACCCAGCCCAATGGATTAATTTTAAAAAAGGAGTCAGGTAGCGTTAACCTTATCAGCCTCATTTGCGTTCTGAAGGGTTAGGGAAAAAAAGAGGAGAAACAAAGAGCTATAAGGAAGAGTACTCAAGAACAATCTTAGATCATACCAAGACCATTCGTCTTCTGCTCATCCAGGTAAGGGGGAGTGAGAAACCTCACTCAGGGTGTGGGAATAATTGTTGGGTAGTCGGATTGGTCCTCAATCCTTTGGCTGATGCATGCTTCTAGGAACATGCAAAGTATGAATATTTCTGTTTTGCCTTCTGATTGCTTTGTTGTGTTCCTTGTTGGATGTGATTCATGAGTATGTGGTTAATTTTGAAAATGAATATGTTTTTATATGAATTAGAGTGTTCTGTGTTCCTACGGGAAATCCTATGAGAAAAAGGGCAAAATATGAATGTTTTTTGTTTTGCCTTCTGATTGTTCTGTTGTGTTCCTTGTTGGATGTGATGTATGAGTATGTGATTAATTTTGAAAATGAACATGTTTTGATATGAATTAGAGTGCTCTGTGGGTTCTTTTGGAAAACCCTATGAGATAAAATTAGGGATATGATCTATGGATGATTTGAGGCATTATATGTTGATGATAGCTTCATGTTTTAGATAAGTTCTTGGTATGATTTATGTATTATTTTGATGTATATGATGACGAGAAGTTTCTTTATGAGACTATGGGAATATGATGTGAGAATGTGAAAGGTGAACATATGATCTGTGATATGACATTGTGACATAATGTGACATGAGATATGATGAGATGTGAAATGTGAAGTGAAATGTGAAGTGTTGAGTCAATGTAATTGTGAATGTGAGACATGCATCATATGCATATATGACTTATTCCAGCTGTGCCGCTTAGGTCGCATACTAGTGATGTAACAAGTTATGTGATGAAATGACTTATGTCAGGTGTGTTGCTTAGACCGCATACCAGTGATGTAACAGGCAATGTGATGAAATGACTTATGCTAGGTGTGCAGCTTAGGCTGCATACCGGTGATGTAACAGGCTATGTGATGAAATGACTTATTCTAGGTCTGCCGCTTAGGTTGCATACCAGTGATGTAACAAGCTATTCTAGGTGTACCTTGGGTCACTAGTGATGAAAAATGTGAAACTTTCATATGGCGCCACATGCATGCATTTATGAGTCAAGTCCATGACATCATTACATGATAAATGAGTGTGCAAGTGATATTGATTGTGTATGTGTATTGTTTACATGTGATTTGTACTTGTGACTCATGTTTGTTGTGTGTGTGTGCTATCTAACCTTTATTTCTGCACTTGAACCTGAGTGAGATGTTTCTCACTCCCTTGTTGTTCTTTGTACATGTTTAAATTGTGTTGCAAATGATCATCAGCACGTGGATGTTGGTGACGAGGCTTAAGCTTCAATTGGGCATGCTCTGATAGAATATATGACATTCGGGCATAACTAGATTTAGTTTAGGATTCCTTATTGTTATTCTGTTTTGGGAAAGATTCATTTTGCTATAAATTCCGCATTTGACTATATTTGAAGTATACGAATGTGAATCCTCTACTCTTATGTTAATGGATTTATTGTTTTAATTATAAAGATTTTATTTAAACCAAGAATATGTTTCATATATATGTTGGGTAGAGGGTGTCACAATCTCGAGCACGTTATGCTTACCTTACTTGACCAATATTTAAGGTAAAATTTTGCAAAAGCTCCTCAGATACGAGCTTCTTGTAAAATTTGTTGATTATGTGAATCTTACGTCTTTTTTTTTCCTATAGTACTCATATATAAGTACATCACTATTTAATTATATATATAATATGTTTATCATATTACATGTATAATAAGTTGTTATATATATATAGATATAGATTCAACTGAATATTAATACTATTACTATGAAAAATTTCATCTTATAATATATTTAACTTATGTTACTATTATTTATGAAGAGTAAAAGTTTGAAATTGAAATTTTAGAATATTACAATTGTCTATAAAAGAATACTTGTTGTTTGAGTTTGGATAGGCTTGATTGTAAAAGAATATTCAGTGTTGAAGTCTGGATAGGCTTTGTGTGAAAATATTACTTGGGTAAATTATTTTTAAGACAATTCAAAGAATACTCTGGTTTGAGCCAAAAGTGGCTTGTTGAAAAAATAATTATATCTTGTTTAAGATAGTAGAACTCAATCTGTTTAGATTGAGAACTAGATGTAGTCTTGGTGGTTGAGACAAAATCAGTATAAAAACATTATGTATTATGTCTACTTTCTCTTCAACACTCTTAACTATTAGCATTACTACTTGAAAAAGTGCAAGTTTTCGATTAATACTATTCCACCTCTCTTTTAGTGTCTATCTTTTCTTCATAATGAAAGTTTAGACCCAAAGTGGACAATATCTTACCATTATGAAGTTGTGTATGGAAATAATCGATAAATAACAATATATAAACTCCTCTTGATAAAAAAAAATATTTATAACCCAAAAACAATGACCAAATAATCATAATAGATGGTATCAAGGTTATCTAAATCCACTCTAAAAGAATCATCCACTATTTGACACAAGCATCAAGCCCAATAGTGTTGAGCGTGAAAAGATGTATCGAAAAAAATCTTATTTCTACCTATCATAAATCATTAACAAGAATTATTTACCATTTATCCACGTATCAAGTCCAACGTGATGGAGTGTATATTGCGAAAACCTATCCCTTACCTTACAATTTTGTAATGTTGAGTTAGGTTCAAACTTGTTATTCTTAAATGTGTTATTTATGGTTATTTTGTCTATTTTTTTTAAGGAATATATATTTTTCAAGAGGAGGGGATTATATGTTATTTATCAATTATTTGCACACACAACTTCACAATAGTAAGATATTGTCCACTTTAAATCTAAGGGGGTGTATTTGTTTAGGATTTCATAGGATTTTAAAAGACTTTTTTTGAGTAAAAAAGTTCGTTGGTATTCAATCAAGACTTTATGTCACTTAAAAACAATTCAGTGATATTCAATCAAGATTTTAAAGATTTTTTAAAGAGTCCATTAAAATCCATTGGTATTCATTTAAGACTTTTTACAACTTAAAAACAATCCATTGGTATTCAAAAATATAGGATTTTTAAAGGATTGTTGTAATAGAGAGATTTTGATGGACTTTTTAGTGGTATTATAAATACCAAATTCATAAAAAATCTCATCCAAACCCATAAGATTTTGGAGGATTGTTTGAAGTGACTTTTCAAGTACTTCAAGAATTTTCAAGTGGTTTTTTCATCTTTCTTTTTTTCTATGCTCATGTCTTCTCCATTTTTTTTCTCTTGTTAATAATACTGCACTACTACTTATATATAATGTTGTATTATTGTTCTCATTCTATTCTCCTATTTGGTGAAACTTCTATACGTAAATGATAGTGCCATTAGCTTGCTCTATTTTTCTCTCCGTTCTCTTTAATTGACTTGCTCTATTTTGATCTATTTAATTGAGATTGTTCCTCATTTATATAACACAAAAAACACTTGAAATTTTAACTTTTAAGTAGTAATTTTTTTTATAACACGCTTCAAGAAAAGGGAAAGGTGAAAGCTAAAATTGATATCATTATCTCTATAATCAACTATAGATCTTCAAGACATTGTAATCAATTTAGATTTATTAGAACAATATATATATATATATATATATATATATATATATATATATATGTAAAAGATGAATTTGAGTTAGGGTTTCTGACTTTCTGTAAATAAAATGAGATAAGAATGGATCTTAGTTGGGAGAAGAACCATCTCAACATAAAAACTGTGATCTCTCTCCCTCTCTTGAATTTGTTATTGTTATCATTCCCCTTTTATGACTCAACAATTATTATTATTTTTTTACTATGAATTTTATTTTTTTTAATTTTTATATTATGAAATTAAGATTTTTATATTTAAAAAAGAAAATTAACATAAGACATTGCAGTATCTTAGAATTCAATACTAAAAATATTTCTTCACGAGTGAATAATTGAAAGCAATTAAAAATTAAAAAAATTATTTTGTACCTGTAACAAATTTCAGATATTTTTTTTTCTCCCAATTGATGTTTGTAAATTTCTACTTTAGTACCGATATAAAATGAAGGGACATATTTAGTTATAAGAGAGTAGGGTAGTTGTCCCACTATTTTTTTTAATCATTTATAAAATTATAAATAAAATATTTTAAATCACAAATTATAAAAAATTTGAAATGTTGTTTAGAATAATTTTTAGCATGTGTGGGACCACATAACTTTCTTCGTAAAGAATGTCATTTTGATGAATTTCCAATTGAAGTGATGGACGAATCTTCATCTTCAACATTACTGGTTAATGAAAATCATAATTTTGAGCCTATTATTAAAACACAGGAGTAAGAGCGAAAAGATACTAATGTTTGGAAGACTAATATAGCTATGAATATGTAAGTGAATTCTATTTAGAACGACATGATGTTACAAAAAATTATTATTATTTATCCATACATTATTGTTTTTTTTATTATTTTTATATTTGACTCTTTTTAAATTTGAATGTATGAAAAAAATCTTGAATTCTTATCTTATGTAAAAAATTTATGAAATTCTCAAAGTTCACAAAGTCCCGCAGAATCCATTAAAATCCTAATTTAAAAGTCTTGCATAATCCAATACACCCCCTAAATTTTATAAATTTATTTTTAATCATCACCTAAAAAATCTCTTGACTAATGGAGTATTCCTCTTATTGTTCAAATGATATAAGACTTGGTTTCTATACTTCCAACCGTAAACTAGTCTACTATTTAGACGATGGAAAGGAGGGGAAAGAATATGGTAAGACGGACATTTGTGCAACTCAACTAAGAGAGAGAAAAAAATTGCATTTTCTTGTAGGAGATGAATAGAACCGAGGCTTGAAGTTGAACTAGTGTAAAAGCATGGAACGCTTTGACTTTATGGAGCAAAGATAGAAGATAAGTTTGAAGTGCGAGATAAACGTGTGAGAATGACTAAAAAATCAGTTTTGGGGTCTTAAACATGAATGTATTCCAAAGATAATTAAACAAACATTGCAAGTGAATAAACATTAAATCCTCCCTCTGTAGCATTATAGTTGTTCGGCCAGACTATGAGCACTAATGAGACTGCATTATTTATATTTTTGGTCAAAAGGAGTAAGAGAAAAAGGGTTGACTATTGTTGTAAGAATTTGGTTTAGCCATTTTTCTGAAAAACTTGTATAAGTGAGGATTCGGGTACATATTAGTTTATTATGACAATAATGCAAGAATAAAATGATAATTTACGATGTATAGCGATTGATTTTATGTATAAAGATCTCAACGTTAGTTTAATAAAGTAGTTTAGGTTAACTCAATACTATAAAATTGATTTATAAATGTTGGGTATCAGAAAGAATGAGCGGAATGCGGAAGCACCGGATCAAGTTAATTAGAGATAGAGAGAAGTAAGTAGAGAGACAAGAAAAATAAATACACACCAAGTTTACGTGGAAACTCCAAAGACGGAGAAAAAACCACGAGCGATCAAGAGCAAGATAATTCCACTATGTAGAAATAGGAGAGTACAAGAAGTTCTCTAATATCATGAGAACAAAGAGATAATCTCTCAAATATAGACTAAAAATACTCTCTTGAATCTTTCCTCTCTATGTATGATTTTTCTCAAGTGTGTAGATTGCTGAAACAATTGCAATTTGCTCCAAATGCTTGATGCCTTATATAGGCATTGAGAAGAAGCGTATGCACCCAGAATAAGGAAACCTGGAACAAAACAAGGAGCGAAAAAGAGGAAACCATGCATAGAATCATGGCCTAAAATCAAGGAAACGTGTTTTCCTTAAAACAGGAAATATGGAAGAAATTTGTGCCATAACTTTACAATCTCCACCTTGGCTCAAATTTAATAAGTTGCTCATCGCCAGATAAAGCCCCAGAGGGGCAATCATTTGTTGTAGAGACCAACCAAGCCCAAACAATGCTGAAACTTGGCATTCGGAAGTGGCTTAGTAAGCATATCTGCTGGATTCTCAGATGTATGTACCTTTTGTAGTAGAACTTCACCAATAGTAACAATATCTCGGATAAAGTGATGTTTAACATCTATGTGTTTGGTCTTGTCGTGGTAACGACTATTCTTAGTCAAATGAATGGCACTCTGACTATCACAAAATACAGTAAGAACATCTTGTGTGAGACCAAGTTCTTTGACCAAACCTCGGATCCAGAGAGCCTCTTTCACACCCTCTGTTGCTGAAACATATTCTGCTTCTGTTGTAGATAATGCTGCAATAGATTGAAGTGAAGCTTTCCAACTGATAGCAGAATTACAGAGAGTAAAAATGTAGCCAGAAAGAGATCTTCTTCTATCAAGATCACCACCATAATCCGAATCAACAAAACCTGCAACATTATTAGTTGTAGCTTTGTTTCTGTCAAACACCAAGCCAATATTACTAGTACCTTTAAGATACCGAAAAATCCATTTTACAGCACTCCAGTGATCCTTTCCAGGATTATGCATGTATCGGCTCACCATGCTAACAGCATATGCTAAATCAGGTCTAGTGCACACCATAGCATACATTAAACTGCCAACTGCACTAGCATATGGAACGTGTGACATACGCTCCATCTCTTCTTTTGTTTGTGGGCAAAGGTCTGAAGATAACTTGAAATGTGCAGCAAGTGGAGTAGAAACAGGTTTACAATTATTCATATTAAATCTGTCAAGTAATCTCTCAATATATTTTTGTTGAGATAAGAATAATTTACCAACTTGTCGATCTCTATGAATCTCCATGCCAAGAATTTTCTTAGCTGCACCTAATTCCTTCATCTCAAACTCATTATTGAGTTGAGCTTTCAATTTGCTGATCAAAGACTTGTCACGTGATGCAATCAACATATCATCAACATAAAGTAACAAGTATATGAAAGTTCCATCAGGAAATTGTTGAAAATAAATACAATCATCATATTTACTCCTGGAATAACCTTGCCCAATCATAAAGGAATCAAATTTTTTATACCATTGTCTGGGTGTTTGCTTGAGGCCATATAAAGATTTCTTTAATTGACAAACAAGATGCTCCTTACTAGGAACAACAAATCCCTCAGGCTGATCCATATAAATTTCTTCTTCCAGCTCTCCATGTAGAAAAGCTGTCTTTACATCAAGTTGCTCTAATTCTAAATCAAACAGAGCAACAAAAGCAAGCAAAATACGAATGGAAGTATGACGAACAACAGGTGAGAAAATCTCATTAAAGTCAATACCTTCCTTTTGATAAAAGCCTTTAACGACTAATCGCGCCTTGCATCTAGGATCTTCAACCCCTGAAATGCCATCTTTCTTCTTATAGATCAATTTACACCTTAGAGGTCGTTTGCCTTTGGGGAGCTTTGTCAAATTCCAAGTGTTGTTCTTGTGAAGACTTTCAATTTCTTCATTCATAGCCACTAGCCACTTAGCAGAATCAACACAAGAAACAGCTTCACTATAGCTGGCAGGTTCAACATCATCATTTACCTCTTGTGCAATTGACAATGCATAAGCAGTCAAATTGTCATCAGTGTATCTAGCTGGCAATTTTATCTGTCTTCTTGTCCTATCTCGTGCAATATTATATTCTTCCTGTTGCTGAATAGGATGATCATCACCATGATCATCAATGCTAGACTCAGTGGTAGAGGAAGATGGAACATCAACATTAGGAGCTACAGATTTTAACTCTAACTCCACCTTCTCGCTAGTACCTTGCAGATTATTAGTACTGGAAGAAGACACAGATGATTGTTTTCCAGAAGATAATAATGCATCCTCATTAAAAGTCACATCTCTACTAAGAATTAATCTTCGTGACTTAGACTCAGAACACCATAAACGATAACCTTTAGATTCATATGCATAACCAAGAAATATGCACTTAATAGCTCTAGGAGCTAATTTTCCATCATTAACATGTGCATATGCAGGACATCCAAAAATTCTTAAATTAGAATAATCAATAGGATTACCTGACCAAATTTCTTCTGGAATCTTGAAATTAAGTGAAGAGTGTGGAGATCGGTTGATCAAGTAGCAAGCTGTAGATGCTGCCTCGACCCACAACTCACGTTGATGCCATAACCCAGCATTTGAGAGCATACAACGAGCTCTCTCAAGGATAGTTCTGTTTAAACGTTCTGCAACACCATTCTGCTGGGGTTTACCTGGAATGGTTTTGTGTCTAGCAATACCATGATTTGCGCAGAACTCATTAAAGTCACCTTCACAGAACTCCAATCCATTATCCGTTCTGAGCTTCTTGACTTTCTTTCCTGTCTGAGTTTCAACAAGAATTTTCCACTTCTTAAAAGTGGGGAATGTTTCATTTTTGTGCCTTAGAAAATAGACCCAGACTTTACGAGAAAAATCATCAATAATAGTCATCATATAACGGCATCCTCCATAAGATGGAACTTTAGAAGGACCCCAAAGATCAGAATGAATGTAATCAAGGGTACCTTTTGTGCGGTGAGTTGCAGTGGAGAAGCTAACTCTTTTCTGCTTCCCAAAGACACAATGTTCACAAAACTCCAACTTACCGATGCCTTGATTACCAAGGAGACCTTGCTTGCTCAGAAGGTGCATGCCTTTTTCACTCATATGGCCCAGGCGCATGTGCCATAATTTGGTGGCATCTTTATCAGACATAGAAGATGAGACAGCTGCTGATCCTGTCACTATAGATCCTTGCAAGATATACAAACTACCAATACGGTTAGCTTTTAATAAAACAATAGCACCTTTTGATACCTTTAGAACTCCACCTTCAGCTGAATACTTGCACCCAAGAGACTCTAGGGTGCCAAGAGAAATTAGATTTCGCTTCAAGTCAGGAATAAAGCGAACATTGGAAAGAGTCTTGATAGTGCCATCATGAGTCTTGATCTGAATAGTACCTATTCCTGCAATCTTGCATTGGGTGTCATTACCCATCAAGACAACACCACTATCAACAGGTTCAAGAGTGGTGAATAAGTCCTTATAAGGACACATATGAAATGTACATCCAGAATCAAGAATCCATTCAGTTTTGCTCCTCTTATCAGAAGAGACAGATATCATAACATCACCATCAGAATCAGTTTCAACATTAGCAGCTTCAGCAGGATTTTTACCTTTTTCCTGCCTTTCTTGTTTCTTTTTCAAGATAAAGCAGTCGGAGATATCATGCCCAAATTTCTTGCAATAACGACAGGTTTTGTTGGATTTACGCCCTCTGGATTTGGATCTACTTTTCTTGTTACTGGTACTCCCTTTTTCTTGAGTTCTACCCCTAACACTTAAACCCTCACCCTTGTCCTCAAAGTGGATATCAAGATCAAACTTTTCTTTGGACAACAAATTAGATTTAACATCTTCAAAGGATAAGGTATCATTGTTGCTATACAACATAATTTCTTTAAAGTGTTTATAGGTAGAAGGTAATGAGACAATCAACAAAACAGCTTTATCTTCATCATCAATTTTAATTTCAATATTTTCCAAATCCATGATAATAGAATTAAACTCATTAAGATGAGATTGAATAGGAGTACCTTCGACCATACGAATCGTATATAGTCTTTCTTTGAGACGAAGCTTGTTTGCGAGACTTTTGGTCATATAAAGAGATTCCAATTTCAGCCACAAAGCAGCAGCGGTTGTTTCATTTGCTACTTCACGAAGAACCTCCTTGGACAAGCATAGTTGGATTGCTGAAAGCGCCTTTTCATCCAACTCGTCCCATTGCTCATCAGTCATGTTGACCGGCTTTTTGGCTTTTCCATCTAAAGCTTTCTTCAATCCATTCTGTGTAAGAACGGCTTTCATTTGGACTTTCCAAATAGAAAAACAAATCTTGCCATCAAACTTCTCAATGTCAAATTTAGTGACGGTAGACATATTGAATCTCTAATTAAACAAGTAGCTCTGATACCACTTGTTGGGTATCAGAAAGAATGAGCGGAATGCGGAAGCACCGGATCAAGTTAATTAGAGATAGAGAGAAGTAAGTAGAGAGACAAGAAAAATAAATACACACCAAGTTTACGTGGAAACTCCAAAGACGGAGAAAAAACCACGAGCGATCAAGAGCAAGATAATTCCACTATGTAGAAATAGGAGAGTACAAGAAGTTCTCTAATATCATGAGAACAAAGAGATAATCTCTCAAATATAGACTAAAAATACTCTCTTGAATCTTTCCTCTCTATGTATGATTTTTCTCAAGTGTGTAGATTGCTGAAACAATTGCAATTTGCTCCAAATGCTTGATGCCTTATATAGGCATTGAGAAGAAGCGTATGCACCCAGAATAAGGAAACCTGGAACAAAACAAGGAGCGAAAAAGAGGAAACCATGCATAGAATCATGGCCTAAAATCAAGGAAACGTGTTTTCCTTAAAACAGGAAATATGGAAGAAATTTGTGCCATAACTTTACAATAAAGTAAAAGTTGTTTTTAATTTATATATTTTAGAGTTAATGCTAAAATAAATATATAATTAGGAGACAATTTTCGTGTTAGAAGTCGATTTTGTAAAGTTGACTAAAGTTTAAACCTATTTTTTAAAATAGTATCATAATTATCTTAAATAAGCTCAAAGATCCATTAACATTTATACACATATCAAATTTAATAATTTTATATATAAAAATATTTAAGTCACATCAAATATATATAAAACTAAAATAACAATTCTCACCTTAAAAGATAATTTTATAAGGTGTATTTTTTTTATATTTATACTAAACATTTGGGACTGGTCTAACAATAACTCAATAGTCATATCGTGATGGTGAATATCCAAAATTTAAAATTATTATTCGTGAAGCACATATATAACACTAGATAAAATAATAACAATGTTCTAAAAGGAAGTGTCATAAGCACTTCAAATTTTTATAGACAATTAATT
Source organism: Cajanus cajan (assembly GCF_000230855.2). NCBI lineage: Eukaryota > Viridiplantae > Streptophyta > Magnoliopsida > Fabales > Fabaceae > Cajanus > Cajanus cajan. Next base: position 13,904,478 of record NC_138517.1, on the reverse strand, counting down.
ATAATTAACAATACAAATCATTATTAATTTCATAAAATATTTAATTGTCTGCTCACAAAAATCAGTAAAAACTTCCGATAAAAAATCGGTAGAAACTTTATGGTATAATCCACTACATAATATAAGTCTTAGTTGAATTAATTAATAAAACTTACACAAACACCCACATAAAATTTAATTAATTAACTTTTATTTCACTTATAAATTATGTTAATCAAGTTAACCAAAATATTAGTAGAAATACAAGTATTACACGAAGCATTCACTTAGTGTTGGTATATATACATCTCATAAATTATGAAACAAAATAAAGGTAGCTCCAGTTAATAAAGAATAGATTTATATTCCAAAAATAAAAGTTGATCCGGTTGATAAAAATTAAAAATTTATATTTCAAAAAGATGTATATTTACTTTCTATTAATATTAAGATTTTATTGATAAATAATATATATGTATATTGATAAGAATGATAAGTAAATCTATATATTTGACAGAAAATACCTGATTTGACGTGAGTATATGTAATATCTAGTATTTATATTGAATTAAAATTTTATAAATATTTAATTTATATTTTTAAAATTTATTTAAAATGTATGTAACTTCTTATTTTATTTTTAATTTATATCAAATAAAATTTAATTAATATTATTTTGTAATTATTTTATTTTAAAATTATTATTTTTTATGTTTTTTTTTTAATAATATTTAATTAATTTTTAAATGGATATGAGATAAATATGAATATATCGATATCCAACAAAGATGACAATCAGAACACAAATTTCATTTCCTCCAACTATAAAAACAAGAATAAATATAAAATACACAAACGAGAACGGGACGGGTAGAAAAAAAAAATCTACACTCACGTGGTCCATTATTATCCCTATAAAATGATAATTCTCGGAAACCTAACTCAACTTTTAAGCAGGAAAAAAGATACTTATTGTACAACATACCTTAATTTTCTTGATCCAAAATAAATGTGACTCTTTTTCTTCCCAATGTTGTTTAAATATTACATTACTAAATTCATAAACAAACTCTAGTTTACATTTTAAGTAAATTATAAATATTTTATATGAAATACTTCACTACACTTGAACAGAGTACTGACTCTGACAACGTGAGTGAAGGCCATCCATTAAATCATCATGTTGCGTACCAATTGTTACTGTAGTACTATTATTAACACGAGGGACAGCTTTTATGTAGTACTTTATTTACCACTTTGTAAATAGAGAAATCTCAACACATTCTCTAATATACTTTTTTAATAATTTTTTAATTGATCAAAATTTATTAAAATTTATAAAATTAAAAAATATTAAATAGAGTATGAAATTTACTAATTATATATATATTTTAATAATTTCTAACTAATTAAAAAAACTATTCTGACATTTTCTCATCTACATGTAAAGATTATTGAATAGAATGGTCCGGCCAAATTGAGCCACCATGTAATTTCTACTTTCAACCATTCAATTTGAATCTGCCATAATTGTTCAACTATTTGACCCCACCATCGTCCTTGCATGACTAGTGAATTTAAATATTGTGTTTACTAAGATGGATGGAATGAGTTTGGTGGAAAAGACACAACTTTAATTTTTACAACTCGATGGCGACGTTAAAGAAATTTACAATACCATGTCTACAATTGTTATATGAATCTTGTGAATATATAATAACAACTTAGTTTTATATGGATTGTTCATGTGAAATGTTTTTATACAATTATTAATCACGTAATATTGTGTAGATAATTTATAAAATATTTAACATAAATTACACTTTAGTCTCTTATAATATTTAATTTGTAATTTTATTATTTCAATTTATAATTTCATAATTTTAATATATTATTTTTATAAAATCTACAATTTTTCTTACTATTAAATGTTTATTTATTAATTATTAAAAGTACAATATTAATTATGACTTGATATTAAATAAATAATATAAAAATTAATATTTACTATATAAAAATGATAATAAGAGATGAAAATAAAATAAAAATTATAATTTAATTTAAATATTATTAAATATTAATTATTACGTTCGTCATGTGCTTGATACCAGATCTGTAATATCCCAAATTTTATTAAATAAAACAAGTTATTTTGATTTTAAATATTTATTGAGATTATTAGAAGGTTTATTATATTTTTTATTTACGTATTTTACTATTTATATATACGTATTTTACTATTCACATATACGTATTTATGTATTTATGAATAGTAAATATATTATTATTTTAATGAATAGTAAAAATAATAATATTTTAATAAAAAGTATATATGATTAGAATGCCAATCATTCGAATGAAATACGTAAGCCCTTACGTAAGTTTTCAAATAATTATATTAATATTAAATTATATTATATAATATTATGAATAGTAACTTAAGAATTGTTATAAATAAGAGACGGAGGTTTTGAAAAATGATACAATCGAAGTGGAAATTTAGAGAGAAAGATAGAGGGAGAGAGAGAAAATCCAAAAGAGGAGGTTCTGCTCAAGTTGTAACTCTTGTTTATCTAGGTAAGGGGGAGGAGAACCTTATCTTTTTAAAATTTTATATACTATTATGTATATTTATTTATGTCATTTACTTGATTATATTTATTTAGTGGGGTGCCCCTAACCTCATTATTGTTATATTTATTCAGTGAGGTGTTACTAACTTCATCTAACTCCTTAACTTTTAATTACCCTGTTTATTTATTTATGTTATTTCTATTATTTAGTGGGGTGACCCTAACCTCACTATATTTATATATTTATTCAGTGAGGTGTTCCTAACCTCATCTAACTACTTAACTTTTAATTACTATATTTATATATTTATTCAGTGAGGTGTTCTTAACCTCATCTAACTACTTAACTTTTAATTACTATGTTATTGTTATATTTATTCAGTGAGGTGTTCCTAACCTCATATAACTATTTAACTTTTAATTATTATTTGTTTATTTATTTACGTTATTATTTAGTGGGGTGTTTCTAACCTCATATATTTGTTTAACCTTTAATTACTATTACTTATTCTATGATTATTCTTATCTATAATAATTATTAATATATTCACATTTTATATTGTTTAATTATTTTATAATAATTGTCATTGTCATTTAATTAATTAGTGCTCTTAATATATTTTATTTAAATTTGTGTTATTTAATTAAAGCTTAAATAATGATTATTCTTAAATCTATTTTGAGTAAATTTTTTATGATTAATATAATTTGTTAAAATGTCTTTTACTCATTTTAAAGATAATTAATACTCTATGGCCATAGACGATAAAGTTTGAATTATTTGTAGCTGGAGGTTTAACCTTGGGGATTTAAATGAGTAAGAAATGGAGGTGGAATAATTTTTGGTTGGTGTTATAATGATGCTCATTTATCCTGACTAGTCACTACAAGTATAATTCAAATTTTATTGTATCAAGAAAATCTAATATTTAATCTGTATAAATATATATTTATATATATATATATGTTAAAATTTTATACATAAATAATTATGTTTATTCGTTCGAATTATTGTATTTATTGGATATTGTTCTTACTCCTTTCTTTTCTTTGTTCTTTTTTTTAATTAAATATATTATAAATAGATGGATCAACTTGAGATTCCAGATCATTTTGCTGTTATTGTTACTGCTGTCCTACATGGAAGGAAATTGGAATACGGAGGCTATTTGATGGATCTGTTATAACTTTACTTGTCAATCATATTATTTTAATTGTAATTTTCTTTCCGTTATGAATATGTATATTGTATTAATAGAGTAAGGAAAATGAATAATGTGTAAAATAATACGTTATTCTAAATATTTTAGAACGATATGTTATGTATTAAATTCACAAGATATTCTTTTCTTTACTTTTATTTTTATTAAATAAATATATAGATATTGTTAATGATATAATTATAAAATATTATAAAATTTTATAATTTTATATTGTATAATTTGGGTATTAGAATTAGGCGTTACATTAAATGGTATCAAAGCAACGTTCCATGTGTAACTTGGGGAAATGTGCTAACCATGTTTCTATTATTATAAACTGATCTATAAAATTACAGATGGCAGGGAGAAGGAATACCGAACTAACAGAGGCTGTACAAGCTATTAGGGACATGGCTGCCGCCTTGTTAAGGAATCAACCACCAGGAAGAACAGGAGAGTCACAAGGACTTGTAGAATTCAGAAGCAATAACCCTTCCCAATTTGATGGAGGATACAATCCTGAAAAAGCTGAATTATGGATTAAAGAAATAGAAAAAATATTTCGAGCTATGAACTGTCCTGACAACCAAAAAGTAAATTATGCAGTATTTATGTTAGTAGGAGAAGCAGAATATTGGTGGGATAGTACCAGGAGATTATTAGAAGGAGGGGGAATAATCATTACATGGGAAGTATTTAGAACCAAATTTTTTGAAAAATATTTTCCTAATGATGTTAGGAGGGCTAAAGAAATAGAATTTATGCAGTTAAAACAAGGGAATATGACAGTGGGAGAATATGCTTCTAAGTTTGAGGAATTGGGAAAATACTCTACTTTCTTTTATCACCCTGATGAGAGGATGAAGTGTATTAAATTCGAGGATGGACTTAGATCAGAATTAAGAAAGGCAGTAGGGATATTGGAAATCTCTGATTTTCCCACATTAATACACAAGTGTCGATTTTTGGAAGGTTTTGATCATAATAAGGATAATAGACCAAAATCTTTTGGCCCTCAATTTAGTAAGAAAAGGGATAATGAAAGAAAACCTTATGTTCGACCACAATGGAAACCCCAATCTTCTCAATTTGCAGGAAATTCCAGTAGGTCCATTAATAATCAAGCCAAGTGTTTTAAGTGTGGACAGGGTCATTATACTAAAGATTGTCATCTCAAAGGACCTGTTTGTTTCAAGTGTGGAAAGCCTGGTCATGTATTTTCTGAGTGTGGACAACCAAAGACGCACGTGAATATTTCCGGATCCAAACCAAGACCTTCTACAACTGGAAGAGTTTACACCATGACCGGAACTGAAGCTGCTCAAAACAACGATCTAATACAAGGTAAATGTTTCATTAAAGGCAAAACTTTAAATGTACTGTATGATTCAGGCGCAACTCATTCTTTTATCTCCAATAATTGTGTTCAATACCTCCAATTACCAATTTCTTCTTTAGAGAATAATTTGATTGTTTCAACCCCTACAAACAAATCTGTAATTGCCAATAAGGTTTGTTCAGACTGTCCTATTTTTATTGGCGATAAAAAATTTCTTGTAAATTTGATCTGCTTACCTTTATCACAATTAGATGTGATTTTAGGTATGAACTGGTTATCTTCCAACCACGTTCTTCTTAATTGTGCAGAAAAGTCTATAATATTTTCTGATCCTAAGGACCTATCGATTTCATTATCTAAACCAATAAACAAGTTTCCTTGGGGTAAAGTTCAAGGATATTTAATCTTATCCTCTATGGAAGCTAAAGAGGAAGTCAACTTGAAAGATATAGCTGTCGTTCAAAATTTTCCTGAAGTCTTTCCTAATGATATTCCTGGTTTGCCACCTGACAGAGAGATTGAATTTTCGATTGATTTAATACCTGGAACTGGACCAATTTCAATGGCACCCTATAGGATGTCACCTTCTGAATTAGTTGAGTTGAAGAAACAATTAGAGGAGTTACTTGAAAAACAATTCATACGCCCTAGTGTATCACCTTGGGGGGCTCCTGTTTTGTTAGTCAAAAAGAAAGATGGAAGCTTTAGACTGTGTGTGGACTATCGGCAATTAAATAAGTTTACCATAAAGAATAAATACCCTCTTCCTAGGATAGATGATTTGATGGATCAATTAAGAGGAGCCACTGTATTTTCTAAGATAGATCTAAGATCAGGATACCATCAAATCAAAGTGAAAGCAGAAGACATACAGAAAACTGCATTTAGAACAAGGTATGGTCATTATGAATATCAAGTAATGCCTTTTGGAGTAACCAATGCACCTGCAGTGTTCATGGATTATATGAATAGGATTTTTCGTCCGTATTTAGACCATTTTGTGGTGGTCTTTATAGATGATATCCTCATATATTCTCGAACTCATGAAGAACATGAAGAACACCTTCAAACTGTTCTCCAAATCCTGAAAGATAAACAACTGTATGCCAAACTTTCTAAGTGTGAATTTTGGTTAGAGGAGGTTAAGTTTTTAGGACATGTGATTTCCAAAGATGGAGTGTCTGTGGATCCATTTAAGGTAGAAGCAGTTCTACTATGGGAACCTCCAAAGACGGTAACAGAAATCCGTAGTTTTTTGGGTTTGGCAGGATATTACAGGAGATTCATTGAGGGATTTTCTAAAATAGCTATGCCTTTAACTCAACTCACCAAGAAAGGACAACCCTTTGAGTGGACCGAAAAATGTGAGAATAGTTTTCAGGAGCTTAAGAAAAGATTAACTACTGCACCAGTCTTAGCCTTACCCAATCCTAATGGACAATTTGTCATATTTTGTGATGCCTCAAAAATGGGATTAGGGTGTGTTCTTATGCAAGATAGAAGGGTAGTAGCATATGCTTCTAGACAGTTAAGAGCTCATGAAAGGAATTACCCAACCCATGATCTAGAACTAGCTGCCATTGTTTTTGCACTCAAAATATGGAGACATTATGTGTATGGTGGTAAGTTTGATGTTTTTAGTGATCATAAGAGTTTGAAATATTTGTTTGATCAAAAGGAACTGAATATGAGACAAAGAAGGTGGATGGAATTTTTGAAAGATTATGATTTTGAATTACATTACCATCCAGGGAAAGCCAATGTTGTGGCTGATGCACTGAGTAGAAAATCCTTACATGTCTCCTCATTAATGATTCAAGAGATGAATTTGATAGAAAAATTTAGAGACATGAGTTTATCAACTACGGTAAGTCAAGATAAAATACAATTGCATGCGGTTCAAATTACTAGTGACTTACATGAACAAATTGGTGAGGCTCAGGTAGTTGATAAATTCATTCAGAAGAAAAAGAGGTTGATAGGTCAAAAGGATGGTGAAAAGTTCGATTTAGATCAAAGAGGAGTTTTGAGATTTAATAATAGGATATGTGTACCAAATGATTCAGAAATTAAGAAAATAATTTTAGGTGAGGCACATAAGAGCAAGTTGAGCATACACCCTGGGGCAACAAAGATGTATCAAGATCTCAAAAGGATGTTTTGGTGGCCCAAAATGAAAAAGGAAATAGCACAATATGTGGCTACATGTTTGATTTGTCAAAAAGCTAAGATAGAACACCAAAAGCCAGCAGGAATGTTACAACCCTTAGATATACCTGAATGGAAATGGGACAGTATAGCAATGGATTTTGTAGTTGGTTTACCACGAACAATTCATAAGTTTGATTCCATATGGGTTATTGTGGATAGACTAACAAAATCTGCTCATTTCTTACCCATCAACATTAGGTATTCTCTAGAAAAATTGACTGAACTGTATATAAGAGAGATTGTAAGGTTGCATGGGGTACCATCTAGCATAATATCTGATAGGGATCCTAGATTCACTTCTAGATTTTGGGGAAGTTTACATCAAGCATTAGGAACTAAGCTTCGTCTTAGCTCTGCATATCATCCTCAAACAGATGGACAATCAGAAAGAACCATACAATCCCTAGAAGATTTATTGAGAGCTTGTGTGCTAGAGAATTCTGGTAGTTGGGACAAATACTTGCCTCTGATTGAATTCACTTATAACAACAGTTTCCATTCTAGCATAGGTATGGCACCCTATGAAGCTTTATATGGAAGAAGGTGTAGAACTCCTTTGTGCTGGTTTGAAACAGGAGAGAATTTAATCTTGGGTCCTGAATTGGTGCAACAAACCACGGAAAAAATCAAAATGATTCAAGAAAAATTGAGAATGACTCAAAGCAGACAAAAAAGTTATGCTGATAAAAGAAGACGACCTCTTGAATTCCAGGAAGGTGATCATGTATTTTTGAAAGTTACACCAACAACTGGTATTGGTAGGGTAATGAAATCAAAGAAACTCACTCCTCGATTTATTGGTCCTTATCAAATCCTTAGAAAAATAGGTCCTGTTGCTTACCAAATTTCTCTACCACCTTTTCTTTCTAATCTCCATAATGTCTTCCATGTGTCTCAGTTAAGAAAATATATTTCTGACCCTTCTCATATAATAATGCCTGATACAGTACAATTAAAGGATAACCTTACATTTGAAACAATGCCTGCACAGATCGCAGACAGGAGGATCAAGCAGTTGAGAGGCAAACAGATTGCACTGGTAAAGGTAATCTGGAATGATGTTACTGGAGATGCTACTTGGGAACTCGAAGAAGAAGTTAAGAAAAATTATCCTTACTTATTTTAAGCAATAAAAATTTCGAGGACGAAATTTCTGTAAGTAGGGAAGAATTGTAATATCCCAAATTTTATTAAATAAAACAAGTTATTTTGATTTTAAATATTTATTGAGATTATTAGAAGGTTTATTATATTTTTTATTTACGTATTTTACTATTTATATATACGTATTTTACTATTCACATATACGTATTTATGTATTTATGAATAGTAAATATATTATTATTTTAATGAATAGTAAAAATAATAATATTTTAATAAAAAGTATATATGATTAGAATGCCAATCATTCGAAGGAAATACGTAAGCCCTTACGTAAGTTTTCAAATAATTATATTAATATTAAATTATATTATATAATATTATGAATAGTAACTTAAGAATTGTTATAAATAAGAGACGGAGGTTTTGAAAAATGATACAATCGAAGTGGAAATTTAGAGAGAAAGATAGAGGGAGAGAGAGAAAATCCAAAAGAGGAGGTTCTGCTCAAGTTGTAACTCTTGTTTATCTAGGTAAGGGGGAGGAGAACCTTATCTTTTTAAAATTTTATATACTATTATGTATATTTATTTATGTCATTTACTTGATTATATTTATTTAGTGGGGTGCCCCTAACCTCATTATTGTTATATTTATTCAGTGAGGTGTTACTAACTTCATCTAACTCCTTAACTTTTAATTACCCTGTTTATTTATTTATGTTATTTCTATTATTTAGTGGGGTGACCCTAACCTCACTATATTTATATATTTATTCAGTGAGGTGTTCCTAACCTCATCTAACTACTTAACTTTTAATTACTATATTTATATATTTATTCAGTGAGGTGTTCTTAACCTCATCTAACTACTTAACTTTTAATTACTATGTTATTGTTATATTTATTCAGTGAGGTGTTCCTAACCTCATATAACTATTTAACTTTTAATTATTATTTGTTTATTTATTTACGTTATTATTTAGTGGGGTGTTTCTAACCTCATATATTTGTTTAACCTTTAATTACTATTACTTATTCTATGATTATTCTTATCTATAATAATTATTAATATATTCACATTTTATATTGTTTAATTATTTTATAATAATTGTCATTGTCATTTAATTAATTAGTGCTCTTAATATATTTTATTTAAATTTGTGTTATTTAATTAAAGCTTAAATAATGATTATTCTTAAATCTATTTTGAGTAAATTTTTTATGATTAATATAATTTGTTAAAATGTCTTTTACTCATTTTAAAGATAATTAATACTCTATGGCCATAGACGATAAAGTTTGAATTATTTGTAGCTGGAGGTTTAACCTTGGGGATTTAAATGAGTAAGAAATGGAGGTGGAATAATTTTTGGTTGGTGTTATAATGATGCTCATTTATCCTGACTAGTCACTACAAGTATAATTCAAATTTTATTGTATCAAGAAAATCTAATATTTAATCTGTATAAATATATATTTATATATATATATATGTTAAAATTTTATACATAAATAATTATGTTTATTCGTTCGAATTATTGTATTTATTGGATATTGTTCTTACTCCTTTCTTTTCTTTGTTCTTTTTTTTAATTAAATATATTATAAATAGATGGATCAACTTGAGATTCCAGATCATTTTGCTGTTATTGTTACTGCTGTCCTACATGGAAGGAAATTGGAATACGGAGGCTATTTGATGGATCTGTTATAACTTTACTTGTCAATCATATTATTTTAATTGTAATTTTCTTTCCGTTATGAATATGTATATTGTATTAATAGAGTAAGGAAAATGAATAATGTGTAAAATAATACGTTATTCTAAATATTTTAGAACGATATGTTATGTATTAAATTCACAAGATATTCTTTTCTTTACTTTTATTTTTATTAAATAAATATATAGATATTGTTAATGATATAATTATAAAATATTATAAAATTTTATAATTTTATATTGTATAATTTGGGTATTAGAATTAGGCGTTACAAGATCAATATTACAATTTTAAATATCAGACTATTTAAGTGTTGGATCAAATGTAAAATTTATAAATTTGAAAAATCAAAATTGTGAAATTGAAAATTTTTGAGACCAAAATCACAAATCAAATATTATAAATGATCAAAAATACAATTGAGTGAAATAACTATTAAAAAATTAATATGATTTTATTATATATAATAATTTTATATTAATACAATAATGAGTATATCTTTATATTTTCGGTGTATTATAATTAAATTTATATAATATTAAATTCCTAATTAAAGTGAAAATAAAGCTAAATCATGTAGGTGATGAATTCTTCTAAATTCACCCTAACGCCACATTATCTGCTTGGTGGACAATCTAAAGGGAAATTCTGGACTCTTTTTAGAGACTTGTAGAATAATTGTAATTAAATGAAATTGTTTATAATCCAGCTCTGTGTATAAATTCTCAAAGTGAATTTCTGTTGATAGTCTTAATGTTGAGAAAAAAATTTAAAATTTTGAATTAAAATCTGAGATATTATTTAAATTTTTTAAAAAAATATTTGATTCTTTTAGGATATTGTTTAGAATTGAAATATATTGTATTTATTTTAGAGATTTGTTTCCTCTTTTAAATTGTGATGTAAGTTCAATAAATAGAGATTCTTGAGATGAGAAGAATCACCTGACCTATAGAGGGGGTCACCGCCTTAAATGAGAGAGGAGGTTATACGAAGGAGGGTTTCCAAGTTTCGCCAGAAAACTTGTGAGGAAAGGATTTTCAAGTTTCACCCATAAAACTTGTGAGAAAGGAGATTTTAAGTTTAACCCACAAAACTTGAAGGGAGGATTTTTATATATATGTAATACATTTTGAGATAAATAATCAACATTCTTGTAGACATAGGCATGAGAGACTAAACCATGTTAAATAAATTTGTGTGATCCTTTCCTATTTCTTTTATGGTGTTATTTTAATATATTTTCATCATCATTATTGTACGTAAAAGAAAAGAAGACTTTTTGTTCTCAACAGTGGTATCAGAGCCGATGGTCTGATCAGGTGACCGACTCGATGAGTATGATGGCTGGCAGGTGAATCCAAGTTTAGGATCCCTTGTGTCGGAAGTCTTCTTAAACGGTGGAGAGTTAGGAGGCGTGTCCCGCTGTCATGGGGGAGGTCATGATGGAGCGGCAGTGGAAGCACTCAGAGCGTGACTGAGCTCTATGGGCCACCATCGGATAATACTCGTAGTTTTCGCTGCAGGGGAAGGGTCAAACCGTGGTCCTTTGTTTGAGAGGAGGATTGTTGAGATGCAAGCAAAGTCCCACATCGTTCAAACAAGATGATGGACATGGGTTTATATACACATAATTGTCTCCATTGGTGAAAGGCCTTTTGGATGATGTCCAAAAGAAAAACCGTGAGGACTTGGGCCCAAAGCAAAAAATATCTTACCAATGTGGAGACATGTGTATGTGTGTGGTAACCCGCGGTATCCAACAAGTGGTATCAGAGCTCATGGTTTGTGGAGCCTGGTGACCTGTCACTTGAGTATTAAATATTGACATACAATGATTCCAATACCCAAAAAATGGAGACAAGGAATATTGCAGAGTAAAAGTATGATTGAAGCTGATTGTGACAAGCATACGTGACAACAAGGTTAAATTTGAAAATTTTAATAGGTGGAGGAATTGTTGGGAAAACAATTCAAATTTTCAAATTCAAATCTCTGAGATATTATTTAGATTTTAAAAGATAGTGATTCTTTTAGGATATTATTTAGAATTTAAATATATTGTATTTGTTTTAGAGATTTGTTTCCTCTTTTAAATTGTGATGTAAGCTCAATAAATAGAGACTATTGAGATGAGAAGAATCACACGACTTATAGAGGGGATCACTGTCTTAAATGAGAGAAGAGGTCATATGAAGGAGGGTTTCCAAGTTTCGCCAGAAAACTTGTGAATAAAGGTTTCCAAGTTTTGTCATAAAACTTGTGAACAAGGATTTTCAAGTTTCGCCAGAAAACTTGTGAAGAAAGGATTTCCAAGTTTCTATATATATATATAAACATTTTGAGATAAATAATAAACACCCTTGTAGACATAAACATGAAGGGCTAAACCACGTTAAATAAATTTGTATGATCTTTTCCTATTTTTTTTATGGTGTTATTTTAATATGTTTCTCATTATCATTATTATACGTAAAAGAAAAAAAAAATTTGTTCTCAACACTTAATATATAATTGACATCTTATCTAATAGCTAGTATTGAAAATATCCTTTTTTTTTCTTTTTTTTTATTTATAAAAATCTTATCTAATTTTAATTTGGGTGTGTTTGATTAAAAGTTAATCTGGACATATTTATATCATATATCTTTCCTTTTCACAAGTTGAGGTAACAAATTAACATCAACAAATAGTCTCTCATGAAAAAGCATATCTATTAGAGCAGACAATCTAGGAAGAATATTGTATATGTGAGTCATCAAATGTCTTATACGAAATGACAATGCTTTACTTCGTGATAATATTATACACAAAAATTCTGTTTTCATAAGGAGATACATATCCGTCGGTGCCCATTGGCATTGGTAAAAAAAATAATTATTTTTTTAAATGATGCATGTGTTTGAATGTCAATATTTGTCGTATATCAAACATGACCAACTTACCTGAATGATGTATTTTGTTTTGATTTGAAACATAATGGAATTCTGAGCTAGATGGTGTGCAAAATTATCAAAGATCTAAACTAACATTCAAACTTTGGTGCTACAAACTAAAAGAAGAAACAAACGTCAAAATCTAAAAATACTTTATGACATTGGACATTGTATTTGACCACGATTTTACTACTTCTTTTTTACTTGTTGAATAATACAGTGCTATTTTCCTAGATGAAATATAAAAAAAAAAGATAATAATATACCCTTGGTAATAGAAATTTTAGTAATCAATGAGTGAAAGGTATTTTGATAACACACTCTTTTCAAGTGAAATTCATATAGATGTCATTACATAATAAGATTTGTTTGATAAGTTAGACACACGTTATTTCATAAAAGCTTCACTTAGTAATAAAAAAAAATGTGGCTGCTAAAAGAGTGATGCAGAGATTTGCTTTTATACAACATGTTCTCTCTAATAAGTGACTAGTCAACTAGCCAAACGTAATAATTTAGCTTCATTTTCAAGAACTTTATCACTCTTCCTTTCCAAATTCCAATTCACATTCAACTTTTCATTCTTTCACAACAACAAAATTTGTTATTAATGATAATTATTTAATAGAAATAATTTAATTACTGCCATATGTAAAAATATTAATGACTAATATATAATAGCCACTAAAAATGTATTTATATTATACTAAAGTTTATTATTAACGACAATTATTTATTAGAAAAAACTTAAGTCCCACATCGATTAGAGATAAGATAATTAAATAGTACATAAGTGAGTAATAACTATCACCTTACAGGTTCATTTTATAGGGTTGACTCCTAATTCACTATTCTAAATTGGTATCAAATCACTCATTATTACCATGTTCAATAGTGCTATAAAACAATTAGAGAACAACTTTCACCTTATAAATCTCACATCTAAAAGACAAGACAATTAAAAAAATAAATTAAAAAATATATAAATAAAAGAGAATTCTCATTTTACAAATCCCACGTCTAGTAGAGATAAAAAAGTATATAAGTTATGAATTTAGAAAATGAAATTATAGGAATAAATTATTTAAAGTAAAGGAGACAATTGAAAAAAATAACTTTTAATAGCCTTTAAAATGGTTACTAGAATTGCCATTTTATATAAATGTCGGTAATAGTATTAGTGACACTGGATACACCAACCATTAGTTAAATGCTGGTAAAAAAAATAATGGTCATTTATATGGCCGCTAAATAATAAATTAATTGCCACAAAAAATTAATTTTGGTATAGTGTTTTTTAAATCAAATATCACTTGTGTAGATTATGAGAGAAAATTATGCTCAAACTAGGATAGTTACATGTGAAAAAAAATTCTTCTAAATATTTATTATAAATATCTAACTCTAAAACTATCATCCATAAAATTAAAACAATTCTGCATGGTATAAATTTTGATTTTGAATATAAAATAAATTGTGATAGAAAAGAAATATCTATTTTTTTTATGTATTTACAATTTAATTTCAACATAGATTATTCATTGATTTTGATGATGAATATTTTATATCAATATTATTTATTTAAAAAAATTAAAACTTAAATATACTTAGTCTTTAGAAGTAAGATAAATTTATTTTTAATATATTAAATGTAAAACTATTTTTTTAGTCTTCAAGTTATCAATAATCTAATATATTTAGATAATTATGTAACATTAACTAGGTTTAAAGTGATATTTTGATTAACAAAAATATTAATAGATAGATTTTATGTAATAGTATTTAATAGATATTTTATGATAAAATTTGAGTATAAAAATTAAAATAAATTTTTAAAAATTATAGGGATCAAAAGGATATATTTTTAAATTTAAAAGATTAAAAATAAGTTTATTTTAAATTTAAATGACTAAGATCATATTTAAGAAAAAAATTAATAAACAAATAACTCCATATTAATTAGACATAACCCCAAGCGTGTGGTTCAGCGGTAGGGGTTGATCCACGCTTAAGCGTGAGGTGCCTCCAACGTAGCGAGGAGATTAGTCATTGCTGTCGGCGGCGAATACTCCAAGGACGAAAAAAAAAAAAAAAATTAATTAGACATGAGCAGCTCTACATTAGTTGATACATTGCTTTGAATAATTACATTTACATACTCTAATGTACAATGATAAAGTTTGGTTTTCTTATAAAGTGAGAAAAGATAACAAGATAAAAACGAAATGGCACATAATGTTAGCAGCATGCCTAAAACACTACAAATTTGTCCTGTGTGGTGTCGAATTGCACCATATATTCGGCAAGAAATGTGCATTTAGAGGGTCCATCTGTTGGATGTGACTTCCACAGTCACACCCACAAATTAAAAGAACTCTAAAACCTCACGCCTTTACCCTTATATAGTATACTACATTACATGCCCCTCCAATTTCTCAAACCCCTTCTTCTCACTCTTCCTTTCACACCCTTCAAATGGCTCAGGTACCATCTTTCATTTCCTCTTCCTTCCATTCCTTATTCACTTCTTTTCTTACATATTTACCATTATCATTATTTATACATGTGTTGTATGTATGATCGGTTCATAGAAATAATTTAAAGTTTATACAATTATTTGGTTTTTGTCCATTTTTTTTTCTTACCCTTTTTCTCTCTGCATGTTATCCCTCACTGGATCCATTACAGAAGGTTGTGTTAAAGGTTTTGACTATGACTGATGACAAAACAAAGCAAAAGGCTATAGAAGCTGCTGCAGATATCTTTGGTGGGTTGGTAGTAAAAC
This sequence comes from Cajanus cajan, assembly GCF_000230855.2. Taxonomy (NCBI): domain Eukaryota; kingdom Viridiplantae; phylum Streptophyta; class Magnoliopsida; order Fabales; family Fabaceae; genus Cajanus; species Cajanus cajan. The sequence goes on along the minus strand of NC_138517.1, from coordinate 13,888,629 downwards.
CCAATTTTTTTTATTTATTTTTTTTTATATGAATTCGTGTTAATGTAATAGAAGTTATGTGACCAAAGACTAATTGATCTGTTTAATTTTGGTGGTTTGATTGATCCACAGGGGTTGATTCAATTGTTGCTGATGTGAAGGAGCAGAAGTTGACAGTGATTGGCCAAATGGACACAGTGAAAATAGTGAAGAAGCTGAAGAAAGTAGGAAAAGTTGATATAATATCAGTTGGACCTGCAAAGGAAGAGAAGAAGGAAGAAAAGAAAGAAGAGAAAAAGGAAGAGAAAAAAGAGGAGAAGAAAGAGGAAAAAAAGGAAGAGAAGAAGGAGGAGAAGAAGGAAGAAAAGAAGGAAGAGAAAAAATAGAAACAATATTATTCATTTTCGGCTTTTTTATTTATTTTTTCTTTCTGATTCTACACCCTTCTCTTTTTTATTTTGTTTTCCATATTTTCCCATTTTCAGAAGCCTTTGTAAGCTACTAAAATTGTTCATAGAGTCTTTTCATTTTTGCTCATCTCATGTGGGTTAATTTCTTATTGAATCTGCTGCTCACAAACCCTTTTAACCATGGATCAATCTTCAATTGTCAAGGTGGAAATGAGTTTTAATATTAAGAAATGTATATAAAAAAAAAAAAGTTGGCCAATGGAGAAAAAAAAAAAAGAGAATATTTATTTTTATTTCTTCCTTCTCTATTTCATATTTTTTATAATTGGTTTGCCTTCAAAATTATTATTATTATAACAAAAAAATCGTTGTAAATGATTTTAGCTTAACAACATTATTCTTTTGTTTTGTTATGTTATGGTTGTGCAAGTGAATCATGTGACTTGTGACTATGATAATATCGATGTTTTTTTTTTTTTTTGGTGCTGATGAACAGAAACCAAGAAATTTTCGGTCATCAAGAAATTCCCCCTATTGGTGGTGGGTCGTTTGATCTTAGCTGAATGGCACCAAAGTCCAAAATGGCTACCGAAGCCACCATTCCAAATAAGTGTTTTGGGAACACAAAACTGGCTTACCAATTATTCTTCTGAGAGGAATGTGCTCGATGAAACTAGCTCTAGTTGAAATTTATGAAGTTGAGAGTTAGAAAATTAGAAAAGTTAATTAATTGAAATTGAAATAGGTGTAAGTTAGTTTCTAAATTGTAAAATGATATAAAAGATATTTACTTATTTGAAGTAAAAAAATTCAAATAATCTAACGAGAATAAAAGGGGAAAAAAATAGTAGCTTATCATGAATTTTAAAATAAAGTTACTAAAATAAGTTTGAATATTAAATAAATTTATTTTGATGAAATTAGTTTCAATAGATTACACTGACAAAATGCTTTACCAAGTTACACTAACATCTCCTATTCTTTTAAGATTTATAGTAGCCTCCCTTGTAAGTAGTCACAATCTAATGTTTTTCAAATAATGAAGGGAGATTAAAGTAATGTATATGATATGGGATGTTAGTGTAATGTTTTTCAAACGATTAAAAGAGATTATTGTAGAGGTAGAAATATAAGGGATGTTAGTGTAATTTTGTAAAATTTTAGAGTGTTAGTATAATTTATTTAATTAGTTTATAATTCACACACACTTTTCCTTTATAATATTTTATTATCTTTTTAACATTATTTTTAATTATTAATGACTAATTTCTCTAAAAATCATAAATTTCAATGAGTTAATTTTAATTTAGTGGAGAGACTCACAAAAATTTATATTTTCAATGAATTTGATAAAAATAAGTACATTATTAGTAAAATACTAATTTTTTTCATAATAAGTGTTAAAAAAAAAATCTTTAATATAATTGTTATTTTAGTTTTTTTAATGTAATTTTATTATTTTTAAATTTTAAAAAAAATCTAATTACCTGAATTTTCAAGATTAAGGAAGTTGGTGATTATCTGGAAGGAAGTATTTTTTTCTTTTCAATTAATTTATACTCTTAGTAACATTTTAAAAAAAGTTATTGTGTTACATTAATTTTTACAAAGAAGAAAATAATAAAGTTAATTAAATAAATTATTATTTCATTTGTTTATCAGTTTTTAATCTCCAGTAAAAGAAATCAGGAAAAGATTATTTATGAGATAGACAAAATATTAATTAAAGAGTGTAGTTAAAATATTGACGTAAAAATATCTCTCCGAAAAATTGAGTATCTAAGAAAAATACTATGCCTATTTATTTTCCCCTCTTAATGACTTTCATGCGTCATCGTTTTTTTTTTTGTTTTTTTTTTTATGAGCTGCGTCATTGGTAGTTATTTTTGAATATTTAAATGATCAACTTTGAGATTTTAAAATTTAAATAATGAAAGAAGTTTTATTTATTTATTTATTTATTACCGTTTTGGAGACCTTACTTGAAATCTATGTTTTTGTTTTATAAGCTCTCAAAGTTAATAATAAAAAAACAAAAACCAACTATTAGTGGCATGGAGAGATGGAAAAAGAAAGAAAAAAAAATCACGAAAAACTTTGTTACATTAAAATAAACTAAAAAGTAACACGTTAATTTCTTTGAAGAGGATTGTATACTATTTAAAATAAAGAGAATGACAAAATATTTAAATTAAACATGTATTAAAAATATAACTCACCCTTAGGATTTTCTTCAACCACTTCAATTTGCTTCTCTGTTTTTGTCTTTTCAAAAATTATTGATTTTTATAAATTATGGTAATTTGATAATTTTTATAAGTACAAATTTAGAATATTATTTAAATGATTTTCTTAATATTTAAAAATCTGGCTTCTGTAAACAAATTTTGACAATGTATCCAAAATTTGATATGCAAAAATACATTTTATGTTGAATTAATAAAATTTAATCTTTGAGAAAAATTATTAAAAGTGAAATATTATCTCATATATTAATAATATTATCGGAGCTTAATAGGCTTATCGTTGAATAATACATTTTGGGCATCAATTACGTTCTCCTCATAGCGGGCCATAAGCAATAATGACGGTACTATACCACCCAACATATTTTGGGGCTTAGTACTATTGTTAGGTCAAAATATTCCTAATCAATATTATGCAATGGTGAAAATTTTAAATTTTTTTGTACCCTTTTACTATTTACTACTTACCAATTTCTGCTGTTAAAATATAGTTCTAGGGGTCAAATAATCATCGTAAGTTCTCATATGTCTTTGTAAGAGTAGGTTGGTTCCAATTTACTTTATTTTAGTATTTAATTTAATTAACTTTAATTGAATTGAATTTAGTTGGGTTTGTAAATTTCTTTTAAAGTCACTCAACTCCCCACTCAACTCAAATCAAATTTTGGCTATGAGAAGTCAACGTGTTAAATAATTAAAAAATAAATATATTTTAAAAAGTAGAAACAAATAAAGAAATAAGAAAAAAAAGGAAAATATTTATTCAAATTTTAATTTATGATTTAAAGTGAAAACAATATGAAAAATCACAAATAGACAAACATTATGTCATTATTAGTTAACAGGTTTGAATTACATAATAAATGAAATGAAATTTTTTTTTTATTTTATGTCCTTTTCAATTTATTCCATTAACTTATTACTATAATATTTGATAAAAAAAATAAAATTATATAATAAAATATAATATGCATTATGTTGTATATAGTGTTAATAATTTAATAATTTATTATATATCAGACTAAATCAATTTATCATATAATAAATTATGACCTATTATCCAATCTAATTATAATTTGATAACATAAAAATTACTTTACTTAACCCAACGCATAAAAGTGTAATCGAAGTAGTTGACATTTGCATGTAAAATTTAATTGATATAAACATATTTAAATTGTTAAGATTTAATTTATAAAAAATATTTTTGATACAATTTATTTGAATGCTGTGAATTAGACATGATTGAATTAGAATTTTAGAGAGGAAAAAAATGAAATAAAATATTTTAATTATTTTGGATAAATTAACAATAGAAGAATGTGTAGAATTTGTATTCCACTCTTCAAAAGACGTAAAAATGGATAAAAATAATTGTATTTTTTTTTAAGTTTTGAAAATTAAATATTGTTATAAAACACTATAAGAATTAATACACATACAAAAAGTCTCGATATATTAAATATATACGTATTTAAAATATATTTATTAATTTTAAATAAGATTTAATAATATATATTATATGTTATTAAAATTTATATTTATATTTTTTAATAACATATCAACATATATTATATTTATATTATAAATAAAAATAATTTTAATCATAAATATTATATCATTATATAGTATATTCCTATCAAATAATTCTTTTATGGTGAAAATTAAAAGAAGATGTTATTTTTTTTAATAAATAAAGGGTATAGACGATTAAGACTTGTTTAGGATAACTATACTTTTGTATTCTTATATTTTATACATTTTACCCCCTCTCTTTCCTATTCATTCAAATAAGTGTAGAGAATTCTTACAGTTCATTTCTTTTTATTTGCATTCATCAAACTACATTTTTTTTTCTTTTTTGTTTATACTATTTCTATCCAATTTTTATTTTAAAATCTATTTCCTTTCTCATCCAAGAAAAACATTCAGATAATAATAATTATTATTAATTTTGATTCCCAATAAATGTATGCTTTTTCGGAAGCCATCCTATTTGAGAAACCACAAACATTAAACATAAACACCTCTCACAGTTATTAATGAACATTCAAACCTTAATTTTTTACATTTAATTTTAACAAAATCTAACATAAAAATACAAAATAATAAGAAATTATAATTAATGATTAGATCAATAAAATTCATCTTTTAATATAAAATTATTGATTATATAATAATTGATAAAAAATTATATTAGTGTATTATATATATATATATATATATATATATATATATATATTATATTATAAAATTACTGTATAAACAATGTTTACGGTGGACACACTCATGGTTGTGGACCTCCAAGTTCATTTGTCTATCTACACATGATGCAAGTGTGCAGAGTAATATCCACAAAAATTTATTGTCCAGCAATTTTACAGAGAAACACTAGACTTTTTAGAATAACAAGGTGTAGTAATTTTTTTAAAAAAAAAGACTGTTTAATTTGTTGCCTTACTGAATGTGTAAAGAAATAAATAAATTCAGTACATAAATATGGAGTATTTTTATTTTTATTCTTTTGTAACAAAGGAAGCTAAATATCGAGTATGACCATGGATTACTTTAGCATCTCCCTGTTGATAATTTTATGCGAAGTAATGGGTCCCTAGTGACTTTAGTGATGATATTTATGAAATACAAAGGGTCCCCTTCTGCAGTGACTCGTGAATTCTGGCATATAACAGGTGATATTGTACTTGGAATGATCACAGATATGTACAACACCGTGAATCAGTCATATCTCTTTATGACGCTGAATTTAACATCAACAGTGAATCTGGATGCAGACTTTAACCTGCAATAAATAAGAGAGAAATTCCAATTGCAAGTTCGCAATGTTGGTTCAAGTTTTCGGACCAAATGGATGATTATTGTGGCTACTTACCTTAGAATACCTTGCCCATAACGGCACACCAATAGTTTATGTTTTAATTGCGTTCATAAATTATGTTACTACTACCCACCACATGGGATTAACTAAAATTTAGATAATAGTTATTGTAGTCACCCAATTTTATCTGAAAAATATTAATTTTGTTTTAAAAAAAATAACAAAAAAGGTATATACAAGAAAGAATAAAAAAGATAAAATATGAAAGCTAAATGTAATACCTCAATTTTTTATTTTTATGGAGGGTAATTTAGTAATTTTCATATGATTTTAGTAGTCCAGAACGAGCTGTTCCAACCTTCCAAAAAGAACTATAAATTCTAGTTCAGAACTGGCCGTTCCAAGCTACTAAAACGAAATATAAATTCTAGCCCAGAATGGGCCATTCCCAAACTGGAACGGGCCGTTCCAAGCTACTAAAACGAAATATAAATTTTAGCCCAGAATGGGTCATTCCTAAACTGGAACGGGCCGTTCCAAGCTACTAGAAATAACTATAAATTCTAGTTCAGAACGGACCATTCCCAAACTACCAAAATACCTCTAAATTCTAACCCAGAACGGGTCGTTCCTAAACTAGAACGTGTCGTTCCAAAAATGACCATTGTGAGTAAAGATGCAACCTCAGAACAGTCATTCTCTCAGAACGGGTCGTTCCGGTCACTCCTGAAAGTCTATAAATAGCGGCCCTTGGCCTTCCTACACACACATCTCCACTTTGGACTAGAGGGAGCCTAGAGGAAGAGACCTGCAAGTATTACAACTTCTTGAACGAAGAATAGTGAGTATATTGAACTCACTTCTTTTTATTATTATTATTATTATTATTATTTATATTAATAATATATGTCATTTTAAAAAAGATTATTTGTCATCTTAAAGACTTATTTAAATTCAAAATATGATTAAGTATCAAAATTTAGTGTTAGAATATTCAATATAAATATTTGAAATATTGTATCAAAATTTTATCGGAGAAATGGTTAATTAGATGTGACATCTTTTTAACCTTTGAATTTAAAATATAAGTTGTGACAACTTGATATCTTTAAATTTTTTCTCCAAAAACAAAATTTCCAACCAAAAATCTATTAAGATAATAATATCTATAGTAATAATTATAATTAAAATTTTATTGAATTGATTTTGGTGTATACCTTAATCAATTTTATATATTTTTAGGGTGAATGAACTGAGACAATTTAAGAATCCTATATTTAACAAAAATAAAATTTAATTAAAAAATATCAACACACAAATATTTTTTACATAGAACTACGTGACTCTGATTCTTATTACACATGGAGATACGTAAGAGCAAGAAATAAATCTTGTCGAGCCAAAAAATAAAAAAATATATTATCTTCCTTTTTATATAACAATAATAATTTTAACATTTTTTTAATGCATTAGTTATATAAAATATATTTGATCATTTTAGTGAGATAAATATTTTATAAATTATAAATAATTTGTTTAATTAATTAAAGGTAGTTGACTTAGGACGAACGTTGTGAGGTGCTAATACCTTCCTTACACGTAATCGACTCCTGAACTCAAAAATTTGATTTTCGTAGACTATTTTCTACTTTATAGTTTTTCTAATGTTTTTCCGTAAAAAATAACATTGCTGACGACTCCCCATTTTTTTAATTTATTTTTCGTTATCCCGTCGCGATCTCGGTTGCGATAGATGGCGACTCCACTAGGGACTATTTTTGAGAGTCAAGCCTATAATAATTAGTTAAACTAATTAATAATTTTTAAAAAATGTTTATCTCACTTTTATTTTATTTTATTTTTTGTTTATGTTCCTTATTTGTTGTTTATCTTATCTGCATGAATTATATAAATATGTGTTGTGTAATTTGAACTTTAGGATAAAAGAATTTTATTTTTTATATTATATGTGTTATGTTTTGTAGATTGGATAGTATAGGGTTGCTCCCTTCACACATTTCACTTGCACAATTTCACAATTTCACACACGTTTATGAGTGGGGTCCTATGCCCGGACTTGAGTGCAACTTATGATAAGTAAGAGGTTGAGTAATGGTAACCTTCTTGATGTACATCTTGTTTGGTTATTATGAAGGCCTCACCTAGAGTTTGATCCTTTCAAGGGTATTATCACCTCTAATAGTTTACCTATTATTGTGACTAATATCCTAAGAAGGGTTATTGGCTCTAGGAACCTGTTTTAGAACTATAGTCCCACCCTTTTGAGAGGAACACATATTAGTAGTAAATAGAGTTTTAAACTTAGGGATGCCCTTATTAAGTATCACATGAGCAAATTCTACCTCTATGTTCGAATGACGCAAAAAAAAAAGAAGAGAAAATTTTATTCCATTTCATAATACACATCATACATTTATCTTTTAACTTTTATCATATTTCACGCCCCTTCAATATAACACTCATCACAAAAAAAACTATTCATGCATGCATTCATCTACATTTCATAATTCATTCATGATATGCATTTTACATCTTTGCATAAAAAATAATATTCTATGAAATCATTCATACAACTTTAAAAGATTGCAATTGTCATCATTATTGACACTTTTATTTTTTTAAAGAAAATGAATAAAGTTCTCTCTTGCATAATTCAAAGTAAGATCATTATTCTATTTGAGCATTTAGTCTAAAATGTATCTCATAACATTCAATATTTTCATAATTTTTCATGACATTCACGCATAAACATTATTTAGATTAAGTAATCATGTTAAGTATATTCATTAGGTATATCCATCGTCTTTTCTTGTCATTCTCCATGATTGCATTCATTCTCACTTTATCCTTGCGAATCAAATGTATTTGTTTCTCTATAAAATAAAAAAAACAAAAAAACAAAAAAAAACAATTTTTTTCTTCATTTCAAATTCTTCATTCCAACATTTTTCTTTTATACATGCGTTTCATAGTAAAATAAAGGTCTAACTGATTGCTCACTCATGTTATTTTAAAAAAAAAACTATCTAATTTGATTATTTTCTTTTAAGGAAGATGTCAAGCAACAAATTTATGCAATGTCTCAAAAGAAAAAAGAAAAAATAGGAAACAAAGAAAAACGGGGAATAACATGAAATTATTGGTCTCACTTACATTTAATTTTCAATCGAAAAGATGAGCTCTCTGACAATTTAACTTGTCAATTGACATGGTTTTAAAACCATTGTTAACCTTTTGAAGTATTTATTTCATCAACATGCATAACAAGTTGTGTTGTTATCTTCATTGTCATAAATTGTCTTTGTCCCATTACATCTCATAGTTTCCTCATTATTCTTTCAAAAAATAAAGAGTTTGTCCTTATAAAAAGTCAAGTCTGTTGTATGATTCTCAATTAGAAAGTTTGGCAATAGAAATTTGAAGATTTCTTGTCGGGGCAAATTTATCATTTTATGAGTATTTGTCCAACTAGCTACCACATTTCATGGAGACAAGTCTTATGAGCAAAAAAAAAAGTGAAAAAAAAATGTAAAGTCCGTTAGACTGAAAACTTAAAAGGACGGTCTAAGCAAAAGTTAGGACAAACAAAAAAGAAAAAAAAAATAAAAAGAAAAGGAGTAACATGGAGTCCATTAAGTAGGATTAACCTTTCAAAAATAAGCAATCGAGATTTGAAATAATGTATGACCATGTTTCTCTATCTCCAAAAATATATATCACTTGCCACCCAAATTTGAGCATAAAAATGAAATTTTATTCAATTACCTCAAACAAGGCTCGCCCTCAAAATAAGGGCAACATAATGCTCACATTTAATTCAGCTTGTTCATGATTGTAATATTATCAAATTTTTACTCTTCTTAAAATAGTAATCTAAATTTTTAGTTATTATATATATATATATATATATATATATATATATATATATTTAATAGAGAATAAGTAAAATATTTTATATAATTACAATATATTAAATTTTTAGTACAAAATTTTCAGTAAAATAAAATAGAATTATATAATATTTATTCACAATTTTATTATTATTATTAATTTTTAAGACTCTTAAATTTAGTTAATATATTTAAAATGAATAGGTAAATACTGGTAGGTTATTTTTTTATTTATATTTAGTAAACTAAATATATATATATATATATATATATATATATATATATATGATATCCAATTATATTATAAATATTTATAATATCTTATTATAATTAGATAACAAAACAACTTATTATAAGGTAATAGATAAATAAAGTGGAATGGTTCGATGGTTTGTGCAGTTATGCATAGAGACTATAAGGTGTAGGTCACAGGTTAAACTTTTGTTGGGTCTTTATATATACCTATTTTAGTAATGAAACAAGTTTTTTTTCAAATATATACACGTGCAGTATATATGTACAGACCTATATATATATATATATATATATATATGCAATAATAATAATGTACAACACTATATATATATATATATTATATAATAATAATAATAATAGTAATTTGCAATGCTATCTATATAATGTACAACACTATCTATATATATATATAAAATAATAATAATAACTTATACGGAAAAGGCATCACAAATCAGAACCAAACGGAGTAGATAATCAGAGATAATATCACAAATCAGAACCAAACGGACGGGCCTATTTAGTGAATGGAATTCAAATTTATCTTGACTAGTCACTGCAAGTGTAATTCAATTTTTTATATGTATATTTTCTAGTATTAACTATTGCTACGCATGTTAAGTGATTATAAATATTTCTTTGAAAATTGTTCTTACTCTTATATTTCTTGTTTAAAATTTGTATTAATTTATATAAAAAAAACAAATATATACATATATAGATGGATGCGCCCAACATTCCAGGACCTTTTTCCTCAGTGATATCTGCAGTATTTTCTGGAACTACATGGAGTGTAGATGCGGTAGCAAACGCAGTCACATATAATGGAGTGGCGGTGTCGACTTTTACCTTCTCTCCAAATCAAGAAGTCCCTACAGTGATCGACGGTCCAATAATAGTCACTTTCTTTTTACCGTCCGCTAACCATGTGAATCCAATTGTAAATTTGTTTCAACCACCCATGTACATATTATAATAGAAGTAGAAAAAGAAACTATGGTATGTAATAGGCACGTATTGTAAATATTTTTAATAATATGTAATATATATGTAAAAGTAAGTAACTACGCACGTAGTGGTAAATATTTTTAGTATGTTATTATGTATAATATTATTACTATACATGTGTTTTCTATCTATAAATATTATATATATATATATATATATATATATATATACGTATATTATTGAGATTAATATTAATACGACTAGGCGTTACAATGATACCATGAAAACAATGAAAAAGAAGAGAAATGAACCAAAAGAATCAAAAGGCCATTGTTTTATCCTTGTTGTTATTGATTAAGGTAGCTTCTTATACCAGTGTGACAAGCAATGTGGTGGTCAAGTTCATCAAAAGAGATTTAATTTGTCATTATGATGGTCTATCAATTCATATCGTTATTGATAATAAGACCAATTTGAGTAACAAGATGATGAATGAGTTGTGTGAAGATTTCAAAATTCAACATCACAATTCTTCACCATATTGTCCTAAGATGAATGGGGCAGTGGAAGCGGCAAATAAAAATATAAAAAAGATTATTCAGAAGATGGTGGTCGCCTATAGGGATTAGCATGAAATGCTCTCTTTTTTGCTCTACATGGATATCGCATTTTTGTTCGCACCTCTACGGGGGCAACTCTATGTTCTCTGGTTTATGGTATGGAAGTAGTCTTTTCTATTGAGGTAGAGATACCCTCTCTAAGAGTATTGGCTGAAACCAAACTTGAGGAAATAGAATGGGCTCAAGCTTGTTATGATCAGTTGAACCTAATTGAAGAGAAGAGATTGAATGCCTTGTGTCATGGTCAATTATATCAAAAAAGGATCAAGAGAGTTTTTGCCAAAAAGGTCCGCCCGCAAGAGTTTCAAAAAAGAGATTTGGTATTGAAGAGGATCTTGCCACCTCAAGAGGATCATAGAGGGAAGTGGACCCCAAATTATGAAGGGCCTTATGTGGTAAAAAAAGGATTTCTTTCAGGAGGGGCTTTGATTCTCACAAATATGGATGGGAAAGATCTGTTGAACCCAATAAACTCTAATGCGATCAAGAAATACTATGCATAAAGGAGAACATAAAATAATAACAAAAAGCTCGCTAGGCTGAAAACCTGAAAAGGCAGTTTAGGCAAAATTTAGGGTGACCTGGTAGGCTGAAAACTCAAAAAGAGGGGCCTAGGCAAAAGTTAAGGTCTAAAAAGAAAAATAAAAACAAAATAATAACAAAAAAGCTCTCTAGGCTGAAAACCTCAAAAGGGTGGCCTAGGAAAATGTTAGAGCAACCTGGTAGGCCGCAAACTCCAAAAGAGAAATCTAGACAAAAGCCGGGGTGAAAAAAAAAAGGGCAAGGAAAAGAAACCGAATAAAGTATTGAAGCCAACACTATAGCAAAGATCCTTGTTTCAAATAACCTTCAAACACACATTTGAGCCTTTGTATCCTTTCTTTCATATCCATCTCACCGACCAGTGTTACAACCCGATAAAGTCCATGCAGATCAAAAATTGGTTGCTTTTTTTTTTAAGTTTAGCCTTAAGACAAAACAATTGAACTCATCTATCATTGTTAACATGATTGCTCAAAAAAAATACAAATGCTCATAAGACTTGCACATCCATTATATCATGAAGAGAAACAAACATCCAGTGCAAAATCTTCTATTCATCAATATTCATTGATTATTATGCTCAATAATTATGAGAATCATTCAAAAGGATAGATTGGGAACAAATCACAAGTCATGCCTTCCTTTGATTCCCCCTTACCCAATTAAATGAGACATTCGTTTTATGTCTCATTCCTCCATCAATTCATACATTAATGTTATTTTCTTGAGTCAGAAAACAAAGCAATCACATTCATCATTGTCTCCTACTCTACCCCTGCCTTTCAAGACTAAATTAGAACAACCACTTCACACTAAGGCAAAAGATCTCATTGTCATTTCATCACCTTAACCTTTGATTGGAATAATTGTCTAATCCAACTTTGTTCCCTATTTCTTCATAAACTGGGGCAACTCAAATTACTCCTTTTATACCGGGACAAGTTCTCAACTATCATCACATTTTCATTCCAACCATATAATCCATGTGCCTCAAGGTTAATCAAGTCAATGCATGTATCACCCATATTCCGCCATTCTAAATACGGGTTATCCTTCCCATATGTGTCACTGTTTGATTCTATTCACTCGAGTCTAAGGTGATGTAAATCATTTGCCTCACTTGTTCAAAGTCCAAGTTAGTCTAAATATTCTTCCACCTTTCACTCCATTAATTTGACATCAAACTAGGGCAATTGCTCAATCTCTTATTCCCACCAGGTTCTCAATTTTTGTCATATCTTGGGATAGTTTGCTCTATTTTCTCTACATCAAAATAAAGTCACGTTCAAATATCCTTTTTGAATAGTCTTCCCAAAAAAAATCATTTGTCATTGTTATGCATGTTGGTTAAATGATGTTTCAAAGGGAATGACAAGATGGTAATAATCGCTCAATTGATAAGTTAGGCCAAATGAGTCTCACTTGATTCTAGGTGGGATAAGCTTGAAAGGATAAATTGTGAGATCATTTTTCAACGATTGACAAAGAAGAAAAGAACAAGATTTCATGGATTTGAAAAAGGATAAAAAAGTGAATAATTAAGGCACAAAAAGGGCTTTGCATGGATTTGCTTTCTCTAAAGAAAACAATCATTTTATGGTTTTCTTTGAAAAAAAAAGAAACAAAATGAAACTTGTCAATAATACCTCATAAGCATCCCAACACCGAATCAAGCATTACATCATTTGTATTAAAACGTGTGCAGTGTTCGTTCATGTCCAATGTTCACTTGGCATCCACTTTATTTACATCAAAGTTTGGTACTTTCCTAATACATGCATTCAAATTCATCACTGACATATAAAGTCTCGCACTTGTCTGACATCTATATCATCTACGTTTGAGTTTGGCACATGTTTGACATTCATTACATCATAGTTTGGTACATCCATTCAAATCCAATACTTGCCCAACACTCACATTATTCACATTAATGTCTAATACTTTGTTTAACACATTCATTCAAGCCCAATGCATACTTGTCATTTGCATCATCAAAAGTTTGGTCCATCTCTGACTCATGCATTCATGTTCAATGCATGCTTAACATCCACAACATTTGTACCAAAGTTCAATACATACCATGCACATGTAATCAAGTAATGTACTTGCATAACACATTCATTGAAGTTTAATATCTACTTGGCATCAACATTGTTTCCATCAAAATTCTCACTCTTTTATGTTTTGAGCCCCCACGCTCACTCTTTTAATGTTTTGAGCCCTCGAGCTCATGTCTTTTATTGTTTCGAACCCTCGTGCTCACTCTCTTAATGTTTCGAGCCCTCGTGCTCACTTTCTTGATGTTTCGAGCCCCCGTGCTTACTCTTTTAATGTTTCGAGCCCCCATGCTCACTCTTTTATGTTTCGAGCCCCCGTGTTCACTATCTTAATGTTTCGAGCCTCCTCGCTCACTCTTTTAATGTTTCGAGCCCCCGTGCTCACTCTTTAATGTTTCGAGCCCTGCGCCTACTCTTTTAATGTTTCGAGTCCTCGTTCTCACTCTTTTAATGTTTCGAGCCCCGGTGCTCACTCTTTTAATGTTTCGAGCCCCCGCGCTCCCTCTTTTAATGTTTCAAGTCCTTGCGCTCACTCTTTTAATGTTTCGAGCCCCTGCACTCACTCTTTTAATGTTTCGAGCCCCCGCGCTCACTCTTTTAATGTTTCAAGCCCCCGCGCTAACTCTTTTAATTTTTGAGCCCCCGTGCTCACTTTCTTAATGTTTCGAGCCCCCGCGCTGACTCTCTTAATGTTTCGAGCCCCTGTGCTCACTTTTTTAATGTTTCGAGGCCCCATGCTCACTCTTTTAATGTTTCGAGTCCCTACGCTCACTCTTTTAATGTTTCGAGCCCCCGCGCTCACTCTTTTAATGTTTCGAGCCCCCGCGCTAACTCTCTTAATGTTTTGAGCCCCTATGCTCACTCTTTTAATGTTTCAAGGCCCCATGCTCACTCTTTTAATGTTTCGAGCCACCGTGCTCACTCTTTTAATGTTTCAAGCCCCCGTGCTCACTCTATCAATCTTTCGATCTCTCGTGCTCACTCTATCAATCTTTCGAGTCCTCGTGCTCACTCTATCAATCTTTCGAGCCCCCGCGCTCACTCTTTTAATGTTTCGAGCCCTCGTGCTCACTCTTTTAATATTTCGAGCCCCCGTGCTCACTCTTTTAATATTTCGAGCCCTCGTGCTCACTCTATCAATCTTTCGAGCCCTCGTGCTCACTCTTTTAATGTTTTGAGCCCTCGTGCTCACTCTCTTAATGCTTTGAGCCCCCGTGCTCACTCTCTTAATGTTTTGAGCCCCCGTGCTCATTCTTTTAATGTTTCGAGCCCCCGTGCTCACTCTATCAATCTTTCGAGTCCCCGTGCTCACTCTATCAATCTTTTGAGTCCCCACTCTCACTCTTTTAATGTTTTGAGCCCCCGTGCTTACTCTTTAATGTTTCGAGCCACCGCGCTCACTCTTAATATTTCGGGCCCCCGCGCTCACTCTTTTAATGTTTTGAGTCCCCGTGCTCACTCTGTTAATCTTTTGAGCTTCTGCACTAACTCTTTTATTGTTTCTAGCCTCTATACTAATTCTGTTGATGTTCCAAACCCCCCACAGTCATTCACTTTTTCACATTTTGAGTCCGCGCGCTCATGACCCTCAATATTTTGGATCCCCGAATTCACTATTTTTACATTTTGAGTCCTCGTGCTCATAACTCTTAACTCTTTGGACCTTAGAGTTCATTACTTTCACATTTAGAGCCCCCGTGCTCTCAACTCTCAAAAGTTTGGAACCCTGTGTCTACTATTCTTATTGCTTTTAGATCTTATATTCTCCATATTGTGCTAAAATCTCGTGACTATCTTTTCTCTAAGTGATGAATACATGCAACTTTTGTCTTAGACAAAATTGGAGTTTTCTTTACTTATATTTTACTACGATAATATGGAAACAATAGTTGTTTATATTATCTAGTAAAATCAAGTAAAGAGGGACAACTGTAGTAACCCAATTTCGTCTGAAAAATATTAATTTTGTTTTAAAAAAATAGCAAAAAAGGTATATACAAGAAAGAATAAAAAAGACAAAATATGGAAGCCAAATGTAACACCTCAATTTTATATTTTTATGGAGGGTAATTTAGTAATTTTTATATGATTTTAGTAGCCCAGAACGGGCCGTTCCCAAACTAGAACGGGCCATTCCAACCTTCCAAAAAGACCTATAATTTCTAACTCGAAACGGGCTGTTCTGAAACTAGAACGAGCCTTTCCAACCTTCGAAAAAGAACTATAAATTCTAGCCCAGAATGGGCCGTTCCAAGCTACTAAAAAGAACTATAAATTCTAGCCTAGAATGGGTCGTTCCCAAACTGGAACGAGCCGTTCCAAGCTACTAAAAAGAACTATAAATTCTAGCCCAGAACGGGTCATTCCCAAACTACCAAAATATCTATAAATTATAGCACAGAACAGGTCATTCCCAAACTGGAACGAGTCATTCCGAAAATGGCCGTTGTGAGTAAAGATGCAACCCTAGAACGGCCGTTCAGGATTCAAAACGGGCCATTCCGGTCACTTCTGAAAGTCTATAAATAGCGGCCCTTGGCCTTCCCTCACACACATCTCCACTTTGGACCAGAGGGAGCTGAGAGGAAGAGACCAGCAAGTTACCACTTCTTGAGCGAAGAATAGTGAGTATATCGAACTCACTTTTTATTATTATTATTATTTTTTTATATTAATAATATCTGTCATTTTAAAAAAAGATCATTTGTCATCTTAAAGTCTTATTTAAATTCAAAATATGATTAAGTATCAAAATATAGTGTTAGAATATTCAATATAAATATTTGAAATATTGTATCAAAATTTTATTGGAGAAATGGTTAATTAGATGTGACATCTTTTTAACCTATGAATTTAAAATACAAGTTGTGACAACTTGATATCTTTAAATTTTTTTTCCAAAAACAAAATGTACAACCAAAAATCTTTTAAGATAATAATATCTATAGTAATAATTATAATTAAAATTTTATTGAATTGACTTTGGTGTACACCTTAATCAATTTTATATATTTTTAGGGTGAATAAGCTGAGACAGTTTAAGAATCATATATTTAAGAAAAATAAAATTTAATTAAAAAATATCAACACACAAATATTTTTTTACATAGAATTAGACTCTGATTCTTCATTACACATGAAGATACGTAGGAGCAAGAAATAAATCTTGTCGAGCTAAAAAATAAAAAAATATATTATCTTCCTTTTTATATAACAATAATAATTTTAACATTTTTTTAATGCATTAGTTAAATAAAATATATTTGATCATTTTAGTGAGATAAATATTTTTATAAATTATAAATAATTTTTTAATTAATTAAAGGTAATCGTCTTAGGACGAACGTTGTGAGGTGCTAATATCTTTCTCACACGTAATCGACTCCCGAACTCAAAAATTTGATTTTCATTGACTATTTTTTACTTTATAATTTTTTCAATATTTTTCCGTAAAAAATAAAATTGGTGGCGACTCCCTACCTTTTTAATTTATTTTTTGCCGTCCCGTCACGATCTCGGTTGTGACAGATATATTAATAACAATAAAGTCATAGTTTTACAAAATTATCTTTTGGTTTGCTATTCTGACTTGAGCCTGAGTCTCTTTCTTCTTAGGTTCAATTTTTTTTAGGGAGAACTAGTAAACTACCGTGAATATGTGTTAACCATGAATATGTGGGAATAGTATCATTTATTGATTGGTGCTTAACCTGAGAAAAGTTTTTATTTAATAAAATTATTCAGTAATTTACTTAGTTTTTTCTCCTTATCTCAATTTTTAGTAGTTTGTAAATACAAAGCGATAAAAATCATTTTTCATAAATATTTAAGGAAGAACTAAAAGGTAAACATAATTATTAAAATCATAAAAAGTATATGCACATATTAAAATGACACTCTTTGATGTCTAGGAAAATTGTCTCTTTTAAGTTTTATTTTCTCCAATAAAATAAATATTGGTAATGTAATCATCAAATTTGTCAAATGAATTCATGTATTTATTTTATTAAAAATATAATATCTAATAATTTGATATAAATATATTTTGCTGAATTTTGCATATAAAAGGGATAATTTTCTTAAATATCATCAAAAGTTTTTTTATTTTTTATTTTTTTTATTATTTTTTATTTATGTATGCATTTTGGTGTATTTGAGAGGATGGAAATACACATGTGAGATTTAATGTGAATGAAAAAAGAAGAAGAAAGAAATAGAATGAATAAAAATAAATAAGAAATATAATAAAAATAAGAGTATATGATTTAAGATAAACATGGATTTTTCATGTTTAGATTTAGATACCATCTCAACCTTCGCAGACACAAAAGCAACACATGCTTCCCCAACCGTATCAAAGGGGTTCTATATACTCATCAGTCATCACTATGCAATGTTGGACTCAGATTTCCTCAAGCAAAGAGCTGTTACTTCTATTATATAAATCAAAAAACACTTTTCACTTTATTGTTTGTCAATTTTTTTATAAGTTATTTTTAAATGTGTTTGCGTTAGTTATTTTTTTTTATAAATATTCTTAATTATTTAACAATTTATTTTAAATAAGAGAAAAAATACTGAAAATCAAATAATTGGAAAAGACAAGTAAATATAACTTTTAAATATTAATTAATTAGATAAAAAAAAATTAATATACGTGAAAAGAACACTAGTGAAAAAAACACTTTTAAGAATAATTATTTTTTACTTTTAAGATTGGTTCCTTGACCGATCTTAACGAAATTGATCTTAAAAATTGAATTTTTTAAGATCGATTTTCAGCCGATCTTAAAAGCTGGACTTTTAAGACCAGTCACGTCAATAGCCGATCTTAAAATCTGGACTTTTAAGATCGGTCACGCTAATAACCAATCTTAAAAGCTGAACTTTTAAGATTAATCATGCTAATAGCCAATATTAAAAGTTGGACTTTTAAGATCGGTCATGCTAATAGTCAATCTTAAAAATTAGACTTTTAAGATCGGCTATTCCATGACCGATCTTAAAAGTTGTGAATTTTTTTTAAAAAAATGATCAACTTGTTTTGAGAAGATTCCTAAACAAAACATGTAAATTAATACCATGCAGTTGATATATTTTCAATGGTCTGCAATACATACAAAATACAAGAGAACTTTTTTGAAACATATCCAATACATAAATGTATACACAATATATAAGTACATAATAAGTATTTTATAAAGTATAAGTCCTAACTAGTTAGTGTTTCAATGAAAAATGTAACCCATTGATCCATGATGATGTTTATGTCTTCTGGGGACAATGGTGATCGATCTATAAATATTTGTTAAGAAAAATTTAGAATAATTAGAAGTATTCATAAAACATGACAAAATAAAAAATTTAAAATAAAAACTTTCAACATCGTAAAACATGACACACACTTCATTAATTTTGATGCTGGGTCATGGAGTTGTTGGGTGAATAACTCCTCTTGCCATAACCCACAAACATAAATTTGTGAACATTGCCAAGCCCAGAAGCTAAAGGTACTACTGTACTGCGATCATTCCTTCAATTTGGTTACTCTATAACATTCATTTCTTGAAGCAATTATAGAGATAGATGGCATCCCAACCGCAAGATTTAATTTCTATAAAGTCCAACACCATATAGTCAACACTTTTCCACTTTCATCAAAGAACCTAACCCAACCATCATTTCACAATCCAACGTTTCATCACAACACAAAGCTCCTCATGCTTTTCACAATCTTCACGTTTTGTTCATCAACCACCAAAGCCAAAGACAACAAAGTCAAAATCGGCGACTTCCAGGTTCAAAACATAACCTTCGAAAGCAGTTTTATTAGTATTTCAGTGAAGTGCAGCCGCAATGTGAGATTCATGGACCCTCTTTTCTAAGAAAAATTTCTGATTTATGCTCAATGCGTTTCTAGTTTCACCTACAAAGCTCTAAACATCATCCTAAACCCAAACGAAAGCTTGACATGCTAGCATTCCCCCGTAAAGCCCTCCCTCATTGGATCCCACCCTCCCCACACCCACTCTCTCCAAGGACCTCACCGTCAAACAATCCAAGTCAATATTAGTGAAATGGTAAAATCTAAGAGCAAAGTGTGTAGAGTACCTTATGGTTGTGTGAAGCTGCGAACAATAACGGAGTGTGGAAAAGCAGAGGCAAAGGGTTGTGCGATGCAAACAAAGGTTGTGTGGAGCTTGGCAACAACAAATATACATTTAGTGCGGAGTGTGACAAACGCTATTCACTCATGGCTTCGAGATTGTTCTACAAGATGTGAACGTCAGGTTCACTCCATTGCCTCATTCACTTTTTTATTTTTATTTTTTAATTTTAATACCATATAACAACATTGATAATTTTTGCTTAAAGAATTGATATTTAATATTAAAGCTATAATAACATTTCAATGAGTTTTACTAAGAAATGCTTTTAAATATTAAACCTATAATAGCGTTTCAATGAGAAATGTTGTTTAATATACATTTATTATATTTGGACTCAGTTTTTTTTTAGAAGTGCTATCAAATATTATCCTTATTATGATTTCTCCTTCAAATTTAGAATGAACTTTTAAGATCGGTTAATAGGGAGTCGATCTTAAAAGTGATGCAGTAATATTTTTGTAAATAAGGTTACAACTTTTAAGATCGGTCATATTTTAATTGATCTTAAAAGTATTTTTCAGATCGATAAAATGTGACCAATTTTAAAAGTTGTAATCTTATTTACAAAAATGTCACTGCGTCACTTTTAAGATCTTATTTACAAAAATGTCACTGCGTCACTTTTAAGATTGGTTAAAATGTGACTGATCTTAAAAGTTATAACTTTATTTACAAAAATGTCACTGCGTCACTTTTAAGATCGATTAAAATGTGACCGATTTTAAAAGTTATAACCTTATTTACAAATTAAGATTTTGTAATATATATTCAAGCATCATGGGTATACCATAAATTACTCTTTTACTTTTTTCATCTTGAGCTATAACATCTCATTGTAGACCGTCTAATATGCGACATTTTGTTGCATATGCAATACTCTATTGCAAAAGTGTCACACCAATTAGAAGTGAAAAATATTATATAAAATAAACACAAAAATTATAATGAATTATAAAAAGTTCGTTTAAATTGAATTGAATTTCATTTTAGATGAATTGAACTAAACTTTTTTTTTCTCACTCAATTAAATTAAATTAAACTCTAAAAATTTGAATTCAACAACAAATTGAAGCGAATTATTTTGAAGTTTTTAATTATAATATTTTGGTGTTTTGAATCAAACTGTTTAGGTATGTTGGTATGTCCACATATATAGGACAAAATTAGTCTATTTTATATAAAATTTACAAAGAAAAAAAGTTATTGGATTAAATAGACATGATAGATTTTGAGTCTGAAAATTAGTGGCTCAACTAAGTATAGTTTGTCCGCATGGGTCCAACACAATATGCCTAACACTTGCCTTAACTGTATTTTACATGCAACGCTTATCTTTGATCTCTCCCTCCTTAAGAATAACTTCTTCATTGACCAATCTAGATAGATAACCACTAACTAGATTCTTAAACCCCTTCTTATCCTTTATTTCTACTTCAAACCCTTGCAACAAAAAACACCTAACGAATTAGTCTAGGCTTTGACTCATCTTTAGTCAAAAGATATTTGATGGTTGCATGGTTCGTATAAATAATGACTTTCGAGCCAATTAGATGAGCTTGAAACTTCTCCAAAGCATACACAGGGGCCAACAATTCTTTCTCCATGGTGGCATAATTCAGCTAAGCTCCAGTTAGCACTTTGCTTGCATAATATATGGAATGAAACACCTTATTTCTCTACTAATCCAAAATAGCTCTAACTACATAATTGTTGGCATCACACATTAACTCAAAATCTTCACTCCAATTAGGAGCAATGATAATGGGGGATGTGATGAGTTTCTTCTTCAATGTGAGAAATGCTTTCATATAGTCATCATCAAATTGGAAGGGTTGGTACTTGTTCAACAAAGTGCATAAAGGTTTGGCTATCTTAGAAAAATCTTTAATGAACCTTTTATAGAAGTCGACATGCCCAAGAAAACTTTGAACATTTTTAACATTGAGAGGAAGAGGAAGCTCTTCTATTTCATCAACTTTTGCCTTATCCACTTCTATTTCTCTAGCTAAAATCTTATGGCCAAGAACTATGCCTTCTTGAACCATGAAGTGACATTTCTCATACTTGAAAACCAAATTGGTCTTAGTGCATCTCTTTAAAACAAACTCAAGATTCTCTAGATGTAACACTATACGTAGTAAGTTAATTCTAAAGAGAAGGGTATATAAGGTTTTCTTTGAGAACGAAATCTCATAAGCTCATTCTCAAAGAAAATCTAGAGAGAAGGGCTTTGGGTCTGTGAGCTCCTTTTTCTCCCAACTTTCTCTACTTGATTCCTTTTCTCTTCTAGATCACTAATCTCTTCTATCTTTTCTTTGAATTCAGGCTAGAAAGCTTGATTTTGGCTGAATAACGTCCATAGGTTGAGCTTTGAGAACTTTTATCCTTTTTCCTTTTCTTGGCTAATTCTGACCCAATCTTTAGGTAAGGAAAGCTAGGATTTTGATGGATTGGCTGCATATGAGTTTAGAAACTCAATTGATAAATGAATTGGAGATTGATTTGCTGATTTGAAGGGTTTTACCCATTTTTGAGGTTTTTGAGCTAAAACGGGATTTTAGTTGATTTTGATGCATTGGTTGAGTGCATGTTATTTCTAAGACTTGAATTGAACTATTTTTGGTGTATGAGGGTTATCTCTTCCATTTCATGTGGAAATTTTCTTAGTTTCAGGTATAGAGGTCCAAAAATGGTGAAGAACATGATGTCCTCTGTCATCAAACGACTGAGCGGTTTTAAAGGGCTAAGCCCTTTGGGGGCCACGTGATAGAGGGAGATTTCTAGAACCAAAGGGCTAAGATGTTTTAAAGGGCTAATCGCTTTTGAAATGATTGAGCCATTTTAAAGGGCTAAGCCCTTTGGGGGCTGTGTGACAGGGGAGAATCCTTGGAAGTAAAGCATTGAGGGCTTTGGGAGGTGCTAAGCAGTTTGGTTCTTTTCTAATTAGACTTTGATGTATTTATAAAATTTTTTAGCCTTGGATGTTATCTTTCTAATGGTGTTGGAATCACCTAAAAAGGAGGTCTAGAACTCCAGTTATGGTTGTTTTAGTGAATAGGGGTCAAGCTGTCAACATTAATTATATCTATTGCGATTATTTACATTTTTAGCCAAGTAGATGATTTGTTTATAATTTCATGTCTTCATAAGATTTGTAGATTATCCTCTTATCTTTATTTTGAGATAGGTTTTAGCTTATTTGGATGAATATAACTCTCTGTGTATAATTTTCTTTGACAATTGTCGAAGGGAGATGCATGTTGTTTTGATGTTCTAAGTTGTTATCATGGGGATTTAAAAGTTTTATGATACTATGTTGTATAGTTGGTTCATATATGTATGATATATGATGTAAATTGGTGTTTTATTCATATGTATTCCTGGTAATGATATATATGAATGTTTACACATGATATGATATGTATGTATGTTTATATGGGGATGATATTGATTGTAGTGGTGGATTGACCATGTATGATGTATGATGCATTGTTTGCATGTGATGCCATATGGAATGTGACTAGCCTAAGACTTGAGGAGAAGGAAACATGTTTTTGAACTAGAAGAGCTCACATAGAGTCTTTTGAGAGTGATGCTTGGATAGGCCACTAGTTTGGATGAGAGTGGTGCTTGGCCACTAATTTTGGATGAGAGTGATGCTGGATAGGCCATTGGTTTGGGTGAGTCTCCTCTAAGTCCTTAGCTAGTGTTGGAGCAAAGTTATTCTCTTAACCAAGTATTGGGGAAGGTTGCATGGTTCCTAGTGAATAAGTGGTGGGTGAAATCCATAAGCGACTTGGTAATGCATGTCAAGGTTGTGGTAAGCCTATACCCAGCTTACTATTCCAAACGGTGGAACTAGACTTTCAAGTGTGTAAGTGATCACATGATCTGAGTAAACCCGAGCGGGGATTAATATCTCGATTTTTTGTGATCGAGTGGGCACATTGGGCGTGAAAACGATTGGGGTGGTTTTGGTAGGATGAGATGTCACTTATACTAATCTATTGTTAGGGAGATCTCCTAAGTGAATGCGTGACAATGTATTAGATGATAGATATGCATTGATATCTTTCATGTGTTGCTTAATTGCATGATTGTTGTTATGAAGTATATGGTGTTTGACTTCATGATTTGGTGACTTGATGATTGAATAACATTAATGTTTATTCTTATGCTTGTATTGTTGTTAATTTATTGAACTCTAGCTTATCCTTCTATTTCCATGTGGATGGATTACGATAACCATACTATGTATTGGAGCAGGTCAAGGTTAGGTTGGAGTGATGTGATTGCTATTGAGATGTTGAATGTTTTGTCCTAGTGTCAGAGTTACTGTTAGAGTAACTGATTAGGTGTGCTTGACCAACATTAGGATAATATTATTTTGAATGACTGTATATACATAGTACTACAGTTTGTGTATAAACATTCAATTTCTTTTTTATCACTTCCTTTATATGTATATTCTATTCTCTAGCTTAATAATTTATCTTAGATAGCTAGTGTAATTAGCATGATTCCTCTAAGTGTAGGGACCATGACGAGTCGTTACACTAGATATAGCACTACAAAAAAATCAAGTTTTAGCGACCACCAAAATTAATCGCTATTTAGGTTATTTCAGTCGCTGTTACGCTCAGAGACCGAAATAGCGACCGAAAAAATTCGTCGCTAAAATCCTAGTCGCTATTCATAATAGCGACCGAAATCTTTTCCGTCGCAAGTTACTGACCGAAAATATCCGTCGCTATTATTTTATAATAAATTAAAATGAAAAGATAATAAAATATTTTAACTGATATTTCAAATAAAATACATTCAAATATTATAATCAAAAGAAATTCAGTATTAAATCAAAAGATTATAAAAATCATAACTAAAATTATATTAAATATTCTGATATTAAATATTTGTATCAAAGAAATTGCTACAGATTTTAGATTTTATTTATTATGTTTTATAATCAAAAGATATCTAATATTAAATCAAAAGATTATAATAATTATAACTCAAATCCAGATAAATATTTTGATATTAAATTTATTATATATTAAAATTAATTAAATATTTTTATCAAAGATATTGATACAGATTTTAGATTTTATTTACTATGTTTTATAATCAAGAGAAATCCAATATTAAATTACAAGATAATAAAAATTATAAAGAAAATCATAATAAATTTTTTAATATTAAATTTAGTATATATTAAAATTAATTAAATATTTGTATTTAAGAAATTGTTAAAGATTTTAAATATTTATTTTAAAGTTTTTATTTTATTAAATTAATTGAAAATAAATGATATTTTATCACTTTTTAATAAAGTGAGTGAATGATAATGAATTAACTAAAATTTTAAAATATATTTTAATTAATTTATTTTTATCAATACAGTGACTAAAAATATTATAATAAATAATGAAATTAAATAAATTAAATATTATAATAGTTATTTTTTAATGATGCTAAATTAAATATTCTAATTATTTTATAATAAATTAAAATAAAAAGATAGTAAAATATTTTAACTGATATTTCAAATAAAATACATTAAAATATTATAATCAAAAGAAATCCAGTATTAAATCAAAATATTATAAAAATCATAACTAAAATTATAATAAATATTCTGATATTAAATATTTGTATCAAAGAAATTACTACATATTTTAGATTTTATTTATTATGTTTTATAATCAAAAGATATCTAATATTAAATCAAAAGATTATAATAATGATAACTCAAATCCAGATAAATATTATGATATTAAATTTATTATATATTAGAATTAATTAAATTTTTTTATCAAAGATATTGATACAGATTTTAGATTTTATTTACTATGATTTATAATCAAAAGAAATCCAATATTAAATTACAAGATAATAAAATATATAACGAAAATCATAATAAATTTTCTAATATTAAATTTAGTATATATTAAAATTAATTAAATATTTGTATTTAAGAAATTGTTACTGATTTTAGATATATATTTTAAAGTTTTTATTTTATTAAATTAATTAAAAATTATTTATATTTTATCACTTTTTAATAAAATGAGTGAATGATAATGAATTAACTAAAATTTTAAAATATATTTTAGTTCAAAATAATTTTTTGGTCAATACGGTGACTAAAAGTATTATAATAAATAATTAAATTAAAAAAATAAATCTTATAATGGTTATTTTTTAATGATGAAAAATTAAATATTATAATTATTTTACAATAAATTAAAATGAAAACACTTTTTATAATCAAAATACACTTTTTGCAAACACTTACTTTCTCAAAGTTTAGAAAGTGAGAAATCATGAGCTTTTGTATTATATATATATATATATATATATACATTAGTTTCAATATTATACTAAGGAATCAAAGTGGCATAGTGGTAGCATGGTTTGCCCGCAACCCACACGTCCAAGGATTGAGACCCAACGTTGAAATTTTAATAAATAGTGCCACATCAATTGAAATTGTAATAAAAATAAATAAATAGATTTATCGACTGATTCGAATTCGGTCGCTAAGTTTAAATTATATTTTGTGACCGAAAAAAACTGTCGCTATGAAAAGTTGCTTTGTATATTTTGGCTACCGAAACCTAATCGGTCGCTAAAAAAATTCAATAGTTTTGGATTAGCGACCGAATTAAATTCGGTCGCAATTTTTTTGATAATTTATTCAAAATTGGTCGCTAATTCCGTCACAAACTATGTTTTCATGAAACACAATGAAACAACGACCGATTTAGTGACCGATTTTCTTGCTACCACTCTAATCCGTCGCTAATTCGGTCGCAAAATAGTGACTAAAAAATTTTGATCGCTAAATCGGTCTCTATTGTAATTGGTCGCTAATTCGGTCGCAAAATAGCGATTGATAAATTTTGATAGCTAATTTCGGTCGCTATTTTGTATTTTTCTTGTAGTGTAGATTATATGATGTCCTAAAAACGTAGAAATCTTCCATAAAAACCTCAATGCACTTCTCCATTAATTCAACAAAAATTGCAAGCATAGATCTTTGGAAAGTGACTAGTGCATTACAAAGGCCAAAAGACATCCTTCTATAAGAAAAAACCCCAAATGAACATATAAAAGCATGTTTTCTTGATCCTTTGGATTAACAACAATTTGATTGTATCCAAAGTATCCATTCGAGAAACAGTAATAAGCTTGACCAGCAAACCTCTCTCAAATTTGATCCATAAATGGAAGAGGAAAATGATCCTTCCTAGTAGCTTGGTTAAGATTCTAGTAATTTATGCACATTCTCTAACTAATTACTATTCTTGTGGGAATCAACACATTCTTTTCAATTGTTACCACTACCATGCCACTTTTTTTCAATACCACTTGCATGAGGCTCGCCTATTTTCTATCTGATATCAAATATATCATGCCAACCTCTAAGAGTTTAAAGACGTCCTTTCTCACCTCATCCTTCATGGTGGGATTAAGTCTCCGTTGAGGTTAAGCTACCTGTTTATCATCACTCTCCAAGTTAATTTTATGCATGCAATAAGATGGGATAATCCTTTTGAGGTTGGAGATAGACCACCCTATAACCTCCTTATGTGCCTTTAAGACTTGGACAAACTTATTTCTTCCACATGAGTTAAGGAAATATTAATGATGATTGGTTTTTAACCATTTGGCTCCATGAAAACATATTTGAGGTGTGGTGGAAGTAGCTTTAGCTCAAGTTTAGGTTGCACAAAATTGTTGTCCAAGTTTAACTTTTTTTGCCTCACCTCATTTGGTGGAATCTCCTTTAAGATATCAAGATGCTTCAAACATTATACAATCTCATGTTCATGATCCTCATTTAGACATCAAAGACACCCACCAGTGCATGCTCAAGAGAGGAAGACCTTTTCAATTTCTTTTTAGCCTCCAACGCCACTTCATCTAAAACATTCATTCTAAAATAAGAACCTTTATCATTTAGATGGATCATGACTTGAAATACATTAAAAATGATCACCTTATCCTAAACTCTCAATTTGAATTCACCATCCTTTATGCCAATAATAACTCTTGTGGTCTTTGTAAACGACCACCTTAAGGTAATAGGAACCGCAAAATCTTCCTTTATATTCACAATGACAAAGTCAACTAGGAATGAATTTAGCAATGGTCTACCAATAGAAAGATTCTCAATAGTGACTGAGATTGTGAAGCTTATTTGATCTTTGAACTTGGGAGGTAGACTCTTCTGGATTATGGCACTACACCTCGCTTGAAGCTTAATAGTGTCTTGCTCAATGAATTTTCTTTTTTTGGTTAAAAGCTCCTTCATAAACTTGGTAGACATGGGCATTTGCTCTAATGCCTTTGAGAAAGGGATGTTTATTTGGATTCTTTTAAAAAAAATCCATGAAAAATGCAAAATTCTTCTCCTTCTCCCTCCTATTTGGGTCTTGGGGTTATGGTACATCCTTGGCAATAGATACCTTGGACTTCATCTTCTTCTCCTTTGATAGTTGGCTCTTAGATTTTTCATTTATAACTTCTTCCACCAATGTTTCTCCTTCTATAACACTCTTTTTTTCTTTCTCAATGTTTTTATTTTTTTTCTTTATTTTCCTCACTCTTTTCACTCTTCTCCTTTTCTTTCACCTTGACCTTCTATTTCTCTTTTTCACCATTTAGAATACCAACTATCTTGCCACCTTTATTGTGGTTGCACTGCAATTCCCCTTTGGGTTGGGATGAGTGTTGGCTAAAATATTTCCGCTAGAAGTCTTTGCTAATTGCTTGGCCAATTGTCCCACTTGAATATCCAAATTCTTTATAGAAGCCTCTGTACTCTTATGGTTTGAGGTGGAGTCTTGCACGAATTTAGTCAATGTTTCTTCCAATTTATACTACTAGTCATACAAGTTTGGCTTTTGAAAGGGGGCCTATTGAATTTTTCAACATCATTTTGATTCCACCCCATAGTAGGATGTGATCGCAAATTTTTGTCATAATTTCCTCCTTGTTGAGCTTGATTTCCCATATAAGTCACATTTTCTCCTTGAGATGGGAAAACATCAATGTAGTGCCTATGAGGATGATTCTCCTTGAGGTGGCTTGTGGTTATTGTGGGATCCTAACAACCTATTTTATGAAAGGCTTAATTTTTTAATGTAAAAACTTATTTTGAGCTAAGATGGTATCTTGGAACCCAATTCCAGAATTCTTGTCATTTTTTTTGACTCCCTTTCAACTAGTAAATCATAATCATTGGCTACCATAACATCAATCAAGACCACTGCCTCTTTCGATGTTTTAAAGCACATACTACCTCCTACTGAAGCATCCAATGAGACTTTTATATGTGGGCAAGGTCATCAAATCCATGACCTGGGCATCTTCTTAGTAGAGCTTTATACCTTCTCCATACCTTAAAAAGAAGTTCATCAGACTTTTGAGAGAATGTGAAAATCTCACTCTTTGCTTGATTGATATTAGATTGGGGAAAAAAAGGTGTCAAAAATTTGTCTCCACTTCAAGCCAATTGGTTAGGCTTTGATGTGGTAGAGCATTGAGCCATATCTTAGCTTTACCAATGAGTGAGAAGGGAAACAACTTCATTCAAATCACCTCTTTAAGAACTTGGTGTATCTTCACAATGCCACACAACTCAACAAAAGTGTGAAGATGCATATAAGGATCTTCAAGATTATGTCCAACAATTTGGTTATTTTGGATCAAATTCAATAATGTTGGTTTCATCTCAAAATTAGTTGTTATGACCTCAGGTGCAATAATACTTGAGAAGTGCCTAGGACCACGAGGAGTATCATAGTCCCCAAGTGTGATTCTTGGTCTCTCCTTTGACATTTCAGGCTTTCTAAGAGTGAGGGTAAGGAAATGGAAGAATATAAGGTAGACTCTATTTGATGTGCTTGCTTGACTAGTAATCATTGCTTCTTTATTGCACCTCTATTCCTTCTAATTGTTTTTTCAATCTCAATGTCGTAAGATAAGTCACTAGTAGGAATGGTACCTTGCATACATAGGAATCATAAAACTAGAACAAACAAGTTATAACAATAAAGAGGAAAATAATTAAGAATGCAAAGAATTTAAAAGCAAAAGAATGAAATAATTAGAGCCTAATCAAAGTGAATTTGCCTAATTATTAAGATGCAAGTCTCCGACAATGGTGCTAGAAACTTGTTATCTCGTTAGAAAGTGTGCCAAATCGTACAAGTAGTTCAATGATAAGTATGAATATTATCTCCTGAGGGACTTATGCAATACTTGACAAAAATCATTGATTATACTAAATTGAGCTATCGGGAATGAAAAAATATTGATTGGTTGAAAGAAGTAAAATACTTGAACAAGATAAATGTTATGAAAAGTCTTTTTGGAAATTTTTACGAACACTCAGAATGCATAAGCTAATTTTAACACAATAATAAAAGATGTTGGGGTTCAACTTCGCCAAACCTTCCCCTTATTTTTATTAACAAGTTCAAACTAGTTATAATTTAGAATCTAAGCTCTTTGATTAATTTATCCATTCCTTCAATAACTTAACCAAGGAACCAACTTTAAGAACAAAAACTTAAGAAAAACTAATGACATTTACTCTATTCCTAGAGATAAGCACCATTAGTTTCTCTACTTTAGTTTAAAGGTTCAGAAGTATTCTTTTAATCATTTTAAAACCCAAGGTTTAAGTTAAGAGATGTCAAATCATAACAAGCATTAAGTAAAAAAGATAAAGTAATAAAACTAAATAACAAATGATATTGATAACTTAGAATGTATACATGAGAATATGTTAGGTTACATCAAACTCTAACAAGGGAGAGTTTAGCTACACATAAACATGTGTAGAACACTACAAACGATGAAGAAAAGAAGAAGCTTGATCTTGAAGGTTGAAAAGCTATCCAATCGCCATACACTCTCCAAGAAAAGTTCTCTAATGATTGTTTCCAAATACCCACACTTGACACCACTCAACCCGCGCCCGATGTCATTAAGATAGAGAGCCTATGACTTACTCACACCGAACGCCATTCATCTTATGCCCAACATCACTAAGTTAAAGAGCTCCTAATCCAACCATGTTTGATGACTCTTAGCCCATGTCTAGTGTAACCAAGTCATAGAGCCTAAAATTTACTCATGTTTGTTGTTACTTATACCAAACCCAACACTAGTGAGCTAGAAAGCCTCTAACTTGTATCAAGCATGACGCCATAAAGTTAGGTCTGACGTGAAGGTGATTTTTGCACTCCACAAAATCGCGATTTGACGTAATGAATTGCATTCTTCAACAAATCCAACATGGAACCCCCATTTCAATACATATATAACAAATACAACTCAACTTCATCAAACACTACAAA
The DNA here is from genome assembly GCF_000230855.2 of Cajanus cajan. Taxonomy (NCBI): domain Eukaryota; kingdom Viridiplantae; phylum Streptophyta; class Magnoliopsida; order Fabales; family Fabaceae; genus Cajanus; species Cajanus cajan. The sequence goes on along the minus strand of NC_138517.1, from coordinate 13,857,282 downwards.
AAAATTTGCTATTACAGACGGTCAGAATCCATGGGAAATGCCAAAAATCCGTGAGTAATAGTGCATTTCCGACGGATTACCGACGGACACTAATCCGTCGGTAAATTGCTCGTTTGAAATATTTACCGACAGATTTTTATCCGTGGGTTCTATTTCACGATATTTCATTGTTTAGCGTGTTCTATCCTTACTTGTGCAATTTCTGGGAAACTTCCCAGAAGGTCACCCATCCCTGTACTACTCCAGGTCAAGCACGCTTAACTGTGAAGTTCTGATGAGTAAGCTACCGAAATGTATATGTATGTTGTCAGTATAACTTGTACAAATTAATTCATTTAAGTCATCCTCAAATATACAATCTCATATTTGTACTGCAATAATAATATATAATAATTTTATATTACAAAAATAATAATAATATATTTAATTATTATTTATTTATATGTACTTACTTTTATAATTAACATCTACTTATTTTTATTTAAAATTATAATTTAAATTATTTAATTTTATAATTTATAATGATAATATAATTTATAAAGTTATAAATATTTATTTATTACATACTTATAAATTAAATTTTAATATTTTAAATAAATTATTAATTAATTTAATATATTTATTTACCTTAAATCAAACATATAAAATTAAAAAAATGTATTTATCCTTGTTTTTCTTTTTGCTAATTATCAACCATTAATAAAATACTAACTTAAAATCTTATCTAATTATATATAATATTCTCATATCAAATTTAAAACCAGATATTAGTTATACAAAAATATTAAGATCATATAGTAAATTGTCAATAAGATTTTAGTTAAATAATTTAAAATAATTAATGTTTCAATTATATTGTTAATTAGCATATTCCAAAACTAATTAATTTTTTATATTAATTTTATTAGTAAAATTTAATAACTTTTAATTTAACAATTAATTGGATCGATAAAATTCAACACACGCCATGAGTTATTGAGCGGAATAACTTTACCAAGAGTTATTTTGTAAGTTATCTTAAATCAAACATATAAAACTCAAAAAATGTATTTATCCTTGTTTTATTTTTTAATTATCAATCATTAATAAAATACTAACTTAAAATCTTATCTAATAATACCATAATATTTTCTTATCAAATTTAAAATCAGTTCTTACATTTTCGACAAATATAAATTTGTCTGAAATATTTCATCAATAATATAGTTTTTCCTACAAAAATTTTCTCATCGAAGATATAAATTTTCTGACAGATTTAATTTTGTTTTATAAGAAATCATCTTCGATTAATATAACATTTTGTATATATGATTTAAGAGTAAAAGATTTTTAATTTAACGGTTGAATTTATAAAATTCACATTTAATATAAAGTTATACGTCATCTTGTAACTGATTTTGTCTAAAAAATAATAGATAATCATACCCTTAACTGATTTTTATTTTATATATTCTAATTTTATTTGTAATAATATGATTATATATTTAAATAGTTTAATTTTAATAATTTTTTAAGTATATTTTTGTCTTTTCACTTAAAATATTTGAATTTCTATATTTTAATTTGAATTATTTTTTAAGTATATTTTTATCTTTTTGTCTTAAATTTTTGAATTTCTATATTATAATTTTAATAATTTTTTATTTCTATTATTTATTAATTCTTTTCTTTTTTAATTTTTAATAACATAATTAAAGTTTTATAATTTTAATCTCTATAATTTTATCTTACTTTTTATTTTATAAATATAATTTGGATTATTCATTTTATAATTAAATTAATTTTTTTAAATTTTTTATGAGTACATTCTAAAAATTTATTGAAACCCCTCAATATTTGATTATTAGATAGCAACAACATGGATATTCTGATTATTAGACATTATGTTATAATTTTACTAATCGTATTATATGTTATTTTTAAATTTGAACTCCTAAACTTTATTTGTTATGTATGACATTTTATTTTGTATGAATGAACTTGTTTTGATTTACATAATTATGATTGATTTAATATCTTTAAATAGGATAATTATTTAATACAATTTTGAATTTAAAAAAAAAAATAATTTTTCACAAAATTTCCCACGGATTTCCCACGGATTATTCTGTGGGAAATTACCCACAGATAAATCCGTGGGAAATCCTGTGAAAAATTATCTTTTTTTTTTAATTCAAATTTGTATTAAATAATTATCATATTTAAAGATATTAAATCAATCATAATTATGTAAATCAAAACAAGTTCATTCATACAAAATAAAATGTCATACATAACAAATAAAGTTTAGGAGTTCAAATTTAAAAATAACATATAGTACGATCAGTAGAATTATAACATAATGTCTAATAATCAGAATATCCATGTTGTTGCTATCTAATAATCAAAGATTGAGGGGTTTCAATACATTCTTAGAATGTAAACTCATAAAAAATTAAAAAAAATTAATTTAATTATAAAATGAATAATCCAAATCATATTTATAAAATAAAAAGTAAGATAAAATTATAGAGATTAAAATTATAAAATTTTAATAATGTTATAAAACATTAAAAAAGAAAAGAATTGATAAATAATAGAAATAAAAAAATTATTAAAATTAAAATATAAAAATTCAAAAATTCAAGACAAAAAGACAAAAATATACTTAAAAAATAATTCAAATTAAAATATAAAAATTCAAATATTTTAAGTGAAAAGACAAAAATATACTTTAAAAATTATTAAATTAAAATATTTAAATATATAATCATATTATTACAAATAAAATTAGAATATATAAAATAAAAATCAGTTAAGGGTATGATTATCTATTATTTTTTAAACAAAATCAGTTACAAGATGACGTATATTTCTCTTTATCTATTACTAAAGATAATCAAACAACTATATATTTAACTATTTTTCTTCCATTCATTTTCTGTGTCTTTATCTTTACTTTCTATATATAGATTCATTGAAGTTTTAAATACTCATATTTATACTCATTACTTTGTATTTTACTGATTTATTTAAATATAAAATTCAAAAATCAATAAAATGTAAATTTAAGAAATTACTACAACTTAAAGAGATATTTTTAAATCAATCAGTTATTAGGAACAAAAATAATTATTTAGTATAATTATTTTAACTTTAATGTTTTAAGTTTTAAATAAAGAAGATTTAATCTAGAAAAAATTTCATTAACCCCTACTTGAAGTTTTTCTCAATAACGTCATACGTATATCTCTTCTCAAATTTTTATGTCAGTATTAATTTTCTTATTTATTTATTTAAGTGGCACATACAACTACTTATATAAGATAATACTATTTATATACTATTAAGAGAAAATAATTTATTAATACAAATATCAATAATTAAATGAGATTTGATCTCTTATTTCATTATTTCAACTTTTTTGAAATTTATTTTAAATATCATGCACACTGTGATTTAAAAAATATATTAAATTTAAGTAATAATTTTAAAAATGAATTGAAAAAAATTTTATTTTCAAAATTTAAGATCAATGAAAGTTTTTCATGAAAATGACATAGTATTGGATGTAATTTAGAAATAAATGATAGATACATATATATGATTTGCATAACATAATTTAACTTTTTTCCCCTTATTTAATTAATAACGTTATTTTCAAAGAGATGGGTGATTTTTAAAAATTAAAGAAAAGATATGTTATTCTTAAATTTGAACGTCATGTGTTGGTATTTTTCAAGATAAGTAAAAAAAAAACACATTTACGCTAATTAGTTTATAATTTATAATAACCTAATTAAACATATAATTATATATAGGTAAGTCATACCTCACTCACTCTAATTTATATTTATTATTCCTTACAATATATTTATATTTTGAAAACACCCATATAATAATGAAAATATTATATAGTGCATTGTTGTGTGTATCGATGGGATCAGGATTGCTTGCATTTGAAAAATAATTGGCTTATATTTTATTTAATAATTTCATACGGATTTAAATCTATCGAAAATTTTGTCGAAAATTTCAGACGGATTTAAATACGTGGGAAATTTCGTCAGAAATTTCAGACAGATTTAAATCCGTCGGAAATTTCGTCGAAAATTTCAGACGAATTTAAATCCGTTAGAAATTTCGTCAAAAATGCCATCAGTTAAAATTCCGTCAAAAATTCCGTCGGAAATTTCTGACAGATCTAAATCCGTGGGAAATTTCTGACAGATTTTTGTCCGTGGAAAATTATCCGTCGGAAATTTAACTTTTTCTTGTAGTGAAAATATACTACATACAAACACAATGGAACTCTAAAATCATTATTCCTCTCTCAAAACATCATTTCAACCAGAAACTAAAACACCAAGGTTTCCACTTCTTAATTCAAAAATACAATCACAATTTGATGAACCCAAGCAAGATACAACACATGCAACACAACAAGATCAAACTACAAGCTTCCTTTACCTTGAATCTTTCAAAATCAAGAAAAAAATGAGGAAAAATGGGGCACAACGGTGAAGAATATGTCTTTTGAGCCTGTTGCAAGACAAATCCAATCTACAATTCTCAACTACGGAGCTCAAAATCTCTACTCAACTCCTACTACTGATGCTTTGGGGAAGGATCAAAGCTTTACAGTGGAGTTTGAAGGAAGAAGAATCACTAGTGGCTCCAAAGTCAATCTCACTAACTTCTCTCTAGGATTCTTAAGGAAATGAACTTATGAAATTCAAGTCTTCATAAAACCTTATATAACTTTTCCTAAACTTGATCAATATTGACCTCAACTTAAAACAAATCCCAAACAACATAAATTTAAAAGAATTCCTTAATTCTCAAGTTTCAAAATATAAATTAACATTTCATATAAATCATTTACTTAATGAAATAAAATAAACCACAATCTATAACACAATGTTACATAAGTCCTTTGCTCACTTCACTTAGAGCAAATGACACAAATGCTTGGAGTGAGGAAGGCGCTTCACTCAGAGCGACAGTGCTTAGGCACTTAAAGTGACATGCTCCCTCAAAGTGAACCACTCTAACAACTTTGAGCGAGTTAATACCAGAAAGCCACAAAATTTTTCAAGAAAAATTATCAAAAAGAATTATAAAACATAATTATCAATAGATACTCATCTACAATGGGTCAAACAAGAATCTTATTAAGTTATAAATAGAACTTTGACACATAGTAGAAAAAACTTCACATATTTTATATTATAAGCTATACAAGAGAGAGCAAAGTGAGAAACGAGTCATCATAGAGTTCTTTAGGACTTTCTTTGTTTCTTTTTTCGATCTCATTAGTCATGAGCTACTAATTCACTTGTTTTGGGGTTTGACATAGCTGACTCCAAATCCATGTAACATTTTCCTACTTTTATTCAATAAAGTTTTATCTAATTAATTGTTGCTCTTATTCTTCTCTTAATGTGTATTTTGGATTGATCACCCTTTACATAATCCTATAGAATTGATCAACGTTGAAAAATCTTTTTAAAACTATGATATGGAAAACAATACTAATAACACTTATTTAACAAAAAAAAAATGATTTTTTTATGTACAATGATGACAATAAAATTTGAAAATAGAACTTTGTGCATACTACATTAATCTCATTATTAGAAAGATACAAAAATTTGCTTACATGCTAAATAATAAAAGTTTAAAAAATTTAAATGGTAAAGAATATGCTTCAAAAGTTATATATATATATATATATATTTTGATGATAAAGTTCTATATATTATACAACAATTTAAACAAATAATGTGTATCATTAATTGGCCGGTAGTCAAGCTATATATATTATACAAGAACCACAGAATATACCCCTAAAAAATTAAAATTCATTATTTGTGTTGATTAGCGCACGAGTTTGGCATATATAAAATTCATAGTAAAACAAAAACAAAGTCTCTGTCAATTTCTTGATCATTACGATATATATACACACACAAACAAACATATGTATATATATGTTCATAATCATAGTTAATGGAGGTGTTAGCTATTGACATTAATTCGAAGCATGATGCCCCTATGGATTGGTGGAGACTTGTGTGGGTATTAGAGATGATGATTTAATTTAATAGCAGATGACTTCGTGGCCACGCTTAAGCCTCAAAAGGTCTTGTTCAAAAGGTAGTTGTTTCATTGAGTATATCATTCATCTGAAAACAATTTAATTAACATTGGAAGGGAATCCCACCCCGATTTTTTCAACAAGGACGGCCTTTATTAGGGTTCTCCCTTTCGTTTGATTTGGATATCTCTTCATGCTATTTGAAAACTAAAATAATGTTTTTTTTGTTTAATTTGAAAATAGATGTCTTCTTAAATAGTCTAACAAATTAAGCAGGCAGTATATGAAAATGCTAATTCATTAAGATATTGATTCTGTTGGTCTGTTGTTGAAATCTTATAAATGCTTAAAATAATACTGATTATTCTATGATAGGTTTTGTGACATGGCCTTTTGCCTTGTAAAGTTGGACGCAAATCCAATTAGGTTTGGGATCGATATCAAAAAAAATATGACATCACTATAACAAATAATTAGGAAGAGAACTCCGAGTATCAATTAGTTCTAACTCATTTTTTAACACACTTTCTTTAATTAGTTATAATTTATCGAGAATTATAAAATCAGAAGAAAGAAATTTATTAAATGAAATATGAAATTTACTAAATTATATATTTTTTAATAAATTTTAATGAATGAAAAAAATGGACTAAAAAATATGTTATTAGTATTTCTCTAACTAGGAAATTACAATTTTCGTAACATGACATTTTTTAATTAAAAAAAACCGTATTAGATAATGGAATACAAGGCTATTCTCTACTTGTTACATTAGTAGGTGTCCAAAAGACAAAGCTTAAAAGAATATTTGACCATTGCTTATAAAATGATCGAGATATTTTTTTTTTCGAACTTTAATCTATAATCACCTTTTTGACTTTGATAATTTCTACCATCTCATTTGTGTTCGATTGGGAAAAATTAAAGCAGGTGTGGTATTTATGCATCCATATTATTGACCAAATTGTGTAGAATAATATAAGCTTCCAAAACTTATTATAATCCCTCCTAGTTGTCATTTATATATATAATAGCACATTTGCCATCAGAAGTTAGTCACTGTCGACTAGAATTACTCTTCTAATTAAATAATTTCGTTTTTGAAAGGATTTTTTTTTATTTATTTATCAATTATTACCTTTCAAGCAAAAACCTTTACAGACTTTGCTATTGGGCTTCTTAATTATATGTATGATAACAGTGCTATAGATTCAGATTGTAGGGTATTTTACTAAATATCTGAATGTGTCTAGCAAATGAATTTCCTTATTAAAGTTGGACTATCCAACTAATTCATTAAGATTTACTGGCCCTTTTAAATATTTAACTTTTACCCTTTTATAAAATAGTTCAATTTTTATAGTTTAGTTTAGTTTTAAAATAATTTAGAACAATTCAATTCAATTTTTTTTTTACAAACAGTTCAATTTTTTTTCCATCCCTCTGGATGGCCCAACCAACAAGTCCTCTGACATCCCTCTCTATGATGTAGTGCATGTTTGGAATTTTGTTGCGTTGAACAGATCAATTTACTTCATCACTTCCTTCTATGTTTGCGACTTTGAAAAGCGAGATTTTACATTTTTGGTCTCGAATGGATTTCCAAACATGTTGGTATTCCTTCCTAGACCATGTTCATCATCCTTCTTTGAGAGCACCATGCAAGGGCATCAAACATGGATAGCTAGGAAACGTAGCCCACCATCCCCCTATTTTTAAAAGCAATGTTGCCTCCAACCTATGTTTGCAAGATCTTAACAATGGTCTAACACATAATTCATTTAGAGCATGCAAATTTTCTCCTAACCTAGGGACACTTTTTCTCTCTCACAAAACAATTTGCTTGCTTCCATCCATCGAAGTGGCTCCCACCCACAAAATTTCATAGCTACACACCATCAGAAGCTCCTTCATGATGTTCATATTTAAAAAAAAAATATCATTTGTTGATAATTAAACCAATGAAAATTATTCTCGCAAAGGACTTTTAGATAAAAATAAAAAGCTAGCAAATAATTAAAATTGAAAAATATAAATATATTTTATTAAGTTATCCTCCCATGTTGTTAATACTTATTGGGAAAAAATTATTCATTTTAATGTGCAACAATGATGAGAAACAAATTAAAAATAACACCACAAATAGATAAAAAAATCGCACAAAATTTATTTAACATGGTTCGGTTTCTTATGCTTACCTTCAAAAGGATATTCATTGTCTCAAAATGTATTACATTATATCTAAAAATTCTTGCTTCAAGTTTTGTGCGTGAAACTTGTAAACTCTTTTTTCACAAGTTTTTGGGTAAAACTTGAAAATCTCTTATCACAAGTTTTATGAGTAAAACTTGAAAATTCCTTACTCTTTAAGTTTTCTAGCGAAACTTGAAAAATCCTTTTTCATAAGTTTTCTGATAAAACTTGTTAAACCCTCTTTCACAAGTTTTATATACATAACTTGTAAAGTTTCAACATAAGTTTTATAGTGAAACTTGGTATACCTTCCTCCATACGAACCCTCCTCTCATTTAAGGCAATGGTCACCTTTATAGGTTAGATAATTGTTCTTATATCAAGAGTTTGTATTTATTGACCCAACATTCTAATATTAAAGTAGGAAATAGATCCCCATAACAAAAATAATATTTTAATTCTAAACAATATTCTAATATGATTTCCTCTATCATTTAAGACGATGATCCTTTTTATAAGTTGAGTAATTCTTCTCATATTAGGAGCCTGTATTTATTGATCACCTAACATTCTAATCTTAAAATAGAAAACAAATCCCCAAAATAATATAATATCTTTAATTCTAAACAAATCCTAAAGACATAGTATCTTTCTATACGTGAACACATTTTAGAGATTTGAAGCTGAAAAATTGAATTATTTTTCCAACAATTTCTTCCTCAATTAAAATTTTGAAACTTGATCTTCTTGTTGTTATTATGGATATTTGTTAGAATCATCTTCAATCATAAATTTACTCTGTAGTATTTCATGTCTCCATTAATTCCATGGATATTAGAATTATCGTATATCAATCTTCAATGCTCAAGTGACAGGTCATCTGCATGAACCATAAGCTCTAGTACCACTATTAAGAACAAAAAAAACCCTTCTCTTTTACACACAATAATTATGAGAAACACATTAAAAATAACATCATAAATAAATAGAAAATCACATAATTTATTTAATGTTATTTGGCCTCTCATGCTTACATCTACAAGGATATTCATTATCTAAAAAATATTACATATATATCTGAAAATTCTCCCTTCAAGTTTTGTGTTTGAAATATGAAAACTCTCCTCACAAGTTTTATGGGTAAAACTTGAAAATCCTTACCTCACAATTTTATAGGTGAAACTTGAAAACTCCTTTTTCACAAGTTTTCTAATGAAATTGGCAGACCTTCTTTCACAAGTTTTATGAAAAAACTTGGTAAACCCTTTTTCACAAGTTTTATGGATGCAACTTGGAAACTTTCAACATAAGTTTTATGATAAAACTTGGTAAACCCTCCTTCATACAACTCTCTCTCTCTTAAAGTGAAAACCTCTTTTAAAGATTGGAAAATTCTTCTCATATAAAAATTTATATTTATTAACCTAACATCCTAATGTTAAAAGAGGAAACAAATTCCGAAAATAAATATAAAATTTTTAATTATAAATAATATCATAAATATAAATAACATATTTCTATATGTGAACATATCATAGATATTTGAAATTAAAAATTTAATTTTTTTACTAAATCATATTTAATTAACTTTATGAAAAATAAGAGGAAGCATGGGAAAATTATTAATATAATTTAATTCACAATTAAAAATAAAATAAATAGTTTTTATTCAAGAAACTAATATTTTTAATTAAAAACTTAATTAAATATTATTTCCTCAGTCATTGAATTTCCAGTCAATGTATTTTGGAGTTGGGTTTTTTTTTAATCATTTACATTTGTTTATTAAAATCAAAACAAAAGTTAAAAAAACTAACATTCTTTTTATTTTTCCCTTTATCTGAATTAGTGAAGTAAAACTTATAAAAGCAAATTACAGCTATTATCATTAGTTAAATAATTATTAATTAATTAAATATATTTTTAGTATCTATAAAAAAAAAGTGAATTTTAAATTTAAATCTTGTCAAGTTTTTGTTTGGTATTTATCATTTTAAAATCTAAAATTATTATTATTATTTTTTTTTTATCTTTAATGATCATTTATAAAAGATAAATAATATTTATTTTAAAGATCTATAAAAAATTAAAAATATAACACACTAAAAATTGTTTTAAGAACGTATAAAAAAATTTAAAAGTATCACATGCCACCAACATACATAATGTCACATACAATTGTGGATTTCAAATTTTACACAGAACATATTTGGATAAAGTTAGAAGTATTTTTTTTTTTTTGAGAATTTCTCTTCTAAAAACTAAAAAAAATTTAAATAGATAAATTTTCAAAAATATTTCTATGCTTGTATTTAAAGAAGTGGATAGAGTGATCACATAACATTCTATAAACATATAAATAGTTAAAAATGATTACATAATATCAATTAAAAATGTAATGACTTGCCTGACCGTCACCCTGCAGAAAAACATCACATAGAAGTAGACTACACATACAAAAAGAATATATATATATATATATCCAGCTTGAGGCTCAACAAGTCAGAGTATATCTAATACTAACAAAATGCTACACCGAGGTAGCCTACACAAAATCAGCTCCAACCACCACTTGCGGCCCTGCTACTACTCTCCAGCCTATCTCTGCTCTTCTCCCATACATAGTATGATCATCGCAGTCCAAATCACATGAAAACATGCAGGGGTAAGCTAGTGAAAATAATCAACATATAGGTATATATATAACAGCCTTCAACTTAATTAACAGCACCATCATCATTCTCAACAGGTTCAACATACAACACATAACAACACATAACTCAATCACAGCTTCACAACACAACAGCACATATACAACTCATATCAACATCAATTAAACACATTAACAACTTATGCGTTGTCACGCATTTCAACTCGGAGATCTCCTACAACATGGGTGAGCAGTTTAAGTGACTAGGTCCTACCGAACCAACAACAAAGAACCTTTTTGAGCTTGTTAGGTAAACAAAAAATTTGGATGCCAATCCACAACACGATAATGATTTCTCAGACTTTGCCACTTAGACAAGGAAGTATAGTACTATGTTAGGATAGAACAACTAGGTTTAGGCCTACCACGACATTAGTTAGCTCAACTAAGCCAACTATGGGATTAGCCTACCGACTATCCTCCAAATATTACAACCCTCCGATACTCGATTAGGAACTAAGTTCCTGACTTCGTACTTTACTCAAATTGGCCGCTTGTAATCGGTATAGCTCAACTTGGCCCCTATGCCGTGGTCGCTTTGTACATTGCCTTGACCTTGCCCACACATGGAACCAACTAAGTTTTAGAGGAGAACAACACAACGTCCACTCCAAGGGACAACTTCCCAAGGAGGGTTTTCAACAAATTGGGCTCTCTGAGCACCACAACTATCTCAATCAACACAATAGGATGAGCAACTTCGGAAACATCTCCCCTAGTCCTAGTGATCAATAACTCATCATCACAGCTTAATCAGCTTACAACTCAACAGCACAGCTCAGCTCAACAACTTAAACAACATGATCAACTCAACAGCTTAACGGCTCAACTCATAATCTATAATTCAATCATCATAAAATAATATCTTTCAGCATATAGTACAACATATAACTTTCATCACACAGCTACATCTTCTCATCATATCACAATATTCAACATTTTCTGAGTCATAGAATCAAACACCTTCACACCCGGTGTAAGTAAACTCGTGACTAGCCTGAACCTAACCCGAGAGCTCCAAAGCTCTTCCACGCCCGACGTATCATCATCATGCCTGGCGTGTTGGGAGGCAGAGACTTCCAGGAGTCTCTCAAGCCCGACGTGCCAAAATCACGCTCGGCGCAACTCAGGCAGAGACCTCACATGGGTCTCACGCCCAGTGCGCTTATTCTGCGCCCGACACCACCCTAGGCAGAGACCCCCAAGGAGTCTCTACGATCGGCGCGGTTCTCCCCACGCCCGACGTGATTCATCCAGAGACTTCCATTCCTATGGTCACTTCAACACACATCTCAAAAATAACAACAGAAGCAAAAGTAAGCATCGACACAAGCAGTCTCAACCCCAAATCGCATACAGGCAAACCCAACATTTCAGCACATGCATAGGAAATAAAAGAGTGAGAGGCTCCCAAATCAAACAAAATCATCACATCCTTACCAATAATTTTACCCTTCCTTTTCACTAGATCAAATGAAGTGGAAGCTTCGGCCCCGGTCAAGGTGAACACCCTCCCAGCTGTAGTAGGTCTATCACCCCTCGGAGCACCCTAGTCTGTCTGGCACTGGCAGGACAACTGGTCGACTCGTGACCCATCTGGCTACACCCGAAGCACCTACTATCGGTATGATGGCAATCCCGAATGAAGTGGGGTCCACCACATCTATAACCTCTGAGAGTGGCAACTCCACTTTGACTCCCACCTCTAGCTGTGTCAGTAGGTTTCGTTGTGACAGGACCCCCTTGTTGTGAATGAGGCCTATCATAAGGCTTCGTCTGATCTCCACCTCTCTTGGACCCAACTGGTCCCTTAGTAGTCTTTGCCACTCGATGGCCACGTTCCAACCACTCAATAAATTTCACCTTCTCAACTAAGGCCGAAAACTCAGTGATGGCCATAGGCACCACCACCCTCTTCAACTCCTGCTTCAAACCTTCAACAAATTTTCTGCACTTCCAGGCTTCAGAGATAGCCTGCGAATAAAAACGAGCCAAGTGCTCAAATCTCATCGCATAATCATACACTGTCAAACTCCCCTGGTGCAATCTCATAAACTCTGCCTCCTTGGCATGTCTCACACTCTCTGAAAAGTACTTCTCGAGAAACACCCCTTGAAGCACTCCCAATCAACCACCACTCCTCTGGTAACTAACATCTGATGAGTGCCCCTCCACCAATACTCAACTTCCCCTACCAACATATAAATGGAAAAAGCCAACCTCCTTTCTTGAGAACATTCCAGCACTATAAATATTTTCTCCATCTCACAGATCTAGTGGTCAGCTACCTCTAGGTCTGCATCACTCTTGAATTTTGGAGGATGGCACTTACGGAACTCAACTAGGTCCCGACTCTCCTGTGACCCAACTGGTCTTGCTGCATCAACTGCAACTCTCTTAGCATCTATCCTAGCAAAGTAGGCATTCTGCTGTTGCATAGCCATAGCCATCATCTCCATGGCATGGGCTATCTACTCATTTGCTCTAGGCATCTTCTACAAAAAGTAACAACTCATTCAGCACACTACATCTCAACTACTCAACACAAATCAACACAACATCCAACACAACAAAAGCCTAAAGGGACCACCCCTACAGAGTGTCTACTAGACTCGAACTACTTTGATACATAAAAGTGTAATGACCCGCCTAGCCGTCACCCTGTAGAACAACACCACACAAAAGTAGACTACGCATACAAAAAGAATATATACATATATCCAGCCTGAGGCTCAACAAGTCAGAGTATATCTAATACTAACAAAATGTTACACCAAGGTAGCCTACACAAAATCAGCTCCAGCTACCACCTGCGGCCCTACTACTACTCTCTAGCCTATCCCTGCTCTACTCCCATACACAATATGATCATCGTAGTCCAAACCACATGAAAACATGCAAGGGTAAGCTAGTGAAAATAATAAACATATAGGTATATATATATAAGCATCTTTTAACTTAACAACACCATCATCATTCTCAACAGGTTCAACAAACAACACATAACAATACACAACTCAATCACAACTTCACAACACAACAACACATATATATACAACTCATATCAACATCAATTAAACAAATCAATAGCTTATGCGTCGTCACGCATTTCAACTCGGAGATCTCCTACAACATGGGTGAGCAGTTTAAGTGACTAGGTCCTACCGAACCGACAGAAAAGAACCTTTTTGGGTTTGCTAGGTAAATAACAAATTTGGATGCCAATCCATAGCATGATAACGATTTCTTAGACTTTGCCACTAAAACAAGGAAGTATAGTACTATGTCTGGATAGAATAGCTGGGTTTAGGCCTACCACGACATTAGCTAGCTCAACTAAGCCACCTATGGAATTAGCCTACCGACTATCCTCCAAATACTACAATCCTCCGATACTCAATTAGGAACTAAGTTCCCGACTTTGTACTTTACTCAAATTGGCCGCTTGTAATCGGTATAGCTCAACTTGGCCCCTATACCGTGGTCGCTTTGTACACGTGTGCCTCGACCTTGCCCACACACGGGATCAACTAAGTTCTAGAGGAGAACAACATAATGTCCACTCCAAGGGACAACTTCCCAAGGAGGTTTTTCAACAAATTGGGCTCTCTAAGCACCACAACTATCTATATCCACACAATGTGATGAGAAACTTCGAAAACATCTCCCTTAGTCCTAGTGATCAACAACTCATCATCACAACTTAATCAGCTTACAACTCAATAGCACAGCTCAGCTCAACAACTTAAACAACATGATCAAGTCAACAGCTTAACGGCTCAACTCATAATCTACAACTTAATCATCATAAAATAATATAATTTCAGCACATAGTACAACATACAACTTTCATCACACAGCTACATCTTCTCATCATATGACAATATTCAACATTTTCTGAGTCATAGAATCAAACACCTTCACCCCCGGTGCAAGTAAACTCGTGCCCGGCCTGAACCCAACCCGAGAGCTCTAAAGCTCTTCCATGCCCGACGTATCATCATCACGCCCAACGTGTTGGGAGACATAGACTTCCAGGAGTTTCCTAAGCCCGGCGTGCCAAAATCGCACTCAGCGCAACTCAAGCAGAGACCTCACCAGGGTCTCACGCTCGACGTGTTTATTCTGTGCCTGGCGTCACCCCAGGAAGAGACCCCCAAGGAGTCTCTACGCCCGGTGTGATCAAATCACGCTCGGCGCCATATCAGTAACTCAAAATTTTGAGCCACTATCTGATATCATGCCCAACACGGTTGTCCCCACGCCCGGCGTGATTCATCCAGAGACTTCCTTTCCCAACCTCGCCCGGCGCAACCAACCTCGCGCCTGGCATGCTTGGACAATTGAGTTCCCTGATGAACACACGCCCGGCGCCAAGAACTACGTCCGGCGTGAACTCAAACAACAACCCTCACAACTTCAAAAATTTCAACCAAAACCCTGAAAATCAGCCAACTCAAACACATGCAATCCATGAAATGAAATGCATAGACTTCATACAACTCAAAAACAACCTCAGATTCAACATGCAACTTCTCAAGGCATCAAAATCATCAAAAACCCCATTTTTCCCAAAACCCCGAAAAATGAGAAACTCTTCAATCCAACCACGAGTCATCCAAATTCAAGCATCATTTGAGTTCCTAAACTCATTTACAATCAAACAATAGACAATCTAGCTTCCCTTACCTTGTAAAAGAAGAATCCGAACTTCGAGGAAGAGAAAGAAGAAGAGGAAGAAGATTCGGGCTTTCAACTGGCTCCTCACGCCTCTACTCAGCACCTTCAACCACAACAACACCACAAGGACGCTCAGGAGTTATAGGGTAAGAGAATAGGAAATGAGAGTGTTGAGGGGAAAAAGGAAGAAGAAGAACTTGCGGGTCTTACAAAAAATAATAAATTCAAATTTCATAGAAAAAAATTATTATTTTTTACATGTATTAAAATCAAAACTTGTATATTTTACACATAAGCTAAAAAAATTATTTTAGTTTATAATAAAATAATAAATTACTAAATTTTTAGCTGATAGTTTTAAATATTTTTTTTCTTTTTCATCATTTTAACATTCTTTTATCATTATTTGAATAAGCAATAATATAATAAATTATGAAATGATTAAAATTCTAACTGTTAACTTTAAATGTATTTTTTCATGAATAAAAAAAAAATGTATTTTCCCCCTACTTTTCTATCTTTTCATCTCTTTTTCCCTTTCTGCCACCGACACCATTTCATTGTCATCAACGTTCCCTTCACTGCGACTACTTCTCCGACCATTATCATTGGTTATTGCTATTTTATTCCTTATTTTCGTTGTCTCAGTGGTTACCAACCAGGATATTCTCATCGTTGTTGTCATCAATTTCATTATCATTGCATTGTCATAACGATTATATTCAATTATTATTATTATTATTATTATTATTTTTTTATGTTCAAATATTCTATTTCCTATTGTGTTTCTATATACCTTTTTATCTTAAGCATCTTTGCCTTTCAAACTTTTATATTTGTTTAAATATTTTTATTCATATGAATTTAATTTATACCGATAAAGTGTCGGCCCGTATAATTCTTTTTTTGCTTAATATTTTTTCTGGCGAACTCTTTTTAATATTTATATGATCTATTCTAATTATAGTAATTTTTTTTTTCATTTTTCATATAATATAATTTATAATTTAACTTGTTAAGGAACCAAACGATCGTCAAATATTAATATATAAAGAATAATATTAAAACAATAATTATAGCTAAATTAACTACAACAAAATTTAATATTACCGACAATTATTTAATGATAATAAATTAATTGTATCTATTTTATTATTTAATAAAAATATTAATGACTATTATATAATGACCATTAAAAATATATTTACATCACATCAAAATTTACTATTAGCGACAATTATTTGTTAAAAAAAACTTAAGTCTCACATCGACTAGAAATAAAATAATTAAAGAGTATATAAGTGAATGATAACAAGTATGTTTTATAAGGTTAAATTAGGCCTATAATTTACTATTCTAAGTTAATATTTAGGAGATAAGATTATTAAAAAAATTAAAAAATATACACAAATGCCAGTAACAAATAACACAAAAAATTATATATTTTTTCTGACCATTATGAGAGTCTTTACCAACATATATATAGAATTATGACTAATGAATAAAATACTGGTAAAAGATTTTGTAGCGGTTTTTATTACCACTAAAAATCATATTAAATGCCACTAAAAATTCATTTTATTGTATTATAAAAGCAAAGACTTTTTTAAAACTTCATTATTATAATTCTCATATTTTCCTCTTTTTTTTTTATTGTTTTTATAGCCTGGCTCCTGACTTGTTGGAATCCAATTATAGTTTTTTTTTCCTTCATGTTGTTCAATCAGTGATACTCGACTGCTAAAGAAAAAAAAAATACAACAATATATTGATCATTATGTTATATAATCATTGTCTGTATAAATCAATTCCAAGATCTGTACACAAATACAACACAGCAGTGAATAAAGTATATTACTTCAGAGAATTCTATTACCAACTAATTAATGCTGTCCCGTTAAATTATATTTAGTCTTAATAAATATTCACGTCTTTTCCTAAATAATTTTTATTTTATTATATTAATAGATTTGCTAATTGTTGTTCATATCATACAATTCATATAACAATTAAGTTTATACAATATTATTTTCTATGTTTATCTTTTTCCATCACAATATTTATTACATCTTACACTTTTTTTAATATATTTGTATTCGTACGTTGTATAATTTGTTCTGAAATTTTGCCACATGATTGCTCATCGATCACGTGGAGAAATGAAAATGCTTACTTAGTGAATATGAGCTGTTTGAGATTTATATCAGATAAGGGTATGAGTACCAGGTATAAGAAAAGATCGAGGAGTCCTCGATATGACTATACCGAGGAGTCTTCGGCTCATTACAATAACCTATTTAACCTGTTTATTACAAATAAACACTAATAGATTCTCTTATGGGTCTTCATATGGGCCTAAGCCCATTAAGGTTAGTATAAATAAATGTGATTAGTGACAAACAAAGGTACGTTTTCATAATTACCAATTAATTAGCATTGATATCTTTGAAACCGAGGACTGACTTAAACATTGGAGTGCCTTTTGCAAGTACCTCTCTCTTTCCTTAGGATACATCATGGAAGACCAAGACCCAACAAGAGTAGCAAAATTACCGGAGTACCCTCGTGTAGGTACATTTTGGCACCCACCGTGAGGCCGATTTTGAAGGCCCGCATTGTCTGTTTGTTTTGCAGGAAGAAGATTTTGTGAAAGATAGTTAATACTAGGAAGAACAACCACTCGGTCCAGCAAGAAGAAGATTTGTTATTGGTTAATTTCATAAATGGGTTCTAACAATTTTTTTTAAAACATTTTTACATATCATTGATAATTTATTTATTAACTTTATTTTTTATTAAGTTATAATTTAAGAGATCTTTTTACTACTATTTTGTAAAATATTTTCTAATTAATGATACAAAATATTAAAAAAAATGGGATCAATTGATGGTGATTGAAACATGAGATATTTATGTAAAGATGGAAATGAAAATTAAAAGTTATTCAAATTTGAATTATTTGATGGGTATGGTAAATGTGGAGAGTTTTGATTAATTGGAGATTACATATTTAACATAAAATTAAATTAAGGATTGAATTGATTTTGATTTGGTTCCTTTAAAGTGAAAACAAATCAAAGACAATAGATAAAATTGGATTAAGAAGAGATTTTGAGAGATAGAAGAGAAGAAGAAAATTAAGAAAGCAATGAGTAAAAAAATACAATGAATCATATTTATAAATAAGTATTAATATATAAATTATATTAAAAAAATTAATTTTGCATCATTAAGAAATATAACGTTAAAATTTACTCTTTTTAACAGTATTTTTCACTTTAAATTTAATATAAGATAACTTAATATATACTATAACGGTTAGATACTAAAATTTATAAATATATTATAATTTAATATATTATATAACAGTTAGTGTTTTAAAGGTGAGTATAACATTAAAATTTAATATACAATAATTTGTTTTATATTATAAATATGTTTTAATTAAAAAACATAAGCACCGGTGTTTCGGTAAGTAATCGATGCTTAATGAGAATTGCACACAATGGGAGATCTTACTCCAACAGGATCTTGGGAGGAACATTTGAAGTTTAACACCTGTGTTGCCGATGTCTCAAGTGTAATGACCCGGCTGGTCATTACACACGGCACCGCACACTAGAAACACCGCACAGAAGAGAACAAATGTATACATATAGAGTCTAGAATATACATATACATGATCCAGTCTGAACAGAGTTAAAGTGTACAAAAGATATTACGATCAAATGTTACTGTCACAAGTAACTACATAGCAAAAGATATCACAATAGAAATCAGCTCCACGGGTCCACCGGAGACTCACCACCAGACACCCACCTATCCCTGCTCTGCTCCCATACATTGTATAATCATTGCAGTCCAACACCATGGAGACAACAAAAGGGTAAGCTAGTGTAATTAAAATTCAACATACAAATATATCAATATAAATAAACAACAGATACATTTATCAGCACACTTGTACAGCTTATACCACTCGACAATATCAGCACCGCAATGCGGCAATATCAGCACTGCTTAGCAGCAACAACAGCACCACTTGAGTGACTATAACGGCACCGCAAAGCAGCAACAACAGCACCGCTTTAGCGGTTAGAATCAGCACCACATATGTGGCTAACAACAGCACCGACTTAGCAGCTATAATATCCCACAACTCAGCACAACCCAGCACAGCACGGCACAGCACAGCACCACACAGCACAATTATTATTTTCCACAATTCAGCCCCACAGTCTATAATTCCACTATACTATAAAATTTCACTTATTAATCCAATGATTTTCAGCTCAACAATACACCTCTAATACAGCTAACATATTTATCTCATAGTCATCACAACATATTCATCAAATACAACATGGTTTAGCATATAACATCATTGATTTACAAACTCGACACAATTCAACAGTCATCAACATATAGGTCATCATCTCCTTGCGCGCCCGATGCACTCGAGGTCGCACCCAGTGCGGCTTAACCCGAGAGCACCAGCACCAGCGCGCCCAGCGTAGGAGTACTCGCGCCCAGCGAGACTCAACCCGAGAGCACCAAGGCTCTCCCGCGCCTGGCGCAATTCCAAATTGCGCCCAGCGCCTGCCTGGCAGAGACTCAAGGAGTCTCGTGCGCTCAGCGGGGCCTAACCCGCGCCCAGCGTGGGGAAGGCAGAGACCTACCCAGGTCTCGCGCCCAGCGCAATTCGCATTGCGCCCAGCGTGCTCTTGGCAGAGACTCCCAAGGAGCCTCCGCGCCCAGCGAGTCTAAAAGTGCGCTTAGCGCGGCATCAAGTATCCCAAAACATGTTACTCTTGATATCGCGCCCAGCGCAACTCGAGTCACGCCCGGCGCGGGCCAACCAGAGACTCCCATTTGCAAGCTCTCCCAGCGCACACAGCCTTGCGCCCGGCGGGCTTGCCTAAATAGAGTCTCCTGGTGGTCGCGCGCCCGACGCGAAGAACAGCGCCCAGCGCGAACTCATCAGTAACTTCCCCAAGTTCGAAAAATTGCTCAAAACCTGTAAATCTTAACAGAAAACAAGCATGCAATCCAGCCAAAATGCCACATTCTCATCAAACATCAAGAAAAATACCCCATTTTCCACATGCAACTACAATCCAAGAATTTCCTCAAAATTTCTCAAAATCCCGAAAACCCCAAAAACTTAAGTTTAGAAGTTCTCAGCCAAAATCATCAGTTCTCAACCGTTTAAATGAGTCCCTAGACCCACCTTTAACCAAAACACAACATAACACTAACTTCCCTTACCTTAGTTCGAAGATCCGAGCTTCGGGAAGGAAAATGGAGAAAGGGGAAGCTTGATCGGAGAAAATGGACAAGCTTGAACAGCAAGGGAGAAGAAGAGAGAAGGTTTCGAACACTCAGCTAGCACCTCCCAATTCTAGCTCAGCACCTAAAGGTTCCAAAGGTCAGAGAAAGGAAAACAAAGCAAAGAGAGGAAGAGTGAATGGGGAAGAAGAAAAGAATGAAGGGAAAAGTTGAGGGGGAAGAGGGGTCTCACATCAAGTGTTCAGTTGTAAATTATAAAATTCTCAAGATTGAAATGCAAAAATATAGATACGAAAAAAAAATACTAACTTGTAAAGGACAAACTTAAATCTTTATGTATTTACTTCAACTACGACCCATCACTAAGATGAAAATTAGAAGTAATATAAATGGGAGTTTATTTTTTATTAAGTATAACTTTTGATTAACATGATTTTCTTTAAGAAAGTAAATTAGAGTCAAATTTAACCTTATAAAATTAATTTATAAAATAAGTGTTGTTCTTTAATTATAAATTTTAGTATGGTCATTTTACCCCGTCACAACAATGATTGAACATCTCATCGTGAAGCTTGCACGATGCTAGGATTAGTTATCTACAAGTAATTTGGTAATAACTTAATAGAATGTGACACGATAGGTCCAATAACAGTTAATAATCATTAGGATATGTTATGATAACTTCTTAAGAAAGTAGATTGGAGTCTAACTTAACTTTATAAAACTCACTTGTAAGGTGATGATTCTTTCCCACTTATAGCAACATTTACCTACTAACATTTGTTAAAATGTTACTATAGGTTAAGTTAATAGGTTATTTTGCAATATATTTTTTTTTGTGAAAAATATTACTATAGATAGTATAATAATTCACCATAGTTCCTACACTTTACGGTAAACAACTAACAACGAAAAAACTACTAACTTAGGGTTGTATATCTACAAATTTGAGAATAAGTACAATAAAACTTTTATATAGAGATAAAAATAACTATTTAAATATATGCAATATAGATACAATAATATTTTAAATGTAAACTATATAACCTAAGTTGTCAATCAAGCAATTACTACTATCTATATAAGAACCACCCAAATGTAGTCATCAAAAGAGACATTTGGCTCTTGCACAATTGAGCGACCTCCATTACACCACTTCATACCTATCTTTGCCCTACTCCAATACCATGTATAATTATTGCGATCCAAACCACATGAAAAAATATAAGGATAAACTAGAGTTTTAAAGAAATAACATATATATATGACATAAAACGCGAACACATAACACATCATCACATGTTCATCATCTCCAACACTATCAACATACAACATCACAATATAGCCAACATATATCATCATGAACAACTCATTCTACTACAACACAATATCAATTTGAACATCATAATATTAACAACTTAGATTATTCATTATAACTACACAATATTTTCAACACATCTAGTGCACGCATTGTCACACATTTCAATTAGAAGATCTCTTACAATACAAGGTGGGAAGTTTAACTGGCTTGACCTTACCAAACCAACAACGCAATTTGATCTTTTTAGCTTATTAGATTAACAACAAATTAGATATAAATTCACAACATAACAACTTGGTTTCTCGGATGTCACTACTTAAATAAGGAAGTCTAATACTATTGTTAGGACAAAATAGCTAGGTATTGGTCTACCATGACATTAGCTAACTTAACTAAGCCTCCTACGAAATTAACCCACCGACTATCCTCCAAATACTATACCCTTTTGATACTCAGTTAGAAACTAAGTTTCCAATTTCATATTTTACTCGGTTGGTCACTTGTAATCAATATAACTCAACCTGACTCTTATATTGTGATCGCTTTATACACGTGTGTGTCGACCTTGTCCACATACAATACAAAATAAGTCCTAGAGGAGATTCAAGATAGCTATCCACTTCTAGGGTCAACTTTCCAAGAAGGATTTTCAATAAAATTGGGCTCTTAAAGCACCACAACACAATATTCAAACAATGAGATATGCAACTTTTAAAACCTCTCCTATAGACCTAGTTTGGTCATCACAACTCAACTACACAACAACTTCTTACATATTCAACACAATCACACAACTCTATAACTCACAATACACATCTCAACTTTCAACTAACAACTCACTAGGAAATTGACATATACAACACCATTCATGCAACTTATTCATCCTTACTTAGTCAACACACAAGTTATTCAACAAGTAATTGAACAATTCATCAAATAAACCAAGATATTTTCCTTTAGAAATTGGCGCTTGAAACCATACACCCAATGCCCAACGCCATTTAGGCAAGGAACTATTTGCCTTGCCTATGCCTAACGTTACATAACCTGCGCCCGGTGTGGATAAGGTAGAGAACCTTAGGACCTTGCACTTGGCATAAAAAAATGTCATGCCCGACCTTATTTCAAGCAAAGAGTTTTTGTCTAACTCATGCTCGACATCACCATACTAGTGCCCAACGTCATCTAGACAAAGAGCTATAGCTTGGCCATGTTGGGTGCCATTTAAATTTGGGTGTGGTGTCACCAAATCAAAGACCTCCCTATGTCCTCACACCCAACGCTATTCCAATCTAATATGAGTTTCTCTCCTCACACTCAATGCCACTAGTTTTGTGCTCGACATGATCGAGCCAAAGAGTATCATGTTGGAATGATGCTCAACGCCTTAAAGGCACGTTTGGGGTGATGCAAGTCTTACACTTATGCAGATCTCAAATTTGGCTCATCCCACCTGAAACTCATATTAGATTGGCATGGTTTTTTCTTGATACAAGTGCACCAGTGTTTTTGTTTTGAGGCATGGTTTTCTTGGAGCATCAATATTAGTGAGTCTGATGGTAATGGATGTGGCATCAGTCACCATAAAATTCTTGTACGTTGTTACATGAATGTTTACCAGCGAAATTAATCTATAATCTAATAGGGAGGAGATACTCGTGGTAAGAAAAAACATATATAAAAACAATGAAAGGCTGATATCGATTTTCATGTTATGCGATAAAATTAAAGGAGATATCGATGGTCCATTTCACGTGTTGACTATTGAGTTGCTCTGACAGATTCGCATGTTCCTTCACCAACCTAAATTCCTATTGGACATTACTTCCTAATTCAATGGGATAAATGTTTTTCTAATGATATATATATATATATATATATATATATGAGTTATAATAATATTAGTGTAATTTTTACTAAATATTATATGGTTCAATAATTTTATATTAAATATAAATTTTGTAATCTAATTGTTACATTAAATTTTGTTTACTCTTATATATACAAAATTTTATATTAATTTAAAATAATTTGATATTTCATTCTTTTAAAAATAAAGTTAACATAATATATATATATTTCAAAATATATTAAAATATATATTTTTATTACTTTCAAATTATTATTCAATTTTAATAAAATTTGATATAAGCATATAAAATGATATCAACTTTCAATTTGAATTTATAAAATTTACATTTGATATAAAATTATTAAATAATATAATATTTAATAAAAATTACACTGATATTATTTATAACCATATATATATATATATATATATGTACTCCAAGAAACTACCGGCATAGAATGTGTATAGTATTAGAATCTAATTAATATGTTCTTCATTTGCTTCTTGATTCAGTTATGCATAAACGTACCAACTAATTCATTTTGTTACGTGATATTTACTATGGGAATAATGTTTTACTACTTTAAAAAGGTGTCATGAGAATAAAAAAACAAAGCATACGTTATAAGAAAAATTTTAGGCAGAAGATTTTTGAAACTATTAATTAAAAATAAATAAAAATAAACTTTCTCATAATTATTATAGTAAAAATATTATTTTAAAAAGTTAAATAAAAACTAAACATATTTTATTAAAAAAAATCAGTATCTTAATTCCATATGCTCTAGAAAGTAATTTGGTTGAATATTAAAGATTTTATATATCAAACATCTATCTAACACTTTACTTATAATTACGTGGACTTAAAAGATTTGGAAGTCTACCATAAGATATTTAAATGTCCCAACTTGTGGATATACCTGGGTTCCATTTAAAAAAAAAAGGATCAAATAGGATCATCCTTCTCAGTAGTATAGTTTTCTTGATTTAGTTAGGTATATATAAATGTGACAACTGTAATCACCATTTATCATGTATCCTATACTCTAGAGTGAATTTTGCTCCTATGGCAAACCGATCACTGGAACAAAATTTCAAATTCTTGAATAATGATTGATTGGTTGGAGCTGGCATTTATATACATCAGCTGTATACATCAGCCAATGACGAAGGAGAAACACTAGTTTTCTCAACTTCATTTACTTTGTAAAATATTTTGATTTTGATGTCTGTAAATAAAAGGAATAGCTAGGGGAATTTCCTTTTACCAAATATTTTGTCTTTTTCTTTATGTCATCATCTTTTGTATCTAGATGTTCATCTCTAGTCGTTTTATTTATCATACTCCATCAGATATATGAACCTAATTTGGTCTTTCTTTTCATTTGTCATGTCTTCCCAAAAGCATGATTCCTTGTCATTTTATTGAATGATTTGAATTTTGAATCATGCAATTGGAGCACTTAAAATATATTATAATTAATACCCAAAATATGATTAAAACCAAAATCCTGTCATTTCAAATTAGTCAAGTTGATTAAGTTGAGAGACATGAATTGCAAGTGCACACAAATTCAAGTCCTACAATATTCTTTCCCTCTTTTCATATCCTTTTTTCTCTCTCCTAAACTTATTAGAAGTCTTTCCTTGAAAAAAAAAAAAATCAAAATCCAAAGCCTAGAATGGAAGTTTTACAACATATTTGTCTACATTTTCATGTATAATTAACTAACAAGTAACAACTTTTATGTCAAAAAAAAAAAAAAAAACTAACAACTAGTTAGATTGGAACAAATTTGAGATGATCAGGTTTTGTAATATACAGTACTTTGTTAATTGCTGTTAGAGATAGAGAATGTGTCGGCAAATATTGACTTAATTAAGCCTCAAAATTGCTCAGTCTCAAGAAAAAAGTCTCCTCTCCACGGTGTTAGAGGAGACAAAAATTTGCATCAACTAGATGAATTTAAGTTGTAGGTGAAGTTTGAAGATTCTTCTCTTATATCTTAAACAAGGGCTTTGCATAAGATTTTTTTTTTATATTAGGTAAAAAAATATAATTAGATATTAAATTACTAGGTGAAGGTTTAAATATAATCTGGTCTTTATTAAATTGCCACGACAATGAATTTTTAAAAGTACCTGCAAATAAAAATGTTTAAAATGGGCCATTTAGAATAAACGAAAAAGTAATCATGTTGCATTTGGGGTTTTATGAACTGTGCTGTACTTATTTTGATGAATGATTGATGCCGTGAAAATTGACAAACAGTGATTCCCGTGGGACAAAACTAAGCCAACAACGTCTAAGTTGGTATACCCTTCTAGTGAACTACAAGTAGAACATGATCTCAAACAATTGTATACATATTTTTTATGTTATCATTTTGTAAGGTCTTTCATGCTTAGTTTATATGTTTATTATTTTTTATAACTATGCTATTGATATCAAATATACATAAATTTAATCAATAATTAGTTTTTGTAAAAAAAAAAACTCTTTTTAATAAGATATATCTATATAATCACATTCTTTTAATTTATAAGACTTAATACTGAAACTTTATTGGTTCCACACAAACTAACCACTTATTTATTTATTCTCATTTGAGGTTTCAACTCTTCTTTTGATAAATTATGAACACATGCTGCACAATCATAGCTATCTATTGCATTATATATCAGTCTGTTTGTGCACTATTGCAATGCCAAATATTCTCTTCCTTCTCTGTGATTGTATGGTCTCTCTTTAGTTCATAACTGCTCTAGGGAATCCAATCTTATCAAACTGAAATTCTGACAGAGAAAGGAAAAATGGAGTGTCAGCCACCAGAAAAAGCAAAACCAAAATACAGAAAGGGCTTATGGTCACCAGAAGAAGATAATAAGCTCAGAAACCATATCCTTAAGTATGGTCATGGCTGCTGGAGTTCTGTCCCCATTAAAGCCGGTGAGTGCTGAGAGCATATTTAGATACAAAGTTCAAATTTCTTTTGAGAATTTATCTGCGAAAAATAGTATTTTTTCAAGTAGAAAATCTCTCAAAAGTTTTTTTAAATTTGCATCTAAACATGCATTATTCTTGTCTCTTATTCTGTCATATATCATTCAATAGGGACTATCTTTGTTTTCCTGCAGAGAAGTTTCTCGTATTTTCATCTGATAAAATGTACCTTGAACTTATTTGAGTTAACACATAAAAATGTTTGCATGCTTCACTGGCTTTTGGCACCAACAGATTAATTTGACATATATAGTGAAATGAATTAACAATAAGACATTCTTTGGCTGAATCAATTCTAAGAATTTTATCCAATCATATAAATTCCAAATTAGAAAAGGTAAAATGTCGTTAAAATTTTGAAAGACAACCTAATTAGCATTTTGAGCCAACATTACATTCGCAAGTAAGGTGAATTTGTATTTATTTTATTTGGTGCTGAGAATTGGTAACTATGTACACAAATATCTAGGCTTGCAAAGAAATGGGAAGAGCTGCAGACTAAGGTGGATTAACTATCTGAGGCCAGGATTGAAGAGAGGGGTGTTCAGCAAACATGAGGAAGATACAATCTTGGCCCTTCACCACATGCTAGGCAACAAGTAAGCAAGAAGAACAATTTTTTTTTTATTTATTTAATGATTGCAATTTTACTTGAAAGTTTAAAGTAAAAGAAGAAAAATTGCAATTTTAGTCAGAATAATGATGCAGACTTAGCTACCTAATAGTTAATGCAAATGGGCAAGTCAAGGAAAACAATTTTTTCTTTTAACATTTTTCGAGGCCTCAAGTTAAAAAATGTAATTGGATAAGCAAGCTAGCTATAATTCTAATAAATTTTATTTTGTAGAAGCAATTGGGTCCTATTTAAATACTATACTAAAAGGAAAAATTGATAGGAGGGTCAAACCGTGAGCTGGCATGGATAACAAGTTTCTTTTTTTAAAGGAGGGAGAGAAGTGAATGTGCACAGAAAAGACAATTGTCCTAATATTATTTTTTAACATAAATTAAAATTCCTCCAATATTAATTGTTTTAGACGTCTCCATCATATATAATAACTTCCAGTTTATTAAATTTTTTACACTTAATTATACTTCTCTATCTTTTCCTCGTACTTTCTTTGATGTGAATTGAAATAATCTATGTTATTTGTGAAGTATATAAATAAGAACATATCTTCTGTTAATTCAATTTACAGGACATTATGATCCTATTCCAATGATATTCAACCTTTATTTTGTGTATTCATAAATAAGCTCACTTTAAAGAACTTCTTTTCTTCCTTTTAGTGTAAACTCGATAACATTAATTCATGTCCCAGCTTCATTCCCCCAATTTTATAAAACAAGTCAACACTCTTTCTTTTTTTTCTTCCCAATTAATATGGTGTGGAGGAATAAAATAGTCCTATTTGAGGAGAATTTTCATCGTGATCCATGTATTGACATTTTTATTTCAACTCTTCAAAACAAAGCCTGATACACTAATCAAAAGTTAGGTAGCTACTCATTTTGCAGTTTACATTCTTTAGTTTTTTCCAATAATAAATTATTTTTATCAATGGAAACTGCTGAAAACAAATTAAATCATATTGGCTAGGTGGTCTCAGATAGCACAGCATTTGCCAGGAAGGACTGATAATGAGATAAAAAATTACTGGCATTCATATTTGAAAAAGAAACTGATCAAAGCTAAGGAAATGGAATGTGACAAACAAAATCAGTATGCTAGCTCAAGTTCAGATACAATGGACAACTCTCTCTCTCCCCAGAAACTTGCAACACAAGATCCAAGTTATGCGTTGTTAGAAAACATGGACAAATCAATAGAACACTCAGATAACTTTTTCTCACAAAGCTACAACTTTTCCAAGGAGGCTTGTCAGAGCTCCCTACCAAAGCTGTTATTTTCTGAGTGGCTTTCAATGGATAATGTAAATGGTGGAAGTGGAAGCTCAGTGAATTCTGATGATTCCTTGGTCTTGGGGAATGAATTTGATCAAAATTCAACTTTCCAAGATGCTGTAATGCATATGTTAGAAGAGAACTTTGTTGAAGAGTATCATAATACTCTAATTCACAGTTCAACAACCACTGAGGTGTACAATTCCGATATTAAGTCTTCAAATCAAGAGGATGGAAGTGATTTCATCCATTGTATTCCGGGGGCTGATTTATGTAGCAATTTCAGCCTAACCAATGGTGCAATGTAAGCACCAGGAAGGAGTTAACAAGGGTGCTAAAAAAGAAAGAATAATTTGTAATTAAGCATACAGAAAACAAAACATAAATTTTAGCAATGTAAAGTTATACTTCAGATTGTTTGAATTTTACTCCTATTATTAACTCAAATAAATTCATGAGTAAAATAAAAAATAAGTGTATTTTATTGTTATTCTTCCACATGTATATTTGCTTTCAAAATAATGAGTGAACTTCTTGTGGTCTTCAATGTTCTTTTTCCTGCAAGTGTTGTTGCACATTTATTACACCGATTTATATGCTACATGATATATTTCTTTAGTCTCACAAATTAAAGTTTAAAGTTTTTACAAATATTAAAAAAGACAACAATAAATATATAATATTTTTGTATAATTTTACTAAAATAATTCACATTCTTAATAAATACATTACTTTGAATTATAATGGTTGAATAATTTATGAATGAATAAATTAGAAAAAAAATAAGTAATATCATATTATATTGAAAAGTATATATATATATATATATATATATATATATATATATATATATATATATATATATATATATCCAACTAAAGCCTAAACTATGTAGCCAACTAAAGTTAAAAAAAACACTATCTTTTTAGTAATGTTTCAAATTAAGGAGGTTAACATAGATGTTTGAGATCTGTTGTAAATTACATGACCATTTAAGGGCAATGCAAACTTGTTAGCTTGAAAACTGTCAATTCGATCTTTTTCTCAATTAATATGTGCATGTATATCGTTGTAGTGTGACACTATCAATAAAGACATGGCTGCTATAGATGATGAGTGATGGTTGTAAAATGAAAAAAAAGAAAAAGAAAAAGAAAAATCCAAACTATAAATTTTATGAAAAGAACATGGCCAATCAGAAACAAACTTTTGGTTATTAATTCCGGTTTAAGTTTTAATGTACAACTAGGATAATGTTTTGATTTTTGGTTACTGTAGCAACATTTAATTTGGGACTTCGATGATTTATTTAACCTACAATTTGCTTGTGTAAGTTACTAATAAAAAAAATAACTAAGATATAGATGGTAGAAAAAATTATTGTTGAAGATTTTGCATCAACATGGTTAAATAGTATATTTAAATGGGAACAATTCTTATTTTAAAAGTCAGTAATATAAGGTTAAGTTAGATTCAAATTCACTTTAAAATGACATCAAAGTTTATCTTAGCCGTTGTTGTTGAATTTATTGCACTATATGTTATCAAGTCACTATTGGACCACTCACAAATGTCCTATCTTGCCCAATTCTCAGTGTGAGAGGATGTGGTGGACATCCCACATCGACTGAATCAATTTTATGATTAAGTTAAGTCCAAATCTCATATCTTAAGAGTTACCCTTAGAGAGATTTCTACTCCATTGAATTCCGAGAGATCAAAGGCATTATAATTACATACCAACTTAGTGGCATTAAGAGGGCATTTGGTATATATGACATTTTTTTTCATACTTGAAAATCATGAATCATAGGAATCATGAAATTTGTTTGGTTGATCATAATATTTTTGGAAATATTTATGAATTTTTATTGCATTAAATAAGCAAATAAAGGTAACATGATATTTTTACTACATTAAAATTGTTTTTACCACGAAAAAATTAGCTTCCCACCTTCCCTATGAGAATAATTTTGTGTAAAACCTATACAAAAACTAGTCCCGGAGAAATAATGATTCTTAGAAATGTTATTATTTTAAATAACGAACCAAATGCTAGATCGACTAGAAACCAAAACGAAGAATTGAATGAAGTGTCACTATATAAAATATTGTGGAATGCAACCTTTGAAATATCAAATTTGAGAAGTATTATAGGAAAAATGTTGACACAAAAACTCATAGGAGTCACTCGCCTCTCTAGGCTAGATTATCATTTTCTTTCAAAGCATATTTCCATAATATGCAAATATTCAAGTTAATATCACATGCATTATCTATATAATATGATCTTACACCACCAATCAATAACATATATAAGAAATTAATACAAAATAGAACAACATCAACATTATGAAAATAAGGGATTCTCGTTTAATCATATTATCCTTACTTATGACCTAACTTATAAGAAATAGGATCAATTCAATATATTATCAGGTCTAAAGCAAATCTTAAAGTGAGACTTTTTAAAATTAATAATAATATCTTTTGACAAAAATTAAAAATATTTGAGAAATGGGTCTTTTAAAAAATTATTATATTTGTATATCTTATAGAGATAGACCTTTTGAAATGAATTTTTAAGAATGAAAAAAATTACTTTAAATTATTGAACCTTAAAAAATTATATGTAAATATTAATATAATTTTTTTTTAAAGGAACCTAAAGTGAGGACTTTGTTAGTCTCACCTTTGAGCCAACCTTGATAAGAAACAAAGGTTGCTCTTTATAGTTTTTTTACTCAATGACACAATCCAACACTTAGTGTCATCACACTCTTGTAGTTGCACTTTGTGGATCCCTTGCTTAGAACCACCCACTCAACGCTTAACAACAAAATCATTGGAACTCCCTAAGGTGTACTAGAATCATAAATAAATATACAATGCTAAAAATAAAATAGGGTAATTGAGAGTTTCAGGGTATTCACACCTCATTAAATTAAAGACATAACGAGTAAAACCTATAAGATCTAGCATCAACTCCTCTACGCATAATCTATCTTATATATACACGTGAGATAACTCACTCTCCCTTACATAATTAATCAAATTTTAAGCAAAAATATAAGATAAGACGACAAAAACAAAATTTCATCAAGATCCCTTTTCAGGTTCACAATGTTCTAAGGCAACACAACCGGGAAAAAAAACTTGGACTATATTGGGCTTACAAGGATAAAAAAACATCAATACCTAGAAAACAAATTTTACTTTATAACCCATATTTTTCTAAAATGTCTTAATTATAAAAACCCAATTTCAGCCCATTAATTTCCCAAGCTTTATGTTTAATTTTTGTTTATTTTAAAACCCTTTTTTTATTTTATTTATGAAAACCAAAGTGTTACATATTTCAATTTGAATCATTCCTACGCAATCAATTTTTACCCAATCAAATGAGAATCTTAAATTTCTAGCACCAAGTTTGCAAAATGTTCCAACAAATTTAAATTTTCTATTGAATGTTAGACACCATATTTAATTTTCAATTATACTAGCAATTTGCTTCAATGGCCTTAACTTTATTTGATTTAATTTTAGTGTGTTGAAAGACTACCAAATTGATATAGGCTTAATGAGTAAATACCTATGTTAGCTGATGGAAAAGACTTGGTGAAGTGATTGTTGTTCTTCCTCAAGCTACATCCAACGTCCAATCTAGTTCTTAGAAGTTCATCAATGGTTGAAAATGACGGAAGCAAAACAAGCTCCAAAGCTTGTAGAAGCCATTCTTGTGGTTCGGTTCTTCTCAAAGGAGAAGAAGAAGTGAGAAACCAAGGCACAAAGGAGAAAGTCCTTTGTGAAGGTTCCTAAGGGAGAGAGTTTTTCCACGGTTCTAGGCTCTTGGAAGAGAGAATTTTGAGAGAAATATTTTGTTCATTAATTCCAAAAGTGTCTACACACTAGTACAAAAGGGATCATTTACGTCGGATATTTTAAGCATTTTACGTCAGAAACGGGTCCGACGTTAATGTGGAAGACGTAAATTTACGTCGGTTATCACAGCCGACGTAAATTTACGTCGGACATTCCCTAGGACCGACGTAAAATTGGATTTAAATTTTAAAAAAATACACGCAAGAATTTACATCGGACACACCATGTCTGACGTAAATTTATGTCAGCTAGTGCTAGATCCGACGTAAATTTACGTCGGACATGATGTTGTCCGACGTAAATTCTTGCATTTTTTTTTTATTTTTATTATTTTTTGATACACCCAAAACCTGCATACAGTTCAAAATACAAAACCTAACCCAGGCAGTCTAGAATACAAATTCAAATATAATTTGTATTTCAAAATTGAATGACAAAAAGAAAATAATATATAAATCTTAAAAAAGCATAAATTAAGACAATGTAAATCCTATTATCCTAAAAAAACTATAAAACATATGTTTGTCAATGCTATCAAACTAAAAACATAATATCCAACTAACTAAACTTAGAAATCTAACTATTATATACTTTGAAGAAAAAAAGTTGTCCATTGTTCTCTTATCTTGATGATTTCATCTTCGGGCAATGGAGATGGATCTTGAAAAACTTGAAATATTAATTTAAGTGTCATTAATATGCAATGTTAATTATCATAAAGGTAAATATACTTAAATAAATTTTGATATGAATTCCTGCCCCAAGAATCAGTAATACTCGCAGAAACTATGGCTCTCATCCAATACATGATGTAATAGCCACATTCAAACGAGTCTTGTTGCTTATTACACTAAAATGAGAAACAAATAACTATTATTTCCAAAGTCGATAAATTCAAATATTATTGTCTCTATTAATTAATTTGCTAACCTTAGGGTATATGAATGACAATGTCTTTGATCTGGCTCTTCCACTTAAAATATTAGCTCCAGATACGATTCTAATTAATTGAAATAAAAACAAATGTTAGTCAATCTATATAGTTACAGTTTTAAAACATAATGAAAAATTTTAGTTACCCTTGTAATTGGCATTTAATTTCATGGCTTGATTTTTGATGTAGTGAACAAAACCACACCACGGTGTATTCCTTAGGAATGATTACCATTAACTATCAATAGGACCTACATTGTATGACAAACAAATTAGTTATAAAATTACCATGATTAAAAAACTAATTAAAAAATTAACTCGTCAATGTATGGAGCCATGTATATATCTCTTCCTGATTCACTCATCCATGTTTGCATATATTGCTGGATCTGGACCTGAGTGTTTCCTGATTTTTGGATGGATTGAGGCTCAATAAATCCATATACTTGTGCTTGTGCTTGCTCCACACTCAATTTGTCCATGAACCTAACACAATTAATTATTATAATATAAATGTAATTATTGTAATTTTAGACTCATAAAAGAAAATATCACTTACATGGCCCACAACTATATGATAGATATATTTAACATGGAGTTTCCCCCTAACAATCTCTAATGCATCGGGTAGGGATATGTATAGTGGAACATCAGAGCTATCAACTCCAAAAACTCTAATGTCCCACTGCAATTGAATTGGTTTCTTCTTCAATCGTGGTAATATGGTTAGAAGCCTAGATATGGGATCATCCTCAGCTTCTGCGATATCAGCATCATGAACAACATGTTCTCTCATGACCTCCTTACCACGATTGATAAAATCCTAAAGAAAGAATCAAAATTAGTTAAACAATAATAGAATTATAAGAATATAAAAGAGCAATAATAGAATTACCTTTGCCCGTGTTGAAAGCGGCATCACCAAACGTTTTGGCCAAGCTAAGAATGTGTCGATTGCCTACCCCACTAGTTGAACCTCTGTATTGGGCAAAGGCACTGGAGCAGCAGCATCTTGAACTTGGTCAACCAAAACTCGTGTCCAGTCTAGCTGTAGAGGGACACCATGGATGGTTGAGCCACCCTCAAATAATCGATCAATAGCCACTAACCGTGGGGGGTCATCCTCAACATATAACTCACACTGGTTTGGTACATCAGTGTGAGTCTGTTCCCTTGAGGGATCTGGAGCAGCACAACTCCCTTTAGTACTGACTCGAACACCATCATGAGCAACTGTAGTCTATTGCTGAGAATGAGCCAAAAGCTCAATCTAGAACAGCTCGTTCTGGTTTTGGAACGGCCCGTTCTGCATTAA
Source organism: Cajanus cajan (assembly GCF_000230855.2). Lineage (NCBI taxonomy): Eukaryota > Viridiplantae > Streptophyta > Magnoliopsida > Fabales > Fabaceae > Cajanus > Cajanus cajan. The sequence continues at coordinate 13,822,119 of NC_138517.1, read as the reverse complement.
CAATTAACAAACATTAAATTCAAGTAGAACGGCCCGTTCTGGTTGGAGAACGGGCCGTTCCAGATGAACAATTAACACAGAAGCTAAATGCAAGTCACAATTTTTGAAACTAACCTCAAACGTCCATCCCCAATGCAAAACTGAGGTGCAGAAGACAACTAAGGTATGCAAAAGACTCAGATTACTCTTTGTACGTAGAAGAATACTTTTTTTGCTCTCAAATGAACTAAGGTGCGCGCGAAGAGAATCCGAAAGGGTGATGATATAAACACTAATTTACGTCGGATATGTATCGTCCGACGTAAATTAGGAATTCCACGTCGGACAACATAGAGGTCCGACGTAGAATTCCTAATTTACGTCGGACCATACATATCCGACGTAAAAAGTGCCACCTTTTAATTACAAAAGTGCCACTGCTTATTTTTAACGTCGTATTTGGGTATGTCTGACGTAAAAAAGGTGACGTAATAGCCTTATTTTCCACTAGTGACAAATGAGAGGTTTAGGAATATATAGAAGTAGGAAGCTTGTGGAGGAAAATAAGCTTAACCATGGTTCAAGTGAACCATGGTTGGCTTAACTTGACCGTCCACTCTAGTTTAGGAGGCTTATGGAGCAAGCTTCTGTCTTAGCTTGTTTGGAAAGCAAGCTAAGCTAGAAGCTTGTAGCACAAGCTTCTTAAGGCTCCAAGGTTCATGAAGCAATCTGGCCAAATTAGAGAGCTTGGCGGCCTTGGGCTTGTTTCTCCACTTGATTTATTTCAAAGATTTTTGATTTGGTTTAGTTAGGTTCATCTAATGATGGTGAGACCTAGCTAAATCAATTCCATGAAAAATATGGAGCAAAACAAGTCCAATATGTAAAATTTGGCCTAGGACCAATTGCTAAACACACCTTTAAGCCTTGCTATTTGCTACCCGACTTCTACTACTGAAAAAGTAAAAATGAATGACCTGTAATACAAGGTCAAATGGAGTAAAAGTCTTCAAAGAACCTACTCTAAATTCATTATACAATACTCTATAAAAAGAAAACAAAGTGTCTCACAAATGCAAAGACAAAATAAACCTATACAAGTAACTACTATATTTACAAAATTTTGAAAGGCTTTCAAAATCATCTCATTCCTGTTGGTTCTTTTAATGTATCATCTCTTAATTTCCTTAGCCTTAGCATAACACTATGTTAGCACATTAAGAAATATTGGGAACCCTAACAGATGAATACACTAGATAATGGTTCGGTAAGCCGAATTATTGTTCTTGCTTGTGATTGAATAGCTGCAGACATTCTACAATAGTTGGCAATCATGTTCATAATTGAAGTTCACTTAGATTGGAACATATCATGGATTGAGGTATTTATGAAAATTGAAGAATTAATCATTGATAGCCTACCATGATTTAGGTCCTAATTTTTGTGGTGTTTGCCTCTTCAGCTTCAAGAGATAATGAATAAATTTCTTACATGTGCTATCAAAGTGAGTACCAGGTTATATTATTTTAGTTCATGATTTTACTTTAATTGACAGGGTCAGGAAATTTATAATTGTCATGAATGTTTGATTTTTCAATTCCTGTAACTTTGAAATTGAGATTAAAATAGCTTATTTGTTTTCCAACATTGATATTCTATATATTGTGGTAATATGTATTTGTGATTCTTTTTATTAACTACATAAAAGAAATGTTACAAATTTATGATTGTACTTTTGATGTTAATCCAGCTAGCTTGGATTCAATTTCAGTCCTTAATGTGACACCCTTACTACCCCAATACATATATATTGTAATAATGTAAATAAACTAAAGAATAAAATTTTCAACGTTGGCAAAAGGGTTCACATAAAACCTTCATAATTGTTTTTCAATATCCAAAATATTTTGAAAATGAAACTTGGAAAATAAAATATAAGAGGTTACAAAATGTTTTCAAAATAATAAGCACAACTCCATATACAAATAAAATCCATGTCCTAGAAATCCTCTACCTCGATGTCACAATATCAGAGCATACTCATAATTCAACTGTTGGCATTCTAGATGTCACTCATAGCCGGATCTTTCTCGCCTAAAACATCCACAAGTTGTACGGTGACAAAAGAAAACATCTATATGGAAAGCACACAAGGAAAAACACAACATAATCCCATCATAACTCATTACTTAATGAAATATTCACCAACATTTATATATATCATAATTTGTCAATCATTCATCATCTTCACATCTCAATTCACAATTACATCAATCCATCACAATCCACACAAATCTTATAATTAACACTATGCCAAGGCCACGCCACATCTGACATAAGTGATACGTGTTAATTGCCTCACTCATCCCACACCATGCCAAGGTCACGCCATCCTTGTAGCATTACGTACCCAAGGGTCGTGCCATCCCTGGTCATTAGTGTGAGGAACCACAATCATAATCATATTCACATTCATCACAACATCTCATCTTATAGCTCAATTCCATATCACATACACACAACAGATAAGTCCAACAAAATAATGGTTCACATACCTCTCAAGCAATTCACATCTAGATCATCATTTTTTATCATATAATATAACAATAACATTTATAAATTAATATAATACTCAACTGAATCTCCAATTTAGTAGAATCTTAACTTAAACATTAAAACCCCCAATTTTTTCAAAACCTAACTCACAAGCACTTTTCTACAATTTCGTTCTCTCTCCCAGATCATGATTTTTACAAATTAATTGCATGTTCTTAATCCTTAACACATGTAAAATCTAATGGGATCATCAATTCCTCAAATAGATATAATTATAAAATTACCCATAATCCTACGGGCTTCCTCCTCTACCCAATTCCCTCATGTAACTTTTCATACAAATAATTCCCTTTCCCCCCATACTTCGATAAGTAGTAGCCGAAACTAAAATAGAGATCTCCTTGGTCTCCTCCTCTGAGTGCCCCTCGGTCTTCAGAGAGTGTAGAAGGAAAAGAAGTCAAAACTGAAAGAAATCAAAACTGAAAGGTGTGCTTTTAGGAGTGCCAGAGCGCTCTATTTATAGCCATCATGAGTGGCTGGAATGACTCGTTTCAAATCCGGAACGACTCGTTCAGGACTCTTCATCATGTGTAAAATTTCACATCCAGAACGACCCGTTCTAAAACTAGAACGACTCGTTCTAGGGTTACATTTTAAGCCATAACGATCATGTTTGGAACGGTTCGTTCCCAACTAGGGTTATAGGCATTTTTTGTGGTTTGGAACGCCCCGTTCCCATCTAAGATTTGTAGGCAATTTTAGTATTTTGGAACGGCCCGTTCTGGGCTACTAAATCACTCTTGTTTTAGTAGTTTGGAATGGCCCGTTCTAGGCTACTAAATTATCCCTATTAGGCTTTGGGCCCTCGTACAATCTATGAAAATCGGGCTATTACACTTAATGGTTCAAATTTTAAATTCTAAGGATTGTTGGAAAGAGAACACCAAAACAAAAATATAGTTGAACCGATCAAACCATTGGATTTATGCTGAAAATCAGTGACTCGGTGAACCAGTCTAGTTTCTTAAAGTTATTTTAATAATTAAAAATTTAAACAACGAACTTTGGTACTGGAGGAGACTTTTAAGATAAAAAAAAACATTAACTACTAAGTCAAAAAGCCTCAACATGTTATCATTAATAAATATATATATATATATATATATATATATATATATATATTACAAATAATAAAAACCAGTTGTGGTAGATAATATTAGCCTTGATGAAGGCCTAAAAGGAAATCTAGAAATTCAAGATCAAGATGGAGAAGATTTTATATCCTTCACGTGTGGGAAGTCTATTGTATGTTTATGTTTATGCGTTCATATATAATAGTTGGAATTATAGGTATGTATTTGAGCATATGGTTCTTGAAATTGGTTTTTTATTATATATCCATGATTCTTATGATTGTTATATTATATTAACCTAGTGAATTTCAGAGTATGAATAACTTTGTGTACTTTCTTTTTACAAATAGTTTGGAAAGTGAAAACATACAACATAGATTTGTCTTTCCTGAATTACCCTTCCTTCCCTTGGGAGAAGTCTAGCACCCAAACCCAAACTTGATTAAGCCGACAAGAGGTATTTCTTCATATGCTTGTAGACCCCTAAAATTGTCCGGGTCGGAAATAAAGCTTGAAGACTCTTGAAGACTGAAGGAAAGTCAGCCAGAAGGACTCATGGAAGGCCCTAGGAGGATTCTCTATAGGTCTAGAGGTCTTATAATAGCTCAAAATAAGGAAGTGGAGGGAATAAAGCCCAATACGGCCTCCCAAAAGTTCAGTACGGCCGTATTGAACATTTTGAACTACAATACGGCCGCACTGAACTCAATACGGCCGTATTGAAGTTTCTGAACTTCAATACAGCCGCACTGAACTCAATACGGCCGTATTGAAGTTTCTGAACTTCAATACAGCCGCACTGAACTCAATACGGCCGTATTGAAGTTTCTGAACTTCAATACAGCCGCACTGAACTCAATACGGCCGTATTGAAGTTCAAAACTTCAATACGGACCGTATTGACTCCAGGGCCCGTATTGCGCCTGTTCCCTATAAATAAGACGTCATTTGGACGTCATTACACACTTTGACACTGAGTTTTAACCCTCTTCTTGAGTATTCTGGGTTTTTTTGAGCAGTGCTCTGCCTAGAAATCACTCGGAGAGTTGATCCGACAAAGTTCTCGAGTTCTGAGCTTTTTTGCTTGAGTCTCGAACTGAGTCGAAGGGAAATCCTCCGGATTTCCATAGTTAAAATTTTCTAGGAGGGAGCGAGCGGGCTTGTAGAGCGAGGGAACGCCAAAAAGCTTCCCAGTTTTACTTGAATATAAAAGCACGCTTCAAAGGTTTCTTCTTAAGACCTTCCTTTTACTGCTTTCTGTGTGTATATTTAACTGTCATCATGTAGATAGTTAAGTTATAATTGTTTAGAATAAATAGGGGTAATTTAGTAATTTCGCACTATTATTTTTAGAAATAATCTGTCATAGGGAACCCGAAAGGGGCGCTGTGGGGTGCTAACACCTTCCCCACGCGTAACCGACTCCCTTACCCGACTCTGGTTGTCATGGCCGAAGTCGATTTTTGAATCGATTGCCTTAAACTTCTTTTTCCAATGTTTTGAGTAAAACATTGGTGGCGACTCTATGAACCCTTCCTTTTTATGAAAACCGCTAATCCATGGAGGGTCCCGCTTGGGATTAACATGGATTGGTGAGCCTTTTAATAAAATTGCTCATTTGACAAGGTCTCAGTTTGAGAATAAGTCATTCTAGCAATCCATATTTTTAAACAAATAAAAGAGTCCAACCATCCTTCGCGAATGCCGAAAGCCCGTTTCGGGCCGGTGGCGACAATGCTAAATTTTTCTTTTTGAAAAAAATTTATTGAAAAAATTATTAGTACAATAATATCTATATGATCCAATGCAAGTTTATTTATATTGTTGGGTTTAATTTAGGTATCAACAGAGTTGGTGCTTAAAATGAACAGACAAAAGCAAAGTAATAAAAATACGAAAGGCAATATATAAGGACAACATCAGTAAGTTGGTTGACAATGTTCTTCTCCACAAAAGAGTTTTCTAGGCACAAAATTTGTTGTTCAAACATATATTTTGTCACAACAATGAAGGACGTTTCCAAACGTCTCACTAAGCTCAGATTTAGTTTGTCAGTTGGACGATTTGAAAGTTTTAAGAAGTTTGTGTCTTGGGTTTTATCTACTCGAGATCACTCATATTCTTTACTTAATCTTTTTATTGACACTCGTGTACTTTTAAGCCTAAATTTGTAGACAATGTCATCAAATATGATCAGTTTCACAATGTCCAACAATTGAAAGTGAATATATTTATAGATAAATCCAACTCTAAGCCCTTCCTTTCAATCTTTCGTTGTCGGTCCTTGAAATCTCGTGATCCTAGCATTATAAAGTCTGCATCTTTCATGTTATAATACTTCAGAAATCTCTGTTCATGCCTGATGGAAGCACTTGGTGAAGAATTGATGTTCATCCAAGCTTCCATGCTTAGGACCAAAAATGCTCTTGAATAACACCTTCAAAGACACTTTGAAGCTCCACGAAGCAACTCCAATGGAGGAGAAACACTTTAGGAGGTTCGGTCACCTCTTAGAGAAGTGAAGAAACTTGATGAACCAAGCTTCTAGGAGAAGGAACTTTGAGAGAGAACCTAGGAGAAGGTTACTCACGAATTTGACTCTTGAAAATGAGAGAGAAATAGAAATCAGATTTCTTTCTCACTCAAGAGTCTTAAAAACCGTGGAGAACTCTCTCTCTAAGGTTTCTATCAAAGTTTCTTCAAACTTTGCCTTGGTTCCTCTAGCTTCTACAACAAGCTAGGAGTAACCGAACCTATTCCATTGCTTCTCCACCATTGGATAATCCTCCAAGGTGATTCCGCCACCGCAAAGGAGTTCTACCTCAAGAGCTCTTCGATCCTTTGCATGGAGACTTGGATGAACAACTTTCTTCTCCAAGTGCTTCCATCAGTTTTGGTATCAGAGCAACTCCAATGGAAAACACCTTCAAAGACACTTTGAAGCTCCACGAAGCAACTCCAATGGAGGAGAAACATCCAAGGTGATTCCGCCACCTCAAAAGAGTTCTACCTCAAGAGTTCTTCGGTCCTTTGCATGGAGACTTGGATGAACAACTTTCTTCTCCAAGTGCTTCCATCAATGCCTATACTAAAAAGTCTTTATCTTTCATAGGTTAAATTTAATTCAAGTGGCAATGAGTGTGTTAAACCCTTTTCAAACTGACATATATTAAATTCTTTGTTTCTGAGATATTTTTGTTTCCATTATGATGTACAAGTCCTCTGCATATCTAATCCAACCCTTTTTCCAGCTTAACAATAATTGAATTACGAGCTTACCAATTGTTATTTCTACTCCAATCTTACTTCTTTTACTATATATCAAGGGTTTTGTTTGGTCACCAACTCTCCTCCACATTCAATTTTCTTTTCTTGAAGAAGTAAATATAAACATTGATGGGAATGCGACAAGTCGAGATGGCAAAAGTGCAATCATCATAAAATAGCTGCAAGTTCTTGCCAATATAAAGACATTATAACATTTTCTTTGCATGCCTTTCAAATGATACCACATGTAAGTTACGTACTATGGTATATTTTTACCTTTCTTTTGTTTTATTGTTGTAACATTTATGCATTTATATGTCACATTTTTGTTTATATTATATCTTGCATCTCAAATTAAATGTCTATTTAAATATTTTTCAATTCTTTATGATTGTGTAGGATCTCTCAAATTCCCAATTCAACGAGACTTCAACCTCTGGGCCTTGTTAGATTAAAGTCATTGACAGTGAAAAAAGGCAATCATTTGCAAACATATCTAATGAGCAAATAAACAAAGTAATGTAGTACTTGCTTCAAAACTCTCCAATGGCCAGAGTCAATGTAATAAAAAATTCTTAAAATGATATTTATGCTTAACTAAGGCAATCATTTGTAAACATATCTGATTGTTCTTGGTCTTTATATTGTTATTGGTGGAATGAAAAGGAGATTGACAATCTTACTTTATTGAATGGTTGCATGTGGTTAGTGTAGTTTGATGATTGAATTTTGTTGAGAGACGTTGAATTGTTTTAAGTTAAAATTTGATATAAAAAATAAGTTATTGGATATTTGATTTTGTATATATTAATTACTAAAATTTATATTTTGCATCATATATTTCTAATTTTATATATCAAATTTCTCTTAAAGACTTATATCACTTATTTTTAACCAGTATTTTAGCATGTGCAATACATATGTTAAATATTTATTAAATTTCATTAAAATTTAAATTAAATTATATATACTAACAACTAATATATATTAAATATGAATATTTATTTTGCATGAGAGTATTTTTAAGATTTTTTTAACGAGAGTGTTTGTAAGAATTTTTTTAACATTTTATACAATTCAATTTTTACTTAACATAATTATTTATAAATTAAATACTAATAATTTAAATTAAATTATCAATGAATAAAAATAACTTTTTTTAAAATAAAAAATATTTATCATAAATTATATTTTTAATCTTTTATCTCAATTTTTATATTTATTTTGGCCTTTTATCGTTTAAAATATTCATTTTAGTCATTTATCTCCTAAATTTGGAGTTATTTGATTGAAACAATGATCATTTTTAATTTTAAGAGATAATTTTAAATCTTTTGCTAACTAATTCTAAACTTTAAATATATTTAATTAAATTTATCTAGATAAAAATTATTAAATGCAATTAAAGATCGAATTAAAAAGTATTATAAATATGATAAATGTTGCATATAAAAAAATTCAAAAAGTAACAAAATAAATCTAAAATTTTAATTTCATATTATTTTTTAATTACTCATAAGATATATTTTTCATATGATTTTGATTATCTTTATAATTATTTTAAATTCAAATGTTAATTATATTTTATACTTTTTATATAGGTGAATTTAATGAAATAATTTTTTAATTTTAAATCAGTTAACAAAAGATTCAAAATCCTCTCTCAAAGTTAAAATAATCAATGTTTCAAAAAGATTAAATAGATCCAAATTTAAGAAAAAAAAAATATTTTAAAAGATAAAGAATAAAATAAATTAAAAATATATAATAAAAAATCAAAAGTATAATTTAATAATAATTTTATTAATACCAACGATATATTTAAATATATTTATTTAGTAATAACTAATATATATTCTTTTGATACATCAACCAAGTTTATCATTTATATATCTTAAATAATTTAACAATTATACAAATTTAAAACATTTTAAAATAATTTTTTATAGGTGCAATAATACTAATAAAATAACAATTATACTAATAATATTTTTTATTTAATCATAATAAATTTATGTGCAAATTTGGATTTCATTGAAGATATATATATATAAAATCTTAATTCTAATAATACTAAATTTAGTATAGTCTCCCTTCCATCTTGTTTTCTCGCTAAATCTTAAACACATGTTTTCACAACAAAAATTAAGACATATATTAAGTAATTATAACTAATTATAAATTCAAATTATTTAGTTATAATCTAATTTTATCTTAGTAATGCTAAATCTAGTATAGTCTTATATCATGTTATTCCACTGGCTTTCAAACACATTTTTTCAAACTAAAATCTTATCTTAATCTTAATAATACTAAATTCAAGATAGTCTTTCAATATTTTTTTTATATCACTCAATCTCATACATATTTTTTAAACCAAAAATAAAGACATATATATATGTTAAGTAGTTACAACTAATTATAAATTCAAACCCCTTAATTGTAATCTTAATCTTATATCAATCTTAACAATATTGTATCTAGGATATTCCCTCATCATGTTTTCCAACCCAATCTTAGACACATTTATTAAACAAAAATTAAGATATGTCTTAAACAATTACAACCAACTATAAATTCAAATCATTTAGCTTTAAACAATATAAATTCATGAAGAAATTATTCATTAGAAATAATTTAGCTATAAATATTATAAATTTACAATTCTTGAATAATTGACATATTAAAGTCATTCACAAAAATTAAGGAACATATTAAGTAATCATAACAAATGATAAATCCATATCATTTAGTCATAAATTTTATAAAGTCATGTATGTTGCAGTATTTTTTTCCAAACAAAACTTGCAAATAATTGCTATTCATCCTCTTAATCATTTTTCTTGTTATCTTTTTCAATTTCACTACTTCACTATCTATTTTGTTCAAATGACATCTTCAATATGTTTAACATGTAATATTTTGAACATATTAAATATTATTATTTAAGTTGGTATTATTTTAATTTATTTAACTTTCTTATCAAAAATCATCTAACTTTATTATCTAAAAGATGAAAAAGAATTATATAAGTCTAAGGTGACGTGGAAGTATTTTTTAAAATCATCAACAAAGCGTGCATTTCCACCGTAACCTCTTCTCACTATCCATAAACACAGAAACCTAAAATCTTTAATCTACACATATATTTAATCTACACATTTTTTAAAACAAAAATCTTAATTCTAATAATGCTAAATTCTGTATAGTCTCCCTTCTATCTTATTTTCTTGCTCAATCTTAACCACATTTTTTTAAAAACAAAAATTAAGATATATGTCAAGTAATAATAATCCATTATAAACTCAAATTATTTAGTTGTAATCTTAATTTTATATTAGAAATACTAAATCTAGGATAATCTTATATCATGTTATCCCAATCACTGTCAAACACATTTTTTTAAACAAAAATTTTATCTTAATCTTAATAATATTAAATTCAAGATAGTCTTTCAATATTCTTTTATACCACTCAATATCATATATATTCTTTTAAACCCTAAACCCTAAACCACAAATAAAGACATACGTTAAGTAATTATAACTAATTATAAATTCAAATAATTTAGTTGTAATCTTAATTATATATTAATCATAATAATTTTACATCTAAGATATTCCTTCATCCTCTTTTCCCGCCCAATCCTAAACACATTTTATCAAATAAAAATTAAGACATGTCTTAAATCATTACAATTAATTATAAATTCAAATCATTTAGCTTTAAACAATATAAATTCATAAAAGAAATAATTTAGCTATAAACATTATAAATTTACGATTTTTGAATAATCATCTAACTTTATTATCTAAAAGATGAAAAAGAATTATATAAGTCTAAGGTGATGTGGAAGTATTTTTTAAAATCATCAACAAAGGGTGCATTTCCACCCTAACCTCTTCTAACACTATCCATAAACACAGAAACCTAAAATCTTTAAATTAGTTATAAGATATATAATTTATTCTAAATTCTGTAATCTAATAAAGATATGAAATAATTTAAGGATAGATCCACTCAACGGTATTAAAAATCTTTAATCTTAGTGTTGATAATAATAATTAATTGATAAAATTTATTTGTTATTATCTTTGTAATTGCTTATATATATATTTGAAGGTGGAAGGGTTCTTGTGCACTCACTCAGTCTTGTCTCCCTCAATTACTACTCACACTTTTGTACTCATTGAATCCGATAGCAAAATGGCAGGAGGCGTGATAGTTGGAGGCAATGCCTCTGGAAAAGATTACCCTGGAAAGCTTACTTTCAGGGTCTTCATGACTTGTTTGGTGGCTGCATTTGGAGGGCTAATTTTTGGCTACGATCTCGGCATCTCGGGTTTGTATTTTCATACATTGATTATAATGCATTTTGTGTTTATAATTAAGTAGGATGATTAATAATTTGTTGAGTACTGACAGGTGGAGTTACGTCAATGGATCCATTCTTGAAGAAGTTTTTCCCAGATGTGTATGAAAAGGAGCACAACATAACGGCGTCGGTGAACCAGTACTGCAAATTCGATAGCCAAGTGTTAACATTATTTACTTCGTCTCTGTACTTGGCTGCTCTGGTGTCATCAATCGGGGCATCCACGGTAACTCGTGTCTTTGGAAGAAGACTCACCATGATTTGTGGTGGTGTGCTTTTCTTGGGCGGTGCTGGATTGAATGCATTCGCCCAACATGTGTGGATGCTTATCGTTGGTCGCTTGCTTCTCGGTTGCGGAATCGGATGCTCCAATCAGTCTGTGCCAATTTACGTGTCTGAGGTTGCTCCCTACAAGTACAGAGGAGCTCTTAACATGATGTTCCAGTTGTTGATCACCATAGGCTTATTTGTGGCCAATGTTCTCAACTATCTTTTCTCCAACATGGACAATGGACAAGGTTGGCGCTACAGTTTGGGTTTTGCTGCGGTTCCTGCCATAATGATTATTTTGGGTGCAATCTTTCTCCCCGACACACCCAGTTCCTTGATTGAGCGTGGCAAAGAGGAGGAAGCAAAGAAAGAGTTGATAAAAATTCGTGGCACTAGTGACGTTGAGGAGGAGTTTAAGGATTTGGTTGCAGCGAGTGAATCATCGAAAGCTGTGAAACACCCTTGGGCTTCTTTGCTGACCAGGCACTACAGGCCTCATCTCACCATGGCCATTGCCATTCCAGCCTTTCAGCAACTCACTGGCATGAATGTCATAACATTCTACGCTCCTGTTTTGTTCAAAACCATTGGATTCGGTGCCAATGCTTCTCTCATGTCTGCTATGATCACTGGAGCTTGTAACGCTGTTGCCACTCTTGTTTCCATTGCTTCGGTTGACAAGTTTGGTAGACGTACTCTTTTCTTACTTGGCGGTGCTCAAATGTTCGTTTGTCAGGTACGTCCATGTCCATGTCCATGCATTTTTTGCTTTTTTAAATACTTGAACACTACATCCACTAGGCCATTCCATCTTAATTCACTTATCTCTTTCTTTACATTAATTAATTAATGTGTACATAATTTTACTAATAAAATATGTTTTGGCTATTTATATATGCAGATGTTGATTACAGTGGCAATTGCATATAAGTTCGGAATAAATGGAAACCCTGGTGTGTTGCCAACATGGTATGCCATAGCAGTGGTGGTAGCTATATGCGTATATGTGGCAGGATTTGCATGGTCTTGGGGTCCTCTAGGATGGTTGGTACCCAGTGAGATTTTCCCTCTCGAAGTTCGATCTGCTGCTCAGAGTATCAATGTTTCCACCAACATGATCTTCACTTTCGCCATTGCTCAAATTTTCACCGCCATGCTGTGTCACATGAAGTTCGGATTGTTCATTTTCTTCGGTGTTTTTGTCGTGGTCATGAATATCTTCATCTACAAGCTTCTGCCAGAAACTAAAGGTGTCCCCATAGAAGAAATGCACTGTGTGTGGCAACAACACCCTTATTGGAAAAACTTTGTGAAACCCGCTGAGAAGCAAGCTGACACCGAATGTTAAGATGCAACTTTCTATTGTTTTTTTATTAGTCACATTGTATTTACATGTATTGCCGGTAGTAGTTTCTTAGAGTTATCATTAGGAACAATATATCACATTTTGTAACTTAATGACAGTTGTCTAGATTGATGTTCTAAATATTCTTTTAAATAAGTATTTTAATACATCTAATATTTACCAGATTTATTTTTTTACCAACATATTCAATAGGTTTATGCTTTGAATTACTTGAATTTTTTTTTTTATTTATAACATCGTCGAATAAAATAAATATTTTACAAATTAAAGTATTATTTAATTAATCATTTCAAATTTCAAATGTTAATGAATGTCATTATCTATATTAAGATCAATACATATATTAAACTAATTATTGTATACATTAATTTATAAATTTTCTACAATCAATTTTTTCTGTTATAAATTAAAACTATCAATAACTTAGAATTATAAAAATACACTTTAACGCATTAAACTAATAAATTCATAATTATTTTTTTATTATACCAATACTATTTTATATATTAAAGAAATTCATTGGTATAGTAACTATGTGTTAGACTTAAATGGAAAAGAGTGGGATCAATTTTCAGGTTTTTATATTTGGTTATAGACTTACAAATATTTCCTATTTTATTTCAAACAATTATGAAAATGTATGAGAATTTTTTATTTTAATTAAAGAAGGATTTCAATTATGTTAATTTTTTTATTTTGAAATGTGAAATGACAAATTAGTTCAATTTTTTTAAACTATTTTTAAATTAAAAATATTTTTTTTATTAATTTTGAAACATTTGAAGTTTATTAGTACTGTTTTTATAATTTAGCGTATAAAAATAACTAAACTAATACAAACTATTGAAATCGAATATTACAAAATATTACCGAAAAAAAATGTTTCAAAAGATAATATACTATTTAATCATTAATATATAGTCGATTTGTATTTCCTAGTACTATGTAATACTTATAAGTATTGCATTATTTTATACTTATACGAATGAAATATACTAACTATTTCTCTAACATAGTCGTGCAATATTAACTAATCGTATAAATTTTTTTACCAACATATTCAATAGGTTTATGCATTGAATTACTCGAATTTTCTTTTTATTTATAACATCGTCGAATAAATTTTCAGTCATTTGGATATGTCAAATTTTATAATGCATAAAATAAATGTTTTACAAATTAAAGTATTATTTAATTTATCTTTTCGAATTTCAAATCTTAATTAATGTCATTATCTATAATATAATAAGACCAATAAATATATTAAACTAATTATTGTATACATTTATGTAATCTCTACAATCAACTTTTTCTGTTATAAATTAAAACTAATAATAACTTACAATTATAAAAATACATTTAAACACATTAAACTAATAAATTCATAATTATTTTTTATTATACCATACTATTTTGTATATTAAAGAAATTCATTGGTATAGTCTGTGTCATTCATGTAATTGAGTGTTATGTCACCGTAAATGTCAACAAAATTGTTATTTTTTTTTTTTAAATATTGATTGAGAGACTTAAAGTTGTTATATTTAAAAGAAAAAATTGATAGAGACCCAAATTCCACAATTAAATATCTTACAATTGAACCAACATCTGTCAGTAGTCTATTGCAATTTTAATGCAATGCATAAAATATCACATGTACGGACCAAATAGTCTTATATTTTTGTCTTGTGAGATGCAATAATTGTTAAGGAAAATGATTGATAGTTTGAGGTAAATTATAAAATATTAAATTAAATAATTATTTTATAATAAATTTATTAAAAAATATTAATATTTTAAATTTCGGACAATCATTCGGCCAAATTTTTCGGAGGCTCTAGCTTTACTCAATTGTTAATTGTCTCTATCTTTTACGGTAACTTTATTCTAATTTTTACAGGTTTATAACCATAATAAAAAATAATATTAATGAATTTTAAAATGGTTATATACTCATAAAAATTAAATTAAAAAAATAACATATATAGAGATTAAATCAAAGCCATAGAGATATTTAGACCTGTTATTTTCTTTCACACGACAAAGCAGATCAAATCAACACATGGCATGCCAATAACTTGCAACAGGGAAAATCAAATCATGAACCAAAAGAAAAATTGCCACGTTGATGCAATTATGAAAAAACAAACATAAAAAATTGTTCTATAGGTCACATCCTTAAATATAATGAATTATCTGGCCCCACAAGAATTATGTTCACACCGCACGATTTGATATACTCTACGCTTCACTTAGCAATGAATCAATGATAGCTTCGAAGAAAATACCTTTTTACCCCTATCCTTGGTTCCTTTGAGTACACTACGCTTTTAATTTGTGTAAATATGAAAATTTTAATCCTCTTTTATTTTTATTTTGATTTTCATAAATTTTTTTATTTTTAAATAATTCCTATTATGAACTATTAATGACACACAATTATGTAACCTTACATGTTATATGAAAATAATCGCTAGGTAGTATGATTAAATAATACCCCATTATTATTAAGTAGTGGAGAAAATTATTGTTATAAAAATTGAAGTTTAAAACGATTAAAAGAAAATAATTTTTGTTCTAGTAGATTTAAAAAAGTGTTGTAAATAAAAATATTTTAAGAGATTTGATATTATTTTAGGATATTTGATATGATTTTGTCTTATTTCTTTTATTTTTATTTATTTTCATAATTATTTATTTCAGAGACAAATGTATCTATACAACAGGGGAAGAGAAGAATATAATTAGTATGAAACAAATTAATAAAAACTCTCTCTTTCAACTTGGTATCAAAGTTCCTGATCTTGGGAGCTCTATTTCTACTATCCTAAATAAAATTATAAAAAAAAGATGAGACACTATCATTTTCATTGGCATTGTTGACATCGTTGCCATTGTCACTGTCATTGTCACCATTATTGTTGGAGACAACTATGGGCCAAAAAGAAGTGACTATCTCCAACGATCACAACACTATGAGTCGCACAGTCAAAAACCTCCTCACACACTGCCATAGTTTGTCTCATTTTCCTAGCTCGTGTAGGCCACATGCCTATCTCTGATGACACTCACTCGCTGGCGACCATCCAGAAAGGTTCGCCAGTGACTCCCCAGCCCATTTCAAGGGGTAGTGTCATTTAGATTCTTTCAAATTATTGTAGATTTGAGTTCTTTGTCTCTCTCCTATTGCTTATTCTACTTAGTTCATCCATGGGTGACAAAAAAAACCTCCATTTAGGTCTTAATAACTTACCCAATGTGTTGGGACCATACAGACTTGACGGTTAAAACTATCTCCAGTGGGCTCAATACATTCGGAGAATTCTTAAAGGTCGATCAAAATTAAGTCATATTGAGGGAGAGTCTAGCTCCAAATGATCCAACATTTTAAGCATGGGATAATGAAGACTCTTTTATCGTGACTTGGATGTGGCATTCTATGGTACCAAAAATCAGTTGAAACTATATGTTTTACCCCAATGCAAAGAATATGTGGGAGGATCTATGTGAATTGTTCTCCTTAAAGAAGGATTTTGTTGCCTATTACAACATTCAAAGCAAAATTTTTAATACAAAACAAGGGGCTCTATCTATCTTAGAGTATCATGGGATCCTTAATGGATTGTGGATCAAGTTGGACCAGTATCAAAGCTCAAAGACATGTAAGGTTGATGCCACAACTAAAGTAAAGGTTATAGAGAGGGAGAATTTTCAAACTCCTCGATGGTCTAAATCTAGAATACGATCCTATCTATATACAAATCTTAGGGAAGGAAAAATTTTCCTCTCTATTTGAAGTATTTTATATTGTACAAGGTGAAAAGACTCGGAGAGCAGTCATGCATAACGAGGGAAGCTCCAACATAGGTTCAACTATGACAACAAGAAAAGGATCCTACAAAAGGTCAACTTTTGGAGGAAAACCTAACAAAAGGAAATCATGGAGAATATTGTCAATACTGCAAAAGGCCGGGACATTCCAAAAAGACATGATTCAAACATCATGGGAGAGAGAAAGTTCTTGAATGCATGGAAAACAAAGGAGCTACACAAAAATGGGTCAATCATACAACTTCAGAGCCTAAAGTGACAAATCCATCAACTCAATCTCAACTGAATTAGGATATTAGAGCATGTAAAGAAGAGATTGATCATCTGAGAATGATGATTGAATAAATGAGTAACCATCTAGCTTATGTACACTATCCATGAAGGGTAAGAGTTCTTTTAATACTTTTGGCTTTGTGTCTTAGGGAATTTGGATTCTTGATTCTGGAGCAACAAAATCACCATGACTCCCTTTACTTCACTCTTTTCCTCATATTCCAAAAAAAACGTCAAACAATTCATTACAATTGCTAATGAAGATAATGTGCCTATTATTGGATCTGGTAGCATTCAAGTTGAGCCCTTTATTATTTTGAATAATATCTTACATGTCCTAAAATTGGCTAACAGCCTTAGTTCCATACTTAAATTTTTTAGTAACATTTTATCACTTTTATTGTTCTTTTTAGGACTTAACCACAGGGAAGACGATTTTAATTGTTAAAGAACAAGGTGGGTTATACTCCCTAAAGCAAGAAAGGAACGATGACAAGAATAAGGAATCAATCTCAAGCCACCATGTTAAGACTGACACTTAGGCCACTTCTCAAATATGGTTTTAACATAGGAAACTTGGACATCCTCCTATTAGTCTTATTAAATCCCTATTTCCACATTTATTTACAAAAATTTCTATTGAATCATTCAATTATGATGCTTGTCAGTTCTCTAAACACCATTGTTCTTCTTTTTCAATTAGTGGTAATAAGAGCTCTTTCCCATTTGATTTAGTTCATTCTAATGTGTGGGGACTCGTTGTGGAATCTATTTTTGTGCTAAATGGTTTGTAACATTTATTGTTGATTGTACATGGGTAACATGGACATACCTAATGAAAAACAAATATAAGGTTGGTCAAATATTTATCAACTTCTTCCATCTTGTTAAAAATTAGTTTGGTAAGTCTATAAAAAGAATAAGATCTGGTAATGGAACAAAATATAAGAATCATGATTTGTCTAAATTTATCACTAATGATGATATTGTACATGAACTTACATGTGTTAATAGCCCTCAACAAAAAGGGGTTGTAGAAAGGAAAATCATCATCTCCTAAAAGTTACCAGAGTTTTACTCTTCCAAATATTTGTTCCTAATACTTTCTGGGGAGAAGTTGTCTTAACCTCTACCTGTTAGAAAAGAATGGCACAATCCAAGAGGGGAGGTGAATTGGATTCTATGACCCTTTAAAAAATTATCAGAGTATTTAATATCTTTATTTCACTTTAAACTTTTCTAAGACTGAATTTTCAAATGAAGCTTTTCTAAAGACTTGTTATGAAAATATGAATGCAATATGCTCACTTGATTACAACATAATGAGGTTCAACAATAATGCTCTAATTCAGATTTAAACCAACAAAATTCACATACACTTGTTAATCAAGTTTTATCTTCTTTAAAGTTTAACCAAGAAATTACACAATGTAAAAGATAAGGTAGAAGAAGATTGCACAAGTCTTTTATACTGGTTCAGCCACTCCACATGTGACCTACATCCAGTCCTTAATCAACACCTGATTAAGATTTGTTCCACTATCTTTAAGCAAGAAGGTTTACAAGCACACACACATGCATATACTTCAACACTAAAAGATAACCACTTTCTTGACCCCAAGAAAGCACCCCTTGTAGAAACCCACTACAAGAAACTTTACCACTTGAGAAACCTCTCTCAAGATTTACAAGTATTCACAAAAAAAAAAACAAAGGAACGAATTCACCTGGAATTCTTGAACAAATCTTTATCTTCCCCTTTCAAGAATATGATGATGATGATCTTCTCACAAGCTTTTCACAAACGTTTTCACTCTTGGATTTCACAAAGAAAACT
This sequence comes from Cajanus cajan, assembly GCF_000230855.2. Taxonomy (NCBI): domain Eukaryota; kingdom Viridiplantae; phylum Streptophyta; class Magnoliopsida; order Fabales; family Fabaceae; genus Cajanus; species Cajanus cajan. Next base: position 13,803,232 of record NC_138517.1, on the reverse strand, counting down.
CTCCAAGATGTCACAAAGACTCCACAAAACGTTTTTCACAAATTGATTATCAGTTCTAACTCTTGTCTGAAGTTTCTCAAAGTTCAAACTATTTATAAAAGTTTCAGACCCAGATAATCGATTATTTTAAAGAATAATCGATTATTTTGTTCTTCAGGTTTTCTGGAAACCAACCAAGAACAATATAATCGATTATTTAGCTGGATAATCGATTATTCCAGAGGGTTGTTTCTGGGATAATCGATTATTTTGGCAAATAATCGATTATTACCGCAAGGCATTCTACTCAGCCTATTTGCTGAAATAATCGATTATATTTAGCAATAATTGATTATTTTGAGTTAGTACTTAAAACTTCATTTTAAGTTTCAAAATAACTTTTCAATGTTTTAACTCATCATCATATACTCTCTACTTAGTTTAGATATAGATTTGATCATGCACAAAGCATACACAACATAAAAACTCAATCAAAACAATTTATAAACTTTATACTTTATTACATAGCACTATTACATAACATTCTCTTGACTCTTCTTTGACTCTTCTTTGACTTTGTCTTTGTGCTTCCAAGTTGTTGTTGTACACTTGTGTTGTGATCATCAAAACTCACTAAGCTCAACAATCTCCCCCTTTTTGATGATGACAACCCATGATTCATATTATATCAATCCAATGCTAATGATATTGTGCTTCAAGGCTTCTTAGCCATTGTGCCCTTTAATTCCAACATATAAAACCTGTATAAAACCTGCACAATACACACACAAGCACAATACCTACAAAAACAACAACTATACACACAACCTTTTAACCTTTTCTCCCCCTTTGGCATTATCAAAAACAAAGTAAGCCAAGTTTGACAATTATAAGCCATGTACAGAGTATGTCCAGCAATAACCAAGTAAAAAAAACTTTGGTTCAGCAATTCAAATTGAATCATTTGTACACCAATTCAGAACAAGTCAAGCCAAGAAACACATTACCATAATATAAACAAACAGAGCATTCCAATCAACAAAATCAAAACTAAAAATATTACCACACATGCTCACAAAAACAGAGCATTTCAACACCAGCATTCCAAATCACACTTTGAAATCACAATCAAGCCATCATAACAGCAAAATAAACTCCAAATTCATCAAAATTTAATTGTTCAACAAAAAAAATTAAAATTGTTCAGAAATTAGAAACCTTACAACCAAATCGAAATTAATTGTTTCAAACCAGAATTTAAAATCCTAATTAAAACTAAACAAAACAAAGATCAATCTTCATCCTCCGGTATGCCAAGTTGAGTCTTGATCAGCCTCACTTCATAGTCCAGATCATCAAATTTGTCAAGAATACCGAAAAACAAAGACTCATGTCTTCTCGACATTTCCATCACTGCATCCATCTTGTTGATCATTATTTGCTCAAACGGTGAAAATGGTTTTGGTTCCGCTTCAGACTCTCTGCTTGGTTCAGATTCCACCTGTGGTGGCTGATCCTCATCTTGTGAAGGAACACCGTCTTCATCAGTTGCCGGCTCCGGGGTAGGGGGTACATCTCCTTTGAACACCCATTTGTCTTCTTGTTTAAGCATCCCCATGTGATGCAAAGAAGACTTCTCTATCTTGTTCGAAGCATGCAAAATTATTTTTCTTTCCCCAGATAAATCAACACCAGCAAGCTCAAAAATCTTGGACAATAACAAAGCATACGGGATCGGACCATCTTCCTTTCGCCTTGCTTTCCATATACAGTCATTTACGACCGATACCCAATCGATCTTGATTTTCTTCTTGATAACATGCATCAACAGAATGTCATCCCTTGACATTTGAGCATGATTGTGCAACCTAGGTTTCAACATTCAAGCAATAATAAAAGAAATTAAACGAGAGTTCTTTTTCATACCTCCCGCCAAGAATTTCTCGTAGTTGGTGTTCAACGGGTTCCTTTGACAGTCCCGGAATGTAATCATTTCTTCAAAATCCTCAAAATTGAAGGGTTAGGGTTTCTCTTGTCCAGTACTGATCAAACCCGCAGCCGCCTTTAAAGTCGGCCCGTCCAACCGAATCAGCTTTCCTTTCACCACCGATTGCATGATTCCTTCATTACTCGAGGCAAAACAGAGAAATAACCTGATTAACTCAGGATAGTAGGGACCTTCCATTTCCAAAAACCCCTTCAGCTGCTGGTGCTCCAGAAGGGTTGGAAAACTAAAACCCTCATTCTTAAACCAATCAAGTTTAAGAGTCTTTGGAGGAATGATTCTCCGTCCGGCGTACCACTCAAAATAGTACTCTTGAGCTTTCTCATCAGCAAACCACTTAGTTATCAGCTGCCCAGAGGGTAGAGGACGCTTTCTCCCCCTCACTTCAAGCTTCTTTGGTCTTTTGGATGAAGAAGCCATGGATGGGTCTTGAAGAAAATGAAGAAGATGAGAGATTTGAGAGGGTTTGAGAGAGTTAGGGTTTTGTGGGTTGAGAGAAAATGAGAGAATGAGAGAAGAGAAGTTGGGAGAAGTGTTTTATGCCCTAGCACATTCTGGGTATAAGAGTAATGGGTGGTTTTAAAAGTTGGCACGGAGATAACCGTTTAAAAACGCTTCAGGAATTTTAAGAGCAGTCCAGATAATCGATTATTTATGCAAATAATCGATTATTTGCATCAGTAAAATCCCTTAAAAAGACAATCTGATATGGATAATCGATTATTTTAAGGATAATCGATTATAACAGAGGGTATTTTCTCCTAACACAACCCAGATAATCGATTATTTATAGAATAATCGATTATTCCAGTGGCCTTTCAAATTCCACTCAGATAATCGATTATTTCCCAAGACAATCGATTATTACAGTGACTCTTGAGTTTCTTCTCACTAGATAATCGATTATTGCCCAAATAATCGATTATTTCAGAGACTCTTGGAATTCTTCATGTTCCAGATAATCGATTATTACCCAAATAATCGATTATTTCCATGGGATTACTTAAGATAATCGATTATATCTTAAGATAATCGATTATTCTAGAGAAGTTTTGCTTCTCAGAAATTTTAACACTTGTCAAATTTCACCGTCTTATTTGTCACTGATACTTTCATCCAACCATCTCTAATTTCCACTCTCAAAGCATGATCAATTCAAACATGATTCATTGATTATTCCAAATTCAATTCTCAAATGATTGAATCTTTCCCTTGGTAGAGGTTTTGTAAAAATATCAGCTAATTGCTTGCTTGTTTCCACAAACTCTACAACACAATCATTCCTTTGAACATGATCTCTCAAAAAGTGGTGTCTTATCTCAATATGTTTTGTTCTAGAGTGCAAAACTGAATTCTTGGTCAAATTTATTGCACTAGTATTGTCACACTTCAAGGGAATTTTGCTCAACTCAACTCCATAGTCTCTTAACTGTTGTTTCATCCAAAGAATTTGAGCACAACAACTTCCAGCAGCTATATATTCAGCCTCAGCTGTACTCAAAGCAACACAAGCTTGCTTTTTGCTATGCCATGAAACAAGTGCACTACCTAGCAAGTGACAAGTTCCACTTGTGCTCTTTCTATCTAGTATACACCCAGCATAGTCTGAATCTAAGTAGCCTATCAGACTTAGTGAGACTCCCTTTGGATACCACAACCCCACATTGGTTGTACCTTTCAAATACTTAAGGATTCTCTTCACACTCTTCATATGAGATTCTTTAGGATTAGCTTGGAATCTTGCACATAGGCACACAGCAAACATTATGTCAGGCCTACTTGCTGTCAAGTACAAGAGTGATCCTATAATGCCTCTATACTTTGAACTATCAACAGCAATTCCTTTTTCATCTAAGTCAATATTGCAATTGTTTGATATTGGTGTGGCAGCCTCCTTACACCCTTCCATACCAAACTTTTTCAGAAGTTCATTGCAATACTTGCTTTGACTTATGAATATTCCATCATGCATTTGTTTGATTTGCAACCCCAAAAAGAATGTCAGCTCTCCCATCATTGACATTTCAAATTCTCCTTGCATGGTTTTAGCAAATTCTTTGCAAAGAGAGGTATTTGTGGATCCAAACACAATATCATCCACATATATTTGTACATACATTGTATAATTTTCAAACTTTTTGACAAACAATGTATTATCCACTTTTCCTCTTTCATAGTCATTCTCAATCAAAAATTTGCTCAACCTGTCATACCATGATCTAGGAGCTTGCTTCAAGCCATAGAGTGCCTTTTTGAGCTTGTACACATGATTAGGATTCTGGAAGTCCACAAAGCCAGGTGGCTGTTCCACATACACTTCCTCTTGTATAAACTCATTGAGGAAAGCACTTTTCACATCCATTTGATAAAGCTTGAAATTCTTTATAGAGGAATAAGCAAGAAGTAATCTAATGGTTTCTATCCTTGCTACAGGGGCAAAAGTCTCATCATAGTCAATTCCCTCTTCTTGATTATACCCCTTAGCCACTAGTCTTGCCTTATTTCTTAGAATTATTCCAGATTCATCAAGCTTATTTCTGAAAACCCACTTGGTTCCAATAATTGGATGATCTTTTGGTAATGGCACTAAATCCCACACTTCATTTCTTTCAAACTGATTTAATTCCTCTTGCATGGCCATTAACCAATGCTCATCTTTAAGTGCTTCATCAATGTTCTTCGGTTCAACTTGTGACACAAATGCCATGGTGTTGCAAATATTTTTAATAGCACTCCTAGTTGAAAATATTTCCAATTATATTGTCCATTGATAAGTCTCTAGTGGTTTTCCATTCCTTAGGCAATTGTTCACATGTTTCCTTTGCTTTCTCATGTGATTCACTCTCCTTAGGCACTTCATTATGTTCATTCTCCAATAGGGATTGATCAAGAAACTCAGTTAAATCTTCAATTTCAGTTTGCCTAGTCTCTTGCTTATTTGACTCATCAAATACCACATGGACAGATTCTTCTACAACTAGAGTTTTCTTATTATAAATTCTATAAGTCTTACTATTTGTAGAGTATCCTAGAAAGATTGCTTCATCAGCCTTTGCATCAAACTTTCCAAGTTGCTCTTTCCCATTGTTCAGCACATAGCACTTACACCCAAACACTCTGAAGTATGAAATGTTAGGCTTCTTTCCTTTGTAAATTTCATAGGGTGTTTTCTTTAATATAGGCCGGATCAGAACTTTGTTTAACACATAACAAGCAGTGTTAATAGCATCAGCCCAAAAATATTTTGGCAAGTTTGTTTCATTCAACATTGTTCTAGCAAGTTCTTCTAATGACCTATTTTTCCTCTCAACAACCCCATTTTGTTGAGGTGTCCTAGGTGCTGAGAAATTATGGTTTATACCATGTTCCTCACAGAATTTCTGAAACATCAAGTTTTGAAACTCACCTCCATGGTCACTTCTTATAGAGGTGATGTTTGAGCACTTCTCATTTTGAACAAGCTTGGCAAATTTTCTAAAGGCATTATAAGCATCATTTTTGTTTGCAAGAAACATGACCCATGTGTACCTAAAATAGTCATCAACAATTACTAAGCCATAGTAGTTTCCACCTAAGCTCATGGTTCTGGAAGGACCAAACAAATCTATGTGAATTAATTGCAAAGGTCTAGATGTGGAAATTTGATTTTTGAAACTAGCCTTTACTTGCTTGCCCTTTTGACAAGCATCACATAGTTTTTCCTTTCCAAACTTGAGTTTAGGTAGACCAACCACTAATTCTTTCCTACTCAATTTATTCAAATGGTCCATATGAATATGTGCAGCTCTCCTATGCCAAAGCCATATGTTTTCTTCTTGAGTTATTAGACACTTAGTGTTTGAAATTGTTATAGAGTGTTCTAAGTCAAGCATGTATATATTATCAATTCTTTTACCAATGAATCTGATTTCTTTACTCTTTTTATCACATATCAAGCAACATGTATCATCAAATTCAATTTTAAAGCCTTTATCACTTAGTTGACTTATACTCAGCAAATTATGTTTCAAACCATCAACAAGAAAAACATTTTCAATCAATGTTTGAGATGAGGGATTACCAACATTGCCATGGCCAAGAATTTTTCCCTTATTGTTGTCACCATAGGTAACATACCCTTCATTTTTCAATTTCAGACTTGAGAATTTTGAAGGATCCCCAGTCATATGCCTTGAACAGCCACTATCAAGATACTAAAGTAGATTTTTGGCCCTCAAGCATTCCTACAACAAAAATTCAGAGGAAAAATTTAGGTACCCATGTGGAGGGTCCTTGTAGGTTAGTTCTCAGCCTTTGACTCTTCTCAACCCAAATCATTTCTCCATTTGGAACTCCATATTTCCTAGAATAGCAGTTCCTAATTGTATGGCCTCTTTTACAGCAGTAAAAACAAGTTGTTTGTCTAGAGAAGTTGCTTTTGAGTTTTCTAAAATTTTGGTTTTTCACAACAGCTTCCTTCTTTGACTTAAATGGCATGCTCATACTTGGATTAAAACCAAGTCCACTCCTATCAAAAGTGTTTCTTTGTTTTCCCAAAAGAATGTTTAAATTTGCATTTCCATTTGTGAACTTTGCAAGAGTGGATTTTAAATCAGCATTTTCTTTTTAAAAATTTTTGCAATGTTCACAAACATCTTTTGAGGAGTGAGCTTCACTAAAGTTAAACATAGTTTGAAGATTTTCATGCTCATGCTTCAAATCTTCAAGCTCTTGTTCAACTTTAATTAAAGCATTTTCATACCATTTCAGCTTGTTTTTCAACTTTGAATTTAAGGCACCTAATTTGATAGCTTCTTCATGAATTTGTATAAAAGCTTCTTAGAGTTGATCATAATCTGGATTGGATTCAAGGTCAGAGTCACTTACAATTGTGTCATGGTCAGTTCCAGCTATCAAACACAGGTTGTTCTCCTCACATTCGGATTCTTCACTTGTTGTGCTTGAGTCATTGTCTTCCCAAGAAATATAGGCTCTCTTTCTTTTTCCATTTTTCTTAAACTTCTTCTCCTCTTGTTGCTTCTTCAAGAGATTTGGACACTCAGCTTTCATGTGTCCCGGTTTTCCACATTCAAAGCAATTGAAGGAGGATGTGCTTGCTTCCTCTTTCTTGTTTGTCTTTTTATTGAATTTATAGGGGGAATTTTTCTTTCTTCTCATGAACTTTCTGAACTTCTTCACCAGCAAATTGAAGTTCTCGGTTTCGGACTCATCGGAGCTTGTTTCTTCATTCACCTCTTTTCCTTTTGCAGATTTCAAAGCTTTCAATGACACTCCTTTACCTTTCTTATCTTGTTGCTCATGTTCATCAAATATGTGCAGCTTTTGCTCATGCTCCCTCAACTTCCCAAAGAGAGTAGCTAATGTCAAGGAGGTCAAATCCTTTGATTCTTCAATGGCTGTCACCTTTGCTTGCCATGATCTGTCCAAGCATTGCAACACTTTTACATTCAGCTCTTCCTTCTCAAATTTCCTGCCAAGGTCAACAAGGTAATTTATCAAGTGTGTAAATCTCTTTTGAAAGTCAGAAATAGATTCACCATTTTGCATTCTAAACAGCTCATATTTTCTTATGAGAGTATGCTTTCTTGATCTTTTTACATCACTTGTTCCTTCATGAGTGACTTGCAAAGTATCCCACATTTCTTTAGCAAATATGCATTGTGAAATTCTAAAAAACTCATCAACAGACAATGCAGATGTTATGATGTTTTTAGCTCTCTTATCATGTTGGGCTCTTTTCTTTTCCTCATCACTCCATTCACTCCAATGTTTTTCCTTAAGCTCACCATCATCATCTTTTTTCATAGGGATATAGGGTCCATTTTCTATAGCATCCCATACAGCAATATCAATAGCTTCAATGAAAATTCTCATCCTAATTTTTCAATAGACATAGTTTTCACCATTGAAAACAGGAGGTCTATGAATAGACACACCCTCACCATAGGGTAAGTTGTTGTTGGCCATTTTTGAAATCTTGAATAACTCTCAAGAACCTTGCTCTAGATACCAATTGTTAGAAAAGAATGGCACAATCCAAGAGGGGGGTGAATTGGATTCTATGACCCTTTAAAAAATTATCAGAGTATTTAAGATCTTTATTTCACTTTAAACTTTTCTAAGACTGAATTTTCAAATGAAGCTTTTCTAAAGACTTGTTATGAAAATATGAATGCAATATGCTCACTTGATTACAACATAATGAGGTTCAACAATAATGCTCTAATTCAGATTTAAACCAACAAAATTCACATACACTTGTTAATCAAGTTTTATCTTCTTTAAAGTTTAACCAAGAAATTACACAATGTAAAAGATAAGGTAGAAGAAGATTGCACAAGTCTTTTATACTGGTTCAGCCACTCCACATGTGACCTACATCCAGTCCTTAATCAACACCTGATTAAGATTTGTTCCACTATCTTTAAGCAAGAAGGTTTACAAGCACACACACATGCATATACTTCAACACTAAAAGATAACCACTTTCTTGACCCCAAGAAAGCACCCCTTGTAGAAACCCACTACAAGAAACTTTACCACTTGAGAAACCTCTCTCAAGATTTACAAGTATTCACAAAAAAAAACAAAGGAACGAATTCACCTAGAATTCTTGAACAAATCTTTATCTTCCCCTTTCAAGAATATGATGATGATGATCTTCTCACAAGCTTTTCACAAACGTTTTCACTCTTGGATTTCACAAAGAAAACTCTCCAAGATGTCACAAAGACTCCACAAAACGTTTTTCACAAATTTATTATCAGTTCTAACTCTTGTCTGAAGTTTCTCAAAGTTCAAACTATTTATAAAAGTTTCAGACCCAGATAATCGATTATTTTAAAGAATAATCGATTATTTTGTTCTTCAGGTTTTCTGGAAACCAACCAAGAACAATATAATCGATTATTTAGCTGGATAATCGATTATTCCAGAGGGTTGTTTCTGGGATAATCGATTATTTTGGCAAATAATCGATTATTACAGCAAGGCATTCTACTCAGCCTATTTGCTGAAATAATCGATTATATTTAGCAATAATCGATTATTTTGAGTTAGTACTTAAAATTTCATTTTAAGTCTCAAAATAACTTTTCAATGTTTTAACTCATCATCATATACTCTCTACTTAGTTTAGATATAGATTTGATCATGCACAAAGCATACACAACATAAAAACTCAATCAAAACAATTTATAAACTCTATACTTTATTACATAGCACTATTACATAACATTCTCTTGACTCTTTTTTGACTCTTCTTTGACTTTGTCTTTGAGCTTCCAAGTTGTTGTTGTACACTTGTGTTGTGATCATCAAAACTCACTAAGCTCAACACTACCTACCTCATAAATAGATGCCTTAATGGTGTTAGCCCTATTGAATTGTTACAATCATTCGTTCCTTCTTCCTCATTGATGTCAAGTTTACCTTGCATGTTTCTTGTCGTGTTACTTTTGTCCATTCACATTGTCCTTGTAGAGGTAAACTAGATCCAAGAGCAAGCAAATGTGTATTTGTTGGTTACTCTTCAAATAAAAAGGGGTGCAAATGCTATAATCCTTAGAGTCATAAATTATTTGTTTCCATGAATGTTACCTTCAATGCAAATGAGTCATTTTTTTGTCTATCCTTGACTTTAGGGGGAGAAAATTAGAACCCAAAGGCAACTCTTTCTTAGAGTTATTACCATTTTTATCTCTATAGGATGTCCAAAATGAAGAAGAAAAGGAAGATAAGTTCTTTCGCAAAAAATATCACAAGAAGAAAAAACCCACCTTAATTCTAGAACAAGAGGAATCGTCTAATTCGAAGGTAAGTGATCCTAAAGGTAATTTGGAGGAAGTAAGTGTTAGTGATGATACTTATATCCCTATTACTTTGAGGAAAGGGAAAAGATCTTATGTTAAATACCCTGTTTTATAATATGTCTATAATAACCACTTGTTTGCTCAACATCAAATTTTTATAGTTGTTATTCATTCAGTAGATATCCTAACTTCAACCCAATAAGCTATGAGAGAAGAACACTAGGTTATAGCCATAAAAAAAGAAATGAAGGCATTAGAAAAGAACTCAACATGGGAGATTGTAGATAGACCTAGAGAGAAGAAGGTTGTAAGATGCAAACATATATTCATAGTAAAACATAGAGTTGATGGGACAGTAGAAAAATACAAAGAAATATTGGCACCAAAGGGATATACACAAACTTATAGGATAGATTATGAGGAGACATTTGTACCAGTGGCAAAGATGAATATAGAATGAGTTATATTTTACCTTGCAGCTTATTTTGGCTAGGACTTATAACAGTTTGATATAATGAATGTTTTCTTGCATAGAGATTTAGAAGAAGAAGTTTACATGGAAATCCTCTTGGATTTGGAGCTTCAGCTAAAGAAATATAAAAGTATGTAGATTAAAAAAGGCCTTGTTTGGACTCAAGCAATCTCCACGAACATGATTTAGGAGATTTACCCAAACAATGATTTCTTTGGGATACAAATAGAGTCTAGGGGATCATACTTTGTTTATAAAACATTCTCGTAATGGTAAACTAATAATACTTTTAGTCTATGTAGAAGAAATGATCATTGCAGGTGATGATGAAGAAGAAAAATTGACATTAAAGAAAAAATTGGCAACATAAGATGAAAGACTTAGGAAGATTAAAATATTTCTTAGGAATTGAAGTTGTTTATTCTAAGAAAGACATATTTATCTCTCAAAGAAAATATGTCCTTGATCTTCTTAAAGAAACACGAAAGCTAAGATGTACGACCTCAGGAGTTCCAATTGAACAAAATCACAAAATTGGAAGTGAAGAAAATCCACAAGTGGAAAAATATCAATATCAAAAATTGGTAGGAAAACTAGTTTACCTATCACACACTCGATGAGACATCGCTTATGCTATGGATGTTGTTAGTTAATTCATGCATGAACCTTGTGAAAGATGTATACAGGCAGTTGATAGGATCCTTCAATACTTGAAGTCAACTCTAGGGAAGGAATTACTATTCAAAAAAGGAGACATTGTGTGTATGAAAATATATACTGATGTAAACTATACAGGGTCAATCACATATAGGAGATCTACTTTTATATATTGCATGCTCTTGGGGGAGGGGAAATTTGGTGACTTGGAAGAGTAAGAAACAAAATGTATTTGCTTGGTCTAGTGAAAAGCTAAATTTCGAGCCTTGACATATGGCATATGTGAAGGGCTGTGGATGAAGATTATTTTTTATGAACTTAGAATTCAAATTGAGCTACCTATGAAGTTGCTTTGTGACAACAAGTTAACCATCAACATTGTTCATAATTCAGTTCAACATGACAAGACCAAGCATATTAAGATAGATAGACACTTCATCAAAGAGAAGTTGGACAGTGGTTTTATTGTTATAGCTCATGTCCCTATAAGACTTCAAGTGGCAGATGTATTCACTAAAGGACTACCTACTAGTAGATTTCAAGAGTTGATATGCAAGTTGGGAATGATTGATATTTATTTATCAACTTGAGGAGGAGTGTTGTAAATAAAAATATCTTAAGAGATTTGATATTATTTTGGGAGATTTGATATGATCTTGTCTTATTTCTTTTATATTTATTTAATTTCAAAGTTACATATTTTAGGGACAAATGTATCTCTATAATAAGAGAAGAGAAGAATGTAATGAGTATGAAACAAATTAATAAAAATCCTCTCTCTCAACTAAAAACCTCACATCATAGTTCTTAGCTCATTTAAAAGTCTTTTTAATGACAAATTATGACGGTTTAACGAACGTCTAAACGAACAAAACTTCAAATATAGTAATCTTAACGAGCTCGGCAGATTTACGGTTGGAATATTAGCACCAAAATGGTTTGCCTTTGATTAACTGCTAGGTTATACTAATCCTATAGAGAGTTTGCTTTTCTCCCAACACGTATCCTCAATCCATTAGGCCACAAGTTAATTTTGTTTATGGTACTGTGATTGACAAATGTACAGACACAAAATTCTCCATTAAATAAATCGTATCCGTAACATATAAGGGCATAGTGTCCAACTACTGCCCTAACCCATCCAATTATATAGAGAGATTAAAAATATATTTAGTTTTTTATTTTACTTCTTATTAGTTCTAAAACTGAAGTTTGTCAATGACTTCATGCTACAAGTAACTCATCCACAAATGGAATAATTTAATTTCTTTATCCACAACGTAGTTGGTATATACACCCCAATGTGTAGATTTGCACACATAACAAATGAACATGGACAAAATCTCTAACATAAACACACTTGTATTGATGATATTTAAAAAGTCAAAGAAGAAGATACACAATAATAATTAACATATTTGTTTCCAACAATGCTTGGAGTTTGAAGCATTAGAAACAACCAAGGAGTTTCTTTGGAGCTGTTCCAGTTGCTCTATACTTTGCAGCTGTCTCCTCTGCTTTAAGAAGATCTTCCCCTTTCTTTGCCTCAATCGTTGCTCTTCTTTCCTCAGCTTCCTTGTGGATCGCAGCTACTTTGTTTTTTATTTTTTCTGCATATTCTGCCTTTTTCTTCTCCAATTGTTCCTATGAAAATGAAAAGGTTGCTTTAATGATTTATCTCTTCCTCTCTTTAGGAACATTCAATGCAGAAAGAATCACAAGAAATCAAGATTTAAAATTACATGATGGAATCAAGCGGTCTAGCTCAATAGATTGAGCAAAATGTGTCAGTGTTGTAAAATCTCTTGATACCGAGTTCAAAAAGTAAAGGATGGAAGAAAATTAACGCATAAAACATGTTAGAATTACTAATGAAATTAACTCTTACTTCAATCTTTTTCAGTTCAGCCTCCACTGTAGCTTTCTTACTGTTTTCCCATGCTGAAATGGCTGAAAGCTTTTTGTGAGCCCTGCTCAACAATTTCATTTAAATTAGTATTCTAGACATTGTTAATCTCAAATATTCATATTATGTGATTAAATATGAATTTTTAGTTCATTTTCTAATTGGATTCCATATTTAGATATATCTGTTTCCAAATTGACCATGATGCTGATGGTGATATTTTACAATTCAATGCACAAAAATAGCAAAGATCAGCACAAGGTTAAAAAGAAAACCAACCAATAACTTTTCAATCCAAAGATAAAAAGACAATAAAATTGATGTTATGTTGATTAATCACCATGGTTAAGGTGATTCAATTGAAGACTCTTAACAATTATTTGGCACTACTAAAATCCACATTACATTTGAACCAAGGGGTGAAGGTTCTTACTTATTTTCAGCTTTTGATTTTTCACTTTCTTCCCATGCTTTGATTAGTGATAGCCTCTTCTCAGTTGCAACTCTGGCAAGCACAGCATCTGAAGACAAATGAGGTATTATCTATAATGTTAGGATACAAAAGGATACATAAATGGAAATTAAGTATCCTAATGACAAATGACATACCTCTATTTATAGAGCCTTCAGATGGTTTCACTTCATCAACTTCTTCAGTCTCTGGCAATAATCAAAAGTACCAACAATAAACAAAAGAAAACATATGTAGGGACCATGATTTTGATGATAAATGTAATGATAAAATAAGAAGTTATTTTTGTTGCAGTCCATTGTAGGTATGTTACTATATGGAATGTAACTTGGTTCCAACATTGGAAGGAAATCAATTTCTGACTAGTGATGAAGAAAAATCATTCTTTGTATCTTTTATGAAATGAAGAGAAAAATATGGTATTTATTTTGAGACCGAGATAAATCCTACTTGAGCACTTAATGCAACAAAATATAACTATTTTGCTCTCATTCTGCATCAATATTGAATTGGTTAGCTCAATTTTTAAATAGTTTTGTCGGATTACTCTCCCCTGAACTAAAAGCTTGTAAATGGATGAAGAATTTCTAAGTGGTTTCCCCGTTTTAAGTCATACAAATAGGCATTAAAAAACTTTGAACCAACAAACCAATATATCACTATAAAGTGTCTCAAAAATAGTCAAAGCTTAGAAACATTTCAATAATAAGGTTGTAAATGGATACAAAATATGAATAGATTAAATATAAATGAAATACGAGAAATTTATAAAATATCAAACTAGTTACTTGGTATATGAGTATATGACATTAATCAAAAGACTAGTAGCAGAGGTGTTTTCATCCTTTGAATTTGCAAGTACTTAAGCCTTAAAATATGAAAAGTTGGTTTTCTGCGTGAAAGTTAGATTCTTATTAGGCTTGGATTTTACAGAGGGACCACTCTGTCTCATACTTGATAGAAGAGGAAAGGTTCAGAGCAATTTGAGAATATTGTTTTGGATAAAATACAACAGGAAAGTTCCAGCAATATTGAATATCATAAAATACAAGAAAAAGTAATCAAGTACAACTGCACAAATAACAAGTAACAACAAACCATCAAATATAACATGGGATTTTTTTTTACTCCAAAAAAGGCTTAGAAAATAATAATAGAAAAAACTGTTCTCAGAAATCAAAATCTATTATAACTGATTGTTTATAACTATTTAAGCGAAAAACACCAAAAATATTTATATTGCTGCCAGAAGGACAAGGAATATGGCACGAGATTATCAGAAAAGTCCAAAACCATGTAATTTGAAAAGAAATTCAAAAGAAGCCGCTGCAGAAGGAATATAAAACAATTACAAGATAGTAAAATTAAAACACCCTTTTGGAATAAAGAAAACACAAAGTTCCTCAAAGATATGGTTAATTAACCTAATGATTTAAAACATAAACAAACCATAAAGCATATGCATAGACATAGAGATTCCTAAATAAAAGATTCACATAGATATCAATTTTTCTTTTGCTGCAATCATTTTTCTCACCAACCACATATATATTCCCACCTTTTGGAACATAATAACATAACAATGAAACTGAGTTGATTGAACACGGGGTGTAAGAGTATTGTAAAGCTTTTCTTAAGAAAGTGGATGGGATAAAATTTCAATTTTACAAAATTAACTTCTAAGATAAATATTATTTTCTATTAATAAATACTGATATGGTCATCTCACTGGTGGACAGCAGGTTAAAATCAAATTTGATTCCGACACATAAAAATTGATAACATAAGAAGAATGAATGTATTAATATCTTACTCTCAACCAAGACAAGAGCCTTGGACTCATCAGGCTTGTCATCTGAAGAGGGCACTGGAATCACAGATTTCTCCTCAGCCACATCCTTTGGAGCCTCAGGAACAGGTTCAGCCTCAGCAGGAGCAGGAGCAGGTGGTGGTTGTGATTCTAACTCTACCTTTTTAGGTTGCTCTTCTGTCATATTTTCTCTCCTATGATGAAACTCAGAATTTTGTGGTAAACAAGAATAGGTGTAACAACACTTTCAGTTATTTAGGAAAAATGAACACTTATTGGAGAGAGATAGAGAGAGAGAGAAATGGGGAAGGGGTTGATTGGTCGAGATATTATAGTTGAGGGAAGGTAACTGCTTAACTCTAAGTTCCAAAAGCTTAGCTGGCTGGGGTTAGGTACTTGTGGCCTCACAATGCGTTGGCACAGTAACAGATAGATAGATATAGAGACCATTGAGGACAATGAAAGCTACACATGCTAACAATTATATAAGCAACCAAAGTAAATTAATGGATAAACCAAACTAAATCACAACCACAGTTTTACACCTGTTCTTGGTGGGTTCCATGTCATTAAATTTCTTCTTTTCTTCATTCCATTAATGCCATGATATTTTCTACCGGTTTGCATGGTATGAAAGTGAATCAAAATAGAGTATGGCACTTTGGATTTTAAAAAAAGTAAATTAAAGAGGTAGGTACGATATTTGATTTTTTACTTAATCAGATTCAGGATTTGGAAGCCGTATTGATCCGGGTAAATAGTGATTCGGTTATGTTTTTTAGTTGTAGCATTGTTCTTTTATTTTTTTTAAGACATGATGCATGTAGAATTTCGCAGAACATGATTTTCACTCACCATGTAATATTCTAGCATTGTCTGGTAAAATCATGAATTTAACAAATTAAATTATTCATAAAGTTTTGCTGGTTCAATTCAACTTTATGTTTAAATTGTTAAATATTTTTTCAGCTTACAATAATTAGTATTATTTTTCATTTATTTAATTGATTGCGGCAACCATGGATTCTACTTTTTTTTTTGTCTGTTGTTTATTTAGTCACAGTTCAATTCAGATCAGCTTATAAATGATTCTGTAAAATATTTTTTAAAAAAATGTATCGGAAAAAATGGTAATAAGCTTTACATAATAAAATTTGAAACAAAATGCTAACATCTAAATTAACCATTAACCATGTCTGCGGAAAATGTTATCATTATTATTATTGTTATTTGAATATAATTAATTTTTATTGAAGCACATTTGTCTCTTATTTATTTTTTGTAAACTATAAAATTATGTATGTTTTCTTTATGAAAATGTTTAATTACAAAAATATCATAACAAAGCCTAACATTTAAGTATATTAAAAAGGATGGATTCTATGATCGTGTATACTGTATATGTAGAAAATTTTGTTGGGAGAGACAAATCATACTTTAGTGAGTAGTCTCTAACTATTATTAAATGGAAAATATTCTTGTTACAAATCAGGAAAAAAAAATTAAACATATTATGAATTTTATTTTTTGTAATGGTGGGCTAATAAGGATTGACTCTGCTCCTAGGTCTATATTTATCCAAAGGTCTTAAAATTCGATTAATGCTTGTAATCTTTTATTTAATTATTTTGATGCTTTGCTGGTAATATTTTATTTGTGAGATCATTTTTAAGTACGGAGCGTTATATTTCATTAACCTTCAAATGACTTTTACATTCTAAACAGAAAAATCAAATTACTGCATTTATGATAATTAATTTCCTTATGTGCTACCCTATATATGATTTAACTCAGAATAAGCAAAGTAGGAAGTATACTTCTTCCACCTCTGCATCAATCCTTAGGTTCTAATTTTACTATCCACACTTAAATATAATTTATTTTGCAGTTGAATTAATGCATAAATAGTTTGTTCGTTGTCAATTTGGCACAACTTCCTTTTGTTCGGAATATATTATGTTACTTTTTTAGGGTCAGAAAATATTCTTTAATTTTGTATATGGTTTGATAATCTTCCTTTTGTTAGGAAAAGTAATTAATCTTTAATTAAATAGCCATTAATTGGTTGTTACTCTTTTGTGTGGCTGATAATTCACGCCATTATTGACAAAGAAACTAGTGATTCATACAATAAAGCAAACCAACATTATTAGGTCATCACCCCCTAATTAATTTATTGAAATGATGATAAATTTATAATTTATTGGTGTTATATCGTATTGATCAAGGTTCCACCACATAACCTTGGTGTAAGGGGAAATTCATCTCAAAATTCAATTGTTGATGAAGATTCTTTCATATCGTGGACACGACGGAATCTTTGGTGTGAGCCCACCTTGTGAAAGACTGAAGGAAAATCATCATAGCTACTACCCCAAAAAAACAACCTCATCATCTTTCTCAATCAATCTCAATCAAGCAAGTTTTTTTCTTGCTCAACTTGTGCAGTCTTATTATCAAAGCTTTTTAAGTTTTAGATTTCAGTGTTATTATGATTTTGAATCCAAATCTTGCCTAGATATGGTAGGTTTTAACTTTTAAGGGGATTTGGATCCTCAAGTGAGTAGGGGAAATAAAGTATCTCATTTTAAAGGGTAAACTGAGTTTAATTGTTAAAAAAAATTCAAATCACATATTAGTTAAGGATGAGATAAAAATAAAATATATAAATAAAAAATAATTTCCATTTTATAAGTCAATTTTTATTAAAAAAAATTAATTTAAAATTTTCAATTATAAATATATATATATATATATATATATATATATATATATATATATATATATATATATATATATATATATATATAAAGTCATGAATGAAGATTGAGGTCACCACCCATTAAGACAGAAGGTAGTCACCAACTACATATAGTGTTATTGCCAATGAGAGAAAAGGAATCATCACTATATGAAAGGAAGTTTTGTAATGGGGTGGGTTTTTCAAATTTGTTCAGCAAAACTTGTAATATATATATTTGAGAAGATGGATATTTGTTGAGATGTTTCGATATATATATATAAAATAAAACTAAAAAAGAGGTGTCAAGTTCATTACAAAAAAAATACAAATTTTTAATGGAAAATTTCTGACGTATATAGATTTGTCGGAAAATTTATATTTTCCGACGAAAAATTTCTGATGGAATTTTTTTGTAAAAAATTTTTGGTCAAAAATTTTCGACGGAAAAATAAATCCGTCGGAAATTTTTGACAGAATATTCTATCGGAAATTTCCGATAAATTCCGTCGGAAATTTCTTATTTTTAATTCTTATTTTTAATTTCTTTTTTTAATTTCTCATTTTTAATTCTTATTTTCATTTTCTAAAATTGGAATTTTTATTTTAAATTTTTATTTTTAATTCTTATTTTTTATATAATCATTTTTAACTACTTTTTATTTATAAAAAAAAAAAAAGATAAATAATTATCTTAGGTGTCACCTACAACAATTACATACTATTATTGTATTGATATTTAACACCTCTAAATTTTCTTTTAGTTTTTTAAAATAAATATTGTTTATCTACCTTAAAATAATCAAACTAGTGAATTTATGTTTTAGAGGGATGGAAATCAAATAATAATATTTTACTCATTTTACAAGTACGAAACAATCTTTATAAATCTTACAAGGATGAAAAATAAAGAAAAAATTTACAAAGACCAAAATCAAAATCACTCATCTTATAGGGACTAAAATATATTTAAACCTTCTAAAATTAATATTTTTTATCTTAAAAATTATTTTAAATAAATAATATTTATTTTTAAATATTTATAAACTACTTAGAGATGTTAGTATATTGTCTTTAAAATTATAGTAAGCAAGTTCAAGTGTGAATATTTTCATATTTGTGTGTTTCATGAGTTTTCTATTAAATAATTAGTGCATATATTAGTTTATTTAACATAAATAATAGTTTTATATTTTAGAAGAAAAAAATATTTTTTTTATTTTCTAGAAGTAATAAGCTTAAAATTACATATATATATATATATATATATAAATAAATAAATAAATAAATATATAAAAATATATAAATTTTTATAAAATTCAAATCACGTATTAGTTAAGGATGAGATAAAAATAAAATATATAAATAAAAAAAATTTATTTTATAAATCAATTTTTATTAAAAAAACTAATTTAAAATTTTCAATCATATATATATATATATATATATATATATATATATATATATATATATATATATATATATATATATATATATATATATATATATATATATATATATATATATATATATAGATGTGTGTGTGTGTAAAAAGTCATGAATGAAGATTACAACCTTAGAGAGGTCACCACACTTTAAGAGAGAAGGTAGTCACCAACTACATAGTGTTATTGCCAATGAGAGAAAGGGAATCATCACCCTATGTGAAGGAAGTTTTGTAATGGGGTGGGTTTTTCAAATTTGTTCAGCAAAACTTGTAATATATTTGAGAAGATGGATATTTGTACGTAGAGATGTTTTGATATGTATATAAAAAATAAAAAAAATAATAAAAAGGTGTCAAGCTACATTAAATTCATGTCTTCATTATTTTATATTTGTGTTGTATTTATGTATCCTTACTTTTAATCTTCGTTGAACATGAAGATTTGTCCCCAACACTTATTTATAGTTTAGCTAGCTCAACAAAAAAAAAATATAAAATGATAAGCAGGTGTAATGATCTATTTACTACCACTTTTGTATAATTGAATTAAAACTAAAATCAGATTAATATTTTTAATTTTCAAAATTTTAAATTATTAGCTAATTTAAATTATTATTTTAAATATTGAGTTTTTAACATATTAAAATTTAATTTATAAATATATATATATATATATGATAAATAAAAAAAATAAATAATTAAAAAAAATCTAGACAAAAAAAATAAAGTAGAATTAATTAACTCATGTAGAAAAAATTAATTGTAGGGACACATCTTCTATCAGAGGTTAATTAAAAAAGATTGATATTATTTTTTGATGATACATATCTTTTTATAAAGTATAATTATTGAGCATGTAACAACTTAACATGATTCTTACATTGTACACCTTGCAAATTAAGAACATACAACTACTATGGTGTACCATCATTCACTAGATAATGTACTCCAAGTCATATATAAATGTAGACAACTATACAATTCTATAAAACAAGATTACATTCACATAGTAAAAGTAAATATATGCATGTAGTATATTCAACTAGTCAAACACAACTATACATTAAGAGCTACTCCTTAGACAACTACGCAAAGCTCTCTCCTAGTCATAATTCAAATGACTATTAGTGAGAAACATCTCAAACCTAGTCTCACCCTACTCCCATATATAATATGATCATCCCAATCCAATCAATAATGGAAATAAACAAGGGTAAGCTAGAGTTTTCAAAAAATAACATATGTGTAAATGCATACAACATTATTCAATAACATCAACTAAAGAAACATGACACAAAAATAAGCAATTAATATGTCGTCACGCATATCAACATATAGAGATCTCCTACAACACATAGTGAGTAGTTTAAGTGGTTTTATTTTATCAAACTGATCAACACAACATTACATTTTTGGACTTACTAGATCAACATGAATTTGGATATCAATCTACAACACATACACAATTTCTCAGATGTTACCACTTAAAACTAAGAAGTCTAGTACCAATGTCAGGGTAGAACAATTGGGTATGGGCATGTCACGACATTAGTTATACTACAAGAAACATTAGAATTATCTATAGAAGAAATCCGTAGATAAGCATGAAAATTCGTAGGTAATTGTCAATTACCTACGAAAAAAAATCCGTAGGTAATAAGGTCGTAAATAACGTTACCTATGGAAAATTTTCCGTAAATAACGTTACCTACAAATTTTTTCGTAGATAACCCACGAAAGTTGTTATCTACGGATAAAATCTGTAGATAACTTTTAGAAAATTTTTGTTTAATTTTAATAAATTTATTAATGTAACAACCTTCATATTTGGCCTCTCAAGGATGTTATTTCATGACACTTCACTTTTCAACGTGTTTTGTCCTTACTACACATTTTTTGGGAAAATTCTCAGAAGGTCACCCATCCCTATATTACTCCAAGTCAAACACACTTAACTGTGGAGTTCAGGTAAGATAAGCTACAGAAAAGCAAATACATGTTATCAGTATAAGTAGTACAAATTAATTCATTTAAGTCATCCTCAACTATACAATCTCATACTTATATTATTATTATTATTTTTTTATTTATTTATTATTATTATTATTTTATTTTTATTATTTTATTTTATTATTATTATTTTATTAATATAATTATTATTATTATTATTATTATTATTATTATTATAATTATTATAATTATTATTATCATTACTATTATTATTATCTACAGAATTTTTCGTAGATAACTCACGAAAGTTGTTATTTATGGAAAATTTTGTAGGTAACGTTACCTACGAAATTTTTCGTAGATAACAACTTTCGTGGGTTATCTACGGAAAATTCCATAAGTAACGTTACCTATGGAATTTTCCGTAGTTACCTATGGAATTTTCCGTAGATAACAACTTTCGATGTTATTATTATTATTATTATTATTATTGTTATTATTATTATTATTATTATCATTTTTATTATTATTATTATTATTATTATTATCTACAAAATTTTCTGTAAGTAACTTACCTATGGAATTTTTTGTATAGATAACACACAAAAATTGTTATCTAAGGAAAATTCCGTAAGTAACATTATCTATGAAATTTTTCGTAGATAACAACTTTTGAGGGTTATTATTATTATTATTATTATTATTATCATCATCATCATCATTATTATTATTATCATTATTATTATTATCATTATTATTATTATTATTAATATTATCATTATTATTATTATTATTATTATTATTATTATTATTATCATTATTATTAATATTATCTACAAAATTTTTCGTAGGTAACTTACCTACGAAATTTTCTGTAAATAACCCACGAAAGTTGTTATTTATGAAAAATTTTGTAGGTAACGTTACCTACAGAATTTTCTGTAGATAATAACTTTTGTGGGTTATCTAGTGAAAAAATTCCATAGGTAATGTTCCGTAGATAACTAAAAATTATCTACGAAAAAAATTTCGTAGGTAATATTCCACATATAACTAAAAGTTATCTACGGAAAAAATTCCGTAGGTAATATTCCGTAGATAACTAAATATTATCTATGAAAAAAATTATGTAGATAATAACAATTTTTCTTGTAGTGTTAGCTCAACTAAGTTACCTTTAGGATTAGTCCATCGACTACCCTCCAAATATTTTGCCTTTTCGATATTGAGTTAGGAACTAGGTTTTTGACTTCGTACTTTACTCAAATTGGTTGTTTGTAATTAATATAACTCGACTTGACCCTTATATTGTGGTTGCTTTATACGTGTATGTCTCGACCTTACCAACATTAGGCACCTACTAGATCCTAAAGGAGAATCATCTCAACTATCCACTTCAAGGGTCAACATCTCAATAAGGGTGTTCAATAAAAGCCTAGGCTTGTAGAGCCCCACAAAACAATATTCGCACAATGGGATAAACAACTTTAAAAACAAAATATCTTCTAGTCCTAGATTGGTCAACATAACTCAACAACACTATCCTTAAATACCCAAAGCATTTTCAATATTTTATCATCTCAACAACACAATAATACATTATAAAGCATATTCAACACAGATGTGAAGCTACTCAATGTACAACTCAACTCAACTCAACTCAACTTGATTATAATCAATTATGCTCTATCATACTTCATAGTTTAGAGGCTTAACATCTTATAGATTCGGTACAACTACATAATCATCACACACATATAATTTATTTTGGTTCAACTCATAACATACAACTCATTAAACAACAATTATTCTTAATGCAACTCACACCCGATGCAACTTACTTTTCACCTGACGCTATTAACACAGGGAGCTCTCTATCTTACTCATGTCCAACACCACTCAACCTATGTCCAGCGTGACTAGGGTAAGAACTCCTGGAACCTTTTGAATGGTGTGGTGAAATTCGTGTTTGGCCTTATATTAGGCAAAGAGTCTCTACCTAACCCATACCAAATGTCACTTCATTGGTGCTTGATGTCATCTAGGCAAAGAGTCTCTACCTTGATCACACTTGCGCTACTCGAATAGGGCCCAACGCCATCAAGCCAAAGACTTCTAGTGCTCACACACTTGGCACCTTTCAAATCTCATTTAACATTACTTCAACCCGAGATGATTCTCTTCCCTTACGCCTAACATCACCAATCTTGCACTTGGCATGCATGAGATCAGAGGGTCCCTGTTGAAGGCACGCTTGCCTCCTTGAAAGCGTGCTAATGAGAAATCCACACTTATTCAGATCTCATATTTTCCTCTCCTTCACCTAAAACTCAAATAATTCCACATGCAATCCAATAATGTATATGCATAAGTTGCATACAACTCGTATGTCACTCCATTTTCGACATGCAACACACAAATCATCAATTTCTTCTTCATTGACCCAAAACCCCACTTCAACTACAATCTTCAAGATCATATGATTTTCCCCTATCCATATATGCATCCATTTTTAAGATCTAAAGTATAGAAATCAATCCACTAACAATCGAACAATTCAACAACTCAAGAACCTAACTTCCTTTACCTCGGAATCAAAGAGAAATAGGGGAAGAAGAAGAAACTTTGGATGACTCCACAACACAACTTCGAACAGATCAACAAGCTTGATTTGAGGTTCCTATTAACCTAAATCAACAACAGAACAACTTAAATTAGGCTAGGGAAAGGTAGGATAAGATTAAGAAGAAAATTGAACTCATGGATCAAAGTTCCTCTCTTTAGAATTCTTCTTTCTAGGATTTTGAAGATTTGAACTTACGAATCTCAATTCTTAAACCGAACCTTATACACCAACCATCCACTACAAGGAAAATGATGAATTAGGACGGACAAATTGCAATAGTTATCTTGAAACCGACGTCGCTTTGATATTGCAACCCTTCATACGACGGTTTCTCCCAACCGTTGCAAAATTTTCTAACATTACGACAGTTCGTGCGATGGAGTCAAATAACTACAGCAAAATTTATCTATATTGATGCAGTTTGTAGTAAACCATCACAATCTACAAGACAAAAATTGAAAATAAAATTTCACACAAAGTTATGCACACTCCAAAATTCTATAATTTTACTTTCAATAAAAAATAGAAAAATAAAATCATAATGACATGTAATTACATTTAGAAATGTTAAAAAGGAAAAAATACTTTAATATACTATATTAATTTTATTTCTCTATCTTTTAAATTATTTTAGAATAAAAAAGTTTTATGTTAATCCTAAGAAGCTAAAAATTAAAATATATATATATATATATGCTAAAAAAATTTATGTGTTACTGAAATTAATATACATTTTAATTATGGATTAAATCGAGAATATTGAACAACTAATAAATAATCTATGAAATTTATTATTTTAATGGTTAATTAAATATGAGATATTTGATAAATTAAATTATCTTTTCACAAATATTAACTTAAAAATCACTTCTAGGTTTGAATATAATATATATATATATATATATATATATATATAACCCCTATTTAATTAGAATTTAAAAGTTATTTTTAGCACAAATTAAATATTATTTTTTTAAAAAGTTACGGTGAAATTTGATAAAGTTTAAAATTAAAAACACATTTAATAGTAGACTAGACCAAAAGTAATATTTTTCTTTTGGAAGTATTATATTATCTCAATAAACTTATATTTTATTAACAATTATATATATATTTTGTTTAATATGACATACACAATTATTTTTTTAGCTTTCTACAATTTCAAAATCGTCACTAAAAATTATAAAATCAAGAGTAATTATAAAATGTTATTAATTTTTTTTGAAAGATTACAATTAAAAAAGAAGAAGAAATTCAAAATATTAAAATGTAAGCACACAAAAAAATAAATCAAAATATAATATATATATATATATATATTAATTTGTATGTAAGGGAGTGGAATTGAAAAATTAATTCAGACGCGAATAGACATATAAAGTGATATGAACTTTCAATCCAACGGTTGGATTTATAAAATTCACATTTAATATAAAATTATTGAGCGGTGTAATACTTAGTAAAAGTTACACCGGTGTTATTATAATCTTTTTCATTTTAAAATATATAAATTATTATTTAAACTTTTAAATTTATAATAAATAATTTAAATTGTATCATAATATTAATTTTAAATAGAAATAAGTAGATTAATTGTTAATTACAAAAGTAAGTATATATATAATTAAAGATTAATTAAATATAATATAATTATTATTAGTAATATAATTATTATATATTTATAACGGTTCGGACACACCAGAATGAAAGGGATCAAAAGATAGTATAAGTATGAGATTGTATAGTTGAGATTGACTTAAATTAATTAATTTATACTACTTATACTGACAACGTGTATCTGTTTTTTAGTAGCTTATTTCATTAGAACTCCACAGTTAAGTGTGCTTGACTTAGAAAAATATAAGGATGGGTGACCTTCTGGGAAGTTTCCTAGAAATTGTGTAAGTAAGGACAAAACATGTTAAAAAATGAAGTATTGTGAAATAGAATCCTTGAGGAGAAAAGCAACCGAATTTGAAACGTCTATAAAATTTAATAAAATAAAAAATAAATATTTAGAGACTGATTTAGAGACTAGATTAGCACTTTAATTAAAATGGTTTATTCATCATAGATTAGAGGAGTTAGTGTGTCGGGTGCTTTAAGGGTCGCAATTCCAATTTTGTGACATTTTGTGCAACAGTTCTAGTAAGCGTCACAAAATTCACTCATGATGGACATTTTTGCAACAGTTGGTGAACCATCGCAATGATATCTTTTGCGACAGTTCTAACTGTCGCAATGTAGATCATATAACTGTCGCAAAATTGTCATTTTCTTATAATGACTTTTAGGATCAAACTGGTCCTAGACTTATAGAAACCCTTCACAACCCAACTTATGAAGAATTCCTTAATTCCTAAGTCCCTAAACACACAAGTCAGCAACATAATTAATAAAACAACTTGTATACTCTTCAACTTACCATGTTATATGGCATACCTAATTTTGTTATCAATTATTATTCTCTTGCTCATTATTATTAATTAAATGCATCATGTAAAGTCATTTTCATTGCACTTGGAAGCAAAAGACCAAGAAAGAAAAGGAATTTAGCTCATGAAGGATTGCAATTTAAAAGATAAAGTACACTCATAATTAATTATAATATTCATCTTTAACTGTTTAATCAATGATTATTATTACATTTTATTTTTTAAAGTGAAATTTCATTACTTTATAAGAGTCAAATCAAAAAAGAAGAATATGTGAATAACATACTATTCAAGTATTGTATAGTAATGAAGAAGAGCCAAGAAATTCATAGAAAAGAATTCCGTGCAAATATTGAGAACAATGGAATTGGTTTGATTCAAATTTGAGGTAAACTAGATTTCATGGTTTGGATTGGATTTATCAACAAAAAAAAAATAAATTGCAATCCAAACCAAACCAAAATCAATCAAAAATGGGTTGCTTCAGTTTGGATTAATCAATTTCTTTTTAAAAAAATAGTAGATATTTATTTTTAAAACATAAAAAAAATACATTATTTTATATTAAAATTAAATAAAATTCTATTACTAAAAGAGTATAAATAACATTTTAGTATAAATAAAAAAATTAATATAAAAAATATGAAATTAAAATAATCAAACATATATAATTTAACATTTGAAATTAAAGTGTTTTAATATTTAAAATTAATGTAGTTTCTCAAACATAACTAATTTGTCTAAATTATAATTATTATTCAATAGATTTTTATGCATTATTTTTTCAACTTGAATGTCAACATGTAAATAATATATATTAAATAAAAATAAATGTTTGAATTTTTTTAGTATTTGATCTAATGGCTAGACTAAGATGAATTGAACAATAGTTTCGAAACTAATGAAAAGTGACGAAGTCAAATTGGTAAAGGGTTTGTAGCATGTGTCTAGTTATGAACCGAATAATAATTAATAAGTGAATGTAGGACAATTAATGAAATATTTTAATATTATAAAATAATATCATAAAATAACTATTGGTATTGTTAGAGTGTTAGTGTGGTAGTAGCGTTGCACTTAAGTGTTACTAATAAGATTTATATTTATAATATTATAAAATAATATTAAGATAATAATTATAATAAATAATAATAATAATAATAATAATTTTAATTGTTTTAGCTCTTGGATAATCAAATTTATAAAATGCAAATCTGAACTAATTAAAGTCGAATTTAATTAGTTTGAATTAAACTAATTTAATTAATTTAATTTGAATCATCAATTTGGTAAGATTGTTTAAACTAACACACCCCTAATGTTTAAGTTACATTATTTCTTATTAAATTTCAACATACACAATTAATTATGTCTTACAAAATAGATTATATATATATATATATATATGTTTTTTAAAATTAAAAATATAAAATAATATCTTCTTTCAACTTCTATTCTATTCTTCCCCCTCTCTCTATATAACCTTTGATTTTTACTTTTTTTTTTTCTTTTTTCATTTTTTCTCTCTCTATTACTTTATGCTTCTCTACCAAACAAAACATTTAAGTTAAGCTTATCTTCTCTTAACCACACTCCAAACTCCAAACTCCAAAGCAACTCACAGGACTAAAATTGGCATGCAATCCATACCTTACCAGTTACCACTCTGTGTTTGTGTGTGTAAATCAAGTTCGTTTCCTTTAAATTTTACTTATCACACCAAATTTTGGGGCGGTTTCACTAATGTTTACTCGGTTAACTCAAATTAGTGTATATATATATATTACAAGAAAATTGTCATATAGTGACACATACTCTATAGTAACATAATATGTGTTACTAAAAACTATTTTTACTCACACAATAAATATAATATATATGTTAATATATTGTTAAAATGTGTAGGTATAGATTATAGTAATATACAAAATATGTTATTAAATCTTATTCAAAATCAACACTAAAATTGTATATAATTATATGTCAAATAGATATATATTTATATATATTGTACTTATAGTGATATTTTTTGTATGTCATTATATATAGAACATTTTTTGTAGTGGTATATACATTATAAATGCTTAGAGATTTTGGCAAATTGGTTGATGGATTCATGTAATGGAAAATGT
Source organism: Cajanus cajan (assembly GCF_000230855.2). NCBI lineage: Eukaryota > Viridiplantae > Streptophyta > Magnoliopsida > Fabales > Fabaceae > Cajanus > Cajanus cajan. Next base: position 13,774,790 of record NC_138517.1, on the reverse strand, counting down.
AATGCTTTAACAACCTGCTTCAACGATTAATACATCTTTTTTCTTATTACAAGATATTATGTTATAGATTTATTATATATAATTAGATTTACAATAAATTATATATAAAATAATACTATATTAAATATATAAATCATATTTAAAATTTAAATAATTAAGTATTTTTATATAGATTATATTTTTTTAAGAGTAATATATAAATTATATTTTATATTTATTATAAATAATTATAATAAATAAAAATTAAATTAAATAAAAAATTTAAAAAAATAAATAAAGATTCTTTCATTAAAGAAAAGTTCATAAAAATATTCTGATATAAAATAAAAGTTCGTGTTTAATATAAACCGATTAATATTATTTATATGTTTTTACAATAATAAAAAAAATAAAAAAGAAATATGAGAGTGAGATACAATAAATAATTTGCTAAAAAATAAATATATTTTTTTATACAAATTTTTGTATATATTATCGCATCTTTATAATTATTTGATGGGATTATTTTTTTCCAGTGCGCACGTCTTTTAAAAAATAAAATTATAAAAGTTCAATGAATAATAAAATAATGTCAACCGACTTAAAATTGAAATAATTTATGATCGTCGAAGATCTCACAATTAATTAAAAATAAAATCATAATAATATATAAATAAATAATAATTTTTATTTTATAAATTAATTTTTTAAAGTTGAATTTAACTTTAACTTTCTTTCTTATTATAGTCTCACAATCATATTAACAATTATTAAAAAAAATAATTTATAACGCAAGAACTGTCGTAATAATTTCAACAAATTTGATATCGAAATAATTTTATCTATATTTGGGTGTTTTTTTTTTTGTAACTGGAGTAGAAGTTAAAGTAATTTTCTTTTTGTTACTTTTTCTTGTAAAATGGGGGAAAAGTGAGATGTGGACACCAAGATTTTGTTTTCTTTGAAATGTGGACACTACAAGTGTGCTCCTAAACCACAAAAAAAAATAGAGAAAGTGATAAGTAAGGGGGGAAATAGTACAGGACAAGGTGGGTCGAACAAACAAGTACAAATAAAAAAATTGACTCGGAAATTGTCACTATATACCTCTTTGCCTTGCATTTTGTCTCAGTGAGACAAAAAACACCTGTTTGCTTATTCCATCCCTTTGTTGCTCTTCAGAATTGCACATGTCATGTGTTTATGAGAATCTTGTTTGGACTGGATTTTGGAGATGGTAAGATTCATTTTTGGCCATTCAGAATGGTAAGATGGGATAAGTACCATTACAACTGAAACTTTAAAGCCATAAGCAAGTAATATATATATATATATATATATATATATATATATATATATATATATATATATATATATATATAAAAGGGATATCTTTTTCACTAACTATCTTGGTCTCCACTTTTTTTTTTACAATTATACTCTTTTATTTTAAAAAATACTTTTTAATCAAATTTAAAAATTTAAAATTAATGAATTAATCATAATACTAATTAGATTAATATATTTTTATTATTTAATTTTTTTTTATTTTTAATAGAGGCACGAAGTGCCTCAACCCTACTAGTATATATAATATGAATTTGGAAAGAAAATAAACAAAGGAAGTGACGGCTTAATAATTGGATGTACATGTATTTTGGAAGAGTCTGGTTTGTGTTTGTATTTTTTTTTCTTCTTTATTAATAATTTTGTTTAATTATACTTTTATTCTTTAAAAAATGTAAGGTATGTATATTTTTTTTCCTAAAATTTAAAATATGTATTTTTAGTTCTAAAATATAAAAATATTATTATTTTGGTTTCTCAAACTCAATATATATATATATATATATATATATATATATATATATATATATATATATATATATATATATAAAGAGAGAGGAAAGATCTTTTTACTCCAAGAGTAAGTCTACCTACATCAATATTCAGCGATCCAACCGTTCAATTTAAAGTTCTTCATACATAGATCAAATCTATAAATTTTTAGAAAATTTGAAAAATCATTTGATACTTCATTTCATTAATTCAAATTGACGGATAATCATAAAACCATTTTATACATTAATTCGAATTAATGAAACGAAGTATCAAATGATTATATAATTTTCTAAAAATTTGAAGATTTGATCTATGCATTAAGAACTTTAAATTTAACGGTTGAATCGTTGAAATTTGATATAGAACATAAGTTATTGAATGGAGTAAGTTTAGGTAGATTTACTCTTTGAGTAAAAGAATCTCTTCTCATATATATATATATATATATATATATATATATATATATATATATATATATATAATCACTTATCATACATTATATAATAGTTTATAATTGGATGACAATGTAAAATTGTTTATATTCACATACATGAAACTTTTTCTCTTAAAAGATGTTGAAAAATAAGTTAACTTTAGATATAAACCTATTATCATTAGCATATGTAATTAATCGATACTTTCTTTTTGTATTTTTACTTCAATGATATTTTCAAGTAAGTTTTTGTGACACCCTCTACCCCACATACACAATAAATATAAAGTATATTCCTGAGTAAATAAAACTTTCTTAAAAATAAGGTTTCAAAACACATAGATAGAGAGTTCACATTCATATTTCGCAAATCGTAGTCCAATGCGGAAATGATGACAAAATAAAACATCAATCTTTCCAAAACACAATAACAGTAATGAAACTCCAATGCTAAACCTAGCTAAGCCCCGATGTCACATATCCTATCAGAGCATGTCCAACTGAAGCCTAAGCCTCATCACCAACATCCTCATGCTGATGATCACCTGCAACACAATTTAAACACATACAAAGAACAACAAGGGACTGATGAATATCTCACTCGGTTCCAGGTGCAGAAATAAAGGTTAGATAGCACACACACACACAACAAACATAAGTCACATGTAAACAATACACATATATAATCAATATCACATGCACACTCATTTATCATGCAATGATGTCATGGACTCGATTCATAAATACATGCATGTGGCGTCATACGGAAGTTTCACATTTCTCATCATTTCATCACATAACTTGTTACATCACTGGTATACGGCCTAAACGGCACACCTGGAATAAGTCATTTCATCACATAGCTTGTTACATCACTGGTGACCCTAAGGTACACCTTCTTAGCTTGTTACATCACTGGTGAACCTAAGGTACACCTTTGTTAGCTTGTTAAATCACTGTTATGCGGCCTAAGCAGCACGCCTGGAATAGATCATATATGCACATGATGCATGTCACACATTCACTATTTCATTAACTCAACATTTCACTTATCATGGAATTTCATGTCTCATATCATCACACTTCACATTCTCATAGTCATAGCTTATCTCATTTCATCACATTTCACATTCTCATAATCATAGCTTATCTCATTTCACATTCTCATTCATATCATGTCTCATGTCATTTGTTCATATTTCGCATAGTCATATTCATAATTGTTCCTCACAGGGTTTCGCACAAGAACCCACAGAGCACTCTAATTCATATCAAAACTTGTCTAATTTTGAAATCAAATACATATTTACACTCTACTTCACACAAGGAATAACAGAGCATTCAGAAAGCAAAATAGAAAACATTCATATTCTACCTGTCTCTCATAGGGTTCTCTCAAGTACCCACAGAGAACTATAATTTATATCAAAACATATTTATTCTCAAAATTAATTACATATTCACACATTACATCCAATATGAAACGCAACAGAACAATTAGAAGACAAAACAGAAAATATTCATATTTTGCCTGTTCCTAGAAGCATGCATCAGGCAAGGGATTGGAGGTCAATCCTACTACCCACAATTATTCCCACACCCCCGAGCGAGGTTTCTCACTCCCCCGTACCTGGATAAGTAGAAGGTGAAGCTAGAGTGGAATCTGGTTGATCTCCTTCTCTTGGTTCTCCTTGGTCTCCAGAGAGTGTGTCCAGAAACAATACTAGAGTGCTTTATTTATAGATTTCAGGAGCGGCCAGAACGACCCGTTCTAGATCCTTTCATCATGTGAAAAATTCACATCTGAAACGGCCCATTCTCAAACCAGAACAACCCGTTCCAGAGTTGAGTTTTAACTCACAACGTCCATATTCAGAACAACCCATTCCTAACTTTGGAACGGCCTGTTCCCAACTAGGGTTGTAGGCTATTTTGGTGGTTTGGAACGGCCTGTTCTAGATTGGGAACGGCCCATTCTAGGCTACCAAAAATAGGTATTTTTTTAGTAGTTTGGAACGGCCCGTTCTAGTTTAGGAATGACCTGTTCTGAGCTACTAAATCACCCTTAATAAATTTTATAAAAATTACTAAATCACCCTTAATAAAAAGTATGAAAACTAGATTGTTACAGTTTTCATGTCAAATATTGAAATTAAGTGACTACATCAATCATATTTATCTAATATTTCTTAAGAAAGTGGTTTGAAGCACAATTTAATCTTACATAATTAAATTGTAAAGTGGGGATTATCCTTCACTTATACACACTTTATTGTGATTGGCCTTATCACTACATCATATATTAAGAAGTGGATGGAGGGTTTAACTCAACCTTACTTCAATAATACTTTCAAGTAAGTTTTCATGTCAAATATCAAAATTAAGTGCCTACATCATTCATATTTATCTAATATTTCTTAAGAAATTAGTTTGAAGCATAACTCAATTTTATAAAAGCATAACTTAGCCATACAAAACTATTTTGTAAGATGAGGATTATTCTCTACTTATACACACTTTATGTGTCAAACCATATTAAGAAGTGGATTAAGAGTATAAATACACCTTATAGAACCAACTTGTAAGGTGATCAGGACTGGCCCTGCTTATATACACCATTATGTTTTTATTCTTAGACAATGTGAGGTCTTTAACACACACCCCTTGCGCTAAGAATCAAACATTTTGAGCATGAAATTTATAGGACTGGACATTTGAAAGTAATCCAATAACAAACTCATAGCAAATGGTCTAATAAACTCAACAACGTTCGCTAGGATAGACTCTGATATATGTTATGATATCATCTTAAAAATTGGATTTAAAGTCTAACTCAATGATACAAAATTGATTTATAAGGTAAGAATTATCTTGTATTTATTAGGACATTATTTTTTGTTGATATGGAATCTCTAACACTTCTGTTGGCACTACTACAAGACACATTTTCTACATCGGTTATGTGAAGCCATCTACATCAGTTCTAAAATCGATGTAGAATAGAGCGACGTAAAAATTACATAGATTTCTACATCGGTTCTAAGAACCGATGTAGTCTGTCGTGCCACAGACGTTCTTCAGTCGCGAGATCGCCTCTATTAGGCAGTCTTGGCACTCACCATCACTGAGGTCGCCAGTGAACTGCACCACGCCTCGCACGTCGCAGAAGCCGCCCACCCTGAAGATCTCACCGCCACCGGAGAGGCTGGCAAGCATGGCGTAGCGGTTGGCCATGGCGTCGGGGTTGTAGTCGACGGAGGGCCCTCACTTCTTGAGCACCACCACCTTATCCTCAACGTCGAGGAAGGTTGCATTGTCGTACTTGACGAAGCAGCCGTCGAGCTACATGGTGCTGCTGTGCTGTAGGTCTGGCGGTAGATGTCGCCGGCGCGCGCAACGCAGGTAGTGCAGTCCGGTATGGCGAGGTCGTCGCGACACTGGTAGAGGTCATACAACACATCCTCCTGTGTGGAAGATGTTATCACTGACGAAAAGTCTCACAAGGTTGTGGTGAAGGGAGAAAAAGCGGATCCGGTGAAGGTTCTAGAGAGAGTGCAGAGGAAGAGCCACCAAAAGGTGGAGCTTCTCTCTCTGATCCCAAAGCCAACGGCGGAGGAGGAGAAAGAGAAGCCGGAGGAAAAGAAGAAGGAAGAGCCTCCGGTGCAGGAACGATGCTGAGGGAGGGTTAGGGTTTTGCATTTGGTGAATCTGAGAATTGGGATCTTTGAATGAATGATTTTGTTTAGTTTCTCAATACTACATCGGTTACTGGGTGAGCCGATGTAGATTTATTTATAATTATTTACAAAATCGCCACGGCGTATTCAATACTACATCGGTCCCACTAAAAACGATGTAGAACACTCAATATTTACATCGATCCCAACCATAACCGATGTAAATATGCTTTATATTATATACTTATTAATTACAAAAATGTCACCGCATTTTATTTCTACATCCATTTTACCTAAACTGATGTAGAATTGATGACGTTAAATAGTAACTTTCTAGTAATGTGAAAATCCCACATTAATAAGTGATAAGGCCAATAAAGTGTGTATAGTGAGAGGCGATCCTCACTTTACAAGTCATTTTGTAAAATTGAATTAGACTCCAAACTCTTTTTTTAAGGTGGCATTAGAGCATATTATAATCTATCACAACAAGTGTTTTTGAGCTTATCAAGCCACCCATTATAGGGTCACTACCAAAACATTCAAAGATGTTCAATTCTATAAATTTTACACTCGAGATATCTAGTTCTCAACATAAAGAGTGTGTTAGAAATAAAGTCATAATAATGTATATAAATAAAGAATAATCCTTATTTTACAATCAACAGTTTTGTAAATTAATTCATTTCTTAAGAGTACTTTTAGAAGAATTTTTCAATTTCTTTAATAATGATCTGATATTTAAATTTTTTTAGTCGTCTCTTTTAACTACTATGGTTAACGAACTCGCGAAATGCTTTAACATATGCGAGGTGTGAGGTTCATCAAGTTATATACCAGTAGTGCAACTTGTTGCTTATGTTTACATATAAAAAAGAGCTTTTTTGAATCTTTATTTTAATAATTATAATGTACAAAATTTCAATTTTCAGATGACAATGTCATGCAACCATAATGTTTTTTCTTTATATTAATATACAGTTCATAATTAATTTATAAAAAAAAAATATTCAACCCCAGCATCGATTCTTCTCCTTAGCACATCAAAATTGACATTTTCATGATCTTGTCACTTGCTTGCGACAAAATCTAAATCATCTCAATTCTTATAGCCGAGAAGGAAAAACAAAACATTTTTTTATATGAGAAAACAATTTTATATTGTCAATTAATCATATATAGATTATCTTATATAATATGTTTATTAACTTTTATTACAATTATTTTAAAATTCAAATAATAATAGTTGGTTCACAATATAAAATTTGTTGTTGTTACCGTGTGCATGAGCATTAAATTCTTTTTATATTTGTTATTTAAGAAAAAGAAAACATGACGAGTGCATATTGCTTTTCATGTCAGTTGTCACTTGATATCCTTCAAAGCAAAAGCCATTTTCTTCAAAGTAATTTACTAAAGCAGCATCTGTATAAATTTAAGTCACGTACAATTCCTAAATGTAACAAGATGTTCAATGCAAGCACAAGTAACAAATTAAATTAAAGCAACGCCAACTCAAAAGGGTAAAACTGTGAGAGAAAGTGCAACTAAGTTTTGTCTTTCTTTGTTTATAGCTTGCGGCTGGTATTCGCTTTCCAAGCAATCATTCAAGATTTTCCACAAAGAGGAGTGATATCTTTTTCTTACGAGGATACCATAATAATCTTAATGTCACCTTCTATCTCACATATTAATATAAATATATAAGATAATAATGACAAAAAAAAAGTGTTCAAAATAAAGTTTATTCATTAAAAATTTGTAAATCTCCTTGTATAGATGTATCACATAGTAACACATGATAAAAAAACCAAAATAAATGTTCAGTATAACAATTTCAAAATGAAATCTAACATGAGTCTTAAACATAAAGAAATTATCAAAATGGAAATCTTATTTAAATTTTGATATCACATCTTATTGGAGCACAACACTCAACACAAGACATAAGTCTCATCTTCAACTTTATCATCCACACGATGATTCTTACCCGCAACACATATACAAGAACACAAATAAAAAAATGAGAAACACTTCACTCTAACTCGATCACAACATAGAACATAGTCAATTAGTCACATATAACTATATATATATATATATATATATATATATATATATATATATATATATGTGTGTGTGTGTGTGATTATATGTGTATGTACATATATATATATATATATAATTATATGTGTATGTACATATAATCATATATATATATATATATATATATATATATATATATATATGTACATACACATATAATCATATATATATATATATATATATATATATGTGTGTGTGTGTGTGTGTGTGTGTGTCAATTTTTTTATTTACATAAATATGATGCGTGTTACACGAGACCTAATGTAATATCATATTATCATGGTACATATTCACAATTTGTCATCATATAACCCTCAGAGCATCTATACACAAGAATTTGTCAAAATCAATACCAATTCACATCCTTAATTTACATCAATCATGTCTCTAATTAACATATATACATATTTGTCATACCATATTTAGTTATCCATATCAATTAGTACATCGATCACATGTTCGTAGTTCAAGCACAACAATTACACAACATCATCTCATACACCTCAACATATAATCATTATGAAATTATCTAATTATATGTTTATACCTCAACTATAATCACTAAGAGATCAAACTAAACATTTACATTATTAACTTAACTAGCTTAGTAATGTTATCCATATCACATATTAATTCTTTAACAATCACTATCACTAAAACACTTCAAGTTGTTGACAGCTAATTCATGTTATAACTTATATATTCACAATTGTTCTTTCTCATGATTTCTCTTTCCTAAATATTGATATAGGTACCTCAAACTATTTATAAGACCAAACACTTAAAGGGTAAAGTCATTCATCATCCCTATTCACAAGCTGGATTTTCATTACTAATCTTTTATGACCTCATGTGGTCCAAACATGATATCTAGAGTTATATACAAGCTACCAAGTTGATCTTAATTTCTTACAAAGGTAAGACAATTATTTACAACTTCTATGTTGACCTCAAGGATTAATTTTTCCATTTACTATTTTTAAAAAACATAAAGTGCAATGTTTTAACCAAAATTTGATAGTTTGACAAAGCTAACATCTAGGGCTAAAACTCATATGACAAAGACCATAAAACTTGATTTTAACATTATCATGTCTGACATAAAACTTAACCATAAAACGCGATACTAGTCCATGAAGAACCTATAGACTATGCGAGAATTGCACAATATGAATCCAAAGCCCTAAATCTCGAAATCAATTGGTAAAAATCATGATTAAAGTTTAATATTACTCTATTATACCATCAATTACTCTAATTCAACCTCAACTTCACATATTCATGCAATTAACATCAATGTTCACTTTACTCTATAAATCAAGGGTTTCTTACAGGAACTACAAGTACTCATATTCTCAAACAATTTAAATTACACAAAACTTACTATACATATAATTCAAACATCACATATAACACATAGAATAAGAGTACAAAACATGAATTCATAGAATACAAAATAGAATTGAGATTCCTCTGTTACAACATACAACAAATAGATAAGAGATTCAAGGTCAATCTCACTACCCAACATAAATATATATATATATATATATATATATATATATATATATATTAGGCCTGGGCAAAAATTTCTGGCCAATCTGAAACCGACCAAATCGACGATCAGATTGGGTGAAGCGGATTGATTCTCAAGTATTTCAGATTTTTACGGAAGCAACTTTCGGGTTCAAAAGGGTTTGGACGGTCGGATTCGGTGTTGGAATTTTCTCATCCGATGTACCCGCATCCGACCGTTTATCTTCTTCGTCTTCACCATTTATCTTCTCCGTCTTTACTGTTTATCCTCTTTTACTTTGTCTTCTTCACTCCGTATTCTTTCTTCTTCCTCTTCACTCCATCTTCTTTCTTCTTTCTTCTTCTTCTTCACTCCGTCTTTTTTCTTCTTCTTCTTCATTCTGTAAACATCCTCTTCTCTTCAACCTTTTCCTGCCATGGCCACCACCGCTGAGAAGCTCCCTGTTCCCTACTCTGGTTGATGAAGGTGGTGATGCGGAGATCTGAAACTCTGCGATTTCCCCCAAACAAAGCAGTGATAGAGACCGTTGAAGGGTGACAATGGAGGGCGGCACGAGAAGCTAGAGGAAGCTTCTCAAACCAATGAACCCATCCGATGAACCTGTAACCCACACGGATTGAACCCGCCAAAACTCGAGTTCTTTGTCGGTCGGAGATGGCCCCTAATTTTTCTTAATCGGTTTCGGACGATTTTAAGAATTTTGGTCCGAAACTGACCATGGCCGACCGATGCTCAGGCTTAATATATATATATATATATATATATATATATATATATATATATATATATATATATATATATATATATATATATATATATATATATATATCACACCTAGAGTGAGATTACTTACTCCCCTCTATCTCAATAAGCAAGGCGTAAATCTTCAGGGGGTGATTTTTAGCGATCTCTAGTTCTCTCACTTCTTTAGAGCATGAAATGCAAGAGAGAAAAAATGGGAAGCATGAAAATAAAATTGACGTAACCCTTCATAAAACTCCTAACCCACATTTAACGCTCTAGTAACCCAATTAAACAATGATTACGCTTTCGTTCCCTTAAAATATTAAAACTTATAAATAAATAGTATGTAAATTAAACATATTTCTCCCAAACTAATTATCAAAAAAAATAATATATATATATATATATAACAATTATAATATCAACATATTTTCTAAAATACATTCAATTACATAATTAATTAAAACATATAATTTTTCCAAATACTTTATATCACACAATAACTTCACAAATCTTCTTATTAATAAAAACACTCATAATTATTAAAAATTTCTAAAATATTTTTTAAAACCTTTTTAATTAATTAAAATATCCTTTTAATAATTTTAGACAACTTGAAGTACACTTTTTATACTCATTAAGATGAAAATAGAATAGAAATAATTAATAAATAATTTCCTTTTATTTCACTTGCTATTATAAATAAGTTACAATGAAAATTTGTTGTTGGTTAAATTAAACACGATGAGAACCTAATTAATAAATAATGAATAAATTACACAAGTAAACATAATTGGTATCTCATCTTATATAATACTTATAGCATGTTTGTATCCACGTCTAAAACGTGAAAAATCACGTTTAACGTGGAACCTATTATTCATAACTTCCATAATTAACGTGATTTTTCATGTTTCAGACGTGAATGCAAACACGCTATTAATATACGTAACTATATCATACATTAAACTTTCATATTCACGCTAGAACTCTAACAAAATCAATCTCCCTAAAAAATGTATTTGTTTCCACATAAGATAAAATGACATTTAGAAGGTAATACCATTTTCACTCCTTCATTTATTCTATTTATCTATCGTGATTGATTTCATTTCTTTAGTTTTGATGTTTTTTAAAGCTTAATTTTTTAAGTATAATCGATTGTGTGAGATTTTCACTGTATCATCATCAATCATTATTATTATTGACTTTTATAAATTTAATAAATTAAATATAAATTTAATTCAATCTTATAAAATTATAATTATTTTTTAATTTATATGTTCTAATTTGATTATATCATTAATCTATGTACTGATATATACTATTTGGATAGATGTACCCAAAAGATTGTTATTCAAATTTAAATTCCAATCAATTTGCACAACTACTCAATTAACAAGTAACACGAAAATTTCCTTAAGGAGCTAGCATTGTTCCCTAACTTTTCTTTTTCGTGTAGTGACAAATACTTATCGTATGCATGCATCACTGTAATCGTAGAGAAGAAAACCCATACAAATCACATGCCATATCAATTTAACATAGTCATTATTGAACTGAAAATCGAGATGAATTTCTTCCCAAGCAACGGACAAGCCAGGTAACATAGCCATCAATTGAGGTTTGAACTTTGAAGACACTCATTTCCCAAATTCTTCATCTTTGGTTTCATCTATATACGAAACTATGCCTTTACTTCAATCAATCAAAACAATGCATTACATAGAACAAATATTAAAGATCTTAATTCTCTCACATAATGCAATTTATTAGAAGTTACAAAAGTCAAACCTAATGTTCGTAGGTAATTAGTGTGTAACACTAACAGTATAAGAATGCATAGTACTCGTAAATTAGAACCATAATAAGGTGAGAATATTTCTTATAACTAAATTGGGAGATTTTGTACAAATAAATGTTAAATGCAGTAAAACTTTTCATTTATTTTTTTACTGTCATAATTAATTATGGTTGCTTGTATTAGTGGGTAAAGTTCTGCTGCAATTATGTTTGCTTAGTCCAGTAGATAATATCTTGTTAGGTATATGATTTTAGGCAAATTTACACATTTAATGATGATGGGAACATGTGTTTTATTGACAAGATTTATGGGCTCTATGTATGACTGTCATTTTTCATGTATTTGCCTTATATATGAATGAAAAATAAGCAGAATGGTATGGTAGTTCAGCAAATACGAAATTGCTCTGTTCTCTAACCTTTCCTCTTCTCTGTTTTATGATTTGCATAATTTTTATGTTTTATGCTTCCGCTGCCCATTACTTGTCGTAACAATAAAAAAGAAAAATAAATCAACAATGGTTGTGCTGGCATGGACAGGTCGACTGCAATAAAAGCAAAAATTTGGCAACATGTGCAAACCTTTAGATAAACACTTCTCTTAGTTAAGACCACGCTAGTTCTAAAATCGTGTTCAGAAAGATATTTTTGGTTTAAGGAGTCACATATAAATTCTTTTCACCGAATTGGTTCATATAAACATAAAGTATGTTTTTATTACGATTTCATTCTCAAGTTGAAAACTAAACCAGTTTTTTAATTAAAAAAAATACAAGAGACAAACTACTTTAAACAACCTTTAGTTCGATCTGAAAGACTCAAACAATGCTCAAATAGATGAAGAGTGTTTATTTAACTATCCATTTATAAAAATCAGTTATAAAAATTACCAAGAAAAACTTAATTTTATTTCATTGTTGCGTTGGACTAAACATCAATTAAGTGTTATTCTAATGAAAAATAAGACATATAAGTTCAAATCTTAAGTTTGATAAAAATAACATGATGTTGAAAGAAATAATTTTAATACAGTTAATATCTCAAAGAAGACTATAATATTTGATGAAATCGGTAGATATTCTTGTTAATATCATAATAAATAAATAAAAAGTGTTATTCTAATGAAAAATAAGACACATGCTGCAACCAACAACACATTAACATATAACAAAAGGAACAGGTAGAGTTTCTAGGGCATACAAAGTATATTTAAATTATACAATGTGAGACTTGATAGAATTAAGAAATTTGTGTTGCCACTGTACTAAGATTCTTAATCAATGGGCTAAATTGAATTTAACTCAACCACCCCATGAGAACCCCTGTTTGACATGATTATGATCCAATCATCAAAGAAATTAAAATACAATTCGTGTAATTGAATTCATCGATCATATTAATGATATTACCCCGATCGACTATATTCAAGTTACTTTTAGGCAAATAATAAAAGTATATCAAATGCACAAAACAATGTTTATTATGAATAATCCAAAAAAAAAAAAAAATTGAAGCAGAAAGGGCTTTTATTGTTTAGTTGTTCAGAAAAGGACTTTTTGTTTTATATTTGGTTGGCATTTTTATTTTACTTTTTTTTTCTTTCGAAAACTTTTCTTTTTTCTTTTAAAAAAGTATAACAAAATCTGTTTATCTTTCAACTCAAAGGCCCAATATATAGTAGCATTGGCCCAATCTTTCTCGAAACCAAACCAAAATGGCCCAACTCGTTTGCTACTATTCAACTCTAGTGCCAGAAGCCCAGAACCCACCTCCTTTGCTACTTTCTCATTAATTGCTTTCACGATAGGCAGATTAATAAGTTTAAGAAAACCTAATGATAGAATTGTAAGAAGTAATTTATTCTAAATTTTTTTATTATTAGTTAAAATTTATTAAAACATTGAAAATTATAAGTGAGACTTATTGAACATGAAAATTCATCAAGAGTTAACTCAATTAGTTAAACAATGCGTGAGTAGTTATAACTCTGAGACTGTATTTGATTCTTACGGATAAAAAAGAACATCAAGACTCATAATATCATATTTCTCAATATAATTTAACGAATAAAAAAGTATTTTGAAAAGATTGTACTTAAAAATATATTTTAACATTCTCCATTAATACATTATCATTATGAATATAAAAAAAATATGACACAATTAGATAAATAAAAAAATAATAACTGTTGATAAAAGATAATAGTTAATTTTTTTCTGAGCTTCGTGATTTATTTAACATCTATATACATTTTATTTTAATTTTAAAAAGTATATTTTTAAGCAATAACTATTATTATTATTATAATTTGCTTTTTAAATTTCCGGGTGCTTTAGAAGAGTTAAATTTCACACAAATTTGGACGACTATATGGTAGTTTTCCTATTCAAATAATGTCACTTTGACAGTTTTGATTTGGTTCAAAATAATTATGAATTTATAAAATAAAAATTAATTACTTATATTTTTTTTCTTCAAAAAATGCAATTATTTATTATCACACTTAAATGTTTAATCCGTTACAATTGTACAATCTCTTTGAATAAAAAATATTTTAGTTAAAGTATATTATTTTTATCATAATAATATATATAGCTAATATTTTTTAAGGTTTAATATATCGGTAGCCCTGAATTTTTTTAGTTTTCAAAAAAAAAAATTCTTCTAATTTTTGTAATTGATTTTTTAGGGTTAATGATATGCTTACAACCATTAACTTTGACAGAAATTTTATGATCAATGTTGACATGTGAGACTAGATTAAGCTATACTTATTTATTTCAACTTTGTTGTGCAAGTATTCTTATATTTATCTCTCTTTCTCATATTAAATAATTATCTTATAGTCACTTTATTTTTATTACGAGCGATCTTTGAGAGGATAACTCAATGTTGGATCGATCACTCACGACGAGGAGATACAAAAGATATTACACATATACAGGTAAGTATTTAAGTGAGATTCACATATAAGATCAAAAATTCCCAAAGATGTTTATATATATATACCAAATTATCCCAAACAATTAAAAATTAATTCACTAAGTTATAAAATTCGTTTTAGACCAAAATTTACTAAAATTAATTCACTAAGTTATAAAATTCATTTTAGACCAAAATTTACTAACTGTATTACTTCTATTTTTAATTAATTAAAATGACACAATTATAATAATCATAAACGATGAAAACTTGTTTCCATTGTATATATATGACACCCCCACAACACTATATAAACTTGTTTCCATATTATATTGTACGTAGAGCACATATATATACAATAGAAATAAAATTTTGTTATATTGTTGAGGTGTCAATTACATTAGGTTACTTTTGTCAAATAATTTATTTTAAAAGTAAGGAGTTTAAATTTATATCATATATAAAAACGATAACATGATTTAATATACATATGTTTTAGGCAATTTTATTTTTAATTTTTAAATAATAAAAAATAATATTAAAAATTAATTATTTTAAAAAAAATTAAAATCTTGAAATTTAAAAAGATTAAACATA
The DNA here is from genome assembly GCF_000230855.2 of Cajanus cajan. Classification (NCBI taxonomy): domain Eukaryota; kingdom Viridiplantae; phylum Streptophyta; class Magnoliopsida; order Fabales; family Fabaceae; genus Cajanus; species Cajanus cajan. The sequence goes on along the minus strand of NC_138517.1, from coordinate 13,759,150 downwards.
AATCATTTAATTTAATAAATATTGATAATTTTTAAATATTTTTATTAAATAAAATATAAAATTACAAGTATTTCGAATTCACTAACAATAACAACATGAGGAGTTTGGCATTGCATTTTCACCTTAGCAAATATAAACTTTGGGTTTTTTGGTACGAGTCCACCTAACTTGTGGTATTGTCTATGTGTTGGAAACAAACACCCATATAAACTACGAATAAAATATACTCCAGTTTGATTAATGTTTTCTGAAAACGCTTCTGCAATTTTAGTATCATCAAATGTAAACAACACGTGGGATTTTATATTTTAAATAAAATAAAACAAAATGAAAAATGTGGCAGTGAAAATGCTATTTAGACCACCATTTTTCACTGTTGACCGCCCTAGGTTGATAAACTCACATTTGAGTTACTAAGTGTTTGTTTTATCGTTCCAACTCTGTTTAACTGAGTTTTTTCACTTTTCAAGACAGAAATGGAGAAGAAAGTGATGTGTTGCTTTTGAGTTACATTCAAAGTAACTGAAAAACAAACATACCCTAAATCTAACAAGATTTGAGAAACTGAAAAACGTATGTTATTAAGAGAAAAAACACTTGTATATATACAAGAGATAACAGACAACTGTCCTAGAACTAATGAATTAATACAGGCTGTAATAAAATCAATAACTACCTTCTAATGTTAACTTTTATGGTCATTTCTTTTCCAACTTGACTATTCTTTTAAGTGATGATTCACATATGTTATTCTCACTGTCTCAGTTTGAAGCAAAAAAAAAAACAGTTAATTCTAGTTTTATCATTTGAAAAATGTCTTTAAATAATTGATATTTTTACTTTTTAATATAATTTTTTTAAAATTTGACTCTTCACTAATTATTCCACCAAAGTAATATATTTATTGAAGAGTGAAATTATTTTAATGAAATTATATTAAAATTAAAAGTAATATATTCATTTTTATTTTTAATTTGCATGTAAAAACTTTAAAATGTAGTAATTGAGATATGACGGAATAATATTTAACATGTGATTTTAACTGAAGGGCTAATATATTCATAATTGAAAGGAAAGAAAAAGGGTGGAGTTAATAAGGTGTTAAACTATGAACTATGAAGTTGAATACTATTTAGAAAAAAAGAAAATGTTTTATTTATTATTATGTTGGTGCTATGAACGATGTAAGCCATAATAACTGAGAATGAATTTTCAAGAAGAGTTGTTATGGAACTGGAAAGGATGATGTATGAAGAGAAACAAAAGAGAGATATTAAATGAGATATCCACCATCTTCAAACGAAAAAGTAAAAAAGAAAGGGGGAAAAAATTAAACAACATATAATAAAAGTACGTATATATATTAAACAACATATAATAGAAGTACTTATAATATTAAAGGGAAACAAAAGTGGGTCCAGTATATTAAAAACAACAAAGACCAGATAAAAGAGCTTGACTTAAAGAGAGAAAGACTAAATCGTGGATTTCTTTAGAGACAAAAAAAGTTATAATGATTTGTCATTAAAATCAAACTTAAATTTTCATGTTTTCACAATTGTAACTTTTTTCTCTGTAATACTAAATTCTAGTCATAAATCATGAAACTTATTAAAGATTAAATAATATATATTTAATTTCGTAAATAATTCCTTAACTAATTAGGAAATTATATATATATATATATATATATATATATATATATATATATATATATATATATAACTGAAACTATTACTATTAATGTATTTTTTTTTTCTGTTTGTCCCTGGCATATCTAGGACAGTGACTAATATCCTCACTACGTTGGATTGAAGCCTGACCTTGCTTAAGAATGAATCTACCCATACCGCTAAATCACACTATTAGAATTACTACTAATGTATTCTTATCATGATTTCTATTTTCTATACATCTTTTTGCTGTCAATATTTTTTTTCCCGATACTTCGTAATTTTAATATTTTATTTAATAATTGTTTAAGCAATGTCGTTGAGATATTCACTAACAGGATCTTATTAAAAGTTACAATTATATTATCCATTTTAAATTAAGTATTACACATTGAGAAAATAGAAAATAGATTATAGCATGAGAGTGTAAAATTGTTTGAAGAATTTCACAAAAACTTGAAATGATATTAAATAATAATAATTTTATAATTATTTTGACTAAAACATATTTTTACTGTCTTATTAGTGTTTTTCTTTTAAGTAAGAATAAATATCACAATCCTAATACAAAAATATATTTTAAAATAAATTGAAATATCACAAATATTTTTATTAACAAGGTTTACATATGAATTAAATGATAGAAAGGAAGGATGACACTTTCATCGTTAAGAAGTTAATAATATATTAAATTATTAGAAATCTTCAAATCAAATATTATTGACTACATTTTGTGAGTTATAAAATCATAATAAATGTCTAATTTTACTTATCAAATGGAGAACCGATATAGGTACCCTACAATACTTAATAAGGTTTACATATAATTTCACTTAATAAAATATTAAAAAAAAATATTTCTAGCATTAATTTGTTAAAGAACTTGGATTGAATATATTCATTATGTATAAATAAACCCTTGACCTCTGATCTCACGGTCCATGTTCATAACCATAATTTGATTGCTTTCGGAAAGTTTATTTAACTTTTTAATTTGATGGAAATTGTCATCATCATTCATTATGCAACACTGCAAGGGCTGGACAATGATAGAAATGAGGTTACAATATGGAGAAATATATGGGATAATTTCTTTAGACAAGGAACCAAAAATGGAGGTCTAAAAATGAAAAGAAAACTTATATCCATTTAAAGGGAACGATAAAGAAAGAAAAAGAGGATGAATGATTGATATAGGCGAAAGAGTAAGGATAAGTTCCAAATCCAATTTTAAAAAGCTTGACAATGATGCTTGCAGGCGAGTGGCTATATTAATTATAACTTGTATTTAGTTTTATGGGATAAGTGTTTATTTATATGCGATTAAAATTTATAATAAATCAATATTTCAATTATATAAATATATTTTAAATTTATAACAAATAATTTTAATAATGATATAAAAATTTAAAATTAAAATAGATAAAAAAAAAGTTAAATATACAAATAAAATAATAATTATGATGATTGAAAATTTAAAAGATAATTTTTTTTAATTGTGTGAAATATGCCTTCAATAGAAATATAGTGCAGAGAATATTTAATTGAGAGTATGATAAAAATCTCACTGTCAAAGTAGAGAATTATTATAATATCAACCATATTTTACCAAGTAAAAGAGACTAAACTTCAAAGTGACGAACAAAAATTTGAAGTTCTATTAAAAGAAGTATCTACATAGTTTTATTTGTATTTGATATAGAGTTATAATTCATTATTATTGAACGGTTTTTATAGGAATTTCAGTTGTGACTCTATGTCTAAACAAGAAAAGAGATTTCTAAAATAACATTGAGAATTAGTATAAAATTAAACAGCGATAATTTCTTGCCTAGTTTGATAATTTCTCATTATTCCACATTTTAAGAAAATTGTAATTGACTTAATTTTCTATAACTTTTGTAAGTTTTTGGAGTTAATTTATTGTTGCTTCAAACCACCACAAAATTAATAATTTGTAGCGATTTTACTAACTTTAATGTAATTATAAAATTTATAAAAGATCAAGATATAATTATAATTTTTTAGTTTAAAAATTTAATGAAATTTTTAAAAAAATTAAAAGACCCATCAAAATATTTAACCTTAATATAATATATAGTGTTAAAATAAATTAAATATTTACACAAGACAGAAATATGTTTGGTTCGTTGATAAAATCATAGTAAATCATCAAACATTATTTGACTCGATATTAATATAATTGCATAAGTTAGACAGTATGTACATGTTGTTGTGTTGGAATATGTTTTCTTTTATATATCTCTTATGAATAAAAAGAAATTCATATCAATATACTTGGTCGCTACTGTTAATTAATAATAATCAATGATAGACTGATATGGATCGTTACATACAACTATAAGCAGCTCTATTAATTTGATTGTAGCTGCGTGGACAAGGTTTTCCGTTTCCACGTCAATTGTACCTAACAGCATTGCATGTGTTTGAAAATGAAGCCAACAATTATCAAGAAGTTTTGACGCAATATAAACTTGTTGATTTTAATAAAATAAAATAAAATGAGAGGACACTTTTTTTTATTAACAAATGAGAGGACATTTGTTTTTGTACGATAACTATAGTGAAATTTAAATCTATAATCTCATATATATGATGACAATCTCATCATTAGACCGAATAATAAGTGAGTGTTTTATAACTTGAATATATGATATCATAACTAAAACTAAAATTGATTGATAAAAGTAAACTAATTTCTTCAGTACACTGTACGTGTAAATTTATAATTATGTAAGTTATAATTGAAATTATAATACTGTTAAATAAATTATACCGCTCAATTCTTATTTATTTTCTCTATTTAGTTTACTAATCTATTTTGAAACTACTTACAAAAATAATAGTAATTATTTTTTTCTTCTTTAATGCAGGCAAATAGTTGCCTTCTTTCCTAATGTTCTTTAAACAGATTTGAATTTAAATTTTCTTAACAAGATTTAGGTAGCTTAAGGATAACTTTTTTCCATCCAAACCGAGGTTATTTTGTAATTTTCTTTTTCTTTTTTATTTTCAATCTTATACGATATTTAAAACCCTTCTATTAATTTCCATATTATTCATTAGAACTTAGGATATCTAATTGAACAATTTTTCTTTTAACTAATTAAATTTTTAACTTTTAGTTGTCTTATGGGCTAATTTTAACAAACACATTCTTTCATTCTTAAAATTAGGGGTGGGTAAAAAAAATTGAACTGAACTGGTGGTAGTGAACTGAACTGAACTATACTATAAAAAGCTGAACTGTTTGTAAAAAAACTGAACTAAACTGTTTAAAAAAAAACTTAACTGAACTGAACTGTTAGAAAGTCAACTGTACTGAACTATAAAACTGAACTGAATTATTAAAATTGAACTATTTTTATAAAAGGATAAAAATTAAATGTGTCTAACATGCTATGTCTTAATGGATTAACTCGATAGTCTAATAACCAAAATTTTAGAAAAAAAAGTGATCCAAAAAAAATTGTATCAATTTTGTCGAATCTAACGGATCAATTGAGCTATATTTGACTACTTATTTTTAGGCTTAAAATTCACTGAGTTTGTTTGACTTAATTTTATATATTTTTTTTTGAAAAATTTAAATAAAATGGAAAATAAAGTAATGTTGGCAAATGTGTCGTATTTTGATAGATCAATGGGTCAAAATTGTTCAATTCAAAATATTATAACAGTTTAGTGCAGTTTAAATTGCAGTTCAGTTCAAGTTTTTATAGTATAGTTCAGTTCAGTTCAATGACACAAAAAAATAGTTCAGTTCAGTTCGTCTGAACTAATATTTAGTTTAGTTCAATTCATGAGAACTATTTTTAAGTTCAGTATAGTTTTTATAAGTTCAGTTCAGTTCGTTTTGCCTACCCCTACTTAAAATAACATGAAAACATCTATCATAAGAGAGATAAAGTCTTGGAATTTTTGTAAGCATCAATACTAATTCTTTAACCATATTAATTATTATTATTTTTTATCTCAGGAGTATACAAAAAGATTTTGTTGGAAAAATAAAACTCACTTGTCTGTCGGCTGTGGGTGCACATCAAAAATTCAAAAAAGAATAAAGAAGTGTCAGGGTTAATTTTGTCGCTTTAAATTTCCCCCTTCCTTATTCTCAAAGTAAAATCCGAAAGAAAACCATACGTCTCATTTATGCTCCTTTATTTATTTCCTCGTGTCTTTTGTTAAAACTTTGGTTTAGAATGCCTTAGGCGGAAGCTTTTTGATATCAAATTCTTTTATGTTTTTCAGCTTGCTAACCATGCAAGTTCAGTACAGCATCTAGCATCTCGTTGCTTTCAGAGCATCCAAATACTTCATTCCAGTCGTTAACTGAATCTAACAAAACACAAAACAAGGTTTCAGATCAACAGAGTATCCCCCAAGTCATCAATGAGGTGCCTCTTATAAAGACATACTGCCATATTTTGTCAGCAGAAAACATGTTCAAGTCACGGAGCAAGAAGAACAAGATTAAAGCTGTATTCAAACTGCAGTTTCAGGCAACTCAGGTAAAACGAAGACAAATAAATATTTATTCATTATATACTAAATGACAAAATGAGGTTGTCCTAGTAGTTACAAAGTTACAATATATTGCCAGGAAGTCTGAACTATATACAGAATTACATTGTATACTTGGGTAACTGAGTTTGATAACTTTCATATTTTGAGGAATTACGTGCCAATGTATTATTTTATCAGGTGCCAAAGATGAAAAAGTCTACAGTGATGATAGCTTTGGTGCCAGATGATGTTGGGAAGCCAAAGGTGAAACTAGAGAAAGTTTCTGTTCAGGATGGAACCTGTCTATGGGAAAAACCAATTTTTGAATCAGTTAAACTCGTCAGGGACACAAAATCAGGAAAACTTCAAGAGAAAATCTACCATTTTGTTGTTTCAACTGTAAGCAGTAGATTTAATCGCATCCTATCCTTTACCTGACTACGATGTTCACCAGAAAGTCTAATCTTAATAGGTTCTCGCAGGGATCTTCAAAATCTGGATTTCTTGGGGAATCCTCAATTGACTTAGCTGATTTTGCTGCAGAAACTGAGCCACTTACTGTGTCCCTACCCCTAAAGTTTGCCAATTCAGGTGCAATCCTACATGTTCGTACCTTGTATTTCCCTCTCCACCTAGTTTCTTGTCTTTCTCATCACATCATGCAAATGATTACTCATCTTTAAAAATCTGGACTTCATCAGAGCTTTTTCTTTCCATTCATATTCCATATTATTTAATATCATCAGATTACAAAAACCAAATATAATTCCTCAAATAAAAATGTTGAGACAGGTGACAATTCAGAATGTGGAAGGGGTACATATAGATCAAAGGTGAAAATGAACAATGCAGCCAGTTAATTTACATCTTCATATTTCCTTTTGTTTCTCGATTTTACTTCTTTTTACTTACCTGTTGCAGCACTTTCAGAAATGAGGAAGATAATGGAAATGGAAGCTTAAGACACCAACTGAGCATTTGCAGTGCAGATGAAGGTTCTCATAATGTTCACGTAAGGTCTCACCGTGGCTTTATACAACTAGCTTTTTCTATTGCACAAAGTTGAAAATTTCCTAAACAGAACCTTCTTATGATAGATTAAGAAAGTAAATAATTTATATTATAAGTTTTAGTAATTAATAATTATTAATAGCTTAAGTGTTGGAAACCAGACCAAGATCAGATCTGGGAACCTGACTTTTAAAGCATCTAATAGTATCACTCCTGTGGTAACTTCATGGCAGGATTTTCCCAAGCTACTACCCACCTTGAGGCAGAATTCAATGCCTTCAGGAACTATCGAGGCCATTGCAACAAAAGTTCATATGCATTGGGGGTCCATGGGTTCAGCTTCAGATAGGAGTTTAGGTAATTACTGGACAAACAGCCTGGAAGATACTCTTCCTCGAGAAAGATTACAAGAGCCTTCGGATAATGTCACTGAAAACCTCAAAAGTGAAATTGCTTCTCTAAAGAGGAAAGTTGAAGCATCAGAACTAGAGTTACAATCACTTCAGAAGCTGATGGAGAAGGAATGCAGTCGAGGACAAAGTATGTCAAGACAAATAATCAGCCTTAGAGAGGAGAGAAATATGATCAAAACTAAATATGAGCAACTCCTGTCCCAGCAAAACGTCAATGATAAGACCAAAACTTCAAAAGCCTTACAAAATGAGATTGAAGATGCTAGACTGAAGTTAGAAGCAATAAAGGAAGAGCTTGTTCATGAAAAAGAGTTTAGTTCTAATATTCAATTGCAACTCCAGAAGACACAAAACTCAAACTCCGAACTGCTTTTGGCAGTGAGAGAACTTGAAGCAATGCTGGAGCAAAAGAATAAGGAATTGTTGGACAATAAAGAGCATGATGCCACAGAATTAGGTACTTTGAAGCAGAAAATTGCAGACCAGAATGGTCAATTAGATATTTATTATAAGCAACGAGAAGAGCTAAATGATCATATAAAAGAGCTCAACTTTGAGTGTGAGCTTCTGAAAAAAGAAAATCTGAATATGTCTTTGAGATTAAAACATGGAGAAGCACAACATATTGTCTTACAAAATAAACATTCAGCTTCTTTGGCAACTATAGAACAACTTGAATCAGAAGTACAGAGATTAGAAGAAAAGATAAAGAAGCAGGCATATGATTTTTCAGACTCTTTGCTTTACATCAATGAACTTGAAAATCGAGTTGGTGATTTGGAAAAGCAAGCAGAAAAAATTGAAGAAGATTTCCATGCCATGAAATGCGCAAAACTTGAGCAGGAAGCACGGGCCATTCAGGCAGAGGAGACATTGATAAAGACAAGACACGATAATGGTCTCACATGTCAGCATTTTCAGGATGAATATAGGAGTCTTTCAGTTGAAATGACATTAAAAGTAGAAGAAAACGAAAAGAAGACCATGGAAGCTTATGCAGAAGCTGATGAATTGCGGAAGCAGAAGAAACATACGGAAGAAATGCTCCAGAAATGCAATCAAGAGCTTGGGCTCATTACAAATCAGAATGAACTGAAACTGCAACAACTCTTGAACCAAATAGATTCAAAAGAAAAGACAATAGAAATGATGTCAGAAAAACTAGAGGCCAAGTCCAAACAACTTGAAGATGTACAATGGCACATGGTAGAAAAGGACGAGGCACTAGCAAAGCAAATTCAATTTCTCAGAATTGAAATTAGAAAGCTGATAGCGGAGGAGCTTACACTGTCTAAAGCTGAGCCAGTTGAGTACATGACTACAATGTTAACGCAAGAGAACAATGATGAGGAGATAAGGCTTGGCACCCTAATGTCAGAAGTAGAAATCTTTAAGACCCAGCATAATGGATTAAAACACAACTTGCACATGGAACAAGCAGAGAAAGAAAATATGAAGAAAAAAATATCTCATTTAGAAGGAGAGCTGCAGAAGAAGCAAGAAGAACTAAGTGCTGTAGAAAAGAGGATGAATAATAGCAAAGGGCTAGCAACAGCCTCAAATATGGATTCATGGCACTACGAGAGTGCTGCATCAGAAACGCAGAAGGTAATTTCCCAGCTCCTATGCTTAGAATTAGAAGAGTCAAGAGTGTTAGTATTTCTGTTGCATATTGGATCAGGTTGCATGTAATCACAAGTTCACTACACAGGAAAGAGCAATGAGCAATCAAGTTAGGACCAATCAGATAGGCAAATTTTTTGAAATGAATTATTTTGCAACAAACCAGTGAATCATCATTTTCTGGTAAACTTATAAATTGTTAATACTACAACCATTTGACATTAACACATACTGAAAGAAATTGTCTGAGATACACATTATAATCAGTTTGGCCATACTTCCCATGGAGTGGTTCTCCTTAATGCTTTGGGAATGATGATGTCATTTTCAATTCTCGATACAACCATAGAAGGCATAGTCAACAAGTTGAAGATTTCTAGGGGCGGGCTTGACTCATAGTAGGGGATACCACAACGCAAAGTGGTTAAGTCATGGGATAATTTTCTGTGTTATTAGCTGTCTGATTATCAATGCACCAGACTAAAAATTTTGCACTTTCCTCCAATTGATAGGCGGCAAAGTTTACTGCAATAAATTTTGTGTAGTACATTGCTTGTTTTGCATGCAATAGAAACTGAAAGAGTAGAGGTCATAGGTCTTTTTCCCTTTTCTGTTCTGTGAACACAATTTTGTCCCCTGGTTAAGTAGGCAACAATAATCCAGAGTTCTGCGTTGTCCCTTGAGTTTTTTCTGTCTAATACTTAACTATTTTGAAAATCAAACAAAGTACAATTTTTTTGTTGGTGCCATCCTATCCCTCAATTTTAACAAATCAAACAAATTCTAAAACTTAATGCTCGCTAAAAGAAATATCCAATTAGCCAATGAGCTTGCAGCTCGATTGGCACCAGCCGAGGTCTTCAAGATTTGGATGTTATGTTAATATAAGAGGTTTTGTCCTCCACTATGTCATCTTTCCCTTTTCCTACCAACGTACTTGCACTTAATATGTAACCTTAAAAAAAAAGGAAAAAAGGAGAACATCTAATTAAAGTTTACTTTGGTTGATTTGCACACATCAGTTGATGACTTGATCAACATTAACTTGAATGTTGTTATATTTGTAACACAAAGGGAATGGATGATGCAAACACCCCTGTTGACAAGTCTGTAATAGGAAGAACGATGTGCAATTCAGATGAGAACAAAGCTTGTCTAGCAGCACATACTAGGTAAAAATCATATTCTTTTCTGCCTTCTGAATCTTCATTCTTCAGTTCCCTTGAACACAACCATTAACCTTCTTTTCATTCATTAATACTGTAATAAAAATTCTGTTCTTCAGGATCAGATATCAATTTTATATTATCCAAGATGTTATTTTTATTGAATGTTAGTATCTCCTCTTTACCCTGTCAGTGTAGTGCAAACTTGCTCGGAAAATGAGGCTATTCTCTTCAATTATGATCATGCAAGTGAGTGTCATACAAATAAAGTTTTGCAGATCCATTCTTTCCTATTCAAAGATCAACTCTTGTCTCTGTATGTTCACATTGACAATTCTTTACAGATGAAGAGATGTCAAGGGAACTTCTTACTTCTCAAGCAGATCTTAATGAAGTGACAATACTAAAGGAAAGGAACGAATATATGGGAACTCAGCTGAAAGAAATGGAAGAGAGATATTCAGAGATTAGTCTCAAGTTCGCTGAGGTAGAGGGAGAAAGACAACAGCTTGTTATGGCACTACGTAATCTCAGGAATGGTAAGAACTAGAATTCTTTACAGGCGTTATTGCTCCCACACAAAATACACATGGGTTATGAAACAAACAGGATATCATGGTCATATTGGTCGAATAAAATCGAGCTTAACCAGTGTTTTTCACTTCATTCGAGTCTTTTCATCTGCTCTCATTTAAATTTGCTGGGCCGCGAAGTTCAATAATTTTGGGTCTCAGATAGGCTATGTAGCAAATGGATTGTCATTTATCATCTATTTGAACAATTTTGGTGTACATATATTGCAAACAATATAGCCTATAAATAAGGCCTATGATGCTCCGAATCACATTTTATTGAAATTGTTAAATGTCAAAGAACAAGGCTACTGAATCTAGAAAACCTACCAAGTAGCTGTGGACTGTGGTACTAGTGCTTTTCAAAAACTGTTGGCTAATTTTAGATGCTCCAATTTCAATTTTTTAAATAATTAAAAAGGGATATGCGTTGTGTTGTTTATCATACGAAAAGCTAATTTTCAAAGCAGTTTGGTTCTTGAATAAATAAAAACTTTACATAGTTGAATATAATCGCGTGCAGTAATATTACTATTAGCATCATTTTGGGAATAGCAAAACATTACAGAATTTCTCATAATTTTGGCAAAAAAACAAAAAATATAGAAGCACCAACAATATTTAGGGTAAATTTTTTATCAATTATGCAATTTTTATTTGTTAGATACGTACGATCATATGCAACTTAACCGTAACGTTAAAACTAAAAATCCTACCCTAAACAGGTTCTTAGATCGCAAATCAATCATCATATAAACTCCCCATTCGCTCCAAAGATAGACTATCCAGTGTAGTATCTAACTTGTTCTGATTTTGAACTTCATTTTCATTATTAAAGCCACTTTCTCCCATAGTCCATTGATTCATTCTAGCACAGTATAGAAAGTATAGATGATATATACCAAGTCTAGAAAGGAACTGAATTAGAAGTTTCTTTATATGAAGAAATTAACCTGAGTAATGAAACCTAATTTGTATGAGAATTACTTTGTAACTATGGTTTCAAAGCAAAATACCTTTCAAAAGGTTAAAGCTACCGTCGTATATATAATATAAATTCTCCATTCTTTTCTCCAATGATGAATTACTGTGCCTGGTATGGATTTTTTTTATCACTCCAGACCAGCCTTGTCTGGCCTCCACTTCCGTTCCTCCCGAAGGTCAGTGTCTGCCAATGACCGAATTTGATTGTAAGTCTAAAATATCATAATTAATTACTATAATTATCATTATTTATAAAATTTATTTAATAAATCTAAAATATCATACTACCTAACCCCACCCACTAGGTATTGCACCCGTTATTTTCACTTTAACATAAAATGTAAGCGTACCTTCGTTGATTTCTTATCGATAGGAGTCCACGATGAAGTGGAATATCTCCCTTTTTTGACTGAGTTTGAAGAGGGTCCTGACTGCTTCTGTCTTTTCTGTCCCGAAACATTTCCAGATGTTCTATTAGGTTGGTACTTAAAGAAATCAATCACAGAAGGACTTCTTCTCTTAGAAGCTCTGGCCACGCTCCCTGGGTACCCAAAACACGGTCCAGAGTTCTCACATGATAATGATTTTTGACGCAATTTGCTCTTTTCTTTTACCTTATTAATAAATTCAGTTGTCCAGGGGGAATTCTTTAATAGACTAGCAGACCGACGGGCTAATGAGAGTGGAGTTTCGCCCAAATGTGACATTTCGTCCTTGAAGGGTAATTCTTCCATGTTTCTCATCGATACCTGAGTTAAACCAACGTTTCCACGGGGCTTGAAATCAAGAGGAAATACATCTTCTCCAAAATCTGGTTCGGGGTAGTCGTCGACTTTTCCTATTGTATCTTTTAAGGATCTCCATATTTTTGATGAGTTGGTTTCTAGGTGACTAGAATTATCGAATGACAATTTCCTTGAAATTTTATTCTTTCTCATCTGATCTTTCTCTGTCTCTGTCCCCAAACTAGTGAAGTACATGGAATCAGGAATGGCAAAGCTTTTATCAAATAAGGGGCTAACAGTCAAGTCCACAACCTCTCCTCTAATGTCTTCATGCGGCTTCTCAGAATTACTAAGGCTACGCCAATTCACACTTTTTCCCATTAAAGCAGTATCCAGTATTTCATTTTGAGCCAACTCTTTATTTTTCAAAGATAAACTTGGCTGTTTGAGTTGCTCTGATTTTTGGGGAACTTTGCATTTCCCTGATGAATAGGAGACTCCAGAAAGGTTTCTCATTGGAGCCGCACTGGTGCTTTGCCTTTGACCGAAAAACTCACTTATGGACAAACTCGCCTTTGCTGTTTCACTGGATCTCCAAACATTTTTTGACATACCAAAATCAAAAGGTTTTGGCAAGGTAGAGGAATCTGGGACAGCCTCAACTACTTGATTTAATGTCTCGAATTGCAACAATTCATCAAAACATAGTTCATCTATCTCATGACTACTTACATGATTTTTTCTTTTTCGTTCATTTTCAACTTGATATAAACATCTATCCGAATCCAGACCAGAAGATACCGAAGAGGAGCAGTCTGTCATTATGGATTTTGAATCCTCCCGTTCCCCATATCTGCAGAAAACACTGAATAGAGAAATACTTTCTTCTGGAACATGATACTTTTCTAAAACACGTATCCTTTGTTCATGTGACCACTCAAGAAACTCATTAAGCATGACCCCTGAAGATAGTATAGAGTGTGCTGTCAAAGGATTTATTCCAGGAAATTCCGTAAGAAATGACTCGGCAAGAGTTACCGAATCAGGCATTTTAGGATACAGACCCCTTGTCATATTGGTAGCACTCTTAATGCAACTTACCATAACTTCATTTGTCAACTCAGGTGAGTAAGAGTAGAATATCTGCAAATCAATTCCCAGGCTTGCTGCTGCAGCATAAAGTCCATCCGAGGATTCCATTACAGTTGAAAGAAAGTTAAATTCTCCTTCAAAGACCTGAAAAGGGAAGAAAACATATATAAACCAGCTCATTGTCCAAGTGATCAAGCTCAACAAACAAGTAACAACCACCAATCTACCGTCACATCGGCTCTCGTATCTTAATCATATTTTCGTTTATTATGATGTTTCTGTTCCCTCATATCTCATTAATCAGATACAAAAAACTAATTTTATTTGTTACCTTGTACTAAGAGCTTATATCTTCCAAGCATGTAATACAAAATGATGACTATGATTAAAATGCCTTAATTCCCCTTTCTGCAGGGTTTATATAAGAATGTTTTAACTCCTGTGATACATTAATCTTCCAAAGGGTCAAAAGGAAATTTCAAAAATGGAAAAGCTGAAGCCTTCTTCCGAGATTGACATTCTTTCCCCCCAAAGGCTTCTCAAATAACTCCTAACGAAACCACCTGGCCATGCCAAGTACCTTCATAAATTTTCTAGAGCACTACTCAACATTGAAGTATTTTATAGTAACAGTTAAATATATATATATATATATATATATATATATATATATCACAAGTGTAATTAATATAAAAAATTGAAATTACCAGAAAACAACCACGGAAGTAAAAACTGAGCAATGTTAGAACATCTGTGGCAATATTCTCAACACATAAGGGCAAGCTTGAGGACGCTTCAGTCGCTGGAGTTGCTTTCTTCCCAAGGTTAGTACTATCATACCATGCCAAGCAAATAGCAGAACTTAATATAATATCCGCGGGCAAATCTAAATCACGTTCAACAACTTGAATTCCTTCTTTCTCCATTGCAAGAATTAATTGGTAAGAGCTTCTTCTAGACATAATCATTTCCTTATCTACATTTTGAGTATTTACGATGATAACCGTTCCAGGAAAAACCTCCGTGCTCCTATGACAATGCCCAGCGTTCACAGCAGGAATTAGTGGCACAAGATTGTCTAATTCAGGTGCAACCTTTGAAGATTTTTTATCATAGCTTTGTTCCACAGGACAAAAGTTCAGTAGTCTATCCAAGTTCTGATTCATCATACTTTCCTTTTGATTGAAAATATGACGAGTATTACTTTCCTAGCAGACAATCATTGTTAGTTCCATGGGTGGAATTTTAATATGTTTGCATGTTGACTGGTAGACGATATATGAACTAGGAATTAAGAGTAATAATCAGTAGATGCAGCTAATTCAGTATCTCCAATTAAAATAGGCGACAGATGAAAGCATTTTATATCAAGATCAGTACCACAAATGTCTCAAGTTCGTTCACCATAATCACAATTGTTGTCACTCATATTCTATTGTGGAACTTGCAATTTTGTTAAACATATAAGATCTAGAATAACCTCAAAACACCTTTTGGTTCATAATTACCAGGCTAGCCATTAACCCACCACTCCCCCTTCAAATAAAAATTATTTTCCATTTCCATATCTGTTCAAATATAGTATCCCCACTCAAGCCTTCTGTTCGCTCTATTTTACACTGGCACAAATGCAGAGATACAGAAGCAAGAGCATGTCACAAGCAAGATACTGATACAGGCCAGTCCCTAAAATACAAAATAAGTAATACACCAAATAAGTTGATTAAATGACAAATATCGGTCAGTTAAATTTCTGAAATTACAAATTCTTTGAAATTACCAACAATCATTTTAGAATTCAGTCTCTGACATTACCTAACAAAATAAAGTGAGACTGTTGGTCATTTTGGTCCTTGACATGACAAAATAAAGACTAATTTGGTAATTTCAGGAACTAAAATGATACTTTTGTAATTTTAAGGATTAAATTGATTAATATTCTGAATTTTTGAATTTCGGGATGATTATTTGTTTCATGTTTTATCCTTTTGCTCTTAGTGTCTTCTACAGTATGTTGGATAGATCTAGATGCGTGATTTAAAAACCAATAATACTGCTAACATGTTACTGTGTTGTGTTTTCTCATAGTGAGACTGTTGGTTCTTGCTTCTCTGTAACAGCTCCAGACATTTTTGTACTCATAACTGAAGTAGCTCTATTAGAGAGAAACCACTACCCTATGTAATTTTTATTGGTTTAGCAGATTTTACATCTAATTTCGGAAATTTTATCCACAGTTTATCTAAGTATCATAAAAACCTATTCATGTATACCTATACTTATTTACATCCCAATACACGAGATACTTTACATTATATGATAACAGTAGAACGTCAACAAATAATTTCTTAATTTATTTGCAATACCATATAGTACCTAGAATATAGTTTCTATACTCATTATCCATGATCATACAGAGGCTTACCACTAACATTTCAGTGTTGGGGGCCATTTCGACACCTTCGCAGAGTGCTCTGAGAGCAACATGGCCATCCAATTCAACCCTCAAAAAGTGAAGATGAGGCAATCCAACTGAGTTTTGTGGAAGCTCAGATATCCTAGATGAGCCATATGGACCTCCATATTCCAAGATAATGTCAAATTTGTTGAATGGAAATAACGAAGAAACATGCCTTCAATCAAATACAGTTAACTTAGTTTCATGACAGAACAAGTATGGCCAAAAAATGGCACCAAAAGAATTATGGTTCGCATTGATGCTCACCAATGTAAGATTTGATTGACTTAACTGAGGAAATTGAAAGGAAATCAGTTTCATTTTAAAAATGTCAGTAGTGCCCTCATGTGCTATGTGCTCACCATTTTGGATTATTGCTGCTCCAAACCCAATTTACAAAAAGAAAATCCATGCATCTAGAATCGGCAAATTGAAAACATGCTAAACATATCTTGTACAAAGCGTACAATTCTATGTATGCAAGATAAAAAACATAACCCGAAACAAAAGCTTACTTGTGTGAAACCAACAAGCAGTCTGAAATCAGAAGTTCTTTCATTTTAGAATCAGTTTCCTCAGGCACGGTATTGGCATATGGCTGATTTCTATAAGAATCATTTAGCTCACTGAATGATAACCCCAGGGAAAGGAGGAGATTTTTCAACGAACACCAGAATAATTCTTCAACCACAATCAAAGTTTTCAAACTACTCCGGTTGATGTATGACTGTAAAATTTCCTTGACAATTGTTAATGACGGATGTGCCATTGTAACATTGTTGTCCACCTTCCCTTTTTCATCATTGATCAAAGATTGGAGGAAGCCTAACCTTGATTTCAAATAGTCCAAGTTTTGACATAATTTGTCTAAATACAAGAATGCTGGAGGGAGACCATAGAAACATAAGTACCAAGCAGCTTGTTTAATAGCACGTAACAAAATAAATGCCATATTGTTTGCATTTACATGGTATTCAATCAGCTTATGTTTTGGAAGACCCAGCAATTTTAAATAATCTACATCTGAGTTAAGCGTCTTTGTCATCTCTGTATCACTGTGCAAAATGGCTAGATAGCTTTTTTCAAAATATCCAGCAAGGGTCACTATATTATCGGACAACTTAACTCTATGCAGTACAGTATACAATCCTTGTGATTGTGTACCTACCTTCAATTCAGTGGATGTAACTTTTGGAATACTAACATTAGCATTAGTGGACTCTACTGCAAAATTACATTTCCCCTTACCTGTCGCTTTTTGAGGGTTTAAGAAATAATCAAAATTGCTGATTTCTGACATAGATTTAAATAACAACGAAGCCCTCTCAGCGTTTCCATCAGGTAATTGTTCTCTACTTCCTTGTTTAGAAGGTACATGTTCTAATATTTTGCCCGAAGCAAACTCTACAGGATGATTGTCAAGTAGAGGCATGCAATCAGAAAGCAACTTCTGCAAATCTTCATTTTGTTTAATGTCACATTCACCAACGGTATCATCACATAAAACTAGATCAAATACCAATTTTCCATCATCAAAAGATTTTCCTCCGAAATCTTGGTCGTTCAGATCTATCTTGCCCAATATGTTCTGGTACCAATTAGAAATTTTGCAATTACACTTATCTTCTTCAAGTAGATCCCAGTTTAAGTAAATTCCATCAGATGCGGAGAGGGGTCGAGTCTTCAAGCTAGAAAATTGTTCTCCAATGATGTCATGTAGAGTTATCATCTTTTTGTGATCAGAAATAATAGGTACAGGCAGGGATTTGAACGTGTCATCTGTTAGTGCTATCTCATTACTAACAATCAATTCATCAAAACTCTTGAAGTTAAACTCTTTCCTAAACATCCAGTCATTTGTTACTAGATCATCAGAAGCTTTTGTGGCATATAAAGCTTCAAAGGTTTGCATTAAGTCCTCATCAAGGAACACAAACTCCTGGAAGGTAACAAGATTCACTAACAGATCACTATTATCCTGTGATGTCCGTTGCAGGCCAGTATTCCTTTCAACATGTTCAGTTTCTAGCATATTCATAAAGTCCCTTTCAGGAAACACATCTGATAACTCCAGGCTTTTCTTTGATACACACTCATCCGAGAAAAACTCCATCATGTTATGCTTCATAGAACTCAAAAGTTCCTTTCCCTCTGTTACGGATTGATATCGCTCATCAAAATTTTCAGATCTGATATTTTCAAAATATGAGTCAACAATTTCTATCGAAGATAAGCACGTGGGAATTCCCAAACTTTCCTCATCCACTTCCAAAATAACAAATTTGTTTTGGTCAGACCGTGGCAGGTGCTGAACTGAAATATGATCTTCTAGAGAATATGCATTTTCCCCTATCAAGTACTCCGAAATTACATTTTCAACCAAAGATACAGATTCCAGAGCTTCGTAAGGGTACTGCTTTGATAATTCGGGCTTGAGCATTTCCTGTGAAAATAAAAGAACTTATTCCCTATGAAGTTCAGAGACAAACAAATGAACAGAGAAGATAAAAGTAAGAAAATTGAAATATTTCCTTGTGTACTATTACTCTAGGACCTAGGGAACTCCAAGTCCACTCTTATGCTTCAACAGTCCGTACTGAATGTGCAAAAACCTATCAACTTTCCAAGTATAAAACTAAAACAAAATCCATTTAGCTCCTTCATATTTCAAATTCAATAATTAAATGCATAAATTACAAGCCTGCGTATATACATTACAAATAATGACATGCATGAATATATTTTATACTTTGACAACACACGATCAAAGCTTACAACAAGCGAGTAATGTAACTACTCCAAATTTCCAATATCCGACGACTCATTTACCGAAACATACATATTTCGTATTAGTAAGTGTCTACAAATTATAACGTCGTTACCATGCTATTTTCAATCTCTGGAGTTCGAGACAGCATTTGCATCCTCTCCGTCTCGGTGACGCATACATTTTCCTTCGAAATACAAATAAATAAATAAAAACGAAGATACAAGATGAATGAAGTTGATTAAAACACATAAGGTTATATTACATATAACTACAAAATTAGAAAGAATCATCTCACCAAGAACGCGTCAAGCTCAGGTGTTTCGAATTGAATCGTCTCATAAACAACATCGTTCTTATCACTGAGAGCAATAGGTTTACTCTCCTGTGAACAACAAGGCTTAGATCTTAATTAAATAAAAAAAATGCAACAAACAACGAGTATTAATTAACTTAAGTAATTTAATTAATAAATATACATTCGAAAATTTTATATCAGCATCGGAGACACGATCTTCGAAGATAACCTCCGCCTCTCGCTGCAACGCAATCAAAACATCCAAAAAGCACGAGCACACTCAGGAACAGGAAGCTTTGCATGAAAGTAAGCAATGCACAAAACATAGAATCACCATTTAAGAGTGAAAATTCTAACAACGACAAACGCAAACTCAATGCACGTTGCGATTTCGAGTCTCGGCGCTTACGGTGAGATCGCGAGAGTGGATGCGGATCCGGTGAGGGAGGACGGCGGAGAGGAAGGCGGAGAGGGCGGCGTCGACGGGGAAGGGATCGAGGTGGAGGGAGAGTTGGAGCGGCGGATCGAAGCGGAGGTGGTGGTGGACGGCGGAGAGTGGCGGCGGAGGGAGGCGAGGAACGGGGAGGTGGAGGAAGGGGAGGGTTTGCGGTGGAGGGAGAGCGAAGTAGTCGTTGTTGAGAAAGCGAGTTCGCATTTTTCTTTTGAAGGAGAAGAAGGTGCTAACGGACTAGGAAATTGAATTTGGCGCCATAGGTTTGGTATTTATAGCATGTGAAATTTGAACTTTGCATGGAGCGGTGTATGAACCGAACCATGAGAGGTTCGCTCCGATGACCCGAAATTTGGATCCGAGGCTTCTTTTTTATAATTCCCACACCGCCAGAAGCAAACTTGACAAGAGCCTAAACACATTTTTGTGTTTATTTTTTTCTCGATTTCTCTTGTTGTTTCTGTGTTTGTGTGCTACGAAGGATTTTTAACAGTCTTCTCGTGAAGTTGTTTACTTATCACTAATTTTTTAGGAAAAAAAAAATTGTTTAACGTGTACAAATTCAAATGATCGATTATGGGAACCAAATTAAATGTAACCTTCAAATGAAATAAGTAATGAGAGCTTAGATAATATTGTAGAAGGAACATTGTGGTTCGTAGAAAGGAGCATTCCAATAGTAAAATTTCTTTACATGGATATATAAGCCGGGAAACACATGAGTAAATGTTATACATAGTTTATTATATTAATATTTGAATGTGAATCTCTTTTTAAAATAGATCCAACACTGACAAAATATCATATATTAACAATTTCACGTGGGATAACTAGTTATCCTCTATATAGTAATATTAATATTTCTAGCAAAAATTAATTGATAGTCTAAACACTAAATTGATCTGGTTAAGTTTTTGATGCCCCAAAGTTTGTTGGATTAATTTGAATTCACTAGGGAAAGATGAGACGAAGGTGCGGAGTAATTGCAGTGTTTTAATGTTCAAGTTAATAAATTAATCAATATAGTAACAATGTTTGAAAAATGTGTCTATTTGATGGTTCTTTACATGTATTAGGGAGTTAATCATTGTCAAGGCACCTAAGGGCAACCATGAGATAAATTCTTTAACATAAATTCTCTTAATTATAACTCAAAGTCTCAAATATTTATAGAACTTTTAGTGTAAAATGCATGTATGATAGGGTGTTAAGGGCTTTTTGTTAGGTAAGAAAGCAGAAACATGTTAATAAAACCAGCCATTTAGGCGGATCCAGCCATATAGGCGGCAACAAATAAATAAAACTAGCTAGATGATGATAGACAAAGAAAGAAAAGAAAGTAGACAACACAAGAATTTTACGTGGTTCACCCTTACACTAGGGCTACATCCACGGGACCAACTCCGAAAATATTTTATTACCACCTTCCACAAATTGTGGGAATACAGAACTCTTCACTCAACAAACACTCACTCTACAAGAGGAAACTTGTGTTTTTGAGTAATTTCTGAGTTGATTTACAAGTGAAATGGGGAGGCCTATTTATAGTTGAAGCTCCAAGGACAATCTCGTAAATATCCTAAAGCTTAGGGGCAAAATCGTAATTTTCCCTTTTGATTTTTTTCTTCTCCACCGAAAGATCTTTTGTCTTGTTTTGGTGGCTGGATTCTTCTACAAATCTCCCCCTCCAGCCATATTTTCCAAACATTCTAAACAGTCATTCCGACAAGCTCGATACATTGTCTGAGCTTTTCTCTGGTCACATTCTTTGTTAGCATATCAGCAGCATTTCTATCTGTATGAATCTTCTTTAACTGGAATAACTGTTTTTCAATGGCCAATCTGATCCAGTGATACCTTACATCAATATGTTTAGTCCGAGAGTGGTACATAGTATTCTTGCTCAAGTCTAAAGCACTTTGACTATCGCAATAAACTATGTATTCCTCTTGCTTCAACCCTAGTTCTTGAAGAAATTTCTTCATCCACAACATCTCCTTTCCAGCTTCAGTAGCCGCAACATATTCTGCTTCAGTTGTGGATAAGGAAATGCATTTTTGCAACTTAGATTGCCATGATATAGCTCCCCCTGAAAAAGTAAATATATATCCTGAAGTGGATTTTCTATCATCAAGGTCTCCAGCCATATATGCATCTGTATAGCCTTCAAGAATTGGTTTGGCTCCTCCAAATCTTAAACACAGTTTGGATGTTCCTCTCAAGTATCTCAAGATCCATTTTACTGCTTCCCAATGTGTCTTCCCGGGATTTGATAAATATCTACTCACGACGCCAACAGCATGAGCGATATCTGGTCTTGTACACACCATAGCGTACATTAAGCTTCCGACTGCTGAAGAGTATGGAATTGTTGACATTTTCTCCCTTATTATTGGACATGATTTCTTGCTGAGTTTGAAATGCCCAACAAGTGGTGTAATAACAGGCTTAGCATTTTTCATATTGAACCTCTCTAGAACCCGTTCAATATATCTTTCTTGTGATAACCACAATTTTCCAGCTTTCCTATCTCTGATGATGTCCATTCCTAAGATATGCTTTGCTGCGCCCATGTCCTTCATGTCAAATGCCTTTGACAATTCTACTTTCAGATTTTTGATCATTTGAACATCTTGGCCTACAATTAGCATATCATCCACATATAGGAGAAGGATAAGGAATTTACCATTTGGATATCTGTTGATATACACACAAGGATCTGCATCTGTTCTTTTGAAACCTTGACTCTTTATGAATGAGTCAAACTTCTTATACCATTGTCGTGGAGCTTGTTTTAATCCATACAAGCTCTTTTTCAACTTGCAAACCATATCCTCTTTTCCTTTGACCTCAAAGCCTTCAGGTTGCTCCATATAGATCTCTTCATCTAAATCACCATGCAAAAATGCTGTCTTTACATCAAGCTGCTCCAACTCCAGATCCATGCTTGCTACTAGTCCTAGTATGACTCTGATAGAACACATTTTAACAACTGGAGAAAAAATTTCTTCAAAGTCAATACCTTGCTTTTGGCTGAAACCCTTTACCACGAGTCTCGCTTTATGTCTGACTAGCTTATCACCATCTTTCTTTAGTTTGAATACCCATTTATTTTTGAGTACTCTTCTTCCTTTTGGCAGCTGTACTAATTCATATGTATTGTTCCTTTTTAAAGAATCCATCTCCTCTTGCATTGCCTTCACCCAGCAGCCTTTGTCTTTATGAGACTGCACTTCTTGGAAGCTTTCAGGCTCTCCCTCATCAGCAATGAGGATGTATTCAGAACTGGGGTACTTTGTAGATGGTTGGCGTTCTCTGGTAGATCTTCTTATTTGTGGTTCTACTTGCCCAGAGGTATAGGATGGCTCCCCCTGCTCATTAGCCTCTGTATCAGGTACAACAACTTCTTCATCTACGCTTTCTTCATCCCCAAAAACTGGCTCTTCTGTCTCATGTTCTGGTTCTTGGGTTTGTCTTCCATCAGTGGCACATTCTGATGGAACATGAGATGTTGGATTAACACCATCTTCCATAGGTTTTGCAGCTTCCCCACCTTTTAGATCTTCTATCGTCTCGTGCTCATGGAATATTACGTCTCTGCTTCTGACAATTCTCTTCCTTTCTGGATCCCATAGCTTGTAACCAAATTCCTCATTTCCGTATCCAACAAAAACACAAGGAATGGCTTTATCATCCAGCTTTGATCTTTGTTCCTTTGGCACGTGCATAAATGCTTTGCAGCCAAAGACTTTCAGATGAGAGTAACTTACTTCTTTTCCTGCCCAAACTCTCTCTGGAATATCAAAACCCAATGGTACTGATGGTAATCTGTTGATGAGATAGACAGCAGTCTGTACAGCTTCTCCCCAAAATGGCTTTGGTAGTTTAGCCATTCTGAGCATACATCGTACCTTCTCCACAATTGTACGATTCATCCGTTCTGCAATGCCATTGTGTTGAGGTGTGCCAGGAACAGTTTTCTCGTGACGAATACCATACTTGGAGCAATAATCTTTAAACTCCTTTGAGATGTATTCTCCACCATTATCTGTTCGGATACACTTCAACTGTTTTCCTGTTTCCCTTTCTACCATGGCATGAAACTGCTGAAAACATTGGAATACCTGACTTTTTGCTTGTAGCAGGTATACCCATGTCTTTCGTGAAGCATCATCAATAAATGTGACAAAGTATTTATTGCCACCAAGTGATTCTACCTCCATGGGACCACATACATCAGAATGTACTAGCTCCAACTTATTCTTTTTCCGATTGGAGCTCTTTTTGAATGATACTCTATGATGCTTACCGAATACGCAATAATCACAAGGGTTCAAAAAATCTCCTTTGGCTTGAGGAATAAGGGACTGCTTGGCCAAAAGTTGTAATCCTTTCTCACTTATGTGCGCCAGTCGTCTGTGCCATAAATTAGGTGAAGCATCATTTTCCACTGCATTTAGTTGTCCTTTACACACCTTTACATATGTCTTGTAAAGCGTGCAACATAACTTCCCTTTTGCTACCACCAAGCTTCCCTTGGTGAGTTTCCATCTGCCACCTTTCATGGAATGTTCATATCCTTCCTTGTCCAGCACATTCACAGAAATCAGGTTCAAACGTATATCTGGAATATGCCGCACATCTTTTAGTATTAATGTGCACCCAACACCAGTTTGTAAGTGGATGTCACCAATTCCCACTATTTGTGAAGTACTTTTGTTCCCCATGTTCACGTGGCCAAAATCTCCTTTTCTGTAGGTGGTAAAGTATTCCCTCTTGGGAACACAATGGTATGAGGCAGCCGAGTCGATAATCCATTCCTCATCTGGTTCTGCAATATGACAACACTCTCCTTGATTACATAAGAGTGTTATTTCATCATCACTGGCTGATGTTGCTGCTGCAGTGTTTCTGTCATTTGCCTGATTCTTGTCCTGGATTTCCTTCTTCAGGAATCTACAATTTTTCTTGAGATGGCCTGGCTTGCCACAGTTGTAGCAACTGCGTCTCTCCCTGGACTTGGAATGATCTCTATGCCCTCTTGGTGTTCTGCTTTTACTTCGACTCCTGCGTTCTGTGACAAGAGCATGAGTCTCATTTTTGACAGCATCTCTTCTTCGGATCTCCTCATTGAGTATGCTATTTCTTACCATATTCAATGATACTTTGCCTTCTGGTGCAGAATTACTTAAGGATACCACTAAAGTATCCCAACTGTCTGGTAATGACCCCAAGAGTAGCAATGCTTGCATCTCATCTTCAAGCGTTAAGCCTGCTGAAATTAGTTGCATGACTAGGCCTTCGAAGTCATTCAGGTGCTCCGCTACGGCTCGTCCTTCTTGTAGTTTCAAATTCATGAGCTTTCGCATCATGAATATTTTTGATTGAGCATTCTTTGTCTCGTACATACTCTCTAGCTTCTTCCAAAGAACTTGGGGATCTGTTTCTTTGGACACTTGATTATAGAGAGTAATATCCACCCATTGACGGATGGTACTTAAAGTCTTCTTCTTTAATTTCTTCCAATCACCATCGGACATCTTTTCGGGCTTCGATCCATCGCCTTCAATTGGATCGTAAAGGTCCAATAAATTAAGACGATCCTCCATCATTGACTTCCACAATGAATAATTTGTTGCCGTCAATTTCACCATGGTGCCTGTGTTGCTCTCCATGACTTATCTGCTTCTTCTCGGATCGCTTCTGCAAACTTCTGCCAAATTGGTGATGAAGACCAATTTGCACTATTCACTATTCACGTAAATAGTATTTTTTTTTTTTCACAAAATACTATTTACTTGAACAGTACTCTCGCCAGCTGTTTAGCAGAAACAACCGGCTCTGATACCAGTTGTTGGGAAAGAAAGCAGAAACATGTTAATAAAACCAGCCATTTAGGCGGATCCAGCCATATAGGCGGCAACAAATAAATAAAACTAGCTAGATGATGATAGACAAAGAAAGAAAAGAAAGTAGACAACACAAGAATTTTACGTGGTTCACCCTTACACTAGGGCTACATCCACGGGACCAACTCCGAAAATATTTTATTACCACCTTCCACAAATTGTGGGAATACAGAACTCTTCACTCAACAAACACTCACTCTACAAGAGGAAACTTGTGTTTTTGAGTAATTTCTGAGTTGATTTACAAGTGAAATGGGGAGGCCTATTTATAGTTGAAGCTCCAAGGACAATCTCGTAAATATCCTAAAGCTTAGGGGCAAAATCGTAATTTTCCCTTTTGATTTTTTTTCACTTTTTAGAATGGAACATTGGTGTGCAATTATTTATTATTTGCTAACATTTTATAGTTTTTTATAAGGACCATTGAACACCGACATATCTGCCATTTCATTATCTCAGTGAATTAAGGGGAAAAAATGTGGATTAAGGTGTAAAAAAATGAAACAACTTGAACTTTGTTCAACTTCTAAACTCCAAAGAATATTTCCATGGGTAAAACGTGGGTTTCGTATCTGCCAGACTGCTACATTAGGATTTGTTGGCGTCCTTCTAAATACAGCATTGTATTGACAGAAGTAGAAACATTTATCCATTATCCTTATCTATTACATATCTAATATCTAAGAC
Organism: Cajanus cajan; assembly: GCF_000230855.2. Taxonomy (NCBI): domain Eukaryota; kingdom Viridiplantae; phylum Streptophyta; class Magnoliopsida; order Fabales; family Fabaceae; genus Cajanus; species Cajanus cajan. Next base: position 13,732,794 of record NC_138517.1, on the reverse strand, counting down.
GCTCGAACGGTTTAGTTCCTATTTCAAAAATCGGTGGTGTATAAAAATGAGCCACGTGCCTAAAGCTAGTCAACACGTGTCAAGTTACAAAGATGTGTCGGTTATTGTCACACACGTGTCACTCATTTAGAGATGCACAGCCATGCAAAGGTGGCAAAACACGGCGGCGTGACCTTCTTATATAAACATTGTTAGGAGGTGTTTTCTCTAGCAACCGAGCACAAGCAGTTACCTTATCAATCAATCATGGACGTTCAACATCATCATAATTCTCACAATGTTGGGTCTCAAGAAGGTACAAAATGAATATCATTTAATTGGAATTTTTGGAAGTTTGATTTGATTTACAAGAACCTCTTTTTGCTTCCTCTAGTGGTTGTGCAACTGTGCATTAATTTTTATTTGAATTTGTTTGATATTTTGCTTCAAATTTTGGATGTAGTGGCACATGGTGAAGGATACGGCCACCATGACCCCGAGAAGAAGTCAGTTTTGAAGAAAGTCAAGCAAAAGGCTAAGAAAATTAAGGACACAATCACAAAGCATGGCCATCATGACAATGAACATGGCCATCAGGAGTATCACTATGAAGATCAGCATATCCCTGATGATCATGACTTGGATGAAGAAGACGAGGATGAAGATATGGTAGTAGACCCAGAAGTCCATGGAGCACCAAGTAAGTTCTTTTTAGCACATTACTATTATATGTTCTATTCTTTCCAATTGAAAACTCTCACACCAATTGAACAATTTTATGATGTCACTTTTAAGATGAAATTTATTTGAGTATTGGAGCATATAGTCTATCTCAGCTTACATATCTATTGGGCAACTTTGGTTTAAGATGAATTTTAATCCTCTAAGTATTCGGGAAGAAATTAAATTGGAACCTCTTAAATGAAAGGAATCAGGAAAAATATGATTTCTTGGGTTAGATAAGATAACTAACTTGATTTTTCTGTAGTTTATGACAGTGCTGCTGTTAGAAGTGCAGCACCGGGGCAAGTCAATATTTTAGGGAGGCATGGAGGTACAACAGTTCTGGGAGAAGAACCTCAACATGATCCAAGAGTGATAGTTGTTTCTCCAACTACTGGAATTAGTCAAAGCAGAACCACAATTGTGGAGGTAGAGAAAATCGTGAATCACAAGGTCAATTTGGAGAGACCGATGCACTTGGAGGAGGATCCCAACGCACCACGAAGTATCGCTGGAGCACATGCTCCAGCCAATTATCAAACCAAAGTCACTGATCCAACTGGGGCAGGTATGTTGAACAAATCAATTTTCTATGATCTGTTATGGCCTATGGAATATGGATTTCTTGATGTATATAAGTAACGTGTTAATAGCGGGCTAAATACTTAAATTGATAAAATGGATAGTTAATAATTCAAATATATAAAAGTGAATATGTTACGTACACTATGTTCTATCATCTTAAAATTGAATATATTCACATGAAGTATATTTGAGTACCATGAGATTTAACATTTTCAATTTTTGACTTTTTATAATTGGAGTCATTCATCATAGAATGCGGTGATTCTTGTTAACAAGTAGGAACCAAAGTCTTGTATGATTCTAATATATTCTCTTCCATTTTTTACATGTCTTATGGCTGACAGGAGGGGCAGAAATTGACATTACCCCAGTTGAGAAATCTTTCACTAGGATGACTGTTCATAATGAGCCAAAAACATACACAGAACCAAAACTCTTTCCAACGGGTGCTGAAACCCACCACCATTCTGCTGGAATCCACTCCCAATTCGCACCAGAGCTGTCTGCTGCAACCAAAACTCACTACCCATCAGTTGAAAGCTATGGTCAAAACAAGCCAGAACTATCTGCTGAAGTTAAAACTCAATATCCCCAAAGCCATAATCAGTTTACCCCAACACCAACTAAAACTCTTTATCCTCCTACCAAAATGCATGACCAATACTTCCCACAACAATCAAGTTCAACAAAAGCTCAGTACCCTTTATCTGGAAGCCATGACCAGTTTGCACCAGAATCTCAGTACCCTTCTACCAAAATCCATGACCAACATTTGCCACAATATTCAAGTGCAACAAAATCTCAATACACTTCATCTGGAAGCCATGATCAGTTTGCACCAGAATCTCAGCACCCTTCTACCAAAATCCATGACCAACACTTCCCACAACATTCGAGTGCAACAAAATCTCAATACACTTCAACTGGAAGCCATGATCAATTTGGAAGTCATGATCAGTTTGCACCAGAATCTCGGTACCCTTCTACCAAAATTCATGACCAACACTTCCCACAACATTCAACTGCCACGAAATCTCAATACACTTCATCTGGAAGCCATGATCAGTTTGCACCAGAATCTCGGTACCCTTCTACCAAAATCCATGACCAACACTTCCCACAACATTCAACTGCCACAAAATCTCAATACACTTCATCTGGAAGCCATGATCAGTTTGCACCAGAATCTCGGTACCCTTCTACCAAAATCCATGACCAACACTTGCCACAACATTCAAGTGCCACAAAATCTCAATACACTTCATCAGGAAGCCATGATCAGTTTGAACCTGAATCTCGGAACCCTTCTACCAAAATCCATGACCAACACTTCCCACAACATTCAACTGCCACAAAATCTCAATACCCTTCATCTGGAAGCCATGATCATTTTGCACCAGAATCTCGGTATCCTTCTACCAAAATCCATGACCAACACATCCCACAACATTCAACTGCCACAAAACCTCAATACCCTTCATCTGGAAGCCATGATCAGTTTGCACCAGAATCTCAGTACCCTTCTACCAAAATCCATGACCAACACTTCCCACAGCATTCCAGTGCAACAAAATCTCAATACCCTTCATCTGGAAGCCATGATCAGTTTGCACCAGTGTTATCTACTGAACCTAACATTCACCACCCTCATACCGGAATCCATGACCACCACTTCCCTCAACAAACTAGTGCAACCAATCCTCAATACCCTTCATCCAGAAGCCACGATCAATTTCAACCGGAATTTTCATCACAACCCAAAGCCCCACAAACCTACAACCCCATGGATAAACCATCCAACGAGAGCAGTTACACAGACAAAATCTCCTCAGCAACGTCCGCAGTAGCTGACAAAGCGATCACCGCAAAAAACGTCGTCGCTTCAAAGCTCGGATACGGCAACACAGACGAGAATGAAACAACAGAAACAAAGCACCACCAAGAGAACACAGGAAATGAAAAGCCATCAACAATCTCATCAGCAACAGGTGCAATAGCCGACAAAGCCGTCACAGCCAAAAACGCCGTCGCTTCGAAGCTCGGATACAACACAAACGAGAACGAAACAACTCAAACAAACACAGGAAATGAAAAACATTCAACAATCTCATCAGCAACAGGTGCAATAGCTGACAAAGCCGTCACAGCCAAAAACGTCGTTGCTTCAAAGCTCGGATACGACACAAATAATGAAACAACTCAAACAAATGAGAAACCTTCAACAATCTCATCTGCAACAGGTGCAATAGCTGACAAAGCCGTCACAGCGAAAAACGCCGTCGCTTCGAAGCTCGGATACAACACAAACGAGAACGAATCAACTCAAACAAATAAAAAACCTTCAACAATCTCATCAGCAACAGGTGCAATAGCTGACAAAGCCGTCAACGCCAAAAACGCCGTGGCTTCGAAGTTGGGATACAACACAAACGAGAATGAAACAACTCAAACAAATGAAAAACCTTCAACAATAACATCAGCAACAACAGCAATAGCTGATAAAGCCGCCACAGCCAAAAACGCCGTCGCTTCGAAGCTAGGATACGGCGACACAAACGAGAACGAAACAAAGCATCATCACGAGGTGAACAGAAGCAATGAAAAACCGTCAACGCTCTCATCAGCAACCACTGCAGTGGCTGACAAAGCCGTCTCAGCTAAAAACACTGTAGCTTCCAAGCTAGGTTTCGGAGACAACACAACAACAACACATGAAGAGAAGAGAAGCGACCATGCAGCTTATCCAACGGAATACGGAAAGAGTGTTGCTGAATCTCTGACAGATAAACTTGCTGTTGCTGGTGTGGATGCGAGGTCCAAAGTGGAACAAGACAAGGGTGTTTCTGTGAAGGAGTATTTGGTGGAAAAACTGAGGCCTGGTGTAGACGATAAGGCTCTCTCTGAAGTGATATCAGAGACTCTGCATAAGGAGGAGCGGGAGCCAGTGGAGGGTACTACTGGGGAAGGTGCGAGGAAGGTGGTTTCTGATGCGGTGCATAAGAGAGAGGATGAACCTGAGAGAAGAGTGGAGCGTGGTAGGGTACTTGGGAAGGTGACGGAGTCAGAAGAAGTGAAGAGGAGGTTGGGGAGTGAAGATTTAAAGACGGAGAAAAGGTACGAGGAGATGTATGTGAATAGCCCTGGGACAGGTGTGGTTGATAAGCTTAAGGGGATGGTGGGGTCTTTGTTAACTGGGGAGACTCAACCATCAAAAGGTAATCAAATTCATGCTTTTTATTTGTTTAGTTCAAGATGAACACACTTGTTTTGTTTGTATAATGTTGAATTTGTGGTTATTTTGTTGTGGTTGCATGTGGCGAAGATTCCTCTTCGAATTATGAGGCGGAAGTGCAACAGGTTAACCAAGGTTCAGGTGGAAGAAGACTGCAGGAGTCATCAAATTGAAGAATGAGTTTCAAGGAATATTTGCTTTGGATCTTTGTGTATATCTTTGTTTGTCTGTGTTTTCTTCTTTGTTGGAAGAAAGTTGGGATGAATGTTTGAGTCTGCATAATAATTTGTTCTTTTTTATTTTTATTTTTATAACGTCTGTAATAATTTTTCAAATCGATCAGTGTACTTCATAGAAGTTGTGTTTGTATGTATAATAAAAACAGTCTGTGTTTGTATTATGACATTATCATGTTGTTATGTAAAGTGTGTGTTAATATGTCTGTTTATCGTGTATAATTTTTCTTTGAACAAAAATATTTTATTTTATATTAAATAATTTATATGAAAGTATTTTATAAAACAAATATGAAATTATAGGATTTAAATGTTTAAATTATGTGATTGAATTTATTTAATCATTACAGATAACATACTAGTGTGTTTTAAAGAATTGAATATCTCTATCAAATCAAAATTGAATTTATTAAGAAGATCTGAAAACAAAAGATGTACAGAAATATTTCTGTTGTGAAAATTTGAGGCTTTTTTTTACTTTTCCTGTTGGTATAATTATCGGCCCTATCATCTTATACATAAAATTAGTATTTCTAATTGGAATTAGTATTTTTAATTGCAATTTCCTATTAAAAGAAGAAATTAAACTTCTTCCAGACTCGAAGGATCTAGGCTTACAGTAGTCTAAATTGGATTATAAATTAGAATAATTTTATGTTTTTTAAAACTCTTCATATCCTTTCACATTTATTTTCAGTTTCTTTCGTGAGGATTTTTCATATCTAATGATCTATATATATTTACTTTTACTGGACAAGCTAAAAGTTCAACAATTTAACAAATCAAATAAATCAAGTTTGACTATTTTTAAAACATAAGGTTTTCTTTAAATACATTTTTAATGAAAAATAAATGAAACTAGTTTTGGGTAAGTTAGATAATTTATAGTATATTTTTTTAATTTTAAAACATTAAGGTTTTGTTTACATATATATAGGGAGGAGGATATCTGCAACAATTTTCTGTGATTTTTTTTTTCAGCAACAAATTCGCAAGAAGTAATATTCTGTAAAACAATTTTATAAATTGATCCATGAAAAACTGGTAAGAAAATATTGGATGTAATTTTAATCCACGAAAAAATAAAAACTTTGTTTAAAAAAATTATAAGTTTAAAAATTAAAAACATTTTATTTAACAAAATACTATTTACTAAATTATTTATAAATATTTCATTAAAATTAATTTTTAAATAATTTAAAATGAGTAAATTAAATATTTATTTTAATTAAATATATAAATTAATGATAATGAGAGACGAATTTTAATTTAACGATAGTTTCCAATGTATGTATATGGTTGAAGTTAGATTAAATGGTGAAGAAAAAAGGATTTTTAATGTATGTTACTTGTTGAAATATATTTTTTTACATGTTGGAGAATTCTGGATTTGAGGTGGATTAAGGGAATTTTTGTGATCTAGAGTGTAGATTTTTGATATCATGTTGGACATGTCACGGTAGGTGCAATTTCAATTAGGGATTTTTGTCTCATTCATATCAGGCCCAAGATCGGTGACACCAAGCATGGGAAAAGAGACTTGTTTTGGATTAGGAAGGCCCAAGATCAGTGACACCAAGCATGGGAAAAGAGACTTGTTTTGGATTAGGATGGCATCGGGCATGAGAGCATGGGAAGCCTCTAACTTCATGACGTCGTTGGCCCCAATTGGTGGTGCCATGGGTGATCAAGGAAAAGGCTCCCTACCCTGAATGATGTTGAGTGCCATTGAGGTGACATCAAGTGTCAGTCGGGTAAAGACTCACTGCTTAATATGAGGTTGTGCATGGGTTTTGCCACGCCAAGCGTGAAGTCTTAGGGGGTCTCCACCTTGGTCACCCTAGGCACAGATAAAATGGCGTTGAGCGTGAGCAAGGTAGAAGTTCCCTTCCTCAATGGCACCAAGTACGAGTTATGTTGTGTTGGGCGCGGGATGTTTAGGTGATATGTTGACACTTTGGTGTGTTTATATGATAAACATTAGTTAATTATTTTATTCTATTGCATCTAATATGGTGTATGAGAATTGTAGTTCTATTTATATTTATCTAGGATGATATATATATATATATATATATATATATATATATATAAATAGATAGATACTTGTATGATATATGATTTTCAAAGAGCATTGATATGTCATTTATTAATGATGTTGTTGATCTCTATATGAATTGATTGGATGTGATATATATGTCTGATGTATATTGAGGTGAAAATGTTGAGAATGTAATATGTCATTAAGACATGATTGACTAATTTAGGACTTGAGGAGAGGAAATTATTTTTGAAATCTGAAGATCTCATATAGGGAGTCTTGGAGTGGTGCTCGAGTAGACCACTATTAGAAAACCCTCCATGAATAGTGTGTCTCTTGGAGTGGATGTTGAGATGTGTTAGATCGTCTCTAAGTCCTTAGTTAGTTGTTGAGTAAGATAGGAAGTTGAGAGTTACAAACCTTAACCAAATACTTGGAAAGATTGTATGGTTCCTTAAAGATAATTAGTGAGAGAATTTTATATTTGACTTCGTAATACATGTCAAAGTCATGGTAAGCTTATACCTAGTTGTACTATTCCTAATGGTGGAATCAGACTTTTCTAGTGTAAATGATAAAACATGAGAAGTCAGAGGAGAAATTGTTATCCAATTTTATTGTGATTGAGTTAATGCTTTGAGTACGAAAATGATTTGGTTGATTCAGTAGGGTAGAGTCGCTTAGATTGCTCATGGTTAGGATATTTCCGTAGGTGAATTCATAATAAAACATTATTTGAGGTGTATTCATATGATGTATGTTGTGGTGTGTTCATATGCATTGTTGGATGTCTTACTAACATGGTTAGATGAGATATATGTTAACTTTCGAGTATTTAGCTTTCATATATATATATATATATGAGGAGGGTTCAAGCGATACCGGTGTAACTTTTACTAAGTGTTACGTTACTCAACAACTTTATATTAATTTTGAATTTTAAAAATTCAACCGTTAGATAAAAGTTCATATCTCTTAGATCATATATACAAAATTTTATATTAATTCAAGATGATTTGATACTTCATTCTCATAAAATAAAATTGACGTAATATATTCATTTTAAAATATATTAAAATATGAACACTTTGATTACCTTCAAGTTGTTCAAATTTAACAAAATTTGATATATATGATCTAAGAGATATGAACTTTCAATCTAACGGTTGAATTTTCAAAATTCAAAATTAATATAAAGTTATTGAGTGGCGTAACACTTAGTAAAAGTTACACTGGTATCATTTGAACCCTTCTCTCTCTCTCTCTCTCTCTCTATATATATATATATATATATTTGGTATAATGTTGTATGATATATAATTGTTTTTTATGCTTACATGTTTTCAAATTCTAACTTACCCTTTTTTCATGTGATTTGGACTATGATGATTATACGTTATATGAGAGCAGATCAAGACTAGGCTGGAGGAGTAATTGTAGTCAGGTGGAAGGACCCTTTTGTTGATGTCAGTGTTACTTTATGTAACTTGTATAGATGTGTTCAATCGATACTAAGTTATATAGTTTACCTTTGAGACTATTGTATATACATGTATATAATTTTATATCAGTACGATGGTTGCACTTTTATATTCATATTATATATATATTCATATATTTAGTTAAACTTTTATAATTCTGGTAAACTATAGTTTTCACTACTAGTAATGATTCCACATAGTATAGTGATCATGACAGGTCATTACATTAGATGTAATTTACCTATAATCAAATATAAAAATAACAAAAGTTATTTGGAAATTAATAAGGACCTAACTTACAAATTAACGAGCTTGATATAAAAAGCAAGATACCATAAAAGACAACAAGGTATGATGAATTGTAGCATAAATTAATTGATGAGTTTGTGTAGGTAAAGTGGTTCATATTAGAATAAATCTAAGACGATTTTATAGGGTAATTCACGATATAAGAGTTCACGAGATTATGAATCAAATGGAGCATTTAAAAGAAAATGACTGAAGAATTATTAATAGTAATTTAAAACTCACAATTATGGTAGAATTTCTTGTGAATTTGAAATTCACTAGAAATTTAGAAAAATAATGCACAAAAATTACTTATAGATTTAAATTTACAAGAAAGATTCTTACTAATAAATAATTCATAGGAAACTTTTTGTCATAACTTCTATTTTATTTTTTTTGCAAGAAATTGTCTTACAGAATTTTTGGCGAAAAAATCTATAGTCTTACAAAAATTTTGGCAAAAAAATCTATAAGAAACTTCTTATAGATATTTTTTTACCGGAAAATTTTATATCGATTTTAAAATTTACGAAAATAAATTATCCACCAAGAAGTTACCCGAGGATAAAATTTTCTAGAAAAATTTACAGTAGACATGTTTCTCGCAAATCTTTATGGAAAATCTGCATGAAAATTTATATGTAATAAGAGAGAATTCTAATATTACGAGTCCTTCACAAAAGCCTTTCACTTTTATTCCTTCTCCTGTGAACTCACAACTCTTGAACGTCTTTTCACTAGTACACAAAGGGTCTTTTACGTCGCCTATTTTGAGCCTTTTACGTCGGAAAAGGTTCCGACGTTAATACGGGAGACGTAAATTTACGTCGCCTCTGAAAGGCGACGTAAATTTACGTCGCCTCTGAAAGGCGACGTAAATTTACGTCGGGGATTCTCACAGACCGACGTAAAAAGGGACAAAAAACATGCCACAATTTTACGTCGGACATGGCCTGGTCCGACGTAAATTTACGTCGGCCATTGCAAGGCCCGACGTAAATTTACGTCGGACAAAGCCATGTCCGACGTAAATTGTGGCAGTTTTTTTTTTTAAACGTTTATAAATTTTTGATATACCCAACACTTGCATATAAATATAGTCCAAAATACCAAATCTAAACCAGGCAGTCCAGAATATAAATTCAAATTATATTTCAAAATTGAATGGCAAAAAGAAAATAATATATAAATCTTAAAAAACATAAATTATGACAATGTAAATCCTATTATCCTAAAAAAACTATAAAACATATGTTTGTCAATGCTATCTAACTAACTAAACTAACTAACTATCAAACTATAAACATAATATCTAACTAACTAAACTTAGAAAAAAAGTTGTCCATTGTTCTCTTATCTTGAGCAACTCATCTTCGGGCAATGAAGATGGATCTTGAAAGACCTAAAACATTAATTTAAGTGTCATTAATATGCAATGTTAATTATCCTAAAGGTAAATATAGTTAAATAAATTTTGATATGAATTACCTGCGCCCAAGAATCAATAATACCCGCAGAAACTATGGCTCTCATCCAATACATGATGTAATAGCCACATTCAAACGAGTCTTGTTGCTTATTACACTAAAATGAGAAACAAATAACTATTATTTCCAAAGTCAATAAATTTAAATATTATTGACTGTATGAATTAATTTGCTAACCTTAGGGTATATGAAATGTAATGACTTTGATGATCTGGCTCTTCCACTTAAAATATTAGCTCCACACACGATTCTAATTAATTGAAATAAAAACAAATGTTAGCCAATATATATAATTACAGTTTTAAAACATAATGAAAAAATTTAGTTACCCTTGTAATTGACATTTAATTTCGTGGCTTGGTTTTTGATGTAGTGAACAAAACCACACCACGGTGTATTCCTTAGGAATGATTACCATTAACTGCCAATGGGACCTACATTGTATGACAAACAAATTAGTTATAAAATTACCATGATTAAAATACCAATTAAAAAACTAACCCGTCAATGTATGGAGCCATGTATATATCTCTTCTTGAGTCACTCATCCATGTTTGCATATATTGCTGGATCTGGACCTGAGTGTTTCCTGATTTTTGGATTGATTGAGGCTCAATAAATTCATATACTTCTGCTTGTGCTTGCTCTACACTCAATTTGTCCATGTACCTAACACAAATAATTATTATAAGTTAAATGTAATTATTGTAAATTTAGACTCATAAAAGAAAATATGACTTAATTACATGACCCACAGCTATATGATAGATATATTTAACATGGAGTTTCCCCCAACAATCTCTAATGCATCAGGCAGAGATATGTATAGTGGAACATCAGAGCTATCAACTCCAAAAACTCTAATGTCCCACTGCAATTGAATTGGCTTCTTCTTTAATCGTGGTAATATGATTAGAAGCTTAGATATGGGATCACCCTCAGCTTCTGCGATATGAGCATCATCAACATGAGGTTCTCTGATGACCTCCTTACCACGATTGATAAAATCCTAAATAAATAATGAAAATTAGTTAAACAATAATAGAATTATAAGAATATAAAAGAGCAATAATATAATTACCTTTGCCCGTGCTGAAAGCGGCATGACCAAACGTTTTGGCCAAGCTAAGAATGTGTCGGTTTCCTGCCCCACTAGTTGAACCTCTGTATTGGGCAAAGGCACTGGAGCAGTAACATCTTGAACTTGGTCAACCACAACCCGTGTCCAGTCTGGCTGTAGAGGGACACCATGGATGGTTGAGCCACCCTCAAATACTCGGCCAATTGCCACTAACCGTGGGGGGTCATCCTCAACATATAACTCACACTGGTTTGGTACATCAGTGTGAGTCTGATCCGGTGAGGGATTTGGAGCAGCACAACTCCCTTTAGTGTTGACTCGAACACCATCATGAGCAACTGCAGTCTATTGCTGAGAACGAGCCAAAAGTTCAAACTTCTGTTCAAACTATTTTTGAATATTCTTCAATCTCTCTTCAAACTGACTCTCCAATCTCTGCTCCAATCTCTGCATAACCTCTTGACTGCAAGAGTCAACAGTGCTCCTCGATGATCGGGAACCAAAAAAATCTCGGTGGCTCCAAGAACCACCAACACCACGCACACGGCCTCCGTGCTCTGGCCTTCCTATGGCCGTTGTGAGGATATCATTCCGACCATCGGAAACTAATGAGCCCTGGGTGCTCTGCTCAACTAAACCCTCCTACAACATATTAACAATAAGTATACCCTAAACTACACTTATTAATTAAATGAGTTGAAATGAAGAGTGTTAGTTTGTATATTTTTACTTACTATTTTATCCGCAACGACCCTTGCAGACTCAGAAGTCATTTGCCCATCTGATTTTGTCCGGGCTGCTATCCACATCTCATGGCGGGGAGGTGACTCCACACGGTCAGCAGACTCAACCCTTGCTGCCTCTGCCCTAGCCTTCTTCATTTCCTTTTTTTTCTTTCATATCCCCCTCTTGACAATAGATGGGGTGCATCATTCTTGGCCTGTCGTTCTTGGGCAGCTATTCTTTTAGCCTGCAATAATACAAAAAAGAAAATAAGATTAATTAAAATATACCTTAAGTATTTGTGTCAATGTAAGAGTTATCAATAACTAACCTACCACGAAGGGTCCAATCGAGTGGCACGAAATTGCATCCACTCCTCATCAGTGATCTGGTACTTTAGACAGGGAGTCTCATTTTGTCGCTCTCCAAATACATACTTGTAGACCCCTAAAATTGTCCGGGTCGGAAATAAGACTCGAAGACTCTCAAAGATCAAAGGAAAGTCATCCAGAAGGACTCCCAGAAGACCATAGGATGACTATCTGTAGGTTTAGAGGTCTTAGAGTAGCCTAAAATAAGAAAGTGGGAGGTTTGGAGCTCAATACGACCTCCTTGGAATTCAGTACGGCCGTACTGCACATTTTGTACTACAATACGGCCGTACTGAAACCAATACGGCCGTATTGAAGTTTCTGTATTTCAATACGGCCGTACTGAATTCAATACGGCCGTATTGAAGTACAAAAACTCAATACGGGCCGTATTGATCCCAGGGGCCGTACTGCGCCTCATCCCTATAAATAGGACGTCATTTGGACGTCATTTGACACTTTTCCACACAGTTTGGACTCTCTCCTTGAGTATTCTGGGGTTTTTGAGTAGTGTTCTGCCCTAGAAATCGCTCTGAGAGTCAATCCGACGAAGTTCTTGAGTCACGAGCCATTTGCTTGAGTCTCGAACTTAGTCGAAGGGAAATCTTTTGGATTTCCATAGTCAAAAATTATTTTTTAGGAAGGAGCGAGCGAGCTTGTAGAGGGAGGGAGCGCCAAAAAGCCTCCTAACATCTGTTTAGATATATAAAAGCACGCTTCAAGAGGTTTTTCTTAAAATCCCTTCGTTTATTGCTTTCTGATTGTCGCATATTTAATATTGTCATCATGTAGATATTTAATTTATAATCATTTATAATAAATAGGGGTAATTTAGTAATTTTACACTGTTATTTATGAAATAATCCGTCATAGGGAACCCGAAAGGGGCGTTGTGGGGTGCTAACACCTTCCCCGCACGTAACCGACTCCCTTACCCAACTCTGGTTGTAATGGCCAAGGTTGATTTATAAAATTAATTGCCTTAAATCTTTTTCCAATGTTTTGAGTAAAACATTGGTGGCGACTCCAAGAACCCTACCTTTTGCGAAAACCACTAATCCATGGAGGGTCCCGCTTGGGGTTAACATGGATTGGTGAACCATTTTAATAAAATTGTTAGTTCGACAAGGTCTCAGTTTGAGAATAAGTCATTCTAACAATCCACCACTTTCCAAAACTTTAAAACGAGTCATGACCATCGTCGCGAATGCCAAGGTCCGTTTCGGCGGGTGGCGACAGATGGCGACTCCACTGGGGAAGCCTCGAGAGTCAGTCCCATTTAGTGATGGATTCTTTTCAAAAATAATAGTTTAAAATTACTTTATTACCCCTTACTTGTATGATAACATGCTTTATCTATTTGGCTTTAAATAACTGTTGTATGTTTAAATTCTCGCAATTGTTTGAAATACAAACTGCACACGAACCTTTGCACACAACAGTTCCCTCTATACCCGGGGGCATGAGTGGTAAGCCATAGGGAGTGGATGTTAGTACGGCCGGTTGTCGAATGGGTCTATAGGTGCCCGTAGACCGTTGTCGAAAAGCATCACTCAAGGTGATAACCATGAACTCAAGTCCGACAGTGCGTTGGAACTTTCCATCGACTTACGACGAGAGGAATTGGGTCCCTATAATGGGGGCACCTTGGGGGCCTCAGACCAGTGAGAACAGTTAGAACCTCCTTGAATATGCACTTTTCTGCAGGATACCCCTACCTCGTGATTCGCTCGTGACTGATCGTGGATGAGTGAATTGTGTGTGCATTGTTTATGTGACATTGTTTGAGCATACATTGCATTATTTAAACATACAACATTCCTTTTAAATAAGAATAAATAGGAATAAGAATCTTCCATTACATGGTGTTAACATCTACCTTCATCACATTCATGTAGGTAGTTTCCATTTTTTCACCAAAAAAATAATAATACAAAAAAAATACTCAAAGAAAAAAAAGAAAAATATATTTATCCAAACCAAGCAATATCATGCATCATCTTAGGAGCATCCCGAAAACATGATAATGCTTAGTTGAATAAACACAATGCATGCATATTCAACGCCATCATCTCATATCATGCATTCTTATCAAAGATCATGGAGGGATCTAGGTTTGCATTTCATACATCCCTCCTAGTAATTCATTAATAAACATAAAAAGAAAGGATTAAATCGATGCGTATGTTCAGAATGGATCGCACGCCATTTGTTATTAAGTGTAAGCCAACAACCGTGCCAAGCGAACACACGTCAACTCCGTTGTTGGTAATCAAGACTAACAAAGGGGAAGGTCCAACACCGTTAAGGATCACTACTCCAAGGCCTTTTCCCTACGAATCAAATAAGGCTGTGCCATGGATATACGACATCCATTCTTCTGCCGACAGCGATATCTCTAACATCGCTGGACTTGGGGGCATGACTAGGAGTGGCAGGATCTACACTCCCGAAAATCTTCATGATAAAGCTCCCAAGAATAAAGGAAAAGAAAAAGAAAAAGAAAAAACCGAGGAAAACAAAGAATCCAAGGAGGAGACTGATAAGCTGTTAAAATATATCCGACAGAGCGAGTACTCCATCGTGGATCAACTTCATAAGACGCCAGCAAAGATTACTCTGTTGTCGTTGATCCTATGCTCCGAACCGCATCGACAAGCTCTGTTGAAAGTCTTGAACGAGGCATACGTGTCGCACACTATCTCCCAAGACAAGTTTGAGGGGATTGTTAGTCACATCACGGCTAATGATCACCTCACTTTCACCGATGAAGAAATCCCCGCTGAGGGACCGAACCACAACAAGCCCTTGCACATCTCTGTAAAGTGCAAGGAGTATCACATCGCTAAAGTCTTGGTAGACAATGGATCTTCCTTGAATGTGATGCCAAAAAGAACGTTCGATCAAATGACAATCAAGGGAATCCAAATGCGCCCGAGCAATATGATCGTTCGAGCTTTCGACGGTTCTAAAAGAGAAGTGGTGGGAGAAGTCAATCTCCCAATCCAAATTGGACCCACCATCTTCAACGTCGAATTTCAAGTGATGGACATTACTCCCGCATACAGCTGTCTCCTCGGCCGACCTTGGATTCATGATGCGAAAGCTGTTCCTTCTACGCTCCACCAGAAAGTCAAATTCACAGTGGGTGACAAGCTGGTGACTGTACAAGCTGAAGATGACATACTCATCAGTAAGCCATCCACCATACCTTACGTGGATGCAGCAGAGGAAGCTCTAGAAACCGCCTTCCAAGCATTGGAGATTGCCAATGTTGAAACGTTTCCCCGAGAAATGAAGAAGGTAGCCTCCATGCTCACCAAGAACGGATACTTGCCAGGACAAGGACTTGGCAAGGATTCCCAAGGAATTCCCGAGCTACCTATTATCAAGGATAATCCGGGGAAACAAGGGTTAGGATACAACCCTAATAAAGATCAAAGGACGAAGAGGAACCAAGATCCTTCTCGACGTTCTTTAAGCCAGATCTTTAGGAAGGCCGGTTCACAAGCGTCAAGGCCGGTCGTCGTCATCAAGTGCTCTTCTCCTTTCGATAGGGACATATAGACCTGATGACTATTAGAGATCACTCCTCGGGGACAGTCCGACCCCCGAGCCTCGATAGGGCACATGTTTCCATTATGATTATAATAAAATCATTCTTTATCATTTCTTACTGCTTCTCTTCTTGCTTACAATAAATTTCTAAACCGCATTATTTTTAACCCTGTTTGAATAAACATGAATGAGGTTAAAATCATCTTAATAACAATAAACCCACATCATTTTTATGTGGAAGTGTGTATGACAACTTGGAGCACCTTCCCTTGGCCTCGACAAGTGCCATCATGGATAAAAAGAAATCCTTTAAAATAAAAGAAGCTCGGCAGGAAACCCAAAAAGGGGGCTGCGCAAAAATAAGAGCAAAAGACCCGCTAGGAATCCCACGAAAGGGTGACCTAGGCAAAAATTAGGGTTGCAAAAATAAAAACAAAAGTCCTCTAAAACGCCACAGAAGGGTGTTTTAGGCAAAAATAAGGACAATCAAAAAACAAAAGAAATCCATGATGGTACCATGAACCGAATTCAAAAAGAAAGGTTCAAGAGAAGCTATCCAAGTTGTCAAAATCACAACGTCAATAAACAAGATTTTATTAACTTCATAAGTGTTTAATCAAACAAGCCTAAACACATAAGCCTACCTTGGCCAACCATTCTTACAAAAACCATTTTCGAAAAATAAATCCCCTCTAAAACACAAACTTCAGAACAAAAATATCTTTCCCTTCTTTTCTCTCTTGTCCCAAACGATTTTAGGATAATCTAGTGGAAACATGGAGATATAGTGGTCAATAGGAGGGTTGACACGTCTTCTAAAGGAAGGGGAAGATCACTGGGTTGATGACGCCCGTCTCAATATAACACGCATCATTCCTCGGTTACAGAAATCGGCATCGCACAGCCCGTCTGGAGGAATGGCAAAATTCAAACAGAGAAACGCATCGGTTAATTCTTTTGAAAAAATAAATCAAATAGAATTAGGTGCATCATACCGCATACATGCATACAGATGATAGGTGTACTGGAAGATCACTTATTCTCTGTTTATTGAAAAAAAAACAAAAAAAAAAAACAACAAAAAAAAAACAAAAAAAAAAACAAAAAAACAAAAAATATAAACTTCAGAAAAAACAAATGCGCCCGTATCATGTTCAGTACACCCGTACTAAAAATAGGGTTATGAACAAATTTTCAACTCAATACGGGCGTACTGAAATGGATATGGCCGTATTAGCCACAAAGAAATTTTCAAAGACCTCTTCATGAGGCAATTGCATAAAATAGAAAAATAGGAAAAATTGCTTGTGTATGGCAGCGGTCAACAGAAAAAGCCGCAAATCGACAGAAAAAGCAATCAAATACAGAAAAAGCCAAAAAATGACAAAAAAGGCAAAAATACAAAAAAAGTCAAAATTCGACAAAAAAGGCAAAGATTCCGCATCGTACAGAATAACTGAGCCTGGAGAGGCTTGCCAAAATAATACTCTCTCAGAATAACTGAGCCTGGAGAGGCTCGCCGAAATAATACTCCCTCATCAGAATAATTGAGCCTGGAGAGGCTTACCGAAATAATACTCCCCAGAGATATCTCAGCTTCCACTCACGGGCCAAATTCCCCAGTGAGAGCTATCAAACCAAGATCAGCAAGATTCCCCAAGGAAGGCTTGATCATCCAAACAGAATATCCAAGTCGAAAGGACTCATACTTCCTCAGTGGAGAATAGCTTTCCAACTCAAGCAATGAGTGAAGCTAAGCCTGAAGAGGCTTTCTAAATAATACTCTGGGATACATAAGAACTTCAAATCCCCAGTCGCCTACTCAGAGGCACCCCTTCAAAAAAAAAATCACAAAAGACAAATAAACATTCCCCAAGTGGAATCCGGCTCTCAGCCAAACATCAAGCGTCAAGATGATCTGCCTAACAGAAGAGGCTAATCACAATCAATGACAAAATCCCTCAGCGGATAATAGCCTACACAGAGGCAACAAAATCAGAAAAACAAAAAGAGTCACCCGAATAAGGATAACCGGGATACTCCACCAACGTCGAAAGGACGTCAGCCAATCATAAGGCATCGCTCACATCAGAAAAGAGCATCTTTGTGTCTACACCCCAAGGAATCAGAAATTCCTCAATGGGCACCAATTACGCAATGCAAAATTGGGACACAAGAACCTATGAGTAACTGCACATCCCCTAGACGGATCCCTGCGTTATCCAGCCCTCAGCGGCACCAAAATCAAAAACAAATCGTCGAAGCAGCATCGTGGACTGTGGAGACAAAACCATCACAGATCCCTGGAGAGGGCAAACTCACATTGCCAGTGTCGTCAAGAACACGCTGGTATAGCCTGGAGAGGCGGTACTCGGCTACCCCGAGGTTGTCAAGAACACGGAGGTATGCAACTACCACGAGGTTGTCAAGAACACGTTGGTATAGCCTGGAGAGGCGGTACTCGGCTACCCCGAGGTTGTCAAGAACACGGAGGTATGCAACTGCCAGTGTCGTCAAGAACACGCTGGTATAGCCTGGAGAGGCGGTACTCGGCTACCCCGAGGTTGTCAAGAACACGGAGGTATGCAACTACCACGAGGTTGTCAAGAACACGTTGGTATAGCCTGGAGAGGCGGTACTCGGCTACCCCGAGGTTGTCAAGAACACGGAGGTATGCAACTACCACGAGGTTGTCAAGAACACGTTGGTATAGCCTGGAGAGGCGGTACTCGGCTACCCCGAGGTTGTCAAGAACACGGAGGTATGCAACTACCACGAGGTTGTCAAGAACACGTTGGTATAGCCTGGAGAGGCGGTACTCAGCTACCCCGAGGTTATCAAGAACACGGAGGTATGCATGAGCCTGGAGAGGCGACGACTAATACTCAACCTGGAGAGGCTACTCAACAATTTTCCACCGGAAGACACTACAAGTCAGAAGGATGGCCTACTCCCCGGACAATTGGGTCAACTCCTTTACTTGTCAACCGGTACACTAAAAAGCCGCTTGACTAAGTAAAGGGGGGGCAGCTGTAGACCCCTAAAATTGTCCGGGTCGGAAATAAGACTCGAAGACTCTCAAAGATCAAAGGAAAGTCAGCCAGAAGGACTCCCAGAAGACCATAGGATGACTATATGTAGGTTTAGAGGTCTTAGAGTAGCCAAAAATAAGAAAGTGGGAGGTTTGGAGCTCAATACGGGCTCCTTGGAATTCAGTACGGCCGTACTGCACATTTTGTACTACAATACGGCCGTACTGAAACCAATACGGCCGTATTGAAGTTTCTGTATTTCAATACGACCGTACTGAATTCAATACGGCCGTATTGAAGTACAAAAACTCAATACGGGCCGTATTGATCCCAGGGGCCGTACTGCGCCTCATCCCTATAAATAGGACGTCATTTGGACGTCATTTGACACTTTTCCACACAGTTTTGACTCTCTCCTTGAGTATTCTGGGGTTTTTGAGCAGTGTTCTGCCCTAGAAATCGCTCTGAGAGTCAATCCGACGAAGTTCTTGAGTCACGAGCCATTTGCTTGAGTCTCGAACTTAGTCGAAGGGAAATCTTTTGGATTTCCATAGTCAAAAATTATTTTTTAGGAAGGAGCGAGCGAGCTTGTAGAGGGAGGGAGCGCCAAAAAGCCTCCTAACATCTATTTAGATATATAAAAGCACGCTTCAAGAGGTTTTTCTTAAAATCCCTTCTTTTATTGCTTTCTGATTGTCGCATATTTAATATTGTCATCATGTAGATATTTAATTTATAATCGTTTATAATAAATAGGGGTAATTTAGTAATTTTACACTGTTATTTATGAAATAATCCGTCATAGGGAACCCGAAAGGGGCGTTGTGGGGTGCTAACACCTTCCCCGCACGTAACCGACTCCCTTACCCAACTCTGGTTGTAATGGCCAAGGTTGATTTATAAAATCAATTGCCTTAAATCTTTTTCCAATGTTTTGAGTAAAACATTGGTGGCGACTCCAAGAACCCTACCTTTTGCGAAAACCACTAATCCATGGAGGGTCCCGCTTGGGGTTAACATGGATTGGTGAACCATTTTAATAAAATTGTTAGTTCGACAAGGTCTCAGTTTGAGAATAAGTCGTTCTAACAATCCACCACTTTCCAAAACTTTAAAATGAGTCATGACCATCGTCGCGAATGCCAAGGTCCGTTTCGGCGGGTGGCGACAATACTCCCGTGTCAAGAAAGTCTTGAAGTCTCTCCACCTGGTGGCCAGGGCAGATAACATCTTCCTCCTCATGACCTCAGTATTGGGAATATCAAAATTTTGCTATGAAAATAACAACAATTAATAAATAATGTATTTAAGTTATATAATATTCAAGGGATGTGAAAGTATATACCTGAATATCCTGCCACATGAGGTTCTTGTCAACCTTCTGAACGTCATCCCATGATGGAATGATAATAGAAACATGTCGTCGAGCTAGGACTCCCAAATAGCTCTTAAACTTGGCAGCATTTGGGCCTGATGCCTTGCCAGAACGAGGATCCACCTCAACCGGTGTCCTCTCCTTGGCAATGCGCCCATCTGTCAACCCAGACAATTGGGTGACAGATCTACCTTCCTTCCTTTCACTGCCAGACCCAGAATCCTCCATAATCCTGAAAAAATTAAACTCTCATAATTAAAACAATGAATTAACTGAATAGACAAACAAAGTAAAAAACATAATAACAATATAGCAACATAATAACTAATAAAAAAACAAATAATACACAAACAGAAACCTATTAGGTTGGAATGTTTTCCCATATTCCTTCATCATGATCACTTCGAATAGCATGTATTTCGTCCACTTCATGGTCCGCAATAGGACCAAATGATCTGCTTGAGAAAGACGATGTCTCATGCATATCTAGAGACTCATCTTCGTGAGTTCTATGCATGGTTCTTCCTTCGAGGACCACTGACCATTTCTCATTACATGGATCCCTGACATAAAAAATTTGTCTTGCTTGATATGTCATAATAAAAGGTTCATCCTTATAGCCGACCTTATTCAAATCAACCAAAGTAAATCCTAAATCATCTGTCTGCACACCCGTATTGTCATCAACCCATTTACACTTGAACACAGGCACTCTAAACATAACATAATCAATTTCCCATATGTCTTCTATGACTCCGAAATAACTCATGGATGCTGTAATGAGATTTTTATCTTTTGAACTAGCAAAGTGCACAGCCTCAGCTTGAATTGTAACCCCACTATTTTGTACTCTACTTTTGTCATCTTCTGTCTTTGTATAGAAACAATATTTGTTAATGTCATACCCACCAAATGTAATGACATCGTTGTTAGGCCCACGCGCGAGTCTCAAAAGTGTATCAGAAGCATTAACCTCACCATAAACCTTTTTCTTAAACCAAGCTAAGAAACTCTTGTTATGTTCATTCAATACCCATTTCTCATTCATTCGGGGGTGTGCTATCTTGATTTCATCTATGTGTTCAGATATGTAAGGAATTACTTCATCAGTGTTGTTCAATATGTACAAATGTGCTTGGTCAACTTCTGTTCGACTCACAGTTCTAATCTTTAAACTTCGAGTACCCTTACCAAATTGTTTCCCATCATGTCGAGTCTTGGGAATTCCTATTGGTTCTGATTTTGACATGTACCCTAAACAAAACTCAATGGCTTCTTCTGTAATGTATCTCTCCACAATAGAGGCTTCTGGGCGGTATTGATTCTTGACATATCCTTTTAAGATCTTCATGTATCTCTCAAGAGGGTACATCCATCTAAGATAAACCGGGCCACACAATCGAATCTCCCTAACCAAATGAACTATCAAATGCACCATGATATCAAAAAATGAAGGTGGAAAATACATTTCCAATTGACACAAGATTGTGATTGCTTCATTTTCTAACTCATCTAACTTTACAGGGTCAATTACTTTGTTTCAAATGGCATTGAAGAATAAACACAATCGAGTAATAGCAACTCTAACAGAAGATGGTAAAATGTTACGAATAGCCACAGGCAAAAGTTGTTGCATTAACACATGACAATCGTGAGACTTTAAACCAATCAACTTCAAATCTTGCATAAACACCAGACTCTTAACATTTGAGGAGTACCCATGTGGAACTTTCACACTACTTAAGCACTCACAAAAACTTTTTTTTTCTTTCTTTGATAGAGTATGACAAGCTGGAGGCAAGTAAGTGTGTCTTCCAATAGACAGAGGATGTAACTCAGAACGTATACCCATGTCCACCAAATCTTGTCGTGCTTTCACTCCATCTTTAGTCTTTCCTTTGATGTTTAACAATGTCCCAATTACACTATCACAAACATTTTTCTCCACATGCATCACATCTATGCAGTGTCTAACATCTAGCTTGCACTAGTGTTAAGTCTCAATTTTACCTCTTTTTGGATGAGACTTATTGAACAAATTCCACTCATCCTTTGAACCATTGCAATATAATTGTTCTCTTTTTGGTTCATTTTGTGTGCAGATATAACTAACCCAAATTCATCTAACAATACCTTAATACACCTCATTTTTTGTGCAGGTATTGAGCTAGTGACTTGAGGATTGAAGACTCTTAGGATTCGAAACCTAAGAAGCTAAGGAGCAGAGAAGAGGTTCTGCGCCGGGCTCAATATAACCTGCGCTGGGCGTGACAAAAACAGAGTATTTCATCTCTGCCAGTTATATTGCGCCGGGCGCAAAAGGAATTGCGCCGGGCTTGTGTTGAGACAGAGAGTGCTTAACTTCTCTGGAAGAACTTGCGCCGGGCGCGAAGAATTGTGCGCCGGGCGCGGAACCCTAATCTGATCTCCCAGGCTCGTATTTGAAGCCATTTTCGGGGATCTTTCTCTCCATTCTCACATTGGGCGTCTCCAGGAGCTGCGGAAGGGATTCCCAGGGCTTGGGATCGTCCGTGTGCGGATCTTTCCTTCGGTTCTTCATCCTCCTTTCATCTCTATTTTGTATTTGCCCTCTTTGTTGAGTGGTTTCACCCATTTTGTGGGGTTAGATGTAGCCAACATACTCTATTGTAATCCTTACGTTTTCAATGATATATATATTTGTTGTTTCATTCATTGTTGTGTTTGTTTCTTTGCTTAATGCTTGCTTTGGATTGATCACCCTTTGCATGATTTAAGGTTCCATGGGTATTGGAAAATAACCTTTGAAACTAGTTCTGAAACATATGCCTAGTGGTGATTGTATCTAGGGATAGAGCTTGACCCATTAGTAGTCTTAAACCCTAGCCCGTAATGCGGGTGTAGATATTGGGTACTCAAGGGATTGATATTCAATATCCGCACCTAGGCTCTTTCTCTAAGGGATTAGGTTTGAGTAAACTCTTGGGTTGACTAAGCAATGAATTCAACAAGAGATTAAGGATACATTAGTGTTACGTTTGGTGAAATCTGACCCCCACAACCTCACAATACCACAATACCATTCCTTACCTTTTCCACTCACAAAACAATATTTATTTACAGCTTTCATTCCAATAGTCACAACTTTGCATTCACTGCACAAACTATGAAATTGGAATTATTCTTTAGTCATGAATAGTCAATAAATGCTTATATTACCTTCTAATCCCTGTGGATACGATATTTTTACTACTTGAACGGCCGGTATACTTGCCGTGTTTGAGACCGTTGATAGAATTAAACGAATTTATAAATATTAACAAAAGTGTTTCAACGGAAATCTCAACAAGTTTTTGGCGCCGTTGCCGGGGATTAGAATGACGATTTAGTATTTATAGCTATTTGTGATTTAATCCTTTATTGTTTTTGTTATTTTTTGTTAGCAATGAATTGATGAAGCTAACTTGTGTACTCTAGTCTTCAGCTTTCTCTTGTATGCAAGGTACTGTTCAAATTAGAATGACCAATCCTTCTGAGCCGTTGTTGAGCAATCATGAGGTTGAACACAGGGCAAAGGGGAACAAGAGCAATAGGAGGAGAAGGAGAGTAGAGCACTTCAAGTTGGTCACCGTCAGGCTCGGGACAGTAAACAAGCGCTTCCTGGGAGGCAACCCAGAGATCTGACTTTGTTTATGTGTTTGTCCTTTCATTCTGTTGTAGATTTTAGTGTTAATGTTTGTTATGCATGATTGTTTTGTGTACACGTTGTTTGTGTTATATGTTGGTTTGTGGTATGTATTATTTTGTGTTAGATGTTGATTGTTAGAATCATGCTTGAGTGGGTAAATATAGGGTACATCTTGTTGGGAGTGTGAGGAAGAGGTAACTCTGTATCTAGGTGGAAATCAGGCCTTATCTCAAAGTAAATTTAGGCAAAACTGACCATATCAGGGTTATGCGCCCGGCGCGCTTCACCTCGCGCCCAGCGTAAGACTCGAATTGTGGTCTCTGGAACCCACCACGCCGGGCACGTTTAACGCAAGCCCGGCGCGATATCAGATTTTGAAGCCTTGTTGAATTTTACTGATATGAAGCCCGGCGCATCTGTGTTGTGCCCGGCGTAGGACATTCCTGACAGCCCATATTTATCTGTTTTCAATCATGTTTCTTTATGTTCTGTTGTATGTTGTATGTTTGTGTGCTTTATGTTGCATTGTTATAGTTCATTTCCGTGTGCATGCATGTTGTGCTTAATTTTGGTCTAAGGATATTCCCCATTTTTGCTACATTTGCTTGGTCATCACTGTGTATAAATTTTGTGCTCACCATGTTCTTTCATGATTACACTCTGCAATCACTTCTGGTTACTAGGACTTTCAGGCATATACTGATTGGCCTGGGGACCAGGCTCCTAAGTTTGGGGGAGTAGTGGAGCTGTTGATGCTAATGGAGTTGATTATGGTGGAGCAGCTCTTGGAGATGATGATGACTAGACCCCACAGATGGAAGCAGATGGAGTTTACCTTAGTTTATCTTTGTTATTGCAATTTACTTTTCTGTCTTTTAATTTCAGTATTTTAACTGTTTTTATATTTAGTTCTTTTTTGGTGATTACTTTGTTGGTTCTTTTGTGAATAGTCTGCTTTAGCACAGGTTTTAATCTTGTTGATACTTGCGTTGCTTGTGGTCAATTCTGGATTATAGTTTGCTTGATGTTTATGGTGTGTGTACCTTAGACATTTTCAAGTCACATTAGATCTTTAGTTCATAACTAGTTGCATACGGGTTTCAATGTTGATCATAGAACTGAGCTGAGTTCGATAATTTATGGATGCATAGCCGGGTGAGGTTTGAGCCTAAAACACTTATGAGTGAACTACACTTAGGTTGCATGATAGACTTTGCTTGAGTTTCCCTGGTGGTTTGCTTATGTTGTGCACTTATATGATCAAGGCATTCATACTCCTCTATTTTGTAACCATCTAAGCCAAAAAGCCATCTCCACTCTTCACTTGACCCATACCTTTCTAAGCCTAAACACCACACCTTCCACTTGTCCCAAACCATGAAAAATTAACCATAACCCTTGCTTTGGTTAAGAGAGCAAACTGATGACATCAAATAAGTTTGGGGGAGTTGAAGAATGGGGAATTTTGGGAAGAAGAAAGTATGTGGTCAGCCATTACAAAAAAAAATAAAAAAAAAAAGAGAAAAAAAAAGCAAAACAAAAACAAAAATATTAAGATGCAAAAATGAAAATATGCATCTCATAAAGGCTAATGGCTTGGATCAGGTAAAGGGCATGTGCCAAAATGTTGTATTGGGGTATGGAGAGGGGTATCAATGTAAAATCTTATTTGCTCTCTTAAGCTATAGCACCTTCAATCCTTGAAAAACCATAAAACTGCTACCGCTTGACCCTGCTTGACCCAGATTGCCCTAATAAAGACCTTGTGATAAGTGTCTGCATTTGTTTTACCACTGGTTTCATTTGGAAACGAAGAGCAAAGTTGAATTATGTGGCGTGAGTAGTAGACTAGAGAGAAACACTCACCCTGATACACTAGTGTGCATAGAGAGAAACATTTTCCTAGTGAGGATGCATACACAGATAGTCATTACTCTTCTCAGCTCTTTGATCTCTTTTGAAACCTTTGTTTGCACCTTGTCATGTTCTATTGCAATAATTGTGATTGGAAATTCATCTGAGGTTCATGCTTGCGAAAAGAAGATACAAGTAAACTAGGATGTAGAAATTGACTCACTTGCATTGCTTGTTATCTGCTAGATTAATTACCTTTTGCTTGAGGACAAGCAAGGTTCTAAGTTTGGGGGAGTTGTTAAGTCTCAATTTTACCTCTTTTTGGATGAGACTTATTGAACAAATTCCACTCATCCTTTGAACCATTGCAATATAATTGTTCTCTTTTTGGTTCATTTTGTGTGCAGATATAACTAACCCAAATTCATCTAACAATACCTTAATACACCTCATTTTTTGTGCAGGTATTGAGCTAGTGACTTGAGGATTGAAGACTCTTAGGATTGGAAACCTAAGAAGCTAAGGAGCAGAGAAGAGGTTCTGCGCCGGGCTCAATATAACCTGCGCTGGGCGTGACAAAAACAGAGTATTTCATCTCTGCCAGTTATATTGCGCCGGGCTTGTGTTGAGACAGAGAGTGCTTGACTTCTCTGGAAGAACTTGCGCCGGGCGCGAAGAATTGTGCGCCGGGCGCGGAACCCTAATCTGATCTCCCAGGCTCGTATTTGAAGCCATTTTCGGGGATCTTTCTCTCCATTCTCACATTGGGCGTCTCCAGGAGCTGCGGAAGGGATTCCCAGGGCTTGGGATCGTCCGTGTGCGGATCTTTCCTTCGGTTCTTCATCCTCCTTTCATCTCTATTTTGTATTTGCCCTCTTTGTTGAGTGGTTTCACCCATTTTGTGGGGTTAGATGTAGCCAACATACTCTATTGTAATCCTTACGTTTTCAATGATATATATATTTGTTGTTTCATTCATTGTTGTGTTTGTTTCTTTGCTTAATGCTTGCTTTGGATTGATCACCCTTTGCATGATTTAAGGTTCCATGGGTATTGGAAAATAACCTTTGAAACTAGTTCTGAAACATATGCCTAGTGGTGATTGTATCTAGGGATAGAGTTTGACCCATTAGTAGTCTTAAACCCTAGCCCGTAATGCGGGTGTAGATATTGGGTACTCAAGGGATTGATATTCAATATCCGCACCTAGGCTCTTTCTCTAAGGGATTAGGTTTGAGTAAACTCTTGGGTTGACTAAGCAATGAATTCAACAAGAGATTAAGGATACATTAGTGTTACGTTTGGTGAAATCTGACCCCCACAACCTCACAATACCACAATACCATTCCTTACCTTTTCCACTCACAAAACAATATTTATTTACAGCTTTCATTCCAATAGTCACAACTTTGCATTCACTGCACAAACTATGAAATTGGAATTATTCTTTAGTCACGAATAGTCAATAAATGCTTATATTACCTTCTAATCCCTGTGGATACGATATTTTTACTACTTGAACGGCCGGTATACTTGCCGTGTTTGAGACCGTTGATAGAATTAAACGAATTTATAAATATTAACAAAAGTGTTTCAACGGAAATCTCAACAAGTTTTTGAGGAAGATTAAAGAATATTGATCGTTTCTTCCAGATATTTCTCTCAGCTGACTTCTTTTGCGTCTTTCCGAACACAATGTTAATGTTCTTCACCCGTTGATATACTTCTTCACCATTGCGCGGTGTCGAGGCAATTTCATCCTCCTGACATCCATTGAATGCTTTCTTCAATCTACGGTATGGATGACTACGAACAAGAAACTTACGATGCCTAGTGTACGCAGTCTTTTGCCCATGTTTCAATTGGGTATAACTTGTGTTTTCTTCACATATAGGACATGCATAATGACCCTTCACACTATACCCACTCAAGTTACCATATGCTGAAAAATCATTTATTGTGCAAAATAACATTGCACGCATGCTAAATTTTTCTTCACGATATGCATCAAAGACCTCCACTCCTGTGTCCCACAACATTTTCAAGTCATCAATCAATGGACTAAGATACACATCAATGTCATTTCCTGGTTGTCGGGGACCTGATATCATCATAGACAACATAATATATTTTCTCTTCATGCATAGCCAAGGAGGCAAATTATAAATGACCAACAAAACTGGCCATGAACTGTGTTTACTACTTAAGTTCCCATAAGGATTCATGCCATCTGTAGCTAAACCAATTCTTAAGTTTCTTGACTCTGCACCAAATTCTGGAAATGTTTCATCAATCATCCTCCATTGCGGAGAATCAGCTGGATGTCGAAGAAAGTTGTCACATTTTCTACCATTTTCATGCCATGGGAGGTTTTTTGCATCCTCTTTAATGGCAAACAATATTTTAAACCTAGGTATTATTGGCAAATACCATAAGACCTTAGCAGGGGGACCCTCTATTTCTTCCTCACCACTACTTCCATCAGTTTTCTTTTTGAACCGCGACAATCCACATGTGGGACACACTTTCAGTGTAGCAAAATCATTTGTATACAATATGCAATCATTAGAGCACGCGTGTATCTTCTTATACTCCAAACCCATCGGACATAGTATCTTTTTTGCCTCATAGTTGCGATTAGGTAACGTATTATCTTCTGGAAGCATCTCCTTCAATAACTCCAACAATTCTGTGAAACTTTTATCAGTCCAGCCATTTCTTGCTTTTAAATTAAACAATTTTAAAGTTGCTGATAATCTTGTAAACATACTGCATCCTGGGTACAATGGTTGCTCAAAATCAGACTTTAAGGTATCATACACATGTGCTCTTTCAAAATTTTCTTCACCAACATCACGTATCATCTCTTCTAAGTTATCGTCCATCCCTTCAAAATTTTCAGTTATTGACACTGTTGGAATGTCTAATATTTCTCCGTGCCATGTCCATACTATATAACTCTTCACAATACCATATATAAACAGGTGATCACGTATTTCTCCAACTTCTTGACGTATCTGATTCAAACATCGAACACATGAACAATAATATGCCCCTTTGATGGGTTTCCCATTTTCTCTTGCAAATTGTAAGAACTCTTCAACTCCATTTCTGTACTCTTGACTAATGCGACTTGCATTCATCCAACTTCGATTCCTTATCTATATATTAACACAAATTAACTATTGACTCAGTTATTCATAATTTTTCTAACCTAAACTACAAACCTAAAAAATTGATAATAATTTCGAATAAAATCCATAAATATTTCTACTAATACGATGGTAAACTAAAGGTCAATCCTAAAAAAGTCAATATTTAATGCATCTGGAACAGCCCGTACCGAAATCAAAACGGGCCGTTCCAGATCAACAATTTACGAAGCCAGTAATTTAAGGAGAACGACCCGTTCTACAAGGAGAACGACCTGTTCTCCTTGGAGAACTGCCAGTTCTGCATGGAGAACGGCCCGTTCTCCAAGGAGAACGACCCGTTCTGCATGGAGAACGGGCCATTTTCCATGCAGAACGGGCCGTTCCAGAGGAACAAATAGCAAAAAAAAAACAAAAAAATTACGTGGACAACCAACTAACCTCAAACGACCAACGTGCAGACACTTAGAGACTTGGATACGTTGAATGTAGCAATAAACGATGTGGGAGACTCAGAAATTCAGAGGATTTCGTATAAACGGTGAGCGCGGGAATGGAAAATGATAAGTTGGGGGAATATAGTGGAATTATTACGTCGGATTATGCTGCTCAGACGTAAATTTACGTCGGCCTTAGGGGGGTCCGACGTAAATTTACGTCGGACTAGGGTGGGCCCGACGTAAATTTACGTCGGAATAGAGGGGCCAGACGTAAATTACCTAATTTACTTCGGACTACGAGAGGTCCGACGTAAATTAGTCTCCACTTATTTACGAAACTTCCACCGCGTTTTTACAACGTCGGTGTTTGTGGTTTGCGACGTAAATTGGGTGACGTAAATACCCTTTTTTGCACTAGTGTTTGTACTCTACAATGATGTTAGGTAGTAAATAATAATAATCATAACTAGTTAGTGCTCCAACCCTCTTCACGTTCTTTTGAACGTCTTTCATTTTCGTTTTCATCTCAAGATTGAATACATTGTCGTATAAAGCTTCCAACCCCCTTTATATTCTAATATTGTGTCTCTTTCTAAGGTTTACATTGACACTTCATAGAGTTGCCATAGTCCCTCCTTTTAAGAGTAACCATAAACACTTTTTTCCTAAGCACACATCACGTCCTTTTTCCATACTTGTCCATCATCGTCCTTCGACGGTCTTGGTGAGCAAAGGGAATCATATATCGTGACTTAACTTTCATCTTACAAGTTTATTTTGTAAGATTGAGTTAATCCTATAATTTACTATTCTAAGTTAGTATCAGATTACTGTTGAGTTTTCGTTGAAGTTAGTTTTTCTTCTTGTTACAATTTCTTATAATTCTAACTACGGACTCGAACACGAAAAATAAACTGGTCATACAAGTAGTAAATCGAGATCGTATCCACAAGGACTAGTTCAGGTAAAATAAGCATTTAATGACTATTAGTGACTAAAGAATGATTCCAATTTTTTATAGGTTGTGATGCATGTAAAGGTAAGTATTATAAATCACTGAAGTCTTAAATTTAGAAAACAGTTTATATGTGTGGAAGGGGTAGAAAATGATATTGTGAATTTGTGAGATTGTGGGGGTTAGATGTCACCAAACTTCACTCTGATGGATTATTGTTCTCTTATTGCATCCATTGTTCAATCAACCCAAAAGTCTACTCAAACTTAATCCCTTAGAGCAAGAACCTAGGGGAATATATTGAATATCAATCCATTGAGTATCCAATATATGAACCTGCATTACAGGTTAGGGTTTAGGACTACTATTGGGTCAAGCTCCATCCTTAGATACATTTCTCACTAGGTATTTTGTTTCAGAGCTAGTTTCAAAGGCTATTTTCCAATACCCCAAGACCCTATATCAAGCAATGGAGAATCAATCCAAAGCAATCATTAATAATAGAAACATAACACAACAATAAATGAAATAAGCATATATCATTAATAGGATGAAGATTACACAAGAGTTCAGTTGGTTACATCTAACCCCACAAAATATTGGGTAGAACGACTCAAAACAATGAAGGTAAAACAAAAAATAGAGATGGAAGAAAAGATGGAAGAATCGAAGAAAAGACCAACACACAGCACGGTCCCAAGCACCGGGAATCCCTTCCACAGCTCCTAGAAGTCGCTCTATGTGTGAATGAGGAAGGAAGCCTCGAAGATTTGATCAAATACAAGCTGAATGAGTCAGGATAGGGTTTACACGCTCGGCGCGTTATACTTCGTTCCCGGCACAGTGTCTTCCAGAGAGTCAGGATATAGTTGCTCTCTGTCTCGAAGCACGCCTAGCGCAATAATGAGTTGCAAAGAATGTTGCTCTCTGCCTTGAGCAAGCTCGACGCAGGTACTCTCGTGTCCGACATGAGCTACCTTCTCCTACTCCTTGGCTCTTTCAAATTCCAATCCCATGGGTCTTCAACTTCAATTCTTCAACTCAATACCTGGACAAAAAATGAGGTGTATCAAGGTATTCTCAGATAATTTTTGGGTTAGTTATATCTGCACAAAATTGAATCAAAAGATAACAATTATATTGCAAGAGTGCATGGAGTGGGTGGAATTGTTTAATAATTCATATCCGAAAATAAGTATAAATGAGGCTTAACAATTACTCATCATTACCAAACACAATAGTGCTAAACTTGAAGGGGTGTATTGGGAAAAATAGAACAACTCTCACCTTGCAAGTTCTACATCTTTTAAGAAATAAGATAATTAAAAAAATAAGAAAAAATTCAAGTCTCACATTGACTATAGATAAAATAATTAATTAAGAGATAAAATAATTAAAAAAATAAAGAAATTAAAGAATATATAAATAGATGACAACTCTCA
This sequence comes from Cajanus cajan, assembly GCF_000230855.2. Classification (NCBI taxonomy): domain Eukaryota; kingdom Viridiplantae; phylum Streptophyta; class Magnoliopsida; order Fabales; family Fabaceae; genus Cajanus; species Cajanus cajan. Next base: position 13,701,092 of record NC_138517.1, on the reverse strand, counting down.
TCTTACAAATTTCACATGAGATAAGATAATTAAAAAAGTATTATTAAACATTTCTTAAACTTTTAGTAGCAAGAGCAAAAAATATTAAATTCCTGTAAAAAAAATGTCACAAAAACTTATATTTTTTTTAACTATTATAAGGATCTTTACCAGCATGCAGAATAATTGTCAATAAATGTTTTAGCGACATTGCATATAATGATTAATGTGAAAATGCTAATAAAAGATTTTGTAACAATTTTTATTATTACTAAAAGTTATATTAAATGTCATTAAAAATTTATTTTGTTGTAGTGAACGACTACAATTAATAAATTAAGACTTGAACTACAATATCGTGAGAATTTCACCATTTACATTCTATTTTCATTTTTTTAGATTAAAAGTTATTAATCGTTTTGATATGTGTTATATATTTTCTATTGCAAAATAAATATTTTGTAATTTGTCACGCACACACATATACATATATATATATATATATATATATATAAAGTCATGATTTTAGTCTCTAAAAAAAATCATTTCTATACACTAGTGGAATTTTTTTTAAAAATAAGTTATTTTTTATTTTTAAAATTAATTATTTAACCAATTTTTATAAATCATGACTTTTAAAATCAATTGTTATCGATTTTAAAAGTTATGACTTTTAAAATCGATTATTTAATAATTGACGACTTTTAAGATCAATTATCTAATAACTGATCTTAAAAATTTAACTTTTTATAAAAATATTATTTTCATCTCTCAAATACATCACTACAATTTTTTTTTTTTGTTAATAATAACAGTGAGACATCATTAATCAATAACTTGTAACGATGATATCCATCAATGGCCACAACTCCATTGCTTCCATCCGTATCTTTTCTACATATCAATTCAAAATTCACATGCATATTGTAAATTAAATTATTCTTACAATATTAACCAAACTATGTGTAAAAGACAATAGGTCAATCATCTCATTCCCATACATCTCATTTTCTTTTCACGTGTATCTTTTAAATAAAATAAAAAATAAAAAACTACATATATAATATATATACTTGGATAATCTTGGGAGAAGGTATCCTATATTCCTTTACCACTTGCTTGTCGCACCTTCCAACTATATACTTACATGCATCAGGAGCACAACATAATTAAGATAATATCTAATAAGTAAAATGAACAAATAAACATTATACCTTTTAGAAATAAATACTTGTATTATTTTTCTCTTGTCTAAGTGAACAATATAATGTGCGTTCTAAATTTTAGAGTATCCCATGTGCAGAAAACATTTAAACTTTATTTCAAATCTTTACTTTTTTTTTCTGGCACCTTGAGTTATCATATCATTAAACTTTTTAATTTCTATTTTAAAAAATACACATTACACCATTAATTTATAAAGTTATTTATTCAACAAGTACACTAGATTCCTTGCCACCAAACTAAGTATAGAAAAGCATGATGCCAAAGCAAAAATACTTGCGAGTGGATGAAGTATAGTGCGACTCATGTAAGCAACTAAATTTAGACATAGCAAAATTTAGACAATGCACTGATGATAATTAATTAATTTAAATTGGTTATTTCATACCCGGGCAGAAGGGGCACTGGTGTGGCAAAGAGGACAGTAGAAACAGCTCCCATAAGCACAAATGCAATTGAGACCCTTTTGGTGCTTGGAAAAAGCCTCTAATCCACCTTGTCTTTTTCAACTTCCTTGCTTTTAATTTCAATCTTGATATTGAATCCATAGTTTTCTCAATACCTTTGTGGAACTAGCAACACAGAAGAGTCCAAGAGAAAGCTGAGAGGCAACACTTGATCCATGAAAGGGGAGTAGGATTTATGGAATGAAATTGGGCAAAACCTTGAGGAAATTAAAGTGGAAAGGAGCTTGTTAATATCAAATTTTGTAGTTTCAAGCAACTAATATGTCACTTTGCTAAGTTGGCTTAGCCTAATCATCTTGAAGTAGTAAATGACGCCTTATAGAACTTGATACTATTCATGTCACCCTCTTGCTTGGCCTGAGAATTCTCAAGAGCTTGTCATCATAATTATCATATACTTATCTCATCATTGTGATTGTTTCTTTTAATTGTCTTTCTCCTGCTCAGTATATGTAAAATAACCCTATGAGAAACAATGAAAATTGTCATCAGTGTTAGAAACAGAAACCTTTCTGTGATATATTATTACACAATTTTTGTCGTAAAATTTACCAAAAGATTAAACAAAAATTGTTGTATTATTATCTAAGAAATGTTTTTATTTTCTATAGCAAATAAAAGAAATAGATTATAAAAAATATAATTTATTTGTTTTGTGCATATGAAGAAATAGAAGAAAAAAATCCTAAATGATCAGAAGATAACTAAAAAATCCTAAAAATAACCAAACAATGGATAACTAGTAAACAACAAAGTAGAAAATCCTAAAAACCCTAAGCCAATAGAGTTTGTTATTTATTTGAAATTCATTTCTACTATGAATCTGTTTTATGTTTAATTTTGCATTTTCTACATAAAAGAGTTGATTAATTATTTGAAATTCACTTTTACAACGAGTCCTTTTTCGTACTATTTATCCACACCAATTTTAGACATTTTTTACAAAAAAATCTATAAAAATTATTGTTATATTTCAAATCTTTGTAAATATAAAGCAAAATAGTTCTTAAATTTATTTTTTCACTCAAATTGTCATATTAAAAAATATAAAAGTATATTTGTACAAATTTTTTTGAAACTGCAAAGTTCATGAATAATGTAATTACTCTCATGTGCACAATGCACATTATCTATTTATTTATTTTGAAAACTACCATACCATACTAATTATTAGGTATTGTAAAATGATGTTTTGAATGTCTATTCATATCCCTCTTATTGAACATATATAAAAATATCAAAAACAATTCAATAAGAATAATTTCTTAGTTAGCAAAAGTTGAGAAGAAAGACTGTCCTATTTCAAAAGTAACACCTACAAAAGAATTCAAACAGGATAATTGTGAAAATTGAACCTATCAATTAAAAAGTGATTTTTATTGTATAAATATCTTTACATCATTCATATTGGCACCAATTACGGGGATCATTGGTATACATCTTCACAATGTCAATTTTGAACTTAATTGAGTAAAATTTTGATGACATACACTCTACTTCCTATATAAATATTGACTTTGATCTTATTTTGACTTTATGTAAAATAAAGCTTAGTTTGATTCACAACTTCTCAGTGAGTTCCTAGATAAGTTAATCAAGTTGCTCATCATACTTTAACAAGAGTGTATAGATTTGATGCTTGTCCACAATTAGTCATGTACTCATATTATCAATTCTATTATGGTTAATGAAATGATATAATCATCTTGAAATAAAATGTGTACATTACATTATTTTGTGATTTCCTTTTTGATGAATGACGAAATACTATGTTTCTTTTATATATTAACATTTTATCAATAACAAAAATATATTCTAAAATTTTTAAAATCCAAAATGATTTCAATGTGTAATTAGTTTTACACATCTTTTAACAATCAGTATATATTATCATTAAGGATGGAAATAAAATAGGTCTTAAACAAAGACCTATGACCTGATCTCTTTAAAATATGATCTATTTAATAAAAAAGTTAAATTTAATTTTTTAAAAAAATCTATTTATATAAAAAGGTCAAGTTTAAACTTATAAAAAAACATGTTAACCTTGATAGGTTAGCCTATTTATTTATATAATATAATACAAAAATTAATATATATTATTAAAAATATAAATAAATAAATAAATTTATAAAATAAAAATAAATTATCAATATTTAAAATATTTTTTATACAATTATTTTTTCATTATATATTTATATATTTATGGTTTGTGCATGAGTGTGCATCAACATACATAGTTACGCATGAATTGCTCTTTCAATAGAAAATAATTTAATTTTTTTCTATATTTTTTAAAATTTAATATTATTAAATAAAATATATTTTAAAAATAATTTTGTTAATTTAAAAAAATTAAGTTTATTGACCTAATTAACTAATAATTCAAATAGATTTTTAAATAAGTTAATAGGTTGAGCCAGACTTTAAAAAGGTCAGACCAGACTTGTAAAAAAAAATTTCATAATAAATATAATAAGTCAAACTTATATTTTAATTTTGTAGAACAGACACAACCTATATATTTAAAGCCTGACTTGACTTGATTTAATTATCATCCCTAATTATCATAAAGAAACTTATGCATTTTTGAATGAAAATATTGACTTATATTTTAATAAATTGAATTGCATTTTTATATTTTATTTCTTCCAATATGTAACAATTGTATACCATTATATTTTCAATATATTTTCATATACTTCTCCTATACAACATATAATTGAGGATAAATGTTTAATTAATTTAAATTATGAACAAGAATTTAATTGTGCAACAAATATTTAATTTTTCAGCCTAATTATTGTTGATAGACATAATATAAGCTAAATTATGAATATTTTTAAAAAAATCTTAAATATTGATTGTGATTCAATTTCTAAGTTAAATTTAATTAAAAAAATACCTCACCCTATCAAATTGACATGAATATTTTAAGACTTCACTTAATAAAAGTAAATGTAAAGAAAAATAAATAAAGAATCACGTACCAAAAATACTATAATTAAATAAATAATACATAAAAAAAAATAGGTTAAAAAAACATATGAAAACAAAAAATATTGAAAATAAAAATAAAAATAAATTGAATGTGATTTAAAAACGTGCATATGAAAATTAACTTATTTCAAAAGAAATACCTACAAAAGAATTGAAAAAAATAAATTGTGAAGATTGATCCTACTAATTAAAAATTATTTTTATCATATAAATATCTGAGATGTTCTCAAGTTAATATATTATTATTATTATTATTTGTTTCGATTAATACATTAGAGTATTTTATGATTTTATTTGTGATGAAGTGCAATTTATGTTTGTTTCATATATTAACCTTTTATCAATGATGAAAATATTATAAAGGTTTTGAAAATCTAAATAAAGGTTTCAATGTGTAAGTATTTATACACATCTGTTGACTATCAATATATTATCATAAACAAACTTTACGTTTTTAAACAAAAATAATAAGACTTGACATTTTAATAAATTCAATTACACTTTTATATTTTATGTCAACAAGACACAGTTGTCATCTATTAGATTTTTAAAGTATTTGTCTATATTTTCCTATATAACATATAATTGAAGATAAATATTCAATTATCTTAAATAATAAACGAGAATCTAATTAAAAGACAAATATTTAATTTTTCAGCCTAGTGTTACTAGGCTTAATATAAATTAAGTTATGAATGTTTTAAAAATATGTTAAATATCAGTTGTGATTGAATTTATAATTTAAATTTAATAAAAGTGCATTTCACATTTTCAAATTGACATGAATATTTGAAAGTTTCAATTAATAAAAATAAACGTAAAGAAAAGTAAATAAATAATCAATTATAAAAAATGTTATGATTAAATAAAGAAGATAAATAAAGAATACATAAAAGAGAAAATTAGTTAAAAAAATATGAAGACAAAAAATATTGACAATAATTATAAAAATAAATTGAATTTGATTAAAAAAACGTGCATTTGAAGAAGTAAAAAATTTCAAATTCAAAATCATTATAATAATAACACATAGAATATAATAGAGAAAAACTTACTTTCAATTATCAATTATAATTTATATTTTTTTGTTAAAAATATTTATAAATAAGGTCAATTAAAATTGTTATAATATGATTAGTTTTTTTCTGTCATGAACACTATTCACAACCTGTTTCAAGATGATTGTTTTTTTTATTTATAATATTTATTGATTAAAGACATCTTTAAAATTATAAAATTTGTATTTGGTTAAATTTTTTATTGTTTTAAAAAATACTATTTTTTATATAATATTAATGTGTCATTTATTTAATTAAAAATAAAGTAATTATGAAGTCAATATTTTGTTTAATAATAAAAATTTATTAGTCACAATATAAAAAAGCTATTGAAATATTTGTATTATTTAAAATATTCGAGATTATTATAATATTTTTATTAAATAAATAAATAAAATAAAAGTCATTCACTTTTATTCTTTCTCCTGGGAACTCACCAGTCACACTATTCAAGAACGTTTTTTGCACTCTGCAAAGACGTTATTAGCTAGTAAATGATAATTATGACTATCGTATTTACTGTTCTACACTTTCTAATTCAAAAACAGCTTTTCATTTGAATCCATTTGTTCTACTTAGGAACTGGGCACTCCACTGTAGAATTCTCAAGCCAAATAACCATGGTATTTTTTACATAACTTCTTCCCTCAAATAATTTTTAACTATTCATTTGTTGATATTGCATGATAAAAAGAATACTTAAAAAAAATTTATTATCACTCAAGGTTATTAATATCTCTTTTACCATAAAAATCTGCATGTCAAGTATTTATTTCGTGAGCCAGACATCAATAAAAAAAAAAAAAAAAAAAAAGTTGGTAGAAAAAATTGGAGGGGCTGAGCTTACATAAAAGCAAAATGGAAAGACGACAAAAACAGGTCGGGTGAGATGCCCTAGCTTGTTTTACTTTTCTGAAACATACCTTACGTGTATATTCAAAGTCTGATACTGGTCCCTACTCTGCAAGACATTAGCTGGTAATAGTGATATTTACTGCACCACGCATTATAATTCAAAAGCATCTGTTCACGTGAATCCATCGATTCTATTTTGTAACTGGTTTTTCGCTCTAGAATCAGATCTGCTGAATCCTCAAGCCAAGCCAAGGTGGTATTTTTGACATAACCTCTTCCTTGAATAGTTTTTAGCTCTTCACTTGTTGATATTGCATGATAAACAAGATATTTGATTTTTTTTGTCTTTTTAGATTATCACTCAAGGTTATCAATAGAAGGAACAGAAAAAGAAGGGAAGTTGGTGGGGAAGATGGAGAGGCTAAGCTTATGTAGAAGAAATAGGAGAGATGACAAAGACAGGTTGAGTGAGTTGCCTAACAACTTGCTGCTTCACATTATGAGTTTTATGGAGACAAGGGATGCTATTCAAACTTGTGTTTTGGCTAAAAGATGGAAGAACCTGTGCAAACGTCTCAATAATCTCTCTTTCAATTTCGAGTATAGCAGAAGCCGTAACAATTTTCAAGATTTTGTATACTGGACTTTGTTTAGACGAGATCACTCAATTTCATTGCTGAAGCTTCGGATATATTCTTATTTCTCCTGTTACAGACAGCTTGAACTCTTATACTGTGTCATGGAATATGCTGCCATGCACAATGTCCAGCACTTGGACATAGATATGGACGTAGATATAGAATTAATTGGTCGTTTCAGCTTTGAGTTTGACCCTTTTGTTTATTTCTATCCATCTTTGACAACTCTACGGCTTTCTGGGGATATATTTTGCCCTACTCCTACTCTAAAACTCCCTAAAATTCTCAAGTCACCTGTTTCATTAGAAACCTTGCGTCTCGTCTATGTATCTTTTACTACAAGTGAGAATAACATCGCTGATCCATTTTCAAATTGTAACTTTTTGAATACCTTGGTCCTTGTCCTATGTTCTTTGGACAAGGATGAGAATGATAAATTCTTTCACATATCTAATTCTAATCTCTCCAATTTGGTACTGGTTGGCTCTACATGTGATGTTTTCAAAATTGTCCTTTCTACTCCAAATCTTAGATCTCTCACTCTCAACCAAATCTGTTCTGATCGAATTTCCTTTGCATGTAACCTCTTATTTCTTGAAGAAATAATTATTGACTCCTGTCTGTATAATCCTGTTTGCTCCATCTGGCTAGATGTGTTCAGTAATGTTAAGAAGATGACTATCACTACCTGTACCCTTGATACTGTACTAGATGTAAGTTTTTATCATGTTAATTTTTAATTTTTATTTATGTATTAATTTTTGTTTTAATAATCTTTATATTACATTATATTCTTTGTAATATATCTCTAGTGCACTGTAATTGTGTAGGATCTAGCAGGTCTTGAAATAAGAATTACTCAATCTCCTCGCTTTGCTAGATTGGAGTCACTGATCGTGAAAAAGGATCCATGCATGGAATTTTCTGATGTAAAAGTGAATCGGATACTGAAGTATATACTTCAGAACTCTCCATTAGCTAGGGTTGATCTCGTGAAGAATGGAAAGTTATATCCCTATTCCATTCTTAATTATAGGTAAGTATTTTTTACAAATTATGTTTTTGCTTTATTTTATTTTTTATTTTTTCCTTCAAGCTTTATCTGTGCAGCAACAAATTATAAGATTTTATATGGTGATTGACATATTTACATCGTTTATTATGTGTTTTCATATATGTTTTACTTCGATAGATGAAAATTGTGTATTTTAAGAAATAATCTGTGTCGAATGTGTTTGAAAAATGTGTTTATCATTTCTTTTGACATGTTTAGAAAATGTTATGCTTGGAATCTCTATATGGATGTTTTTAACATATTATATTTATTAAGTTTTTTCTCTTAATTTTCTGATTTTTGTCTCCCATGTTCTCTTTTAATTATTACCAATAATTATTTGCAATATTGTGAGTGTTTTATTTTTATTTATATTCTTTATTCATTTTTGTACGTTGTTATACTATTAGATTTAACATGTGAAAATTATAAATTTAGGAAATTATCATTGTAGGGAATGGGGGGTGACAAATAAAGTATTTTTATTAATAGAAGGTTACACTTATTGTTGGTGATGCAGGAATAACATTGATAATATACATGGTTTTGTATGGAGATAAAATTGGATGAAATAAAGAGACATGATTAAATAATACTATTTATAAGGCCAGTACATAGGGAAGAATTAATAGGGAACATCATTGAAGTCTTTGTAAGACTAGTTTCTCTACATACTCCAAAACAGAAATGAGATTCTACATTATTATTGAAGGAAATAGACGTGTTTATTGAAAATGCATGGTTAATATGCTAAATTTTTTTTCAAATAATTTTATAAATATAAATTTGGATGGCGGACTTAGATCTTAAAAATGTCCAAAACCGGGAATGCAAATCAACACAAGATAATTCACCAAAAAAGAGAGAGATGGAATTACAGTCATACATGCCAAAAATGTGTGTAAAGTTAATTAAATTAAGTTTATAAGTTAAGTACAGTATTCATTTACTATCTGGATCTGTCGATTCCACCAATAGTTGATTAGTTGTAAAATATTAATTGAAAATTTACAGTCTTTTGCAATTGTTTTTTCTGTATTGTTATAATTAAATAATGTGTCAATTCCATATTTTATGCGCTTGTAAGCATTTTATTAATTGAGTTTTTCGGTATATTTAGGCATCCGTGAAAGAAATGCAGCACTGGGAAAATTTAAGTTCAAGAGGAGGTCGAAGAGTAACACAGATAGAAATGAGGACAAGGGAATGATCGTGAGAACTGAATTTGTTCTGCTTCTTATGACGAAATTTAATAGTTTAATTAATCTTTATGTTTTGTATGAGTTCATACATTGACATCCTATTATAGCTTATTGTGTTGTTGTGAGTTTCTTGTTTATCTCCTTTTAGAATTTAGTTTGTTGTTTTGAATGAATTAAAACTCTTATGTTATCGTTGTTTTGAATGATGTGCTTGAGCTTATTATTATGTTTCAAATCTTTTTTTTTTTCTTCTTTTATTTGGTCTTTACAACGAAAATAGAGAAGTACTCACAAAGTATTAATGCGTAAATGTCTAACTTGATAATAGATTTTGCTGATTCACTACAAGAAAATTGTCATATAGTGACACATATCTTATAGTGACACAATACGTGTCACTAAAAATTACTTTTACTAATACAATAAATATAATATATGTTGGTATATATATTGTTAAAATGTGTAGGTATAGACTATAATGACACTCAAAATATGTTGTTAAATCTTATTCAAAATCAACACTAAAATTGTATGTAACTATATGTCAAATAGGTGTATATACCTACATATATTATATCTATAGTGACACTTTTCGTATATCACTATATGGAAAATTTTTTATAGGAATTGTAGAATGAATAAGATAAATGCTAATAACTACACCAATTGCGTAGGATGTTATTTCAAATATACTGTTTATTATTAATAAAAAAAAATACAAATGTATGTAAGTTTTATTCTTTATATTAAGTCATGTTTGATATAATTTCATAGTTCAAGGTTTTTTAACGGGTGAATTAAATTATAATTTTCAAGGATTTTAAAAGATTTATTTATTAATATTTTATTTTGTGCAATGTAAATACATGTTTTGAGTCATTATCATTTAAGTTATCTTTTTTTATTAATTATATTATTTTTTTAAAAAATTATATTACCCTTTGAAATTTTATAAAATCTTTTTAAATCTTACAAATTCTTATTATATAAATTCATTGAACATATTACAAAATATTTTATAAAAGTTTTTTAAAAGAAATTCATCAATATTCTTTATGTTAATAATAATGCATTTTTCCTTCACATGTTCCAATTTCTTATAATGTTCACATTTTAGTCTATTTCCTGTTTTGTTTTGTGAGTGATTAATCCTTTGCTCAATATTCTTTGTGTTCCTATAAACAAATGTAGCAACCTAAATATTTGGGCTCTTAAGGTGATCGTTAATTGCTTTTCCTCCTTGAAACTGTTGGGTATGTCTCGGACAAGCTGGAAAATGGCTACCTAGTCAGAATTTGTAAACTGACTACTCTGTAACAATCATCAAGTCTCATAGTCTCATTAAAAATCATAGCTACCTTTTTGTTTCACACTTACTAATCAACTCTGTTCTTGCGTAGAAACACTCTTCTTGTCGTTCTTCCTTCTTCGCCTTCAGGGTCCTTGGTGCCGACCGAATACTGTCTCGAAGGGGTGGGGAGGGTACCTGCAAAGGCACTCCAACGATCAAGTGAGTATTCGGTATAGAGCAATAAGTGCTTTTATATTGGATAATAACGTACCTCATTTATGTCACATCACTTGTGTATTTATAGTGACACAATTGGGCCTGGTGGGCCTTCAGTCTTGGGAGATGAGTAACACTTGAGTTAACCTTAATCTCTTCTTAATCTGTCATAATAATTAATGCATAATAAGCATCTAACTTGCCGCGTGTTCTTTGTTCTGTCCTTTGTTGAAGTCTTCGGCTAGGCACAAGGCCGAAAGGGTGTTCGGCCTACAATAAGGCCGAGGAGGTGTTCGGCCTAGGTCAAGGCTGAAGAGGTGTTCGGCCTAGGTCAAGGCCGAGGAGGTGTTCGTCCAAGATCAAGGCCGAGGAAGGGATATTTGGCTCGTCCTTGATTGGGGTGTTCGGCTGATCCGAAGACCGAGGGGGTGTTCGGCCTATGTCCATGCCGAGAAGGTGTTTGGCTCAGCTTAACCCCGAGAGGTTTTGTTGGGTGTTCACTTCTAGAGGTAAGGGAGTCCTGGGGTACTCCTTTGGCCGGGATCCGAAGGGGTTGTGTCTTTGTCGGCTCGGGCACCCCTTTCGGCCTATTGTTTGACCGAATGGGTGCTAACTGGTGTCTTTGTCGGTTCGGACACCCCTTTCGACCTATTATCTGACCGAAGGGGTGCCTACTGGTACACTACCCCCCAAGCCCAAGGATGAAAGACGTAGGAGTTTTGTGTGTTGAAATGGTTCGGGGTTTTTTAGGGTTTTAATTTGGGGGAGACATGTTCTTCGAGAGGTGTGTCGTTTTGATAGTGACCGTTGCATGCCATGGCCGCCTTTGGGTTCCGTGCCCTAGGGTTGTGTCTTTTCGCCTTCAGGGGCATTTATTACGAGGCTTTTGGGTTGCCGTGCCTGGTCTATATAAGTTGTTGGGGTGGGGCTCCATTCTTCACGCCTTCTCTACACTTCCCCAGTATCCACTCTTCTCTGAGCCGAATACACCCCAAAGGTTGGTGTTTTTCTTTTTGTCTTTGTTCCATTTTTGTGATAATGGCCACCGAAGGTGTCACATTGTCGTCTGGGTCCTCGGCCAGTGGTAGGGTGTCGGCGCAAGATGTTGAAGCCGAGATGTTAGCATTTAACGCTGAAGTGGAGATAGTTGGGGGTCCAAATGGGTCGGGACCGGAGCATAGTGGGGAGACAGGGAGTTCATCCGGGTCGGAATTGCCTGACGCCGACATGAGTCCTAGGGATTATAGGCAAAAGTACCCTCCGTGTGACATCCCCGGGTACGATTGGGTCGATGGTGAGGTAGCGGCATATTTCTCTCGTTTTCATGAGAGGGCTGCCGTGATACATCTTCTCGGTCTCTGCACGATGGGTCGATGGGAAGGTTGGGATCCTTACCCTATTATGTTGCGTCGATGCCGGACCGAAGGCCCAGGGGAGCTTGATCTGGTTTTTCTGGCGAAGTGGGAGGATCAGGGAGATTTCTTCTACATGTACGAGTGTTTTTTCCGAGAGCTAGGGATGTCGCTCCCTTTCGATGAATTTCAGATGGGGGTCCTTCGTGTGTTGAATGTGGCCCCGACCCATATGCACCCGAACGCGTGGGCTTATATGCAAGCGTTTCGGGTGCTATGTAAATATCATTACATAGAGCCAACTGTAGGTTTGTTTTTACATTTTTTCTGAACGCATCCGTCTAATAAGACTGTGAGGTGGCTGTCTTTGATTCAGAATCCCGACCGACCGCTATTGACACCCTTCATGTCATCCTTTAAGGGTTTCAAGTCTGGGTTTGTGAAAGTAATCATAGACCCCGTTGCCGGCTGGAGTTATTTTTACGATGCCGAGCAGAAACCCCTTTTTCCTTTTTATTGGTCCCGGCAGCCTCGGAAATACGATGACTTTCCGGAGGATATGATGACCGATGCCGAGTTGTCGGCTTTAGACGTTCTTAAGGGATTGTCGAAGTGCATCCCCTCTCGGTTTCTGGTGCTGCTGCCCAAATCGCAACAAGGTTTGGGACTGTCGTACCGGCAATTGATGAGGAGCAAAGCCCCAGCCGGGACCTCTACCGAGGATCATTGTAGTGTGGCCATTGACCGACAACCTCAAGCCACAGATGCTCCTCGGCCAACGCCTCCTGTCATCGCCCTTCTCGATCCAAAGAGCAAAAAGAGAAAGGACAAAGGGAAGAGGAAGACCGATGCCGCAGGTACAGAAGCCTCTCGGCCCAAGCAACGAAGGGTTGAGGGTCCTTCCACGGATTTGGCCATTCCTTCGGCCATCGTTGCTAAGGACTTCCTATCGGAGGAGATCAGGCCGGCCCGAATGATGTCATCCGACCTGCTGTCGGCCCGAAGGCATGTTATGCTCGATGCGGCTACTCCTTCGGCTCGATGGGAGATGGCGTGCGAATTGCACGTGAGGGCCACCGCCATATTTCGGAAGATGGCTTTAGAGCCGATGGGCGACATGCACAATCTCTAGAAGAGCCTAGAGGACACTAAATCGGCTCTGCAATAATCCCTTTCGGCACAAGAGGCTTTATCTGGTGAAAAGGCGTCGTTGGAGGCCGAGGTGGCTCGATGGAAGGAAGCGTATGGGGGTTGGAGGGTCGAGTTATGGCGGTAGAAGATGCCGAGCGAATGCAGGTCGAGGAGGTGAAGGAACTCCAGGCTGAGGTGGATCGGGTGAAGGTCGAAGCCGATACTGCCATGGCAACCTTCCGGGCTGAATGTGAAAGCAAGATCGTGAAGGAGCATGAGGAAGGGTTTTGGCACGCAGTTCGGCCAGCCAATCATTTCGGCACCTTTCCCCTGAACTTTTCGTTCGAGCTGAGTAAAGACTTCTTTCAAGGGGAGTTTATGGATTTTGCTAATGCGCCGGATGACATGGAGCCGGATGAAGGTGCACCCCCCCGCTCGGCCCCTGTGGAGGATCCGGGGACAACCTTGAATGAAGATGAAGAAACCGAGGAGACCACCCATGCGGATTGAAGGGTGTTGGTGTCTTGCTTTTTGATTATACATCTGTTTTGTCAATGATGTATAGGTATAGGGGTCTTTTTGCTTTTTGATTCTTTTGGGCCGTTTGAGCCATACTTTGTTTGTACTTTTCGGCCAATAGTGCCGCTTTGACCTCAGTCTTAATGAATTCGTTCTTCCCTTCTATTCATATCTACTTTGTTCCTGTACACTTTAACTGTGATCGATTTAGCATTAAAGATCGAAGTGGCTAGGATCTGTGTTGTAGAAATTTTCTTCCAAGTTTTTCTCTGGCCGAAAGGGTGCCGATGGGTGTCCTTTTTGGTGGGCAAAGCGATTTTGTTCTATTTTGGCCAAGTAAAGGAGTACTCGGCTGAAATGCGATAATTTTAACTTCGGTTGAGGAAGTTCCTGAGGAAGTAAACTTTGGTCCCCCTTAGTCGAACAATAGGTAAAGGGATAAGGTTTCTTCCTTGGCCGAGACGGTCTCGTAGATTCCGTTCGACTTTGGCAGGTAAAGAATGTTCTACCTTTGCCGATAGGATGTTTCGGGAGGGGTTCGATTCATTCAACCTTGGTCGAGTGAGAGTTCTCGGGAGGGATTATCTCATTTAGCCTTGGCCGAGGTGATGTCTCGGCAGGGATTATTTGATTCATCCTTGGCCGAGAGGAGGATTCTCGGGAGGGGTTATTTCATTCAACCTTGGCCGAGAGGATGTCTCGGGAGGGATTATTTGATTCAACCTTGACCGAGAAGATATCTCAGGAGGGATTATTTGATTCATCCTTGGCCGAGAGGAGGATTCTCGGGAGGGAATTGTTTATTCAACCTTGACCGAGCGAGGGTGCTTGGGAGGGAATTGTTATTTCAACCTTGGCCGAAATGGTACTCGGGAGGGAGTGAATTTTTCATCCTTGGCCGAGATGGTACCCGGGAGGGAAGTGTTTATATCAACCTTGGTCGAGCTAGAGCGCTCGGGAGGGATTATTTGATTCATCCTTGGTCGAGAGGAGGATTCTTGGGCGGGAATTGTTTATTCAACCTTAACCGAGTGAGGGTGCTCGGGAGGGAATTGTTATTTCAACCTTGGCCGAGATGGTACTCGGGATGGATTGAGTTTTTCATCCTTGGCCGAGATGGTACCCGGGAGGGAAGTGTTTATATCAACCTTGGCCGAGCTAGATCGCTCGGGAGGGATTCAGTTATTTGACTTGGGATTTAACATTGTAGATAAAAATTTTTTGAGAACAAGCTTGTTTCATTGATATGGTGCCTCGTTAAAAACCTTTTCTCAGAAAAACCTCTTTCCTTACTTTTTTAAGAGGATAAAACCTTAGAGAAGGAAAAGAGTGCACCGAAACATTTATATGGTGTTTGCTCAACTAAAATAATGCTTTAAGTGTGTTGCATTCCATGTTCGTGGGATAGCTTTTCCTGTGAGTTCTTCCAACTTGTATGCTCCGTTTTGCAAATGGTGCATTACGCGATAGGGACCATCCCAGTTTGGTGCTAGCTTTTCGTGAGCCTTGTCCTTTCTTGCTTCGCCTGTGACTCGCCATACTAAATCTCTAGGCTGAAATTCTCGTGGCTTAACCTTGGTTTGATATTTTCTGGTTGACCTAGTCCGGTAGGCCTCCATGTGGATGAGTGTCTGGTCACGAGCTTCGTCGACCAGATCCAGTTCTACGTTGAGGGCTTGTTCATTAGTTCCTTGATCAAACTGCGTCTGTCTTAAAGAAGGTTCTCCGACTTCTACTGGAATCATGGCATCTGTGCCATAGGTTAGCCGGAAGGGGGTCTCTCTAGTTGAGGTTTGCGGAGTACACCAGTAAGCCCATAGGATTTCTGGTAGGCAATCAGGCCACGTCCCCTTTGCTTGTTCGAGTCGTCGCTTCAGTTCCTTAAGTATGACCTTATTGGCCGCCTCCGCTTGCCCATTTGTTTGGGGGTGCTCCACTAAAGTCATTTTGTGCTTAATCCCCAATCCGGAAAGAAAATCGTTGAAGCGACGATCAGTGAATTGTAACCCATTATCTGTGATTAGAGCGTAGGGGATTCCGAAACGAGTTATGACATTCTTCCAGAAGAACTTCTGCACGTTATTGGCCATGATGGTGGCTAATGCTTCCGCCTCGATCCATTTAGTGAAATGGTCAATGGCCACAATGAGAAACTTTAGTTGGCCTTTTGCGGGTGGGAATGGTCCCAAGATATCCATGCCCCATGTAGAGAATGGCCAAGGGGTGATGATGGAGTGCAACTCCTCTGGAGGTTGATGTGTCAAGGGTCCATGCTGTTGACAGGGTTTGCATTGCTGGACAAACTTGGTGCAGTCTGCTACTAATGTCGGCCAATAGTATCCTGCTCGGATGAACTTTGTTGCAAGAGTGCGGCTTCCCAAGTGAGTTTCACATATGCCTTCGTGGATTTCTCGAATCACATAGTGCGCCTGTTCCGGTGTCAAGCATTTTAGCAAGGGCGACGAGATTCCCCTCTTGAACAAGTCTCCTGCGATCAGGGTGTATCGGGCCGCCGTTGTTCTCATCTTCTTTGCCTCTAGGGGGTTGGTAGGCAATGATCCAGTTTCAAGGTATTCAATTATTCCGGTCGTCCAATTGGGTGTCCCTTGTTGAACCTGTAAGCACTCCATTCCCTTGACACTGGGCGTTTGCAGTTCTTGTTGTATGATACTGCGCAAGTGGCCGGTCTTTTTGCTGCTTGCCAACCTGGCCAATTGGTCGGCTCTCATGTTGAGCCCCCGAGGCGTGTGCTCAACGTGGACTTCTTCAAAGTTGTCCTTCAGCTTTTGAAAAGCATGGAAGTATAAAAGTAACGTTGGTTCTTTGGTTTGAAAGGTGCCGTTGACCTGGCCTGTTACCACTTGAGAATCGCTCCAACACTTGATCTTGTTAACGCCTAGTTCATTTGCTAGCCTTAAACTATCAAGAAGAGCCTCGTATTCGGCTTGATTGTTGGAGGCTTTGAAACCGAATCGTAATGATTGCTCGATCACAACTTCCCCAGGGCCATCTAAAATGATGCCAGCACCGCTGCCTCGTTGGTTTGATGACCCGTCAACATGCAGGGTCCAAGTGTGGGACATGGGGAGCATTTGCGGTGTGAATTCATTCACGAAGTCGGCCATGCTTTGTGCCTTGATGGGTCCTCTTGGTTCGAAACGAATATCAAATTGTGAGAGTTCAATGGACCAGGCGACCATTCGCCCTGCCAACTCTGGCTTCCGCAAAACCTTGGTTATAGGGTTGTCAGTTCGGACAACTATCCGATGGCTCTGGAAATAGTGTCGAAGGCGCCTATCAGTGTGTACCAGGGCTAACACCGTTTTCTCGAGATGTTGATACCTTGTTTCGGCGTCTTGCAGTACTCGGCTGACGAAGTATATCGACACTTGTTCTATTTTTTCTTGCACTAACACAGTGCTGATGGCTTTGTCTGAAGCCGAAAGATATACTATCATGTCTAACTGGGGATCCGGTTTGGCTAATAAAGGTAGAGCTGCTAGTATTGTTTTGAAGTCTTGGAAGGCTGACTCACATTCGTCAGTCCACTTGAATTTGGTGGCTTTCTTCAGTAGAGACATAATGGGTCTGGATTTATCTGCCATGCAAGGCAGGAATCGAGCTAGGGAGGCGATGCGTCCGACCAAACGCTGCACTTCTTTTACATTAAGAGGGCTTCTCATATTGATGATGGCCTGGCACTTGTCGGGGTTGGCTTCTATGCCTCTTTTTGACAAATTGAAGCCTAGAAATTTTCCACCGGCCACCCCGAACGTACACTTGGTCGGGTTCAATCGCATGTGGTGCCGCCTTACTTCGTCAAAAATTGTGTGGAGGTCTTTCAGGTGGTCGGCAGCGGAGTTGGACTTGATCACCATATCGTCCACATAGACTTCCAAGCACGCTCCAATCTGTCGACGAAAAATCTTGTCCATGAGGCGCTGGTAAGTCGCCCTTGCGTTCCTCAAGCCAAAAGGCATTACCCTATAACAAAAGTTGGCCGAATCCGTGATAAACGCGGTTTTTTCTTCATCCGGGGGATACATAGGTATTTGATTATACCTCGAATATGCGTCCAGGAAACTCAACCTCTGATCGCCGGCCGCTCCGTCGACCAATGTATCGATGTGGGGCAAAGGGTAAGCGTCTTTCGGGCATGCTTTGTTCAGGTCCGTGTAATCTGTACACATCCGCTACTTTCCATTCGACTTCTTAACCATCACCACGTTGGCCAACCAAGTGGAGTACTTGACTTCCCTTATGAATCTTGCTTGGAGCAATTTGGTGGTCTCTTCTTTTATTGCCTGGGCCCTCTCTCCACCCATTTTTCTCTTCTTTTGAGCGACGGGCTTGGCGTCTCGACATATTGAGAGTCGGTGGCAATGGAAACTTGGATCGATGCCCGGTATGTCCGCTGCAGTCCAGGCGAATAAATCCGAGTACTTACGTAGAACTTGCTTAATGTCCTTAGCCTCTATTGCAGATAGTTGAGAGCTCAAAAAAGTGACTTGGTCTTCATTCTTTCCAAGTTGGAACGGAACCGTTGTTTCAATAGGCTCGACCCTATCTTCATCATCCATCCTTGGATCAAGTTCTAGGCCTTCAGCTAACTTCTGTTGGCCAGCATCGCCTATAACGTTGACATCTCATCTCGGCTTTGGAGTTGGTTGTATTTTCAAACTGGCGAAGTAACATTCGCGTGCTATTTTCTAATCAACGTGCACGGTGATAACGGTCCCTTCTTCTGATGGAAACTTCATGGCCAAATGTGGGGTAGATACGATGGCTCGGAGCTTATTCAGAGAGGGTCTGCCCAACAGAATGTTGTACGAGGTGTTGGCATGCACAACCACGTAGCGCACTTTGATTCATCTACGATGGTCGTCCCCGAAGTAAGTATACAGGTCTATCATCCCTCGGGTGTCTACACGTTCACCCGAAAACCCCACCAAAGGCTCATTGTAAGGTGTCAACTCTTGTTCCGGAATGCCCAGTTGCTCGAACGTCTTCCAGTATAAGATGTCCGCCGAACTACCCTGATCGACCAGGGTCTTCTTCACGATGCAGTTAATGATCTCTACGCTGATGACCATGGGGTCATCTTGCGCCGGGTCAATGCCTTGGAAATCCTGGTTAGTGAACGTTATAGGGGGCATACGAATAGGGGATGCCCGTCCTATAGCGTTTACTGACTTGATGGCCCTTAAGTGTCTCTTCCAGGCCGAAGATGAGCTTCCTCCTCCTGCAAAGCCTCCGACAATGGTGTTTATCACTCGCCAGGGCTGATTACGCTCTCGCTGGTCACTTCTGTCTTGAGACCTACTGCGCTCACGAGGTCGGTTCCTTGGAGGTGCCCGATCTCGGTTATCCCTTCTATATTCCCCTCTTCCGGATCGGTGGTCGTTCCTTCGGTTGTCTGTCGTTCGAATGAAGTTTTGAAGGTGGCCGGCCTTGACGAGATCTTCAATACGGTCCCGAAGGGCAGAGCACTCTTCCGTGGTGTGTCCCCTATTCCGATGGAATTGGCATGCTTTCGTCTTATCAGCGTGAGGTGGGGTCATAGCTCTTCGGCGAACAGCTAGGACTTCTGTGGCCAAGGCTTGCTCCAACACTTTAGCCCTGCTGGTATTGAGCGGTGTATATTGCATATACCTTTGCCCCCTGTTGTTCCTTTCTCGATCAGATGTATCTCGAGGGCGAGATCTTGGAGGGTGCTCCTTCTCAGCTTCTTTCTTCCCGAGGGAGAAGTCGGGCCGGTTTTGGTTTCTGAACTCGGCCAGTTCCTCCATCTGCATGTACTTGGTGGCCCTTTGCCTAAGGTCATCCAGGTCTCTGGGTGGTTTTTTGCATAAGCTATTCACAAAAGGACCCAGCCTCAACGCCGTGGTGAGATGGTGCATTGCCACCGCAGGGTCCAGATTTCGGATGGACAAGGTCACTTTTCCGAACCTTTCCATAAATGTTCTGAGGGGTTCCTTCTTTTCTTGACGGATGTTGACTAACGCGATTGAGGTTAGTTGGTGAGGGCGGCTCGTGGCGAATTGTATTACGAAACGGGATGACAAGGTTGTGAATGAATCAACCGATCCGGGGGGGAGCCGCGTGAACCAATTGAGTGCTGGTCCTTTCAATGAAGTTGGAAAGACTTTACACATGATTGCATCGTCATCGGTGTACAGACCGACCTTGGTGACGAACGTGTCGAGGTGTTCCTCTGGGTTAGCCGTACCGTTATACTTTTCCAGGGCCATGTTTTTCCAATTGTCAGGTAAGCGGGCTCCGGCGATGTCCGGGGTGAATGGAGTCCTCCCTTGTCGGCGTTGCTGATCGAGAGTAGTAGTTGTCACTCCTGTTGGGGGCTTAGGATCCCTTGTTTCTTTGTACCATCCCGACGAGTCCCCATGATCCCGAGTGGATTGTGTGTTGGGGATGTCGTGGGATGGATGCCACGACCGGTTGTCGCTTCTGAGCTCGGCGTTTTCCTTTCTCAAGACCGACAACTCATGGGCATCCTTTTCTCGGAGCCTTTTGAGTTCCATCATTTCGGCCTTCAGTTGTTCGATGGCCGATGACGGGTTTGGTTGTTGAGATCGGTCCACATACGATTCTTCCATCTCGTCCTCATTCTGGTTAGTTTGTCGCCTGATGGTGTCTCGGGGCATCCCGTAGGGGTAGTCGGTTGCGTTCTCCTGCTGACTCCTTGTGGTAACCATCTTGCTTCAGGGTCGAGAACTGTTTTGGTTTCGCCCCATGGTGGGCGCCAAAATGTTCCTGCGTAGAAACACTCCTCTTGTCATTCTTCCTTCTTTGCCTTCAGGGTCCTTGGTGCCGACCGAATACGGTCTCGAAGGGGTGGGGAGGGTACCTACAAAGGCACTCCAACGATCAAGTGAGTATTCGATATAGAGCAATAAGTTCTTTTATATTGGATAATAACGTACCTCATTTATGTCACATCACCTGTGTATTTATAGTGACACAATTGGGCCTGGTGGGCCTTCAGTCTTGGGAGATGGGTAACACTTGAGTTAACCTTAATCTCTTCTTAATCTGTCATAATAATTAATGCATAATAAGCATCTAACTTGCCGCGTGTTCTTTGTTCTGTCCTTTGTTGAAGTCTTCGGCTAGGCACAAGGCCGAAAGGGTGTTCGGCGTACAATAAGGCTGAGGAGGTGTTCGGCCTAGGTCAAGGCCGAAGAGGTGTTCGGCCCAGGTCAAGGCCGAGGAGGTGTTCGTCCAAGATCAAGACCGAGGAAGGGATATTTGGCTCGTCCTTGATTGGGGTGTTCGGCTGATCCGAAGACCGAGGGGGTGTTCGACCTATGTCCATGCCGAGAAGGTGTTCGGCTCAGCTTAACACCGAGAGGTTTTGTTGGGTGTTCACTTCTAGAGGTAAGGGAGTCCTGGGGTACTCCTTTGGCCGGGATCCGAAGGGGTTGTGTCTTTGTCAGCTCGGGCACCCCTTTCGGCCTATTGTCTGACCGAATGGGTGCTAACTGGTGTCTTTGTCGGTACGGACACCCCTTTCGGCCTATTGTCTGACCGAAGGGGTGCCTATTGGTACAAACTCCTTTGTAGATCCACAAGTACATTAAGTAACCTTCGAATAGATATTAAGTTCATCCCATACTCCTTTCAATTTGGTGTAGTACGTTGAAACAAAGAGTGTTCCCTGTTATGATCGATCAATTTCTCATTTCAACGCATGAACATGAGGGGAATTTCCTTGCAAATATCTTTCCACTATATCTTTCTACATATCATTAGTGTGTCTCATAGAAGGCAAAACTATCACGAAGATCAATCTTTAACAAGTTAAAAATCCACGAGACTACCATTGAGTTGCATCTGATGCAATCTTGCTTTAAGCACTCGATTTTGGTTTAACAAGTTTAAAACCCATCTTTGTTCTTGGCACGAAGGGCATTGATCATGGCCCTTTACCATGTTGAGTAATTTGCACCATTGAGAGGACAAGATATCATGGCACTCCTTGGGTTGTTTAATAGGTTGAGATAATAAGGTGATGAAAGGCCTCATCTATCTATAGTGTTTTGGACTAAAAATTTGAATCTGAATACTTCTGCATACATATTCAAAAAGTATTCAATATTTTTTAATTTGTTTTTTTTCACTTTTTTTCATTGATACTTCTAGATATGTATCTGAAAAATATTTTAAAGTTTTTTATGGTTATGTTTTTTTCATGTTGTGTAAGTAATTGAAATGCATACTCCTTTATTCATTATTTGAAAAAAATAAAATGGATTCAAAGGGGTAAAAGATTTAGTTTATGTGCATTTCAAGCTTCAACTTTTATCAATGAAAGATGAAAGGCATAAAAAAAGTGAGACTAGGTTGTGGGATAATGGTAGAATATACATCTTCCACTTGATAATGGTGTTAGACTTCTTTAATTGGTAGAGTTATCTCTTAATGAACTCAACTTTAAAACTATTTTATTTTTTCTAGATAATGATGGTAATAGGGGAGAAAAGAGAGGTACAATAAGCACTCACTTAAAAAAAATACTATTTAACAACCAACAAAATTCATCACTATTTCATGTATTTCAATCGCTATTAGAGTTAGCAACCGGAAAATTTCGTTGCAAAAAGCCTAGTCGTTGTTGGTAATAGCGACCAAAATTTTGTTCAGCACTACTTAGTGACTAAATACAGACGTAGCTATATAAAACATATCCATTGCTATAATATTGGTTGTTGAGCTTGTATGACTAACTTGGCGACCAAAAAATATGGTTGCAATTTAAGTTGCTATATAATATTTTTAAAAAATAAATAATGGTCATTTAAATTTGGTCGCTGATTTGGTCACCAAAACAATCACTAATTTGTTTGGTTGCCATTTTTGTCACTAAAAAAATAAAATTTTAGTTTTAATTTTTCTTCCTAATCATACAGATGGTCACTAGCTAATTCAGTAGCAAATTAATTTGTAAATTTGTTACTAAATTTATTAGTCTCTAATTTGGTCTCTAATTTTAACCCCTATATTTTTTTTTTGAATTAAGAGCATAATTTTAGACCTATTAATAATTATAACAAAATATTTGTCATCAAAATATTAATTTCACAATTTAAAATACTAAACAATAACATACTAAATGTTCTCCCATAACATCTCATCAATGTCAAACCAATAAGTCAAATATGATGCACTAAAAACATAACAATAATATAAAAAGTTAGAACATCAACAAAGTAAATCTGAAATACAACCACAAAAGCTAAAACAAGTAAATTAAAGGAGCATAATCAAAGGTCTTCTACTATATCCCAAGAGCATCATCAACATTGTGTTTAGGAATATTTGTAATAGTACTTGGTAAAGGAGAGGCTAGCCTTAAAGGCTCAATCTGGAGGTGTCATAGAATATATTGCATCTACTCATCATGTTGTCGTATATGCACTTCCAATTGTTTTTCCTTTGCTTCTTTTGCAGCAAGCTCAACATTTAATTTAGCTATCCTATTTTGCATTTCCTTTATCACCCCTATAGTGACTGGTGATGTTTGGAACATACAAGACTGGGGATGTGTGGAGCGAATGAAGTCATCAGCCAATCCAACAAGCTCATACAAGTTTCCATTCACATCCTTCTTAACAACCTGTAAATAAACTTCATTATCACTGATAAAGGTAGAAGTAGAGCCCTATGTGCCTTCGTTTGTGGCTTGTTGCTTGACCTCATTTAAATGTTACTTATATTTCTCCTTCACCAAATAATGTCAAATATTTTTTGCTTATCCTATTTGAATTCCAAAACTATCTATATTAATATGAGCATCACCATATGAACCATCAACAACATCAATATTCTATTCCTGATGATAAAGAACTTTCATTTGATGTAACATTTACAACATATGCATCCCACAAGACAATAATGACATTAAACAAAAACTATTTCAACCAAATAAAAAAAAACATAAAGAGAAAGGGATATGCATCTCACAAGACAATCATGACACTAAACACAAACTATTTGAACCAACTAAAAATCATCAAGAAAGTGGAGACAACTATATATACAACATTATTAGCTTTCTTAAACCAAATTATAATCCATAAGAAGTTTGATATCTATGCACTAAACCACGTAGTTGAGAAATTAAAGTTCTCTTATATTTATTTATAATAATCTAAAATTAAATTTGATATTTAAAAATATATATTCATTGTTTTACTACACATTACTTAATTACTTGGGTTTTTGTCTTCTTTTTTTACTTTTTTTTGGAGTTTCACTAATTTGATATCTAGCTCTATGGTTCTATTTAAAACTCTATGTCAATAGTATACTACATAATGTTTGTTTCTAATGTGATGAAAGCAATTACTATATGAGATCATGCATGTTAATTAGTAATGTTGTCACAATTTGTCTCTTTCACACACTTTCATTCTACAATATACAATACACACATGCACACAAAGCCAACCAATATATATTTTTTATAATTTTGATAGTGTTGCAAATGTTTACTTAAAAAGGCTAACTTACAACAATATCGTAAACTCTATCATTGACCCATTCTCTAGTCTTCAACTTCTTTATCTTTTCCACCAATTCCGTAAGGGGTCGACAAAGCTCCTTAGTCTTTAAAAATTTAAATATTAGTCGATATACTCCTTAAATCAATCAATTATATTATACTTAAACAAATTAAATAGAAATGAAAATATGATTAATAAACTTTCCAACTTCTCAAAGTGAGCTCCAGCAGATATAGAGCCACTAGTGTAGGTTATTACTCCATTCTCAACAGCTCAAATTTCCATTTTTCAAAAGAATTGATCCCTTGTGCTCAAAAGCCTTTCTTATAGCCCGACCATGTTGTGGATCCCACTTATACTCTTTCTGCATGAAAAATAAATTAGGATTAACACTAAACACAACGCACAACAAATTTTAAATAGAACCAAGATTAATTACCTGAAACTCTTTAAACCACCTATTTCGAATTGATTCATCTACAACTTTCCAAGTGGGTCATGCTCCCTCAAATTTTTGCTTGAAGATCCCTAAGATGACATCATTAATTAACTTAATATATTTATTCATCTTAAATCTAAGATATAAAATTTAAAAAATGTATTTATCCTTGTTTTATTTTCTAATTATCAACCATTAATAAAATACTAATTTAAAATCTTATCTAATTATATCATAATATTTTCATATTAAATTTAAAATCAGATATTAGTTATACAAAAATATCAAGATCATATAGTAAATTGTCAATAAGATTCTAGTTAAATAATTTAAAATAATTAATTTTTCAACTATATTATTTTTAAATAATGTATTCCAAAGCTAATCAATTTTTTATATATTAATTATTAGTAAAATTTAATAACTTTAAATTTATATTACTGAAAAAAATTTATCCGTCGAAAATATAAATTTTCTGACGGATTTGTATCCGTCAGAAATTATTCGTCGGTAATTTGCATTTTTCTTGTAGTGGAAGTAGGTGTATTATGAATTGATTCTCCTACAAAGGTGGGAATTGGTTCTCCTTGAACCGTAGGAAGTGGGTTTCTTGTGATTTAAATATCAAATTATGAAAAGTTTTTTAGCAATTTAATTGACAAAGGGAATTAATTTACATAAAATTTTAACTTGGAAGACTAAAATTTCATATAGGACCAAAATTTTGAATATAAAATATTACAGGGACCAAAAGTATAATTTAGTCATATACTTGATCTTGCTTGTATATACTTTTTAAATTAAAACTTTAGTTTAGTTTTTTTAATTTCCTGCAACATAAAGTTAGCGATTGAAATTATTCGGTTGCTATTATTAAGATGTGTGGCAACCAATTTCATATTCGGTTGCTATTATTGAATTTTTTTCTCTTGAATTATGTTCGGTCATATTAGACATTAATATCATTTTGTAGCCAGCGAAGCATCATTGGTTGCTATTTATATTTAAAAAATTCATATTTAGCAACTAATACTCAGTTGGTCGCTAACATATTTAAATTCAATAACAATTCGGTCACGATTTTGGTCACAAAATTTAATTATAAAAAACTATTTAAACAACGACGCGTTTAGTGATTGAATGTCTTGCCACTGATTATTTTAGTCGTTATTTCGATCGTTATGGAAATGTAATGACCAAATATTAAATCGGTCGTTGATTTAGTTGCAGATGAGATACTAATTATTTTTTGTCGTTAAATTTGATCATTATTTCACTTTTTTGTAGTGACTGCTGTAGTAGATAGTAATTTAGTAATGATGCTTTTAAGTTGTAGTTCATTATATATAACCAATACTAATTTTAAGGAATTTGCACACACACCCCTTTCGAATATAATTCCATAATTTAATCCACACACACAGCCCATATAATTCTATTATTTAAGGAATCAAAAACCTTCCTAATATAATTCCATAATGTAAGAAATGACATAACTAGGGATAGACATGATATGGTAGCACATAATGAAGAATATATGCTAAAATTATAATTTTGTAATATGAACATGTATATCTCTAGTATTTATAATTAAGTAACCCATAGATCACTTTACTTGTTATGAGTTTATTTGAACTTAATAAAATTATGCTAATATATAAATTTATACCAATAACATAATTAAAAATATGTTGTTATATATAGATTCGAGATGTTCTTATGATTTCTTTACTATGTAATTCAAATTTACTTAAAGGCAACGATGCCAAAAGCAATTTTTAAATCTCAAGCTAAACCAAATTTTAATAAATTATGATGATGTATCACACAAACATAAAAATAAAAAATAAAAACTATTGAATCTTATGTTTATTAATTGACCTTCTTATCTAAATTCTAATTATTTCTTGATGCAATCCAATATTTTATTGTCCTTAATCAACCAATACTTAGTGCAAGATAACTTTTGTATCGAAATTATTTTGATCGATAAGGTCAACTTTTTTTTTTCTCTCTTACGTAACTCTTTTTTCACACCCACAAAGAGAATTCTTCACTCTTATATTTAATTATCAGCCAGAGTTAATTTATATACATAATGATTACTTTTAGTTAATTATTTTTAACTTCTGGTTGCACTGCACTTCATTTGTTTACAACCTTTTTAGTTTCTGTCCAACTATGTTTTTATTCTTAAATAATCACTTTCCTACTAATAGTCATACACCTCATATTATAGCTTTGGTATACTATATATTCTAATTGATTTTTACTTGATTTCAAAGCTTTATGTTCCTTTTATCTTGTTTTTATTCCATATGATGCAATATGCATTACAAATTCATTTATGCGACATCCGAGTACACACACATATATATGTGCAATTAATATTCATGTATAATCGTTCAAAGGCTAATACTTATATGAGAGTATAAAATATTTTATACACATGATATATGTCACACATATAAAGCTTTATACATAATTTCATCTTATAGGCTTATCATGTACTCATGTCATTCACATAACACATCATTAAGATGTTAATATCATATCACATATTATTATCTTCTATCACATATTTGGCTCAATTAACATATAATTCATGGGTACAAACATCTCAAACACACATAACTTATAGCACATAAAATAGTTTATCAAACAACATCTCAAACACAATTTTAGCCTTTAACATTTCTCACATATCTTACGGACACAAAGTCCCAAACATAAGGTTTTACAAATATAATTTCACACTCATAATTCATCACATAGTCACATCATTCACATTACATATATATCACATAACTCCTTTATATAATTTGCTCAATAACTCAGACACAAACATCTCAAATCACATCATGCATAACTATCTCATATGACATAATGTATAACCATTGCATATCATATATATGAATTATTCATGTCATGTTTACATCATATCATGCATGTCACGTAGAAACATCTCATATCACATATAAACACAACCTCACACACAAATTCTCACAACATAATTTTGTATTTTCATCATAACTCATTAATTCACAAATATCTCATCTCATTCTTTTTCTTTATTAACCATTGATATAAGTTTATCAAAACATTCATAAGATTAAATTCTTAAAGGGTAAAAAATTCACTATTACAACTCACAAACTATCTCTTCTTATCTCAATCTCCTACGACATTATGAGGCATAAACATGATATATCAAGTTATACTTATGAAATCAAGTTGATATCAATTTTGTTAGAAAGCTTATATAATTATATAAAACTCTTATGTTGACTTCAAGTTTTGATTCTTTCGTCTACTATTTTTAAAAATACAAAATCGTAATGTTTCATACTAGATTTGACAATTTGACCTCTACTAATTAAATTGACCATAATTTGACTTGTAGGCCTACTTTCAAGGTTATTCTAGCAAAATTTGAAAGTTAACATTTAAGACTACAACTTTCATGAAGATCACAAAAAATAATTTGACCGTCTACTCACTTAATTAAACAAGTCAATCATTCGTTTAAGCAAGGTTAACTCGCTTGGAGCAAGCATTAAATGAAGTCAATTTACTCAAAGATATCTAAAATTCGATTGAAGCAAACAACTACCAAAATCTCTCTGGCAAGACTTGCTTGAACGAGCCTAAGGTTGCTTAAAGCTAGTCTAAGGTCATTTCAAGCGAGTTACAAATAGTTCATAACCTAATATTATATTATTCATAGGTTTCTAACATTCTCTATACTATTTCTTAACACCTTCAATCCAAATCCAATTGATATGATGTCAAATTAAAGCTTATTGGTGTGTACAATTAAGTTATCAATTACTGAAATTCACAAGTTCATACCAATTTTCTCACAACAAAACTTTTTAACAATTAAATGAATAACAAATTATATTTAAATTTTTTTTTTAGTTTCAATAAGATCAGAAACTAAATTAACAAGAACGATATACATTTTCAAATTTAACCACTTAGTCTCTCTCTCTTTTTATATATATATATAATCTGTACAATATATAACTAAATAATCAACTCATCACTCTATTTAATTATGCATGATGAATTTATTTGATCTTAATAGAACTGTTGCCAATATATAACCATTGCTAACATTTAAACTCATACCAAGGTTAAAAAAAATAAAATGTTGCTAATATATAGATTCATGATGTTCTTAGAAATCTCGACGTTATTGTTCAATTTACTTAAATGCAATAATACCAAAAGCAACAAATAAATT
Organism: Cajanus cajan; assembly: GCF_000230855.2. NCBI lineage: Eukaryota > Viridiplantae > Streptophyta > Magnoliopsida > Fabales > Fabaceae > Cajanus > Cajanus cajan. The sequence continues at coordinate 13,671,895 of NC_138517.1, read as the reverse complement.
TTGACCTTAACCAGATTTTAATGAATTATCATGATATATCACACGAACAAAAAAAAAAAAGACATCATAGAATATTATGTTTATTAATTGGCATTCCTATCTAAAACACCAAGTATTATAAAGGTTTGTTGAATGACAGAGTTGGCATAGTATATATATAGAATTTTACATTTGAATTTTAGTGTCTTCCTTAAAATTTTTTTAAAAAGTTCTTATTTATAATATGTTAATAATTTTTTTAATAGATAAATATAGTTATATAAATAATTCATTAATGATAATTTTTTATTAACCAAAAGTGTGATACTTATGTTGTTTTTGACATAGAAGAAAGAAAATAAAATAGAAAAGAGGAGAAATAATTAAGAAATAATGTAAAAACTAAAATTGTTTGCTATAAGAAAATTAGGGGGGGAAAGTGAAGAAAAGATGAATTTTTAATTAATTTACATTAAATGAAATAAAAAATCAAATTAAATAATTTTTAATATTATATATATATATATAACATAATCGCATATGTTATAAAATATACTCGTGAAAAAGAAAAATTGCAACGAATAAATAGTAACATGCATTTGAACAGTAACATCTATGAAAATCTCTTCATTTTCGCGAAATTGATTTAGTAGGGACCCTTTTAATTTTATATATTTATTTATTTATGCTCATACTCCTCTCTCTTTTTACACCCAACACTTCTACACACTTCCAACCTCTTTCCTCCACCCTTCCCTTGCACCAAACGGGATGTTAAGTATCTTATAATGTAATATTTAAATCTTCAATCGCTTAATAAGTGATCTAATAGAAATTTAAAAGGATAGAGATGAATTATGTGAATTAAAAGATAAAAAATAAAAATATATGTTTAAAGAAGAGGTACGATGACAATTGTGAATTATAAGTAAATTTTAAAGTTGAAGTTTCAACCCTCTAATATGGGAGGATTGTGTGCAAAAATAAGAGACTTAAAAAGTTAAATTATGAAACTAACATCAAACTCGTGGCTCTCTTTATTTTAGCTCATGTTTCCGTAGCAAAGCTTAAGCTCTGTTGTTAAGCATGTCTGTTGAACAACAAACTCTGTTACTAAAAATTATCATTTTCAACTATAGTATCATGGTAATGTAATATACAACTATTACAGAAAAGAGCTATAGCAGCATAATGGATTATACCGCTAAATTATTTAAAAATAATAATTCTATTACGTATATGTGAAAACATAAAAAAGAGAATTAAAACGGTATTTTTATATTATTTATTTTTATATTAATTTTTTTTACCAATTTCATAACATTTTTCTTAAATTATCTTTGTTAAAAATTCTAAAAGTTAATAGTGCATTTTAAACATTATGCAAAAGAATGATATTTTAGAGAAGTAGTTGAGATTTATTTATATTTAAAAATAAAAAATTATATATTTCTTTTCTTCTTATAATATAAAAAAAGAGTATAATTCAGTAATATTAGTTAATTTTTTTAATAAATGTAAATCAATTTATTTATTATTGTTTATAAGTCTATTTGGATAAATTTCACCATAAAAACACATCTAAAAGAAAAGAAAATGATATAAAATCTTGCATAAGTTAAAATTGACTCGTGCATAAATTAATTTTTAGAAATCTTCTTTTATTAGTTTTTTCAAAATTTGATTTTTAACTTATTTATAAGTTAATTTTTTCTTGAGGAGTTAATTTTGTTTTTCTAACTCTTTTTTTAACTATAGAAATGTTTCTAGAAAAAAATTATTCAAACTTCTAGAAAAAATTATTCAAATATATACTATATATAAGATGAGGGTGAATATTTTGATAAGCTACTTTAATGGGACATAAAAATACTTACTATATTGAGCTTTCCACTCTAAAACTTAGTTTTCTTAAAAACAATAATTTTTGCGATTGTCACCAACTCTCCTCTACATATAATCTTTCTTTTCTTGAAGAAATAGATATTCGCACCCATTCTTATATGTAATCTCCTTTTATCTTAAGTTTGTTGGAACTGTTTTCTAATGTAAAGAAAATGGCATATGCTCATTGATACCCAAAGTTTATTTAAATGTTAGTTTATTTTTTTTATTGTTTGCTTTCTTTTTTACATTTAAATTGTTTTTTTATTTGTTTTCTTTTTTATGGCCAAATATTTGGCTTTTAATATTTTTACATATTTGAATACCCACTGTAACGTGTTTTCAATTAATTCTAATTTTGTAGGCTGTAATAAATGATGGTTCAGCGGAAACTCAACCTCTATGCTTTGTTGGATTAGAGTCATTGAAAGTGAAAGTGGATGAATTGTCCTATGCATATGATGAAGTAATCAAGGTTGTGCAGGTTTTTTATTTTTTTTTTCTTTTTATAATTAGTATTAATATAAAATATCTATCGTTTTACAAAATTTGTTAAATTTTTTTATTAAAATTTAGATTTAAAATATATAAGACCTTGTACAATTGTGTGCAAAATATTTGATAAAATAATAAAAATATCATATTCTTCTTATCAATAAATCTATCATAAAAACAAGTGTAAAACACAATCTTAATAAAACACTCAAACCCTTTTCTTATTTACATGAAAGAGAGAAATAAATGAAAAACAAAATAAAATTTTGCATTGCATGATTTAAAAAAATAAAATAAAATACTTTCAAAAAAATAATGTAACTAAGCATTCAGTTTTTTCTGATACAAATTTAGAAGAGTTTTTAAAATTTTATTTATTAAACATAATTTTTTTCAATACATAAATTCTCAATAATACTTAGAAACTTTTGTTTTTTTTAGAAACACTCATTTTCAAATAAAGTCAAAACAAAATTATACAAATATAACTTTATAAAAAAAAAAAAAAAGTAGACTTCTCTTTTTTATAAATACGAATTTATTAACTCCTCTTGGGAAATCACAAGTCAGAACACGGCACAGGAATGTCCATCGAGCTTTACTATGATACTCGTGAATCATACTCCACTCTGACTATTTAGTGCTCCACGCATTTAAATCCAACGTCCAACAATATTTCAAGTTTCTTTGTTACTGAGTACTTAGCTTTGCAAATAGGTTGGATTTCCAAGTCACTATGACATTAAGAAAACTATTTTTTTTTTTTTTTTAATATCTCTCATTATTGCTGTCTTCACTCACCCTCCGCATGTTGTAAATAATAAGTTTTTTTTTTTTTTCATTTTTAATATTAAAATTTTGGCCCGTTTAATATTTCATATCTGAATATCTAATGTAATAATATGTTTATAATTCATTCTAATTTTGTAGGTTCCATGGAATCTCATTTCTGTGGAAGCTGATCAACCTCCTTGTTTAGTTAGATTACTTTCATTGAAAGTTATAGCGGATGATTATTTTAGTGCAACTGATGAAGAAATAACCAGGACTGTGCAGTTTTTATTTCAGAACTCCCCATTAGACACATTTGATGATGTCTTAAGGTGTTTCATAAAATCTGTTCTTGTACTTTTTATGATGAATTTTTACAATATATATATAGTTTTCTCTTCATTTTATGATTAACATCCCTCAGTTCCTTGCTTGTGTTTTCTTACCTCAAATCTTCTACTGTATTTTGAGTGCATTTTTTATTTTGCTCCATTCTTTTTCTTAATTGGCCATGTCAAATTATTATTATTTTAATTATGATAATTGCTAGTGTTTGAATCGTTATATTTGTTATTCAAAGACATTATTAGCTAATCAAATAGGATCCAATAATAAAATCATCATATGAAATTTTTTAAGTGGATAGTTGTAAAATAAATTAGAATGGGAAATTCATTTTGAAAATGAAATTGAAGTTGAGCTTCTATAAGGAACGAAAACTGGAGTTTGTATTTGGAATATAAGATTCACGATGTACGATTTATTTACATAATAATCTATGTTTGCATATAATATTCATGTCATGTGTTTTCTTATATATTTGCTAATCTTCTGTTTCCTGGCAGATGAAGTTTCATTTTGTTTTGTGCTTTGCAAAAATTAATTTTGTTTATTATTTTTGTTAAATTGTTAGGTTTGGTGATAAAAATTCATCAAACAAGTTGAAGGTGAAGTTAATGCAGAGTGATGGAGATAGTAAGGTGGTCGAGGACGGGATCTATGATCTCATTGTTTTGTTTAGTGTAGTAGTTTCTGCTATTACGAATTATATAGATTTTAGTTCCTTTTATTTCTGAAGTTCTTTTAGATTATTAATAATTCTTAGTATGGCTGCCTAGTTTTTCTTTTTATTTTGGCTTTAATTTGTTCATAATTTTTTAATTTGAATGAATTATCAATTTTTGGTATGGTGTGAAATGTCTTACATAATTTTGTCGTTTTGTTAATGACCTGAAAAGAAGAATATTTATAATATTACTATTAGTTATTGCCCTGGAGACAACATATTTCTCTTAATAATCGTTATTGGTTTTTAGTGTTGCACTCTTTATTGTTAGGAAAACAATATAGAAAATAATTTTTTTTAAATAAGTACAGTCTTTTTTCTTTTTTTTTTTTAATACCGAAACTACCATCTTTTATTACATTACAATTAGAAATTAGAAGTTAATGCAACAAAAAATAATCATCCATTATTATCAATCTTTTATTATATTTTGATTTTTTTAAAATTTTGAAGTATGTGGCACTTGTTTTCTGCAGTGAAATTGTTTAAATAAAAAGTTAAATTATACTTTTTATCTCTTCTCTTTATTATTTTTTAAATTTTAATTTGGTCTTATTATTTTTAAATAGTTTAATTTAATTTTTTAATTTTCAAAAAGTTTAATATTATCTTTCTGTTTAAATTGATATTAATGACATGAAATTCAATAGGACAATATTGAACATTATTTTTAAAATTATATAACTAAATTGAATCATTTAAGAAGTTTAATTTTATCCCTTTTTTTAAATGTTTAATTTTATTTTTTAATTTTAAAAATATTTTAAAAAAATTTGTCTAATTTTATTAATGTTGTTGGTGTGAATTTGAACGAAAATATAATATTGAATATTTTTAAAAAATTAAAGAACAAAATTAAAATTTTAAAAATAATAAAACTAAATTAAATTTCAAAAATAAATAGAAAACCTTAAAATATAATTTATTCTTGAAAAAACTAATGACAATCGATAAATTTAGTGGTTAAAGGATTGGAATAACATCCACACTAACTTTGGTAGTGTTTGTAATTCTAATGATATAACTAAATGAGACATTTGGAGACTATATATAATTATTTAAAAATAAATTAAATTAAAAATAAATATATAGAAAAATGGAATGAAAATAAAGATAGTAAAAATTATATAATGTTAGGTTAGTAAGTGATTTGATCGAGTAGTTTGAAGTAATTATATGATACATTTGTTTTAAAAAAAATTATATACTAACTTGTATCCCCTTATTGACTAGTAATTGCTTGAGTTACTATGCTTGTCTATATATATTTTTGAGAGATGTTTGGAGAAGGTAATTAAAGTAAAATATAAAATATATATTTGTGTGTATATAATTGCATGAAGTATTTTTTTTTATACATATTTTTATTTTGAAGGGCCAGTTTGTTTTAAAAATTAGATTAAATTCCTTATCTTCATGATTCTTACATTTTAAATTATATAATTTAGTTGATATAATTTAAGATATTATATAAATTACATTTTTCTATATTAAGAGTTCGTTTTGTTTAAAAGAAAGGAGAGGTGAGAGGTTTAAATGAAGGAGAAAGAGATTGAAGGAGCTAGGTTTTTTGTTTAGTTGAAAGAAATGGAGATAATTTTTATTTTTATTTTTATTTTTATGTTGAATTCATAAGAGGAGGAGAAATATTTTAAAAAATAATATATTTTTGTATCCTAATAATTTTAAAGTTAAAAATATAAGGATATTTAAAATGTAACGTAGCAAGTTGTTTCAGAAGGCCCAAAAGTCCAGTATAGGTGATTCAGTAGCCTAGAACGGGTCGTTCCCAAACTGGAATGGGCTTTTCCAAACTACTGAATTGACCTATAAAATGTAGTTGAGAACGGGGCATTCCAAACCCTAGAACAGGCCGTTCTGGAAGGAGTACGGGCCGTTCTGGTTAGAGAACGGGTCATTCTGGATGAGTCCCAGAACGGGCCGTTCTGATTTCAGAACGGGCCGTTCTGCATGTAATTTTTGTACGTGATGAAGGGGTGCAAAACGGGCCGTTCCGATTTCGGAATAGGCCGTTCTGGCCACTTCGGAACTTCTATAAATAGGGGTTGGTGGTTGAGAAGAAAGTGAAGTTTTTAGAGAGAAGTTTTAAAGCGAAGGACTCTAGGTCTGTGAGCTCCTTTCTCTCCCAAATTTCTCTGTATGATTCTTTTTCTCCTTTAGATCACTAATGCCTTCTATTTTTTTTTTAAATTCAGATTAGGAAGCTTGCTTTGGGAGGATTGAAGTTCCGGGTTGAGCTTCGGAAGGGAATTCTACTTCTTCTCAGTTATTGGCTATTTTGAGCCAATCTTCAGGTGAGGGAAACTATAATGTAGGTTGTTTAATTTCAGGAGAGTTAGGGAAGCTTTATGCATAGTATTCTTTTGTTGAAATAGTTGAGTTGTTGGGTGCTTAGGTTGATTTATGTTGTTTATATTATGTAAGTTGACATGATATATGAATTTTAAATATGTTGTATATTGCTGAAGTTGTTTATAAAGTTGTTAAGTTGCATTAAGTTGATATTATAATGACTATCATTGTTTAATTAAGTTGTTTGCATGTTGTTAAAATTATTAAAGTTGCATAGTTGTATGATTGAATAAGAAGTTGTCAAGCTGGTATATAATGTCTATTGTTGTATTGTTGTAAGTTGTCTATTGTTGTTAAGATGTATATTGCTATAAAGTTGTTAAGATGTCTATTGCTGAAAAGTTGTATGTTGTTTAAGTTGTTAATTAAGCTGATTAAGTTGTGATGATGAGTTGTTGATCACTAGGACTAGGGGAGATGTTTTCGAAGTTTCTCATCCTATTGTGTGGATTGAGATAGTTGTGGTGCTCTGAGAGCCCAATTTGTTGAAAAACCCTCCTTGGAAAGTTGTCCCTTGGAGTGGATGTTGTGTTGTTCTCCTCTAGGACTTAGTTGATCCCGTGTGTGGGCAAGGTCGAGGCACACGTGTACAAAGCGACCACGGTATAGGGGTCAGGCCGAGCTATACTGATTACAAGCGGCCAGATGTTTATTGTTGTAAAGTTGTTATGGTGTCTATTGTTGTAAAGTTGAAAAGTTGGGGACATATGGTGAAGATATATATCCTATGTTGAGATACATAATACTAAGGTGATAAGTTGAAAGTTGTTTTAAAGTTGAATCACTTAGTACTGTGTGGACGACATGGAAATAGTCGATCCATGTCATGGTTGAATGACCAATTTGAGTAAGGTATCTAGTTAGAGATGTAGTCTTTGACTAGGTACTGGAGGGTGCGTGGTACTTGGAAGACAGTGGGTGGGCTAACTCCACATGTGGATTGGTGATGCTAGCCAAGGTCGTGGTAGGCTCATACCCAAACCCTTCTGTCCTGACAGTAGTACTGAACCTTCGAGTCTAAGTGGCACACTTGAGCAATCGCCTATTATTTTCTATACCTGGTTCTCTTCGGAGTTTCTAACACTGTTCTATACCTGACCTGGTTGAGATAGGTCAAACGCTAGATTCAGTAGGGTTTATGCCACCTAGACTGCTCAACCTCAGTTATTAGAGATCTCCTAGTTGTACATGCGTGACGAAGCATTAAATATTAAGTTGTATATTATTGTTGTTGTTGTTGTATTAAAGTTGTTTCTAAGTTGTATGAATGAGTTGGGTTTTTATGTTGAACTATATGGTCGTTTGTGATGATGATTGATATGCATTAATATCTGTCATGAGATGCATTTATTTCATGATTGTTAATATGATGAAGTGTGTGGTGTTTGGCTTCATGATTGATGGATTGTATTTTATGCATTAGTAGTATTGGATAGAGTATGATGTGACTCTATGAACATGATTGATAGTTGGATGATTGTGTGGTATAGACTATTGTCTGTACTTGTATGATTGATTTTTGAACTCTAGCTTACCCTTCTGTTTCCATGTGGTGGAACTGCGATGATCATATTTGGTATGGGAGTAGGTCAGGACTAGCTTGGAGTTGAGGTGACCGCTACGAGACGGGGAGTTTTGATCCTCGTGTTAGAGTTACCATTTTGGGTAACGATTTTGTCTGTGCTTGACCGGCACTAGAAAATATTATTTTTGGGATGACTATACATATATAGTGTTTTATTTTATAACCAGAAACTTAGTTATTGTCATTCTTATTTATACCTGTATGTATGAGTTATCCAGCTTAATATTTCTCTTAATTCACTAGTAGTAATGCGATTCCACTAAATGTAGAGACCATGGTGGGTCGTTACATAAAACATTATACTAAAGATGTTTTAAAAAATTCTCATCCTTTTAAATTTTCCAAATATTAGAGGACAGATAAAATTAGATGAGAAAAGAGGTTTTATGTCACTTCTCTATTAAAGATTGAACCAAATATGAGTAGGTTATAAAAACTTTTCTTCTCTCATTTCTTTCATTTTCCTTCGACCAAACATAAAAGATGCAAATATTATACTATCTATACATCATATGTTAAAATATAGAAAACTTACATCGTTATCCATTATTAAATTTTAAAAAGCTATCTTTGTTAATTAAAAATGTTCAGTTTTAGAATTTAAAAATCTATCAATTTTTTTAATTAAATTATTTTTTTAATGTTAAAAATCTACCAATTTATTAATTAAATATGTCCACTATTTTTTCAATTTAAAAAATCTATCAATTTATCATGTAATTGGTGAATAATGTGCTTCTTTTTGCTTAGAATAGGGTTGGAAATGAGCTGATGAGTTGAACCAAGACTCGACTTAACTCAATAATATTTGTCTTAGCTTATAGTTCGGCTTGAGTTTGATATGGACAATTTTTTTCAACTTAAACTCGATTTAATTCGAACTCATTAAGTACGATAGCGACAATGCACAAGTATAACATTTTTACTAGTGTCATATGCATGATAACATGTAGTCTATGTCCATTGCAAACACATTATAAATATACCTGTTATTGTTTATTATGTTGTGGCTGAGCTAAGTATGATGATTACTTTTAACTACGTATGCTATATAATGTTATATGTGTTGTTTATGTTTGACTAGCGGGTTTGTATTCCTATACTATGAGCTCTAGTGAGATGTTTCTCACTCTTTTTCCTTTTATGCTATTTTCTTATGATTTTTACAGGTAATCATCGTAATGATAATGAGGATGTCAGTGATGAGACTTAGTTCTCAATGTTAGATTTTACTCCTATAGGACACGTAACACCGAAAAATTAGTTAAGACTAGTTAATTACTTTGAGTAGTTTAATTTTTATTTTCATTGTAATTGTTATTTCTGCTAAATCTAATTTATGCTAATGATTTTCTCTACCTGTGTGAATCTTGAGTCTATTTATTATATTGAGATTATTCAGTTTTATATTGTATTATGACATGTGGGATAAAGGTGTCACATAAACTGTCCATGATTTTTTAAATTTTCAAAAGTTTACCCATTTATTAAGTAAATATGCACATTTTTTATTTTAAAAATCTAGAAATTTGTTAAATTAATTCATGATACTTATTATTATTGTTTTTGAAAGGCAGTTAGAAAAAAAATGTCTTCCTTAAAAACCAACCACCATCATTCTTTAATAGTGTTTAGTTTAAAGGAAAGTAAGAACTTTAATGGAATGTGAAATAGAATTTAAAATTTTGTTTAATTGAGAAGATAGTAAGGAAAGTATCGTTTTTTTTTTTTTTTATATTTGATTTACAAGAGAAAGAGATAAATTTTAAAAATTAATTTATCTTTGTATCTTTATAATTCTAAATTTTAAAACCTTTCTCTTCTTCCTAAATCTCCTGATATCGAAGGGTAAGTAAAATTAGATGGGTTTTACTCCCCTCCTAAATTGAACCCAACAAAAAGTTTACAAAAATTCATCCCCTACCTTCAATTACTGATGAATAAGTGAGACCTTAAATATGAATTTATAGTCTTATCTATTTAAAATTTGACCAAATATATTTAATTAAAAGGTAATTAAAAGTTTGAACTTAAAAACTAATATACATATTATATTATTAACAATATAATTAAATAAATAAAATTTGTAATATACAAATTAAATTATTAATATCAAATTTTATTATGTTTAAATATTTTACATTATCAAATCTTTAATGACTCTTTTTTTTCATCTTCATAATTAATTATTTAAATTATTTTAAATGAACTATAAAAAGTATTTAATTTTTTTAACAAGATTATCTTCTTTTATGTGTCTCAGTGTACATTTGTGTACACACATATATATATATATATATATATATATACATACATATATATATATACGAGTTGTCTTTCTTTTAATTTTTTTTTAAAATCTAAATTTTAATAATAATGGAAGAAGTTATTTTTTTATTACACAAATTAAAAAAAAAATTGCAAGTATATTTAAAAATATTTTTATTGGCTTATTTAAAATTATGTTAATTTTTCTATTTAACTTGTTAATATAAAATAAAAAGTTAAGTTATATTTATAAAAAAAAATGTTTAAGATAAATAATAAATTAATTTTAAACTAATTTTATAAAACAAGTATACTTAAAGTCTCCCCAAACATAAATTATCCTAACATGTCTTTGATAGCACACTATATGTGAAGGAGTTATTTATCACACTTTTTTTTTTCCAGATTTATCTCTCACTTTATTACTTTTTTAAAATCTTTGGCCAACTTACGGCGCAACGGAGTAAACCCTAATGTAAAAAAAAGTCTTTAAATATTTAACAATAATATAAATTTATATTCTTATTTTAAAAATCTCATGATTATGTTTTGCTCTCTACTACCGTTCAGTGCACCACAGACTCCAATCCAAAAAATAACATTTCTCTTGAACCGATCATCTACTCTACATTGTTACTGAATCAGCTGAATCGCCAACCGAAGATGGTATTTTTTCGATCACCCCTTACCTAGAATTGTTCTTTTGTAGCTTTTCACATTTTGATACTGTATTGTAAAGCGTAAAAGGATGCGCGAAATCTTTTATGTTTTGTGTTATCACATACATAAATTTGTTTATTACAAGCCAATATTCCTTTTGATGAAAAAAAAACCGACATGCAAACATATATAGGCCGTAGAATCTCTTTTGTGATGAACTTGATTATGAAATAGATTACAATAAATGAGAAATGTTTATTTTATGTGTGTTCATGACTCTAATAAAGATCAGTCAATACTTTTGACAGATGTGATATTTCATACATAAATCATGGTTACTATTTTTTTATTTATTTATTTTTTATTTGTTTAGTGATAAATTTTTGGAATAAAATAGATATGATTTTAAGTTGGAATCTTGCTAACTTCATTGCGACTATAATGGATTTTTCAAAAATTCTCTTTGATCTAAACGAAATTTTGAAGTATTTGTCTAATTTTTTGGTCAGACATTAGTAAAAGGAAAAGGAAAAGAAAAAGATGGAAAATTGGTGAAGACGAGGAAGCAACGAATATCAAGTAGAAGAAATTGCAAAGAAGACAGGATCAGTAACTTGCCTAAGGGTGTTTTGCTCCATATATTGAACTTAATGGAAGTGAAAACTATTTTTCAGACTTCTGTATTATCAAAACAATGGAAGGATCTTTGGAAAAGTGTCACCTATCTCTCTCTCAATTCCTCTCACTTTAGAACAGTTGCTGATTTTAACAAATTTGTGTCTCATTTTCTTTCTAATAGAGATGACTCCATTTCTCTACTTAAGCTTTTTGTTCATCTCCATCGTTGTAGTGAGCTCAAACTCCTGAATAGGATGATGAAATATGCTGTGTTGCACAAGGTTGAGAGGTTGGCAATTGAGATATCATGTTTGTCTTTAGCGGCCAATAATAAATTTCCCCCTTCTATTTTTTCAAGTCCATCTATCTCATTTCTTTGGCTTTTTGTAGCTATCTATGGCCCAATTATGAAATTACCACCATCTCTGCAGTTGCCAGCACTAACAACCTTGAGTCTCCACAAGGTTTGTTTTACTGCAGGAGACAATGATTGTGCTGAGCCCTTTTCATCATGTAAATTGTTGAAGACTTTATTCCTTAATGAATGTTCTTTGCATGATGATGCAAAAAGGCTTTGGATATCTAATTCTAGTCTTGCAAAATTGACCCTGCATCATTCCTTTACAGAAACTTACAAACTTGTTCTTTCTACTCCAAATCTTAGTTTTCTCAGTGTCACTGGTAATATCCGGTCATGTTATGGTGAAGTCTCCTCCACATGCAATCTTTCATTTCTTGAAGAAGGAAATATTGGTGCCAGATATTCAATCATGTCAAACTGGCTGCAACTGTTTGCTAATGTAAAGAAATTGACACTGTTTGGGATTGGCATGGAGAATATTTTAAGTGTAAGATATTTTCATAATGCTCCAGAGATATTTGCATTCTTATGCTAATTTTTACCTTTTCATTCTTATATTTCTGAGTATCCATTATAACATGTCTTCAAATAATTCTAACTGTGTAGGTTCTTGCTTATCCTTTGCCGGAGGAAATTCAACATCCTTACTTTGTTAGATTAAGGTCATTGGAACTGATGATGGATTCAGAACGAAAACTATCTGATGAAAAAGTAGACAGTATTGTGCAGTATTTTCTTCGGAACTCTCCACTGAGCAGAGTTAATGTCATCAAGGACTGAAAGTTATATATTCCTATTTCATGCTTGTTTATTTAGGTAAATATGTTTCCAAAGTATTCCATTGTCTCATTATTTTATGTTTCCCTTTCTTCTAGATGCTTTCTTCTGACTAGAAATTACAGGATGTTTATATAGCTGGGATCAGACTGGAACCTAAAATTTTCTTATTCTTTGACATGTTTACTAAAATCTATGTTAGGTGAAGATTTTTCAAATATAGTTCAGTTTTTATTTCATTTTATTGAAGTCAATGACTCCATTTTACACATTTGTAAGCATCGAACTTATGAAATATTTTTGTGAATTTTATAGGTTTGGTTTGTTTGAAGGAAAGGAACATTGGGCAAGTTGAAGTTGAAGAGAATGATGTTGGGTGACAGCTAGAAATGAGAAGGACAATATCAGTGGCATGGGCACCTTACTTTGTTCTGTTCAGCATACTGAAATATTTATGTATTAGTTTTTGTCTAATATTTTGCTTTATTAACCTTTATGATGCTCGCTTAGACTCTTCTAAAGGTTGTTGTGCAATGAGTTTCATGATTATCCTCTTGAATATAGACTTTTCTTTGCTGTTATTTTTGGCTTCTGTTCAGCATACTGAAATATTTATGTATTAGTTTTTGTCTAATATTTTGCTTTATTAACCTTTATGATGCTCGCTTAGACTCTTCTAAAGGTTGTTGTGCAATGAGTTTCTTGATTATCCTCTTGAATATAGACTTTTATATTGCTGTTATTTTTGGCTTCGCAGATGAAAATTTTAATTATAAGAAACTATCACCATGTGGAATAATTTGTGTTAGTTGTTTTGTTTGTGTTATGCCAAGATTAGGAAAAAAGTTTTTTATTTTTTATTTTTTTACTTTAATCATTCCGTGTATATGGGTAGTTAAGGCAAATGTTTAACTTGTATTGATTATTGGCTGATTAGGAATACATAATTTTAAACTTAGAATGCTTAAGTAAAGAGTTAGAGTTGTTCTAGACAAGGACACTTAATAAACTAAAGAATTTGTAATGTCAGTATTTGTTGTTGTATGCTTTATCATCATAATAATTCATTAAATCTGATTTAGGCTAAGAATTAATTAATTTTAGGGTTCATTTCCTTTAAGCAAATTAAACTATATAGTAGACAATTCATAACAAAATCACGAATAAGAGTTCTATCAATAGCTTTTGATCAAGTATAATAGATAACAATGACATGTTACACAACCATTATCCTTAAAACAAGTCACATAATGTTGCTGAGTCTGTAACCTTAAAAATCCTAACATTATTGTTACCCATCTAACAATGAAAACTGTTCATAACAAAAAAACAGCTCCATATCCATTTTGCGTACCTTTTAAACTTATAGTTTGCTTAAGCTTCAACAGTTCTTGAGCTACATAAAACTTACTACTGTTTTTTCTACAATCACCCACTCATACAAAATCTTAATCCACATTGAACTTGTTTTCAACAACCATCCACCGCTTTTGAACATAAAAAAATCTAACAAAAGGAAGATAGGTAAGTCCTTGAACAAGAAAATTAGTTAAATTTGAACAAATATTACCATTGAATTTGGGTATTGTGTAACATTTTCCCTGGGTGTTCATCCATATATGAGATGAATTTCACTTCCTGTTTCTTACGATGTCATAATATTCGCATTTAATTTTTTATCCTCTTTGTTTATAAGACAAGACTTAGGTGCATTTTTATTATTATTTATCAAAATTAAAGTTTTATCTTAATAATATAGGTATCATAGAACAGTAGTACCTATGAAACTATATATAAGTATTAGTGTTTTCTTTTATATACCCCCTTCTATTGTAGTTTTTTTCTATTTACAATTTCCCTTTGATTTCTCTCACTATATGTTACTTTTATGATTCATTTTTGTTGTTGTCATGCTACAAATATCTCTCAATTCATTAAGTCATAAACTAATTTCGGTCAGTATCATGATTATTGTTGGTTAGATGTGTTTTCATGTTTGATGAAATTGATTGCATACTAGATTTTCCACTAATCAGATTGTTCCTATTAAATACATTGTTTGTACAATGTGTAAATTTATTATGCTATACGCTTATTGCGAAGGCATTTTGCACCCATTGCAATCATCCTTATTTGCTAGCCTTTCTAGAGAGGTGGTTTCCTTTTTGTACATATATCTTTGGGAGAGATTATAGTATAGAGGAAGAGGATATTGTTGTATTCATACACTGTTAGAATTGTCAATTATGGTCAATTTGACATTCATGTTAGGTTAGGTCAATTTGACGTTGGACTAAAGTATTTTTTAACCTAGCCTAGTCCATAATGGACTCTGGCCAGTCATGGACTAGCCAATTTTCAAAATAGAAAAAAAATATTAAAATAATTTTTTTGTATAATAATTTAATAAAACATTTTTTAATCACTATAAACTATAACAAGAAAATATATATTGTTATTTATACTATGAAATAGCAAAACATAATACATAATAATAAAAATAAGATAAAGTAAATTAATTATAACTAAAAGGATAAAAATAAAAATACATAAAAACATTAACTTTAAAATGAACATATTTATATATGTTAGAAAAGAATGGCACAATCCAAGAGGGGGGGTGAATTGGATTCAATGACCCTTTAAAAATTTATCAGAGTATTTTGCATCTTAATTTCAATCAAAACTTTTCTATGACAGAATTTCCAAATGAAGCTCTTCTAAAGACTTGTTATGAAAATATGAATGCAATATGCTCACTTGATTACAACATAATGAGGTTCAAAAATAATGTTCAATTACAGATTTAAACCATCAAGATTCACATACACTTGTTAATCAAGTTTTATCTTCTTCGAAGTTGAACCAAGAAATTACACAATGTAAAAGATAAGGTAGAAGAAGATTGCACAAGTCTTTTTATACTGGTTCAGCCACTCCACATGTGATCTACATCCAGTCCTTAATCAACACCTGATTAAGATTTGTTCCACTATCTTTAAGCAAGAAGGTTTACAAGCACACACACATGCATATACTTCAACACTAAAAGATAACCACTTTCTTGACCCCAAGAAAGCACCCCTTGTAGAACCCACTACAAGAAACCTTATTACTTGAGAAACTCTTCTCAAGATTTTCCACAAAGATTCACAAAGAATAAAAGGAACGAATTTACCTGGAATTCTTGAACAAATCTTTATCTTCCCCTTTCAAGAATATGATGATGATGATCTTCTACCAAAGCTTTTCACAAACGTTTTCACTCTTGGATTTCACAAAGAAAACTCTCCAAGATGTCACAAAGACTCACAAAAACGTTTTTCACAAATTGATTATCAGTTCTAACTCATGTCTGAAGTTTCTCAAGGTTCAAACTATTTATAAAAGTTTCAGACACAGATAATCAATTATTTTAAAGAATAATCAATTATTTTGTTCTTCAGATTTTCTGGAAATCAACCAAGAATAATATAATCGATTATTTAGCTGGATAATCGATTATTCCAGAGAGTTGTTCCTGGGATAATCGATTATTTTGGCAAATAATTGATTATTACAGCAAGGCATTCCACTTAGCCTATTTGCTGAAATAATCGATTATATTTAACAATAATCGATTATTTTGAGTTAGTTCTTAAAACTTCATTTTAAGACTCAAAATAACTTTTCAATGTTTTTAACTCATCATCATATACTCTCTACTTAGTTTAGATAAGATTTGCTCATGCACAAAGCATACTTAAGCACACAAAATATAGAAACTCATTCAAAACAATCTATATCCTAAGTTCTATTACATAGCTCCATCTCATAGCATTTTCTTGATTCTTCTTTGACTTTGTTTTTGTGCTCCAAGTTGTTGTTCTCATGTTGTGATCATCAAAACTCTTTAAGCTTCTCCTAAGCTCAACAATATATGTACTATTAAATCTATTATTTATTATCTTAAATGGGTCAGGGAAGAAGAATAAATTCACCTGTTTTTAAAGTTTTCACAATTAATGAAGACAATTAATGAAGACATGAGTGAAAGTGCACGTTGTAATGAATCTTTGTTCTTTTCAAATAAGTGAATATAGTGAAGGAATCCCTGCAAAAGCACACTGTTAGATCCCATTTTGGTTTCTTCAAAAAGGAGTTTCTTCATTAGAGGAGAAGGGTTGAAGATGACTCAACAAAATTGATAAAATAACTAGTGAAAAAAATCACGACTCAACTTGTAAGTAAATAACATGATGCACATACACAAACACACACGCACACATACACACATATAAGGAGTTTAGGGTTTAGGATTCTATACTTTTAGATTATATATATAATTTTTTTTCTTAATTCAAGATAGTTTGATACCTCATTCTTATATAATAAAATTGACGTAATATATCTATTTTGAAATATACTAAAATATGAATACTTTGATTATGTTCAAATTTGCACTTAGATTCCAAAGAGTTGAGAGTAATATTTATAAAATTATCCTCTATAATTGATGTGACAGTCTACTGTGTAAGTGGGTTCAATTGAACCGAGTTTGGATAAATTTGTTACTTAATCCAATCAAAATTAAATGGAATTGGGTTGGGTTGGATAGGATTGGATTAGGTTGAGTCAATCAAGTCAACATAGTTAAATTTATTTATTTATTTTTTATAAAAATTTAAATATTTCAAAATAAATATAAATTATTTGATATATTGCTACAAATGTAATGTTATTAATCAACAAAGTAAATAATGATACAAACTAAATTCTAAAATAAGTTTGTTGATTTGCTACATTGTTATCGGCTCAAACGACTATCATTTATATAAAATAAAATTTAAAATTATATGTGTATTGTTACAATAGTATCAATTCAAAAACACAATATCTTTTATAGAGTAAGAATGACAACGAGTATTATCCTAAACAAGTATACGAACTTATTATATATATATATATACACACACATATATATATGATCAGGTTAGGTTAGATCACAAGTCAAAAAATACAAAATATGTTGCTCAACCTGTATGATATCGAATTTTGATTATGTTGGATTGAGTTTGATCCAAATACTAAAAGATTTCAATCCGAACTCATTGGATCGATTTGGGTCAATTCAGATTCGCGAGTCACTTGTATCTACTTATACCTTAGTACTAATAAAGGTGGATAAGTGACCACATCATATTTATTCAACTCACAAGAAGCACTAAAATATGTTAATCAAAACATGTATGGAAGTAATACTCAATATATTTTATGCTCTTTTGGACTCTTAGTAATAGTTAGTTAAAATATTTTTAGTCATCCATATAATTTCAATTACTTTTATCTTTAAGTTTTGATAGTTTGTAATAAAATTTTTTAATCATTATACTTATCTTTTTCAATCATTTTTAATTCCTGTAATTTAAATAGATCTTTTTAATTCTTATATTTTTTTATCATTTTAATCTTTATCTTTAATCTTTTTATAATTGTGTTGACATGGTAAAATATTTCAATTTTGTGACAATAAAAAAAGATATCTCAACAATGTATATCACAAATGAGAAAAAGATAGAAGTGCTGAAAGAAATAATTTAAATTTAACAAAATAAATTCAACATAAAATACGCAAAATTGAATTAATTTCTCTATCACATCATCACAAAAAAAAATGTCACAGAAAAAAAAATTAACGATAAAGACAAAAGATATCAAAAGAATTATAAATATAGAGACTAAAAAAATATATCTTAAATTATAAAAATTAAAATTATTAAAAAAATAAGTATAAAAAGTTAAAAAAAATAATTATAAAAATTAAAAAATAAAGTAAGTAAAATTATATAAATTTTTTTTATCCTTGACTATTCCAGCAATGAATCTTGGTCCTTGTTTATTCTCGTCGATGATAATCTTTTTTATGTTAATGAATATTTTTCATAATATATATTGTGGGATGATTCTTACTTTTTTAACTTAAATTTCTTTATTATATGCTTATAAATGACAAGGAAAAAGTAATTATCCATAATGCATGATGACTAGGAAAAAGGAATTATCCATAATGCATATGTATTAATGACTGGATGAGGAAAATGTTCAACTTATATTCTCCTATGCTATTAGTAAAAAAAAAATTCTCCTATAATATAGGTTGTATAATTATATTTTCTTTTTATTTTTCTTTTTCATTTTTTTAATGACAATTAGGTTGCAATACTGGTATGGGTCTCCTTTAGGATTTTCAAATAAAATTCATACTCATCCTTATGAAAATATGGGATACCGTCAGCCTCAAGCGCGGGTTGGTAGGATAACTGTCTATAACTTTATTGTTGAAGGAACAATTAAAAAAATGTTATTTAATTTATATAATAGAAAAATTATGTATTAAAAAATAAATTAATTGTGAATAATTAAACAATAATATTATTTTTCAGTAGAAAAAAATTATTCATAATTTTAAGAAAATAAATAAGTAATATTAAATATAATGAGAAAAGTGTAATATATATATATTTTTTTGTTAGTGTAAAATTATAAATAATAGATATCTTTAACTTTCTCTTTTTTTTTTCTTCCTTTATCTCTAGTTTTTTTATTTTCTTTTTACTTTTTAAATTGTGACATATCTTATTTAGTTGAAATTTCAAAATTAAATTGTAAATATCTACCTCTCCATTTTAATTTTCTTTGTAATGATAATTATTGATTAACTTTTCAATATGCACGGATTTTGTATAGATATTTTACTTTCGTACAAATGCACTATATGTTTAGTCATTTTTTTAAGCAATAGCGTGTTTAATTGTTTGTGCTTACACATTTAAGTTTAGAAATTATGATCATGAGTAATATTTAAATAATTATAAGGATTTCATTTTTTCACTTTGTATAATGCACCAAAAAAAACTCAAGGTCGATCTTGATTGTAAATATAAATTTTTTTTATAGTGTCTACTAATTAAAAAGTAGTATAAATATGACTTTCAACACAATTATTTTAAAAATCAATAACTATCATAAATAATAATAGTGTAAAATTATTTTATATTGTAAGTACATATCCTTCTTTTTCTAAAAATATTCCTCAACCATGTAACTTCAAATTCGTGCCTTTCACTTGTTGGTTGGTTTAACAGAATATGTAAGTCATTTAAGGGAGTACAAAAGTGTCTTCCAAATTATAATTGAACCTTAAATCCACCGTCATTTTAGTTGCTCTCTTCTGATATTCTCTTCAAACTTTTAATAACCATACATAGACGGGGACAGGGCAACCTCTCGCCGTGATCTCACTATCCGTTGATGCCCAAATATCACAAGGGTTGCATTGGCAACATCATCCTCGATTACCTTTTATTTTATGAGTATCATAACAATAAGGGTTGCTCATAAGCTATTAAGAATTTGACATGCACTTGGGTGAGTCCCTCATTTTACTAGTAGTTATCATAACAAATAAGGGTTGTTTGTTCAGTCGGGTTTGTCACATACCAAGGCACATTACCTTAATTAAGTGGTACATATATCGTATCAAAGTATGGATAAAGCCATAAAACATTAAGTATAGTATCTTTACTTAATAATTCATTAAATAGGGGCATAAATCATCCCTAAGCAATGTTATCATATACATGTCTAAGGATTCCCTTGCATACGAGATCCTAAACAAAATAATACTACTATTTTTGGGAAGCTAGCTTACGAAGATATATAATCTTCGAAACATCAATATCTTCTTGACCATGATCTTTTCACCATGTTCAATCTGAAACATAAAACTAAACTAATGAGTGCTACAAGCATTTAAATGTCTCATAAATGTGTCCTTTTCATTAAACTTAAACATTTTTTTTAACACAACTATTAACTTTGACATGCTTACTTCCCATATAAACAATACCAAAATCAAAATATGATAATATACATTGTTATCACAAAAATATTTTTTGACACCAAATTTTTAAACTAATTTGTAATATATATATATATATATATATATATATATATATATATATTATAACTCTTGGTGCAACCTTGCTATCTAGAGGAAGTCAATTTTTTTTTCTTTTGTTAAATAAATCCTTTTGAAATTTTGCAATACATAAAATAATTGACAAAATCTCTTTTTTTAACATTAGAGTATTTTTATTGAGCTAGATGTCAGATACGTGATATTTGACTATTTGTTATTTCTAATAGTTGAGACAACTGCTTTAAGGCTCCCATGTAGTCTACATCTGACGCATTTGTCTCTACAATCAAAAAGGCATGAGTTTGGAATTTCTGTACATGGTCACTTATTGACAATTTGCTTAGCTACTTGACTTGAGACATTTCATTATTCCCAAGCAGGAGACTATTTTCTCAATTGCACAAAGGGGCACAATTGATTCTAATATTGAGAATAAAATGTTACATAATTGATACATCCTAAAAATCTTAAAAGTTGAGGACTGTCTCAACCTTTTAAGGACTACGTTGATCATACCGCTAGTCAATGTTCACCTCAACTACACTAATAAAATCTGCTCATGTACAAAAGTTGCTTTTCAATGACTATCATTCCTAATACTAGCTAAGAACAATCTCAGCTCCTTCACTTTCTGCTTGTGTTCAACGGACATATCATTTTCTGAATCACTCAAATTAATCACTTCAATATGTTGGTCACTTGATTGCTGGCATTTTGAGGAAAAATTGGATTTCTTTGGTGGGGAAGGGCTCAGAAGATCTATGATCTCGTTTTTATCTACACTGGAAACCGCCTCATTGCTATCAGTGTTGCTAATATTCTGAATCAACCCAGTGTGTTCTATGTCATGTGATAGATGCAACGGATCAGCTTCAGCAATAGTAGTTGTAATCCTAGATATCCTCCCTGAAGTATCAGAGGCATTGA
The DNA here is from genome assembly GCF_000230855.2 of Cajanus cajan. Classification (NCBI taxonomy): domain Eukaryota; kingdom Viridiplantae; phylum Streptophyta; class Magnoliopsida; order Fabales; family Fabaceae; genus Cajanus; species Cajanus cajan. The sequence goes on along the minus strand of NC_138517.1, from coordinate 13,650,171 downwards.
AGTTGGCTTGGTCTCTCAAATTATCATCAAGCAACAAATTCTGAAGTTTTAGATCAAGCTCAGCCAGAGTTGACGTAGATTCCTTTTTCTTTGGTCTTCTTTTATGAATATTCTGTTTCTTCCGTTGAGCTTTTCTTTCCTCGAACACCAAAATCTTCTCACGACAGGCACTGCAGTTGATTAATAATGAGACAATAATAAAAACATAAACTAGTCTTTAGTTGTCAACTTCAAAATACTGCAAGGAATTCATGTCTAGGAAAAAAAAAGAAAAGAACCCACCAGCCTTGTTAACTGAGTTGTTAAAAATTATACTTGGTATATACGCAGTCACGCAGCAATAAAATAATAGCTCAACTAGGGAATTCAAGCAAGTTCATCAATTATGTCATATGTATTACCTTTCTAAAAGATCTGCGGGTACTATTGAATTTTCAAGTCCGTCCATTCCTTCCCAAGAAACCTCATAGCATTCTCTCCCTTGAACTTTTCGACTCTTAATGACTTCTGACACAGGACACTTCACAGGGATCTGTGATCATATATAATATACATAAGATTCACACACAGATACACACACATATATATAGATATAGATATACATACATATATCCTGGTTTAAAAATAAGGAGCCTGTAGATACAGTGTATGTTCACTTTCACTAATGATACTAACAGCATTATAGAAACTCAATGAATAACAGATTTCCCTGTTTATTGGTGATACGCTGAATGCAGTAGAAGTTCATGACCGTAAATCAATGATCAATGAAGAATTGAACCATTGCTATTTACCAAAATAGAAAATCTGTTGCATATTTACGTTACTTAATCAAATGGACAGTTTTGATCTTAAATAATGAACAAGTGAAAGGGAACATCAGTTATCCGGATGCCACGGGACTCTCATGAGCATGGAGCGGTCATTCTTTTGGTTTAAAATATTTAAATTTTAGAACTTTTCAAATGAGCTCATACAAGCAATGAAATGTTAATTAGGTAGTGGAAAGGGTTAGCAATACCATACCTCATGTAAAGGAAGGTTCAATCCAACTTCAGATGAAGTTAAACGCAAATTGGCAAATCGTCGTAAATCTCTTTCAGCTATACTTGGAAGAATATACCCATCTATTAAATAAAATGTCATTTAGCATCGCAAAATAACTTACAACATTCCAGCCCAGACATAGCACCACTCAACTTTTATATTTCAAATGCATAAGGCTTCCAAGTTAGGTAAGGATTAAATGCAAACTCTAGAATTCATTACATGACGAATGAACAACTTAGTTGTAAAACCAGGCCACCCCCAAAACATAATTAAGACATTTACAAATTACAATAATAAATTATTCAACTGGATGTATGAATTGTTGATCTATAAGAATAAGTTTGTTAAAGTAGATGAAGAACCTGTTTTCTCTGAAGGCCACCGAAAGAACTCAGCACATATCTGCTGGAGTTCAGTACGTTGAAACGGATATTGAGCAAGAACCCTATAGAGATGAATCAAACTTTAAGTAGCTGATAATAATGCTGTACAAGGTGTATTCCAGATTTAATTCATCAGATTACATCAAAAATAAAATTCCAATTAATTAAATTTTAAATAAACACTTGATATCTGTAACTGTTTCAGATTGGACTTCACATCAGTTTTCAGAAACTGACGTTTATACCTGATCAGTAATTAGTATTAAGAACAAAAACAGATACTCATGACCTTTCTTAGTTAGAAAGAGCATGAGAAGTGTTAAAATTCCCAGAGGTCAATTGACTCAGTTTCCACATTTTCGAATTGGTGAGTATATTGAACATATTTCAATCAGCTCTAAATATCAATCTTTAGGAGTTGGAAACAATGAATAATAAAAGATAAACCTACTTGTGTACAATATCTGAATCTGCTGGGTGACATTTTGGCTTCATATAAGCATTAATGACTTGTAAAATGTTATCATCTTGCCGTAAATCATTCTTACCTCCTGCATACGCAAAAGATAGAAACTAAGATACAAAATTAAAGAGACACTGACAATCGTTCATTTGACAAAAAAAAAATAAAAATGAACTGCAAGTCATCATTTGTATACAAGTTGACGCAGACAATACATTCTAGAAGAAATAAAATAAGCATAAAGGTATTAGGCATATACATTCCATCAATTGGTTTAGATGTATATATTATATATAACCTAACCGTAACATCTCAGTGCTTTACAATTTACATTTAAATGGACAGTAAACAGTTAGGGTTAATTTAACTATTTTTTAAGCTAATATTATATTTTCAGATATTGGGATTATTTCATTAGTTTAGCTCTGTTGGTTATTTCTTACGGTATTGTTATTTAGGCTTATATTTATGTCATCAGAGGCTGGAAATTTGATCTTGATCATGAGTTGTAGATTATTTGGTTCCCAAGATTGACTAGTCCTATATAAGTCATTTAACTAGTTATAAACAAATTAGGCAGTAGGTTGCGTCCATCGGATTGAATTGACTTAATAAATCCGATAATTCAATCCTAATCAAGACATCAAACCAATTAAATTGATTCAATTAATTAACTTTTTTTCATTTCAAATATGAACCAAACCAATTATAATTAATTCAGTTGTTGAATTTATCTTTTTTCAATTAGCACTAACCCAATGAATTGATCAATTATATTTTAACTTTTGGAATTTGAATTAATACATTTTTTCCTCAAATTTTTCTTCTACTTGTCATTTCTTTCCTTTTAATTCATTTTTATCTTTTTATAATCCTTTCTAGTGTTACCGAATGTCTTAATTTGTCATGTTTATTATGTATTCTTTTACTTTAGAAAATAAATTAATGAGATATATAAAGTAATAATTATAGAAAAACTAAATATTAATAAAAGAGCAAAGATGCATTAATACAAAATTAAAAAGTTATGTAAAATAGACAATAAATGAACATAAAAAGTTGAAAAGAATACTTTTTTAATCATAATCCGATGTAAACCAAACTAACCGAGGTTAATTAAACTTGATAAGTTTGGCTTTGATTTGACTTTAAAGTCGAATCAATCCAACCCATTAACACTCCTACTAAACTCTGTGAATGGAGAAATTGTTTTCAGGGAAAAACACTCCTAAAAACCCATATCATCGGAGATTCCTAAATTAAATATGATAGATGTTATTCTTATGATATTTTTCTCATTTCATCTTCTGCTCAAGTTTTCTTAATTTTTAGAACAGCCTTTTATCAGATTTCCATGGTAAAAGGTATTAATTGCCTTGAGAAATACACCCTAATTGCCTCGAGAATTTGATCCTTTTCACCCCCATTTTTTTTAATAAGTGGAATATCAACAAGGTGGGTGGGCACTTACATTATCTATGCTTCAACCGATAAGGTTTTGCTAGTGGAAAGGGACCTGGAAGAGATGTAATATAAAATCATTCACGTGGGTTCATTTAACAGTTTAAGCTTTTGAAATAGTTGGTTCATAGTACTTCTCATTAATGCTTCCCACTTGGAATAATACAAACATGAGTATAAACGACATGGTCTTTTCACTTTCACATAAACACATCCAACTTATCAGAATTTGAAAAACAACTTCTGTTAAAATAGTGTGCACGCTATAATATAATTTGGACAATGTACCAGTCAATAACTCTGGACTTCAAAGTTTACATTTATTATGTACAATTAACAACATGCAAACAAAATCCTGACATATTTGTTGACAAAATTCTTTAAAAATAAGAGCTAAAACCTCTCTCATATGTCAAAATATTTGGTGCAGTATCACATAATTTGGACGGATAATTCTCTGGAAAATTTTCGTATAGCAACAATTTTGAGTTGCATGCAAAATGATTACAACTAAATTTATTGAAAAAAATATATATATCTCGAGAAAAGTAACAGTTGTATGACATTAAGATTAAGATACTCAAATTAGAATGTAATATAGAAGGTATACCTTTTCTTTTTTTCACCCATTCAAGTCCTTCAGATGCAAATTTTTTAAGAACATATTTGTCCCCAATCGATTTGACAATCTGACACGCCGACTCCTATGGCCATGGAAAAAATAAGCAAACACATAAGCATGTGTAAACATGTAATCTCCAGCTTTGTTATACAACAAGGGGGAAAAGCCGAAAACGTAATATGATCGTGAAAGACAGATTTCAGGACTTACTGGACCCAGACCATGAACTCCTTGATAATAATCACTGCCAAGAAGCAAGGAGAGAGCAATCTGGAGATCACAAGAACCAGTTACTGATATTCACCAGAAAAGAAAACAATAACCTTGAATCAATATATATATGCAGGATATGAACTCTTACTAATTGAATAAGTCAAAACATGCAGGGAGGACGGCGGTAGGAAAGAAAACATCATAATCACAGATATGCAAGTAAAATTCCTATATTCAACGTGATATGTTAAAAAACATTTCCAATTCAAACAATTTAAGGTCAATTATGCTTCCTTTACAGGGAAAATTCTATTTTTACAGGCTTTTTAATTAGGCTTCACATGATGACCTTAACTGTAAAGTTAAAAGTTACCCTATTGTTCATGGACCTAACTTTCTCTTTTGGGCTTGACATGCACATATCTAACTGAATTTGTATTGGACAGCACTGGACAATGAAAGATCATCTATTAAAAAAAACAAAATAAATATGAAAAGAAAAGCAATTAAACACTGGTTCATAAGTATGTTGAAAAGTAAATCAGAAATTTACCAACGAGTCCCTTCCAAATCCAAGTTTTCTTTCAATATCTGTCATCTCATAACAAACAACATATCCACCATCTCCTAACTCATTAATAAACAAATCCTCATAAGTCGGATGATGACATAATTAATACAAAAAAAAAAAAAATCCCCCAATAATAAAACAAGTTGATCTACTCACCAAGGCAGATATCCCTATAAACTGTCCTTGCACCAAAAAGGAATATGTCTGAATCTGAACTGAAACACCCATCCTGCCATAATTATTATGAATGAATGACAGCAATGATGACAGGTTAGCCAACAGAAATAGCATAAGCATCCGATGAATATCGGAAATAACAAAGTGTGTAAAAAGAACTTGAAAATATATAAGCATACACAGACACGGTGCTTACACATAATGATTCAAAATTCAACAAAGCACACTGAGCTTCAGCTTCTTCAATCCTGAATTTTGGAAAAGAGCAATATAATATTAGTTCATATTGTGCAGTAACTATTTTATTATCCAGCAATGTAACTTTTTCAATCAACTATTGAAAAAAATATATCCATTTTTAAGCACGAGTTAAGCTGTTTAGTGCCGCTAAAACAAGACATCAAGAACATTTTCAATATTTTTATACAAGAATACAGCATACCATACAATGTTGAGCACCTTCCATCTCATAATGAATCAGTGCTATCATATATACCACTATATAAAAGAAAAACTTATTAGTCCAATTGACAACTGCTCAGCAATGGACATGGTAAAAGTAAATAACTTTCTTCTTGAACTATTATTACTATAATAAATTTACAAAAAAAAAAATCCATTTTTTACTCATTTTAAGTAAAATATATTTTAATACCAACAATTACCGGGCACAATATGAGAGTGTCCTCTAAAACAAAACACTGAACCTTAAATTCAATTATATATTACCCATTCAAACAAGCAATGCCAAGACCCATCCCCAAGACTTTAGCCTCTTTGATCATGCAAGAAAACTCAGACCCCATGTTTCTCCGTAATGAAGTAGCTTTCTGTAAGTTAGTTTCATTTTGTGCTACCTGCATTATTATGATTTACTAGCCAAAGTTAGTTCAGAAGAAAGTATGGAGGTTGTATAAAGTATACACGAGAAACTGCAAGAGAAAAGAAATATGAGAGGCTACCAACCTCCTTTCCAACATTTAAGCGACGCCTATAGGTTGACAATTTGATGGCGGGAATTGATCCATCTACCAGACATCAAAGATTAATAACTCGGAAGGAATATGAAAGACTAATGTAAATGAAAACACATTCGAAAAGTAAATAAGCTGAATGAATGGTGACAAAAACATCATAATTAAGTCATCCTGAAAGAACCTAATCATCATAAATATGACCATCAAGTAACATGTCATAAGTCAATGACATACACCAGAATTTCAAATCTGAGATATTACATTAGAAGCAAAGGGGCCAGCATAAGCTACACCACTCCCCTTGTTTCCAGATGACAGCTAATAAATCGGACTGATAGGGTGATATGAAATGTATTACTTGCATAGTTTGTATAGTGTCAGTAGAACCACACAATATCATAGAAATTGAGATGTGACAATGAAATCACCAAACCAAAGCCCGTGCAAATAACAGTTGTCCAGTGTCAAATATTGATAGAGAAAAAAAAAATTCAGAGAAAGCTGATCCAAAAGGACACCTATATCACTAGAGACCCATTCTCAAATCTCACATGATGAAATGCTCACTTAAAATGAATACTTCTTTCATCCAAACATACCCTAAGGTTTTCAAGCTTGGTATAAGTATTGCCCATTGCTTTCTTTAGCTAGCATATTCAGCCCATGCAAAACAGCCAATGCTCACAAACTTAGGGCCTGTTTATATAAACTTTTCCAAAAGCAGAAAAAAATAGGAAGGAGAATCAAAATAAGATTTTCCACAAGTTAAAAGTAGCTTATGTATAAGTTAAAAATAAGATTTTGGAGAAGTTAATAGGAGAGAGCTTCTACAAATTACCTTATGCATAAGCTAATTTCAACTTATGGAGAAATTTATTTTATTTTTCCTTCCTATTTTTTCTCTCCTAAAAGTGCTTCTAAAGAATTTTACCCAAATAGACCCTTCAGAGGTTCACAACACAAATACAACCACAGCTACAATTTAAAACCCTGATATACACACACAAACATAACCTACGGTTTCCAGGGTTGGTATTAGTATTGCTGAATGCTTTCATTAGTTAGAATATTCAGCCCATGCAAAGCACCCAATGCTCACCAAAACAAACACGACCACAACTACAATTTAAAACCCTGATACATACAAACACATGCACGTTCGTCCATACACACAACTTCATAACCAAACTTACATGCATAAACGCAACTTGTACCAAAAGTCTAATGTGGTCGTTTTCAACTCTACCTATTGTCGGGAATATGAGGGGGCTAAACTCATATACACCAACTAGCCATGAACAAATCACACAAGTGAAGTCAACACAGTCAACACCACATCTTAACAAAACTGAGCATATCTCCTCATATGTTACTCAACATCCCTATCTCTATCCAATGTGAGACTTCCCACTCACACTTGCACTCCAAAGTCTGAGTCACTCTCTTCTATCCCCATCCATATTTCTCACAACTGAACTAACTACCCCAAACACTCTGTACTTAAAACCTCACTGGTAAAGTTCAAATAGGTGCCATGCAAACAAAATATCCAATTCAAATATACTCACTAACCCAGTTAAAGAACAACCACCTCTTTCACAAGACCAAACAAAAAATTCAATTTTTATAAAGTAAAAAATCCCAATTCTCGAGCAGTGAGCGAAAAATAAAATAAAAAACTCAAATTGAGAAACCTGCGACGAAGACGACGCTGCAATTGAGCGCAATGAGTGCTCTGAGCCGGTGAAAGAGTCCTTTGAGGTACACCTTCTCCTTGACGCAGGCGTGCGACTTGCTGACGCTGTGAAGCTGCACCATCCAGCACGAGAGGTCCACGCACACCCTCTTGTTCCTGAACAACAACAACACAAAGACGCGCGTTAATTCACACACCGTAACGAAGGAGAGAACGGAGTTTCGGGAAAGTTCAACGCAACTGTAGGTGGTGAAGGGGAACCGTTTTCTTGCACGATTCGAGGATGTCCCATAAATTCTTCACGCCCATTGGAATGGGGATTGAAACGTTGGTTAGTGAGGTGAGAGACGAGGATTTTTCTGGCGAGAGGGAAAAATGAAGGGAGGGTTTCGTTTGAGTTTTTAAAATTCGAAACGCGAATTCAAGCGCTTTCAGATCTATGCTGCGTACTTTTTCTTTTGGTTAGAGTGTTTTTTGTCCGTTATAACTAATTTTTATTAGCATCTTTTTGACTCATCATCTAATTACACTAGTATTTTAAGTTTGTGAAATATAGATTTTAATTTTGTATAACTAAAATTATAATTTATAATAAATAATATTTTTTAATATACGAATTATGAATTAGAAATTATTAATTATTTTTCTTTGTCAATTATATTCTTGTATCTATTTAAATTTTAATTAATTTGATAACTATTATATATTATATATTTATTATAAAGTAAAATAAATAAAAAGATAACAAAAAATATTAGAATTACCGACATTAAATATTTTTTAATCTATTATTTAATTTAATTTTTTTATTTATCATATTTATTTATGAATTAAATTTAATAATCTTATATTTTAACTTAAATTATTTATCTTAAATTTAAAATATACTTTATATGTTTAAAATATTTATTTATATAAATTTTAAATATGTTTATATATTCAAATTATAATATTTATTCATAAATATAATTTATTATAAATATAATTATATATGTAACCCCAAGCGTGTGTTTTAGCGGTAGGGATTGATCCACACTTAAGCAAAGTCAGGGTTCGAATCCTGCCTTGTGTATGCAGCCGCGCTAAATCTTGGGGCCAGCTATCTCACCCTTACGAGAAATAGAAAATTTAATTCCTTATTATTTTCTTTGAATTGATATGAGTAAACTATTAAAATCAAAAAGGACTTTTGTAGGCGGCGTTAGGGACCATTAAAAACTATATGAGAGGAATAAATCTTAATATAATTATTTTGTTTTATATTTTTATACAGATATTTTCTGTCATATTTTTCTTTTAATAATTTATTAAAGTTACTTTTTCTTACAAATGACTTTTCATTCTTTTTATTTGTTTATTTATTTAAAATTAATATATAAATATTTTTAACATATAAATTGTAAGATAAAATACATATAAAATAAAGATTAATATTTAATATATAAGAATTTATGTTAAAATAAAATGAGAAAAAGAGTACGGCAACTGACAAATAGTTGAAAAGCTGCACTTTTCCATCGGTGATGACGGCATCATAAAAATCTCACCCTTTTCAACTTTCCTTTCTATCCCTCTCCCGATTCTCTCTCTGCCACCAACACTCAAACACATAGTGTGCAGCACCAGCAACCGCAAAAATGGCACTGCAAATATGGGAGACACTGAAGGAAGCCATAGTCGCCTACACAGGCCTCTCTCCACCCACCTTCTTCACCCTCCTCGCCCTCTTCCTCGCCATCTACTACGTCGTTTCGGGCCTCTTCCCCTCCTCCGACAACCACCGCCACGTGGCTTCGCGCGACTTCGAGCCCCAGATGGAGCCTCTGCGACCACCCGTTCAGATCGGCGAGGTCTCCGAGGAGGAGCTCCGAGCCTACGACGGCTCCGATCCCGAGAAGCCCCTCCTCATGGCCATCAAGGGCCAGATCTACGACGTGTCGCAGAGCAGGTATAGTCCTTCAATATAACTCTGATAACACCAACTCATCACTATACAACACCCCTTTTGTTGATTTTGGTTTTTGAGTTTTACCCTTTTTGTTTTTTGTGGTTTTGGTGGTGGGTTTTCGTTTGTTTGGTCAACGGGGCCTTTTTTGGGTTCTGGGTGCTTTTTTCTGTTGCTTGAATAAGCATTTTACGAATAGAAAGAATTTAGAGCAGTTATATAGATGCTTTTAGCGTTGTTTTTGGGATTAAAATTAGAGTTTTATTTTGTTAATTTGTGTAATGAAGGTTTGAATTAAATGTCAACATAGACTATCTAGAGGAAACTTCAATTTTGATCGGTAAACAACACCAAAAGCACACAAGAGACTGCATTTTGGTGTTGTTTTGTAATCAAAATTAGTGTTCTACTGTTTTACTTTTTTAATTTGTGGAGTGAAGGTTTGAATTAAATGTCAACATGGATTATCAAGGTGAAACTTCAATTTTGATTAGAGAACAATACCAGAAACACCTAAGAAATTGCATTTAGATTTTTTTGGGACAAATATGCATTTTGAGTTTTCCCCCCTTTTTCTTTGGGTTACTCTTGTTAAAAATTGATCCCTTTTTTTAAGGTATGCTTTAGGTTTTTTTTTTTTTTTTTTTTTTTTGTGGAATGGTGTTGGTGTTTAGGTTTGAAGAAATTATGTGATTTTTCAGTTTCTTTTTCCTACTTAAAGTTAGAGGTCTTGAATTTGTTTTTATTTTATGATGAGGGGAGGATGCAATTCTACTAAGGTTTTGAAGTCTCATGTTTTTAACTAAGCATTTTTTGGTATGCATAGTAGGAGTGGATAATGGGAGGATTGAAGATAGTGAATGTGTATGGAGTTGTTTAATGTTGTATTGAATTATGTTATTTTTTAGGCCACCATTTTCCTACTATTGGCCTACACTTCTGCTAGCCTGGCCTCAGAGTCTGAGTTGATTAGGTGGTAAGTGGGCAGGAGGAAAATGGATTGCTGACTGAAAATGACATTTTACCAAAGTAATGACCTCGAGAGAAAGTGACTTGGATTAATTTCCACCTTTCTCAACTGAAAGTCTAATATCATGTATTGAATGTAATGTGACATTCATTTCAAGTTTTCTTCAAGTTGAGTGAAAAAGAATTGCATGATACTCGGTTGAGTAGGTTCTATTAATTGGATTGTTTAAAATATGATGGAATGCATTCTGTTTCATGTAATCCATTATCCCCCATTCCCATTTTCTTTCCTTTCAATTTGGAAAATACAGAATGAAACTAATCTTATTTTTGTTCCACTGTAAAAATATCTGAATGATGTAATGATTTATATGCCCTTCCATCTCAATGATCCCATTTCATTTCATTCCACTCACCATTCAAGTCAAAATTACTTTTACTTTGTTGAAAAGGGTGTACCTCTTTTTATGTATGCTGTTACTTTCCTATGTTTTTTACTGTAGTTTTCATGCATCTGAAAGAGAGTTTGACGAAATAGTATTCATATCATTTTTTGTTCTAAACAGGCTAAAAAGATTGACCAAGGTGATTGGTATGCCAGGGTCATTAATCATTATCTCTCACTGTAGTGTTCTTTCATTCTCCAGAAATAATGAATGGGTGTTTATTTAGTCTCACCTGGAAATTATGATTCTGGGGTGGTTAGGCCTGTTGGAAATACTGCCTTTTGTAAATTTTGAACTTGGGAATCCCCACTTATTATCAAATCTAAGTTGTCCAGTAGGCTAAATTTTTCGTACAAATTTTTTATTATATGAATCATACAAGTTTTTGATTGAGTAGGTGGGTGTGACAGGCGAGGGAAAACAAACGCATGTTATTTTTAATGTAGGTTGGTAAGACCTAATAGGCAGTTGTACGTAGTTTGCCAATTTAGTGTTTCATTTAACTCTGATTACACCAGTTATCCTAAAGTTGCTTGCTTTATTTTTGCTGCTCTATTCAGTCTGTTATACGCCCCCGCAAATTTAAACTGCCCTCGCCCCCGCCCCCAATACCCGCTGGGGATAAAATCTGGGTCCCCATCCCCGCCCCCGGCGGGGTTCGGGTTTCCCCGCCCCGCCCCCGTTTCTATTTTTTTTCTTCTTTTTTTCTTTTAAATAAATATGAACAATTTAAAAAAAAAATAAAAGAAAAGTAAAATAATATAAATTTTTACATATAAATATTTCTAATTTTGGTTTATATATATATATAAATAATTTTTTAATTATATTATTAAGCGGGGCGGGGGCGGGTATGGGGGCGGGGGCGGGGTGGGTATTGACATCCCCACCCCCGCCCCCGATTTTATCAATCGGGGAAAACCCGAACCCAATAAACACGGGTTTTCCCCGTCCAAATCGGGGCGGGTTCGGGCAGGTATCCACAGGAGCGGGTTAAATTGCCATGTCTAGCCTGTTCTAGTTACCATAGAAGATCCTCAAGTCTTTAGTATGAAATTGTCTCTTTAACAACCTTCTCTTTGGCAGTCTGGCATTTTCTTTCTACTTGAAACTCTATTTTTCATCTTCTACTCAAATGAGTCAAAACCATCAAAGTTTGATTAAATCATCCTAAACTTTGTTGCTCTCAAAATTCACTTACCAAAGTATCAAACTTCACCCAGAATAAAAATATTAAAAAAAATTCTCCTCTTGAAACCCTAATCTCACATCCAACTTCATTTTATGAAGTTTCCACTAAACAAAGTGGGGAGACTATAATTGCATGCAGTCTAAACTAGAAGGACCAAAAATGTAATCAAGTAAAAAAAGGTTTTAGTGTTGACTATTCATGTTGCTTAAAACTTTAAAACCCATTCAAACTGAGCTTGGGTAACCCTATCTAATCTCTTACTTGCTACCTGCTATAACAATCCATGATTGTCAAATCATGAGTAAAACAATACAAGTATGACAGCATTTTTTCCATTCATGTATGACTCAAAATTAAACATTGCTTAAAATGCATCTTCTATACAATAACATATGTTTCAATCATTCAAGAACTGAAATACCAACCAACTATCCCAAGCCACATTACTGATGTTAAAGAAATTAAACTGTGTAAGCTCTAAAAGTAAATGAAGATTCTCGTCCTATAGTCAACTCAAATTTTAGAGGTAAGTGAACCACATATGTTAAACTAAGGGAGGAAATTAAAAGAACTAAGGTTAGTGATGCAAAATCTGGACAAAGGGGTAATCTATGGAGTAGGTTGAACATATTCTGCTCTAGATCAGAAGATCCAAAATCCTTTTCATCCTTTATTCCCTTTCCCTTCCCTGTTTCCTAAACAAATATAGGGGAATTGAATCAATTTTCATTTGGGTTGCATGTTGGATCCTTTGTGACTCGGTGGGAATCATGGGTTCAAAATGGTTTGAATTGCACTAGAACTTCCGTTCAAGCTCTATCAAAAGGAGTCACCTAAGGACTCGACTCCCTGTATTGCTTTTAACCATGGTAGTAAGTATCGCACGATTTGCGATTCGTATCTTACGATACGATACGATTCCGAGACTCCGCGATTTGAATCGCACGTTGATTAGAACTAGACCTTATTATTTTCTTTTGATTACATAGGTCCAAGAAACTTGAATGCCAAGATTGGTAAGGGAAAATCAATAATATAAGATGAGGATGAAATTGAAGATAATGTAGAAGAAGAAGAACTTTTGATATTAGAAGATGAAGATGACTTGAGTGATGTAGATCTTGGGGTTGGGGATGATGAATGATCTTGGATAGGGGCATTTTGTATTTATTTTTTGAGGTTATATGACTGAATTTGTGTGCCAGAATTTGTGTGGCAGTAGCACCACTTGTTGCTGAGTTTATGCAGCAACAACACTAATATTTTTTTTGGGTGGCTATATTGCTGAATTAGAGTAGCAAACAGCCCCTGGTGGCTGGTATATGCATATATTTAGCAACAACAATGATTTTTTGGAGGCTTTGTTGTTGAACTGTGCAGTCATTTATTTTGGCTTTGAGACTGTTATTATTTGTATAATTGTATCTTTGTTTGTATTGAAGTTTATATGTTACTATATATTTATGTATGACTTCATTTTTTCTGTTTCTTTATGTTAAAATGTGCTTAGAGTGCTTTTATATGTCTTGTATGCATATATATACACTATGTTTTTATTGATCATGAATCTTACGATTCATGATATGATTCGATTCACGATTCAAAAAATAAGTTTTCCGATACATTATTTATATCTCGATTCAACTACCATGGTTTTAACATGTATATCTTTTGTTAGTGAGAACTAAGGTTATTATTGTAGAATTTAGATGTGAGAATCATCAGAAAACCCACAGAATACCTGATTTTTTTTCCTAGTTGAAAAAATATTGTATAGATTCTTCTTTTGATTTCTACTTTTAAATGTCACTGACAAAATAGCAAAAAGGAAATTGATATATGTTTTTCTTTTCTGTTTTTTCAATGTTTCTGTAATTTGCCCTACCAGAATGTTTTATGGACCTGGTGGACCCTATGCTCTATTTGCTGGCAAGGATGCTAGCAGAGCTTTAGCAAAGATGTCTTTTGAAGAGAAAGATCTAACTGGAGATATTTCTGGCCTTGGTCCATTTGAGCTTGAGGCCCTGCAAGACTGGGAATACAAGTTTATGGGCAAGTATGTAAAAGTTGGAACTGTCAAAGCGACAGTTCCAGTGACCAAACCAGAATCCACTGGTGAAGCATCAGAATCTACACCCCATGATGCTGAATCTTCCAAGCCTACTGAAGATGTTCCATCAGAATCAGCAGCCGTTAAATATGATGAAACTCCTTCAAAGGTTGATGCAGATAAAGAGGAATAATCGTTGGGTAAATAATTGTTGTCTTGCAAGCAATGGAAACAATTACACAGAAGCTTCTGAAATAGACTGATCCTTGCTGAATGTATTCAGCAAATGTGGGACGAGTTATTGGTGTAGGCCACCCCGTTTGCACTGAAACTTTTTCCAAGTTTTCTGTTTGATAAATAAGGAATTCTTAGTATTTAATTTCAGCTTTACTGAGTTTAAGCTTCTTGTATTCCATAAGATATGTATTACTTAAGAGGGAACAAACCAAGTGACATTTGGGACCATATACTGATCCAAGTATTGAATGAATGCATTTGGTCTTATATGGTATAAGGTATAATCGTTTATTACGTTTGTGCTTTGGTTTTTCCTTCCTGGAATAATTCCATTGATATCCCATCTTTAATTCTTAATCCCATGAATTTTAGCAGGTAAATGATGTGATTTGATCGAACGATGTTATGTTGCTTTCTTCTTGTATCAGCGTTCCGATCCCTTAGAAGACCACAAGCTCGTACATTTTATTTGTTTGACAGAAACGAAACAAAGTGAAAGAAAATTAGGATAGACAGAAATGGAAAAGAGAGAAATGAATTAGAAATATGATGGAAATTTGGATTATTTAACTTGAAAGAAATAGAAAGGAAACTGAAAATAAATAATATTATGAGGTTTTTTTTAGTTTAGAGGAAGTAAATTATATTATATTAGAATAAAAGTAAAATTTGCTATCTTGTATACAACCTGTATTATGTCATAAACTATTGAAGATCAACGACTAATTTAGAGGTGGAACAAGAAACTATTCAAGCTCGTTTCTCTGTCAATTTTCACTATTTGACGTGATTTTAAGGGTTACCGTGGATCTCTTGTACAAAATCAAACATGTATTTAATCGATTGTAATTTCTATATCATAGATTGCTTTTAACAAATGATATAGTCATCTATTCTTCAAACTTGAGATCAACTCCACATTATAAATGCATTTATGGTTTGTTTAGATGAAAAATTTTATAAATTTAAGAAATTTTAAATTTTTTGTATTTGAATTACTTTGATTTCAATTTCTATCATTCTTAAAATATTTTGTTTGGATACGTCAATTTAAATTTTTTAAATTTTAAAATGTTGGGTTGGATATGATAATTTGATTCTACCATGATAAAATTAATTTTAAAAATATATTTATATGTTAAAATTTTTAAATTAAATTTTATAAAAATAAATATTAGCTAATTTTTAAATATTTAATAATTTTAAAAATTAATATTAGATAATATTTAATAATTTTAAAAATATTTTTAAATATTTAATAATTAAAAACATGAAAAATAAGAGATAAAATAAAATATATAAGTGAAATAAGAAAAAAAATATATTAAAATTTTACTATTTCAAAAAATTTTATAAATACTTAAATTTTAAATTCTTTATAAATTTTTTATCCAAAAATGATATTTCATTTCAAAAGATTTAAAATTCTTTAAATAAATAAATTATTTTATTTAAATTCTTTATCTAAATAAACTATTACAAATTTTGAATCCTCGTATTCATCCTGGATTAATCGTTTATTTGTCAATAAATTTATATTCACGATGTTCCACTATTTTACGTAGAACATGATGTTCATTGCAATTGTGTCACTGTTCATGAGCTTCCCATTGTCAGACTATGAGTACGACTTCAATAATTTTTCTAAAAAAATCATGGGAATATCAGCAGATGGCATGTCTCAATGCGCAGAATTTGTGATATAGTATAAAAGCATCTACTTTAAATGGGTCCCAAACACCATAGTATGAAACCATCGACTCATTTCAAGTTCCAAGTATCGGAGTTTTAGGAAGAACTAATTTAAAAAAAAAAGTTTCTTGTCACTTACTCCAATGACAATTTCTTGTAAATTCTATCTCTTATTTTTAAGATGCACCTTAAATAACTCCTATTAAAATTGCTCTAACAAAATATATTATAACAAGATATTTTCATCTCAACAAAAGTTGGTTGGATTGATAAGAAATGAACTGATATATCTAGAAAGGTGAGTTGAATTAACATGTAAATACTCTTGTAACTATTCATGAAATCATGAAACTTGTCATGACTCCAATAAATCTCTCGATCTCTTCAGCTAAACTTTTTTATTTTTTTATTTTACATGAAAAGAAAAATAAATATTTTCATGGTGGATATTATGACCCCTAGCTCCATTAAATAGGTTGTATATAACCTGTCTCGTTGCGCAGAATTTGTGCGACTCTTTTATAAGAATAAACATTTTTCGTCACCTAAAAGGAGATTAAATAAGGTCTACTATATTAGCAAGGAAGTGAGGGTGAAAAAGAAAACCATGACATATTGTGTGGCAATTGCATAATGCCACGTTGAGGGAAAAACATCAAATATAAAGCAAAACCAAACAAGGTCTCTTTTTATCTCAAATAATTAAATATATCATTTTATATTCATCAACTAGCTCATAAACTAACCTTACCAAATATCTTTTATTCAAATATTCAATTTATAAGTTTTTAATCTTTTTTATTTTCTAATTTATAAATCTTTAACTAAATTAAAAGATTTCAATTTGCTTATAAATTAGCTTTATCAAACACACTTTTAATGATATTCTTCACTGATTCAATCTTTATACTTATTTTTTTTTAAGTTACATCAACTTTTCTCATAAAGGTATATTGTGTAATTTGTATCTTGAGTAAGATGGATTTCAATGTAATATATTTCAAATAATTAAGAAGTGTGGGTACAAAGATGAGAGAGAGAGAGTAGTAAAGGGAATTAGAGTAATCTCATTATTCTTTTAGTTTATTTATTTATGAACCAAAATAGATAAGATAATTTAAATATACTTAAATAAATAATTTAATTAAAAATTTACTTATTAAATTCTTATCATATGACAATTTATGCAATAAATTTTATTAAATAAACTAAAACTACTTTATTTCATTATTGTTCATAAAAAAAAAACTTAAAATAGTTTATGAGGATTTAAATTGTTTTTATAAATCTAAATAATCTCTTCTTTTTTTTTTTTTTCTTTTCATTTGATCACATGTTATCTTTTATATTCCAACCACCAATCTAAGTTGGACAGCAGTACAATGCTAACAAACGAAAAGGGTGTGCCTTTGTCACATCCATTATCCTTTCATGTTTACAATTACAATATCTCGAACAACGATTGGACTGTCTTCCTTGTCTTCATCACACGGACACAACGAATAACAATTTCTTACCTAATACATGATTTGTGCATATTAAGATAATAAAAACTGATACATCAATATTATTGATCAAATAATACAAATTGTGAGACCCCGTACGGAAAACTCCTTTTTGCTCTCAACCTTCACTCTCTTTTTCTCACTCCATCTTCCTTTCTCTGTTTCCCCAATATTCTGATTTGTTGATTTCGTTTCTTTGGGATTTGAAGGTGCTGATCCAGAGTAGACCAAGGCTAGCAAATTTTCGGAGTTCTCTCTCTCTTGTTCTTCCGTGATCGTTCAAGCTCTCTTTCGTCCCTCTCTTTCGTTCTTCTTGTCCCTAAGCTCCAATTTATGGATTCAAGGTAAGGGAAGTTAGTATTTTGGCTGCGTTTTTGGCTGGAAAATGAGTTTAGGAACTCATTTGGCTGCTGGTGATTGATTTTGTGGTTGGCTGGGTTGCTGGAAAAATTGGGGTTTTGGGGTTTTATGGTTTTGAGTCAAAATTTGAGATTTTCTTTGATCTGTTGTTGCATGCGCATAAAGCTGGTACTTTCGAGCTCCTTGATGAAAATGTGGCACTTTGAACCGTTTGCATGTGAGTTTTCTGTGAAATTTTGCAGGTTTTGGAAATTTTTCGAACTTGGGAGAGTTACTGATGAGTTCGCGCTGAGCGCTGTTCGTCGCGCCGGGCGCGTGACCACCAGGAGACTCTGTTTAGGCAAGCCCGCCGGGCGCAAGGCTGTGTGCGCTGGGCGAGCTTGCAAATGGGGGTCTCTGGTTGGCCCGCGCCGGGCCTGGCTCGAGCTGCGCTGGGCGCGATATCAAGAGTAACATGTTTTTGGGATACTTGGATTGCGCTAAGCGCACTTTTGGACTCGCTGGGCGCGGAGGCTCCTTGGGAGTCTCTGCCAAGGGCACGCTGGGCGCAATTGTGAATTGCGCTGGGCGCGAGACCCTGGTAGGTCTCTGCCTTGCCCACGCTGGGCGCGGGTTAGGCTCCGCTGGGCGCACGAGACTTCTTGAGTCTCTGCCAGACAGGCGCTAGGCGCAATTTGGAATTGCGCCAGGCGCGGGAGAGCCTTGGTGCTCTCGGGTTGAGTCGCGCTGGGCGCAACCTCGAGTGCGCCGGGCGCGCAAGGAGATGATGATCTATAGGATGTTGACTGTTGAGTTGTGCCAAAATTGTTAATCAATGATGTTATATGCTGAACCAAGCGAATTTGATGAATATGTTGTGATGATTAGGGAATTAAGCTGAGATAAATATGTTAGTTGTATTAGAGGTGTATTGTTGAGCTGGAATCAATGGATTAATAAGAGAAATTATATAGTATAGCGGAATCATAGACCGTTGGGCTGAATTGTAGAAAGTAATAATTTTGTTGAATTGTTGTGCTGTGCTGTGCTGTACTGTGCTGAGATATGCTGGGTTGGGTGATCTTATAGCCGCTAAGTCGGTGCTGTTGTTAGCCACACATGTGGTGCTGATTCTAACCGCTAAGGCGGTGCTGTTGTTGCCGCTTTGCGGTGCCGTTATAGCCACTAGAGTGGTGCTGTTGTTGCCGCTTTGCGGTGCCGTTATAGCCACTAGAGTGGTGCTGTTGTTGCTGCTAAGCAGTGCTGATATTGCCGCATTGCGGTGCTGATATTGTTGAGTGGTATAAGCTGTACAAGTGTGCTGATAACTGTATCTGTTGTTATTTATATTGCCAATTATATAATTGTATGATGAATTTTAATTTCACTAGCTTACCCTTCTGTTGTTTTCCATGTTTTTGGACTGCGATGATCATACTATGTATGGGAGCAGGGCAGGAATAGAGGTGCGTCTTGTGGTGAGGTTGGTGGACCTTGCAGCTGTTTTGCTTGGCGATGTGTTGTTTTGCTTGTGGCTACGTGGGATAGTAGCATTTGGTTGTATTTTTCTTTAGTACACTTTAACTCTAGTCAGATTGGAACCTTGTATATCTATATATTCTAGATCCTATATTCATATACTTGTTCTATCTGCCTGGTGTTTCTAGTGTGCTATGCCGGGCGTAGTGACCAGTCGGGTCGTTACACTTTAGTGGTATCAGAGCAGTTCGAGTCTAGTGGACACTCTTTGGGGGTGGTCCCTTTAGGCTTTTTGCTGTGTTAGCTCTGTGCTGTGTTGTTTTGCTGTGATGTCTGCTGTGCTGAAAATTGCTGTGCTGAAATTGTTGTGGTGATTTGTTGTGTTATTGATTTTGTGTGGTTTAGTTACTGTTTACTAAAGAAGTTGTTACCTTTGTAGAAGATGACTAGGACAAATGAGCAGATAGCCCGTGCCCTAGAGATGTTGGCCATGGCTATGCAACAGCAAAATGCCTATTTTGCTAGGATGGAGGCTGAGAGAGCTGCAGCTGGTGCAGCAAGACCTGCAGGGTCACAGGAGAGCCGGGATCTTGCTGAGTTCCGGAAGTGTAATCCTCCACAGTTTGCAGGAGATGCGGATCCAGAAGTGGCTGACCGCTGGATCCGTGAATTAGAGAAGATCTTTACCGTACTGGGATGTCCTCCAGAGAGGAGGTTAGCATACGCTGTATACATGCTTGTTGGGGAGGCTGAACATTGGTGGAGAGGCACCTATCAGATGCTTGTTGCTAGGGGAGTTACAGTTGATTGGGAGTGCTTCCGGACAGTGTTTATGGAGAAGTTCTTTCCGGAAAGCGTGAGGCATGCCAAGGAGGCAGAGTTTATGCGATTGCATCAGGGTGGGATGACAGTATCAGAGTATGCGATAAAATTCGAGCACCTAGCCTGTTTTTATTCGCAGGGTATGCCTGAGGCTTGGAAATGCAGGAAATTTGCAGATGGATTGAAATATGAGCTGAAGAGGATGGTGGTGCCTATGGCCATCACGGAGTTCCCAGCCTTAGTGGAGAAGGCGAAGGTAGTTGAGCAGTTGGAAGGTGGCAACCGTGCGGTGAGGACTATTGGGGGACCATCTGGGTCCAAGAAGGGTGAGAGTCAGAGGAAACCATATGATAGGCCCCAACCACAGCAAGGGGGTTCTGTTTCTAGGCGATCTTCCAGTGCTGCTAGTGGAGGTAGACAGAGTGGAGGTGCTACTCTGAGATGTTTTAGGTGTGCTGGGCCCCACTTTATCAAGGACTGTCCGCACACGGAGAGCCGTTGCTTCAGATGTCATCAGATGGGCCACGAATCGGCAAATTATCCTGCGAGGGATAGACCAGAGAGGAGCACTCAGAGGAGTAATGTACAGAGGGCTGATACTCAGAGGAGTAGTGCACAGAGAGCTGATACACAGAGGGGTGACAGACCTACTACTGCTGGTAGGGTATTTGCTTTGACGGGTGCTGAGGCTTCGACTTCTTCTGATCTTGTGAAGGGGAAGGGCAAGGCCGCTGGTAAGGATGTGATGATTCTATTTGACTCTGGTGCTACGCATTCATTTATATCATATGCATGTGCTGCTTTGTTGGGTGTGCCTGTGTGTGAGTTGGGGTTGAGACTACTTGTGTCGACGCCCGCTTCTACTTCTGTGATTGCTTCTGAATTGTGCGTGGGTTGTCCAGTTGTGGTGAATGAGAAGAAGTACAAGGTGAACTTGATTTGTTTACCTTTGCTGGATATTGACATAATCTTAGGGATGGATTGGTTGTCTGCCAATCGCATCCTTATAGACTGTGCCAATAGGCGGTTAATCTTCCCTCAAGAGGAGGATGAGCTGTTGATCTCAGCTGTTCAAGCTGAGTCCTTGCTGAGGGATGGGGCAGAGTGCTGTCTTCTGCTTGCTGCCACGAGTGTGGAGACCGAGAGGATCTTAGCTGGTATCGATGTGGTGAGGGAGTATGCCGAGGTGTTCCCTGACGAGGTGCCTGGGTTGCCTCCTGTTAGGGAGATGGAGTTCAGCATTGACCTGGTTCCAAGTGCGGGACCAGTGTCAGTAGCTCCCTATAGGATGGCTCCTGCTGAGCTGGCTGAGCTGAAAGATCAGTTGGAGGACTTATTGAAAAAGCAGTTGGTGCGACCGAGTGTTTCGCCGTGGGGTGCCCCTGTGTTGTTGGTAAAGAAGAAGGATGGGGGTAGTCGACTGTGTGTTGATTACCGGCAGCTGAACAAATTGACCATTAAGAACAAATATCCACTTCCCCGGATAGATGACTTAATGGATCAACTGAGGGGCGCGTCGGTGTTTTCTAAGATTGACTTGAGGTCAGGATATCACCAGATTAGGGTGAAGGAGGGTGACATACCGAAGACTGCTTTCAGGACTAGGTATGGACACTATGAATATATTGTGATGCCGTTCGGTGTGACCAACGCCCCCGCAGTGTTCATGGACTACATGAACAGGATCTTCCGGCCGTTCTTGGATAAATTCGTGGTAGTGTTTATTGATGATATCTTAATCTATTCAAGGACCCCGGAGGAACATGGAGAGCACTTGAGGACAGTGTTGGAGATTTTGAAAGCGAAGCAATTGTATGCTAAGCTTTCAAAATGTGAGTTCTGGTTGGATGAGGTGAAGTTCTTGGGCCACGTGATTTCAGTTAAGGGGATTGCTGTTGATCTGGCTAAGGTGGAGTCGGTATTGCAGTGGGAGCGCCCGAGGACTGTCACGGATATACGGAGCTTTGTGGGTTTAGCGGGTTACTATCGGAGGTTCATTGAAGGGTTCTCTAGGATAGTAGCGCCTCTGACCCAGTTGACGAGGAAGGAGCAGCCGTTTATTTGGACAGATGCCTGTGAGCGGAGCTTTGAGGAGTTGAAGAGAAGGTTGACTACTTCTCCTGTGTTGGTGTTACCGGATTCTGGTGAGCCTTTTGACGTGTATTGTGATGCTTCTCATCAGGGTCTGGGGTGTGTGCTGATGCAAAACGGGAGAGTGGTGGCATATGCTTCAAGGCAACTGAAGATTCATGAGAGGAACTACCCCACTCATGACTTAGAGTTAGCAGCTGTGGTGTTTGCCTTGAAAATTTGGAGGCATTATTTATATGGTGCTCGGTTCAACGTTTTTAGTGATCACAAGAGTCTGAAGTACTTATTTGATCAGAAAGAGCTGAACATGAGGCAGAGGCAGTGGATGGAGTTTCTGAAGGATTATGATTTTCAGTTGATGTATCATCCGGGCAAGGCCAATGTGGTGGCAGATGCACTAAGTAGGAAATCCATCCACATGTCGAACATGATGGTGAGAGAGCTGGAGCTGGTTGAGAAGTTCAGAGATTTGAATCTCTGTGTGAAGTTAGCTCAGGATCACATTAGTTGTGGGGCAGTTACCATAACTAATGAGTTCTTGAGGCAGGTTGGACTCAAGCAGTTGCAGGATGAGGAATTGGTGAGACTTCTTGGTTTATTGGGCACCGAGAAAGCTGCTGGTTTTGAGCTGGGAGAAGATGGGATCTTGAGGTTTAGGGGCAGGATTTGCCTACCTCAGGATGCTGAGCTGAAGAGAGCTGTGCTGGAGGAGGGCCACAAAAGTAGACTTAGCATACACCCAGGTATGACTAAGATGTACCAAGACCTCAAGAAGACTTTCTGGTGGTCTGGTATGAAGAGGGAGATAGCTGAGTATGTGGCGGTCTGTTTGACCTGTCAGAAGGCAAAGGTTGAGCATCAGAAGCCGAGTGGGTTAATACAACTGATGGAAATTCCGGAATGGAAGTGGGATAGCATTACTATGGATTTCATTGTGGGGTTGCCTAGGTCCGCTAGGAATAGTGATGCTATCTGGGTAATTGTTGATCGGTTGACCAAGTGTGCGCATTTCTTGCCTGTCAACATAAAGTGGTCCTTAGAGAAGCTGACATAGTTGTATGTGAGGGAGATAGTACGGTTGCACGGGGTGCCTTCCAGTATTATTTCTGACCGAGATCCGAGGTTCACTTCCAGATTCTGGCAAAGTCTACACCAAGCTTTAGGCACAAAGCTGAAGCTGAGTTCTGCTTATCATCCGCAGACGGATGGTCAGTCGGAGAGGACAATCCAGTCCTTGGAGGATCTGCTGAGGGCTTGTATGTTAGATCACTTGGGTAGTTGGGAGGAAGTATTACCGCTTGTGGAGTTTACTTACAACAACAGTTTCCATGCTAGTATTGGGATGGCGCCGTTTGAAGCCTTATATGGCAGGAGATGTAGGACTCCTCTGTGCTGGTATCAGGATGGTGAGTCAGTGGTTGTGGGACCGGAGTTGATCCTACAGACTACTGAGAAGGTGAAGATGATTCAGGAGAAAATGAGGACTGCCCAGAGTAGGCAGAAATCATATGCTGACAAAAGGCGTAAGCCTTTGGAGTTTGCTGAGGGGGAACATGTGTTTCTGAAGGTGACTCCGACTTCTGGTGTGGGTAGAGCGCTGAAGGCTCGGAAGTTAACACCAAGATTCGTGGGTCCCTATCAGATAATACAGCGTGTGGGTCCGGTTGCTTATCGGTTGGCTTTGCCACCGTCTCTTTCAAACCTACACGATGTATTTCATGTGTCTCAACTGAGGAAGTACATTCATGACCCGAGTCATGTGGTGGAGCTGGATGATGTTCAAGTGAAGGGACATCTGACATTTGAGAAGTTGCCGGTGGCGGTGGTTGATCATAAGCTGAAGGAGCTGAGAGGCAAATCCATTCCTCTGGTAAAGTTGTTGTGGGATGCAACTACTGGTGAGGCTACTTGGGAAGTTGAGCAGCAGTGCCGAGATCAGTATCCGTTTCTTTTCCCAAGTAAGTCTGTTTTCGGGGACGAAAACTCTTGTTGTTGGGGAGGTTGTGAGACCCCGTACGGAAAACTCCTTTTTGCTCTCAACCTTCACTCTCTTCTTCTCACTCCATCTTCCTTTCTCTGTTTCCCCAATATTCTCTACTCACTTGGCTGATTTGTTGATTTCGTTTCTTTGGGATTTGAAGGTGCTGATCCAGAGTAGACCAAGGCTAGCAAATTTTCGGAGTTCTCTCTCTCTTGTTCTTCCGTGATCGTTCAAGCTCTCTTTCGTCCCTCTCTTTCGTTCTTCTTGTCCCTAAGCTCCAATTTCTGGATTCAAGGTAAGGGAAGTTAGTATTTTGGCTGCGTTTTTGGCTGGAAAATGAGTTTAGGAACTCATTTGGCTGCTGGTGATTGATTTTGTGGTTGGCTGGGTTGCTGGAAAAATTGGGGTTTTGGGGTTTTATGGTTTTGAGTCAAAATTTGAGATTTTCTTTGATCTGTTGTTGCATGCGGATAAAGTTGGTACTTTCGAGCTCCTTGATGAAAATGTGGCACTTTGAACCGTTTGCATGTGAGTTTTCTGTGAAATTTTGCAGGTTTTGGAAATTTTTCGAACTTGGGAGAGTTACTGATGAGTTCGCGCTGAGCGCTGTTCGTCGCGCCGGGCGCGTGACTACCAGGAGACTCTGTTTAGGCAAGCCCGCCGGGCGCAAGGCTGTGTGCGCTGGGCGAGCTTGCAAATGGGGGTCTCTGGTTGGCCCGCGCCGGGCCTGGCTCGAGCTGCGCTGGGCGCGATATCAAGAGTAACATGTTTTTGGGATACTTGGATTGCGCTAAGCGCACTTTTGGACTCGCTGGGCGCGGAGGCTCCTTGGGAGTCTCTGCCAAGGGCACGCTGGGCGCAATTGTGAATTGCGCTGGGCGCGAGACCCTGGTAGGTCTCTGCCTTGCCCACGCTGGGCGCGGGTTAGGCTCCGCTGGGCGCACGAGACTTCTTGAGTCTCTGCCAGACAGGCGCTAGGCGCAATTTGGAATTGCGCCAGGCGCGGGAGAGCCTTGGTGCTCTCGGGTTGAGTCGCGCTGGGCGCAACCTCGAGTGCGCCGGGCGCGCAAGGAGATGATGATCTATAGGATGTTGACTGTTGAGTTGTGCCGAAATTGTTAATCAATGATGTTATATGCTGAACCAAGCGAATTTGATGAATATGTTGTGATGATTAGGGAATTAAGCTGAGATAAATATGTTAGTTGTATTAGAGGTGTATTGTTGAGCTGGAATCAATGGATTAATAAGAGAAATTATATAGTATAGCGGAATCATAGACCGTTGGGCTGAATTGTAGAAAGTAATAATTTTGTTGAATTGCTGTGCTGTGCTGTGCTGTACT
Organism: Cajanus cajan; assembly: GCF_000230855.2. Classification (NCBI taxonomy): domain Eukaryota; kingdom Viridiplantae; phylum Streptophyta; class Magnoliopsida; order Fabales; family Fabaceae; genus Cajanus; species Cajanus cajan. Next base: position 13,624,465 of record NC_138517.1, on the reverse strand, counting down.
GTGCTGAGATATGCTGGGTTGGGTGATCTTATAGCCGCTAAGTCGGTGCTGTTGTTAGCCACACATGTGGTGCTGATTCTAACCGCTAAGGCGGTGCTGTTGTTGCCGCTTTGCGGTGCCGTTATAGCCACTAGAGTGGTGCTGTTGTTGCCGCTTTGCGGTGCCGTTATAGCCACTAGAGTGGTGCTGTTGTTGCCGCTTTGCGGTGCCGTTATAGCCACTAGAGTGGTGCTGTTGTTGCTGCTAAGCAGTGCTGATATTGCCGCATTGCGGTGCTGATATTGTTGAGTGGTATAAGCTGTACAAGTGTGCTGATAACTGTATCTGTTGTTATTTATATTGCCAATTATATAATTGTATGATGAATTTTAATTTCACTAGCTTACCCTTCTGTTGTTTTCCATGTTTTTGGACTGCGATGATCATACTATGTATGGGAGCAGGGCAGGAATAGAGGTGCGTCTTGTGGTGAGGTTGGTGGACCTTGCAGCTGTTTTGCTTGGCGATGTGTTGTTTTGCTTGTGGCTACGTGGGATAGTAGCATTTGTTTGTATTTTTCTTTAGTACACTTTAACTCTAGTCAGATTGGAACCTTGTATATCTATATATTCTAGATCCTATATTCATATACTTGTTCTATCTGCCTGGTGTTTCTAGTGTGCTATGCCGGGCGTAGTGACCAGTCGGGTCGTTACACAAAACACCATGCTAAAATGACATGACATCGCACGTGTCAGTTGGTTTAGCAGTAAATTTCTTTGGAGGTGAATATGGGGATTGGTATGAAGTCTCGTCTTTATTTTTGAAGTTTAGGGTGTAACTTTTTGTTATAAAGTCTTTTATAAAAAAATTATTTATCAATTATTTCTTTCTAAGATTAAACATCAAAACAAAAATAACAATTTATAACTCAAGTGTCATCAAGTCTTTTAAGAGTTAGGTAACACATTTATTTCTTTAATTAAACTAATTAAAAAATTGTAACTCGATTGTCATTATTTTTTTTTAAAACAAATTGTCCAGTAGTATATAGTTGCGAAAGAGATAGACTATAAGAAAACAATTTTATCAATAATATCTGTTATTGTATTATAAATTAATTAGAATGCATGATTTGGAGAGTAAATATTATTTTCATTTGCTTAATTTGACATTTTTAATATTTCATACATTTTCTTTTTTGGAAATACATTTCGCAGACTACTCTCCTCAACTAGCAAAAAAGCTTTCCACAACCATCTCAAACTATATTAATATTTTTAATAGTCTATTCTTTTTAAATTTATCAAATTTTATCTTTAATTTCAAATTGATTTACAATGGCTTTTTTTTATAAATAAATTTATTTAAAATAACCTTAAACCACGACTAGTATTTCACTTTGTACATTGTATGAGATAAATGTTTGTTTTTATATAATTAAAACTTATAATAATAAATATTTTTAATATATAAATTATATTATATTTTAATTTCATAATGGAAATTTTAAATTGTGATATAATATTTTTTTAAACTATTGATAATTTTTTTTTAAAAAAATGAATTTATATACAGAGAAAGAAAAAAAAAAGATAAATTTAAAATTTAAAACACTACTAAAAATAAAGTTACCTTTTCTAACAATTCTTCTCTACCTTAATCATCATCCTCTTCTTTTTATTCTTTCTCTCTTCATCCTTAACAAGCATCACCATAGAATACAACCCCTCATCCATCCTTAACCCTATTTTTTTCCTTTCATGACTTCCACCTTATATCAAGGTAAATGAGTGGAAGTTAAGTGGGGAAAAATGTCTTGGTAAGATAGAAATTAGCTTCACATACTAAATCTTGAGATCATTCTTCCAAAAAATTTCATCACTTTTTACAATACCAAAGAAATAAATCCAACACCACAAAATTTCTTAGATAACAACCTCTACTTTCTCCCATTTTTCGATCTCTTGCTTTCAATAAATGCACCCCTCTAATCTCATTTCCCCTCTCTAGTAGATATTTATGTGTGATGTCAAGTGGGAGAGTCAATGATGGTGACTTTGCTAGGCTTCTCCACCCTGCCTTTCTTGCCACATTTGGTGCCTCTCCATTTTGTTATTTGTTAGGCGAATGTAGCTTCCATATTGTTTTTATAGGGTAACTATTAAAGTGTGAAAGAAAAGGGATAAGATGGGATGTAACGAAGGTAGGGTTTGTGAAAGTGACAAGGTGTCGGTGTATTCAATTGAATCCGGTGATGAGAGAAGGTTTAGAAGACCCTCTCCTCTTCTTTCTTTCCACCCTATAGCTTACACTTTGATTAATCCTAGAGAAGGATGGAAATAAGGGTGAAGAAGAACTATAGTTTTGGTGAGAAATCTCACGTATACGTATATCTTGATAAGTAAAAGCTGATAGGAAGATGAATGTGAATTAAAATATGGAAGACTAAATTTAAAAGAAAAATTGTAATTAATATATGAGGAGAGATTCAATTATATTTCAAGAGTAAATCTTGATAAATTTATTATATTTAATAACTTATGTTTTGTATCAAATTTTTTCGATCTAATTATTAAATCAAAAGTTTTCAATAAATATATAAAGTATAAATTTTTGAAAACTATTTGATATTTCTTTTCATTAATTCAAATTAATGTATAAATTTTTTTTATCATTATTTGTCAATTTAAATTAATGAAATGAAATATCAAATAGTTTTCAATTTTTTAAAGAATTTACAAGTTTGATCTATATATAAAAAAAAACTTATAATTTAACGATTGAATTATTAAAATTTAATGTAGAACATGAGTTATTGAATGATGTAAGTTTATAAAAACTTACTTTTATAATAAATAGATCCTTCATCTTAATATATATATATATATATATATATATATATATATATATATATATATATATAGAGAGAGAGAGAGAGAGAGAGAGAGAGAGAGAGGAGGGTTCAAACAATTCAAGTGCAATTTTTACTAAATATTACATTGTTCAATAACTTTATATTAAATACAAATTTTATAAATTTAACCATTAGATTGAAAGTTCATATCACTTTATATGTTTATATCAAATTTTGTTAAAATTAAACAACAACTTGTAGGTAATTAAAGTGTTCATATTTTATTATATTTTAAAATGTATATATTACATCAATTTTATTTTATAAAATGAATTATCAAATCATCTTAGATTAATAAAAAAAATTGTATATATGATCTAAAAGTAAAGAACTTTCAATTTAACAGTTGAATTTATAAAATTAATATTTAATATAAAATTATTGAATAATTTAATAACTAATAAAAATTACACCGGTATCGTTTGAACTCTCCTTTTATATATATATATATATATATATATATATATATATATATATATATATATATATATATATATATATATATATATATATATATATATATATCACACTAAAATATAATACTAATTTTACCGTAACTACCGTTGGAAGTTGGGATAATGTCCTCAAAGTCTTAAGTTCAAATTTAATATCTTCATTGTGATTCTAATGAATTAAAAAGAAAAGTATAAAAGAAAATGTGTAAATGGATACCATTCGTGTAAACATTAATTTGATATCATCATAAATTACTAATGTTATTTAGTGTGAATAATGTGTAAAGAGTAGTTTTTTTATCCAATGATAATTGAACACAAGTAACAAAGGAGTTTACGATGCACGGACCTTATTCTATTAACTTGCTAAATTCCGACAGTGATACAAAGAAGTAAGTGGATAATTTATTGTCTTTATTTAGATAGAAATTTTAACTAGGTTATTTATTTAATTTCCTATTTAACCCTAATCAAAATATATGGAACAAAATTGAGTCGCATCTTTTTAATGTAATATATCAATTTAATATTATATATAATTACATTGTAGAATAAAAGAAATATAATTTTAAATTGAAGTACATTTTATAATAATTTAAAATAATTTTCATTATAAATATTAGTAAAATAAAATAATTTTGTATTTCTATGTATTTTATTTAAATAAAAAATAAAAAGAGAAAATGAAATTTAAGATAAAAGAGAGGATTAGTTATAATAGTATAGAATGAAAAAAAAGTCAAGTCAAAATGTGTACACAAAAAGAGTAGAATCATGTTTATGAATAGTATAGAATATAAATATTATATAATGTTATAAAATTATTATCTATTAAATAAAAATATTAATAACGTATAATAGTTCTAAAGATTTATTTTTTTATTATCAAAATATAAAACACTAAATTAGATTAGAATGATTTGAAGAATAGCCTAAATTTATTCTTAAAATGTATAAGATCACTAATTAGTTTGCAGGATGCAAAATCTAATTAATTTGAAGACTTGCTAATTAACTTGCATGTGAAACTTGTTTAAAATATCTGCATACAACACATAAAATTCATTTTATATTTTTTTTTAGACATTGCCACTCTACCATATTTATTATCACACTTATTGATTTTTTTAATCAAATTAATAGTAAAAATTACTCGTATATAAATAGCATTATATACAATAGAGTCATAATAACTGGTGTAACGACTCGTCATGGCCTTTACATTACGGAACAACACTACACACTGCTCGAATATATACTAAAATTCATCTATCATGTCAACTTACACAATATAAACAACATAAATCAACTTAAGCACCCAACAACTCAACTATTTCAACAAAAGAACACCATGCATAAAGCTTCCCTAACTCTCCTAAAATTAAACAACTTACATTCTAGCTTCCCTCACCTAATGATTGGTTTAGAATAGCCAAGAACTGAGAAGAAGAGGAATTCTCTTTCCGAAGCTCAACCCGGAACTTCAATCCACCCAAAGCAAGCTTCCTAATCCAGAGCCCTTCTCTCTAGAACTTCTCTCTAAAACCTCCCTAATTTCTCCTCAACTGCCCACAAGTCCTATTTATAGAAATCTGAACTAGCCAGAACGGCCCGTTCCAAATCCGGAACGGCCCATTCTGGGTTTCTTCATCATGTGTAAAATTTACATGCAGAACGGCCCGTTCTGAAATCGGAACGGCCCGTTCTTGCACGTCAAGAACGACCCGTTCTAAAACCGGAACGGCCCGTTCTAGAGTTGAATCTAACTCACAATGACCACTTTAGAACGGCCCGTTCCAGTCCAAGATTCACGGGTCTATTTAGTAGTTTGGAACGGCCCGTTCCAGTTTGAGAACGGCCCGTTCTAGGCTACTAAATCACCATTATTTTAGTAGTTTAGAACGGCCCGTTTTAATCTGGGAACGCCCCGTTCCAGTCTACTAACTACGTTACAATTAGAACGACCCGTTCTAAAATCAGAACGGCCCGTTCTGAAGTTGAATCTAACTCACAATGACCATTTTGGAACGGCCCGTTCTAGTCCAAGATTCACAGGTCTATTTAGTAGTTTGGAATGACCCGTTCCAGTTTGGGAATGACCCGTTCTAGGCTACTAAATCACCCTTATTTTAGTAGTTTGAAACAGCCCGTTCCAATCTTGGAACGTCCCGTTCCAGTCTACTAACTACGTTACAATACCCCCCAACAAATAAGAATTTTCGTCCTTGAAAATATATTTACTTGGAAGTAGGAAAAGATACTACTCTCTATACAGTTGCTCAATCTCCCAAGTAGTCTCACCAGTAGTTGCAACCCACAAGATCTTCACCAATCCAGTGGACTTTCCCCTCAACTCCTTCAACTTGTAATCAATCACAGCTATCGGTCTCTTCTCATAAGTCAGGTTTCTCCTTGACCTGAATCTCACCCATCTCAACTACATGACTCGGGTCATGGACATACTTCCTCAATTGTGAAACGTGAAACACATGCCCCTCTCCAGAAAACTCCAAAGGCATATTGCCTTCTATCAACTTTTGATTTCTACCTACTCTAGGCAAACCTCATCCTCTCTTGAATCAACTTTATTTTCTCAATAGTCTGTAGGACTAACTCCGGCCCCACAACCACTGATTCACTATCTTGGTACCAACATAGTGGAGTCCTACACCTCTTACCATACAGGGCTTCAAACGGTGCCATCCCGATACTAGCATGAAAGCTATTGATAGAAATGAACTCTACTAGTAGTAAGACTTCCTCCCAACTCCCCAAGTAGTCTAGCACACAAGCCCTCAATAAATCCTCCAAGGACTACATTGTCCTCTCTGACTGATCATCTGTCTGTGGATGATAAGCAGAACTCAACCTCAACCTCGTGCCTAAGGCTTGGTGTAGACTCTGCCAAAAATCTGGAAGTGAACCTCAGATCCCTATCTGAAATAATACTGGAAGGCACCCCGTGCAACCATACTATTTCTTTCACATATAGTTGTGTCAACTTCTCCAAGGATCACTTGATATTGACAGGCAAGAAATGTGCACACTTAGTCAATCTTTCAACCATAACTCAAATAGCATTACTATTCCTAGTCAACTTAGGCAATCCATCAATGAAATCCATATTGATACTATCCAACTTCCACTACAGGATCTCCATCATCTACAATTAAATCACAAGACTTCTAGTGCCCAACCTTAGCCTTCTGATAGGTCAGACATGCCACCATATATTCAACAATGTCTCTCTACACTCATAATCTTGAGGTAGGCAAATTCTGCCCTTAAACCTCAAATCCCATCTTCACTCATCTCAAAGCCAAATGCTTTCTCTGTATCCAACAAATTAAGAACCTTCACAACTTTCAAATCTTACAACTACTTCATACCAACTTGCTACAAGAACTCACTAGCAATGGTAGTCATGCCCCAGCTAATGTGGTCTTGAGCCAACTCCACATACAGATTCAAATCTCTAAATTTCTCAACCAGCTCCAACTCCTTTACCATCAAACTAGACATGTGGATGGACTTCCTACTCAAAGCGTCTGCCACTACATTGGCCTTCCTAGGGTGATACATCAACTGAAATTCATAGTCTTTTAAAATATTCCATCCACCATCTCTGTCTCATGTTCAACTCCTTCTGATCAAGCAAATACTTCAGACTCTTGTAATCACCAAAGACGTTGAACCCTACACTATAAAATAGTGCATCCATACCTTTAAGGCAAAACAACTGCTACCAACTCTAAGTCATGAGTAGGGTAATTCCTATCATGATTCTTTAATTTCCTTAAAGCATATGCAACTACTCTCCTATTCTACATCAACACACACCCCAACCCTTGGTGAGAAACATCACAACACACCTCAAATGAGTCACTAGGATTAGGCAACATCAACATAGGAGAAGTAATCAATCTTTCTCTTCAACTCTTTCACCTAACATTTTAATTCAACCAACTCTGTTGAGGCCATCTTATAGGGAGCAACCAACACTGCCCCTACACCAGGGACCAAATAAATGCTAATCTCAATCTCCCTAGTAGGAGGTAACCCAGACACCTCATCCAAAAACACCTTCAAAAATTTCCTCATAACTCCTACCTATTAATCACCTTCTCAGTTTTCACACTTACAGCAGCAAAAAAAATACAACACTCTGCTCCATCTCTTAACATCACTTCAGCTTGGCTGGTTGAAATAAACAATTCATCCTCCCCCTAAGGGAAAAACCAACTCCATATTGGCACAATCTATAAGAATGTGATTGGCAAATAACAAATCCATCCCTAAGATTATGTCAATATCCACTAAAGGCAAACAGATCAATTTCACCTTATACTTCCTATCACACATCTCCAAGGGATAACCAACACACATCTCATAGGCAATAATAGAAATAGAAGCGGGCATAGACACAAGCAGTCTCAACCCCGAATTACATACAGGTAAACCCCACTTTTCAGCACATGCATATGAAATAAATAAATGGGAGGACTTGAGTCAAATAATATCATCACATCCTTACCAGTAGCTTTACCCTTCCCTTTCACTAGATCAGATGAAGTGGAAGCTTCGGCTCTGGTCAAGGAAAACACCCTCCCAGCTGCAGTAGATTTATCACCCCTCGGGGCACTCCTAGTCTGTCTGGCACCTGCAAGACAACTAGTGATGGAAGTACTTGGAGAGGATTGATATTCTTCCAAGCTTTCCATGCAAGGACCGAAATGCTCCATGAGGTTGAACTCCTTGAAGGTGGCGGAATCACCTTGGAGGATTCTCCAACGGTGGAGAAGCACCTAAGAGAGGTTCGGTTACCTCTTGAAAAAGTGAAGAAGCTTGAGAAACCAAGCTTCTAGGAGAAGGAACCTTGAGAGAGAACCTAGGAGGAGGTTTCTCACGAAATTGACTCTTGAAAATGAGAGAGAAATTTGATTTCTAATTCTCATAAATGTCCAAAAGTGATTACAAGTGAAGAGAAAACGAAATTATAGGGAGAGGTAGCTTCTAGGAGAAGCCAACCTTAACCATGGTTCACTAGGAACCATGGTAAGGTGTAGCTAACCTTCCATGGTTTATAAAACTTGTAGGAGAAGCTAACCTTGACCATGGTTCACTTAAGAACTATGGTAAGGTCAGCCTAACCTACCAAGGTTTAGAAACTTGGAAGGCAAGCTTCAAAACTTGAAGAAAGAACTAGTCAATTTTGGCCAAGAACTAAGACACAAGCTAGGCGGTCAAGGCTCCAAAATGCTCCATGATTTATTTTGAAATTCTTTGATTTGGTTTAGTTTAGGTTCATCATATGATGATGAGACCTAGCTAAATCAAATCTATGAAAAATTAGGAGCAAAATGAGTCTAATATGCAAAATTTTGCCTAGGCCCAATTCTGGCCCAATTACTAGTCATACCCTCAAGCATTGCTAAATGCCACCCCTTTTTCCCTACTGAAAAAATATAAAATGAATGTATCAACAAAGGAGGTTAAATGGAGTTAAACTCTCCAAGTAACCCACCCTAAAAACATTATACAATCACTAATAAAAGCCAGTAAAGTGCCTCACAAATACAAAGGCAAAAATAAGCCTATACAAAGAAACTACTATATGTACAAACATATGAAAAAGGTCTTTAAGATCATCCCATTCCTCTTGGTTCTTTTAAGATATCACCTCTTGGATTCCTTGGCCTTGGCCTTGGCCATAGTCTATCAACTAGTCGACATGTGACCCATCTGGCCACACCTAAAGCACTTGCTCTCGGTATGAGGGCAATCACGAATGAAGTGAGGTCCACCACATCTGTAATATCTAAGAGTAGTAGCTCCACTCTAACCCCCACTCCTAGCTGTGTCAATAGGTTTCCTTGTGACAGAACCCCCTTGCTATGATTTGAGGCCTATCATAAGGCTTCATCTTAGAACCACCACCACTCTTGGACCCAACTGGCCCACCAACAATCTTCGTCGGCTTGTTGACGCTCTCTAGTCGCTCTACAACCTTCGCCTTCTCCACCATAGGCACCACCACTCTCCTCAAATCATACTTCAAGCCTTCAGCAACTTCCTACACTTCCAAGCCTCAGAGGTGGCTTGGGTGTAGAAGTGTGCCAAGTGCTCGAATCTCATGGCGTACTCGATCACGAACATTCTCCCCTGCTGTAATCTCATAAACTCTGCCTCCCAAGCATGCCTAACACTCTCTGGAAAGTACTTCTCAAGGAAGGCTCTCTTGAAGCACACCCAGTCCACAACCACTACACGGTCAATTCAGCATCTGACCAGTACCTCTCTAACAATACTTTGCCTCCCCTGTCAACATATACATTGCATAGTTGAGCTTCCGCTCCTCTAAATAACCTAGAGCTGAGAATATCTTTTCCAACTCGCAAATCCAGTGGTCAGCCACCTCTGGATCTGTATCACCTCTAAACTGAGGAGGACTACACTTCTTGAACTCAGCCAAATCCCGAGTCTCCTGTGATCCAAATGGTCTTGCTGCACTAGTTGCTGCTCTCTCAGCATCCATCCTAGCAAAGTATGCATTCTGCTGTTGCATAGCCATAGCCATCATCTCCATGGCATGGGCTATCTGCTCATGTTCTAAGCATCTTCTACAAAATGAACAACTCATTCAACACACTACATCTCAACTACTCAACACAAATCAACATAACATCCAACACAACACAGAGTTCAACACAACAAAAGCCTAAAGGGACCACCCTCATAGAGTGTCCACTAGACTCAAACTGTTCTGATACCATAAAAGTGTAATAACCCGTCGTGGCCGTCACACTATGAAACAACACTACACACTGCTCGAATATATACTAAAATAGTATAATAAATATTTACGACATAAGTTTCTAATCAAGCAACAAACAACAACTAGTTATATACAAGAAAATATGCTACTATAAGGTAGCCTACAAAAAAATATCCATCTTCAAGCACCTCTTGTGGCCTCTAGCAGCTACCTCCCAGCATATCCCTGCCCAGCTCCCATACCACGTACAATCATCGCAGTCCAAACCACATGGAGACATGCAAGGGTAAGCTAGAGACAATAAACAACTCATAATAATTTAATATGCAACATAACAACTATACATCTAAACATCATTTCAACTTGATTCCACATATCAATACTTCAACGTAACTGTTGGAGTCTATTTCTTATTTTATGTTTCTCATCTTTAAAAAAAAAATAAACTATATTAATTACATTTAAAAATTAAACAACTTAATTTTTATATACGACAAAATATAGAGATAAACTAATATGGAACTATTCTAACTTTACTAGAAGTTTCGAGTTTTTTTGAAACTATAATATTGATACTTTATGATTGGAGATAATAAGTACACATAAAATAAGTATTTTTCTCCCAATATAATTTATTTCATACTTAATATCGAAATTTCAACACTAAACAGTTTAAGATATAAGTTGTTATTGGTAATGTTAATAAAAGTATCAAATTTAAGTTTGAATATACAATTTCTTTAAATACTTAATTTTTGTATAAAAATATCATTTTTAAAAATGTTGAACTTGAAAAAAAATATCCTATTATTTCTCTAAGTACACATTCTCTCTTTTATTTCTCTCTTATCTCTCAATTGTTCTTGTAAATTAAAATAAAATAAAACTATGAACAATGTTTATACTTATTACTAGGATCAAATCGGCTTCCTTGTTGATCTCTTTGATCTGGGTCTCTGAAGTTGGTCTTCATTCTCTTCAGCATCTCTAATGTACCTGTAAAAAGGACTCTGACAATCAAGTTAGTTCTTTTTCTCAATATTGTTCATTCCTACATAATTACTTACCATTTCTCGTTATCGTCTATTGTTTTCTTATGTAAACCACATATTCGTTACTTTTCGAGGAGTTAGCAACGGTTAAGTTGGTCATCTCCATATCGAGGTGTGTACATCCAAAGTTGTAAGTGTTCTGAGGTCCATGCTCAATGTCATAAGTTCAATTTGGTTTTTCATTCCGAGATGCTCGTCCTTCACTCTCGCTCTAGAGGGTCAAGTTGTAGGTTCAACTTGGTCATCTCGTGAACCAGGTTGGTATATAAGCCCCTCTGAATGATGTAAGAGTGAAAAAGGTGAAAATTATAAATGGATCTAATCCCGAAAAGTTATAAGAACGAAAGAAAAACATCTTTTAAAGATCCAACGACTCTTAATGTGGGGAAATGCGAAGAGATGCGGTGCTAATCATTACCATGAGTCTTTTGATGTACATAGCATTAAATGAGTCGCAACGTTTAATGAAATGGATTGCGTTTCAATAAAATTAACTACGCGAGGCCCTTTATTAATAGGACATAACATTTGAGGGCTTTAATAAGGCTTTGGTAAGGGGTCATTCGAATGCCTATATATAGGTGTAAAGGCTCCACATTAACCTTCACCAGTAAAATTTCTACTTTTCAAAGGCTTCCCTGTTTGCTACTCTAGCTTCAACCATTATCGGAACTTAGAAAGTTTCGATCATTTCACAGGTATTGACTGTCAACATTACCTGGCTTAACTACTTCATCATTTCCTACTTTAGATAATGCAAAGCTAATGGATAAAAATAAGAAGGAGATTGATAAGGGAAAGGGGGAAAACGTCTGATACTAGTGGGAAGGAGGTAAATATCTGTAAGAGGGGTAGGAATAACAGAAAATATTCCCACCCCAAAATCCTCGTAACTGGGTACGAATGGGTCAAGGGTGATGTTGGAAAGTATAGGAGTAAGGTAAAAAACGTGATGGAGGCAAGCATTTTGCAGCATAAATTAATATTTTGCCTCCCCCTCTTTTTAGAGCATATTGCCATTGAACCATGTTCCCCTGATGAACGGGTATTTTATAAAGTCCCAACATCGTCTCCTTGCATATATATGTATCAATACCTGTTTAAGGATTTAGGTGTATTGGTTCCTTTTACACCTTTTGAATGTAAATTTCTAAGGAAAATCAACGTGACCCCGAGCCAATTGCACCCAAATAGTTGGGGCTTTCTCTGCGCCTTCCAAGTTCTATGTTCAGTATTAAATATTGAATTGAGCTTGGCAAGATTTATGTATTTTTATCAACTGAAGCTCGATGAACCACCTTTTAGCTAGGTATCGCTGAGTGGGAGTTCGAAGGGTGATTGTTTCAAATCTTTTCTCAGTCATAAAAATTTTAAAGAAGAGTTTTTTAAAGTACGATCTCTATGTGATTGTCCGATTTTGGATCCGATTTTTCATTGGAATGGGGAGCCAAAATTTCCCCTTTACTGGCAATCACAACCCTGTGAAGTTTTATGGTTCGGAAGGTCCAAAGTTAACATGTGTCGAGGAGGAGGATATAGAAAAATTGCTATTATTATCTCGGCCTCTGGAAACCAAAGTTATCTTACTGCTTTTTGAATCAAAAAATTCGCAAGACAATTTAGAGAGTAAGTAATGGTGAATGGTATTTATAAGTGAATAATATGTTTGTGTTGTTAAATATATGATTGATTGTCTTTGAAGTGTAGAAATCATGGGAAAAAGTAAATGGTGTGAATTGAAAGTTAAAGCTAGTGTCGAGAAGATCGAGGTTCTATAAGTAACTCGTCTTGCTCCTAAAGAGAAAAAAGAAAAGCTTGACCACCAAGCTTCGAATAAAAAACAAAGGACTGATGACCGAGTAGTGGATCTGAGCCATTAAGGTTAAGCACAAGCTGATGTCCCCAAAACTCCTATCTCTGATACTGCAAAAAAGAAGGTTGTTATGGATCTTGGTAAAGAAATAGAAACGACCACTAGTGCAAAAAGAGCCTTTTACGTCACCTAAATTACGTCGGAATAGGCTAACGTCGACTTAAAAAAACGCGGTGGCAGTATTGTAATTTTTGTGAACTTTTTTACGTTGGACCTAATAGAGTCCGACGTAAAATATAAAATCTACGTCGGTCAAATAGTGTGTCCAACATAAATTTTATATTTTACGTCGGACTCTATTATATCCGACGTAAAATTACTTTCTATATACACACTATCAGGGTCCCCTCTCGAGCTGGTACTTCATGAAGAGCCACGACGAAGTGGAACGAGAGCAGGGAGATGGCGTGAAGATCTTCCACCACTTCACGGAGCAGGGAGATGGCGCCAGGATCATGGCCACGAAGCAAGCAAGGTATGCTGAAAAACTATTATTGAATTAATAGTTTTATCTGGGCTTTGATGCTTACTTTTTGCTGGATTGTTGGTCTAGATCTGCAGCCCTGCCCTACAGAATGAATCCAATAACGAGAGGCCTATGGATGACCGAGCCACTCTTATACTACTCCTTACCTCACCCCTTTCTCACTTAAGAGATTAAGAGCAGTGGCCAGAGAAGAAGAAGCTCAAGGCAGAAGTGAATGAACCTCCTTTTGTTTACTTTCCATCTTCACCCTCTCGTTTCTTCTGCTTATTTGTTGATTCTCCTTGCAGAACGGGCCGTTCTCCTTGCAGAACGGGCCGTTCCAGCGTAATTTTTTTTGGGGTTTTGCAATTTTTTTACGTCGGGGTTGGACAATCTCCGACGTAAATTTACGTCGGTCTAAACTGCCTGACGTAAATTTATGTCTCCCGCTTCTACGTCGGATGTTTTTCTGACGTAAAAAACTTAAAATAGCCGACGTAAAAAGCCTCTTTTGCACTAGTGGACAAGTATTGATGATGTTATAATTTTTAATTTTTATTTGCAACTTACATGCTAAAAATATAGTAAAATATGATTTCTGACTTATATTCCAATCATCATAGCCTATAAGACTAGAGTTAGTTGCTCCAACTTCATCCAAAAATTTGATGTCAAGTTTACAAGAGTCAATCACTTAGCTCGGATTCTCATCACCCTCATCCCAAGTGGGGTCGTCTCAAGCTGAGCAACCTTCCCAGACAAGGACATTGCATCAAAGGTATGATTCTAATCACCCTCTTGGGAGATTAGATCATATAAGCATGTCCCTTGATGTCACCTCGCTTTGAAATGGCAAGCTCACGACTAAGACTTTCTACAAAGACAATCTTGTGTATATTGTTGATAAAGGAATGATTGAGAAGGTCGGTCCAATTCAGGGGTTGGATTATGTTCAAGTTTTCCTGCAAAGCTCTATATCTGTAGTTGATTACTAGAAAAAGAAATGGGAAAAGAATGTTGCACAAATGGATAAACTAAAGGTGGAAAATGCTAAAGTCGGGCTTCTAAATGTTGAGCTTGCTTATGTGAAGAAGAAGTTCGCTGAGACGACCAAAGCCTTTTGACATATATATAAGGTCAAACAAATCTTACTCGAGTAAGGTGGAAGAACTTTTGAATAAAGTGAAGTCTATGGAGGAAGAGAAGGAGAAAAAGGAAAAAAAAAAATATGTCGAGCTGAGGGTGAAGATGGAAGAAAATGTTCGATGGTAAATTAATTGATGAAGGTGACTTGCTTGAGGATGCTAGCAGTGAAGATTGACTCCTAATATTGTTTTCGTTAGATATAATGCATTTCTGCCTTGTAATTGTTCACCTTTTTTGTTTTTCTTTCTTTTTGTACATGGTGTTTATTCAGTAAGTTATTTTGCTAATGCAATGATGATTTGGTCTTATGAAAAATTGACACAGTTGGTTAGGGATTGAAAAATATGTGTGATTTAAGTTAACATAGTCAATTGAAAGAATTTTGCATAAATCGACAATGTTTGTGTTTCAAAATCATCGGGTAATTTACAAAAGTAATGAAGTTGGCTAAAACTTAGCTAATTTATAGATCAATAATGGAATGGTTGGCTGAAATTTGGCCAAATTATGAATTAATAACAAGGTTGGCT
The DNA here is from genome assembly GCF_000230855.2 of Cajanus cajan. Lineage (NCBI taxonomy): Eukaryota > Viridiplantae > Streptophyta > Magnoliopsida > Fabales > Fabaceae > Cajanus > Cajanus cajan. Next base: position 13,609,272 of record NC_138517.1, on the reverse strand, counting down.
CAGATTTGGCCAAACTCAGAATTGACAATGAAGTTGGCTCAAACTTGGCCAAATTATGAATTAACAACGAGGTTGGCTTAGATTTAGCCAAGCTAAGAATTAATAATGAAGTTGACTCAAATTTTACCAAATTATGAATTAATAAAAAGGTTGGCTCAGATTTGGCCAAGCTAAGAATTAATAATGAAGTTGGCTCAAACTTGGTCAAATTATGAATTAATAACGAAGTTGGCTCAAATTTGGCCAAGCTAAGAATTAATAATGAAGTTGGCTCAAATTTGGCCAAGTTATGACATCAACAATGTGATATACTTTAATATACCGCGAAAAGGATGGACAAAATATGAATTGTGCCATGGAAAGTAAAAAATATATATGTATATGTGTATATATGTGTATGTATGCTGGTCAGAATGAGAAAAGGGAATACTTGTAATATAAAATTATATGTCGGTTACATCCCTTTACTTATTCTAAACATGCCTCATTAAAACCTCTTCAGCCAAAATCCTCTTTTTTCTATATCGAGAAAAAAGACTAAAGTAGAAAAAGGAGTACAATACCTGAGTTTACATGCTTTAACTGTAATAAAATTTCAAGCGAGTAGCATTCCAAGTTTTAGGGAGAACCTTGCCACTCAACTCTATTAGCATGTACGCACCATTTTGCAAGCATTCTAAAATTCGGAAAGGACCTTCCTAATTGGCTGCGAGTTTCCCTGTTGATGTATCTTTCCTAGCATCACCTGTAGCTCTCCAAACAAGATCTCCCTCAAGAAAGGATCTCAATTTTAATTTTGAATTATACCTTCTAGAAGCATGAAGCTTACAAGCTTCTTCTTTCACTTTAGCACATTCTTGAATTTTATTGAGCAAATCAAGATCAGTCTTCAATTGTTCCTCATTTTGAATTCCATTGAAGGTTAATCTCCGATAACTTGATTCACCAACTTCCATTGGTAACATAGGTCAGCTCCATAAGTTTGCTTATATGGAGTTTCTTGGGTGGTAGTTTATGGTGAACATTGATATGCCCATAAAACAACAGGTAACTGTTCAACCCACTCCCCTTTAGATGACCCCAGTCTTTTTCGGAGTTCTTTAAGGATAACTTTATTTGTTGCTTCAAATTGGTCGTTTGTTTATGGATGCTCAACCGAAGTTAATTTATGGTTGATGTCAAGTTGCTTCAAGAACTAATCGAAATTTTTGTCTACAAATTGTTTTATGTTATCAGTGGTAATTGCATGGGGTAATCCATACCTAGAAATAATCTTCTTCCATGTAAATTTCTGAACATTTGCTACTGTAATTTTTGCAAGAGCCTCGGCTTCAATCCATTTCATGAAATAATCAATTCTTACAAGTAAAAATTTTAATTGACCTTTGGCTACTAGGAAAGGACCAAGTATGTCCATCCCTCACCACGCAAAAGGCCATGATGATTGCATGGAATGCAAAACTGTTGGAGGTAATTGATGAAGGTTACCGAACTCTTGGCAAGCTTTCAATTTCTGTACATACGTTTTATAGTCTAATCTCATGGTTGACCAATAATATCCAGCTTGGATTATGTAACACCCAATTTTTTATTATTATTTTAATGGCATTTTCGTAATTTTAATAAAGTTATAGGGGTATTTTGGGTTCCGGAACGGGCCGTTCCAAAAGTGGAACGGGCCGTTCCAAATGTTGAAAATGTGAGGTTTTTGTAGTCCCAGAACGGGCCTGGAACGGGCCGTTCTGGTATGGAGAACGGGCCGTTCCGGAGGGAGAACGGGCCGTTCTGCTGAGATTGAGAACGGGTCATTCTGGTTTCAGAACGGGCCGTTCTGATTTTTGGGAACGGGCCGTTCCGATTTTGGAACGGGCCGTTCCAGCTGAAAATTTTGCCCATGTTTGAAGGATCCGGAACGGGCCGTTCCGAAATCAGTACGGGTCGTTCCGGGTGCGTCAGATTGCCTATAAATAGGAGGCAGGGGGTGAAAATTTTATACTGAAGTGAGAAGTGAAATCTTAGAGAGAGAAAGAGAGAGAGAGAGAGAGAGAAAAAAAAAAAGAAAGAGAGAGAGAAAGGAGGAGGGAATCTAGAGGAGGAGGCTTTGCCCAAGTTTCAACTCTGCTTATCCAAGTAAGGGGGGAGTGAGAACCTCGCTCAGGGGTGTGGGGATAATTGTTGGATAGTATATTTGTCGGATTGGCCCCCAATCCCTTGTCGTTGTGTTGTCTTATTTTCTATTTGCTCTACTTTATTCCTTGTTGGAAATAATAAATAATTATGTAATCCCAATCCCTTGCCGTTGTTCTGTTTGATTTTCTATTTACTTTACTTTGTTCTTTGTTGAAGGTGTCGTTGTTCTGTTTGATTTTCTATTTACTCTACTTTGTTTTTGTTGAAGGTGTCGTTGTTCTGTCCGATTTTCTATTTATTCTACTTTGTCTTTGTTGAAGTAATAAATGAATATGAAATTAATGTTAATAATAAATGAGTTTTAATATGAAAAAGAATGCTCTCTGTGAATACCTATGCGGACCTTATGAGGAGTATTGATGACACGACCATGTGAAATATGGACAAATGACATGAGACCTAAGAATGGACTATTGAGACAAACTATGATTATGATACTATGACAAATAATGACATGATGTACTAAATGAAATTATGTAATAAGTTAAATGTTGAGTCAATGAGATTATAAATGTATGACATGCATCATATGCATATATTACTCCAGGTGTGCCGCTGAGGCCGCATACCCACGACTAACAAGGTGTACCTTATGGTCACCCACGATGTAACATGCTAATAAGGTGTACCTTATGGTCACCCACGACTAACAAGGTGTACCTTAGGGTCACCCACGATGTAACATGCTAACAAGGTGTACCTTAGGGTCACCAGTGATGATATGTGAAACTTCTTTATGGCGCCACATGCATGCATTTATGAGTCGAGTCCATGACATCATAGCATGATAAATGAATATATATGTGATATTGATTATTTATGTATGTTATTTACATGTGACTTATATTTGTTGTGTGTGTGTGGGCTATTTAACCTTTATTTCTGCACCTGAAACTGAGTGAGATGTTTCTCACTCCCTTGTTATTCTTGTATATGTTTAAATTATGATGCAGGTGATCAGCATCATGAGGATGTTGGTGATGAGGCTTAAAGGCTTCAATTGAGCATGCTCTGATAGGATGTGACATCGGGGCATAGTTAGCTTAGTTTAATATGTTATTATTTTAATAACTTTAGTTTCTCTTCTTTTGTAATTTCTAACGAAGAGACAACGTAGATAAAGTTTATAATTCAAGGAAAATGTATGTTAAGAATTGTAATTTAAACATTCTTGATAAAAGACCAAAATGTACATCTTTGTTATATTTTATTATATGATTTGGGAGTATAAATTAATCCCTAACCAGGAGGCACTGCCACCTTTACTGGAGTTAATTTATATTTCCTTTATTATTATTTGTATATATATGATTTCTTGTTTTTCACTAAATTGTATTGAAAATCTTAACTTCTTTTCTTTTATAATTTTTACACTGGAGTTATGATTTATGAGTTATGAATGTGAATCTTCTACCTTGTGATATCTGAAATATTTGTCAACTATGAAAGATTTTATTTACCCAAAAAGAAGAAAAGAAATATTTTATTGTTACATTTGTTGTATATTAATAATGGGGTAGAGGGTGTCACAGATTACCCTTGCAGCCATAAATCAAGCCCCGGAATGCATACCACATATACCATAATGGATCTCTTCCATTACATACTTGGCTTGATTTGTATCCAAACATTTAAGGAGAGGAACTGAAAAACCTCTTTTGAACAACTCACCAGCTTCAATTGTAAAATGAAAAGATTTAGCTTTGATCTTAGAAGCTTCGAACTTGTCTTTTGGTAAAATCCCATCCTTAAGGTACTTCGAAATGCTTGACATCCAGCTTTGCTAGCCAAGATTGTTGGCTAGATTCACTATGGAATCATAGTTAGGAGTGGTAATTATTTCCTGAATGATTGTTTTATGTTGTCCAGGACGCTTAGTAATAACAAGCTTGGATAACAGATCAGCTCTAGTGTTCTATGTTTTGGGGATGTGTTCAAATTGAAAATCATCAAAGGAAGATGTTAAATAGGATACCATGAGATTACCTTTGAAGTTGGGGCTCTTTTGTCTGATAATCTCCTCCTACTTGCACTATGATTAACTTGGAGTCACTACAACATTTTAACTTCTTGACACCAACATCCTAACTTCTTGACACCAACATCCTTGGCCAACCTCAATCTTGGTGACAAAGCTTCGTATTTAGCTTGGTTATTGGTGGCCTTGAAATCGAACTTAATGGCGAGTTCAAGCATCATCTTGTTGAGCCCTTTAAGGATGATTCTCACATCACTGTCTTTAATATTAGATGATTCATCAACATGTAAAACCCACGATTGATCTTTTATTGCAAGAGTAGGTGTAAGTTCAACAACAAAATCAGTGAGGCATTAAGCTTTCAACGGCCCCCGACTCTTGTACCTGATTCCATACTTTGGATAACTCAATTGCCAAGCTATCATCCGACCTGCCAAATTAGGTTTCTAGAGTATCTACTTGATAGGATAATCAGTTTTTACCACAATCTGATGGCTTTGGAAATAGGGTCGAAGTCGGCGAGTTGAGGTAACCAATGCCAAAACTAATTTCTAAATGGTTTGGTATCGTCTTTCAGTTTCTTGCAAAACAAGGCTGATGAACTAAATAGGAGTTTGCTTTTTGTTGTTTTCCTGTACAATTGCTGCACTAAGGGCATTATCGGCCACAACAAGATACAATAAGAGGTCAGCTTGGCAGTCTGGTTTAGACAAGATCGGTGGGGTAGATAAAAATTTCCTAAAGTCAGAGAATGTTTGTTCATAGCGATCATCCCAATGAATTTTTTTTTGGCTTTTTAAGTGAATTAAAAATGGGCCTGGCTTTTTCTGCCATTTTAGGGATGAACCGAGATAAAGAAGCAAGTCTGCCTACTAATATCTGTAGACCCCTAAAATTGTCCGGGTCGGAAATAAAACTCGAAGACCCTCAAAGATCGAAGGAAAGTCAGCCAGAAGGACTCCTAGAAGACCATAGGATGGCTATCTGTAGGTTTAGAGGTCTTAGAGTAGCTTAAAATAAGGAAGTGGAGGGAATGAAGCCCAATACGGCCGTACTAAACTTAATACGGCCGTATTGAAGCTTCAATACGGCCGCAGTGAACTCAATACGGCGTATTGAAGTTTCTGAAACTTCAATACGGCCGTACTGAAATCAATACGGCCGTATTGAAGCTTCAATACAGCCGCAGTGAACTCAATACGGGCGTATTGAAATTTCTGAATTTCAATACGGCCGTATTGAACTCAATACGGCCGTATTGAAGTTCAAAAATTTCAATACGGCCGTATTGATTCCATAGCCCGTATTGCGCCTGTTCCCTATAAATATGGCGTCATTTTGACGTCATTGGACACTTTTACACACAGTTTTAACCCTCTTCTTGAGTATTCTGGGTTTTTTTGAGCAGTGCTCTGCCTAGAAATCACTCGGAGAGTTGATCCGACGAAGTTTTTGAGTTCTGAGCATTTTGCTTGAGTCTCGAACTAAGTCGAAGGGAAATCCATCGGATTTCCAAGTCAAAAATTATTTTTTAGGAAGGAGTGAGCGGGCTTGTAGAGCGAGGGAACGCCAAAAAGCTTCCCAGTTTTACTTGATATATAAAAAGCACGCTTCAAGAGGTTTCTTTTCTAAAAATCCCTTCTTTTACTGCTTTCTGTGTGCATATTAAACTGTCATCATGTAGATAGTTAATTTATAATTGCTTAGAATAAATAGGGGTAATTTAGTAATTTTGTACTATTATTTTTAGAAATAATCTGTCATAGGGAACCCGAAAGGGGCGTTGTGGGGTGCTAACACCTTCCCCACGCGTAACCGACTCCCTTACCCAACTCTGGTTGTAATGGCCGAAGTTGATTTATAAAATCAATTGCCTTATCCCTTTTTCCAATGTTTTGAGTAAAACATTGGTGGCGACTCCACGAACCTTTCCTTTTTATGAAAACCGCTAATCCATGGAGGGTCCCGCTTGGGATTAACATGGATTGGTGAGACATTTAATAAATAAATTGGATAAGACCGACAAGGTCTCAGTTTGAGAACAAGTCGTTCTAATAATCCAATACATTTTCAAAACTAAAATAAAAGCGAGCTCGACCGTCTTCGCGACCGCCGAGGCCCGTTTGGGCCGGTGGCGACAGATGGCGACTCCGCTGGGGAAGCCTCGAGAGTCAGTCCCATTTAGTGACAGATTATTTTTAACAAATAATAGTTAAAATTACTTTATTACCCCTCACTTGTATGATAACATGTTTATCTATTTGGCTTTAATAACTGTTGTATTTTTAAATTTACGCAATTGTTTGAAATAAAAACTGCACACAAACCTTTGCACACAACAGTTCCCTCTATACCCGGGGGCATGAGTGATTAACCATAGGGAGTGGATGTTAGTACGGCCGGTTGTCGAATGGGTCTATAGGTGCCCGTAGACCGTTGTCGGAAAGCATCACTCAAGGTGATAACCATGAACTCGAGTCCGACAGTGCGTTGGAGCTTTCCATCGACTTACGATGAGAGGAATTGGGTCCCTATAATGGGGGCACCTTGGGGGCCTCAGACCGGTGAGAACAGTTAGAACCACCTTGAATATGCACTTTTCTGCAGGATACCCCTACCTCGTGATTCGCTCGTGACTGTTCGTGGATGAGTGAATTGTTTGTGTAAATGCTTATGTGCAATTGTTTGTGCATTAATAAATAACCTCGTGATAAGGTCTAAAGAATAATCCCCATGCATGAAAAAACCATGACATGAGAGGAAAGACCATGTGTGAAAATATAATAAAAGTGAGGAGCATGTGCATCATTACCAATAAAGATATCATGCATCCTCATAAACCATGCATTCTAGGTTCACCAATACCTCTTGACATGAGTAAAAGAGACCCATAATTATCGAGATTCTCCGTTAAGGAGAGATCATAAGTCAAGGAGGGTGGTAACACTCCGTTTTAAAAAGGCAAAATGGAGGGTTATCAAGCTCATGTCAAGAGCGTATTCATCCCATAAATAAATTAATTAGATTAAATATTCATTTTTAGAAAGTGGCTGGTCATCTCTCTGTCCTCACGCGCGCGCAGAAAATCAAGAAGATGGACGCGTTGGAGGAACAAATTAAGAAGTTTACAGACGAGCTCTCATAGCTCAAAGAGCAAATGGCGCAAATGATGGAACTCATGCGTCACCACAACATACACGGGGCTGAGCACAATGACCATGAGTCCCATCATGTTGGAGGAAGAGTGGAACAAGAGCTGAAAAGTGGGAAGCTAGCTGAACATTCCCAATCATTTAAAGCTAAGAAGACCTTTGGGAAGAAGAAGGAGAGAAGAGTCAGCGCCATAACCATTTCCTCATCTTCTTCCACTTCGAAGTCAGGAAAGTCGCAATTCAACCCTGTGAAGAAGTTTGATAAACTTCCGACCACATATAGCGACCTCCTGCCGAAGCTAGTAAAAGCACGTCTTCTAGCTTACGTTCCACTAAAGAAGGTTGATCCACCTCATCCCTATTGGTACAAACCGCAAGACAAATGTTTATACCATTCGGGGGCACCAGGGCATTCAACAGAGAAATGCCTAGCTCTCAAATACAAGGTCCAAGACCTTATTGATGCCGGATGGGTCACCTTCGATTCGACAGCGCCCGACGTGAGCAAGAATCCTCGGCCAAAGCAGGATTAGAGAGAAGAACAAGCCACGATAGGGCCCCTTCATATTTTTCTTTTAGGTACTCATGATCAGTACCCGAGATCATGAGGACCTTTTCATGTAAATAAGGGTTTTGTACAGTTTTACATACATATATCAATAAAGAGGCATTTTTCACATTACTCTCTTTTTTGTTCTTTTCTCTCTTTCCTCATTAACATTAATAATTCTAAACCTAAACAGAACCAATAAAATAATTATGTCTGTAATTGTTCGCTCTGACCGGGATCCGAAGGTGAAAGGGTTGAGTTGGACAGTGATGAGGAGACCATTTCTCCGGATCTGCAAAGATTGCTAGATTAAGAAGCTCGTCAAGAGAAATTGGAGAATGTGAATTTGGGGCATGGCCGAGAGATAAAAGAGGTCAATATTGGGACCCATATCAGTGATGAAATAAGGACACATGTTTCCACTATGATTATAATAAAATCATTCTTCATTGCTTCTTTTCTTGCTTATAATAAAACTCTAAACCGCATCATTTTTAACCCTGTTTGAATAAACATGAATGAGGTTAAAATCATCTTAATAATAATAAACCCACATCATTTTCATGTGGAGGTGTGTGTGACAACTTGGAGCACCTTCCCTTGGCCTTAACAAGTGCCATCATGGATAAAAATAAATCCTTTAAAATAAAAGAAGCTCGGCAGAAAACTCAAAAAGGGGGACTGCGCAAAAATAAGAGCAAAAGACCCGCTAGGAATCCCACGAAAGGGTGACCTAGGCAAAAGTTAGGGTTACAAAAATAAACAAAAACAAAAGTCCGCTAAAACACCACAAAAGGGTGTTTTAGGCAAAAATAAGGACAATCAAAAAACAAAAGAAATCCATGATGGTACCACGAGCCGAATTAAAGAAAGGTTCAAAGGAAGTTATCCAAGTTGTCAAATCACAACACGACTTTTTAACTTCATAAGTGTTTAATCAAACAAGCCTAAACACATAAGCCTACCTTGGCCATCCATTCTTACAAAAATCATTTTTGAAAAATAAATCCCCTCTAAAACACAAACTTCAGAACAAAAATATCTTTCCTTTCTCTTCTCTCTTGTCCCAAAAGATTTTAGAATAATCTAGTGGAAGCATGGAGAAATAAATCATTACTGAAAATGGATCTAATCTGAATAATAAAATGGTGGAAGAACTGTGCCAAGAATTCAAGATCCAACACCGCAACTCTTCCCCATATCGGCCAAAGATGAATGGGGCAGTCGAGGCAACCAATAAGAACATTAAGAAAATAGGGCAAATGATGGTTGCCTCATTTAAAGACTGGCACGAGATGTTACCCTTCGCTCTTCATGGTTATAGGACTTCAGTACGCACATCTACAGGAGCTACTCCATTCTCCCTCGTCTATGGGATGGAGGCAGTTCTACCCATCGAAGTTAAGATACCTTCGCTAAGGGTAATTATGGAAGCAAAACTTTCCGAAGAAGAATGGGTTCAAAGCCGATACGACCAGTTGAACCTTATCAAAAAGAAACGGCTGAACGCCATATGCCATGGTCAAGCCTATCAGAGGAAGATCAAAAAGGCTTTTGACAAGAAAGTCCACCCTCGGGTCTACCATGAGGGAGAGTTGGTAATGAAGAAATTGCTACCAACTCGAAAGGACAAAATCGGAAAGTAGGCCCCAAATCACGGAGAACCATACGTGGTAAAACGAGCCTTTTCAGGAGGAGCATTGATCCTCACAGACATGGATAGAGAAGAACTTCGATACCCAGTCAACACTGACGTGGTAAAGAAGTACTATGCTTGAAGACGTTGCTTGCATAAGCCCGCTAGGATGAAAACCCGAAAAAGGGCATCCTAGGCAAAAGTTAGGGCAAAACAAAAAGCCCGCCAGTACAAGGGTACTAGGCAAAACAAAGGCAAAATCATCCCCGCTAGGATATGTCCTAGGCAAAAGTTAGGGGCAAAAGAATAAGATGAAAGAGCAAAACAAGCAACGATCGCTTGAATCGAAAACCGAAAGGCGGTTCAAGTGATTATCTTCTAGAAGCAAGCGTCTTGCAGCATCTGCACTCCTGGCTCAGGCTGAAGCAATTAGGGGAACGGGAAGAGCAACAATTACAGATATGATTGTTTAAGCCAAATGTATAAATAGCCCACCTTGGCCAGCCATTCTTCAGAAATTCCCTTTGCAAATCTTTCTGTAAAAACATTTGTGAATATCAATAAAATATCCATTTGTTTCTTTTCTCTCTTGACCATGTGATTATGCCTTTAAATTGATGTTTCCAAAAATTGTACGAAACTCTCTTAATAATCGGTCAATAAAGAAAATTGGAGGGGTTCCTATAAAATCCATAATCTCTTGCATAAAAGGCTTACAAAAATATTCCCTCACGTCGATGACAAAATTCCTCCAAGAAGAAGAGGATAGGGGGAGCCATTCACTTTTCTAAATAAAAGAACAAAAATAAAAACTTGCATTACGTGCATCACACACAGTAGTTGCACATTTAAAGACCTTATCATGAGGCAAACGCATAAAAATAGAAAAAATAGAAAATTGCTTGTGTATGACAGCAGTCAACAAAAGCCGAAAATAAAAAAGGCAAGGATACAGAAAATCCAACAAACAGTTTGTACAGAATAACTGAGCCTGGAGAGGCTTACCAAAATACTCCTCATCCTCCACATCAAAGAATAATTGAGCCTGGAGAGGCTCGCAGAAATAATACTCCCCAGAGAAACCTCAACTCAAGCTCACGGAACAAATCCCCAGCGAGAGTTATCAAAACAAGATCGACAAAATTCCCAATGGAAGCACGATCGCCCAAGCAGAATATCCAAGTCAAAAAGACTTAAACTTCCTCAGTGAAGATAGCTCTCCAACTCAGGCGTTGAGTGAAGCTAAGCCTGCAGAGGCTTCCTAAATAATACTCTGGGATACATAAGATCCCCCATTCCCCAGTCGCCTACTCAGAGGCATCCCTACAAAAGGAGAAAAATCAAAAATATCAATAAGTATTCCCCAAGCGGAATCTGGCACTCAGCCGAACACTGTACTAATCCCCAGTCGCCTACTCAAGAGGCATTCCTACAAAAAGAAAAAAAAAATCAAAAATATCAATAAACATTCCCCAAGCGGAATGCGGCATCCAGCCAAGCACCAAACATCAAGGTTATTTGCCTAACAAAAGAGGCCTGTCAAGAAATGAATGACAAAATCCCCAGTGGATAAACAGCCTACACAGGGGCGACAAAAATCAGAAAACCCAAAAGAGATACCCGAATAAGGACAACCGGGATACTCCACCTACGTCAAAAGGACGTCAGCCAAACATAAGGCATCGCTCAACTCAGAGAGAGAGCATCTTTGTCTACACCCCAAGGAGTCAGAAATTCCCCATGGGTACCAACAATGCAATGCAAGTTGGGGCACAGGAACCTATGAATGACTGCACATCCCCTAGACGGATCCCTGCGTTATCCAGCCCTCAGCGGCACAAAATCAGAAAAAACCGTCGAAGCAGCATCGTGGACTGTGGAGACAAAAATCATCTCAGAACCCTGGAGAGGGTAAACTCAACTGTCGAATGTTAAGACGCAGACCCTGGAGAGGGTAAACTCGCACTGCCGAATGTTAAGACGCAGACCCTGGAGAGGGTAAACTCAACTGCCAAATGTTAAGACGCAGACCCTGGAGAGGGTAAACTCAACTGCCGAATGTTAAGACGCAGACCCTGGAGAGGGTAAACTCAACTGCCGAATGTTAAGACGCAGACCCTGGAGAGGGTAAACTCAACTGCCGAATGTTAAGACGCAGACCCTGGAGAGGGTAAACTCACACTGCCGAATGTTAAGACGCAGACCCTGGAGAGGGTAAACTCAACTGCCGAATGTTAAGACGCAGACCCTGGAGAGGATAAACTCGCACTGCCGAATGTTAAGACGCAGACCCTGGAGAGGGTAAACTCAACTGCCGAATGTTAAGACGCAGACCCTGGAGAGGGTAAACTCAACTGCCGAATGTTAAGACGCAGACCCTGGAGAGGGTAAACTCACACTGCCGAATGTTAAGACGCAGACCCTGGAGAAGGTAAACTCAACTGCCGAATGTTAAGACGCAGACCCTGGAGAGGGCAAACTCAGCTGCCTAGGTCGTCAGAAACAACCGAAGCAGAGCCTGGAGAGGCGGTACTCAATCATCAGTGATGTTAAAACACTGGTGTCTAGCTTCCGGCTCGGGCGTCAAGTGAGGCTAGGCCTGGAGAGGCGGTACTCAACCATCAGCGTCGTCAGAGACACGTCGATGTTCAACTTCCGGCTCGGGCGTCGAGTGAAGTTGACCCTGGAGAGGGTAAAACTCAGCTACCGAGGTTGTCAGAAACACCGAGGTATGCAACAACCTGGAGAGGCTACTCAACAATTTTCCACCGGAAGACGCTACAAGTCAGAAGGTTGGCATATTACCCGGACAATTGGGTCAACTCCTTTACTTGTCAATCGGTACACCAAAAGGCCGTTTGACTAAGTAAAGGGGGGGCAGCTGTAGACCCCTAAAATTGTCCGGGTCGGAAATAAAACTCGAAGACCCTCAAAGATCGAAGGAAAGTCAGCCAGAAGGACTCCTAGAAGACCATAGGATGGCTATCTGTAGGTTTAGAGGTCTTAGAGTAGCTTAAAATAAGGAAGTGGAGGGAATGAAGCCCAATACGGCCGTACTAAACTTAATACGGCCGTATTGAAGCTTCAATACGGCCGCAGTGAACTCAATACGGCGTATTGAAGTTTCTGAAACTTCAATACGGCCGTACTGAAATCAATACGGCCGTATTGAAGCTTCAATACAGCCGCAGTGAACTCAATACGGGCGTATTGAAATTTCTGAATTTCAATACGGCCGTATTGAACTCAATACGGCCGTATTGAAGTTTAAAAATTTCAATACGGCCGTATTGATTCCATAGCCCGTATTGCGCCTGTTCCCTATAAATATGGCGTCATTTTGACGTCATTGGACACTTTTACACACAGTTTTAACCCTCTTCTTGAGTATTCTGGGTTTTTTTGAGCAGTGCTCTGCCTAGAAATCACTCGGAGAGTTGATCCGACGAAGTTTTTGAGTTCTGAGCATTTTGCTTGAGTCTCGAACTAAGTCGAAGGGAAATCCATCGGATTTCCAAGTCAAAAATTATTTTTTAGGAAGGAGTGAGCGGGCTTGTAGAGCGAGGGAACGCCAAAAAGCTTCCCAGTTTTACTTGATATATAAAAAGCACGCTTCAAGAGGTTTCTTTTCTAAAAATCCCTTCTTTTACTGCTTTCTGTGTGCATATTAAACTGTCATCATGTAGATAGTTAATTTATAATTGCTTAGAATAAATAGGGGTAATTTAGTAATTTTGTACTATTATTTTTAGAAATAATCTGTCATAGGGAACCCGAAAGGGGCGTTGTGGGGTGCTAACACCTTCCCCACGCGTAACCGACTCCCTTACCCAACTCTGGTTGTAATGGCCGAAGTTGATTTATAAAATCAATTGCCTTATCCCTTTTTCCAATGTTTTGAGTAAAACATTGGTGGCGACTCCACGAACCTTTCCTTTTTATGAAAACCGCTAATCCATGGAGGGTCCCGCTTGGGATTAACATGGATTGGTGAGACATTTAATAAATAAATTGGATAAGACCGACAAGGTCTCAGTTTGAGAACAAGTCGTTCTAATAATCCAATACATTTTCAAAACTAAAATAAAAGCGAGCTCGACCGTCTTCGCGACCGCCGAGGCCCGTTTGGGCCGGTGGCGACAATATCTGTACATTTTTATGATTTTGTGGGCTTCTCATGTTAATCAGCACTCGGCACTTGTTAGGATTTCCTTTAATTCCTCTACAAGTAATCATGAACCTTAAAAATTTTCCAACTTGAACTCCGAAAACATATTTTTCGGGATTCAATCTCATGTTATGCTTTTTGACTTGTTAGAGAATTTCTTCTAAATCTCGGACATGATCCTCGGCTGACTTTATTTTGATGAGCATGTCATTAACATAGACCTCGAGGTTGCGACCAATCTTCTCAACAAACACTACTAGAAAAATTAAAATTAGAGAGGGAAAAAATCCGTCACTAATCTTCATAAAATCCGTCACAAATAAGTTAGTGACGGAATTTGTGACGGAAATGATTCCGTCACAAAATTTGGCGTCACAAAATATTTAGTGACGGATTATTTTCTCCGTCACAATTAGTGACGGAATTAAGGCGTCACAAACAATATAATTTCCGTCACTAATTTGTAACAATAAATGTTTAGAAATTAATAAAAATCCGTCGCAATTTGTGAGGGATTAAATCCCTCGCAATTTGTGAGGGATTAAATCCCTCGCTATTTGAGAGGGATTGAGAGCTATGTGAGTCCGTCACAAATTGTGATGACGCATAATCCCTCGCTATTTGAGAGGGATTGAGACGTATGTGAGTCCGTCACAAATTGTGATGAAAGAATCCCTCGCTATTTGAGAGGGATTAAATCCCTCGCTATTTGAGAGGGATTGATAGTCCGTCACAAATGCTATTTGAGAGGGATTGGACTCCTTCACAAAATCCGTCACAATTTGCGAGGGATAAAATCCGTCACTAACTAGGCCTATACATGTAATTGATTACCAGACATGAATTACTTATTAAAAGGTTTTCTGGTAATTGATTACCTTTTCTTGTAATCGATTACCAGACAATGAATTACTTCTTAAAACGTTCTCTGGTAATCGATTACCCATTTCTTGTAATCGATTACCAGACAATGAATTACTTATTAAAAGGTTTTCTGGTAATCGATTACCTTTTCTTGTAATCGATTACCAGACAATAAATTACTTATTAAAACGTTGTATGGTAATCGATTACCCATTTATTGTAATCGATTACCAGAAAACTTTATAAAATTAACGAGCCATCGAGTTTAAAATTTAAATTCTTCTTTGTATTTAAGTAAAACTTTATAAAATTTAAGATCATCATATTAGTACAACTCAAGCACAAGTGTAAGTTAGCAAGATGTTACATCTAAATTAATTATTAAAAAGATTAAAAATATTTTGTAAAATTTATTGTAGCAATTACATTCAATTATGCCAGGAAAGAAGAGACACTATGTGTTTGAGTGTTTGTCTATTTTTAAAATAAATTAAAATTAAAATAATAAACTCACTTGGTTTTTTCTTTTGTATCTTCGTCTGAATCCTCTATTGCAGTAGTGCCAGTAATGTTATCTTCCCAAAAGATTCCTTTGCGTCTCTGAAAAAGTCTTTCACTTTATCAAGAACGGTTTTTAGTTGATCTTCTGTTGGGAGCTTGAATTCAGAAAAACATAATATATTAGTGGGAGAGTATCCAAAATTATTTAATTAATTAGAAAGTATACATAATGTGGACTATTATCAATAAATCCTAACTCATATATATATATATATATATATATATATATATATATATATATATTCAATGGAAAAGCATTATGATACATTTACGCACCACTTAAGAGGAAGGCCCTTGTATTCAAACCAAATGGTGTCAACTCCAGGGGGAAGCGCGGTGCTGAAGTGAGGCTTCAAAAGCGAAATCAACAAAGGCAAGTAGCCTATCCTGGAAAGAAACAGAATAAAAGAATTACAAAGTATCAGATTTAATATCAAGTAATTAGCAACTGTACCATTTAAAACAGAGCCCCAAAGCTCCACCTGATCAGGATGCGACATGTTCATGACATTCTTGCAATTACCATTTATTACATATGCAGCCTGCAGCAGTAAAATCAAAATTCATTTAAGAATGGTTGACTTAAGATCAAGGCTTTAAATAGTGCACTATAGAAAGTCTATCGGTGCAGAACAGCCCCTGCCTACTACAGGGTATGCCATAGTGGCGTTGTGTTGATTCTAACAAAGTCTCTTTGCCTCTCATGCAATGCAAGTAGATGTGTTTATTAATCTATTAACAATACCATTTACAGTCATTGGTAGAAAAAAGTTATCTCTTGAATTAGTAGTGTCATTAAATGTAACCACTATTTAAACCATTCAATTTAAAAGATTTTTTTAGAATAAAATTAAATTTATGACATTATTCATGTAATACCTTAACTACTTTTATTGGTCTTGATTAATTAGTCATTTGTTTCTTAAATAAAGGATTAGAGGGAGTACTATACTAATTTATGAGAAGCAGAGTTACATTCAAAATTGTTTAGATGTCAAAGAATCCAATAACAATTTGTATTAATAGGGATTAGGATATGCTTGTTTATAAATTTTTGAAGAATTAGGTAGTTGGACACATGCAGACTTTGGCAGGGAGTCATCATTTTAGACAAGCAAGAAAGTTTTGGTCTAGTGGCATACTAATTACCATCGAAGTAATATCATTATTCGAGAGAGATGTACAAAAAGTATATAGAAAAGTGGAACAAAACCTAGTCCACAAAGGAAAGAACTTGTATGCAATTCCATAGTAGTAAATAATATCAGAATTCAGAATTATTCCAAGATCTGGAGACTATAAATCATCATAGATTCCATAGAGAACTCCTTATTTGAAAGCAGTAATAGGTTCTTCCTTGGGTAGTCCACAAAGGAAAAAACTTGTATCATAACAAAACAATGTATCATAACAAAATTACTTTTAGGTGAACATTCTCAAAATAAAATATTATTTGCACCTAAAAGTTTAGCTTGGGGTTCAGAGCAAAGAAAGTGAGCTCAAATCGAACCTAAAAGTTTACATAGTAAAGTGTTAACATAAAATAAATGACATAATTAGTGTTGTGAGACTAATAGTAAGACATGCCTGATCGTTTCCTTTCCCTGTACACCCATGAGAGACAGCATCAACTCCAACTTCTTTGGCAACATCAACCATCGCCTATCAATCAGTAGATATCAATCAATCTATGTTGATAAAATGGGGAAATAAAGATAACTAGATAAGTATATTCCACTATCATTGTCATTATAATTCTTCTTCAATATAAAAAGAGGGAATACTGCACTAAGAGCTAACAGAAGAAATGGCCTTACCAAGGAAGATAAATATATTAAACTTTGAGCAAAAGTACTTTTGCAATTACAGGGCGGGCCATTGAGGTCCCAAGCAAATACTTCCTCTCATAAACTGCACCAACACGCAGGCAAAGAAATGTATAATCTCTAACAAATTCTTCTCTCAAGTCCTTTACCACTAACTAACAGGCCCCACTGGCTTTTGCTTTCACTTCTAAACCTTCCAATTCTTTTATACCCTATTAAATTTAGTGTTGTTAAGATGATGCAGTATTGTAACAAAAATTGCATAAAGTAATTCCCCTCGTCAGAAGCTTATAACCTTAAAACACATTTTCCAACACAATTTACACAAAAATCTCAATTACAGAAAATGAATTTAAAATTCAGAACATACTTGGCCAACATCAGTAGTGAAGCAAACAACTTCACAACCATAATTCTCTGTAATGCAAAAATCATCAATAAAATATTATAATAAGAACACAAATATACAATAACAGGTAAAAGTGACAAGGGTATCCACTGCTCAATATCCCAGTTCACATCCCAAATTCTTAAAAATAAGGATCACCAATTATAGTTTCCATGCTTTATTACAAAACTACATCATTTTTTAGTTTAAACCCAATCATATCATCTACAAAATCTCAAAATGGTCTCTGATCTCAATTTACAAATTCTAATAAATATTTAAACATTATTTTCTAAAGAGAAATCAATAATTCAAAAAAAAAAAAATAACTCATCTCTAAGTCCCTGAGATTTGTCATTCAGATTTCAGAATATATGCGAAGAGAAGGAAATATCCAATATTGCAAACTTGCAATGGATGTTTGATAAAAAAAATGGGGTAAAAAGGGGAAACATCTATACCTTAGCCATGGAACAATGACTGATGTGTCTAAGCCACCACTAAGCCAACACCACCTTATTCAATTTTCCACGTAGGCCACCAGCCTTTGTGGTTTCAGAAACTACCTCTGTATCACTGCGGGTAGCTGCTCTAATAACTGCACATCAAGAGATTTTTAATATCATTACAGACACTAAACTTAAGTAGCAAATAGCTCCAAACCAATATATCAAGCAGTGAACACAAGGTGCCTCAAATAGTGAAAACTTTCTTGACTAAAGACAGGTAATAATCCTGAATTTGATTTAGAGAAGATAGACAATAGGGATTCCATAAGAGTTATGGTATATGAGCTGATTTGAAATTACGGATTCAACCCCACTAAAGGTGATGAATCAAGTTCTTTGATAGAGATTAATTATTAGTGAAGTAAGTGGATCCTACTCACCAATAACATGCATATTAAAAAAATGACCTAAATGAAGTAAATTTCGAAACCTAAAAAATGTGCTAGTCCCTGTGCTTCATATGGGTTAGAGAAGCTGCCCATTCCAACACAAAAGAAATACCATGGGAGGAGGTCCAGTCTCATCAGGCTCCTTCCAGAGGTCGGGTTCGGGTTCCCTGGAAATCTGACAGAGGTTGTGCAGGACGCAACAAGCGACGATGGTCTGAGGCCCGTGATGAACCCCGGTGTTCAAATCCTGAAGAATCTTCCACCGGCCCTTTAGAAGAGCAATGGCTTCCACCACCACCGACCTTCCCTTTATGAGCATGTCGTTGAAGAGGTTCTGGACAGGGGTGCCCATGTCGCTCGGGGAGAACGGGGTCAGTAGGAAGGGAAGGAGGGGGAAGCACTAGTCTCCCACCACGTAAGGCCGGATGTGGTGCCCGCGGAAGGTCATGAGCTTATCCTAGGGGCACGCGAGACTTTTTAGGGTTTCAGCTTCAAGGCCGCGCGTGAGGGAAATTATTTTTGTATTTATTTTCAGATTTTTTTGAAAACACTTTTTTAAACAAATTCTACATTAATTTATTAACTATAGTCATTTTTTATCTAAGTTATTTAATTTTAGTTTTTACAATAATTTTTTTTTATGAATTAACTAAAATTTTGAAATATATTTTTTTAAAAAATATTTTTTTAGTCAATACAGTGATTAAAAAGTATTACAATAAATAATTTTAATTATATTTTATCATGTTTTAATCAAGTGAGTGATTGATAATGAATTAACTAAAATTTTAAAATATATTTTAATTAAAAATAATTTTTTAGTAAATACGGTAACTAAAAAGTATTATAATAAATAATTAAATTAAAAAAGAATAAATTTTATAATGATTATTTTTTTAATGATGTTAAAGTAAATATTCTAATTATTTTATAATAAATTAAAATGAAAATATAATAAAATATGTTAACTGATATTTTAAATAAAATATATTAAAATATTATAATCAAAAGAAATTTAATATTAAATCAAAATATTATATAAATCATAACTAAAATTATAATAAATATTTTGATATTAAATTTATTAATATTAAAATTAATTACATATTTGTATCAAAGAAATTGCTCTAGATTTTAGATTTTATTTATTATGTTTTATAATAAATAAAATCCAATATTAATTACATATTTGTATACTTTATCTTTTAATCAATAATGTTATGGAGTTTTGCTTATATATATATATATATATATATATATATATATATATATATATATATATATATATATATATATATATTGGACAAGATAAGAAGATAAGGAAAATAATCCTTATCATGTGTGTTTGGATGAAAAATATTACAAATTTAAATAATTTTAAATTCTTGCTATTTGAATTATTTGATGCTATGAAATTAGAAAGACATTTTTCAATAAACAACAAAATTAGTTAATTATTATTTATTTTATATTTGTGGACATTATCTTCTTATAGTTATTTTAATGAGTTTTATAGAATGTTTTAAAGGTTTTTAATAATTATTAGTATTTTAATAATGAATATTTATGAAAATTAATTTTTGTAATATTTTAATTTTTAAGTAGCCGGAACGGGCCATTCTCAAACTGGAACGGGCCGTTCTAGACTACTAAAATAGCCTATTAAAACTAAAGCGGAACAGACCGTTCTAACACATAAATTTATGATCAATACGCAAATACAGAACGGCCCGTTCCCATAGTGGAACGGGCCGTTCTAAACTACTAAAATAGTCAGATGTTTATTGTATGGATTAGAGTGCTCTGTGAGTTCTTAAGAGAACCATGAGAGAAACAAACAAACTATACAAGTTTATATTTTGTTTTTTGATTATTCTGTTGTATAACTTATTATATATTAATATACTTTTACAAAAATATAAATATATTAATTATAAATATACATATCTTATCTACTATATTTATATTTTTGTAAAAATATATTAATATATACTATATTATATTTATCAAATTATCAATTTATCTATAAATATACTAATAATATTTATTTATTTATTTCTTAAGAATTGAGGGTTATAATATTATCCATTATTTTGGAGACAAAAATCAGTTACAAGATGACGTAATATATTTTCCCTTTATCTATATTACTATATAGATAATCAAACAACTATATATTTAATTATTTTTCTTCCATTCATTTTCTCAGTCTCTCAGTCTCTCTCTCTCTATATATATATAGAGACAAACAGGTTATACTAACATTGATACCAGGTGTAACTTTTATATATTAAATATTACACACCGCTTGATAATTAATTATATTATGAATAATAATATATATATTTAATTAATCTTTATTTATATACTTACCTTTATAATTAACAATTTACTTATTTCTAATTTTTATATATAGATTCATTGAATTTTTAAATATAATACTCATATATTTATACTCATTACCTATATTTTACAGATTTACTACTTAAATATAAAATTCACAATATTAGGATACTTGAAAACACAAGATCGAGTAATACCTGTCATATTAATAACTTTCATGCAAAATAAAATATTTCCATTTTTTAGGTTGTGCTTATTTCTTTCATAAATCTAAATTAGATTATTTTATAAGTTTTCTTTTAAGCATAAAAATTAAGAAATTAAAGGATATTATTTTATTAACAAAAAATAAGAAATTTTTAATTTTTAACTAAAAATTTAAATTTTAAAATTAAAAATTATGAAATTAGAAAGATATTTTTCAATCCGGCCCACCTTGAAAACGGGCCGGGCCGGGCCAAAAAAATAAAAAAAATTTATGATGGGTAAAAAATTGTGACCCGACCCACTTTTGACCCGGCTCACCCGGGTTGAACCCATGGTGGGCCGGGCGGCCCACCTGACCCACTTACCAACCCATCCCCTAAACCCACTAACAACTCACTTAACTATTTATTATTATATATGCATTATTTTAATAAGATATAATTTTTTTATAGATAAAGATAAAATCAATGTTAAATAATATGAAATTACTATAAATTTATCTATCCAAACCTCTAATAAAATTTAATATTGATGAATAATCACTCTCATGAAAGATTTTTTATTTTTTTTGTTTTAATTTTTTAAAGTTGCACACTTATTAATTTAATTTTAATGTTGTACCCATGATACTTAGTTTAATAATTTTTACTTTAGATTAAATATTATTTTATATTGAAATTTATTTTAAATTATATTTTTTTTAAATAAATAAGGTGGGTTGGTGGGCGGCCCGTTTAGCTCACCAACCCGTGGTGGGCCGGGCCGGGCTAGAAAATTTTAGATAATAAACTTGGTGGGCCGGGTCGGGTTGGCCCACTTAAAAAGTGGGTTGAGGTGGGCAGGGCCAAACGGCCCAGGCTGGCCCATTTTGACAGCTCTTGTTCAGGTATATAAAATTAGAAAGATATTTTTCAATAAATAACTAAATTAGTTAATTATTATTTATTTTATATTTGTGGACAGTATCTTCTTATAGTTATTTTAATGACTTTTATAGAATGTTTTAAAGTATCAGCTATTGGTCATGTAATCGATTACATAGTAGTGTAATCGATTACCTAAGCTAATTCACTTATCTGGGTAAAGGGTAATCGATTACCATGTAATGTAATCGATTACCAATGCCAAAAATGCAAAGAATCTCAAAATGTGTAATCGATTACCATAGTCATGTAATCGATTACACGACTCCTCTGCACTTAAAAAATTGCAGTTCGTCTTCTTCCTCACGAAAGAAAACCCAAAACCCTCTACGCCCTTAGATCTTCAAATCCCCATATCTTCCTTAAATCTTAACCAAATTGAGCCCCGTTTGTTCCATTCTTCATCGTTTTCAAGTCTCTTCAACTCTACCGATTGCATTTTTCAAAACAAAAACTCAAATGGCAGAATCATCCAAACGTCATAAGGGTTCTTCATCTCGTTCAACCACCGCCAGGGGCCGCCAACAGCCTCCCTCCGACGACGCCCCTACTCCTACGAATCCCATTCCGTACGCTAGACGTGCTCTCGCTCTGTTCTCCACAAACGAACAACGAGATAAGTACTACCAGTTATTTTCTGAGAGAAATATTGTTGATCCCAAATATATCAGTATTGATTTTTTTGAGGATGAAAAGGAAAGAAGGGTCCTGATCAAATATTAGATATTTTGAATTGAACAATTTAATCTGATCATTACAACTGTCTATTTAAAGTCAAATTTTTACAATATAAAAATTAACATCAAACAATGATTTATTAAGGGGGAGACTAAGGGGGAGTGATCGATATACACTGTTTTATGTTTCTTTCCATCTACAGTATGTTGTCATCATCAAAAAGGGGGAGAATGTAGAAGAACGTATCTAAAGGATTTTGATGATGCCAAAGAAGTTAAAGAAAACAAGAGGTCAAGTTAAAGCAAGGTGACCAAGAAACAAAAATCTCAAAATATTTTAGATAAGTCTTGTCAACCTAGCTTAATATGTAAAAAGAAATCTTTAGAAATATTGCATAAAGTTCTTGGCCATTTAAAATAAAGAATTTCAAAGAAAACCCAAATATGATTTATATTAATAAGGTTTTGAAAATAAAGGTTTTCAATATTTTAAGTTTTAATAAGGCAATTATTGTTTTTAAGAGACTGGTAATCGATTACCATTACATGTAATCGATTTCCAAAGGATGAATCTCATATGTTCAAAGTCACTCTTTAAAACGTGCTCTGGTAATCGATTACCCATTCCATGTAATCGATTTCCAGAAGATGAAAATTTCAAAATTTGAATTTAAACTACAACGTTCCAACATTTTGAAACTAAACCGTTGTAATCGATTACCATTTGCTCTAATCGATTACCAGAGCATTTGTGAAATTCTTTGAAGTAGTAGAATTTCAAATTCTCCCAAAAATGTAACAATTTGAAATTCCTCATTTTTTTCCCCTTATTTCACTTATATATTTTATCTTATATCTTCATATTTTTAATTATTGAATATTCAAAAATACTTTAAAAAATTATTAAATATTATCTAAATTAATTTTTAAAATTATTAAATATTTAAAAATTGGTTAACATTTTTTTTATAAAATTTTATTTAAAAATCTCAACATATAAATATCTTTTTAAAAGCAATTTTATCATGATAGAATCATATTATCATATCCAAATTAACAATTTAAAATTTAAAAAAATTGAATTGACTTATCCAAACAAAATATTTTAACAATGATAGAAATTGAAATCAAAGTAATTCAAATATCAAGAATTTCAAATTCCTTGAATTTGTAAAATTACTCATCCAAACACACCATAAGGGAATGCAATTGTAAGAGACAATTATATGAGTAAGATGTTTATTGTATGGATTAGAGTACTCTGTGGGTTCTTAAGAGAACCTGAGATAAACAAATAAACTATGTAAGTTATATTTTGCTTTTTGATTGTTCTGTTGTATTCCTTGTTGCGTGAGATGTATCAATATCTATTTAATTCCACAAATACATGAGTTTTGATTTGAATTAAACATGTTTGGTATTTCAATTATGAAAAAGATTATGTTATTCAATTTTTATTATTTGTGTTATGGTATGTGGGGTAGAGGGTGTCACACAAATGATATATATTTATTATTAATAAATACATAAAATATATATATATATATATATATTATATTTTTATAATATAATTCATAAATTAATATCAATAATATGATTAGTATATTTATACATAAACTAATAATTTGATAAATATAACTTATTATATATTAATATACTTTTACAAAAATATAAATATACATATCTTATATATCTACTATATATTTATATTTTTGTAAAAGTATATTAATATATACTAAGCTATATTTATCAAATTATCAATTTATCTATAAATATACTAAAATTATTATTGATATTAATTTATTAGCAATATTAAATTATTAATAATATATAAATTTTATTTATTTAGTAATAATAAATATATATCATTTGTTACATTAATAAAAATTATAGTATATGTTAACAAATAACCTATTTGTGACGGAATTTTGAGAGGGAACAATCCGTCACTAAATTTTTTCATTTTAGTGACAAAATTTGTGACGGATTTTTTAGAGACGAAGTCCATTCCGTCACAAAATCCGTCACAAACATTTTTTTTATTTAGCGATGAAATTTGTGACGGATTTTTAGAGACGAAAACTTTTCCGTCACAAAATCCGTCACAATTTTTTTTTGATTCAGTGACGAAATTTGTGACGGATTTTTAGAGACAGAATATATTCCGTCAAAAAATCCGTCACAAAATTCAATAAATTCTAGTCCGTCACAAAACTTAAAATTCCCTCACAAAATGCGTCACTATTAGCGATGCTATTTTTTCCATCACAAAATTCGTCACAAATATTAATTTTTCTAGTAGTGAAAGACCTTATCCATGAGTCTTTGGTAAGTAGCTCTTGCATTTTTGTCTGAAAGGCATGACACGGTAACAGTAATTGGTTTGTTCCTTTAAGAATGCAATATTCTCTTCATCTGGGGGGTACATCAAGATCTGATTGTAACTTGAGTAGGCATCAAGAAAATTGAGCATGGCATACCTGGAAGCTCCATCGACCAATCTATCAATGTTGGGGAGTGAATATGCATCTTTTGGGACGACTTTATTCAAGTCTGTATAATCAACACACATACGCCATTTACCACTTGATTTTTTAACCATAAAAACATTGGTTAACTAAGTGGTATATTTGATTTCCCTGATGAGTTTTGCATTCAAGAGTTTTTGTGTCTCGATTTTTACAGCTTCTCTCCTTTCACCATTGATTTTTCTTTGCTTTTGTGATACAAGTTTTGCCTCCCTATGCATTGCCAATTTATGACAAATGAAGTTGGGTTCTATCCTAAGCATATCTGCACTGCATCATGTAAAAAGATCAGCATTTTCAATTAGGATCAACATAATTTTACATTGAATATCAACTTCAATATATTTTCCAATCTTGGTGCACTAATTCGATTCTTTGCCGATCTGGAACTCAAATAACTCGTCAACGAGATTTGGCTGGCGATCATGCATATCAACTCGGGGATCCAAGTCGGCCGATGCATCTACATCGATGTGAGCCATGATTGTAGAAGGCGGCATCTCTGGTCAAAGTTTGGTTGGATTGATCTTCAAACTCTCAGCATAACATCTCCTTACTATTTGTTGGTTGGCTTTAATGGTCATTATGTGCCCATTTATACTTGGAAATTTCATAGTTAGGTGAGGTGTTGATACAAATGCTCCTAATTGATTCAACGTCGGTCTCCCAATGAGGATACTGTATGAGGTAACAACATCCACCAATAGATATTTCACCAACACTCTTCTTGAACTTTGCGTTGTACCAAAAGGGTTAATAACTCAATGAAACCATGAGTATGGACTTGCTCACCTGTGAAGCCAACTAAGGGCACCGAGAATGGTTTTCATAAGGGATATCAAGTTTTAGGAAAGTTGGTCAGTATAGAACATCGATAGAGCTCCACTGATCAATTAATGTCTTCTACACTTCCCAGTTTGCAACCTCCACTAAGATGACCATGGGGTCGTCTTGGTTTACATTATCCCTTCAAAGTCATCAAACAATAGGAAGGGTTGGTGTTTCAAGTTTCGGAACAGAATTGCCAAGGTTATTAATGTTATGGACATTACGCAGATGTCGCTTCTTGGCAGAGTTGGAACTTCCTCCTCCGACAAAACCTTCAACAGTAGTATTGATGACTGCACATATATTTTTTCCTTCTAAGTCTTTATCTACACGTTGCTGGTCAGCATTCACTACAAGAAAAACTGTTATTATCTACGGAATATTACTTACACAATTTTTTCCGTAGATAACATTTAGTTATTTATGGAATATTATCTACGGAATTTTTTTCGTAGATAATGTTTAGTTATCTACGGAATATTACCTACGGAATTTTTTCCTTAGATAATTTTTAGTTATTTACGAAATATTACCTACAAATTTTTTTCCATAGATAATGTTTAATTATCTATGGAATATTACCTACGAAATTTTTTCTGTAGATAATGTTTAGTTATCTACGAATAAAATCCGTAGATAATGACTTTCGTGGGTTATCTATGGAAAACTTTATGTAGAAAACAACTGTCGTGGGTTATCTACGAAAAACTATCCGTAGATAACAACTTTCGTGGGTTATCTACAGAAAACTTTCCGTAGATAACGTTATCTACGGATAAACTTCCCGTAGATAACAACTTTCATGGGTTATCTGCGGAAAACTTTCTGTAGATAACGTTATCTACGAACTTTTCGTAGATAACGTTATCTACGTATTTTTCGTAAATAACGTTATCTACAAATTTTTTGTAGATAACGTTATCTATGGATTTTTCGTAGATAACGTTATCTATGAATTTTTCGTAGATAACGTTATCTATGGATTTTTCGTAGATAACCTTGGCAAAATGTATGACAAAAAATTTTATGCTCTAAGTGATATAAAGAATACTTGGTAAAAAAAAATATTATTAAAAATTATCATTTAAATTTTTTATTATAAATTAATGATGATAAAAAAATAACATACTAATATTTGGTTTTAAATTTGATATGAAAATATTATGATATAATTAAATAAGATTTTAAATTTGTATTTTATTAATGGTTGATAATTAGAAAATAAAATAAAAATAAATACATTTTTTGAATTTTATATCTTGGATTTAAGATAAATAAATATATTAAGTTAATTAATAATTTACTTAAAATGTTAAAATTTAATTTATAAACATAATATTTTAAAAGGGAAGGGTTATAATAACCAGTGTAACTTTTACTAAGTATTACACCGCTCAATAACTTTATATTAAATGTGAATTTTATAAATTGAACCTTAGATTGAAAGTATTTTACTCTTAGCTCATATATACAAAATTTTATATTAATTCAAAATATTTGATACTTCATTCTTGTAAAACAAAATTGACGTGATATATACATTTCAAAATATACTAAAATATAAACATTTTGATTACCTTCAAGTTTTTGTTCAATTTTAACAAAATTTGATATAAACATATAAAGTGATATGAACTTTCAATCTAACGGTTGGATTTACAAAATTCACATTAAATATAAAGTTATTAAGCAGTGTAATACTTAGTAAAAGTTACACCGGTGTTATTTTAGCCCTTATCATTTTAAAATATATAAATTATTATCTAAACTTTTAAATTTCTAATAAATAATTTAAATTGTATCATAATATTAATTTTAAATAGGAATAAGTAAATTGTTGATTATACAAGTAAGTGTATATATATATATAAAGATTAATTAAATATAATATAATTATTATTATTGGTAATATAATTATTATATATATTTTTATATTTTTATAGTGGTCGGGACATACCAAAATGAGAGGGATCCAAAAATAGTATAAGTATGAGATTGTATAGTTGATGATGATTTAAATAAATTAATTTGTACTGCTTATATTGATAACATGCATTTACTTTTTGGTGGCTTATCTCGTCAGAACTCCACAGTTAAACGTGCTTGAGTTGGAGTAATATAGGGATGGGTGACCTTCTGGGATGTTTCCTAGAAAATGTGAAATATGGACAAAACACGTTGAAAAGTGAAGTGTCATGAAATAACATCATTGAGAGGCCAAATATGAGGGTTGTTACATTAATAAATTTATTAAAATTAAACAATTTTTTCGAAGGTTATCTAGGGATAAAATCCGTAGATAACAACTTTCGTGGGTTATCTATGAAAAACTTTTTGTAGATAACGTTATCTACGGAAAAAATTCATAGATAACAACTTTCATGGGTTATCTACGGAAAATTTTCCGTAGGTAACGTTATCTACGATCTTATTACCGACGGATTTTTTTCGGTAGATAATCCGTAGATAATTGACACTTACCTACGGATTTTCATGCTTATCTACAGATTTCTTCCGTAGATAATCCTGATTTTTCTTGTAGTGATTATTGGTATGTGACTTGTTCAAATCGACCTTGGTAATTCTAATGATGTCCCCAACCTCTTCCATGTCCTCAGAAACCACCTCGATAAGTCTGATCACGTTGTATGTATTGCCCGAGTTGTCCTACTTGGTTCAGTTCCTCAATCCAATCTTTGAGAGTTTAACATTCTTCCGTTGTGTGTCCATAATTTTTATGGTAATGACAATGTTTACTCTTATCGGCATTGGCCGGGTTGTGTGCCGGTGGGGGCAAAGACATCAAATCTGCATGGTTAGCTTCTTCAAGAATGTTAACCCGAGGAACATTTAATGGTGTAAAAGTCATACCTTAGACCTCGCACTTGACGAGGTCTCTTCACTCTTTGGTCAATTTGTGACCTCAACTTCTCCTTTTCCGCTGGCTTCTCCTTTGGTGATGAGACCATCTCGAACTTGGTTGCAGAACTCAGCATGTTCCTCCATCTGAATATACCCGGCTACATGTGCCCTAAGTTCATCCATACTCGATGGTTGACGTCGACAAAGGCTATCGACGAAGGGTCTTAGTTTTAATGTCATGAGCATGAAGTGTAGAGTGACTTCGGGATTAAGATTATGAATTTTTATGGAAACGTTGGCAAAACGTTCCATAAAGTGCCTTAGAGACGATCATTATCTTGTTGCCACAAGTTGGAAAGTGTGGCTGAAGTGATATGGATGGTGAGGTCTGCTTGTGGCATATTGAGCGGAGAAGAGGCATACCAAGGTGTCAAAATTATCTACCGATCTGGGTGGCAATTGAGTATAACCAACTAAGGGCAGCACCTTTTAAGGAAGTAGGGAATACGCGACACATGATGGCATTGTCATTGGTGTACAAGTTGATTTGGGTGACATACGCATCAATATGCTCGGTGGGGTCAATGGTTCCATCATATCTTTCAATGTTTAACGCTTTCCAGGCAAGTGGGAGAGGGACTTCCATGATACCATCAACGAAAGGATGTCGGTGAACAGAACTGTGATCATATGTGGGATGAACGTGAGTGTGCTCAAATCGATGAGTTTGAACGGGCTTCGAAGGATATGTGTGATCTGGAGAAGAATGATGTTCTTTGTCTGGCGTGGAACATGACTAGTCCGAGGTGTAAGAGGTGGTTGGTGTTGTTGCCAACGAGTTGTAGAATAGCATTTTTAGCGCGCAATTGTTGTAAATTAGCCTCATGTTGTTTGCGTATAGTTTCTATTGTCGCCGTGTGTTGCTGCTGCATCAATTCCACTTTCTCGAGTAGTCGTCGCTGTCGCCACCGGCCCGAAACGGGCTTTCGGCATTCGCGAAGGATGGTTGGACTCGTTTTATTTGTTTGAAAATGTGGATTGCTAGAATGACTTATTCTCAAACTGAGACCTCGTCAAACGAGCAATTTTATTAAAAGGCTCACCAATCCATATTAATCCCAAGCGGGACCCTCCATGGATTAGTGGTTTTCGTAAAAGGAGGGTTCGTGGAGTCGCCACCAATGTTTTACTCAAAACATTGGAAAAAGGGATAAGGCAATTGATTAAAAATCAACTTTGGCCATTACAACCAGAGTTGGGTAAGGGAGTCGGTTACGCGTGGGGAAGGTGTTAGCACCCCACGGCGCCCCTTTCGGGTTCCCTATGACAGATTATTTTCTAAAATAACAGCGTAAAATTACTAAATTACCCCTATTTATTCTAAACAATTATGAATTGACTATCTACATGATGACAGTTTAAATATGCACACAGAAAGCAGTAAAAGGAAGGATTGAAGGGAAACCTCTTGAAGCGTGCTTTTTATAAAAAATGAACTGGGAAGCGTTTTGGCGTTCCCTCGCTCTACAAGCCCGCTCCTCGCTCTCCTAGAACAAAATTTTAACTAAGGGAATCAAAGAGATTTCCCCTCGACTAGGTTCGATCCTCAAGCAAAATGGCTCGGGCTCAAGAACTTCGTCGGATCAACTCTCCGAGTGATTTCTAGGGCAGAACACTGCTCAAAAACCCCAGAATACTCAAGGAGAGGGTTCAAACTATGTTGAAAAGTGTGGAATGACGTCCAATTGACGTCATATTTATAGGGAATAGGCGCAGTACGGCCTACAGGGCCAATACGGCCGTATTGAAATTTTTGAACTTCAATACGGTCGTATTGGGGTTCAATACGGTCGTATTGAAAGTCAGAAATTTCAATACGCCCGTATTGAGTTCGCAGCGGTCGTATTGAAGTGTCAATACGGTCGTACTGACTTCAGTATGGCCGTATTGAAGCTTCAATACGGCCGTATTGAGTTCAGTACGGCCGTATTGGGCTTTTTCCCTCCACTTCTTTATTTTGAGCTATTCTAAGACCTCTGGACCTACAGAGAACCCTCCTAGGGCCTTCGAGGAGTCCTTCTGGCTGATTATCCTTCAGTCTTCGAGAGTCTTCAAGCTTTATTTCCGACCCGGACAATTTTAGGGGTCTACAGCTGCCCCCCCTTTACTTAGTCGGACGGCCTCTTGGTGTATCGGCTGACAAGTAAAGGAGTTGACCCAATTGTCTGGGTATTGTGCCGACCTTCTGACTTGTAGCGTCTTCCGGTGGGAAAATGTTGAGTAGCCTCTCCAGGTGGGTGCATACCTCGGCGCTTCTGACATCCTCGGTAGCTGAGTTTACCTTCTCCAAGGCCAACTTCACTCGACGCCCGAGCCGGAAGTTGGACATCAACGCGCCTCTGATGACGCTGATGGTTGAGTACCGCCTCTCCAGGCTTAGCTTCACTCTTTGTTCGAGCCGGAAACCAAGCACCTTTGCGACGACGGTGAGCAGTGTGAGTTTTGCCTCTCCAGGCCTTGCTTTGCTTGTTGCCCAAGCTGGAAGCTGTAAGTACCGTCTCTCCAGGCTTAACTTCACTCTTTGTTCGAGCCGGAAGCTAAGCACCTTTGTGACGACGGTGAGCAGTATGAGTTTTGCCTCTCCAGGCCTTGCTTTGCTTGTTGCCCAAGCTGGAAGCTGTAAGTACCGTCTCTCCAGGCTTAACTTCACTCTTTGTTCGAGCCAGAAGCTAAGCACCTTTGTGACGACGGTGAGCAGTATGAGTTTTGCCTCTCCAGGCCTTGCTTTGCTTGTTGCCCAAGCTGGAAGCTGTAAGTACCGTCTCTCCAGGCTTAGCTTCACTCTTTGTTCGAGCCGGAAGCTAAGTACCTTTATGACAACGGTAGGCGGTGAGTACCCTTTTTCAGAGATAGCTTCGCTCATTGTCCGAGCCGGAAGCTGCATACCTCCGTGTTTGTGACGACGGGGTAGCGTGAATATCTCCTTTCCAGGGATTCGTGACGATTTTGTCTCCACAGTCCACGGTGCTGCTTCGACGGTTGTTTCTGATTTTGTGCCACTAAGGGCTGGATAACGCAGGGATCCGTCTAGGGGATGTGCAGTTACTCATAGGTTCTTGTGCCCCAACTTTCTATAGCGTAGTTGGTTCCCACTGGGGAATTTCTGATTCCTTTGGGTGTAGACGCAAAGATGCTCTTTCTGATGTGAGCGGTGCCTTATGATTGGCTGACGTCCTTTCGACGTTGGTGGAGTATCCCGGTTATCCTTGTTCGGGTGTCTCTTTTGGTTTTTTGATTTTGCTGCCTCTGTGTAGGCTGTTATCCACTGGGGGATTTTGTCGTTGATTTTGATTAGCCTCTTCTGTTGGGCGTATCAGCTTGACGTTCAATGATTGGCTGAGAGCCAAATTCCACTTGGGGAGTGATTATTGATTTTTATTTTCTTCTCCTTCTGCAGGGATGCCTCTTGAGTAGGCGACTGGGGATTTGGGGATCTTATGTATCCCAGAGTATTATTTAGGAAGCCTCTACAGGCTTAGCCTCACTCGATACTTGAGTTGGAGAGCTATCTTCACTGAGGAAGTTTAAGTCCTTTGACTTGGATATACTGTTTGGATGATCGCACTTCCATTGGGGATTGCGTCAATTTTGCTTTGATAGCTCTCGCTGGGGATTTTTCCGTGAGCTTGAGCTGAGGTTCCTCTGGGGAGTATTATTTCTGCGAGCCTCTCCAGGCTCATTTATTCTGTACAGTTGGGGGAGTATTATTTCTGCAAGCCTCTCCAGGCTTTAGTTATTCTGAGGAAGTATTATTTCTGCAAGCCTCTCCAGGCTCAATTATTCTGAAAGAGTATTATTTCAGCAAGCCTCTCCAGGCTCAAATATTCTGAGAGTATTATTTCTGCAAGCCTCTCCAGGCTCAATTATTCTGCGGGAGTATTATTTAGGCAAGCCTCTCCAGGCTTTAGTTATGATGAAAGAGTATTATTTCGGCGAGCCTCTCCAGGCTCAATTATTCTGAAGGAGTATTATTTCGGCAAGCCTCTCCAGGCTCAATTATTCTGCGGGAGTATTATTTAGGCAAGCCTCTCCAGGCTTTAGTTATGATGAAAGAGTATTATTTCGGCGAGCCTCTCCAGGCTCAATTATTCTGCGGGAGTATTATTTAGGCAAGCCTCTCCAGGCTCAGTTATTCTGAGAGAGTATTATTTCAGCGAGCCTCTCCAGGCTCAATTATTCTGTATGATTTGTTGGATTTTCTGTATTTTGCCCTTTTTTCGATTTTGGCTTTTTCTGTGTTTTTGCCTTTTTTGTTGATTTTGGCTTTTTCTGTGTTTTTGCCTTTTTTGTTGAGTTCGGCTTTTTCTGTATTTTTGTTGATTTCTGTATTTTTGCCTTTTTTGTTGGTTTTGGCTTTTTCTGTATAGAAATGTCTCAGTTATTCTGAGAGAGTATTATTTCGGCGAGCCTCTCCAGGCTCAATTATTCTGAGAGAGTATTATTTCGGCGAGCCTCTCCAGGCTCAGTTATTTTGAGAGTATTCTTTCGGCAAGCCTCTCCAGGCTCAGTTATTTTGAGAGTATTCTTTCGGCAAGCCTCTCCAGGCTCAGTTATTCTGAGAGTATTTTTTCGGCAAGCCTCTCCAGGCTCAGTTATTCTGAGAGTATTTTTTCGGCAAGCCTCTCCAGGCTCAGTTATTCTGAGAGTATTCTTTCGGCAAGCCTCTCCAGGCTCAGTTATTCTGTATGACGCTGTTGATTTTCTGAATCTTTGCATTTTGTTTGCTGCTGTCATACACAAGCAATTTTTCCTATTTTTTCTAATTTATGTAGTTGCCTCATGACGAGGTCTTTGAAAATTTCTTTATGGCCAATACGGCCGCATCCATTTCAGTATGCCCGTATTGAATTGAAAATTTGTTCATAACCCTAATTTTGGTACGGGCGTACTGAACATGATACGGGCGTATTGTTTTTTCTGAAGTTTATATATTTTTTGTTTTTTCAATAAACAGAGAATAAGTGATCTTCCAGTACACCTATCATCTGTATGCATGTATGTAGTATGATGCACCTAATTCTATTTGATTCTTTTTTCAAAAGAATTAACCGATGCGTTTTTGTGTTTGGATTTTGCCATTCCTCCAGACGGACTGTGCTCTGCCGATTTCTGTTACCGAGGAATGATGCATATTTGATTTTGGTGTCATCAACCAAATGATTCTTCCCTTTCTTTAGAAGATGTGTCAACCCTCCTATTGACCACTATATCTCCATGTTTCCACTAGATTATTCAAAAATCGTTGGGACAAGAGAGAAAAGAAGGAAAGGATATATATTTTCAAAAGTTTGTGTTTTAGAGGGGATTATTTTATTTTTGAAAAATGGATTTTGTAAGAATGGCTGGCCAATGGCAGGCTTATTGTGTTTAGGTTTGTTCGATTAAACATTTATGAAGTTAAGCACATCTTCGTTATTAATGATTGTGCTTTGACAACTTGGATAGCTTTTCTTGAGCTCCTTGTCGAATTCAATTGATGGTACCATCACGGATTTATTTTGTTCCCTTTTTTGACGGCCCTAACTTTTGCCTAAAACACCCATTTGTGATGTCTTAGCGGGCTTTTGTTTTTGTTCATTATTTTGTAACCCTAATTTTTGCCTAGGTCACCCTTTTGTGAGATTCCTAGCGGGTCTTTTGCTCTTATTTTGCGCAGTCCCCTTTTGGGTTTCCTGCCGAGCTTATTATCTTTAGGATTTCTTTATCCATGATGGCATTTATTGATGTCAAGAAAAGGTGCTCCAAGCTGTCATGCACATTTCCACATAAAAATGATGCGGGTTTATTGATTATTAAGACGATTTTAACCTCACTTATGTTCGTTCAAACAGGGTTAAATAATGTGGTCTAGAACTTTATTGTAAGCAAGAAAAGAATCAATAAGAAATTAATGAAGAATGATTTTATTATAATCATGATGGAAACATGTGCCCTATCGAGGCTCGGGGGTCGGGCTGTCCCCGAGGAGTGATCTCTAATAGTCACTGAATTTACACATCCCTATTAGAAGGAAAAGGACACTTGATGACGACAACTGGCCTTGATGTTTGTGAACCAGCCTTCTTAAAGATCTGGCTTAAAGAACGTTGAGAAGGATCTTGATTCCTCTTCGTTCTTTGATCTTTAACAGGGTTGTATCCTAACCCTTGTTTCCCCGGATTGTCCTTGATAATAGGTAGCTCCGGGATTCCTTGGGAGTACTTGCCCAATCCTTGTCCTGGCAAGTATCCGTTCTTTGTGAGCATATGGGCTACCTTCTTCATTTCTCGGGGAAACGTTTCAACATTGGCAATTTCCAATGCTTGGAAGGCGGTTTCCAAAGCTTCCTCTGCTGCATCCACATAAGGTATGTTGGATGGCTTACTGATGAGTATGTCATCTTCAGCTTGCACGGTCACCAGTTTGTCACCCACGATGAACTTGACTTTCTGGTGGAGCGTAGAGGGTACAGCTTTCGCATCATGAATCCAAGGTCGGCCGAGGAGACAGCTGTATGCGGGAGTAATGTCCATCACTTGGAATTCGACATTAAAGATAGTGGGTCCAATTTGGATTGGAAGATTGATCTCTCCCACCACTTCTCTTTTAGAACTATCGAAGGCTCGAACGATCATGTTGCTCGGGCGCATTTGGACCCCCTTGATTGCCAATTGCTTGAGCGTTCTTTTTGGCATCACATTCAAGGAAGATCCATTATCTACCAAGACTTTCGCGATGTGATACTCCTTGCACTTTACAGAGATGTGCAAGGGCTTGTTATGGTGCGGTCCCTCGGTGGGGATCTCTTCATCGGTGAAGGTGAGGTGATCACTAGCCGTGATGTGACTAACAATCCCCTCAAACTTGTCTTGGGAGATAGTGTGCGACACATATGCCTCGTTCAAGACTTTCGACAGAGCTTGCCGATGCGGTTCGGAACTTAGGATCAACGACAACAGCGTGATCTTTGCTGGCGTCCTATGAAGTTGATCCACGATGGAGTACTTGCTCTGTCGGATAAACTTTAACAGCTCGTCTGTCTCCTCCTCGGATTCTCTATCTTCCTCGGTTTTCTCCTTTTCTTTTCCTTTATTCTTGGGAGCTTTATCATGAAGATCATCGGGAGTGTAGATCGTGCCACTCCTAGTCATGCCCCCAAGTCCAGCGATGTTGGAGATATCGCTGTCGGCAGAAGAATGGATGTCGTATATCCACGGCACAGCCTTATTCGATTCGTAGGGGAAAGGCCTTGGAGCGATGATCCTTAACGGTGTTGGACCTTCCCCTTTGTTTGTCTTGATTACCAACAACGGAGTTGTTACGTTTTCGCTTGGCGCAGTTGTTGGCTTGCATTGAATAACCAATGGCGTGCGATCCATCTTGAACATACGCATCGATTATTTCTTTCTTTTTATTAATATTTATTAATGAATTACTAGGAGGGATGTATGAAATGCAAATCTAGATCCCTCCATGATGCATTGATAAGAATGCATGATATGAGATGATGACGTTGAATATGCATGCATTGTGTTTATTCAACTAAGCATTATCATGTTTTTAGGATTTTCCTAAGATGATGCATGATATTGCTTGGTTTGGGTAAATACATATTTTTCTTTTGAATATTTTGTATCTTTTTGTATTTTTTGGGTGAAAAGGGAAACTACCTATATGAATGCAAATGAAGGTAGATGTTAACACCATGTACTAGAAGATCTTTATTTCTATTTATTCTTTTTATTTAAATAGAATAGGGATGTTGTTTGTTTAACAAATGCAAATGTATGCTCATACAATGTCATATAGTCAATGCACAAACAATTCACTCATCCACGAACAGTCACGAGCAAATTACGAGGTAGGGGTCTCCTGCAGAAAAGTGCATATTCAAGGAGGATCTAACTGTTCTCACTTGGTCAAAGGCCCCCAAGGTGCCCCCATTATAGGGACCCAATTCCTCTTGTCGTAGGTCGATGGAAAGCTCCAACGCACCGTCGGACTCAAGTTCATGGTTATCACCTTGAGTGATGTTTTCCGACAACGGTCTCATAGGCTCCTATAAACCCATCAACCGGCCGTACTAACATCCACTCCCTATGGATTACCACTCATGCCCCCGGGTATAGAGGGAACTGTTGTGTGCAAAGGTTTGTGTACAATTTGTATTTCAAAACAATTGCGGAAATTAAACAAACAACAGTTATTAAAAGCCATATAATAAATCATGTTATCATACAAGCAAGGGGTAATGAAGTAATTTTAACTATTATTTGTTAAAAATAATCTGTCACTAAATGGGACTGACTCTCGAGGCTTCCCCAGCGGAGTCGCCATCTGTCGCCACCGGCCCGAAACGGGCTTTCGGCATTCGCGAAGGATGGTTGGACTCGTTTTATTTGTTTGAAAATGTGGATTGCTAGAATGACTTATTCTCAAACTGAGACCTCGTCAAACGAGCAATTTTATTAAAAGGCTCACCAATCCATATTAATCCCAAGCGGGACCCTCCATGGATTAGTGGTTTTCGTAAAAGGAGGGTTCGTGGAGTCGCCACCAATGTTTTACTCAAAACATTGGAAAAAGGGATAAGGCAATTGATTAAAAATCAACTTTGGCCATTACAACCAGAGTTGGGTAAGGGAGTCGGTTACGCGTGGGGAAGGTGTTAGCACCCCACGGCGCCCCTTTCGGGTTCCCTATGACAGATTATTTTCTAAAATAACAGCGTAAAATTACTAAATTACCCCTATTTATTCTAAACAATTATGAATTGACTATCTACATGATGACAGTTTAAATATGCACACAGAAAGCAGTAAAAGGAAGGATTGAAGGGAAACCTCTTGAAGCGTGCTTTTTATAAAAAATGAACTGGGAAGCGTTTTGGCGTTCCCTCGCTCTACAAGCCCGCTCCTCGCTCTCCTAGAACAAAATTTTAACTAAGGGAATCAAAGAGATTTCCCCTCGACTAGGTTCGATCCTCAAGCAAAATGGCTCGGGCTCAAGAACTTCGTCGGATCAACTCTCCGAGTGATTTCTAGGGCAGAACACTGCTCAAAAACCCCAGAATACTCAAGGAGAGGGTTCAAACTATGTTGAAAAGTGTGGAATGACGTCCAATTGACGTCATATTTATAGGGAATAGGCGCAGTACGGCCTACAGGGCCAATACGGCCGTATTGAAATTTTTGAACTTCAATACGGTCGTATTGGGGTTCAATACGGTCGTATTGAAAGTCAGAAATTTCAATACGCCCGTATTGAGTTCGCAGCGGTCGTATTGAAGTGTCAATACGGTCGTACTGACTTCAGTATGGCCGTATTGAAGCTTCAATACGGCCGTATTGAGTTCAGTACGGCCGTATTGGGCTTTTTCCCTCCACTTCTTTATTTTGAGCTATTCTAAGACCTCTGGACCTACAGAGAACCCTCCTAGGGCCTTCGAGGAGTCCTTCTGGCTGATTATCCTTCAGTCTTCGAGAGTCTTCAAGCTTTATTTCCGACCCGGACAATTTTAGGGGTCAACAGTCGCAAGGTTGCGTTATCTTCCATATGTGACATGTCGCGATGTGCTGCATTTGCTATGTTATGGGTGTGACTTCGAGTTGAAACCATAAGGTCGTCGAAGGAAAAGTTTTACCGGCCCTCCTTCTAGCGCTAAGATATTCTTACTAGGATCAAGTCGACTTCCTTGTTCATCTCTTTGATCTTGGTCTTTGAAGTTGGTATTCGTTCTCTTCACCGTCTCTGATATACATGCAAAAAGGACTTTGCGATCAAGTTAGTTCTTTTTCTCAATATTGTTCATTCCTATATAATTACTTACCCTTTCTCGTTATCGTTCGTTGTTTTCTTATGTAACTGCATAGTCGTTACTTTTCGGGGAGTTAGCAACGGTTAAGTTGGTCATCTCTATACCAAAGTATACATTCGATGTCGTAAGTGTGCCGAGGTCCATGCTCGATATCATAAGTTCAATTTGGTTTTTTATTCCGAGATATTCGTCCTTTGCTCTCCCTCTAGAGGGTGGAGTTGTAGGTTCAACTTAGTCATCTCGATCGTGAACTAGGTTGGTACAATATATGTTATAAATGATTCGCATATCAATAGTGTAAGAATTATACATTTTTTATATTGGTAACAAACACAAAACATTATATAAGACAAGTTTATTGATTTTTATAATAAATATATTTAAAGTCATATACAAATAATTTTTAATCAATCAATAATATAATTTTTTTATAGTAGAAATATAGGATTAAACTCGTTTTTTTAAATAAATTTTAAGCACCAACAAATTGTGCCAAACTTATTTAAATCTATTTTGTAAAAAGAAATATTTAAATCTACACTCTTTTGTGCATATGGATGGACTTTGAAGTGGAAAAGAAGTCTCGAGTAAAATTGATTTTCCTTCCTTATATGCCCCTCCTTGGATACCTAACCTAATATGCTCACACTATAAAGTTCATATTAATTTGTTCGCCAATTGATGTACGTGTTGATTTTGAGAGGTTATTAATCAACCAACTACTACGATGTTTGATTCAAACATTCAAAATTGGACACATTATCGATAATTATTTAATAATAATAAATTAATTTTCACTATTTTATCATCTAATAAAATATTAATGACTAATATATAATGATTATTAAAAATATATTTATATTAAACTAAAATTTACTATTAATGACAATTATTTATTGAGAAAAATTTTAAGTCTCATATTGACTAAAAATAAGATAATTAAAGAGTATATAAGTGGATGATAAGTCTCACCTTACAAATTTGTTTTGTAGGGTTGAATAATACTTATAATTTACTATTCTAAGTTTGTATGAGATTACTCACCATTACCAAAATTCAATACTACTAAACTTAAGGGGATGTATTAGAAAAAAAAAAAACTCAAATCTCACACCGATTATTAATAAAATAATTAATTAAAAAATAAAATAATTAAAAAATAAAGAAATTAAAGAATACATAAATAGAGAACAATCTTCATCTTACAAGTCGCATATCAACTAAAAATAAGGTAATTAAATAATATCATAAATTATTCTTAAACTTTTAGTGGTAATAATAAAAAATATGAAATACTAAGAAAAAATGTCATAAAAACTTATATAACTTTTCTGATTATTATAAGGGTGCTTACTAACATGCAAAATAATTATCATTAAAATTTTTTTTAACAATTTTTATTGTTACTAAAAGTCTATTTTATTGTAGTGTATTAGAAATATATAAGAAGGTTTTAAAGTATGAATTCATAAAATGAAAAAAAAATAAAAAACTTAGGGAAGAAATTAATTCTGTGCCCGTATTCACAGAACTTGACAATTGTGATTTACTAATTGTGTGAAGCTTTGTGATGGTTCATCAACTTTTCTTTTCTTAATTTAATTTGTCGGCCCCCTTCAACTGTATTCTTTGATCCGTGATTTGTATCCGTAACGTTACACAGACTGGTTGACAAAGAACAACTCAGACCTTACAGTATCTCAGCTATAAAGTTTTGTGTACCACAATAAAGTAAAACTATACGAACAATATATGCACATTAAAACATAAATGTAGGGCTACTAAGTTGTCTGATCAATAAACATCCCATTATGATTCAACTTTCTTCCATCCTTGTTTTTTTATTACTCCATTTCAGGTAGAACAATATTAGTGGGGCCACATGAAAGCTGCTCATGTAAATTACTATTTTCTGTATTTTAAATTTACATAACTTTTAAACAATACATTCATCTTGAAATTATTTAAGATTATAAGATAGGTGCATAATTAATAATTAATTTGAATGTAGTTTGAAAAGAAAATATTAAAAATTATGTACAATTAATCTTAAAGTCTAAATTATATAAAAATTAAATTAAGAATTACTTATTACCTGGTATAATGTTTAACAAATGATCATGACTTAAGAGATTAAATTGCAGAAACACACGTATGATGAGAATAATTCTCACTTTGAGAAATAAAATTATATATCTAAACCACAATCATAAAACTAAAAATTAACATTAAAACTAAAAAGGTTTATGCGAATTTTACTTTTAAATTTGACTTTTCAAAATATAATCTAATTTGATATATTTATAGTTATTAGTTTCCATAATAAGAAAATTTCTTTTATGTAATATATATATATAAAGAGAGAAGAATTCAAATGATACTGATATAACTTTACAATTATTACATCACTGAATAACTTTCAATTAAATGTGAATTCTTCAAAATTTACTGTCAGATTAAAAGTTCTTTGCTTCTAGATCATATATACAAAATTTTATATTAATTCAAAATGTTTTGATATTTCATTCTTATAGAACAATTTTATAGAACAAAATTTTTTATTTCTAGATCATATATACAAAATTTTATATTAATTCAAAATATTTTGATATTTCATTCTTATAGAACAAAATTAAAGTAATATTTCAAAATATACAAAAATATGAATACTTTGATTACATTCAAATTATTATGCAATTTTAATAAAATTTGATATAAATATACAAGGTGATATAAAGTTATAATTCAATGATTAGATGAACAAAATTCACATTTAATATAAAATTATTTATTAGTGTAATAGTTAGTAGAAATTGTACGAGTATCGTTAGAATCCTCCTTTATACATATGTGTGTGTGATAAAACATGATGAAATTTGACTTCTCTCGTATTTTATATTATTTCATATAGACTTGTGATGGAAATAGAATAATCAATCCATGTTCTTGCTTAGAAACACTCTTCTTGTTACTTCTCCTTCGTGATCTTCTAAGTCTTCGGTGTCGACTGAATGCTATCTCCAAAGGTGGGGAGGGTACCTGCAAAGGCACTCCGATGTTCAAGTAAGTGTTCGGTATAGAGAAATAATGACTTTTATACTAGATAAACCATACCTGTCCAATCAGTCCCATCAATACCATATTTATAGTGACGTTCTTGGGCCTGGTGGGCCTTCTGTCTTGGGAGATGGGTAATACCTTGGTTAACCTTGATCTCCCTTAATTAAACACGATAAACATTGTGTAATGGATATTCTAACTTGTCATATGTTCCATGTGGGTTGACACACTTTGGGTCTTCAACCAAGCCTTTAGCCGAAGAGGTGTTTGGTTATTCTCATGACCGAGGGGGTATCTGGTCATTCTGAAGGCCGAAAGGAGGCTCGGCCAAGCTTGAGGCCAAAGGGATATTCGGCCAAGTTCAAGGCCGAAGGGGTGTTCGGTCATGTTCAAAGCAGAAGGGGTGATTTGAACGTTTCTCCTTGATGCTCTTTTGTCCAGTTTTGGAAATGCTTCCTTCACCTTTCATTATGGGAAGAGTATTCGGCTATCCCTAAGGCCGAAAAGGGATATTCAGCCAAGTTCAAGGCCGAAGGGGTGATTTGGGTGAAGACTTCGTCAGTTTAGGTGCTTGCCTCGGCCTCTTCCCTGATCAAAGGGTGTAGTTGGCCTAGGTTTTGGCCGAAGGGTGTATTTCCCCGTACAATCCATAATTTAATTGAAAATCTTCAAAGAGATTATAATAGTTATCTTTCTTCTTAATTATATGAGATTGAGCATTATCTTGATCTAAACTTTTTACATTACCTATAAAAGTCATATATCGATAATAATTAAGGAATTTCATTAAAAATAATGACAATATCTTAATAATATAAGGAATGTTATTTGTAAAAAAACCTTTTATTTTTAGTTTCTTAATCATTACTTAGGACCACAATTAATAAATTCTTGAACAATGATGAAATTAAAAGTTGCACTCGTGTGTGAGAGTCTGTATATAATTGAGTCATCGAAAAGGTTGTAGGGTGTTAAATTGTCCGCTGTAACTTACTACTATAACGCGGAGTGTGAGTAGAATAGGTAAGTCCATGTAACATTACTCCTAATCTTTTCGGCATCTGTGACCAATGACCATCAATTATTCAACTAGCTAGGCCAATGCATGATTGTGATATCATTTGGTTCATGTGTCAACACTCTGTACCACACTTGATTGATTGCATTTGTATGTATGCAATTGCGAATACTAAATAGCACACCTGCTAACCACCTACACATTTAATTTTTGAGTGTTTTTGTAAAGAGGGAACTCATGTCTTTTCTAACTATATTATTAAACCAAGTTTCCATCCTAACCCTGCATGCCCCTTTTCCTCTACTTGTCATTTTGGAATCATGGGAGTTCATAAATCTAGGGTCTTAATAATTATTATGTTCTTTGTTTTTATGCTAGTAATACTGCTCTATCTCTCGAGTTGCAGGCAAATTTCCTGGGGGGTTAAGGAAGAGATCATGGAACAAAGAACAAGGTTCCTTTTTGGAATCAAAGACAACAAGGTCAGTGGATTTCATACTTTTTCACATACAGCTACTCCAGGTGGACCAAACCCACTTCATAACTGAGTCAAAGAAAATAGGCATCATCATGATGAAGGCTCTAGTGAAAGCAGATCTGGTAACTAGAAAGGCTGAAAGGGTAGCAATTTCTTAGAAGCAAGACTTAGTTTGATTTCATTCTCCTTACCTTTCCAGAATCCAAAATGGTGCTTTAGTTATTTAGTTTGCATCATGAAGGTATGCCATTTTTCCTTTGATATATATGTATGATAGAAAAAGGCATATATTTTACAAAATATATCACTTGAAAATTGTTAATTTGTACTTATGAGGATCATGGCATAATATGGGGAAAGAACTTGTAATGTACTTGTGCATATAATCTATATTTATTATCTCGGTCTGTTACTATTAATATTTTCATTTAATTTTTGATATGTTGTCGAATCCTTATTGAAGATCGGAACAAGTGGAAGTTCAATTAGTTTAATATATATTTGTTAAAGATAGTAGATAAGACTATAATAATATATAAGTGAAAAATTATTATCATCTTACAAATTAAACTCATAATAGAATTTATTTCTTAGTGATTATTGATTGTTGTTAAGTTTATAATGTCATCTTAATTTCAACTTCTTTTTTTATGACTTATCATTCGTTTGAAATAAGCAAGTTAAACAGTAAAAAAAAAAAAAAAAACTTGGAAGGGCTGTTCGAAGTGCTTTGGTATAAAGAAATAATTGACTGTGTTTCCTGTCCCACGAAGACGACCATAGTTTGTCCCAAAAGTTTAATATCATAAGTTAAAGACAAAATGTGCATATCTAATTTCTAACCACATGATTTCATCTTCTATTGTACCCATCAATCTTTTCTTTCTACATGCCTCGCATATATTCGCAACAAAAATGTTTCTCTCCACGCTAACGTTTCTCAACAACTCATCGTTTCCTTTTCTTATCCATCCTCAATGGTGTAAATTAATCATCATCCTGCATAGCTAATTTATGAATAGATTATTCACAAACTTAAATGATTACGCGCAAGAGTGACCATGTTTTGGTCCGCAATAGTCAAAAGAAAAGAAAATTTATTTATTGGCAAGGAAAAAAATGTCAACGTTATCATGATAAATTATGAGGATTTAATTAAGCACATGAGGAGAGCCTAATTCAAAATACTAATCTATCAAGTGAGAGATAATTCTCAAAGCTTAGATATTGTATTGAATTTCTTATTCTACTCAATCTGACACACTGAACAACAATATAGGAGAGACAAGTATATATAAATTTATATACAAACAGATA
Organism: Cajanus cajan; assembly: GCF_000230855.2. NCBI lineage: Eukaryota > Viridiplantae > Streptophyta > Magnoliopsida > Fabales > Fabaceae > Cajanus > Cajanus cajan. Next base: position 13,564,964 of record NC_138517.1, on the reverse strand, counting down.
GATTTTGTAAGTTTTTTTTTCTTCAAATTTAATTAGGAAGTAGCGTTTAGTTTAGTCAAACTATGTTAATGTTACAAGTATGATCAATTTTATGGGTATTATAATAATCCTCCAAATTTTGTGTACCAATAGTCTAATAATAACTTTTGTATGTGAAAAAGAGAAGAGTTTGGTATCATAGTAGACGGTGTACAGTTATATTTGGCACATACTTCAGGCATGGTAACAAATTTTACAATATATTTTTATATCAATACTTTTCCATCATTTTATTTGTTATTAAAAGAGAGTTTAAGAATATTTATTAATGAAAAAAATATACACAAAAGTGATATTGTACCAAGTTATTCTACAATAATTGTTATTATATATGCAACATTTCTCAGAAAATATTAAAACAAATTATTCCTAAAAAATATTTTCTTACAATTATATTCTCATAATTGTTAAAATAAGTTAAATATATAATTACGAAATATATATTATTAAGTCACATTCAAAATCAACACTAAAATTTTATATAAATTTATATCAAATAAATTTATATCTACATTATTATCTATTAGTAGCGCAACACGAGCTGAAGGCAAAAGAGGATGGTGGTCACTTACAAATACTTCAACGTGTAAATCATTATGTATTTTCAGCAAAGTAAAAATAATGTAAGCAGGGAACGTGAAAATACCTCATAATGATATTGTTTTTTCAAGACTATGTGACATTCGTTATTGCGTTTAAAGGTCTTGCCTTATATTGTGCTATCAAGCACCTTGTTTGACCACTAGGGTTACCCTTTATTTGTGATATTTGTTTTATTGAGCCTTTAATTTTTTTCAAAAAAAGAAAGAAAGAAAGAAAAAATGGTGGTTTGAGGGAGTAGCACATATAGACTTCTTGCGAACAGGGGAGAACTACTAATATACTATTCCTATTTTGGTATTATGTTTTTAATAAGAAAACCTTTATTGACTTATCCATAATATTTTTGTCTTTTCTCTTTTATGATAGTTTATTTTCTGGTTATTGTCCTTCTTAGAATGCCTCAAAGACCTTTTAGGGCTAGATTAGAAGGTTCACCAATATGAAGCGTTTTTAGGCACTAGGGGTAAATTTTTTTTAAAACATTTCTAAATTAGATATTTTTTTTAAGAAAATCCCCAGTTAAATATTTTAATTTTTTTTTGAATTAGGATAAGTCGTATTTGTGAAAGAATTTTATTATTTTAAAATAAAAAAAATAAAGCAGAAGTCGTATTTTAAAACATGATTTTTAAAAATACATAAAAGCATTATTTTAATGAAAAAATATTAATTTAACATATAAAAAAACAAAAGGAAAAAGTCTCAATATGAAACACGTCTTTCCAGTTTCGTGTTTAGAAAACAAAATGTCATGTTTTAAATTATTTTTTATTAATTAAAAAATAAAAAATAATAAAAAGTAAAAGTCGTGTATGTAAAACACGAATTAGTGAAAGTTGAGTTTTACAAACACAACTTATTTATTTTGAAAAAAAAAATAAAATTTATCTATCTGGAGAATTTCCTTTCACTACTAGAAAAGTGTCATTTTCTTGCAAATTTTCCTGAAAAAAAATATTCGCAGAAATTTTTTGCGGATTTTCTTGCAAAAAAAAATTCGCAGAATTTTTTTGCGAATTTTCCTGCAAAAAAATATTCGCAGAAATTTTTTGCGAATTTATTTGCGAAAAATAATTTACAGATATTTCTTACAAATTTTGCTACAATTTTAATAATCATAGAAATTTTTTTCCATGGTAAAAATTTGCAGAAAATATTGTAAGAATTTTATTTTGTTTCTTGAAGATTTTCTGGCAAAAATAAATTCGCAAGTAATGTTTACTAAATGGTAGAAAAATTTTGCGAGTAAATTTTCTTGCAAATTTTCCTGCAAATTTTAATCCACAGGAAAATAAAAAAATATATTTAAATTTATAAGTTTAATATTTTAAAAAAACTTCAAGTCTCACATCGATTGAAAATAAAGCAATTAAAGAATATATAAGTTGGGGCAACACTTACCTTACAAGTTGATTTATATGGTTGAATGTTAGGCTTATAATCTACAATCTTAGAATTTTAAAGATTATGTATCACATGTTGGAGGCATTGAAAACAAATGCTTCGGATGAATTCATTGTGAGCATTTGAAAGTTGAAAAATTATTGATAGAATTTATAGTAATTTCTTTAATTTTTTTCGTAAAAAATATTCCTGCAAAATTTCTTGCGAAAAAATTCACAATAAACTTTTCTGCGAATTCTCCTGCGAATTTTTTTGCAGGAATCTTTCTTGCAAATTTTTTTTTGCAGGAAACTTTCCTGCGAATTTTTTTTGCAGGAAATTTCGCAGGAAAATTTCCTGCGAATTTTAAAATTCGCAAAAAAATATTATCCACGAAAGTATTACCCGCAGATAAAATTTTGCAGAAAAATTTGCAGGAACAACGTTTTCTGCGAATTTTTATGAAAAATTCGCAAGAAAAGTCGCATGTAATAAGAGAAATTTTAGTAGTGTTTTAAAAAAAAACTACACTTAAAAAAGTATATAAATACTGTTGAAAACTACTTTATTAAAAATAACTATTTATTTTTAATAAAAAAAATCCTTAAAAAGTTTGTATCTTAATTCAAACAAGGTCACGAGTTGACAAAGTATTGCATGGAACATGCTACTGGTGTTGTTGATATTTACACTCGTCACCTGAGACATTATATGTCAGTTCATGGAGGAGTTGCGTAGGACTCAGTCACGAGGATTCAAATCATTATGCATCATCCGGTGAGTGGTGACTAATATACACACGTGTTAGAAGTTTAAGGAGTCGATATGATTTATGAGAAGAATGGTTTGAGAAAAACTAGGATAAATAGAGAACATAAATCCACCTTTTCGAGAATAATTTTACGTAAATGTAATTTATTTAATAATTTATGTTTTATATTAAATTTTAATAATTTAATTATTTGATTAAATATTTTTAATATATATGTATATACAATTTTTTTAAAAACTTAAAATTATTTAATTAATATTATATTTATTAATTTAAATCAATATATAAAATACTTTTATGATTATTTGATAATTTGAATTAATAAAACATAATATCAAATAATTTTTTAAATATTTTTAAAACTTTGCATACTTAAACTTTGCATTAAATTTTTTAATTTAACAATTACATCATTAAATTTAATATTGAATACGAGTTAATAAATATAATAAGTCTAAGTAAATTTACTATTAAAATAAGAGTTAATCACCTATACACTGTCGGTATAAAGTTTTTTTACACTGACAACCAATTATATCTCTTAATTGTGTCATATTACTGTAAACTTATTTACTTTTAACAGTGACATGACACAATTAAGAATATAATTAGTTACTAGTGTAAATTTATTTTTTAACAGTATATAGGTAATTAACTCTTAAAATAAATGAATCCCTCCTCGGAATAAAATAATGGATGATTTGTGAAAATAGACATCGAAATGAGTGAGATATTCACATTTGTGTGAATACACTCTTTTAAATATATTATTTTTAATTAATTAAAATTTATTAAAAAATGTAAAAATTGATGGAGCTCACATCATATTGAATAACACTATTCTAATTTTGTGATTTTTAATAAATTATATCTAATAAAAAAATGTATTAAATTAAGGAAATATACGTGCTAATAACGCTTATAATTTTATTTTTAATTTAATAATATATAATTTCTTCTCACTAATTAATCCATATAAAATAAAGTGATATTTTCTGTTATAACTTTATGTTCAAAATGAAAATTGAATTTTTAATATTTAGTTAAAAAATACATTTATCAAATAACTTAAATAACGACTTTTAGTATGACACTTATAATTTTGAACTGTAAAACTTTTACTTGGTTGCATTTTTTTTTGTGTCACTAGCATTTTATCGTTTTGCGAGTTCTGTTAAGCAATTTTATAATTTTCACATTTTTCTATCAACTTTCAAAACTTAATATCTCACCTTCTATAATGTCGTTAGTTGATCGACATAATATTTAATCGATTAAGATGGTTGTTGATTATTGAAGTTTTTTTTTTTGGGTCAATAAGGGAGTTAAGACCCCAAAACACTAAACATTAACTTGAAGAGTAGCAGAAGAATCTGCAAGTAACAAGCGAAAAATACAGGATGGAGGTGATTCATAAATGAAAACATCCTCCAATGTAGACTCTCTACTTTTAGATAATGCATCAGCAACTAAGTTAGTTTCTCTATTGATATAAGACTAAGAAACTCTGGATAGTTGAGTTGACAAATCTTTTATCTCCCGAACAATATGACAGCAAGGGTGGACCCTTGAACATCCTTCATTGAGTATCTTTATTGCTTCTGATGAATCAGATTCCACCAAGATAACTTGGCCCACATTCCTTTCTAATACTATACGGGTTCCTTGCAATATAGCTTTTAATTCAGCTTCAAGAATAGAGCAGCGTCCAAGTCGTCCATAGAACGCAACAACGAATTCACCATTGGAGTTTCTCACCACTCCACCACACGAGGCCTCTCCATCTCGAGCCACCGCTCCATCACAATTCAGTTTCAGAGTTCCAGTCGAAGGATAGGTCCATTCAGTGTTTCGGTACAAAGATCCTGAGCCTAGATCTTGATTAAAGTCCCTCGAGAGTGTAGGGGCTATGCGAGCTTGTATCTCTGCTACCAACTGATCGGAGGAGATGACCAAGTTTTGAAAAACTGCTCTGTTGCGACGATGCCATAGCGAGTCTAGAGTGATTCCGAACCTGAAGCTCCAGTCTGGTCTCAAGTGTTGGCTTCGGAAGAGATTTTTCAAAAGCCAATTCTCCAAATTGCCCCTAAACGGTTGCATCAAGGCTGACCCTCTACAGGTTTTATTCCACACCTCCTGGGCATACGGACAATCTCTTAGTACATGTAAAGTAGTTTCCATGGCTTGTCTGCACTCACCACATGTGGAGTCAGAAGACATTCCACGCTTTACCCTGCAGAAGTTTGTGAGTAGACTCTCATGAGCTACTCTCCAAAGGAATACGCGAACTCTCTCCGGCCCATGCCATTTCCATATTTGCTTGAAGAGTGGAGATTTGGCCGGTAACATTTGTTGAGCAGCAGTTTCATAGGCTGATTTGATTGTGAACAAGCCATCCGTTGTTGGATTCCAAATAATCTTATCATTGCCAGCACCGTCGGAGGGAGGGGGTCTGCATAGGATTGTTGCTAATAATTCAGCTGGTATCCAATCTTGAATATGTGATAGGTCCCACATTCCAAGCATATTGGTATAGTCTCTTACAGATTTAAAGAGCTCAACAAGAGGTATAAATACTAAAGCACTTTGAATTAGAGGAGGAGAATTCGGAATCCACTTATCATACTAGAATTTAATCATGCGTCCATTCCCCAGTTGCCAGCCAACGTTATAAATAACCAGATTCCATGCACCATTAATACCATGCCAAAGATTTGACATATTTGATTTCTTCACAACTTTTGGAATAATTTCATTAGAGCATTTGTATTTAGCTTTAACAACCCTTACCCATAGTTTTGGAGGTTTCGTAATCAAACTCCAGCAGTTCTTCATCATGAATGAAGTGTTGACATCACGCATGCGTCTCAAGCCAAGCCCACTGTAACAAGTCCCACATCGGGGAGGTCTCCTCACCAAGGAGGCTCCTTATAAGGCAGGAGGTTCTCCAACCTCTTAGGCCGACTTTTGAGGGATGGTTCCCCTCCTTAGTCTTATGCTCGTTACACCCACCATATTCCTTTGGATAACAAAGGGTCCCCCAGCCAACAACATGGCATTTCTTTTGAACCTGGTTAGCTCCCGAAAGAAAGTTGCGACAAATTCGATCAATCTCATCACATAATAGATGAGGAAGCTGGACTGTCTACATTGTGAAGGAAGGAAGTGCTGCAAGGACAGATTTGGTGAGCGTAAGTCTTCCCGCGAAAGAGAGATTTCTAGCCTTCCAACCACTTAGTCTCTGGATCATTTTTTTTATAATGTCCTGGTAGGAGGACCTATTAACTCGTGAGTGATGTGCCAGAATTCCTAAGTACTTTCCCAAGTTCCCCGTTTGTTGAAATCCCAAGGCTGCACTAATACTTTCCCTAACAGAGAAACTCACATTCTTTGAAAAGAAAACCCGGGTCTTGTCTAAGCTAACTTTTTGACCTAAAAAAGATCGCTTGAAGGCCGTCAGGCCCAGGAGCTTTAAAACCTTCATCTGTTTGACTGCCTGTAGAATTTCTGCAACACATATTGGACTTCCGATCTCTAATAACTCCTCATTTTCAAGTTGAGGAAAAGCATTAGAGAGAGTGAAGGCAGCTGAATCTCGAGCTTTAGAAAATAAGGCTTTATAGAAGCTAGTAACCATATTTTCTAGATCATCTGTTTGTGTAATCCAGTTATTATTATCATCCATCAACTTATTTATCTTGCTTTTCCTTCGCCGTACAATCGTTGTTCCATGGAAGTAACTCGTGTTTCTATCTCCAAATTTTAACCATTTGCAACGTGATTTTTGATACCAGAGTATCTCTTCTTGGCTTAGGATTTGGTCTAGTTCAGACCATAGCTTCACTTGTAGTCGCTCCAGAAAGGTGTTAGGTCCTTGTAACAGGTTACGTGGAATTCCATTAAGCCGTCGAAGCAGGCGTCTTTTATTAAAAAATATGTTTCCAAATGTATTTCTATTCCATTCCAGCAATGTCTTTACAGTATGGTCTATTCTGTTGTTCCAGTCATGATGAGTGTTCCATTCTTGGTGAAGAAATGCTGGGAATGATTCATGAGTCAGCCAAGCAGCTTCAAAACGAAATGGTTTACTGCCCCTTCTTGTGTGACTTGAAGACAAGAATTTGAGCAGTAAAGGTGCATGGTCAGACTTCAGTGGGTTTAGATGGGTAAGGAATGCATCTGGGAACATGATGCGCCACTCATAAAAGGCAAGCGATCTGTCTAATCATTCAAAAACAGAACCCCTACGCCATGTGAATGGAGGAGATCCATTGTACCCTATATCCATCAAATGACAACGGTTGACAAAATCTTTAAAAGCATTATCTCCTCTAATACAAGCATTACTAGATCCTCCAGATCTCTCGTGCTGCCTCAAGACCGCATTAAAGTCTCCCATTAGATGCCAAGGACCATCAATAGAATTGGCCAAGCGACAGAATTCACCCCAAAGAGTCATACGACCTTGGGGTTGAGGGCTCACATACACAAACGTACAATACCAAGATGACGACCCACTAAGAATCTTGAGATGAATATATTGAGAGTTGTGTTCCAGAACTTCAATCTGCCAAAACTGGGAATTCCACATGCACCATATTCCACTAGCATGTCCATTTGCATGCACCAAAAAGGATTTGTCTAAAGAGATCCTACGTGTCACGTGAAGAGCTCGGTCACCGCTAATATGAGTCTCCATAATGTCATGTTAATAAATATTAAATTACATATTTTTTCACTAATTTTTAAAATTTTATGGTCATTCAAAATTAGTTACTAAAGTTATATTATATTATATAAAAATAAAATATTCATTAATATGAATGTAATATTATTAACATTAAACTTTACATTAATTTTCTTTTCTTCATGTATATATAGAATACGTAATGAAATATAATTGTGAGATAAATTAATATTATTATGTTATTTATATTTATTGATTTATATATTTTTTAATTCATTTAAAACTTTTAATTTAATTTTAAATATTTGTTTCATAAACTAATTTGTTGATAATTTATTAATTAAAATAAAATTGGGTCATACTATATATGAAAAATCTACTTATATATTTGTATAATTATTATGTTAATAAGATTAATTATTATATCAATAGTTTTATATTCTTTTTATATCCATATATATAAAACGTATTAAAAATAATTATATTTATATATAAAAGATATACTCCCTCGCTCCCATTCTTGTTATTCAACTCAAATTTTTAAGTTAGTTTGATATTTTTTTAAGACTCAATCATTATGTCTCGAGCATTAATTCTTACTTTACAAAAAATAAAATAAATTAATTAAGTTCAACAAATAAGTGAAATTTATTTGAAGTATGTTTCTAAAACTACAAATAGTCTCTTATTTTTATTTTTGGAATACAAAATGCTTCCAAAAGCATATAAAGTGTTTATTAATCTAGGAGTAGTTTTGAAAACAAAAAGTATTTAAAACATATTTATTAATTTAAAAAAGCACCATTTTTTAATATTGGTAAATTAGTAATTTGATTCATACTGGAGGAAATATTTTATATCATAATTTGATGTTACATATATGAGGAGGGTTATAATAATACTAGTATGTAACTTTTATTAAGTATTACTAAGTATTACACCAATCAATAACTTTATATTAAGTGTGAATTTTGTAAATCTAACAATTAGATTGAAAGTTTATATCACTTCATATGTTTATATCAAATTTTGTTAAAATTGAACAACTTGAAAGTAATCAAAATGTTCATATTTTAGCATATTTTGAAATGAATATATTATGTCAATTTTGTTTTATAAGAATGAAATATCAAATCATTTAGGATTAACATAACATTTTGTATATATATATATAATTTAAGGGTAAAAAAATTCAATCTAATAGTTTATAAAATTCACATTTAATATAAAGTTATTGAATGGTATAATACTTAGTAAAAGTTATACTGGTATCATTATAATTCTCCTTTACATATATTATAGAGTAAAATACACTTATTTAAGAGTATGTTTAATTTCTCCAAAATTTTGAAATATAAATTTGGGCTTTTGGATACATGAAATGTAAAAGTAATGAGACCCTAAACCCTGGTGCCAAGTTTGGATGTGGTTTATATTATAATTAACTTTTTTTTTTTCAATTGACACACGAAATAGAGGTGTCATTGCAAGCTTCTTCCACGTGTACGTTATGATACATAGCAGCCAACGACTTGCTGCATGTTTATGAGTATAGACCGTGCACACGTAGAGCCTTCCACATGTTCAATAGAAACTGAGATCTTGCTTCAGCTATATACTCCATCCACTTCCATTAAACTCATGATTACCATCTCATCCTCATCCTTCACCACTAGCACCAACATATCATCGTCCTTATAGAGGACGTGTCAACCGAGTGTCCACCCGTCCATGATACCTCAGGACCAAAGGAATCCAACCAGCAGTAACCCAAAAATCCCCCAACCCCCCACTCCACCCACCTCCAACAACACATCATCCGACACCTCTATAAACTGCCAAAATGACTATCACTGTTATTCACTAATACAAAATAGATATTTTACATCTATTATTTTAGGATTTTTACGTCATAAAATGGATCAACATTAATGCAGAAGACGTAAATTTACGTCAATTGAGTTAATTGACGTAAATTTTTGAATCTAGAGCAACAACGTTATTTTTTGTGCCAGATCTTAATGACAATGTTGTGTTGAAGTGACATGTATCAACGTGTGGGGATTGTGCGGGTCGTGGCGAGCTTTGCGGCTTCACCGGAGACACGAGTCTTCAAGTTGGATGCTTAAACAATGAAACTTAAACTTGAACTCTTTCAACCCAGCACGATTCATACACAATGGAAGGAAGAAACTCTAAACTCATTCATATATATACTAACCTCAAATCGTCCAAAACCTAGAAAATGCCCAATCCAATCGGTCAGAAAGATCTAGAATCACCCACAAATGTCGAGAAGTCGTTTTCCGGAAAGCACAATGACCGAAAACGCCCACACATAGTTGACAAACCCTCGCCAGAAATCGCACCACGAATAAAAAGCTTCCTCTGTTGTGTGAACCTCGCGCGCGAAGAAAACGAAGGTACTGGAGGGGAAATAAAAAGCTTTTTTATGTTAGACTACACTAGGGATGACGTAAATTTCAAAATCTACGTCGAACATTAGCCACATCTAACGTAGATTTTGAAATTTTCCTCGGCCCCAATGTAGTCTAATGTAAAAAGTTTGCTTTATTTTCAAAATTGCCACCGCGTCTTTTTTATGTTGGATATTTTTATATTTGACGAGAAAACGCTGACGTAGATTTTATATTTTGCACTAGTGATTAGAGGATCATTACTCATGTATATAGAGGCCCGAATTTGATTGCCACTAAGTAAAGGAATAAGAGAATGAGTTATTCAAGGTTGCCAACCACGACCATAAGAATAACAATACTTGTTGTATCAGCTTCTGTTCATCAAAGATCCCTTGTTTGAAAACGCATCCATTCCTCATTTCCCATGTACACCAACTCATAGCAACCCAAAATACCCTTCATCTTTGTGTTTGCTCTTTGGAAGATATTATGGAGGGTGGAACCAAGAAGTTGGAAAATGCATAGTGGCATAAAGGTGTCAGACTCGCCAACAACTCCAGCCACTTTTTCCACACACTGTCCACATGCCTGCATACAAAATGGGCAACGTCGTTGATCAATCTCTAGTGCCACATTTTTATTCAGAAGACACTAGTACAAAAGAGGTGTACTACGTCAGACATTTTCAGCTTTTTACGTCAGAAAACATACCAACGTAGAAGCGGGAGATGTAAATTTTACGTCGGATCTGCAAAACCGACGTAAATTTACGTCGGACATTACGACATTCGACGTAAAAAAGTAGGAAAAAAATATAAAAAAAACATAAAAATGCCAGTAGAACGGGCCGTTCTGTTTGCAGAACAAGCCATTCAGCTTCGTATAACAACCCAAAAGAAAACGTTCACTACCTATACAAATAGAACAACCAAAAAATCAAATAAAACAGATAGCCAGAGTAGCAATACGAAGTAGAAAAGTGCTAACGAAACCTTGATTCATACCTGAGGAGCAGCAACAATGTGCAAATGAGTAACAAAGAGTTCATCCCTCTACAAAAGACAAAAAAATGATTCAGTAACAAAGGAGAGGGAGAGGGTTTAGAGAGAAAAAAAATGAAAAGTGGTGAAGAGTGAATGCGCGCGGTGTGCCTCGCGCTCTCTTATTCAAATTTGCGTCCTTTTTTACGTCGGACCTGGTAGGGTCCGATGTAAAAAAGTTCGCAAAAATTACAAAAATGCCACCGCATTTTTTTTACGTCGGATTTTCGTATTTCTGACGTAAAAGGGGTGACGTAATATGCTAATTTTCCACTAGTGAGATTCTCCTTTGTGGGTAGAGCATCCACTAGTACAAAAATGACTTTTAAAATCGGGGTTTTAAAATCGATTATAAGGTAACAGATTTTAAAAGTGACGCAGTGGCAATTTTGTAAATAATGGCATTACTTTTAAAATCGGTTACGTAATGACCGATTTTAAAAGTCTCTAACGTTACTTTTAAAATCGGTTCTTGAAGAGCCGATTTTAAAAGTCAACTTTTAAAATCGGCTCTTGAAGACCGATTTTAAAAGTGGACTTTTAAAATCGGCTCTACAAGAGCCGATTTTAAAAGTATCACTTTTAAAATCGGTTATTACTTTTAAAATCGGTTATTGAACAACCGATTTTAAAAGTAGCATCAGAAACTTAAACTTCTATCTGTCGCCACCCGCCGAAACGGACCTTGGCATTCGCGACGTTGGTTGGACTCTTTTTAATGTTTTGAAAGTGGTGGATTGATAGAACGACTTATTCTCAAACTGAGACCTTGTCGAGCTACTAATTTTATTAAATGATTCATCAATCCATATTAATCCCAAGCGGGACCCTCTATGGATTAGTGGTTTTCGCAAAAATTAGGGTTCTTGGAGTCGCCACCAATGTTTTACTCAAAACATTGGAAAAAGATTTAAGGCAATTGATTTTTATAAATCAACTTTGGCCATTACAACCAGAGTTGGGTAAGGGAGTCGGTTACGTGCGGGGAAGGTGTTAGCACCCCACAACGCCCCTTTTGGGTTCCCTATGATGGATTATTTCATAAATAACAGTGTAAAATTACTAAATTACCCCTATTTATTATAAGCGATTATATTAAATATCTACATGATGACGAATTTAAATATGCAACAATCAGAAAGCGGTAAAAGAAGGGATTTTTAGAGAAGAAACCTCTTGAAGCGTGCTTTTTATATATCAATGAAGTTTAGGAGGCTTTTTGGCGCTCCCTCCCTCTACAAGCTCGCTCGCTCCTTCCTAAAAAATAATTTTTACTATGGAAATCCAAAAGATTTCCCTTCGACTAAGTTCGAGACTCAAGCAAATGGCTCGTGACTCAAGAACTTCGTCGGATTGACTCTCAGAGCGATTTCTAGGGCAGAACACTGCTCAAAAACCCCAGAATACTCAAGGAGAGAGTCAAAACTGTGTGGAAAAGTGTGGAATGACGTCCAAATGACGTCCTATTTATAGGGATGAGGCGCAGTACGGCCCCTGGGTTCAATACGGCCCGTATTGAGTTTTTGTACTTCAATACGGCCGTATTGAATTCAGTACGGCCGTATTGAAATACAGAAACTTCAATACAGCCGTATTGGTTTCAGTACGGCCGTATTGTAGTACAAAATGTGCAGTACGGCCGTACTGAACTCCAAGGAGGCCGTATTGAGCTCCAAACCTCCCACTTCCTTATTTTTAGGTACTCTAAGACCTCTAAACCTACAGATAGCCATCCTATGGTCTTCTAGGAGTCCTTCTGGCTGACTTTCTTTCGATCTTTGAGAGTCTTCGAGTCTTATTTCCGACCCGGACAATTTTAGGGGTCTACAGCTGCCCCCCCTTTACTTAGTCAAACGGCCTTTTGGTGTACCGTTTGATAAGTAAAGGAGTTGACCCAATTGTCCGGGGAATAAGCCATCCTTCCGACTTGTAGTGTCTTCAGGTGGGAAAATTGTTGAGTAGCCTCTCCAGGTTGGTGGATACCTCCGCGCTTCTAGTCACTTTGGTAGCGAGAGTCTTGCCCTCTCCAGGGTGAGTATTAGTCGTCGCCTCTCCAGTCTCGTGCATACCTCCGCGCTTCTAGTCACTTTGGTAGCGTGAGTCTTGCCCTCTCCAGGGTTGCATACCTCTGTGCTTCTGATCACTTTGGTAGCGTGAGTCTTGCCCTCTCCAGGGTGAGTTTGCCCTCTCCAGGGTGAGTATTAGTCGTCGCCTCTCCAGGCTCGTGCATACCTCAGTGCTTCTGATCACTTTGGTAGCGTGAGTCTTGCCCTCTCCAGGGTGAGTTTGCCCTCTCCAGGGTTTGCATACCTCGGTGCTTCTGATTACTTTGGTAGCGTGAGTCTTGCCCTCTCCAGGGTGAGTTTGACCTCTCCAGGGTGAGTATTAGTTGTCGCCTCTCCAGGCTCGTGCATACCTCAGTGCTTCTGATCACTTTGGTAGCGTGAGTCTTGCCCTCTCCAGGGTGAGTTTGCCCTCTCCAGGGTGAGTATTAGTCGTCGCCTCTCCAGGCTCGTGCATACCTCGGTGCTCTGGACATCTGGGTAGCGTGAGTTTGCCCTCTCCAGGGATTTGTGATAGTTTTGTCTCCACAGTCCACGATGCTGCTTCGACGATTGTTTTTGATTTTTGTGCCACTGAGGGCTGGATAACGTAGGGATCCGTCTAGGGGATGTGCAGTTACTCATAGGTTCTTGTGTCCCAACTTTCCATTGCGTAGTTGGTACCCATTGAGGAATTTCTGTTTCCTTGGGGTGTAGACACGAAGATGCTCTTTCTGATGTGAGCGATGCCTTATGATTGGCTGACGTCCTTTCGACGATGGTGGAGTATCCCGGTTATCCTTATTCAGGTGACTCTTTTGATTTTCCGGTTTTGTTGCCTCTGCGTAGGCTGTTATCCACTGGGGGATTTTGTCGTTTTGTTGTGATTAGCCTCTTCTGTTAGGCAGATCATCTTGACGCTTGATGTTTGGCTGAGAGCCGGATTCCACTTGGGGAATGATTATTTGTCTTTTGTGATTTTTCTTTTTGAAGGAGTGCCTCTGAGTAGGCGAATGGGGATTGAAGATCTTATGTATCCCAGAGTATTATTTAGAAAGCCTCTTCAGGCTTAGCTTCACTCATTGCTTGAGTTGGAAAGCTATCCTCCACTGAGGAGGTCATAGTCCTTTCGACTCGGATATTCTGTTTAGACGATCAAGCCCTCCTTGGGGAATCTTGCTGATCTTGGTTTGATAGCTTTCACTGGGGAATTTGGCCCGTGAGTGGAAGCTAAGATATCTCTGGGGAGTATTATTTCGGCAAGCCTCTCCAGGCTCAATTATTCTGATGAGGGAGTATTATTTCGGCAAGCCTCTCCAGGCTCAGTTATTCTGAGAGAGTATTATTTCGGCAAGCCTCTCCAGGCTCAATTATTCTGTGGGAGTATTATTTCGGCAAGCCTCTCCAGGCTCAGTTATTCTGTACGAGTATTATTTCGGCAAGCCTCTCCAGGCTCAGTTATTCTGTACGATGCGATTGATTTTCTAAATCTTTTGCCTTTTTTGTCGTTTTTGGCTTTTTCTGTATTTTTGCCTTTTTTGTCATTTTTTTGGCTTTTTCTGTATTTTTGCCTTTTCTGTTGACTGCTGTCATACACAAGCAATTTTTCTATTTCTTCTATTTTATGCAATTGCCTCATGATAAGGTCTTTGAATGTGCAACTAATGTGTGTGTGATGCACAAAAATGCAAGTTAATTTTGTTGATGTTTTTTAGAAAATGAATGGCTCTCCCTATCCTCTTCTTCTTTGGAGGAATTTCTGTCGTCGACGTGAGGGAATATTTTTGTGAGCCTTTTATGCAGGAGATTACGGATTTTATAGGAACCCCTCCAATTTTCTTTATTGACCGATTATTAAAGGAATTTCGTACAATTTTTATGAAATACCAATTTTAGAGGCATAATCACATGGTCAAGAGAGAAGAGAAATGAATAGATATTTTATTGATATTTACAAGTGTTTTTACAGAAAGATATACAGAAGGAAATTTCTGAAGAATGGCTGGCCAGGGTAAGCTATATACATTGGGCTTAACAATTATATCTGTAATTGTTGCTCTTTACGCTCCCCTAATTGCTTCGGGTGAGATGTCTGAGCCAGGAGCGTAGATGCTGCAAGACGCTTGCTTCTAGAAGATAATCACTTGAACCGCCTTTCGGTTTTCGATTCAAGTGATCGTTGCTAGCTTTGTTTTTGCATCTTATTCTTTTGCCCCTAATTTTTGCCTAGGACGTATCCTAGCGGGGATAAATTCACCTTTGTTTTGCCTAGTACCCTTGTACTGGCGGGCTTTTTATTTTGCCCTAACTTTTGCCTAGGACGCCCTTTTTGGGTTTTCATCCTAGCGGGCCTATGCAAGCAACGTCTTCAAGCATAGTACTTCTTTACCACGTCAGCGTTGACTGGGTATCGAAGTTCTTCTCCATCCATGTCTGTGAGGATCAATGCTCCTCCTGAGAAGGCTCGTTTTACCACGTATGGTCCTCCGTGATTTGGGGCACACTTTCCGATTTTGTCCTTTTGAGTTGGTAGCAATTTCTTCATTACCAACTCTCCCTCATGGTAGACTCGAGGGTGGACTTTCTTGTCAAAAGCCTTTTTTGATCTTCCTCTGATAGGCTTGACCATGGCATGTGGCGTTCAGCCGTCTCTTTTTGATAAGGTTCAACTGGTCATATCGGCTTTGAACCCATTCTACCTCGGAAAGTTTTGTTTCCATGATTACCCTTAGAGAAGGTATCTCGACTTCGACGGGTAGAACTGCCTCCATCCCATAAACGAGGGAGAATGGAGTAGCTCCTGTAGATGTACGTACTGAAGTCCTATAGCCATGAGGAGCGAAGGGTAACATCTCGTGCCAGTCTTTAAATGAGACAACCATCTTTTGCACTATTTTCTTGATGTTCTTATTGGTTGCCTCGACTGCCCCATTCATCTTTGGCCGATATGGGGAAGAGTTATGGTGTTGGATCTTGAATTCTTGGCACAGTTCTTCCACCATTTTGTTGTTCAGATTAGATCCATTATCAGTGATGATTTATTTCTCCATGCTTCCACTAGATTATTCTAAAATCATTTGGGACAAGAGAGAAAAGAAGGGAAAGATACTTTTATTCTGAAGTTTGTGTTTTAGAGGGGATTTATTTTTCAAAAATGGTTTTTGTAAGAATGGTTGGCCAAGGTAGGCTTATGTGTTTAGGCTTGTTTGATTAAACACTTATGAAGTTAATAAAATCTTGTTTATTGACGTTGTGATTTTGACAACTTGGATAGCTTCTCTTGAACCTTTCTTTTTGAATTCGGTTCATGGTACCATCATGGATTTCTTTTGTTTTTTGATTGTCCTTATTTTTGCCTAAAACACCCTTTTGTGGCGTTTTAGAGGACTTTTGTTTTTATTTTTGCAACCCTAATTTTTGCCTAGGTCACCCTTTCGTGGGATTCCTAGCGGGTTCTTTGCTCTTATTTTGCGCAGCCCCCTTTTTGGGTTTCCTGCCGAGCTTCTTTTATAGAGGATTTCTTTTTATCCATGATGGCACTTGTCGAGGCCAAGGGAAGGTGCTCCAAGTTGTCACACACACTTCCACATAAAAATGATGCGGGTTTATTATTATTAAGATGATTTTAACCTCATTCATGTTTATTCAAACAGGGTTAAAAATAATGTGGTTTAGAATTTTATTATAAGCAAGAAAAGAAGCAATGAATGATTTTATTATAATCATAGCGGAAACATGTGTCCTTATTTCATCACTGATAGGGGTCCCAATGTTGACCTCTTTTATCTCTCGGCCCTACCCCAAATTCACAGTCTCCAATTTTTCTTGACACGGTTGGAGTAGACGAGCTTCTTGATCTAGCGGTCTTTGCAGATCCGGAGAGATGGCCTCCTCATCACTGTCCAACTCAACCCATTCATCCTCAACTTTCGGATCCCGGTCAGAGCGAACAATTACAGACATAATTATTTTATTGGTTCTGTTTAGGTTTAGAATTATTAATGTTAATGAGGAAAGAGAGAAAAGAACAAAAGAGAGAGTGATGTGTGAAAAATGCCTCTTTATTGATATGTATTAAAACTGTACAAAAACCCTTATTTACATGAAAAGGTTCTCATGATCTCGGGTACTGATCATGAGTCCCTAAAAGAAGAATATGGAGGGGCCCTATCGTGGCTTGATCTTCTCTCTACTCCTGCTTTGGCAGAGGATTCTTGCTCACGTCGGGCGCTGTTGAATCAAAAGTGATCCACCCAGCATCGATAAGGTCTTGGACCTTATTTTTGAGAGCTCTACATTTCTCCGTTGAATGCCCCGATGCCCCCGAATGGTATAGACATTTGTCTTGCGGTTTGTACCAATAGGGATGAGGTGGATCAATCTTCTTTAGTGGAACGTAAGCTAGAAGACGTGCTTCCACTAGCTTCGGCAGGAGGTCGCTATATGTGGTCGGAAGTTTATCAAACTTCCTCACAGGGTTGTATTGCGACTTTCCTGACTTCGAAGTGGAAGAAGATGAAGAAATATTTACGGCATTGACTCCTCCCTCCTTCTTCTTCCCATAGGTCTTCTTGGCTTCAAATGATTGGGAAAGCCCAGCTAGCTTCCCACTTTTCAGCCCTTGTTCCACTCTTTCGCCAATGGTGATGATGTCCGAGAAGAGTGTTGTCGTGTTCCCTATCATCTTGTCATAATAGGGACCGGTCAACGAGTTTATGAATAGGGACACCGTCTCCTTATCCGACAGCGGGGGCTCTATTTGTGCCGCCAACTCCCTCCATCGTTGGGCGTACGTCTTGAAGGATTCATCATTTGTCTTACTCAAGGCTTGAAGATCGGACCTATCGGGTGTTAGGTCGATGTTATATTTATAGAGCTTGAGAAAGGCGTCGGCCAACTGCCTCCATGTGCACACTTGACTTCCATCCAGCTGCATATACCAATTGAGTACGGTGTCAGCCAAGCTCTCTTGGAAGCAATGGATCAAGAGCTTTTCATTGGTAGCATATGCAACCATTTTTCGGCAATACATGGTGAGATGACTTTTGGGGCAAGTCGATCCCACATATTTTGGGAAATCGGGCACTTTGAATTTGGGAGGGAATTGGATGTCCCTCACTAAGCACATGTCGGCGGCATCTTTAATATCAAAATCATGCCCCTCCATAGCCCTCATCCGATCTTCTAGAGCGCGGAATTGGTCTTTTGAAATTTCAGGCTCTCTAATCGTAATCCCCGCCCCAAGGGGTACAGCTCGCGGAGGGTCTTGTTCTTCCTCATGATCCTCCTCATGATGGGACTCATGGTCACTGTGGTGAGCCCCATTCATGTTTTGATGACGCATGAGTTCCATCATTTGCGCCATTTTCTCCTTGAGCTGTGAGAGCTCGGCTGTAAGCTTCTTATTTTGTTCCTCCAACGCGTCCATCTTCTTGATTTTCTGCGCGCGCGTGAGGACAGAGAGATGACCAGCCACTTTCTAAAATGAATGCTTAATTAGTTTATTTTATGGAATGAATACGCTCTTGACATGAGCTTGATAACCCTCCATTTTTAAGGCGCTGCCTTTTTAAAACAGAGTGTTACCACCCTCCTTGACTTATGATCCCTCCCCAACGGAGAATCTCGATAATTATGGGTCTCTTTTACTCATGTCAAGAGGTATTGGTGAACTTAAAATGCATGGTTTATGAGGATGCATGATGTCTTATTGGTAATGATGTACATGCTCCTCACTTTTATTATATTTCCACACATGGTCTTTCCTCTCATGTCATGGTATTTTCATGCATGGGGATTATTCTTAGACCTTATCACGAGGTTTATTATTAATGCACAAACAATATCACATAAACCTATACACAAACAATTCACTCATCCACGAACAGTCACGAGCGAATCACGAGGTAGGGGTATCCTGCAGAAAAGTGCATATTCAAGGTGGTTCTAACTGTTCTCACCGGTCTGAGGCCCCCAAGGTGCCCCCATTATAGGGACCCAATTCCTCTCGTCGTAAGTCGATGGAAAGTTCCAACGCACTGTCGGACTCGAGTTCATGGTTATCACCTTGAGTGATGTTTTCCGACAACGGTCTACGGGCACCTATAGACCCATTCGACAACCGGCCGTACTAACATCCACTCCCTATGGCTTTCCACTCATGCCCCCGGGTATAGAGGGAACTGTTGTGTGCAAAGGTTTGTGTGCAGTTTTTATTTCAAACAATTGCGAGAATTTAAACATACAACAATTATTAAAGCCAAATAGATAAACATGTTATCATACAAGTGAGGGGTAATAAAGTAATTTTAAACTATTATTTTAGAAATAATCCATCACTAAATGGGACTGACTCTCGAGGCTTCCCCAGTGGAGTCGCCATCTGTCGCCACCTGCCGAAACGGACCTTGGCATTCGCGACGATGGTTGGACTCTTTTTAATGTTTTGAAAGTGGTGGATTGATAGAACGACTTATTCTCAAACTGAGACCTTGTCGAGCTACCAATTTTATTAAATGATTCACCAATCCATATTAATCCCAAGCGGGACCCTCTATGGATTAGTGGTTTTCGCAAAAATTAGGGTTCTTGGAGTCGCCACCAATGTTTTACTCAAAACATTGGAAAAAGATTTAAGGCAATTGATTTTTATAAATCAACTTTGGCCATTACAACCAGAGTTGGGTAAGGGAGTCGGTTACGTGCGGGGAAGGTGTTAGCACCCCACAACGCCCCTTTTGGGTTCCCTATGATGGATTATTTCATAAATAACAGTGTAAAATTACTAAATTACCCCTATTTATTATAAGCGATTATATTAAATATCTACATGATGACGAATTTAAATATGCAACAATCAGAAAGCGGTAAAAGAAGGGATTTTTAGAGAAGAAACCTCTTGAAGCGTGCTTTTTATATATCAATGAAGTTTAGGAGGCTTTTTGGCGCTCCCTCCCTCTACAAGCTCGCTCGCTCCTTCCTAAAAAATAATTTTTACTATGGAAATCCAAAAGATTTCCCTTCGACTAAGTTCGAGACTCAAGCAAATGGCTCGTGACTCAAGAACTTCGTCGGATTGACTCTCAGAGCGATTTCTAGGGCAGAACACTGCTCAAAAACCCCAGAATACTCAAGGAGAGAGTCAAAACTGTGTGGAAAAGTGTGGAATGACGTCCAAATGACGTCCTATTTATAGGGATGAGGCGCAGTACGGCCCCTGGGTTCAATACGGCCCGTATTGAGTTTTTGTACTTCAATACGGCCGTATTGAATTCAGTACGGCCGTATTGAATTCAGTACGGCCGTATTGAAATACAGAAACTTCAATACGGCCGTATTGGTTTCAGTACGGCCGTATTGTAGTACAAAATGTGCAGTACGGCCGTACTGAACTCCAAGGAGGCCGTATTGAGCTCCAAACCTCCCACTTCCTTATTTTTAGGTACTCTAAGACCTCTAAACCTACAGATAGCCATCCTATGGTCTTCTAGGAGTCCTTCTGGCTGACTTTCTTTCGATCTTTGAGAGTCTTCGAGTCTTATTTCCGACCCGGACAATTTTAGGGGTCTACACTATCTCCGCTCCCATTCTCCCCCTAGCTCCATTCTCTACTCTTTGCCTTCAATAGTTCATATATTCCTCTCTTTACTCTCTCGGGCTCTCATCTACAGTGTGCAGCTTCTCATTTTCTTAGAAGAATACAACATCAAGGTAACATTGTCTTCTATTGTCTCTTATTTCGTTGTTGCTGGGCGAATTTTGAGTCTGGAACGGCTCCAGAACGGCCCTAGAACGGCCCATGCTGCTTGCAGTACGACCCGTTCTTTGGTCGTTCCAGACTAAACTTTTAGGCATTTTTCGAATTCCGGAACAGGTTGTTCTAGTTTAGGAACGACCCGTTCAAAAGTGGGCACCTTTATAATTTCTTTTTTGACTCACCATTGCTTTATATAGACAAATTAGGTACCCAACTTAGAAAATTAGACCCCTTGTATGTATGTGTTATATATTTGTATTTTATTAATAATTTGTGATATAATTAATGTCTACCTAGTAATTTAGTGTTTAGAAAAATTAGTTGCTTTATTTGATTTTTATAAAGTAATATGATGTTATATTTATGCACACATTGAGTGAACCTTAGTTTCCCATTTGAAATGTAATACAAATGATTAAAATAGTGAGATTAACATTCATGGTCTATGTTTTTTTATTTATGAAGAACAGAAGTTATGGATAAAAGTTGGTTATTGAATCGAAGTTGGATACATGCATCACGTATAAGTGATGAGTATGAGACTGTAGTAGAATATTTTATTGAATATGTAATACAAAATGCTAATGATGATATGAATGAAAGATTTTTTTGTCCTTGTGTTAATTGTTGTAATGCGACTCGCCTAGAACTTGATGTTATAAGAGAACATCTTTTGTGTGATGGATTTCTTAAGATTTATACACGTTGGATATGGCATGGTGAAAATGTTGACATTCAAAGTGTATCAGTCGAAACTCAAACTCAAACATTTACACAAGAGATAGATATGGATGATTGGTTAGAGGAGATGCTTCGTGATGTGGGTCCAGAATCATTCAAGCATGCACATATGTATGAAACTATGTGCAATGATTTGGAGAAGCCGTTGTATCCAAACTGTACAAAATTCACAAGACTTTCAGCGATATTAAGATTGTTCAATTTGAAGGCAAGAAATGGATGGAGTGATAAAAGCTTTACAGAATTGTTAGAGCTACTGAAAGAAATGCTTCCAGAGGGTAACACATTGCCTAATCGTAACTACGAGGCAAAAAAGGTGTTGTATCCTATGGGTTTTGAGTATAAGAAGATACATGCGTGCCCAAATGACTGTATGTTATATCATGGTGAGTTTGAAGGGTTGCATCAATGTCCAAGATGTGGGTTGTCACGATATAAAAAGAAACAAGATGATTCTGATTATGATGTGAGCACTAAGGGTCCTCGAGCTAAGGTTTTATGGTATTTGCCAATCGTTCCGAGATTAAAATGTTTGTTTGCTAATGCGGATGACGCAAAGCTAATGAGATGGCATGAAGATGAAAGGAAGTGTGATGGAAGTCTTAGGCATCCAACAGATTTTTTGCAATGGAAAAAAATTGATTCTATGTTTCCAAATTTTGGCAAGGAGCCAAGAAATGTGAGGCTTGGACTAGCTACGGATGGAATGAATCCGTTTGGTAACTTAAGTACTAAGCATAGTTCATGGCCTGTTTTGTTGACAATTTATAATTTACCTCCGTGGTTGTGCATGAAACGCAAATATTTAATGCTATCTATGATGATTTCTGGTCCAAGGCAACCAGGAAACGACATTGATGTTTATTTAAGTCCATTGGTGGAAGACTTAAAGATGTTGTGGGAAGAGGGAATTGATGTGTTTGACGGGTATTCAGGTGAATTGTTCAGGTTGCGTGCCATGTTATTCTGCACAATCAATGACTTTCCAGCATATGGAAACTTGTGCGGCTACAGTGTTAAGGGGCATAAAGCTTGCCCTATATGTGAAGTGGACACTTGTTACCATCAACTACTTAATTGGAAGAAGACAATTTACCTTGGCCATCGAAGATTTCTTAAACCTAATCATCCATATCGAAGGTTAAAAAAAGCTTTTAATGGATTTCAAGAATATGATAGTGCTCCTACTGCATTAACTGGTGAAGAATTTAAATATGACACTTGGAAAGAAGGGAAAACAACCCAAAGAAAGAAGCATATCAATTTTGCAATTATGGTTATTGTAAGTATTTGAATTAATTTTAATTATGTTTTGTTGTTTTTTTCTAACTTTATTTCTAACCTTGTAGATTTATCCATAAATTGAGTGTGGATAAAGGGAATGATCACATTTATGGATTTTTGGAATCCGAGTTAATCCAAAAAATTGGGAACAAGATAGAATAAATTCAAGCTTACATCCAAAATTGGATGTCTGACTCAAATAAAAAAGTATACTTAGTTCCTTACTTTTATAAGTAAGTCTATTTGTATATAATTAATTATAAATTTTTAAAAAATGTATTGTCTATTACTGATAGTTTCTCAATGCAGTGCTCATTGACAACTTCTGATTATTTGTCCTATGGACAATATATCTGTATGCATTTGTTCGATGCACAAACCTCCTCCTGCAGACTTTAAACAATTATTAGATAAGTAAGTTGTTTTAAAAAAACTACTTTATTTTATTTATCATTACATTTTATTTTAAAATATAATAATGATGTCCTTTTATCATTAGGGCTATGGAAGGATACCATATACTTAAAGGTTCAAAGTTGAAGAAAAAAATGCTTTGGGTCTCTCTTAAAGTAAGTTATTTTAGTAATGATATTTTTCTAAGGTATTTTCTTTTGAATTACCATTACTACTAAAATTGGTTTTTATATTCTTTTTGGAGTCTCATAAGCAAAAAGGAAACTATGAGTGTGGATACTATGTAATGAAGGTAATGCATACTATTGTTGATTCACAAATAGTATCTGGGTGGACTAAAGTACGTTTTAGAATTTTAAAATTTTTTATTTTAAGTTTGCATTTTATCATGTTTTAAGAGTTACTTGTAATTGTTCTAAATTTTCTTAACAGATATTTATAGATCGATCACCATTGTCGCTAGAAGATATAAACACCATTAGGGAGCAATGAGCTACATTTTTCATTAAAACATTGGCTAGCTACGAGTTATGTTTATAGTTTTACTCATTTTGTAATTTAGGATGCATCATAATTTGTAAGTTACTTTGATTAAATATATGGTTGACATTAACCAACTCTTGTCATTTGTATGTAATTTGGTCTATTAAAAATATATGAATTGTCTGGTATTTTATTAATTTGCAGGTTTTGTTCAGGGATCCTCCTAAAATAAGTCAAATATTTAAAAAAAATTAACCACTTTTAACATCGGTCATGCCATGACCGATGTTAAAAGTGAGACTTTTAACATCGGTCATGCATTGACCGATTTTAAAAGTCTCACTTTTAACATCGGTCAGCGACCGATGTTAAAAGTCCCACTTTTTAAAATCGGCTCTTTTAAAATCGGTCAGAGAACCAATTTTAGAAGTAAAAAATAACCGATTTTAAAAGTGTTTTTTTCACTAGTGATCCAAGAATACCCTTCATCTAAAGATTTTAATTTTTTGTGGGATTTTGATCTTCCATACCACCACTGTAAACCTTATCTGTTGGGTTCATGGTGCTTGTACTAGTAGAGCCCTATATGCAGACCTTACAAAGATAAATATTTTTAGTTGATTTAGTATTTTTTTCATATTTTTAGTTGGTAATATTTTAAAAATAAATATGTTTCTTTTTTTAGTCAATTGAGGAAATAATGATACTTAATTGTTATTATTCATATTTTAATAAAATATTTATTCTCTCGAAAATTTTTATTCAATATGGAGAAATATTTTAATTTTCATTTAATAGTATTTATTGTGGCAATAAATACATTTTTTCTCTCCCTTTAGACAAATTAATTGAGTATAAACTATTTCCCTTTTAATAGTATTTTTTTAATCATATGTGATTACTATTTTAAATGTTATAAATGATCGCATTTGCAATCAAATGATATTATTGGTCTCCTCATTATATTTATTTGAGTATTAAAAATTAATTATTAATTAATTTTTAACAATGAGGCAAACTTACTAACATTATTTAAGGAATCAACCGTTTTAAACATTGAGAGACACTATCAAATGTTTATTTATTTATATCATTGTTATTTTTTCTATCGTCTTTAGTTTTATTGATCGACATTGCATGCGAGATTTTAATGTGCTTTTGATCTTAGCCTTGAGTGTAATCTTTAAGACTAAGGGAATAATAAGAGTAATCTTGACTAGATATAATCCAAGACGAAAGTTCATCAAAATAAATCTCTCCTTTGTATTGAGCACAAAATACGATATTGGCGAAACTTTAGGAAAGGTCCTTCCATTGTTTCGATAAAACAAAGGTTAACAACAGCAATTCTATCCATAAAACTTATGTGGAGCAGAATGTTGTCACACAACATATGTATATTTCAAGGTCTCGGTAGGGTTTTCATGTAGGATGTTTATGAAGGAGCCTCAAAATCCAAAATGAGTTTTATGGACACAGCAAATGTTGTTCAAACTTGTGTTTTATTTGAACAATAGAAGGACTTTTGCAAACATTTCACCAATATCCCACATTCCAAGCCTTATAAAAAGGGGAATTATTTAAGGAAATTTGTTGGATTTTATCTTTGAGGCCACTCTTTTTCCCTACATAATCTTGCTATTATGAATCCGATTGAGGTTGATGTTCTAGATATGGTTATGAAATATGTTGTGTTTCACGATGTCCAATAGTTGACAATGAGATATAGGTTTGACATCCACTTTGGATTCCTTCCCTTTAAACTATTTGTAGAGACTCTTTGGCATCCCTTAAGCAATGTACTTTGCAACAATCTATCAGAAGTTTCAAAATCTCTACACAGTTGCCAGCATCGAAAAGTATGCATGATCAAAATTTGTGTAGAATTCAAATTCCGGTTCAAAAAGACTTCAACCCTGTGCTTTGTTAGATTGGAGTCATTGAAAGTGAAAAATCAATTATCCAATTATATCTATCTGATGTGAAAATAAAAAGACATTATAAAATTAAAAATAATTAATCGTAATATATTTATTAAATTTAATATATTTAATATAGGTATTCTCTTTTTATTAGTATAGATAATATAGTATTTAATTATTAAAAAAATAAATTAATTTCTTCCTTATATAATATTATTCGATTATTTTATTTAATAAATATTGTATCTATTCAACTTTGTTATTACAATTAAGTATTATATTTAATAATAGTAATATATAATTATTAAATTTAATATATGTTTGTTAATTTTTTTTTGTAACACAAATATATTTATTAAATGAACAATTTTCATATCAATTGATTTGACCTAATTGATGATTTTGTTACTTAAGATTCATGATTAATGACTTGAATTTTTTTCTTCAACCTTTGCATATTTTTTCATCCAACATTCGAAATTTGGCCTATTTTATCATTTGTTAATTGATTATATCATCATATCATTAATTACTATTATCATGATACATTGTCATGTGATCATCCTTTTTTATCACATCATCATTTTACAATATTAATAATAGTCAATATGTCATATATGCAATTAATATGTTACATTAATGGTCAATATGTCATCATCAATCAACTAATAATGTCATATAATTGATTAATGGGTGATAAAATGTGCAAAACTTGAAATGTTAGTAACAAAACAAATAAATTCAAAAGTTGAGTGCTAAAACACTTAATTGCAAAATATGCAATTAAGTCTCAATTTTTATGTTTGCTGTTCAAAGCATAGAAAAGAACTTCAATATTTTTGAGATTTAAGATGAGGGATACAATATTTGAATAAAAAATGAAAAAATTAATAATGGTCCCTTGAACTTAGCGTCCGTGCAATATTAATAATAAAAAAAAGTGTGATTAAATCACGTGACAAGTTAGTACAAGGTTTTGCATATTATTATATAACATGGTAACACATTAACTACCACATGCATCAAAAGAAAAACCAAATTTATTTATTTATTTTATAATTTTATAAATATTAAATTAATAGCATTAAATGGCATAATTAGTTCTTTTCAATTTTAAGATACTTTATATATTTAAGAATTTTTTTATTTATTATATTAATATACATTTTAATTTGTTAAAACATGTTTAAAAAATTAATTTTAATAAAATAATAAAAACAATAACACACATATGAGAAAAAAATCAACAAATCATTAATCTGAGTGAAATTGAATTTGATCCTGTTAAACAAGATCTAAAATTCAAGTCCCTTAAATAAAAAAAATATAATTGATAGGAGAAATTTCACTAAAAGTAGTTATCTTAGTTTCATGTAGATATAAAATCATCAATAAAGTCGGAAGATATTTGCACCAATAACCTGAATAAAAAAATGTATTATGTATAAGAATCAATTAATTCATATATAGTTGCATATTTAATATATTAATTGAATTATTATTTTTTTAATTTTTATTTTAAGGTTTGATTAACTTATATAAGTATATGTATAAATGTTTCATATTTCATTTATTACATTTATAACATTAAATTAAATGCAAGCATTAAAAAACATTAATTACTACTCAAATATTTATTTAAAACTCACTTTATCTATATATAAAAAGTCACAATTTCTCCTCATAACGCATTTATAAAATACTCAATTTCCTACCCTTCACCGACTCACTTTACCCTTCTATTTCAAATTTATGAGACCATACGTCCACAATTCAACTCAAAGTGTAAAAGTCTAAATGCAACAATTGGTTGATATGATGCCTAAACAAAAATCCAAATCCTGTTCAACCTACTTTGAATCGAGATCTGCATGGTTCATGGTTTTCCGGTGGAGTGCCATAACCTGATCAATGATGAGCAAAGCCACAAGTCGTTGAGAAAAATTCTCAGTCTTCATCAATTCTGATCATGCATTGCCCCTACAAGAGTGTCATCATCATAAATATGAGGCCTTAGATAAGGTGGAAGCATTCCTCAATATTGGCTGGTGTGGATGATTCACAATTAGATTCCTCCAATTTCAAACCATAAGGTATTTAAGATGCATATACCTTTTTTTTTATATAGATAATATGTTGAGAATTTTATTGATATAATAATAATGTCTATATGATCTAGTAATTTCATGTCAAGTATATAAGCAAGAAGTTTAATGAATTTCCTGGTAGCATTCTTTTCCATGTAATGAGTTTTATCTACACAATTGATGTGTGT
This sequence comes from Cajanus cajan, assembly GCF_000230855.2. Classification (NCBI taxonomy): domain Eukaryota; kingdom Viridiplantae; phylum Streptophyta; class Magnoliopsida; order Fabales; family Fabaceae; genus Cajanus; species Cajanus cajan. The sequence goes on along the minus strand of NC_138517.1, from coordinate 13,537,103 downwards.
TTTGTTTGAACAATTGAAAATTAATTACAAAGGTCTCGCTAATCTTACATTTTAGGCCCAATCCAAAGGGTAGATTTGATTTAGGAAATTTGCATCATTTGTTCTGTCTAGTTGAGCTAACTTTGTTAACCTACTTAATCTTGTTATTTGAACTCTAATTTAGGCTGAATTTGTATATATGACAGTGATATGTTGTCATTCATCATGTTCAACAATTAATGGTAGATGTAGATTTTACATGTCGTCCATCCACTCTTGATCCTCTTCTTTAATTTTTTGATGGACTTTGTCATCTCTTAATATTTGCACTATACATCATCCATATATGATGATACTTCTAAAATATTTGCACTTTCTTGAACTCTAAATATTAATATACCTCAAGGTTGTCAAATTTAATATAACTAATAATGACTACTAAAAAGTGCAGACTTGTTTATTAAAAAGTTTACATTAACTGCATAGTCATCATCATTAGTTGCATTTAAATTATAACACCTTATAGATGTAAACTCTTAAATTTAGACAAGTAAAAAGATTTTGGAAGTACCATCATATATTAGGTGCATTGTGCAAAGCTTAAGAGATGTCAAAGAAATGCATCAAAAGATTAAATGAAGGTATCGAGAGTGAATTAGGTGGCTAAAATCCACTTCCAACATCAATTGTTAAACATGGTTGAGTCACAATGTATTTCATGACCATATATAGGAATCCAACTTCAAATGAAGTCCTGATAACAAGATTAATAGGGAATCAAAGTCATCTTGACTAAACCGAACCCAAGACGCAAATTTCCTAGAATGAATATCCCTTTTATATTAGGCACAAAATGTAAGATTAGTGGAACATTTGCAAAGATCTTTCCATCATTTAGACAAAATACAACTTTGAACAACATCTACAATGTTCATAAAACTCGTTATATGGAGAAGAATACATTGTACCTTCAAAATCGTTCCTTGCATAATGGTCGTGAGAAAGTCCTATCCATATCTAATTTAAGTCTTTCCAGTTTGATATACAGTTATACATACATTTAATTTCAACCAACCTTTCAAAAGTGCAATTTATACTCCAAATAATTGTTCTTTCACTATCAAGGCTTCTTCTAGTCTCTAACCCTTTTTTCGCATGCAATCTTTCTCTTCTTGGATTAGTATGTATTTTGCATGTTTGTAATAAGATCAATCATCATAAGATGGTTGGTATAGGGCACCATTGTAAAAATGTTGAAAATGGGTTTGATTATCCTTGAAAAAAGATACCAAAAAACAAGTTACTCTAGTATTGCTTTGTCTCTTTATTTTTCTTAATGCTCATAACATGATCGGATGATTTATATGTCATGATCGTAGTAGGTATCCAATTTTGTATTTTATCAAAATTATTGTCCTTACTTAGTGTTGAATTTTAATGTTTTAATATATATTCAATTAATTTATTCTAATTGTGTAAGCTTTCTTAGATGATTCAGAAAGCTTTCAAGCCCTTACTTTGATAGATCAAAGTCATTGAAAGTGAAAAACAAATCATCAAACATGTTTGATGGGAAAATAAACGCAACAATGGAGTGCTTGCTTCAAAACTCTCTACGGCCAAAGTTGACATCATAATTGATTAAATTGATATTCATCTTTAATTGTATATTGATATACAATTTTATATATTAATTATCTAGCTTTTATTACAATAAATTATAGAAAGGTGCACAAAAATATCTTTACTAGACAGGTAAATTAAGGAAGAAATGTCCCTGCCACACTCCCATCTCAAAGTTTTTACTTGCTAAATAATAAATAGGAACAAATAAATAAGTAATCATAGTTGGAGTGGCTAAATTAGACAACTGTGTTTTCACGTATTCCTGATAATCACAATTTTTTTTAGACTTGTAAATTCTCTTCAGCACTTTAGTCATTCTCTAATATGATGAATCTTCAGTGCCAAATGCTGCCACCATATTAGCCTGTTGGTTTTCCACATGGTGTATTCTTTTCAGATAAAGCCTATATTTTTGCAGCCATTATTGCTAAACACAGTGAGATTCACTAAGTGAAAGTGGTTATGTTACATTAAACTAGAGAAGAAGGGATAAGAAATGCCTAGAGGTGGCTGGTCGTATTCTCCTTTGTAAGCTTTTCAACATTCATCAAGTCAAGAGTCTTTTTAGGTACAACCTCTGCAACCAAAATAATTAACACTATCATGAGTCACACAATTTAGTTATGGGTCGACACACCATGGCAAGATGTAAAACATAAGTAATGAATTCTAAAAAAAAACAAAATCACAGGAGGTGTCAATGTGATTAAATTGATAACACATGTTATGCAATAATGGAAAGATTGAAGCAAACTCTCAATGTCTTTATTAATAGCAGAAACAAACTTGGGTGCAACTCCACAGACCAAGCAACTCGAGGCTTCTTCTAAGTTGAAGGGTCCTAATAAGAAAATTTACCAAAAGGGAAAGAGTATTGATTAAACTAGAAATGACAAATAGATCATTCAAATAATTTCTTAAACGAATCATAATGTGTCTGATAAAAAAATTATTAATCTGTTTTGATCTATTAAACTTTTACTTAAAAGTTCAATCCATTTAAAAAGAAAAAAATCTAATTAATGATTCATTAACAATTTTAAAAATAATATTCAATTCACCCATGAAAATAATATTTTAAAAATTACATAATTTTATTTTTAATATATTTTATTTCTTTCTATACAAATCATTCTATTTTTATACAGTTTTTAAAAATTTACGGGTCTTTTTTTATGTTATAAAATAATATTTTTAAAATCTCTATCTAATACATCACATATTGTAATTCAATTGATTTGAAAAAATAGTGAATAAATCATTAATTATTCATAAATTTAAATAAATGTATAGAATTTGTTACTTATTTTTATTATAATGAATGAATTGGATGATAAATTTACTTGTGAATAAATTATAAAAATGATGGATAAATATATTTTTCTTATTACTCCAATATTAAACCTTGGTGTCAAGGTAATAACTCTAAAAACTCAATCAATTATGAAAAAAAAATATGAAATAATGAAATAATAATGAGAAATACAATTCATTAGAGGGGAAAGAAAAGTTAAGAAAGAAGAAGATTGTCCAGAGGGAAATAGTTCTCGGTATTTGCCTAGTCTTTTCTCAACCTATAAATCCTACCATTTAATTTGGAGCCATCTTTCTTGGTCCATATATGTGATGGTTTTCAGTTTTCAGCAATATTTACCACTTGTTCTTGTGTTGTAATTTTTTTTTTTATCAGTTATCTACTTTTATTTATCATTGTACAAGAAAGTTATTATACACACTTTCTCTAGCTTTTACAATCAATGTAGCTGCAGTTTAACACACACAAGATCCATTTGCTTTTCGACTTGATTAAAGAATAGTAATAATAAACAACTATGTTGGGTTATCAGTTTTATAATATAACTCGAAAGATTTTCCCATAATGCAATGAAATTAATTTCAAAAGGAATATTTCGATGTTGATCTAAAGGAGGAAAAACATAGGTTTTTATGGCCTTCTTAAGGAATTCATGCTGCCTTCAAATTAACAGATCTATCACTCTACTCATTATCGGTCTACTATTTTAGAAACGTTTGAATGCACCGTAGAACCATTACGGTCATTTTCTTTGCAATCTTATTTTATTCATTCTGTAGATTCCAACTCAAATGGTATTAGATTTTAGTCCAACTCAAGCCTCTACATACCAAATACGCAACTATATCTCACTTGTGTAACTGTCTAATTGTCTTAAGCATTAATATTCTTCCTCACTACCATTTATCAGTCGCATCCACATTTCAGTTACGTACGTTTATAATTAAACTTTTTGCTGAGATTTAAGAACTAGATCAAAGGGATTCACTTTAATCACATAACATTAATTTACGTACTGGTAAATCAAACACCATGCATGTTTGCGGAAGTTAAGTTACTCTTTTACCTACGATTGTGGACGTAAGTTATTTGGCTTCTCAAAGTATATCACGTGTTATGATTGTGCATGGCACCTTGGTTAGCCAATAATCAATTCACCTGACACAACATCTGTGATCATAATTTTTCTTAATTTGTCGTGCAAATCTCTGGATAGCTATAGGCTCTATAGCAAGCCTTTTGTACTAAAGAATTTTCTTTCTTAAAGGTTTTACCTTAGCTTTTTTCTTTTGTCTATATAGCTTTATATTTGAATTATCTTTTTTTTCGTTTTATTTTCTAACGACATGCTTTGGTTGAGCAGGTTTTAGAAACTCATGGCTTCCCTATTCCAAAGGTGACAGAACAATATATATTATGTAGTCATGTCATTCCTCCAAAGTTACCTTCTATACAAATTAAAGAGCAAAACACAAGACATTTTTGCAGGGCAAATGACATGCCTACTCATTGAGCCATTGATGTTTAATGTTTGTTGTGCATCAATTACAATATAGGATTCTTTTATAATGTGGAATATTGAATTGTTCTTTATGAAAACTCAAGATTTTTATTTATTGTTATGAATGGATGTTTACGCTCAAATTTAGTTTAAGTTGTTTAGATTATGTTGACACTTTAATATTTATGAATATGTTATATTTTAAATTTATTATAATTATGCTTTATTTATTTGATACAATTTGTATCTGATGTAAGATTTATTTATTTTGGTATTGATGTAAAGTTTATTTGCTAGATGCAACATTCGATACAATTTACTAAATTTTGCTTAAATAAATTTTTTTACATATGTTCTTTTAGTATATAGGTATACTTTTACAATTATAAGTTGTAAATAAATAATTATTTAAAAATCAAAATTCTATTAATAATTAGTGAGCAATTAACGAAGGATTGGGAGAGGTTGTTTACGGATTGACGAGATATTAGTGAGGAAAACTTAAATCATGTATTGCGAAAGAATGACAAGAGATATTTTGCAAGGAATCACAACAGATTAGGGTTGGGTAATTTATGAAGGAATAGCAAGGGATTGACGAGAGGTATTTTGTGAGGGGATAGTGATGGATATTTTGCAAAAGAATAACGACAAATTTGTAAGGGAGAATTTACGAGAGAAAAGCGAAGGATTTGCAAGGAATAGTTTGCACCAAGAGATGTCTTATTAAGCTGTGGTAACGGAATAATGAAAGATTAGCGAAGCGAGGGAAAATTTTTTCACTAGTTAGCTATCTCAATTTAGTGAGGCAATATTTTTTTTTGCAAATCCTTCGTTAATGTGATTAGTGAGAGATTAGGGAGGGATTTGTAAGGAGTGCTCTCTCATCAAATGAAAATTTTCTTATAATTTAGAATAATTATTTATTCTTTTATATAAGATTTAGTTCATATAATCTCAAATATTAATTATTTTTATATTAAAATATTCTTAATTAAAGTGTGTAACTAAATTTGGTAAAATGTATTAATTATAAATTAAAGAACATACACTTTAATTAGCTAGGAGAAAAAAGTATTAATTAAAAGAGATAAATAATATATGTATTTGATTTAATTGGTTAGAAGATATATGAGTATTCATTAAGAAAGAGAAGTAATATAAAGGTAGTTTTACAAGAAAAAAATTATGTATAAATAGGACAAATTTATTATTATCTACTAAATTAACCATTTTTTTAATCTTGGTAAATTAGATAATTGGATTTTAAATATAGGAACGGAGGTAGTATCTTTTAAAACCCTAACAATATCTTAGATATTTGAATTGTTTTCCTAACAATTCTTCCCTAAATTAAAATTTTCAAACTTCTTCTTTTTGTCATAGATGTTCGTCACAATCATCTTTAATTATAATTTTATTCTACAAGATATTTTGTCTATTGGAAAAGCCGTATGTTAAGGTTCAATACTCAAATAACATGTCACAAAGTTGCACGAATCATGAGGTATAGTACCATTATTTGGAACAAAAAACATGACTCTTTTATTTTTTTCTTTATGTAGGGGATGAGAAAACACACAAAAATACCATAAAAGAAATAGAAAAAGATCACAGAAAATTTAGTCATAAATATGTTTAGTTCCTAAAATTTAGGATAAATTTGGTTTTGGTTTCTCAAACTTAAAATTGATTTTTTTTAGTCCTTGTAACCTCAAAAAATCATGTTTTGGTCTTTTTTTTGTGTAATCATGGTATTGATGCGGAGTATCCATCATAAAAAATAGTGACTAATCTCCACTGGAGACTATGAGCACATCCAAAGTGAGTATTTTCCTCCTAACATAATCTATTCCATACTTAAAATCAAGATTGGACCTGAACAACTTGGTTAAGAGACACAAGTCGCTAATATTTGTGTCAACCAATGTTGGTTCATATTTTAGTCTCTCAAGTCACCAATACATATTTGATATAGTGATAGATTGAAATAATTATACTATATTAATTAATTGAGGTTAATGTAATATTTTTACTAAAAAAGACACTAGTAGGTGAATTTCGTGCAACAATATTTGCTAGAATCACTAACAAAATTTGTGAATCATTTGATTCCTCCTCCTCCTCTCTCTCTCTCTCTTTATATATATATATATATATATATATATATATATATATATATATATATATATATATATTTTATTGATCTTTTTTAATATATGATTGTCAATTTTAATCATCTTTATTGATACCAAATGAAATATTAAACATTTTTGACATATCAAGTTTTCGATAGAATATTAACCATTTTCGAGGGATACTCCATAAAAAATATCTTGTCAAAAACCATGAATTTTTTTACAAACTATTATTCATCAATAACATTTTGTCGAAAAATTTTGACCTAAGCATTTATTGAAAATTTTCGTTAAAAATTCTTATATTTTCGACAAATATAAATCCGTCGGTAATATAACTTTTCCTATGATTTTTTTTCCGTCGGTCAAATCCATTGAAAATATAAATTTTTAGACAGATTTGTATCCATCAGAAATTATCCGTTGGTAAAATCTGTTAGAAATATAAATTTTTCAACAGATTTGTATCTGTCAATAATATAACTTTTCTTATGAATTTTTTTTTCCGTCGATAAAATCCGTCAAAAATATAATTTTTTTTATAGGTTTATATCCATCGAAAATTATCTATTGATGAAACTTGGAAATTCCTCCTCACAAATTTTTTGGATGAAACTTAGAAAAACCCTCAACACAAGTTTTGTGAGAAAACTTGCTAAACCCTCATTCATACGACTCTCTCTCATTTGGAGTGGTGACAACCTCTAAGATCAGGTGATTCTTCTAATTTCAAGGGAAAACAAATTCATAAAATAAATACAATATATTTCAATTCTAAATAATATTCTAAAACAAGAGTAATATCTTTCAAAACCTAAATAATATCTTATAAATTTGAACTTGAAATTTTGAATTCTTTTTTGACATCTTCATGCTTCATCAATAATTTCAATAGCACTAGGTTTAGTGGCAAAAGGATTAAGAATGAAATAGTCTTGAGAAAAGCAACACTGGTCCTCATATAATTGACAATTTCTATAAACAAAGAAAATATAAAGAAACATCAAATGAAGTTTGATAATTGTCAAATATATATATATATATATATATATATATATATATACACACAATTTTTATTCAATTTAGACAATTATTAAATATATATTATGCTTCTGAATCTTATTTTTGACCACAAAACACTTAGTCAAGAGTTAATTTTATTTTAGGATATAATTGTTTAATATTATATATTATTATATTTTCTTTATTGAGATGTAATATAGGGAAAAAATAATTTGGAAGCTACGAGTCTCAAATGAAAACCATTGCTCCTAGATCAACTAGATGTGCTTTAAGTGGGAAATTTTGCTTAAAGCGAGCAACCAGCTCGCTATAAGTGAGCTAAGTCAAATATTACACCTAGGAGATCAAGTTGACTTGGTTAAGTGAGTAGAATGCTTTCTCTAAACCAGCAAAATTCGCTCAAAATGACCAATGCCTAGCTTGAAGCAAACCAAGTCTAAAAGCATTCCATGTGGAAGATGGTGATTGCTCACTTAAGTGAGCAAACTACTCGCTTTGAATGAGAGAAATTTGCTTAGTGCAATCACAGGGATGCCTTTAGCGAGTCAAGTCAGATAGCACCTTTGGAGGACTAAACGAGCTTGCTTGGAGCAAACTACATGGATGCTTTAAGTAAGAGAACACAAACAAAAACCCATTAAAAATGTTATAAAATAGGATTTTTAGGAGGTCTCAATACCATATACTTCTTACGACCATAACTTTAAAGAGATTAGAGAGTTCTAGTGAGATTATTCTTGTAATCACGAATTGCTCAAAGTCCCTCTTCTATTGTGTAACCTTAGTGTCATGATTGGCTAAAACTCTATTTTTGTTGAGGTAGCATTGTACCTATGTAATTTCTCTATGTTGTTATTCAATAAAAATCTTTATTTAGTTAATTTTAATTTTACCTTAAGCTTAATGTTTGTTGTGACTTGATCAATCTATACACGATTTTATGATTTTAATTGAGGTTGAGAAATTCTTTTAGAATTATGATCTAGGTAAAATATTGATAACATTTATCACTAGGAATAGAATAAACCTTATTAGTCAACTTTTGATTCTTGAATTTTAATGTAGATTGTTTAACAAAAATTACCTAGAAATTAAATTTTTTTCTTTAAAAATCTAGAATTTCTTATATGAGGAATTAGTATTTAAATATAATTGTGGATTGCTAAATTGACTGTATAATTTCAATATTGAATGAAAATTTAAGAGGGTTTGTATGGAAACACTACAAAAAAACACTTATTACCGATGAACTTTTTCCCACGGATAAATTTCTGTCTGAAAAATAACATTATCGACGGATTTTTCCGACGGATATGTGTCCGTCTGAAATATAATTGATTTCGACGGATATTACCCACGAATTTTTTCCGTCTGAAATTTTAGATGGATACTACCCACAGATTTTTTCCATCTGAAATTTCATATGGATATTACCCACGAATTTTTTCCATGGGAAAATTATGATGTTTTAGACAGATATTTCCTACGGATTATCTATCTAAAACATTTCATAAAAAATGAAGAAAAAAAATCGTCAGTAACTTTTAAAAATTTAATGATAAAAGATTAACAATTTAAATTCTTAAATATTTAACTAATTTTCTCATGCTAATTAATTTACCATACCAAATATTATACATATATATATAATTTATAATTAAATAATAGTATAAAATAATAATTTACTATCAATATATTTTAATATTATATAGTTAATTTTATTTAAATCGAGAAATATATAATTAGAGAAATGATATTGATGCATTATAGTATAAAATTAAAAGATAATTTCTTAAAATTTATAATAATTTTACCAATTTTGAACTATATTTTTTTAATAAAACAAGATTATTATTTAATACAATTTTAAAATGATTTTTTAAAAATATTTTCAACAATACCCACGAAATTACCGACGTTATTACCGACAATTGCATCCGTGGGTAATTTTTTTTTACCAATAATTTATTTTAAAAATAATAAAATTAATTCATAAGTAATTATGATAAATAAAAATTAAATTAGATAATTACCCACGAAATTACTCACGAATGTATCCGTGGGTAACTACCCACGAATTTATCCGTAGGTAATTACCGACGGATAAATCCATGGCTAATTACCGACGGATTTATTCGAGGGTAATTATCCACGGATAAATCCGTGGGTAATTATTTTTTATTAATAATTTATTTTAAAAATAATAAAATTAATTTATAAGTAATTATGATAAATAAAAATTAAACTATAAATCCGTGGGTAATTATTTTTTATTAATAATTTATTTAAAAAATAATAAAATTAATTTATAAGTAATTATGATAAATAAAAATTAAATTAAATTATTATCCATGAATTTATCTGTGGGTAATTACTGACGGATAAACCTGTAGGTAATTATTTTTTATTAATAATTTATTTTAAAATAATAAAATTAATTTATAAGTAATTATGATAAATAAAAATTAAATTAGATAATTACCCACGGATACATCCGTGGGTAATTATTTTTTATTAATAATTTATGTTAAAAATGGTAAATTAATTTATAAGTAATAATGATAAATAAAAACTAAATTAGATAATTTTTTTAAAAAATATATAAAATTCTTATAGTTAAAGAAAAGTCTTTAAAAACCAGTGTTTTAAAAATCGAATCGAACCAGTCGGTTGGATTGGTTGGACCAGGAACTGGTGATTCAGTCGGTCCAAATCTTAAGTTTGATTGGTTATGCAGTCGACCCGTTTTAAACTAGATTAAACCGGTCAATTTTTTGGTTCAAACCGGTGGGTCAAACCTATTCAACCACATTTTTTATTTTTTATTTTTATTTTTTTAAAGAACCATAAACCACAAAAATAATAATAATAATTGAATCTCTTAATGGAAGAGCAAAGAGTCTTATGAAATATAACAATGACTACTTGTTCTAATGTATTTGTTTGAAATATATACAACTTAAATAACTAATATAATATATTATTAATTTTAAATTATATATTTAACAATATAATATCTATGTAGATATTACATATATTATTTTGTGATATCAATTGCAAGCATATTATATATGTACATATTATTTATATTTTTAATTTGTACTAATATACAGTTTAACATGTAATTTTTTTTATGTACTTTTTTACAAAATAAAAATAAAAATAATTTTAAATAAGATAGAAAAATTGAAATTTAAAATAGGATATGAATTTATTAAAATTTATAAGTATAAAATATATTTAACATTGATATTTTAAAAAATAAAAATAAAAATCGAGTCATGTGGTTCAACTAGTGACCCACCGGTTCAACCTTTGATCCATTGACCCAGTACCTTAACCGGTCCGATTTTTAAAAATATGCTAAAAACGCTATGATACAAGAAATACATTTGCGTTTTATATATAGAAGTTAATTATTCTTTGATTAGTTACTAATTTTTTTTTAATATATATTTATACAAATTTTAAATATAATTTATTGATTTAACTATAATATTTATTTTTATATATAATTTATTATAATTTTTAAATATAATAAATAAAAATGTAACTTGTGAAATACACAAACTAAAATATTAATATTTTTTAATTTAGATAAAAATTTTAGTATTATATTATATTGTAATTTGTGAGATATACTCAAATGAGAGGGATCCAAAGATTGCACAAGTATGAGATTGTATAGTTGAAGATGACTTAAAGGAATTAATTTGTACTATTTTTACCAATGACATGTATCTACTCTTTGGTAGCTTATTCCTTAAGAACTTCACAGTTAAGCGTGCTTAACATGTGGTAATTTAGGGATTGGTAACCTTTTGGGAAGTTTTCCAGAAAAATGTGCAAGTGACGACAAGGCATGCTAAAAAGTCTTGTATTAATTTGTGGGGTTTGTGGGGTCAATCTTTGATCCTAAGACATAGGAATATCTCAAAAAGAATTACCCATGAAGAGCTCGGATTGGTGAAGGATTCTGACCAATGAGGAGTTGCGTGAAGTGTCACGGAGTGGAGCTGCTGAAAGGTCATATATGAGAGATGGTTGCACAAAATAAGGATGTTATTTAATATAATTTTGAAATAATTTTCTAAAAATATTATCAACAATACCCACGGATAAAATCTGTGGGTAATTACCCACGGATAAAATTTGTGGGAAATTCCGTCGGAAAGTTACCCACGGATTATAATCTATCGGTAAGTATTTAAGACGAGCAATTTTCTGATGGATTATTGTCCGTCAGTAATCTGTCGGAAATGAAGTGTTACCCACGAATTTTTTGCATTACCCACGAATTTTGGTCGTTTGCAATTTCAAAATTTCTTGTAGCGAAAAAGTTAGTGAATCAATCTCTGACTATGCTCATTATATAAATTCAAACTCTTCATAATTTATTGCATTCTTCTACTGTCATAAATCTTTACATATTTCATGTTAAATAATTCTTAATTTTAGTTAATTCATCTATATAGTTCCAAGATTTAGTTAAATAATTATAACTCAAGTTCATGTGAATTCAATAACTTAGACTTTTATCCAATTTACAAATTACCATAATCGAAATACTTGTCAAATGTTTAACTCATAATAAAATTGCACTTAGGATTTTACTATGATCATGTGGATGAGAGTCTATGATGATCTTGCAAGAAAAGGGGTTATTCAATTTTTTTTGCTAATTTAAATAAGTGTTATTTAGGTTCAAGTTCTTGGGGGAGATAGGACAAATTCATTCTTCAATACAAAACTTGCTTGAATCTTAAAAATATTGCAAGAAAGTCCAAAAAAAACAAAATCAAGGTTGAATACCAATGTTTTTCGGTATCAAAAAATTCACCCCATCATAACATGCTAAAATACCAATCTTTGTAGTCCTTGCAAGACACTTCGTACGGTTTCAATTACGCTAATAGTTAACTTTGAGCAGATACCACAAATTTCTTTTTTCGCGTAATTCAATTCCTCTAAAATAGGAGCAATATCAAGAGAGGAATAACAACCTTTTCCTATTCCCCTACAAGGTTTTTTTATACAAAAATGATGAAGGGAGGTTAGATAAAAATTGTAACATCCCAAATTTTATACAATATTAATAAAATAAAATAAAAGGTTCTTTTTATTTTATGTATTTTAAATATTTATGGGATTATTAAAGAGATTTTTTTTATTAAAAATAATAAAATAATAAGTCTGGGCTCAGAACTGGCCGTTCCAAAAAGTGGAACGGGCCGTTCCAAATTTCTAAAAAAGCTTGTGTTTGTTGGCCCGGAACGGGCCGTTCCAAATTTGTAAAATGGCCCATTTTGATTTCTTCAGAACGGGCCGTTCCCAAAGGGAAACGGGCCGTTCCTGTAACACCCAAATTTTTATTATTATTATTTTAATGGCATTTTTGTAATTTTAATAAAGTTATAGGGGTATTTTGGGTTCCGGAACGGGCCGTTCCAAAAGTGAAACGGGCCGTTCCAAATGTTGAAAATGTGAGGTTTTTGTAGTCCCAGAACGGGCCTGGAACGGGCCGTTCTGGTATGGAGAACGGGCCGTTCCGGAGGGAGAACGAGCCGTTCTGCTGAGATTGAGAACGGGCCGTTCTGGTTTTAGAACGGGCCGTTCTGCTTTTTGGGAACGGGCCGTTCCGATTTTGGAACGGGCCGTTCCAGTTGAGAAATTTGCACAAATTCGAAGGATCCGGAACGGGCCGTTCCGAATTCAATATGGGCCGTTCCGGGTACACCAGTTTGCCTATAAATAGGGCCAAGGGGGGGTGAAAATTTTATACCGAGCAAGAAGTGATAATCTTAGAGAGAGAAAGAGAGAGAGAGAGAGAGAGAGAGAGAGAAAGAAAGAGAGAAAGAGAGGGAAGAAAGAGAGAATCCAGAGGAGGCCCTGCCCAAGTTCCAGCTCCTGCTTATCCAGGTAAGGGGGGGAGTGAGAACCTCGCTCAGGGGTGTGGGAATAATTGTTGGATAGTTGTTTGTCGGATTGGCCCCCAATCCTTTGCCGTTGTTTTGTTTAAATTTCTATTTACTCTACTTTGTTCTTTGTTAAAGATGTCGTTGTTCTGTCCGATTTTTATTTATTCTACTTTGTTCTTTGTTAAAGGTGTCGTTGTTCTGTCCGATTTTTTATTTATTCTACTTTGTTCTTTGTTGAAGGTGTCGTTGTTCTGTCCGATTTTCTATTTATTTTACCTTGTTCTTAGTTGAAAGTAATAAATGAATATGAAATTAATGTTAATAATAAATGGGTTTTAATATAAAAAAAGAATGCTCTCTGGATCTCTGTGAATACCTATGCGGACCTTAAGAGGAGTATTTATGACATGACCTTGTGAAATATGGACAAATGACATGAGACATATGAATGGACTATTGAGACATGATATGATTATGAGATTATGACAAATAATGACATGATATACTTGATGAAATCTTGTAATAAGTTAAATATTGAGTTCATGAAATAATGAATGTATGACATGCATCATATGCATATATTACTCCAGGTGTGCCGCTGAGGCCGCATACCAACGATGCTAACAAGGTGTACCTTAGGGTCACCGACAGTTGATGCTAACAAGGTGTACCTTAGGGTCACCGACAGTTGATGATATGCTAACCAGGTGTACTTTAGGGTCACCGACAGTTGATGATATGCTAACCAGGTGTACTTTAGGGTCACCGACAGTTGATGATATGCTAACCAGGTGTACCTTAGGGTCACCGACAGTTGTGCAGGTGTGCCTTAGGGTCACCAGTGATGATATGTGAAACTTCCTTATGGCGCCACATGCATGTATTTATGAGTTGAGTTCATGACATCCTAGCATGATAAATGAGTATATATGTGATATTGATTATTTATGTGTATTATTTACATATGACTTGTATTTGTTGTGTGTGTGTGTGCTATCTAACCTTTATTTCTGCATCTGAAACTGAGTGAGATGTTTCTCACTCCCTTGTTGTTTTTGTATATGTTTTAAATTATGTTGCAGATGATCAGCATCATGAGGATGTTGGTGATGAGGCTTAAAGGCTTCAATTGGGCATGCTCTGATAGGATGTGACATCGGGGCATAGTTATTTTTAGTTTAATATGTTATTGTTTTAAAAACTTTAGTTTCTCTTCTTTGTAATTTCTAACGAAGAGATAACGTAGATAAAGTTTATAATTCAAGGAAAATGTATGTTAAGAATTGTAATTTGAACGTTCTTGATAAAAGACCAGAATGAATATCTTTGTTATATTTTAATACATGATTTGGAAAATATAAATTGATTCCTAACCAGGAGGCACTGCCACCTTTACTGGAGTTAATTTATATTTCCTTTATTATTATTTGTATATATATGATTTCTTGTTTTCACTAAATTGTATTGAAAATCTTAACTTCTTTTCTTTTATAATTTTTTTTTACACTGTAGTTATGATTTATGAGTTACGAATGTGAATCTTCTACCTTGTGATATCTGAAATATTTGTCAACTATGAAAAATTTTATTTACCCAATAAGAAGAAAAGAAATATTTTATTGTTACATTTGTTGTATATTAATAATGGGGTAGAGGGTGTCACATTTAGTGGTATCAGAGCAGGTCGATCTAATCGACCGTGAGTTATGAGTTTACTATGCTTATTTGGTTTACTATGTTTATTTGGTACATGAATGATGGACTGAATTGATTGTAAAACTTGTTGGTATGCTAGTATGATGATTGATTATGTTTATTGATTGTATTATTTTCTTAGACTATGGCTGGTAGAAATGATCGTGCGATTGCCGATGCTCTTCAAGCATTAGCACAAGCTATGAATAATAACAATAGGACTGAAGTTACTCCTAACTGGTTGGAGCAATTTCAACGAAATCACCCACCTACCTTTAAAGGAGGATATGACCCAGATGCTGCTATGAATTGGCTAACAGAAATAGAGAAAATTTTCAATGTCATGGATTGTCCCCTCACTCAGAAGGTGAAGTTGGCCACCTTCATGTTGACTGCTGATGCTCACTTTTGGTGGGAAGGAGCACTTCAGAGGATGATTGATGGAGGGGTGCACTTGAATTGGGACAACTTCAAGAAGATCTTTCTTGAGAAGTATTTCCCGGATGATGTGAGAAGTCGGAAAGAAATGGAGTTTCTTGAACTGAATCAAGGGAATAACACAGTGGCAGAGTATGCTGCCAAATTTGATGCTTTGGTTCGTTATTGTACACACTACCATGGTGAGGGTGGTGAAAGAGCTAAATGCATAAAATTTGTAAATGGTCTGCGTCCTAAAGTGAAAACTGCAATTAACTATCAGGAGATATATCATTTTCCCACTCTGGTCAATAAGTGCAGTATTTATGATCGGGACAACCGTGATCGTGCTGCTTTCTATAAAGGAGTTGGAGGTCCTATCCGTGCTGTGAGTTCTAGTACTTCGGGTAGGAGTAAGCCTTACTTCGCTCCTAATAGATTTCAAGGGAATAAAGCTGCTGCTAATAAAAGCAAGTCATTTACTAGAGGATCCACTGTTAGTGCTACTGGAAGTGTTGGAGGATCTGTGTCCACTCCTTCAGGAAGATGTGGAAAGTGTGGACGTATTGGTCATAATCGGTCTGAGTGTAATGACAACGAGGTTACTTGCTTCAATTGCAGGGGTAAGGGTCACATCAGTACCCACTGTCCCGAACCACCAAGAACACGTGTTATTGGATCGGGTTCGCAAATTGAGCGTCCAAAGACTATAGGGAGAGTATTTGCTCTTAGTGGTGCTGAAGCTTCTCAGTCAGAAAATTTGATACAAGGTACTTGTTTCATAGCTGAGACTCCTTTTGTTGTACTATTTGATTCTGGTGTAACTCATTCCTTTATTTCTGTCTCTTGTGTCCAAAAATTGAATTTGCCTGTGTCTTTGTTAGATTTTGATCTAGTTGTTGAAACCCCTACTAATGGTCCTGTGACTACATCCCTAGTGTGTTTGAAATGTCCTTTGACAGTTTCTGATAAGCAGTTTCTAGTTGACTTAATTTGTTTGCCTCTTAGTCAATTAGATGTAATTCTTGGTATGGATTGGTTATCTTCTCACCATGTCCTTTTAAACTGCTTTGAGAAATCTATTTCCTTTGGTGAATGTAAGAGTATGGAATTTCTTAGTGCTGCTGACATTAAAACTTGTTTAAAAGACAATGAAAGAGTGTACATGACCTTAGCTTCTTTAACACTTGAGACTGATAGTAAGCTAGATGAGATTTCCTTAGTAAGAGAATTTCCAGAAGTATTTCCTAAGGATGTGTCTAGTTTACCACCTGAGAGAGAGATTGAGTTTAGCATAGACTTAGTACCAGGTACCCCACCTATATCTATAGCACCCTATAGGATGTCCCTTACAGAGTTAGATGAGCTTGAGAAATTTGCACAAATTCGAAGGATCCGGAACGGGCCGTTCCGAATTCAATACGGGCCGTTCCGGGTACACCAGTTTGCCTATAAATAGGGCCAAGGGGGGGTGAAAATTTTATACCGAGCAAGAAGTGATAATCTTAGAGAGAGAAGGAGAGAGAGAGAGAGAGAGAGAGAGAGAGAGAGAGAGAGAGAGAGAGAAAGAAAGAGAGAAAGAGAGGGAAGAAAGAGAGAATCCAGAGGAGACCCTGCCCAAGTTCCAGCTCCTGCTTATCCAGGTAAGGGGGGGAGTGAGAACCTCGCTCAGGGGTGTGGGAATAATTGTTGGATAGTTGTTTGTCGGATTGGCCCCCAATCCTTTGCCGTTGTTTTGTTTAAATTTCTATTTACTCTACTTTGTTCTTTGTTAAAGATGTCGTTGTTCTGTCCGATTTTTATTTATTCTACTTTGTTCTTTGTTAAAGGTGTCGTTGTTCTGTCCGATTTTTTATTTATTCTACTTTGTTCTTTGTTGAAGGTGTCGTTGTTCTGTCCGATTTTCTATTTATTTTACCTTGTTCTTAGTTGAAAGTAATAAATGAATATGAAATTAATGTTAATAATAAATGGGTTTTAATATAAAAAAAGAATGCTCTCTGGATCTCTGTGAATACCTATGCGGACCTTAAGAGGAGTATTTATGACATGACCTTGTGAAATATGGACAAATGACATGAGACATATGAATGGACTATTGAGACATGATATGATTATGAGACTATGACAAATAATAACATGATATACTTGATGAAATCTTGTAATAAGTTAAATATTGAGTTCATGAAATAATGAATGTATGACATGCATCATATGCTTATATTACTCCAGGTGTGCCGCTGAGGCCGCATACCAACGATGTTAACAAGGTGTACCTTAGGGTCACCGACAGTTGATGATATGCTAACCAGGTGTACTTTAGGGTCACCGACAGTTGATGATATGCTAACCAGGTGTACTTTAGGGTCACCGACAGTTGATGATATGCTAACCAGGTGTACCTTATGTAACATCTCAGTTTTCAACATGATTATTACTATTATTATTATTATTGTCATTATTACTATGTGGTATTTGGTCATAATTTGGTGGTTATATTTTACTTCAATTATAGATAATTCACACTCCATTTATGCTTAGAAAGATATGTGTGTTGTTAGATCTAATTAGATAGTTGTGAAATTTTTTTTTTTAGAATCATTTCTCGCTGGGCTGACTGACTAGTCTCAGTGTCCGAGGCATAACTTGGGCTGTGATGGTCCAAATAATGCAAAATTGGTGTCAATGGAAATCTAAGAGAAAAACGCACAACTTTTGCAGAAATAGCCATTTGCAAAATCGGTCGTTTAGGAGGTCAAAATTGGACTTTTATTAATACAATTGTTTCTCGCTGGGCTGATTGGCAAGCCTCGGTGTTTGGGGTATAACTTGGTCGGTGGTTGTTCAAATGATACAAACTTGGTGGCTATGGAAAGATAAGAGAAAATACTACAACTTTCAGGAAGGAAATATTTTCAGATTCGGCTGTCTATAAGGTCCAAAATCAGTAGCCAAAGTCGGTGCGGAAAAGAACATGGCACCAACTCCATTAATTCACACCAACTCCATTAATTCATCCCACCAACTTCTATAATTCATTCCACTAATTCATTCCACTTAGTTTTGTCTATCTTTTTCTCCATTATTTTACATTTTTTTAATGTGTTTTGGAGGCTATAAATAGGCCTTCACTTCTCCATTGCAAACCATCCCAAGAAATACTTCTCATCCCTCAATTCTCATTCTCTCTTCTCTCATACTCTCTTCTTTCCCTCTTCTTCTCTTTGAAGACCAAGGGAAATCTAGAGGAGGAGGTTCTGTCCTAGTTTTAGCTCCGGCCCCTATTTTAGACGGAAGGAGCCTTGGGGAGGCAGCTGTGCTATAGTCTCAGTTTCTGCCCGAGTTTCAATTCAGGTTTATCCAAGTAAGGGTGGCATTTATAAAATTAATCTAGTATACTAAGTAAGGGTGGTATTTATAAAATTAATCTAGTATACTAAGTAAGGGTGGCATTTATAAAATTAATCTAGTATGCTAAGTAAGGGTGGCATTTATAAAATTAATCTAGTAAGGGTGGTATTTATAAAATTAATCTAGTATACTAAGTAAGGGTGGCATTTATAAAATTAATCTAGTATGCTAAGTAAGGGTGGCATTTATAAAATTAATCTAGTATGGGTAGTACTTATAAGACTTAATCTAGTATACATGAGCATGATAGGAGTAGTATAACTTTTAATATGCTATTTTGTTTGTATGAAGGTTGTTATTTATTTAAATTGATGGTTGTTATTTATTCAAGTTGGTGGTTGTTTTGGATATTTAATTTGGCATGGTTATGATTATGTTTATATATATAATTATGAAGTATGTGTATGTGGTTTGGAAAAGTAAATAGGACTGAGAGGAGTAAGGTTATGGATGGGAGGTCTCTTGGTGAGATCAGGGATATAATCTTTGGAGAAAATATGGTATTTCGGAATCCCATTGTGAGGATTTCCAATTTGGAAATTTTCCAAGGATTATATAGTAAACCACTTCAGATGTTAGGTGGATTCTGAAGTACTCCTCTAAGTATCTATTTGCTACCGGTATGGGTCTGGGTCGAGTCATACCGATGGATGAGGTGACCCCACCAGGGTTACGTGACGACGTAATCCAACTGTATACTTTCCATGAGAGGTTAGGCGTGAGACATGGGTTGCTGACATGTTTCACCGTATCAACACTTGGTTTGGATAGGTGTTGAGGCCAACATTTGGTTTGGATGTGTTGGTTACATCATGGATTATACGGTGGTGTGACTTTGCTTTGGATGTGGATTATGTATACATATGGTATGGATTGTATACTAGGGTTATGGATTTCTTTAATTAATATGTATGCTATTGGTTTATAACTATCTTGGAAATACATGTTGGTTTGAACAAATAATTGTTAAATGATATTTATACTATGGTTGGTTTTATACGTGCTAACCCTTATGTTTCCATGTGGTGGAACTGTGATGATCTCACTATGTGGGGGAGCAGATCAGGTGTGAAGCCATAGGATAGCAAGGAGTCTTCTGGGTAGCTGCTTTGAGAAGTGGCTAGGCTTAGAGCTTGACCAGCACCTAGGGTGTTTCTGTTAATGGTTAATGTTAATATATTTTGGATGACTGTATGATTTTACTGAGAATGACTAATATACTTATGTTTGCTATTATGAAAACAATTTTTACACTCTAGCGTAGCTGGCTTTTGCTCTATTTTTTTTATTATAAATGCTCTTTTATTTTGGTTGGTTATTGATGTGATGACCTAAGGTGGGTCGTTACACCTTAGGGTCACCGACAGTTGTGCAGGTGTGCCTTAGGGTCACCAGTGATGATATGTGAAACTTCCTTATGGCGCCACATGCATGTATTTATGAGTTGAGTTCATGACATCCTAGCATGATAAATGAGTATATATGTGATATTGATTATTTATGTGTATTATTTACATATGACTTGTATTTGTTGTGTGTGTGTGTGCTATCTAACCTTTATTTCTGCATCTGAAACTGAGTGAGATGTTTCTCACTCCCTTGTTGTTTTTGTATATGTTTTAAATTATGTTGCAGATGATCAGCATCATGAGGATGTTGGTGATGAGGCTTAAAGGCTTCAATTGGGCATGCTCTGATAGGATGTGACATCGGGGCATAGTTATTTTTAGTTTAATATGTTATTGTTTTAATAACTTTAGTTTCTCTTCTTTGTAATTTATAACGAAGAGATAACGTAGATAAAGTTTATAATTCAAGGAAAATGTATGTTAAGAATTGTAATTTGAACGTTCTTGATAAAAGACCAGAATGAATATCTTTGTTATATTTTAATACATGATTTGGAAAATATAAATTGATTCCTAACCAGGAGGCACTGCCACCTTTACTGGAGTTAATTTATATTTCCTTTATTATTATTTGTATATATATGATTTCTTGTTTTCACTAAATTGTATTGAAAATCTTAACTTCTTTTCTTTTATAATTTTTTTTTTTTACACTGTAGTTATGATTTATGAGTTACGAATGTGAATCTTCTACCTTGTGATATCTGAAATATTTGTCAACTATGAAAAATTTTATTTACCCAATAAGAAGAAAAGAAATATTTTATTGTTACATTTGTTGTATATTAATAATGGGGTAGAGGGTGTCACATTTAGTGGTATCAGAGCAGGTCGATCTAATCGACCGTGAGTTATGAGTTTACTATGCTTATTTGGTTTACTATGTTTATTTGGTACATGAATGATGGACTGAATTGATTGTAAAACTTGTTGGTATGCTAGTATGATGATTGATTATGTTTATTGATTGTATTATTTTCTTAGACTATGGCTGGTAGAAATGATCGTGCGATTGCCGATGCTCTTCAAGCATTAGCACAAGCTATGAATAATAACAATAGGACTGAAGTTACTCCTAACTGGTTGGAGCAATTTCAACGAAATCACCCACCTACCTTTAAAGGAGGATATGACCCAGATGCTGCTATGAATTGGCTAACAGAAATAGAGAAAATTTTCAATGTCATGGATTGTCCCCTCACTCAGAAGGTGAAGTTGGCCACCTTCATGTTGACTGCTGATGCTCACTTTTGGTGGGAAGGAGCACTTCAGAGGATGATTGATGGAGGGGTGCACTTGAATTGGGACAACTTCAAGAAGATCTTTCTTGAGAAGTATTTCCCGGATGATGTGAGAAGTCGGAAAGAAATGGAGTTTCTTGAACTGAATCAAGGGAATAACACAGTGGCAGAGTATGCTGCCAAATTTGATGCTTTGGTTCGTTATTGTACACACTACCATGGTGAGGGTGGTGAAAGAGCTAAATGCATAAAATTTGTAAATGGTCTGCGTCCTGAAGTGAAAACTGCAATTAACTATCAGGAGATATATCATTTTCCCACTCTGGTCAATAAGTGCAGTATTTATGATCGGGACAACCGTGATCGTGCTGCTTTCTATAAAGGAGTTGGAGGTCCTATCCGTGCTGTGAGTTCTAGTACTTCGGGTAGGAGTAAGCCTTACTTCGCTCCTAATAGATTTCAAGGGAATAAAGCTGCTGCTAATAAAAGCAAGTCATTTACTAGAGGATCCACTGTTAGTGCTACTGGAAGTGTTGGAGGATCTGTGTCCACTCCTTCAGGAAGATGTGGAAAGTGTGGACGTATTGGTCATAATCGGTCTGAGTGTAATGACAACGAGGTTACTTGCTTCAATTGCAGGGGTAAGGGTCACATCAGTACCCACTGTCTCGAACCACCAAGAACACGTGTTATTGGATCGGGTTCGCAAATTGAGCGTCCAAAGACTATAGGGAGAGTATTTGCTCTTAGTGGTGCTGAAGCTTCTCAGTCAGAAAATTTGATACAAGGTACTTGTTTCATAGCTGAGACTCCTTTTGTTGTACTATTTGATTCTGGTGCAACTCATTCCTTTATTTCTGTCTCTTGTGTCCAAAAATTGAATTTGCCTGTGTCTTTGTTAGATTTTGATCTAGTTGTTGAAACCCCTACTAATGGTCCTGTGACTACATCCCTAGTGTGTTTGAAATGTCCTTTGACAGTTTCTGATAAGCAGTTTCTAGTTGACTTAATTTGTTTGCCTCTTAGTCAATTAGATGTAATTCTTGGTATGGATTGGTTATCTTCTCACCATGTCCTTTTAAACTGCTTTGAGAAATCTATTTCCTTTGGTGAATGTAAGAGTATGGAATTTCTTAGTGCTGCTGACATTAAAACTTGTTTAAAAGACAATGAAAGAGTGTACATGATCTTAGCTTCTTTAACACTTGAGACTGATAGTAAGCTAGATGAGATTTCCTTAGTAAGAGAATTTCCAGAAGTATTTCCTAAGGATGTGTCTAGTTTACCACCTGAGAGAGAGATTGAGTTTAGCATAGACTTAGTACCAGGTACCCCACCTATATCTATAGCACCCTATAGGATGTCCCTTACAGAGTTAGATGAGCTTAAGAAACAAATAGAGGAATTACAAGGAAAACAATTCATTAGGCCTAGTGTTTCGCCTTGGGGAGCGCCTGTTTTATTGGTTAAGAAGAAAGATGGGAGCATGAGGTTGTGCGTAGACTATAGGCAACTGAATAAAGTGACCATTAAGAATAAGTATCCTTTGCCTAGGATAGATGACCTTATGGATCAACTAGTTGGAGCTTGTGTGTTCAGTAAGATAGATTTAAGGTCAGGATACCATCAGATTAGAGTGAGAACTGAGGATGTTCCTAAGACTGCCTTTAGAACCCGCTATGGGCACTATGAGTATTTAGTTATGCCGTTTGGTGTAACTAATGCACCTGGTGTTTTTATGGACTACATGAATAGGATCTTTCACCCTTACTTGGATAGATTTGTAGTGGTCTTCATAGATGATATCCTAGTGTATTCCAAGACTAGGGAAGAGCATGTTGAGCACCTTAGGATCGTTCTTCAAACCCTTAAGGAGAAACAGTTGTATGCTAAATTGTCAAAATGTGAATTTTGGTTGGATAGTGTGAACTTTCTAGGACATGTGATATCCAAGGGTGGAATAGCTGTAGATCCTGCTAAGGTAGAAGCTGTGTTAGATTGGAGAACACCTAAATCAGTATTTGAGATTAGGAGTTTCCTAGGACTAGCTGGTTATTACAGAAGGTTCATAGAGAATTTCTCTAGGCTAGCTCTTCCTTTGACTAAGCTGACGAAGAAAGACCAACCTTTTGTGTGGGATTCTAGGTGTCAGGAGAGTTTTCAAGAGATTAAGAGGAGATTAACTAGTGCTCCTGTGTTAGTGTTACCTGATCCTAGTAAGACTTTTGAGGTATTTTTTGATGCTTCTAAATTGGGTTTAGGAGGAGTGCTTATGCAGGAGGGTAAGGTAGTAGCCTATGCTTCAAGACAACTTAAAATTCATGAGCAAAACTATCCTACCCATGACCTTGAGTTAGCTGCAATAGTTTTTGTGCTCAAGTTGTGGAGACATTACTTGTTTGGGTCTAGATTTGAGGTTTTTAGTGACCATAAAAGCCTTAAGTACTTGTTTGACCAAAAGGAATTGAATATGAGGCAGAGGAGATGGTTAGAGTTTCTTAAGGATTATGACTTTCAATTGAATTATCACCCGGGCAAGGCTAATGTTGTAGCTGATGCTTTGAGTAGAAAATCTTTGAGAATGTCTTCCTTGATGATTAGGGAATTGCAAATGATTGAGGAGTTTAGGGATATGAGCTTAGGGTGTGAGTTGACCTCTAAAAGTATTAAGTTGGGAGCTTTAAGATTGACTAATAGCTTGATAGATGAGATTAGAGAAGGTCAGAAGATGGATCCTTTCTTATTGAGTCAGGTAGAGAAGTTGAATCAAGGTGTGAAAAGTGAGTTTAGAATTGGAGTGGATGGAGTTTTAAGATTTAAGGATAGGTTGTGCATTCCTAGTGTGCCAGAACTTAAGAGAGCAATCCTGGAAGAAGGTCATAAGAGTATCTTTAGTATCCATCCAGGAGCCACTAAGATGTACCAAGACCTTAAGAAGATGTTTTGGTGGCCTAAGATGAAGAGGGAAGTGGAGGAATTTGTGTATGCTTGCTTAGTATGTCAGAAAGCTAAGGTAGAACACCAAAAACCTTCAGGTTTGATGCAACCTTTAGATGTGCCTGTGTGGAAGTGGGATAGCATCTCTATGGATTTTGTAGTTGGGTTACCTAAGACTGTGAAGAACTTGGATGCTATATGGGTCATTGTGGATAGATTGACTAAGTCTGCCCATTTTATTCCCATTAATATTAGGTACTCTTTGGAGAGGTTAACCCAGTTGTACATCAGTGAGATCGTGAGGTTGCATGGAGTTCCTACTAGTATTGTGTCTGATAGAGATCCTAGGTTCACCTCTAGATTTTGGGAGAGTTTGCATAAGGCTTTAGGCACTAAGCTTAGATTGAGTTCAGCTTACCATCCCCAAACAGATGGCCAAACTGAGAGAACCATACAATCTTTGGAAGACTTGTTGAGGGCTTGCATCTTAGAACGTAGGGGTAGTTGGGATAGTTTCCTACCTTTGATAGAATTTACCTACAATAATAGCTACCATTCTAGTATTGGGATGGCACCAAATGAGGCTCTGTATGGTAGGAGATGTAGAACACCTTTATGTTGGACAGAACCTGGAGAGAATGTCATGTTAGGACCTGAGATAGTTCAACAAACTACTGAACAGGTTAAGATGATCCAAGAGAAGATGAGAGCAACCCAGAGTAGGCAAAAGAGTTATAATGACAAGAGGAGAAAAGATCTTAAGTTTAAAGAAGGTGATCATGTATTCCTTAAAGTCACTCCTTGGACAGGAGTAGGCAGAGCACTGAAATCCCGTAAGCTTACTCCACGTTTCATTGGTCCTTATCAAATTCTTAAAAGAATCGGTGAAGTGGCCTATCAAATTGCTTTGCCTCCATCTCTTTCAAATCTCCATAGTGTCTTTCATGTTTCCCAACTCAGAAAGTATGTCCATGATCCTTCCCATATCATTGAGTCTGACAACATTCAGTTGAAGGATAATCTTACTTATGAAACGGTTCCTCTAAGGATTGATGACACGAGAGTGAAACAACTAAGAGGAAAGGAAATCCCTTTGGTTAAGGTCGTTTGGGGAGGAAATATTGAAGAAAGTGCTACATGGGAATTAGAAAGCAAGATGCGAGAAGCTCATCCATTTCTGTTTTCAGGTAAATTTCGGGGACGAAATTTCTAAAAGGAGGGGAGAATTGTAACACCCAAATTTTTATTATTATTATTTTAATGGCATTTTTGTAATTTTAATAAAGTTATAGGGGTATTTTGGGTTCCAGAACGGGCCGTTCCAAAAGTGAAACGGGCCGTTCCAAATGTTGAAAATGTGAGGTTTTTGTAGTCCCAGAACGGGCCTGGAACGGGCCGTTCTGGTATGGAGAACGGGCCGTTCCGGAGGGAGAACGAGCCGTTCTGCTGAGATTGAGAACGGGCCGTTCTGGTTTTAGAACGGGCCGTTCTGCTTTTTGGGAACGGGCCGTTCTGATTTTGGAACGGGCCGTTCCAGTTGAGAAATTTGCACAAATTCGAAGGATCCGGAACGGGCCGTTCCGAATTCAATACGGGCCGTTCCGGGTACACCAGTTTGCCTATAAATAGGGCCAAGGGGGGGTGAAAATTTTATACCGAGCAAGAAGTGATAATCTTAGAGAGAGAAAGAGAGAGAGAGAGAGAGAGAGAGAGAGAGAGAAAGAAAGAGAGAAAGAGAGGGAAGAAAGAGAGAATCCAGAGGAGACCCTGCCCAAGTTCCAGCTCCTGCTTATCCAGGTAAGGGGGGGAGTGAGAACCTCGCTCATGGGTGTGGGAATAATTGTTGGATAGTTGTTTGTCGGATTGGCCCCCAATCCTTTGCCGTTGTTTTGTTTAAATTTCTATTTACTCTACTTTGTTCTTTGTTAAAGATGTCGTTGTTCTGTCCGATTTTTATTTATTCTACTTTGTTCTTTGTTAAAGGTGTCGTTGTTCTGTCCGATTTTTTTATTTATTCTACTTTGTTCTTTGCTGAAGGTGTCGTTGTTCTGTCCGATTTTCTATTTATTTTACCTTGTTCTTAGTTGAAAGTAATAAATGAATATGAAATTAATGTTAATAATAAATGGGTTTTAATATAAAAAAAGAATGCTCTCTGGATCTCTGTGAATACCTATGCGGACCTTAAGAGGAGTATTTATGACATGACCTTGTGAAATATGGACAAATGACATGAGACATATGAATGGACTATTGAGACATGATATGATTATGAGACTATGACAAATAATGACATGATATACTTGATGAAATCTTGTAATAAGTTAAATATTGAGTTCATGAAATAATGAATGTATGACATGCATCATATGCATATATTACTCCAGGTGTGCCGCTGAGGCCGCATACCAACGATGCTAACAAGGTGTACCTTAGGGTCACCGACAGTTGATGCTAACAAGGTGTACCTTAGGGTCACCGACAGTTGATGATATGCTAACTAGGTGTACTTTAGGGTCACCGACAGTTGATGATATGCTAACCAGGTGTACTTTAGGGTCACCGACAGTTGATGATATGCTAACCAGGTGTACCTTAGGGTCACCGACAGTTGTGCAGGTGTGCCTTAGGGTCACCAGTGATGATATGTGAAACTTCCTTATGGCGCCACATGCATGTATTTATGAGTTGAGTTCATGACATCCTAGCATGATAAATGAGTATATATGTGATATTGATTATTTATGTGTATTATTTACATATGACTTGTATTTGTTGTGTGTGTGTGTGCTATCTAACCTTTATTTCTGCATCTGAAACTGAGTGAGATGTTTCTCACTCCCTTGTTGTTTTTGTATATGTTTTAAATTATGTTGCAGATGATCAGCATCATGAGGATGTTGGTGATGAGGCTTAAAGGCTTCAATTGGGCATGCTCTGATAGGATGTGACATCGGGGCATAGTTATTTTTAGTTTAATATGTTATTGTTTTAATAACTTTAGTTTCTCTTCTTTGTAATTTCTAACGAAGAGATAACGTAGATAAAGTTTATAATTCAAGGAAAATGTATGTTAAGAATTGTAATTTGAACGTTCTTGATAAAAGACCAGAATGAATATCTTTGTTATATTTTAATACATGATTTGGAAAATATAAATTGATTCCTAACCAGGAGGCACTGCCACCTTTACTGGAGTTAATTTATATTTCCTTTATTATTATTTGTATATATATGATTTCTTGTTTTCACTAAATTGTATTGAAAATCTTAACTTCTTTTCTTTTATAATTTTTTTTTTTTTACACTGTAGTTATGATTTATGAGTTACGAATGTGAATCTTCTACCTTGTGATATCTGAAATATTTGTCAACTATGAAAAATTTTATTTACCCAATAAGAAGAAAAGAAATATTTTATTGTTACATTTGTTGTATATTAATAATGTGGTAGAGGGTGTCACAGTTCCCAAAGGGAAACGGGCCGTTCCAGAATTTAAAAAATGCCTAAAAATCTATGTTAGAAACGGGTCGTTCCGATAATGGTCAATTAGTGTAAATTGGAACCCCAGAACGAGTTGTTCTAATTTTAGAACGGGCCGTTCTGCTTTTTGAAAACGGGCCGTTTCGATATTAGAACTGGCCGTTCCAGTTGAGAAATTTACGTATATTTGAAGGTTCCGGAACGGGCCGTTCCGAAATCAGTACGGGCCGTTCCGGGTACGCCAGAATGCTTATAAGTAGGAGGCTTGGGCTGTGAAAAATTTATAACTCAGTGAGAAGGTGAAAATCTTAGAGAGAGAGAAAAAGAGAGAGAAAGAGAGAGAAAGAGAAAGAAAGAGAGGGAAAGAAAAAGGAAATCCAGAGGGGGAGGTCCTGCCCAAGTTTTAGCTCCTACTTATCCAGGTAAGGGGGAGGAGAACCTTATCTCTTTAAAATTTTATATACTTTTATGTTATTTTTTAGGTATATTTATTTAGTGGAGTGTCTCTAACCTCATTTTATGTTATTTTTTATGTATATTTATCTAGTGAGGTGTCCCTAACCTCATTTATTTGCTTAAACTATGTTTATTTTTGTTTATAATAATTATTAAGGTGTTTATATTTTATATTGTTTAATTATTTTATAATGATTGTCATATTTATTTATATCATTGGTACTCTTAATGTATTTTTTTAGGTAACTATATTTATTGTAAATATATTTATAATCAACTATGATATAGTTGTGATATTTTGGACTCTTGTTATTTCTTCACGTATTTATGAAGATAAATATTGTTCTATGGCCATAGAAGATAAAGTTTGAATTATTTGTAGCTGGAGGTTTGACCTTGGGGATTTAAATGAGTAAGAAATGAAGGTGAAATATCCTATTGTTGGTTAAGGTGAAATATCCTTTTATTGGTTGATATTATGATGATGCTCATTTATCCTAACTAGTCACTACAAGTATAATTCAAATTTTATTGTATCATGAAAATCTAATATATGATTTGTATATATATATTTATATATATATATATAGAGGAGGGTTCAAACGACACCGGTGTAACTTTAACTAAGTGTTACACCGCTTAATAACTTTATATTAATTGTGAATTTTGTAAATCCAACCGTTAGATTGAAAGTTCATATCTCTTAGATCATATATACAAAATTTTATATTAATCCAAGATGATTTGATACTTCATTTTTATAAAACAAAATTGACGTAATATATTTATTTTAAAATATACTAAAATATGAACACTTTGATTACCCTCAAGTTGTTGTTCAATTTTAACAAAATTTGATATACACATATAAAGTGATATGAACTTTCAATCTAACGGTTGGATTTACAAAATTCATAATTAATATAAAGTTATTGAGCGGTGTAACACTTAGTTAAAGTTATACCGGTGTCGTTTGAACCCTCCTCATATATATATATATATATATATATATATATATACATATATATATATTTATATATGTTTAATATTGATTATAAATAATTCGGTTTATTCTTTTGAATTATTGTATTTATTGGATATTGTTCTTACTCCTCTCTTTTCTTTGTTTTTAAAATTAAATATATTATAAAATAGATGGATCTACTTGGGATTCCAGAGCATTTTGCAGTGATTATAGCTGTTGTCTTTCTTGGAAGAAATTGGAATGTGGAAGCTATTTGATAAATCTATTATAATTGTTATTGTAAATTTATTTCTATTATCAATGTAAAGTTTGTAATAGAAGTGAAAGAAAGAAATATTGTGTAAAATAATACATTATTATAAATACTTAAATTCACAAAATATTTTGTTTCTTTATCTTTATTCATAAAAAAAATATTGTTAACGATATATTTGCGAAAATATTATATAAGAAATATATAATTATTATTATATAAATTGGGCGTTAGAATCGGGCGTTGCATTAAGTGGTATCAGAGCAGGTCGATTCAATCGGCCGTGAGTTATGAGTTTACTATGCTTGTTTAGTAGACGAAGTTTATAATTTTTAGCGATTGAATCTAATGAGGTTTTGAATGTTTTGATGAAAGGCTAAAGTGTGCATCTCTGTTATTTTTTTTTATTTTTTTTACATGATTTAGAAGTTATAAATTATTCCTAACTAGGAGGCTCTGCCACCTTTACTGGAATGAATTTATAATTTTCTTTATTACTTTTAAATTTGTTTTAATATGATTTTTGAGTTTTGATGCTTACATGTTAATTATTATTATTAAGTTACATGAGGATTCTATTTCAACTTTTAAATCATTTGTGTTAAATATGTGAGTTGTTTTGATTTAGAATTGTAGGAAGAAGCTTAAATAATGGTTCTGAAATATTTTAAGGTATTTTTGTGGCCTTAGAATTTGGTGCGCTCTTTTAGTGATTAGTGCAGGGAATGTTTTAGCTGCAATTTTATTGTGCCAGTACAAGTATTATATTGATAGAGTTGGATTTTATGATCTTCATAAGAGTTGTAGTCTTGGAATGTTATTTTTTAAGGGCACCAAAATCATGTTCAATGGAGATCTAGAACTTCCGATATGATTATTTTATTGAATAAAGGTCTAGCTGTTAGCGCTGATTATATCTATTACAATTTTTGGAATTTTTAGCTAAGTATATGATCATTTTAGAATTTTAAGTCTTCATAAGAGTGATAGCTTATCTTGATAGCTTTCTTTTCGTAATAGGTTTGAGATCATTTGGTGATAGCCTGTATAATTTTCTATGTATCATTTTCTTTGATAGTTGTTAAAGGGATATATATGTTATCATGATATTTGTGAGTTATTAGGAAATCAATTTTATTATGATGTTCTGAGGTGTTGTCTTGTGGATCAAAAGTTTCTTTAAGGTTGTATGATGTTATGTGGTAAAGGCTATTCATGTACAGGTTATACGTAGTAAACGGTAATTGATTCATACATGCTTAAGGATGGTATATATGAAGGTTTAAAGTAGGTATTCTAATATGATTTGATATGCATGTATGTTGATATGTGGATAAATGATCTTAGGGATCAATTAATGAATATTGGTGCGTCTAGTAAGATTGACCTTAGGATGTGGTATCATCATATTGAAATTGAGGATGAAAATATATTCAAAACAACTTTACACCAAGCTATTTAAGTATGAATTTTTACTGTATAAAGTGAATTTTCTAGGTCCTATGATTTCTAATGGAGACATAATGTAGATCTATCTGTGGTAGAAGTGATGCTTAAGTGGGAGATACCAAAGTCAGTTAGTGTGGAGATGAGTTTTCTTGAATTAACTTATTATTATAGGAGATTTATTGAGAAAATTTTCTAAGATAACCTTACCTTTGACTAGATTGATCAGGAAAAGATAGTTGCCTTTATGGAATAGTAAGTGTGAAAGTAGTTTTCAAACTCTTAAGGAAAGATTGACTAGTGTTAAGATTATCGGACTCTAGTAAGTGTTATGTGGTATATAGTGATGCTTTGAAGACATGTTTGGGTGGATTATTCCCATAACCTTGAATTAGAGGTTGTAATATTTATACTTAAGATTTTGGAGACATTACTGGTATAATTCTAAATTTGAGATATTTAGTGATCATAAGAATCTTACATATCTGTTTGATCCAAAGGAGTTGAATATGAGACAGAAGAGATAGTTGAAAATTGATAAGGATTAAGATTTTAATCTTAATTGTTATCTGGGTAAATCTAAAGTAGTGGTCGAAGCTTTGAGTATGAAATATCTATATTTATCTTTCTTTATGGTTAAAGAGATGTATCTTTTGGCTCAAATTAAGAATTTAAGTTTGACTTGTGTAATTACTCCTAGTAGTGGGAAACTAGGTATGACTCGAGTAATGAGGAGATTGTTGAAGGGTATTGAATAAGCATAATTAGTCGATTCATTTTGGTGGCAAGGCATGAAGCTATAAGACAAGGTAGTAGATATAAGGTTGCGTTGGGTATAGATAGGGTGGTAAGACTTAGAGATTGATTATACGTACCTAGTAAACTTACGCTTAAGTACTTGATCCTTGGAAAGGGTCATAAAAATTAAAGTAATATGGTGACAAATGCCTTAAGTAGGATGATCATTTATCTATCATTTTTGATAATGTAAGGGTTGAATTTGATTGAGGAGATTAGAAACTTAAGTGTGATGTGTGAGCTCACCTTAGGAGCATTGAATTGAGTATGTTGAAAGGACTAATAGATTAATATATGTGATTAGAGGACCCAGGAGTTAAATTCTTAATGAACCAAGTGGAAAAGATTGGTAGAGGTATAGATAGCCCTTTACGCTTGGAAGTTGATGGTGTTTTGAGATTCAAAGATAAAATATGTGTGCCTAGTAATCTCGAATTAAGGAAGATGATCTTAGAGGAAGGGCATAAAAGTACTTTTAGTATTCATTTAGGAGATATTAAAATGTATCAGAGTGGCGCAGCGGAAGCATGGCCTTAGGAGAAAAGAGAAGTAGAGGAATTTGGATACTAGTATATAGTATGCCAAAAGTTTAAGGTGGAATACTAGAGTTTTTTAATATTTTTACCATCTTTAGACGTCCTCATTTGGAAATAAGATTCTGTATCTATGGACTTAGTTGTAGTTATGTATGATATTCTTAAGAAATTCGATCTTATTTGGATTATAATGGATAGGTTCGTTAAGTTTGCTCACCTTGTACTTATTAATATTAGATATTCCTTGGAGAGATTGATAGAGTTGTACATCAATAAGGTAACATGAGAATTAGAAAGCAAGATGCGAGGAGTATACCTATTTCTATTTTCAAGAAAATTTCGGGGACGAAATTTCTAAAAGGAGGGGAGAATTGTAACATCCCAAATTTTATACAATATTAATAAAAAAAAAGGTTCTTTTTATTTTATGTATTTTAAATATTTATGGGATTATTAAAGAGATTTTTTTATTAAAAATAATAAAATAATAAGTCTGGGCTCAGAACGGGCCGTTCCAAAAAGTGGAACGAGCCGTTCCAAATTTGTAAAATGGCCCATTTTGATTTCTTCAGAACGGGCCGTTTCCAAAGGGAAACGGGCCGTTCCAGAATTTAAAAAATGCCTAAAAATCTATGTTAGAAACGGGCCGTTCCGATAATGGTCAATTAGTGTAAATTGGAACCCCAGAACGGGCTGTTCTAATTTTAGAACGGGCCGTTCTGCTTTTTGAAAACGGGCCGTTTCGATATTAGAACGGGTCGTTCCAGTTGAGAAATTTACGTATATTTGAAGGTTCCGGAATGGGCCGTTCCAAAATCAGTAAGGGTCGTTCCGGGTACGCCAGAATGCCTATAAATAGGAGGCTTGGGCTGTGAAAAATTTATAACTTAGTGAGAAGGTGAAAATCTTAGAGAGAGAGAAAAAGAGAGAGAAAGAGAGAGAAAGAGAAAGAAAGAGAGGGAAAGAAAAAGGGAATCCAGAGGGGGAGGTCCTGCCCAAGTTTTAGCTCCTACTTATCCAGGTAAGGGGGAGGAGAACCTTATCTCTTTAAAATTTTATATACTTTTATGTTATTTTTATGTATATTTATTTAGTGGGGTGTCCCTAAACTCATTTTATGTTATTTTTTATGTATATTTATCTAGTGAGGTGTCCCTAATCTCATTTATTTGCTTAAACTATGTTTATTTTTGTTTATAATAATTATTAAGGTGTTTATATTTTATATTGTTTAATTATTTTATAATGATTGTCATATTTATTTATATCATTGGTACTCTTAATGTATTTTTTTTACGTAACTATATTTATTGTAAATATATTTATAATCAACTATGATATAGTTGTGATATTTTGGACTCTTGTTATTTCTTCACGTATTTATGAAGATAAATATTGTTCTATGACCATAGAAGATAAAGTTTGAATTATTTGTAGCTGGAGGTTTGACCTTGGGGATTTAAATGAGTAAGAAATGAAGGTGAAATATCCTATTGTTGGTTAAGGTGAAATATCCTTTTATTGGTTGATATTATGATGATGCTCATTTATCCTGACTAGTCACTACAAATATAATTCAAATTTTATTGTATCATGAAAATCTAATATATGATTTGTATATATATATATATATATATATACATATATATATTTTTATATGTTTAATATTGATTATAAATAATTCGGTTTATTCTTTTGAATTATTGTATTTATTGGATATTGTTCTTACTCCTCTCTTTTCTTTGTTTTTAAAATTAAATATATTATAAAATAGATGGATCTACTTGGGATTCCAGAGCATTTTGCAGTGATTATAGCTGTTATCTTTCTTGGAAGAAATTGGAATGTGGAAGCTATTTGATAAATCTATTATAATTGTTATTGTAAATTTATTTCTATTATCAATGTAAAGTTTGTAATAGAAGTAAAAGAATGAAATATTGTGTAAAATAATACATTATTATAAATAATTAAATTCACAAAATATTCTGTTCCTTTATCTTTATCCATAAAAAAAATATTGTTAACGATATATTTGCGAAAATATTATATAAGAAATATATAATTATTATTATATAAATTGGGCGTTAGAATCGGGCGTTACAAAAATAAAAATGAAAGGAAGCCAAAAGTTCAAGTATCGTATAAACATATTCTTTAGAAGGTATTACTTTATGCTTTTTTAAGAAGTTTGAGGGGTAGAGGTTGATAAAGAGTAGGTATAAGGTTAAGAATTATTTTGACAAATTTAAGGATGAAGGATAATACTGCAAGGGTGCGAGCTTGATAAATAACATATTTATGAAAGAATTCAATATTTAAATATGCTCGATATGAGCTCAACATTCTCGTGAATAGGTCAGATGAATTTTTGTTTCCTCAATTTTAATTATATCATCATCTGAACCACGAGTTCGCGGGAATATCAAAGATGTGGTCTCGAGGAACGTTCAATATTGCTATTTCATTTGATCGAGAAGACTAAGTGAAACTCTATAAAGATCTTGTAGGGAGATTATTTCTAGGCTTAGGATGGGTTAAGTAGATGAGGATGTTCATAAACGATTATTAACATTAATTTTTAAGTGATATGAGACATTATGTGTAATAACTCAGTAGATTACTACATTTTATACAATACAATTGCTATAGTATGAAAAACATAAAGAATCTACTAACTTAGGATTATCATGTAATGGTATTTAGACATCCACACAACAGAATATGTATAAGGTGTAAAAAAATAAAACAGTCTCTATTAATTTTGACTAGAAAACATAAATTTTCTTATAGCGTTATAACATAAACCATATGCAAATATGCATCTAGTGTAAAAGTACTAAAAACATAAAGTTCTAGCATCGCTCAAGCATTTGTATATACATGTTGTATCATAACAAATCAACAAAACATAAAGGTCATACCCAAGATGGTCATCTGGCAAACATGCCCTCCAACCTAATTCTATCTTGCTCCTATAACAAGTATGGTTATAGTAGTCCAACAACATGGAAAAGTAATGGTAAGCTTATGAAAGAAAATATCATATAAATAGATGAAGAAGTAAACAACTTCATGCACCATATAGGATAAAACTTTAAACAACAAGTTAGATTTTTAACTTAAAAACATGACAACTAACACAATTCCACAACTTAACAACATAAACAATTAAACAAATTAAAGCAACTAATAACGTCTTAAACAATTGAACAACTTATGTATCGTTATGCATAACAACTTTTAAAGAGATCCCCTACAACTGGATGAATAGTTTAAGTGATTTGACTCTATCGAACCATAATGGTTGTATAAAAATTAGAAACAATGGCTAGTTTGAAAACCAAAATCAATGGTTCGCATGATGACCAAATTTGGTTTCTCATGTTTCCTAACTTACACTAAGAAAGTCCAATATTATTGTCAATAACAGAACAACTTGGGTATAAATCTATCACGACCTTAGCATGCATAATTAAGCCTATATGAAATTAGTCTATTGACTATTCTCTAAAAATTGTGCATTTTTTCGATACTTGGTTAAGGATTTTGGCACCCGACTTTGTAGCTTACTTGTTGGCCACTTGTGACATGTATGGTTTGGCCTCTATACTATTTCAACTAAAAAACCTAGAGGACATAACTTTAAAACAACTTCACAATCAAGAAGAAACTTACTCATAGAAGGATTTTCAACTTTTTGGACTTGTGGAACACCATAACTTATATCAACGCAATGAGATATTGTAATTTTCATAATTTTTCTCTCTTCTAGTTTTTATGCAATTATCAACCTTAAAGACATGTCTCACATGCTTATCACAACTTGACATCTTACAACATACAACTTACATCTTAAACTTCAAATAACATGTTACTTTCAACTTAAACAACATAAATAATCATCATGCATCATCATATCTCAACTCATATCAATAATACACATAGAAAATACATAATACATTAAGTTTCAAAAGAAATAAAACTCTCTATGGATTTCCTTGTTGGGAAACCAGCTCTTTTAGAGCTCATTGTTAGGTGGCCAAAAGTTTGCTAAGCGAATAGATTAATTTGTGGGTCTTTCTTGTTGGGCAACCATAACTCGTTAAGCGACCAGAATCTCCTATAGGTTCTCTCGCTAGTGCACTATGCCTCGTTAGGCAAGCTTTAAAAAAGGCTCCCATAAAGTCATTTTCTCTTTGGGTGATAATCATGTTGTTGAGCGAGAACATGATTCTAGACGGGATTTGTGGAGTAAATAAAGACATTAGAAGAAAGGTTGAATAGTGTTAATAAAAAAACTCAACATAATTTTGAAACAACAAAATAGTATCAAGACCTTAAGAGTAGAAACGTGTTAAGTCAAACAAAGCAATTCCTAGCGAGGTTTTGAATATGACAAATATAATACACATTGTTATTACTAAACCATGTGTTAGTGTTTCAGATAAATATAAGAGCTGGCAAAACTAAAGCATGAAGCATGGACGAACAAAACAAAGGATCAGATAAAAAAATAATAGATGGATCATGAAATGTGCGTCAAACGATAATGAACATCAAACAAAGATATGTCAAGAACAATCCAGAGCGCAACATAAGAAATCAGATGCAAGGCTGAAACAAATATCAAATAGGAGCAAAACTAGACCAGGAAAAAATTTGGCTCAGCACCAAATAAACACAAGACAAAGAAACATTCCAGATGGAATAAAAGTCGTTCACCCTCAAGACTGATCAGACGAGATGAAAAAGTCAAAGTGTAACTCTTAGACGGAGACTCAAATTTTCAGACTCAAACGAAGCATGATGAAAAACGTCTAGAGTCCACTAGTCACAACGAAGAAGTTCACATATCATCTCCACTCACAAGAAAAGCACACGGAGTTATCAAGGAAATGAAAAGAAAGAAGAAAAATTGAAGAGTGCGAATTCACAAGTCAAAGTTGCATGTGTCAAGTTAAGAACACCTTCTTTTCAGAGAAAGACAACGCCTCCACAACTACAATGACGGAAAAAAGGACAAATATACCTAGGTCATGATTGAAGTCAGAAACAAAAGGGAATAAACTATGCAAAGGACTTCACACGAAATACAGATTGAGCAAGCAAAGCATTTAATGCAAAATCAAACGCATTAAATGAATATGTGTAGCCATAAACGAACGTTTATCTACACCAACGGAAAGCTCTGCCCCAACAGACATATTCAAATTCAAATAACGGGCAGATCTATCACAAGGCTATAAATAACAAGACCTGAGAAGAAAAGAGAAGGAGAGAAGCAACAAGCAATAAGAAAAAACAAGCGTGAAAACAATCTCACCTCTCTTTTTGTGCAAAAGTTGAATATCTATGTAAAACTAAGATATAGTTTATCTTAGTGAGTGTAGAAATCATTTTATCCTCTTTGTGAGAGTTACATACACACTCTAAACACATTTTTGTAAAAGTAGGGTTGAAAACCTTAGTTAGTGTTGAAACCATTCCATTCTCTCTGTGAGAGTTATAAACACACTCAAAACACTTATCATCTATAAAGCCTGAAGAAGCTAGCAAAAGAATACTTATAGAACCAGAAGTGGTTTAAGAATACTAGCTTCAACAAGTGAAGTTGATGAACCAGAAGTGGTTGAGAATATTTGGGTAACCAGAAGTGGTTTAAGAATACTAACGTCAGCAAGTGAGGTTAACGAACCAGAAGTGGTTAAGAATACTTGTAATCGTTATGATTAGTGGAACCCTTCAGTTGAAGGAGACTGAACGTAGCTCAGAACGAGTGAACCAGTATAAAAACTATGCATTGTTATTTGATTTAGAAACGCTGCTTTAATTGACTTATCACTCCAAAAAACTTCGTCTACTACTATCTATTTTCTAAACAATATTTGGACGAACTTATATTTTTTTGACTGAGGAAAGCATTTTCGAACAGACGATAGATCTTCAGACGCAAATTTCTTTTTAACCAATCTTGCACTTTCCTTACGTAGTTGAAATATTATTTTCTGACGGAAAGTAGCACCTTTGCGAAAACAATTTTTAAAATCCTTCGTTCACACACACACATTCAACCCCCCCCCCCCCTTCTGTGTGTTTTCCACTAAACTTCAAAACAAAGAGTTATTAAGCAAAAAAAAAACACACGCAAATTTTTATATTAGTTTGTTTTAACTACCAACACTACGTCTAGTTCTTGATCAACACGATCAAGTTTCACTATCTTTACAAAGATACATGTATTATTTCACAAGTCACTTCTGGCTTAACCTAAATGTTCTTTGACTTGCTTCTTCAAGCAAACTACCCAAGTATATTTTGAATACAAATTTTCTCTAGGCTTTAACAACTTTCAATCAAATCTCTCAAGACTCAAAGCAATAATGCAAAATTCAAATTGGAAAATAACTATGTTGTTTCATTTTATTATCAAGGCATAATACAACCAATTAAGTACAAAGTTTTTTACGGAAAGAAAGTATAATTTACACAAAGTGTTATATCCTTTTGTAAGTGTGTCTCTCTATATGTCTATATATCATGTTTTTAATCATCAATCTTCTTTAAATAAGCGAGTTGTGAAGATCTTTGTTGCAAATCCTTGAGCATCTTTCACAAACTTATTGCTTCGTCTATCTTCATTTTCATTTCTTATGGATTGTCTATCTTCATTTTCGTTTCTTATGGAGAGAAGTGTTTATTGT
The DNA here is from genome assembly GCF_000230855.2 of Cajanus cajan. Lineage (NCBI taxonomy): Eukaryota > Viridiplantae > Streptophyta > Magnoliopsida > Fabales > Fabaceae > Cajanus > Cajanus cajan. Next base: position 13,497,831 of record NC_138517.1, on the reverse strand, counting down.
TGCAATAAATGCAAGCATTAAATGTGTTTCACCAAATTGTAACCTCTTATCTGATCAAAGAAGTTACTTATCATCTTTTATGTCCCGAAATAGAGGAATTATGTGTGTGTCAGTTAGAAACAACTCTTTGACTTTTCACGTGTTTCAAGGGATATGTTGGTCTTTTTTCTTAGCAAAACATGTTTTTTGTTCATTTACAAAGTGTGAGTACTGAAATTTTTTTTTATTATATTTGATCTATTAAGGAATATCCTTGATAAAGATATTTTGGTTATCAAAAATCATAAATGATATAAATATAAAGCTTTTCTCTTACAAATGAAGTGCTTCATCTAAGAAATTTAATGTCATAATAATTGATTATCTTATTACTATTTGTCTCATAACATGATCTGAAAAAAAAAATTCTTGAAAAACGTTTAAATTTGTTATCATTAAAACTTATAACCTGAGGGATCTAAGATTGTCTTTTGACCTAATAGGACCCCCAACCCTTGATGAACATTGAGCGACCATTCACCCTCATTGGGCTAAACACAAATTCTTCTCATGAAGATTCACCTTTTTTCATTAAAACATATATAAAAAACTCGTACATCATGGATGCAACATCAATTTTATCATACAACTTCTAAACAACAAAAATCTTAACTTCCTTAGATTATAAATCTCCTTACACTTGAAACCCCGTGTTCTCAATTTAAAAACAACTTCAATCTTTAACAACTGAGCCACCAATAGGCTAAATAATTCCAATCACAACTTAAAAGCATCTTAAAGATACAAACAACAAACTTTCCTTACCTCAATTGCTTTACAAAGTAAAGAAAAGAAGAAAAGATGAAGAAGATCCTGAAACCTCTCATACAATGACTTCTCGCTAAAATTTATAGCTCCTAAGCTTGAGTCTCCAACTTAGCTACTCAAATTTTTCCTCCAGTAAGAATCTATTCACTTCACTTGAAGTTAGAAGAATAAATGATCTTCCTTGGATATTGAGTTTATCTCTCTAAAAATTCTTTCTTGAATTCAAATAAATAAACTTATAAAGTTCAAGTTCTCTAAAAATGTAATATACCTTCCCCAAAACTTGATCAACTTTGACTTTGACTTAAACTACTCAAAACAACTTAACTCTTAAGAACCCTTGATCCTCAGAGTTCTAAAACCAATAAAAGCTATAATATAACATCATGTATAACAACATATATCATATAATCATACAATAAAGCAATAGAGAACACGGTGTTTCATTATGACATACTGGAATAACTCTCCAAGTCGAGTTTAATTAAGGGGTAAGAGTGGCTTAGACTTTTATTTTAGCGTCAATATTCTAGAGTGAAGTTCATTGACATTGTTAAGGTCACAACTTTTGAGATATTATCTGCTTTAGTATTCATTGGATTGTCACAATTTTGTCCTTTTAAAAGTGATTCGGTAGGTTAAAGAGAGAAGGGCTTTTATAATGACCCTTAGTGTCGACTTACACTACAAGGAAAATGATAAATTACGACGGACAAATTGCGACGGTTATCTAAAAACCGTTGTCGCTTTGATATTGCAACCCTTCATACGACAGTTTTTTAAAACCGTCGCAAAATTGTTCAACATTGCGACGGTTTATCGTAAATCGTCGCAAAATTTGTAGAACATTGCGACGGTTTATCATAAACCGTCGCAAAATTTGTTTAACATTGTGACGGTTTATCAAAAACCGTTGCAAAATTGTTCAACATTGCGACGGTTTATCGTAAACCGTCGCAAAATTTGTTGAACATTGCGACGGTTTATCATAAACCGTCGCAAAATTTGTTGAACATTGCGACAGTTAATCATAAACCGTCGCAAATTTTTTTTAACATTGCGACAGTTAGTCATAAACCGTCGCAAAATTTTCAGCATTGCGACGATTTACTATAAACCATCGCAATCTACAAGACAATTTTTTTTATTAAAATTAAATTTTTTTTTGAAGTATTATGTATGTTATCTTAATGAACTTATATTTTATTAACAATTTTATATATAATTCCTTTAACATGAGGTACACGATTTTTTTTCTTTATATAATTTCAAAATCGTGACTAGAATATATATTTATCTTTCAACAAACTTATGAATTTATCTTGTATGTAAGATGTGTTAGAGTATATAAATTGTTCTTACCGGAATTTGACCGTAGGGGTGATCCGTCCAGTAAGATTGGTGAGCCTCCTTTGCTTGATGTATTGGTGCTCCAAGATGGGGAGGTACCTGCAAAATAGACTCCGATGCCAAAGTTAGGGTTTGTATGAGCAATAGTCTCGTATAAGTAATGCACGTACCTTGGAGTGAATTAGGTTTGCTTTGGGCTCTTGGCCCGAGATAAGATATGATAGCGGATCTCGTCTGGGGCGAGATCTTCGGTAATCAGTTATGACTTATGTAAATACCGAGCTGACGTCACGTGGTGTGTGCCCGAGGTCATTCTGTGCTACGGTGCCGAGCTCGGAGCTCAGCTCCGCAGTGCAGATAGTACACTAGCCCCCCGACCTCCGAAGATCATAGGTCGAGGAGTTAAGACTGAGCTCGCCAGGGGGGAGTGACCTTTCACGTATGCCGTCTGTAGAAGTGCCATGTGTCATGACTGTTTATTTCCCGGAAACGTGCAAGTGGCGCGCTAAGGGAAATGACGGTTACGCAATGATGGTTTTGTAATTAATGCATCGTCAGGCGTGCCCCTGAGCCGACACGTGGCGTGGTGGTTTTGAATTTGGGGGAAAAACTTTCTTTTTCCTCACTCGCGCCTCTTCGCCTTTTTCACTTTGCTCTTTTTTCCACTTTTTCAACTTCTTGTTCACGCCTCTTCTCCCGATTTCATCTGTCCTTTATCTCTATTTCCTTCATTTCCTTAATGGCTGGTGGTCGTGGCTCAAGTTCTTCTGCGCCTGCCAGGGGCAAGGCGCGCGGCAAAGCGGTGGCCACCGGGAGGGGTGTTGCAGAGAGGAGAGAGTCATCCCCGCCTAAGGACCTGGAGTCGGGTATTCCTGGTTACGACTGGGTCAAGCGCGAGGTGGGGGCTGTCCAGAGTGTGTTCAAGTCGCGTCTGGAGGTTGATGCGGTTTGGAAGACGCACCGTATTTGCGACCCCGCCATTTCCCGGATGATTCGGCTCGAGCCTTACCCGGCTGGTGAGGGTGTGTTCATGGGGAAGTCGACCGATCCCCCCCACTTTTATGTTTATCAGAGTTTCTTCAGGGACCTGGGCATTTGTCTTCCTTTCACTCAGTTTGAGTGTGACTTCCTGAACTACATTAACGCGGCCCCTTGTCAGTTGCACCCCAATAGCTGGGGCTTTTTGAGGGTGTTTCAGGTCTTGTGCGCGGTCTTAGGACTGGAATTGTCCCTTCGCGTTTTCCTTCATTTCTATCATCTGAAGCTAGGTGTTCCGCCGTATGGTATTCTGTCTTTAAACGGGAGTAAGGAAGGGGGTTTATTCACTCCTTACTCCCAATCCTATAAGAATTTCAAATCTGAGTTTTTCCGGGTGGTCCTTGTGGATGTCGATCCTTTGGAGGATGGGGCTTTCTATTTTGGTGGACTGCCAAAGTTCTCCTTTTACTAGTGCCCTAAGCCGTCGAGGTTTCATGGGGTGAACCCTTTGGAGTTGACGGCTTCGGAGGCTATCATCATTAAGAGTCTCTCGGCTTTGCCCCGCCCGTTGGACTGCAGGTCAATCTTGTCGCTGGCGAACTCGGCATATCAGGAGGGGGTCCTGGAGGGTAAGTGTTTTGTATCTTGGTACTTTATTGAAGTTTGTGTAAACTTTTTTTTGCTGACGTGTCTAATCTTCTGTTTGTAGGCCTTGTAGGGAAAGACCTGTGGCTCGAGTTGAAACCCTGTTTCAACGTGACCGAGCTCAGGGTTTCCGAGCCTCCAGAGGAGGAGGTTTCCCCCCTGAAGATCAACCGAAAACGGAAGAGAAGTGGGAGAGAGGTCGGGGGGACCTCTGCTTCGCATGAGGTAGGGGAGGTGGCCTCCGAGGTTACTGGAACTGGGAAGGTGGATCTTGCTGTGCTTCCGCCGCCGGAGGGGGTCGGTCGGGTGGCTGCCGAAGAGGTGGCATTGGCTGCTGAGCCAGTTGTCCAGTCGGGTAAGGTGCCGACTCAAGCTATTAGTCGGGTTGCTGTGATGAGTGCTTTTCTTCTCAGTCTTGTTTCCCTTTGTTGGCACTTGGATTTGAGGTTTTTTTCTATAGGTAGGGAATGTTGCCGAGGAGGTGGTCCGGGGTGCCGTACTTGCTGCTCCGTTCGGCGAGGTGAGTCGTTGGCCCTTCTGTGGTATTTGGCGTTTTACCTTTGTGGTGACTTTTGTTCTTAGGAGAGTTTCCTTGTTTTTCGCAGGCGGGGGGTGGCACTAGGATATTTGTGCCTTCTTTTACCGAGGTTCATAGGGAGGGATCGAGCTCCGGACTCCCTACCCCTGGTCCAGTCCCCAGGCCGAAGCGGCCATACGTTGCGTATCGCTATGCGCAAGAGGGGGCGCCCATGCGGCTGGAGCACTTGAGTGCGTCGGAGGAGGTTGACTCCCTGTGGAGTGCCGCGGTGACTCCAGAGAATTTTTTTCCGAGGGGGTCATTGAGCACGGCCGATCAGGCGATGATCGAGTCAGCCGGGCCAGTGGGGAGTTTTGATGCTGCTCAGATCTTCCTTCAGCGAGGGACGACCATTGTGGATTATTGGAAACACAAGTGGTCGAGGCAGCAGGAGGACATGGCGAAGCTGAAAAGCCTTGTTCAGTCTCTGAAGGATGAGAATAAAGTCCTGAAGGGGGAGAATGGGGTTCTGACTGCTGCCCTCGGTGAAGCAAAGATGCAGGGAAACGAGCTGCAGAAGCTGGTTACCTCGTCCCGGGACGAGATGATGTCTTCTCGGGAGCAAGTTCGCTCTTTGGAAGATGAGGTCGCATTTTTGAAGGGCGAGCTGGTGTCGGTAACCGAGGAGCGTCTCCGCGACGAGGTTATTATTGGCAGCAAAGAGCAAGAGATTGCTGCCCAGAGAGTAGACTTGTCGTCGCTGGAGGCCACGAAGGCGACATTGTAGAGGAGACTTGAGGAGGTCGAGCACTCCATCGTGGTGGAGCATAAGAGGGGCTTCCTTAAGGCTGCTTGCCAAGCCAGGCTCCTTGCACCAGGATTCGACTTCTCCAGCATGCATGTGGAGAAGGTAGTTCGCTTCGGGAAGCTGGTCCAGGAGGACGACGTTGAGGATAGTTCCAGCGATAATGCCTCTGTGTAGGCTAATTTTGTAATCGTAATTTATTTCAGCTTAGAACTCAAGTGTTGAATCCTGGGAATTTGGCTTGTATATATATATATATATTTGTTACGTAAAGGTTTACATCTTACTGTAATGAGGCCGAGGTTCGGACTCGGCCTTAGATTTTTGTGAAGGTTCAAACTTGACCTTAATAAACTGAGGTTCGGATTCGACCTTAGATTTTCGTGAAGGTTCAAGCTTGACCTTAATAAACCGAGGTTCGGGCTCGACCTTAGAATCTCGTGAAGGTTCAAGCTTGACCTTAATAAACCGAGGTTCGGACTCGACTTCAGAATTTCGTGGAAGTTCAAACTTGACCTTAATCAACCGAGGTTCGGACTCGACCTTAGAATTTCGTGAAGGTTCAAGTTTGACCTTAATAAACCAAGGTTCGAACTCGACCTTAGATTTTCGTGAAGGTTCAAACTTGACCTTAATAAACCGAGGTTCGGACTCGACCTTAGATTTTCGTGAAGGTTCAAACTTGACCTTAATAAACTGAGGTTCGGACTCGACCTTAGATTTTCGTGATGGTTCAAACTTGACCTTAATAAACCGAGGTTCGGACTCGACCTTAGAATTTTCATGAAGGTTCAAACTTGACCTTAATAAACCGAGGTTCGGACTCGACCTTAGAATTTCATGAAGGTTCAAACTTGACCTTAATAAATCGAGGTTCGGACTCGACCTCAGATTTTCGTGAAGGTTCAAACTTGACCTTAATAAACCGAGGTTCGGACTCGACCTTCATTTGGGGTTAGGCGTAAAATGATGCGAAAAAGATGTAAGTTGAATGGAATGAGTCATTTTATTGATTATGTAAATGTGCCTCGTTAAAAACCCTCTCAGCCAAAACCCGTCTTTCTATTTTTTGGGACAAAAGATTGAGGTGGGAAAAGAGTGCACATCTCATTCATACAGAGTTCAACTATAATAAAACTTGAGATGTGTAGCATTCCAAGTTCGCGGTATAGGTTTTCCGCTGAGCTCCTCTAGTCGGTAGGCCCCATTCTCCAGGTCTTCTATAACTCAGAACGGGCCGCCCCAAGTGGGTGCGAGCTTCTCGTCTGTCGTGTCTTTCCGTGCTTCGCCTAGCAACCGCCACACCAAGTCGCCTGCTCGAAAAGCTCAAGGTTTTACTCGGGTGTTATACCATCGAGATGCGCGGAGCTTGCAGGCTTCCTCGTGGATTCGAGCTTCGTCTCTGAGCTCGTCCACTAGATCGAGGTCGACGGCCAGTTCTTGGGCGTTCTGTTCACCGTTGAAGACTTGGCGTCTGTGGGATGCTTCGCCGATTTCTACCGGGATCATTGCGTCGACTCCATAGGTCAGCCGGTAGGGCGTCTCTTGCGTGGTTGACTGAGGGGTGCAATGATACGCCCTGAGGATGCTGGGGAGTTCCTCGGGCCACTGCCCTTTGGCGTTTCCCAGTCGCTTTTTAAGCTCCCGGAGGATGATTTTGTTGGCAGCTTCAGCCTGACCGTTAGTTTGGGGTTGTTCCACCGAGGTCGCAAGGTGTTTGATCCCGAGTTCGCGGAGGAAGTCCTCGAAATCCTGTGCAATGAACTGTCTGTCATTGTCAGTGACGAGGGCGTGGGGAATTCCGAACCTGCAAATGATATTTTTCCAGGTGAACTTCCGCACGTTCTCGGTGGTGATCTTGGCGAGTGGGCATGCCTCGATCCATTTGGTGAAGTAATCAATCGCTACCAGGAGGAACTTTAGTTGGCCCTTCGCGGGGGGGAATGGCCCGAGGATGTCCATTCCCCACTGGGAGAAAGGCCATGCCGACATCATGTGGTGGAGAGTTTCAGGCGGTTGTCGGTGTGCGTTGCCGAATTGCTGGCATTCCTTGCATTTTTGGACGTGGGCTTGGCAGTCCGACTTCAGAGTGGGCCAGTAGTACCCAGCTCGGAGTACTCTGGTCACCATTGAGCGTGCACCAGAGTGCATGCCGCATATCCCCTGGTGAACTTCCCTGATGACATAGGCTGCCTGAGACGCCGTCAGGCATTTGAGCAGTGGAGAGGAAATGCCACGCTTGAATAACTCATCCCCAATAATGATGAACTTGGCTGATCTTAGCCTTATCTTCCGAGCTTCGTCTTTATCCTCGGGCAGGACTCCTTCTTTCAAGTAACTCCAGATGCCTGCCATCCATCCCAGGTCTTCATTGTCGCTGACGCTGACGATTTTGTTGTCCAGGCTGGGCGAGTGCAAGGTTTCCTGGATGATGGTCCGGTGCTGCCCAGGTATTTTGGTATTGGCGAGCTTCGATAGGAGGTCTGCGCGGGCATTCTGCTCTCGCAGCACGTGTTTTATGGTGAATTCGTCGAAGGATGAGATCTGGCGGGATGCAGTGTGAAAGTATCGCTGCAGCATAGTATCCTTTGCCTGGTACGTCCCACTAAGCTGCTCCACCATGAGTTTTGAGTCGTTGTTGCAACTCACTCTCCGAGCTCCGAGGTCGCGAGCTAGCCTCAGGCCTGCAAGAAGTGCCTCGTACTCCGCCTGGTTATTAGTCACCTTGAAGCCGAACTTGAGGGATTGCTCCAAGGCGACTTGGTTCGGCCCTTCTAGGATGATACCTGCACCACCACCTTTGGAGTTGGAGGACCCGTCAACATGCAAAGTCCATGCCTGGGGTTCCTCGACAGTAGTTGGCGTGAGCTCGGCTATGAAGTCGGCTAAGCATTGGGACTTCAGGGGTCTGCGACTTTCGTATTGGATGCCGAACTCGAATAGTTCTACTGACCAGGCGATCATGCGTTTGGCGAGCTCGGGCTTTCGCAGGATTTGATTGATGGGATAATCAGTTTTGACTACCACCTGGTGGCTCTGGAAGTAAGGTCGGAGCCGCTGGGCCGCGGTGACAAGCGCCAATGCCAGTTTTTTGATCATTTGGTATCTTCTTTCCGCGTCCTGGAGAACTTGGCTGATGAAGTAGATAGGTGTCTGTACCTTTTGGTGCTCTTGTACGATGACTGCGCTGATGGCGTTTTCGGCTACTGCCAGGTAGAGGAGGAGGTCGACATTGTGATCTGGCCTCTGTAGGATCGGTAGGGTTGTGAGAAAAGATTTGAAGCTTTGGAAAGCCTTTTCGCACTGATCTGTCCACAGGAAACCCTTTGGTTTTTTTAACAGGGTGAAGATTGGTCCTGCCTTCTCCGCGAGTTTGGGGATGAATCGGGACAGTGATACTAACCGTCCGGCTAGGCGTTGGACCTCTTTCATCGTTTGTGGGCTCTGCATCTGGATGATGGCTTTACATTTCTCGGGGTTGGCCTCGATCGCTCTGCTCGTAATCATGAAACCGAGGAACTTACCTCCTTGGACACCGAAGACGCACTTTTCCGGATTGAGGTGCATGTTATGCTTCCTGACCTGGGCGAATACTTCGGCGAGGTCGGTAGCGTGGTCTATTGCCGAGGTGGTTTTGACTACCATGTCGTCGACATAAACTTCCATATTTCTCCCGATATGTTGATGGAAAACCTTATCCATCGGTCGCTGGTAGGTTGCCCCTGCGTTTTTTAGGCCGAAGGGCATCACCCGGTAGCAATAGTTGGCGTGGTTGGTGATGAAGGATGTATGTACTTCATCGGGTGGTTACATCATTATCTGGTTGTAACCCGAGTAGGCATCGAGGAAACTGAGGAGGGCGTGCCCGGAGGCTCCGTCGACTAACCTGTCAATGCTCGGCAAGGGGTATGAGTCCTTGGGGCATGCTTTGTTTAGGTCGGTATAGTTGACACACATACGCCACTTCCCTGAGTTCTTCTTTACCAGGACCACGTTTGCCAGCCACGTGGTGTACCTGACTTCACGGATGAAGCAGGCGTTGAGTAGTTTCTGTGTTTCGGCGACGATGGCTTCCCGTCTTTCGTCGCCGACCTTCCTCTTCCTCTAGGCGACTAGTTTTGCCTCCTTGTGTATCGCTAGCTTGTGGCAGATGAAATCTGCATCTATGCCTGGCATGTCAGCGCTGGACCAGGCGAAGAGGTCGGCGTTTTGGAGGATTTCTGTTTCGAGCTGTTGCCGCAGCTCTGGGGTCAACTATTTGCTGATCTTCGTGGTTTGCCTGGGGAGTTTCCCGATCTGGAGGTCATCGAGCTCGTCAATGGGGCTGGGCCGTTCGTCGTGATAATCGGATCTCGGATCAAGGTCGGAGACTTCTTCGTGGCTGGTGTGAGTCGTAGTGGTGGTGTTGCTCTTGCATTGTTCACCGAGTGGGGAAACTTTCAGGCTTTCAGTATAGCATTGTTGTGCCACCTTTTGGTTTGCTTTGACGGAGATAATCTTCCCATCATGTCCTGGGAACTTCATGGTGAGGTGCGGGGTAGACACCACCGCTCCGAGCTGATTCAAGGTTGGCCTGCCGATGATGATGTTGTAGGAGGTGTCGGCTTCCACGAGGAGGTATCGAACCATGACCCGCCTTGACTCCGGGGGTGCTCCGAAGGTGGTTAGTAAGTCCACGTATCCCCGGGTGTGAACGCTCCTTCCTGAAAAACCGACTAGGGGTTCTGTGTGAGGTTGTATGAGAGAGTGGGGAATGTCTAACCTGAGGAACGTTGGCCAATATAGGATGTCGGCCGAGCTCCCTTGGTCGACCAGGGTCTTGTGAACCTCCCAATTAGCTAACGCCACGGCTATAACCATGGGGTCATCCTAGTTGGGGTTGACACCGGCATAGTCGTTGTCGGTGAAAGTGATCATCGGCGAGTTCTGATGTGGAGCAGAGGTAGTGAAGTGTACGCGGTTGACATTGCGCAGGTGTTTTTTCCGGGCCGAGCTGCTGGCGCCCCCTCCTGCGAAGCCTCCTGCGATTGTACTGACTACTCCCCGCAGGGGAGTTGATTCTGCTTCCTGGTTTACCTCGCCTCGCATTGCTCCGCCGGGGTTGAGTTGAGAGCCGGAGGGGTGATCAGAGTGTTGCCGCTGGGGTTGAGCGTGAACCCTCTTGTTGTCCGCGCGCAGAGCCGCTAGGTCAACTTCGTTAGTGGTTCGTATTACGGCCAGGTCGGCTTCGTGCTTGGCACACATGTTGTGCAGGTCAATGTCATGTTGCTGGCGCATCTGTTCGACTTGGTCGATCAGTCTTCTCAAGGTTGCAGCGTCGCTGTCCATGGTGACTGAGTGTTCAGCGTCCTCTGTTGCACGTCTGTTGTGGCTTCTGGTGAGTACCATACGGGTGGCCGATAAGAGCTGTCTCGATCGGCCCCACGGTGGGCGCCAAATGTTCTTACCGGAATTTGACCGTAGGGGTGATTCGTCCAGTAAGATTGGTGAGCCTCATTTGCTTGATATATTGGTGCTCCAAGATGGGGGAGGTACCTGCAAAAGAGACTCTGATGCCAAAGTTAGGGTTTGTATGAGCAATAGTCTCGTATAAGTAATGCACGTACCTTGGAGTGAATTAGGTTTGCTTTGGGCTCTGGGCCCGAGATAAGATATGATAGCGGATCTCGTCTAGGGCGAGATCTTCGGTAATCAGTTATGATTTATGTAAATACCAAGCTGGTGTCACGTGGCGTGTGCCCGAGGTCATTCTGTGCTACGGTGCCGAGCTCGGAGCTCGACTCCGCAGTGCGGATAGTACATAAATAAATATAATTATCATTTTATAACTTAATTTTTGAGTTATCAGATCATATATTATTGAATAATTTATAATGTTAAATTTTATAATTTTATTTTAAATTCCATATTTTTAACACTATCAAAAATATAAAAATAAATATGTTAAATTTTATAAAAATCCAGTTTAATTTATTTATGATATAAATATGTTTTTAATATCTAATATATAAATTTAGATGATAATTTATTTTAAAATATATCTTATAATAACAATTCTAAATGGAACATAAATCTTCTGATTTTTCTTATTTTGATTTTTTTAATCAATATATACAATTTTACTATTTTGATTTTTTCAATCAACGTATACAATAAATAAAAAACACAAAAGATAAACATGCATGGTACAAATTTTATTTTATCAAAAAATTATTCATTTTAATATATTACATTATATATGTGAATATTAAAACATATATATATATATATCAATATATATATATATTATAAGTAAACTTTTTTTAAAAATTAATTCATTATTAAGATTTTTTTTTATCCCATGAGAATTAATTTCTTTCAAAAATTTGGCAGATATCAAATAAATAAACATTTTTTTTCTGAATCTATATTTTATTTTATTAGAATATAATTTTTATTTTTTAAAATATATTATTTTTTAGATAAAAAAATTATGTATATGTCAAATAGTAGTGGGGGCAAGTGCCCCACTATTCCAAACGTGCATCCGTCCCTGTATATATATATATATATATAATATATGGGGTTATAATTATACCGGTGTAACTTTCACTAAGTATTATGCCGCTCAATAACTTTATATTAAATGTGAATTTTGTAAATCCAACCGTTAAATTGAAAGTTCATATCACTTTATAAGTGTATATCAAATTTTGTTAAAATTGAACAACTGGAAGGTAATCAAAGTGTTTATATTTTAGTGTATTTTGAAATGAATATATTATATCAATTTTTTTTTATAAAAATGAAGTATCAAATCATCTTGGATTAATATAAAGTTTTGTATATATAATCTATGAGAGATATGAACTTTCAATCTAACAGTTGGATTTACCAAATTCACATTTAATATAAAGTTATTGAACAGTGTAATACTTAGTAAAAGTCACATTTAATATATATATATATATATATATATGAGGGGGTTATAATTACATCGGTGTAAATTTTACTAAGTGTTACACCGCTCAATAACTTTATATTAAATGTGAATTTTGTAAATTCAACCGTTAAATTAAAAATCTTTTACTCTTAAATCATATATACAAAATGTTATATTAATCGAAGATGATTTCTTATAAAATTAAATTCAATCTGTCGAAAAATTTATATTTTCGATGAGAAATTTTTGTAGGAAAAGCTATATTATTGATGGAATATTTCAGAAAAACTTATATTTGTCGAAAATGTAAGAACTAGTTTTAAATTTGATATTAAAATATTATGATATAATTAGATAAGATTTTAAGTTAGTATTTTATTAATGGTTGCTAATTAAAAAATAAAACAAAGATAAATACATTTTTTTGAATATTATATGTTTGATTTAAGATAACTTACAAAATAACTCTTGGTAAAGTTATTCCGCTCAATAACTCATGGTGTGTCATCGATCCAATTAATTGTTAATTTAAAAGTTATTAAATTTTACTAATAATTAATATAAAAAAATTAATTAGTTTTGGAATAAATTATTTGCTAATTAACAATATAATTGAAATATTAATTATTTTAAATTATTTAACTAAAATTTTATTGACAATTTATTATATGATCTTAATATTTTTGTATAACTAATATCTGGTTTTAAATTTGATATGAGAATATTATATATAATTAGATAAGATTTTAAGTTAGTATTTTATTAATAGTTGATAATTAGAAAATAAAACAAGGATAAATACATTTTTTTTAAATTTTATATGTTTGATTTAAGGTAAATAAATATATTAAATTAATTAATCATTATTTAAAATATTAAAATTTAATTTATAAGTATGTAATAAATAAATATTTATAATTTTATAAATTATATTATTATTATAAATTATAAAATTAAATAATTTAAATTATAATTTTGAATAGAAATAAGTAGATGTTAATTATAAAAGCAAGTACATATAAATAAAGAATAACTAAATATATTATTATTATTATTATTATTATTATTATTATTCGTAATATAAAATTATTATATATTATTATTATAGTACAAATATGAGATTGTATATTTGAGGATGACTTAAATGAATTAATTTGTACAAGTTATACTAACAACATACATATACATTTCGGTAGCCTACTCATCATAACTTCACAGTTAAGCGTGCTTGACCTGAAGTAGTACAGGGATGGGTGACCTTCTGGGAAGTTTCCCAGAAATTGCACAAGTAAGGATAGAACATGCTAAATAGTGAAATATTGTGAAATAGAACCCTTGAGAGGCCAAATATGAGGATTGTTACATTAATAAATTTATTAAAATAAAAAAAAATTATAATTTTTGACAGATAAAAAAAGGGTCATAATATTAATTTAGAGGCAGTTGGTGCGACAGTTGATGAAATGGTCGCAATGTTAATATAGAGGCAGTTAGTGCGACAGTTGATGAAAGGGTCGCAATTCCAAGTTTGCGACGGTTTGTGCAACGGTTATGATAATCATCGCAAAATTGCCTGGTGACGGACAATTCTGCGACGGTTCCCAAATCGTCGCAATGTTGTCTTTGCGGCAGTTCTAACCGTCGCAATGTAGGCCATATAACCGTCGCAAAATCGTCATTTTCTTGTAGTGTTATAAGTGATACAAGACATTTTGTCATACTAGAACACGAGTCATGTATATGTTTGTATAAATATTAAATTAATTATATTAAATGTTATATTAATAATTTTCCTTAAATAAATTTTGTCCTTAATTAATTATATTTATTAAATTACATATGGATTTCTTTAAAATATTTTATTTAACTATTTTCAAGGAATATAAGTTAAATAATAATTTTTTTTTCATATTATATATGAAAATTATTTATTTACATTTTTGTGTAACATTACACTTTTTGTAATAAAATAATAATAAGTTTGTGCAATTGATATTTATTTTATAAGTCTAATTAATTAATTAATTTGAATTTATAAAATAAATAAAAGGATATTTTTGGAGAAATAAAATAAAAGTGGGCTGAGTGTGTTGGGTTGGTGGGTCAAGTGATTTGAACTTCAGAAATCCAACCCATTAGTTTGCCTATTAAAAGTGAAAGTAAGGGGTTGGTCACTTTACACTTTAGTATGGTTTTGTACTCCTTGGCACTTGAGAGAAAACTCTAATAGAGCTCTTGGTAGAGGAGCTAAGAGAACTGGAAATAGATCAGTGAATGACCTTTCGGAAGACTTTGTGATTGTCATTTGAGGTAAGAGAGGGATTGGGTTTATTTTCACATGACATATATGAGAATCGCGAGTAGTGAAATTATCCCTTAATCTCTTAGGTTTTGAATTGCATGTATTTGGAGGGGTTATGAATATCCTAAGACGAGTGTTGGTTATATGTTTTGTGTTCATGATGTGTATTATATATGTGTGAAATTGTGGTTAATTTCATTTATTTGTGTTAAGTCATGAGTTTGTTAATTTGGGGGTTAGGGTTCTTATGTGTATATTTGGGGTTCGTTTACAATTGAGTTTCTATAAGTAAATTGAGATCATAAAAGTACTATAAGATCAATTTATAAGTGTTTCTACCGATTTAGAAGGACAATTAAACATTCAGTTAGGATTTGAGTGAGATTTATTAGGGTTTTCCAAGTTGAACTTCCTAGGTTCAACTTTGGGTTTTTCCTTAACGAGATGGGCGTTGCTAAACTAAATGATGAATTGCTTGAGTGTCCACTAACCATAGTTAACTCACTCGGCAAGCCTTAGTCCTTATCTCAAGCTTGTTTAAATTCGCCAAGTAAATTGTCTTAACGAATTTAAGCTCTTGTGATAAGCCTTGTTTGGATCATTGAGCGAAGTTATTTCGCTCAACGAGTCTCGACCATTAAAAAATGGTCCCTTTAATTTGTTAATTGAAACATGTGAGCATGATCATGTTGAGCAGGATGAGATTGTAGAAGGTGAAGCTTGGGCTTCTTAATTTTCTTTATGAATCATTCTAATTAGCTTGAAACATCGAGGCTAAATTTTAGTAATGTTGGATTTATCAAGATCATGTTTTACTTCAAGTTTTATCATAGTTTTAGCTTACTTAAGAAATTTTTTGTAAAAGTCACTTTTGATCATTACTTATGTTCCTTTTATTAAAGTTTTTTATTCAATGAAATACACGTTATCTTTTCACCAATGAATTTGAGTTTATTATATACAATTTCCATATTTTAGTATTACTTTGAGTTACTACATTTTGATGTAAAAGATGTCATAAATTTCATAAATATTTTTTTAATAAAACTAAATGCTATAAAATGTTTCTGTTCTAGTCAAACCTATTTTTAAAACTAATTTTTATAAAATATAAATTAAATAAATTGAGTTACTATGTGAGAATTATTTTTTTTTTATATTTGTATAGATATTTCTTTTATTACATTAAATGCTATTAAAATATTTCTGTTCAATTCAAATTTATTATATTATATTATATATATATATATATATATATATATATATATATATGAAGAGAGTTTCATTTACTTCAAGAGTAAGTCTTTGTAGACTTGTTCCATTCAATAACTTATGTTTTATATTGAATTCAACGATTCAACAATTGAATTAAAAAAATTAATATATAAATCAAGTATGAAATTTTTAATTTTTATTAAAATTGAAAACAATTTAACACTTTGTTTCATTATTTAAATTAAAAGATAAACATAAAAATATTTTTATGTTAATTTAAATTTATATAATGAAATATTATATAGTTTTTAATTTTTTTTTAAATTTGTAAATTTGATTTGTACATTAAGAACTTTTAATTTAATGGTTGATGAATTGTGAAAATTTGATGTAGAAAATAAATTATTGAGTGAAGTAAGTCTACCAAGACTTACTCTTAAGAAACCTTTAGTAGGGGATAAGTTTCTTCATACTTAAGAATCATGATTCCTAAAAATTACAAATCCTAGGAATAATGGTTCTTTGGAATAGCAAAAATCAGTTTGCTTACTCATAAAGATTCTTGGAAATATTCATACAAGATTCTCGAAAATTAAATATTTTCATATTTAGTTACAATAGTATATTCTTTGAGTATATAAATATTTTTACACAAACATTCTTTATTAAAATAAACTCAGTGGATATATTTATTTACTCAAATCTTATTACAAATATGACATTAAATTATTTTTAAAAGTTGAAACTTATAGTTAAAATTATTTAAATAGTAAATCTAACAAAAAAATTCTACATAATAAATAAGAAGGATAAAAATATATTATTTTATTTCATTCAAATAAAAAAATTAACAAATATCATTTAACTTTAGAAACAAAATAGATTTTAATAATATTATTAAAATTGACAAGGTCAAAAATAATTAATGAAATACAAGAAAAAGGGAGAGGGAGAGAAATAGAGATATGAATGGGAGAGAGAGAGTGAGAGAGAGAAGGGAGAGGGAGGAGTGACAATGAGAGGAGAGAAAGAGAATAGAAGGAGAAAGAGAGGGGGGGAGGGGGAGAGAGGGAGAGTGAGAGAGAGGGGAAAGGGGGAGTAAGAGTAAGAGAGATACATAGAAAGGGAGAAAGAGAAACATATATATATATATATATATATATATATATATATATATATATATATATATATATATAGAGAGAGAGAGAGAGAGAGAGAGAGAGAGAAGAAAGAGAAAAAGAAAGAGAGAGAGGGAGAAAGGAAGAGAGAAAGAGAGAGAGGGGGGCGGGGGGAAGGGAGCAAGTACATAAAAAACTTTTCCTTGTACAAGAAAAATGGATTCTGGCCTCATGAAAATGCATTAGTGAAAAATGAGATAGAAATGGTTCACGAGAAACTATATCCCTTATTTTTTTTTAAATAATTATCAAACATAAAAAACCAAAATTCCTTATTTAAGATTTTTAAGAAAATAAAAATATTTTATCTACCAAACACTCCATTAGAATAAGTAGATTTGATTTTTTAAAAAATATCTTTATTGAATTTGAATAAAATAGTAAACATATGCCATACTGAATGTGAAAAATCTATGTATTTATATGCATGTAAAAATACTATATTAATAACAATAAATGTCACTGTAAAAAACAATAAATGCAATATTAATATTTGTGTTTTAAGTCAAACTTCTTATTAAAATGTTTTTGTTCTATTCACATTTATTATATATATATATATATATATATATATATATATATTAATTACATCCGAAAAAAGTTAATTAAAGATTTTCTTTGAATTTCAATTAAATAGTAAAACTATATCATACTATATATGCAAAATTTATGTATTTATATACATGTATAAATATTATATTAATAACAATAAATGTAATATTAATATTTTTATTTAAGTCAAAATTCTTATTAAAATATTTGTGTTCAATTCACATGTATATATATATATATATATATAATACTAATATTTTTCATTAAATAATTTTTTGAAATTTAATTAAATAGTAAAACTATATCATACTGTATACGCAAAATCTGTGTAATTATGAACATGTATCAATATTATACTAATAATATTAATATTTTTGTTTAAGGAAAATTTCTTCTTAATTATATATACATATATTATTTTATATTTTAATTTCTTATTAAAATATTTATAGAATTTTTATTAAATAATAAAAGTGTATCATACTATATATTAATATTAAAATTGTCATATACAATATCAGAATAAAAAATTATTTAAATTTGTCTAATGTTTCATTAACAACATATAATGATATAAATACTAACATTTCTTCAAAAATTCAATTTACGTGGGTGAAATGATTTGTATATTAAAAAGGAGCTACAATTCGTATATAATACTTGGTAAAACCTAGTTACACCGTAGTTAAATATGATGAATTAAAGAAAAAAATTAACAATTGGAAATGATGTGAAAGAAAGTGATGTAGGATTTTTAATGTGATAAATTTATTAGCTATACAATCATAAATTTTTTTGTTATAGATAATAGTAAAATGTAAATGTTAGTGAAACAAAAAATAAAACATGTAGACTACAAAATAGGAATGATAGAAAATTTTAAGTTTGTATCTTTTTAAAAATGATCATAGTTACTTAAATAAAATAACTACGAAAATATATATAAATGTTTATTGAGAAAATATAAATTGGTTTGTATTGAGAAAAATAAATGAAATTCAAATTAACATTGATGTCAATATTATAATAAGAAAAATACTTGCAAAATATCAAAAAGAAGAATGTAAACAAAAATACTTGATAAACATTTTAGTTTATGATTTTTTTTTATCAACTAATATGAGTAGCAAGGGATTTCACTTAACTAATTGCTCAGGAATTGAATCTTTGTTTTTGTGAATATAAAAAATTCAAGTAGGGAGACCCAAGATAGATTATTCTCGTACTCAATGGTTAAGAAATACTCTCCTTAATAATAAACTAAAAAATTATAATTTTTTTCTCAATATAAACATAATAAAAATATAATTCAATAACAATCATATTTCAACATCCTTAACTTAAAATCTAAAGTAGATGCAATGAATTACCACAAATAATAGATGCACAAAATTTAAAAATTAAGAACATATGATGCATAGTGTAAAAAATAAATTAAAACTAACATACATATCAATATAAAGATAAAATGAAAAGAAAAAAAAAAAAGGAAGAAAAACAAACTTCAAAATATAAAGATAAAAAAAAAATGCAGGAAGGTCAAATATAAATAAATCTAGCCATAAAATTTAGTTTCAGATGATACATACATGTGCTGTCAAACGCACTTATTAAAGATAAACTATCTTGCTCTTCACCAACT
This sequence comes from Cajanus cajan, assembly GCF_000230855.2. Lineage (NCBI taxonomy): Eukaryota > Viridiplantae > Streptophyta > Magnoliopsida > Fabales > Fabaceae > Cajanus > Cajanus cajan. Next base: position 13,478,918 of record NC_138517.1, on the reverse strand, counting down.
CATTTTATCTTTCATTTTCAATACAGTTCAAATCGTAAAATCTGAAAGCAGGAAGTGATGGCATCCAAACGCAAACCAAATCCTGATTTAGTCAACTCAGAGGAAAATATGGTGTTTCCGAAGAGGCAACTCAAGGCCAACCACAAGTGGATCAATAACGATTGTGTTCCTTCAATCACGAACCATGAGGTATATTTAGATGCTTAGTTTCAAGGTTTTAAATTGTGGTTGTGGTATTGTTATATTATACATGCGACCGATACAGTCACAAATCACAATTCTGGGTGTGGATACTCCATATTCTTTAATATTGTGCCTGAAATAACGCTTGCAAAATGTTTTCAGTTTTTTTCTTTTTGAAATTTAATTTGTTGGAGAAAGTTGCTATAATATAATATTATCTTGTTTCTATTTATAAAACCGAACATAGAATAGTTATTTCAATTCATATTATCTTATATATTAATTATTTTTAGATTAATATACTCATAATTAAAATGTGTTATCTTAATTTGATAAATGTATTAATTATAAATTCTTTTAAGAGTATGTATTTTAATTAGTTAAGAAAAATAAATATTAATTAGGAGAGATAAATAGTACAAACATACATTAATTGTTTAAAAGATATATGAGTAATAGTATTCCTTTTATATTATATTATAAGCACACAAAAGAAACACTTTTTTCTTAAATATAAAAAATTTCAACTACTGTTACTTCATTTAATGATTTTTTCTAAAATATTTTTCCTTTAACATATGACATTTTAATTATACTACTTCTTTTGTCATTTATAACAAAGACAATTTAATAAGAAAGTTATGGCAATATTTAAGTTTAATACAAATAACTAATTTTTCTAATATGCGTAAAATCAATTTTTTTACAATAAAGAACAAAGAGAGTATTAATTAGGAAAAATAATTTTATAAGGGTAGTTTCAGAACATATATATATATATAGAGAGAGAGGTTCAAATGATTGCTCAAAAAATTTATATTAAATGTGAATTTTTCAAAAGTTACCATTAGAATGAAAGTTCTTTACTCCTAAATCATATATACAAAATTTTTATGTGAATTCAAAGTGATTTGATATCTCATTCTTATAAGAAAAAATTAACATAATATATACATATCAAAATATACTAAAATATGAACACTTTAATTACTTTTAAATTGTTGATTAATTTTAATAAAATTTAATATACACATACAAGATAAAGTAAAGTTATAATTCAACGATTGGATTGATAAAATTCATATTTAATATAAAACTATTAAGTGATATAATAGTTAGTAAAAATTACATCAATATTCTTTGAACCATCATTTTATATATATATATATATATATATATATATATATATATATATATATAACAATTTTATTATTATCTATTAGATTAATTTTTTTTCTTAATCTTGATGAATTAGATAATTGAATTTCTATATAGAAATGAAAATAGTATATCTATATGATTTAACACAAGTAAGTTTGTGTAATTTTTTGGGTTTAGGTATCCGTTAAAGGAAATGAAACTGAGGGAGAGTTGGTGGAAGCAGAGAGGGACATGATTAGTGGGTTGCCTGATTGTGTTTTGCTCCACATAATGAGTTTTATGGACGCAAAAGATGTTGTTCGAACTTGTGTTTTGTCTAAACAATGGAAGGATATTTGCAAGCGTCTCACTAATCTCACATTTCGTGACCATCACCTACGTGAGATTTATTTCAGGAAATTTGCATCTTGGGTCTTATCTAATCGAGACCACTCATATTCCCTTCTTAATCTTGACATTACAAGTGAGGTTGAAGTTGATGTTTTGAACATGATCATGAAATATGTTGTGTCTCACAATGTCCAGCAATTGATTATGCATATTGTTATATCCAACATACCCACACTTTATTCTCCTCCGTTCATTTTTTCTTGTGGGTCGTTGACATTCCTTAAACTTTCTGGTATGTGCGACCCATATACAATATTACTTCCCAAATCTATCTACCTACCTGCACTAAAAAGTTTGCATCTTGAAAGTGTCAATTTCACTACAACTAATAATGAATGTGCCGAACCCTTTTCAAATTGTCATGTGTTAGATGCTTTGTACCTTGAAAATTGTTCCATGCACAATAATACACAAGTCCTCCACATCTCTAATCCTACCCTTTCTAGATTGAAAATACGTAGTTACAATTTACTTTTTGATAGAAAAGCTTACAAAATTGCACTTTCTACTCCGAATCTTCGTTCTTTTAGTATCAGGGGTATTGTTGGTCACCAACTTTCTTCTACATGCAATCTTTCTCTCCTTGGACCTGTGAGTTTTGGCATGTCTTTGGTAACAAATTCAATCATCTTAGGATGGTTGCAAGGGCTTGCTAATGTAAAGATACTGACATTGACTTCGTTTACCCTTCAAGAAATATATGATGTAAGTTACTTCCTTCTTATTTTTTGCATCTTTGTTTATCTTAATGCTCAAAACATGTTTACATTCACATGTCATTTTTTTTCTAGTACTTTGTCTTGCATTTCAAAATATGCATTTTAATATGCATCTAATTTGCTTTAACTATGCAGAATCTATCCGGTGGTTCCCAAACACTTCAACCCCCACAGTTTGTTAGATTGGAATCATTAAGAGTGAAAAACAAACCAATACACCTGTCTGATGGAAAGATAACCACAGTAGTGAAGTACTTGCTTCAAAACTCTCCAATGGCTGATGTTCATATTCAAGTGGATTAAAGTGATATTCATGCTTGACTCAATAATTAAATGTTTATAGTTATTATATCCAGATTTTTCTTATTTTGTATTTCCTTTCTCCTAGTCATAAATGTTCTCATCTTACAAGAAATAATAAGTTGCAATATTGTAAGTTTTGTATATCAGACCTATTACAGTTTTTTGTTTGAATTTAAACAATGAAATGTACTTACCTTTTATTTGTTGTTGGAGGATAGAAAAAAAAATTATTTACAATAGAATTGAGGTTTCATATTAGGAAGCAAAATTTATTTAGATTATTTTTAAATTATCACATTTTTTTACGTAACTATCAGTATGAATTAGGTATTAACCTTTGTGTTGCATGGAGAAAAAAATGTATATATTTATTTTAAAGAAATTGGAATCTTGTTAAAAAATAAATATTGTTGAATTATTACATGTAATAAATGTAAAAAGAAATAAATAATAAATGTGTAAGGATTATATAGTATATATTTGGCACAAATTAGGAAATAAAATTTGCTAAGATTTTATAGTTTTATTTTCAAACACTTTAAAATATTCCTTATATGCACATCTCTTAGATTTAACGTTATCATTCATATTACATTAAGGAACATCCAATAATGTGCAAATAAGTATTTTATCAACAGTTATATTGATATAATATTATATTATATTTGTTCAATAGTAACACTAAATAAATTACAAATATAAATATAAATTTAGTGTGCTATATTATAATATTTTAATAAATGTTAGATTTTGTTATAATGAAATAATAATTGGTAATATATTGTGACTTAAGTGAACTAATTGTTATTCTGTATTTTAAATAAATTTGTATCAATGAATTGAAAATATTAAAGTGATAATTGTAGAATTCTTAAAAAAGGTAATGGTGAGAAAAACAAAAAAAAGAATAATGATAGAAATATAATAGCTTACTTGTTTCACAAAAGGTGGTTTTGATCGACTCAAACAAAATAATCTTTTTATAAAGACTAAATGATCTATATATAACGTGATCATGCACCTATATCATCAAAATAGGAGATTACACTATGATACATAATCTAAATTATAGTTGTTTTGTTCAATTAAACGTCCTCCAATATAATTGTCAAAAATTTAAGTTACGAAGAGTTGTCCACCTATTTTGTGACTATCAAACCTTCAAGGAGGTTACTGTGTTCAATAGATAGGAACTCCTTGTAATAAACGAAAATATATATAATTGTCGAAAATATATATAAAGAATTCAATTACATTAGAATTATCATAGAATAGTACCTAAACATTCATACAATAAATATATGTATATATAGGGTGAAAAAAACATAAAATAATTCTTGTTAATTTAGACTTTTAAACATAAAGTCCCTTATGAAATTACAATAAACACACATACAGAGACACACAGACAGATACACACACACAGAGACAGACACAGACACACAGACAGACACACACAGACACACACACACACACAGACAGACAGACGACAGACACGCGCACGCACGTACACGCACACACACACAAACACACACACACGTACGTATGTATCAAGTAAACCATACTAAAAACACAAAACACACACACACAGAGTAAACCATACTAAAAACACAAAACACACACACACACGTGTATCACTACAAGAAAAATGATTTGTGCCTACACAGAAAAAATGTCACTAAAAATCTAAATTCCATAGGTAAAGGTATCATGTACTTTTGACCTACAGACATTGAAGTTGTCAACTTTGAAGGGGCATATAGCTACAACTAATAGCCTATCACTATAAGTTTTACTTACAGACATAATTTTACCAACAACTACATTTGACTGTCACTATAAGAGCTACTTACAATTTGTAATATGCGTGGGTAAAATTCATTGACTTATATTTACACTCTCTACTATAGGTAGACACTATTAAGTTGTACTTACATGTTATGACTGTAGGTAAAAGTCATTAACTTATTCTTACATGCTCTAATTATAGGTAAAAGTATTTTTTTATTATTATTATTGTACCTATAAATATATATATATATATATATATATATAAAATATCTCTTATAGAGAATATGTGTACTCTATACAAGTGTAGTTCAAATTTTATTATTATCTTGTATACAAAAAATGACATTAAAGTATAAAAAAAGTCAAATTTCATTAACTGATATATTGATATATCGAATTTAATATTTTGTTCTTGCTAAATTTCATTAAATAATAAAAATTGTATATACAAAACATATTATAATATTCACCCTTCCTTTTTTGGAAAAAAAAAAAAGGAAAAGATAAGTAGATGACTTGACAAAAGTTTTTTGATCTATATTAAAATAACATGAAAATTTTTTACTTATTCACATACTAATCTAATATTGGGATTCTATATTAGTGTCAACAACCAATAACTGTTATCATGTTATTCTAAGCATCATGTTTGTATTATATTTCAAGTATCATTGTTCATAGAGCTAGAAATATAAGTATTCAAACTATGTTATAAAAATGACAAATTCATGATGTTAAATTTGCTAATTAGAAATAAAAAAGGAAAACATATTGCATTGATAAATGTCATCCTGTAAGTATTGCCATCTATGGTGATCCACTACATGTAAATCCTTCACCAATCCTAAAAAAAATATGAAAGATGTCAATTTTACAATGCTATGATAATTATCATCATCATGTACTATGACATTAAATTATGCATTTTAATTACTAAAGTAACATTTTAGAAGGGAATGAAGAGATAGAATTTAAGAGTTAACAAAATTGAATAGATAAAATGAAACATTTTAGGCAAGGAAAAATATTTGTCACAGTCATGTTATTAGTGACATATGGAGTTAAAACAAGGATTTTTGAAATTAGAGAGATGAAAAGATCAATTTTTAATTTGAGGGTTTAGGGTTCAAAAACATATTTATCCTAAATTCAAAAGACTAAAAACATATTTAAGTAAAAATAAATAACTTATGGAAAAGCAAGGAAAAAATAAAATAAACAAATTTTCTCTCATTCATGTTACTTCAAAATGAAACAATCATAATTTCATTGACAAAGGCATTATAGTTTATGAAAACATGATCGATTTTCTGAGTCTAGAGACACTCACACCTGGGTTTTCCTGAACAAGGTAGGTTCCTCTTCAAATAAGATAATCTACAATATAGAAAGTTGGTTTCAACGGATGATTCAAAGCTGATGTAGAATTAAAACTAGAACACAAGAAGGAACTTACGAAGTGTTTGCTGAGGGAGAGTGGCTGGAAGCTATATTCCTGTTCAATAATAATACCATAATTAGTAATGATATAAATGAAATGCTTAAATCATTTTTAAACAATAAGAAGCTTACACATCGATCCAAAATCTGGCAACTAGATGCAGAAGTCTCTGAAATTGTTCAAAGATAAATCACTAAAAGAACATAGAGTGAGATTAAATTTCATGATTCAATGAGTGCTCAAGACTAAGCATAAGAAAAGTATAAGCTAAATTTCAACAAGTGAGCCTAAAGTATGCAATTAAAGGGGTGGAAAGAATATGATGGCATCCTTGCTAGCATTGATGGATTGGTTGATCAATGTGAGGACACCTTGACTCCTTGGATCAAGTTCTTCAAAGGTGGCGTTTTGTTTAGAGACACTAGTACACAAAGGGTGTTTTACGTCGTGTATTTTGACCATTTTACGTCGGAAAAGGGTCCGACGTTAATACGGGAGTCGTAAATTTACGCCGCCACTGGAAGACGACGTAAATTTACGTCGGGCAACTTTTCAGACCGACGTAAAAAGGGTCAAAATCGTGCCACAAATTTACGTCGGACGTGGCCTTGTCCGACGTAAATTTACGTCGGTCTTTGCCAGGCCCGACGTAAATTTACGTCGGACAACGCCATGTCCGACGTAAATTGTGGCAGTTTTTTTTTTAAAAACGTTTGTAAATTGATATACCCAACACCTGCATATAAATATAATCCAGAATACCAAATCTAAACCAGGCAGTCCAGAATAGAAATTCAAATTGTATTTCAAAATTGAATGACAAAAAGAAAATAATATATAAATCTTAAAAAACATAAATTATGACAATGTAAATCCTATTATCCTAAAAAAGCTATAAAACATGTTTGTCAATGCTATCTAAATAACTAACTATCAAACTATAAACATAATATCTAACTAACTAAACTTAGAAAAAAAGTTGCCCATTGTTCTCTTATCTTGAGCATCTCATCTTCGGGCAATGGAGATGGATCTTGAAAGACCTGAAAGGGTAATTTAAGTGTCATTAATATGCAATGTTAATTATTCTAAAGGTAAATATAGTTAAATAAATTTTGATATGAATTACCTGCGCCCAAGAATCAATAATACCCGCAGAAACTATGGCTTTCATCCAATACATGATGTAATAGCCACATTCAAACGAGTCTTGTTGCTTATTACACTAAAATGAGAAACAAATAACTATTAATTCCAAAGTCAATAAATTTAAATATTATTGACTGTATGAATTAATTTGCTAACCTTAGGGTATATGAAATGCAATGACTTTGATGATCTGGCTCTTCCACTTAATATATTAGCTCCAGACACGATTCTAATTAATTGAAATAAAAATAAATGTTAGCCAATATATATAATTACAGTGTTAAAACATAATGAAAAAATTTAGTTACCCATGTAATTGGCTTTTAATTTCCTGGCTTGGTTTTCGATGAAGTGAACAAAACCACACCACGGTATATTCCTTAGGAATGATTACCATTAACTGCCAATGAGACCTACATTGTATGACAAACAAATCAGTTAAAAAATTACCATGATTAAAAAATCAATTAAAAAACTAACCCGTCAATGTATGGAGCCATGTATATATGTCTTCTTGAGTCACTCATCCATGTTTGCATATATTGTTGGATCTGGACCTGAGTGTTTCCTGATTTTTGGATGGATTGAGGCTCAATAAATCCATATACTTCTGCTTGTGCTTGCTCCACACTCAATTTGTCCATGTACCTAACACAAATAATTATTATAAGTTAAATGTAATTATTGTAAATTTAGACTCATAAAAGAAAATATGACTTACATGGCCCACAACTGTATGATAGATATATTTAACATGGAGGTTCCCCCAACAATCTCTAATGCATCAGGCAGAGATATGTATAGTGGAACATCAGAGCTATCAACTCCAAAAACTCTAATGTCCCACTGCAATTGAATTGGTTGCTTCTTTAATCGTGGTAATTTGATTAGAAGCTTAGATATGGGATCATCCTCAGCTTCTGCGATATTAGCATCATGAACATGAGGTTCTCTCATGACCTCCTTACCACGATCGATAAAATCCTAAAGAAATAATGAAAATTAGTTAAACAATAATAGAATTATAAGAATCTAAAGGAGCAATAATATAATTACCTTTGCCCGTGCTGAAAGCGGCATGACCAAACATTTTGGCCAAGCTAAGAATGTGCCGGTTGCCTGCCCCACTAGTTGAACCTCTGTATTGGGCAAAGGCACTGGAGCAGCAGCATCTTGAACTTGGTCAACCACAACCCGTGTCCAGTCTGGCTGTAGAGGGACACCATGGATGGTTGAGCCACCCTCAAATACTCGGCCAATAGCCACTAACCGTGGGGGGTCATCCTCAACATATAACTCGCACTGGTTTGGTACATCAGTGTGAGCATGTTCCCCTGAGAAATTTGGAGCAGCACAACTCCCTTTAGTGCTGACTCGAACACCATCATGAGCAACTGCAGTCTGTTGCTGAGAACGAGCCAAAAGTTCAAACTTCTAGGTAGGTGAAGTGTTTGGTGAAAGGTTTGAGAGGGCACTCTAGGGTTTGGCTCACTTCAAGGTAGGTGAAGGCCACTTCTAGGGTTTTTGCTCTCAAGGTGGAGATAGGATGGGAGGTGGCCGAAAATAGCCAAGGTGACTAAGGATGATATAAAGGAAAAATGCTCTCTTTATATTCAATTTCCAAAGTATTTACATGATGCATAGCCTAGGGTATTTATAGGAGTGGGAGACATCTAGGGTTGCATTTGGAGAGTGCATGGACGAAATTCACAAGCCAAATGCACACCAAATGAAATGCAAATGAACCCTAGATGCAACTTGGTGGCCAAGGATGGAATCTTTGGGATTAGTTTGGCTACATCTAGGTGCATGATAAGACCATGCAACATTTGCCCTCCACTTGGGCCTAAGCCTTTCTAACACCAAAAATAGGTCCAAGAGCCACAAAAATATGTCTAGGTTTGGTTCCCACCCTAATCAAATACCTTAGCCCAAAAATAAAATCCTATGATCTAAAGCACCCCATAATACAAGGGTAAAATGGGAAATACAAAAGAAAATAAATCCTATGACTAAAATACCCCAAAATATAAGGGTAAAATTGGAAATACTAGTAAAATAGATACTATGTCTAAGATACCCCAAAATACAAGGGTAAAAATGGAAAATCAAAGACAAGGGCAAAAATAGGAATAAAAATAAATGTTATGCTAATAAAAGCTTAGGAGCTAAGGTCCAAAAGTGGCCTCACTCCTCCTATGGGTTTTCAACACTAACCCATTCCTTTTGCTTCCTTCAATACATCACCTCTTGGACTTCTTGGCCTTAGTGTTATTCCATCAAAATACAAGGAAATATGCTTACACATTCTGTTTTAAGTTCATTATATATCCAATTAGGAATTCGTCCGCTTAGAGAATTGTTAGTCAGAAAGTTGCATCCATCATGGACATATGTCTCATTATATCACTGAGGAAAATTAATTAAGAAAAAGTAACCAGCATTCTTGAGATCAAATTATTAGTAGGAAGTAGAATAAAAATGTTCACTTACAAGTAATTCAATTTTTCCAAGTCTTGAAATGAATTTGGGATCGGACCAGTCAGCCTGTTGGAGCTCAAATCTCTGAAAGGATAAAAGAGATGATTACTATGATGAAGTAATAGCACGTGCCATAGGAAAATTCTAACAATACAATTACAATGTAAGGAGAGGTAATTTCAAGTTTCCAATAATTCTTAAAACTTAAGCTTTTGCAGCTTTATCCTTTAGCAAAACTTGATTGAAAATTGCATTCCTAAAATGCAGACAAAATGTAATAATTTGGAATTTCTTAAAAGGAGAAATTACTCACAATTCTGTCAAACTTGTCAAGTCGGATATGATAGAAGGAATTGGGCCTTCCAAGGATGTGCCCCGCAAATCCCTACCAAAAGAATATTTTCTCAGATAATACAAAGCAAGTTAAGCATGATATGATAGTATAATATTATTTCATTCTTCAACATAGAAGATTTCATGGATGAATCAAGATTGGGACTCACAATCTATCAAGTTTGGTCCAATTCCCAATAAAACTAGGTATCTTCCCAGATAAACTGCTCCCATCTATCCTATTGCAGAAAATGTTGTGTTATTTCACAATTCAACAAAGACATAAAATAAGGAAAAGAAATTGTATCACATCATGTCACTCACAACTAAGCGAGATTCTTTAGTTTTCCATATGCTTCTGGTATTGTCCCTATGAAATTATTTGAAGAAAGAAGCCTGCAAATTCATTTAGATAAAAAAAGTGAAAAAAAAGAGGAGTTAGGCATGCATGAGCAAACAGTATGAAATATTGAAATTGTAGATAATTTGTGCATCAAAGAGACAAATTAATGATTGAAATTGATAATCTACACCAAATGAAAATAAAAAAGATTAGTGCCTAAAAAAGATCAATCATTCAGAGAAGCAATTAAAAAATTAAAAAATAAAAATAAAATAGAGGGATATTGAGATTAAGATGTATCATCAGCACCGCGAGGAGGAAATTTCTGAAGATTTAAATCTAAAAAGCAAGCCAATCTACAACACAAAAATTCATATCACAGAAGGAGAATTGGGATTAGGGTTTCACCTTTGTGATCAAGTTTATGACAGCACTTCTTGAACATCATATTGCCCTTTTCGAATTTACACATAAAAACCTTATAAAGGATGATAGAATAATACAGATGAAATTGCTCATACTTATCAATGCAATCTTCCTCAAGTGTCATCTATAACAAAGCCCACTCCATCCCCTTCGTCCTCGCGCTCTTCCTCTTCCTCGCATAGATCCCCCTTCGAGTGCAGCGCGTCACCCACTGCTCTATTTGCTTGCAATGCGTTTACCTATCTTGCTCTTTCTCATAGCTCATCTTGCTTTTGAGAACTGATTCGAAAACACATTATCTCCCTGGAACTACAGGAGCAGCTCTACTTATGAACGTTCTACCTCGCGTGGGAACTGAACCCACTGCCCTTGTTCCACTACACGACGATGTCTCCTGCCTCTCGGCTTTCCAGCCGCCTCTTTCATCCGTCTTTCAGGAATGCCTTCGAAACATTTGGAAGAAATGCTGCTTTAGATCCCGCCCAGATCAAGGGAGGTCTATTTTTTTCTCTTTCTAAAAGAGCCAAAGTTTACGGATGGATGGGTGCTCTGCTCTGGTTGTGTGCCTGTGTGAATAGACCAACGTCTCTCCAGCTTCAGCAAGCTTTTAATTTTATAAAAATAATATAAAAAAATGGTTGCCACTTGTGACATAATAAAAAGGTAAAATAGGTATTTAAAAATTGTGGCAGTTTTAACCCGTCGAAAATATCATTCCTTATAATATTTTGTGGCAGTTTTTTGAAACGGCCAGAAAAAAAAAAACCCATAATTTTTTATAGTGTACATTGACAATTTGTTGGTAGAAGAACATTGAGTTGTATTGAGTTTTGCCTACACCAAACAAAAGTGGGTATAGATTTTTGAATTATACCTACATTAAACATTTGTAGGTAAATTTTTTTTTAGTTTTACCTACACTAATTCAAGTTTATAGGTAAAAGTGTCTGTAGGCATAGGTTATTTTTTTTGTAGTGTATGTATCAAGTAAATCATACTAAAAACACAAAACACACACACACACACGTATGTATGTATCAAGTAAACCATACTAAAACCACAAAACACACACACAGAGTAAACCATACTAAAAACACAAAACACACACACACACATGTATGTATCAAGTAAACCATACTAAAAACACAAAAAGTAAACCATACTAAAAACACAAAACACACACACACACACACGCGTATGTATGTATCAAGTAAACCATACTAAAAACACAAAACACACACACACACATGTATGTATGTATCAAGTAAACCATACTAAAAACACAAAACACACACACACACACACACACACACACACACACACATATATATATATATATATATATATATATATGTATGTATGTATCAAGTAAACCATACTAAAAATACAACTCTTGGGTCGATCAAGCATCTCTATAGACAAATGTTGTATCAAATACAATATAAGATCATTGCAATCAAACAACATGGAAGAGAAAGGGTGAACTTGTTAAAGAAAATAACATAATATCATATAAGAAAGTAACAACTTTAGCAACATAAACAACTTAAAACAACATGTTAGCTTTTCAACTTAAAAACATAACCATAACTTCAACATCATTAATAACTTAACAATTGACAATAATCAACTGAACAACTCATGAGCAATTAACAAATGAACAACTGAAAATCATCAAGGCAATTGAATAAACAATTGATATTCAAAGGAGCAATGGATAAACAATTGATAAACAAGTGAACAACTTCAAACACAACTAAGCTACTTAAACAATTGATGTGTCATCACACATATCAACTTATGGAGATTTCTTACAATTAGGGTGAGCAATCTAATAAGTAACTTGATCCTACTGAACTACAATGGTTGGTGTAAAAACCACAAACAAAAGCTAGCATGGTGACCATAATTGGTTTCACAGGTTTCGCCACTCAAAATAATAAAAAAAAGTCTAGTACGACTATTAAGAATAAAATAGCTTAGATGTGAGTCTATCACGATCTTAGCATACATAACTAAACCTATGTGGAATTAGTTTGCAAACTAGCATTCAAATATTGCACACCTTTCTAGTACTTAGTTAGGAATTTTCACCCTTGACCTTTACCTTACTCAATGACCAATTATGACAAGTATGGTTTGACCTCCACTATTTCAACTGAATAACCTAGAGGAGACAACTTAAAAAAAACTTTTCAATCAAGAGGCAATTTACTCACTAAAGATTTTTCAACTTTGGTCTTTTTGAGCACAATAATTGATATCTGCACACAATGGAATATTTAAATATTTTAAAACAAATTTTCTCTCCTCTAATTTTTATGCAACTTCAACTTTAAAATATGCATCACATATCTAACACACTTGACATCATACAATTTACCTCATACAATTTAAAAGAATAAACAATTTACTTCATCAACTCCAAACAATAAATAACTTTCCATATAATTAACTTAAATCATCATCATACATTATCTTATGTTAATATTTAATGAACTAAATTCAATTTATCATTATACATCACGTAAACAATCAACTCAGCATGGTATATTAAGAACATTACAAGTTTTTAATGAGAAACAAGCACTTCAAGCATTGATGAACTCGCTTTGAGCAAATAGAATTTGCTTTAAGCACCCTAAAGCTCGCTCTAAGCGAGGTTAGACAGAGAGAATCCCTATAAGGGATGATCAGCTCGCTTAAGCGTGTGCCGTCTTGCTCTAATTGAATGAAATTTGCTTCAAGCACCCCATTGAGGGCTCCAAACAAATCAAGTCAAAGACATCCCATGAAATGGTTGCACTAGCTCGCTTAAGAGAGTGAGTTCTCACTTCGAGCCTCCTAAATTTTCTTCAAGAGCTCCACTGAGCACTCTAAGTGAGCTAAGTCAAAGATTACCCTTGAAATGGTTGCACTCGCTCACTTTGAGTGATGCCATGGACGTTCTAAGCGAACAAAGCCAAAAAAAAATATGTATGATCAAGAAAATTTTAGCATCTTAAGGAAACAACTCAAATCCTCTCATCCAAAACCACAAATCAATCATACAAATCAAAATCCACCACATACCAGCATCATACAACTCATAAATTGAAGAAAATGCATCATGCAACAATAATGCACTACAAGATCATCAATTCCTTTATCCTTCACCAAGAACACCAAGAACAAGAATAGCCAAAATTTATAATCTTCAATTCCAACTTAAATGCTTACCAAAGCATGAATCAATAAAGTAAAACCAACACTCACAATTTAGAAGATTAAACAACAAGTTTATGTTACCTTGAGTCACTCAAAAATGGGAAGGAAAAAGAAGAACAAGGATCCCTAGAAGTTCGTTGTATGACAACCTCAACCTTGATACTCAGCTCATAAGCTTTGAATCAACAATCAACACCACCACTTGTTGAGTGTCTTTTATTCTTCATTTGTACTCAACTTTTGGTACTCTTTTTGGTAATTGTAGATATTTATATATGTTATTTTACCCCCTAAATTGGAAGAATCAAGTTATACTAAAAGGGTAGAAGAGTAGTGTAGACCCCTAAAATTGTCCGGGTCGGAAATAAAGCTTGAAGACTCTCGAAGACTGAAGGAAGATCAGCCAGAAGGACTCCTGGAAGGCCCTAGGAGGGTTCTCTGTAGGTCTAGAGGTCTTAGAATAGCTCAAAATAAGGAAGTGGAGGGAATGAAGCCCAATACGGCCGTACTGAACTTAATACGGCCGTATTGAAGCTTCAATACGGCCGCAGTGAACTCAATACGGCGTATTGAAGTTTCTGAAACTTCAATACGGCCGTACTGAAATCAATACGGCCGTATTGAAGCTTCAATACAGCCGTATTGAACTCAATACGGTCGTATTGAAATTTCTGAATTTCAATACGGTCGTATTGAACTCAATACAGCCGTATTGAAGTTCAAAAATTTCAATACGGCCGTATTACTTCTGTAGGCCGTATTGCGCCTATTCCCTATAAATATGACGTCAATTGGACGTCATTCCACACTTTTTCAGATAGTTTCAACCCTCTCCTTGAGTATTCTGGGGTTTTTGAGCAGTGTTCTGCCCTAGAAATCACTTGGAGAGTTGATCCGACAAAGTTCTTGAGCCCCGAGCCATTTTGCTTGAGGATCGAACCTAGTCGAAGGAAAATCCTCCGGATTTCCATAGTTAAAAGTTTTTTAGGAAGGAGCGAGCGAGCTTGTAGAGCGAGGGAACGCCAAAAAGCTTCCCAGTTTCACTCAATATATAAAAGCACGCTTCAAGAGGTTTCTTCTTAAATCCTTCCTTTTACTGCTTTCTGTGTGCATATTTAAACTGTCATCATGTAGATAGTTAATTTATAATTGCTTAGAATAAATAGGGGTAATTTAGTAATTTTACGCTGTTATTTTAGAAAATAATCTGTCATAGGGAACCCAAAAGGGGCGCTGTGGGGTGCTAACACCTTCCCCACGCGTAACCGACTCCCTTACCCAACTCTGGTTGTAATGGCCAAAGTTGATTTGTAAAATCAATTGCCTTATCCCTTTTTCCAATGTTTTGAGTAAAACATTGGTGGCGACTCCACGAACCCCTCCTTTTGCGAAAACCACTAATCCATGGAGGGTCCCGCTTGGGATTAATATGGATTGGTGAATCATTTAATAAAATTGCTCGTTTGACAAGGTCTCAGTTTGAGAATACGTCATTCTAGCAATCCATATTTTTAAACAATTAAACGAGTCCAACCATCCTTCGCGAACGCCGAAAGCCCGTTTCGGGCCGGTGGCGACAGATGGCGACTCCACTGGGGAAGCCTCGAGAGTCAGTCCCATTTAGTGACAGATTATTTTTAACAAATAATAGTTAAAATTACTTCATTACCCCTTGCTTGTATGATAACATGCTTTATATATTTGGCTTTAAATAACTGTTGTTTGTTTAAATTTCCGCAATTGTTTGAAATAAAAATTGCACACAAACCTTTGCACACAACAGTTCCCTCTATACCCGGGGGCATGAGTGGTAATCCATAGGGAGTGGATGTTAGTACGGCCGGTTGAATGGGTCTATAGGAGCCTACGAGACCGTTGTCGGAAAAAACATCACTCAAGGTGATAACCATGAACTTGAGTCCGACAGTGCGTTGGAGCTTTCCATCGACTTACGACGAGAGGAATTGGGTCCCTATAATGGGGGCACCTTGGGGGCCTTTGACCAAGTGAGAACAGTTAGATCCTCCTTGAATATGCACTTTTCTGCAGGATACCCCCACCTCGTGATTCGCTCGTGACTGTTCGTGGGTGAGTGAATTGTTTGTGCATTGTTTATGTGAAATTATTTGAGCATACATTGCATTTCTTTAAACATACAACATTCCTATTCTTTTAAAATAAAAATAAATAGGAATAAGGATCTTCCATTGCATGGTGTTAACATCTACCTTCATCACATTCATATAGGTAGTTTCCCTTTTCACCCAAAAAATACAAAAAATATATATAAAATAAAAAATACCCAAAAAAAAAAGAAAAAAAGGGTCATTTATCCAAACCAAGCAATATCATGCATCATCTTAGGGACATCTTAAAAACATGATAAATGCTTAGTTGAATAAACACTATGCATGCATATTCACCACCATCATCTCATATCATGCATATAGATCATGGAGGAATCTAGGAGTCATACATCTCTCCTAGTAATCCATTAATAAACATTAATAAAAAGAAAGGATTAGTCGATGCGTATGTTCAAAGAATGGATCGCACGCCGTTCGTTATCAAGTGTAAAGCCAACAACCGTGCCAATCGAGCGCACATCAACTCCGTTGTTGGTAATCAAGACGAATAAAGGGGAAGGTCCGACACCATTAAGGATCACAGTCCCAAGGCCTTTCCCTTACAAATCAAATAAGGCTGTGCCGTGGATATACGACATCCACTCTTCTGCCGACAGCGATATCTCCAACATCGCTGGACTTGGGGGCATGACTAGGAGTGGCAGGATCTACACTCCCGAAGATCTTCATGACAAAGCTCCCAAGAATAAAGGGAAAGAAAAAGAAGAAAAAACCGAGGAAAATAAGGAATCCGAGGAGGAGACAGACAAACTGTTAAAATATATCCGACAGAGCGAGTACTCCATCATGGATCAACTTCATAAGACGCCAGCAAAGATTACTCTGTTGTCGTTGATCCTATGCTCCGAACCGCATCGGCAAGCTCTGTTGAAAGTCTTGAACGAGGCATACGTGTCGCACACTATCTCCCAAGACAAGTTTGAGGGGATTGTTAGTCACATCACGGCTAATGATCACCTCACCTTCATCGATGAAGAAATCCCCACCGAGGGATCAAACCACAACAAGCCCTTGCACATCTCTATAAAGTGCAAGGAGTATCACATCGCTAAAAGTCTTGGTAGATAATGGATCTTCCTTGAACGTAATGCCAAAAAGAACGCTCAAGCAATTGGCAATCAAGGGAATCCAAATGCGCCCGAGCAACATGATCGTCCGAGCTTTCGACGGTTCTAAAAGAGAAGTGGTGGGAGAGATCAATCTTCCAATCCAAATTGGACCCACTATCTTCAACGTCGAATTTCAAGTGATGGACATTACTCCAACATACAGCTGTCTCCTTGGCCGACCTTGGATTCATGATGCAAAAGCTATTCCTTCTACGCTCCACCAGAAAGTCAAGTTCATAGTGGGTGACAAACTGGTGACTGTACAAGCTGAAGATGACATACTCATCAGCAAGCCATCCAACATACCTTATGTGGATGCAGCAGAGGAAGCTTTAGAAACCGCCTTCCAAGCATTGGAAATTGCCAATGTTGAAACGTTTCCCCAAGAAATGAAGAAGGTAGCTCCATACTTGCCAGAACAAGGATTGGGCAAGTACTCCCAAGGAATCCCGGAAGGACAATCCGGGGAAACAAGGGTTAGGATACAACCCTCTTAAAGATCAAAGAACGAAGAGGAATCAAGATCCTTCTCGACGTTCTTTAAGCCAGATCTTTAGGAAGGCTGGTTCACAAACGTCAAGGCCAGCTGTCGTCATCAAGTGTCCTTTTCCTTCTAATAGGGATGTATAGACTCAGTGACTATTAGAGATCACTCCTCGGGGACAGCCCGACCCCCGAGCCTCGATAGGGCACATGTTTCCGCTGCGATTATAATAAAATCATTCTTCATTAATTTCTTATTGCTTCTTTTCTTGCTTCCAATAAAATTCTAAACCACATTATTTAACCCTGTTTGAATGAACATAAGTGAGGTTAAAATCGTCTTAATAATCAATAAACCCGCATCATTTTTATGTGGAAGTGTGCATGACAGCTTGGAGCACCTTTTCTTGGCATCAATAAGTGCCATCATGGATAAAAGAAATCCTAAAGATAATAAGCTCGGCAGGAAACCCAAAAAGGGGACTGCGCAAAAATAAGAGCAAAAGACCCGCTAGGAATCCCACAAAAGGGTGACCTAGGCAAAAGTTAGGGTTACAAAAATGAACAAAAAACAAAGGTCCGCTAAAACGCCACAAAAGGGGGTTTTAGGCAAAAATAAGGACAAACAGAAAAACAAAATAAATCCATGATGGTACCATCAAATGAATTCAACAAGGGGCTCAAGAAAAGCTATCCAAGTTGTCAAAGCACAATCATTAATAACAAAGATGTGCTTAACTTCATAAGTGTTTAATCAAACAAGCCTAAACACAATAAGCCTACCAATGGCCAGCCATTCTTACAAAATCCATTTTTCAAAAATAAAATAATCCCCTCTAAAACACAAACTTTTGAAAATATATATCCTTTCCTTCTTTTCTCTCTTGTCCCAACGATTTTTGAATAATCTAGTGGAAACATGGAGATATAGTGGTCAATAGGAGGGTTGACACATCTTCTAAAGAAAGGGAAGAATCATTTGGTTGATGACACCAAAATCAAATATGCATCATTCCTCGGTAACAGAAATCGGCAGAGCACAGTCCGTCTGGAGGAATGGCAAAATCCAAACACAAAAACGCATCGGTTAATTCTTTTGAAAAAAGAATCAAATAGAATTAGGTGCATCATACTGCATACATGCATACAGATGATAGGTGTACTGGAAGATCACTTATTCTCTGTTTATTGAAAAAACAAAAAATATATAAACTTCAGAAAAACAATACGCCCGTATCGTGTTCAGTATGCCCGTACCAAAATTAGGGTTATGAACAAATTTTCAATTCAATACGGGCATACTGAAATGAATAACGGCCGTATTGGCAATAACAGAAATCCTCCCTCACATCAATGACAAAATTCCTCCAAGAAGAAGAGGATAGGGGAAGCCATTCATTTTTTCCAAAAAATAAAATAAATTAAACTTGCATTTTGTGCATCGCGCACAATTAATTGCACATTCAAAGACCTCATCATGAGGCAATTGCATAAAATAGAAAAAATAGAAAAATTGCTTGTGTATGACAGCAGCAAACAAAATGCAAAGATTCAGAAAATCAACAGCGTCATACAGAATAACTGAGCCTGGAGAGGCTTGCCGAAAAAATACTCTCAGAATAACTGAGCCTGGAGAGGCTTGCCGAAAGAATACTCTCAGAATAACTGAGCCTGGAGAGGCTTGCCGAAACAATACTCCCACAGAATAACTGAGCCTGGAGAGGCTTGTCGAAATAATACTCTTTCAGAATAACTGAGCCTGGAGAGGCTTGCCGAAAGAATACTCTCAGAATAACTGAGCCTGGAGAGGCTCGCCGAAATAATACTCCCTCGTCATACAGAATAATTGAGCCTGGAGAGGCTTGTCGAAATAATACTCCTTCAGAATAATTGAGCCTGGAGAGGCTTGCCGAAATAATACTCCTACAAAATAACTGAGCCTGGAGAGGCTCGCCGAAATAATACTCTCTCATAATAACTGAATTTAATTTCTTTAGCACTTTTAATTTCTGTACAGCAAAAGCCAAAAACATAAAAAAAGGGGCAAAATACAGAAAAAGCCAAATCAGAAGAAAAGGCAAAATACAGAAAAAGCCGAAAATGAAAAAAGGCAAGGATATAGAAAATCCAACAAACAGTTTGTACAGAATAACTAAGCTTGGAGAGGCTTACCAA
The DNA here is from genome assembly GCF_000230855.2 of Cajanus cajan. Classification (NCBI taxonomy): domain Eukaryota; kingdom Viridiplantae; phylum Streptophyta; class Magnoliopsida; order Fabales; family Fabaceae; genus Cajanus; species Cajanus cajan. Next base: position 13,459,077 of record NC_138517.1, on the reverse strand, counting down.
AATAAAACTCCACATCCTCCACAGTATGCAGAATAACTGAGCCTGGAGAGGCTCGCAGAAATAATACTCCCCAGAGGGAACCTCAGCTCAAGCTCACGGGAAAATCCCCAGCGAGAGCTATCAAAGCAAGATCGACGCAATCCCCAATGGAAGTGCGATCATCCAAACAGTATATACAAGTCAAAAGACTTAACACTTCCTCAGTGGAAGATAGCTCTCCGACTCAAAGCGCTGAGCGAGGCTAAGCCTGTAGAGGCTTCCTAAATAATACTCTGGGATACAATAAGATCCCCAAATCCCCAATCGCCTACTCAAGAGGCATCCCTGCAAAAAGGAGAAGAAAATAAAAAATATCAATAATTATTCCCCAAGCTGAATTTGGCTTTTCAGCCAATCATTGAACATCAAGATGATATGCCTAACAGAAGAGGCTAATCAAAATCAACGACAAAATCCCCCAGCGGGTAACAGCCTACACAGAGGCATTCCTTCAAAGAAGAGAAAAATCGGAAAAATCAACAACAATTCCCCAAGCGGAATTTGGCTTTTCAGCCAATCATTGAACGTCAAGCTGATACGCCTAACAGAAGAGGCCAATCACAACTAATGACAAAATCCCCTAGCGGATAACAGCCTACACAGAGGCAACGAAATCAGAAAACTCAAAAGAGATACCCGAATAAGGACAACCGGGATACTCCACCCACGTCAAAAGGACGTCAGCCAAACATAAGGCATCGCTCAACTCAGAGAGAGAGCATCTGTGTCTACACCCCAAGGAGTCAAAAATTCCCCATGGGTACCAACAATGCAATGCAAGTTGGGGCACAAGAACCTATGAATGACTGCACATCCCCTAGATGGATCCCTGCGTTATCCAGCCCTCAGCGGCACAAAATCAGAAAAACCGTCGAAGCAGCATCGTGGACTGTGGAGACAAAAATCATATCAAATCATTGCCGAAGTGATCAGAAGACACGGAAGCAGGCCTGGAGAGACAATACTCAACTGCTGAATGTTAAGAGGCAGGACCTGGAGAGGGTAAACTCAACTGCTGAATGTTAAGAGGCAGGACCTGGAAAGGGTAAACTCACACTGCTGAATGTTAAGAGGCAGGACCTGGAGAGGGTAAACTCACACTGCTGAATGTTAAGAGGCAGGACCTGGAGAGGGTAAACTCACACTGCTGAATGTTAAGAGGCAGGACCTGGAGAGGGTAAACTCAACTGCTGAATGTTAAGAGGCAGGACCTGGAGAGGGTAAACTCACACTGCTGAATGTTAAGAGGCAGGACCTGGAGAGGGTAAAACTCACACTGCTGAATGTTAAGAGGCAGGACCTGGAGAGGGTAAACTCACACTGCTGAATGTTAAGAGGCAGGACCTGGAGAGGGTAAACTCACGCTGCTGAATGTTAAGAGGCAGGACCTGGAGAGGGTAAACTCACACTGCTAAATGTTAAGAGGCAGGACCTGGAGAGGGTAAACTCACACTGCTGAATGTTAAGAGGCAGGACCTGGAGAGGGTAAACTCACACTGCTGAATGTTAAGAGGCAGGACCTGGAGAGGGTAAACTCACACTGCTGAATGTTAAGAGGCAGGACCTGAAGAGGGTAAACTTAGCTACCGAGGTTGTCAGGAGCGCCGAGGTATGCAACAACCTGGAGAGGTTACTCAACAATTTTCCACCGGAAGACGCTACAAGTCAGAAGGTCGGCGCATCACCCGGACAATTGGGTCAACTCCTTTACTTGTCAGCCGGTACACCAAAAGACCGTTTGACTAAGTAAAGGGGGGGCAGCTGTAGACCCCTAAAATTGTCCGGGTCGGAAATAAAGCTTGAAGACTCTCGAAGACTGAAGGAAGATCAGCCAGAAGGACTCCTGGAAGGCCCTAGGAGGGTTCTCTGTAGGTCTAGAGGTCTTAGAATAGCTCAAAATAAGGAAGTGGAGGGAATGAAGCCCAATACGGCCGTACTGAACTTAATACGGCCGTATTGAAGCTTCAATACGGCCGCAGTGAACTCAATACGGCGTATTGAAGTTTCTGAAACTTCAATACGGCCGTACTGAAATCAATACGGCCGTATTGAAGCTTCAATACAGCCGTATTGAACTCAATACGGTCGTATTGAAATTTCTGAATTTCAATACGGCCGTATTGAACTCAATACGGCCGTATTGAAGTTCAAAAATTTCAATACGGCCGTATTACTTCTGTAGGCCGTATTGCGCCTATTCCCTATAAATATGACGTCAATTGGACGTCATTCCACACTTTTTCAGATAGTTTCAACCCTCTCCTTGAGTATTCTGGGGTTTTTGAGCAGTGTTCTGCCCTAGAAATCACTTGGAGAGTTGATCCGACAAAGTTCTTGAGCCCCGAGCCATTTTGCTTGAGGATCGAACCTAGTCGAAGGAAAATCCTCCGGATTTCCATAGTTAAAAGTTTTTTAGGAAGGAGCGAGCGAGCTTGTAGAGCGAGGGAACGCCAAAAAGCTTCCCAGTTTCACTCAATATATAAAAGCACGCTTCAAGAGGTTTCTTCTTAAATCCTTCCTTTTACTGCTTTCTGTGTGCATATTTAAACTGTCATCATGTAGATAGTTAATTTATAATTGCTTAGAATAAATAGGGGTAATTTAGTAATTTTACGCTGTTATTTTAGAAAATAATCTGTCATAGGGAACCCGAAAGGGGCGCTGTGGGGTGCTAACACCTTCCCCACGCGTAACCGACTCCCTTACCCAACTCTGGTTGTAATGGCCAAAGTTGATTTGTAAAATCAATTGCCTTATCCCTTTTTCCAATGTTTTGAGTAAAACATTGGTGGCGACTCCACGAACCCCTCCTTTTGCGAAAACCACTAATCCATGGAGGGTCCCGCTTGGGATTAATATGGATTGGTGAATCATTTAATAAAATTGCTCGTTTGACAAGGTCTCAGTTTGAGAATACGTCATTCTAGCAATCCATATTTTTAAACAATTAAACGAGTCCAACCATCCTTCGCGAACGCCGAAAGCCCGTTTCGGGCCGGTGGCGACAAGTAGTAGCAAAATCTTAATGAATTTCCTCCATTTATGTAGAAAATTTGAGTAGTCAGAGATCCACAGCCATAGTTGTGGATCTAGAGCTCGAGCTGTGGAAATCTGGGAAGGAATTAGGAGGTCAGAAAGTTGCAGCTATAGCTATGGTTCTGCAGCTATAGCTGTGGAAATCTGGAATGCACATTTTTGGTTCTAAAGACTTGGAGCTAAAGCTGTAGGTTCACAGCTAGAGCGTTGAGGTTTTGGAGATTAAGAATAATCACAGAGATTCACAGCCATACCTGTGGTTTCACAGTTACAATGTTGGGAGTTTCTTAATCATGAAGGAGTTGCCACAGCCATGGCTGTGGATCTACAGCTGCAGCAACATGAGTTGCTTCACCTTGAAGGACTCTCCACAGCCATAGTTGTGGTTCTACAGCTACAACGTTGGAGTTAAAATTTGGAAATTTCCCCTGTTTTGAGGCTGATATAAAAGGAAAAGGAGGGAACTTTTTAGGGCATCACGAAACACAAAGATAAAAACAGGATTGGGAGCACGAAGAGGAGAAAACAGGGCAAGAGTGAAGATTGGGAAGTTGGATCATTTGGGAACGAAGATCAACCCCTTCTCTTCATCTTTTAATTTGTGATTTCTTCTTCTACTCCTTTGATCTTGTAATGGCCATGTGTGGCTAAATCTTTTGAGGATTGGTCCTGGTGTAACTACTAACTCTTCTATTTCTTAAATTTATATATGCATTTCATTCTTATTACTTGTGCTTGATTCTACTTTTAATGCTTATACCAGCTTGATCACCCGTTAAATGAATATTTGGTTTTTGAATCCTGTTGGAAAACGTTTTTGAGAACCCGAACTGAATCTTGCACCTAATCATTTCTTGTTCTAGGGATAGACTTGATATGGTTAGTCACCTTTGTTCAAGTCATTGTTCTTAATACAAGGTGTTAGTCTCAAAACATAGAGGAATCATGTTTTAAGATTAATTACTTTAGGATTCAATTTTGAGGGATCTTGTTGAATTACTAAATGAACGTAGAAGTCATGAAGATGAAATCATATTTATTTTAAGGAAATTTAAGAGTTAGCAAGTGCTCCTGGGTCCAATCCTTGTATTATATAATTGTTCTTATAATTTTTACATTACCATTTTAATTTTGTTTCACATTAGCTCACTTCCAATCATATCAACATCTCTTTATTAATCATTGGAGTAAGAATTACTAAACTCTCAAATCCCCGAGGACGATACTTAAATACTACATCGAAATTTAGTCCGCTTGCCAAGTGGAGTGTTTGCAAAAACCTCATCACCACTCAACTATAAGGAAGGATTTGGTCACTCCTATAGAATCAGAAGAAGAAACGAACTTGTTTGGCTCTAGATCCTATCTCTCTAAACTTTTCTTTAGATTTTTTAGGATATGAACTTATGAAGTTCAAGTCTTAAGAAAAACCTTAAATATATTCTCCTAAACTTGGTCAACTTGACATCAACTTAAATCAACCTAAAACAACTTAACTATCAATGATCTCTTGACCCTTAGAATTCTAAAACAACAACTATATTACAACATAACATCATTTAAAACAACACATAGCATATATTTAAATAATAAAACATGCAATGTTATAGTTTTTAATGAATTCAAAATATAATTTATTTCGGATGAACACTAATATCTTTTTTTGTACATAAAATTGGTAGAATGAGAAGGCATTATCAATACTACCGGACAACACGCCAATGGCATGTTAGAGCTACCAGTATAGGTCCACCTAGAAAGTTGTTGCACAAGTCCGAACTACAAGCAGTTCCACCTATTATAGCTACTCAACTAGTTTCTAGACATTAAGGGATCCTTGTGAGAAAGGTTGCACACCAAACAATAAATGTGACATTAATTGTAAGAGTGTGTAATCCGTGTCATTTCCATTAGCAAGGATGTCAATAAATACATGATTGTACATGATTGTTATGCTACAAGTTAGGCAAGAATCAAGCTACCTGTTTAGCTAATTACAAGGAATTATGATTGACTTTCCTATACACAATAACTAACACAATAACTAATTGATATGCCAAAGGAATATGCTGATTATATTCTAATACACCCCCGCAGTCGAAGCTGGAGGTTCTCGGATGCTTAGACTGTCACGAAAATCATTGAATAGAACGCGCGGAAGACCTTTCGTGAAGATATCGGCAATTTGGTAGCGAGACGGGACATGGAGTACACGCACTTCGCCACGAGCCACTTTCTCACGAACAAAATGAATATCCATTTCAATGTGTTTAGTGCGTTGATGTTGAACTGGATTACCTGATAAGTAAATTGCACTAACATTGTCGCAGTAAACCAGAGTAGCCTTGTGAAGGGGACAGTGTAACTCGAGGAGTAGGTTTCGAAGCCAGCAGGAATCAGACACAACATTAGCTACTCCTCTATATTCTGCTTCAGCGCTACTACGCGAGAGAGTAGGTTGTCGCTTGGAGGACCAAGAGATCAGATTATCCCCAAGAAAAACGCAGTACCCAGAAGTTGACCGACGAGTGTCTGGACACCCACCCCAGTCAGCGTCTGTATAAGAAATAAGTCGATCAATGGAGGAGTTGTGCAAATGCAATCCATGAGAAAGAGTGCCTTGAAGGTAGCGTAATATACGCTTGAGAGCACTCATATGCTCATTAGTGGGAGCATGCATGTGTAGGCAAATTTGTTGGACGGCATAAGAGATGTCAGGCCGAGTGAAAGTAAGATACTGAAGGGCACCTGCAAGGCTGCGGTACTTAGTCGGATCAGCAAAAGCAGTAGCACTATTAGCACTGAGTTTGGGCTTGGTGTCCACAGGAGTAGGACATGTGCTGCAGTTAGACATGCCAGCACGTTCAATAATTGTCTTAGCATATTGTGTTTGAGATAAGAATAAACCATGTGGATGTCGAGTGACAGAAATGCCTAAGAAATAACTCAAGGGACCTAGATCCTTCATAGCAAATTCAGAACCTAAGAGAGCCATAAAATACTTTCGAAGACGATCAGATGAAGCTGTAAGTATAATGTCATCCACATATAACAACAAATAAGCTATATCAGACTTATTCCTGTAGATGAAAAGTGAGGTATCTGACTTACTGTTGGTGAAACCAATTGTAGCAACATATGCAGCAAAACGTTGGTACCAAGCCCGAGGAGCCTGTTTTAAACCATACAAAGATTTCTGTAAAAGGCAGACATGATCGGGATACTCTTTGTTACGGAAACCCATTGGCTGATGCATATAGACGGTTTCATTGAGATGACCATGCAAGAAAGCATTCTTGACATCCATTTGGTGAATGGGCCAAGATTTTGACAAAGCAATGCTGAGAACAGTTCGAATGGTTGCTGGTTTCACCACTGGGCTAAATGTCTCATCACAATCGACTCCCTGTTGCTGTGTATTGCCATTACCTACAAGTCGAGCCTTATACCGCTCAAAAGAACCATCAGCATTATGTTTATGACGAAAAATCCACATAGACCGGATAACATTCACATTTGGTGGCCGAGGCACTAGTACCCAAGTCTTATTATCAATTAAAGCATTAAATTCATCTAACATTGCATTTTTCCAATGTTGATCATGTAGCGCACTAACCGGAGTTTTTGGTATGGGGGAGATATTTGGAGTGGTTGCTGTGTGAAAATTAGAGAAATATTTTGGATTTGGTTTGAAGATGCCATTTGCCGATCGGGGAGTAATGCGTTGTGATGATGAGGGGTCAGTTGATGTTGGATGAGGGATGGTAGATGGGTTTGAGAGATTAGGGGAAGTGGCAGATTGAAGTGGAATCTCTTCAATATTTCGTGAGGAGGGAGGAGAGGAATGTGTTTGAGTTGAGGAAGTTGGTTGGGAAAGTGGGCTTGGAAGATTTGAGCTAGCCAAGTTCACGCGTGAAGAAGTAGAGGGAGAGCTAGATTGGGCCGTTTGAGTGTTTTGTGGAAGTGGGTTGGGAATGGTGTTTTGTGGCTTTTGATGAATGAAATATGGAAGAGATGCATCAAAACAATCAAAATCAGTTTCTTTGGGTTTATGAACTTTGGAGAAAGGGAACTCGTTTTCAACAAAGCGCACATGACGACAAATAATGATTTTGCCACTTGATATTTCATAGCATTTTGAGCCTCGATGATTAAGTGCCGGTCCAAGGTATACACATGGTGTAGACCGTTCTTGAAGCTTATTAATGGTGGTAGAAGGAAATAAGGGAAAACACAAACAACCAAAAGTGCGTAAATCCGAATACGAAGGATTACCTTGATATAGGATTTGAGTTGGTGAAAGGTAGTTCAAGACTTTGGAGGGAAGTATGTTAAGAAGGTATGTTGCCATTGATAGAGCATGGTGCCAAAACGAGAGTGGCATAGAAGCATGATGAAGAATGGTTCGAATGATATTATTTATGGACCTTATGTGTCTTTCGGCTTTTCCATTTTGTGGAGATGTGTGTGGGCATGAAAGACGATAAAGTAAACCATTATGATCAAAGAACTGTTTGAGTGTGCCATTAACATATTCCGTCCCATTATCACATTGAAAGGTTTTGATGCTACGTTCAAATTGCGTTTTTACGAGAGCATGAAAGGAAAGAAATAAGTGAGGTACTTGTGATTTCTTGGCAATTGGAAAAGTCCATAGAAATTTGCTGTAGTCATCAAGAAAAAGAATGTAGTAACGGTGACCAGAAGTACTGGCAATAGGTGAAGTCCAAAGATCACTATGAATAATATCAAATGGCAATACAGTATATGATGAGGAATCATAAAAAAGAAGTTTGACATGTTTCCCAATAGGACAAGAAGAACAAAAGCTTTGACAAGCCTTATTACATTCAATGAATTTATTACTACGTAGAGAATTGATAATAGCATTGCCGGGATGACCTAACCGATTATGCCAAATATCACGAGACATAGTAGTGAAAACTGAAGGATTGGATAATGTGGCTTGAGATGGTGGAAAAAGAGGATATAAGTCCCCAACACTGTTACATCGCATTAGCTTTGTCCCTGTCTGTAGATCATGAACAGAAAAACCAAAAGGGTCAAACAAAATTGAAACCCAATTGTCTGTGGTAAATTTACGAACGGAGATCAAATTTTTAATGAGTTTGGGAGCATGTAATACGTTGTTGAGGAGAAAAGGGGGATGAGGAGGGGGTAAGTTAGTGCGACCATGACCAATAATAGGAATTAAATGACCACTACCAACGACAATGTTATGAGTTTTATTGCTGGAATTGAAATAAGAAGAGAGAATACCTGCGTCCGACGTCATGTGAGATGTTGCACCGGTGTCCATGTAGTAGTTTCCATCTGGTTGAGAGAATGATAAGGCATGCATGGCGGCTTCAATGTCAGTCGGTGTATATGTAGGAGTAGGAGACAATGAGGACGAAGTCATAGCATTGAAAACTTGTGGTGTGGGTCCAAGTATGCCATGCCCAGCTGAAGACTTTGGAGAAGCATAATTGGGCCGAGGCTGCCAAGGCTGGGTAGGGAATGGACATGGTGGGATAGTCCACCCTCCCCAACCAGGCTGCCATTGTGGCCAAGATTGCTGGTGCTGATGTGTCGGCCAGGCCTGCTGTTGACTGGGCCGCCCAGAAGGTTGGCTTGCATGCTGCCCCGAATTTTTATATTTTCCTTTGCCTTTGTTATGGTAACGAGGCTTAGGATTTGTGGGACTACCATTGCTGGGACGTTTGGGTGCAGAGTCATTGGAGGCAGCAAGCATGGCTGCGGTTTGGCGTTGTCCAGATCCAATTGATTCGCGAGCGAGGCGAGCTTTTATAGTTCGCTCGGCCATTTTCAACCTTGAACGACAACTATCGAATGATGGTAGTGGTTCTTGATTTTGAATAAAGTCAACGGTACCACTATAAGCCTCCGGCAGAGAACCTGTAAGACGCAGCACTAACCTCCCATTAGTTACCGGTGCATCAACGTCCGCAAGCCGATCTGCAATTGATTGAAGGTAAGTGCAATAGGCATCGATGGAGTTGTGATCTTCGAAGGTTGCATTGGTGAACTCTTCTTCGAGATGGGTTGCGCGGGAAGCCTTGTTGTCTTGAAATAGAGCTTCGAGACGTTTCCATGCTCCTTCGGCAGTGTCGTCACGTCTGAGAATGGCAAGGAGAAGGTCCGGGCTGATGGTGCCGTATATCCATTGAAGGATGGCAGCGTCAAGACGCTTCCACATGGCTGGATCTTCTGATTTCGCAGCAATGTATGCCGCGTGGACAGAGGGTTCTGTGGGTGGCACAAGATGATCGTATAGATCATGAACCCGAGTCAAGTTGGTAAACAACGCAGCCCAAGAGTGATAAAGTGCCTGCTCGTTGTCTAGAGTGACGGGTACAAGCGATTTCACATTAGAGATGGTGAGGGCGGGATGATATTTAGGTTGTTCGGCCATGGTAGTAGAAGAACAAGAGAAGGAAAGAAAGAAGGAAGGAGACGCAGAAGAAATGGAGGTTAGGAAGAACCTTAATCTGATACCATGTAAGAGTGTGTAATCCGTGTCATTTCCATTAGCAAGGATGTCAATAAATACATGATTGTACATGATTGTTATGCTACAAGTTAGGCAAGAATCAAGCTACCTGTTTAGCTAATTACAAGGAATTATGATTGACTTTCCTATACACAATAACTAACACAATAACTAATTGATATGCCAAAGGAATATGCTGATTATATTCTAATATTAATATCTAAAATCATACAAAAATAAATTATTTTATTTTTTTAGAACCACCCATACAACCTACTTTATGATGTGAATGAACTATCCCTTGTAAGCAAGGATGATTAGGTAAATGAAGGTACTATTTCTTGTTCTAGAATTCAAAATTAATATATATATATATATATATATATATATATATATATATATATATATAAAAGGAGAATTAAAATAGAAATATTAGATATCAATATTTATCAAAATACTAGTCGATGCTACACCTTTGATAGAACTTTTTAAGAGACATCATAACTAATAATTTTATGTCCATACCTTTACATATACCTCTCAATATAACACATTTATAGGTGGTGATAGAAATATACTAAAAACAATAATTAAAAATATAACGTGAGAAAGTAAGACAAACTATAAAAGTCTAAAATAATCTACATATGATTAAAATGTAGTTATCCTTTTTCTAAAAGGCATGACGATAATAATGGATACTTAAACCTAATTTTGGAATAAAAATGTCGGTGAATGCACTATTTTTGTTTTTTTTTTTTTCTGGAAGATGGAGTTCTCGCATGACAACTTTAATTTTCTCCTCCTATGCAAATAAAATTGTAAAAGGAAAGGAGACAACAAATGCACAATGATATACAGAGATGTATGCATATTAGTAGAGGAAAAGTCAAATATGAAAAACTGAAAAAAGAAAATTAGATTAAAAAAAATGAGATAGAGCCAGGCATGTAAAGTGTTCAATAACTTCACAATAAATTTATTTATTAAATATTTGTGTAAAGTTATTTAGTAGTTGAGGGATGAAAAAAATTAAATGTGTAAATTTTAATTTTCTTTTTAAATATATTAAATGAAATGTTACTTATGCCTTTAGGAAAACAATAGTTAATACATCTAGAATTTAGAAAAGAATCTTATAAAAAGAGGCAAACAAAGAAAAATGGTCTTATAAATATGGTCAAAAGTAATATTAAGAAAAATAGTTAATAATCATTTAAAAATAACATAATTAATTTTCTAAACTAAAATTTCTTAAAACTTGATATTAAAAATAAAATTGATCATTGAAAATACAATTTCTATTAAATGGAATAGTATTTTGGATATAATATTATAAAATAATTTAATTAAAATTTACTTATATTTGACTAAACAAACGTAAGTTTTATTTCTTTACTTATATTCAATACCCGATTCGATATATTAATATTAAAACTAACCAATTAATAAAAATAATTCAAAATGTATTAAGCTCTACGACATTTCTAGGAGTCAAACTCATCGATAAGTATCTCAATATTAATTAGCAATATCTTTTTCGATGTAAACAACCAAGTTGTCCCACCAAATGAGTTCTATCAGAGCAACTTTAATGGATGCTCCTTAAGCAATTCTGCCAGGGAATAGCAAAGCTTCTTTTCAAAGCATCAACGATGCATGCAAGTGATGACGTGGAGCACCATTTGCTTTAAGAAGCATCGGTGCTTGAGCCTTCAAAAACTATACATATCTATTATGTTAATTCATACATTCAAGTATTGTTTCACTGATGATTATTACTGTTAGAACTTAAATGTTCATGACAAAATTTTAATACCGTTAAAAGATTTATTACTGTTAATTAATTATATATATATAGAGAGAGAGGAGGGTACTTCAATTTTTTTACACAACTAAAACCTCTCATTTTTTCTCATTCTCATCTCACTGAATTTCTCAATTTCTTTGATTTGTTTTCATTCAATGGATCCAAATCAAAATTCATTCAATATAAATACGTGGTTTAATTTGATATCAAATTATCAACAATTCACAAATTTAAATTTTCAAAATTCTTAAATTTTATCGGACCTATAAAACAATCCTAATATAACTTACATTGCTTATTTATGAAAGGTAAGCAAGTCTCATCATTTTAAATAAAATATGATTTACTTTTGTTTATATTTTTAATTTTTTATTATGTGAATTTTCATAATGATAGTAATAAATAAGAACTTTAATAAATAAGTTATTATTAATAAAATATAATAGTTTAAGATTTTTAGTGAGATTCATTAATTAGAAAGAACTTTACAGAATTGTTACTATTATATAATTTTTTTTCTTAAAATCACTTGTATCGAAGGGAATAAAAATAAATGATGCCAACAAATAAGCCTCATTAAAAGTAACAAAGTAAATTCTTACTATTATATATGCTGAAAAAGACAATCACTAAATGAACTCTAAAAAAGACATTATCTTGTTGACTCGTTTTATCAAGCGATGGGTAAGTAAGGGAATAACTAACACCAACATACCAAAATGAATAAAAGGCTTTTAAGATGGGTTTGGACTTTGGACTATGGGTGGCAAAATTAAGTCTACCAAGATTAAGGCCTGAAATAACATTGTTAGTTTGTTGACGCGTTTTAGCCCAAAAGCTTTTAGTAGAGTAGGGTGGGTCAGCCCATCAAACATTTAATTTTTATTTTATTTTTCATTTAGGTAAAAAAAAAAAAACAAAAACAAAATATAGTGTAAGATTTCAAATTCTTGTTACATTTTGGTATGAAAACGGGGTTGTATATAGAACTCGATATATTAAGAAATAATTTTAATATTCTCTTTTTAATTTAATTTTTTTTTTTGTGAGTCAGCCCTGTCACAAACTTTGAATGGTACAAATTATATGTTTGAGCCCGTATTTCAAATCAAACTGTTTTTGATGAAGTAATGGGTAGGCTAGTTTTTTATACGTAATAAAAAATGAAAAAAATGTTTTTATTTTAAAAAATATGAACTACTAATATATAGAAGAATGGATCAAATTGCTTTTTATATTCATAGACGAGGATCGATGATCATAATTTTACGCAACTAACATGTATTTTAAAATTACGTTCTTTGTGAAGCAAATTAAGTGCCGCTAAATAACTAAGTACAAGCATTGATCAATGTTTTACGGTGTGCATATATTTCAGGTTCCTCTTCCATGGTTATAAATATTTTTACTTGCTGATGTTTCTTTAGTATCTTTTCTTAGAAGTTTTTAGTTTGGGTATCTAATCTTTCTTTGTAAAAAATAAAATAATGTATTTTGTTGCGTAACAAACTATTGATAATATAAATAAACTATTCTAAGAAAATACATTTAAAATATTTAAATAGAATTTGAAATTTACGATCCTTCTAATATAATATTCATGTTAATATATATATATATATATATATATATTTTTTTTTTGTTTTTTACTAAAAAATATATTAACATTTTTAAATTTTTGTTTTTTAAATTACAATTGACGATAAATTTTTCATGTTTTGTTTTAATTAGTCAAAAGATAGTTAGTTACAATTAAGAGATTTTTAGTATAAAGAAAATTTTTACTTTTTTGAGGATCTAATATAGAAAATGTTAATTTCTCATACTTGATTTGTTATTTAAAAATAATATTTTTAGAGAATATTATTTTTCAAAATTGATTTTAGTCACACAGAATCATTCCATGGGAAGGTGGAAAATCAACATAGTGTTTGCATGAAAGGTAAGATGTAACGACCTGGCTGGCCACTACACTCACAATCACAACGCACCGGAAACACTAGACAGAATAGAACGAGTATATAAATATAGGATCTAGAATATAAATATATACAAATGTCCCAATTCGACTAGAGTTAGGGTGTACACTACAAAAATACATCCAAAGCCACTATATCAAGTAGCTGAAACAAACAAGACATCAACAAAAGTCAACTCCGCCTGCCAGCTGCAGATTCACCACTAGCCACCACTTATCCCTGCTCTGCTCTCATACATAGTATGATCATCGCAGTCCAAACCACATGGAAAACAACAAAAGGGTAAGCTAGCATAAAAAGAACAACATACAGAAAGATTTAAGTAATATGAACAACTACAACTATCAACACTTCATCAACATACATCCCGTCGATTTTTACAACATAATCATCAATAAGCATATAATGCGTCGTCACGCATATCAACTCGGAGATCTCCTACAACAACTCAGCCTTTCGGCCTACATCAACTCAGCCTTGCGGCCTACAACAACTCAGCCTTGCAGCCTACAACAACTCAGCCTTGCAACCTACAACAACTCAGCCTTGCGGCCTACAACATCCAATATCAACACACAGCACAACACAACTGTACAGCTCAACATATCAACTTACAACAATATACAACTGATGCAACTCAACATATCAACTTACAACATTATACAACTGATGCAACTCAACATATCAACTTATTACAACAATATACAAATGATACAATTCATCATCAGCAATAGTATTACCTACTAATCATCACATCATATTCGTCCATTTCAATTCAACTCAGCATAAAACAATATTGTACAACATATAATGAATTATCATCTATGCGCCCGGCGCACTCATGGTTGCGCCCAGCGCAGTACAACCAAAGAGCACCAGGGGTCAGCGCGCCCAGCACAAGCATGTCCGTGCCCGGCAGGACTCAACCAGAGAGCACAAAGCTCTCACGTGCTTGGCAGAATAAATAATTGCGCCCAGCGCATGCCAGGCAGAGACTCCAAGGAGTCTCTCGCGCCCGGCGTGCCCAAACCTGCGCCCAGCGTAGGGAAGGCAGAGACCTCCCTTAGTCTCACGCCCAGCACAAATTGAATTGCGCCCAGCGCCTCCCATGGCAGAGACTCCCAGGAGTCCCCGCGCCCAGCGCGGCCAAAATCGCGCTCAGCGCCATGCCAAAAGCCCAAAATCAAGCATCGCGCCCAGAGCGGTTCAACCCTTGCCCGGTGTGGGCCATCCAGAGGCAAATATTTTCAAGCACGCCCGGCGCACACATCTTTGCGCCCGGCGGGCTTGCCTAAATGCTGCCTTCGGGTGGCCACGCGCCCGACGCGAAGAACTACGCCCAGCGCGAGTTCAGCAGCAAACCTCATATTTTCGAAAACTCTTCAAAAATTTGCAAAAAAATTAGAAAACTCCACATGCAATCGGTTCAAATTACTACATTTTCATCCAAGAGTCCAAAAATGCTACCTTTTTCAACATGCAACAACAAATCAAGGATTTCCCCCAAATTTTCTCAAAAACCCCAAAACTCCAAAAACAAGTTCTCTTTCAACACAGCCACTAATCAGTCATCAATAAGCATCTAATGAGTCTCTAGAACATCCACAGCCAAAAATAGCAAAGAAAAGAAAGAAAAAAAAATACTAGCTTCCCTTACCTCGGTTCAACGGCTCCGAGCTTCGGGAAGGAAGACGACAATGAAGGAGAAGTGGATAAGAGAAAGCTTGAGAATAGGAGAGTCCCACACGGTTCAGCTAGTTCCCCTTAACTGGATTAGCACCTACCCACCTAGAGAGTTTAGAGAATTTGAGTCCAAAGCAAGAAAGTGATGGTGAATAAGAAAAAAGGGTCAGCAAGGTGAGTGAGAAGAAAAGGAGAGAGTGTCCGGGGAAGAAAGAAAAGGGATTAAAAAGGGGTCTCACAACCTCCCCAACAACAAGAGTTTTCGTCCCCAAAAACAGACTTACTTGGGAATAGAAATGGATAACGCTCCCTGAAGTGCTACTCCACCTCCCAAGTAGCCTCACCGGTAGCTGCATCCCACAATACTTTTACCAGAGCAATAGACTTGCCCCTCAACTCCTTCAGTTTATGATCAGTTACAGCTACCGGCAATTTCTCAAAAGTCAGGTTCTCCTTCACCTATACATCATCTAGCTCCACCACATGACTCGGGTCATGAACGTACTTTCTCAGCTGGGAGACATGAAATACATCATGCAGGTTTGAAAGACACGGTGACAAGGTCAACCGATAAGCAACCGGACCTACACGCTGCATGATCTGATAGGGACCTACGAACCTCGGTATCAACTTCCTTGCCTTCAGTGCTCTACCCACACCAGAAGTCAGAGTCACCTTCAGAAACACATGCTCCCCTTCGGCAAACTCCAAAGGCTTTCTCCCCTTGTCAGCATACGACTTCTGCCTACTTTGAGCAGTCTTCATCCTCTCCTGAATCATCTTCACTTTCTCAGTGGTCTGTAGGATTAGCTCCGGACCTACCACCACTGACTCACCATCCTGATACCAGCACAGAGGAGTCCTACATCTTCTGCCATACAACGCTTCAAACGGCGCCATCCCAATGCTTGCATGAAAATTGTTGTTGTAGGTGAACTCAACCAACGGTAGAACCTCCTCCCAGCTACCCAAGTGGTCTAATACACAAGCCCTAAGCAGATCTTCCAAGGATTGGATTGTCCTTTCTGAATGGCCATCCGTCTGCGGATGATAAGCAGAACTCAGCTTCAACTTCGTGCCTAAGGCTTGGTGTAGACTCTGCCAAAATCTAGAAGTGAACATTGGATCTCTATCGGAGATAATACTGGAAGGCACCCCATGCAAACGTACTATCTCCCTCACATACAACTGTGTCAGCTTCTCCAAGGACCACTTGATGTTGACAGGCAAGAAATGTGCGCACTTGGTCAACCGATCTACAATCACCTAGATAGCATCACTATTCCTAGCTGACCTAGGCAACCCAACAATGAAATCCATAGTAATGATATCCCATTTCCACTCCAGAATCTCCATCTGCTGCATCAACCCACTCGGCTTCTGATGCTCCACCTTCGCCTTCTGACAAGTCAGACAGGCCGCCACATACTCAGCTATCTCCCTCTTCATGCCAGGCTACCAGAAAGTCTTCCTGAGGTCCTGGTACATCTTAGTCATACCCGAATGTATGCTAACTCTACTCTTGTGACCTTCCTCCAACACAACTTTCTTCAGCTCAGCATCCTGAGGTAGGCAGACTCTGCCCTTGAACCTCAAGATTCCATCTTCTTCCAGTTCGAAACCAACCGCCTTCTCGGTACCAGCAAACCAAGAAGCTTCACCAACTCAGCATCTTGCAACTGCTTAAGTCCAACCTGCCTCAAGAACTCATTAGTTATGGTGGCCGTCCCACAACTAATGTGATCCTGAGCTAACTCCACACCGAGGTTTAAATCTCTGAATTTCTCAATCAGTTCCAACTCCCTCACCATCATACTCAACATGTGGATGGATTTCCTACTCAGCGCGTCCGCCACTACATTGGCCTTACCAGGATGATACATCAACTGGAAGTCATAGTCCTTCAGAAACTCCATCCACCGTCTCTGCCTCATGTTCAGCTCCTTCTGATCAAACAGATACTTCAGACTCTTATGATCACTAAAGACGCTGAACCGAATACCATACAAATAGTGTCGCCATATCTTCAAGGCAAAAACAACAGCTGCCAACTCCAAGTCGTGAGTGGGATAATTCCTCTCATGGTTCTTTAGTTGTCTTGAAGCATAGGCCACCACTTTCCCGTGTTGCATCAGCACACACCCAAGACCCTGGTGAGAAGCATCACAATACACATCAAAGGGCTCACCAGAATCCGGCAACACCAACACAGGAGAAGTAGTCAACCTCCTCTTCAACTCCTCAAAACTCCGCTCACAGGCATTCGTCTAAATGAACGGCTGCTCCTTCCTCGTCAGCTGGGTCAGAGGCACTACTATCTTAGAGAATCCTTCAATGAACCGACGATAGT
Source organism: Cajanus cajan (assembly GCF_000230855.2). NCBI lineage: Eukaryota > Viridiplantae > Streptophyta > Magnoliopsida > Fabales > Fabaceae > Cajanus > Cajanus cajan. The sequence continues at coordinate 13,441,666 of NC_138517.1, read as the reverse complement.
AGCTCGCCAAACCCACAAAGCTCTGAATGTCAGTGACATTCCTCGGACATTCCCACTGCAACACCGACTCCACCTTAGCCGGATCAACAACAATCCCTTCAGCTGAAATCACGTGGCCCAAGAACTTCACTTCATCCAACCAGAACTCACATTTTGAAAGCTTCGCATACAGCTGCTTCGCTTTCAAAATCTCCAGCACCACCCTCAAGTGCTCTCCATGCTCTTCCCGGGTTCTTGAATAAATCAAGATATCATCAATAAACACCACCACGAATTTATCCAAGAACGGCCGGAAGATCCTGTTCATGTAATCCATGAACACTGCAGGGGCATTGGTCACACCAAACGGCATCACGACATACTCATAGTGACCATACCTAGTCCTAAAAGCATTCTTCGGTATGTCACCCTCCCTCACCCTAATCTGGTGATATCCTGACCTCAAATCGATCTTAGAAAACACCGATGCTCCCTCAGCTGATCCATCAAGTCATCTATCCGGGGAAGAGGATATTTGTTCTTAATGGTCAACTTGTTCAACTTCCGGTAATCCACACAAAGTCGACTACCCCCATCTTTCTTCTTCACCAACAACACAGGAGCACCCCACGGTGAAACACTCGGCCGCACCAACTGCTTCTCCAATAGGTCTTCCAACTGACCTTTCAACTCAACCAGCTCGGCAGGAGCCATCCTATAGGGAGCCACCGACACTGGCCCCGTGCTTGGAACCAAGTCAATAATAAACTCCATCTCCCTAACAGGAGGCAACCCAGACACCTCATCAGGAAACACCTCAGCAAAGTCCCGTATCACATCAATCTTCGCAATTACCCTCTCAGTCTCCACACTCATAGCAGCAAGTAGAAGACAACACTCTGCTCCATCCCTCAACAATGATTCAGCTTGGCTAACTGAAATCAACAACTCATCCTCCTCCTGGGGAAAGATCAACCGCCTATTGGCACAATCTATAAGGATACGATTGGCAGATATCCAATTCATCCCTAAGATTATGTCAATATCAACCAAAGGCAAACAAATCAAGTTTACCTTATACTTTTTCCCATTCACAACAATAGGGCACTTAGCACACAGTTCAGAAGCAACTACTAAAGCAGAAGCGGGTGTCGACACTAGCAGTCTCAACCCCAAGTCACACACAGGCACAGCCAGCATAGCAACATAGGCATAGGAAATAAATGAATGGGAAGCCCTAGAGTCAAACAAAAGCATCACATCCTTACCAGCAGCCTTGCCCTTCCCCTTCACTAGGTCAGAAGAAGTCGAAGCCTCAGCACCCGTCAGAGCAAATACTCTACCAGCCGTAGTGGGTCTGTCACCCCTCTGAGTCTCAGCTCTCTGTACACTACTCCTTTGAGTATCAGCTCTCTGAGCATCACTCCTCTGTGTACTCCTCTCCGTCCTACTCCTGGTGGGACAGTTGAAAGACACATGGCCCATCTGTTGACATCTGAAACATCTGTTCTCAGTGTGTGGACAATCCCTGATCAAATGGGATCCACCACACCTGTAACACCTAAGGGCAGCACCTCCACCCTATCCTCCTCCTCTGGTAGTCTCAGCAGGTTGCCTAATGACAGGACCCCCTTGCTGTGGTTGGGGCCTATCATACGGCTTCCTCTGACTTCTGCCTCCCCTCTTAGACCCAGTTGGTCCCTCAGTAGCTCTGATCACACGGTTACCCCCTTCTAACCTCTCCACAATCTTTGTCTTCTCTACTAAGGCCGGAAACTCGATGATGGCCATATGCACCACCACCTTCTTCAACTCATACTTCAGACCCTCAACAAACTTTTTGCACTTCTAGGCCTCAGAAATAGCCTGTGAATAAAAACGAGCCAAGTGCTCGAACCTCATCGCATACTCCGATACAGATAGGCCTCCCTGGTGTAACCGCATGAACTCAGCCTCCTTGGCATGCCTCACGCTCTCCGAGAAGTACTTCTCCATGAACACTGATCTAAAGCACTCCCAGTCAACTGTAACTCCTCTCGCCACAAGCATCTGATAAGTGCCCCTCCACCAATGCTCGGCCTCTCCCACAAGCATATACACAGCATATGCCAACCTCTTCTCTAGAGAACATCCCAGAACGGCAAAAATCTTCTCCAACTCACATATCCAGCGGTCAGCTGCCTCTGATCTGCATCTCCCGCAAACTGTGGAGGATGACACTTCTGGAACTCAGCTAGGTCCCAGCTCTCCTATGACCCCGTGGGCCTTGCTGCACCAGTTGCAGCTCTTTCAGCCTCTATCCTAGCAAAATAAGCATTTTGCTGCTGTATAGCCATAGTCATCATCTCTATGGCACGTACTATCTGTTCGTTGGTTCTAGTCATCGTCTACAAAAATAACAACATATTCAGTATACTACCACTCAACCCAACAATAACTAACAACACAACAATTCATCACATCAATCAACACAGCAAACAACACAACAGGACAGCACAACACAAAGTTAACACAACAAAAGCCTAAAGGAACCACCCCCAAAGAGTGTCCACTAGACTCGACCTGCTCTGATACCACTAAAGTGTAACGACCCGGCTGGCCACTACACTCACAATCACAACGCACCGGAAACACTAGACAGAATAGAACGAGTATATAAATATAGGATCTAGAATATAAATATATACAAATGTCCCAATCCGACTAGAGTTAGGGTGTACACTACAAAAATACATCCAAAGCCACTATATCAAGTAGCTGAAACAAACAAGACATCAGCAAAAGTCAACTCTGCCTGCCAGCTGCAGACTCACCACTAGCCACCACCTATCCCTGCTCTGCTCCCATACATAGTATGATCATCGTAGTTCAAACCACATGGAAAACAACAAAAGGGTAAGCTAGCATAAAAAGAACAACATACAGAAAGATTTAAGTAATATGAACAACTACAACTATCAACACTTCATCAACATACATCCCGTCGATTTTTACAGCATAATCATCAATAAGCATACAATGCGTCATCACGCATATCAATTCGGAGATCTCCTACAACAACTCAACCTTGTGGCCTACAACAACTTAGCCTTGCGGCCTACAACAACTCAGCCTTACGGCCTATAACAACTCAGTCTTGCGGCCTACAACAACTTAGCCTTGCAACCTACAACATCCAATATCAACACACAACACAACACAACTGTACAGCTCAACATATCAACTTACAACAATATACAACTGATGCAACTCAACATATCAACTTACAACATTATACAACTGATGCAACTCAACATATCAACTTACAACAATATACATCTGATACAATTCAACATCAGCAACAGCATTACCTACTAATCATCACATCATATTCGTTCATTTCAATTCAACTCAGCATAAAACAACATTGCATAGCATATAATGAATTATCATCTATGCGCCCGGCGCACTCATGGTTGCGCCCAGCGCAGTACAACCAAAGAGCACCAGGGGTCAACGCGCCCGGCACAAGCATGTCTGCGCCCGGCGGGACTCAACCAGAGAGCCCAAAACTCTCACGCGCTTTGCGCAATAAATAATTGCGCCCAGCGCATGCCAGGCAGAAACTCCAAGGAGTCTCTCGCGCCCGGCGTGCCCAAACCCACGCCCAGCGTGGGGAAGGCAGAGACCTCCCTTAGTCTCGCACCCAGCGCAATTTGAATTGCGCTCGGCGCCTCCCATGGCAGAGACTCCCAGGAGTCCCCGCGCCCAGCGCGGCCAAAATCGCGCTCAGCACCATGCTAGAAGCCCAAAATCAAGTCACAACTGACATCGCGCCCAGCGCGGTTCAACCCTCGCTCGGCGTGGGCCATCCAGAGGAAAATATTTTCAAGCACGCCCGGCGCACACATATTTGCGCCCGGCGTGCTTGCCTAAATGCTGCCTTCGGGTGGCCACGCGCCCGGCGCGAAGAACTTCGCCCAGCGCGAGTTCAGCAGCAAACCTCATATTTTCGAAAACTCTTCAAAAATCTGCAAAAAATCAGAAAACTCCACATGCAATCGGTTCAAATTACTACATTTTCATCCAAGAGTCCAAAAATGCTACCTTTTTCAACATGCAACAACAAATCAAGGATTTCCCCCAAATTTTCTCAAAAACCCCGAAACTCCAAAAACAAGTTCTCTATCAACGCAACCACTAATCAGTCATCAATAAGCATCTAATGAGTCTCTAGAACTCATCCACAGCCAAAAACAGCGAAGAAAAGAAAGAAAAAAAAATACTAGCTCCCCTTACCTCGGTTCAACGGCTCCGAGCTTCGGGAAGGAAGACGACAATGAAGGAGATGTGGAGAAGAGAAAGCTTGAGAATAGGAGAGTCCCACACGGTTCAGCTAGTTCCCCTCAACTGGATTAGCACCTACCCACCTAGAGAGTTTAGAGAATTTGAGTCCAAAGCAAGAAAGTGATGGTGAATAAGAAAAAAGGGTCAGCAAGGTGAGTGAGAAGAAAAGGAGAGAGTGTCCGGGGGAGAAAGAAAAGGGATTAAAAAGGGGTCTCACATAAGATATTTTTAATTTTTCTTTGTTTGATTCTATTTTTAAGAGGAAATGGGAGAAAAATCCCTCCTCATCCAATTTTACCTCTCATCTAATATTGGAGGGATTTGGAAGAAAAGAGAGGGATTTAAAAAATTTTAAATATGATTTATGTATCTGTCTGAGCGCACGCTCGTAATCTTCTAGTAATTTGATGGCCGAACGAGAACTTCGGGATGACGCTCCAGAAGGGGGAGGTACCTGCAAAAGGCATTCCGAAACTTAAGTCAAGACAAACACGAATCTCGATAGTAATAAATGAACAGTACATACTTCGTTTTATGTGACCTATTTATACTACTTGTAATGGGCCTTGAACATGGTGGACCTCTTTTAGCACTTACTAAATTAGGTAATACGGTGCTAATCGGCTGATTATGCCTTAATTATGTGTTTGTCCTTATTAGTCATGATTGTTGTCTTAATCACTACTTAGTCTTATCGGCTGTTAGCCGAGCCGAGAGATGTAACATCGAGGTTGCCTTTTGGTCTCGACCTCTTGCCGAGCTGAGACATTAGTGAGAAGGCCAGCCAATTACGCTGTCCCGGCCAAGCTTTCAATGGTCTCATAGGTTTTTTATCACAGTCATTGTCGTGTCCGAGAGTCGTGTTGAACTAACTGAGTCTTTATGCTCTGGTCATATCGGCGGCCGAGATGGCCGAGGCTAGTGCGTAAAGGTATAAATACAATAAAAAAAAACACTAAATTAGTCAAAAGAGATTACGTTCTTAATTGTTAGATAGAGAATGAAATATTAAATTAATCTCTCTCCTAAAAATTGAATTAAATCGGAGAATTAACTTCAAAATATCTATGATTTGGAAACAATTAAACCAAATTATCAAATATCTTTTTTATTATTTTGAATTGAATCAATAACCACCTAATAATTTGCTTCAATTAAAAGTAGTAGAAAAGAACGTATATAGAACTAGTTTTTCAGTCTATCTAACGAACAAATTAAATATTTATTACATATAACTATAATTTATAATAAATTAATTATATAAAAATAAATATTATATTTAAATATATAAATTATATTTAAAATTTATATAAATAAATATTTTTAAATATATAAATTACAATTTTTTTACACTAATATACAAATTATATTTAAGATTTATGATAAATAATTTATATTATAGTATAATATTATGATAAATAAAAATTAAATTAAATTAGAAGATAAAAAAAATTTCTAAATAAATTGTAGCATGAACGGTCATATAAAAAAAAGGATAAATTATTTTTGAAGTAAAAGAAAAGATAAAAAAAAGATAGAGATATTTCAAATTTCAAACACGTCAAAAGAACAAAAAAAAAGTTATAGTAGTATTTTTAAATTTTAAAATAGGTAACTTTCAAATTATTATTTTAATTAATTCCATATAAGTAAAGGCTTTTACCCTCACTTCTGTCATTGCAAAGGAACATTTGACAGCAGTGAAAACCTAAGGCGAGAAGTGATGGCACCCAAATCCAAGACTATTAAGGAATTCAATGACAAACCACAAGGTGTGTATTTCAGATGCTTAGTTTAATTTTTGTTTTTAAAATATAATATGCTTGAAAAGTTATTGCTGTAACAATATTTGTATGATCTGAAGCAATTTTTTGTAACAGTTTGAGTTCAGGTATGATGAATGTTGGTGTTGAAAATGATGAATTGAGGCAAAGTACAAGAAATACTAAAATTGATAGGTTCAGCAATTTGCCTGACAATGTTCTGCTCCACATCATGAATTTTATGGATACAAAAGATGCTGTTCGGACTTGTGGATGCACCATTGCAAACATCTCTCTAATCTCGCATTTTATTATGATTACAGACAGAATATTGAACTTTTCGATAAATTTGTGACATGGGTTTTGTCTAGCAGGGATGATTCCTGTTCCTTACTTAATCTTGTTATTGAAAATCAGTTTAGTGGTGAGTTAATTGATCCTCGAGTATTTGATAGTGTCATTGAATATGCTGTGCTTCACAATGTCCGGAATTTGAAATTAGATGTTTTCAGCCCCATTGTCACTTTTGAGTCTCTCTCTTTAATCTTTTGTTCTCAGTCTTTGACATCTCTGAAGCTTTGCATTAGGCGTACGTCTAGTCCGGTGGTAGTACTAACGAAATCTTTTGACTTGCCTGCGTTGAAAAGTTTGCGTCTTAATTGTGTGGGTTTTGCTGCGAGTGGCAATGAATGTGCCGAACCCTTTTCAAATTGTCGTGTGTTAAACACTTTGGTCCTTAAATGTTTTTCTTTGCATGATGATGCACGGGTCCTTTGGATATCTAATTCTAGCCTTTCTAGTTTGAAAATAAGCCATTTGTTGCAAAAACAAGTTTGGGAAGTGAGGCTTTCTACTCCGAAACTTAGTTCTTTCACAATCAAGGGTTTTGCGTGTGATCAGTTGTCCACCACATGCAATCTTTCTTTTCTTGAAGAAGTAAATATTTTTCACAGGTACCTTTGGGAGACAAGCTCAATTTCAACGCTCCTAAAATGGCTCAAAGTGCTTGCCAATGTAAAGATATTGACACTAACTTCAGTCATCATTCTAATGATATTACCTGTAAGTTACATGTTTTTGCCTCTATAAATGCTTATAAACTTGTCTGCATTCATTTATAGAATATTTCACCACTACTTAATTTTGCATTTTAATATAAATATAACTCCTATTTATTCTAACTGTGTAGGAATTATCGAATATGTATTCAAGGACACCTCAACCCCCATGCTTTGTTAGATTGGAATTATTGAAGGTGGACAAACAAGTGCCTATAAAGATATCTGATAAGGAAGTAACCAGAGTAGTGGACTTCTTGCTTCAAAACTCTCCGTCAGCAAAAGTTGATATCTCATAAAAAGTAATTGTCAGTATCCAATGCCTGGTTATTTAGTTAGAAATTTTATGTGGTGTTCAGTTTTTTTTACTTATTTAGTGTTTCCCTTTTTATCTATCCTCGATGCTCTCTACTGATAGCAAATTATAAGTGGTTATGGTAAACAAGCTAAACTTAAAATTCAAGAAAGTAGAATAAGTTTTGATTGATTTGTATGGTATTATATGTTAAAATTACTTGAGTTTAGTTATCATATGAATTATTGAAAATAATGTTGTTTTCTCAAACTAAACCAGTGAACCTACGGCCAATTGCTTCTATTCTTGTTTGAGTTATCATCATAAATTTGATGCTCAAACCCTGTGGAGTGTGGACATTCAGATGGTGTTGTATGATGAAATCAACGGTGTTTGTGAATATCTTCCATTTTAGAAACCTGATACAATAAAATGGAATTTATTATGTCACAGTAGGATGCAATAAAACAAACTATAGATGTGTATTACGCAGTTTGAAAATGTAGCTTAGTTCCATGTAGAATCCTAGGTCCTAGGTTATCTAATGATAACTCACTCACTTAGGTTTACTCGTTATTAATTGGTGTGTTGCTTTGTATAGGTGATAATTAGCCTGTAAAAATTGGAAATTGGTGTATTATTTGGATGATTATATTGAAGAATATCAAATTTGATTGTGGATACATTGATTGGGACGATTATGATTTGTAATTTAGTTTATGGACTATTTGGACAATACTTGAATAGTGTGCAAGTGTCTATTATGTATTTTTTTTTTTAATTACAGTTAAAAATCCAAACTAGAAACCACAAAAGCAAGTTACAATAAAAATATATGCAAACATAGGAAAATAAATCCAAGAGGGGGGGGGGGGGGGAGATTCATAAACATGAATACCCTCTAGTAAAGAAAGATCTCTCTTGGCAAGTGCATCAACGAACTAATTTGCCTCTCTAAAAATATGAAAGCAATCCAAATGTTGATCTAGGTCAACAACACTAATCACCCTATTAACAAGTGCATAACAGGTGTGCTCTCTATTGTATTCTTCATTCAGTAAATAAATTGACATAGTCGAGTCTGATTCCACAATCACATTTTGAGTAAAACTTCTATCTCCAGTAATCTTTAAATCATGATAAATTATCCATAATTTTGCTTGCATTATACCGAACAAGGATTTGTTCATTCTCAGACCAAAGATCTTGTTGAAGCTTAATCAAATAAGGATTCTCACCTTGAAGAAGCTAACGAGCAATTTCATTTAGCCTTTTTAAAATTCTCTTTTTAGCATAAAAATTATTATTCCACTCCTTTAGTCTACTTGAAAACTTTGCACCCTCTTAGCCCAATCTGCATGTGAATTCGATCCTTAGTACTAAATTTGAGAAATATGCATGAGTCAACCAAGTTGCCTCAAATCTAAAAGGTTTCCCATAGTGCCCCATTTTTTATAAAATATAATATAAATATTTTATTAGTAAATTTGATATTTTTAATATTTATTTTAATTATTTGATATGCTTTTATAATATAAGGTGTATTATTACAGATTTTATTTAAATGTTTTATTTAATTAAATTAAGAAGGAAGAGAATTAGTAACTAAGGTTAAGTGTTTTAACTGAAAGGTTAAAGAGATGTTAAGGTTTTTAAAAGAGTAATTTTCTAATAATCCCTCATATGCTTTTATTTTATGTAGGATGGAAACCACCTCAAAGTCATGTCCGTCTTCTTTCCCTTACCAAGGTAAGGGAAAAGTGAGAAACCTCGCTATGGACGTGGAATTGTATGTTGGGTAGTAAGATTGACCTTTAATTTTGTCTTTGTTGTATGCTTATGTATAAGGAATTTTTCCTAAATGTGTCTATTTTGTTTCTTATTCTTCTTACACATTCCTAATGACGTGAATTGTTTGAATATATGATCAATTATATATTTTGCATTTAATTGTGTGCTTTGATGTTTCTATAGGTTTCTATGGAAAACCTTAAGGGAATTTGTTATGATAATTTGTGAAAATATTGATTGATATGTGTAAATTGAGTGATTTTGAATGTAAATGGCACGCTATAGAACACTTTTACCGATTATGAGTTTATGCGTGGAATTGGATGTGGATAATTCGTTGAGGAGATGTGAATTCTAGGGAGGAAGATCACGTTCTCGCTCAACGAAATGTGTTGGTTCGCTCAAAGAAAAGCCTTAAGGGGCTCAACTTGCTTAATTAAATGTTGGTCATTTAACGAGAAGCCTTAGGAGGCTTAACTCGCTCAACTAGATATTGGTGGTTCAACTAAATGTTATTCACTTAGCAAGAGACTCTAAGGAGCTTAGCTCGCTCAATGACTTTTAGATGGTTGTGTTTACTCTTGTGATCTTGCTACTACCTTTTTATTAATGACTAATTGATGTATTTGAGAATGTACATGGTATATATGAGGTGGAATGAGAAATATGTGATACATAGTAGTCAATAGCGATTTTAGTGGTCACTATCGCGACATGTTGGAGTAGAGTGGCTCCATGTCTTTACAGAAAGCTTGTTGGGGAGTGCTTTAAAGGAGTGGTCAGAGCTTGAGGTAGAGCATGACAGCGCAATCGCAAGTGGGCGATGAATTTTCTCTTCTTTTTTCGATAAATATCCTATAGATATTCCTTCTTGTCTGGTGGATCTCCATCAATCGGGCTTCTCCAACAAATCTTCATCGATCTATCTTCTCTAACGATGGCTCTATCTTCTTCGACAATGGCTTTGTCATGTCTTCTTCTTAGAGAGAAGGTAGGCAATGAAGACTTGAGTCTTAAGATTAGAAGGGTTATAGTAAAAAAAAAAAAATAGGGTTGGAAAAGTTGGGTCAAATGGGCCAAAGTTTTTTCTCTCTTTTGATTTGGTTAATGAGCCTTTTACTTCTCTATTTTTCTGAGAGACACTTCTCTTTATTTTTAATTATTTTTATAGTTTAGATAATATTTTATGTAATAAAAAAATTAATATAAGACCTTAAATATTTTGTTTTCTTTATTATTTTATTTTATTTTATTTTTTTAACTACTATAAGTTTTTATTATTGAAAATATTTAATGTATAAATTATGTTTCTATTTTATATGTATATTACTAATTATATGTATTATAAATTATTCAATATATATATATATATATATATATATATATATATATATATATATATATATATATATATATATATATTAGAATAACAGTATCCTACTATCCCACTTTTGGAATTAGTCACTGCGCGTCATTATTCGAGATTAATAATTATGATATGTCAAGTGAGATTATGTGTATGTTATTGTATGGAGTCTTTTGACATGTATCATTCACATAAAAATGTGTTTTAAGGGTACAATATGAAATGTGTTTCTCACTTCCTTTCTTTTGTGTTGTTTTTCTTTGATTATTATGCAGATAATCATCAATATGAGGCTGAAGATGGTTATGAGGCTTATGCTTTATTAATAGGTTTTGCTTTGATAGGACATATAATGACAGGACTAGGTTAGGACTAGTCTAGACTTTGTTTCTGTTAGTTCATTGGAAAACATAAATTTTTAATTTCTTTGTAATTCTTTCAATTATGTTATGTTATTTGTTCATTTTACGTGTACTTAAAAACATATTAATTTCAAATTAAAAATATCATAATAGAAAGTAATAGGAAAATATATTTAATGTTTTTATGAATTTTAGGGTTGAGAATATCTTCACTTAAAAATAACATTTCTACATTGTCACACATGGACACAAGTGAGTTTCAAACTCAGAAAAATATTATTCAAGTGTAATTAACACAATTTCCTTTTTTTTATAATCATAATTAATATATATATATATATTAATTTTGTTGATGATTAATTTATTTTTGGAAAACCTAGCTACATATAGGGAGTCTTCCCTTCAAATGAAAGCCACTTATGCAAATGTACGGACATTTGAATTATTAAATAAAAGACAGATTAATAAAAATATTTTACCATATATTATATATTTAGATAAATTATTATTTTCGTTCCTTCAATTTTCTTTCTTAATTATTAAAAGGTCTAATTTATTTTCTTAATTTTTTTTGAAACGATTCAATATGGTATTTTTCTTCTAATCAATTAAGGCTAATAACGTTAATTTATTTCTTGAACATGATTATTTCTAAGTTAAATTTTAATATTTTAAAAATTACTAATAATTAAAATAATTTTATGACACAATATACATTTTTTTTATCATAAATCTAAAATATAATTTATTTAATAAAAATATTTATTTATTATAAATTTTAATTATAATATAATATATGAATTTGACTCTTTAAAAGTGAATGCTATACTTTAAGATATAAAATGCATTCACAATTATTAATTAGAAAATCAATCAATGATTAATTTAATAGATCTATTATGTTGCATCATTATGAAGTAACTTACACTTTTTATAAATTTTTTTATGATTAAAATGTTTTTTTACTCTTTAAAATTTCACTTACTTTAACTTTTAGTTCCTATAATTTAAAATAGATGTAACGACCCGCCGTGGTCCTTACATTTAGTGGAATCGCACTAAAAATAGTGAACTAAGATAAATAATAAAATTAGATAACTTATAAATACAAAAACATGAAAAATATATAAGAATAATTAAGTTTTTAAACATTAAGTATTTATACAGTTATCCAAAACTACTATCTGCTAGTGCCGGTCAAGCACAAAACTGTTACCCAAGATGGTAACTCTAACACTAGGAACCAAAAAATTCCACTTCCAGCAGCGGACTCAGCCAACAACTCCAACCTAGCCCTGATCTGCTCCCATACACAGTATGATCATAGCAGTCCATTCACATGAAAACAGGAGGGTAAGCTAGAGTTCAATAATCAACCATACAAGTATAGGGAAAATACTATACTACTCATTCATTCAATCATCATCACAACCAATCATACAGTTCAACACAAAAACACAACTCATTCATACAACTTAGAAGCAACTTTAATACAACAACAACAATATACAACTTAATATTTAATGCGTCGTCACGCATATACAACTGTGAGATCTCCAACAACTGAGGTTGAGCAGTCTAGGTGGCATAAACCCTACCGAATCTAGCGTTTGACCTATCTCAACCAGGTCAGGTATAGAACAACGTTAGGAACTCCGAAAAGAACCAGGTATAGACAACAATAGGTGATTTCTCAGGTGTGCCACTTAGACTTGGAGGTCCAGTACTACTGTCAAGACAGAAGGGTTTGGATATGAGCCTACCACGGCCTTGGCTAGCATCACCAATTCACATATGGAGTTAGCCCACCCACTGTCCTCCAAGTACCACACACCCTCCAGTACCTAGTCAAAGACTACATCTCTAACTAGATACCTTACTCAAATTGGTCATTCAACCATGACATGGATCGACTATTTCCATGTCCCCCACACAGTACTAAGGGATTCAACTTTAAAACAACTTTCAACTTATCACCTTAGTACTATGTATCTCAACATAGGACATATATCTTCACCGTATGTCCCCAACTTTCCAAGTTTACAACAATAGGCAGCTTAACAACTTTGCAGCAGTAAGCATCTTAACAACTTTACAGCAATAGCCATCTTATCAACTTTACAGCAATAGACATCTTAACGACTTTACAGCAATAGACATCTTAACAACTTTAGACAACTTACAACAATACAACAATAGGCATTATATACCAACTTGACAACTTCTTATTCAATTATACTACTATGCAACTTTAATAATTTTAACAACATGCAAACAACTTAATTAAACAACTATAGTCATTACAACATCAACTTAATGCAACTTAACAACTTTATAAACAACTTCAGCAATATACAACATATTTAAAATTCATCTCTCATGTCAACTTACACAATATAAACAGCATAAATCAACTTAAGCACCCAACAACTCAACTATTTCAACAAAAGAACACCATGCATAAAGCTTCCCTAACTCTTGAAATTAAACAATCTACATTCTAGCTTCCCTCACCTGAAGTTTGGCTCTAAAAAGCCAAGAATCTGAGAAGAAGAAAAAGAAGAAGAAATTTCCTCCAAGCTTGACTCTTGAACTTCAATCCTCCAAAAATAAGCTTTCTTGTCTGAAATTCAAGAGAAGACAGAAGACGTTAGTGGTCTAGAGGAGAAGAAGAATCATACAGAGAAATTAGAGAGAGAAAGGAGTCCACAGACCCAGAGTCCTTCTCTCTAGAACTTCTCTCTAAAACCTCTCATTCTCCTCAACTGCCCACACCCCTATTTATAGAAGTTCAGGAGTGGTCAGAATGGCCTGTTTCGAATCTGGAACGGCCCGTTCTGCACCCCTTCATCATGTGTAAAAATTACATGCAGAACGGCCCGTTCTGAAACCAGAACAGCCCGTTTTGGGACTCATCCAGAACGGCCCGTTCTCCATCCAAAATGGCCCGTACTCCCTCCAGAACGTCCCGTACTCCATCCGGAACGACCCGTACTCCATCAAGAACGGCCTGTTCTCAACTACGATTTACAAGTCAATTTAGTAGTTTGGAACGGACCGTTCCAGTTTGGGAACGACCCACTCTGGGCTACTAAATCACCCATACTAAGCTTTTAGGCTTTCTGAATTAACTTACAACGTTACAATAGACAGTTTTTGTTTTTATACTTGTATTTTTTTTAATTGTTTTTAGTATATATAGTTTAAGATAGATCTTTTTATTAAAAAGATGTAAGTATTAGGCACTAAAACGATTTATATTAAACTATAGAAATTAAATAATAATAAAAAGATTGAAAAATATAAGTTAATGGACTAAAAATGTCTATTTCAAATTATAATTATTAAAGGAAAACTATAGAGACTAAAAAATTATTTTAATTTTATTTTTATTTACACTTCACTTTTTACAACTTATTGTGAGACCCCCGTCCCTATTTCCTTTTCCTCTACTCACTTCTCTCTTTTCCCTCTCAAACCTTCCCTTTCATTTCTTTCCTTGAACTCAAGGTGCTGGGCAAGAATAGGTGCTGGGAGTTCTAGCTAAGTGTTCGGAGTCTTCTTTTCTCTCCTCCCGATTGTTCAAAGCTCTTCTTCTAGTCTCTTCTCCGCTGTTCTTTCCCGGAAGCTAGAATTTCTTGATTTGAGGTAAGAAAAGTTAGTCCTTTGCTGTGTTTGGCTAAAAACGAGTTCTAGGAACTCTTTGATGGTCTGATGTTTGATAATTTGAGCTGAGAATTGCTGAAAATGATGAATTGGGGGTTTTCGGGTTTTTCGGGTACGGAGGAAATTTGGGGGATTTTAATGGTTTGTGATTGCATGTTGAAAATGAGACGTTTTTGTTGATGTTTGATGAAAATGTGGTACTTTGAACCGTTTGCATGTGGTTTTTCTGTTAAGTCTTGCAGGTTTTGGGCAATTTTTCATACTTGGGGGAGTTGCTGCTAAGCTTCGCGTTGGGCGCTGTTCTTCGCGCTGGGCGCTGTTCTTTGCGTCGGGCGCGTGACCTCTAGGAGGCTCTATTTAGGCAAGCTCGCCAGGCGCAAAGGTGTGTGCGCCGGGTGAGTTTGAGGATGAGAGCCTCTGGTTGGCCCCCGTCTGCGGATGATAAGCAGAACTCAGCTTCAACTTCGTGCCTAAGGCTTGGTGTAGACTCTGCCAAAATCTAGAAGTGAACATTGGATCTCTATCGGAGATAATACTGGAAGGCACCCCATGCAAACGTACTATCTCCCTCACATACAACTGTGTCAGCTTCTCCAAGGACCACTTGATGTTGACAGGCAAGAAATGTGCGCACTTGGTCAACCGATCTACAATCACCCAGATAGCATCACTATTCCTAGCTGACCTAGGCAACCCAACAATGAAATCCATAGTAATGATATCCCATTTCCACTCCAGAATCTCCATCTGCTGCATCAACCCACTCGGCTTCTGATGCTCCACCTTCGCCTTCTGACAAGTCAGACAGGCCGCCACATACTCAGCTATCTCCCTCTTCATGCCAGGCCACCAGAAAGTCTTCCTGTGGTCCTGGTACATCTTAGTCATACCCGAATGTATGCTAACTCTACTCTTGTGGCCTTCCTCCAACACAACTTTCTTCAGCTCAGCATCCTGAGGTAGGCAGACTCTTCCCTTGAACCTCAAGATTCCATCTTCTTCCAGTTCGAAACCAACCGCCTTCTCGGTACCCAGCAAACCAAGAAGCTTCACCAACTCAGCATCTTGCAACTGTTTAAGTCCAACCTGCCTCAAGAACTCATTAGTTATGGTGGCCGTCCCACAACTAATGTGATCCTGAGCTAACTCCACACCGAGGTTTAAATCTCTGAATTTCTCAATCAGTTCCAACTCCCTCACCATCATACTCAACATGTGGATGGATTTCCTACTCAGCGCGTCCGCCACTACATTGGCCTTACCAGGATGATACATCAACTGGAAGTCATAGTCCTTCAGAAACTCCATCCACCGTCTCTGCCTCATGTTCAGCAACTTCTGATCAAACAGATACTTCAGACTCTTATGATCACTAAAGACGCTGAACCGAACACCATACAAATAGTGTCGCCATATCTTCAAGGCAAAAACAACAGCTGCCAACTCCAAGTCGTGAGTGGGATAATTCCTCTCATGGTTCTTTAGTTGTCTTGAAGCATAGGCCACCACCACAAATTTATCCAAGAACGGCCGGAAGATCCTGTTCATGTAATCCATGAACACTGCAGGGGCATTGGTCACACCAAACGGCATCACGACATACTCATAGTGACCATACCTAGTCCTAAAAGCATTCTTCGGTATGTCACCCTCCCTCACCCTAATCTGGTGATATCCTGACCTCAAATCGATCTTAGAAAACACCGATGCTCCCCTCAGCTGATCCATCAAGTCATCTATCCGGGGAAGAGGATATTTATTCTTAATGGTCAACTTGTTCAACTGCCGGTAATCCACACAAAGTCGACTACCCCCATCTTTCTTCTTCACCAACAACACAGGAGCACCCCACGGTGAAACACTCGGCCGCACCAACTGCTTCTCCAATAGGTCTTCCAACTGACCTTTCAACTCAACCAGCTCGGCAGGAGCCATCCTATAGGGAGCCACCGACACTGGCCCCGCGCTTGGAACCAAGTCAATACTAAACTCCATCTCCCTAACAGGAGGCAACCCAGGCACCTCATCAGGAAACACCTCAGCAAAGTCCCGTATCACATCAATCTTCGCAATTACCCTCTCAGTCTCCACACTCATAGCAGCAAGTAGAAGACAACACTCTGCTCCATCCCTCAACAATGATTCAGCTTGGCTAACTGAAATCAACAACTCATCCTCCTCCTGGGGAAAGATCAACTGCCTATTGGCACAATCTATAAGGATACGATTGGCAGATATCCAATTCATCCCTAAGATTATGTCAATATCAACCAAAGGCAAACAAATCAAGTTTACCTTATACTTTTTCCCATTCACAACAATAGGGCACTTAGCACACAGTTCAGAAGCAACTACTAAAGCAGAAGCGGGTGTCGACACTAGCAGTCTCAACCCCAAGTCACACACAGGCACAGCCAGCATAGCAACATAGGCATAGGAAATAAATGAATGGGAAGCCCTAGAGTCAAACAAAAGCATCACATCCTTACCAGCAGCCTTGCCCTTCCCCTTCACTAGGTCAGAAGAAGTCGAAGCCTCAGCACCCGTCAGAGCAAATACTCTACCAGCCGTAGTGGGTCTGTCACCCCTCTGAGTCTCAGCTCTCTGTACACTACTCCTTTGAGTATCAGCTCTCTGCGCATCACTCCTCTGTGTACTCCTCTCCGACCTACTCCTGGTGGGACAGTTGAAAGACACATGGCCCATCTGTTGACATCTGAAACATCTGTTCTCAGTGTGTGGACAATCCCTGATCAAATGGGATCCACCACACCTGTAACACCTAAGGGCAGCACCTCCACCCTGTCCTCCTCCTCTGGTAGTCTCAGCAGGTTGCCTAATGACAGGACCCCCTTGCTGTGGTTGGGGCCTATCATACGGCTTCCTCTGACTTCTGCCTCCCCTCTTAGACCCAGTTGGTCCCTCAGTAGCTCTGATCACACGGTTACCCCCTTCTAACCTCTCCACAATCTTTGTCTTCTCTACTAAGGCCGGAAACTCGATGATGGCCATATGCACCACCACCTTCTTCAACTCATACTTCAGACCCTCAACAAACTTTTTGCACTTCTAGGCCTCAGAAATAGCCTGTGAATAAAAACGAGCCAAGTGCTCGAACCTCATCGCATACTCCGATACAGATAGGCCTCCCTGGTGTAACCGCATGAACTTAGCCTCCTTGGCGTGCCTCACGCTCTCCGAGAAGTACTTCTCCATGAACACTGATCTAAAGCACTCCCAGTCAACTGTAACTCCTCTCGCCACAAGCATCTGATAAGTGCCCCTCCACCAATGCTCGGCCTCTCCCACAAGCATATACACAGCATATGCCAACCTCTTCTCTAGAGAACATCCCAGAACGGCAAAAATCTTCTCCAACTCACATATCCAGCGGTCAGCTGCCTCTGATCTGCATCTCCCGCAAACTGTGGAGGATGACACTTCCGGAACTCAGCTAGGTCCTAGCTCTCCTATGACCCCGTGGGCCTTGCTGCACCAGTTGCAGCTCTTTCAGCCTCTATCCTAGCAAAATAAGCATTTTGCTGCTGCATAGCCATAGTCATCATCTCTATGGCACGTACTATCTGTTCGTTGGTTCTAGTCATCGTCTACAAAAATAACAACATATTCAGTATACTACCACTCAACCCAACAATAACTAACAACACAACAATTCATCACATCAATCAACACAGCAAACAACACAACAGGACAGCACAACACAAAGTTAACACAACAAAAGCCTAAAGGAACCACCCCCAAAGAGTGTCCACTAGACTCGACCTGCTCTGATACCACTAAAGTGTAACGACCCGGCTGGCCACTACACTCACAATCACAACGCACCGGAAACACTAGACAGAATAGAACGAGTATATAAATATAGGATCTAGAATATAAATATATACAAATGTCTCAATCCGACTAGAGTTAGGGTGTACACTACAAAAATACATCCAAAGCCACTATATCAAGTAGCTGAAACAAACAAGACATCAGCAAAAGTCAACTCTGCCTGCCAGCTGCAGACTCACCACTAGCCACCACCTATCCCTGCTCTGCTCCCATACATAGTATGATCATCGTAGTTCAAACCACATGGAAAACAACAAAAGGGTAAGCTAGCATAAAAAGAACAACATACAGAAAGATTTAAGTAATATGAACAACTACAACTATCAACACTTCATCAACATACATCCCGTCGATTTTTACAGCATAATCATCAATAAGCATACAATGCGTCATCACGCATATCAACTCGGAGATCTCCTACAACAACTCAACCTTGCGGCCTACAACAACTTAGCCTTGCGGCCTACAATAACTCAGCCTTACGGCCTACAACAACTCAGTCTTGCGGCCTACAACAACTTAGCCTTGCAACCTCCAACATCCAATATCAACACACAACACAACACAACTGTACAGCTCAACATATCAACTTACAACAATATACAACTGATGCAACTCAACATATCAACTTACAACATTATACAACTGATGCAACTCAACATATCAACTTACAACAATATACATCTGATACAATTCAACATCAGCAACAGCATTACCTACTAATCATCACATCATATTCGTTCATTTCAATTCAACTCAGCATAAAACAACATTGCACAGCATATAATGAATTATCATCTATGCGCCCGGCGCACTCATGGTTGCGCCCAGCGCAGTACAACCAAAGAGCACCAGGGGTCAACGCGCCCGGCACAAGCATGTCTGCGCCCGGCGGGACTCAACCAGAGAGCCCAAAACTCTCACGCGCTTTGTGCAATAAATAATTGCGCCCAGCGCATGCCAGGCAGAAACTCCAAGGAGTCTCTCGCGCCCGGCGTGCCCAAACCCGCGCCCAGCGTGGGGAAGGCAGAGACCTCCCTTAGTCTCGCACCCAGCGCAATTTGAATTGCGCTCGGCGCCTCCCATGGCAGAGACTCCCAAGAGTCCCCGCGCCCAGCGCGGCCAAAATCGCGCTCAGCACCATGCCAGAAGCCCAAAATCAAGTCACAACTGACATCGCGCCCAGCGCGGTTCAACCCTCGCTCGGCGTTGGCCATCCAGAGGAAAATATTTTCAAGCACGCCCGGCGCACACATATTTGCGCCCGGCGGGCTTGCCTAAATGCTGCCTTCGGGTGGCCACGCGCCCGGCGCGAAGAAATACGCCCAGCGCGAGTTCAGCAACAAACCTCATATTTTCGAAAACTCTTCAAAAATCTGCAAAAAATCAGAAAACTCCACATGCAATCGGTTCAAATTACTACATTTTCATCCAAGAGTCCAAAAATGCTACCTTTTTCAACATGCAACAACAAATCAAGGATTTCCCCCAAATTTTCTCAAACACCCCGAAACTCCAAAAACAAGTTCTCTTTCAACGCAACCACTAATCAGTCATCAATAAGCATCTAATGAGTCTCTAGAACTCATCCACAGCCAAAAACAGCGAAGAAAAGAAAGAAAAAAAAGTACTAGCTTCCCTTACCTCGGTTCAACGGCTCCGAGCTTCGGGAAGGAAGACGACAATGAAGGAGATGTGGAGAAGAGAAAGCTTGAGAATAGGAGAGTCCCACACGGTTCAGCTAGTTCCCCTCAACTGGATTAGCACCTACCCACCTAGAGAGTTTAGAGAATTTGAGTCCAAAGCAAGAAAGTGATGGTGAATAAGAAAAAAGGGTCAGCAAGGTGAGTGAGAAGAAAAGGAGAGAGTGTCCGGGGAAGAAAGAAAAGGGATTAAAAAGGGGTCTCACATAAGATATTTTTAATTTTTCTTTGTTTGATTCTATTTTTAAGAGGAAATGGGAGAAAAATCCCTCCTCATCCAATTTTACCTCTCATCTAATATTGGAGGGATTTGGAAGAAAATAGAGGGATTTTAAAATATTTTAAATATGATTTATGTATCTGTCTGAGGGCACGCTCGTAATCTTCTAGTAATTTGATGGCCGAACGAGAGCTTCGGGATGACGCTCCAGAAGGGGGAGGTACCTGCAAAAGGCATTCCGAAACTTAAGTCAAGACAAACACGAATCTCGATAGTAATAAATGAACAGTGCATACTTCGTTTTATGTGACCTATTTATACTACTTGTAATGGGCCTTGAACATGGTGGACCTCTTTTAGCACTTACTAAATTAGGTAATACGGTGCTAATCGGCTGATTATGCCTTAATTATGTGTTTGTCCTTATTAGTCATGATTGTTGTCTTAATCACTACTTAGTCTTATCGGCTGTTAGCCGAGCCGAGAGATGTAACATCGAGGTTGCCTTTTGGTCTCGACCTCTTGCTGAGCTGAGACATTAGTGAGAAGGCCAGCCAATTACGCTGTCCCGGCCAAGCTTTCGATGGTCTCATAGGTTTTTTATCACGGTCATTGTCATGTCCGAGAGTCGTGTTGAACTAACTGAGTCTTTATGCTCTGGTCATATCGGCGGCCGAGATGGCCGAGGCTAGTGCGTAAAGGTATAAATACAATAAAAAAAACACTAAATTAGTCAAAAGAGATTACGTTCTTAATTGTTAGATAGAGAATGAAATATTAAATTAATCTCTCTCCTAAAAATTGAATTAAATCGGAGAATTAACTTCAAAATATCTATGATTTGGAAACAATTAAACCAAATTATCAAATATCTTTTTTATTATTTTGAATTGAATCAATAACCACCTAATAATTTGCTTCAATTAAAAGTAGTAGAAAAGAACGTATATAGAACTAGTTTTTCAGTCTATCTAACGAACAAATTAAATATTTATTACATATAACTATAAATTATAATAAATTAATTATATAAAAATAAATATTATATTTAAATATATAAATTATATTTAAAATTTATATAAATAAATATTTTTAAATATATAAATTACAATTTTTTTACACTAATATACAAATTATATTTAAGATTTATGATAAATAATTTATATTATAGTATAATATTATGATAAATAAAAATTAAATTAAATTAGAAGATAAAAAAAGTTTCTAAATAAATTGTAGCATGAACGGTCATATAAAAAAAAGGATAAATTATTTTTGAAGTAAAAGAAAAGATAAAAAAAAGATAGAGATATTTCAAATTTCAAACACGTCAAAAGAACAAAAAAAAAATTATAGTAGTATTTTTAAATTTTAAAATAGGTAACTTTCAAATTATTATTTTAATTAATTCCATATAAGTAAAGGCTTTTACCCTCACTTCTGTCATTGCAAAGGAACATTTGACAGCAGTGAAAACCTAAGGCGAGAAGTGATGGCACCCAAATCCAAGACTATTAAGGAATTCAATGACAAACCACAAGGTGTGTATTTCAGATGCTTAGTTTAATTTTTGTTTTTAAAATATAATATGCTTGAAAAGTTATTGCTGTAACAATATTTGTATGATCTGAAGCAATTTTTTGTAACTGTTTGAGTTCAGGTATGATGAATGTTGGTGTTGAAAATGATGAATTGAGGCAAAGTACAAGAAATACTAAAATTGATAGGTTCAGCAATTTGCCTGACAATGTTCTGCTCCACATCATGAATTTTATGGATACAAAAGATGCTGTTCGGACTTGTGGATGCACCATTGCAAACATCTCTCTAATCTCGCATTTTATTATGATTACAGACAGAATATTGAACTTTTCGATAAATTTGTGACATGGGTTTTGTCTAGCAGGGATGATTCCTGTTCCTTACTTAATCTTGTTATTGAAAATCAGTTTAGTGGTGAGTTAATTGATCCTCGAGTATTTGATAGTGTCATTGAATATGCTGTGCTTCACAATGTCCGGAATTTGAAATTAGATGTTTTCAGCCCCATTGTCACTTTTGAGTCTCTCTCTTTAATCTTTTGTTCTCAGTCTTTGACATCTCTGAAGCTTTGCATTAGGCGTACGTCTAGTCCGGTGGTAGTACTTCCGAAATCTTTTGACTTGCCTGCGTTGAAAAGTTTGCGTCTTAATTGTGTGGGTTTTGCTGCGAGTGGCAATGAATGTGCCGAACCCTTTTCAAATTGTCGTGTGTTAAACACTTTGGTCCTTAAATGTTTTTCTTTGCATGATGATGCACGGGTCCTTTGGATATCTAATTCTAGCCTTTCTAGTTTGAAAATAAGCCATTTGTTGCAAAAACAAGTTTGGGAAGTGAGGCTTTCTACTCCGAAACTTAGTTCTTTCACAATCAAGGGTTTTGCGTGTGATCAGTTGTCCACCACATGCAATCTTTCTTTTCTTGAAGAAGTAAATATTTTTCACAGGTACCTTTGGGAGACAAGCTCAATTTCAACGCTCCTAAAATGGCTCAAAGTGCTTGCCAATGTAAAGATATTGACACTAACTTCAGTCATCATTCTAATGATATTACCTGTAAGTTACATGTTTTTGCCTCTATAAATGCTTATAAACTTGTCTGCATTCATTTATAGAATATTTCACCACTACTTAATTTTGCATTTTAATATAAATATAACTCCTATTTATTCTAACTGTGTAGGAATTATCGAATATGTATTCAAGGACACCTCAACCCCCATGCTTTGTTAGATTGGAATTATTGAAGGTGGACAAACAAGTGCCTATAAAGATATCTGATAAGGAAGTAACCAGAGTAGTGGACTTCTTGCTTCAAAACTCTCCGTCAGCAAAAGTTGATATCTCATAAAAAGTAATTGTCAGTATCCAATGCCTGGTTATTTAGTTAGAAATTTTATGTGGTGTTCAGTTTTTTTTACTTATTTAGTGTTTCCCTTTTTATCTATCCTCGATGCTCTCTACTGATAGCAAATTATAAGTGGTTATGGTAAACAAGCTAAACTTAAAATTCAAGAAAGTAGAATAAGTTTTGATTGATTTGTATGGTATTATATGTTAAAATTACTTGAGTTTAGTTATCATATGAATTATTGAAAATAATGTTGTTTTCTCAAACTAAACCAGTGAACCTACGGCCAATTGCTTCTATTCTTGTTTGAGTTATCATCATAAATTTGATGCTCAAACCCTGTGGAGTGTGGACATTCAGATGGTGTTGTATGATGAAATCAACGGTGTTTGTGAATATCTTCCATTTTAGAAACCTGATACAATAAAATGGAATTTATTATGTCACAGTAGGATGCAATAAAACAAACTATAGATGTGTATTACGCAGTTTGAAAATGTAGCTTAGTTCCATGTAGAATCCTAGGTCCTAGGTTATCTAATGATAACTCACTCACTTAGGTTTACTCGTTATTAATTGGTGTGTTGCTTTGTATAGGTGATAATTAGCCTGTAAAAATTGGAAATTGGTGTATTATTTGGATGATTATATTGAAGAATATCAAATTTGATTGTGGATACATTGATTGGGACGATTATGATTTGTAATTTAGTTTATGGACTATTTGGACAATACTTGAATAGTGTGCAAGTGTCTATTATGTATTTTTTTTTTAATTACAGTTAAAAATCCAAACTAGAAACCACAAAAGCAAGTTACAATAAAAATATATGCAAACATAGGAAAATAAATCCAAGAGGGGGGGGGGGGGGGGGAGATTCATAAACATGAATACCCTCTAGTAAAGAAAGATCTCTCTTGGCAAGTGCATCAACGAACTAATTTGCCTCTCTAAAAATATGAAAGCAATCCAAATGTTGATCTAGGTCAACAACACTAATCACCCTATTAACAAGTGCATAACAGGTGTGCTCTCTATTGTATTCTTCATTCAGTAAATAAATTGACATAGTCGAGTCTGATTCCACAATCACATTTTGAGTAAAACTTCTATCTCCAGTAATCTTTAAATCATGATAAATTATCCATAATTTTGCTTGCATTATACCGAACAAGGATTTGTTCATTCTCAGACCAAAGATCTTGTTGAAGCTTAATCAAATAAGGATTCTCACCTTGAAGAAGCTAACGAGCAATTTCATTTAGCCTTTTTAAAATTCTCTTTTTAGCATAAAAATTATTATTCCACTCCTTTAGTCTACTTGAAAACTTTGCACCCTCTTAGCCCAATCTGCATGTGAATTCGATCCTTAGTACTAAATTTGAGAAATATGCATGAGTCAACCAAGTTGCCTCAAATCTAAAAGGTTTCCCATAGTGCCCCATTTTTTATAAAATATAATATAAATATTTTATTAGTAAATTTGATATTTTTAATATTTATTTTAATTATTTGATATGCTTTTATAATATAAGGTGTATTATTACAGATTTTATTTAAATGTTTTATTTAATTAAATTAAGAAGGAAGAGAATTAGTAACTAAGGTTAAGTGTTTTAACTGAAAGGTTAAAGAGATGTTAAGGTTTTTAAAAGAGTAATTTTCTAATAATCCCTCATATGCTTTTATTTTATGTAGGATGGAAAACACCTCAAAGTCATGTCCGTCTTCTTTCCCTTACCAAGGTAAGGGAAAAGTGAGAAACCTCGCTATGGACGTGGAATTGTATGTTGGGTAGTAAGATTGACCTTTAATTTTGTCTTTGTTGTATGCTTATGTATAAGGAATTTTTCCTAAATGTGTCTATTTTGTTTCTTATTCTTCTTACACATTCCTAATGACGTGAATTGTTTGAATATATGATCAATTATATATTTTGCATTTAATTGTGTGCTTTGATGTTTCTATAGGTTTCTATGGAAAACCTTAAGGGAATTTGTTATGATAATTTGTGAAAATATTGATTGATATGTGTAAATTGAGTGATTTTGAATGTAAATGGCACGCTATAGAACACTTTTACCGATTATGAGTTTATGCGTGGAATTGGATGTGGATAATTCGTTGAGGAGATGTGAATTCTAGGGAGGAAGATCACGTTCTCGCTCAACGAAATGTGTTGGTTCGCTCAAAGAAAAGCCTTAAGGGGCTCAACTTGCTTAATTAAATGTTGGTCATTTAACGAGAAGCCTTAGGAGGCTTAACTCGCTCAACTAGATATTGGTGGTTCAACTAAATGTTATTCACTTAGCAAGAGACTCTAAGGAGCTTAGCTCGCTCAATGACTTTTAGATGGTTGTGTTTACTCTTGTGATCTTGCTACTACCTTTTTATTAATGACTAATTGATGTATTTGAGAATGTACATGGTATATATGAGGTGGAATGAGAAATATGTGATACATAGTAGTCAATAGCGATTTTAGTGGTCACTATCGCGACATGTTGGAGTAGAGTGGCTCCATGTCTTTACAGAAAGCTTGTTGGGGAGCGCTTTAAAGGAGTGGTCAGAGCTTGAGGTAGAGCATGACAGCGCAATCGCAAGTGGGCGATGAATTTTCTCTTCTTTTTTCAATAAATATCCTATAGATATTCCTTCTTGTCTGGTGGATCTCCATCAATCGGGCTTCTCCAACAAATCTTCATCGATCTATCTTCTCTAACGATGGCTCTATCTTCTTCGACAATGGCTTTGTCATGTCTTCTTCTTAGAGAGAAGGTAGGCAATGAAGACTTGAGTCTTAAGATTAGAAGGGTTGTAGTAAAAAAAAAAAAATAGGGTTGGAAAAGTTGGGTCAAATGGGCCAAAGTTTTTTCTCTCTTTTGATTTGGTTAATGAGCCTTTTACTTCTCTATTTTTCTGAGAGACACTTCTCTTTATTTTTAATTATTTTTATAGTTTAGATAATATTTTATGTAATAAAAAAATTAATATAAGACCTTAAATATTTTGTTTTCTTTATTATTTTATTTTATTTTATTTTTTTAACTACTATAAGTTTTTATTATTGAAAATATTTAATGTATAAATTATGTTTCTATTTTATATGTATATTACTAATTATATGTATTATAAATTATTCAATATATATATATATATATATATATATATATATATATATATATATTAGAATAACAGTATCCTACTATCCCACTTTTGGAATTAGTCACTGCGCGTCATTATTCGAGATTAATAATTATGATATGTCAAGTGAGATTATGTGTATGTTATTGTATGGAGTCTTTTGACATGTATCATTCACATAAAAATGTGTTTTAAGGGTACAATATGAAATGTGTTTCTCACTTCCTTTCTTTTGTGTTGTTTTTCTTTGATTATTATGCAGATAATCATCAATATGAGGCTGAAGATGGTTATGAGGCTTATGCTTTATTAATAGGTTTTGCTTTGATAGGACATATAATGACAGGACTAGGTTAGGACTAGTCTAGACTTTGTTTCTGTTAGTTCATTGGAAAACATAAATTTTTAATTTCTTTGTAATTCTTTCAATTATGTTATGTTATTTGTTCATTTTACGTGTACTTAAAAACATATTAATTTCAAATTAAAAATATCATAATAGAAAGTAATAGAAAAATATATTTAATGTTTTTATGAATTTTAGGGTTGAGAATATCTTCACTTAAAAATAACATTTCTACATTGTCACACATGGACACAAGTGAGTTTCAAACTCAGAAAAATATTATTCAAGTGTAATTAACACAATTTCATTTTTTTATAATCATAATTAATATATATATATATATATTAATTTTGTTGATGATTAATTTATTTTTGGAAAACCTAGCTACATATAGGGAGTCTTCCCTTCAAATGAAAGCCACTTATGCAAATGTACGGACATTTGAATTATTAAATAAAAGACAGATTAATAAAAATATTTTACCATATATTATATATTTAGATAAATTATTATTTTCGTTCCTTCAATTTTCTTTCTTAATTATTAAAAGGTCAAATTTATTTTCTTAATTTTTTTTGAAACGATTCAATATGGTATTTTTCTTCTAATCAATTAAGGCTAATAACGTTAATTTATTTCTTGAACATGATTATTTCTAAGTTAAATTTTAATATTTTAAAAATTACTAATAATTAAAATAATTTTATGACACAATATACATTTTTTTATCATAAATCTAAAATATAATTTATTTAATAAAAATATTTATTTATTATAAATTTTAATTATAATATAATATATGAATTTGACTCTTTAAAAGTGAATGCTATACTTTAAGATATAAAATGCATTCACAATTATTAATTAGAAAATCAATCAATGATTAATTTAATAGATCTATTATGTTGCATCATTATGAAGTAACTTACACTTTTTATAAATTTTTTTATGATTAAAATGTTTTTTTACTCTTTAAAATTTCACTTACTTTAACTTTTAGTTCCTATAATTTAAAATAGATGTAACGACCCGCCGTGGTCCTTACATTTAGTGGAATCGCACTAAAAATAATGAACTAAGATAAATAATAAAATTAGATAACTTATAAATACAAAAACATGAAAAATATATAAGAATAATTAAGTTTTTAAACATTAAGTATTTATACAGTTATCCAAAACTACTATCTGCTAGTGCCGGTCAAGCACAAAACTGTTACCCAAGATGGTAACTCTAACACTAGGAACCAAAAAATTCCACTTCCAACAACGGATTCAGCCAACAACTCCAACCTAGCCCTGATCTGCTCCCATACACAGTATGATCATAGCAGTCCATTCACATGAAAACAGGAGGGTAAGCTAGAGTTCAATAATCAACCATACAAGTATAGGGAAAATACTATACTACTCATTCATTCAATCATCATCACAACCAATCATACAGTTCAACACAAAAACACAACTCATTCATACAACTTAGAAGCAACTTTAATACAACAACAACAATATACAACTTAATATTTAATGCGTCGTCACGCATATACAACTGGGAGATCTCCAACAACTGAGGTTGAGCAGTCTAGGTGGCATAAACCCTACCGAATCTAGCGTTTGACCTATCTCAACCAGGTCAGGTATAGAACAACGTTAGGAACTCCGAAAAGAACCAGGTATAGACAACAATAGGTGATTTCTCAGGTGTGCCACTTAGACTTGGAGGTCCAGTACTACTGTCAAGACAGAAGGGTTTGGATATGAGCCTACCACGGCCTTGGCTAGCATCACCAATTCACATATGGAGTTAGCCCACCCACTGTCCTCCAAGTACCACACACCCTCCAGTACCTAGTCAAAGACTACATCTCTAACTAGATACCTTACTCAAATTGGTCATTCAACCATGACATGGATCGACTATTTCCATGTCCCCCACACAGTACTAAGGGATTCAACTTTAAAACAACTTTCAACTTATCACCTTAGTACTATGTATCTCAACATAGGACATATATCTTCACCATATGTCCCCAACTTTCCAAGTTTACAACAATAGGCAGCTTAACAACTTTGCAGCAGTAAGCATCTTAACAACTTTACAGCAATAGACATCTTAACAACTTTACAGCAATAGACATCTTAACGACTTTACAGCAATAGACATCTTAACAACTTTAGACAACTTACAACAATACAACAATAGGCATTATATACCAACTTGACAACTTCTTATTCAATTATACTACTATGCAACTTTAATAATTTTAACAACATGCAAACAACTTAATTAAACAACTATAGTCATTACAACATCAACTTAATGCAACTTAACAACTTTATAAACAACTTCAGCAATATACAACATATTTAAAATTCATCTCTCATGTCAACTTACACAATATAAACAGTATAAATCAACTTAAGCACCCAACAACTCAACTATTTCAACAAAAGAATGTAGACCCCTAAAATTGTCCGGGTCGGAAATAAAGCTTGAAGACTCTCGAAGACTGAAGGATAATCAGCCAGAAGGACTCCTGGAAAGCTCTAGGAGGGTTCTCTGTAGGTCTAGAGGTCTTAGAATAGCTAAAAATAAGGAAGTGGAGGGAAAAAGCCCAATACGGCCGTACTGAACTTAATACGGCCGTATTGAAGCTTCAATACGGCCGTACTGAAGTCAGTACGACCGTATTGACACTTCAATACGACCGCCGCGAACCCAATACGGGCGTATTGAAATTTCTGACTTTCAATACGACCGTATTGAACTCCAATACGACCGTATTGAAGTTCAAAAATTTCAATACGGCCGTATTGGCCCTGTAGGCCGTACTGCGCCTATTCCCTATAAATATGACGTCAATTGGACGTCATTCCACACTTTTCAACATAGTTTGAACCCTCTCCTTGAGTATTCTGGGGTTTTTGAGCAGTGTTCTGCCCTAGAAATCACTCGGAGAGTTGATCCGACGAAGTTCTTGAGCCCCGAGCCATTTTGCTTGAGGATCGAACCTAGTCGAGGGGAAATCTCTTTGATTCCCTTAGTCAAAATTTTATAGGAGAGAGCGAGCGAGCTTGTAGAGCGAGGGAACGCCAAAAAGCTTCCCAGTTTTACCCAATATATAAAAGCACGCTTCAAGAGGTTTCTTCTTAAATCCTTCCTTTTACTGCTTTCTGTGTGCATATTTAAACTGTCATCATGTAGATAGTTAATTTATAATCGCTTATAATAAATAGGGGTAATTTAGTAATTTTACGCTATTATTTTAGAAATAATCTGTCATAGGGAACCCGAAAGGGGCGCTGTGGGGTGCTAACACCTTCCCCACGCGTAACCGACTCCCTTACCCAACTCTGGTTGTAGTGGCCAAAGTTGATTTTTAAATCAATTGCCTTATCCCTTTTTCCAATGTTTTGAGTAAAACATTGGTGGCGACTCCACGAACCCTCCTTTTATGAAAACCTCTAATCCATGGAGGGTCCCGCTTGGGATTAATATGGATTAGTGAGCCTTTTAATAAAATTGCTCGTTTGACGAGGTCTCAGTTTGAGAATAAGTCATTCTAGCAATCCACTATTTTTAAACAAATAAACGAGTCCAACCATCCTTCGCGAATGCCGAAAGCCCGTTTCGGGCCGGTGGCGACAGATGGCGACTCCACTGGGGAAGCCTTGAGAGTCAGTCCCATTTAGTGACAGATTATTTTTAACAAATAATAGTTAAAATTACTTCATTACCCCTTGCTTGTATGATAACATGATTTATTATATGGCTTTAAAATAACTGTTGTATGTTTAAATTCCGCAATTGTTTGAAATAAAAACTGCACACAAACCTTTGCACACAACAGTTCCCTCTATACCCGGGGGCATGAGTGATTAACCATAGGGAGTGGATGTTAGTACGGCCGGTTGTCGAATGGGTCTATAGGTGCCCGTAGACCGTTGTCGGAAAGCATCACTCAAGGTGATAACCATGAACTTGAGTCCGACGGTGCGTTGGAACTTTCCATCGACCTACGACGAAAGGAATTGGGTCCCTATAATGGGGGCACCTTGGGGGCCTTGGACTGGTGAGAACAGTTAGAACCTACCTTGAATATGCACCATTTCTGCAGGATACCCCTACCTCGTGATTCGCTCGTGACCGTTCGTGGATGAGTGAATTGTGTGTGCATTTTATGTGACATTGTATGAGCATACATTTGCATTCTTTAAACATACAACATCCCTAGTAAAACAAAAATAAATAGAAATAAGGATATTCTAGTACGTGGTGTTAACATCTACCTTCATTGCATTCATATAGGTAGTTTTCCTTTTTCACCCAAAAATACAAAAAATACAAAAAGGTACAAAATATCAAAAAATAATGATATTTACCCAAACCAAGCAATATCATGCATCATATTAGGAAAATCCCAAAAACATGATAATGTTTAGTTAAATAAACACTATGCATGCATATTCATCGCCATCATCTCATATCATGCATTGTATTGTAGATTATGGAGAGGTCTAGGGAGGTGCAAAGGCCATTAAAGAAAGTGGACTTCCTATTATACCGTGCTGAGAGGTTGGATCACCTCTGTACCTTGATGTCAAGAGAGGCTCGCGTCGAGTTTGAGAAATCTTATGGGCGAGTTCTCGATTTGATGAAGATTTGTGTGGATCCAGCTTTTCTGAGAGCATTGGTTCATTTCTGGAGTCCCGATCTGCACTGTTTTGAGTTCCCCCAGTTCGACCTGGTTCCTACTCTAGAGGAGTACGAGCTCATGTTACGGTGGCCTAAATCAGCTGGGGTCTACCTTTTTCAGGGGAACCATGTGGCCGTAGAGAGAGTAGCCACTCAGGTCAAACTACCACCACGATTATCTGCTTTAGTGGGGAACGGCAGTATCAAGGGTTGGAAGCTTGCTATGATCGAAGACCACCTTTCTTCCTTGGCTAGTGAGGGAGATTGGTTAGCTTTCAACAAGACCCTTGCGTTAGCTGTGTTTGGGACGATCCTATTCCCCTTTCACGCTAACACAGTGGACCATGCTGCCATGGACGCCTTCTTCGCTTGGGACGTACATATGAAGAGTCCCGTGCCTGCCATTCTTGCCGACACCTTGCTTTCTGTCAGCCTATCTCAACAGAAGCAAGGGAAAACTATCAGATGCTGTACCTCCTTGTTGTATGTGTGGGGCATCACACACTTTTATGCCTCTAGTCATATGGGGACTTTGCCCGATCCTTTGAGAAGTTTTTCGAAGATCCCCGTACGCCGCCGGTATGCTTCCGAGTGGAAGGAAGAGATGGAACAGTGGAGTATTGAGCACTTCACGTGGGTTTGTCCTTGGTTCCGTCCAAGCAATGTATTAACAAGATGCGGCAATTATCCAAGCGTACCATTAATGGGCCTCAGAGGTTGCATAGCTTATTCACCTAGATTGGCTATGAGGCAACTCATGAGGACTCAAATTGTTCTTACCAAAGAGGAGCTTGGAGGGTTGTGTTTCTCCTTTGATTCCGAACATCAGAGGGACATGCATGCTGTCATTAGAGCGTGGGAGAAACCAATCTATGAGGGAAATCGCGAGCTTGGAAAGCCTCGGGTATCCGCCTCCACCGACTACGAGATATGGAGGAACGAGAGAGGGGTGCCTCAACCATCCACCTCTTGCGCAACCACAACCACAAGGAGGTTAATGCAAGAACAAGTCGACGCCTTGACCAAAAAGCTGGAAAGTATGGAAGCTCAAATGAGGTTTCTTGAAGAAAAAAATGAAGAATCCAGTTTTACTATTGATGGTCTTCAAAGGCAATGCAAGAAGAAAGACCACGAGATAGAGCGGCTCAAGGACGAGTGTGCTAACCTCAACGAGGAGACTACGCGGGCATCCAAAATGCCAAAGATTGAACCGAGTAGTCAACTCCAAGAAGTCAATGCAAAGATAGCACACCTGGAAGCCGAACATGCAAGGCAGGCTCAGTTGATCAAGAACATGCAAGAAGATCTGCTCTTGACTCGATCCGATGCACAACAATGGCGGGAAGTTGCTCAACAACAAGCCGCAAACCTTTCCGATTTCCGCAAAAAAGAGAGGGAGGGACTAGCACAAATGGCTAGACTCCGAGAGGAGAAGGATCGAGCCGAAGACGAGCTTAATGAGCTACAGGCCATGATCAACTACTATACTCAGAAAGCGAAGGAGGCTCAGAAAATCAGTGACGATATGAGCCAAGCGGTCCATACACAGATTAAAGCAATGGGTCGTCACATCGAGGAAGCCGAAAATGAGTGGCAAAGAAACATGAACCCGCCTGTGGGTTTTTACCGGCTTTTCTCTTATTGTAAAAAATTACTTCAAAGCATTGTATAAAAAGTTGTACACTTTCTTCAATGAATAAAATCGAATTCTTGAGATTTATCGCCTTTGCATCTCATAGTCATTCATTTGCATTTATCTCTCCCGGTAATTTAATAATAAAAGTTAATAAAAAGAAAGAAATAATCAATGCGTATGTTCAGAATGGATCGCACGCCGTTGGTCATTAAATGCAAACCAACAACTGCGCAAAGCGAACACACGACGACGCCGTTGTTGGTAATCAAGACAGACGAAAGGGAAGGTCCGACACCGTTAAGGATCATCGCTCCGAGGCCTTTCCCCTACAAAACAAATAAGGCTGTGCCGTGGATATACGACATCCACTCTTCTGCCGACAGCGATATCTCCAACATCGCTGGACTTGGGGGCATGACTAGGAGTGGCAGGATCTACACTCCCGAAGATCTGCACGATAAAGCTCCCAAGAATAAAGGAAAAGAAAAGGAGAAAACCGAGGAAGATAGAGAATCCGAGGAGGAGACTGATGAGTTGTTAAAATTCATCAAACAAAGCGAGTACTCCATTGTGGATCAACTTCACAAGACACCAGCAAAGATCACTTTGTTGTCGTTGATCCTAAGCTCCGAACCGCATCGGCAAGCTCTGTTGAAGGTCTTGAACGAGGCGTATGTGTCGCATACCATCTCCCAAGACAAGTTTGAGGGAATTGTTAGCCACATCACGGCTAATGATCACCTTACTTTCACCGATGAAGAAATCCCCGCCGAGGGACCTAATCACAACAAGCCCTTGCACATCTCTGTAAAGTGCAAGGAATACCACATCGCAAAAGTCTTGGTGGATAACGGATCTTCCTTGAATGTGATGCCCAAAAGAACTCTTGATCAAGTGGCAATCAAGGGAGTCCAAATGCGCCCGAGCAACATGATCGTTCGAGCTTTCGACGGTTCTAAAAGAGAAGTGGTGGGAGAAGTCAATCTCCCAATCCAAATTGGACCCACCATCTTCAACGTCGAATTCCAAGTGATGGATATTACTCCTGCATACAGCTGTCTCCTAGGCCGACCTTGGATTCATGATGCGAAAGCTGTACCCTCTACGCTCCACCAAAAAGTCAAATTCATCGTGGGTGACAAACTGGTGACCGTGCAAGCTGAAGATGACATACTCATCAGTAAGCCATCCAACATACCTTATGTGGATGCAGCAGAGGAAGCTTTGGAAACCGCCTTCCAAGCATTGGAAATTGCCAATGTTGAAACGTTTCCCCGAGAAATGAAGAAGGTAGCCCATATACTCACAAAGAACGGATACTTGCCAGGACAAGGATTGGGCAAATACTCCCAAGGAATCCCGGAGCTACCTATTATCAAGGACAATCCGGGGAAGCAAGGGTTAGGATACAACCCTGTTAAAGATCAAAGAACGAAGAGGAATCAAAATCCTTCTCGACGTTCTTTAAGCCAGATCTTTAGGAAGGCTGGTTCACAAATGTCGAGGCCAGCTGTTGTCATCAAGTGTCCTTCTCCTTCCGATAGGGATGTATAGACTCAGTGACTATTAGAGATCACTCCTCGGGGACAGCCCGACCCCCGAGCCTCGATAGGGCACATGTTTCCATTATGATTAGAATAAAATCATTCTTCATTAATTTCTTATTGATTCTTTTCTTGCTTACAATAAAGTTCTAGACCACATTATTTAACCCTGTTTGAATGAACATAAATGAGGTTAAGATCGTCTTAATAATCAATAAACCCGCATCATTTTTATGTGGAAGTGTGCATGACAGTTTGGAGCACCTTTTCTTGGCATCAATAAGTGCCATCATGGATAAAGAAATACTAAAGATAATAAGCTCGGCAGGAAACCCAAAAAGGGGACTGCGCAAAAATAAGAGCAAAAGACCCGTTAGGAATCCCACAAAAGGGTGACCTAGGCAAAAATCAGGGTTACGAAATAATGAATAACAACAAAAGCCCGCTAAGACATCACAGATGGGTGTTTTAGGCAAAAGTTAGGGCCGTCAAAAAAAAGAAAAAACAAAATAAATCCATGATGGTACCATCAATCGAATTCAACAAGGGGCTCAAGAAAAGCTATCCAAGTTGTCAAAGCACAATCATTAATAACGAAGATGTGCTTAACTTCATAAATGTTTAATCGAACAAACCTAAGCACATGAGCCTACCATGGCCAGCCATTCTTACAAAATCCATTTTTCAAAAATAAAACAATCCCCTCTAAAACACAAACTTTTGAAAAATATACCTCTTCCTTCTTTTCTCTCTTGTCCCCAACGATTTTTGAATAATCTAGTGGAAACATGGAGATATAGTGGTCAATAGGAGGGTTGACACATCTTCTAAAGGAAGGGAGAATCATTTGGTTGATAACACCAAAAAACAAATACGCATCATTCCTCGGTTACAGAAATCGGCAAAGCACAGTCTGTCTGGATGAATGGCAAGATCCAAACAAAGAACGCATCGATTAATTCTTTTGAAAAACTGAATCAAATAGAATTAGGTGCATCTCATTCGCATACATACATACAGATGATAGGTGTACTAGAAGACCACTTATTCTCTGTTTATCAAAAAAAAAAAAAAAAAACATAAAATCAGAAAAAATCCAATACGCCCGTATTGGTATTAATACGGTCGTATTGGAGTTAACGTTAAGCACAACGTTTCAACTCCAATACGGGCGTATTAAAATCCAGTACGATCGTATTGAATCCCAATACGACCGTATTGAATCCAATACGGTCCGTATTGGATGTAAATTTTGTACATCAACGGAAAGGCCAATACGGCCGTATTGAATCCAATACGGGCCGTATTGGCGGAATTTTGCCTATAAATAAAGGCTTCCCCTCCCTCATTTTGCATACCTTTCTTCATTCTCCACATTCCTTGCTTGTGAGTGCATTCCTAGAGAGATTATCGGAAATGGCAGAATCTTCTCGCAAAAGGCAGAGAGCCCCAGCCAGACGTGTAATGACAGACCGACACCGAGACCGGCTGCAGCTCATAGAGACGTTCACCATCGAGCCGTCAAGAGTGCTCGACTTTGAGCTTCTCCAAGCGGTGGGCTTGGAGAATGATGTCAGGAACTACTTCGACGCCATAGGATGGGGATTTGTCCTTAATCCACCATCCCAGCTATATTTGACGGCCACGAAGGAGTTCTTGGCCACAGTCGGCGTCACGGAGTCGACTAACAGCTATGGGGAAGATGTTTGCGCGGTGGATTTCTGGATGAATGAAGGATACCGCACGCTGACGTTGGACGAGTTCAACGTCCAGGCAGGGTTTTTCAGCCGCACTGATCAGCTGGCCTTCCGAGATGCCATATGCGAGTGGCCTGATCAGTGGACTCCGGTTGAGATGTGGAGTTTGCTCACTGGCCGACGGGATTATCATTCAGGGGTGAAGGGCTCCCGGCTCCCGACTGCTCTTAGGATCTGTCACAAGATCCTCACCAGTACCATTCATGGCAGGTCCAAGAGTCAGGAGTCGATTACACGACCGGATCTGCTGGCCTTATATTGCATGGCCACCGGCCGGAAGGCCAACCCTGGATATTTCTTCCTTGAGCACGTGAAGAAGTTTGGGATACGAGAGGGAGGAGAGTCCAGACAGGGGTACATCTTGGTTGCCCCACTCCTCTCACAGCTGGCGGAGACATGGGGATGTCCCGATGGTGCGGAGCCAGGGGCGTTGGCGCCAAAGTTGATTGGTGCCTCCACCCTGATCAACATGAAGATCATCGCTAGATCGCCAGGAGGGGGGTTTGTGCGAGTAGATGGCCTCGAGACCTTCGACGACCTCCTCAACAATCTCGACTTTGAGGGAGGCGACACCCCGCAGCCAGAGGCTAGCACATCACGGTCGGACAGAGGATACTTTGACGCCCGCTTCGACACACTACAGCAGAGCATCGACACGCGATTCGATGCTTTTCAGCAGAGCATCGACACGCGATTCGATGCTTTTCAGCATAGTGTCGGTACATGGCAGCAGAGTACCGATGCTCGACTAGATACCTTGGTGCAGGGGTTCGACAACCTCTCCGTCTGGATGCATCGCCGCTTCCCGGACTCGCCACAGGACCCGCCAGCAGAGGAGTGAAGACTGGCTTCTGTTTTAGTGCTTTTTCATGTACTAATTTGGTTGGGCTTAGCCCCATTTCCCAAATTTTTCTTGTACAAATTCATTTTTAATGAAATTTGCCACTTTTAAATTCAAAATTCTCTAGCAATTTAAAATTCTATACAGAAAAAGCCAAAAAAAAAAAAAATAAAAAAGGCAAAGGTACAGAAAACCCAACAACCAGTTTGCACAGAATAACTGAGCCTGGAGAGGCTTGCCGAAACAATACTCCTCATCCCCCACATATCAAAATAATTGAGCCTGGAGAGGCTCGCAGAAATAATACTCCCCAGAGAAACCTCAACTCACGCTCTTGGACTCAAAATCCCCAGCAAGAGCTATCAAAACAAGATCGACGACATTCCCAATGGAAGTACGATCACCCAAGCAGAATATCCAAGTCAAAGGACTTAAACTTCCTCAGTGAAGATAGCTCTCCAACTCAAGTGTCGAGTGAGGCTAAGCCCGTAGAGGCTTCCTAAATAATACTCTGGGATACATAAGATCCCCAAATCCCCAGTCGCCTACTCAAGAGGCATCCCCGCAAAAGGAGAAAGAAAATAAAAATCAATGATCATTCCCCAAGTGGAATCTGGCTCTCAGCCAATCATTGAACGTCAAGCTGATATGCCTAACAGAAGAGGCTAATCAAAATCAACGACAATATCCCCCAGTGGGTAACAGCCTACACAGAGGCAGCAAAATCAGAAAACAAAAAGAGTTACCCGAACAAGGATAACCGGGATACTCCACCAACGTCGAAAGGACGTCAGCCAATCATAAGGCACCGCTCACATCAGAAAGAGCATCTTTGTGTCTGCACCCAAAGGAATCAGAAATTCCCCAGTGGGAACCAACTACGCAATGGAAAGTTGGGGCACAAGAACCTATGAGTAACTGCACATCCCCTAGACGGATCCCTGCGTTATCCAGCCCTTAGTGGCACAAAATCAAAAAACAACCGTCGAAGCAGCATCGTGGACTGTGGAGACAAAATCATCACGAATCCCTGGAAAGGAGATATTCACGCTACCCCGTCGTCACAAACACGGAGGTATGCAGCTTCCGGCTCGGACAATGAGCGAAGCTATCTCTGGAAAAGGGGTACTCACCGCTTACCGTTGTCATAAGGGTACTTAGCTTCCGGCTCGAACAAAGAGTGAAGTTAAGCCTGGAGAGACGGTACTCACAGCTTCCAGCTTGGGCAACAAGCAAAGCAAGGCCTGGAGAGGCAAAACTCACACTGCTTACCGTTGTCACAAGGGTACTTAGCTTCCGGCTCGAACAAAGAGTGAAGTTAAGCCTGGAGAGACGGTACTCACAGCTTCCAGCTTGGGCAACAAGCAAAGCAAGGCCTGGAGAGGCAAAACTCACACTGCTTACCGTTGTCACAAGGGTACTTAGCTTCCGGCTCGAACAAAGAGTGAAGTTAAGCCTGGAGAGACGGTACTCACAGCTTCCAGCTTGGGCAACAAGCAAAGCAAGGCCTGGAGAGGCAAAACTCACACTGTTCACCGTCGTCGCAAAGGTGCTTGGTTTCCGGCTCGAACAAAGAGTGAAGCTAAGCCTAGAGAGGCGGTACTCAACCATCAGCGTCATCAGAGGCGCGTTGATGTCCAACTTCCGGCTCGGGCGTCAAGTGAAGTTGGCCTTGGAGAAGGTAAACTCAGCTACTGAGGATGTCAGAAGCGCCGAAGTATGCACCCACCTGGAGAGGCTACTCAACATTTTCCCACCGGAAGACGCTACAAGTCAGAAGGTCGGCACAATACCCGGACAATTGGGTCAACTCCTTTACTTGTCAGCCGGTATACCAAAAGGCCGTCCGACTAAGTAAAGGGGGGGCAGCTGTAGACCCCTAAAATTGTCCGGGTCGGAAATAAAGCTTGAAGACTCTCGAAGACTGAAGGATAATCAGCCAGAAGGACTCCTCGAAGGCCCTAGGAGGGTTCTCTGTAGGTCCAGAGGTCTTAGAATAGCTCAAAATAAAGAAGTGGAGGGAAAAAGCCCAATACGGCCGTACTGAACTCAATACGGCCGTATTGAAGCTTCAATACGGCCATACTGAAGTCAGTACGACCGTATTGACACTTCAATACGACCGCTGCGAACTCAATACGGGCGTATTGAAATTTCTGACTTTCAATACGACCGTATTGAACCCCAATACGACCGTATTGAAGTTCAAAAATTTCAATACGGCCGTATTGGCCCTGTAGGCCGTATTGCGCCTATTCCCTATAAATATGACGTCATTTGGACGTCCTACCACACTTTTTCACTCAGTTTTGACTCCCTCCTTGAGTATTCTGGGGTTTTTGAGCAGTGTTCTGCCCTAGAAATCTCTCTGGGAGTCGATCCGACGAAGTTCTGGAATTCCGAGCACTTAGCTTGGAGATTCGAACCTAGTCGAAGGGAAATCCTCCGGATTTCCATAGTCAAAATTTTATAGGAGAGAGCGAGCGAGCTTGTAGAGCGAGGGAACGCCAAAAAGCTTCCCAGTTTTACCCAATATATAAAAGCACGCTTCAAGAGGTTTCTTCTTAAATCCTTCCTTTTACTGCTTTCTGTGTGCATATTTAAACTGTCATCATGTAGATAGTTAATTTATAATCGCTTATAATAAATAGGGGTAATTTAGTAATTTTACGCTATTATTTTAGAAATAATCTGTCATAGGGAACCCGAAAGGGGCGCTGTGGGGTGCTAACACCTTCCCCACGCGTAACCGACTCCCTTACCCAACTCTGGTTGTAGTGGCCAAAGTTGATTTTTAAATCAATTGCCTTATCCCTTTTTCCAATGTTTTGAGTAAAACATTGGTGGCGACTCCACGAACCCTCCTTTTATGAAAACCTCTAATCCATGGAGGGTCCCGCTTGGGATTAATATGGATTAGTGAGCCTTTTAATAAAATTGCTCGTTTGACGAGGTCTCAGTTTGAGAATAAGTCATTCTAGCAATCCACTATTTTTAAACAAATAAACGAGTCCAACCATCCTTCGCGAATGCCGAAAGCCCGTTTCGGGCCGGTGGCGACAAAGAACACCATGCATAAAGCTTCCCTAACTCTTGAAATTAAACAATCTACATTCTAGCTTCCCTCACCTGAAGTTTGGCTCTAAAAAGCCAAGAATCTGAGAAGAAGAAAAAGAAGAAGAAATTTCCTCCAAGCTTGACTCTTGAACTTCAATCCTCCAAAAATAAGCTTTCTTGTCTGAAATTCAAGAGAAGACAGAAGACGTTAGTGGTCTAGAGGAGAAGAAGAATCATACAGAGAAATTAGAGAGAGAAAGGAGTCCACAGACCCAGAGTCCTTCTCTCTAGAACTTCTCTCTAAAACCTCTCATTCTCCTCAACTGCCCACACCCCTATTTATAGAAGTTCAGGAGTGGTCAGAATGGCCTGTTTCGAATCTGGAACGGCCCGTTCTGCACCCCTTCATCATGTGTAAAAATTACATGCAGAACGGCCCATTCTGAAACCAGAACAGCCCGTTTTGGGACTCATCCAGAACGGCCTGTTCTCCATCCAGAATGGCCTGTACTCCCTCCAGAACGTCCCGTACTCCATCCGGAACGACCCGTACTCCATCAAGAACGGCCTGTTCTCAACTACGATTTACAAGTCAATTTAGTAGTTTGGAACGGACCGTTCCAGTTTGGGAACGACCCACTCTAGGCTACTAAATCACCCATACTAAGCTTTTAGGCTTTCTGAATTAACTTACAACGTTACAATAGACAGTTTTTGTTTTTATACTTGTATTTTTTTTAATTATTTTTAGTATATATAGTTTAAGATAGATCTTTTTATTAAAAAGATGTAAGTATTAGGCACTAAAACGATTTATATTAAACTATAGAAATTAAATAATAATAAAAAGATTGAAAAATATAAGTTAATGGACTAAAAATGTCTATTTCAAATTATAATTATTAAAGGAAAACTATAGAGACTAAAAAATTATTTTAATTTTATTTTTATTTACACTTCACTTTTTACAACTTATTGTGAGACCCCGTCCCTATTTCCTTTTCCTCTACTCACTTCTCTCTTTTCCCTCTCAAACCTTCCCTTTCATTTCTTTCCTTGAACTCAAGGTGCTGGGCAAGAATAGGTGCTGGGAGTTCTAGCTAAGTGTTCGGAGTCTTCTTTTCTCTCCTCCCGATTGTTCAAAGCTCTTCTTCTAGTCTCTTCTCCGCTGTTCTTTCCCGAAAGCTAGAATTTCTTGATTTGAGGTAAGGAAAGTTAGTCCTTTGCTGTGTTTGGCTGAAAACGAGTTCTAGGAACTCTTTGATGGTCTGATGTTTGATAATTTGAGCTGAGAATTGCTGAAAATGATGAATTGGGGGTTTTCGGGTTTTTCGGGTACGGAGGAAATTTGGGGGATTTTAATGGTTTGTGATTGCATGTTGAAAATGAGACGTTTTTGTTGATGTTTGATGAAAATGTGGTACTTTGAACCGTTTGCATGTGGTTTTTCTGTTAAGTCTTGCAGGTTTTGGGCAATTTTTCATACTTGGGGGAGTTGCTGCTAAGCTTCGCGTTGGGCACTGTTCTTCGCGCTGGGCGCTGTTCTTTGCGCCGAGCGCGTGACCTCTAGGAGGCTCTATTTAGGCAAGCTCGCCAGGCGCAAAGGTGTGTGCGCCGGGTGAGTTTGAGGATGAGAGCCTCTGGTTGGCCCCCGCCGGGCGTGACTTGAGTTGCGCCGGGCGCGATACCAGTTGTGGCATGTTTTGGGACTTCTGGTGCCGCGCTAGGCACGCGTTTGGACTCGCTGGGCGCGGAGGCTCCTTGGGAGTCTCTGCCTTGAGGGCATCGGGCGCAATTCAAATTGCGTTGGGGGCAAGACCTTGGTAGGTCTCTGCCTTCCCCACGCCGGGCGCGCGAGACTCCTTAGAGTCTCTACCTGGCAGGCGCTGGGCACAATTAAAATTGCGCCAGACACGTGAGAGCCTTGGACTCTCGGGTTGGGTCACGCCGGGTGCGAGTACTCTTGCGCTGGGCGCTGGCCCCTGGTGCTCTCTGGTTGAGCCGCGCTGGGCGCGACCATGAGTGCGCCGGGCGCGTGTGATGCTGTTGAATTACCTGCTGATAGCTGTTAAATTTTGTTGAAATTGTCGATTTATGTTATCATATGTTGAACTAAGCTGTATTATATATATTGCTGTGCTGTATGCTGAATTGTTGTGTCGTGCTGCAAGTTGATTAGCTGTGTTGTGCTGTGCTGAGTTGTATGCTGTTATAGCCACTATTGTGGTGCTGTTCTAGCCGCTATGTCGGTGCTGATATTAGCCCCTAATGTGGTGCTGTTATAGCCGCTATGCGGTGCTGTTATAGCCACTTGAGTGGTGCTGTTATTGCTGCTAAGCAGTGCTGATATTGTCGCTTTGCGGTGCTGATATGGTTTAAAGCTGTGATGTAGTATAAGTTGTAGCTGTTTACTAGTATGTTGTTATATAAGTATGTTGATTTCTTTTCACTAGCTTACCCTTTGTTGTCTCCATGATGTTTGGACTGCAATGATCATACTATGTATGAGAATAGAGCAGGGATAGGTGGGTGGCTGATGGTGAGCCTTTAGCTGACAGGCGGAGCGGATCTTTTGTGATGTTTTGTTATTGAGCTACTTGGTGTAATAGCATTTGATTGTATTTTGTACACTTTAACTCTATCCAGATTTGGATCATGTATATGTATATTCTAGACTCTATATGTATACACTTGTTCTTTTCTGTGTGGTGTTTCTAGTGTGATGTGGGGTGTGTAGTGACCAGTTGGGTCGTTACACTTATAATATTAATATAATTATTATAATTAAATATTAATTTAATTGAACATAATAAATAATATTTAACACAAAAAAATTAATAATAGGATTTACACACTTAATATAATGCATATAAAAATATTAAATACTAAAAATAAAGAAATTATATGAAAAATATATAAGTGACTAGTTTTTAATTTGTAAGTGACAAAAGATTGATGATGCATTACTATTTTTATTTGTGTGAGTGATTTGTGTTATTATTAAAAGGATTTAGACTAAAAAATATTAATTATTTTTAATTCATAAACAATGTTATGTATTTAATAGTCTTTGTTTATTTTTAAACAATTTCTCATGTCATGTTATCATGTTCTAATGATAATTGTTATTAAACACAATTACTTATTAGTAAAATATAGCACAAGCACTTTTTTTTTAATCGAAAATCACCATAAAGTAGTCAACTCCATAATTTATGTATACAAAAATGTTTATTTATTATGCAATTTATTATTTAAAATATAAATTTATTAGATAGATTGTACAAACTAAAAATTATTATACGTATATACTATATTTAATGATGCAAATTATAATTATATATATTATAATTAAAAATATAATATATATATATATATATACATATTATAATTATAAGACTTAACTTTACTTTTGATTCTCATATAATTTTGGTCTCTTAAAATTTTATTACATATAAAATTTCTTATTTTTCAAAATTAAATAATATTAATCTATCATTATATATCATTTAAAATTAAATAAAAAATGTTGATGAATGTATGTGAATGATATTACTTATAATTTTGAAGTACATGTTAATAATGGGCCCACATTATTTAATTTTAAAATTTTATATATAATTTATATAATTATTAATAATATATTTGTTAACTTTTTATACCAAATATATTTTTTAATTAAACAATGTTAATTTGAAATCAAAGTTAGTTAAGTCTTCCCCTTTGCTTTGTATTGTCTTTCCATTGAATAAAAAGAAATGTCACCAAGTCTAAGAGGCTCACTTAAACTTCATAAATTC
Organism: Cajanus cajan; assembly: GCF_000230855.2. Taxonomy (NCBI): domain Eukaryota; kingdom Viridiplantae; phylum Streptophyta; class Magnoliopsida; order Fabales; family Fabaceae; genus Cajanus; species Cajanus cajan. Next base: position 13,397,572 of record NC_138517.1, on the reverse strand, counting down.
TGAAAGTCACAAATCCCTTGCTTTGGTCGCACCCCTCACTACCTCGAACCTCCGCATACGACGTCGCACCTCCGCTCCGCTTAGGTCAACAGGAAGCACCAGAAGGTTTGGTTCTTTTTTTTTTATTATAATTATTATTTGGGTTACATATGAGATTTGATAATGCTTTATTCCACTCTGAAATCAACCCAATGATACCATGGTTTCTGAAAATCAAACTATTGATGCCCCTTTCAGAGGAAGGATTAACCTAGCCATCCCATTACTTTGATTTTGAAAGCTTATGTAATGTTTGATTTCCACAACTGAGTGTGAAAATTGGTTATGGGTTAGAGAACCGGTTCTGAATTGTTTTGAAACCGGTCAGGAGTGTTTTTCATTGCATAATTTAACAATTGTTGGCATGTTGCTGTATCTCAAGAAAGCGAGAAACATATCTATATCACTATCAGTGATGTTTGCATCTTCACTGGTTACATCACAATGAAAAATGGATGTGGTGCGTCTCGTAATTTTTTCTACAATTTGAACTTGTCTTGTATTTGTTATCTCTTTGCAGATGTGAATCTCTACTTGCAGTTCATATAATTTGTGGTCAATTTTATAGGTTGAATTATAAATTATTAGAATAAAACTTATTATTTGGTGAATTGTTAGATTTTTATATTTTTTCTCTCAGAAGTCCAAAGACATACAAAGTTGCCCCTGCCCCTAGCCCTAATATTCAACTTTTGTATCTTGAATTGATAATTTGGCCCATTGGTTGGTTGGCCATAGCTCTGTGGACCATATTGACCCACTCTATTTACTTATAAGTCCTTGCAATCTGATGCATCCCAACTCTACTGTTGTCACGAATGCTATCAATGGCAGAAAGCCAGTAATCTGCTATATCATATAGCAGATAGAATCTCCAACAAATAGTGAAAGTTGCTAGCAGTTAAAATATATGATATCTATAAATTATGTGTATAAATGTAAGTTGTATGTAAATAAAAATCAAATGCATAAAATTTGACATATATCAAATCAAAAGTTCAATTAGTTGGAGACTTAGCAGGGATGAGTAGAGGATGTAGGATACATGCTGCAAACATGACACCATGGTGGCCGCTATAGCAGATAGAGTCATGATGTGGAATCAACGAATTCCACAATGCAATAGCTTTATAGTGCCGCTATAGCAGCTATTTAACAACACTGCCACTTTATGTGATTATGACATTGTTAATTTGCATGGTTATCCAGTCTTTTTGATAATTTGTTTGTCCCCATAATGATTTATTTTATAAACCTGAATTAGAGAGGAACACAAGGAATCGACATCCATGGATTCACAAGGCCAGACGACTTCTTTGCAGAGACTTCAGAATGTGGAAAAGGTAATATTTTGAAAACATTTATAAAGAAGTCCTGAAAGAGACGGAACATCATAGTTTGTTTTTATTGATTTTTTCTCCTTTCTGTCGGTGGTGTGAAGAGAATTGTGAAGGTTTTGGAGCTTGCAGGAGGAGTCATGGATGAGCTTGCTAGCCCTGTTGGTCCTAGGAAAGATATAGTCCAAAGCCACTGCCTTGAGTTCATGCAATTAATCAAGGTCTTTGTCTCCCAGAAATCAATTTATTGTTTTGTCTATACATGTATGTTAAGAGGATGTCATTATGAGTTCAAGTCCCAAAAATCAAAACTGCACTAGTCTAATTAAAGTGGTCTCATTTAAATAATTACCGATATATATAGATGAACAGTAGGCATTATATACCAATTTTATATACTTTACACTAATCTTTTGCTAGGTACTGGTTCAGAAATTAGTGAAAGAATGTAAGGAAAGATAGGATTTTATTGATATCTTCGTTATCAATGAATCAGTGAATCCTGGTTAGAAAGAGAACAAATGAATAAAAGTTGTTCTCTGGATCTCAAGAGTCTGAGATCTCTCCCCCAAAACCAATCTGCAAGTAAACAACATAACTAATCTTTCTCTCTCTCTTACTATCCTATATTTGCCAAATTCAGTTAGAAATCTAACTAAAAGTCAATAACTCCAACTCAATTGACAGGAACCCAGTCCCATAGGCTTTCCTAACCCCTTATTCTAACACCACCTATACGTATATTACTTGCAGCCTGTATTTCTCTTCGCTGGAATATGAACTCTGAATCTGTGGTATTACCATACATAAATGTCTTAAATAATGATAATCTAAACATGTGTCAAACAATCATATGATCTGTCTATTCACACTTAAAGATACTCAAGCCATTGCCTAACCTATCAAACTTTTCGCTCCTTTTCCTTTTCCCCTAATAATGCATATTATGGCAGGGCTTAGCCTAACTTATTTTGAGTTTAGGTCCTCCTGGAAAGGAGAAGCTTGGCCAAACAAAATATTTTAAAAGGTTTTTTAGAAAAGTAACTGCGTAATGAATAAAACTTCGGAAATGGAGCTTTTAAAAACAACAGTTTTAGGAGCTTTTGGCTTTTACTTCTAACTTTCCTTTTTATTTCAACTCCCAAGATCCTTGAACACATTATAATTTTAACTTAAAAGTATGTTTTGATCTTAATGTTACATAATTACTAAACAACCTTAAATTAAAGCCCTTATTTTTAACTTCAATTTAAAGTTGTTTTTAAGCTCCAAAACCTAACTACTTGTTATTATATTTCAACCTATGATAAAGATCACCTTGTTTGTAATTTTGGTCTTTGTATTGTGGCAAAGAGAAAATTTAATATGTTCAAAATACTCTTATTCAAATTTAGAATTAAGGCTAATTGTCCTGGACAAATTACATGCATTAGTTAGGTGAGTCAAACAATACTAAGCTATGACAAACAAATTAAACATAAACTCAAGAAACCGAAATTGTAGAGATGAAATGAATTCCTAATTCTGCCAAGAATTATATACTTTAAATGTCAACAAGACAATAACTAAGTGAATATATAGGTAACTGGTGTGTAGGTACTGCTAAATGAAATTATTTAGAATATATAATGTGGCAAGAATGAGTTCTGTTTAGTTTGTATTGTACTGTGTGTTAAATTACCCAAGTGTAATACCCAAATATATATTTAATGTCTCCCTAACTGTCAGCAAGTTTAGTTATCCGGAGTTAAATGATGAAAATGATACTGTAAATTTCTCATAAACTAAGCAGTGAGCATATCATCAATGGACTTTGTTCTTGTTTGAGTTCATTGTCATGAATTTGATGTTTAATCTTGTGCTGTAATTTTGTAAATGCTCTTAACTTCATTCTTTTAAATCTTGTAGGACATTCAGGTAGCATTGCGTGATGAAATCAAGAGTGCTTGTGAATATCGTCCGTTTGAGAAATGTGACTATGGTTCAAGAATAGCCAACGAGATTTGTTACAAGAAAGCGGAATTTATTATGTCACAGTTGGATGCAATGAAACAAACCATAGATGAGTATCATGCAGCAGTTTGAAAATGTAGCTTAGTTCTGTGTAGAAGCCTAGACTACCTCATTGTAATTCACTTATTTGAGATTGTTACTAGTTGGTATGTTGTTTTGGATAGGGATATATTTACCTTTGTAGAGAAAGGATGATTATATAAAATATCAAATTTTAGTGGGAATTATTTTGTTCCTGGTATCTTAATAGGGACTTTCATTTAGTTTATGGACATCTGGACAATACTTATGTAGTGTTGGTGTGTCTATCATCTGCTCTGACCATCTAACAATGATTATGAAGTTCTAGATTCCAGTCCCCGTGATGAAAAAAATATGATCTTTCAACTTTCATGTCTGGTGCATGAGCTTGTTATAAGGAGAGACAAAAATCAGTGGTTCTTGTCCATAGTTTCCTAATCGTTTGCATGAAGTTTTTCCTTCTGGGAGGAGTTTTCAGAAAGCGGATTACATTTTCCATATCAGATAGAGGTGAAAAAGAAAATAAAGAAAAGAAATAGGAAAGTAATTTTTTATTTATATATAGTCTGAGAAAATGAAAAATTATTCTTTTTCTTCTTTTCTTTGGTATAATATAAAATAAGAAAAAATGTGTTGATAGTGCAGATTCCACTGCAACTTTCAGATATAACTGCTTACCCTCTTAATTTACATGATAACTTATGAAAGAAGAGAGTGAGGTTTCTAACAAAATAAAGTAAAATAAAATTCTAAAACAATAAACAATCATTCATGAAACGGAAGTAGACGTTCATAAAATCAAGTCATCATAGCTTTGATGCTTAATAGCAACATAGAAATAAGTTCTAATTGCGTAGGAAAGAGTTTCCAACTGCTATGTAGCTCCCCACTCTGCTTCTTACCCGTACACGTGCTGCTACACTTTTTTTTTAATATATATTCTTTTACAGCAAAGATATATATATATATATATATATATATATATATATATATATATATATATATATATATATATATATATATATATATAAAGAGGGATCCGTTTATTCTAGAAGAAATCTTTAAATTTCAACAATCCAATCGTTGAATTTAAAGTTCTTAATGCATAGATCAAATATGCAATTTTTTAAAAAAAATTGAAAATATATTCATTAATTCAAATAAATGTATAAAATAATTTTAAGATTATCCGTCAATTTGAATTAATAAAATGAAGTATCAAATAATTTTTAAATTTTCTAAAAGTTTGTAGACTTAATCTATGTATTAAGAACTTTAAATTTAATGGTTGAATCGTTGAAATTTGATATAAAACATGAGTTATTGAACAGAGTAAGTTTAAGTAGACTTACTCCTAAACTAATTCCTCCTATATATATATATATATATATATATATATATATATATATATATATATATATATATTAAAGTTAAGTTTTTTATTTTATAAATATTAAAAATAAAAATGAATTATTTTAATAATTAAATTATTTAAATTCTAACAATAATTAAGTGACAAACTTAAAATATTTTGTTTACTTAAGTAATTTAATTCTTAAATTTTTTATTTATAAGTTTTCTTATTTATTATTTATATATATATTATAATATAATTATCAGTTTATAATTTAATTTATTTAAAATTTATAAATAAATTAAAATTATAAAAATTATAAAAAAATTGTGTTGGATTTATGTAAATTTACTTGAAACCAACAAAATTCGAAAGAAATAGAATGAGTTTTAAGTATATAAACTTATCTATTTAAAATTTAATCCGAACTTGTCTCAACTTTTAATGAGACAAGGATAGAGATAGCATAATTCATTTTCAACCCATCTCATTTAGGGATGGCAACGAGGCGGGGCGGGTACGGGTTTTATGATACCTGTCCCCGTCCCTGCGAGTCAAACCAATCATCGTTCCCGTATCCGTACTCGTCGGGTATATAATTTTCATTCTCATCCTCGTCCCCGTTTGGTATCGGGTATACCCGTACCTGTACCCGTCAATTTTTTTTTATCTTTTATTTTTTTGTAAAAAGATAATATTTTAAAATTATTTTTCTATTATATTATAATTATAATTAGGTTATTTCTCTATCTCATATTATAATAAATAATCACACATAAAAAAATATTAAAATTCTTTAATATAATTAAATTGAAAGTGGGTATTAAATTAAAAATAGGAACGGGGACTGGTACGGGTACGGGTACGGGTATGGGACGGTTAAGTATACATACCCGTACCCGTACCCGTACCTGATTTAATATATCGGGTTTTACCCATACCCGTACCTGTACTCGGTCAAACCAGGTATTTCCCGTCAAAGTTGGAACAGGTTCGGGTATTACCCGCGGGTACGGATATATTTGTCATCCTTAATCTCATTGTCATCTCTAAACATCATGCAAGTGAGTTCAGTGCAATAAATATGTAAGAATGATGTAACACCCATTTAAAGTATGACTTATAATTATCTATTTATTAAAATGAATCAAAGAAATGAAAAAGAAAATTATTACACAACCTTTAATAGCCAAAGTAATTAAAGATACACAGAGGATAAGTTTATTTATTTCTCATAAATATAATTACAAGTCATATTTACTAGCATTTTTATTAACTACTCACAAAAGAAGAAATTTTTTTTTTCTTATTTAATTACTAATTCACAAACCCCCTTCATATTTATTATGTTATTTTTACAATAATAAATATTATATATTATATAGTGGGTTGACGTGATTTGTTGGAGGAAGAGTAAAGGTGATGGCTATAGGACTATTGAGGAAGATTGGTGAAAACTTGTTTGGTAGCATTATTGTTGAGGAACCTTGTCCATGGAAGGTGACTGTATTACTTTATATATCAATTGTCCATTGCATACTTGGAAAAATGACATGTACCAATGCAGTGAAAGATCCAACATTGGATGAATCCATCTATATATCAATTTATAATATGTTTTTAAAAAAAACAAAAAAAAATCAAAAAGACAAAAATATACAAAAGGAGTGAGAATAGCAATCATATAAATCAAATAGATAATTAAGTAACTAAAATATAATCATAAATATATGCTTCTTTATATAATATATATATATATATATACATAATTACTATTTATTTATGATTATTATTATTGTTATTTTATTTTTATCTATTTATTTTTACTCCTACTCCATGGAGATTGACATTGCGGAGAATCATAATTTGTGGAAGCCAATCAAGCTGTCAAAGAAAGGGCCACCATTATCCTATCTGGCATTTGCAGATGACTTAATCTTGTTCTCAGAAGAAACTCTGGATCAAGCAGAAATAATTAATACATGCATGGATTTATTTTGCAAGAGCTCAGGAATGAAGGTAAGCCAGGAAAAAACAAGAGTCTTTTTCTCAAAAAATGTGGGGTGGAGAGTTAAGAATGAGGTTAGCTCTTTCTTATGTTATCAACGCACTGATAACTTGGGAAAATACCTTGGAGTTCAATTACACCATGACCGAGTCAGCAAACGGAAGCTTCAATCTGTGATGGATCATATTAATAGAAGATTAAGTAATTGGAAATCTAAGAACCTTTCCTTTGCAGGCACCTTACCTTAACTAGATCGGTTCTTGCTTCCTTACTGTCATATACAATGCAAATAGTCTCTTTTCCTAAACAGCTCTGTCATGATATTGACAAAGCTTGTCGATCCTTTGTGTGGGGAGATTCAAACAATAATTGTCATATTCATGCCCTTGCTTGGGAGACAATTTGCAAACCTAAGGATGTAGGCGACTTAGGTCTATGGGAGGCACATAAGGTAAACACTTGTTTTATGATGAAGAATGGTTGGGCTCTTTGTTCCCAACCAAACAAGTTATGGGTTCATGTGGTGATGAGGTGATTCCAACAATCAAAACGCGAGCTGTTACTTCTAATTTCTGGCGAGGTATCTGTAATATGCTTGGGGGAGGTGAAACCCTTATTAGCGTGGAATATAGGGAATGGTAAGTATACAAAGTTCTGGTTGGATCGTTGGCTTCCTTCCAACATTGTGCTGTGTAAAGTGTTTGTACAACAGGTGCCTGGGGAGCTAATGTGCAAAATAGTAGTAGAATATATTGGAGAAGATGGTAATTGGAACCTGGATGCTATTCGTGAGCTCCTTCCTGACCAGTATTAGAAAGAATTAATGGGTTCAGCACCTCCCTCTATGGAAAATGATGATGACCGTTTGGTGTGGGGAGGGTCAAATGATGGTTGTTTTACCATCAAATCTGAGTATGAAAAGTTAAGACGTCCTTCAAGTTTACAAACCAGAGCTTTATTTTCGATGATCTGGAAGTGGCCTGGTCTAGAACGAATCCGCTGTTTGGTATGGAGAATTGTGCACTATAGCCTCCCCACAAATGCATGGCAATACTCACGGTTTATGACCTCAGAAGCAATATGTTTGTGCTGCCATGAAGAGAGAGAAACTAGTTTGCATGCCTTACGTGATTGTGCATGGGCAAAAGCAGTTTGGCAAGCTGTGATGGGAAAAATCACGATTTAGAACTTTTTTATCTCTCCATTAACAGAATGGATGTGTTTGAACTTGTCTCGTACAAAGGTCACATGGGTTCAAACTTTTGGTTTGACTTTGGATTCCATTTGGAAGGCGCGAAATAATTTTATATTCAATCAGAAATAAATTAACCCAATTCAGATTGTTTGTGAAATCAAAGGTAACGAGGTGCATAACATGTCTTTTGGTCGCTCCCTGAATCCTTGTTCTCTCTCTTCATCTCCACTTATGATACGTTGGAATCCTCCCCCTCCGAGTACTCTAAAACTCAACTGTGATAGGACAATAATGAATAACAGACTTGCGTCGTGTGGAGGGATTTTGAGAGATAGCTATGGATCATTTATATTGGCTTATGCAGGATTAATTGGTAGATGTTCTGTTGCGCAAGCAGAACTTTGGGCTATATATCATGGCTTAAGACTTATTAAGGACAAATTCATCTCTTCTCCTATAATAATAGAATCTGATTCATCTACAGTAGTTTCCTTTTTAAATGAAGGTTGTCCTCGGTCACATTCGTGCTACTCCTTGCTAAATCACATTGTCAGAATGTCAGGTGGCTTCCACAAGATTGATTGTTCTCATGTCCTTCGAGAGGCTAATCAAGTTGCTGATGGGTTTGCCAAGCTAGGATTCTCCCTCCCTGAAGGAGTGCATAGTTTTAGTTCTCCCCAAGTTGGGCACATTTTCTTTTACTTGCTGATAAGTCTGCAATTTTTTTCCCTCGTAGATATTAGTTTTTGTATTTTGAACTTTTAAGCCCCGTTATTAATAAAAATAATAAATAATAACACAAGGATATTTAACCTTTATCAAATATATACTTATTTAAATTTTTAAGGTTAAACCTCCAACTACAAGTGAATTCAAGCTTTTACTACGTACACGTGATCATATTAATTCATAAATATTATTATAATAACAATAATCATAATAAATTTAAAAATAATACTTATTACTATATTAACTATTATTATTATTTGCTTTAAATTATACATATATATATATATATATATAGTTTAATACTATGTAGGTTATGAAACATATTTTTTTTATCATTATAAATAAGTAAACATAGTATAAGCAATTAATATATTATAATATTATTTATAAAAATCATTTGAATAAACTTGACATCCTTTTATATAACTAGAAACAAAAATTTAATTAAAGTCTTTACAAACAAAATTTAACATGTTAAAATAAATCAAAGAACACACAAACAACACTTATAAGATGTTAAAAAGAAGTAAAAATAATTAAATATTATATATTAATATTATCTAATATAAAATAAATAAATAAGATGAAGTTAAAATCACTTCACCAAATAATTATAATTATATTTATATTTTAAAATAATGTTAAATATCTCCTCTTCCTATCTTAAGAGTTTTAGCAATAAGTGTGGTAAAATAGATTCTTGCCTTGTCTCAAAATAAATCTTCAATAGAAATCTCCTGATGAAATTTCTAAACTTGTAAGTTTTCCTCACTTTTAATTGCGTAAAAGTGTGGTTCCTATTTATAGATACAAAATGCTTAACTTTTTAATATTTTTTGAAAGATTACATTAGTTTTGATTTAACAAAAATTCTTAAAAGTTTAGTTACATTATAACTGACTAATCCAATTTCAATAGATTCTTTTCATAATGACGGGCCTCCCCCCTTTCTATCAAATTTTTGTTTCAGATAAAAAAAAGTTATCTCTTCTGCGTAACTTCACTTCATAATTAATGATTCAATATTATATTATATATGATAACATAGGTAATAGTGATTCAGTGTAAAACATTTCTTGTAGATCAGTAGATGTTTTTGTTTTCATCCGTACATATTCTGAATCTTCCTAACCATAACTTATTCCAGCGTATATTTAATTCCTTCCATCCGTACATGATTTTCTTTACAACTATATATATTATTTATAGCATATTATCTATTTTATAAACTGTTTTATAATATATATAATAATAATAAATTACATATATTTATATTATATAAAACTGTTTTCATAATATATCTATATATATAATTAATTTTGAAATTCAAGAAAATACTAATATTATCCATAATATAATTAGGCATAATTTATATCAGTTTAATTTACTAAAACTAAAATCTTATTCGTGAAGAGAAAAATTAGCAATTGAAAATTTAGAAAGTTAGTGATGAAGAGTACATCATCATTAATATTTACTAGTTGAGTGCAAATTACATGGAATTACAATTGCCTCTTTTCTGTTACTTAAGTTCTTTGTATATCATAGGACAAAGTTATAATTCAAATGAATTTAAAGAAGTGTTTCAAATCTAAATTTTAAATGAATTTACATAGTTTGAAAATTTAATTTTGACATTTGTACATTCAAAATCATTTTGAAACCGAAGATGATAAATGAGAATGAATGATATTCACTTTACATTAAGCATTAAAATAAAGAGAAACTGATATAGGTTGAATTCTCATCTTGCATATGTTTTGTATCAAAGAAGCGGATCCCACATCGAAAAGTTAAGAAAAAGAAATAAGTAGTGGTTCTTATAAATAGAGTTGCAGAGTTAACTTCAAATGTTATAAAGGGTCAGTTGGCTAAATATGCCATGTCCTCTTTTGATAAGTGGATACTGTATGGCTATCAAGACATATGGCTGACAAAATTTCTGGAGCTCAAAAGGGTTGGCTTGCTTAGCCCACCCTACATATATTTTAATAGTTAATTTAAATTTAGATGTTTTTTTTTTCTAATTTGATTTTTTATCTTTGTAATTTGTTTTTTTTTTTAAATTTTTTCTAATTTAATTTTTATTTAATTTTTAATCTTTGTAACTTAGTTTTTTTTCTAAAGTCTCTTGTGACATTTTAATTCTCGACGATTTTGAGATGAGGGAGGGCGAACTTGTTCACAATGTTAGTTCGTTTAGTTTTGATTTGGCATTTAAATGTTCATTCAAGTTAAAGCTGGTTAATCGATAGTTTAGTTTTGATTTGGTATTTAAATGTTCATTCAAGTTAAAGCTGGTTAATCGATAGTTTTGATTTGGCATTTAAATGTTCATTCAAGTTAAAGCTGGTTAATCGATCGTTTAGTTTTGATTTGGCATTTAAATGTTCATTCAAGTTAAAGCAATATCCCTTTCTTCTCAATTTCTGCTTTACAAAATAGGAAATTACATTTAGAAAAACACTTATTCAAACATATTCTTATTGCTTATTGTTTGTTGAATATGATTGTCCATTATTTAATCAGTTAAGTTTGTTGAATATGATTGTCCATTATTTAATCAGTTAAGGTGTCTTGTTGAACATGATTATTCACGATTGCTTAGTCATTTAGAGCGAGTGCTATCGATTGCTTAGTCATTGAGACTGAGTGCTATTTGTAGAATTTTTTTACAGAAATAGAATTTCTTTTAAAAAAATTACTGAAAAAACATCTGTTACTGAAAAAGCATGCATGTGTTACACATTATTTACACATTTTTAAATGATTGGTAATTCTTTATTGTAGTTTATAGTCTCTAGTGTGTATTGTTAAGTCTATTCCATCTGGTAAATAATGTGTAACATATGCTTTTTCAGTAATTTTTATAAAAAAAATTCTATTTCTGAAAAAAATTCATCAGTGTAAGAAGACTTTTAAAGGTATGTGTTTTTTTAATATACTTTTTTTATAGAGTTATGTGTTTCTTTAATATACTTTTTTTATATAGAGATCATTACATAAAGTTATTGTTCATTTTTAACTTAAAAATTAATTAATTTGGATTTGCATTTTTAAATGTGTATTTTTGACATTTGTATTATGTGTATTTGTATTTGGTATTTTTGATTTTCACAATCTCTTGTTTGTTACTATTTTGTATGTGTAGTTTTGTCTTAAAAAATGCATTTTTTCGAATTTGTTTTTCAAGTGATTGGTACTTCTGAGTTGTAATAGTTGTTTATTTTTTTCCTAATTGCCTATTTTTGTCACTAGTGTAATTCTTTATTGTAGTTTATAGTCTCTAGTGTGTATTGTTAAGTCTATTCCATCTTAAACATATTGCATACAAATTTGGGCCAAGTCTATCAATTAGTGAAGGTTCAGCTACTGGTGAGGTGACTTGAGAGGTTGAGGAGTAATTCAAGGTTCAGTATCCATTCTTATTCCCAAGTAAGTAATTTTTAGGAAAAAAATTTCTATTTGTTGGGGAAAATTGTAACACTATGCTTTGGTAAGTGGTGAGGGTATCTAACCAAAGGTTTAGTTGATCGTGGGAGAAAAAGTTTATAAGTTTTCTATTTTAAACAAAGTTTGTAATCTCTTGTTCTTTAGAAACCATAGAGAGAAAGATCTAGAAAGAAAAACTTTAACTCTTCTTCCCTTCTTATTTTTAGGTTCTTTTGGAGTGTGAGATTTATAAATGGGAGTGTCGGATTTGAAGCTTAAGCTAAGAATTAGAAGGTTGAGGCGATGTGGAGCTTGGAAGCTCAAAGTTCTCCTTTCTTCTCCTTCTCTTTCTTGGTTGCTTAGAGATTGAGGAAAGGGAAGCTAGACTTGATTCTTCCTAGTTGTTGAGTTGTACATGCCTAGGATTTCTTTGCATTCTTGGTTGTTTGACAAAATCTAAGGTGGGAATTGATGTGTGTGGACTCTTGGTGTTTTGAGTTCAAGAAGGTGGAATTGGGTGATTCACTTAATTGGTGGTTGCATGTGGTTTTTTATGACAAAACTGAGTTGTGTGTGTTGTAAATGTATGGTATGATGCTTTACATGCTTGGATTGTTTGTATTTCAGGTCTTGGAGGCAATTTTCATGATCTACAAGTGTAGATTTCTAATACGATGCTGAGCGTGCCTTCGTGATGCCAGACACAGTTCCAACTAGAGAACCCTATCTCAATAATGTTAGGTGTAGGATCGTGACGTCAAACGTGAGGAGAGAGACTCATCTCGGGTTGGGATGACGCTAGACGTCGTTTGATTAACTTCAAGCGTGAGAATAGGGGGAAGTCTCTGAATCGATGACGCTAGACACCACTGAGGTGATGTCGGGCGTGAGTTAGGCTAATACTCTCTGCCTGATATGAGGTTAGGTGTGGATTTTTCCATGTTAGGAACAAGGTCATAAGAGATCTCCACCTCGATCATGTTGGGCGTAGTTTGGATGGTGTTAGGTGTGAGCGAGGCAAAGAGCTCCCTACCTTGATGGCATTGGGCATGAGGTAAGTTGCGTTAGGCATATATAGGATGCTTGGATGTTTGGTTTGTTTTGGTGATGTTGTATGATGAACATGAAAAAATGTTTTAAGTTCTATTGCATGTTGTATGACATATGATGATTGTTCTGCATATTTTGATTGGATATGACATGTGTAGATGTTTGTATGGTGTTGGATGATGGTGAATCTATGTGTTGTACATATGTATGATTTTGGAGAGCATTGATATGCCATGTATGGATGATATTATTGTTGATCTCTATATGCATTGATTGGATATAATGTATATAATTGATGTATGGTGAAGTGTGGATGTTGAGAATGAGGTATGACATTAAGACATGTTGGTTAACTTAAACTTGAGGAAAGGAGAATGTTTTGAAACCTAAAGATCCTACATAGGGAATCTTGGAGTGGTGCTCAACTACTGTTGGAAAACCTTCCTTGAGTAGGTGTCTTTCTTGGAGTGGGTTTTTGAGGTGTGTTGGGTCTTTTTTAGGTCTTTAGTTAGTGGTTGAGTAAGGTAAGAGGTTGAGAGCTATAACCCTTAACCAAATACTTAAAAAGGTTGCATGGCCCTTTAAGGATGGTCAGTGAGACTTGGTAATGCATGCCAAGTTCGTGGTACACCTATACCTAAGTGTACTACACTTAATGGTGGAATCAAACTTTCCTAGTGTAAGTAACAAGACCCAAGAAGCCAGAGGAGGAATTGGTATCCCCCAGAGGAGGAATTGGTATCCCATTTGACTGTGATCAAATCGATGCTTCGAGTGTGAGAACGATTGCATTTGTTCGGTAGGATAGAGTCACTTAAACTACTCATGTTATAGGAGATCTTCGTAAGTGAATGCATGACAATGCATTGGTTAATATTTTTTGCATATGATGGGTGTCGAGGTATATTCATATGCATTTTTGATGTCTTGTGTAACATGGTTTGGATGAGAAAATGGTTTCTTGGAGTGTTGTAGCTTTCATATATGGTTGTGGTGTGTCATTGTATAATTGTTTTATATATGTGTATGTTTTCAAACTTTAGCTTATCCTTCTGTTTTCATGGTGGTTTGGATTGGGACGTTGTATAGGAGTAGATCAAGGCTGAACTTGAAGAGTTGTTACTGATAGATGGTGTGATCTTTTGTTAATGGCAGTGTTACTCTGTATAGCTTGTATAGGTGTGCTTGACTAGCACTAGGGCATAGGATTATTTGGGATTACTGTACATACACATATAACTTGTTTATATCAGTTCAGGTGTTTTACATTATACTCATGTTATATGTATATATGTATGGGGTGTTCCTTCCTTTAATCATTTATGTCCTAGTAATCTAGTTCCGCTATTAGTGGAGTGATTCCATTCAATGTAACGATCATGGCAAATCGTTACATAAATTGCTTTTAATTTTGTATTACTAAGGTCATAATTTACATCACTAAAGTTGGTTTAGTGATAAGAGAGTTAAAATAATATGTATAAGGTTTTAGATTCAAATCATGTAATAATTATTACTAATGTTAAATAAAATTAGTTTACATGAAAAAAAAATAATTTTAATTATAAACTATTGTTGATATGCATTAAATTTATACCCTCCTTTATAATTTTTATCTAGTTCCGACCCTATTTGATCTTTATCACTAATTTGGTCTAAAGGTAAAAAACTTATATGTGAGTCAAATTCAAAGTCTACAATTAACTAAAATAGTTAAATTACAAAGCAAGTTGGTTAATTATCAAGATAATCATTTTCTTCGGAACATGTGACATGAAATTGACAACAAAGATGAGACTGATAAGGACTTGGTATGTAACCATACATGTTGCAAAGATCATGATAATCGATAGCGACCTTAAAGGGAAGTAGTTTATTTAAAAAATAAATAAATCATTTATTATTATTATTATTATATAGAAAGATGGGATACACTTATTTTATGAATAAGACTACTTGAACTTAATTTGTTAAATAACTTATGTTCTATATCAAATTTTAATGATTCAACCATTGAATTAAAAGTTCTAGATATATAGATCAAATAAAGTTGTAATTTTTTTTTACAATTATTTGATATTTTATTTCATTAATTTAAATTAATGTATAAAATATTTTTATAATTATCTATCAGTTTGAATTAATGAAATGGACTATCAAATAATTTTCTAATTTTTTAAAAAAAATTGACTTGATCTATACATTAAGAACTTTTAATTCAATGGTTGAATTATTAAAACTTGATGTAGAATGAGTTGTTTAGTACAATAAGTCTTAGTATACTTATTCTAGGAATAAATGGATTCCTCCTCATATATATATATATATATATATATATATATATATATATATATATATATATATATATATATATATATATATATATATATATATATATATATATATATATATTACATAAAAAAAAAGGAAAAATACTTATTAAGAATGGAAAATGTACTAAAATGTAGTAAATAAACTAATCAATATAAGACAAAAATTAATAACAAATGAGAAATTAAGGACAATGGGATCATAATATAAATTTAGAGAGACATAAAACTCATAACTCAAAATACATATATGTATTATCCTTAAAGTTAGGAATACAAATGCAACTCCTCAAATATACGTAGATCTGCCAGTGATAATAATATTTTAACATCTCTATCACGTGAAAAATGTAAATCACTTTCTAAAAAAAAATCCCCCGAGAAGAAAGAAAAACCTCATTCAATTGTTAGGGAAAATAGGAACGAAAAACACATTGTTTTCTCTCTTTTCCCTTCTAATAAGTTAACTATCCTTGAAAGATCATATATTTATCATCTCGAGGGCTGGATCTTTCTGTCTTTATTCTTTAAGAGAAAGGGAACTTGAAATATCACCTGTATAAATATGTTCGCGTTAACTGTTAATAGGTAATTGAATCCAAAACTTCATAATCATAGTTACGTAGTCATTAGACATGATAGACACTTGCACAGTACTCAAGTATTATCCAAATAGTCCATAAACTAAATTACAAATTATGACTGCCCCAATCAATGTATCCACACTCAAATTTAATATTCTTTTGTATAATCATCCAAATAATACACCAATTACCTATCTTTACAAATCTTATTATCACCCTATCCAAAAGAACACACCAACTAGTAATACACATCTATAGTTTGCTTCAATATAGCATCCAACTGTGACATAATAAATTACATTTTCTTGTATCAAATCTCACTAGCTATTATTAAACCTTAGTCAGCTTTCTAAAATGGGGACATGTTCACCACACAACACCATCTGAAAGTCCACACTCCAATGGTTTAAGCATCAAATTTATGATGACAACTCAAAGAAAAAAAAAATCAGTTGACCATATGTCATTGGTTTGGTTTGAGAAATTAACAATGTCATTTTCAAAAATTAATTCAGGATAACTAAACTTACTAAAAGTTAGAGAAAAATTGAATATATATATATATATATATATATATATATATATATGTGGGTGTCACCATATCTTAGCTTTTGATGTTTGAGTTTAAGAATTGATCAATTTTCATGAATTAAAGTCCAACAATGACAATACAATACACGACCTTCGTTCTTCAATCATTATCTTGATCATAATAAAAACAATGCAGGAGAATTCAAATACAATTCAAACTGATTGCCACAAGAAAAAGAAAAAAATACTTTATAATGCAGCCTCAATCCTTTTTGTAAATAGAATATTTTACTTGTTGCCATCATTCTCCAACAACAAAGAATGAAAGATTTGTACGTTTTAAACACATTGTTCCCAGCTATGCCAGTTTCTTAAATTTAAAATTCATCATTGGTCATACCAAATAAAACAAAAAAAAAAACTAAAACAAGCATTAAAGAAGACACTTATAATATAACCACTTATAATTTGCTGTTAGAAGAGAGCATCTTCGGTAGGTAGAAAGGGAAACATTAAATAAGCAAAAAAACTGTATACCACATAAAAATCTCAAGCTTTATAACTAGGCATTGGGATCATGGTAGTTACATGTTATAAAAGATATCAACTTTTGCAATCAGAGAGTTTAGAAGCAAGTAGTCTACTACTCTGGTTACTTCCTCATCAGATATAGGTAATGACCTTTTGATCACATTCAATGTTTCCAATCTAACAAAGCACGGGGGTTGAGGTTCTAGTGGACTGGGATTAGAGAGATGCTACACAATTGGAATAAATAGGAGTCATATTTACATGGATATTATGAAATGCAAAATTAAGTAGCAGCAAAAATCTGTACATATGAATGCAGACAAGTTTGTGACCATTAAAATAGAGGTAAAAGACAGTAAAAGTAACTTACATGTAGTATTAGCTGAAGTATAATTGAAGTTAATGTAAATATTTTTACATTGGCAAGCACTTGGAGCCATCTTATGACAATTGAACTTCTCTCCAGCTGAAATTTGTTAATATTTACTTCTTCAAGAAAAGAAAGATTGCATGTGCTGGACAATTGGTGACAAGGAAAACCCATGCCAGTGAAAGATCTAAGATTTGGAGTGGAAAGCACCATTTGGCAAACTTCTCTTATAAATAAACTGCTTATTGTCAAACTAGAAAGGCTAGAATTAGATATGTAGAGGACCCTTGCATCATCATGTAAAGAAAAGCACTTCAGAACCAAAGTATTTAACACATGACAATTTGAAAAGGGCTCAGAACAATCATTATCACTTGCAGTAAAAGCAACAGATTTAAGATACAAGGTTTTCAACACTGGCAGATCCAAAGATTCTGAAAGTACTATTCCCAAAGCACACCTAGGCCTAATGCTAAACATTGTGAAACAGAGCATAGTTAATTACCCTATCTGTGGCTTGAGGTTCAATCCAATACTTAGGATCAATTCGATTTCCAATAACAAGATTAAGTAAGGAAGAAGAATCATCTTTGCTAGACAAAACTCATGACACAAATTTATCGAAAATGTTAACACAACTTATATAATGGCAATAAAATGTTATATTAGTAAGATGTTTGCAAAGGTGTTTCCATCGTTTTGACAAAACACTAGTATGAACAACATCTTTTGTGTCCATAAAAAAATTCATTATGTGGAGCAAAACACTGTCGGGCAAATCACTCAACCTATCAACTTTAGTATTTCTTATACTTTTCCTCAATTCATTTTCAACATCACCATTTATACTTGAAATCAGATTCGAATCATACAAATATTATTACAATAATAAATTATCAGACATTATATTGTAAAAGAAAAAGGAAACTAAACATCTGAATTACATACCTTGTGGTTTGTCATTGAATTCTTGATGGTTCTTCGGTTTGGTGTAAACTAAATCAGTCTTGGATTTGGGTGTCATCATTTTGTGCCTTATGTTTTCACCGGTGTCAAATGTCTTGTTTCTAATGACGTAAGTCCCCAAATGGAGGAAGGTAAAAGCTTTTACTTATATATGAAATTAAAATTATAACTTGAATGGTACACATGTCTCCACACGAGTTTTATTCGTTGTATGTTATTTGTAATCAAAATGTACACCAATAAATATTGAGTTTTACTTAAATTAGTGCGTGTAATGCACAAGATAAATTATGTGTATATTATATTTTAATTTATAAAAAATAAGTTTTAATTTTAAAAATAATATATAATAAATTAAAAAAAATATATTAGTATTAATATAACATGATAATATAAGTTGATTTTTGTTTTATCATTGTTAAACAAACCATAATATGACGAAAATAAGAGTTTATAGGATACATTAATTTAATTTGAAATGAAAATAATAGGAAATTAAATGAAATATAACATTTTTCATTTTTCATCTTTCATAAAAAAAACTTCTTAAATTTCAATTTATATGTTTAGTATAACATGTGAGATAACGAATGTCATATAACTCGTGAATCACGACTATGACCCCTTTTTAGAAACATGGAACCAATAATAGGTGTGATTGGCGAGCCACAACTGACATATCCTATTGCTTTTTTTCCTCATTCTTTCTTTATATTTTATCTCTTTTATCTCTTGCATTGCTTAAGATGAGTTATACTTATAAGTTTTAAATAACTTGAAGATGACTAGCTTAAGGATACTATCTAATCTATGTATTAGTAACGATAAGGAAGTAATTGAGTTAATAGTGGACAACTCTAGTAGTGACAAGTGTTCTTATAATGATTCTAATTTAGGTGTTTAGTGGTGTGGCTTAGGATTATGATTCCTAATATTAATAGTGATACGAGAATGATTATGTGATGAGTTGAATAAGTAATTTAAGATTAACCCTAAATATCAAGACTTGTTAATTGAGGTATACATGACAGTGCGTGATATGCTTGTGTTATGGTTACGTGATGTACTATGTGTAGACCATGTGATGGTTACTTGATGTGAAGTCCAAGGCGAGACTTAGCAATGTTTAAAGTCTAGATATTCATTGATATGTGTTAATTGATATAAGTGAATGACTTGAGTTTGTGATAAAGTTATGGAGACATGTACTCATCATGATAATGTGTGACATGAGAACGAAATGATGATGATATGGTATAAGGATGAAATGAGTATGTGATGAGTCCATTAGGTGAAGTACTATCTGAAGTCTTGTATGTGTAACCTGCATTATGTGCATAAAATGTTTTATATTAGTCTTCAGACAATTGTGCATGAGTATTAACCTTTGAGCAACCGCATATGAATATTAGCCTTCGGGTAACTAAACATGAGTATTAATTTTTGGGCAACCATACATGAGTATTAACCTTCAAACAACCGTATATAAGTTTCACTAGCACATTTACATGTCATCTTGATAAATTTGTGTCTAATTGCATCAAGTGTGTAAATTGTAACAACTCATGATTGTGTGGTTTGATATGTCTTTGTTGTTACTAGTAATTATAATATATTGTTTACATTCTCAATATTAAATGTATACGTTGTATGCTAAGTTATGTGTATGGCTACCCAGCCTTATCTCATACCAGAAGATAGAGTGAGACGTATATCACTTCCCTTGCTCTACTTATTAGTTTTATGTATGTTTTGGAGGAATATCACCAAGATGATGTTGATGTTGATGTTGATGTTGACATCGAGATTCATAACTTAGGATTTTTTATTTTATACTCGATTTATTTCATCTTGTGTTAGGAATAATGTTAGTCATTGGATTATATATTATTTTTGAACGGTCATTATGGTCTAGTGATTATATTTTAGTCATTTTTGTTTTGAATTATTTATATTTTGAACCTAATATGAATCCTTTATCATTAGAGGCGTGTTATGAACTATTATTAAATTCAAGCAAGATTTTTTTTTCATTAGTATTTTTGAGTATAAGTATGTGGAGTAGAGGATCTCACACTCCTACTATAATTTTAAAAAGTATATAAGGTAAATTAAAAAAAGAAAACATTTCTAATTAAAAAAAATATGGGAATAACTAGGGATTAAAATAGGTCAGACCATAAATAGAGGGCTTATGGCTTGACTTGTTTAAAGCCTAACATTAGTCTATCAACTATCTATCTTCCAAATATTGCATTCCTTCTGGTACTTAATTAGGGATTTTGGTCTTCTATCTTGTACCTTACTTAGTTGGTTACTTCATACATGTACAACTCGACTTTGCCTTATACAGTTCTACATTTAGTCACTTATATAATCAATATAGTTTGACTTGACCCCTATATTATATCAATTAAGGTCCTAGAGGAGACTCAACATTCTACTTCAATAATCAACTTCTCAAGAAGGGTTTTTCAACTAATAAGCTTGTAAAGCATCGCAACACCATATCCTCATAATGAGATATTCATATTTTAAAACAACACCTTTCATCTAATCCTAAGTTAAACAACATTATTCAACTATATGCATCAAGCATTCTTAACATAGTTACTTTCAACACTAAACAACATACAACTCTACTAAAGTTCAACTCTCATTCATAATCAACTTGCAACTTATACAACTTAACATCATCATACATCCTCCTAGATCAATGCATAATGAACTAGAATCTCATATAATAATACAATTCATGTGAGCAATTCAAATCATTACACACATGTTCAACACTTAGTTAAATAAATAACACATTTTCATTTGGCAACTCGCATCTGACGTCATTGAGGCCGAGAGCCTTTGACTTGCCCATACTCGATGTCAATCTACCCACTCTTGACATGAATGAGGTAAAAAGTCTGTGCCAATTATGCTTTGCGTAACTAAACGCACAACCAACCTCATTTAGGCAGAGAGCCTTTGCTTTACTCATGTCCGACATCACAACACTAGCGTTTGACGTTGTCTAGGTAGAGAGATACTACCTTGGTCATGCCTGACACCACTTAACTAGGGTTCGACATCACCAAGTCAGAGAGCTCCAAGGGCATCCACTCTTGATTCCCTTCAACTATATTTGACGTGACCAAGTTAGAGAGTTTTCCTCTAACTCACACCTAATGCTAGCAATCCTGCACCCAACATTAGTGAGGTAGAGAGCCTTTGGCTTGCATCACCTCTGATGCCATAAAGTTGCACCTGACATGATAACGATTTCTACAATTGACAGAATCTCATTTTGGCTCAATTCACTTGAAATTAAGAAGATCTCTAACATGTTATACAACAAATAACATTCATATATCATTACCAATTCATTTTTATCAACAAAAACAATATGCAACTAATAAAAGGTAAAATGTCAAAGATCATCATTTTCTCAACTTCTTCCACAACCAACTAAAAGCTCAAAACTAAGCAATTCAATTCTCAATTTCAATCAACAAAGCCGCGAAAATTGTACAATTCATGCAAGATTCAACAACTCATTCAACAACAAAAGAATCCAGGAGCTCTCGTTACCTCTGAATCTCCTGAGAAAAAAAAAAAAAAAAGGAAAAAGATTGAGGCTCTCAAGAACCTGCACAGACCCACTCTACAATCTCTAATTCTTAGTTCCAAAGGCTTTGAATCTCAACCCAGTTACTCAATTATGATTAGGGAAAAGACCTAGATGCTCAAGGAAGTTAGTGGGAGAAAAGGAATCTCACAAACTCCATAGTTCTTCTCTTCAAACTCTTTAAGTTATTAAGAAATGAATTTATGAAGTTTGTTTTTAAGAAAGATCTTATATACCCTTTCTTAACTGGTCAACTTGACATTAGCTCAAAACAACTCCTAAACAACAAAAACTCATAAAATGTTTTGTTTAGATGGAGAATTTATAAAGAATTTAAAATTAAAACATTTGTGAAATTACTTGAAATAGTAGAATTTCAAATTTTTTCAAAAAAGTAAGAATTTGAAGTTCTTTATATTTTTTCTTTCTTGTTTCACATATATAAAAATATCAATAATTTTTTTATTATTGAATATTCAAATATTTTTAAAATTATTAAATATCATCTAATATTAATTTTTAAAATTATTAAATATTTAAAAATTAGCTAATAGTTATTTTTATAAAATTTAATCTTATAATCTCTCTCCCCCTCCCTCTCCTCTCTTTCTTTCTTTCTCTCACTCTCTCTTTCTCTATATATATATATATAATCAATTTTATCATGGTAAAAATTAAAATTATCATATTCAAACTAGGAATTTAAAATTTTAAAATTTTGAATTAACTTATTCAAATAAAATATTTAATTAATAATAAAAATTGAAATTAGAGTAATTTATATTCTAAAAAATTTAAATTTCTAAAATTTCTAAAATTCTTGGCCTAAATACACTCTTAGAATTTCACAATTTAACAACAAATTACAATATTAATTTAATTAATAAAATATACAATATTATAATTATTTTTATTTTATATGAAATAATTTTTACTATTTTAATCATTTTTTTCTAAGTACATTTTTATATATAATATCTTTTTAAAAAAATATATTAATTGGCCTTTTATTTACTCTCTAATCAATTTTATAAATAATAATAAAAATGTATATTAAACTGATAATTTACATGAAAATATTTAAATTAAATTTTTATTTAATCTAATTAAATTATAACCACTTCTCATCAAATTTTCAATCCATTTTTTTTAGTTAACTCGTCTCTTCTTTTTTTTTTCAACTTTTCTTGTCCCGTTTTAAGGGAGTGGAGCTACTTTTTATTGTAAAAAATATTAACTAAAATAATTCAAAATTGTCCTTTAAAAAAGAGAAAGATTTCGATTCGGTAACCTTTGCGTTTTATAAAAAAGAAAGAGAGAGAAAGATACAAAATTGGAAACAAAGTATATCTGTCTTGCACCACGTGGTCATGCAAAATAAAAAATTTCTTTCAACTTTTTTTCTGACTCGGTGGAAGGTACTTAGCTAGTGGGTAGTGGCATTCACATTCACTGTCCTCACAGCACAAGAGTCAGACACACATTCTAAGCTCTTACTTTGGCACGTTTTTTATTCTCCGGCCACCGGAGACTCGCCGGAGAAATGGAGGAGCCGAACTCCGATGACTGGCTGCCACCAGGATGGACAGTGGAAGTGAGGGTGAGAAAGAATGGTAAGAGAGATAAGGTAATTGACTTTTGACCCTCTAATCATCTTGCTTTTTCTTCTGGGGTTGTAGTAATTTTTTCACTTTATAATCATGCTGTGACAGTGCCATGTTATTTTCTTTTATAACTATAATTGTGGCTGTGAAATCTATTGTTGCTTAAGTTAAGGTGTCAAAAGTTTTCAAGGAAGGGTTTGGAGCTTCAAGATTTTTGTTTTCATTTTTTTTTTTTGCTTTTTTGGATATGTTACTTGCTTGGCATTTGAGGTTTAATATGTGCTTTGCATGGACCTTTTGGAGTTTGGACTATGTCTCTTCACCAAATTATTGTTATTATTTGAAGATTTCAAATGGGCATAGACTTTTGGTGTGCTCTTTAATTTATGATTGTGTAAGTGGATCAAGAGGGAAGGAGTCTTAAATGCTGGAACTTTGGAAGAGATTATTATTATTATTTTGATTTGACTTGTTTGTGGTGAATATAGCATGTCTTTACAATAGTGAGAGACTGACTGAAGGTAGAGTGAAGCTGTAGGCTCAATGTATCATTATGGCGGTGCTTCTTCAAGCAGCATTGTGGGGGAAAATGATTTTCTGATTTGGTAGATTTGTGAATGATGTAGCACTTTTAAACCCAAAAAATGATGCTGCTAGAGCTGGACACTGGAATGGAAAGTATACTTCGCTGTTCTAGAATGTTTAAAAGTACTTATTATTATGGTTGGTTCAATTGGAAGCTCTTAAAATTTCAATGAAAACCTTTTGTTCCCTTTCTGCCTTCTTTCTGCTTTCCTTCCTAAGTAATGTATTTGAACAACTGATTGAATCCTTTGATCTTTATCTTTCATTACATTCTTTACATTCATTTTGTCAAACTAGAAATTAAAGAAATCAGGTTAGCAATGTCAATCATTGTGATATTATTAGTATGATCTAGATTACCCTTTATTCCTGTCGTACATTGGTGCTAGTGAATTTTACTATGAATTAGAGAGGATTAGAAAAGTGGGTGATCAATAATTAGTAGTTGATTCTAAGTTTATCTACATTCTTAGTTGATTGTTAACAATTCTATATGTGTTTTATTTGATTTAAAATGAAAATACATATATTTCTTCTGTAGCATCTTATACCTGCTAATGATTGTCGGTAAAATTATCATGTTCAAGATTTTATCTTTCTTTGACTTCAATCATTGCTTGGCAGTAATTATATGTTTGACTGGGCAGGAGAACACAATGGTCATAGAAACTTTATCTATGTCATGATGATTCAGCTCAAATCTTATTAAAGCTATTCTTATTGCAGTATTATTTTTCGCCCTCAAATGGACTAAAATTCAATTCCAAGGTGGAGGTATTTCGTTATCTTGACAATGCTCAGAACAAAGTCAGCATCCAGAAAATCTCTTCTAATGTCTGTCAAGAAAATTCTTCTTTTGATGGCATTTTATATTTAATATGTACCTGGTTTTATAACTCATGTGGGATAATTTGGTTATTCAAGCAATCTAGGTTGTTGTTGAGAAAGCTATTGCAGAAGGGTTACCACCAGGATGGGTGAAAAAGACCAGAATCACAACAAAAGGAGATACAGTTAGAAGAGATCCGGTAAACAATGCCTCAACATATTCTTTTGAATATTATAGCCACACATTCATTAAGGGGGAGAGAAAATGACTTCCAAATAATCTTTCATAGTTTCTCTTAATGAGCATTTTCTATTGTTGTGTTTATTAATTAAGTCAGCATCTGGTGGTTTCTCACAATCTCACTCTCAACGGCACTGATTCAATGCAGCTAAAGTAGACTTGCAAAATTGATAAAATAAAAATATATATATGACTCAAAATTGATAAAAATTACACCTCCTCAATTTGCTGGTGCTTTTCTTACTATCTCAAGTATACCCCGTGGTAGTGCTCTAGTAAAACTGTTTGTTACTTTATTGTCTGACCTTTAAAAAGTTATGAAAATCCAATACAGCTCCATAGATGACATAGAAGCATAGCCATGAGAGCACTTCTGCCATCAATCAAAATAACTTTTAGTTTTGTATTTCACTTCTATACTTCTATACTTCTTTTCCTGTAATCATTAGTTCCATGGATATACCTTGGAGCTCCCTTTGCTGTTCAAAGATGCAGATAGCTTGGATTAGTCATGAATCTAGGCAATACAGTTGCAGCAAACATGATATCAGCCTTGTAGCTGCAAGATAAACCTACCTCCTTTTCACCATTGCTCTTCTTGAATTTGTCCCCCAACACTCTCTTATTCATCATTCCTATTTTATGCTACTCATTACATATTCTATACTCTAGTCATGTGCATTTTGACTTCTACCATAAGCTTATTAGTGGACTGCATTTAGATATGACAATAACTTTGACTACACTGCAACTCTGACTGCACATTAAACCGAACGTATTTTAGTCAATTATGATTCATATTGCTACATCACTTGAGCATTAGAAGGATGCACAACTTTTTATAAAAATTGTTTGTGCCTTCTATGTATCACCTACCCTGCCACTGTAGAATAATCAAGTATTTCACCCTTCTAATTTGCATATGCAGTACTACATTGACCCTCTAAGTGGGTATACATTCCGCTCAATAAAAGATGTTGACCGCCATCTTCAATCTGGAGTGATAAGAAGAAGTGCATTAAAGCCAAAAGATAAAGACGGCATTGATATGGAGTTAAAAGCTGGCAAATCTCTTGTATGGGTGGTCATAATTGAGCTTCTTGTGGTTTATGTCTATTTAAGTATTTATTAATTAGTCTCACATGCTAAAATTTCCCTTTCACTCCACTCATTGTGTGGCTTTCCGTGTGGATTTAAATTCTCTCATATATTAAAAGATAAAACTAAAGAAGGGAATAATTAATGCTAAGATTTCTACTCACAAACTTCCTTTCTGTGATTTCTTCAGTCAGCAAGTGTAACCTTGAAACCAACATTATCAGTTAGCATGGGTCAAAGCTCAGATTTGAACATGATAGCTAATGACCAACAGACTCCAAGACCTGCAAGTTCTGGAGAGTATAAGTCTGTCCCCATCTCTGACTTCATTTCCAATCAGTGTAAAGTTCCCAACTTTTCTCTTTTTCTTTGAAGTTAACAATATTGACTTCGTCTAATTAGATATGTGACTAAATGATATATATTGCCATTCATTAGTTTAGTATTGTTGTCATGTTTGGTGACTAACATCAACTAATAAACATTATATGCAATTATGCTATCTGCTGTAGCCTAAGGAATTTTTTTTCACTCGGTAAGAGCTTTGTATTTAATTCAGTTTTGAAATTAATATTTGATCTTTGTTCTTTCTAGATAAAGTGGAATTAAATATGTTTTGTACTTAAGATAGCTTTTCCTTTTTCCTTGTTAATATGAAAAGATCTTGTATTTGATGTGTGTTTATTACGTGATCTAGGTGCAGTGGGCACTGAGTTGACCAGCTCAGTTCTATCAGGGCCTAAAAGTTCAGATCAGAAGGAAGGGAAGGTTTGTTCAGGTTGCACTAACGAAGATGCCCAAGAGAAGCAGCTGCAAGAAAATTCAGAGACAAAACATGGAACTGAAAAATCCCATGCCGAAGATCGCCACTGCAAAAACAAGCACAAGAAAGATATCAGTTTGCCTCGCCGCACTTCAAAGCGTCTTGCTGGAATTAAGGTTGATCCTGTTCCAGAACTTAAAACAAGAAATAGATCACGTCGTGCTTCCATTAAACAATCCAGCGAGGAAGAGACCATCACAATTTTTGATAACTACCCCAACAGCTTACCTGATGGTCTAGCAAAGCAGTTTAATGTGCCTGAGGGTGGGTCAGAAATTAATTGCAAATCTATCAAGTCTCTAGAAGTGCAAAGAAGTGACAAACATAAGGAATGCATCTCTTTTTCACCACCGAAGAACAGTACTACTGTGGAAGAGTGTGTGAGAGTCCTTGAGAATGGAGATAAAGTTGATGCGAAGTTAGATTACACCCTTGACTATCCCCTCAGAGAACTACTAACAGACCCATGTATTGCATTTGCAATTCAAACTCTCACTGGAGTTACATTTGAAACCACCAAAAACTCACAAACTTCTTCTGACTTAAAAACTAGCCAGCATTCCGAAACTTCTGCTGCCGCCACTGCCACCACTGGTGTTGGTGAAGGGCATGGTAAGAAAAGCCATGATGTGTTCTCATCTCCAAAGAACATTGCTATTCCACAAGAACCTGCCGGTGACGCAAAAACCAATGATAAGGCAAAGAATGAGAATGCAGGAGGACCATCTTCCGAAGAAGTACATGACATGTCATGGATGGATCCATGCATTGAATTTGCAATCAAAACTCTCACTGGCACCATCCCCTTAGACTCTGATCAAAAGAATCCCAAGAACTGCCTTCAACAGCAGCTCAACTCATCCATCAACCAACACAGTGAGAAGGCCTTGTCAAGTGTAAGTTTATATAACATATACCAAAGTGACTACTATTGCAGCCAATACTTTGGCACACAGAAACTAATGTTTGAACAGTCTTTTGTGGATCCATCTCTGCAGCACACCAGAAACGTTGGCATAGGAAATTCAGCTGGAGCCAGACTCTCTCACTGTGGTGAAGATACTAGAAGGAATGTTTGTTAGATCAGCAACCAGCTTGTGCCTGAACTAACTTAATATTGTACAGCTAGGAATCTCTGTAAAAAAACTTCCTACCCCAAGAAAGCTTTAACCTATGTCCTTGTGTTGGTATTTTGTTCTGTGATCCTTTAAGCTGATCCTATATATGTGCTTTGTAGAACATGCTATGTGTAGTTGTCAGTTACTATCAAGTTAGCTTGACTGTAGAACTGTGTCTCTAATGGTGTCTAATCTATGTTGACTGTAGAATCTTCCCATCGTATGACATCATAATGGTATCTGGTAGGACTTGGTACTAGGTATAGAATAAGCCAAAATTCTTATACTTTCACCTTGAAGCTGATGAAGGTAAAAAATGGTACCAAATTTTTCCTACATTATTATTTAATCACATACTTCCATAATATTGAGAAGAATGTAACAGTCGCATTATATGTCACCGTTTTTTAATGATGTAAGAAAGCAATAACTTTTTTTTTTCTTTTCAAAATTTGCATAATAAATGTTTTTTTTTTTGTTTTTAAAATCTGAAAGTAAAACAAAAATGAGGTAGTGATTTTATAATAATATTCACAAGTGAAATAAATCCTAAATGTTCTCCATGTAAATTATGATCACCTATAATATGATATAAGTAAAAAAGAAGAAATTAATAATATATTGAAAAGTTAATTGGTACTTTTTTTTAGACTTTTTTTCTCAAAGAAGACACTTATTATAGGGAAGAACTATTTTTAAAAGAGTCTGTAATAAAAAATAAAAAATAATAATAAAGGAACTAATTGTTTGTATGGGATAAATTTAGACGTGCTGCTTGCTAGTAGCAAATTAGGCTTAAAAGCACCAATCCATGTGATTTTGTATGGTGTCACGTGAATAAGCGTTACCTTTAATTAAAAAAATTAAAAGATTATAAATGGTATCATGTGTCAACGTTATGTTGAATGTGTCATTCCACTTAGAGCATTCAATAAAATAAAGTTAGTCAGAGACTCAGATGACACTGACACTGGCACGGAATGATAGATTAAATTTTTATGGAACATATTATGGATATAACATTAAATGCATGTTTATGTAGCTTTATACGTTCTCTGTTTCGCGATATTTTTATTTATTAAAAAGATATATACAAAAATATCACTGGCGAATATTCATCAAAGTAATGCCTTTTAGTGTGTTGTCTAGAAAAATCATTAGGGCTAATATAAATATAGTGGTCGACAGAAAAATTCTCAGATGTGAAAGGATTTAAATTCGATTTTCGTTACGTTTTTATATTTGTTTTTTAATTTTTGTTGATGAAAAATTGGAATGAGTCACCGGATTCTGCCAATGTTAATTTTGATTTTTTTTTTCTGTTTTAAATTTTTAATTATAAAATTAAAATTATTTTTTTTCTTAAAATAACTTGATTAATATACTTCATTTAATTTTCGGTTGATAATTAGTAAATAAAACTATTAATATTGTTATTTGTAGGATCTAATTATTATATTAATATTTTATTTTGCTTTATAAATTTAATAAACAAATATAATTTAAACTGTGGTAAGTAATTAGGTAATTAATGATTAATCACATAATTTTTAAAATTAATCTCATGATTAAAATAATAAAATTTAAAATTATTTATGATTAGTTAATGTTAATTAAATTAAAAAATATAATGAAATTGTCGCTCATAACGATCCTAGTTATAAAACCACTCTCAAAAGCATCAAGTCATGCCATCAACAACATGACTCACAACACGCTAAACTCCAACATATTTATGTCTTATTTTCATGTAAACATAATCATTGCAGTTCAATCAACAAAAAAATATGTAAGGATAAACTAACATTCAAAAGAATGAAAATATACAAGTATATAAGCAAAACAACTATACAACAAACACTAACATGTAAACCACACAACATACACCTCATGGTCTACAACTTAGCATCACAAGAAGACACCTCAACATGACATTCACATCTTACCAAGGTAAGCAACTTAATAACATATGATAATTTCATATTTCACCACATAAATTTCATTCAACAATATAGTCAACAAAGCTTATGAACAACACCAATCAATACATTATATGCACAACATCTCAACTACATGCATCATTACACATTCACCTACGGAGATCTCCTGCAACAAAGGTAAGTAGTCTAAGTGGTTTGACCCTATCGAATCAACATGATTTTTTACACAAGATAGATTAACAACCAATTGGGATACCAATCCCTAATAACATGATTTCTCAAATTTTGTCGTTTAAACTAAGAAGTCTAGTATTTCTATCAAGGTAGAACAACTAGCGTATAGGCCTACCACAACATTAACTTACAACAATAAGTCTCCTATGAGATTAATCAACCAATTACTCTCCAACTACTGCGCTCTACCAGTACTTAGTTAGGGACCAAGCTCCCAACCTTGTACTTTACATGGTTGGTCATTTTATACATATATGTCTCGACCTAATTCACATGCTACATCAACTAGACTCAACTATCCACTTTGAGTCAACCACCAAGAAGGGTTTTCAATAATTGGGCTCATAAAGCACCACACCAATATCTTCACAATGGGATATTCAACTTTCGAAAATATCCTTTGTTCTAGTCTTAAGTTGATCAACACTACACACCCTGATACCAAAATGCCTTGAGCACTCTTTGCATCATCACCTCACCATTCAACAATTAATCAACATAACATGCCTAAATGCCTAAAGCATTTCTCTGCATCAATGCCTCAATAGTTCAACAATTATTCATCTATATGCATTATCTCATATCAATGAATATATAACTCACAACATTAATCAACATACAACATGTAATAGATTCACCTATAATATCCATATTCAATATTTCATTAAACATATAATAAGTTTTCATAAAGCAATCCATGCCCAACGACATACACCTAACCTGGTGCGGATGAGATCAAAGATCCCTTAAAAGAATCACGCTTGTCATGGGTAAACACATGCTCGGTTCCAATTCAGGTAGAGAGAATTCTATATCCTCACATCCAACGTAACTCCATTTGTGTTTGACGTTACTTAGGTAGAAAGCTCTATCTTGGTCATGCTAGCTGTTACACAACTTAGGGTCCAACGTCATCAAGTCAGAGACAATTCTCTTACCTAACATCCAATGCCATTTAACTCATGTCACACAAGTCAAAGACTTTTCTCTCTCCTCTCACTCAACACCACCATTCTTGCATCTGGTGTGAGTGACATAGAGAATTGTTAATTTAAGCCATGTCTGACACAATGTTTGAAATTCACACTTAGTAGATTCGCGTATTTGCTCAATTCACCTGAAGCTAAAAAAATCTCCAACATGCAATGCAAGATATCACTCATATACATCATCAACAACTTGAATCAACTCATAATAACAACATGCAACATAAATTTGATCATTATTTGTTCAAAAACCTCCCCACATATTTAAAACTCTCAAAACCTTACAACATAAGAAAATTCATTATTCAATCATCAATACAACCATATTTTGAGTAGTTCAAACAACATTCAATTCATCAATTCAACAAATAATCATTTATAACTTCCCTTACTTTGAGATTACTCCAAAAAAGAGGAAGAGGAAGAAGAAAGCGATTCTAACACTACTAGAAAAACACTATTCTACATCATTATATCTACATCGGTTCCACTAGAAACGATGTAAATAAGAAACGCGATGGTAATTTTTTAAATAAATAGAAGATGTAAACATATTTACATCGATTTTGTGGAGAAACGACGATGTACATATGAAAAATTCTACATCGATTTTGTTGCTGACCGATGTGGAAATGGAATCACAAAGTTATTCTACATCAAGTTTTGCATTTGGACAATGTAGAAGTGAAGGAAAATTTTGACGGCATCTAAACCCTCTCGACACAACACTCACGCGGGCACTCATATAGGCTCTGGTGCTGACCTTCGACTCACAAAAATGAACCATCTCGACACAACTCTCTCGCGACATTCAACACACACACAACTAACCCCTATCGACACAACACTCTTGCAAGCTCCTCTGAGGAAACTCTACACTACTCAACTACTCTAATTCATAGTTCTACTAACCTGAATCAATAATCACAGCTAATCAATACTCCAGGGGAAAGAATAACCCTCTCAAGATAAGGTTTAGAGATGTAGAGAAAATTCATTGATTTCAAAGCACTTATATCTTGCTTATTTTTCTAAGTTTTCTTAAGAATTGAACTTATGAAACTCAATTCTTTAAAGAAACCTTATATACTTTCCCTTTGGAGTCAAACTAGACATCTACCCAAAAAAACATACTAGACATCTAAAAGCTCCTGAAAAATTCCTTGATCCCCAAAATTTCTCAACAAACAACACATGTTGCAACAATTAATTATTGAAAAGAAACAACAATAATTAAGAAAATTATAGTGTTACTCATTTGACATGTTTTTCATTCTCATTGTGAGAATTGATATCTTGTATTCCCTTGAGAATGAAAGTTATAATTTTTTCCTCTAATAAATACCTCTTTCCACATATTATTTCACATTTCTTTACTCATTTTCACATTTTAATTAAATAAATTTTTTTTTGTAAAATTATTATATGTCAACCAAACATGTTCATAAGAATAACATTATTGGATAGATGACAATTTTTTTTAATATAATATTCCTAAGAATGAGATTCCCAAAAATATGATATTATTCTTCAAAACAAACACATTCTCCATATATGTTCAAATATATTTAATATGAATAATTTTGTTTTTAAATAGTTTTTCATAATTATTTTTAGAAAAAAATATTATTTTCAAAAACCCATGAATTACTATATATTTAAAGAAGAAATTTGCTTAGCATTGATTAATACATATGATAACGATTTGTATTTCTTAACTAAATATTGTTTAAGATTTAAGTTTTAATTTTAGGTATAAAATATATTATATTGATAATGAAACATCTAATTCATATATGTTTCTTATAAAGATTAATTATTATTTTTAATAATAAATACTTACTATTTAATAGTTGGTATTAATAAAATGATTATAAAAAGATGAATAGTTTTACATTTAGCTGTTAATTTACAATATTCTATTTCTTTTACAATTAATTCTCATACATTTAAATCAATAATAATAAACAAAATAATTCCATTAACTAGTTGGTCTTTTTTCTGGAATCCCTAATAACTAGTTAACTATTCATAACTTAACCCCCTGGGGATCACGCGCCAGCTACTCGCTGGCAGAATGAGTATTAAGATATTAAAATATTCATGTTTATAGGTGTAAAAAATATATATTAGTGTTTATGCATTCTAAAAAAATATTCATATTTATACATTCTAAAATAAAATATCAAAATTTTAATATCTTAAAAATTAAAATACACTAAGCAAACATTAAAATCTTAATTTTGTAAAAATTCAAATGATTATACTAATTATAAACTTTATAATAATTAAATATTAAAATCTTAGTGTTTTAAAGAAGAAAAATAAAACATATTGTTATTAAATCAGTTAGGCTGTGGACTTCACAAATTAAGTCCACAAACTTGGGTCAAGTAAAAAATTTGATATAGTTCGATAAAAAAAAAAAAGGTCTCATATTTGTTCAAATTGCAAACTTAATGGTTGATCCGTACATCTTGATCCATATATCCACTTCAGCACATAACTTAAGAAAATGAGAAGCTATCAATATATATTATATACAAATTAATAAACTAAAAATGCTTTTTACTTTTATTCAATTTTTCTAAAAAATTATTGGCGAAATATTTATTTTTTTTAACTATCAATATTGATTGAGACAAATAATAACAATTTATTCATGATTCAAATTCTGACTTTAATTATAATATAAATTATATTAAAAAATACTTAGATTAATTATTCCTTACAACAATAAATACTTTATAATAATACTATAATTATCTTACAAAGATATCTTTTTAAAGAAAATATCCTTAAAATCTATATTTAGTGTGAGAGAAAAACATCTTTCTTTTGTCATATGAATAATTAAAAGAAAAAAAACTCTTAAAAATCTACATTTAATGTGAGAGAAATATCAACAACAAATTTTATAACATTCTTTTTTCAATTGACCGAAGTTTATCGAAGATAATTTTTTAATATTTGTTAAATGAAATAAAACATACAATTCATTAAAATTTGTAATTTTAATTAACAATAAAAACATTAGAAATAAATAAATTGTTAGAGAGAATATGTAACAAGTAACAATTAACATTCCTCTTAGTCTTCATTTTGGTACCAAATTGCGCGGGAAAAAGAAAGGGATTTTGCCGCTAAACCAAAACTCAGGCTAATAAAAACCCAATCTTCACTCCTAAATGTAGAGAGAGAAGGGAAAAGATGGAGATTCGAGTGAGGTGTAACTGTGGCGAAGGAAGCTGCGAGGAATGGGGCGTCATAGAACTTCAAGGAGTGGTGGAGCCACACCCAGGATTCCACGATTCCCTCCCAAATCTTCACATCGCCACTCTCTGTCGTCCTTCTTCTCAGGTTCCTCTCTCATCATTCTTCTCAACCAATCCCTTTCGTTCTATTCGCCTTTTCAATTTGCGATTGCAATCGCACCTTGCGTTTTAATTAACCAATGCGCCTCGTACTGCCGCCACCGAATTTAGGGTTTAAACCATTCAAAGTCTCCGAAATCGCAATTTAAAACATTTATCACGATTTTTAGGGTTCTGCTAACTAGTAGTGCTATGAGAATATTGATAGGTGCAACTGTAGTAATTGGATTAAGTATTGGATTTTCAATTCTTTACCTGATGCTCTATTATTAGCCTCTTTTTTTTTTTGTTCTGCTAACTTTTATTTTATTTATTTATTGATATTTATTATTGCTTATTACTTTATCAACTCGTTCGTTATAGTGGTGCTATATTCTCTCTCCTTGTGATTAGTTAGTAGTAGCGAAACTAGCACATTGGGTCGGTGGGTAATTTATTTACAAAATAAAAAAATATTATTATATATATCAATAAATAAAATTACAAAATACTCTTAAAATTTAAAATTAAGTTAAAAAAGAGCATAATATAAGAAATAAATTAGCTAATAAAAACAAATTAACAACAATTGAAAAATTAGGAAGAGTGATTTCAAAATATAAATTTAGAGAGCCAAAAATCTTACTTCAAGACATATATATATATATATATATATATATGATCCTTAAAGTTAGGGAGTGCAAATACACTCTCTCAATTGTATGTAGGCCGGCATTTGATATTAATGGTATTGTATTTAGTTTCCTTATGTCTTAGTTGTATTGTATTCAATTTCTTTAAATTGGATTTTGAATTTTGTGGAGAAAAAATAGTAGTTGGATAAGTAGATTTTGCTATAGATGACGATCTAGTTCTCTTTATTTTGAAAATCCTAGCTTTTGTTTATGATTCTTTTTCAGAGATTAATTATTACTTTAAATGATGATATATTGGATCAATTAAAAAAATATGTCAGCTTCTGCATTATATATGACAATTGTTACCTATATGATTAAAAATCGGACTAAATAAATATCTTAAATGTATAAATATATTATAATTAAATTTAATAATAAATGAATTTTTTGAATGTATAAATTATTTTTAATTCATATTAAAGAGTTTGAATTATAATATAAAATTATCTTTAAATTGAAATGAATAACTAGATCAGAAGATCAAATGAAAAGTATGATAAAAATAATTGAGAGAAATGATCTTTAATTGTTTGCAGATTTAGCTCATAACAGAGAAGAAAAAAATAAAAATAAAAAGTCTGATTATGAGAGTGGAAAGAGGGGGAGTGTGGCGCTTCAAATTGAAGATTTTGTATCTTAAGAAAAATAGTGTCAACTTTTTTAGCTATCATAATAGAATTAGAAAAGGTACGGACAGAATGAATGCGATTATATTTTTATAATTAAAAAATGGTTGTCCACGAAAAATGGTGGGATCAATTAAACAATGAACTTGATTGCTTGACCGAAGTTGGCTTCAATGTTCAAAATCAACGGTTACCAACAAAATTTCGATTTTTTTACTTTTATTTTAGTTAATGGTAAACTAATCTTTTGTGTTCATGACTTTTGTTGTTCAGGAAGTCTACACCTTCACTATTGGATACCACGAACTGACAGGGTCAAAGGTTCCCTTGAAGAAGCCAATGGTGGTGCTCAAGAAAGTAAAGCATCGTGATGGAGAAAGTGATTGTAAGGTGGAGCTGCAAGTTGTTGGAATCATTAGACATAAGATTCTGTTCAAGAACAGACCAAAGGCCCTTATTTCAAGTAAGTTATAACTCTCCTTTCGTTCCATTAGCTCCGCGTTGGAATATATTTTTCGTTTTGTAGAGGACAGTTGTGAAGCAACATATTTCACTAGAAAAAGTGTGTCAACATTTCCAAGCTTTTGGTGTCTTCATTGTTAGAGATTCTTAGGAACATTTAGGTGTCAACGTGTATGACGTTCATTATTATAATCTTACTTTAATCCTCACATTATTTTATTTCTAGTGCTAATCCTCACATAATTGCAATAGTACATGTTCCACAGTACTATGATTGTTATCTTTGATCCGGTATGCTTCAGAATTTCTTCCATTGGTTTACGGTTTAGGGGAAAAGTTATTCATACATATAAATCTCAGGCCCCTCTCCCTAATTCTGCCACTTTTGAAAAAAAAAAGAAAAAAGGAAGAGAAGTGGGACTATTCTGGATTGTATGTTTGTTTTCAATAATAGGTGTAAGGGAAAATATATTTATTTAATAGTTTAAAATTTAATAAACTATTAAATAAAGTTTACTCTTTATACTGTGGAGTAATAGATATTTTTGATGTACATAAAAAGTAATATGAATATAAACAACAATAACAAACAAGTCTTTTTCCCACTAAATCAGGTTTTTTTATTTAATGGTAAGCATAATAAAGTTGTGAATTTATTTAGAAAACAACCCGTTATGTGGATTAGTGGTTATCGGATTAGAGGTCACTGGTCACTTCCCTTCTAAATTTGAGATTAGATCCATTTTATGTACCTACCAAAAGAAAACTTCCCACTTGTATGGGATTTGATTTACTTTATTGATATTGTTAAATATTATTCTCTAATCATTTATTGTCACATCATTTAGAAACCCATAAACTAATCAAAAATTAAATTTTTTAATGCGGTATGAACAAATGATTGAATGATACTGTATCATTTTTTACCGGTTGATCAAAATTAAAATCATGATAGAGATAGACTAGTTTTAAAGAAATGTTATATCTTATTACCAAGTCTTCTACAATTTGTTTTTACTATCATACAAAAAAGTATTAAATAAAAATTAAATATTTAATGTTCGAAATATAAAGACATCTTAAATGTGTTATGAAAAGTGTTAAAGACATATTTTTTTAATATACATTTTTTCTAGGTTAAATTTTTTGAAAACTAAAAAACCATTGGAGATTTATTAAATAGGATATAAGATCTATTAATTTTTATTATTTTTAATAAGTTTTAATTAATAAAAGGAAGTGTGTTCAAATGAATGTTTTATTCGTATTTTTCTATTTACCATACAAATGAAATATAAGGCTTCGTAGGAAAATGTTGCAAGCAGATTTATAATCATTCTTTATGTTATGTTGAGTACTGATTTTCCTCGATATCAATATCTGGAAGTTTCAATTTAATTAAACATAATATGATCCAGACTCGGTATAGTTGGAAACTGGAATTCTTTCCTTTAGGAGCCCTTTCTCCGTGTAGTGTGTACTGTACTTATGTCCATCAAAAATATTCTGTTATTGCATCCATGTTTATCTTACTGTGGGTCTCACATAGTTGATGGTTCTGCTGTACAGCTTATGTTGCAACCACAAGGGTCACTGCCTTTTATTGGCATTGCATTGCAAGAAAAACCCTTTAATTATTCTTACTCTATCTATTTGGACGCTTCACCCTTTCTTCTTATCTTCTCTTTTTTGAATCAAGGTGATCACTCCTACCCGTCAAAAGTGTTTGCAATCTTTGCATCAGTAGTGGTTTTCTCTCCACTTCAATCAAGCAATCCCAATTTTGAAAAACTCTTAAATTTTATCTTTACGTGCTTGTTTACTAGTATATGTCCTTCTCATCTTTAATTTGGATGCTTTTCCCCACTCTTGTCTTCAAGTAGCTCAATATTTATTTTATAATATCGTGAATAGTAGGTAGGAGCATGGTGCATATAAATCCTTTTAAGTTCATCCTAAAAGATCACTTATTTTTTAATTAACTATAAAAAGCAAAACTCCTGATACATATTTTATCTTACTGGTACTAAGATGCTCACTTCAAATATCAAAATGTCCAATCTCAGTAGCATACTAATTTGTTCAACTTTTTCTAAATTATTAATTTAAATCAAGAACTTTAACCGTACTTAACTAAAAGATTGTACAATCTAAAAGGTTGTCCCATACGCAATAGCTTACACCTCACACACCAAGGTGGAGAAAGAAGAAATTAGCAGATTCTTGGAGTAAAGTGATCGTCGCTTTTGGCATTTCTATCAAGCTTCATTAGTTACCCACACTTTAATTATCTTTCCGAATGGAAAATGATTCAGTTTGTTTAGAGTAAATACTATATGACTGTAAATTTTTTAAGGCTTTTCTGATTAGATGTAAGTTTGTTGATTTTTTACAAAATAAAAACTTTACAGGTCATATATACTATTATTCCTTATTGAGTTACAATGATTTTTTTTTTTTTTTTACAATCATAATCCATAAAATTAAAGTCTTATTTTTAATAGCTAGAGTAAATATTTTATAATTTATTTACAAGGCAGCTAGAATTAAAGCATACATGAGAACCTCATTTTGTCATGTCGATGAAAGACCTGTTAAAACAGCCATTTCAACTCTAAAAGGGTGCAGACCTGCAGCACTTTCCATTTTGGCCTAATCAGATGGCTAAAATAATCTTTAAACAAATTTACCTTATTATTGCATGCATATCGCGAATAATTGATAGGAAATTGGCAATCAAGTGCCTTAAAATACGCCAATGTTTACATTTAATATTCTATACATAGTATGGTTTGCATATCGTTAGGTAATGCTTGGTTCTGTTTAACATACAAGTGTTTCTGTTGCATACTAGTAAAGATAATAAAGGACATTAACCAATAGTTAACATATTCATGCTTTAATTGCTTACAAACAATAGTAGCTCTGGACTTATCAATTTTGCGTTTGGTATTTCTTTTGTCTCCATTTTCTGTACCTTACATTTATTTTGTGAAATTGGAGGTTAAATGCTAATTTTATTCTTGCTTTTCCTTGCTTTTCAAGAGCCACAGATAACATCCAGGGAAAGACAAAAGCCTATCATGTTGGGCTCTACCCCTTCAAATCAAGCTGCTTAAGACTCATTGTCACTGTCATTTAGTGAAATCATGTTGGACCAGAAAACTGGAGAAATTGGAGGCACACTTATCATCCCCTTTTTATACGTTGCAAACCCAAATCAGCCAAAGTTATTGACCCATATTTGTAATCTTAGCAACCACATGTTGTATAGAGCACCAATAATGGCCAAAGTGACTGTGATTTATCATAACGAGGTGTTTGATGCGTCATTATCTTAATTTGTGTTTTCGTGTGAATGTGCAAATGACATTAATTATACTAAAGCTTATCCGAAAATTTGTCTTGGCCACGAAAAAAGAAAACTAGGTGGGTGATTGGCAAATTAGGTTATCCCAAAACTGTATCTCTTTGGTCTCTTGTGCATGATGCACCCCCCTCTTGGATTTGGCTTGCAAGTGATTTGAAGGACTCTGTTTTTTAGCCAAGTTAATTCAGCGGGAAAGTACTTGTGGTGAGGAGCAACTTTTAGTATGAAGTGAAGCTTATATTTGGGGAAATTTTAAATTTTAAGGATTAAAAACCAATGTTGTGCTCTTTTCGGCTTCTGCATCATGCAATTAACTCTTTAAATTTTGTTTTGAAATTCATCTTTTCACCGTCATTATGTCTCTTTGATATCATTCCAAAAGTAAAAGCAATCCTATCCTAAACTCTTGTGCCACTTACATGGAGTGTTTGTCAGCGATTCAATTGGCCTCGTTTCTGATTGATAATGAAAGGCACTAACACATCTTTAGCCCATCTAAATGGCTTCGAAGTATAGTTATTAATTTTGATGAAAACTTAATGGTGGAAGGTGAGAATAATTCATTTATAAATAAAATAAGCATAGAAATTCTTTGAAGTTACATTATATTTTAGGTGTATTTATCATTTATTTTAATCTTAAGTGTGTTGTATTTTAACTCATTAAAATGTAAAGGTTATTTATCATTAGTTTATTGTGAAGATAAACTCATGAGATATTTTTCTTTAAGATTTAATTCTTTTCTCAAGGGTAAGACCTGATGCAACGTCGGAGAAGTTGTTGCTTCTCAAGTTTGTCACAAGAAATCTTGGTCATTTGTTTCATTTTTATCCTAATTTCTTTCTAATTTCTATGTACACTTGTGTCGATTAATCAAAAATAGATTTAATTATCACGAATTGTTACTGTAAACTTGTTTACATAGTTGTCTACTCAAAATTTATCTTTGGTATGAATTTATTAAAAATTATTTTTGACATATTTTTTTTAATAGTTATTATATAAAAAAATAACGTATTATTTATTCACTTTTTTTTTTTTTTTTATAGAAGTTTTCAAATCCAGGGGGAAAAAACATAACAAGGCTGTGTAAATAATAAAATACATTAAAGATCCGATTTAGCTTTACCAAAAGAGGAACAGATTCAGCGATTTACAAAGTCCGACAAAACTAAGTGCCCCTACATCATTATAGTATAAATCATCGTAGACAAGAAGATAAGATAAGAAATAATCACGGTTAATAATACTAGGTATATTATAAATGAATATAATAAAATAAATAACATATGCAAAAGAACACTGATCTTACACTCTCTCATCCTAAAAAAATAAAGTAAAAAAAAAAAAAAAAACGAGTTGACTCATAAGCCAAAAGCGTAAACTAAACGAGTTGACTCAATCATTGACGACTCTACTGTTCTAATCTCCTTCCATCTCAGTCATTCCTCTGGTTCATCTCTGCAACCCCAAATCCTCCCAACCTCCGCAAGAATCGACAAAGACCCATTTATTGAACCATCCCAAACCTTCATTTCCACCACCCTTCCCACCCAACAAAGGCGCAGCGTTCACGAAGAGGCAGCAACGCAGAACAAATAGCAAGTGTTCGACGAAGCTCCTCCATCAACCACCATGGCGCGGCGCCACAAACGGCGGCGTGCAAATCACCCACCTCTTCCCCGTGTAGCCCTCATCTCCGTCACTCCAACACGTTTCCTTAACACTGGAGGAACGTTGAACATGGTTGACCAGAATGTACCTCCTCACATCCTCCGGCAACCTCAACGTGTACCTCTCCACACACTTCCCCGCCTCCACAAGAGAATGCCCCGTCGAGTTCGACCTCGAAAGCTTCCTCCTCGCATCAAAATGCGGATTTGACTCCAACACCTTGTCGCTTAAACACACCACTTTGGTCACCCCATTACTCGAGTCAAGATCCGGAACACGTGCTTGATTCTCCTCTGTTACCTTGGAGCGGTCGTTACAAACTTGATTCTCCTCAGCCACTTTATCGTTAGCCGAAGCGGAATCTCGAAGACAAAGTTGATTCTCCTCAGCGGGCGCGTTGTGAAGGGAAGGTTCGTCGTTGGGGAGGGTTACGGCAACCTGGTGGCACGTGTCGGCGCTGAGATTGGCGCGGCAAACGGGGCAGGTGACGTGCGAGGCGAGCCAGGAGTCAATGCAGTGAGGGTGGAAGACGTGGCTGCATTTGGGGAGCAGGCGGAGCGTGTCTTTGTCGGTGAAGTCCGTCAAGCAGACGGCGCACTCGAGCGTGTGGTTCCCTTTGCTGAGGTGCCTGACGTTGGAGTACAAGAGCGTGGGGAACGTGCTGAGGAGCTCCGCGTTTATCCCCTGCGCGCAGGAGCAGGGGACGGTGGTGCGCCTGGCGACGATGACGCGGGACTCCGCGCAGCGCCGCAGGTAGACGCAGACGGCCGCCATGAGGAGGAGGGCCAGGATGATGGCGCCCACCGTGATGGCCACCGAGGGCTCCCAGCTGTGGTGGGTGATGTACGTCGGGACTGGCTCCATCGAGGATTGGGCGTCGACGTGGTCCTGCTGCTGGAGACTCACGACAAAAATGAATGCCAAGGAGAAGTGTTTCGCGTGGAATTCGCCAAGTTTAGACATTTGTTTTTACTTGGGTTTCGGAGTTTTTGAGAGGGTCGGGTGAGGTTTTGAGGGATGGGGGGAGATGGGGGTTATATTGGGAGGGGAAAGTGAAAAGGATGGGCAATTCCTTGCACTTGGGTTCTTCTCATGAATGAAACATGTACATACTATATATCTTTGTGGTTCATCTCGTCTTCTCAAGAAACTTAAGAGTATGTATAAATGAATGTTATTGAGATTTGTATTAAATGTAAGTGTGTAATATTAAAGTAAAAATTAAATTTTAATTTAAAATTTTGTTTTTTTTTTTTCTTTCAAAACTTAGATACAATACTTTGTGTGTTGTTGGTATGTGGTGAACAAAATATAAGTACAATACTTTGTACATGTTGATGTTATTTTTTATTTGAAATTAAAATTTTATCTTGGAATTAAAGTGTACACTAAATATATATGTATATTGTTGAGATTAAACTTTAGTTTCGAGACAAACTATATTTAGGATTGTGTAACTAAAATTTGTTGCATTTTACTAAGAATTGTTGGCATTGGGAGAAAGTGAATAGGGTCGAAAAGAGAAGGCAGGTTGATTTAGAGAGGATAGTAGCTTGGGGAGGAAGGTTCTTGTCTTAGTGGAGCAAATGCAAGGGAGCGGTTAGCTTAGCTCACCACTTGTTTTATTTTAGAATATCTCAAAGGCTAGACCCCTAGGCTTCTGGTACATTTTCTTTTGAGAAGGAAAACACGTATTCAATGGTGTGGCATGTGGCCTGCCCAATCTTATTCAAGTTTATGCCACTTTCTCTTTTTCCTGCATTGAAAAGGTGTTACATAATAAATGTTAGGAATTCTTTTATTGGCTGAAATTGTATTTTTCTTGAAACAACAAAATTTGATGAATATACTTTTTTTTTTATTGAATCTTAATTTACCATGAGAGTGTGTTAAGATTATGAGTTATAACGATTCTATAAATCTTACACTTACTATAATTCAACTATTACGAAACAAAGAAAGTAAAACAACTTATAACTAATCTAAATTGTATCACTGTCAATTTTATGATGTTTTAATCCAATTATAGGATTATTGTTGTCTTAGTTGTTAATTGTGTTATTGTTTTGGAACTCTAAAATCAAGAGAATTTGAGAGTTAAGTTAGCCCCTAAGAAACTAGGATTGGATTAGGCTAGTTGTAATTAGAGTTAGTTGAGTCAGTTGAGATAAAGATATATAAAATTTTTCTTAAAATATGAATTTCATAAGTTTATGTTTTAAGCAAAACTAGAGAGAGATTCTTTAGAGCTTGAAAACCCTTTTCAATCCCTCATCCCTTGATTCATCTTCTACTCCTTCTATAGTTGATTGGGTGGATTGCTTGGAGAGCTTAAGCTCCTGAAGTTTGAAATTTTGAGCCTCAAATTATGTGAGAGTTCATTCTTCTCTTCTCCTCTTCTTGATTTGGTTATCCAAGAAGTAAAGAAAACTTGTGATTTGATTTTCTAAGTTGTGTGTGGTGTTTTGTTGAATTGATTCATGCTTTGGAAAGTA
Source organism: Cajanus cajan (assembly GCF_000230855.2). Taxonomy (NCBI): domain Eukaryota; kingdom Viridiplantae; phylum Streptophyta; class Magnoliopsida; order Fabales; family Fabaceae; genus Cajanus; species Cajanus cajan. The sequence continues at coordinate 13,353,328 of NC_138517.1, read as the reverse complement.
TTGAAGTTGGATTTTTTAAGGTGGAACCTTTGTATTCCTATTCTTGGTGTTCTTGGTGAAGAAGAAAAGATTTAGTGACTTGAATGGTGTGTTGTATTGCAAGTCTCTTTTTCTTCAATTCTTGAGTTGCATGTTGTTATCGCTGGAAAATTCTAATGTATTGTTGTATAGGATGAGAGAATTTCTAGTGTTCTAAGGTTGTTGTGTTTGTCTTGGATTCATGCATGTTTTTTTGTGCTTGCTCGCTTGGAGCGACCAAGGGTTGCCCTTGAATTGGCTCACTCTAAACGTGGGGTGTAGACACTCAAAGCGAATTAATATGGCTTAGAGCGAGCTGGTGGAACCAAATCAAAGATGCTCTTTGACTTGGGTTGCTTAAAGTGAATTTCGGGTGTTGTGAGCAAATTTGGTCGCTCAAAGCAAAAGCTTTTATCGCTTTAAGAAATCGAAATAAGACTTCTAGGGGAACTCTCTATCTAGGCTTGCTTAAACCGAATTATGAGGTATTTTAAGCGAATTTTATTCTCTCAAAGCTAGCTCTAGGGACCCTTGAAGTTTCAGTTTCCCATGAAAACTTGTAATTCTCTTAACTTAACTCAACGAGTTGATTGATGCTTGATGCATATTGATGTTTAAAGTTGTTTAATTTGATATATGCGATGTGATGATATTTATGTTGTTAAGTGGTAAGTTGTTAAAATGATGAAGTTGTGTAGTTGTATGATGTTATAGTTTTTTCATGTTGTTAAAATTATTAGGCATATGGTGAAGAAATATGTTTTTGTTAAGATACATAAAAACTAGAGGAGAGTAAAATATGTTTTAGAAATCATAATATAACATTGTATAGATATATGTCGCGGTGCTATGAAAGCCCAATTAAAACTTTTGAGTAAGTAAGTTGACTTTTGAATGAATAATTGTTTTAAGTTGTTTCCTCTAGATTTTATGTGGTATTCATATGTGAGCAAGGTCGAGACATACATTTATAACATGATTAACCGAGTAAAGTACAAGGTTGGAAACTTAGTTTATAACCGAGTATTGGAGAGACATATTACTTGGAGGGTAGTTGGTGAGTCGATCCCATACGAGGCTCAGTGTTGCAGACCAATGTTGTAGTAGGCTCATATCCAAAATGTTTTACCTTGACAATAATACTAACCTCCTAATTTAAGTGACGAAATATGAAAAATCAAATTAATTGGTTAAATAGATTCTCTAAAAGGTTTAAAGTTGTCTATACCTGACTTGGTTGCGATTGGTCTAACAGTATGATTATATAAAGTTTAACTACTTAAATTATTCACTTATATTGTAAGAAATCTTCATAATTGATATGTGTGAAGACATATTAATAGACGAAAAAAGTGTTAGTAGCACTCTCTTCCTAATAATACATATTAATTAAGAAACTTAATGATATAATACAATAAGGTAATTTAAAATTGGAAAATAACTTGTTATTTAACATATTTTTTTATTAGCTATCAGTTTATTATTGAAAAAACTTGAAGTAATTTCATTTGGACAAACATGTTAGTAAATATATTATTTACTATTAGTTAAATATTATTTAAGATTATTAAAAAAAAACTAAATCTCACTTTTTATTTGACAAACTACATTTATAATTTTATAATTTTTAATAAATTTTTAAAATTTATAAAAAAAATATATTAAAAAAGTGATTTTTAAAGTAATATTGCTTATGTAGTAGGCATTAGCACTCCTCTTAGAATAATTTTATTTCTAAAAAAAAATTTCACTCTCGAAAGTGGAAATAAACAGTGTCACATAACGCAAGTGATAAAAAAAACTATTTAAAAATTAAAAGGAAAAATAATATTATTCTGTATTTTATTTTTCTTTTCTCCCTCGAGGTGTATATTATTTATAAATATGTATATATAATTTTGGAATTTTTAATGAATTGGAGGTGTTTACGTGGATATAAAAAAAAAAATATTAGCTGTTAGTTTTAAAAACAAAATAAGTGAAAGAGAAGAATAAATGTGGGTTCCATTACCATATATAAAAACAGCTTCCCTGAGTTGCCGTAAATTTGGGGGAACTCTTATTTTCATCTACTTTATTTTTAAATTTTGAAAAACTAATATTTTTTCACGAAAAAAATAATTAATGTTAAAAAATAAAATTTTAATTTTAATATATTATTAATAAAAAATATTATATTATCAACTAATCCAAGAAAAGCCCCATATATAACTTTTTAAATAGTTAATATATAAAAAAATATTATACATATAATATATAATTAAATGATAATGTAAAACAAATTTATTATCAGTAAATTGTAAGCTAATTAAAAATAATAATAATAATATGAAAACTAAGTATTTTTAGTAAAATTGATTTTTAATTTTTTTTATTTACATATTCACTCATAAAAATAATTAAAAGTATAGCCGGAAGAGATCATTAAAAATAATCAATTAAGTTTTATAATAAAAACTAATTATTAATAAAATTGATTAATATTTTTAACTAATTTATTTTTAACTAATAGTGTGATATAATTAATAATTATAGAATTTTTTACACTTTTTTATAGATAAAAAGTTAAAAAAATAAGAGGACTTTGATATTATTATTTTTTCTTTATACTTTTCCCCAATGATTAGAACCTGAAATAGGTAATAGAAAATGATTTTGTATATAGAAAAAACAAAAACCGGCAGGATCTGGAAACAACTCTATCTGTTTTTGAAAAGGACAATAAATGTGGACAAACAATCAATTTTCTTTCCTTTTTATTCTTTTTTCAGTGCCACGAAAATAAAAATAATAAAAAATTCTTTTGGACAGGAGAAAAAAAATAATTATAAACATTATAAAATATTTATCTGAGAACAGAAATATTGCAATAATTATAATTAGAGGGACCAAAACATTTCTTTGTCATTCTAATAGTTATACACAAATAAAATATTAAAAAATTATTTAAAAATAATATAATTTTTTTATATTAAAAAATATAATAATTTATTAAAAAGTGAATACCAAAGTTTTTTTTAGAAATACTATTTTATTACACCTTTACAAAGACTTGAATTACATTTATAAAAAAAATAAAAAATAAAAAATCATTATAAAGTCTCATTGTCATTGAAAAGTTTGTAAGTACAAATATTGTAGCATATTTTATGCTTTGTGTGGAATTGAAAATAAATAGAAAAATAAGGAATCGGGTGAAAAGATACAGTAGAATTTTAAATTATGTTAATGAAATTTAAAAATTTATCATCATTTAATAAAACAAATTAAAATAAAGACGTTCTAATTATTTAAAGCAAAACTTCATCTTCACTTACTATTTTCTTCCCATATTGCTAAGATCAAATTTTAAATTAGCTTTCACTTATTATTTTCTCTCCATATTGGTAAGATCAAATTTTAAGTGAGCCTTATACTTATTTTTAATATTTTTCTTGGTCTCATATTTCTAATTCGATGATTGAATTTTGATAATTTTGTGTTATTTCAACTTAATTCTCTTAAATCAGTTTAATTTAAAATTATTAGGATTGATTTAGTAGTAAAAGTTGATATAGTATATTAGTATATATTCACAAAATCTTAAGTTTGAATCCAAAAATTGTGATGGATAAAAAAATATAATTTAAACATATATTTACTTCACAACTTTTGTTTTCTAAAATTAAATTTGCTGTATATAATGGATGGACAAATATATTATACATGATTTTAAAAATAGATAAATTCATTAAGAAAAAAAAAGTGTAAAGAGCTTTGTGTCCACCAGTTTTGTCTAATAAAATTGACTCTTGTTCTTTTTTCTATTTGTTTTTTATATGGATGATGATAAGACTTAAAAGAAGAAAAAGAAATAATGAAATATGCATATAGACGGGAAAAGAAAAACATTGAGCAATTGTTATCAAAACTTGATGTCCACGAACACGAAGAATCTAGAAATGCCCTTGTCCTTGGCGTAACGTGAGAAATGAGTTTCTAATTTATCCAAGACTCCACATCATAATATATAATAAAATAAAACTTTTATATTCTAAATAAAGTGAGAAAAATAAGAAGGTTAAGTGCTCTTAGGGTTAGGTTTAATGTTTTTAGGGTTTTGGTGTCACAAATGAAATTGGAATTCCTTTCTAAATGCACTTTTATATTCTAAGCCAAATGAGCAGTACGTAGAGCTGGACTTTGTTCCATTTTTGTGCATGGTATATTTTTGATAAAGATAGGAAACATTAAAGATAAGAAACATTATAAAGATGACCGCAATGAGGATTGAACCTGGATCATGCTATATGAACTTAAAGAGATAATTATTTTTTATATTATTTAAATTTATTTTTATTTACTTAATTAACATGTTAATGACATGGAAGGACTAATTATCTATTAAACATAGGTGATTGGTCCAAGGATTTTCATGCCTAAAATGGTTTCTGGCAAAGTGCACATTCACCATCAAATTAAAATAATTGATAGTGTCAAAATGAATAATATTTCTTCTATTTTTTTAAAAGTATTTGTATTATAAAAAATGTTATATATATATATATAATATTATTACATATACAATACATATAGATATATATAATTATACACAATTATAATATTGAGTTTAAATAAGATTTAACGATATATAATATTATATTTTATATTAACTTTTTAATAATATAATAATATATATTATATTTATAGTGTAAAATACATGAATTTTTTTTGTAGTGTTGACTTTTCAATAAAGTTTTGTTTATATTTATTTATTATTTTTAAAGTTCAAAATAACATTAATTACTTTTTTTTCATGTTAATTATACTCTTAATTTACACATTGACACACATATATATATATATATATATATATATATATATATTATGGTGTAAAACTGAAAATGATATAATAAAAAATATCAAAATTATTTTATGAAAAAATATATTTATTATATTTCTTGATTTATATATATATAAACCTTTAGATGACTGTTAAAAAGAAACAAATATATTATAAAATTTTACAAGAGCTTAATTATGTACCAATAATGACTAAGGGGAATAATTTCAATAAAATATTAGTATTATTTTGTGTAACCGTACATAAGTGATTAACGAATAACATTTATCAGCTGTATGTTTGGATTTGAGTTGAAAAAGTTTATAAATAATTTTACTCTTAAAGCATCAAATTCTTTTTTCTTCAATTATGCATTGAGTTTCTTTTTTCTTCTAACTTTAATTTAAACATCCAGAAAAAAAAAAACTTTAATTCAAACATAACCTAAATGTTAGACAATACAGATGCTATCATAATTATGGCTAAAAATGTGATCTTATGAAAACAAAATAATTAAAAAATATAAAGTGGCTTAGATAAATTTTTCCTACCCCATAAGACATCGATTTTTTTTTTCTTTTGGATATTTTCTAATTGATGTTGATTTCCACCAATTTTTTGTTCTTCCACCCATTGTTCTCACACTTTATAGGCGTGAGGGTATGGGATATATATCCTAATTAATCCTATGCTATGGCCCTATCACATACGTTTTCAATGAAATTGAACCATGTACCGTAGATAAAGTAGCATGTTGCTCGAGTCTTGCGTTGTTAATTCGTTTTAAAGAGAAACATCCATGAAAGTGAAACCCAATTATTGAAGGCTGGTGCAAGGGTTTACTAGAGGTTGCAATGTGACTTTTTATAACTTTAGAATCATAGAAAATATTGTCTGTTAAAAATAATTTATAACATTTTCTTTTTTGACATAATTTATTTTATATTTAAGACTATGATTTGAATCTTGACTAATTTGATTAAGAGATTGTTTGAGTGAGATCTTTTGCTAAGTTTTGAGAATAAAGTAAAATAGTGTAAAAAAAAAAGAGTTATTACTTTATCTATTTTTTATGCTGTCTTTTACTAAAAGGTTTTTACACCAGCTGTTAAATGCTGAAACTCAAAACTCTTTTGTGATTCTTTCTTTTTCCATGGACGAAGGATATGATCTCACGCAATGACATGTCCTATCTTAGAACATGCAACTTATCTTTTTCAAAGCTTGTAGGGACAACATAATAGGTTCACCTCATAAAGGATCGACAATTTTTCTCTTTTCAGGGTTATGCTTGATTCTTGCCATTAATATTTACACAGAACTTCTTTCAAGAAATTACTTTTATAATATTATTTTCTTTAGAAACATTATTAGCTTATGAAAAATATTGAATTATTATTCTTTTTGGAAAAATATTTATTCCATCACTCCCTCTTTTGAGCCATTTGGTTGGTTTATTTTCCTCTCGTGATTATTAATATAACTTGTGGTTGGGGCTAAGGTTCTCCGTTTCAAAAAAAAAAAAATTGTCTATTTTCTTTAGAAATCAATTTATTGAATCTTGTAATAAAGCCTTTCACCAATCACAATGCAAGATTTTAAATTGCAGACCATGTCATGTGATGGCATCAGAAGCAATTAACTAGAAGCATAATCATAGCACTCTTGTCTTAAGACACTAAACCAAGACATAATACAAATTCAATCTATCTTGGGTCCATTGCATCTTCAGGAAATTAATCACAAACGTTAATTCTTTTCTCAATCACTTGCACCAAACATCTTGGTCCCCATTCTTCTTCAACCACATTTAACGTCAGAGATCTCTGTTTCATTCGAGTGGTTCATTAATAATTAGTACCTAATATCAACAAAGAAGAAAAAAATATCTTGAACTCCTGCAGTAGCCTTGCGCCACATAAGAGTTGGTACCTTATGTTACAAGACTCTTAAACAAGACACATGGACACGTTACACGTAAAGTGGCATATGAGACATTTGAGATAGGATGAACAATTATTGACATGATTTTCCCCTAGAACAATTATTAACTGATGCGTCCAATTTTATTGATGGATTCATGTTGATAAAGTACAAGTATACAAGGAAAATGGTACACCTACATGTGAACAGTGAGGTAGATAGGTGTTGGGTCAACGTATGTTTTGTCCAAAGATAAAAAAGAAAAGAGTGTAAAAATATGCGATAACTAGTGTGAAAAGAATAGATGAAAGAACTCCATAAGTGCAATGTAGATGTTCTGTGACACGTGATCATGTGGTCTTGGCATATGCCTTACTATCCAGGCAATTTCATGTGTTAGAATCCGCAAATTCACATTCAGTCTTGAATTGCACCAATGTGAGGCATCGATGCTTCTAGAGGCAATGTATAGTGGGTGTGTGCACAAGAACTCTATAATGTAGTATTTAAGACACACTGCCATAGGGTGGTCACTAGTTTCAATAATGTAGAAGATGACTTAATTGAGTATGGAACTACAATGCAAAAATGTAAGGATTTATCTCATAAATTACCTAATTGTAGGGTCACCTTTGTTCTTAGAGAAGTAGAGAAGTAAATTTGGTTGTTCACAAGTTAACAAGGGCATGTGAATTGTATGCTAATCTTCATTATTTTAGATTTGTCCATTCATGTATTGTTGATCAGATTATGAATGAAATGAGTTAATTGATTTGTTTTTTTTTTTAAAATAATAGATGAAAGAAATTTGAAGAAAAAAAAAAGTATTAATAATCGCTCATTAATTAATAGTGAAACGAATGCCGTAGCCCGTATGGCTCCGGGCCTTGGGCCCTCTTTTAAACAGATGAATAAGGCTACCAGTAAATCAAATGACAAACTATATATAAATGCTAGATAAAGCTTATGTAAATTATTCCAATTGTTCCATATACCAGGCACTATAATTGAAATAAATGGTTGCTTGTTCTTATTACTGTATTTTAGAATTTTGGAGGGGGGGGAGGGGTGGGATTGAGAGACATTAAGAGTTAAATTATCTCTGAGTTAGCCTAAATAAGAATTAAGTTGATTCATCTTAAAGAGGGATATATAAGGTTTTTCTTAAGACACAAACATCATAAGTTCATGTTTTAAGAAAAACTAGAGAGAAGTTAGAGAGAAGGTTTTTGGAACCTAAAAGCTTACTTCTCCCTCTTTTCTACTAAAAAAATCCTTTCTTCTTTCTTTCCTACATTTGACCCAAGGTGATTATTTGGAGATTGAGCTACTTGAAGTAAGAATCTTGAGTTGGAGTCATATGGAGTCTTCTTCTTCTTCTTCTCCTCTTCTCGGTTAATCGACTAGAGGTAAGGAAAATTTGTAATTGATGGGTATTTAAGTTGTATGACTTGTTTGCTGTGTTGATTCATCATGCGTTGGTTGATTTTGATTATTTCAAAAGAGATTTTGAGTTGCTTGAATTTTGGTGTTTTAACGTGCTTTTATGTGAAGTTGATGATCCTTGGAATGGTTGTCTGTTGTTTATGGATCAATTTTATGTTGTTTATGATGTATAATTCTTGAATCATATGTTGCATGTTGGCCTTTGCTAAGTTTGAAGTAGATAGTATTGATCAAGCTCAAGATAAAGAACTTATATATGTGATGAGTTTTGATGATTACAAATATGTAGTATAGAGTCTCTTAAAAGATAAGAGTGCAAATTATAATTTGATGTTTGGTTTTACTTTGTTGCATGTGTTGTTTTGTGTATAAATTAAGTGTTAAATCTTTACTTAGCTTTTAATTATTCATTCAGATTGATGATTGATGATAACAGTGAGGTTTTAACATTGATTTAAAAGATATGACTTGAAAAATCGAGGTATTGAATTTTTACTCAAAATAATCGATTATCTTTAGTAATGTTCCTATGAATTGAGTTCTCTAAAGTTCAAAACAATCTCTAGTCTTGGATTGCCTTCTAAAGATCTAGGAACCAAAAGTCACTGCCATTTTAGAAGCTCGTGACCTTAAAACTCTTACATTGGATGAACTCTTAGGAACCTTGAGGGTTCATGAAGTCCATATGAACAACCAGGATTATGACATCCTTCTACCCCAAAAGATTTAATAAATAAGTATAACAAAAATTTTGAGAAATAAAAACAACTTATAATAACTCTCCACCTAGAATCTTGTAAAAGGGCTTATATCTTTATTCATCATTTAAAACAAAACATATAAAGCGTTGTTTCAAAAGAAATAAGAACAACATCTTAAATCAATAAAGTTTTGGTAATAAAACACACTTAAAATAGAAGTTCAACTACTGAACTACTATTAATCCTAAAACTTAGCTTCGATGTCATACTATCAAAGTAACACCCTTCTTTATAATTCTCCTTCATCAAACTCATCATCTTGTACATGCTCTATTCCTACAAATGGTGTTTATCCCAAATACAAACAATATAAACATAGGGAATGAGAATACATCTCATTCATAACAACATATAAAAAGCATAAGGATAAACATAGGCACAAACCAAACAAAAATTACTTTTTTCTTTAAAAAATAAATTGTTATTACAAAATTATAAATTTATAATTTATAATCATTTTTCAGCAACTTTTTTAAACACACTCGTAAGAAAACACGTGGTCATGTTAATCTTCTACAACAAATGTCAAATAAAAATTAAATGTATAAATACACAATTATATTAATTTAAAATTAATATCAAGTTTTTTTAATAATTAAGAATTATAAGTTTTGTTCAAATGACATTGGTGTAACTTTTATCAACTATTATACTATTCAATAACTTTTAATTAGATGTGAATTTTTAAAACATACCATTAGATTGAAAGTTCCTTATTCTTAGATCATATATACAAAATTTTATATTAATCCAAGATAATTTGATACATCATTCTTATAGGACAAAATTAATATAATATATATATTTTAAAATATACTAAAGGGTATTTATTTCACATAATGATATTATATCTTTAGGAATCATGTTGCCAAAAATTATATAACAATGAATAAAATTCTTGAAAATATTTCATAAAACTGTTTCGTTAAATTTAAACATAAAAATTTAATTTTAAAATAATTAAAATAAAAAAAATAAAGTTAAAATGAAGGTTATAATTAAGTTAAAAAATAACTACTCACATTCTCATAAATATAACTTTCTCATCCCTCAATGTGAATCAAAATGACTTAAAACATAAAATAACTACTTTCTCAAGAATAAACAATACCTAAAAGTATATTTTTAAAACTTGAAACAAACTTAAGAACTCTACATTTCCAAGCTTACATTCCTAGGAATGGTATTTTAATCTATGAAATAAACATGCTCTAAGTGAAAACCCATACAATGAGAGTGAATTAAAAGCATACTTTCAGAGGATAACATGAGAAGTAAGAGTTGAGTATTGACAAGAAATGACATATGAGACATTTTATGAGCAATACTAAAATAAAAAAAGAAAACAAATTACAGTTACTCTCAAAGGAAGTACCGTTGTCTTTAATTAACGATCATTTGAAATATTATTTAGACTAAATTTGTTTACTTGCAATTTTTATCAAAATAACTTTAAGGACTATGAGTCTGTTTAAATACAAACTTAAAAATACTTTTGAAAACTTCTTTTATTAAAAATATATATATATATTTTTATTTTAAGTAGAGAAGTTTCTAAAAACACTTGTGACTTGTATTTAAATAAATTCTATATACTTATAAAAGATAAGATTGCATGACAAGAGTTGATGAATAAGATGACCCATCACAACAAGACATTCAAGATTTGTAGGAGAAAGAACAATTTTGCAAGTTCCTTCTTGAATGATACTACTTATGGTGAGAAGAATTTTGCATCATGAAGTAAATTACAACGGTCAAGAGCCGATGTATTTAACATCATGTTATCGTCAATAGCTGAGCTCAAATATACGGCCATTTAGAAACTATCACACACAAGAGGGGACAAATCGCTAGATTTGCTTAACAAGCCCACAAGTGACAAGACTCATCCTCGTACGCGCGAGTCGATAATTTATTGCTTCTATATGAAATACATACTCTTTAGTCGTTGAAACTCGTGACTTTTGAAATACCACATCTCTATATTTTGTAACACATCTGAAATGTTGATAAGGGCTCAGCAGCACTTGCAATAAAATTAACATGCTATGTTACAGATGCAAGCTTTTCAAGCATAAAAATATGCCGAAATGGGTTAAGTTTATAACACATAAATAAAAAATTCAATACAAGATTAATGAGACATTTCCAAAATTCCTTCCATCTAGTAAACAAGATAAATTTGAAAAACATGTTAATAAATTCCATTACGTGGAGCAAAACAAAATCGGGTGTCATCGATCCAATTCTTGTCCTTAGTCTATCTTGGTCACATTGCATCCCTGTCTTCAACTTCAAATTCCCCAATGTTCCTTTCATTTTAGACATGCCAAACCTAAGGAAATTTACAGAAATATTTCAAATGAGGTGAGTCATTTGCTACTTACAAATGCATAAAATGAGGTGAGTCATTGATTGCAATAAAGCAAAAGAGAGAAAAAAATATTTGTGAAGATAAAAAATGTGAGAAAGAGAGAGAGAGAGAGAGTTGTACAGATATTTTCAGTTAGTAGGCAAATGATTAGGAATTTACCACTATCTTGGGACTTACCAGATTCTAAATTAACTACATTTTTATTCTGGTTGTCATTTCATGAATGTTTTTATTCCCTTCTTCATTGTCGAATCTTATCTCTCTTGGATTTGTTCATGTACCTGATCTCCCTTTCAATGTTATATTCATTAAAACTCTCTTGGAGTAAAAAAATCACAAATGCATGTACTCGATTCTTCTCTGACCCACATATCATACTCTGTTCATCAAAGGCAGAGTCTCATTCCTTTGTTATATGCTCTCTGCCATATTATAAACAATTTATCTTGTTGATTTACCATGACCCACCTTTGTTTTTGTTTGTATTCTAATTCTTGTTTTTCCAATGCTATTTCTTTCTTTTCTATTTTACTCACAAAAACGATACCATCCTCCGATAATGTCATTATTTGATCCTATTTTCTCTGCTAACAGTGTTCTTTAAACAATGTACTGTCACTGTGTTGTTTCTGCATCATCAAGAATGTATTTCTTGATTAATATTACTACTAGATTTTGGTCACACGGTTTCCCACAGTGCTAGTTTCTTGAATTTAAATTTTTCCATTTGTCAAGGTTAAATAAAAAGCATGTATAACAGTAAGTATTAACAAGGCATTCACAATATATAGCAATCTATAATTTGCTATAAGAGAATGTCAGGCAGGAAGGCAATCATAAAATGAGGTAAAAATTAATAATTAGTAAAACATATCCACCTAAAGAATTTAATTTAAGCTCGAGTTTTACTAACCACATCAAAAGAATAAAAAAAAAAAAAAAAAGATGTATGTTTCAGACACATTCCCCACAGTGATGGATTTTAAAATAAAAATCATCTGTCCAAGCTAAAAAAGGAAAACATCTAGAATAAACCCTGGAAACATTGAAAACAAAGTATAACACCCTATAAATTGTTGCAAGAGAGAATCAGTACGAAAGCAAAATATAAAATGAATTAAAATTCAGTAAGTTGTAAAAATATTTACCTAAATAGTTAAGCATGGAATACGGATATAGTTTCAATTAACATTGACTCTGATCAGTTGAGAGTTTTGCAATAAGAATTTGTTTGGGTAAACTATTTCAGAAACACTTCTAAGAAAAAATTAGGAAAAAAGTGAAATAAGCTAACTTATGCATAAGTTATATAAAATTTTAGAGAAGCTAATAGAAGAGAGGTTCTACAAATTAGTTTATACACAAACTAATTTTAGTTTATGAAAAATTTATTTCATTTTTCTTTCATTTTTTTTTTCCGAGAAGTGCTTCTGGAGAAGTTTACCCAAACAGGTCTTAAGTACTCTACTATCCTGTTTAACTCTTCCTCGTCTATTTTTCTGCCAGGTTCTATTTTCACCTTCAGTGTCTCCAGTCTAGCAAAGCAAGGAGGTTGATTTTTCATTGTAGCAAGATTTGATAGAATCTACACAATTAGAGTGAATTGGAGACATTTTAGTGGATATTGTGAAATGCAAGATGGATAAATATATCCAAAACTATTGAAATAAGAATGCAAACGCCATATGAGCATTATTATGAACATAAAAAAGAGGAGAAAACAAACTAAAGTAACTTACTTTCAACATCATCTGAAGGATATATGAAGAGAGAGTCAATATCTTCACATTAGTGAGCAGCTGCAGCCAACTCACAATGACCGAGTAATACATACCAAAACTGATGTCAATTTTCACTTCTTCAAGAAATGAAAGATTGCACATGAAGGAGAGTCTGTGACTACTCAAACAACTTGTGACAGTGAGAGATGTAAGATTTGGAGTAGAAAGCGCGATTTCGTACTTTTCTTCTCCAAAGATTTTCAGCTTCAAACTGGAAAGGCTAGAATTAGATATGCAGAGGACTTTTGCATCATTGCCCAAAGAACAACCCTTGAGGACCAACCTACTCAACATGTTACATGTTGAAAAGGGCTCAGCGCAATCATTGTCTTGTGCAGTGAAATTGACATTGGTGAGATACAATGTTTTTAATGCTGGCAGATGCAGAGATTTTGGGAGTTCCAAAGCATGGTCATAAGAATTAATGCAAAGCCTAAGAAATGTCAAAGAGGGACATGAGAAAACAGAAGGGACAGAGTAGTGCTCAATTACTCTGGAATTGTTTAAATGTATATAGATTGTTAAATGCAGGATGTTATGCAACATGACATGTTCCATGACATTGGTCATGAGTTTGGGCGCAGTGGAACCACTGGCCATAAAACTCAGATCATGTAGGGAAATGGAACCATCTCGATTAGACAGAACCCAAGACACAAATTTGTTGTAATTGGTGACCGTGTTAAAGTGGCTGTGCCTGAAAGACAAACTAGTGAGACATTTCCAAACGTTGTTCCATTGTTTAGACAACACATTTGTTCGAACCGCATGTTTTGTGTCCAAAAATTTCATTATATGAAGCAGAACACAATCAGGCAACTCGCTCAGCCTGTCCCTACAATCTTCACTGTTCCTTACTTCTCCCATCGATGCGTGATCTAAAAATCGTTAGAGAATTGAGAAACCCTACAGATTTTCCTTTGATCGAAAATAATCTTAGCATCTAATGGAAAATTCGGGAAATTATTGAAAATTCCCCTGAAAACAAGAAAAAAAAAATTGGAGTAAAGGAAAGGGGCGTTATACCTTTGTGATCTGGGGATTCAGATGATTCTCCAATCATCCAAGAAAGAAATTGCGCAACTGAATTTCTCCCTAAATGGCTTTCGTTTTGAATAGATAAGTGGCTGAAAAACAAATTGGGATAAATTTTACTTGATTCTCATTGAACTGATTTAATGTACACTATGACTATTTTTTTTAAAGTCTTTCTAGACGTGTCAAGGAATAATAATCTTATTTCAGGATTGAAGCCTAGCCTTTGATAATTATTGATGTTTAATTGATATAATTTTATATTTTTCTTGGTTCTTCTTATTTTATTTTTTTTATTGAATTTGTCTGTACAAAATAATAAACCTCTATTTTTTTTCTTCATAATTTTGGACAATTAAGGAAGAATCGAAAAACAAACTTAAATTTTTGGAATCACATGAAAAAGACTTAGGCATTAAAATACGACAGGAAGTTTAATCCTTCGAATACTCAATGAATTAACAAATTTTTTTTGATAGGCTTAATTGAATATTAATTAGATATATCTTCATATTTTGAAAGGGAAAAATGTCATTTTAATTAATTCACCTTCAAAGATAATCAATAAGAGAATTAGAATATACAAAATTAGATTAATTAGAAGTCATCACATGAACCTTTAAATTTTTCTTATTATTGAAATTTTGTAATTTTTAATCATTGGCATTAAATTTAAATTTACTCTTAACTTTCTTCCTTTGAATCAATACTCAATTAATTTTAATAAAATTTGTTTTAGCTTATTCAAAAACAAAATGCTCAATTAATTTTTTCTATTTAATTTCAATTTAATTATGGTAATTGTAAAATTAAGCACACAATTCTTATAAGTTTGATATTTATAGTTTGACAATGACCATTTACTTGTAATTTGACACATCATCATTGTCACTTTTACTACTACCACTATTGTTATCATTACTACAATCAACCAACTAGTATCATTGTTGATGCTACAATCATTGACGATCAACATTATTGTCGCCACTACCACCATCATATACATTATCACTATTATTATTACTATGGTCATTGTTACACCACAATCATTATCATATTAAAATAATTAAGCTTAATTTTATTAAAAATAACTAATTTTTAAGAAGGATGATACAATAAATTTCATATTATTTTGCTTGTGTAGCTTGTTGCCTTTTAAACAATTGACAGAAAACATGTATCCTATATTGTTCTTGGAGTAAGTTTGATATGCATAAAGATACAAGATACGGAGAATAACACAAGACAAATACTAAGTTACTAAACAACTTTTTATTTTGTACATTGTTTAGCGAATAATGAACAATACAAATAAAATAATGTTAAATATATAACAATATTCTTTTTACTATTAATTATGATAATGAATTATTATTATCGTAAGAAAGACGAGAGTAGAAAGAATTGTGATGACGACAATAACATTGATAGGTTTGTTATGATGATTTGTGACAATAATTGTACGACAACAAGAACTATCATGAGAATAGTTATGGTGGTAGCAACAAAGACAATGATAAGGACATAGTGGTGATGAATGACGATGATAATGGTATGTTACAACGATAGTGATGGACAATAAGAGAGATAGTAGATAATAGTGATGTTGTTGGACAATGATGATAATAGCCGGGATAGTGTTCGTATAATATCATGTAATAAGGAGTATTTTTGAACTTGGAACAAAATGTTTTCTTTTGTCATTATTCAAAATTTTTTTTCCTTGTCTCATGATTCTCTTGTAAATCAATCGTGAAACAATTATATTTATAGTTTAGTACTACAATTTTTACGAATCAAATGAACCCTAACTATGTTTTACTTATCTGCGTATCAAACACACTATTAAACAAACTCATCCATCATCACTAACATTTCCTTAATAAACACACCCACATATTAAAAAAGTTATCACTTGCATATAGTAACTCAGTTACTCAACTATTAATTGACATGAGTTCATACAACAACTCCATTGTCTAGTAATTCAGCTACATCCAAAACATGGGTAGGGGCATGATACAAAAAATTTCCATAAGCCTAGTACCACTACCACACAACCCCTCCTCAAGACATAAATATTAACTACAAGGAAGCAGCAAATTATAAAGGATTTTGGCTCTTCTATTTACATTCGAAAAGGAGAAATAGAGGCCGTACTATTCGATACAAATATTTGCTATCTGCCGGTGCCTAGTCAGAATGTGTTGGCATAAAACTTGGAAGATTTTAAGAATAAACTGTAAATTGACATGGAATTATGATTCATGCCATGACTAAAATCATAGCGTGAGATTCTCCTCCCCCGCTCCCTTTTTTTTCTGCTCAAAGTATCAGTTTAATACAATGCACTATACCATGCGGTAGTCTAAATTCATTATGTAACAAAAATAGTAACAACTCTAAATAATTATGCCTCGAATGGTATCTCTGAATCTGATGGACTGTCCAAAGTATTTTTTCAGTTACAACATGGTATGATAATCAAGACAAAATTCAGAGAGCAATAAAATCAAAAAATGAACTTAAAATCCACTGAGCCTGAGAAACTAGGTAAATTCTCTTCCACGGTTTGAATTTCGAAACATCAAATTTCAGCTTTTTAAATTTTTAGCATCAATATCCTCTAAACAGGGAACGTATTCAACACTGTCAAATATAAAATGAAAATATTTCTTTCAGAAGTCTTGGAAGGGAAATGGTGAAAACAATTTTTTGTTATTTACACCATTTGCTTCCCAAAATCCTGAAAGTGAAAACAAAGTGGAAATAAGGAGATACTTCCAAAATTTAGTGAAAACATATAAGCTAAAAATCACAATAGGCAACAAATAAAACACCACCTAAAAGCTTAAATTCAAATTCATCCACTTGCTACTGGTCATAGGTGAATCTGACTTTATTACTAAAAGAAACAATCAAGCAAACAACCAAGCTTATCCCACTGCATGTTATTCTACTCCATTACCAACTTTCTAAAAAGAAATCGCGATAAATAATCCATGAAACTGTAAGGACTTTATTATGTCATATTAAATCCAATAGTTTCCTTGATTTCTTTTCTATATTTGAAAAACTTCTTCCAAATCTTACTGAAATGCCTTCCAAAATAATTGTATCTATATCTGCCTTGAAACTGAACCTAAAATAGTCAGATGCGAAATTGAACAGAGTCCAAAAATCATTCTTAGCCTTAACACAGAAAACCGCTATCTGATCCATTTTCATTAATTAAAACTTGACAATAATGCAGAATATAACACCAGCAAACAAATAAACTTCAGATTCATCACTCTATTATGTGGCCTTCTGCTTTTTTCCTCCAGCATTTTTGTTCTTCAAGGATGATCAAAATTTACCATAAATATAGCAAAAAAGCTTTCAAATACAGTTCAAATAAACGACAACTAAATAATATTGATTGTAATTTTTTGGTATAGATTACAAGTATCTTTCACAAGAAGCAATCCTGTTCGGGTGGGGTAAAATTACAATGGACAATAAACTCTCTAAATATTTAACACAACTACATATCCAGAACTTAAACTCAAGACCACTAGATATATTGGTTGTAATTTAAAAAGCACCCAAAACAAAAACCTTGTTTCCTGATGCAGCCTCATTTCATTATTACCTCTAATCAGCCAATATTCAATGTAAGTTAAACATTTGTCTCAATCCCCAAAAAATTATTTAAATATAAAACAATACAGGCAATTATTTTTCCCTGGTCCTAGTATAAGGTAAACAGGAAATATATTAGAGATATAAGAGTAAGAAATATTATGTAGCATACAGACTGTTCCCCACAGTAATAGTTCCGTAAAAATTGTCATCAGCCAAAGCCAAATAACCAAAAAACAAGAATACAAGGGGATAAACAAGGAGCTCACAATATAGCAACCTATGATTTGCTGTCACTCTGAGAACTGAGAAGGGACTAACTAAGCAACTATCGCGAAGAGAAGGTAACAAAAAATTGAAGCAAGTTATTGAACACAAGTAAAACTCACTACCTAAAGAGTTCAGTGTGCATATTTCTCTCAGCAATTTAAAACATCAATTTTGGCCAAAGGAGATTTTTGAAGTAAGTACTCCACTGCCCTGCTAACTTCCTCATCTGATATATTTGACGAAGATTTCATTTTCAATTTCAATGACTTCAATTGAACAAAGCAAGGAATTTGGGTTATCATTGAACCAGAAGCAGAGAGACCCTACACAATGAGAGTGAATTAGAATTTAGAGATTTTTGACATAAAGGGACATATTGTAAGTAACATGAAAAGCAAAATAGGAGAAAACAAAATAAAGCAACTCACATTTAGAATCTTAAGTGTACTCGAAGAGAGTATCATTATCTTTACATAATCAGCCAGCACTTGCAGCAAACTTATAAGGGCTAAATGTGTCCTCTCAAAATGAGTATGAAAATAAGCTTCAATGTCAATATTTACTTGTTCCAGAAAAGAAAGATTGCATGTAGAGAGTTGATAAATAGGATCACGCATAACAGTGAGAGACCTAAGATTTGGAGTAGAAAGCACAAATTTGTAAGGTGCCTCTTGGATGGTACTACCTATAGACAAACTAGAAAGGTTGAAATTACATATGCAGAGGAATTTTGCACCATGATGCAGGTTACAACGGTCAAGAACCAAAGTATTCAATTTGTGGCAAGCTGAAAAGGGCTCAGCACAGTCACTGTCACTCGCAGTGAAAGTGGCATGCTCAAGATGCAAGCTTTTCAATGCTGGCAACTGCAGGGAACTTGGAAGTTCTGTCATCCAAGGAACAGCCCAAATGGAAAGCTTAAGAAATGTCAAAGATTTACAAGAAAAGATACTAGGGAGCAGCTTAAAACCAAGTTTAACATTTAAGTTAACCACAATTGTCAACTGCTGAATATTATGTGACACAGCATGTTCAATGATCCTATCCAGTAATTCATGATCAATGCAGCCCTTACGCCTCAAATCTAGACTATGCAGAGAAATGGAGCCATCCCGATTTGACAGAACCCAAGATACAAATTTGCTAAAATGGACAAGGTTGGTAAAGTCTGAAGAATTCAATGCTAAATTTGTCACAAGCTTCCATAGTTCCTTCCATCTTTTAGACAAAACACAAGTTTGAACAGCATGTTTCATGCTCATAAATTTCATTATATTGAGCAAAACAAAGTCAGGCAAGTCACTGAGCCTGTCCATGTTCTCTTTTCTATCTACGCCACTCTGCATATTCAACTTCAAATTCCCCTATGCCCCTTTTCCTTCAACCACACACTCCTGATCTGACAAAAGCAAACAAAAATATCATAAATTTACAGCTCACAGTTTCAAAAGATATTGTCAACAAAAATTGATAAGAAGTTAACAACTGGTAATAATAGGATCTAATGGAAGAGACCCTTTTAGAAGTGAAATACAAAACAAATTTATTTACACTTCTCATTTCCAATAAGATATAAAATTTTGGGGATTGAGACCATTTTAGAATGATTGGAGACATATTTTCCAAAGTCAATGAGGAAGAAGCTCCATATAGAATGAAGTAAGGCAACAGAGTAAAAATACCTTGTGAGGTGATGGGGGATCCAATCATTCAACTAATTTGCAAATCACACAAACAAAGTAACAAACAAACTCCACCACTTACCCGTTGGCACTTCAAGTTTCCCCTTTAACCGTTTAAGCGTTTTGCTATGTGGTTTGCATCGGTAGGTAGATAGCACAATGTGTGAGTGCAAATCCACATATGAATCAACCAGTGCTTGAGGCTTTGAGCTTTCTTAATCTTAGGCTTTGGTTTTGACCTTTATAAAAGATAAGATGCCTCTTTGCAGAGAGGGTTAGACGTCAGAGGGTGCATCTGTGTTCGATTTCAATATTTTTTTGAGAGATAAAAAATCATTTTTATTTTAAAGATTCTTATGAAGTTGCTTATGCTGATTTAAGAAAGTCAATGTATCTCAAAATATCTTTTTTCTCAAAATATCCTGTCTTTATATGTTAGCAAGAGTTGACCAAACTTGCATTTGTTTTGAGTTTTTTTTTAATTATATTATATTATTAGTATAAAATATTTATTTATTTATTTATTTTATTAATACTAGTAGTAGTAAAAAATAACTTCGTATTTATGTTTACTCATTTAATGAGATAATATATAATTATTGTTAATTAAAAACAGTTATAAGATAAAATTTACGCATCAATTTTCTTTTGCATCCTTTATTATTTAAAACGTTAAAATTGTTAAAAATAATACTTAAATAAAAATAAAAAATTGTCCTTATATAAATATATAAAATTATTAGATAATTTAAATAGTTATTTGTAAGTGAGTTCCTTATGTTAAAAATGATGTAATATCTTGAATTCAAACTGATACAATAAATTTGTATCAAATTTTTTTAGTATTTAAATCAAATCCGATCCAAATTTGATATTGCACGAGTTAGATAATAAATTTGTATTTTTGACTCATCTAACTCAACGAAATAAAAATATAAAAGAATAATAATTAGTTAATTTTTGGATGATCATTTATTTAGGACAATATTTTTTATCACTTGATTAGTAACATATTTTGTGCTTTTAAGTTGATAACATCGTAATAATATAGTATATTTATTTTAACTTTTATTTTGTATTAATGTTAATTGTTTGAGTTGATAATAATATAATAAATCAATAAATTTATTTTAAAATTAAATTTGTATCATTATTTGTTTTATGAGTTGATAGCATTGCATTTATAATAAGATATCAAATTATTTACATCAATTATAAAATATTTAAATTTTTATAAAAAAATAAATTTAATTATGTTAATTCGATTGATCCAACTCATTTTAACTCGTTTGTGATCGAGTTTGGCTGAGTTCAATTTAATAAATAAATAAATAAATAAATTAATTAATTAACCCAATTCATTAATTTTAATCAGATCAGATAAAAGATTCATCTAATCTGTCCTGTTTACATTCCTAAATTCTCTTACTATTTAATTAAAAATGTAGATATTTTAATAATTTAGAAATAATTTAATACTTATTATAAAAAATTAATGGGAAAATATAGTAGTAGAATTTAAAATCAAAACAAAATTTAATTTTTATAATTTCATTAATTTAATCATTAAAAGATAAAATTAATAAAATTATAAAAAAATTATTTTAAAAGATAAACTTATTTTTATGGTTAATTTTTTTTATTTTAATCTTTATATGTATTATTTTTACTTTTTTCATGCATGTAATTTATTTTTATAAATATTACAAAATGAATTTTATAAAGTTATAAAGATTAAAAGAAAATAAGCAACAAGAATATAAAAATTAAAGAAAAAAGTTTAGTTATAAAAATTACAAGATAAATTTGATAAAATTATCAAAATTAAAATAATAATTACAAAAAAAAAAATAATTATACTTACAGACATTTTAATTCTTAAGAGGAATTTAATATACGAAAAAAATTTATTTTTCTTAAAATTAAGAATGTTAGTTTTCTATATTTAATGTGTCATTTAAAAAATAATATTTTTTGAATAACTTTTACAAAACCTTTTCACAAAATTATTCCTAATCTAGGAGAGTGAAAAACCAACAGTATCAAATTAAAAAAATTAAGTTTTAACTTTTAATGTATAAAAACGTCACGTTATTTTAAGTAATTAATTTATTTAATTTTGTAAAAACTCACAAACATTTTCAACAACAATTAAGATCGATTAAATAGACTATAATTATTCTTTTTTTTGAAGGGGACTATAATTATTCTTAAAAACTATTATTTTCATAATTTATGCTACTATACATTGTTTTCCATACAAATGAGAATCCAATGAGCACCGAGTTGATATGGGTATCCCAATTCCCAAGCCTTATGATAAAAAGCTTAGTTGGGCAAGAAAATTTTTGCGTGTATCACACGCTCCTTTGAAGGCAAGTAATGATGAGAAAGGGTGTGATATTGTAATTCTGAAAAACATTAAGGGGCAATATAGGAAGATAATTTGAACGTGGAAAAAATGAAAAATATTCGATGCTAGAATAGAAAACACGGTTTTGTTAAAAGCATTTTGCAACAGCAGCTCGCAGCTTAACGCTGCAATTCCTTTCAAAGGTACCACTCTCCTTTTCCTCACTTCGTTTTCTTTCTCTCTTTCACTCGCTGCTTGTTTCCCGAGAAAATGGATTTTCGTTTTCTGTCGTTGGCTGTTGGAAACTCCGATGCTCGCTCCCAACTTGAATAGTTTCAAACAGAGTTTTCGAATGAGAGTTTTAAGGTTTTGTTTGGCTGGGATTCGTTTCCCTCAAATATTCCCATAGAGGATTCGATCAACAATGAAAATGTTAATCGGTGTTTCGACAATGAACTCTTATCGCTTTAATTTGTGAATTTTCAATTTGGTTATGAAATTCACCAGAGTAGTGGTTTTGGACTTGTTGTTTTCAAAGTTCTTCTTCACCTAATATGAATTTTGAATTTCTCGTGCTTTGCATTTTTTTTTTTACTGCGTAGTGAAATTGCTTGATGTTTATTTATGGTTGTATTTTGTATTTCCGTGTTAAATTTGGTTGTATGTAGGTTTGCGTTCAAGACTTCAAGGGGCTTTTTACGTGTTTAATATCCTCAAGGTTTAGGGTTTGACTGTCTGTTTCCTTTTAATTGATGATGCTATGATAGTCAAATCTGTTAATTTAAAAGATTTTCAACTTTGTTACACATACTAAGGAACATACGCTAGACAATGTATAGAATTGTGGAAAGGAGCATATTCCTCTACTTATCATGTAATATGAATGATCTAGCAGAACCATATGGAATTTTTGAAACAAGGATACAATAATACTTTTCTATAGCAGGGCTTTTAAGTGGATTTCTCAACTCTCATGACTCCATTACCTTTCAGCTTCAGAGTTCAGTTTTATTCTTTGCATCAAGCAATTGGATATTCTAATTTTCTCATATTATTATATTTTAAATCCCTAGAGCTTGTGCTCTTATGTGTAATCTTGTTGATGTTGTAATCAATCAAAACTTTGTATTGCATATCATGATATACACTTGAAGCATTTCACTTTGATTAAGTATGAATGTTTGTTGAGAATGCAAGCATTCTTGTTTAGATTCGTTTTGGAGTGTATTTTCCCATGCTTTTTCATCAAATTCCTAGTTCACTAATATTTCTCTCAATTTATTATATGTATTTTTAGTTTTTTTGACATTCTGATGGTGTTTGCTTAGATTTTTTGCTTTTCTTTATTTCTCCTAACAATTTTTGTTATTGAAGCTCAATAACTTACTGCATCAGCCTCTTATTTTTTCCCAGTTGATCAAGCGACTTCAGGATTGCCTTGCATACTTTTGGTGTTTGAAGAACTAATCTGTCTTCCAAAATGAAGTAATGCAAACAAAAGTCTTCTTTTTATTAGTTTACTTGTATAATTTTTTACAAGAAAATTCTTAATCTGAGTGAAACTGAATGGTCCTGCTTATTGCATATCCTATACTATAGTGAGATAAAACGCGGAATCTTTTCCCCTGGGATAATTTAACCATGAAAGTTTCAAAAGGATAATTGTAATTTCTAATGAGTTGAATATTTTTCAAATTTATTGGTGAATATAGGCTCTTGGAAACAGACAACCTATGTTTCAAAATCTGCACATTATTAAAACAAAGTCAAAGGTTCAAAGTTCCTGTATTTTTGTGCTTAAGAAGGTAGACTATATTAGGTTGTAGCATGTTTTTGTGGGTAATTGTCCTTTTCATAGAGTTTGTCAATATTAGGGAGATGATCTTTGGAGAATTTCTCAGATCACACTTGTGACTCTGTTGCAGTGCACCTTCCGCTAAAACCGCTATTGCAGTTGTTATGAGTGTTGTGGTTGCAGCATGCATCACGGCATCAAGGTTTTGAGAGATGGATGTGGTGCTGCATGTGACTTTTTTCCCACTCATCCCTAGTGTCCCATTCCCCCCACTCATGTAAAACTTGTTTCTACCATATGTGAACCTTTGTTCGCAGCTTCACTTAAGGATCAAGGAAAAACTTTGTAAGGAATGGGTAAAGAATAATACAAGGACTAAAAAATTGCAGGAAGAAAACTGTTTAACACACTGAACTTCAAGGGTCTGCACCTCTCATGGGCAATTGGCCCCAATCCTCTTGCAAAATGACCAGATCTCCTTCCCTCTCAACACCCTTTTTCTTATTTGTATGGATGGCAACATGGCTTAACCAGTCTATCTGACATAACTAACCAACTCAGTAATATAACTAACAGATAGGTAACGACTATCCTATTGTGACTAAATACTAACAGGGGTTGCCTAACAACTCCACTACGCCAGCATTTGTTCACCTTCTCCTGCATCTTCTTGTCATCTCCAGCCTTCAGCATGTCTCTGTCCAATTGAACTTTTGAGTTGATATTATGTCTATTTTTATGCATTTTATTTTATTTTTGCATAATAAAACTTCATATTTTATACATATATAATTGATATGTATCATATATTTTAACTGCTATGTGAATTCCACTATTTTCCCAGGATTCTATCTGCTATATGATATATCCGATAGCTGACTTTCCACCATTTTCCACAATTGATAACATGTAGATGTGAAGAATCAGCTCTCTTAAAATTTTTAAGTTTATTAGGTGGATGCTCAGGAATAGTTTAATGTTTTTACCACCCCCTTCCTCAATTGCATAGGGTCCTTGGGCTTGAAGTGCATTCAAAGAACTGGGCCTTTTCACCTTGTCCTGAAATTAAACTTCATTATAAAACATGTAATGGGATTGTGGGAAACTAACTCTTGAGTCTTGACGGCATAATTATGGATAGGCCGATAACTCAGCTCAAAGGCTTAAACTATTAGGTGGAGGCTTATGACAATAAAAACTAGGGCCAAAAGTATGACGCAAAATTGAGTGCCTTTGAAGGAAGGAAATTCAATTGTACATAGGACCTCTCATCAACATAAGCTCCTGAAAAGTTCGTAAGTGCCAGCCACTGAAAAAATACATGCGAATCCCATTACCTGTTATATCTGATCATAGGTGATTGATTAGGGAAAGTATATCCTACAGATGAAACAGGTTTTTAATTTCTTAGAATTCTTTTGGATCAGACTTGAAATTTTAAATGAACATTGTGTTGCTTGCTGAGTGAACGTGTGCTTGTTGATTGAAACATGGAAATGGCTAATGGAATATTGGTACTTCACTCTTTATGTACTGGTGGAATATATATTTTTGAAGTATTCCAATGATCTTTTATTTGTATACTGTCCTACTTTCAAGCTCATCATATTACCCATTTTTAATGTTAAGAATTTTGCTTTTGGTACTATGTAGTAGGGGACGTGTAAGGTGGGATGAGGCTAATATTGGAGAAATTGAGGCAAACAAACCTGTGAGGCAGAAAATTACTGAGCCTAAGACTCCATATCATCCTATGATTGATGATGACAGTATGTAAACATCATTTAAACTATATGTTTCAATTAATTAAGTCTGCATGTATGGGTATATTGCTATTTATAAAAATAATTTCCTGATTTTATTTAAGAGGTATTTACTATTTTTAACTATAATAGTGCTTTTTTATTCTTCTTGTACTACTACTGGGTATTTAAATGTATTCAGTATTTTTGAATTTAAAGTTTCATTTTTTTTAGCTAAATTCATACATTTAGCTGGGCTTCATTTTGAAGAAAACATGATTTGGGTTGTAAATGTGGAACATATACTACTCTAGCTCTGTTGATATGGTATGAGGAGGTGCTCAATTTGATGTTTTATTCCCGTGCCTGCTATTTTTCTATGGTTTAAAAGACATTATATATGCAGCAACTATTCTTCTGAAATATCCTATTTTTTAGGTTCTCTATCCCCTGTACGTGGAAGTTTTGATGCATGTATTGACGATGGAAATCACACAACGCAAGCTGAAGCAATATGGAATGCTCTTAATGATGTAGCCTCCAGTAGCAGAAGAGGCACTGGACAATCTGGTGGTTGGACATCATCTGAAGATGAGCCAGAAGCAATGGAGCAAGATGATGATGGTATTGTACTATAATTTGACATTCATTTACTGTTTTTCACATAGATCATGTCATCTATTGCTTTTATTATGATCATTAGTCTTAATGGGTGCTTGTGCTTCTCCTTTACGAGAATTTTGATTTTAATGATTGATTTCTAGTCCAAATAATTGCAATCTTTGAATAATCATGTAATATTTCCTTAATTGATGCATTTTGGCATGTAGTGATTATAAGGTGGAGAAATCAAGTATTTTACTTCTAATCGGACATGTATTTTGGCATTCTTGCATAGATAATTATTGGGAAAAACCCAAGTCCCACATCAACTAGAGATTAGGCAATTAAATAGTATATAAGTGGAGAACAACCCTCAATTTACAAGTTGGTTTTGTAGGGTTGAGTTAGGCTTAAATTCATTATTTTAAGATGGTATCAAAGCTATCTAGATCCATTCTAAATGGGCCACCCACCATTGAAACATGCACTATGGGCGTGAGGAGGTGTATTGAGAAAAACTCAAGTTCCGCCAATTTTAGATCATTAAAAAGGGTCACCTACCATTTATTCACCTACCATTTATCCACGTATCAAGTCCAATAGTGTTGGTTGTGGGGGGATGTATTGGAAAAAACCCAAGTTCCACATCGATTGGAGATTAAACAATTAAATAGTATATAAATGGAGAGCAACCCTTATCTTACAAACCGATTTTGTAGGGTTGAGTTAGACTCAAATCCAATATTCTAAAAATAATAATGGAATCATGGGTCCTGACCGATATAATGAAATAGCTAGAAATGGATTTGGTTGACATTACTCAAGATTTCAGTGTTGTTTTAGCATCATAAACAAGAATTGAAAGTCACTTGTTAGTTGTAACTGCTGCGAAGTCTCCTAATATTTCTTCTCAACAAAGAATTATATATGTACATGAACATATAGAAAATGGGCGAGGTAATATATCATTTTGTTCTGGAAGGTGACAACTTTTGTTGCTTTGGTTGCTGAAAGTGTATGTTTATATAAAATTATAAATTGTTCTCCAAAAGTGTAAACTTGCTAACAAGTTATTAACCTGTGTTGGAGAGCCAATTGCAGTCACCCCTAGCCCACCTTAGTTGCAGTCTCTTTCGCCGCCGTAATTGCAGTTTTAAGGGTGGTGGTTTAGTCTCACATTGACTAGTTATGGCTAAAATAGAGCTATAAAGCTTGGACAATCTTCATCATACATGTTAGGTTTTGTCGGGTTAAGTTAGGCCTTAAGACCAAATTTTAAAATGATATTAGAGTTTATCCTAGATCCATTATTGGATTACTCGCATTTCTCACACTTCAGGCTAGTAGCTTTGAGCGCAAGGGGGAGTGTTGGAATGTTGCCTTAGTTGCAGTCACCTCTAGCCCACCTTAGTTGCAGCCTCTTTGGGGGCTGCTTTATTTGCAGCTTCAAGGGTGGTGGTTTAGTCTTGCATCAATTAGAGATATGACTAAAATAAAGGTTATAAAACTTGGTTAATCCTCTCTTTACAAATCAATTTTATAGAATTGAGTTAGGCTCTAAGACTAAATTGTAAGAACCGGCAAACAAATTCATCTTCCAAAGGACTAATTTGGGGATTGCATTAATTGCAACAAAAGGGTGACTTTTTAGCCTCACATCAATTAGAGATATAACTAAAGTAGAGCTTATAAAGCTGGGACAATTTTCACCTAACAAGCCAATTTTGTACAGGTGTGGTGAGTTAGACCCTAAGACCAAATTCTGATAATATGCCTTAATTCACTCCTAGCCTGCCTTAATTTACCCCTAGCCTGCCTTGGTTGTATCCTCTTTGTGGATTGCCTTAATTGCAGCCTCAAGGATGGGGATTTAGTCTCACTTCGATTAGAGATATAGCTAAAATAAATCTTCTAAAACTTGGGCAATTTTTATCTTACTAGATGGTTTTGTTGAGTTAGATCCTAAGACCAAATTCTAAGACTTTGCAAACAAATTCACCTTCCAAAGGACTATTTTGTATGCATCACAACTTTCTGGAACCAAAGCAATACATGTTGTCATTTTCAAGGACCATATTGTAATATTGTATATTAGCTGAAAATGGATTAACTTTATTGTTGCGGAAGACAACTTTTATAGTGTGTTTAGATGAAGAATTTTATGAATTCAAAGAATTTTAAATTCTTGGTATTTGAATTACTTTGATTTTGAATTTCTATCATTAAAATATTTTGTTTGGATGAGTCAATTCAAATTTCTTAAATTTTAAATTGTTAGGTTAAATATGATAATTTGATTCCACCATAGTAAAATTGATTTTAAAAATATTTATTTGTTGAGATTTTTAAATTAAATTTTATAAAAATAAATATTAATCCATTTTAAAATATTTAATACTTTTAAAAATTAATATTAGGTAATATTTAATAATTTTAAAAATAATTTTGAATATCCAATAATTAAAAGAATGAAGAGATAAGATAAAATATATAGGTGAAATAAGAAAAACAAATATGAGAAATTTCAAATTCTCCCATTTTTGGGAGAATTTGAAATTCTACTATTTTAAGGAATTTCACAAATGTTTGGATTTCAAATTCTTTGTAAATTCCTCATCCAAACAAAGCATTTCACATCAAAGAATTTGAAATTTTCAAATAAATGAATTACCCTATATAAATTCCCCATCCAAACACATCATTAGAGTTGCTTCTATGTTAACGAGGCAGTTCTATCTTGATAATTTGGGACACAACAACACAGCAGTAATTATTTCTCCTGCCTATTATTCACTCTGTTGGATCTGAAAAGTCCATTTCTTTTTTCATTGGTGGTGGTGACCAATAGCTAATTAATTTATATATAGCTAAGAATGTTCTTCCAAATCTTGATAAGTACTTGTGTGGTGTGGGCATGGGCAAAATGTCTGACCTGTGGAGACTGCTGCTATTGTGTTCATCATTATATTGTTTCAAATTTCAGTAAACTGTGTGATAATGAGTTCAGATCTATTTGATGGGGAACAGGAAGGTATTGGAATCTTGTCATTTCTCTCTCGTGGAAGGAAGTTATTCCATTTTGATGATCACGAAACTTCTTTTTTGCCATTTTTATCACGAGTAATTTTGTGAATTTGTTTGCTGTTGTATTGATAGATTGCCTATTCTTTTTCTAACCGATCCTAACTTTTCCTGGATTGGGTACATACCGTCAGATTCTGAAACAGATAGGAGTTTAAGTTTTAAAGAGCACAGAAAGGCCCACTATGATGAATTTCTTAAAGTGAAAGAGATGCGACAGAAGGGTTCTCCTATTGAGGATGAAAGTGACGAGGATAATAATTCTGAACCTTGTAAGGCGGAGAAATGTGAATCATCTTCGCTGAGTGATGGTGTAAAAGAGATGGACATTGAGGGGAAGAAGTCTTCAAGGCCAGCTAATGGTTCTACGACAGTGATCAACAAATAAAACCCACCGTCTTTTCAGTGGTTTTTTGTGGATTGAGAAAAACTAGATAATTCACTGTATTCTTGTATCATTTGTATGTAAATATTTTCTTTCTCCACACCATGTTTATTATGACCCCGTTTACACATTTGTACTCGCAATTTGGTTTGTGTTTAGCATTTTCGAGGAATTTGCTCGTGTCTTTCATAAGAATTTAAGGTTGAATGCTTAAAGAGTGGATGTATACCAACTGGGACTATATTTTATTTTTTTCCTTGTGATTTTTGTGTGATTTGTGTGTTAGGACTGATCATGGATCAGAGTTTTGAAAGTTCCAAAATTGAATCAAACTAATGGATATTAGTTAGTTGAATATTTTTTATATTGTGGATCAATTTGATTTTTAAAAAAACTAGATATTTTTAATTATTTTATTTTATAAATTAGATTAGTTTGGAATAATTTGATTATTCATATTTTATTTATATATAGATTATTATTTTAAAAAAATTGAAATGAAACGATTCACTTCATAAAGATGGATCAAGTGAGTTATTTTTGCAAAGTATATTATTTTTTTTATAAAAAAAGTAATCAAATTTTATAATTTGGATATGATCGGTTTGAATTTTTTCTTTTCTTATTTTTTGGTACACTCGAGTTTTAGGGGCTAATTTTGAAATTTAAAATATTCGGATGAATCTAATTAAGTTGCCACGATTGAGAGTCCAATTACTAAATACAGCAAAAAAAAAATAGTCCTATTCTTTTTTGATGATTATATACATATTTTAAAAATGTTAGATTATTATTTTTAATAATAAAAATAGTATATAGGAATGATATTTCCATGACCATCGAGTAGAATCAATGACATATTAGAGATTTTTAGATTAAGTATCACTATTCATGTAATAGTTAATTTGATTTATGATTTTACTTATCCAATTAAGAGTAGATTTATTAGAGGAATTTTACACTTGTGACACCAAAGAATATTTAATAGGTATGTCTACCAAATAAATATTGTATTATTTGCCTATAAATGATGAGTTTAACTTTACTTAGTAACAAAGATAATGAATAATTTCTCTCATTCTTTCAATTGTTTTTATTCTTGCTAATATGATATCATGTTGAGTAATGTAACAACCTGGATATACTAAAATGAGAAAGATAAAAAGATTTGTACAAGTGCAATATTGTATAGTTGAACATCACTTAAAAGAATTAATTTATATTTATATCAATAAGATGCATTTATTTTTTAATAGTTCATCATAAAAGAACTTCAAAGTTAAAGGTGCTTGACTTGAAATAATTTAGAGATGAGTGACTATTTGAAAAGTTTTTCAAAAAGCGTGCTAGTGAAGACAAAAAACATGCTGTAAAGTCTTGGGTGAGATTGTGAAGACAATTGTTGATCTTAGAAACGATCGAACACATCAAAAGGGCTACTTAAAGGGCTCTGACCGATAAAATTTTATAATTAACAAGTTATGTGAAGTGAAGTCGTTGAGACATCAAATTTAAAAAGTGTTACAAGTAATATGTGTTATATAATTCATAATCATTACATGTAGAGTAATTAGATTCTAAACTCACATTAGCAAGAACTTTCAGTATAACATCTCACACAGGCTCAAAAATCCACCATTTGATTCATTGGAAAATTTTTAGAAAAGTTTTTGTCCTAAAAACTTAAAAAGAATTTTGTAAAATCCAATTCACTACCCGTTTCTTAGTTAAGTCATCTTTTCTAACACTTTTAATTTTTAATTTAACCAAACAACATAAGTTTAAAAAGATCTCTTCCCTTCCCCTTCATTCCATTTAAACCAAATATTATATTAATCTTTGTTGTAAAGCTTCACTATGTGGTGGAGCAAGGCGTGCATGTGGTGTAATGGGATTCTCTGAGTAAAGATTCTCTCTATTTTATTATTTTATTATTTTATTACTGAAGTTTTGAGAGCATAAATCACTCTATCCAAAGATCGTACCACCTTCAATTTTTGTTGTTGTTTTATTCCAAAAGTTTTAAAAAAATGAAAATAATAAACATAAAAAGAAATAAAGAGAATCGAAATTCAAACTTTGTCGTGTCGTGGAGTATACGTATAGTGGCACGATGGAGGGTGTGGATATTTAGGGTTCGAAATTAGACATAAAACAATTTTAATATGAGGAGTTAGGGTATGCACCTTCCACTGCAATATGTTTGTAGAAGGTCCAAACAGGTATCCCAAATTGTTCTAATTAAAAACCTAAAATTTATAAACAAGGAATCAAATTTAATTTAACTTTAATACAAAAACCATAAACCTTAAAACCATTAAATTTATAATATGATGCCAGATAACTATAATTTGACGATCTTCGTTTTGGATGACGGCACAAAATTCATGCACAATCCAGAACTTAAATACATCGTTAATCGTTATATTCTGAATGTAAATGATTAAATTTATTTCCTTTATACCAAAAGAAAAACAGTAAGTTTGAATTAATTACTTTTTATTGACACCAAGTTTGAATTAACTACTTATTCTTCACGAATCACGTGTACCCTTTTAAATTGGTTAAATGGATCATGCATCTATTTTCAGTTTCAGCTCTGTCAAAGTTAGATAGTAATGAGATTTTTCTTTAGGTTTTTTGTATTCCTGAATAAATGAGACAAAATTTCAAAACTATCTTCACGATTTTCGTAAACTTTGACATTAGTTATAGGACAGTCTAGCAGATTCAATATTTTGTTTTTGGAATTTCGAAAAGAAAGAAAGGACTTGTTTTGCCGACATATTTCTTTAGCATAGTTCTATAATTTTTGAATAGACAGTACATGTATCGACAATTGATTTCTTTTTAATATTATTATATAATTATAAATTTTCATATATTGTGGAAAATTATAAATTTTCATATATAATATATTTTTTAACTTTTATGATAAACTATTCAGAAGTCATATTAAAAATAATTTTTAATTTATTGATTAATTGATATTATACTTGCTGTTTTATTTTTAAAATATTATTTCATCAATTAATAGAAAAAATTAGAATAATAAATAAATAACATCTATCTATATATACGTAAACAAATCTATATATGAAAATATATTTTTATTAAACTCTTCTTTAAAGATTTAAACTTAAGGGAATAAATCTATTAATTTTTTTTCTGTAGATTTATTAAAACTCAATTTTTTGTTGAATAAAATGGAAATATATATAGATTCTTATATAAAACAAACAACTTTTTGCTGAAAAGAAAAAAATAGTTCAATAAATGATTACTGGTAAAAAGAAAGCTCTAGCAAAAATCGAGTTGAAGGGTTTTATTATATCTTAAAGAATAAATTATATTTTTTCTTCTATTTATTTTTTAGTTTAATTTACTTTTGTTATTTTTAAATGATTATATTTAACTCTCTAATTTTTTAAAAAGTATCTAATATTGTTCTTTTTTCAAAATCAACCTTTATATATAAAAATGAACGATTATCTTACGTGAGAGTAATTTTACGAGTTTTTATTTGACAAGAGGCTTTTTAGAAATTATTTTAAATTTATATATTCAATTTTTACTTATCATAATTATTTATGAATTAAATTTTAGTATTTTTAATAAATTATACATAAATAAAAATAAATTTGTGTTACAATATAAATTATTTATCATAAATATAAAATATAATTTATACATTTTAAAAATATTCATTATTCAAATTTTAAATATAATTTATATATTTAAATATAGTATTTATTTTAAATTCTAATTATGTATAATCATTTAATTTTTGCATTACACAAGTTAACATACTAGTAAATATTATCGACGTTAATAAAATTATACGAAATACAAAAGTAAATATATTTTTAAAGAAATTAGATAACTAAATTAATTATTTTAAAAATAGAAGATACAAATTGAATATTTTAAAAATAAGATTAGATTGAAACATATTAACAAAATAATGTGTACTTATGTGTAATATTAAAATAATTATTTTTATTTATCTTTGTAACATTGGATAGGTTGTGAGAGTCTTGACTAAAGGTTCAGTTGGCCTTAGGAGAAAAAGTATATAAGGTTTCTGATTTGAATAAAGCTCATAATTTTTTGTTCTTCAAAAATCTTAGAGAGAGATATAGAGAGATAATCTATGATTCTTCTTCCCTTCTTCTTTCTAGGTTCTTTTGGAGTGCAAAATTCATAGTGGGGAGTGTCGGATTCAAAGCTTAAGCTAAGAATCAAAGGGTTAAGGTGGTGTGGAACTTGGAGGCTTAGGGTTCTCTTTCCTCCTCCTTTCTTGGTTTAGCTTAGAATCGAGATAAGGGAAACTAGAACTTCATCTTGGTGGATGACTGTGTGGATTATTATGTTGCATGTGTGGTATGAATGCTTATTGATGCATAGTTGTTAGAATGTTAAATTGAATTGCAAGGAGACTTGGTGTTCTTAGATTCTTGAAGATTTTGTGGTATTTGGGGTTTGGGGGAAAACCTTGATTTTGTACCTAAATTCTCGTTATGAGTTATTTTGTTGTTAGAAATTGATGTATTCTAGTTGTTTAGATGAGTTTTTATGGTTTATATTTGAGATTTGAAACTTGTAGGAAGCTTGGGATGGAATGGAGAGGTTTAGAAACCCTAAAATTGTGAAAAAAAGATGTTTTTGTCATGAAATAACTGATCGGAATTAGAAATGAGAAATGAAAGTGTCTCTGGAAGAAAATGGCTGGGCCATTTTGAAATGGCTGAGCGAAATCGCAAATCAAAATTAGGTCTATTTTTGAAAAGAATCCGCTGAGCAGTTTTGAAACAACCTAATGGTTTGGTGCTTTCCGAATTAGACTTTGTTGTCTTCATACAAGTTATAGCCCTAAATTTAGCTTTCTAATAGCCTTTAAATCACCTAAAAAGAAGGTCTAGAACTTTAGTTATAACCTTTTGAGTGAGTAAAGGTCAAGCTATCAATATTTGAGCAAACTATTGTGGTTTTTTTGTGATTTTTAACATGGTAGATGATGGAATTAGAAGTCGAGGTCTTCGTGTGAGTTGTAGAAAATCTTCTTATCTTAAATATGAGATAAAGATGAGTTTGATTGGATTAGTGAAACTCCAATTGTATTAAGTTATGTGAAGGTTGTCTTTGTACTATAATTGATTTTAGTAAGTTGTATGTTGATACATGTTGTATGATATATGATGATGATGACATGAATTTATATGCCATTATGATTAAGTTGTACAAAATTGATATGCTATGTATGATGAATGTGTTAAAGTTTGCATGGTTGGAGTTGAATAAGCATTAATATACTATTGTTGAATGAGTTTTTAAGCATTGTTAAGCTATTATATTAAATGAATTGTTTAGCATTATTATGATATTATTTCATGAATTATTGAGTACTGGTATGTTATTATTGAATGAATTATTAAGAATTAGTATGCTATTATTGAATGAATTGTTGAGCATTGATATGTTATACTTGGATGATTTGTTAAGCATTGGTCTACTATTATTGGTTGAGGTGTTAAGTATTGATATGTTATACATGATTGATGTTGTTGATCTTTATATGCATTGATTGGATTGATGTATATAGTAAATGCATAATGAGGTGTAGATTTTGAAAATGTGGTATGACATTAAAGCATGTGGGCTAACTTAGGACTTGAGAAGAGAAAATTATTTTAAAAACTGAAGATCCCACATAAGGTATCTTGGAGTGGTGCTTGAGTAGGCAACTATTGGGAAAACTTCCTTGAGTGTGTTTCTTGGAGTGGATTTTGAGGTGTGTTGAATCTTCTATAGGTCTTTAGTTAGTGATTAAGGTAAGAGGTTGAGGGCTACAACCCTTAACTAAGTACCTGAAAAAGTTGTGTGATTCCTTGAGGATGACTACTGGGCTAACATCAAATGTGACTTGGTAATACATGCTAAGATCATGGTACGCCTATACCCAGTTGTACCACTCCTAACTGTGGAACTGGACTTTCTTAATGTAAATAATGAGACCAGAAAAACTAGAAAAAGTATTAGTATCCCATTTTGCTGTGATTGATTTGGTGTTAGGGGTGAGTAGAAAATCCGAACCCACCCAAACCTGATATATCTGAGCAAAAAAATGGGTACAACGGTCAACAATAAGCAAGTTTTCAAATTTTTGGGTTTTATATCACGATTTTCTTTGGATTTTAGATTCTCAAACCATTAATATCCAACTTGACCAATTATGTTAATTTTTTTTTTGAAAAATATAACCTTAAAATCCTACTATGAAAACTACTTTTACATTTTCCCTTTCATTGTAACATTTACCCAAGACATCCGCAACTCCTTTCATTTTTTACTCTCTCAATTGTTTGAAAACTTAGTTAGGTTTGAGAAAAAGAATTTAGTAAAGATGGAAAATAAGAATACTGCTTTCTTGCTCCACTCACTACCCGAGAAGCATCGGTATTTAACTTGAATCTATTTCAAGTTCCTCACAATTTTTAGATGTGGCTAGATCTTGCTTGTAGTGTTAACAAATTCATTTATTATTATTATTATTATTATTATTATTATTGTAACGACCCAGCTGGTCACTACACACTACCCAACATCACGACATACACACAGATAAAAGCAAGTATATAAATATATACACAAGGTCCAATCTGAGCTAAACATCAGAGTACAAGTACAGCCCAAAGTAGCCAAAATAGTGGCCCAAAACGTCAAACACAAAAGAAAAGTCAGCACTATCTGCCAGCTGCAGACCTGCCACAATCACTAACCTAACCCTGCTTTGCTCTCATACAACGTATGATCATCGCAGTCCAAACACATGGAAACAACAAAGGGTAAGCTAGTGAAAAGAATCAACATATAAAACATATATAAGAAATATGAACAGCTACAATTATTAGCACATCATCAGCATACATCTCATCAACTATACAACATAAACAGTAATAAACACACAATGCGTCGTCATGCATATCAGCTCGGAGATCTCCTACAACAGCTCAGCCTTACGGCCTACAACAGCTCAGCCTTACAGCCTACAACAGCTCAGCCTTACGGCCTACAACAGCTCAGCCTTACGGCCTACAACAGCTCAGCCTTACGGCCTACACCAGTTTATATCAGCATATAGAACAACACAACTTACAACAATATCAACTTACAACACGGCTAAACAGCTTACAACACAACATTATCATCTTTCAGCACAACAATATTGTAATTCAGCATGATTAACATTCATTAATAACGGCTCAGCTCAGCATAGAATAACATCTATCAACAATTTCAGCATAATTCAACATGTATCAGGATATAAGACAACACATCATCCGCGCTCGACGCACTCATGGTTGCGCCCGGTGTGGCACAACCAAAGAGTACTAGGGAGCCAACGCGCAGGGTGCAATAGTTATTGCGCTCGACGTGAGGGAAGGCAGAGACTTCACAAGGCCTCATAAGCCCGGCGTGCTAATCTTGCGCTTGGCGCAAGAAAGTAGAGACCTACCTAGAGTCTCACGCCCGGTGCAATATAAATTGCACCCAGCGCCACCTCTGGCAAAGACTCCCAAGGAGTCTCTACACCCGGCGAGACAAGGTCACGCTCGGCGCCACACCAGAACCCCCCAAAACTTGAGTCATCCACTGATATCACGCCCAGCGATGTCCCACAATGCCCGGCGTGGGCCATCCAGAGACTCACATCCTCAAGCTTGCTCGGCGCATTCACCATCGCGCCCGGCGTGCTTGCCCAAATGGAGTCTCTGATGGTCACGCGCCCGACGTGAAGAACTGTGCCCGACGTGATACCCAGCAGCAAACCTCAAACTTTCAAAAATCTCTTCAAAACCTGCAAAATAACCAGGAAAATCCACATGCAATCGGCCCAAAGTACTACATTTTCATCAAACATTACGAAAAACCCCTCATTTTCAGCATGCAACCATTAAATTAAGAAAACCCAAATTTTCACCCAAAACCCCGAAAACCCGAAAACGAATCCTCTTCGATCTCAGCCAAAAATCATTCATCAACAACCAGCTAATGAGTTTCTAAGACTCATTTTCAACCAAAAATGGCAAACAAAACTAGCTTCCCTTACCTCGGTGAATAATTTCGAGCTCCGGGAAGAAGACAATGGAGAAGGAGAAGAAACTCAACGAGGAAGAAAAGGAAATCCGTCCAGCACACTCAAACAACTCTAATCAGCACCTAGAATCCAAGCAAAAGAGGAGAAGTGAGAGTTTGAGAGGGAAGAAGAGAGTGAATCAGCAAAAGTGAGTGAGAAGAGAGTTTGGGGAAGAAAAATAAAAGGAAAAGGGGTCTCACAACCTCCCCAACAACA
The DNA here is from genome assembly GCF_000230855.2 of Cajanus cajan. Lineage (NCBI taxonomy): Eukaryota > Viridiplantae > Streptophyta > Magnoliopsida > Fabales > Fabaceae > Cajanus > Cajanus cajan. Next base: position 13,315,277 of record NC_138517.1, on the reverse strand, counting down.
AGAGTTTTCGTCCCCAAAAACAGACTTACTTGGAAAAAGCGGATACCGCTCCCTGCACTACTGCTCCACTTCCCAAGTAGCCTCACCAGTAGTTGTATCCCACAACACCTTCACCAGAGAAATAGACTTGCCCCTCAGCTCCTTTAGCTTATGATCAACCACAGGTACTGGCAACTTCTCAAAAGTCAGGTTCTCCTTCACCCTCACATCATCCAGCTCCACCACATGACCAGGGTCATGAACGTACTTCCTCAGCTGGGACACATGAAATACATCGTGTAGGTTTGAAAGAGACGGTGGCAAAGCCAACCGATAAGCAACCGGAACCACACGCTGTATGATCTGATAGGGACCAACAAACCTCAGTGTCAACTTCCTTGCCTTCAGTGCTCTACCCACACCAGAAGTGATGGAATCATGCTTTGGAGTGCAAGAGGTGACATACTCAAAGATCCAAGAGGAGTTGGCTAGACATGAAGGTTTGGGCCTGTCAGGGCCCATCGGGCCCATTGGGCCTAGGAAGGCCCAAGTTGAACTTTTCATGGGCCATATTTTGTTATAGCTATTTTCATATGTTTTGTATACATCATGTTAGTATAGGTATCATATATTTTGGTCTTGTATTTTGGACCACATAGAGTAGCATTTTAGGTTTTAGGCTTGTTGGGCCTAGTTTTGGGCTTCATGGGCCTTTGGGCTTTTGGTACCCAATATTGGGCTCATTTTCATTCTTGTAATTTTTCCTTTCCATTGTATTTGTTTGACCATTGTATTTAGGTCATTAGATTAGGAAAATACAAGGAATACTAAAGTAGGCTAATTAGGTTAAATTAGGTTTAATTTGGAAGCCATTTAAGTTACATTTGAGTCACATGTTTTGCACCTTTGGTGGCTGAACATGTGACCTCAAATTAACCCTAAATGACACTCCAAATTACACTTAGATGCACCTTAGGTACCTGAATTTTCGGAGTAGCACATGGGAGCCAAAATTTGAATTCAAATTTCAAATTTGAATTCAAATTTTGGGCGCCACATGTCACCTTTTGATTTAGGCGCCCAAAGTGTGCAAAACCATGCTTACTTAAGTGTTTCATTCACCATTTGTATTCACTTTGAATATTCAGAAATTTGAGAGCCATTGAGCCAAGTTTCTCCCTCAAAGTCACCGAAATTCCAAGAGAGAAAGTCTTAGAGAGTGCCTTCAAAATACCCTAGGAAAACCTATTTTCCTTCTCTTTGAAGTGTGCAATCCCTTGAGGCTTGAGCTTGGATGCTTCCTTCTATGGATTAGGAATCCTAATCCGCAGGTTCTACATCTTCTAGAGGTGTTCTACATTTGGTTTATCTCCATTGAAGTTGATCCGTGCCTAGGAGGAGCTTAGGAGAAGCTAGTTCTTCACTTCTTCTTACTCTTTCCATCAAGAAGTCCGAGTCACCTTCAGAAACACATGTTCTCCTTCAGCAAACTCCAAAGGCTTACGCCTTTTATCAGCATAGGATTTCTGCCTACTTTGAGTAGTCTTCATCCTCTCCTGAATCATCTTCACCTTCTCAGTAGTCTGTAGGATCAGCTCCGGTTCCACAACCACTGACTCACCATCTTGATACTAGCACAGAGGAGTCCTACATCTTCTGCCATACAATGCTTCAAACGGTGCCATCCCAATACTAGCATGAAAGCTATTATTGTAAGTGAACTCCACCACATGACCAGGGTCATGAACGTACTTCCTCAGCTGGGACACATGAAATACATTGTGTAGATTTGAAAGAGACGGTGGCAAAGCCAATCGATAAGCAACCGGACCCACACGCTGTATGATCTGATAGGGACCAACAAACCTCGGTGTCAACTTCCTTGCTTTCAGTGCTCTACCCACACCAGAAGTCGGAGTCACCTTCAGAAACACATGCTCCCCTTCAACAAACTCCAAAGGCTTACGCCTTTTGTCAACATAGGATTTTTGCCTATTCTGAGCAGTCTTCATCCTCTCCTGAATCATCTTCACCTTCTCAGTAGTCTGTAGGATCAGCTTTGATCCCACAACCACTGACTCACCATCTTGATACTAGCACAGAGGAGTCTTACATCTTTAGCCATACAATGCTTCAAACGGTGCCATCCCAATACTAGCATGAAAGCTATTATTGTAAGTGAACTCCACCAGCGGTAGGACCTCCTCCCAGCTTCCCAAGTGGTCTAACACACAAGCCCTCAGCAGATCCTCCAAGGACTGGATTGTCCTCTCTGATTGACCATCCGTCTGTGGATGATAAGCAAAACTCAGCTTCAGCTTCGTGCCTAAGGCTTGGTGTAGACTCTGCCAAAATCTGGAAGTGAACCTCAGATCTCTGTCTGAAATAATACTGGAAGGCACCCCGTGCAACCGTACTATTTCCCTCACATACAACTATGTCATCTTTTCCAAGGACAACTTGATGTTGACAGACAAAAAATGCGCACACTTGGTTAACCGATCAATAATCACCCAAATAGCATCACTATTCCTAGCCGACCTAGGCAACCCCACAATAAAGTCCATAATGATACTATCCCACTTCCATTCCAGAATTTCCTTCTACTGCATCAACCCACTCGGCTTTTGATGCTCAACCTTCGCCTTCTGACAGGTCAGACAGGCCGCCACATATTCAGCTACCTCCCTCTTCATACCAGACCACCAGAAAGTCTTCTTGAGGTCTTGGTATGTAACACCCCATTTTTCTTATTTCAATTTTATTTTATTTTAATTGAGGGTATTTTGGTAATTTTATAAAGGTAATAGGGGTGATTTAGTAGCTTGGAACGGGCTGTTCCGAAATTGGAACGGGCCGTTCCAAACTACCAAAAGGTATGTGATTTAGTAGCTTGGAACGAGTTGTTCTGGAATTGGAACGGGCCGTTCCAAACTACCAGTGATAGTGTGAGTTAGTAGCCTAGAACGGGCCGTTATCAAGTTGGAACGGGCCATTCCAGACTATTAATTTTGCCTTTAACCCTAAATGGGAACGGGCTTGGAACGAGGCGTTCTTAAATTTATGGTCATTGTGAGTAATTAATGCACACCAGAACGGGCCGTGCTAGTTTAGGAACAAGCCGTTTTGGATGTGATTTTTAGCCATGTTTTAAGGGTCCGGAACGGGCCGTTCCAGATTTGGAACAGGCCGTTCCGACATAGAAAGCCTATAAATAGAGCTGTTTGCCACTCCCAAAAAGCACACCTCTCATTTTTTATTTCTTTTCTTCTGTTCTCTCTTTTCTTTCCTCTACTTTCTGCTTCAGACTGAGGGGAACCCAGCGAGGGAGACCAACTAGATCTAGTGTAGATTCAGCTTCTACATATCCAGATTCAGCTTCTACATATCCAGGTACGGGGGAAAAGGGAATTATTTATATATAGAGTTACATGAGAGAATTGGGTAGAGGAAGAATCCCTTAGGATTATGAGTAATTTTATAATTATTTCTGTTTGAAGAATTATTGGCATTATTTGATTCTGTATATATTTAGGACAACAAATATATGATTTGTTTGTAAAAATGATGCTCTAGGAGAGAGAACGAAATTATAGAAAAGTGCCTGTAGGTTAGGTTTTGGAAAAATTGGATTATTTCTGTTTGAGGAATTAATTATACCATTAGATTCCATATGTGTTGAGGATTAGAAATATATATTTAAATTGTAAGAATGATGATCTGGGAGGAGAACGAAATTGTAGAAAGTGTCTGTGAGCTAGGTTTTGGAACAATTAGGGGTTTTACTGTTTATGTTGAAATTATATTAAATTGGTAATTCCGTTGAGTATTATATTAATTTATGAATGTTATTGCTATATTACTTGATAAAAATTGGTGATTTAGATGTGAATTGCTTGAGGTGTATGAAACCCATTATTTTGGACTTATCTGATATATGTATGGAATTGAACTATGAGATGTTGTGTGGAATGTGAATGAGATGTGGTTATGGTTCTTCACACCTATGACCAGGGGTGAGCACGGCCCGAGATTGTTACATGAGTATCGTGACCTTGGTTAACATGTCAGGGGTGAGCACGACCCTAGGTTAGGGGTAACGTGACCTTGACACAGTGTTATATCAGGGGTGAGCATGGCTCTGGATTGTTACGTGGGTGTTGTGACCTTGGTTAACATGTCAGGGGTGAGCACGGCCCTGGGATAGGGATAATGTGACCTTGAAACAGTGTTATATCAGGGGTGAGCACGACCTGAGATTATTAAATGGGTAGCGTGACCTTGGCATAGTGTGAAGTGCAAGATTGGTGATGATTGGTGTGATTGAGAATTGTGACGTGATGACAATACATGATTGATTGAAATACGATATGTTGAAATATTTATGAATATTAATGAGATAATATGTTGTGTTTTCTTATGTGCTATATATATAGATGTTTTCTTTTCTCACCGTGCGGTTTGTGGATATTTTAGGTGAGGAAGATCCGGTTACGAGTGACATCTAGAATGCTAACAGTGGAATTGTGGGTATGCTCCGATATTGTGACAACGGGGCATAGGATTTTTTGGACATAGATTTTTATATGGATTTGGTATTGTAATTATTATTTTTGAAAATAATTTATAAACTCTTGCGTTTCATTTTATTATTATGGTTATTGAAGAATAATGTTGAAAATTCTCATGTGAACCCTTTTACCAAAATTGAAAAATTTATTTGTAAGTTTACGTTATTACAATATATTTGTTGGGTTAGTAAGGGTGTCACATTTAGTGGTATCAGAGCAGGTCGATCCAATCGGCCGTGAGTTATGAGTCTACTATGCTTGTTTGATAGATAATTGATGGAATGAATTGATTGTGGAGTTTGTTGATATGCTATGATTGATTAAGTTTGTTGTTTACTTATAGTATAATTGTTAACTTTTTTGGTGATTAGAAAAGTAATGGCAGGAGGTAGGAACGATCGTGCAATCGCTGATGCTTTACAAGCGATGGCTCAGGCTCTTGGTAATATGAACCAACAACCAGAGATAGATTAGTTGGAGAGATTCTAGCGAAATAATCCGCCAAGATTCCGTGGGAGTTATAATCCTGATGGAGCTGTTGACTGGATTTTTGAAGTGGAAAAGATATTCCAAGCTATGGGATGTCCTTTGATAGAGAAGGTGACTTTGGCTGCCTTCATGCTTTCTGGAGAGGCTGGCGTCTGGTGGCAAGGTTCTTTACAAAGAATGATAGCTGCAGGTACCCAAGTGAATTGGGAGAATTTCAAACAGCTATTCATGGAGAAATACTTTCCACGAGACGTGAGACATAAGAAACAGGTGGAATTCCTTGAGTTGAAGCAAGGAGAAAATTCTGTGGCTGAGTATGTGACTAAGTTTGAAGACTTGGTTAGATTTTGTCCTATGTATGATGGTGTGGGAAATGAGGAGGACAAATGTGTGAAGTTTGTGGGTGGTCTTCGCCCTGAGATTAAACAAGTTTTCAATTATCAAGGGATCACTCACTATCATGAATTGGTAAATAAGTGCCGAGTATATGATGAGGACAACCGTGCTAGGGTAACTCATTATAAGAGTGGAGGACCCATGAGGAATAATAAGTTTGGTTCATCTAATAAGAGTAAACCTTACACCAAGTCTGCTGGGGACTCAAGTTCTAAGGTGAATAATCAAGGTTCTGTGCAACAAAGGAGCCAAGTTCCCATGGCTAGCCAAACTTCTAGAGGGGGAAGTGTGGGTTTTGTTCCACACAACAACTGCTACAACTGTGGGAAGCCAGGTCATAGGGCATATGAATGTCCATTGCCCAGAGTAATAACGTGCTTCAAATGTCAAGAGAAGGGACACAGAGCTCGTGATTGCCCCAAGAACAAGACAACAGAGGTTGGAGGGAGTGCTAGCAAACCTCGAGCGACAGGAAGGGTGTTTGCCTTGAGTGGTGCTGAAGTTTCACAATCCAAAGACTTAATCCAGGGTATGTGTTTCATCAATGGAACTCCTCTAATTGTTTTGTATGATTCTGGTGCGACTCATTCTTTCATATCACATGCGTGTGTGTCCAAATTAAAATTACCTGTTTCTTCCTTATCTTTTGAATTAATAGTAGAGATACCAACTAGTGGTTCAGTGTCTACTTCTGATGTCTTGTTTAAAGTGTCCTTTGATTATTGATGGTATAGATTTCATGGTTGACTTAATTTGTTTGCCTCTAAGTAAGCTAGATGTTATTTTGGGTATGGACTGGTTATCTTCCAATCATGTCCTTTTGAATTGTGCTGATAAATCTATTGTTTTTGGTGAGACTGTTGAAAAAGTGAGTAAGGATTATTTGACTGCCAACCAAGTTAAGGTATCTTTGCAAGAGGATGCCCAAGTGTACATGTTGTTAGCTTCTTTGAATTCTGAGAGTAATATTTTGGTGAATGAACTGCTTGTTGTGTGTGACTTTTCAGATGTCTTCTCTGATGATATGTCTAGCTTACCGCCTACAAGAGAAGTAGAGTTTTCCATTGACTTAGTACCAGGAACCGGACCTATTTTTATCGCACCTTACAGGATGTCACCCGTAGAGTTAGTGGAGCTTAAGAAACAAATAGAAGACTTGTTGGAGAAGGGGTTTGTGAGGCCTAGTGTATCACCTTGGGGAGCACCCGTACTATTATTTAAGAAGAAGGATGGTAGTATGAGATTGTGTGTAGATTATCGCCAGTTGAATAAAGTGACCATTAAGAATAAATATCCATTGCCTAGGATAGATGATCTTATGGACCAGTTGGTGGGTGCTTGTGTATTTAGCAAAATTGATCTTAGATCGGGGTACCATCAGATTAGAGTTAAGAGTGAGGATGTACCTAAGACAACATTTAGGACTCGTTATGGACACTATGAGTATCTAGTAATGCCTTTTGGTGTGACAAATGCTCCTGCAATTTTAATGGATTACATGAACCGAATTTTTCATCCGTATTTGGATAAATTTGTAGTTGTCTTCATAGATGACATACTAGTTTATTCCAAGACTAAAGAGGAGCATAAGGAACACTTAAAGGTAGTACTTCAAACTCTCAGGGAGAGACAACGTTATGCCAAGTTGTCTAAGTGTGACTTTTGGCCAGAGGAGGTGAGTTTCTTAGGACATGTGATTACAAGTGGGGGTATAGCAGTAGATCCATCTAAAGTTGAGGTGGTGCTTAAACGAGAGACACCTAAGTCAGTTAGTGAGATTAGGAGCTTCCTTGGATTGGCTGGATATTACAGAAGATTCATAGAGGGATTCTCTAAGTTAGCATTACCCTTGACAAGTTTAACTAGGAAAGATGTTGTGTTTGTATGGGATAGTAAATGTAAGAATAGTTTCCGAACCCTTAAGGAGAAGTTGACTAGTGCACCTGTTTTAGTGTTGCCTGACCTTAGTAAGACTTTTGTGGTTTATTGTGAAGCTTCTAAGATGGGTTTGGGTGGAGTGTTAATGCAAGAAGGAAATGTCGTATCTTATGCATCTAGGCAATTGAAAATACATGAGAAGAATTACCCCACCCATGATCTTGAATTAGCAGCTGTGGTATTCACACTTAAGATTTGGAGACATTATTTGTATGGTTCAAAATTTGAGGTGTTTAGTGATCATAAGAGTCTTAGGTATTTATTTGACCAAAAGGAATTAAATATGAGGCAAAAGAGATGGTTAGAGTTCCTTAAGGATTATGATTTTAATCTTAGTTATCATCCGGGTAAAGCCAATGTGGTGGCTGATGCTTTAACTAGGAAATCGTTGCATTTGTCTTTTCTTATGATTAAGGAGATGGACCTTTTGGCTCAATTTAGAGACTTGAGTTTGACTTGTAAGGTGACCCCTAGTAGTGTGAGACTAGATATGACTCGGGTGACTAGTGAGTTGTTGAGGGAAATTGGAGAAGCACAGTTAGTGGATTCATTTCTAGTGGCTAGACGTGATGCTATAGGATAAGGTGTTGGAGGAGAATTTACCTTGGGTGTAGATGGAGTGTTAAGATTTAAAGACCGAGTGTGCGTGCCTAGTGACCCTACACTTAGACGTTTGATCCTAGAGGAAGGTCATAGGAGCAAGCTTAGTTTTCACCCATGAGCAACTAAGATGTATCAAGACCTTAGGAAGATATTTTGGTGGCCTAGGATGAAGAAAGATATAGCTGAATTTGTGAGTGCCTGTTTAGTGTGTCAGAAGGCTAAGATAGAACACCAGAAACCTTCAGGACTACTTCAGCCTTTGAGTATACCCGAGTGGAAGTGGGATAGTATTTCTATGGATTTTGTAGTTGCTTTGCCTAGGACTAGGAGAAGGCATGATTCCATTTGGGTTATAGTTGATAGGCTAATTAAGAGTGCACATTTCTTACCTATTAACATTAGGTATTCTCTTGAGAGATTGGCTAGGCTATATATTGATGAGATTGTGAGATTGCATGGGATACCATCTAGTATAGTGTCAGACAGAGACCCTAGATTCACCTCTAGGTTTTGGGAGAGCCTATAACAAGCTTTGGGGACCCAACTTAGACTTAGTTCAGCTTACCACCCTCAAACTGATGGTCAGACTGAGAGGACTATTCAATCTTTAGAGGATTTTCTTAGAGCCTGTGTGTTGGACCAAGGGGGTAGTTGGAATAGTCTTTTACCTTTGATAGAGTTTACTTATAATAATAGTTACCACTCTAGTATAGGTATGGCACCTTATGAAACCTTGTATGGTAGGAGGTGTAGGACCCCTTTGTGCTGGTGCGAGCCTGGTGATAATGTTATCTTAGGACTCGAGATTGTGTAACAAACCACTGATAAGGTTAGATTGATACAAGATAGGATGAGGACAGCTCAGAGTAGACAGAAAAGTTATGCTGATAGGAGAAGGAAGGACTTAGAATTTCAAGAAGGTGACCATGTGTTCTTGAAAGTCACTCCGTGGACTGGGGTTGGCAGGGCATTGAAATCCAGAAAACTTACTCCTCGATTTATTGGTCCTTTCCAAATTCTAAAAAGAGTCGGTAGTGTTGCCTACCAAATTGCTTTGCCTCCTAATCTGTCAAATCTCCATGATGTTTTCCACATTTCCCAACTTCGGAAATACATCCATGATCCTTCGCATGTGATTGAGTCGGATCATCTTGAGGTTAAGGAGAACCTAACTGTGGAAGCTACCCCGGTGAGAGTCGAGGATCGAATGGTGAAGCAACTTAGGGGAAAGGAAATTCCTTTGGTGAAAGTTATTTGGGGAGGAGCTACACTTGAAAGTGCTACTTGGGAGCTAGAGGAGAAGATGAAAGCGTCATATCCATTTTTATTTGCTTCAGGTAATTTCGAGGACAAAATTTCTTAAAGGAGGGGAGAATTGTAACACTCTATCTTTTTTATTTCAATTTTATTTTATTTTAATTGAGGGTATTTTGGTAATTTTATAAAGGTGATAGAGGTGATTTAGTAGCATGGAACGGGTTGTTCCGGAATTGGAATAGGCCGTTTCAAACTACCAAAAGGTATGTGATTTAGTAGCTTGGAACGGGCTGTTCCGGAATTGGAACGGGCCGTTCCAAACTACCAGCGATAATGTGAGTTAGTAGCCCAGAACGGGCCGTTATCAAGTTGGAACGGGCCGTTCCGGACTATTAATTTTGCCTTTAACCCTAAATGGGAACGGGCTTGGAACGGGGTGTTCTTAAATTTATGACCGTTGTGAGTAATTAATGCACACCAGAACAGGCCGTTCTGGATGTGATTTTTAGCCATATTTTAAGGGTCCGGAACGGGCCGTTCCGGTGTAGAAAGCCTATAAATAGAGCTGTTTTCCACTCCCAAAAAGCACACCTCTCATTTCTGATTTCTTTTCTTCTTTTCTCTCTCTTCTTTCCTCTACTTTCTGCTTCAGACCGAGGGGAACCCAACGAGGGAGACCAACCAGATCTAGTGTAGATTCAGTTCTTAAATTTATAATTATTTCTGTTTGAAGAATTATTGGCATTATTTGATTCTGTATATATTTAGGACAACAAATATATGATTTGTTTGTAAAAATGATGCTCTAGGAGAGAGAACGAAATTATAGAAAAGTGCCTGTAGGTTAGGTTTTGGAAAAATTGGATTATTTCTGTTTGAGGAATTAATTATACCATTAGATTCCGTATGTGTTGAGGATTAGAAATATATATTTAAATTGTAAGAATGATGATTTGGGAGGAGAAAGAAATTGTAGAAAAGTGCCTGTGAGCTAGATTTTGGAACAATTAGGGGTTTTACTGTTTATGTTAAAATTATATTAAATTGGTAATTCCGTTGAGTATTATATTAATTTATGAATGTTATTGCTATATTATTTGATAAAAATTGGTGATTTAGATGTGAATTGCTTGAGGTGTATGAAACCCATTATTTTGGACTTATCTGATATATGTATGGAACTGAACTATGAGATGTTGTGTGGAATGTGAATGAGATGTGGTTGTGGTTCTTCACACCTATGACCAGGGGTGAGCACGACCCGAGATTGTTACATGAGTATCGTGACCTTGGTGAACATGTCAGGGGTGAGCACGACCCTAGGTTAGGGGTAATGTGACCTTGGCACAGTGTTATATCAGGGGTGAGCACGGCTCTGGATTGTTACGTGGGTATCGTGACCTTGGTTAACATGTCAGGGGTGAACACGGCCCTGGGATAGGGATAACGTGACCTTGGCACAATGTTATATTAGGGGTGAGCACGGCCTGAGATTATTAAATGGGTAGCGTGACCTTGGCATAGTGTGAAGTGCAAGATTGGTGATGATTGGTGTGATTGAGAATTATGACGTGATGACAATGCATGATTGATTGAAATACGATATGTTGAAATATTTATGAATATTAATGAGATAATATGTTATTTCTTATGTGCTATATATATAGATGTTTTCTTTTCTCACCGTGCGGTTTGTGGATATTTTAGGTGAGGAAGATCCGGTTACGAGTGACATCTAGAATGCTAACAGTGGAATTGTGGGTATGCTCTAATATTGTGACATCGGGACAGAGGATTTTTAGGACATAGATTTTTATATGGATTTGGAATTGTAATTATTATTTTTGAAAACAATTTGTAAACTCCTGCGTTTCACTTTATTATTGTGGTTATTGAAGAATAATGTTGAAAATTCTCATGTGAACCCTTTTACCAAAATTGAAAAATTTATTTGTAAGTTTTCGTTATTACAATATATGTGTTGGGGTAGTAAGGGTGTCACATGGTACATCTTAGTCATACCAGGATGTATGCTAAGTCTACTCTTGTGGCCTTCCTCCAACACAGCTCGCTTCAGCTCAACATCCCGAGGTAGGGAAATTCTGCCCTTGAACCTCAAGATTCCATCTTCTCCCAACTCAAAACCAACAGCCTTCTCAGTTCCCAGCAAACCAAGAAGTTTCACCAGCTCAACATCCTGCAACTGCTTAAGTCCAACCTGCCTCAAGAACTCACTAGTTATGGTAATCATCCCACAACTAATGTGATCCTGAGCTAACTCCACACAGAGATTCAAATCCCTGAACTTCTCCACCAACTCCAGCTCTTTCACCATCATACTCAACATGTGGATGGATTTCCTACTCAGCGCATCTGCCACCACATTGGCTTTGCCCGGATGATACATCAACTGAAAATCATAATCCTTCAAAAACTCCATCCACCGCCTCTGCCTCATGTTCAGCTCCTTCTGATCAAACAAGTACTTCAGACTCTTGTGATCACTGAAGACACTGAACCGAGCACCATACAAATAATGTCTCCATATCTTCAAGGTAAACACCACAGCTGCTAACTTCAAGTCATGAGTGGGATAATTCCTCTCATGGTTCTTCAGTTGCCTTGAAGCATATGCCACTACTTTCCCATTTTGCATCAGTACACACCTAAGACCCTGGTGAGAAGCATCACAGTACACATCAAATGGTTTACCAGAGTCCGGCAACACCAGCACAGGAGAAGTAGTCAACCTCCTCTTCAGCTCCTCAAAGCTCCACTCACAGGCATCTGTCCAAATAAACGACTGCTCCTTCCTCGTCAACTGGGTTAGAGACGCTACTATCTTGGAGAATCCCTCAATGATCCTCCTATAGTAACCTGCCAAACCCACAAAACTTTGAATATTCGTGACAGTTCTCGGACACTCCCATTACAACACCGACTCCACCTTAGCAGGATCAACAGCAATCCCCTCAACTGAGATCACATGGCCCATGAACTTCACTTCATCCAACCAGAACTCACATTTTGAAAGCTTAGTGTACAGCTGCTTCGCCTTCAAAATCTCCAGCACAAACCTCAAGTGCTCTCCATGCTCCTCCGGGGTCCTTGAATAAATCAGGATGTCGTCAATGAACACCACCACAAATTTATCCAAGAAAGGCCGAAAGATCCTGTTCATGTAATCCATGAACACTGCAGGGGCATTGGTCACACCAAACGGCATCACAACATATTCATAGTGACCATACCTAGTCCTGAAAGCAGTCTTTGGTATGTCACCCTCCTTAACCCTAATCTGGTGATAACCTGACCTCAAGTCAATCTTCGAGAAAACCGATGCTCCCCTCAGTTGATCCATTAAGTCATCTATCTAGGGAAGTGGATATTTTTTCTTAATGGTCAACTTGTTCAACTGCCGGTAATCCACACAAAGTCGACTACCTCCATCTTTCTTCTTCACCAACAACACAGGAGCACCCCACGGCGAAACACTCGGCCGCACCAACTGCTTCTCCAACAGGTCCTCTAATTGACCTTTCAGCTCAACCAGCTCCGCTGGAGCCATCCTATAGGGAGCCACCGACACTGGCCCCGCACCTGGAACCAAGTCAATGCTAAACTCCATCTCCCTAACAGGAGGCAACCCCGACACCTTATCAGGGAACACCTCAGCAAAATCCCTCACCATATCAATCTCAGTAATGACCCTCTCGATCTCCACACTCATAGTAGCAAGTAGAAGACAACACTCTGCTCCATCCCTCAGCAATGATTCAGCTTGGCCAGCTGAAATCAACAGCTCCTCCTCCACCTGAGGAAAGATCAACCTCCGATTGGCACAATCTATAAGAATGCGATTGGCAGACAACCAATCCATCCCTAAGATTATGTCAATATCAACCAAAGGTAAACAGATCAAGTTCACCTTATACCTCTTCCCATTCACAAAAATAGGGCAGTCAACACACAACTCAGAAGTAACTACCAAAGCAGAAGCGAGCGTTGACACTAGCAGTCTCAACCCCAAATCACACACAGGCACACCCAGCATAGCAACACAATCATAGGAAATAAATGAATGAGAAGCCCTAGAGTCAAACAAAAACATCACATCCTTACCAGCAGCTTTGCCCTTCCCCTTCACAAGGTTGTCGCCACCGGCCCAAACGGGCCTCGGCGGTCGCGAAGACGGTCGAGCTCGCTTTTATTTTAGTTTTGAAAATGTATTGGATTATTAGAACGACTTGTTCTCAAACTGAGACCTTGTCGATCTTATCCAATTTATTTATTAAAAGTCTCACCAATCCATATTAATCCCAAGCAGGACCCTCCATGGATTAGTGGTTTTCGTAAAAGGAGGGGTTCGTGGAGTCGCCACCAATGTTTTACTCAAAACATTGGAAAAAGGGATAAGGCAATTGATTTTATAAATCAACTTTGGCCATTACAACCAGAGTTGGGTAAGGGAGTCGGTTACGCGTGGGGAAGGTGTTAGCACCCCACAGCGCCCCTTTCGGGTTCCCTATGACAGATTATTTCTAAAATAACAGTGTAAAATTACTAAATTACCCCTATTTATTCTAAGCAATTATAAATTAACTATCTACATGATGACAGTTAAATATACACACAGAAAGCAGTAAAAGGAAGGACTTTAAGAAGAAACCTTTGAAGCGTGCTTTTTATATATTTCGTAAAACTGGGAAGCTTTTTGGCGTTCCCTCGCTCTACAAGCCCGCTCGCTCCCTCCTATAAAGTTTTAACTATGGAAATCCGGAGGATTTCCCTTCGACTAGGTTCGAATCTCCAAGCTAAGTGCTCGGAATTCCAGAACTTCGTCGGATCGACTCCCAGAGAGATTTCTAGGGCAGAACACTGTCGCCACCGGCCCGAAACGGGCTTTCGGCATTCGCGAAGGATGGTTGGACTCGTTTATTTGTTTGAAAAATGTGGATTGCTAGAATGACTTATTCTCAAACTGAGACCTCGTCAAACGAGCAATTTTATTAAAAGGCTCACTAATCCATATTAATCCCAAGCGGGACCCTCCATGGATTAGTGGTTTTCATAAAAGGAGGGTTCGTGGAGTCGCCACCAATGTTTTACTCAAAACATTGGAAAAAGGGATAAGGCAATTGATTTAAAAATCAACTTTGGCCACTACAACCAGAGTTGGGTAAGGGAGTCGGTTACGCGTGGGGAAGGTGTTAGCACCCCACGGCGCCCCTTTCGGGTTCCCTATGACAGATTATTTTTTAAAAGAACAGTATAAAATTACTAAATTACCCCTATTTATTCTAAACAATTATAAATTGACTATCTACATGATGACAGTTTAAATATGCACACAGAAAGCAGTAAAAGGAAGGATTGAAGGGAAACCTCTTGAAGCGTGCTTTTTATAAAAAATGAACTGGGAAGCGTTTTGGCGTTCCCACGCTCTACAAGCCCGCTCCTCGCTCTCCTAGAACAAAATTTTAACTAAGGGAATCAAAAAGATTTCCCCTCGACTTGGTTCGATCCTCAAGCAAAATGGCTCGGGGCTCAAGAACTTCGTCGGATCGACTCCCAGAGAGTTTTCTAGGGCAGAACACTGCTCAAAAACCCCAAAATACTCAAGGAGGGAGTCAAAACTGAGTGAAAAAGTGTGGTTGGACGTCCAAATGACGTCATATTTATAGGGAATAGGCGCAATACGGCCTACAGGGCCAATACGGCCGTATTGAAATTTTTGAACTTCAATACGGTCGTATTGGAGTTCAATACGGTCGTATTGAAAGTCAGAAATTTCAATACGCCCGTATTGAGTTCGCGGCGGTCGTATTGAAGTGTCAATACGGTCGTACTGACTTCAGTACGGCCGTATTGAAGCTTCAATACGGCCGTATTAAGTTCAGTACGGCCGTATTGGGCTTTTTCCCTCCACTTCCTTATTTTTAGCTATTCTAAGACCTCTAGACCTACAGAGAACCCTCCTAGGGCTTTCCAGGAGTCCTTCTGGCTGATTATCCTTCAGTCTTCGAGAGTCTCCAAGCTTTATTTCTGACCCGGACAATTTTAGGGGTCTACAGCTGCCCCCCCTTTACTTAGTCGGACGGCCTTTTGGTATACCGGCTGACAAGTAAAGGAGTTGACCCAATTGTCCGGGTATTGTGCCGACCTTCTGACTTGTAGCGTCTTCCGGTGGGAAAATGTTGAGTAGCCTCTCCAGGTGGGTGCATACTTCGGCGCTTCTGACATCCTCGGTAGCTGAGTTTACCTTCTCCAAGGCCAACTTCACTCGATGCCCGAGCCGGAAGTTGGACATCAACGCGCCTCTGATGACGCTGATGGTTGAGTACCGCCTCTCCAGGCTCAGCTTCACTCTTTGTTCGAGCCGGAAGCTAAGTACCTTTGTGACGACGGTGAGCGGTGTGAGTTTCGCCTCTCCAGGCTTAGTCTCGCTCTTTGTTCGAGCCGGAAACCAAGCACCTTTGGGACGACAGTGAGCAGTGTGAGTTTTGCCTCTCCAGGCCTTGCTTTGCTTGTTGCCCAAGCTGGGAGCTGTAAGTACCGTCTCTCCAGGCTTAGCTTCACTCTTTGTTCGAGCCGGAAGCTAAGTACCTTTATGACAACGGTAAGCGGTGAGTACCCTTTTTCCAGAGATAGCTTCGCTCATTGTCCGAGCCGGAAGCTGCATACCTCCGTGTTTGTGACGACGGGGGTAGCGTGAATATCTCCTTTCCAGGGATTTGTGATGATTTTGTCTCCACAGTCCACGATGCTGCTTCGACGGTTGTTTTTCGATTTTGTGCCACTAGGGGCTGGATAACGCAGGGATCCGTCTAGGGGATGTGCAGTTACTCATAGGTTCTTGTGTCCCAACTTTCTATTGCGTAGTTGGTGCCCTTGGGGAATTTCTGACTCCTTGGGGTATAGACACAAAGATGCTCTTTCTGATGTGAGCGGTGCCTTATGATTGGCTGACGTCCTTTCGACGTTGGTGGAGTATCCCGGTTATCCTTGTTCGGGTGTCTCTTTTGGTTTTCTGATTTTGCTGCCTCTGTGTAGGCTGTTATCCACTGGGGGATATTGTCGTTGATTTTGATTAGCCTCTTCTGTTAGGCATATCAGCTTGACGTTCAATGATTGGCTGAGAGCCAGATTCCACTTGGGGAATGATTATTGATTTTTTTATTTTTTTCTCCTTCTGCAGGGATGCCTCTTGAATAGGCGACTGGGGATTTGGGGATCTTATGTATCCCAGAGTATTATTTAGGAAGCCTCTACAGGCTTAGCCTCACTCGACACTTGAGTTGGAGAGCTATCTTCACTGAGGAAGTTTAAGTCCTTTGACTTGGATATTCTGCTTGGGTGATCGTACTTCCATTGAGAATGTCGTCGATCTTGCTTTGATAGCTCTTGCTGGGGATTTTGAGTCCAAGAGCGTGAGTTGAGGTTTCTTTGGGGAGTATTATTTCTGCGAGCCTCTCCAGGCTCAGTTATTTTGAGAGTATTCTTTCGGCAAGCCTCTCCAGGCTCAATTATTCTGTATGATGCTGCTGATTTTCTGAATCTTTGTATTTTGCTTGCTGCTGTCATACACAAGCAATTTTCTATTTTTCTATTTTATGCAGTTGCCTCATGATAAGGTCTTTGAATGTGCAACTAATGTGTGTGATGCACAAATGCAATACAATTTTTATTTTTGTTCATTTATTTAGAGAAGTGAGTGGCTCTCCCTATCCTCTTCTTCTTGGAGGACTTTCTGTCATTGACGCGAGGGAGTATTTTTGTGAGCCTTTATGTAGGAGATCATGGATTTTACAGGAACCCCTCTTTTATTGACCGATTATTAAGAGTTTCGTACAATTTTTAGAAACATCAATTTAAAGGCATAATCACAAGGTCAAGAAAGAAAAGAAACAAATGGATATTTTATTGATATTCAAATGTTTACACAGAAAGATTTACAAAGGGAATTTCTGAAGAATGGCTGGCCAAGGTGGGCTATACATTTTTGGCTTAAACAATTATATTTGTAATTGCTGCTCTTCCCGTTTCCCTAGTTGTTTCGGGTGAGATGCCTGAGCCAGGAGTGTAGATACTGCAAGACGCTTGCTTCTAGAAGATTATCACTTGAACCGCCTTTCGGTTTTCGGTTCAAGTGATCGTTGCTTGCTTTACTTTTTGCATCTTATTCTTTTGCCCCTAATTTTTGCCTAGGACGTGTCCTAGCGGGGATAATTTTGCCTTTGTTTTGCCTAGTACCCTTGTACTGGCGGGCTTTTTGTTTTGCCCTAACTTTTGCCTAGGATGCCCTTTTTGGGTTTTCATCCTAACGGGCTGATGCAAGCAACGTCTTCAAGCATAATACTTCTTTACCACATCAGCATTGACTGGGTATCGAAGTTCTTCTCCGTCCATGTCTGTGAGAATCAATGCTCCTCCGGAGAAAGCTCGCTTCACCACATATGGTCCTTCGTAATTTGGGGCCCACTTTCCGATTTTGTCCTTTTGAGCTGGTAGCAATTTCTTCATCACCAGCTCTCCCTCATGGTAGGTTCGAGGATGGACTTTTTTGTCGAAAGCCTTTTTGATCTTCCTTTGGTAGGCTTGACCATGGCATATGGCGTTCAGTCGTTTTTCTTCGATAAGGTTCAATTGGTTGTATCGACTTTGAACCCATTCTGCCTCGGAAAGTTTTGCTTCCATGATTACTCTCAGAGACGGTATCTCGACTTCAACCGGCAGAACTGCCTCCATTCCATAAACAAGGGAGAATGGAGTAGCTCCTGTGGATGTACGTACTGAAGTCCTATAACCATGGAGAGCGAAGGGTAGCATCTCATGCCAGTCTTTGAATGAGACAACCATCTTTTGTACTATCTTCTTGATATTCTTATTGGCTGCCTCGACTGCCCCATTCATCTTTGGTCGATATGGGGAAGAGTTATGGTGCTGGATTTTGAACTCTTTGCACAGCTCTTCCACCATCTTATTGTTCAAATTGGATCCATTATCAGTGATGATTTTATCGGGAATACCGTATCTGCATATGATATTCTTTCTGATGAAGGATGTTACCACCTTTCGGGTCACATGAGCATACGATGCCGCTTCTACCCATTTGGTGAAATAGTCAATGGCCACAAGGATGAACCTATGTCCATTGGATGCCTTTGGCTCGATGGGTCCAATAACATCCATGCCCCACATTGCAAATGGCCATGGTGAAGCCAGAACATTGAGTGGCGTTGGTGGGACATGAATATTGTCGGCATATGCTTGACACTTGTGGCATTTCCGGACGTATTGGTAACAATCCTTTTCAATGGTCGACCAATAATATCCTGCTCTGAGGATTTTCTTAGCCATTGCAGGCCCGGGAATATGGGTACCAAAAACCCCCTCATGTATTTCTTTGATTATATTTTGAGCTTCGACTTGGTCTATACATCTCAACAAGACCGAGTCATAATTCTTTTTGTAGAGGGTTTCTCCAATCAACAGAAATCCCATGGCCCTTCTTCGGATATGCTTTTTATCATTATCGCTGGCCATATCAGGATATTCCCCTTTTGACAGATATTGTTTGATGTCATGGAACCATGGATGATCGTCAACAGCTTCATCTATCAGTAGGCAAAACGCTTGCTTATCGTGCCGCCGGATATTGATGATGGGCATTTCATGCTCCTTATCCAAGGCGAACATCGATGATAGTGTAGCAAGGGCGTCAGCGAACTGATTCTCCTCCCTTGGAATGTATTCAAAGATGACACTTTGGAAGAATTGTGTCAAATCTTTGATATGCTCAACATATGGTATCAGTTTAGGATTTCGGACTTCCCAGTCTCCTCGTAGCTGATGGATGACTAAAGCCGAATCTCCAAATACTTTGAGTTTGAGGATACCATTATTGATAGCCGCTTGGATTCCTAACGCGCAAGCCTCGTATTCGGCCATATTATTTGTACAGTCGAAATTGAGTCTTGCTGTTAGAGGGATATGCTTTCCTTGTGGGGAGATTAACACTGTCCCGATCCCCTGTCCAAGCATGTTGGAGGCTCCATCAAAATACATGGTCCACGCATCGTCCTTAGGATCTTCATGTTGTATACTCATTACATGTTCATCGGGGAAATCATCCTGAAGGGATTGATAGTCATTGGTCGGCCCGTGTGCTAGGTAATCAGCTAAGGTACTACCCTTGATGGCCTTTTGTGTGACATGTATGATGTCAAATTCTGATAATTGCACTTGCCATCGGGCAATCTTCCCAGTGATTATTGGTTTGTCGAACACGTACTTAATTGGGTCCATTTTGGAAACCAACCAAGTAGTATGCCTTATCATGTACTGCCTGAGCCTTTGTGTTGCCCACGCTAACGCACAGCAAGTCTTTTCTAATGGCGTGTAGCGGGTTTCATAATCAAGGAACTTTTTGCTCAGGTAGTAGATGGCTTGTTCTTTCTTTCCAGTTTCGTCCTGTTGCCCTAGCACGGCTCCCATGGACTCATCAAGCACTGTTAGATAGAGGATTAATGGCCTTCCCTCGACAGGCGGCACCAATACTGGTGGATTGGCCAAGCACTGTTTGATCTTGTCAAAAGCTCGTTGACAATTCTCATCCCAAGTTTCGGAATGATTCTTGCGCAACAGCTTGAATATTGGTTTGCACGTGTCAGTCAACTGTGCGATGAACCTTGCGACGTAGTTCACCCTGCCGAGGAATCCTCTAACTTCTTTCTCAGTTTTAGGAGGAGGCATTCCCATTATTGCCTTTACTTTATCGGGGTCCACCTCTATGCCTTTTTCACTGACGATGAACCCAAGAAGCTTACCCGACCGAACTCCGAAAGTACACTTAGCTGGGTTTAGCTTAAGCTGATACTTACGAAGCCGATTGAATAATTTTCTCAAATATTGGATGTGGTCCATTTCGTCTTTCGACTTTGCGATCATGTCATCCACGTATACTTCAATTTCTTTGTGGATCATATCGTGGAATAGAGTCACCATCGCTCGTTGGTAGGTGGCACCCGCATTTTTAAGTCCAAAGGGCATCACCCTGTAGCAGAAAGTTCCCCAGGGTGTAATGAAAGAAGTTTTCTCGCGGTCTTCTATATTCATCTTGATTTGATTATACCCCGAGTATCCATCCATGAAGGAATAGAGTGTGTTTGTGGCGGTGTGATCCACGAGTGTATCAATATGTGGCAAGGGAAAATCGTCCTTTGGACTGGCACGATTCAAATCCCTATAATCAACACACACTCTAACTTTCCCATTCTTTTTGACGACTGGCACAATGTTAGCCAGCCATTCGGGATACTGGGATACAACCAAAAATCCCGCGTCCAATTGTTTTTCCACCTCCTCCTTAATTTTTAAGGACCATTCGGGCTTGATTCGTCGAAGCTTTTGCTTAATAGGTCGAAACCCCTCTTTTAAGGGCAACTTGTGTTCGACAATGTTGGAGTCCAACCCGGGCATATCATAGTACGACCATGCAAATACGTCCTTGTATTCCCTCAATAATTGAATTAATTGCGTTTTTATTCCATCACTGATACGGGTCCCAATATTGACCTCTTTCAATTCTTGACCCTGCCCCAAATTCACGGTCTCCAATTCTTCTTGATTCGGTTGGAGTAGACGAGCTTCTTGATCTAGCAGTCTTTGCAGATCCGGAGAGATGGTCTCCTCATCACTGTCCAACTCAACCCATTCACCCTCGGCTTTCAGATCCCGGTCAGAGCGAGCAATCACAGACATAATTATTTATTGGTTCTGTTTAGGTTTAGAGTTTATTAATGAGAGAGAGAGAATAGAACAAAATGAGAGAATAATGCGTGAAAAATGCCTTTTTATTGACATATGAGTGTAAAACTGTACAAAACCCTTTATTTACATGAAAAGGTCCTCATGATCTCGGGTACTGATCATGAGTCCCTAAAAGAAAAAATGTGGAGGGGCCCTATCATGGCTTGCCCTTCTCTCTACTCCTGCTGCGGTAGAGGATTCTTGCTCACGTCGGGCGCCGTCGAATCGAAAGTGACCCACCCAGCGTCGATAAGGTCTTGGACCTTATACTTGAGAGCTCGGCAGTTCTCCGTTGAATGCCCTTGTGCCCCCGAGTGGTACAGACATTTGTCTTGTGGATTGTACCAATCGGGGTAGGGTGGATTCACCTTCTTTGGTGGAATGTAAGCTATAAGACGCGCCTCTACTAGCTTCGGCAGGAGATCGCTGTAAGTGGTCGGAAGTCTATCAAACTTCTTCACAGAGTTGTTTTGCGATTTGCCTGACTTCGAAGCGGAAGAAGACGGAGCAATGGTTACAGCGTTGACTCCTCCTTCTTTCTTCTTCCCAAAGGCCTTCTTAGCTTCATATGATTGGGAAGGCTTAGCCAGCTTCCCACTTTTAAGTCCTTGTTCCACCCTTTCTCCTATGGTGATGATGTCCGAGAAGAGTGTCGTTGTGTTCCCTATCATTTTATCGTAATAGGGACCAGTCAACGAGTTGATGAATAAGGACACCGTCTCCTTATCCGACAGCGGGGGCTCTATCTGTGCCGCCAACTCCCTCCAACGTTGGGCGTACGCCTTGAAGGATTCATCGTTCTTTTTACTCAAGGCTTGAAGATCAGACCTATCGGGTGTTAGGTCGATGTTGTATTTGTAGCGCTTGAGGAAGGCGTCGGCCAACTGCCTCCATGTGTGTACTAGATTTCCATCTAGCTGCATATACCAGTTGAGTGCAGTTTCAGCTAAGCTCTCTTGAAAGCAGTGGATCAAGAGCTTTTCATTTGTGGCATATGCAGCCATCTTGCGACAGTACATGGTGAGATGACTTTTAGGGCAAGTCGATCCCACGTACTTTGGGAAATCTGGTACTTTAAATTTAGGAGGGAATTGAATGTCCTTCACTAAACACATGTCGGCGGCATCCTTAATGTCAAAGTCATGCCCCTCCATAGCCCTTAGCCGATCCTCGAGGGCATGGAATTGTTCCTTTGAGACCTCGGGCTCTTTTATTATAATTCCTGCCCCAAGGGGTACGGCGTTTGGAGGATCTTTTTCATGCTCTTCCTCCTCTTCCTCATGATGGGACCCATGCTCACTGTGATGAGATCCATGGACGTTGTGGTGACGCATGAGTTCCATCATTTGCGCCATTTGCTCTTTAAGTTGTGAAAGCTCGGTTGTGAGTTTTTTGTTTTGCTCTTCCAATGCTTCCATTTTCTTGATTTTCTGTGCGCGCGTAAGGACAGAGAGATGACCAGCCACTTTCTAAAATGAATGTTTAGTTAGTTTATTTTACGGAATGAATACACTCTTTAACATGAGCTTGATAAACCTCCATCTTTAAGGCGCTGCCTTTTTAAGACGGAAGTTTACCACCCTTCTTTGTCTATGATTTCTCCCCAACGGAGAATCTCTATAGTCATGGGTCTCTTTCACTCATGTCAAGAGGTATTGGTGATCCTAAAATGTATGTTTTCATGAGGATGCATGATGTCTTATTGGTAATGATGTACATGCTCCTCACTTTTATTATATTTTCACACATGGTCTTTCCTCTCATGTCATGGTTTTTTATGCATGGGGATTATTTTTAGACCTTATCACGAGGTTATTTATTAATGCACAAACAATTGCACATAAGCATTTACACAAACAATTCACTCATCCACGAACAGTCACGAGCGAATCACGAGGTAGGGGTCTCCTGCAGAAAAGTGCATATTCAAGGAGGATCTAACTGTTCTCACTTGGTCAAAGGCCCCCAAGGTGCCCCCATTATAGGGACCCAATTCCTCTCGTCGTAGGTCGATGGAAAGTTCCAACGCACCGTCGGACTCAAGTTCATGGTTATCACCTTGAGTGATGTTTTCCGACAACGGTCTACGGGCACCTATAGACCCATTCGACAACCGGCCGTACTAACATCCACTCCCTATGGTTAATCACTCATGCCCCCGGGTATAGAGGGAACTGTTGTGTGCAAAGGTTTGTGTGCAGTTTTTATTTCAAACAATTGCGTAAATTTAAACATTCAACAGTTATTTAAAGCCATATAATAAAACATATTATAATACAAGCAAGGGGTAATGAAGTGATTTTAACTATTATTTGTTAAAAATAATCTGTCACTAAATGGGACTGACTCTCGAGGCTTCCCCAGTGGAGTCGCCATCTGTCGCCACCGGCCCGAAACGGGCTTTCGGCATTCGCGAAGGATGGTTGGACTCGTTTATTTGTTTGAAAAATGTGGATTGCTAGAATGACTTATTCTCAAACTGAGACCTCGTCAAACGAGCAATTTTATTAAAAGGCTCACTAATCCATATTAATCCCAAGCGGGACCCTCCATGGATTAGTGGTTTTCATAAAAGGAGGGTTCGTGGAGTCGCCACCAATGTTTTACTCAAAACATTGGAAAAAGGGATAAGGCAATTGATTTAAAAATCAACTTTGGCCACTACAACCAGAGTTGGGTAAGGGAGTCGGTTACGCGTGGGGAAGGTGTTAGCACCCCACGGCGCCCCTTTCGGGTTCCCTATGACAGATTATTTTTTAAAAGAACAGTATAAAATTACTAAATTACCCCTATTTATTCTAAACAATTATAAATTGACTATCTACATGATGACAGTTTAAATATGCACACAGAAAGCAGTAAAAGGAAGGATTGAAGGGAAACCTCTTGAAGCGTGCTTTTTATAAAAAATGAACTGGGAAGCGTTTTGGCGTTCCCACGCTCTACAAGCCCGCTCCTCGCTCTCCTAGAACAAAATTTTAACTAAGGGAATCAAAAAGATTTCCCCTCGACTTGGTTCGATCCTCAAGCAAAATGGCTCGGGGCTCAAGAACTTCGTCGGATCGACTCCCAGAGAGTTTTCTAGGGCAGAACACTGCTCAAAAACCCCAAAATACTCAAGGAGGGAGTCAAAACTGAGTGAAAAAGTGTGGTTGGACGTCCAAATGACGTCATATTTATAGGGAATAGGCGCAATACGGCCTACAGGGCCAATACGGCCGTATTGAAATTTTTGAACTTCAATACGGTCGTATTGGAGTTCAATACGGTCGTATTGAAAGTCAGAAATTTCAATACGCCCGTATTGAGTTCGCGGCGGTCGTATTGAAGTGTCAATACGGTCGTACTGACTTCAGTACGGCCGTATTGAAGCTTCAATTCGGCCGTATTAAGTTCAGTACGGCCGTATTGGGCTTTTTCCCTCCACTTCCTTATTTTTAGCTATTCTAAGACCTCTAGACCTACAGAGAACCCTCCTAGGGCTTTCCAGGAGTCCTTCTGGCTGATTATCCTTCAGTCTTCGAGAGTCTCCAAGCTTTATTTCTGACCCGGACAATTTTAGGGGTCTACAAACACTGCTCAAAAACCCCAGAATACTCAAGGAGGGAGTCAAAACTGAGTGAAAAAGTGTGGAATGACGTCCAATTGACGTCATATTTATAGGGAATAGGCGCAATACGGGCTACAGAATCAATACGGCCGTATTGAAATTTTTGAACTTCAATACGGTCGTATTGAAGTTCAATACGGCCGTATTGAAATTCAGAAATTTCAATGCGCCCGTATTGAGTTCACTGCGGTTGTATTGAAGCTTCAATACGGCCGTATTGATTTCAGTACGGCCGTATTGAAGTTTCAGAAACTTCAATACACCGTATTGAGTTCACTGTGGCCGTGTTGGAGCTTCAATACGGCCGTATTAAGTTTAGTACGGCCGTATTGGGCTTCATTCCCTCCACTTCCTTATTTTAAGCTACTCTAAGACCTCTAAATCTACAGATAGCCATCCTATGGTCTTCTAGGAGTCCTTCTGGCTGATTTTCCTTCGATCTTTGAGGGTCTTCGAGTTTTATTTCCGACCCGGACAATTTTAGGGGTCTACAGCTGCCCCCCCTTTACTTAGTCGGACGGCCTTTTGGTGTACCGGCTGACAAGTAAAGGAGTTGACCCAATTGTCCGGGTGATGCGCTGACCTTCTGACTTGTAGCGTCTTCCGGTGGAAAATTGTCGAGTAGCCTCTCCAGGTTTTGCTTTGCTTGCTGCCCAAGCTGGAAGCTGTGAGTACCGCCTCTCCAGGCTTAGCTTCACTCTTTGTTCGAGCCGGAAGCTAAGTACCCTTGTGACAACGGTAGCAGTGTGAGTTTCGCCTCTCCAGGTTTAGTCTCGCTCTTTGTTCGAGCCGGAAACTAAGCATCTTTGTGACGACGGTGAGCAGTGTGAGTTTCGCCTCTCCAGACTTAGTCTCGCTCTTTGTTCGAGCCGGAAACTAAGCACCTTTGTGACGACGGTGAGCAGTGTGAGTTTCGCCTCTCCAGGCTTTGCTTTGCTTGCTGCCCAAGCTGGAAGCTGTGAGTACCGCCTCTCCAGGCTTAGCTTCACTCTTTGTTCGAGCCGGAAGCTAAGTACCCTTGTGACAACGGTAAGCAGTGAGTACCTCCTTTCCAGAGATAGCTTCGCTCATTGCTCGAGCCGGAAGCTGCATACCTCCGTGTTTGTGACGACGGGGTAGCGTGAATATCTCCTTTTCAGGGATTTGTGATGATTTTGTCTCCACAGTCCACGATGCTGCTTCGACGGTTGTTTTTTGATTTTTGTGTCACTGAGGGCTGGATAACGCAGGGATCCGTCTAGGGGATGTGCAGTCATTCATAGGTTCCTGTGCCCCAACTTGCATTGCATTGTTGGTACCCATGGGGAATTTCTGACTCCTTGGGGTGTAGACACAGATGCTCTTTCTCTCTGAGTTGAGCGATGCCTTATGTTTGGCTGACGTCCTTTGACGTTGGTGGAGTATCCCGGTTTATCCTTATTCGGGTATCTCTCTTTGATTTTTCTGATTGTGTTGCCTCTGTGTAGGCTGTTATCCGCTGGGGATTCTGGATGTTGATTTTGTCTCCACAGTCCACGATGCTGCTTCGACGGTTATTTTTGATTTTTGTGCCACTGAGGGCTGGATAACGCAGGGATCCGTCTAGGGGATGTGCAGTCATTCACAGGTTCCTGTGCCCCAACTTGCATTGCATTGTTGGTACCCTTGGGGAATTTCTGACTCCTTGGGGTATAGACACAGATGCTCTTTCTCTCTGAGTTGAGCGATGCCTTATGTTTGGCTGACGTCCTTTGACGTTGGTGGAGTATCCCGGTTTATCCTTATTCGGGTATCTCTTTTTAATTTTTGGATTTTGTTGCCTCTATGTAGGCTGTTATCCGCCAGGGGATTTTGTCATTGGTTGTGATTGGCCTCTTCTGTTAGGCAGATCATCTTGATGTTCAATGATAGGCTGAGAGCCGGATTCCGCTTGGGGAATGATTATTGATTTTTTTTTTTTTTTTTTTTTTGGGTTTTCCTTTTTGAAGGAGTGCCTCTTGTGTAGGCGACTGGGGATTTGAAGTTCAGTGTTCGGCTGAGTGCCAGATTCCGCTTGGGGAATACTTATTGATATTTTTGATTTTTCTCTTTTTGCAGGGATGCCTCTGAGTAGGCGATTGGGGAATGAGGGATCTTATGTATCCCAGAGTATTATTTTAGGAAGCCTCTACAGGCTTAGCCTCACTCAACACTTGAGTTGGAGAGCTATCTTCACTGAGGAAGTTTAAGTCCTTTGACTTGGATATTCTGCTTGGGAGATCGTACTTCCATTAGGGATTTTGACGATCTTGCTTGATAGCTCTTGCTCGGGATTTGTTCCGTGAGCTTGAGTTGAGGTTTCTCTGGGGAGTATTATTTCTGCGAGCCTCTCCAGGCTCATTTATTCTGTTTACTGAGGAGTATTGTTTTGGCAAGCCTCTCCAGGCTCAATTATTTTGTACAAACTGTTTGTTGGATTTTCTATATCCTTGCCTTTTTTCATTTTCGGCTTTTTCTGTATTTTGCCTTTTCTTCTGATTTGGCTTTTTCTGGTATTTTGCCTTTTTTATGTTTTTGGCTTTTGCTGTACAGAATTTAAATTGCTAGAGAATTTAAAATCAAACAGTGGAAATTTTCATTAAATAGAAAATAAGTTTGTACGAGAGAAATCAAAAGATGGGACACAGCCCAAACAAACTAAATACATAAAAATTAAAGGAAGCAATCCGGTCTTCACTCATCAGCCGGCGGATCCTGAGGAGGAGTGGGGTAGTGGCTATGAAGCCAGACTGAGAGGTTGTCAAAACCCTGCACCAAGCTGTCTAGTCGAGTATCGGTACTCTGCTGCCATGTACCGACACTATGCTGAAAAGCATCGAATCGCGTGTCGATGCTCTGCTGAAAAGCATCGAATCGCGTGTCAATGCTCTGCTGAAAAGCATCGAATCGCGTGTCAATGCTCTGCTGCAGTGTGTCGAAGCGGGCGTCAAAGTATCCCCTGTCCGACCGTGATGTGCTAGCCTCTGGCTGCGGGGCGTCGCCTCCCTCAAAGTCGAGGTTGTTGAGGAGGTCGTCGAAGGTCTCGAGGCCATCTACTCGCACAAACCCCCCTCCTGGCGATCTAGCGATGATCTTCATGTTAATCAGGGTGGAGGCACCAATCAGCTTCGGCGCCAATGCCCCTGGCTCTGCACCATCGGGACATCCCCATGTCTCCGCCAGCTGTGAGAGGAGTGGGGCAACCAAGATGTACCCCTGTCTGGACTCTCCTCCCTCTCGTACCCCAAGCTTCTTCACGTGCTCGAGGAAGAAATATCCAGGATTGGCCTTCCGGCCGATGGCCATGCAATATAAGGCCAGCAGATTCGGCCGTGTAATCGACTCTGGACTCTTGGACCTGCCATGAATAGTACTGGTGAGGATCTTGTGACAGATCCTAAGAGCAGTCGGGAGCCGGGAGCCCTTCACCCCTGAATGATAATCCCGTCGGCCAGTGAGCAAACTCCACATCTCAACCGGAGTCCACTGATCAGGCCACTCGCATATGGCATCTCGGAATGCCAGCTGATCAGTGCGGCTGAAAAACCCTGCCTGGACGTTGAACTCGTCCAACGTCAGCGAGCGGTATCCTTCATTCATCCAGAAATCCACCGCGCAAACATCCTCCCCATAGCTGTTAGTCGACTCCGTGACGCCGACTGTAGCCAAGAATTCCTTCGTGGCCGTCAAATATAGCTGGGATGGTGGATTAAGGACAAATCCCCATCCTATGGCGTCGAAGTAGTTCCTGACATCATTCTCCAAGCCCACTGCTTGGAGAAGCTCAAAGTCGAGCACTCTTGACGGCTCGATGGTGAACGTCTCTATAAGCTGTAGCCGGTCCCGGTGTCGATCTGTCATTACACGTCTGGCCGGGGCTCTCTGCCTTTTGCGAGAAGATTCTGCCATTTCCGATAATCTTTGTAGGAATGCACTCACAAGCAAGGAATGTGGAGAATGAAGAAAAGTATGCAAAATGAGGGAGGGGAAGTCTTTATTTATAGGCAAAATTCCGCCAATACGGCCCGTATTGGATTCAATACGGCCGTATTGGCCTTTCCGTTGATGTACAAAGTTTACAATCAATATGGACCGTATTGGATTCAATACGACCGTATTGGGGTTCAGTACAGGCGTACTGGATTTTAATACGCCCGTATTGGAGTTGAAACGTTGTACTTAACGTTAACTCCAATACGACCGTATTAATACCAATACGGGCGTATTGGATTTTTCTGATTTTTGATTTTTGGTTTTTTTTTTTTTTTTTTATAAATATAAACAGAGAATAAGTGATCTTCTAGTACACCTATCATCTGTATGCATGTATGCAAATGAGATGCACCTAATTCTATTTGATTCAGTTTTTCAAAAGAATTAATCGATGCGTTCTTTGTTTGGATCTTGCCATTCCTCCAGACAGACTGTGCTTTGCCGATTTCTGTAACCGAGGAATGATGCGTATTTGATTTTGGGATTTGGTGTCATCAACCAAATGATCCTTCCCTTCCTTTAGAAGATGTGTCAACCCTCCTATTGACCACTATATCTCCATGTTTCCACTAGATTATTCAAAAATCGTTGGGACAAGAGAGAAAAGAAGGAAAAGATATATTTTCAAAAGTTTGTGTTTTAGAGGGGATTGTTTTATTTTTTTGAAAAATGGATTTTGTAAGAATGGCTGGCCAATGGTAGGCTTATTGTGTTTAGGTTTGTTCGATTAAACACTTATGAAGTTAAGCACATCTTTGTTATTAATGATTGTGCTTTGACAACTTGGATAGCTTTTCTTGAGCCCCTTGTTGAATTCAATTGATGGTACCATCATGGATTTATTTTTATTCTTTTTTTTTGACGGCCCTAACTTTTGCCTAAAACACCCATTTGTGATGTCTTAGCGGGCTTTTGTTTTTGTTCATTATTTTGTAACCCTAATTTTTGCCTAGGTCACCCTTTTGTGGGATTCCTAGCGGGTCTTTTGCTCTTATTTTTGTGCAGCCCCCTTTTTGGGTTTCCTGCCGAGCTTTTTGTTTTTTAGGATTTTTGTCCTGAATGGATTTCTTTTATCCATGACGGCACTTATTGAGGCCAAGAAAAGGTGCTCCAAGTCGTTATGCACATTTCCACATAAAAATGATGCGGGTTTATTATTATCAAGATGATTTTAACCTCATTCATGTTTATTCAAACAGGGTTAAATAACGTGGTTTAGATTTTTATTGCGAGCAAGAAAAGAAGCAATAAAGAAATAATGAAGAATGATTTTATTATAATCATAATGGAAACATGTGCCCTATCGAGGCTCGGGGGTCGGGCTGTCCCCGAGGAGTGATCTCTAATAGTCACTGAATTTACACATCCCTATTAGAAGGAAAAGGACACTTGATGACGACAGCTGGCCTTGACGTTTGTGAACCAGCCTTCCTAAAGATCTGGCTTAAAGAACGTCGAGAAGGATCTTGATTCCTCTTCGTTCTTTGATCTTTAACAGGGTTGTATCCTAACCCTTGTTTCCCCGGATTGTCCTTGATAATGGGTAGCTCCGGGATTCCTTGGGAGTACTTGCCCAATCCTTGTCCTGGCAAGTATCCGTTCTTTGTGAGCATATGAGCTACCTTCTTCATTTCTCGAGGAAACGTTTCAACATTGGCAATTTCCAATGCTTGGAAGGCGGTTTCTAAAGCTTCCTCTGCTGCATCCACATAAGGTATGTTGGATGGCTTGCTGATGAGTATGTCATCTTCAGCTTGTACAGTCACCAGTTTGTCATCCACTATGAACTTGACTTTCTGGTGGAGCGTAGAGGGTACAGCTTTCGCATCATGAATCCAAGGTCGGCCGAGGAGACAGCTGTATGCAGGAGTAATATCCATCACTTGAAATTCGACGTTGAAGATGGTGGGTCCAATTTGGATTGGAAGATTGACTTCTCCCACCACTTCTCTTTTAGAACCGTCGAAAGCTCGAACGATCATGTTGCTCGGGCGCATTTGGACTCCCTTGATTGCCATTTGATCAAGAGTTCTTTTGGGCATCACATTCAAGGAAGATCCGTTATCCACCAAGACTTTTGCGATGTGATACTCCTTGCACTTTACAGAGATGTGCAAGGGCTTGTTGTGATTAGGTCCCTCGACGGGGATCTCTTCATCGGTGAAAGTGAGGTGATCATTAGCCGTGATGTGGCTAACAATTCCCTCAAACTTGTCTTGGGAGATGGTATGCGACACATATGCCTCGTTCAAGACCTTCAACAGAGCTTGCCGATGCGGTTCGGAGCTTAGGATCAACGACAACAAAGTGATCTTCGCTGGTGTCTTGTGAAGTTGATCCACAATGGAGTACTCGCTCTGTCTGATGAATTTTAACAGCTCATCAGTCTCCTCCTCGGATTCTTTTTCCTCGGTTTTATCTTTTCCTTTTTCTTTATTCTTGGGAGCTTTATCATGAAGATCTTCGGGAGTGTAGATCCTGCCACTCCTAGTCATGCCCCCAAGTCCAGCGATATTGGAGATATCACTGCCGGCAGAAGTATGGATGTCGTATATCCATGGCACAGCCTTATTTGATTCGTAAGGGAAAGGTCTTGGAGCGACAATCCTTAACGGCGTGGGACCTTCCCCTTTTTCTGTCTTGATTACCAACAACGGCGTCGTCGTGTGTTCGCTTTGCGCAGTTGTTGGTTTGCATTTTATCACAAATGGCGTGCGATCCATTTTGAACATACACATCGATTAATTCTTTCTTTTTATTAATCTTTATTATTAATTACTAGGAGAGGTAAATGCAAAATGAATGACTAATGAGATGCAAAGGCAATAAATCTCAAAAATACGATTTTATTCATTAAAGAAAGTGTACAACTTTTATACAATGCTTTGAAGCAATTTTTTACAATAAGAGAAAAGCCGGTAAAAACCCACAGGCGGGTTCATATTTCTTTGCCATTCATCTTCGGCTTCCTCGACATGACGACCCATTGCTTCAATCTGTGTATGGACCGCTTGGCTCATATCGTCACTGATTTTCTGAGCCTCCTTCGCTTTCTGAGTATAGTAGTTGATCATGGCCTGTAGCTCATTAAGCTCGTTTTCGGCTCGATCCTTCTCCTCTTGGAGTTTGGCCATTTGTGCCAATCCTTCCCTTTCCTTTCTGCGGAAATCGGAAAGGTTTGCGGCTTGTCGTTGAGCGACTTCCCGCCATTGCTGTGCGTCGGATCGAGTCAGAAACAAATCATCTTGCATGTCCTTGATCAACTGTGCCTGCTTTGCATGCTCGGCTTCAAGGCGTGCTATCTTCTCATTGACTTCTTGGAGTTGACTACTCGGTTCAACCTTTGGCATTTTGGATGCCCGAGTAGTCTCCTCGTTGAGGTTAGCACACTCATCCTTGAGCCGCTCTATCTCATGGTCATTCTTCTTGCATTGCCTTTGAAGACCATCAATGGTGAAACTGGATTCTTCGTTTTTCTCTTCAAGAACTCTCATCTGAGCTCCCATGATTTCCAGTTTCTTGGTCAAGGCGTCGACCTGTTCTTGCAACACCCTCCTTGTAGTCGTGGTTGCACAAGAGGTGGATGGTTGTGACACCCCCCTCTCATTCCTCCATTTCTCGTAGTCAATGGAAACGGACACCCGAGGCTTTTCAAGCTCGAGATCTCCCTCATAGGTTGGTCTCTCCCACGCTCTTATAACAGCGTGCATATCTCTCTGATGCTCAGGATCGAAAGAGAAACACAACCCTCCCAGCTCCTCTATGGTAGGAACGATTTGGGTCCTCATTAGTTGCCTCATAACCAATTTAGGTGAGTAGGTTATGCAACCTCTGAGGCCCATCAACGGTATGCTCGAATAACTGCCGCATCTTGTCAATACATGGCTCGGACGGAACCAAGGGCAAACCCACGTGAAGTGCTCGATACTCCACTGTTCCATCTCATCCTTCCACTCGGAAGCATATCGGCGGCAGACGGGGATCTTTGAGAAGCTTCTCAACGGATCGGGCAAGGTCCCCATGTGACTAGAGGCGTAGAAATGTGTGATGCCCCACACATATAACAAGGAGGTGCAGCATCGGATGATCTTCCCTTGCTTCTGTTGAGATAGATGAACAGATAGCAAGGTGTCGGCAAGAATAGCGGGCACGAGACTCTTCATATGCACGTCCCAAGCAAAGAAAGCGTCCATCGCAGCATGGTCCACTGTGTTAGCGTGAAAGGGGAATAGGATCATCCCAAACACGGCTAACGCAAGAGTCTTGTTGAAAGCTAACCAATCTCCCTCACCAGCCAAGGAAGAAAGGTGGTCTTCGATCATAGCAAGCTTCCAACCCTTGATACTGCCGTTCCCTACTAAGGCAGCTGATCGTAGTGGTAGTTTGACCTGAGTGGCTACTCTCTCTACGGCCACATGGTTCCCTTGAAAAAGGTAGACCCCAGCTGATTTAGGCCACCGTAACATGAGCTCGTACTCCTCTAGAGTAGGAACCAGGTCAAACTGGGGGAACTCAAAACAGTGCAGATCGGGACTCTAGAAGTGAACCAATGCCCTCAGAAAAGCTGGATCCACACAAATCCTCATCAAATCGAGAACTCGCCCATAAGATTTCTCAAACTCGACGCGAGCCTCTCTTGACATCAAGGTACAGAGGTGATCCAACCTCTCAGCACGGTATAATAGGAAGTCCACTTTCTTTAATGGCCTTTGCACCTCCCTAGATCTCTCCATAATCTACGATACAATGCATGATATGAGATGATGGCGATGAATATGCATGCATAGTGTTTATTCAACTAAGCATTATCATGTTTTCGGGATATTCCTAAGATGATGCATGATATTGCTTGGTTTGGATAAATACGTATTTTTTTCTTTTTGAGTATTTTGTATTTTTGTATATTTTGGGTGAAAAGGGAAACTACCTATATGAATGCAATGGAGGCAGATGTTAACACCATGTACTAGAAAATCTTTATTTCTATTTATTCTTATTTTTTATTGTAAACAAGAATGTTGTATGTTTAAAAGGTGCAAATGTATGCTCATACAATGTCACATAAAAAATGCACACACAATTCACTCATCCACGAACAGTCACGAGCGAATCACGAGGTAGGGGTATCCTGCAGAAAAGTGCATATTCAAGGTGGTTCTAACTGTTCTCACCGGTCTGAGGCCCCCAAGGTGCCCCCATTATAGGGACCCAATTCCTCTCATCGTAGGTCGATGGAAAGCTCCAACGCACCGTCGGACTCAAGTTCATGGTTATCACCTTGAGTGATGTTTTCCGACAACGGTCTACGGGCACCTATAGACCCATTCGACAACCGGCCGTACTAACATCCACTCCCTATGGTTAATCACTCATGCCCCCGGGTATAGAGGGAACTGTTGTGTGCAAAGGTTTGTGTGCAGTTTTTATTTCAAACAATTGCGTAAATTTAAAAATACAACAGTTATTAAAGCCATATAATAAATCATGTTATCATACAAGCAAGGGGTAATAGAGTAATTTTAACTATTATTTGTTAAAAACAATCTGTCACTAAATGGGACTGACTCTCGAAGCTTCCCCAGTGGAGTCGCCATCTGTCGCCACCGGCCCAAACGGGCCTCGGCGGTCGCGAAGACGGTCGAGCTCGCTTTTATTTTAGTTTTGAAAATGTATTGGATTATTAGAACGACTTGTTCTCAAACTGAGACCTTGTCGATCTTATCCAATTTATTTATTAAAAGTCTCACCAATCCATATTAATCCCAAGCAGGACCCTCCATGGATTAGTGGTTTTCGTAAAAGGAGGGGTTCGTGGAGTCGCCACCAATGTTTTACTCAAAACATTGGAAAAAGGGATAAGGCAATTGATTTTATAAATCAACTTTGGCCATTACAACCAGAGTTGGGTAAGGGAGTCGGTTACGCGTGGGGAAGGTGTTAGCACCCCACAGCGCCCCTTTCGGGTTCCCTATGACAGATTATTTCTAAAATAACAGTGTAAAATTACTAAATTACCCCTATTTATTCTAAGCAATTATAAATTAACTATCTACATGATGACAGTTAAATATACACACAGAAAGCAGTAAAAGGAAGGACTTTAAGAAGAAACCTTTGAAGCGTGCTTTTTATATATTTCGTAAAACTGGGAAGCTTTTTGGCGTTCCCTCGCTCTACAAGCCCGCTCGCTCCCTCCTATAAAGTTTTAACTATGGAAATCCGGAGGATTTCCCTTCGACTAGGTTCGAATCTCCAAGCTAAGTGCTCGGAATTCCAGAACTTCGTCGGATCGACTCCCAGAGAGATTTCTAGGGCAGAACACTGCTCAAAAACCCCAGAATACTCAAGGAGGGAGTCAAAACTGAGTGAAAAAGTGTGGAATGACGTCCAATTGACGTCATATTTATAGGGAATAGGCGCAATACGGGCTACAGAATCAATACGGCCGTATTGAAATTTTTGAACTTCAATACGGTCGTATTGAAGTTCAATACGGCCGTATTGAAATTCAGAAATTTCAATGCGCCCGTATTGAGTTCACTGCGGTTGTATTGAAGCTTCAATACGGCCGTATTGATTTCAGTACGGCCGTATTGAAGTTTCAGAAACTTCAATACACCGTATTGAGTTCACTGTGGCCGTGTTGGAGCTTCAATACGGCCGTATTAAGTTTAGTACGGCCGTATTGGGCTTCATTCCCTCCACTTCCTTATTTTAAGCTACTCTAAGACCTCTAAATCTACAGATAGCCATCCTATGGTCTTCTAGGAGTCCTTCTGGCTGATTTTCCTTCGATCTTTGAGGGTCTTCGAGTTTTATTTCCGACCCGGACAATTTTAGGGGTCTACAAAGGTCAGAAGAAGTCGATGCCTCAACACCCGTCAAGGCAAATACCCTACCAGCTGTAGTGGGTCTGTCACCCCTCTGGGCATCACCTCTCTACACATCACTCCTCTGAGCACTCCTCTCCGGTCTATTTCTGGTGGGGCAGTTGAATGACTCATGGCCTATCTACTGACACTTGAAACACCAGGTCTTTGTGTGTGGACAATCCCTGATCAAATGGGGCCCAGCATACCTGTAGCATCTATGGGTAGCACCTCCACCCTGTCTCCCTCCTCTAGCAGCATCAGCAGGTTGTCTAATGACAGGACCCCCTTGCTGTTGTTGGGGCCTATCATATGGCTTCCTCTGATTTCCTCCTTTCTTGGACCCATCTGGTCCCTCAGCAGCCTTCACCATACGGTTGTCACCTTCCAACCGCTCCACTACCTTCGCCTTCTCCACTAAGGCCAGAAACTCGGTGATGGCAATAGGCACCACCACCCTCTTCAGCTCATATTTCAGTCCCTCAGCAAACTTCCTGCATTTCCAGGCCTCAAATATAGCTTGCGAATAGAAATGAGCCAGGTGCTTGAATCTCATCGCATACTCAGAAACTGTCAGTCCACCCTGGTGCAATTGCATGAATTCAGCCTCCTTGGCATGCCTCGCACTCTCTGGGAAGTACTTCTCAAGAAACACCCCTCTAAAGCACTCCCAGTCAACAGTAATTCCTCTAGCAGTAAGCATATGGTGAGTACCCCTCCACCAATGCTCCGCCTCTCCTACCAGCATGTAGACAACATATGCAAGCCTCCTCTCTTGAGAACATCCCAACACTGTGAAGATTTTCTCCAGTCACAGATCCATTTGTCAGCTACCTCCGGATTTGCATCTCCCTTGAACTGTGGAGGATGGAATTTCCGGAACTCAGCAATGTCGCCACCCGCCGAAACGGACCTTGGCATTCGCGACGATGGTCGGACTCTTTTTAAGTTTTGAAAAATGATGGATTGTTAGAACGACTTATTCTCAAACTGAGACCTCATCGAACTAACAATTTTATTAAATGATTTACCAATCCATGTTAATCCCAAGCGGGACCCTCCATGGATTAGTGGTTTTCGCAAAAGAAGGGTTCTTGGAGTCGCCACCAATGTTTTACTCAAAACATTGGAAAAAGGGATAAGGCAATTGATTTTCGCAAATCAACCTTGGCCATTACAACCAGAGTTGGGTAAGGGAGTCGGTTACGTGCGGGGAAGGTGTTAGCACCCCACAACGCCCCTTTCGGGTTCCCTATGACGGATTATTTCATAAATAACAGTGTAAAATTACTAAATTACCCCTATTTTTTATAAACGGCTATGAATAAAATATCTACATGATGAATAAATTAAACATGCAATGCAACAATCAGAAAGCAATAAAAGGAAGGATTTTGAAGAAGAAACCTTTGAAGCGTGCTTTTATATATTCAAATGTTAGGAGGCTTTTTGGCGCTCCCTCCCACTACACGCTTGCTCGCTCCTTCCCTAAAAATTAATCTTTACTATGGAAATCAAAAAGATTTCCCTTCGACTAGTTCGAATTCTCAAGCTAAATGCTCAAAACTCAAGAACTTCGTCGGATCGGCTCTCGGAGAGAATTCTAGGGCAGAACACTACTCAAAAACCCCAGAATACTCAGCAAGAGGGTCCAGAAGTCTGGAAAAAGTGTGGAATGACGTCCAAATGACGTCCTATATATAGGAATGAGGCGCAGTACGGCCTCTGGAGTCAATACGGCCCGTATTGAGTTTTTGAACTTCAATACGACCGTATTGAATTCAGTACGGCCGTATTGAAGTTCAAAAACTTCAATACGGCCGTATTGGTTTCAGTACGGCCGTATTGTAGTTCAAAATGTGCAGTACGGCCGTACTGAACTCCAAGGAGGCCGTATTGAGCTCCAATCTTCCCACTTCCTTATTTTTAGCTACTCTAAGACCTCTAAACCTACAGATAGTCATCCTATGGTCTTCTAGGAGTCCTTCTGGCTGACTTCCCTTCGATCTTTGAGAGTCTTCGAGTCTTATTTCCGACCCGGACAATTTTAGGGGTCTACAGCTGCCCCCCCTTTACTTAGTCAAACGGCTTTTTGGTGTACCGGTTGACAAGTAAAGGAGTTGACCCAATTGTCCGGGGAGTAGGCCATCCTTCTGACTTGTAGTGTCTTCCGGTGGAAAATTGTTGAGTAGGCTCTCCAGGTTGAGTATTAGTCGTCGCCTCTCCAGGCTCATGCATACCTCCGTGTTTGTGACGACGGGGTAGCGTGAGTACTGCCTCTCTAGGCTTAGCTTCGCTCAACACCCGAGCCGGAAGCTGCATACCTCCGTGTTTGTGACGACGGGGTAGCGTGAGTTTGCCCTCTCCAGGGTCTGCGGTTTGCCTTCCCCAGGGTTGCGTACCTCTGTGCTTCTGATCACTTTGGTAGCGTGAGTTTGCCCTCTCCAGGGTCTGCGGTTTGCCCTCCCCAGGGTTGCGTACCTCCGTGCTTCTAATCACTTTGGTAGCGTGAGTTTGCCCTCTCCAGGGTCTGCGGTTTGCCCTCCCCAGGGTTGCATACCTCCGTGCTTCTGATCACTTTGGTAGCGTGAGTTTGCCCTCTCCAGGGTCTGCGGTTTGCCCTCCCCAGGGTTGCGTACCTCCATGCTTCTAGTCACTTTGGTAGCGTGAGTTTGCCCTCTCCAGGGATTTGTGATGATTTTGTCTTCACAGTCCACGATGCTGCTTCGACGATTGTTTTTGATTTTTGTGCCACTGAGGGCTAGATAACGCAGGGATCCGTCTAGGGAATGTGCAGTTACTCATAGGTTCTTGTGTCCCAACTTTCCATTGCGTAGTTGGTGCCCACTGGGGAATTTCTGATTCCTTTGGGGTGCAGACACAAAGATGCTCTTTCTGATGTGAGCGGTGCCTTATGGTTGGCTGACGTCCTTTCGACGGTGGTGGAGTATCCCGGTTATCCTTATTCGGGTGACTCTTTTTGATTTTCTGGTTTTATTGCCTCTGCGTAGGCTGTTATCCACTGGGGGATTCTATTGTGAATTTTGATTAGCCTCTTCTGTTAGGCGGATCATCTTGACGTTCAATGATTGGCTGAATGTCGAATTCCGCTTGGGGAATGATTATTGATCTTTTTTGGATTTTCTCTTTTTGAAGGAGTGCCTCTGAGTAGGC
This sequence comes from Cajanus cajan, assembly GCF_000230855.2. NCBI lineage: Eukaryota > Viridiplantae > Streptophyta > Magnoliopsida > Fabales > Fabaceae > Cajanus > Cajanus cajan. The sequence continues at coordinate 13,276,590 of NC_138517.1, read as the reverse complement.
GAATTATCTTGATGTTTGGTGTTCGGCTGAGTGCCGGATTCCGTTTGGGGAATGGTTATTGATCTTTTTGATTTTTCTCTGAAAGAATGCCTCTGAGTAGGCGAATGGGGATTTGAGGACTTTATGTATCCCAGAGTATTATTTAGAAAGCCTCTTCAGGCTTAGCTTCACTCGTCGCTTGAGTTGGAAAGCTATCTTCCACTGAGGAAGTCAGAGTCCTTTGACTCGGATATTCTGTTTGGATGATCATGCTTCCATTGGGGAATTTTGCTGATCTTGCTTTGATAGCTCTTACTGGGGATTCGACCCAAGAGTGCGAGCTGAGAAGTCTCTGGGGAGTATTATTTCGACAAGCCTCTCCAGGCTCAGTTATTATGTACAATTGGGGAGTATTATTTCGGCAAGCCTCTCCAGGCTCAGTTATTCTGTACGATGAGGGAGTATTATTTCGGCAAGCCTCTCCAGGCTCAGTTATTCTGTATGATGAGGGAGTATTATTTCGGCAAGCCTCTCCAGGCTCAGTTATTCTGTATGATGACGGAGTATTATTTCGGCAAGCCTCTCCAGGCTCAGTTATTCTGTACAATTTGTTGATTTTCTGTTCAGCCCAAGAATGCAAGCTGAGATGTTTCTTGGGGAGTATTATTTCGGCAAGCCTCTCCAGGCTCAGTTATTCTGTATGATGCGAGAGTATTATTTCGGCAAGCCTCTCCAGGCTCAATTATTCTGTATATTTGTTGGATTTTCTGAATTTTGCCTTTTTTCGTTGATTTTGGCTTTTTCTGTATTTTTGCTTTTTTTTGTTGATTTTTGGCTTTTTCTGTACGGAAGGATCTCAAACACACTCACAGATGAAGTATGCAGAGGAATGAAGATGTTGTGATGAATGAGAATGGACCAATACGGGCCGTATTGAATTCAATACGCCCGTATTGGTGTGGACGTTATGGCCAATGCTGCCGTATTCATTTCGGTACGCCCGTATTGAGTTGAAAACTTGTTCATAACCCTGATTTTAGTACGGGTGTACTGAACATGGTACGGGCGCATTGTTTTTTCTGAAGTTTATATTTTTTGTTTTTTTTGTTTTTTTGTTTTTTTGTTTTTTTGTTTGTTTTTTCAATAAACAGAGAATAAGTGATCTTCCAGTACACCTATCATCTGTATGCATGTATGCGGTATGATGCACCTAATTCTATTTGATTCATTTTTCAAAAGAATTAACCGATGCATTTCTCTGTTTGAATTTTGCCATTCCTCCAGACGGGCTGTGCGATGCCGATTTCTGTAACCGAGGAATGATGCGTGTTATATTGAGATGGGCGTCAATCGTCATCAACCCAGTGATCCTCCCCTTCCTTTAGAAGACGTGTCAACCCTCCTATTGACCACTATATCTCCATGTTTCCACTAGATTATCCTAAAATCGTTTGGGACAAGAGAGAAAAGAAAGGAAAGATATTTTTGTTCTGAAGTTTGTGTTTTAGAGGGGATTTATTTTTTTCAAAAATGGTTTTTGTAAGAATGGTTGGCCAAGGTAGGCTTATGTGTTTAGGCTTGTTTGATTAAACACTTATGAAGTTAAGAAAATCTTGTTATTGACGTTGTGATTTTGACAACTTAGATAGCTTCCCTTGAACCTTTTTTGAATTCGGCTCATGGTACCATCATGGATTTCTTTTGTTTTTTGATTGTCCTTATTTTTGCCTAAAACACCCTTTTGTGGCGTTTTAGCGGACTTTTGTTTTTGTTCATTTTTGCAACCCTAACTTTTGCCTAGGTCACCCTTTCGTGGGATTCCTAGCGGGTCTTTTGCTCTTATTTTTGCGCAGCCCCCTTTTTGGGTTTCCTGCCGAGCTTCTTTTATTTTAAAGGATTTCTTTTTATCCATTATGGCACTTGTCGAGGCCAAGGAAAGGTGCTCCAAGTTTTCATACACACTTCCACATAAAAATGATGCGGGTTTATTATTATTAAGATGATTTTAACCTCATTCATGTTTATTCAAACAGGGTTAAAAATAATGCGGTTTAGAAATTTATTATAAGCAAGAAGAGAAGCAATAAGAAATAATAAAGAATGATTTTATTATAATCATAGTGGAAACATGTGCCCTATCGAGGCTCGGGGGTCGGGCTGTCCCCGAGGAGTAATCTCTAATAGTCATCAGGTCTATACATCCCTATCGGAAGGAGAAGAGCACTTGATGACGACGACCGACCTTGACGCTTGTGAACCGGCCTTCCTAAAGATCTGGCTTAAAGAACGTCGAGAAGGATCTTGGTTCCTCTTCGTCCTTTGATCTTTATTAGGGTTGTATCCTAACCCTTGTTTCCCCGGATTATCCTTAATAATGGGTAGCTCGGGAATTCCTTGGGAATCCTTGCCAAGTCCTTGTCCAGGCAAGTATCCGTTCTTGGTGAGCATTGTCGCCACCGGCCCGAAACGGGCTTTCGGCATTCGCGAAGGATGGTTGGACTCTTTTATTTGTTTAAAAATATGGATTGCTAGAATGACTTATTCTCAAACTGAGACCTTGTCAAACGAGCAATTTTATTAAAAGGCTCACCAATCCATGTTAATCCCAAGCGGGACCCTCCATGGATTAGCGGTTTTCATAAAAAGGAAGGGTTCGTGGAGTCGCCACCAATGTTTTACTCAAAACATTGGAAAAAGAAGTTTAAGGCAATCGATTCAAAAATCGACTTTGGCCATGACAACCAGAGTCGGGTAAGGGAGTCGGTTACGCGTGGGGAAGGTGTTAGCACCGCACAGCGCCCCTTTCGGGTTCCCTATGACAGATTATTTAAAAATAATAGTGCAAAAATTACTAAATTACCCCTATTTATTCTAAGCAATTATAAATTAACTATCTACATGATGACAGTTTAAATATGTACACACAGAAAGCGGTAAAAGAAGGGACTTTAAAGATATAAACCTTTGAAGCGTGCTTTCTTATATATCTTGACAGAAATTGGGAAGCGTTTTGGCGTTCCCTCCCTCTACAAGACCGCTCGCTCCCTCCTATAAAATTTTAACTATGGAAATCCGGAGGATTTCCCTTCGACTAGGTTCGAGACTCAAGCAAATGGCTCGTGACTCAAGAACTTCGTCGGATCAACTCTTCGAGTGATTTCTAGGCAGAGCACTGCTCAAAAAAACCCAGAATACTCAAGAAGAGGGTTAAAACTCAGTGTGAAAGTGTAAAATGACGTCCCATTGACGTCATATTTATAGGGAAGAGGCTCAATACGGTTTATGAGGGTCAATACGGTCAACATTGAAATTTTGAACTAATACGGCCGTATTGAATTCAATACGGCCGTATTGAAGTTCAAAAAACCTCAATACGGCCGTATTGAAGTTCAGTGCGGCCGTATTGAAGTTCAGTGCAGCCGTATTGAATTCAATGCAGCCGTATTGAAGTCCAGAAACTTCAATACGGCCGTATTGAGTTCAGTGCGGCCGTATTGAAGTTCAAAATGTTCAATACGGCCGTACTGAACCTCTGGGAGGCCGTATTGGGCTTCATTCCTCCCACTTTTCTTATTTTAGCTATCCTAAGACCTCTAAACCTATAGAGAACCCTCCTTGGGCCTTCTGGAAGTCCTTCTGGCTGATCTTCCTTCAGTCTTCGAGAGTCTTCAAGCTTTATTTCCGACCCGGACAATTTTAGGGGTCTACAGCTGCCCCCCCTTTACTTAGTCGGACGGCCTTTTGGTGTACCGGCTGACAAGTAAAGGAGTTGACCCAATTGTCCGGGTGATGTGCCAACCTTCTGACTTGTAGCGTCTTCCGGTGGAAAATTGTTGAGTAGCCTCTCCAGGTTGTTGCATACCTCGGCGCTTCTGACAACCTCGGTAGCTAAGTTTACCCTCTCTAGGGTCAACTTCAGTCGACGCCCGAGCCGGAAGTTGAACACCAACGTGCCTCTGACGACGCTGATGGTTGAGTACTGTCTCTCCAGACCTTGAGTACTGTCTCTCCAGACTTTGAGTATCGTCTCTCCAGACTTTGAGTACCGTCTCTCCAGACTTTGATTGAGTACCGTCTCTCCAGACTTTCTTTGAGTACCGTCTCTCCAGACTTTGTTTGAGTACCGTCTCTCCAGACCTTGTTTGAGTACCGTCTCTCCAGACCTTGTTTGAGTACCGTCTCTCCAGACCTTGTTTGAGTACCGTCTCTCCAGACCTTGTTTGAGTACCGTCTCTCCAGACTTTGTTTGAGTACCGTCTCTCCAGACCTTGTTTGAGTACCGTCTCTCCAGACCTTGTTTGAGTACCGTCTCTCCAGACTTTGTTTGAGTACCGTCTCTCCAGACTTTGTTTGAGTACCGTCTCTCCAGACCTTGTTTGAGTACCGTCTCTCCAGACTTTGTTTGAGTACCGTCTCTCCAGACTTTGTTTGAGTACCGTCTCTCCAGACTTTGTTTGGTCTCTGATGACCTAGGCAACTGAGTTTGCCCTCTCCAGGGTCTGCGTCCGTGTCTTCTGATCACTTCGGCAATGCGAGTTTACCCTCTCCAGGGATCTGAGATGATTTTTTTGTCTCCACAGTCCACTATGCTGCTTCGACGTTTTTCTGATTTTGTGCCATTGAGGGCTGGATAACGCAGGGATCCGTCTAGGGGATGTGCATTCATTCATAGGTTCTTGTGCCCCAACTTGCATTTGCATAGTTGGTACCCATGGGGAATTTCTGACTCCTTGGGGTGTAGACACAGATGCTCTTCTTGATTTGAGCGATGCCTTATGTTTGGCTGACGTCCTTTTTGACGTAAGTGGAGTATCCCGGTTATCCTTATTCGGGTGTCTCTTTTTGTTTTTCTGGTTTTGTCGCCTCTGTGTAGGCTGTTATCCGCTGGGGGATTTTGTCATTGATTGTGATTAGCCTCTTCTGTTAGGCAGATCATCTTGACGCTTGATGTTTGGCCAAGAGCCGGATTCCACTTGGGGAATGATTATTGATCTTTTGATTTTTTTCCTTTTTGTAGGAATGCCTCTTGAGTAGGCGACTGGGGATTTGGGGATCTTATGTATCCCAGAGTATTATTTAGGAAGCCTCTACAGGCTTAGACTCACTCAACGCCTGAGTTGGAGAGCTATTTTCCACTGAGGCAGTTTTAAGTCCTTTGACTAGATATACTGCTTGGGTGATCGTGCTTCCATTGGGAATTTTGTCGATCTTGCTTTGATAGCTCTCGCTGGGGATTTGTTCCGTGAGCTTGAGTTGGGGTTTCTTTGGGGAGTATTATTTCTGCGAGCCTCTCCAGGCTCAATTATTCTGATGAGAGTATTATTTAGGCAAGCCTCTCCAGGCTCAATTATTCTGAAAGAGTATTATTTCGGCAAGCCTCTCCAGGCTCATTTATTCCGAAGAGTATTATTTCGGCGAGCCTCTCCAGGCTCAGTTATTCTGAAAGAGTATTATTTCGGCAAGCCTCTCCAGGCTCATTTATTCTGAAGGAGTATTATTTCGGCAAGCCTCTCCAGGCTCAGTTATTCTGTATAATTTGTTGGATTTTCTGTATTTTGCCTTTTTGTTGATTTTGACTTTTTCTGTGTTTTTGCCTTTTTTGTTGATTTTGGCTTTTTCTGTGTTTTTGCCTTTTTTGTTGATTTCGGCTTTTTCTGTATTTTTTGTTGATTTTGGCTTTTTCTGTATTTTTGCCTTTTTTGGTTGATTTCGGCTTTTTCTGTACAGAAATGTCTCTGAGGAGTATTATTTTGGCAAGCCTCTTCAGGCTCAGTTATTCTGAGAGAGTATTATTTCGGCGAGCCTCTCCAGGCTCAATTATTCTGTGAGAGTATTATTTCGGCGAGCCTCTCCAGGCTCAGTTATTTCTAAGAGAGTATTATTTCGGCAAGCCTCTCCAGGCTCGGTTATTCTGTATGGTGAGAGAGTATTGTTTCTGCAAGCCTCTCCAGGCTTAATTATTCTGAGGAAGTATTTTTTCAGCAAGCCTCTCCAGGCTCAATTATTCTGTACAAACTGAGGAGTATTGTTTGTATCCTTGCCTTTTTTCGTTTTCGGCTTTTGTTGACTGCTGTCATACACAAGCAATTTTCTATTTTTTCTATTTTATGCAATTGCCTCATGATAAGGTCTTTGAATGTGCAACTAATGTGTGTGATGCACAAATGCAAGTTTTATTATTTAATGTTTTTAGAAAAATGAATGGCTCTCCCTATCCTCCTTTTCTTGGAGGAATTTCTGTCATCGACGTGAGGGAATATTTTTGTGAGCCTTTTATGCAGGAGATTATGGATTTTATAGGAACCCCTCCAATTTTCTTTATTGACCGATTATTAAGGAATTTCATACAATTTTTTTAGAAATACCAATTTTAGAGGCATAATCACATGGTCAAGAGAGAAGAGAAAATGAATAGATATTTTATTGATATTCACAAGTGTTTTTACAGAAAGATATACAGAAGGATTTTCTGAAGAATGGCTGGCCAGGGTAGGCTATATACATTGGGCTTAACAATTATATCTGTAATTGTTGCTCTTTACATTCCCCTAGTTGCTTCGGGTGAGATGCCTGAGCCAGGAGCGTAGATGCTGCAAGACGCTTGCTTCTAGAAGATAATCACTTGAACCGCCTTTCGGTTTTCGATTCAAGTGACCGTTGCTTGCTTTGCTTTTACATCTTATTCTTTTGCCCCTAACTTTTGCCTAGGACGTATCCTAGCGGGGATAATTTTGCCTTTGTTTTGCCTAGTACCCTTGTACTGGCGGGCTTTTTGTTTTGCCCTAACTTTTGCCTAGGACGCCCTTTTTGGGTTTTCATCCTAGCGGGCCTATGCAAGCAACGTCTTCAAGCATAGTACTTCTTTACCACGTCAGCGTTGACTGGGTATCGAAGTTCTTTTCCATCCATGTCTGTGAGGATCAATGCTCCTCCTGAGAAGACTCGTTTTTCCACGTATGGTCCTCCGTGATTTGGGGCACACTTTCCGATTTTGTCCTTTTGAGTTGGTAGCAATTTCTTCATTACCAACTTTCTCTCATGGTAGACTCGAGGGTGGACTTTCTTGTCAAAAGCCTTTTTGATCTTCTTCTGATAGGCTTGACCATGGCATATGGCGTTCAGCCGTTTCTTTTTGATAGGGTTCAACTGGTCGTATCGGCTTTGAACCCACTCTGCCTCGGAAAGTTTTGCTTCCATAATTACCCTTAGAGAAGGTATCTTGACTTCGACGGGTAGAACTGCCTCCATCCCATAAACGAGGGAGAATGGAGTAGCTCCTGTAGACGTGCGTACTGAAGTCCTATAACCATGAAGAGCGAAGGGTAACATCTCGTGCCAGTCTTTAAATGAGGCAACCATCATTTGCCCTATTTTCTTGATGTTCTTATTGGTTGCCTTGACTGCCCCATTCATCTTTGGCCGATATGGGGAAGAATTATGGTGTTGGATCTTGAATTCTTGGCACAGTTCTTCCACCATTTTGTTATTTAGATTGGATCCATTATCAGTGATGATTTATTTCTCCATGCTTCCACTAGATTATTCTAAAATCTTTCGGGACAAGAGAGAAAAGAAAGGAAAGATATTTTTTGTTCTGAAGTTTGTGTTTTAGAGGGGATTTATTTTTTCAAAAATGGTTTTTGTAAGAATGGATGGCCAAGGTAGGCTTATGTGTTTAGGCTTGTTTGATTAAACACTTATGAAGTTAAAAAAGTCGTGTTGTGATTCGACAACTTGGATAGCTTCCCTTGAACCTTTCTTGAATTCGGCTCATGGTACCATCATGGATTTCTTTTGTTTTTTTTTTTTTGATTGTCCTTATTTTTGCCTAAAACACCCTTTTGTGGTGTTTCAGCGGACTTTTGTTTTTTGTTTATTTTGCAACCCTAATTTTTGCCTAGGTCACCCTTTCGTGGGATTCCTAGCGGGTTCTTTGCTCTTATTTTTGCGCAGTCCCCTTTTTGGGTTTCCTGCCAAGCTTCTTTTATTTTGAAAGATTTCTTTTTACCCATGATGGCACTTGTTGAGGCCAAGGGAAGGTGCTCCAAGTTGTCACACACACTTCCACATAAAAATGATGCGGGTTTATTATTATTAAGATGATTTTAACCTCATTCATGTTTATTCAAACAGGGTTAAAAATAATGTGGTTTAGAATTTTATTATAAGCAAGAAAAGAAGCAATGAAGAATGATTTTATTATAATCATAGCGGAAACATGTGTCCTTATTTCATCACTGATATGGGTCCCAATGTCGACCTCTTATATCTCTCGGCCATGCCCCAAATTCACAGTCTCCAATTTCTCTTGACGAGCTTCTTGATCTAGCAATCTTTGCAGATCCGGAGAGATGGTCTCCTCATCACTGTCCAACTCAACCCTTTCACCTTCGGATCCCGGTCAGAGCGAACAATTACAGACATAATTATTTTATTGGTTCTGTTTAGGTTTAGAGTTATTAATGTTAATGAGGAAAGAGAGAAAAGAACAAAAAAAAAGAGTAATGTGAAAAATGCCTCTTTATTGATATGTATTAAAACTGTACAAAACCCTTATTTACATGAAAAGGTTCTCATGATCTCGGGTACTGATCATGAGTCCCTAAAAGAGAAATATGAAGGGGCCCTATCGTGGCTTGTTCTTCTCTCTACTCCTGCTTTGGCAGAGGATTCTTGCTCACGTCGGGCGCTGTCGAATCGAAGGTGACCCACCCGGCATCAATAAGGTTTTGGACCTTGTATTTGAGAGCTAGGCATTTCTCTGTTGAATGCCCTGGTGCCCCCGAGTGGTATAGGCATTTATCTTGTGGTTTGTACCACTCGGGATAAGGTGGGTCGATCTTCCTTGGTGGAACATAAGCTAGAAGTTTGGCTTCTTCTAGCTTCGGCAGGAGATCGCTATAAGTGGTCGGAAGTTTATCAAACTTCTTCACAGGGGTGAATTGCGATCTTCCCGACTTCGAAGTGGAAGTAGCCGAGGGTATGGTTATAGCATTGACTCCTCCCTCTTTCTTCTTCCCGAAGACCTTCTTAGCTTCATATGATTGGGAAGGCTTAGCCAGCTTCCCACTTTTAAGTCCTTGTTCCACTCTCTCCCCAATGGTGATGATGTCCGAGAAGAGTGTCGTTGTGTTCCCTATCATTTTATCGTAATAGGGACCAGTCAACGAGTTGATGAATAAGGACACCGTCTCCTTATCCGACAGCGGGGGCTCTATCTGTGCCGCCAACTCCCTCCATCGTTGGGCGTACGCCTTGAAAGATTCATCATTTTTCTTACTCAAGGCTTGAAGATCTGACCTATGGGGTGTTAGGTCGATGTTGTATTTATAGCGCTTGAGAAAGGCGTCGGCCAACTGCCTCCATGTATGTACTAGATTTCCATCTAGCTGCATATACCAATTGAGCGCAGTATCGGCTAAGCTCTCTTGGAAGCAATGGATCAAGAGCTTTTCGTTTGTGGCATATGCAGCCATCTTTCGGCAGTACATGGTGAGATGACTCTTGGGGCAAGTCGATCCCACGTATTTTGGGAAATCCGGCACTTTAAATTTAGGAGGGAATTGGATGTCCCTCACTAAACACATGTCGGCGGCATCTTTAATGTCAAAATCATGCCCCTCCATAGCCCTTAGCCGATCCTCTAGGGCGTGGAATTGTTCCTTTGAAACTTCGGGCTCTTTAATCACAATTCCAGCCCCAATAGGTATGGCGTGCGGAGGCTCTTCTTCATGCACCTCCTCTTCCTCATGATGGGACCCATGGTCACTGTGGTGAGACCCATGTACATTATGGTGACGCATGAGTTCCATCATTTGCGCCATTTGTTCTTTGAGCTTTGAGAGCTCGGCTGTGAGCTTCTTATTTTGGTCCTCCAGCGCTTCCATCTTCTTGATTTTCTGCGCGCGTGTGAGGACAGAGAGATGACCAGCCACTTTCTAAAATGAATGTTTTATTCTAATTAGTTTATTCATGGTATGAATACACTCTCGATGTGAGCTTGATAAGACTCCATCTTTAAGGCGCTGCCTTTTTAAGATGAAGGTTCATCACCCTCCCTAGCCTATGATCTCTCCCCAACGGAGAATCTCAATAGTCATGGGTCCCTTTTACTCACATCGAGAGGGTATTGGTGATCCTAAAATGAATAATTGATGAGGATGCATGAGGTATTATTGATAATGATGCCTATGCTCCTTACTTTTATTATATTTTCGCACATTGGTTTTTCCTCTCATGTCATGACATTTTCATGCATGGGGATTATTCTTTAGACCTTATCACGAGGTTATTTATTAATGCACAAACAATTGCACATAAGCATTTACACAAACAATTCACTCATCCACGAACAGTCACGAGCGAATCACGAGGTAGGGGTTTCCTGCAGAAAGGTGCATATTCAAGGTGGTTCTAACTGTTCTCACCGGTCTGAGGCCCCCAAGGTGCCCCCATTATAGGGACCCAATTCCTCTCGTCGTAAGCCGATGGAAAGCTCCAACGCACTGTCGGACTCGAGTTCATGGTTATCACCTTGAGTGATGCTTTCCGACAACGGTCTACAGGCACCTATAGGCCCATTCGACAACCGGCCGTACTAACATCCACTCCCTATGGCTTACCACTCATGCCCCCGGGTATAGAGGGAACTGTTGTGTGCAAAGGTTCGTGTGCAGTTTGTATTTCAAACAATTGCGGAAAATTAAACATACAACAGTTATTAAAGCCACATAAATAAAGCATATTATCATACAAGTGAGGGGTAATAAAGTAATTTTAACTATTATTTGTTAAAAATAATCTGTCACTAAATGGGACTGACTCTCGAGGCTTCCCCAGTGGAGTCGCCATCTGTCGCCACCGGCCTGAAACGGGCTTTCGGCATTCGCGAAGGATGGTTGGACTCTTTTATTTGTTTAAAAATATGGATTGCTAGAATGACTTATTCTCAAACTGAGACCTTGTCAAACGAGCAATTTTATTAAAAGGCTCACCAATCCATGTTAATCCCAAGCGGGACCCTCCATGGATTAGCGGTTTTCATAAAAAGGAAGGGTTCGTGGAGTCGCCACCAATGTTTTACTCAAAACATTGGAAAAAGGAGTTTAAGGCAATCGATTCAAAAATCGACTTTGGCCATGACAACCAGAGTCGGGTAAGGGAGTCGGTTACGCGTGGGGAAGGTGTTAGCACCCCACAGTGCCCCTTTCGGGTTCCCTATGACAGATTATTTAAAAATAATAGTGCAAAAATTACTAAATTACCCCTATTTATTCTAAGCAATTATAAATTAACTATCTACATGATGACAGTTTAAATATGTACACACAGAAAGCGGTAAAAGAAGGGACTTTAAAGATATAAACCTTTGAAGCGTGCTTTCTTATATATCTTGACAGAAATTGGGAAGCGTTTTGGCGTTCCCTCCCTCTACAAGACCGCTCGCTCCCTCCTATAAAATTTTAACTATGGAAATCCGGAGGATTTCCCTTCGACTAGGTTCGAGACTCAAGCAAATGGCTCGTGACTCAAGAACTTCGTCGGATCAACTCTCCGAGTGATTTCTAGGCAGAGCACTGCTCAAAAAAACCCAGAATACTCAAGAAGAGGGTTAAAACTCATTGTGAAAGTGTAAAATGACGTCCCATTGACGTCATATTTATAGGGAAGAGGCTCAATACGGTTTATGAGGGTCAATACGGTCAACATTGAAATTTTGAACTAATACGGCCGTATTGAATTCAATACGGCCGTATTGAAGTTCAAAAAACCTCAATACGGCCGTATTGAAGTTCAGTGCGGCCGTATTGAAGTTCAGTGCAGCCGTATTGAATTCAATGCAGCCGTATTGAAGTCCAGAAACTTCAATACGGCCGTATTGAGTTCAGTGCGGCCGTATTGAAGTTCAAAATGTTCAATACGGCCGTACTGAACCTCTGGGAGGCCGTATTGGGCTTCATTCCTCCCACTTTTCTTATTTTAGCTATCCTAAGACCTCTAAACCTATAGAGAACCCTCCTTGGGCCTTCTGGAAGTCCTTCTGGCTGATCTTCCTTCAGTCTTCGAGAGTCTTCAAGCTTTATTTCCGACCTGGACAATTTTAGGGGTCTACAAGCATGTAGGCTACCTTCTTCATCTCTTGGGGAAACGTTTCAACATTGGCAATCTCCAATGCTTGGAAGGCGGTTTCTAGAGCTTCCTCTGCTGCATCCACGTAAGGTATGGTGGATGGCTTGCTGATGAGTATGTCATCTTCAGCTTGTACAGTCACCAGCTTGTCACCCACTATGAATTTGACTTTCTGGTGGAGCGTAGAGGGAACAACTTTCGCATCGTGAATCCAAGGTCGGCCGAGGAGACAGCTGTATGCGGGAGTAATGTCCATCACTTGAAATTCGACGTTGAAGATGGTGGGTCCAATTTGGATTGGGAGATTGACTTCTCCCACCACTTCTCTTTTAGAACCGTCGAAAGCTCGAACGATCATGTTGCTCGGGCGCATTTGGATTCCCTTGATTGCCACTTGATCGAGCGTTCTTTTTGGCATCACATTCAAGGAAGATCCATTATCCACCAAGACTTTAGCGATGTGATACTCCTTACACTTGTCGCCACCGGCCCGAAACGGGCTTTCGGCATTCGCGAAGGATGGTTGGACTCGTTTATTTGTTTGAAAAATGTGGATTGCTAGAATGACTTATTCTCAAACTGAGACCTCGTCAAACGAGCAATTTTATTAAAAGGCTCACTAATCCATATTAATCCCAAGCGGGACCCTCCATGGATTAGTGGTTTTCATAAAAGGAGGGTTCGTGGAGTCGCCACCAATGTTTTACTCAAAACATTGGAAAAAGGGATAAGGCAATTGATTTAAAAATCAACTTTGGCCACTACAACCAGAGTTGGGTAAGGGAGTCGGTTACGCGTGGGGAAGGTGTTAGCACCCCATGGCGCCCCTTTCGGGTTCCCTATGACAGATTATTTTTTAAAAGAACAGTATAAAATTACTAAATTACCCCTATTTATTCTAAACAATTATAAATTGACTATCTACATGATGACAGTTTAAATATGCACACAGAAAGCAGTAAAAGGAAGGATTGAAGGGAAACCTCTTGAAGCGTGCTTTTTATAAAAAATGAACTGGGAAGCGTTTTGGCGTTCCCACGCTCTACAAGCCCGCTCCTCGCTCTCCTAGAACAAAATTTTAACTAAGGGAATCAAAAAGATTTCCCCTCGACTTGGTTCGATCCTCAAGCAAAATGGCTCGGGGCTCAAGAACTTCGTCGGATCAACTCCCAGAGAGTTTTCTAGGGCAGAACACTGCTCAAAAACCCCAAAATACTCAAGGAGGGAGTCAAAACTGAGTGAAAAAGTGTGGAATGACGTCCAATTGACGTCATATTTATAGGGAATAGGCGCAATACGGCCTACAGGGGCAATACGGCCGTATTGAAATTTTTGAACTTCAATACGGTCGTATTGAAGTTCAATACGGTCGTATTGAAGTTCAGAAATTTCAATACGCCCGTATTGAGTTCGCCGCGGTCGTATTGAAGTGTCAATACGGTCGTACTGACTTCAGTATGGCCGTATTGAAGCTTCAATACGGCCGTATTGAGTTCAGTACGGCCGTATTGGGCTTTTTCCCTCCACTTCCTTATTTTTAGCTATTCTAAGACCTCTAGACCTACAGAGAACCCTCCTAGGGCTTTCCAGGAGTCCTTCTGGCTGATTATCCTTCAGTCTTCGAGAGTCTTCAAGCTTTATTTCCGACCCGGACAATTTTAGGGGTCTACAGCTGCCCCCCCTTTACTTAGTCGGACGGCCTTTTGGTGTATCGGCTGACAAGTAAAGGAGTTGACCCAATTGTCCGGGTATTGTGCCGACCTTCTGACTTGTAGCGTCTTCCGGTGGAAAAATGTTGAGTAGCCTCTCCAGGTGGGTGCATACCTCGGCGCTTTTGACATCCTTGGTAGCTGAGTTTACCTTCTCTAAGGTCAACTTCACTCGACGCTCGAGCTGGAAGTTGGACATCAACGCGCCTCTGATGACGCTGATGGTTGAGTACCGCCTCTCTAGGCTTAGCTTCACTCTTTGTTCGAGCCGGAAACTAAGTACCTTTGTGACGACGGTGAGCGGTGTGAGTTTCGCCTCTCCAGGCTTAGTCTCGCTCTTTGTTCGAGCCGGAAACCAAGCACCTTTGGGACGACGGTGAGCAGTGTGAGTTTTGCCTCTCCAGGCCTTGCTTTGCTTGTTGCCCAAGCTGGAAGCTGTAAGTACCGTCTCTCCAGGCTTAGCTTCACTCTTTGTTCGAGCCGGAAACTAAGTACCTTTGTGACGACGGTGAGCAGTGTGAGTTTTGCCTCTCCAGGCCTTGCTTTGCTTGTTGCCCAAGCTGGAAGCTGTAAGTACCGTCTCTCCAGGCTTAGCTTCACTCTTTGTTCGAGCCGGAAGCTAAGTACCTTTATGACAACGGTAAGCGGTGAGTACCCTTTTTCCAGAGATAGCTTCGCTCATTGTCCGAGCCGGAAGCTGCATACCTCCGTGTTTGCGACGACGGGGTAGCGTGAATATCTCCTTTCCAGGGATTTGTGATGATTTTGTCTCCACAGTCCACGATGCTGCTTCGACGGTTGTTTTTCGATTTTGTGCCACTAGGGGCTGGATAACGCAGGGATCCGTCTAGGGGATGTGCAGTTACTCATAGGTTCTTGTGTCCCAACTTTCCATTGCGTAGTTGGTGCCCACTGGGGAATTTTTGATTCCTTTGGGGTGTAGACACAAAGATGCTCTTTCTGATGTGAGCGGTGCCTTATGATTGGCTGACGTCCTTTCGACGTTGGTGGAGTATCCCGGTTATCCTTGTTCGGGTGTCTCTTTTGGTTTTCTGATTTTGCTGCCTCTGTGTAGGCTGTTATCCACTGGGGGATATTGTCGTTGATTTTGATTAGCCTCTTCTGTTAGGCATATCAGCTTGACGTTCAATGATTGGCTGAGAGCCAGATTCCACTTGGGGAATGATTATTGATTTTTTATTTTCTTCTCCTTCTGCAGGGATGCCTCTTGAGTAGGCGACTGGGGATTTGGGGATCTTATGTATCCCAGAGTATTATTTAGGAAGCCTCTACAGGCTTAGCCTCACTCGACACTTGAGTTGGAGAGCTATCTTCACTGAGGAAGTTTAGGTCCTTTGACTTGGATATTCTGTTTGGGTGATCGTACTTCCATTGAGGATGTCGTCGATCTTGCTTTGATAGCTCTTGTTGGGGATTTTGAGTCCAAGAGCGTGAGTTGAGGTTTCTTTGGGGAGTATTATTTCTGCGAGCCTCTCCAGGCTCAGTTATTCTGAAATGTGGGGGATGAGGAGTATTGTTTCGGCGAGCCTCTCCAGGCTCAGTTATTTTGAGAGTATTCTTTCGGCAAGCCTCTCCAGGCTCAATTATTCTGTATGATGCTGCTGATTTTCTGAATCTTTGTATTTTGCTTGCTGCTGTCATACACAAGCAATTTTCTATTTTTCTATTTTATGCAGTTGCCTCATGATAAGGTCTTTGAATGTGCAACTAATGTGTGTGATGCACAAATGCAATACAATTTTTATTTTTGTTCATTTATTTAGAGAAGTGAGTGGCTCTCCCTATCCTCTTCTTCTTGGAGGACTTTCTGTCATTGACGCGAGGGAGTATTTTTGTGAGCCTTTATGTAGGAGATCATGGATTTTACAGGAACCCCTCTTTTATTGACCGATTATTAAGAGTTTCGTACAATTTTTAGAAACATCAATTTAAAGGCATAATCACAAGGTCAAGAAAGAAAAGAAACAAATGGATATTTTATTGATATTCACAAATGTTTACACAGAAAGATTTACAAAGGGAATTTCTGAAGAATGGCTGGCCAAGGTGGGCTATACATTTTTGGCTTAAACAATTATATTTGTAATTGCTGCTCTTCCCGTTTCCCTAGTTGTTTCGGGTGAGATGCCTGAGCCAGGAGTGTAGATACTGCAAGACGCTTGCTTCTAGAAGATTATCACTTGAACCGCCTTTCGGTTTTCGGTTCAAGTGATCGTTGCTTGCTTTACTTTTTGCATCTTATTCTTTTGCCCCTAATTTTTGCCTAGGACGTGTCCTAGCGGGGATAATTTTGCCTTTGTTTTGCCTAGTACCCTTGTACTGGCGGGCTTTTTGTTTTGCCCTAACTTTTGCCTAGGATGCCCTTTTTGGGTTTTCATCCTAACGGGCTGATGCAAGCAACGTCTTCAAGCATAATACTTCTTTACCACATCAGCATTGACTGGGTATCGAAGTTCTTCTCCGTCCATGTCTGTGAGAATCAATGCTCCTCCGGAGAAAGCTCGCTTCACCACATATGGTCCTTCGTAATTTGGGGCCCACTTTCCGATTTTGTCCTTTTGAGCTGGTAGCAATTTCTTCATCACCAGCTCTCCCTCATGGTAGGTTCGAGGATGGACTTTTTTGTCGAAAGCCTTTTTGATCTTCCTTTGGTAGGCTTGACCATGGCATATGGCGTTCAGTCGTTTTTCTTCGATAAGGTTCAATTGGTTGTATCGACTTTGAACCCATTCTGCCTCGGAAAGTTTTGCTTCCATGATTACTCTCAGAGACGGTATCTCGACTTCAACCGGCAGAACTGCCTCCATTCCATAAACAAGGGAGAATGGAGTAGCTCCTGTGGATGTACGTACTGAAGTCCTATAACCATGGAGAGCGAAGGGTAGCATCTCATGCCAGTCTTTGAATGAGACAACCATCTTTTGTACTATCTTCTTGATATTCTTATTGGCTGCCTCAACTGCCCCATTCATCTTTGGTCGGTATGGGGAAGAGTTGTGGTGCTGAATTTTGAACTCTTTGCACAGTTCTTCCACCATCTTATTGTTCAAATTGGATCCATTATCAGTGATGATTTTGTCGGGAATACCGTATCTGCATATGATATTCTTTCTGATAAAAGATGTTACCACCTTTCGGGTCACATGAGCATACGATGCCGCTTCTACCCATTTGGTGAAATAGTCAATGGCCACAAGGATGAACCTATGTCCATTGGATGCCTTTGGCTCGATGGGTCCAATAACATCCATGCCCCACATTGCGAATGGCCATGGTGAAGCCAAAACATTAAGTGGCGTTGGTGGGACATGAATGTTGTCGGCATATGCTTGACACTTGTGGCATTTCCGGACGTATTGGTAACAATCCCTTTCAATGGTCGACCAATAATATCCTGCTCTGAGGATTTTCTTAGCCATTGCAGGCCCGAGAATATGGGTACCGAAAACCCCCTCATGTATTTCTTTGATTACATTTTGAGCTTCGACTTGGTCTATACATCTCAACAAGACCGAGTCATAATTCTTTTTGTAGAGGGTTTCTCCAATCAACAGAAATCCCATGGCCCTTCT
This sequence comes from Cajanus cajan, assembly GCF_000230855.2. Taxonomy (NCBI): domain Eukaryota; kingdom Viridiplantae; phylum Streptophyta; class Magnoliopsida; order Fabales; family Fabaceae; genus Cajanus; species Cajanus cajan. The sequence goes on along the minus strand of NC_138517.1, from coordinate 13,259,180 downwards.
TCGGATATGCTTTTTATCATTATCACTAGCCATATCAGGATATTCCCCTTTTGACAGATATTGTTTGATGTCATGGAACCATGGATGATCGTCAACAGCTTCGTCTATCAGTAGGCAGAATGCTTGCTTATCGTGCCGCCGGATATTGATGATGGGCATTTCATGCTCCTTATCCAAGGCGAACATCGATGATAGTGTAGCGAGGGCGTCAGCAAACTGATTCTCCTCCCTTGGAATGTATTCAAAGATGACACTTTGGAAAAATTGTGTCAAATCTTTGATATGCTCAACATATGGTATCAGTTTAGGATTTCGGACTTCCCAGTCACCTCGCAGTTGGTGAATGACTAAAGCCGAATCTCCAAATACTTTGAGCTTTAGGATACCATTGTTGATTGCTGCTTGGATTCCTAACGCGCAAGCCTCGTATTCGGCCATGTTATTTGTACAGTCGAAGTTGAGTCTCGCCGTTAGGGGGATATGCTTTCCTTGTGGGGAGATTAGTACCGTTCCAATCCCTTGTCCAAGCATGTTGGAGGCTCCATCAAAATACATGGTCCACGCATCGTCTTTTGGTTCTTCATGTTGTATACTCATTATGTGCTCGTCGGGGAAATCATCCTGAAGGGATTGGTAATCATTGGTCGGCCCATGTGCTAGGTAATCAGCTAGGGTACTGCCTTTGATGGCCTTTTGTGTGACATGTATGATGTCAAATTCTGATAATTGCACTTGCCATCGGGCAATCTTCCCAGTGATTATTGGTTTGTCGAACACGTACTTAATTGGGTCCATTTTGGAAACCAACCAAGTAGTATGCCTTATCATGTACTGCCTGAGCCTTTGTGTTGCCCACGCCAACGCACAGCAAGTCTTTTCTAATGGCGTGTAGCGGGTTTCATAATCAAGGAACTTTTTGCTCAGGTAGTAGATGGCTTGTTCTTTCTTTCCAGTTTCGTCCTGTTGCCCTAGCACGGCTCCCATGGACTCATCAAGCACTGTCAGATAGAGGATTAATGGCCTTCCCTCGACAGGTGGCACCAATATTGGTGGATTGGCCAAGCACTGTTTGACCTTGTCAAAAGCTCGTTGACAATTCTCATCCCAAGTTTCGGAATGATTCTTGCGCAACAGCTTGAATATTGGTTTGCACGTGTCAGTCAACTGTGCGATGAACCTTGCGACGTAGTTCACCCTGCCGAGGAATCCTCTAATTTCTTTCTCAGTTTTAGGAGGAGGCATTTCCATTATTGCCTTTACTTTATCGGGGTCAACCTCTATGCCTTTTTCACTGACGATGAACCCAAGAAGCTTACCCGACCGAACTCCGAAAGTACACTTAGCCGGGTTTAGCTTAAGCTGATACTTACGAAGCCGATTGAATAATTTTCTCAAATATTGGATGTGGTCCATCTCGTCTTTTGACTTTGCGATCATGTCATCCACGTATACTTCAAATTCTTTGTGGATCATATCGTGGAATAGTGTCACCATCGCTCGTTGGTAGGTGGCACCCGCATTTTTAAGTCCGAAAGGCATCACCCTGTAGCAGAAAGTTCCCCAGGGTGTAATGAAAGAAGTTTTCTCGCGGTCTTCTATATTCATCTTGATTTGATTATACCCCGAGTATCCATCCATAAAGGAATAGAGTGTGTTTGTGGCGGTGTGATCCACAAGTGTATCGATGTGGGGTAAGGGAAAATCGTCCTTTGGACTGGCACGATTCAAATCCCTATAATCAACACACACTCTAACCTTCCCATTCTTTTTGACGACCGGCACAATGTTAGCCAGCCATTCGGGATACTGGGATACAACCAAGAATCCCGCGTCCAATTGTTTTTCTACTTCCTCCTTAATCTTTAACGACCATTCGGGCTTGATTCGTCGAAGCTTTTGCTTAATAGGTCGAAACCCCTCTTTTAAGGGCAACTTGTGTTCGACAATGTTGGAGTCCAACCCGGGCATATCATGGTACGACCATGCAAATACGTCCTTGTATTCCCTCAATAATTGAATTAATTGCGTTTTTATTCCATCACTGATACGGGTCCCAATATTGACCTCTTTCAATTCTTGACCCTGCCCCAAATTCACGGTCTCCAATTCTTCTTGATTCGGTTGGAGTAGACGAGCTTCTTGATCTAGCAGTCTTTGCAGATCCGGAGAGATGGTCTCCTCATCACTGTCCAACTCAACCCATTCACCCTCGGCTTTCAGATCCCGGTCAGAGCGAGCAATCACAGACATAATTATTTATTGGTTCTGTTTAGGTTTAGAGTTTATTAATGAGAGAGAGAGAATAGAACAAAATGAGAGAATAATGCGTGAAAAATGCCTTTTTATTGACATATGAGTGTAAAACTGTACAAAACCCTTTATTTACATGAAAAGGTCCTCATGATCTCGGGTACTGATCATGAGTCCCTAAAAGAAAAAATGTGGAGGGGCCCTATCATGGCTTGCCCTTCTCTCTACTCCTGCTGCGGTAGAGGATTCTTGCTCACGTCGGGCGCCGTCGAATCGAAAGTGACCCACCCAGCGTCGATAAGGTCTTGGACCTTATACTTGAGAGCTCGGCAGTTCTCCGTTGAATGCCCCTGTGCCCCCGAGTGGTATAGACATTTGTCTTGTGGATTGTACCAATCGGGGTAGGGTGGATTCACCTTCTTTGGTGGAATGTAAGCTATAAGGCGTGCCTCCACTAGCTTCGGCAGGAGATCGCTATAAGTGGTCGGAAGTTTGTCAAACTTCTTCACAGAGTTGTATTGCGATTTTCCTGACTTCGAAGCGGAAGAAGACGGAGCAATGGTTACAGCGTTGACTCCTCCTTCTTTCTTCTTCCCGAAGGCCTTCTTAGCTTCATATGATTGGGAAGGCTTAGCCAGCTTCCCACTTTTAAGTCCTTGTTCCACCCTTTCTCCAATGGTGATGATGTCCGAGAAGAGTGTCGTTGTGTTCCCTATCATTTTATCGTAATAGGGACCGGTCAACGAGTTGATGAATAAGGACACCGTCTCCTTATCCGACAGCGGGGGCTCTATCTGTGCCGCCAACTCCCTCCAACGTTGGGCGTACGCCTTGAAGGATTCATCGTTCTTTTTACTCAAGGCTTGAAGATCAGACCTATCGGGTGTTAGGTCAATGTTGTATTTGTAGCGCTTGAGGAAGGCGTCGGCCAACTGCCTCCATGTGTGTACTAGATTTCCATCTAGCTGCATATACCAGTTGAGTGCAGTTTCAGCTAAGCTCTCTTGAAAGCAGTGGATCAAGAGCTTTTCATTTGTGGCATATGCAGCCATCTTGCGACAGTACATGGTGAGATGACTTTTAGGGCAAGTCGATCCCACGTACTTTGGGAACTCTGGCACTTTAAATTTAGGAGGGAATTGAATATCCCTCACTAAACACATGTCGGCGGCATCCTTAATGTCAAAGTCGTGCCCCTCCATAGCCCTTAGCCGATCCTCGAGGGCATGGAATTGTTCCTTTGATACCTCGGGCTCTTTTATTATAATTCCTGCCCCAAGGGGTACGGCGTTTGGAGGATCTTTTTCATGCTCTTCCTCCTCTTCCTCATGATGGGACCCATGCTCACTGTGATGAGATCCATGGACGTTGTGGTGACGCATGAGTTCCATCATTTGCGCCATTTGCTCTTTAAGTTGTGAAAGCTCGGTTGTGAGTTTTTTGTTTTGCTCTTCCAATGCTTCCATTTTCTTGATTTTCTGTGCGCGCGTAAGGACAGAGAGATGACCAGCCACTTTCTAAAATGAATGTTTAGTTAGTTTATTTTACGGAATGAATACACTCTTTAACATGAGCTTGATAAACCTCCATCTTTAAGGCGCTGCCTTTTTAAGACGGAAGTTTACCACCCTTCTTTGTCTATGATTTCTCCCCAACGGAGAATCTCTATAGTCATGGGTCTCTTTCACTCATGTCAAGAGGTATTGGTGATCCTAAAATGTATGTTTTTATGAGGATGCATGATGTCTTATTGGTAATGATGTACATGCTTCTCACTTTTATTATATTTTCACACATGGTCTTTCCTCTCATGTCATGGTTTTTTATGCATGGGGATTATTTTTAGACCTTATCACGAGGTTATTTATTAATGCACAAACAATTGCACGTAAACATTTACACAAACAATTCACTCATCCACGAACAGTCACGAGCGAATCACGAGGTAGGGGTCTCCTGCAGAAATGGTGCATATTCAAGGTAGGTTCTAACTGTTCTCACTTGGTCAAAGGCCCCCAAGGTGCCCCCATTATAGGGACCCAATTCCTCTCGTCGTAGGTCGATGGAAAGTTCCAACGCACCGTCGGACTCAAGTTCATGGTTATCACCTTGAGTGATGTTTTCCGACAACGGTCTACGGGCACCTATAGACCCATTCGACAACCGGCCGTACTAACATCCACTCCCTATGGTTAATCACTCATGCCCCCGGGTATAGAGGGAACTGTTGTGTGCAAAGGTTTGTGTGCAGTTTTTATTTCAAACAATTGCGGAATTTAAACATACAACAGTTATTTAAAGCCATATAATAAAACATATTATAATACAAGCAAAGGGGTAATGAAGTAATTTTAACTATTATTTAAAAATAATCTGTCACTAAATGGGACTGACTCTCGAGGCTTCCCCAGTGGAGTCGCCATCTGTCGCCACCGGCCCGAAACGGGCTTTCGGCATTCGCGAAGGATGGTTGGACTCGTTTATTTGTTTGAAAAATGTGGATTGCTAGAATGACTTATTCTCAAACTGAGACCTCGTCAAACGAGCAATTTTATTAAAAGGCTCACTAATCCATATTAATCCCAAGCGGGACCCTCCATGGATTAGTGGTTTTCATAAAAGGAGGGTTCGTGGAGTCGCCACCAATGTTTTACTCAAAACATTGGAAAAAGGGATAAGGCAATTGATTTAAAAATCAACTTTGGCCACTACAACCAGAGTTGGGTAAGGGAGTCGGTTACGCGTGGGGAAGGTGTTAGCACCCCACGGCGCCCCTTTCGGGTTCCCTATGACAGATTATTTTTTAAAAGAACAGTATAAAATTACTAAATTACCCCTATTTATTCTAAACAATTATAAATTGACTATCTACATGATGACAGTTTAAATATGCACACAGAAAGCAGTAAAAGGAAGGATTGAAGGGAAACCTCTTGAAGCGTGCTTTTTATAAAAAATGAACTGGGAAGCGTTTTGGCGTTCCCACGCTCTACAAGCCCGCTCCTCGCTCTCCTAGAACAAAATTTTAACTAAGGGAATCAAAAAGATTTCCCCTCGACTTGGTTCGATCCTCAAGCAAAATGGCTCGGGGCTCAAGAACTTCGTCGGATCAACTCCCAGAGAGTTTTCTAGGGCAGAACACTGCTCAAAAACCCCAAAATACTCAAGGAGGGAGTCAAAACTGAGTGAAAAAGTGTGGAATGACGTCCAATTGACGTCATATTTATAGGGAATAGGCGCAATACGGCCTACAGGGGCAATACGGCCGTATTGAAATTTTTGAACTTCAATACGGTCGTATTGAAGTTCAATACGGTCGTATTGAAGTTCAGAAATTTCAATACGCCCGTATTGAGTTCGCCGCGGTCGTATTGAAGTGTCAATACGGTCGTACTGACTTCAGTATGGCCGTATTGAAGCTTCAATACGGCCGTATTGAGTTCAGTACGGCCGTATTGGGCTTTTTCCCTCCACTTCCTTATTTTTAGCTATTCTAAGACCTCTAGACCTACAGAGAACCCTCCTAGGGCTTTCCAGGAGTCCTTCTGGCTGATTATCCTTCAGTCTTCGAGAGTCTTCAAGCTTTATTTCCGACCCGGACAATTTTAGGGGTCTACAACACTTTACAGAGATGTGCAAGGGCTTGTTATGATTTGGTCCCCCAACGGGGATTTCTTCATCGGTGAAAGTGAGGTGATCATTAGCCGTGATGTGACTAACAATCCCCTCAAACTTGTCTTGGGAGATAGTGTGCGACACATATGCCTCGTTCAAGACTTTCAACAGAGCTTGTCAATGCGGTTCGGAGCATAGGATCAACGACAACAGAGTAATCTTTGATGGCGTCTTATGAAGTTGATCCACGATGGAGTACTCGCTCTGTCGGATATATTTTAACAGCTCATCAGTCTCCTCCTCGGATTCTTTATTTTCCTCGGTTTTCTCTTCTTTTTCTTTCCCTTTATTCTTGGGAGCTTTGTCATGAAGATCTTCGGGAGTGTAGATCCTGCCACTCCTAGTCATGCCCCCAAGTCCAGCGATGTTAGAGATATCGCTGTCGGCAGAAGAATGGATGTCGTATATCCATGGCACAGCCTTATTTGATTCGTAGGGAAAAGGTCTTGGAGCAGTGATCCTTAACGGTGTCAGACCTTCCCCTTTGTTTGTCTTGATTACCAACAACGGAGTTGACGTGTGCTCGCTTGGCGCGGTTGTTGGCTTACAATTAATAACAAATGGCGTGCGATCCATCTTAAACATACGCATCGATTAATTCTTTCTTTTTATTAATGTTTATTAATGATTTATTGGGAGGGATGTATGAAATGCAAACCTAGATCCCTCCATGATCTTTGATAAGAATGCATGACATGAGATGATGACGTTGAATATGCATGCATTGTGTTTATTCAACTAAGCATTATCATGTTTTCGGGATGCTCCTAAGATGATGCATGATATTGCTTGGTTTGGATAAATATCTTTTTTTGGATATTTTGTTTTTTGTATTTTTTTGGGTGAAAAGGGAAACTACCTATATGAATGTGATGAAGGTAGATGTTAACACCATGTAATGGAAGATTCTTATTCCTATTTATTTTATTCTAAAAAAAAGGAATGTTGTATGTTTAAATAATGCAATGTATGCTCAAACAATGTCACATAAACAATTCACAAACAATTCACTCATTCACGAACAGTCACGAGCGAATCACGAGGTACGGGTATCCTGCAGAAAAGTGCATATTCAAGGAGGTTCTAACTATTCTCACTGGTCTGAGGCCCCCAAGGTGCCCCCATTATAGGGACCCAATTCCTCTCATCGTAAGTCGATGGAAAGTTCCAACGCACTGTCAGACTTGAGTTCATGGTTATCACCTTGAGTGATGTTTTCCGACAACGGTCTACGGGCACCTATAGACCCATTCGACAACCGGCCGTACTAGCATCCACTCCCTATGGCTTTCCACTCATGCCCCCGGGTATAGAGGGAACTGTTGTGTGCAAAGGTTTGTGTGCAGTTTATATTTCAAGCAAGTGCGAAATTTAAACATACAACAGTTATTAAAAGCCACATAGATAAAACATATTATCATACAAGCGAGGGGTAATGAAGTAATTTTAAACTATTATTTTAGAAATAATCCATCACTAAATGGGACTGACTCTCGAAGCTTCCCCAGTGGAGTCGCCATCTGTCGCCACCCGCCGAAACGGACCTTGGCATTCGCGACGATGGTCGGACTCTTTTTAAGTTTTGAAAAATGATGGATTGTTAGAACGACTTATTCTCAAACTGAGACCTCATCGAACTAACAATTTTATTAAATGATTCACCAATCCATGTTAATCCCAAGCGGGACCCTCCATGGATTAGTGGTTTTCGCAAAAGAAGGGTTCTTGGAGTCGCCACCAATGTTTTACTCAAAACATTGGAAAAAGGGATAAGGCAATTGATTTTCGCAAATCAACCTTGGCCATTACAACCAGAGTTGGGTAAGGGAGTCGGTTACGTGTGGGGAAGGTGTTAGCACCCCACAACGCCCCTTTCGGGTTCCCTATGACGGATTATTTCATAAATAACAGTGTAAAATTACTAAATTACCCCTATTTATTATAAACGGCTATGAATAAAATATCTACATGATGAATAAATTAAACATGCAATGCAACAATCAGAAAGCAGTAAAAGGAAGGATTTTGAAGAAGAAACCTTTGAAGCGTGCTTTTATATATTCAAATGTTAGGAGGCTTTTTGGCGCTCCCTCCCACTACACGCTCGCTCGCTCCTTCCCTAAAAATTAATCTTTATTATGGAAATCAAAAAGATTTCCCTTCGACTAGTTCGAATTCTCAAGCTAAATGCTCAGAACTCAAGAACTTCGTCGGATCGGCTCTCGGAGAGAATTCTAGGGCAGAACACTGCTCAAAAACCCCAGAATACTCAGCAAGAGGGTCCAGAAGTCTGGAAAAAGTGTGGAATGACGTCCAAATGACGTCCTATATATAGGGATGAGGCGCAGTACGGCCTCTGGAGTCAATACGGCCCGTATTGAGTTTTTGAACTTCAATACGGCCGTATTGAATTCAGTACGGCCGTATTGAAGTTCAAAAACTTCAATACGGCCGTATTGGTTTCAGTACGGCTGTATTGTAGTTCAAAATGTGCAGTACGGCCGTACTGAACTCCAAGGAGGCCGTATTGAGCTCCAATCTTCCCACTTCCTTATTTTTAGCTACTCTAAGACCTCTAAACCTACAGATAGTCATCCTATGGTCTTCTAGGAGTCCTTCTGGCTGACTTCCCTTCGATCTTTGAGAGTCTTCGAGTCTTATTTCCGACCCGGACAATTTTAGGGGTCTACAAGCAAGATCCCGACTCTCTTGTGACCCCGTGGGCCTTACTACACCAGCTGCAACTCTATCAGCATCCATCCGAGCAAAATAGGCATTTTACTGCTGCATAGCCATAGCCATCATCTCCATGGCACGGGCTATCTGCTCATTGGTTCTAGTCATTATCTACAAAAGTAACAGCATCTTCAGTATACAATAACTAAACCAAACTACAATTAACAGCACAACAAACAACAAGAAATCAGCACAACACAGAGTTCAACACAACAAAACCTAAAGGAACCACCCCCAAAGAGTGTCCACTAGACTCGAACTGCTCTGATACCACTAAAGTGTAACAACACGGCTGGTCACTACACACTACCCAACATCACGGCATACACACAGATAAGAGCAAGTATATAAATATATACAAAAGGTCCAATCTGAGCTAAACATCAGAGTACAAGTACAACCCAAAGTAGCCAAAATAGTGGCCCAAAACATCAAACATAAAAGAAAGGTCAGCACTATCTACTAGCTGCAGACCTGCCACAATCACCAACCTAACCCTGCTCTGCACCCACACAACGTATGATCGCCGCAGTCCAAATACATGGAAACAACAAAGGGTAAGTTAGTGAAAAGAATCAACATATAAAACATATATAAGAAATATGAACAACTACAGTTATCAGCACATCATCAGCATACATCTCATCAACTATACAACATAAACAACAATAAGCACACAATGCGTCGTCACGCATATCAGCTCAGAGATCTCCTACAACAGCTCAGCCTTATGGCCTACAACAGCTCAGCCTTACGACCTACAATAGCTCAGCCTTACTGCCTACAACAGTTTATATCAGCATACAACACAGCACAACTTACAACAATATCAACTTATAGCAAGACTAAACAGCTTACAACACAGCATTATCAACTTTCAGCACAACAATATTGTAATTCAGCATGATTAACATTCATTAATAACGACTCATCTCAGCTTAGAATAACATCTATAAGCAATTTCAGCATAATTCAACATGTATCAGCATATAAGACAACACATCAACTAGAGAGTACCAGGGAATCAGCGCGCCCGACGCAATACCTATTGTGCCCAGCGTGAGGGAAGGCAGAGACCTCACAAGGCCTCATAAGCCTGGCTTGCTAATCCCGTGCTCGGTGCAAGAAAGCAGAGACCTCCCTAGGGTCTGACGCCCGATGCAATATAAATTGCGCCCGGCGCCACCTCTGGTAGAGACTCCGAAGGAGTCTCTATGCCCGGCGAGACAAGGTCACGCCCGGCGCCACACCAGAAACCTAAAACTTGAGTCATCCACTGATATCGCGCCCAGCAATGTCCCACCACGCCCGGCGTGGGCCATCCAGAGACTCACATCCTGAAGCTCGCCCGGCGCATTCACCATCGCGCCTGGCGTGGTTGCCCAAATGGAGTCTCTGATGGTCACGCACCTGACGCAAAGAACTGCGCTCGGCGTGATACCCAGTAGCAACCCTCAAACTTTTGAAAATCTCTTCAAAACCTGTAAAATAACCAGGAAAATTCACATGCAATCGACCCAAAGTACTACATTTTCATCAAACATTACGAAAAACCCATCATTTTCAGCATGCAACCATTAAATTAAGAAAACCCAAATTTTCACCCAAAACCCCAAAATCCCGAAAACGAATCCTCTTCGATCTTAGCCAAAAATCATTCATCAACAACCAGGTAATGAGTTTCTAAGACTCATTCTCAACCAAAAACGACAAACAAAACTAGCTTCCCTTACTTCGGTGAATAATTCCTAGCTCCGGGAAGAAGACAATGGAGAAGGAGAAGAAACTCAACGAGGAAGAAAAGGAAATCCGTCCAGCACACTCAAACAACTCTAATCAGCACCTAGAATCCAAGCAAAAGAGGAGAAGTGAGAGTTTGAGAGGGAAGAAGAGAGTGAATCAGCAAAAGTGAGTGAGAAGAGACTTTGCGGAAGAAAAATAAAAGGAAAAGGGGTCTCACAATTATTATTATTATTATTATCACAATTATTATTATTATTATTATTATTATTTTATTATTATTATTATTATTATTATTATTATTATTATTATTATTATTAGGGGCCAGGCCGAGCTATACTAATTACAAGCGGCCAAATGTTGAGATACATAGTACTAAGGTGATAAGTTAAAAGTTATTTTAAAGTTGAAAGTTGTTTTAAAGTTGAATCCTTAGTACTGTGTGGGTGACATCGAAATAGTCGATCCATGTCATGGTTGAATGACCAATTTGAGTAAGGTATCTAGTTATAGATGTAGTCTTTGACTAGGTACTGGAGGGTGTGTGGTACTCGGAGGACAGTGGATGGGCTAACTCCACATGTGGATTGGTGAAGCTAGCCAAGGCCATGGTAGGCTTATACCCAAACCCTTCTGTCCTGACAGTAGTACTAGACCTCCGAGTCTAAGTGGCACACCTGAGCAATTTCCTATTATTTTCTATATCTGGTGCTCTTCGGAGTTCCTAATGTAATACCCATTTTTTTTTATTATTTATTTATTAATGACATTTTCGTAAATTTTTATAAAGGTATAGGGTGTTTTGGTAATTTAGAACGGGCCGTTCCAAGCACCAAAAATGAACTAGGTTTAAAGTTGAGAATAGGCTGAGAACGGGCCGTTCCAAAAGGAGAACGGGCCGTTTTGGTTTTGGAACGGGCCATTCTGGTTTTGGAACAGGCTGTTTTGGAAGGAAAACGGACCGTTTTGGATGAGTCCCGGAACAGGCCGTTCTAATTTTGGAACGGGCCGTTCCAGTTCAAAAATTTGCGTAGATTTGAAGGGCTCAGAACGGGCCTTCCACTTTTGGAACGGGCCGTTCCGGGTAGATGAGGCAGACTTCTATAAATAGGGGGCTGGGGGTTAGGAAATGGAGAGTTTGAGAGGAGGAGATCTTAGAGAGAGAAAGAGAAGAGAAAGAGAAAGAAAGAGAGAGGAGGGGAAAGAAAAGAGGAGAGAGAGGAAGAGAAATCCAGAGAAGGAGGTTCTGCCAGGGGAAACAAAAAAGGAGCGAGAGGAGGAGGTTCTGCCCTAGTTTTGATTTCTGTTTATCCAAGTAAGGGTAGTACTTATAAGACCTAATCTAGTATGTATGAGTATGATAGGGGTAGTATAACTTTTAATATGCTATTTTGTTTATATGAAGATTGTCATTTATTTAAGTTGATGGTTATTTTAGATGTTTAATTATTTATGTTATTATATTGAATGATTTGGCATGGTTATGGAAAAATTTTGTATGTAATTATGGAATATGCTATGTGTGTTTGGTTTGGAAAGCTAATAGGACTTAGAGGAGTAACGTTATGGTATGGATTGGGAGATCTCTTGGTGAGATCAGGATATAATCTTTGGAAAAATATGGAATTAGGAGCCCCATGGTGAGGACTCCAATGTGGAACTTTTCCAAAGGTTATATAATAAACCACTTCAAATGTTAGGTGGATTCTGAAGTACTCCTCTAAGTATTCTATTTGCTACCGGTATGGGGGTAAGGCCGAGTCATACCGATGGATGAAGTGGCCACGATCACCAGGGTTACGTGACGACGTAATCCAACTGTATATTTTCCATGAGAGGTTAGGTGTGTGACATGGGTTGATGACATGTTTCACCGAATCAACACTTGGTTTGGATGTGTTGAGGCCAACATTTGGTTTAGATGTGTTGGTTACATCATGGGATTATACAGTGATGTGACTTTGTTTTGGATGTGGAATATGTATACATATGGTATGGATTGTATACATTGGTTATGGATTCTTTATTATCATGAAATATGTATGCATTGGCATGGATATGTATACATTAGATTCTAGATTGGTTTATATTTGGCATGGAAATAACTGTTTATAATGTTGTCATTTCTTTGGTATGGATACATATTGTTAATGAAACATCTATTTTAATGATATTTTATTATACTATGGTTGGTTTTATACGTGCTAACCCTTATATTTCCATGATGTGGACTGTGATGATCTCACTATGTGGGGGAGCAGATCAGGTGTGAGGCTTTGGGATAGCAAGGAGTCTTTTTTTTGGATAGTTGCTTTGAGAAGTGGCTAGGCTTAGCTTGACCAGCACCTAGGGTGTCTATCTTATATTTTCATGATGTTAGCTTTTTGGATTACTGTATAATCTTACTGAGGATGATGACTCTGCTATAAATTTATGTTTTATATGATGAAAAACAATTTATACGTTATTGTATATTTACACTCTAGCGTAGCTGGCTCTTACTCTATTTTCTTTAATATATATATTATTTTATTTTGGTTGGTTCTGGATGTGACGGCCTACGGTGGGTCGTTACACCTAACGTTGTACTATACCTGACCTGGTGGAGATAGGTCAAACGTTGGATTCGGTAGGGTTTATGCCACCTAGACTGCTCAACTTCAGTTGTTGGAGATCTCCCAATTGTACATGCGTGACGACGCATTAAATATTAAGTTGTATATTGTTGTTGTTGTTGTTGTATTAAAGTTGCTTCTAAATTGTATGAATGAGTTGGGTTTTTATGTTGAACTGTATGGTCGTTTGTGATGATGATTGTTATGCATTTATTGCATGATTATTAATATGATGAAGTGTGTGGTGTCTTGCTTCATGATTGATGGATGCATGAGTAGTATTGGATAGTGTATGGTGTAACTCTATGAACATGATTGATAGTTGTATGATTGGTTTTAAATTCTAGCTTACCCTTCTGTTTCCATGTGGTGGAACTGCGATGATCATACTTGGTATGGGAGCAGGTCAGGGCTAGCTTGGAGTTGAGGTGATCACTGTGAGACGGCGAGTTTCGATCCTCGTGTTAGAGTTACCACCTTGGGTAGCAATTTTGTGCTTGACTGACACTAAGAGATAGTAGTTTTGGATAACTGTATAAATACCTAATACCTAAAAATTTAATAATTCTTATATATTTTTCATGTTTTTTTTGGTATTTATAAGTTATCCAATTTTATTATTTATCTTAGTGTCGCCACCCGCCGAAACGGACCTTGGCATTCGCGACGATGGTAGGACCTTTTTTTAAGGTTTTGGAAAATGTTGGATTGTTAGGGCGACTTATTCTCAAACTGAGACCTCATCGGACTAACAATACTTATTAAATGATTCTCACCAATCTATGTTAATCCCAAACGGAACCCTCCATGGATTAGCGATTTTCGTAAAAAGAAGGGTTCTTGGAGTCGCCACCAATATTTTACTCAAAACATTGGAAAAAGATATAAGGCAATTGATTTTCGTAAATCAACTTTGGCCATGTCGCCACCGGCCCAAACGGGCCTCGGCGGTCGCGAAGACGGTCAAGCTCGCTTATTATTTTAGTTTTGAAAATATATTGGATTATTAGAACGACTTGTTCTCAAACTGAGACCTTGTCGATCTTATCCAATTTATTTATTAAAAGTCTCACTAATCCATATTAATCCCAAGCGGGACCCTCCATGGATTAGTGGTTTTCGCAAAAGGAGGGTTCGTGGAGTCGCCACCAATGTTTTACTCAAAACATTGGAAAAAGGGATAAGGCAATTGATTTTATAAATCAACTTTGGCCATTACAACCAGAGTCGGGTAAGGGAGTCGGTTACGCGTGGGGAAGGTGTTAGCACCCCACAGCGCCCCTTTCGGGTTCCCTATGACAGATTATTTCTAAAATAACAGTGTAAAATTACTAAATTACCCCTTTTATTATGAACGATTAAGAATTAAATATCTACATGATGACTTATTAAATTATGCAACAAACAGAAAGCGGTAAAAGGAAGGATTGAAGGGAAACCTCTTGAAGCGTGCTTTTATATATTGCAAAAAAATGAACTGGGAAGCGTTTTGGCGTTCCCTCGCTCTACAAGCCCGCTCCTCGCTCTCCTAGAACAAAATTTTAACTAAGGGAATCAAAAAGATTTCCCCTCGACTAGGTTCGATCCTCAAGCAAAATGGCTCGGGGCTCAAGAACTTCGTCGGATCAACTCTCCGAGTGATTTCTAGGGCAGAACACTGCTCAAAAACCCCAGAATACTCAAGGAGAGGGTTGAAACTATCTGAAAAAAGTGTGGAATGACGTCCAATTGACGTCATATTTATAGGGAATAGGCGCAATACGGCCTACAGGAGCAGTACGGCCGTATTGAAATTTTTGAACTTCAATACGGTCGTATTGAGTTCAATACGGCCGTATTGAAATTCAGAAATTTCAATGCGCCCGTATTGAGTTCACTGCGGGTGTATTGAAGTGTCAATACGGGCGTATTGACTTCAGTACGGCCGTATTGAAGTTTCAGAAACTTCAATACGCCGTATTGAGTTCACTGCGGCCGTATTGAAGCTTCAATACGGCCGTATTAGGTTCAGTACGGCCGTATTGGGCTTCATTCCCTCCACTTCCTTATTTTGAGCTATTCTAAGACCTCTAGACCTACAGAGAACCCTCCTAGGGCCTTCGAGGAGTCCTTCTGGCTGATTATCCTTCAGTCTTCGAGAGTCTTCAAGCTTTATTTCTGACCCGGACAATTTTAGGGGTCTACAGGCCATTACAACCAGAGTCGGGTAAGGGAGTCGGTTACGTGCGAGGAAGGTGTTAGCACCCCACAACGCCCCTTTTGGGTTCCCTATGACGAATTATTTCATAAATAATAGTATAAAGTTACTAAATTACCCCTTTTTATTAGAAACGATTATAGATAAAATATTTACATGATGAAAGCTCTAAACATGTAATGCAACAATCAAAAATCAATAAAAGCAGTAAAAGAAAGGATTTAGAAAGAAACCTCCGAAGCGGGCTTTTATATATATATGAACAACGTTAGGAGGCTTGTTGGCGCTCCTTCCCACTACACGTCCGCTCGCTCCTTTCCCCTAAAGACAAAATTTTTACTATGGAAATCAAAGAGATTTCCCTTCGACTTGTTCGAATCTCAAGCTAATGGCTCGTGACTCCAGAACTTCGTCGGATCGACTTCCGGAGAGATATCTAGGGCAGAGAAGAGCTCAAAAACCTGAGAATACTCAGCAGGAGGGTTGAGGAATCAGTCAAAAGTGTGGAAGGACGTGCCAATGACGTCCTATTTATAGGATTGAGGCGCAATACGGCCTGGGGGGTCAATACGGCCCGTACTGGGTTTTTGAACTACAGTACGGCCGTATTGAATTTGGTACGGCCGTACTGAAGTTCAAAATCTTCAGTACGGCCGTATTGAGTTCAGTACGGCCGTATTGCAGTTCAAATGGCTCAGTACGGCCGTACTGAACCTCTGGGAGGGTGTATTGAGCTCCAATCCTTGCACACCTTTATTTTAAGCTATTCTAAGACTTCTAGACCTACAAAGAATCATCCTAGGGTCTTCCAGGAGTCCTTCCGGCTGACTTTCCTTCGGTCTTTGAGAGTCTTTGAGCTTTATTTTCGACCCGAAGAATTTTAGGGGTCTACAGCTGCCCCCCCTTTACTTAGTCGAACGACTTTTTGGTGTACCGGTTGACAAGTAAAGGAGTTGACCCAATTGTCCGGGGAGTAAGCCACCCTTCCAACTTGTAGTGTCTTCAGGTGGGAAAACTGTCGAGTAGCCTCTCCAGGTTGAGTATTAGTCGTCGCCTCTCCAGGCTCGTGCGTACTTTGGTGTTTCTGACAACCTCGGTAGCGTGAGTTTGCCCTCTCCAGGATCTGCATGCCTCCGTGTTTCTGACGACGTTGGCAGCTGCATACCTCCATGTTTCTGACGACGGGGTAGCTGAGTATTAGTCGTCGCCTCTCCAGGCTCGTTGCATACCTTGGTGTTTCTGACAACCTCGGTAGCTGCATACCTCCGTGTTTCTGACGATGTTGGTAGCTGAGTATTAGTCGTCGCCTCTCCAGGCTCTGCCGCTTAACATTTGGCAGGTGAGTTTACCCTCTCCAGGGACTGCGCCTTAACATCGGCAACTGAGTTTACCCTCTCCAGGGACTGCGTCCGTGTCTTCTGATCACTTCGGCAATGCGAGTTTACCCTCTCCAGGGACTGCGTCTTAACATCGGCAGCTGAGTTTGCCCTCTCCAGGGACTGCGTCCGTGTCTTCTGATCACTTCGGCAATGCGAGTTTACCCTCTCCAGGGTCTGCGTCTTAACATCGGCAGCTGAGTTTGCCCTCTCCAGGGACTGCGTCCGTGTCTTCTGATCACTTCGGCAATGCGAGTTTACCCTCTCCAGGGACTGCGTCTTAACATCGGCAGCTGAGTTTGCCCTCTCCAGGGACTGCGTCCGTGTCTTCTGATCACTTCGGCAATGCGAGTTTACCCTCTCCAGGGTTTTGAGATGATTTTTGTCTCCACAATCCACTATGCTGCTTCGACAGTTTTTTCTGATTTTGTGCCGCTGAGGGCTGGATAACGCAGGGATCCGTCTAGGGGATGTGCAGTCATTCATAGGTTCCTGTGCCCCAACTTGCCTTGCATTGTTGGTACCCATGGGGAATTTTTGAATCCTTGGGGTATGGACACAGATGCTCTCTCTTTGAGTTGAGCGATGCCTTATGTTTGGCTGACGTCCTTTGACGTTGGTGGAGTATCCCGGTTGTCCTTATTCGGGTGACTCTTTTCAATTTTCTGATTTTGTAGCCTCTGTGTAGGCTATTATCCACTAGGGAATTCTGTCATTCATTTCTTGACTGGCCTCTTCTGTTGGGCAGATAATCTTGATGTTCGGTGCTTGGCTGGATGCCGCATTCCGCTTGGGGAATGATTATTGATCTTTTTATGATTTTTCCTTTTGAAGGAGTGCCTCTTATGTAGGCGACTGAGGAATTGGGGTTCAGTGTTCGGCTGAGTGCCGGATTCCGCTTGGGGAATATTTATTGATATTTTTTTGATTTTTCTCCTTTTGCAGGGATGCCTCTGAGTAGGCGATTGGGGAATGAGGGATCTTATGTATCCCAGAGTATTATTTAGGAAGCCTCTGCAGGCTTAGCCTCACTCAGCGCTTTGAGTCGGAGAGCTATCTTCCACTGAGGAAGTGTTAAGTCCTTTGACTTGTATATACTGTTTGGATGATCGCACTTCCATTGGGGATTGCGTCGATTTTGCTTTGATAGCTCTTGCTGGGGATTTTGAATCCAAGAGCATGAGTTGAGGTTCCCTCTGGGGAGTATTATTTCTGCGAGCCTCTCCAGGCTCAATTATTCTGATGTGGAGGATGAGGAGTATTTTGGTAAGCCTCTCCAGGCTTAGTTATTCTGTACAAATTGTTTGTTGGATTTTCTATATCCTTGCCTTTTTTATTTTCGGCTTTTTCCGTATTTTGCCTTTTCTTCTGATTTGGCTTTTTCTGTATTCTGCCCTTCTTTTTTTATGTTTTTGGCTTTTGCTGTACAGAATTTAAATTGCTAAAGAATTTTGAATTCAAAAGTGGAAAATTTCATTAAAAATGAATTTGTACAAGAAAAATTTGAGAAATGGGGCTAAGCCCAACCAAACTAGTACATGAAAAAGCAATAAAACAGAAGCCAGTCTTCACTCCTCTGCTGGCGGGTCCTGTGGCGAGTCCGGGAAGCGGCGATGCATCCAGACGGAGAGGTTGTCGAACCCCTGCACCAAGGTATCTAGTCGAGCATCGGTACTCTGCTGCCATGTACCGACACTATGCTGAAAAGCATCGAATCACGTGTCGATGCTCTGCTGGAAAGCATCGAATCGCGTGTCAATGCTCTGCTGCAGTGTGTCGAAGCGGGCGTCAAAGTATCCCCTGTCCGACCGTGACGTGCTAGCCTCTGGCTGCGGGGTGTCGCCTCCTTCAAAGTCGAGGTTGTTGAGGAGGTCGTCGAAGGTCTCGAGGCCATCTACTCGCACAAACCCCCCTCCTGGCGATCTAGCGATGATCTTCATGTTAATCAAGGTGGAGGCACCAATCAACTTTGGCGCCAATGCCCCTGGCTCTGCACCATCGGGACATCCCCATGTCTCCGCCAGCTGTGAGAGGAGTGGGGCAACCAAGATGTACCCCTGTCTGGACTCTCCTCCCTCTCGTACCCCAAGCTTCTTCACGTGCTCGAGGAAGAAATATCCAGGATTGGCCTTCCGGCCGGTGGCCATGCAATATAAGGCCAGCAGATCCGGTCGCGTAATCGACTCCGGACTCTTGGACCTGCCATGAATAGTACTGGTGAGGATCTTGTGACAGATCCTAAGAGCAGTCGGGAGCCGGGAGCCCTTCACCCCTGAATGATAATCCCGTCGGCCAGTGAGCAAACTCCACATCTCAACCGGAGTCCACTGATCAGGCCACTCGCATATGGCATCTCGGAATGCCAGCTGATCAGTACGGCTGAAAAACCCTGCCTGGACGTTGAACTCGTCCAACGTCAGCGAGCGGTATCCTTCATTCATCCAGAAATCCACCGCGCAAACATCCTCCCCATAGCTGTTAGTCGTCTCCGTGACGCCGACTGTAGCCAAGAACTCCTTCGTGGCCGTCAAATATAGCTGGGATGGTGGATTAAGGACAAATCCCCATCCTATGGCGTCGAAGTAGTTCCTGACATCATTCTCCAAGCCCACTGCTTGGAGAAGCTCAAAGTCGAGCACTCTTGACGGCTCGATGGTGAACGTCTCTATAAGCTGTAGCCGGTCCCGGTGTCGATCTGTCATTACACGTCTGGCTGGGGCTCTCTGCCTTTTGCGAGAAGATTCTGCCATTTCCGATAATCTCTGTAGGAATGCACTCACAAGCAAGGAATGTGGAGAATGAAGAAAGGTATGCAAAATGAGGGAGGGGAAGTCTTTATTTATAGGCAAAATTCCGCCAATACGGCCCGTATTGGATTCAATACGGCTGTATTGGCCTTTCCGTTGATGTACAAAGTTTACAATCAATATGGACCGTATTGGATTCAATACGACCGTATTGGGGTTTAGTACGGGCGTACTGGATTTTAATACGCCCGTATTGGAGTTGAAACGTTGTTCTTAACGTTAACTCCAATACGACCGTATTAATACCAATACGGGCGTATTGGATTTTTCTGATTTATGATATTTTTTTTTTTTTTTTTTTTTTTTTTTTTTTTAAGATAAACAGAGAATAAGTGATCTTCTAGTACACCTATCATCTGTATGCATGTATGCAAATGAGATGCACCTAATTCTATTTGATTCAGTTTTTCAAAAGAATTAATCGATGCGTTCTTTGTTTGGATCTTGCCATTCCTCCAGACAGACTGTGCTTTGCCGATTTCTATAACCGAGGAACGATGCGTATTTGATTTTTGGTGTTATCAACCAAATGATTCTCCCTTCCTTTAGAAGATGTGTCAACCCTCCTATTGACCACTATATCTCCATGTTTCCACTAGATTATTCAAAAATCGTTGGGGACAAGAGAGAAAAGAAGGAAAAGGTATATTTTTCAAAAGTTTGTGTTTTAGAGGGGATTGTTTTATTTTTGAAAAATGGATTTTGTAAGAATGGCTGGCCAATGGTAGGCTTATTGTGTTTAGGTTTGTTCGATTAAACATTTATGAAGTTAAGCACATCTTCGTTATTAATGATTGTGCTTTGACAACTTGGATAGCTTTTCTTGAGCTCCTTGTTGAATTCAATTGATGATACCATCATGGATTTATTTTGTTCCCTTTTTTGACGGCCCTAACTTTTGCCTAAAACACCCATTTGTGATGTCTTAGCGGGCTTTTGTTTTTGTTCATTACTTTGTAACCCTAATTTTTGCCTAGGTCACCCTTTTGTGGGATTCCTAGCGGGTCTTTTGCTCTTATTTTGCGCAGTCCCCTTTGTCGCCACCGGCCCGAAACAGGCTTTCGGCATTCGCGAAGGATGGTTGGACTCGTTTATTTGTTTGAAAAATGTGGATTGCTAGAATGACTTATTCTCAAACTGAGACCTCGTCAAACGAGCAATTTTATTAAAAGGCTCACTAATCCATATTAATCCCAAGCGGGACCCTCCATGGATTAGTGGTTTTCATAAAAGGAGGGTTCGTGGAGTCGCCACCAATGTTTTACTCAAAACATTGGAAAAAGGGATAAGGCAATTGATTTAAAAATCAACTTTGGCCACTACAACCAGAGTTGGGTAAGGGAGTCGGTTACGCGTGGGGAAGGTGTTAGCACCCCACGGCGCCCCTTTCGGGTTCCCTATGACAGATTATTTTTTTTAAAAGAACAGTATAAAATTACTAAATTACCCCTATTTATTCTAAACAATTATAAATTGACTATCTACATGACGACAGTTTAAATATGCACACAGAAAGCAGTAAAAGGAAGGATTGAAGGGAAACCTCTTGAAGCGTGCTTTTTTATAAAAAAATGAACTGGGAAGCGTTTTGGCGTTCCCACGCTCTACAAGCCCGCTCCTCGCTCTCCTAGAACAAAATTTTAACTAAGGGAATCCAAAAGATTTCCCCTCGACTAGGTTCGATCCTCAAGCAAAATGGCTCGGGGCTCAAGAACTTCGTCGGATCAACTCCCAGAGAGTTTTCTAGGGCAGAACACTGCTCAAAAACCCCAAAATACTCAAGGAGGGAGTCAAAACTGAGTGAAAAAGTGTGGTTGGACGTCCAAATGACGTCATATTTATAGGGAATAGGCGCAATACGGCCTACAGGGCCAATACGGCCGTATTGAAATTTTTGAACTTCAATACGGTCGTATTGGAGTTCAATACGGTCGTATTGAAAGTCAGAAATTTCAATACGCCCGTATTGAGTTCGCGGCGGTCGTATTGAAGTGTCAATACGGTCGTACTGACTTCAGTACGGCCGTATTGAAGCTTCAATACGGCCGTATTAAGTTCAGTACGGCCGTATTGGGCTTTTTCCCTCCACTTCCTTATTTTTAGCTATTCTAAGACCTCTAGACCTACAGAGAACCCTCCTAGGGCTTTCCAGGAGTCCTTCTGGCTGATTATCCTTCAGTCTTCGAGAGTCTTCAAGCTTTATTTCCGACCCGGACAATTTTAGGGGTCTACAGCTGCCCCCCCTTTACTTAGTCGGACGGCCTTTTGGTGTATCGGCTGACAAGTAAAGGAGTTGACCCAATTGTCCGGGTATTGTGCCGACCTTCTGACTTGTAGCGTCTTCCGGTGGAAAAATGTTGAGTAGCCTCTCCAGGTGGGTGCATACCTCGGCGCTTTTGACATCCTTGGTAGCTGAGTTTACCTTCTCTAAGGTCAACTTCACTCGACGCTCGAGCTGGAAGTTGGACATCAACGCGCCTCTGATGACGCTGATGGTTGAGTACCGCCTCTCTAGGCTTAGCTTCACTCTTTGTTCGAGCCGGAAACTAAGTACCTTTGTGACGACGGTGAGCGGTGTGAGTTTCGCCTCTCCAGGCTTTGCTTTGCTTGTTGCCCAAGCTGGAAGCTGTAAGTACCGTCTCTCCAGGTTTAGCTTCACTCTTTGTTCGAGCCGGAAACTAAGTACCTTTGTGACGATGGTGAGCAGTGTGAGTTTCGCCTCTCCAGGCCTCGCTTTGCTTGTTGCCCAAGCTGGAAGCTGTAAGTACCGTCTCTCCAGGCTTAGCTTTACTCTTTGTTTGAGCCGGAAGCTAAGTACCCTTGTGACAACGGTAAGCAGTGTGTACCCCTTTTCCAGAGATAGCTTCGCTCATTGCCCGAGCCGGAAGCTGCATACCTCCGTGTTTGTGACGACGGGGGTAGCGTGAATATCTCCTTTCCAGGGATTTGTGATGATTTTGTCTCCACAGTCCACGATGCTGCTTCGACGGTTGTTTTTCGATTTTGTGCCACTAGGGGCTGGATAACGCAGGGATCCGTCTAGGGGATGTGCAGTTACTCATAGGTTCTTGTGTCCCAACTTTCCATTGCGTAGTTGGTGCCCACTGGGGAATTTTTGATTCCTTTGGGGTGTAGACACAAAGATGCTCTTTCTGATGTGAGCGGTGCCTTATGATTGGCTGACGTCCTTTCGACGTTGGTGGAGTATCCCGGTTATCCTTGTTCGGGTGTCTCTTTTGGTTTTCTGATTTTGCTGCCTCTGTGTAGGCTGTTATCCACTGGGGGATATTGTCGTTGATTTTGATTAGCCTCTTCTGTTAGGCATATCAGCTTGACGTTCAATGATTGGCTGAGAGCCAGATTCCACTTGGGGAATGATTATTGATTTTTTTATTTTTTCTCCTTCTGCAGGGATGCCTCTTGAATAGGCGACTGGGGATTTGGGGATCTTATGTACCCCAGAGTATTATTTAGGAAGCCTCTACAGGCTTAGCCTCACTCGACACTTGAGTTGGAGAGCTATCTTCACTGAGGAAGTTTAAGTCCTTTGACTTGGATATTCTGCTTGGGTGATCGTACTTCCATTGAGGATGTCGTCGATCTTGCTTTGATAGCTCTTGTTGGGGATTTTGAGTCCAAGAGCGTGAGTTGAGGTTTCTTTGGGGAGTATTATTTCTGCGAGCCTCTACAGGCTCAGTTATTCTGAAATGTGGGGGATGAGGAGTATTGTTTCGGCGAGCCTCTCCAGGCTCAGTTATTTTGAGAGTATTCTTTCGGCAAGCCTCTCCAGGCTCAATTATTCTGTATGATGCTGCTGATTTTCTGAATCTTTGTATTTTGCTTGCTGCTGTCATACACAAGCAATTTTCTATTTTTCTATTTTATGCAGTTGCCTCATGATAAGGTCTTTGAATGTGCAACTAATGTGTGTGATGCACAAATGCAATACAATTTTTATTTTTGTTCATTTATTTAGAGAAGTGAGTGGCTCTCCCTATCCTCTTCTTCTTGGAGGACTTTCTGTCATTGACGCGAGGGAGTATTTTTGTGAGCCTTTATGCAGGAGATTATGGATTTTACAGGAACCCCCCCAACTTTCTTTTATTGACCGATTATTAAGAGTTTCGTACAATTTTTAGAAACATCAATTTAAAGGTATAATCACAAGGTCAAGAAAGAAAAGAAACAAATGGATATTTTATTGATATTCACAAATGTTTATACAGAAAGATTTACAAAGGGAATTTCTGAAGAATGGCTGGCCAAGGTAGGCTATACATTTTTGGCTTAAACAATTATATCTGTAATTGTCGCTTTTCTCGTTCCCCTAATCGTTTTGGGTGAGATGCCTGAGCCAGGAGTGTAGATACTGCAAGACGCTTGCTTCTAGAAGATTATCACTTGAACCGCCTTTCGGTTTTCGGTTCAAGTGATCGTTGCTTGCTTTACTTTTTGCATCTTATTCTTTTGCCCCTAATTTTTGCCTAGGACGTGTCCTAGCGGGGATAATTTTGCCTTTGTTTTGCCTAGTACCCTTGTACTGGCGGGCTTTTTGTTTTGCCCTAACTTTTGCCTAGGATGCCCTTTTTGGGTTTTCATCCTAACGGGCTGATGCAAGCAACGTCTTCAAGCATAATACTTCTTTACCACGTCAGCGTTGACTGGGTATCGAAGTTCTTCTCCGTCCATGTCTGTGAGAATCAATGCTCCTCCGGAGAAAGCTCGCTTCACCACATATGGTCCTTCGTAATTTGGGGCCCACTTTCCGATTTTGTCCTTTTGAGCTGGTAGCAATTTCTTCATCACCAGCTCTCCCTCATGGTAGATTTGAGGATGGACTTTTTTGTCGAAAGCCTTTTTGATCTTCCTTTGGTAGGCTTGACCATGGCATATGGCGTTCAGTCGTTTTTCTTCGATAAGGTTCAATTGGTTGTATCGACTTTGAACCCATTCCGCCTCGGAAAGTTTTGCTTCCATGATTACTCTCAGAGAAGGTATTTCGACTTCAACTGGCAGAACTGCCTCCATTCCATAAACAAGGGAGAATGGAGTAGCTCCTGTGGATGTACGTACTGAAGTCCTATAACCATGGAGAGCGAAGGGTAGCATCTCATGCCAGTCTTTGAATGAGACAACCATCTTTTGTACTATCTTCTTGATATTCTTATTGGCTGCCTCGACTGCCCCATTCATCTTTGGTCGATATGGGGAAGAGTTATGGTGCTGAATTTTGAACTCTTTGCACAGCTCTTCCACCATCTTATTGTTCAAATTGGATCCATTATCAGTGATGATTTTATCGGGAATACCGTATCTGCATATGATATTCTTTCTGATGAAGGATGTTACCACCTTTCGGGTCACATGAGCATATGATGCCGCTTCTACCCATTTGGTGAAATAGTCAATGGCCACAAGGATGAACCTATGTCCATTGGATGCCTTTGGCTCGATGGGTCCAATAACATCCATGCCCCACATTGCAAATGGCCATGGTGAAGCCAGAACATTGAGTGGCGTTGGTGGGACATGAATATTGTCGGCATATGCTTGACACTTGTGGCATTTCCGGACGTATTGGTAACAATCCCTTTCAATGGTCGACCAGTAATATCCTGCTCTGAGAATTTTCTTAGCCATTGCAGGCCCGGGAATATGGGTACCGAAAACCCCCTCATGTATTTCTTTGATTACATTTTGAGCTTCGACTTGGTCTATACATCTCAACAAGACCGAGTCATAATTCTTTTTGTAGAGGGTTTCTCCAATCAACAGAAATCCCATGGCCCTCCTTCGGATATGCTTTTTATCATTATCACTAGCCATATCAGGATATTCCCCTTTTGACAGATATTGTTTGATGTCATGGAACCATGGATGATCATCAACAGCTTCATCTATCAGTAGGCAGAACGCTTGCTTATCGTGCCGCCGGATATTGATGATGGGCATTTCATGCTCCTTATCCAAGGCGAACATCGATGATAGTGTAGCAAGAGCGTCAGCAAACTGATTCTCCTCCCTTGGAATGTATTCAAAGACGACACTTTGGAAGAATTGTGTCAAATCTTTGATATGCTCAACATATGGTATCAGTTTAGGATTTCGGACTTCCCAGTCACCTCGTAGTTGATGAATGACTAAAGCCGAATCTCCAAATACTTTGAGCTTTAGGATACCATTGTTGATTGCTGCTTGGATTCCTAACGCGCAAGCCTCGTATTCGGCCATGTTATTTGTACAGTCGAAGTTGAGTCTCGCCGTTAGGGGGATATGCTTTCCTTGTGGGGAGATTAGTACTGTTCCAATCCCCTGTCCAAGCATGTTGGAGGCTCCATCAAAGTACATGGTCCATGTATCATCTTTAAGCTCTTCATGTTGTAGATGCATTATATGCTCATCGGGGAAATCATCCTGAAGGGATTGATAGTCATTGGTCGGCCCGTGTGCTAGGTAATCAGCTAGGGTACTGCCTTTGATGGCCTTTTGTGTGACATGTATGATGTCAAATTCTGATAATTGCACTTGCCATCGGGCAATCTTCCCAGTGATTATTGGTTTGTCGAACACGTACTTAATTGGGTCCATTTTGGAAACCAACCAAGTAGTATGCCTTATCATGTACTGCCTGAGCCTTTGTGTTGCCCACGCCAACGCACAGCAAGTCTTTTCTAATGGCGTGTAGCGGGTTTCATAATCAAGGAACTTTTTGCTCAGGTAGTAGATGGCTTGTTCTTTCTTTCCAGTTTCGTCCTGTTGCCCTAGCACGGCTCCCATGGACTCATCAAGCACTGTCAGATAGAGGATTAATGGCCTTCCCTCGACAGGTGGCACCAATATTGGTGGATTGGCCAAGCACTGTTTGACCTTGTCAAAAGCTCGTTGACAATTCTCATCCCAAGTTTCGGAACGATTCTTGCGCAACAGCTTGAATATTGGTTTGCACGTGTCAGTCAACTGTGCGATGAACCTTGCGACGTAGTTCACCCTGCCGAGGAATCCTCTAATTTCTTTCTCAGTTTTAGGAGGAGGCATTTCCATTATTGCCTTTACTTTATCGGGGTCAACCTCTATGCCTTTTTCACTGACGATGAACCCAAGAAGCTTACCCGACCGAACTCCGAAAGTACACTTAGCCGGGTTTAGCTTAAGCTGATACTTACGAAGCCGATTGAATAATTTTCTCAAATATTGGATGTGGTCCATTTCGTCTTTTGACTTTGCGATCATGTCATCCACGTATACTTCAATTTCTTTGTGGATCATATCGTGGAATAGAGTCACCATCGCTCGTTGGTAGGTGGCCCCCGCATTTTTAAGTCCGAAAGGCATCACCCTGTAGCAGAAAGTTCCCCAGGGTGTAATGAAAGAAGTTTTCTCGCGGTCTTCTATATTCATCTTGATTTGATTATACCCCGAGTATCCATCCATAAAGGAATAGAGTGTGTTTGTGGCGGTGTGATCCACAAGTGTATCGATGTGGGGCAAGGGAAAATCGTCCTTTGGACTGGCACGATTCAAATCCCTATAATCAACACACACTCTAACCTTCCCATTCTTTTTGACGACCGGCACAATGTTAGCCAGCCATTCGGGATACTGGGATACAACCAAGAATCCCGCATCCAATTGTTTTTCTACTTCCTCCTTAATCTTTAACGACCATTCGGGCTTGATTCGTCGAAGCTTTTGCTTAATAGGTCGAAACCCCTCTTTTAAGGGCAACTTGTGTTCGACAATGTTGGAGTCCAACCCGGGCATATCATGGTACGACCATGCAAATACGTCCTTGTATTCCCTCAATAATTGAATTAATTGCGTTTTTATTCCATCACTGATACGGGTCCCAATATTGACCTCTTTCAATTCTTGACCCTGCCCCAAATTCACGGTCTCCAATTCTTCTTGATTCGGTTGGAGTAGACGAGCTTCTTGATCTAGCAGTCTTTGCAGATCCGGAGAGATGGTCTCCTCATCACTGTCCAACTCAACCCATTCACCCTCGGCTTTCAGATCCCGGTCAGAGCGAGCAATCACAGACATAATTATTTATTGGTTCTGTTTAGGTTTAGAGTTTATTAATATAAATGAGAGAGAGAGAATAGAACAAAAATGCGAGAATAACGTGTGAAAAATGCCTTTTTATTGACATATGAGTGTAAAACTGTACAAAACCCTTTATTTACATGAAAAGGTCCTCATGATCTCGGGTACTGATCATGAGTCCCTAAAAGAAAAAATGTGGAGGGGCCCTATCATGGCTTGCCCTTCTCTCTACTCCTGCTGCGGTAGAGGATTCTTGCTCACGTCGGGCGCCGTCGAATCGAAAGTGACCCACCCAGCGTCGATAAGGTCTTGGACCTTATACTTGAGAGCTCGGCAGTTCTCCGTTGAATGCCCCTGTGCCCCCGAGTGGTATAGACATTTGTCTTGTGGATTGTACCAATCGGGGTAGGGTGGATTCACCTTCTTTGGTGGAATGTAAGCTATAAGGCGTGCCTCCACTAGCTTCGGCAGGAGATCGCTATAAGTGGTCGGAAGTTTGTCAAACTTCTTCACAGAGTTGTATTGCGATTTTCCTGACTTCGAAGCGGAAGAAGACGGAGCAATGGTTACAGCGTTGACTCCTCCTTCTTTCTTCTTCCCGAAGGCCTTCTTAGCTTCATATGATTGGGAAGGCTTAGCCAGCTTCCCACTTTTAAGTCCTTGTTCCACCCTTTCTCCAATGGTGATGATGTCCGAGAAGAGTGTCGTTGTGTTCCCTATCATTTTATCGTAATAGGGACCAGTCAACGAGTTGATGAATAAGGACACCGTCTCCTTATCCGACAGCGGGGGCTCTATCTGTGCCGCCAACTCCCTCCAACGTTGGGCGTACGCCTTGAAGGATTCATCGTTCTTTTTACTCAAGGCTTGAAGATCAGACCTATCGGGTGTTAGGTCAATGTTGTATTTGTAGCGCTTGAGGAAGGCGTCGGCCAACTGCCTCCATGTGTGTACTAGATTTCCATCTAGCTGCATATACCAGTTGAGTGCAGTTTCAGCTAAGCTCTCTTGAAAGCAGTGGATCAAGAGCTTTTCATTTGTGGCATATGCAGCCATCTTGCGACAGTACATGGTGAGATGACTTTTAGGGCAAGTCGATCCCACGTACTTTGGGAACTCTGGCACTTTAAATTTAGGAGGGAATTGAATATCCCTCACTAAACACATGTCGGCGGCATCCTTAATGTCAAAGTCGTGCCCCTCCATAGCCCTTAGCCGATCCTCGAGGGCATGGAATTGTTCCTTTGATACCTCGGGCTCTTTTATTATAATTCCTGCCCCAAGGGGTACGGCGTTTGGAGGATCTTTTTCATGCTCTTCCTCCTCTTCCTCATGATGGGACCCATGCTCACTGTGATGAGATCCATGGACGTTGTGGTGACGCATGAGTTCCATCATTTGCGCCATTTGCTCTTTAAGTTGTGAAAGCTCGGTTGTGAGTTTTTTGTTTTGCTCTTCCAATGCTTCCATTTTCTTGATTTTCTGTGCGCGCGTAAGGACAGAGAGATGACCAGCCACTTTCTAAAATGAATGTTTAGTTAGTTTATTTTACGGAATGAATACACTCTTTAACATGAGCTTGATAAACCTCCATCTTTAAGGCGCTGCCTTTTTAAGACGGAAGTTTACCACCCTTCTTTGTCTATGATTTCTCCCCAACGGAGAATCTCTATAGTCATGGGTCTCTTTCACTCATGTCAAGAGGTATTGGTGATCCTAAAATGTATGTTTTTATGAGGATGCATGATGTCTTATTGGTAATGATGTACATGCTTCTCACTTTTATTATATTTTCACACATGGTCTTTCCTCTCATGTCATGGTTTTTTATGCATGGGGATTATTTTTAGACCTTATCACGAGGTTATTTATTAATGCACAAACAATTGCACGTAAACATTTACACAAACAATTCACTCATCCACGAACAGTCACGAGCGAATCACGAGGTAGGGGTCTCCTGCAGAAATGGTGCATATTCAAGGTAGGTTCTAACTGTTCTCACCAGTCCAAGGCCCCCAAGGTGCCCCCATTATAGGGATCCAATTCCTCTCGTCGTAGGTCGATGGAAAGTTCCAACGCACCGTCGGACTCAAGTTCATGGTTATCACCTTGAGTGATGTTTTCCGACAACGGTCTACGGGCACCTATAGACCCATTCGACAACCGGCCGTACTAACATCCACTCCCTATGGTTAATCACTCATGCCCCCGGGTATAGAGGGAACTGTTGTGTGCAAAGGTTTGTGTACAGTTTTTATTTCAAACAATTGCGTAAATTTAAAAATACAACAGTTATTAAAGCCAAATAGATAAACATGTTATCATACAAGTGAGGGGTAATGAAGTAATTTTAACTATTATTTGTTAAAAATAATCTGTCACTAAATGGGACTGACTCTCGAGGCTTCCCCAGTGGAGTCGCCATCTGTCGCCACCGGCCCGAAACAGGCTTTCGGCATTCGCGAAGGATGGTTGGACTCGTTTATTTGTTTGAAAAATGTGGATTGCTAGAATGACTTATTCTCAAACTGAGACCTCGTCAAACGAGCAATTTTATTAAAAGGCTCACTAATCCATATTAATCCCAAGCGGGACCCTCCATGGATTAGTGGTTTTCATAAAAGGAGGGTTCGTGGAGTCGCCACCAATGTTTTACTCAAAACATTGGAAAAAGGGATAAGGCAATTGATTTAAAAATCAACTTTGGCCACTACAACCAGAGTTGGGTAAGGGAGTCGGTTACGCGTGGGGAAGGTGTTAGCACCCCACGGCGCCCCTTTCGGGTTCCCTATGACAGATTATTTTTTTTAAAAGAACAGTATAAAATTACTAAATTACCCCTATTTATTCTAAACAATTATAAATTGACTATCTACATGACGACAGTTTAAATATGCACACAGAAAGCAGTAAAAGGAAGGATTGAAGGGAAACCTCTTGAAGCGTGCTTTTTTATAAAAAAATGAACTGGGAAGCGTTTTGGCGTTCCCACGCTCTACAAGCCCGCTCCTCGCTCTCCTAGAACAAAATTTTAACTAAGGGAATCCAAAAGATTTCCCCTCGACTAGGTTCGATCCTCAAGCAAAATGGCTCGGGGCTCAAGAACTTCGTCGGATCGACTCCCAGAGAGTTTTCTAGGGCAGAACACTGCTCAAAAACCCCAAAATACTCAAGGAGGGAGTCAAAACTGAGTGAAAAAGTGTGGTTGGACGTCCAAATGACGTCATATTTATAGGGAATAGGCGCAATACGGCCTACAGGGCCAATACGGCCGTATTGAAATTTTTGAACTTCAATACGGTCGTATTGGAGTTCAATACGGTCGTATTGAAAGTCAGAAATTTCAATACGCCCGTATTGAGTTCGCGGCGGTCGTATTGAAGTGTCAATACGGTCGTACTGACTTCAGTACGGCCGTATTGAAGCTTCAATACGGCCGTATTAAGTTCAGTACGGCCGTATTGGGCTTTTTCCCTCCACTTCCTTATTTTTAGCTATTCTAAGACCTCTAGACCTACAGAGAACCCTCCTAGGGCTTTCCAGGAGTCCTTCTGGCTGATTATCCTTCAGTCTTCGAGAGTCTTCAAGCTTTATTTCCGACCCGGACAATTTTAGGGGTCTACACCCTTTTGGGTTTCCTGCCGAGCTTATTATCTTTAGGATTTCTTTATCCATGATGGCATTTATTGATGCCAAGAAAAGGTGCTCCAAGCTGTCATGCACATTTCCACATAAAAATGATGCGGGTTTATTGATTATTAAGACGATTTTAACCTCACTTATGTTCATTCGAACAGGGTTAAATAATATGGTTTAGAATTTTATTGCAAGCGAGAAAAGAAGCGATAAGAAATAATAATGAATGATTTTATCATAGTGGAAACATGTGCCCTATCGAGGCTCGGGGGTCGGGCTGTCCCCGAGGAGTGATCTCTAATAGTCACCGAATTTACACATCCCTATTAGAAGGAAAAGGACACTTGATGACAACAGCTGGCCTTGACATTTGTGAACCAGCCTTCCTAAAGATCTGGCTTAAAGAACGTCGAGAAGGATCTTGATTCCTCTTCGTTCTTTGATCTTTAATATGGTTGTATCCTAATCCTTGTTTCCCCGGATTGTCCTTGATAATAGGTAGCTCCGGGATTCCTTGGGAGTACTTGCCCAATCCTTGTCCTGGCAAGTATCCGTTCTTTGTGAGCATATGGGCTACCTTCTTCATTTCTCGGGGAAACGTTTCAACATTGGCAATTTCCAATGCTTGGAAGGCGGTTTCCAAAGCTTCCTCTGCTGCATCCACATAAGGTATGTTATGGCTTACTGATGAGTATGTCGTCTTCAGCTTGCACGGTCACCAGTTTGTCACCCACAATGAATTTGACTTTTTGGTGGAGCGTAGAGGGTACAGCTTTCGCATCATGAATCCAAGGTCGGCCTAGGAGACAGCTGTATGCAGGATTAATATCCATCACTTGGAATTCGACGTTGAAGATGGTGGGTCCAATTTGGATTGGAAGATTGACTTCTCCCACCACTTCTCTTTTAGAACCGTCGAAAGCTCGAACGATCATGTTGCTCGGGCGCATTTGGACTCCCTTGATTGCCACTTGATCAAGAGTTCTTTTGGGCATCACATTCAAGGAAGATCCGTTATCCACCAAGACTTTTGCGATGTGATACTCCTTGCACTTTACAGAGATGTGCAAGGGCTTGTTGTGATTAGGTCCCTCGGCGGGGATTTCTTCATCGGTGAAAGTGAGGTGATCATTAGCCGTGATGTGGCTAACAATTCCCTCAAACTTGTCTTGGGAGATGGTATGCGACACATATGCCTCGTTCAAGACCTTCAACAGAGCTTGCCGATGCGGTTCGGAGCTTAGGATCAACGACAACAAAGTGATCTTTGCTGGTGTCTTGTGAAGTTGATCCACAATGGAGTACTCGCTTTGTTTGATGAATTTTAACAACTCATCAGTCTCCTCCTCGGATTCTCTATCTTCCTCGGTTTTCTCCTTTTCTTTTCCTTTATTCTTGGGAGCTTTATCGTGCAGATCTTCGGGAGTGTAGATCCTGCCACTCCTAGTCATGCCCCCAAGTCCAGCGATATTGGAGATATCACTGCCGGCAGAAGTATGGATGTCGTATATCCATGGCACAGCCTTATTTGATTCGTAAGGGAAAGGTCTTGGAGCGACAATCCTTAACGGCGTGGGGCCTTCCCCTTTTTCTGTCTTGATTACCAACAACGGCGTCGTCGTGTGTTCGCTTTGCGCAGTTGTTGGTTTGCATTTTATCACAAATGGCGTGCGATCCATTCTGAACATACACATCGATTAATTCTTTCTTTTTATTAATCTTTATTATTAATTACTAGGAGAGATAAATGCAAAATGAATGACTAATGAGATGCAAAGGCAGTAAATCTCAAAAATACTGTTTTATTCATTAAAGAAAGTGTACAACTTTATACAATGCTTTGAAGCAATTTTTTACAATAAGAGAAAAGCCGGTAAAAACCCACAGGCGGGTTCATGTTTCTTTGCCATTCATCTTCGGCTTCCTCGACATGACGACCCATTGCTTTAATCTGCGTATGGACCGCTTGGCTCATATCGTCACTGATTTTCTGAGCCTCCTTCGCTTTCTGAGTATAGTAGTTGATCATGGCCTGTAGCTCATTAAGCTCGTCTTCGGCTCGATCCTTCTCCTCTTGGAGTTTGGCCATTTGTGCCAATCCTTCCCTTTCCTTTCTGCGGAAATCGGAAAGGTTTGCGGCTTGTCGTTGAGCGACTTCCCGCCATTGCTGTGCGTCGGATCGAGTCAGAAACAAATCATCTTGCATGTCCTTGATCAACTGTGCCTGCTTTGCATGCTCGGCTTCAAGGCGTGCTATCTTCACATTGACTTCTTGGAGTTGACTACTCGGTTCAACCTTTGGCATTTTGGATGCCCGAGTAGTCTCCTCGTTGAGGTTAGCACACTCATCCTTGAGCCGCTCTATCTCATGGTCCTTCTTCTTGCATTGCCTTTGAAGACCATCAATGATGAAACTGGATTCTTCATTTTTCTCTTCAAGAACTCTCATCTGAGCTCCCATGATTCCCAGTTTCTTGGTCAAGGCGTCGACCTGTTCATGCAACACCCTCCTTGTAGTCGTGGTTGCACAAGAGGTGGATGGTTGTGACACCCCCCTCTCATTCCTCCATTTCTCATAGTCAATGGAAACGGATACCCGAGGCTTTTCAAGCTCGAGATCTCCCTCATAGGTTGGTCTCTCCCATGCTCTTATAACAGCGTGCATATCTCTCTGATGCTCGGGATCGAAAGAGAAACACAACCCTCCCAGCTCCTCTATGGTAGGAACGATTTGGGTCCTCATTAGTTGCCTCATAACCAGTTTAGGTGAGTAGGTTATGCAACCTCTGAGGCCCATCAACGGTATGCTCGAATAACTGCCGCATCTTGTCAATACATGGCTCGGACGGAACCAAGGGCAAACCCACGTAAAGTGCTCGATATTCCACTGTTCCATCTCATCCTTCCACTCGGAAGCATATCGGCGGCAGACGGGGATCTTTGAGAAGCTTCTCAATGGATCGGGCAAGGTCCCCATGTGACTGGAGGCGTAGAAATGTGTGATGCCCCACACATATAACAAGGAGGTGCAGCATCGGATGATCTTCCCTTGCTTCTGTTGAGATAGATGAATAGATAGCAAGGTGTCGGCAAGAATAGCGGGCACGGGACTCTTCATATGCACGTCCCAAGCAAAGAAAGCATCCATCGCAGCATGGTCCACTGTGTTAGCGTGAAAGGGGAATAGGATCGTCCCAAACACGGCTAACGCAAGAGTCTTGTTGAAAGCTAACCAATCTCCCTCACCAGCCAAGGAAGAAAGGTGGTCTTCGATCATAGCAAGCTTCCAACCCTTGATACTGCCGTTCCCCACTAAAGCAGATAATCGTGGTGGTAGTTTGACCTGAGTGGCTACTCTCTCTACGGCCACATGGTTCCCCTGAAAAAGGTAGACCCCAGCTGATTTAGGCCACCGTAACATGAGCTCGTACTCCTCTAGAGTAGGAACCAGGTCAAACTGGGGGAACTCAAAACAGTGCAGATCGGGACTCCAGAAATGAACCAATGCCCTTAGAAAAGCTGGATCCACACAAATCCTCATCAAATCGAGAACTCGCCCATAAGATTTCTCAAACTCGACGCGAGCCTCTCTTGACATCAAGGTACAGAGGTGATCCAACCTCTCAGCACGGTATAATAGGAAGTCCACTTTCTTTAATGGCCTTTGCACCTCCCTAGACCTCTCCATAATCTACAATACAATGCATGATATGAGATGATGGCGATGAATATGCATGCATAGTGTTTATTTAACTAAGCATTATCATGTTTTCGGGATATTTCTAAGATGATGCATGATATTGCTTGGTTTGGATAAATACGTATTTTTTTCTTTTTGAGTATTTTGTATTTTTGTATATTTTGGGTGAAAAGGGAAACTACCTATATGAATGCAATGGAGGTAGATGTTAACACCATGTACTAGAAAATCTTTATTTCTATTTATTCTTATTTTTTATTGTAAACAAGAATGTTGTATGTTTAAAAGGTGCAAATATATGCTCATACAATGTCACATAAAAAAATGCACACACAATTCACTCATCCACGAACAGTCACGAGCGAATCACGAGGTAGGGGTATCCTGCAGAAATGGTGCATATTCAAGGTAGGTTCTAACTGTTCTCACCAGTCCAAGGCCCCCAAGGTGCCCCCATTATAGGGACCCAATTCCTCTCATCGTAGGTCGATGGAAAGCTCCAACGCACCGTCGGACTCAAGTTCATGGTTATCACCTTGAGTGATGTTTTCCGACAACGGTCTACGGGCACCTATAGACCCATTCGACAACCGGCCGTACTAACATCCACTCCCTATGGTTAATCACTCATGCCCCCGGGTATAGAGGGAACTGTTGTGTGCAAAGGTTTGTGTACAGTTTGTATTTCAAACAATTGCGGAATTTTAAACATACAACAGTTATTTAAAGCCATATAATAAATCATGTTATCATACAAGCAAAGGGGTAATGAAGTAATTTTAACTATTATTTGTTAAAAACAATCTGTCACTAAATGGGACTGACTCTCGAGACTTCCCCAGTGGAGTCGCCATCTGTCGCCACCGGCCCAAACGGGCCTCGGCGGTCGCGAAGACGGTCAAGCTCGCTTATTATTTTAGTTTTGAAAATATATTGGATTATTAGAACGACTTGTTCTCAAACTGAGACCTTGTCGATCTTATCCAATTTATTTATTAAAAGTCTCACTAATCCATATTAATCCCAAGCGGGACCCTCCATGGATTAGTGGTTTTCGCAAAAGGAGGGTTCGTGGAGTCGCCACCAATGTTTTACTCAAAACATTGGAAAAAGGGATAAGGCAATTGATTTTATAAATCAACTTTGGCCATTACAACCAGAGTCGGGTAAGGGAGTCGGTTACGCGTGGGGAAGGTGTTAGCACCCCACAGCGCCCCTTTCGGGTTCCCTATGACAGATTATTTCTAAAATAACAGTGTAAAATTACTAAATTACCCCTTTTATTATGAACGATTAAGAATTAAATATCTACATGATGACTTATTAAATTATGCAACAAACAGAAAGCGGTAAAAGGAAGGATTGAAGGGAAACCTCTTGAAGCGTGCTTTTATATATTGCAAAAAAATGAACTGGGAAGCGTTTTGGCGTTCCCTCGCTCTACAAGCCCGCTCCTCGCTCTCCTAGAACAAAATTTTAACTAAGGGAATCAAAAAGATTTCCCCTCGACTAGGTTCGATCCTCAAGCAAAATGGCTCGGGGCTCAAGAACTTCGTCGGATCAACTCTCCGAGTGATTTCTAGGGCAGAACACTGCTCAAAAACCCCAGAATACTCAAGGAGAGGGTTGAAACTATCTGAAAAAGTGTGGAATGACGTCCAATTGACGTCATATTTATAGGGAATAGGCGCAATACGGCCTACAGGAGCAGTACGGCCGTATTGAAATTTTTGAACTTCAATACGGTCGTATTGAGTTCAATACGGCCGTATTGAAATTCAGAAATTTCAATGCGCCCGTATTGAGTTCACTGCGGGTGTATTGAAGTGTCAATACGGGCGTATTGACTTCAGTACGGCCGTATTGAAGTTTCAGAAACTTCAATACGCCGTATTGAGTTCACTGCGGCCGTATTGAAGCTTCAATACGGCCGTATTTGGTTCAGTACGGCCGTATTGGGCTTCATTCCCTCCACTTCCTTATTTTGAGCTATTCTAAGACCTCTAGACCTACAGAGAACCCTCCTAGGGCCTTCGAGGAGTCCTTCTGGCTGATTATCCTTCAGTCTTCGAGAGTCTTCAAGCTTTATTTCTGACCCGGACAATTTTAGGGGTCTACAGGCCATTACAACCAGAGTCGGGTAAGGGAGTCGGTTACGTGCGAGGAAGGTGTTAGCACCCCACAACGCCCCTTTTGGGTTCCCTATGACGAATTATTTCATAAATAATAGTATAAAGTTACTAAATTACCCCTTTTTATTAGAAACGATTATAGATAAAATATTTACATGATGAAAGCTCTAAACATGTAATGCAACAATCAAAAATCAATAAAAGCAGTAAAAGAAAGGATTTAGAAAGAAACCTCCGAAGCGGGCTTTTATATATATATGAACAACGTTAGGAGGCTTGTTGGCGCTCCTTCCCACTACACGTCCGCTCGCTCCTTTCCCCTAAAGACAAAATTTTTACTATGGAAATCAAAGAGATTTCCCTTCGACTTGTTCGAATCTCAAGCTAATGGCTCGTGACTCCAGAACTTCGTCGGATCGACTTCCGGAGAGATATCTAGGGCAGAGAAGAGCTCAAAAACCTGAGAATACTCAGCAGGAGGGTTGAGGAATCAGTCAAAAGTGTGGAAGGACGTGCCAATGACGTCCTATTTATAGGATTGAGGCGCAATACGGCCTGGGGGGTCAATACGGCCCGTACTGGGTTTTTGAACTACAGTACGGCCGTATTGAATTTGGTACGGCCGTACTGAAGTTCAAAATCTTCAGTACGGCCGTATTGAGTTCAGTACGGCCGTATTGCAGTTCAAATGGCTCAGTACGGCCGTACTGAACCTCTGGGAGGGTGTATTGAGCTCCAATCCTTGCACACCTTTATTTTAAGCTATTCTAAGACTTCTAGACCTACAAAGAATCATCCTAGGGTCTTCCAGGAGTCCTTCCGGCTGACTTTCCTTCGGTCTTTGAGAGTCTTTGAGCTTTATTTTCGACCCGAAGAATTTTAGGGGTCTACAGCTGCCCCCCCTTTACTTAGTCGAACGACTTTTTGGTGTACCGGTTGACAAGTAAAGGAGTTGACCCAATTGTCCGGGGAGTAAGCCACCCTTCCAACTTGTAGTGTCTTCAGGTGGGAAAACTGTCGAGTAGCCTCTCCAGGTTGAGTATTAGTCGTCGCCTCTCCAGGCTCGTGCGTACTTTGGTGTTTCTGACAACCTCGGTAGCGTGAGTTTGCCCTCTCCAGGATCTGCATGCCTCCGTGTTTCTGACGACGTTGGCAGCTGCATACCTCCATGTTTCTGACGACGGGGTAGCTGAGTATTAGTCGTCGCCTCTCCAGGCTCGTTGCATACCTTGGTGTTTCTGACAACCTCGGTAGCTGCATACCTCCGTGTTTCTGACGATGTTGGTAGCTGAGTATTAGTCGTCGCCTCTCCAGGCTCGTTGCATACCTTGGTGTTTCTGACAACCTCGGTAGCTGCATACCTCCGTGTTTCTGACGACGTCGGTAGCTGAGTATTAGTCGTCGCCTCTCCAGGCTCGTTGCATACCTTGGTGTTTCTGACAACCTCGGTAGCTGCATACCTCCGTGTTTCTGACGACGTCTGTAGCTGAGTATTAGTCGTCGCCTCTCCAGGCTCGTTGCATACCTTGGTGTTTCTGACAACCTTGGTAGCTGCATACCTCCGTGTTTCTGACGACGTCGGTAGCTGAGTATTAGTCGTCGCCTCTCCAGGCTCGTTGCATACTTCGGTGTTTCTGACAACCTCAGTAGTGTGAGTTTGCCCTCTCCAGGGTCTGCGGTTTGCCCTCCCCAGGGTTTCATACCTCCGTGCTTCTGGTCACTTTGGTAGCGTGAGTTTGCCCTCTCCAGGGATCTGAGATGATTTTGTCTCCACAGTCCACGATGCTGCTTCGACGGTTGTTTTCGATTTTGGTGCCGCTGAGGGCTGGATAACGCAGGGATCCGTCTAGGGGATGTGCAGTTACTCATAGGTTCTTGTGTCCCAACTTTCCATTGCGTAGTTGGTGCCCACTGGGGAATTTCTGATTCCTTGGAGATGTAGACACAAAGATGCTCTTTCTGATGTGAGCGATGCCTTATGATTGGCTGACGTCCTTTCGACGTTTGTGGAGTATCCCGGTTATCCTTATTCGGGTGGCTCTTTTTTGATTTTCTGGTTTTGTTGCCTCTGCGTAGGCTGTTATCCACTGAGGGATTCTGTCGTATTGATCTTGATTGGCCTCTTCTGTTAGGCGGATTATCTTGACGTTCAAATTCCGCTTGGGGAACGGTTATTGATCTTTTCGGATTTTTCTCTTTTTTGAAGGAATGCGTCTGAGTAGGCGAATGGGGATTGAAGATCTTATGTATCCCAGAGTATTATTCAGAAAGCCTCTGCAGGCTTAGCTTCACTCATTGCTTGAGTTGGAAAGCTATCTTCCACTGAGGAAGTCTGAGCCCTTTGACTCGGATATTTTGCTTGGATGATCATGCTTCCATTGGGGAATCTTGCTGATCTTGCTCTGATAGCTTTCACTGGGAATTCAGCCCAAGAGTGTAAGTGAGATGTCTCTGGGGAGTATTATTTTGGCAAGCCTCTCCAGGCTCAATTATTCTGTACAATTGTTGGATTTTCTGAATTTTTGCCTTTTTGTCGATTTTCGGCTTTTTCTGTACAGAAATTAAAGTGCTAAAGAATTTTGGATTCAAAAGTGGAAAATTTCATTTATTAAATGGAATGAAATTTGTACAATGGTAATGAAAAGAGTGGGGCACAGCCCGATCAATCAAATAAACAAAAAGCAAGAAAAATAGCCGGTCTTCACTCCTCTGCCGGCGGATCCTGTGGAGGGTCTGGGAAGCGACGATGCAGCCAGACTGACAGACTGTCAAAATCCTGTCTGAGGGCGTCGATACTGTGCTGCGCAATGTCGAATCGAGCGTCGATGCTCTGCTGCAACGCGTCGAAACGAGCATCAAAGTAGGCCCTGTCCTGCTGCGAGGTGTCGGCCTCTGGCTGCGGGTCCACATCACCCGGGAGCTCGATGTCCGCAAAGAGCTCGCTAAAGGTGTCGTGGGCGGTCGCTCGTACATATTGCCTCCCTGCCCTGGCAATAATCTTCATGTTGAGCAGGGTGGCCGCATTGATGGGCTTGGGCGCCAACTCCCCTGCATCTATGCCATCAGGGCACCCCCAAGTCTCGGCGAGTCGTGAAAGGAGCGTGGAGACCATGATGTATCCTCGCCGAGCGTCGCTACCCTCTCTTGTCCCCAGATTCTTTAT
This sequence comes from Cajanus cajan, assembly GCF_000230855.2. Lineage (NCBI taxonomy): Eukaryota > Viridiplantae > Streptophyta > Magnoliopsida > Fabales > Fabaceae > Cajanus > Cajanus cajan. The sequence continues at coordinate 13,219,104 of NC_138517.1, read as the reverse complement.
GTGCTCGAGGAAAAAGAATCCGGGGTTGGCCCCTATCCGGTGACCATGCAATAAAGAGCCAGCAGATCCTGTCGCGTCACTGACTCGGGGCTCTTCGGTCTGGCATGGATAGAGCCGGTGATCAGCTTGTGGCAGATCCGTAGCGCCATCGGGAGCCGAGTACCCTTCACTCCGGCGTGGTAGTCCATCTGACCCGTGAGCTCTCTCCACATCTCGTTCGTGGTCAGATTATCGGGGCATTCGCAGATGGCGTCCCGATACTCCAGCTGATCAGCTCGCTGAAAGAAGCCAGCCTGGACGTTGAATTCGTCCAGTGTCAGGGAGCGGTATCCTCCCCTCATCCAAAAATCCACTTGTAGACCCCTAAAATTGTCCGGGTCGGAAATAAAGCTTGAAGACTCTCGAAGACTGAAGGATAATCAGCCAGAAGGACTCCTCGAAGGCCCTAGGAGGGTTCTCTGTAGGTCTAGAGGTCTTAGAATAGCTCAAAATAAGGAAGTGGAGGAAAAAAGCCCAATACGGCCGTACTAAAGTCAATACGACCGTATTGACACTTCAATACGGTCGTACTGAAGTCAATACGACCGTATTGACACTTCAATACAACCGCAGCGAACTCAATACGGGCGTATTGAAATTTCTGAATTTCAATACGACCGTATTGAACTTCAATACGACCGTATTGAAGTTCAAAAATTTCAATACGGCCGTATTGCCCCTGTAGGCCGTATTGCGCCTATTCCCTATAAATATGACGTCAATTGGACGTCAATACACACTTTTTCAGATAGTTTCAACCCTCTCCTTGAGTATTCTGGGGTTTTTGAGCAGTGTTCTGCCCTAGAAATCACTCGGAGAGTTGATCCGACGAAGTTCTTGAGCCCCAAGCCATTTTGCTTGAGGATCGAACCTAGTCGAGGGGAAATCTTTTTGATTCCCTTAGTTAAAATTTTGTTCTAGGAGAGCGAGGAGCGGGCTTGTAGAGCGAGGGAACGCCAAAACGCTTCCCAGTTCTTTGCAATATATAAAAGCACGCTTCAAGAGGTTTCCCTTCAATCCTTCCTTTTACTGCTTTCTGTGTGCATACTTAAACTGTCATCATGTAGATAGTCAATTTATAATTGCTTAGAATAAATAGGGGTAATTTAGTAATTTTATACTGTTCTTTTAAAAAAATAATCTGTCATAGGGAACCCGAAAGGGGCGCCGTGGGGTGCTAACACCTTCCCCACGCGTAACCGACTCCCTTACCCAACTCTGGTTGTAGTGGCCAAAGTTGATTTTTAAATCAATTGCCTTATCCCTTTTTCCAATGTTTTGAGTAAAACATTGGTGGCGACTCCACGAACCCTCCTTTTGCGAAAACCACTAATCCATGGAGGGTCCCGCTTGGGATTAATATGGATTGGTGAGACGTTTTAATAAATAAATTGGATAGGATCGACAAGGTCTCAGTTTGAGAACAAGTCGTTCTAATAATCCAATACATTTTCAAAACCAAAAAAATAAACGAGTCCAACCATCCTTCGCGAATGCCGAAAGCCCGTTTCGGGCCGGTGGCGACAGATGGCGACTCCACTGGGGAAGCCTCGAGAGTCAGTCCCATTTAGTGACAGATGATTTTTAACAAAAAATAGTTAAAATTACTTCATTACCCCTCACTTGTATGATAACATGTTTATCTATTTGGCTTTAAATAACTGTTGTTTGTTTAAATTTCCGCAATTGTTTGAAATAAAAATTGCACACAAACCTTTGCACACAACAGTTCCCTCTATACCCGGGGGCATGAGTGGTAATCCATAGGGAGTGGATGTTAGTACGGCCGGTTGATGGGTTTATAGGAGCCTATGAGACCGTTGTCGGAAAACATCACTCAAGGTGATAACCATGAACTTGAGTCCGACGGTGCGTTGGAGCTTTCCATCGACCTACGACAAGAGGAATTGGGTCCCTATAATGGGGGCACCTTGGGGGCCTTTGACCAAGTGAGAACAGTTAGATCCTCCTTGAATATGCACTTTTCTGCAGGAGACCCCTACCTCGTAATTTGCTCGTGACTGTTCGTGGATGAGTGAATTGTTTGTGCATTGACTATGTGACATTGTATGAGCATACATTTGCATTTGTTAAACAAACAACATTCTTATTCTATTTAAATAAAAAGAATAAATAGAAATAAAGATCTTCTAGTACATGGTGTTAACATCTACCTTCATTTGCATTCATATAGGTAGTTTCCCTTTTCCCCAAAAAATACAAAAATATATAAAATATTCAAAAGAAAAAAAATATATATTTATCCCAAACCAAGCAATATCATGCATCATATTAGGAAAATCCCGAAAACATGATAATGCTTAGTTCAAATAAACACTATGCATGCATATTCATCTTCGTCATCTCATATCATGCATTGTATTGTAGATTATGGAGAGATCTAGGGAGGTGCATGGGCAGTTGAAGAAAGTGGACTTCTTATTGTACCATGCCGAGAGGTTGGATCACCTCTGTACCTTGATGCCACGAGAGGCTCGTTTGGAATTTGAGAAATCCTATGGACGAGTTCTCGACTTGATGAAGATCTGTGTGGATCCAGCCTTTCTGAGAGCCTTGGTCCATTTTTGGAGTCTCGAGCTGCACTGTTTCGAGTTCCCCCAGTTTGACCTAGTTCCTACTCTCGAGGAGTACGAGCTCATGCTACGATGGCCCAAATCAGCTGGGGTCTATATCCTTCATGATAACCATGTGGCCGTGGAGAGAGTTGCCACTCAGGTCAAATTACCATCACGATCAGCTGCCTTAGTGGGGAACGGCAGTATTAAAGGTTGGAAGCTTGCTATGATTGAAGACCACCTTTCTTCCTTGGCTGGTGAGGGAGATTGGTTAGCTTTCAACAAGACTCTAGCGTTAGCTGTATTTGGAATGATCCTTTTCCCCTTTTACGCTAACACAGTGGACCATGCTGCAATGGACGCTTTCTTCGCTTGGGACGTACACATGAAGAGTCCCGTGCCCGCCATTCTTGCCGACACCTTGCTGTCTGTTCATCTATCACAACAGAAGCAAGGAAAAATCATCCGATGTTGCACCTCCTTGCTGTATGTGTGGGGCATTACACACTTCTATGCCTCTAGTCATATGGGGATCTTGCCCGATCCATTGAGGAGTTTCTCCAAGATCCCCGTACGCCGCCGATATGCTTCCGAGTGGAAGGAAGAGATGGAACAGTGGAGCATTAATCACTTCACATGGGTTTGCCCTTGGTTCCATCCGAGCCATGTATTGACGAGATGCGGTAGTTATCCAAGCATACCATTGATGGGCCTCAGAGGTTGTATAGCCTACTCGCCTAAATTGGTTATGAGACAACTAATGAGGACCCAAATTGTTCCTACTAAAGAGGAGCTTGGAGGGTTGTGTTTCTCCTATGATTCCGAGCATCAAAGGGATATGCACTCTGTCATAAGAGCGTGGGAGAGACCAACCTATGAGGGAGATCTCGAGCTTGGAAAGCCTCGGGTATCCGCCTCCACCGACTACGAGAAATGGAGGAACGAGAGGGGGGTGTCTCAGCCATCCACTTCTTGTGCAACTACAGCAGCAAGGAAGGTGTTGCAAGAACAAGTCGACGCCTTGACCAAGAAACTGGAAATCCAAGGAGCTCAAATGAGAGCTCTCGAGGAGAAAAACGAAGCATCCAGTTTCCTCATTGATGGTCTTCAAAGGCAATGCAAGAAGAAAGACCACGAGATAGAGCGGCTCAAGGATGAGTGTGCTAACCTCAACGAGGAGACTACTCGGGCCTCTAAAATACCAAAGGTTGAACCGGGTAGTCAACTCCAAGAAGTCAATGTCAAGATAGCACGCCTTGAAGCCGAGCATGCAAAGCAGGCACAGTTGATCAGGGACATGCAAGAGGACTTGCTATCGACTCGATCCGACGCACAGAAATGGCGGGAAGTCGCTCAACGACAAGCCGCAAACCTTTCCGACTTCCGCAAAAAGGAAAGGGAAGGATTGGCACGAATGGCTAAACTCCAAGAGGAGAAGGATCGAGCCGAAGACGAGCTTAACGAGCTGCAGGCCATGATCAACTATCACATTCAGAAAGCGAAGGAGGCTCAGAAGACTTGTGATGATATGAGCCAAGCCGTCCACTCGCAAGTTGAAGCAATGGCACGCCATGTTGAGGAAGCCGAAGAAGAATGGCAACGACGTATGAACCCGCCTGTGGGTTTCTACCGGCTTTTCTCTTTTTGTAAAAAATTGCTTCAAAGCATTGTATAAAAAGTTGTACACTTTCTTCAATGAATAAAATCGAATTCTTGAGATTTATCGCCTTTGCATCTCATAGTCATTCATTTGCATTCATCTCTCCCGGTAATTTGATAATAAATGTTAATAAAAAGAAAGAAATAATCGATGCGTATGTTCAGAATGGATCGCACGCCATTGGTCATTAAATGCAAACCAACAACTGCGCAAAGCGAACACACGACGACGCCGTTGTTGGTAATCAAAACAGACGAAAGGGAAGGTCCGACGCCGTTAAGGATTGTCGCTCCAAGGCCTTTCCCCTACAAAACAAATAAGGCTGTGCCATGGATATACGACATCCGTTCTTCTGCCGACAGCGATATCTCTAACATCGCTGGACTTGGGGGCATGACTAGGAGTGGCAGGATCTACACTCCCGAAGATCTGCACGGTAAAGCTCCCAAGAATAAAGGAAAAGAAAAGGAGAAAACCGAGGAAGATAGAGAATCCGAGGAGGAGACTGATGAGTTGTTAAAATTCATCAAACAAAGCGAGTACTCCATCGTGGATCAACTTCACAAGACACCAGCAAAGATCACTTTGTTGTCGTTGATCCTAAGCTCCGAACCGCATCGGCAAGCTCTGTTGAAGGTCTTGAACGAGGCATATGTGTCGCATACTATCTCCCAAGACAAGTTTGAGGGAATTGTTAGCCACATCACGGCTAATGATCACCTTACTTTCACCGATGAAGAAATCCCCGCCGAGGGACCTAATCACAACAAGCCCTTGCACATCTCTGTAAAGTGCAAGGAGTACCACATCGCAAAAGTCTTGGTGGATAACGGATCCTCCTTGAATGTGATGCCCAAAAGAACTCTTGATCAAGTGGCAATCAAGGGAGTCCAAATGCGCCCGAGTAACATGATCGTTCGAGCTTTCGACGGTTCTAAAAGAGAGGTAGTGGGAGAAGTCAATCTTCCAATCCAAATTGGACCTACCATCTTCAACGTCGAATTCCAAGTGATGGATATTACTCCTGCATACAGCTGTCTCCTAGGCCGACCTTGGATTCATGATGCGAAAGCTGTACCCTCTACGCTCCACCAAAAAGTCAAATTCATTGTGGGTGACAAACTGGTGACTGTACAAGCTGAAGATGACATACTCATCAGCAAGCCATCCAACATACCTTATGTGGATGCAGCAGAGGAAGCTTTGGAAACCGCCTTCCAAGCATTGGAAATTGCCAATGTTGAAACGTTTCCCCGAGAAATGAAGGAGGTAGCCCATATGCTCACAAAGAACGGATACTTGCCAGGACAAGGATTAGGCAAGTACTCCCAAGGAATCCCGGAGCTACCTATTATCAAGGACAATCCGGGGAAACAAGGGTTAGGATACAACCCTGTTAAAGATCAAAGAACGAAGAGGAATCAAAATCCTTCTCAACGTTCTTTAAGCCAGATCTTTAAGAAGGCTGGTTCACAAACATCAAGGCCAGTTGTCGTCATCAAGTGTCCTTTTCCTTCTAATAGAGATGTGTAAATTCAGTGACTATTAGAGATCACTCCTCGGGGACAGCCCGACCCCCGAGCCTCGATAGGGCACATGTTTCCATCATGATTATAATAAAATCATTCTTCATTAATTTCTTATTGATTCTTTTCTTGCTTACAATAAAGTTCTAGACCACATTATTTAACCCTGTTTGAACGAACATAAGTGAGGTTAAAATCGTCTTAATAATCAATAAACCCGCATCATTTTTATGTGGAAATGTGCATGACAGCTTGGAGCACCTTTTCTTGACATCAATAAATGCCATCATGGATAAAGAAATCCTAAAGATAATAAGCTCGGCAGGAAAACCAAAAGGGGACTGCGCAAAATAAGAGCAAAAGACCCGCTAGGAATCCCACAAAAGGGTGACCTAGGCAAAAATTAGGGTTACAAAATAATGAACAAAAACAAAAGCCCGCTAAGACATCATAATGGGGTGTTTTAGGCAAAAGTTAGGGCCGTCAAAAAAGGGAACAAAATAAATCCGTGATGGTACCATCAATTGAATTCGACAAGGAGCTCAAGAAAAGCTATCCAAGTTGTCAAAGCACAATCATTAATAACGAAGATGTGCTTAACTTCATAAATGTTTAATCGAACAAACCTAAACACAATAAGCCTGCCATTGGCCAGCCATTCTTACAAAATCCATTTTTCGAAAATAAAACAATCCCCTCTAAAACACAAACTTTTGAAAAATATACCTTTTCCTTCTTTTTTCTCTTGTCCCCAACGATTTTTGAATAATCTAGTGGAAACATGGAGATATAGTGGTCAATAGGAGGGTTGACACATCTTCTAAAGGAAAGGAGAATCATTTGGTTGATAACACCAAAAATCAAATACGCATCGTTCCTTGGTTACAGAAATCGGCAAAGCACAGTCTGTCTGGAGGAATGGCAAGATCCAAACAAAGAACGCATCGATTAATTCTTTTGAAAAACTGAATCAAATAGAATTAGGTGCATCTCATTTGCATACATGCATACAGATGATAGGTGTACTAGAAGATCACTTATTCTCTGTTTATTTAAAAAAAAAAAAAAAAAAAAAAAAAAAAAAAAATCATAAATCAGAAAAATCCAATACGCCCGTATTGGTATTAATACGATCGCATTGGAGTTAACGTTAAGGATAACGTTTCAACTCCAATACGGGCGTATTAAAACCCAGTACGCCCGTACTAAACCCCAATACGGTCGTATTGAATCCAATACGATCCGTATTGATTGTAAACTTTGTACATCAACGGAAAGGCCAATACGGCCGTATTGAATCCAATACGGGCCGTATTGGCGAAATTTTGCCTATAAATAAAGACTTCCCCTCCCTCATTTTGCATACCTTTCTTCATTCTCCACATTCCTTGCTTGTGAGTGCATTCCTAGAGAGATTATCGGAAATGGCAGAATCTTCTCGCAAAAGGCAGAGAGCCCCAACCAGACGTGTAATGACAGATCGACACCGGGACCGGCTACAGCTTATAGAGACGTTCACCATCGAGCCGTCAAGAGTGCTCGACTTTGAGCTTCTCCAAGCAGTAGGCTTGGAGAATGACGTCAGGAACTACTTCGACGCCATAGGATGGGGATTTGTCCTTAATCCACCATCCCAGCTATATTTGACGGCCACGAAGGAGTTCTTGGCTACAGTCGGCGTCACGGAGTCGACTAACAGCTATGGGGAGGATGTTTGCGCGGTGGATTTCTGGATGAATGAAGGATACCGCACGCTGACGTTGGACGAGTTCAATGTCCAGGCAGGGTTTTTCAGCCGCACTGATCAGCTGGCCTTCCGAGACGCCATATGCGAGTGGCCTGATCAGTGGACTCCGGTTGAGATGTGGAGTTTGCTCACTGGCCGACGGGATTATCATTCAGGGGTGAAGGGCTCCCGGCTCCCGACTGCTCTTAGGATCTGTCACAAGATCCTCACCAGTACTATTCATGGCAGGTCCAAGAGTCAGGAGTCGATTACACGACCGGATCTGCTGGCCTTATATTGCATGGCCACCGGCCGGAAGGCCAATCCTGGATATTTCTTCCTTGAGCACGTGAAGAAGTTTGGGGTACGAGAGGGAGGAGAGTCCAGACAGGGGTACATCTTGGTTGCCCCACTCCTCTCACAGCTGGCGGAGACATGGGGATGTCCCGATGGTGCAGAGCCAGGGGCGTTGGCGCCAAAGTTGATTGGTGCCTCCACCCTGATTAACATGAAGATCATCGCTAGATCGCCAGGAGGGGGGTTTGTGCGAGTAGATGGCCTCGAGACCTTCGACGACCTCCTCAACAACCTCGACTTTGAGGAAGGCGACACCCCGCAGCCAGAGGCTAGCACGTCACGGTCGGACAGAGGATACTTTGACGCCCGCTTCGACACACTGCAGCAGAGCATTGACACGCGATTCGATGCTTTTCAGCAGAGCATCGACACGCGATTCGATGCTTTTCAGCATAGTGTCGATACATGGCAGCAGAGTACCGATGCTCGACTAGATACCTTGGTGCAGGGGTTCGACAACCTCTCCGTCTGGATGCATCGCCGCTTCCCAGACTCGCCACAGGACCCGCCAGCAGAGGAGTGAAGACTGGCTTCTGTTTTATTGCTTTTTCATGTACTAGTTTGGTTGGGCTTAGCCCCATTTCTCAAATTTTTCTTGTACAAATTCATTTTTAATGAAATTTGCCACTTTTGAATTCAAAAATTCTCTAGCAATTTAAATTCTGTACAGCAAAAGCCAAAAAACATAAAAAAGGGCAAAATACAGAAAAAGCCGAAAAATAAAAAAGGCAAAGATTCAGAAAATCAACAGCATCTCAGAATAATTGAGCCTGGAGAGGCTTGCCGAAAGAATACTCTCAGAATAATTGAGCCTGGAGAGGCTTGTCGAAATAATACTCCTTCAGAATAACTGAGCCTGGAGAGGCTTGCCGAAACAATACTCATCAGTTTGAACAGAATAACTGAGCCTGGAGAGGCTTGCCGAAACAATACTCCTCATCCCCCACATCAAAGAATAATTGAGCCTGGAGAGGCTCGCAGAAATAATACTCCCCAGAGAAACCTCAACTCACGCTCACGGACTCAAAATCCCCAGCAAGAGCTATCAAAGCAAGATCGACGACATTCCCAATGGAAGTACGATCACCCAAGCAGAATATCCAAGTCAAAGGACTTAAACTTCCTCAGTGAAGATAGCTCTCCAACTCAAGTGTCGAGTGAGGCTAAGCCTGTAGAGGCTTCCTAAATAATACTCTGGGATACATAAGATCCCCAAATCCCCAGTCGCCTACTCAAGAGGCATCCCTGCAGAAGGAGGAAAAAATCAATAATCATTCCCCAAGTGGAATCTGGCTCTCAGCCAATCATTGAACGTCAAGCTGATACGCCTAACAGAAGAGGCCAATCAAAATCAACGACAAAATCCCCCAGTGGATAACAGCCTACACAGAGGCAGCAAAATCAGAAAACCAAAAGAGACACCCGAACAAGGATAACCGGGATACTCCACCAACGTCGAAAGGACGTCAGCCAATCATAAGGCACCGCTCACATCAGAAAGAGCATCTTTGTGTCTGCACCCAAAGGAATCAGAAATTCCCCAGTGGGAACCAACTACGCAATGGAAAGTTGGGACACAAGAACCTATGAGTAACTGCACATCCCCTAGACGGATCCCTGCGTCATCCAGCCTTTAGTGGCACAAAATCAAAAAACAACCGTCGAAGCAGCATCGTGGACTGTGGAGACAAAATCATCACGAATCCCTGGAAAGGAGATATTCACGCTACCCCGTCGTCACAAACACGGAGGCATGCAGCTTCCGGCTCGGGCAATGAGCGAAGCTATCTCTGGAAAAGGGGTACTCACCGCTTACCGTTGTCACAAAAGGTACTTAGCTTCCGGCTCAAACAAAGAGTGAAGCTAAGCCTGGAGAGACGGTACTTACAGCTTCCAGCTTGGGCAACAAGCAAAGCAAGGCCTGGAGAGGCAAAACTCACACTGCTCACCGTCATCACAAAGGTGCTTGGTTTCCGACTCGAACAAAGAGCGAGACTAGGCCTGGAGAGGCGAAACTCACACTGCTACCGTCGTCAGAAGGATACTTAGCTTCCGGCTCGAACAAAGAGTGAAGCTAAGCCTGGAGAGGCGGTACTCAACCATCAGCGTCATCAGAGGCGCGTTGATGTCCAACTTCCGGCTCGGGCGTCGAGTGAAGTTGACCTTGGAGAAGGTAAACTCAGCTACCGAGGATGTCAGAAGCGCCGAGGTATGCACCCACCTGGAGAGGCTACTCAACATTTTTCCACCGGAAGACGCTACAAGTCAGAAGGTCGGCACAATACCCGGACAATTGGGTCAACTCCTTTACTTGTCAGCCGATACACCAAAAGGCCGTCCGACTAAGTAAAGGGGGGGCAGCTGTAGACCCCTAAAATTGTCCGGGTCGGAAATAAAGCTTGAAGACTCTCGAAGACTGAAGGATAATCAGCCAGAAGGACTCCTCGAAGACCCTAGGAGGGTTCTCTGTAGGTCTAGAGGTCTTAGAATAGCTCAAAATAAGGAAGTGGAGGAAAAAAGCCCAATACGGCCGTACTAAAGTCAATACGACCGTATTGACACTTCAATACGGTCGTACTGAAGTCAATACGACCGTATTGACACTTCAATACAACCGCAGCGAACTCAATACGGGCGTATTGAAATTTCTGAATTTCAATACGACCGTATTGAACTTCAATACGACCGTATTGAAGTTCAAAAATTTCAATACGGCCGTATTGCCCCTGTAGGCCGTATTGCGCCTATTCCCTATAAATATGACGTCAATTGGACGTCAATACACACTTTTTCAGATAGTTTCAACCCTCTCCTTGAGTATTCTGGGGTTTTTGAGCAGTGTTCTGCCCTAGAAATCACTCGGAGAGTTGATCCGACGAAGTTCTTGAGCCCCAAGCCATTTTGCTTGAGGATCGAACCTAGTCGAGGGGAAATCTTTTTGATTCCCTTAGTTAAAATTTTGTTCTAGGAGAGCGAGGAGCGGGCTTGTAGAGCGAGGGAACGCCAAAACGCTTCCCAGTTCTTTGCAATATATAAAAGCACGCTTCAAGAGGTTTCCCTTCAATCCTTCCTTTTACTGCTTTCTGTGTGCATACTTAAACTGTCATCATGTAGATAGTCAATTTATAATTGCTTAGAATAAATAGGGGTAATTTAGTAATTTTATACTGTTCTTTTAAAAAAATAATCTGTCATAGGGAACCCGAAAGGGGCGCCGTGGGGTGCTAACACCTTCCCCACGCGTAACCGACTCCCTTACCCAACTCTGGTTGTAGTGGCCAAAGTTGATTTTTAAATCAATTGCCTTATCCCTTTTTCCAATGTTTTGAGTAAAACATTGGTGGCGACTCCACGAACCCTCCTTTTGCGAAAACCACTAATCCATGGAGGGTCCCGCTTGGGATTAATATGGATTGGTGAGACGTTTTAATAAATAAATTGGATAGGATCGACAAGGTCTCAGTTTGAGAACAAGTCGTTCTAATAATCCAATACATTTTCAAAACCAAAAAAATAAACGAGTCCAACCATCCTTCGCGAATGCCGAAAGCCCGTTTCAGGCCGGTGGCGACACCACTGAGTAGACTGTTGCGCCAAAGCTGTTCGTCGACTCAGTGACGCCGACGGTAGCCAGAAACTCCTTCGTCGCAGTCGGGAAGATCTGAGGGTGGGGATCAAAGAGGAATCCCCATCCTATGGCGTTGATGTAGCCTCGGACCTCATCCTCCCATTCCATCGCCCGGAGAATGGTGAAGTCGAGCACCCTTGACGGCTGGAATATGAATGACTCAAGGAGCTCCAGCCTCTCTTGATGCCGCGCAGTCATTTCGAGTTGCGCGGGGACCCTGTGCCTCTTTCTTGATGACTCGGCCATTTCTCGGAATTAGGGGGATCTCAGACTCACTCACAGACAAGGTATGCAGAGGGATGAGAATGCTGTGCAGAATGAGAGGGGGAAGGGGCGCTCTTATAGAAAAAAGTAGGTCAGTACGGCCCGTATTGAATTCAGTACGGCCGTACTGACCTTACCGTTATTGTACAAAATGGGGGGCCAATACGGGCCGTATTGGATTCAATACGCCCGTATTGGTGTGACCGTTACAGCCAATACGGGCGTATTCAATTCAATACGCCCGTATTGAACTGAAGAGTTGCCCATAACCCTAGTTTCAATACGGGCGTATTGAACCTGGTACGGGCGTATTTTTTTTTTTTTTTTTTTGGGATAAACAGAGAATAAGTGATCTTCCATTACACCTATCATCTGTATGCATGTATGCGGTATGATGCACCTAATTCTATTTGATTTATTTTTCAAAAGAATTAATCGATGCGTTTCTCTGTTTGGATTTTTGCCATTCCTCTAGACGGGCTGTGCGCTGCCGATTTCTGTAACCGAGGAATGATGTGTGTTATATTGAGATTGGTGTCATTAACCTAGTGATCCTTCCCTTCCTTTAGAAGATGTATCAACCCTCCTATTGACCACTATATCTCCATGTTTCCGCTAGATTACTCTAAAATCGTTTGGGACAAGAGAAAAGAAAGGAAAGATATTTTTTGTTCGGAAGTTTGTGTTTTAGAGGGGATTATTTTTTCGAAAATGGTTTTTGTAAGAATGGCTGGCCAAGGTAGGCTTATGTGTTTAGGCTTGTTTGATTAAACGCTTATGAAGTTAAGGAAGTCTTGTTATTGACGTTGTGATTTGACAACTTAGATAGTTTCCTTGAACCTTTCTTTTTGAATTCAGCTCATGGTACCATCATGGATTTATTTTCGCTTTTTGATTGTCCTTATTTTTGCCTAAAACACCCTTTTGTGGTGTCTTAGCGGACCTTTGTTTTTGTTTATTTTTGTAACCCTAACTTTTGCCTAGGTCACCCTTTTGTGGGATTCCTAGCGGGTCTTTTGCTCTTATTTTTGCGCAGCCCCCTTTTTGGGTTTCCTGCCGAGCTTTTTTTTGTTTTTATGATTTTTGTTCTTTAAAGGATTCCTTTTTTATCCATGATGGCACTTGTCGAGGCCAAGGAATGGTGCTCCAAGTTATCACACACACTTTCGCATTAAAATGATGCGAGTTTATTGTTATTAAGACAATTTCAACTTCATTCATGCTTATTCAAACAGGGTTAAGAATAATGTGGTCTAGAAATTTATTGTAAGCAAGAAAAGAAGCAATAAGAAAGAATAGAGAACGATTTTATTATAATTATAGTGGAAACATGTGCCCTATCGAGGCTCGGGGGTCGGGCTGTCCCCGAGGAGTGATCTCTAACAGTCATCAGGTCTATACATCCCTATCGGAAGAAGAAGAACACTTGATGACGACGACCGGCCTTGACGCTTGTGAACCGACCTTCCTAAAGATCTGGCTTAAAGAACGTCGAGAAGGATCTTGGTTCCTCTTCGTCCTTTGATCTTTATTAGGGTTGTATCCTAACCCTTGTTTCCCCGGATTATCCTTAATAATGGGTAGCTCGGGAATTCCTTGGGAATCCTTGCCAAGTCCTTGTCCAGGCAAGTATCCGTTCTTGGTGAGCATGTAGGCTACCTTCTTCATTTCTCGGGGAAATGGTTTGACATTGGCAATCTCCAATGCTTGGAAGGCGGTCTCTAGAGCTTCCTCTGCTGCGTCCACGTAAGGTATGGCAGACGGCTTGCTGATGAGTATGTCATCTTCGGCTTGTACAGTCACCAGCTTGTCACCCACTATGAATTTGACTTTCTGGTGGAGCGTAGAGGGAACAGCTTTCGCATCATGAATCCAAGGTCGGCCGAGGAGACAGCTGTATGCGGGATTAATGTCCATCACTTGAAATTCGACATTGAAGATGGTGGGTCCAATTTGGATTGGAAGATTGACTTCTCCCACCACTTCTCTCTTGGAACCGTCGAAAGCTCGGACGATCATGTTGCTCGGGCGCATTTGGATTCCCTTGATTGCCACTTGATCGAGCGTTCTTTTTGGCATCACGTTCAAGGAAGATCCATTATCCACCAAGACTTTAGCGATGTGATATTCCTTGCACTTTACAGAGATGTGCAAGGGCTTGTTGTGATTCGGTCCCCCAGCGGGGATCTCTTCATCGGTGAAAGTGAGGTGATCATTAGCCGTGATGTGACTAACAATCCCCTCAAATTTGTCTTGGGAGATAGTGTGCGACACGTATGCTTCGTTCAAGACTTTCAACAGAGCTTGCCGATGCGGTTCGGAGCTTAGGATCAACGACAACAGAGTAATTTTTGCTGGCGTCCTATGAAGTTGATCCACGATGGAGTACTCGCTCTGTCGGATATATTTTAATAGCTCATCAGTCTCCTCCTCGGATTCTTTATTTTCCTCGGTTTTCTCTTCTTTTTCTTTCCCTTTATTCTTGGGAGCTTTGTCATGAAGATCTTCGGGAGTGTAGATCCTGCCACTCCTAGTCATGTCCCCAAGTCTAGCGATGTTAGAGATATCGCTGTCGGCAGAAGAATGGATGTCGTATATCCATGGCACAGCCTTATTCGATTTGTAGGGAAAAGGTCTTGGAGCAGTGATCTTCAATGGTATCGGACCTTCCCCTTTATTTGTCTTGATTACCAGCAACGGAGTTGATGTGCGTTCGCTTGGCGCGGTTGTTGGCTTACATTTGATAACGAACGGCGTGCGATCCATTCTGAACATACGCATCGATTAATCCTTTCTTTTTATTAATGCTATTAATGAATTACTAGGAGAGATGTATGCAGTGCACTCCCCTAGATCCCTCCACCCTAGATCCCTCCATGATCTTTGATAAGAATGCATGATATGAGATGATGGCGTTGAATATGCATGCATTGTGTTTATTCAACTAAGCATTATCATGTTTTCAGGATGTTCCTAAGATGATGCATGATATTGCTTGGTTTGGATAAATAACCCTTTTTCTTTTTTTGGGTATTTTGTTTTTTGTATTTTTTTGGGTGAAAAGGGAAACTACCTATATGAATGTGATGAAGGTAGATGTTAACACCATGTAATGGAAGATTCTTATTCCTATTTATTCTTATTTTAAAAGGGAATGTTGTATGTTTAAAGAATGCAATGTATGCTCAAACAATGTCACATAAACAATGCACAAACAATTCACTCATCCACGAACAGTCACGAGCGAATCACGAGGTAGGGGTATCCTGCAGAAAAGTGCATATTCAAGGAGGTTCTAACTGTTCTCACCGGTCCAAGGCCCCCAAGGTGCCCCCATTATAGGGACCCAATTCCTCTCGTCGTAAGTCGATGGAAAGCTCCAACGCACTGTCGGACTCGAGTTCATGGTTTTAACCTTGAGTGATGTTTTCCGACAACGGTCTACGGGCACCTATAGACCCATTCGACAACCGGCCGTACTAACATCCACTCCCTATGGCTTTCCACTCATGCCCCCGATTATAGAGGGAACTGTTGTGTGCAAAGGTTCGTGTGCAGTTTATATTTCAAACGATTGCGGAAATTTAAACATCCAACAGTTATTAAAGCCAACTAGGTAAAACATGTTATCATACAAGCGAGGGGTAACGAAGTAATTTTAAACTATTATTTTAGAAATAATCCATCACTAAATGGGACTGACTCTCGAGGCTTCCCCAGCAGAGTCGCCATCTGTCGCCACCCGCCGAAACGGACCTTGGCATTCGCGACGATGGTAGGACCTTTTTTTAAGGTTTTGGAAAATGTTGGATTGTTAGGGCGACTTATTCTCAAACTGAGACCTCATCGGACTAACAATACTTATTAAATGATTCTCACCAATCTATGTTAATCCCAAACGGAACCCTCCATGGATTAGCGGTTTTCGTAAAAAGAAGGGTTCTTGGAGTCGCCACCAATATTTTACTCAAAACATTGGAAAAAGATATAAGGCAATTGATTTTCGTAAATCAACTTTGGCCATTACAACCAGAGTCGGGTAAGGGAGTCGGTTACGTGCGAGGAAGGTGTTAGCACCCCACAACGCCCCTTTTGGGTTCCCTATGACGAATTATTTCATAAATAATAGTAGAAAGTTACTAAATTACCCCTTTTTATTAGAAACGATTATAGATAAAATATTTACATGATGAAAGCTCTAAACATGTAATGCAACAATCAAAAATCAATAAAAGCAGTAAAAGAAAGGATTTAGAAAGAAACCTCCGAAGCGGGCTTTTATATATATATGAACAACGTTAGGAGGCTTTTTGGCGCTCCTTCCCACTACACGTCCGCTCGCTCCTTTCCCCTAAAGACAGAATTTTTACTATGGAAATCAAAGAGATTTCCCTTCGACTTGTTCGAATCTCAAGCTAATGGCTCGTGACTCAAGAACTTCGTCGGATCGACATCCGGAGAGATATCTAGGGCAGAGAAGAGCTCAAAAACCCGAGAATACTCAGCAGGAGGGTTGAGGAATCAGTCAAAAGTGTGGAAGGACGTGCCAATGACGTCCTATTTATAGGATTGAGGCGCAATACGGCCTGGGGGGTCAATACGGCCCGTACTGGGTTTTTGAACTACAGTACGGCCGTATTGAATTTGGTACGGCCGTACTGAAGTTCAAAATCTTCAGTACGGCCGTATTGAGTTCAGTACGGCCGTATTGCAGTTCAAATGGCTCAGTACGGCCATACTGAACCTCTGGGAGGGTGTATTGAGCTCCAATCCTTGCACACCCTTATTTTAAGCTATTCTAAGACTTCTAGACCTACAAAGAATCATCATAGGGTCTTCCAGGAGTCCTTCCGGCTGACTTTCCTTCGGTCTTTGAGAGTCTTTGAGCTTTATTTCCGACCCGGACAATTTTAGGGGTCTACACTTAGTTCACTACTTTTAGTGCGATTCCACTAAGTGTAGGGACCACGGCGGGTCGTTACAATTTCAACTAGCTTCAACAATATCATAGATCAACACAACTTTACAATCTAGCTTCCCTTACCTGAAGGTGCCCTATGCTTTACAATCTAACTGTTCTCACTTGGTCAAAGGCCCCCAAGGTGCCCCCATTATAGGGACCCAATTCCTCTCGTCGTAAGTCGATGGAAAGTTCCAACGCACTGTCGGACTCGAGTTCATGGTTATCACCTTGAGTGATGTTTTTCCGACAACGGTCTCGTAGGCTCCTATGGACCCATTCAACCGGCCGTACTAACATCCACTCCCTATGGATTACCACTCATGCCCCCGGGTATAGAGGGAACTGTTGTGTGCAAAGGTTTGTGTGCAATTTATATTTCAAACAATTGCGGAATTTTAAACAAACAACAGTTATTTAAAGCCAAATATATAAAGCATGTTATCATACAAGCAAAGGGGTAATAAAGTAATTTTAACTATCATTTGTTAAAAATAATCTGTCACTAAATGGGACTGACTCTCGAAGCTTCCCTAGCAGAGTCGCCATCTGTCGCCACCGGCCCGAACGGGCCTCGGCGGTCGCGAAGACGGTCGAGCTCGCTTATTATTTTAGTTTTGAAAATGTATTGGATTATTAGAACGACTTGTTCTCAAACTGAGACCTTGTCGATCTTATCCAATTTATTTATTAAAAGTCTCACTAATCCATATTAATCCCAAGCGGGACCCTCCATGGATTAGTGGTTTTCGCAAAAGGAGGGTTCGTGGAGTCGCCACCAATGTTTTACTCAAAACATTGGAAAAAGGGATAAGGCAATTGATTTTTATAAATCAACTTTGGCCATTACAACCAGAGTCGGGTAAGGGAGTCGGTTACGCGTGGGGAAGGTGTTAGCACCCCACAGCGCCCCTTTCGGGTTCCCTATGACAGATTATTTTCTAAAATAACAGTGTAAAATTACTAAATTACCCCTATTTATTATAAGCGATTATAAATTAACTATCTACATGATGACAGTTTAAATATGCACACAGAAAGCAGTAAAAGGATGGATTTAAGAAGAAACCTCTTGAAGCGTGCTTTTATATATTGAGTAAAACTGGGAAGCTTTTTGGCGTTCCCTCGCTCTACAAGCTCGCTCGCTCCTTCCTAAAAAACTTTTAACTATGGAAATCCGGAGGATTTCCCTTCGACTAGGTTCGATCCTCAAGCAAAATGGCTCGGGGCTCAAAAACTTTGTCGGATCAACTCTCCGAGTGATTTCTAGGGCAGAACACTGCTCAAAAACCCCAGAATACTCAAGGAGAGGGTTAAAACTATGTGAAAAAGTGTGGAATGACGTCCAATTGACGTCATATTTATAGGGAATAGGCGCAATACGGCCTATAGAAGCAATACGGCCGTATTGAAATTTTTGAACTTCAATACGGCCGTATTGAGTTCAATACGGCTGTATTGAAGCTTCAATACGGCCGTATTGATTTCAGTACGGCCGTATTGAAGTTTCAGAAACTTCAATACGCCGTATTGAGTTCACTGCGGCCGTATTGAAGCTTCAATACGGCCGTATTAAGTTCAGTACGGCCGTATTGGGCTTCATTCCCTCCACTTCCTTATTTTGAGCTATTCTAAGACCTCTAGACCTACAGAGAACCCTCCTAGGGCCTTCCAGGAGTCCTTCTGGCTGATCTTCCTTCAGTCTTCGAGAGTCTTCAAGCTTTATTTCCGACCCGGACAATTTTAGGGGTCTACAGCTGCCCCCCCTTTACTTAGTCAAACGGTCTTTTTGGTGTATCGATTGACAAGTAAAGGAGTTGACCCAATGGTCCGGGTAATACGCCAACCTTCTGACTTGTAGTGTCTTCCGGTGGAAAATTGTTGAGTAGCCTCTCCAGGTGGGTGCATACCTCGGCGCTTCTGACATCCTCGGTAGCTGAGTTTACCCTCTCCAGGGTCAACTTCACTCGACGCCCGAGCCGGAAGTTGAACACCGACGTGCCTCTGGCGACGTTGGTGATTGAGTACCGTCTCTCCAGACCTAGCCTCACTCGACGCCCGAGCCGGAAGCTAGACACCAATGTGTTAACATCACACTGATGATTAAGTATTGCCTCTCCAGGCCCAACCTCACTCGCCGCCCGAGCCGGAAGTTGGACACCAACGCACCTCTGATGACGCTGATGGTTGAGTACCGTCTCTCCAGACCTAGCCTCACTCAACGCCCGAGCCGGAAGCTAGACACCAATGTGTTAACATCACACTAATGATTAAGTATTGCCTCTCCAGGCCCAACCTCACTCGCCGCCCGAGCCGGAAGTTGGACACCAACGCACCTCTGATGACGCTGATGGTTGAGTACCGTCTCTCCAGACCTAGCCTCACTCGACGCCCGAGCCGGAAGCTAGACACCAGTGTTTTAACATCACTGATGATTGAGTATTGCCTCTCCAGGCCCAACCTCACTCGCCGCCCGAGCCGGAAGTTGGACACCAACGCACCTCTGATGACGCTGATGGTTGAGTACCGTCTCTCCAGACCTAGCCTCACTCGACGCCCGAGCCGGAAGCTAGACACCAGTGTGTTAACATCACCCTGATGATTGAGTACCGCCTCTCCAGGCTCTGCCGCTTAACATTTGGCAGTTGAGTTTGCCCTCTCCAGGGTTTGCGTCTTAACATCGGCAGGTGAGTTTACCCTCTCCAGGGACTGCGTCTTAACATCGGCAGCTGAGTTTGCCCTCTCCAGGGACTGCGTCCGTGTCTTCTGATCACTTCGGCAATGCGAGTTTAACCTCTCCAGGGATTTGAGATGATATTTGTCTCCACAGTCCACTATGCTGCTTCGACAGTTTTTTCTGATTTTGTGCCGCTGAGGGCTGGATAACGCAGGGATCCGTCTAGGGGATGTGCAGTCATTCATAGGTTCCTGTGCCCCAACTTGCATTGCATTGTTGGTACCCATGGGGAATTTCTGAATCCTTGGGGTGTGGACACAGATGCTCTCTCTTTGAGTTGAGCGATGCCTTATGTTTGGCTGACGTCCTTTGACGTTGGTGGAGTATCCCGGTTGTCCTTATTCGGGTGACTCTTTTCAATTTTCTGATTTTGTAGCCTCTGTGTAGGCTATTATCCACTAGGGATTCTGGATGTTGATTTTGTCTCCACAGTCCACGATGCTGCTTCGACGATTGTTTTTGATTTTTGTGCCACTAAGGGCTGGATAACGCAGGGATCCGTCTAGGGGATGTGCAGTTACTCATAGGTTCTTGTGTCCCAACTTTCCATTGAGTAGTTGGCGCCCATTGAGGAATTTCTGTTTCCTTGGGGTGTAGACACGAAGATGCTCTTTCTGAGATGAGCAGTGCCTTATGATTGGCTGACGTCCTTTGGACGTTGGTGGAGTATCCCGGTTATCCTTATTCGGGTAACTCTTTTTAATTTTTGGATTTTGTTGCCTCTGTGTAGGCTGTTATCCGCCAGGGGATTTTGTCATTGGTTGTGATTGGCCTCTTCTGTTAGGCAGATCATCTTGATGTTCAATGATAGGCTGAGAGCCGGATCCCGCTTGGGGAATGATTATTGATCTTTTCGATTTTTTTCTCTTTTTTGAAAGAGTGCCTCTGAATAGGCGAATTATCTTGATGTTTGATGATTGGCTGAATGCCGAATTCCTCTTGGGGAATGGTTATTGATCTTTTTGATTTTTTCTCTTTTTGAAGGGGTGCCTCTTGAGTAGGCGACTGGGGATTTGAAGTTCAGTGTTCGGCTGAGTGCCAAATTCCGCTTGGGGAATGGTTATTGATGTTTTTTTGATTTTTCTCCTTTTGCAGGGATGCCTCTGAGTAGGCGACTGGGGAATGTGGGATCTTATGTATCCCAGAGTATTATTTAGGAAGCCTCTGCAGGCTTAGCCTTACTCAGCGCTTGAGTCAGAGAGCTATCTTCCACTGAGGAAGTTTTAAGTCCTTTGACTAGATATACTGCTTGGGTGATCGTGCTTCCATTGGGAATGTCGTCGATCTTGCTTTGATAGCTCTCGCTGGGGATTCGTTCTGTGAGCTTGAGTTGAGGTTTCTCTGGGGAGTATTATTTCTGTGAGCCTCTCCAGGCTCAATTATTCTTTGATGTGGAGTATTATTTTGGTGAGCCTCTCCAGGCTCAATTATTCTGAATGAGTATTGTTTCGGCAAGCCTCTCCAGGCTCAGTTATTTCTGAGAGAGTATTATTTCAGTAAGCCTCTCCAGGCTCAGTTATTCTGTACAGTTGGGGGAGTATTATTTCTGCAAGCCTCTCCAGGCTTTAGTTATTCTGAGGAAGTATTATTTCTGCAAGCCTCTCCAGGCTCAATTATTCTGAAAGAGTATTATTTCAGCAAGCCTCTCCAGGCTCAATTATTCTGAGAGTATTATTTCGGCGAGCCTCTCCAGGCTCAGTTATTCTGAAAGATGTGAAATCTTTGTCTTTTTTGTCGACTTTTGACTTTTTCTGTATGTTTGCCTTTTTTGTCATTTTTTGGCTTTTTCTGTATTTTTGCCTTTTTTGTCATTTTTTGGCTTTTTCTGTATTTTTGCCTTTTCTGTTGTTTTTCGGCTTTTTCTGTACAGAAATGTCTCAGTTATTCTGAGAGAGTATTATTTCGGCGAGCCTCTCCAGGCTCAGTTATTTTGAGAGTATTATTTCGGCGAGCCTCTCCAGGCTCAGTTATTCTGAGAGTATTCTTTCGGCAAGCCTCTCCAGGCTCAGTTATTTTGAGAGAGTATTATTTCGACAAGCCTCTCCAGGCTCAGTTATTCTGTGGGAGTATTGTTTCGGCAAGCCTCTCCAGGCTCAGTTATTCTGAGAGTATTCTTTCGGCAAGCCTCTCCAGGCTCAGTTATTCTGAGAGTATTCTTTCGGCAAGCCTCTCCAGGCTCAGTTATTCTGTATGACGCTGTTGATTTTCTGAATCTTTGCATTTTGTTTGCTGCTGTCATACACAAGCAATTTTTCTATTTTTTCTAATTTATGTAGTTGCCTCATGACGAGGTCTTTGAAAATTTCTTTATGGCCAATACGGCCGCATCCATTTCAGTACGCCCGTATTGAGTTGAAATTTTGTTCATAACCCTGATTTTAATACGGGTGTACTGAACATGGTACAGGCGCATTGTTTTTTCTGAAATTTATATTATTTATTTTTTTTGTTTTTTCAATAAACAGAGAATAAGTGATCTTCCAGTACACCTATCATCTGTATGCATGTATGCAGTATGATGCACCTAATTCTATTTGATTCTTTTTTCAAAAGAATTAACCGATGCGTTTTTGTGTTTGGATTTTGCCATTCCTCCAGACGGACTGTGCGCTGCCGACTTCTGTAACCGAGGAATGATGCGTATTATATTTGAGATTTGGTGTCATCAACCAAATGATCCTTCCCTTTCTTTAGAAGATGTGTCAACCCTCCTATTGACCACTATATCTCCATGTTTCCACTAGTTTATTCAAAAATCGTTGGGACAAGAGAGAAAAGAAGGAAAGGATATATTTTCAAAAGTTTGTGTTTTAGAGGGGATTATTTTATTTTTGAAAAATTGTTTTTGTAAGCATGGATGGCCAAGGTAGGCTTATTGTGTTTAGGTTTGTTTGTTTAAACACTTATGAGGTTAAGCACATCTTTGTTATTAATGATTGTGCTTTGACAACTTGGATAGCTTTTCTTGAGCCCCTTTGTTGAATTCAATTGATGGTACCATCATGGATTTATTCTGTTTTTTTCTTTTTTGATGGCTCTTACTTTTGCCTAAAACACCCATTTGTGGTGTCTTAGCGGGCTTTTGTTTTTATTCATTATTTTGTAACCCTAATTTTTGCCTAGGTCACCCTTTTGTGGGATTCCTAGCGGGTCTTTTGGTCTTATTTTGTAACCCTAACTTTTGCCTAGGTCACCCTTTTGTGGGATTCCTAGCGGGTCTTTTGGTCTTATTTTGTAACCCTAACTTTTGCCTAGGTCACCCTTTTGTGGGATTCCTAGCGGGTCTTTTGCTCTTTAGGATTTCTTTATCCATGATGGCACTTATTGAGGCCAAGAAAAGGTGCTCCAAGTTGACACACACACTTCCACATAAAAATGATGTGGGTTTATTATTATTAAGATGATTTTAACCTCATTCATGTTTATTCAAACAGGGTTAAAATAATGTGGTCTAGAATTTTATTGCAAGCGAGAAAAGAAGCAATAAAGAATTAATGAAGAATGATTTTATTATAATCATAATGGAAACATGTGCCCTATCGAGGCTCGGGGGTCGGGCTGTCCCCGAGGAGTGATCTCTAATAGTCACTGAGTCTATACATCCTTATCGGAAGGAGAAGGACACTTGATGACAACAGCTGGCCTTGACGTTTGTGAACCAGCCTTCCTAAAGATCTGGCTTAAAGAACGTCGAGAAGGATCTTGGTTCCTCTTCGTCCTTTGATCTTTGTTAGGGTTGTATCTTAACCCTTGTTTCCCCGGATTGTCTTTGATAATGGGTAGCTCCGGGATTCCTTGGGAGTCCTTGCCTAATTCTTGTCTTGGCAAGTATCCGTTCTTTGTGAGCGTATGAGCTACCTTCTTCATTTCTCGGGGAAACGTTTCAACATTGGCGATTTCCAATGCTTGGAAGGCGGTTTCTAAAGCTTCCTCTGCTGCATCCACATAAAGTATGTTGGATGGCTTGCTGATGAGTATGTCATCTTTAGCTTGTTCGGTCACCAGTTTGTCACCCACTATGAACTTGACTTTCTGGTGGAGCGTAGAAGGAATAGCTTTCGCATCATGAATCCAAGGTCGGCCGAGGAGACAGCTGTATGCGGGAGTGATATCCATCACTTGAAATTCGACGTTGAAGATAGTGGGTCCAATTTGGATTGGAAGATTGATTTCTCCCACTACTTCTCTTTTAGAACCGTCGAAAGCTCGAACGATCATGTTGCTCGGGCGCGTTTGGACTCCCTTGATTGCCAATTGCTTGAGCGTTCTTTTTGGCATCACTTTCAAGGAAGATCCATTATCTACCAAGACTTTAACGATGTGATACTCCTTGCACTTTATAGAGATGTGCAAGGGCTTGTTGTGGTTTGATCCCTCGGCGGGGATTTCTTCATCGATGAAGGTGAGGTGATCATTAGCCGTGATGTGACTAACAATCCCCTCAAACTTGTCTTGGGAGATAGTGTGCGACACGTATGCCTCGTTCAAGACTTTCAACAGAGCTTGCCGATGCGGTTCGGAGCATAGGATCAACGACAACAGAGTAATCTTTGCTGGCGTCTTATGAAGTTGATCCATGATGGAGTACTCGCTCTGTCGGATATATTTTAACAGTTTGTCTGTCTCCTCCTCGGATTCCTTATTTTCCTCGGTTTTTTCTTCTTTTTCTTTCCCTTTATTCTTGGGAGCTTTGTCATGAAGATCTTCGGGAGTGTAGATCCTGCCACTCCTAGTCATGCCCCCAAGTCCAGCGATGTTGGAGATATCGCTGTCGGTAGAAGAGTGGATGTCGTATATCCACGGCACAGCCTTATTTGATTTGTAAGGGAAAGGCCTTGGGACTGTGATCCTTAATGGTGTCGGACCTTCCCCTTTATTCGTCTTGATTACCAACAACGGAGTTGATGTGCGCTCGATTGGCACGGTTGTTGGCTTACACTTGATAACGAACGGCGTGCGATCCATTCTTTGAACATACGCATCGACTAATCCTTTCTTTTTATTAATGTTTATTAATGGATTACTAGGAGAGATGTATGAATGACTCCTAGATCCCTCCATGACCTATATGCATGATATGAGATGATGGTGGTGAATATGCATGCATAGTGTTTATTCAACTAAGCATTATCATGTTTTTAGGATATTCCTAAGATGATGCATGATATTGCTTGGTTTGGATAAATAACCCTTTTTTCTTTTTTCTTTGGGTATTTTTCTTTTATATTTTTTTGGGTGAAAAGGAAAACTACCTACATGAATGTGATGAAGGTAGATGTTAACACCATGTACTAGAAGATCTTTATTTCTATTTATTCTTTTTATTTTAAAAAGAATGTTGTATGTTTAAAAGGTGCAATGTATGCTCATACAATGTCACATAAAAATGCACACACAATTCACTCATCCACGAACAGTCACGAGCGAATCACGAGGTAGGGGTCTCCTGCAGAAAAGTGCATATTCAAGGAGGATCTAACTGTTCTCACTTGGTCAAAGGCCCCCAAGGTGCCCCCATTATAGGGACCCAATTCCTCTCGTCGTAAGTCGATGGAAAGTTCCAACGCACTGTCGGACTCGAGTTCATGGTTATCACCTTGAGTGATGTTTTTCCGACAACGGTCTCGTAGGCTCCTATGGACCCATTCAACCGGCCGTACTAACATCCACTCCCTATGGATTACCACTCATGCCCCCGGGTATAGAGGGAACTGTTGTGTGCAAAGGTTTGTGTGCAATTTATATTTCAAACAATTGCGGAATTTTAAACAAACAACAGTTATTTAAAGCCAAATATATAAAGCATGTTATCATACAAGCAAAGGGGTAATAAAGTAATTTTAACTATCATTTGTTAAAAATAATCTGTCACTAAATGGGACTGACTCTCGAAGCTTCCCCAGCAGAGTCGCCATCTGTCGCCACCGGCCCGAACGGGCCTCGGCGGTCGCGAAGACGGTCGAGCTCGCTTATTATTTTAGTTTTGAAAATGTATTGGATTATTAGAACGACTTGTTCTCAAACTGAGACCTTGTCGATCTTATCCAATTTATTTATTAAAAGTCTCACTAATCCATATTAATCCCAAGCGGGACCCTCCATGGATTAGTGGTTTTCGCAAAAGGAGGGTTCGTGGAGTCGCCACCAATGTTTTACTCAAAACATTGGAAAAAGGGATAAGGCAATTGATTTTTATAAATCAACTTTGGCCATTACAACCAGAGTCGGGTAAGGGAGTCGGTTACGCGTGGGGAAGGTGTTAGCACCCCACAGCGCCCCTTTCGGGTTCCCTATGACAGATTATTTTCTAAAATAACAGTGTAAAATTACTAAATTACCCCTATTTATTATAAGCGATTATAAATTAACTATCTACATGATGACAGTTTAAATATGCACACAGAAAGCAGTAAAAGGATGGATTTAAGAAGAAACCTCTTGAAGCGTGCTTTTATATATTGAGTAAAACTGGGAAGCTTTTTGGCGTTCCCTCGCTCTACAAGCTCGCTCGCTCCTTCCTAAAAAACTTTTAACTATGGAAATCCGGAGGATTTCCCTTCGACTAGGTTCGATCCTCAAGCAAAATGGCTCGGGGCTCAAAAACTTTGTCGGATCAACTCTCCGAGTGATTTCTAGGGCAGAACACTGCTCAAAAACCCCAGAATACTCAAGGAGAGGGTTAAAACTATGTGAAAAAGTGTGGAATGACGTCCAATTGACGTCATATTTATAGGGAATAGGCGCAATACGGCCTATAGAAGCAATACGGCCGTATTGAAATTTTTGAACTTCAATACGGCCGTATTGAGTTCAATACGGCTGTATTGAAGCTTCAATACGGCCGTATTGATTTCAGTACGGCCGTATTGAAGTTTCAGAAACTTCAATACGCCGTATTGAGTTCACTGCGGCCGTATTGAAGCTTCAATACGGCCGTATTAAGTTCAGTACGGCCGTATTGGGCTTCATTCCCTCCACTTCCTTATTTTGAGCTATTCTAAGACCTCTAGACCTACAGAGAACACTCCTAGGGCCTTCCAGGAGTCCTTCTGGCTGATCTTCCTTCAGTCTTCGAGAGTCTTCAAGCTTTATTTCCGACCCGGACAATTTTAGGGGTCTACAAGCATTGCCAAGAGTTGAGAAGAAGTGGAATTTCTTTCCGAAACTCAACCCGGGAACCTCCATCTTTCAAAAGCAAACTTTCTGGCCCAGAGTCCTTCTCTCTAAAACTTCTCTCTAACTTTCCATTTTCTCCTCCCCCCCTCAACACCTATTTATAGAGGTTCAGGAGTGGCTAGAATGGCCTGTTCCAAATCTAGAACGGCCCATTCTGCACTCTTTCGCCAAGTACAAAATTTACATGCAGAACGGCCTATTCTGAAATCAGAACAGCCCGTTCTGGGACTCATCCTGAATGGCCCGTTCTCTATCTAGATCGGCCCGTACTCCCTCCGAAACGGCCCGTTTTGGGTTTGGAACGGCCCGTTCTCCCTCCAGAACGGCCCGTTCCAGTCTACTAATTACGTTACAATACCCCCCAACAAATAAGAATTTTTGTCCCCGAAAATAGACTTGCTTGGAAATAAAGAAGAATACTACTCTCTACACAGTTGCTCAATCTCCCAAGTAACACAAGATCTTCATCAATCCAGTGAACTTGCCCCTTAACTCCTTCAACTTATAATCAATCACAACTACTAGTTTCTTCTCATAAGTCAGGTTCTCCTTCACCTGAATCTCACCCATCTCAACTACATGACTTGGGTCATGGACATACTTCCTCAACTGTAAGATATGAAACACATGTTCCCACCTCAGCAAACTCCACAGGCTTTCGCCTTTTTATCAGCATATGACTTCTGTCTACTCTGGACAGTCTTCATATTCTCTTGAATCAACTTTACTTTTTCAGTAGTCTATAGGACTAACTCTGGCCCCACAACCACTGATTCACTATCTTGGTACCAACACAGAGGAGTCCTACACCTCTTACCATATAGGACTTTAAACGATGCCATCTCGATACTAGCATGAAAGCTATTGTTATACATAAACTCTACCAGTAGTAAGAATTCCTCCCAACTCTCCAAGTGGTCTAGCACACAAGCTCTCAGCAAAACCTCCAAGGACTGAATTGTCCTCTCTGACTGACCATCCATTTGTGGATGATAAGCAGAACTCAACCTCAACCTCGTGCCTAAGGCTTGGTGTAGACTCTGCCAAAAATCTGGAAGTGAACCTCGAATCCCTATCTGAAATAATACTGGAATGCACCCCGTGCAACCTTACTATTTCCTTCACATACAACTGTGTCAACTTGTCCAAGGATTACTTGATATTGACAGGTAAGACAAGTGCACACTTGGTCAATCTGTCAACCACAACTCAAATAGCAGCACTATTCCTAGTCGACTTAGGCAACCCATCAATGAAATCCATAGGGATACTATCCAACTTCCACTACCGGATCTCCATCATCAACAACAAACCACCAGACTTCTGGTGCTCAACCTTAGCCCTCTGACAGATCAAACAGGCCGCCATATATTCAACAATGTCTCTCTATACTTAGAATCTTGAGGTAGGCAAATTCTGCTCTTAAACCTCAAATCCCATCTTCACCCATCTCAAAGCCAACTTCTTTCTCTGTATCCAACAAATTAAGAACCTTCACAACTTTCGAATCTTACAACTACTTCATACCAACTTGCTACAAGAACTCACTAGCAATAGTAATCATGCCACAACTAATATGGTCTTGAGCCAACTCCACATACAGATTCAGATCTCTGAATTTCTCAACCAGCTCCAACTCCTTCATCATCAAACTAGACATGTGGATGGACTTCCTACTCAAAACGTCTACCACTACAATGGCCTTCCTAGGGTGACACATCAACTGAAATTCATAATCTTTTAAAATATTCCATCCACCGTCTCTATCTTGTGTTCAACTCCTTCTGGTCAAGCAAGTACTTCAACTCTTGTAATCACCAAAGACCTTAAATCCTGCACTATGAAAACAGTGCATCCATACCTTTAAGGCTAAAACAACTGCTGCCAACTCTAAGTCATGAGTAGAGTAATTCCTATCATGATTCTTCAATTGCCTTAAAGAATATGCAACTACTCTCCTGTTCTACATCAACACACACCCTAACCCTTGGTGAGAAACAACACAACACACCTCAAATGGCTCACTAAGATCAGGCAACACCAACATAGGAGAAGTAGTCAATCTTTCTCTTCAACTCTTCCACCTGACACTTCAATTCAACCAACTCTGTTGGGGCCATCCTATAGGGAGCAACCAACACTAGCCCTACACCAAGGACCAGATCAATGCTAAACTCAATCTCCCTAGTAGGAGGTAACCTAGACACCTCATCCAAAAAAACCTTCAAAAATTCTCTCACAACTCCTACCTATTGATCACCTTCTCAGTTTCCACACTCACAACAACAAATAGAATACAACACTCTGCTCCATCTCTCAACATCACTTCAGCTTGGCTAGCTGAAATCAACAATTCATCCTCCCTCTAAGGGAAAAACAAACTTCATATTGGGACAGTCTATAAGAATGTGATTGGAAGATAACCAATCCATCCCTAAGATTATGTCAATATCCACTAAAGGAAAACAGATCAAGTTCACCTTATACTTCCTATCACACATCTCCAAGGGACAACCAACACACATCTTAGAGGCAACAATAGAAACAGAAGCGTGCGCAAACACAAGCAATCTCAACTCCAAATTACGTACAAGCAAACCTAACTTTTTAACACATGAATATAAAATAAATGAATGGGAGGCCCTGAGTCAAGTAACATCATCACAACCTTACCAGTATCTTTACCCTTCCCCTTCACTAGATCAGATGAAGTCGAAGCTTTGACTCCGGTCAAGGCAAACACCCTTCCAGCTATAGAAGATCTATCACCCCTCGGGGCACTCCTGGTCTGTCTGGCACCTACAGGACAACTAGTCGACATGTGACCCATCTGGCCACACCTAAAGCACTTGCTCTCGGTATGAAGCAATCACGAATGAAGTGAGGTCCACCACATCTGTAACATCTTCGAGTAGCAGCTCCACTCTAATCCCCACTCCTAGCTGTGTCAATAGGTTTTCTTGTGACAAGACCCCCTTGTTGTGATTAGGGCCTATCATAAGGCTTCCTCTGAGAACCACCACCACTCTTGGACCCAGCTGGTCCACCAACAATCTTCGTCGACTTGTCGACGCTCTCTAGCCACTCTACAACCTTCGCCTTTTCTACCAAGGCTGGAAACACTTTGATGCCCATAGGCACCACCACTCTCCTCAAATCATACTTCAAGCCTTCAATAAACTTCCTAAATTTCCAAGCCTCAGAGGTGGCTTGGGTGTAGAAGTGTGCCAAGTGCTCGAATCTCATGGCATACTCGTTCACCGACATTCCCCCTGCTGCAATCTCATAAACTCTGACTCCCGAGCATGCCTGACACTCACTAGGAAGTACTTCTTGAGGAAGGCCTTCTTGAAGCATACCCAGCCCACAACCACTACACAGTCAAACAACATCTGACTAGTAACTCTCTAACAATACTCTGCCTCCCCTATCAACATATACACTGCATAGGTGAGCTTTCGCTCTTCTGAACAACCTAGAACTGAGAATATCTTTTCCAACTCGCAAATCCAGTGGTCAGCCACCTCTAGATCTGCATCACCTCTAAACTGAGGAGGACTACACTTCCTGAACTTAGCCAAAACCTGACTCTCCTATGACCCAACTAGTCTTGCGACACTAGTCTCAGCTCTCTCAGCATCCATCCTAGCAAAGTAGGCATTCTGCTGTTGCATAGCCATAGCCATCATCTCCATGGCATGGGCTACCTGCTCATGTTCTAAGCATCTTCTACAAAATGAACAACTCATTCAACACACTACATCTCAACTACTCAACACAAATTAGCACAACATCCAACAAAACACAGAGTTCAACGCAACAAAAGCCTAAAGGGACCACCCCCACAGAGTGTTCACTAGACTCGAACTGCTCTAATACCATAAAAGTGTAACGACCTGCCGTGGCCGTCACACTATGAAACAACACTCATACTACTGGGATATATATACTAAAAATAATATTATAAACTATTTACAACACAAGTTGTTAATCAAGCAACCAATCAACAATTAATTATATACAACAAAATATGCTACTATAAGGTAGCCTACAATAAAATAACCCTCTCCAGGAACCTCTTGTGGCCTCTAGTAGCTATCTCCCAACCTATCCCTACCCTGCTCCCATACCAACGTATGGTCATCGTAGTCCAAATCACATGGAAACATGCAAGGGTAAGCTAGAGACAATAAACAGCTCATAAATATCAAATAAGAAACATAACTATATAATCATCTTCACATCCGACACAAAAGATAAACAAGATATATATTACACATCTTTCAACAACACATGTTTAAAACAGCTTATAACAACACTATCATCATCCTCAACAGGATCAACACACAACACAATCACAGCTTAACAACATAACAACATAGATACAATTTTTATCAACAATAAATCAACTCATCAACAACTTATGCGTCGTCACGCATTTCAACCCGGAGATCTCCAACAACTAAAGTTGAGCAGTCTAGGTGGCATAAACCCTACCAAATCCAGCGTTTGACCTATCTCAACCAGGTCAGGTATAGAACAGCGTTAGGAACTCCGAAGAGAACCAGGTATAGACAACAATAGTTGATTGCTCAAGTGTGCCACTTAGACTCGGAGGTCGAGTACTACTGTCAAGACACAAGGGTTTGGGTATGAGCCTACCACGGCCTTGGCTAGCCTCACCAATCCACATGTAGAGTTAGCCCACCCACTGTCCTCCAAGTACCACGCACTCTCCAGTACCTAGTCAAAGACTACATCTCTAACTAGATACCTAACTCAAATTGGTCATTCAACCATGACATGGATCGACTATTTCCATGTCGCTCACACAGTACTAAGAGATTCAACTTTAAAACAACTTTCAACTTTAAAACAACTTTCAACTTTAAAACAACTTTCAACTTTAAAAAAACTTTCAACTTTAAAATAACTTTCAACTTATCACCTTAGTACTATGTATCTCAACATAGGACATATATCTTCACCATATGTCCCCAACTTTTAAACTTTACAACAATAGACACCATAACAACTTTACAACAATAAACATCTAGCCGCTTGTAATCGGTATAGCTCAGCCTGGCCCCTATACCGTGGTCGCTTTATACACGTGTGCGTCGACCTTGCCCACACACGGGATCAACTAAGTCCTAGAGGAGAACAACACAACGTCCACTCCAAAGGACAACTTTCCAAGGAGGGTTTTTCAACAAATTGGGCTCTCAGAGCACCACAACTACCTCAATCCACACAATAGGATGAGCAACTTCAAAAACATCTCCCCTAGTCCTAGAGATCACAACTCATCATCACTACTTAATCAACTTAACAACTTAAACACGTACAACTTTTTAACTCATCATCTAAATTAACATTCAACTTGAACAACATAGTTTATCAGCACAACAACTCATCACAAATTGTTTAACAACACATTTTAACAACACAATATCTCACTTCAACTTTAAACCACACAATCAACTCAATCATCATAAAATAATATATTTTCAACACATGGCACAACATGCAACTTTATAGCAACATACAACTCTATACTCAACATGCATCTCCATGTAATTATACAACTATGCAACTCTTTTCTAACAACTTAACAATATTATCATCATACACTTCACAACATTTACATGTCCACACATTATATATAGCAACTTTATCAACTTAATTTCAACTAGCTTCAACAATATCATAGATCAACACAACTTTACAATCTAGCATCCCTTACCTGAAGATTAGCTCAACATTGTCAAGAGTTGAGAAGAAGTGGAATTTCTTTCCGAAACTCAACCCGGGAACCTCCATCTTTCAAAAGCAAACTTTCTAGCCTAGAGTCCTTCTCTCTAACTTTCCATTTCCCCCCCCCCCCTCAACACCTATTTATAGAGGTTTAGGAGTGGCCAGAACGGCTTGTTCCGAATCCAGAACGGCCCGTTTTTCACTCTTTTGCCAAGTACAAAATTTACATGTAGAACGGCCCGTTCTGAAATCAGAACGGCCCGTACTCCCTCCAGAACGACCCGTTTTGGGTTTGGAACGGCCCGTTCTCCCTCCAGAACGGCCCGTTCTCCCTCCTGAATGGCCCGTTCCAGTCCAAGATTCAAAGGCCTAATTAGTAACTTGGAATGGCCCGTTCCAGATCCAGAACGCCCCGTTCTAGTCTACTAATTACGTTACAGTTTCAAATGTCAAGGCTGAAATTTAAAATTTTGATACTGCCAATTTGTTTCTAATATCACAATTTAAATGTTTTCTATTTTGCAGCCTTGTGCAGTAAAGGAGAAGTACTTGATAATGATGATTTATTTTATTTTATATATATATATATATATATATATAACAAAATTAATGCATTCATGAATATAAAAAATACAGAATAATTATAAATATAATTAAAAACAATTTAATGTGATTTACTATTTTTATTCAATTTATTAACATTAAAAACCAGTAATAATAAATATAAAATTTTGGTGTTGGGAAAAAAGTTGTCAAGCCTAATATGGTCAAATATGGCTTAATGTAATAATTTAATAAATTTTGAACAAATGAGTAGAAGCTTGAAAAAAAATAAAATAAAAAAAATTTTCAGGTCTGCATAGCCCGATCGAAACTAACCGAGAAACCTAAAAATTGATTAATTCGAATCCTACAAACTCGAACACTAAAATTGGTTGGGAATGGACCTTATTATATTCTAGTTGGTTTGGACCAAATTGACGAATTTGCGCTTGAACTGATCTGAACCCGATTGTTGATTAGGCTTAATTTGTGCTTCGAGCGTGAAAATGATTGGGCTAATTTGGTAGGATGGAAATCACTTAGACTACTCATATTGTTAGGATATCTCTGTATGTGAATGCATGACAACGTATTAGTTGATATGTTTGCATATGATGGATGTTTAGGTGTGTTCATATGCATTGTTGATATCTTGTGTGACATGATTTGGCTGAGATACATGTTTGCATAGAGTGTTGTAACTTTCATGTATGGTTGTGGTGTAATGTATATTAAATAGATCGTAAATGTATATAATAAATTAAAAAGATATTAAATAGATAAAGAGAAATTTTAAATATATTAAAAGATAATAACTTTTTAGATAAATCATTTTCAATTTAGTTCTTTTCATTTTAAAATCTAGTTTTATTATTTTAAATGATTCAATTATGTGATCTTTTAATTTTTTTAAAATTATCTAAGGAGTTTTATGAAGGGGTTATGTCAGTTTTATTTTCATGTTTTTTACTTTTTTCTCTTGTGTTTCATGCTCTGAAAATGTGAAAGAACCAGAAATGGTTGAAGATCACATTAGATATTTGCACCATTAATGAGTAATCTCGCTCTAGGTGTAGGATAATTGTTGGATAGTGAGATTAACCCATAATCCTTTTTTTGTTGTATGTGTCGTATGAAGGAGAAAATCCCAAACTATGATTTGTGTTGTGTTTCTATCTTCCATATGATTCCTTAGTACTTTACTTAATGTCTTGAATGTATATGTATGTTTAATTTCATGAATCAAACTAATTTTATGGATCTTGAATTGCCCATGAGTTTCTATGGGAATCTTAAAGAATGTACGTATTGAGTTATTTTGGAATAATTGAAATGAGCATTTGAATTAAAGTAATTAATGACTTAATTGTATAACAATAGGCTGTAATTTGACATCTTATTCATTGGATTTAGATTAATGGTGTAGGGCAGGTTTAAAATCTAGGAATAATATAATACTGGGTTTTGGATAGTCATAGCTCGCTTCAAGAGACCTCAGACTTTGTAACACCCTGTTTTCATAAAATATAATATAAGTATTTTATTAATAATCTTGGTATTTTTATTTTATTAATAAGGACTCTCTAAGATTTGCTTTAATTATGTAATATATTTTAGAATATATATATATATATATATTATATATATATATATATAATGTTTTATTAAAGAATAGTATAATATATTATTAAAAAAAAGTGATCTTCAGGATAACTATGGTTAGTGTGTTTAACTAGAGGGTGAAAAGGATTTTTAAAAGAGGAGTTTTTTGATCAAATCATTTCTATGCCTTTATTTTCATATATGCATTTCAAGGGGGAGTGAGAAACCTCACTTTGGGTGTAGGTATGTATGCCAAGTAATGGAATTGACTTCAAATCCTATGTATATTGTATGTCTATGTTTGAGGGGTTTCCCCTAATGTTTTTGTTTTGCTCCTTGTTCTTCTTACTCATAATTAGTGACATGAATTATCTGAATGTATGATTAATTTTATGTTTTGAGTGATAATTGTTTGATTTGAGTTCCCTGTGGGTTCTCATGGGAAATCCTAAGGGGACTTAATATGATTTTGGGTAAGGATATTGGTTGTACATGTAAACTGAATGGTGTGGAATGTTTATTGTTTACTATACTATAGAACACTTTTATCGATTGAGTTTTATGTTTGGGTAATTTGAAATGTGACTCACAAAATCTATGTTTCTGTTGCGTGATGTTTCTAATATGTTGTCAGGCACTAATTGACTTGT
The DNA here is from genome assembly GCF_000230855.2 of Cajanus cajan. NCBI lineage: Eukaryota > Viridiplantae > Streptophyta > Magnoliopsida > Fabales > Fabaceae > Cajanus > Cajanus cajan. Next base: position 13,183,903 of record NC_138517.1, on the reverse strand, counting down.
GTTGGGCATCGGGCATCGTCGAGCCCAAGAGCAAAGTTTTCTCTTAGGGTCTCTCATGTTAGGTGTGGAAGCTGTAAAGGTTCCTTGTGATGCTTCCACCAGGCATGAGCTGACTCTCATTGGATGTGGACACTCCAAAGAGCTCTCGGTGGTGTTCTCACTAGGCGTGGACTCGATCACGATGGGTGTGGTTCAAACAAAGTGGTCCTCAAGAGGTATCACATCGGGCGTAAGACATCTGTCACTAAGCGCCATCTTGCCTACGAATTCCTGATTGATCTTCTACTAAATTCAATGATGTAATTCCTGTATTGTAATATGGATGTGGATGTGAATTGATGTCTATATATGAATATATGAATACGAATGGGGAGAAATGTGATATGAGATGTATGTTAAGTGTGAGATCATTGAACTATGTGAATGTAATGTATAGAGTCTATTTGTCATGCATCATATGCATAAAATGTTTTTGAAAGGGTACAATATGAAATACACTTCTAGGGAGGTCCTTTGTGTAAAAGGTTGGGAACCAACCTTGGAGATAGTTTGGTTTGGAAGTCCTAGTCCTATCCTCGTTAGCATGGGATGTATCATGCGTGAGTTAGCTATCCCGACCAGACATTATTAGTATTTCCTTCTAGTGAGAGTGCGTAAAGAGTGTGATTTGACATGCACTCCTAGACTACTCTAGTGTGTTGCTAGTGGTAATGCATAAGTGTGATGTTTTTACTGGCTCCACACGCATGATAACATGTAGTTTATGCCCATTGCATACGCATTCTAATTATATCTATTGTTGTTTATTATGTTGTGGATGAGTTAAATATGATGATGATGTGTAACAATATATGCTAATTATATTGTATGTGTTGTTTGTGTTTGACTAGTTGGTCTTCATTCCTGCATCGTGAGCTAGAGTGAGATGTTCATCACTCCTTTTTCTTTTGTATTGTCTTCTTATGGTTTTTGTAGTTAATCATCATCATGGTGTTGAGGATGCTGATGATGAAACTTAATCCTCAAGGTTGGATTTTACTCTGATAGGACACATGACATCGGGGATTAGTTATGACTAGCTAGTATTTAAATTATGTTATTTAATTTGAATAGTTTAATTTTTTTTCCTTTGTAATTTATTATTTTCGCAAAGTCCAGTTTTGTCAAAAATTGATTCTTTCTACCTGTTTGAGTTTTGAGTTTATTTATTATATTTGAGGTGCTTCAATTTATAATATAGTATGTGTTATGCATGCGGGGTAGAGGGTGTCACGAAATCACTCTAAAATGTATCTTGCTTCAAGTGACCTTAGACTCACTCAAGCAAGTCCTAATAGAAAGTTTCAAGTAGCATTCACTTTGAGCGAGTTTTATCTTGCCTCAAGCAAGCTGACTTCGCTTAACACTCATTTTAAGCAAGCTGACCTCACTTAAGCGAATGATTGGCTCGTTTAAGCAATTAGATAGCTAAATTTTCCTTTGTGGTCTCCATGAAAGTTGTAGTCCTAGATGTTATATTTCAAATGCCATTGGAACCACCTTAAAAAAATGTTTAGAACTCAAGCTATGATAAAATTAGTGAGCAAATGTTAGGCTATCAAATTTAGGATGAAACACTGAAATTTTGTAATTTTTAAAAATAATAGATGAAAAAATTAACTTTTGAGGTCAACGTAGAAGTTGTACAAAATTTTTAAAGATTTCTAACAAAATTAAGATCAACATATAACATGTATATAACTCTAGATATCGTATTTGTACGGCACGAGGTCATATGAGATTTAGTTTTGGAAATGCAATTTTTAAATAGTGATGATGAATAACTTTACCCTTTAAGTGTTTGATCTTATGAATGGTTTGGGGTACCTGTATCAATGTTTAAGAAATATAAATCATGATAGAGAACAATTGTGAATAAATTATAATGTGAGTTGATTGTTAACGACTTGAGATGCCTCGGTGATAACAATACCAAAGGAATTAATGTGTGATATCAATACATTGCGAGACTAGTTAAGTTATTAATTTAAATTCTTAGTTTGATGTTAATCTCTTAGTGATTATGATTGAGGTATTAATACATTATTATATGATTTCATAATGATTTTATTTTGAGGTGTATCATATGATGTTGTGTAATTGTTGTGTTTGAACTATGAACATGGGACTCTTATACTAGTTAATGTTAATAATTGAATATGATATGTTGAATATGTATTTATGATATTGACATGATGATGATGATGTGTACACATGAAATTGACATGATGATGATGTGTATGCATGAGATTGACATGAAAAGGATGTGTTATGTGAATGACATGAGTACGTGATAAGTTTATGAGATGAAATTACATATATAGTTTTGTATGTATGACATGTATCATGTGTATAAAATATTTTATAATCGCCCATGAGAAGTAACCGTACATGAGTATTAGCCTTTGAACAACCATACATGAGTATTAATTGCACATGAGTATTAACCGTACAAGAGTATTAGCCTTCAAATAGCCACAGATGAGTATTCACCTTCAAACAATCTTATATGAGTATTATCCTTCAAGTGTGTAAAATTGCACATGAGTATTAACCGTACAAGAGTATTAGCCTTCAAATAGCCACACATGAGTATTCACCTTCAAATAATCTTATATGAGGATTATCCTTCAAGTGTGTAAATTGTAATTACTTATGATTATGTGTTTGATATGTCTTTGTTGTAACTAATGACTCTGATATATTGTTTACATTTTGAATATTAATTGTATATGTTGTATACTATTATGTGTATGACTTCCTAGCCTTATCTCACACTAGGAGCTAAAGTGGGACATATCTCACTCCCATTTACTCGTTGCTTTTATGTATGTTTTGCAAGAGGCCATTAGGGTGATGATAATGTTGAGGCTTAGACTTTAGCATGTTTACGGATGAAGCTTTGATAAGATGTGTTATCGGAGTTCATAAATTGAGATTTGTTATTTTGTTTACTTAGTTTATTTCATTTTGTTTGGAAACAATATTAGTCCTTCTTAGAATAGTGGATTTAAGCCTAACTCAACCCTACAAAACTGACTTGTAAGGTTATCAGAGCCGGTCGAGTCTTTTGGGATACTCTGTGGGGAATGATCCTTCTAGGTTTTTGCTGTGTCATATCTCTGATATGTGTTGGTGTTGGTGAGTTGTAGTGCTGAAGTGTTAGTAAAAGAATGTTTGAATTCTTTTAGTATGGTGAGGCCTTAGTTTGATCAGATTGTTAGGGCTATGGAGATGATGGCCATAGTGATGTAGCAACAAAGTGCTCACTTTGCTCAAATGGAGGTGGGTATGGCTGCGGTTGAGGCAGTTAGACTGGTGGTATCTCAGGATGAGAGAGATTTAGCAGAGTTTATGAGAAGATCTTCAATGTTTTGGGATTTTCTGAGGAGAGGAAGTTGGCCTAGGCAATATACAAGCTGGTGGGCGAGATTGTGTACTGGTGGAGAGGCACCAGGAAGATGATAGAGATCAGAGGTATGGTTGTAGATTGGGATTGCTTCAAGAGAGTTTTATTGGAGAAGTATTTCTCAGAAAGTGTTAGATATGCTAAGGAGGCTGAGTTCATGAGACTGCAGCAGGGGAGCATGTCTGTTCCAGATTATGCTATGAGGTTTGAGCATCTGGCTCGTTTCTACTCTCAGGCCGTATCTGAGGCTTGGAGATGTAGGAAGTTGTAGAGGGGTTGAGGCATGAGCTGAAGAGGGACATAGTCCCTATGTCTATAGTGGAGTTTCCTGCCTTGGTTGAGAAGGCAAAGACTGTTGAGAGATTGGAGGGTGGTAGTAGCGACAAGGCTGCTAAAGTTCAGGAGGGATCATCCGGATCTAGGAGGGGAGGCCAACAGAGGGGACCCTATGATAGACCTGCACAGTCTCAGAGAGGTGTTGTTAGTAGGGGAGCTCGTCCTGCTACTCATCAGAATGGAGCCCAGTTGGTGCGATGCTACATATGTGGAGGAGCACATGTGGTCAGAGATTGTTCCCATCCGGGGAATGTTTGCTTCAGATGTGGTAGGCCAGGCCACATATCTAGAGATTATCAGACACTGCTGACTTCATCTGGGAGTGCCCCGATGCCAGTCAGGCTTACTGTTGCTGGGAGAATGTTTGCTTTATCAAGTGTAGAGACCTCCACTTCATCAGATTTGGTGAAGAGAAAGGGAAAAGCAACAGGAGAGGATGTTTTGTTCCTGTTTTATTCTGGTGCCACGCATTCTTTTATCTTTGTTAATTGTGTAGGGAGATTGGGTTTGTCAGTATCTACATGGCACGTTGATTTGTATGTATCTACTCTGGCTTCAATTTTTTTTTATGACATTCGAGATATGTGTGACATGCACAATAGAGGTGTTTGGTAAGAGGTTTTGAGTGAACCTGATTGTGTTGGTCATGGTGGATATCGACGTAATCTTAGGGATGGATGGGTTATCTGCTCATCACATCCTTATAAATTGTGCTCGAAGATAGTTGGTATTTCCTCAGTTGGAGGATGAGGTGTTGTTGTCAGCGGGTCAGGCTGAGTAGTTGATGAGAGATGGAGTTGAGTGCTTCATGATGTTTGTCGTTTTAAGTGTTGAGAGGAAGAGGGCCAAAACTGGGATTGGGTTGTCAGTGCGTTTCCTGAGGTGTTTCCAGATGATGTGCCGGGATTGCCACTTATGAGAAATGTTGTGTTTAGCATTGATCTGGTACTGGGTGCAAGACCGATATCAATGGCTCTTTATAGGATGACTCCAGTTGAGTTGGTAAAGCTAAATAATCAGATTGAGAATTTGTTGGAGAAACAGATAGTGAGGCTCAATGTTACTCCTTGGGGTGCCCTGGTACTATTAGTAGAGAAAGATGGTGGAACCTGTTTGTGTGTTGATTATCGGAAACTGAACAAGTTGACGATAAGGAATAAGTATCCCTTTTCGAGGATTGATGATTTGATGGAACAACTGAGGGGAGTTTCGGTGTTTTTGATGATTGATTTTGAGATCTGGATACCATCAGATCAGGGTAAAGGAGAGTGACATACCGAAGACTATTTTCAGGACTAGATATGGTCCCTGTGAGTACGTAATGATGCGCTTTGGTGTCATTAATGCTCCAACAGTGTTCATGGATTACATGAACATGATTTTTATGTCATTCTTGGACAGGTTTGTGGTGGTCTTCATTGATGATATATTGGTGTCTTCTAGATCTTTGGAGGATCACCGTGAGCATCTGAGGTTGGTTCAGAGGTGCTAAGGGAGATGTAATTGTATGCCAAGCTGTCCAAGTGTGAATTTTGATTGTCTGAGGTGAGATTTGGGGGCATGTGATATCGGCAGAAGGGATTGCAGTGGATCTAGTTGTCGCAACCCAAAAATTTCCGATCTCGCGACTAATGATTTAGACATCCTTTTAAAACTCTCATTAATTAAAGAATGCCCGGACACCAGACTAATCCTTAATTAATGGTTTTGAAAATAAGTTCATGGAGTCGCCACCAATATTTTACTCAAAAAATATTGGAAAAAGAAAAGGTTTTTAAAGATCCAATAATGGCCTTGATAACCAGAATTGGGTTCGGGAGTCGGTTACGTGTAGGGAAGGTATTAAGCACCCCTACAATGTCCTCAATCGGTACCCTACGATGAAGTTAACGTGATAAGAAATAATAAATTAAATATTAGATCCCCTTTATTAATAATTATTTACACACTTGAAATTTAAATAATACAGTTAACCCTAAAATGTCTACATGATTATTTTTATTATAACGATAATTATTATAGATAAGAAATAAAAAATAAAGAGAAATAATTAACTGAAATACCTCTTCAATGAGCTCTATTGGATCTTCAAAATAAGGAGATTTTAGGTGCTTTATGGCAACCTTTCACACTACAATTGCCTCACAATACTCAAGAAATACAATAAGAGAGGGAGAGAGAAAAAGAGAGAAATTTCGAGCTCTAAGGAGTGCTGCACGAAATTTTTGGGGTCCCTTGAACTATGCCCGAGATTTCTTATTTATAAGCATCAGACATGGGCCGAAACGACCCGTTCTGGATTCGGAACGAGCCCGTTCCGAATCCGAACTTATGCAGCATTTTAATACCCTAGAACGACCCGTTCTGAAATGAGAACGGCCGTTCCAGGGTACAAATTTTAGGCCCTTTCATTGGTTTGGAACGGCCCGTTCTTGTCTAGAACAGCCCGTTCTGGTCTAGAACGGCCCGTTCCAACCTACATCTTTTAGGCCTTTTAGAAGCCTCGGAACGGCCCGTTCCAATTCGAGAACGGCCCGTTCTAGACTTGGGAACGACCCGTTCTGATTTTGGAACGGCCTGTTCCGGGCCACTAAAAAAAGTTAATTTGGGCTTTTGGGCCCTCTGATGTCCTATCTTATTTTTTGTATGCCCCCCGGACGAAATTGGGTGTCTACACCAGTCAAGGTGGAGGCTGTGATTTAGTGGGAGCGTCCGAGGACTGTTATGGAGATTAGGAGTTTTGTTGGGTTAACGGGTTACTATCAGAGATTCATAGAAGGTTTCTTTCGAATAGTAATGTCTTTGACTTAACTGACTCGAAAAGATAAGCTTTTTGTTTAGATGGACGCTTGTGAGCAGAGTTTTCAAGAATTGAAGGGGTGATTGACTACTTTTCCAGTTTTGGTGTTACTTGACACTGGTGAGTATTTTGATGTGTTTTGTGATGCTTCTCACCAGGGGTTGGGCTGTGTGTTGATGCAGGAAGGGAGAGTGGTAGCGTATGCTTCGAGGCAACTTAAGACTTATGAGAGGAATTATCCTACTCATGATTTGGATCTTGCAATTGTGGTGTTTGCCTTGAAGTTGTGGAGGCACTATCTGTATGGTGCGAGATTCAGTGTATTTAGTGATCACAAGAGTTTAAAGTACCTGTTTGATCAGAAGGAGTTGAATATGAGGTAGAGTAGATGGATGGAATTCCTAAAGGACTTTGATTTCCAATTGATGTATTATCCTGGGAAGGCGAGTGTGGTAGCAGATGTATTGAGTAGGAAATCCATTCATGTGTCGGTTATGATGATTAGGGAGTTGGAACTAATTAAGCAATTTAGAGATTTGAGACTAGAGGTGGAGGTTGTTCAAGATCACATTAGTTGTTGTATGATCACCATAACTAATGAGTTCTTGAGACAGGTGGGAACTAAGCAATTATAGGATCCAGAGTTGTTGAGGATTTTGGGATTGCTTGGTACTGAGAGGGCAGCTGGTTTTAAGCTTAGTGCTTTGAGCTTAGTGCTGATGGAGATTCCCGAGTGGAAGTATGATAGTGTCACTATGGACTTTGTGGTTGGGTTGCCGAGGACAGCTAGGAATAGTGACTTTATCTGGATGATTGTGGATAGGTTGACAAAGTGTGTGCACTTTCTTCCTGTCAAGAGGTGGTCCTTGGAGAGGCTTGCACAGTTGTATATTAGAGAGATAATACGGTTGCTTGGAGTGCCTTCCAGTATTATCTCTCATAGAGATCCAAGGTTTACTTCCAGGTTGGCAGACTCTACATCAGGCTTTGGGGACGAGGTTGAGGTTGAGCTCCGCTTATCATCCACAAACAGATGGTCAGTCGGAGGGGACAGTTCAGTCATTGGAGGATCTCTTGAGGTCTTGTGTGTTAGATCATCTGGGTAGTTGGGAGGAGGTGTTACCATTGGTAAAGATCACTTATAATAACGGTTATCACTTGAGTATTGGCACGATGCCTTTTGAGGCTTTGTATGGAAGGAGGTGTAGGATTCCATTATATTGGTATCAGGAGGGTGAGTTAGTAGTGGTTGATTCAGAGTTAGTTCTTTAGACTACTGGGATAGTGAGATAGACTCAGGAAAAGTTGAGGGCTACCCAAAGTCGACAAAAGTCCTAGCTGATAGGAGAAGGAGACCTCTAGAGTTTGAAGAGGGAGAACATGTTTCACGTTTCACAATTGAGGAAGAACATCAGAGACTCGAGTCATGTGGTACATATGGATGAGGTGCGAGTTAGAGAGAACTTGATCTATGAGAAAAGATTGGTAGCTGTGGTTGATCACAAGTTGAAGGAGCTTCATGGCAAGTCCATCAGCTTGGTGAGGATTGTTTGGGAAGCAGCTACTGGTGAGGTTACCTTGGAGGTGGAGAGTCAGTTCAAGGAATAATATCCATTCCTCTTTTCAGGTAGACCTATTTTTGGGGACGAAAATTCTTGTTTGTTGGGGAGTATTGTAACGTAGAAAAAAAAAGATTCAATAGCCAGAACGGACCGTTCCCAAATTGGAACGGGCCGTTCCAAACTACTGAAGGAGAACGGGCCGTTCCGGAAGGAGAATGGGCCGTTCCGGAAGGAGAATGGGCCGTTCCGGAGGGAGAATGGGCCGTTCCGGATGAGTTTCAGAATGAGCCGTTCTGCAGGTGATTTTTGTGCGTATTGAGGGAGTTTAGAACGGGTCGTTCCGATATCGGTACAGGCCATTCTGGCCAATCCGAAAAGTCTATAAATAGGAGTTGGGGGCCTTCAGGAGAATGTGAGTTTTTAGAGAGAAGTTTTAGAGAGAATGTCTTTGGGTCTGTGAGCTCCTTTCTCTCCCAAATTTCTCTGTATGACTCCTTTCCTTCTATAGATCACTAACGCCTTCTGGCTTTTCTTGAAATTCAGATTAGGAAGCTTACTTTGGGAGGATTGAAGTTCTGGTTTGAGCTTCGGCAAGGAATTCTACTTCTTCTCAGTTATTGGCTATTTTGAGCCAATCTTCAGGTGAGGGAAGCTATAGTGTAGATTGATTAAGTTGTTGGGTGTGGATTGAGTAGTTGCTGGCTTAAGTTGTTAATATGTTGTGTGTTGATAATATGTTATACGTTGTAAAAACTAAGTTGTTTTTATGTTTATATAAGTTGACATTATAGATGAATTTTAAATATGTTGTATATTGCTAAAGTTGTTTATAAAGTTGTTAAGTTGCATTAAGTTGATATTGTAATGACTATAGTTATTTAATTAAGTTGTTTACATGTTGTAAGTTGTCTATTGTCGTTAAGATGTATATTGTTGTAAAGTTGATGTGATGTTTATTGCTGAAAAGTTACATGTTTAATTTGTTATGCTTATTAAGTTGTGAGTTGATTGTGTTGTTCAAGTTGAAAGTTGATTGAGATGATGAGTTGAAAAGTTGTGTGTTGTGTAAGTTGTTGAGCTGATATATGTTGTTGATTTATAAGCTGATTAAACTGTGATGATCAGTTGTTGATCACTAGGACTAGGGGAGATGTTTTCGAAGTTGCTCATCCCATTGTGTGGATTGAGATAGTTGTGGTGTTCTAAGAGCCCAATTTGTTGAAAAACCCTCCTTGGGAAGTTGTCCCTTGGAGTGGACGTTGTATCATTCTCCTCTAGGACTTAGTTGGTCCCGTGTGTGGGCAAGGTCGAGGCACACGTGTACAAAGCGACCACGGTATAGGGGCCAGGCCGAGCTATACTGATTACAAGCGGCCAGATGTTGAGATACATAGTACTAAGGTGATAAGTTGAAAGTTGTTTTAAAAGTTGAAAGTTGTTTTAAAGTTGAAAGTCGTTTTAATGTTGAATCCATTAGTATTGTGTGGGCGACATGGAAATAGTCGATCCATGTCATGATTGAATGACCAATATGAGTAAGGTATCTAGTTAGAGATGTCGTCTTTGACTAGATACTGGAGGGTGCGTGGTACTTGGAGGAAAGTGGGTGGGCTAACTCCACATGTGGATTGGTGAAGCTAGCCAAGGCCATGGTAGGCTCATACCCAAACCCTTCTGTCCTGGCAGTAGTACTGGACCTCCGAGTCTAAATGGCACACCTGAGAAATCACCTATTGTTGTTTATACCTGGTTCTCTTCGGAGTTCCTAATATTGTACTATACCTGACCTGGTGGAGATAGGTCAAACGTTGGATTCGGTAGGGTTTATGCCACCTAGACTGCTCAACTTTAGTTGTTGGAGATCTCCTAGTTGTACATGCATGACGACGCATTAAATATTAAGTTGTATATTGTTGTTGTTGTTGTATTAAATTTGTTTCTAAACTGTATGAATGAGTTGGGTTTTATGTTGAACTACATGGTCGTTTGTGATGATGATTGTTATGTATTTATTGCATGATTGTTAACATGTTGATTGTGTGGTATGGACTATTGTTTGTACTTGTATGATTGATTTTTTTTTTAACTCTAGCTTACCCTTCTGTTTCCATGTGGTGGAACTGCGATGATCATACTTGATGTGGGAGCAAGTCAGGGCTAGCTTGGAGTTGAGGTGACCGCTGCGAGACAGGGAGTTTTGATCCTCGTGTTAGAGTTGCCACCTTGGGTAGCAGTTTTGTGCTTGACCGGCACTAGGACATAATAGTTTTGGATAACTGTATAAATACCTAATACTTAAAAACTTAATGATTTATATATATATATATATATATGTATATATATATATATATATATATATATTTTATGTTTTTGTATTTATAAGTTATCCAATTTTATTATTTATCTTAGTTCACTATTTTTAATGCGATTCCACTAAGTGTAGGGACCACGGCGGGTCGTTACAAAGGTGAGGGTTGTATTTCACTTATATACTATTTAATTGTCTAATCTCTAGTCGATGTGGGACTTAGGTTTTTTCCAATAGTCCTTAAATTCATGTATTATTTTTAGATGACCAATGTGGTATAGTAATTTTTTTTTGAAGACATTTATGTTTTAAATTTGTTCTGTTTTGAACCAATTGTGAATCCTTTATTATTATAAGTGTTTTATGAACTATTTAATTATTTTAAATAAAGTTTTACTCAGGTAATATTCTTTTGTTTCATTAATATTTGTATTAGTATATGGGATAGAAGATGTTACAATGACAAATTAAGATAGTACTCTTGCAACATTAGTTGGTCTACTATGATGTTTTCACTAATAATGATACTAATAAAAGAATTTTGTGCAATAAATTAATTAATAATATTTGAACATAGGAATTAAAATAATAATTTTTTATATTTTAAACTAAGACATGTTTTAAATTTAAAAGACCAAAAAGATAAATTTTAAATTTGAGTGACAAAATAATACTTGTTCATATTTTAGGGACTAAAACCAAAACTTCTAAATTTTAGAAGAAAAAAAATACATACTTCAAATTTAAATGACTAAAAACATAATTAAAACATATTTATTAAAAAAAAAAAAAAAAAAAAGAAGAGAGAAGACCGACTGAAATAATTTAAAAATTGTTGACAATATAGAGAAAAGATAATTTTCGTATCTAAAACCATAAGATTTTACTAATCTTTGACATAATCTCTCTATTTGAAATCGAAGGGTGCATGCGCGCTGTCTAGCTGGAAAATAGATACTGATCTAACCTATCTTCTCCAAAAGATTTTTCTACAAAGCGTGCGTTATCAGAAATAAAAGTCAAATTCCTCATTCTAAGTAGCTCTTACTTTTTCTTTAATTACTATTCTAATTTGTGTACAACGTGATGAATATTTATAATCATAAAACATATATAAAATAATTATTCGTGTTTAATATATAATAATTAATTTTAAATAATTACTTGATTATTACTTTATCAAAATCATGCAGCTACCATGGAAAATAGTCCACTAATATGCCCCAGGCATATTTGCTAATTAAATCTCTTATATTATTTTAATTATGAGAACTTAGGTAGTCCCAGAGACGGTGATCATAATGATTTTAAAGAAAGAGTAAATATTAATTTTTATTAATATATATTAATTTGAACTACATGATTTTTTATTTAATGTTTTAACTTTTGACTGTATAATTAGTGCGTTTATTATTGCCACATTTTTTTATATAAAAAATTGTTCTACAGAAAATAAATGTGATTTACTCTTGGAAATTGGAATGCTAATTTTTATATCTATGGATGTTGTCAACCATTGAATATGAATGTCAACATATATTTTTTCACATTTGTAACGACCCGTCATGGTCTATACACTTAGTGGAATCGCACTATTGCTAGTGAAACTAAGAGAAATATTAAATTGGATAACTCATACATACCTGTACAAATAAAAATGAATATAATTAAGTTTCTGGTTATAAAATAGAACTCCATATATGTAAAGTCATCCTAAAAATAATATTCTCTAGTGCCGGTCAAACACAGACAAAACCGTTACCCAAAATGGTACGTAACTCTAACACGAGGATCCAACTCTCCGTCTCGCAACGGTCCCCTCAACTCCAAGCTAGTCCTGACCTGCTCCCATACCAAGTATGATCATCGCAGTTCCACCACATGGAAACAGAAGGGTAAGCTAGAATTCACAAAAATCAGTCATACAAGTATAGAACAATAATCTATACTACACAATCATCCAACCATCTATCATATTCATAGAGTCACACCATACACTCTATCCAATACTACTCATGCATAAAGTACAATCCACCAATCATGAAGTCAAACACCACACTTCATCATATTAATAATCATGCAATAAATGCATCTCATGACAGATATCAATGCATATCAATCATCTAATGCATCGTCACGCATACACCTAGGAGATCTCCATAACAATAGATTTGTATAAGTGACATTCCATCCTACCGAAACCATCCCAACCGTTTTCACGCCCAATGCGCCCGCTCGGTCACAGCTAAATAGGATATATAATCCTCACTCGGGTTTACTCGGATGATGTCACTTACACAATTGGAAGTTCAGATCCACCGTCAGGTATAGCACAGCTGGGTACGGGCTTACCACGACCTTGGCATGCATTAACCAAGTCAATTGTGGAGTTCGCCCACTGACTATCCGCAAGGATCCACGCACCTTCCCGAGTACTTGGTTAAGGGAATAACCCTTGACCTCATACCCCGCTCCAACACTAGCTAAGGACTTAGAGGAGACTCACCCAACCTAGTGGCCTATCTGAGCACCACTCTCCCAAATCCAGTGGCCTCCCAGAGCACCACTCTCATATATCAGTGGTCTATCCAAGCACCACTCTCAAGAGACTCTAAGTGAGCTCTTCCAGTTCGAAAATATTTTTTCTCTCCTCAAGTCCTAGGCTAGACTCATGCCATAGGCATCACATGCAATCATGCATCATACATCATAATGGTCTGCCCATCATCATGATCAACAATCATACACATGTCATAAGACATCACATGCAATAATGCATCATACATCATAAATGATCTACCCATCATTATGATCAATAAACATACTCATATGAACATATACGCATGTCATATCATATTCAAACATTCATACGTATCATCACAAAGCATACATATGAATCACACCTCACCATACATCATATATCATACATACATGATCTAAAATTTCAACTTTAAACATGTATAAGCATCAATTCATTCATAAACATATTCACACCCGGCGTAGCGTAAACTCGCCCAGCCTAATCCCAAACTGAGAGTCCTAAGACCCATCCACGCCCAGCGCGTTCAACTCACGCTCGGTGTCCTTAAAATAGAAACTCCTAAGAGTATCCACGCCTGACGCAACCAAAACACGTCTGGCCCAACATCCAACTTGAGAGCCCTAAGCTCTTCCACGCTTGGCGCGCTCAACCTGCGCCTAGCCTAATCCCAGTCGCATGCAAACACAAAGACACAATGCATAGACTCCATACAACACAAAACAAACTCAAATCTATGTGCACCCATCCGATGCATCAATTCCACCCAAAAACCCCATTTTTCCCAAAACCTCAAAAAATGAGTGAATTCTCCGATCCAGCCATGGATCCTCAACTTTCATGCATCACTTAAATTTCTAATCTCACATGCAACTTAAATAACAAACATTCTAGCTTCCCTCACCTGAAAATCGGCTCAAAAAGCCAACAATTGTGACGAAATAGAATTCCTTTCCAAAGCTCAACCTGGAACTTCAAGCCTCCCAAAAGCAAGCTTTCTAATCTGAATTTCAAGAAAAGTCAGAAGGAGTTAGTGATTTAGAGGAGAAAAGGAGTCAAACAGAGAAATTTGGGAGAGAAAGGAGCTCACTGACCTAGAGACATTCTCTCTAAAACTTCTCTCTAAAAACTCATTTTCCTGAAGGCCCCCAACCCCTATTTATAGACTTTCAAATTTCCCCAAAACGGCCCGTACCGGTCGTTCTGAACTCCCAAATCATGCACAAAATCCACGCCTAGAACGGCCTGTTCTGAAATCAGAACGGCCCGTTCCGGGACTCATCCGGAACGGCCCGTTCTCCTTCCCAGAACGGCCCGTTTTCAACTACATTGTATAGTTCAATTAAGTAGTTTAGAACGGTCCGTTCCAGTTTGGGAACGACCCGTTCTGGACTACTGAATTAGCCTTTTTTTTTTTTTTTTTTTTAACTATGTTACAACATTCACATATCTAAAATTAAACTAGATTTGGTTATATTGTATTCGATCAAATAATTAACCAGGTTTTATTTTGGAAAATTCAAATATAAAAAGAAGTTTTTTTTATTATTATATTATCTGTGCAAAACATTATTAACTTTTTTAATAATTAATTTTATTAAAAAAATTAAAAAAAAAAATTTATGTTTTATCTTATTTTTTTAGATTTATTTTGATCGTTTATCTATTAGAATATTTATTTTGATTATTTATATGTAATTATATTTTGATCAATTTAATTTTTTTTAAAAGTAATCATTTTCACTCTTGTAACATTATTTTAACTTAATTTTTGACTAAGTTAAAATATAAAACTTGTAACAATACATTTATCAATAAGAAAATCATGAAATTCAATTATCATTTGAATCTAAAAGTTATAAATATAGTAAAAATTATATATAAAATATATTCCACAAATAATTATAAAATAATATAAAATTAATTTTTTTTAATGTTTTTAGGACTTATATATGTTTATGAAAATTTCACCATGTTTATTACAAAACCTTTTTTTATTTAAACTTTAATTGTTTTAAATATTTTTTTTTATATAAGTGAATTTAGTGAGAGACATTTCAAGTTTTGTATTAATCAAAAATAAATTCAAAATTATGTCTTAAAATTGTAAATAATCATTGTTTTGAAAAAAGTATATGGATCCAAATTTATAAGTTAAAGAAAATCAAAATAAATTTTAAAAATAAAATAAAGAACAAAAGTTTAATTTAGAAAAAAAAAATTAATGAATCTTCAATAGAAATTTTCTTCTTGATCACGTTGTCTTCAGATCCAAATGGATCTGTATTTGGTATGATAAAATAAAAATCTGAAAGGCTTGCCGTGCCGTGGGGATTGTTCATCACTAATCAATTTGTTTCGTACCAGTGGGACCCACCACGTTTTTATTTTAAGTCTATAGCAAATACTAAAATTATACATCATTTATATTTAATTTTAAGTGGTAAATATAAAGCAATATAAGCTATACCACTATAACCCTACACGAATCAATCTGATTGTAAGTGAGAATCGGATATATCTTCTTTTTAAATAAAAAAAATTATTAAATCATGAAAATAAATCTCCTTTAACGATTTTTTTTTAATAATAACAAATGAATTTATCTAGCCAGTTTTTCTCAACATATTAATACTTTCTTAATACTTCATTCATTTCAAATTGGGGCTATTTAATTAATTTACAAAAAATCAAGAAACTGAACAAGAAAAATAGAATTATTTAATGTTTGACTATTAAAAAATTATAAAATTAGACAAATTAGTTGAAGAAAGATGAAATAAAACTTATATATTTTGTTATTAAATAAATCATAAGACGAGTAATTCCTATCTCATGTATAAAATACCCAAAAAAATAAAAACACTTAATGAACTAACTTTATTTCCAAATAATGAGAATTTTTTTTTCATGTAACGAAGAGAATGAGGGATATATGTTTCCATTTTATAGAAAGAGGAAAATTCATAATATTAGAAGGGGTATTTTTAATAAAAAAAAATCCATTATTTATATTTATTTGATAATTAGTAATTCTTTAAAAAAAAATATTATTAGTAATTAAGAATACTTGTTTGCATAAGTGGATTTTTTTCTTCATACATTTACATTTTAAGGGAGGGGAATGCTTGTGCAGATAAACTAATATCTTATGGGATTGAACAATTTAATTTTGTTCCTTCTTTTCCTGAGAGGATTTTTATCATAAATGTTATAGTTTACTTTTATTTCATTTTTGTTGACTTTTAGTGGATTTTAATACAGTCTTCCCATGTTCTTTGCACTTTTTACCTTTATTATTTGTTTTCTATTAGGTATGTTAGAGGTGATTGATAGACTTAGGAGTGTTGTTATTAGGATATCTAAGTTCTATAGTGATATTTTTCACTCCTAGCTTTTATTTAAAAAATTTAAGAATATTTTTTAAAATTTAAATCCAGAATTTACCTACCTTAAGCTGAGCTCAACTCTACACACTTGTTGGAAAAATATGAACGTGAACCGCATATTTATCAACTTTGATTATTTTTTACACCTTAAATTTTTTTCTCATTGTATATATAATTTTATCTATTTTTTTCAGCCGTATTATGTTTATAATTATTATTGTTCACTTCTAAACTTTACACACATCCTAAATGATGGTGTGAAAAAATCTTCTTTAAATTAAGATCAACATGATAACATGTATATAACTCTAAATATCGTATTTGTACCACACGAGGTCATATGAGATTTAGTTTTAGAAATGCAATTTTTAAATAGTGATGATGAATAAATTTACCCTTTAAGTGTTTGATCTTCTGAATGGTTTGGGGTACCTGTATCAATGTTTAAGAAATATAAATCATGATAGAGAATAACAATTGTGAATAAATTATAATGTGAGTTCATTGTTAACGACTTGAGATGCCTCGGTGATAACAATACCAAAGGAATTAATGTGTGATATCAATACATTGCAAAACTAGTTAAGTTATTAATTTAAATTCTTATTTTGATGTTAATCTCTTAGTGATTATGATTGAGGTATTAATACATTATTATATGATTTCATAATGATTTTATTTTGAGGTGTATCATATGATGTTGTGTAATTGTTGTGTTTGAACTATGAACATGTGACTCTCATACTAGTTAATGTTAATAATTGAATATGATAGGTTGAATATGTATTTATGATATTGACATGATGATGATGATGTGTACACATGAAATTGACATGATGATGATGTGTATGCATGAGATTGACATGAAAAGGATGTGTTATGTGAATGACATGAGTACGTGATAAGTTTATGAGATGAAATTACATATATAGTTTTGTATGTATGACATGTATCATGTGTATAAAATATTTTATAATCGCCCATGAGAAATAACCGTACATGAGTATTAGCCTTTGAACAACCGTACATGAGTATTAATTGCACATGAGTATTAACCGTACTAGAGTAATAGCCTTCAATTAGCCACATATGAGTATTCACCTTCAAACAATCTTATATGAGTATTATCCTTCAAGTGTGTAAATTGTAATTACTTATGATTATGTGTTTGATATGTCTTTGTTGTAACTAATGACTCTGATATATTGTTTTTATGTATGTTTTGCAAGAGGCCATTAGGGTGATGATAAATAATGCTAATGTTGAGGCTTAGACTTTAGCATGTTTACGGATGAAGCTTTGATAAGATGTGATATCGGAGTTCATAGATTGAGATTTGTTATTTTGTTTACTTAGTTTATTTCATTTTGTTTGGAAACAATATTAGTCTTTCTTAGAATAGTGAATTTAAGCCTAACTCAACCCTACAAAACTGACTTGTAAGGTGAGGGTTGTTATTCACTTATATACTATTTAATTGTCTAACCTCTAGTCAATGTGGGACTTAGATTTTTCCCAATAGTCCTTAAATTCATGTATTATTTTTAGATGACCAATGTGGTATAGTAATTTTTTTGGAGACATTTATGTTTTAAATTTGTTCTGTTTTGAACCAAATGTGAATCCTTTATTATTATAAGTGTTTTATGAACTATTTAATTATTTTAAATAAAGTTTTACTCAGGTAATATTCTTTTGTTTCATTAATATTTGTATTAGTATATGGGATAGAAGATGTTACAATGACAAATTAAGATAGTACTCTTGCAACATTAGTTGGTCTACTATGATGTTTTCACTGATAATGATACTAATAAAAGAATTTTGTGCAATAAATTAATTAATAGGAATTAAAATAATAATTTTTTATATTTTAAACTAAGACATGTTTTAAATTTAAAAGACCAAAAAGATAAATTTTAAATTTGAGTGACAAAATAATACTTGTTCATATTTTAGGGACTAAAACCAAAACTTCTAAATTTTAGAAGAAAAAAAATACATACTTCAAATTTAAATGACTAAAAACATAATTAAAACATATTTATTAAAAAAAAAAAAAAAAAAAAAAGAAGAGAGAAGACCGACTGAAATAATTTAAAAATTGTTGACAATATAGAGAAAAGATAATTTTCGTATCTAAAACCATAAGATTTTACTAATCTTTGACATAATCTCTCTATTTGAAATCGAAGGGTGCATGCGCGCTGTCTAGCTGGAAAATAGATACTGATCTAACCTATCTTCTCCAAAAGATTTTTCTACAAAGCGTGCGTTATCAGAAATAAAAGTCAAATTCCTCATTCTAAGTAGCTCTTACTTTTTCTTTAATTACTATTCTAATTTGTGTACAACGTGATGAATATTTATAATCATAAAAAATATATAAAATAATTATTCGTGTTTAATATATAATAATTAATTTTAAATAATTACTTGATTATTACTTTATCAAAATCATGCAGCTACCATGGAAAATAGTCCACTAATATGCCCCAGGCATATTTGCTAATTAAATCTCTTATATTATTTTAATTATGAGAACTTAGGTAATACATTGAAGTTGGATAGTCCCAGAGACGGTGATCATAATGATTTTTAAAGAAAGAGCAAATATTATTAATAGTTTCCATTTCTCATGTGAGAAATTTTTCATTTGATTTGAATGCTAATATATATTAAGTTGAACTACATGATTTTTTATTTAATGTTTTAATTTTTGACTGTTTAATTAGTGCGTTTATTATTGCCACATTTTTTTTTAAAAAAATTTTCTACAGAAAATAAATGTGATTTACCCTTGGAAATTGGAATGCTAATTTTTATATCTATGAATGTTCTCAACCATTGAATATGAATATCAACATATATTTTTTCACATTCACATATCTAAAATTAAACTAGATTTGGTTATATTGTATTCGATCAAATAATTAACCAGGTTTTATTTTGGAAAATTCAAATATAAAAAAGAAGTTTTTTTTTATATATTATATTATCTGTGCAAAACATTATTAACTTTTTTTATAATTAATTTTGTTAAAAAATTTAAAAAAACATATTTTTATCTTTTATCTTATTTTTTTAGATTTATTTTGATTGTTTATCTATTAAAATATTTATTTTGATTATTTATATGTAATTATATTTGGATCAATGTAATCTTTTTTAAAAGTAATCATTTTCACTCTTATAATTTTAACTTAATTTTTGACTGAGTTAAGATATAAAACTTGTAACAATAGATTTACCTATAAGAAAATCATGAAATTCAATTATTATTTGAATCCAAAAATTATAAATATAGTAAAAATTGTATATAAAATTTATTCCACAAATAACTATAAAATAATATGAAATTAATTTTTTTTTAATGTTTTTAGGACTTACGTTTATGAAAATTTCACCATGTTTACAAAACTTTTTTATTTAAACTTTAACTTTTTAAATTTTTTTTTATATAAGTGAAGAGACATTTCAAATTTTGTATTAGTCAAAAATTGTGAGATCCTCCCTTTTTGTTTTTTCCTTTTTCTTCCCGGATCCTCACTCACTCTCTACCCTTACTTTCTTTTTCTCTCTACTCCTCTCCCCTTTCTCTTGAACTTGCTGACTCTTGTGGGAACCTTGGTTGAAGGTGCTGAATCGTAGTGGGAGGCTAGCTGAAGTTCTCCATCCCCATTTCTCTCCATTCAAGCTTGCTCCTATCTTCTTCTTCGTTTTCTTATTCCCGGAGTACGGAATCTTCTACCAAGGTAAGGGAAGTTAGTTTTGTTGTAAATTTTGGTTGAGAATAGGTTGTTGCAATTTCTTTAGCTGTTGAAGTTGGTTGATATTTGATAATTTTGTTGAAATGCTGAAATTGGAAGTTTTAGGGTTCTTTGAGGGTTTGACAAATTTTGGGTCTTTTGACAGTTGATGATTGCATGTGTGAAAAGTTTAAGTTTTTGAATTCTTGGTAGAAAATGTGAACTTTTGGCTGGATTGCTGGTTAGATTTTCTGGATATTTTGCAGGATTTGGTGAAGTTCTTTGAACTTGATGGGTTGCTAATGAGCCTCGCGCTGAGCGCGGTTCTTCGCGTCGGGCGCAAGACCACCTGGAGGCTCCTTTTGACAAGCCCGCCGCGCGCAAAGATGCGTGCGCCGGGCGAGCTTGAGAATGTGAGCCTCTGGTTGGTCCACGCCGGGCGGGTCAGGGATCGTGCCAAGCGCGCAGGCAATGTTTTGGATGTGGTGCTGCGCTGAGCGCGACCCTAGTCGCGCTGGGCGTGAGACTCCTTGGGAGTCTCTGCCAGACGGGCGCTGGCGCAATTCCAGTTGCTCTGGGCACGAGACCTAAGGGAGGTCTCTGCCTTCCCCGCATTGGGCGCGGGCCTAGGTTCGTTGGGCGCGTGAAACTCCATGGAGCCTCTGCCTGGCCAGCGCTGGGCGCAATTCTAAATTGCGCCAGGCGCGTGAGGGGTCACGCCAGGCGCGAACCATCTTGCACTGGGCGTGTTGGCCCCTGGTGCTCTCTGGTTGCCTTGCGCTGGGCGCAACCATGAGTGCGCCGGGCGCGTGACTGAGGTTTTATTATATGCTGGTTAATGTTGTTTCATGCTGAGATGAGTCGAAAATGGATGTATATGATGTGATGACTAATAGAGAACGCTGTTGTAGATGTTGAGTTGTATCCGGTGAATGTTGTTGTAAGTTGTGTTGACTCGTTGTAAGAGGAGGTGTTGTGCTGTAAATTAGTGTAGTGTTGTATGATGGTTGAGTTGTTGTAGGCCTTAATGGCTGAGTTGTTGTAGGCCTTAATGGCTGAGTTGTTGTAGGCCATAATGGCTGAGTTGATGTAGGCCGAAAGGCTAAGTTGTTGTAGGAGATCTCCGAGTTGATATGCGTGACGACGCATTGTATGCTTATTGATGATCATGTTGAGAAACCGACGAGATGTATGTTGATGAAGTGTTGATAGTTGTAGTTGCTTATATTTCTTAAACCTTTCTATATGTTGTTTCTTTTATGCTAGCTTACCCTTTTGTTGTTTCCATGTGGTTGGACTGGAATGATCATACTATGTATAGGAGCAGAGCAGGGATAGGCGGTGTATCGGTAGCTGGCAGGTGGAGCTGACTCCTTTTGATGTTTTGTTTGTTTCAGTCACTTGGCATAGTGGCTTTTGATGTAATTTTTGTATTGTACGCCCTAACTGTAGACGGATTCGGGACATCTGTATATATTTATATTCTAGATCCTATATTTATATACTTGTTCTATTCTGTCTAGTGTTTCCGGTGTGCTATGGTTGTGAGTGTAGTGGCCAACCGGGTCGTTACACTTTAGTGGTATCAGAGCAGGTCGAGTCTGGTGGACCCTCTTTGGGGGTGGTTCCTTTAGGCTTTTGTTGTGTTAACTCTGTGTTGTGCTGTCCTGTTGTGTTGTTGCTGTGATGAATTGTTGTGTTGTTAATTGTTGATTTGGTTGAGTGGGAGTAAACTAAATATGTTGTTATTTTTGTAGACGATGACTAGAACCAATGAACAGATAGCCCGTGCCATAGAGATGATGGCTATGGCTATGCAACAACATAATGCTTACTTTGTTAGGATGAAGGCTGAAAGAGTTGAAGCTGGTGCAGCAAGGCCCACGGGGTCACAGGAGAGCCGAGACCTAGCTGAGTTCCGGAAGTGTCATCCTCCACAGTTTGCGAGAGATGCAGATCCAGAGGCAGCTGACCGCTGGATATGTGAGTTGGAGAAGATTTTTGCCGGTCTAGGATGTTCTCCAGAAAAGAGGTTGGCATATGCGGTGTATATGCTTGTGGGAGAGGCCAAGCATTGGTGGAGGGGCACATATTAGATGCTTGTGGCGAGAGGAGTTACAGTTGATTGGGATTGCTTTCGGACGGTGTTTATGGAGAAGTATTTCCCGGAGAGCGTGAGACATGCCAAGGAGGCTGAGTTCATGCAGTTGCACCAGGGAGGGCTGTCTGTATCGAAGTATGCAATGAGGTTCGAGCACTTGGCTCGTTTTTATTCACAGGCTATTTCTGAGGCCTGGAAGTGCAGAAAGTTTGCTGAGGGTTTGAAGTATGAGCTGAAGAAGGTGGTGGTGCCTATGGCCATCACCGAGTTTCTAGCCTTGGTAGAGAAGGCGAAGATTGTGGAGAGGTTAGAAGGGGGTGACCGTGTGATAAGATCTATTGAGGGACCGGCTGGGTCCAAGAGGGGAGGTGGAAGTCAGAGGAAGCCGTATGATAGGCCCCCACCACAACAAGGGGGTCCTGTCATTAGGCAACCTGCTGAGACTACCAGAGGAGGAGGACAGGGTGGAGGTGATGCCCTTAGGTGTTACAGGTGTGGTGGATCCCATTTGATCAGGGATTGTCCACACACCGAGAGCAGATATTTCAGATGTCAGCAGATGGGTCATGTGTCTTTCAACTGTCCCACCAGGAGTAGACAGGAGAGGAGTACTCAGAGGAGTGAGGCACAGAGAGCTGATACTCAGAGGAGTAGTATGCAGAGGACTGAGACTCAAAGGGGTGACAGACCCACTACAACTGGTAGGGTGTTCGCTTTGACGGGTGTTGAGGCTTCGACTTCTTCTGACCTAGTGAAGGGGAAGGGTAAGGCTGTTGGTAAGGATGTGATGCTTTTGTTTGACTCTGGAGCTTCCCATTTGTTTATTTCCTATGCGTGTGTTGCTATGCTGGGTGTGCCTGTGTGTGACTTGGGGTTGAGACTGCTAGTGTCGACGCCCGCATCTGCTTCAGTAGTTGCTTCTGAGCTGTGTGCTAACTGTCCTATTGTTGTCAATGGGAAGAAGTACAAGGTAAACTTGATTTGTTTGCCTTTGGTGGATATTGACATAATCTTAGGGATGGATTGGTTATCTGCCAATCGTATACTTATAGATTGTGCCAATAGGCGGTTAATCTTTCCACAGGAAGAGGATGAGTAGTTGATTTCAGCTGGCCAAGCTAAATCCTTGCTGAGAGACGGTGCGGAGTGTTACCTTCTGCTTGCTATGATGAGTGTGGAGACTGAGAGAGTTATCTTTGAGATAGATGTGGTGAGAGACTTTGCTGAAGTGTTTCCTGATGAGGTGCCTGGGTTGCCTCCTGTTAGGGAGATGGAATTTAGTATTGATCTGGTTCCAGGTGCGGGGCCAGTGTCGGTGGCTCCCTATAGGATGGCTCCTACCGAGATGATTAAGTTGAAAGGTCAGTTGGAAGACCTATTGGAGAAGCAGTTGGTGCGACCGAGCGTTTCACCGTGGGGTGCTCCTGTGTTGTTGGTAAAAAAGAAGGATGGGGGTAGTCGACTTTGTGTGGATTACCGGCAGTTGAACAAGTTGACCATTAAGAACAAATATCCTCTTCCCCGGATAGATGACTTGATGGATCAGCTGAGGGGAGCATCGGTGTTTTCAAAGATCAATTTGAGGTTGGGCTATCACCAGATTAGGGTGAAGGAGGGTGACATACCGAAGACTGCTTTCAGGACTAGGTATGGTCACTATGAGTATGTCGTGATGCCGTTTGGTGTGACTAACGCCCCTGCACTTTTCATGGACTATATGAACAGCATCTTCTGGCCGTTCTTGGATAAATTCGTGGTGGTGTTCATTGATGATATCTTGATTTATTCAAGGACCCGGGAAGAACATGGAGAGCACTTGAGGGTGGTGCTAGAGATTTTGAAAGCGAAGCAGCTGTATACTAAGCTTTCAAAATGTGAGTTCTGGTTAGATGAAGTGAAGTTCTTGGGCCACGTGATTTTAGTTGAGGGGATTGCTATTGATCCGGCTAAGGTGGAGTCAGTGTTGCAGTGGGAGCGTCCGAGGACTGTCACTGACATTCGGAGCTTTGTGGGTTTTGCGGGTTACTATCGACGGTTCATTGAAGGATTCTCCAAGATAGTAGCGCCCCTAACCCAGTTGACAAGAAAGGAGCATCCGTTCATTTGGACAGACGCCTGTGAGCGGAGTTTTGAAGAGAAGGTTGACTACTTCTCCTGTGTTGATGTTGCCGGATTCTGGTGAGCCCTTTGATGTGTATTGTGATGCTTCTCACCAGGGTCTTGGGTGTGTGCTGATGCAACACGGGAAAGTGGTGGCCTATGCTTCAAGGCAACTGAAGAACCATGAGAGGAATTATCACACTCATGACTTGGAGTTGGCAGCTGTTGTTTTTGCCTTGAAGATATGGCGACACTTTTTGTATGGTGCTCGGTTCAACGTCTTTGTCGCCACCGGCCCGAAACGGGCTTTCGGCATTCGCGAAGGATGGTTGGACTCGTTTATTTGTTTAAAAATGTGGATTGCAAGAATGACTTATTCTCAAACTGAGACCTCGTCAAACGAGCAATTTTATTAAAAGGCTCACCAATCCATGTTAATCCCAAGCGGGACCCTCCATGGATTAGTGGTTTTCGTAGTAAAAGGGTTCATGGAGTCGCCACCAATGTTTTACTCAAAACATTGGAAAAAGAAGTTTAAGGCAATCGATTCAAAAATCGACTTCGGCCATTACAACCAGAGTCGGGTAAGGGAGTCGGTTACGCGTGGGGAAGGTGTTAGCACCCCACAGCGCCCCTTTCGGGTTCCCTATGACAGATTATTTCTAAAAATAATAGTACAAAATTACTAAATTACCCCTATTTATTCTAAGCAATTATAAATTAACTATCTACATGATGACAGTTTAATATGCACACAGAAAGCAGTAAAAGAAGGGATTTTTAGAAAAGAAACCTCTTGAAGCGTGCTTTTTATATATCAAGTAAAACTGGGAAGCTTTTTGGCGTTCCCTCGCTTTACAAGCCCGCTCACTCCTTCCTAAAAAATAATTTTTGACTTGGAAATCCGATGGATTTCCCTTCGACTTAGTTCGAGACTCAAGCAAAATGCTCAGAACTCAAAAACTTCGTCGGATCAACTCTCCGAGTGATTTCTAGGCAGAGCACTGCTCAAAAAACCCAGAATACTCAAGAAGAGGGTTAAAACTGTGTGTAAAAGTGTCCTATGACGTCCAATCGACGTCATATTTATAGGGAACAGGCGCAATACGGGCTATGGAATCAATACGGCCGTATTGAAATTTTTGAATTTCAATACGGCCGTATTGAGTTCAATACGGCCGTATTGAGTTCGATACGGCCGTATTGAAATTCAGAAATTTCAATGCGCCCGTATTGAGTTCACTGCGGCTGTATTGAAGCTTCAATACGGCCGTATTGATTTCAGTACGGCCGTATTGAAGTTTCAGAAACTTTAATACGCCGTATTGAGTTCACTGCGGCCGTGTTGAAGCTTCAATACGGCCGTATTAAGTTTAGTACGGCCGTATTGGGCTTCATTCCCTCCACTTCCTTATTTTAAGCTACTCTAAGACCTCTAAACCTACAGATAGCCATCCTATGGTCTTCTAGGAGTCCTTCTGGCTGACTTTCCTTCGATCTTTGAGGGTCTTCGAGTTTTATTTCCGACCCGGACAATTTTAGGGGTCTACAGCTGCCCCCCCTTTACTTAGTCAAACGGCCTTTTGGTGTACCGATTGACAAGTAAAGGAGTTGACCCAATTGTCCGGGGAATAAGCCATCCTTCCGACTTGTAGTGTCTTCAGGTGGGAAAATTGTTGAGTAGCCTCTCCAGGTTGGTGCATACCTCCGCGCTTCTAGTCACTTTGGTAGCGTGAGCCTTGCCCTCTCCAGGGTGAGTTTGCCCTCTCCAGGGTGAGTATTAGTCGTCGCCTCTCCAGGCTCGTGCGTGAGTCTTGCCCTCTCCAGGGTGAGTTTGCCCTCTCCGGGGTGAGTATTAGTCGTCGCCTCTCCAGACTTGTGCGTGAGTCTTGCCCTCTCCAGGGTGAGTTTGCCCTCTCCGGGGTGAGTATTAGTCGTCGCCTCTCCAGACTTGTGCGTGAGTCTTGCCCTCTCCAGGGTGAGTTTGCCCTCTCCGGGGTGAGTATTAGTCGTCGCCTCTCCAGACTTGTGCGTGAGTCTTGCCCTCTCCAGGGTGAGTTTGCCCTCTCCGGGGTGAGTATTAGTCGTCGCCTCTCCAGACTTGTGCGTGAGTCTTGCCCTCTCCAGGGTGAGTTTGCCCTCTCCGGGGTGAGTATTAGTCGTCGCCTCTCCAGACTTGTGCGTGAGTCTTGCCCTCTCCAGGGTGAGTTTGCCCTCTCCAGGGTCTGCCTCCGTGTTCTTGACGACATTGGCAATGTGAGTTTGCCCTCTCCAGGGATTTGAGATGATTTTTGTCTCCACAGTCCACGATGCTGCTTCGACGGTTTTTCTGATTTTGTGCCGCTGAGGGCTGGATAACGCAGGGATCCGTCTAGGGGATGTGTAGTCATTCATAGGTTCTTGTGCCCCAACTTTCCATTGCGTAGTTGGTACCCATGGGGAATTTCTAACTCTTTGGGGTGTAGACACAGATGCTCTTCTTGAATTGAGCGATGCCTTATGTTTGGCTGACGTCCTTTCGACGTTGGTGGAGTATCCCGGTTATCTTTATTCGGGTAACTCTTTTTGATTTTTGGATTTTGTTGCCTCTGTGTAGGCTGTTATCCGTTAGGGGATTTTGTCATTGGTTGTGATTGGCCTCTTCTGTTAGGCAGATCATCTTGATGTTCAATGATAGGCTGAAAGCCGAATTCCACTTGGGGAATGATTTATTGATCTTTTTATGATTTTTGCTTTTTGAAGGAAGTGCCTCTGAGTAGGCGAATTATCTTGATGTTTGATGATTGGCTGAAAAGCCAAATTCCGCTTGGGGAATTGTTATTAATTTCTTTTTTGGGTTTTCCTTTTTGAAGGAGTGCCTCTTGTGTAGGCGACTGGGGATTTGAAGTTCTCATGTATCCCAGAGTATTATTTAGAAAGCCTCTTCAGGCTTAGCTTCACTCTTCGTTTGAGTTGGAAAGCTATCTTCCACTGAGGAAGTCTAAGTCCTTTGACTTGGATATTCTGCTTGGGAGATCGTACTTCCATTGGGGATTTTGACGATCTTGCTTTGGTAACTCTCGCTGGGGATTTGTTCTATGAGCTTGAGTTGAAATATCTCTGGGGAGTATTATTTCAGCAAGCCTCTCCAGGCTCAGTTATTTTGAAAGAGTATTATTTCGGCAAGCCTCTCCAGGCTTAGTTATTCTGAAAGAGTATTATTTCGGCGAGCCTCTCCAGGCTCAGTTATTCTGAAAGAGTATTATTTCGGCAAGCCTCTCCAGGCTTAGTTATTCTGAAAGAGTATTATTTCGGCGAGCCTCTCCAGGCTCAGTTATTCTGTACGAGTATTTTTTCGGCAAGCCTCTCCAGGCTCAGTTATTCTGTATGATTTGTTGGATTTTCTGTATTTTGCCCTTTTTTCGATTTTGGCTTTTTCTGTGTTTTTGCTTTTTTTGTTGATTTTGACTTTTTCTGTATTTTTGTTGATTTTGCCTTTTTTGTTGGTTTTGGCTTTTTCTGTACAGAAATGTCTCAGTTATTCTGAGAGAGTATTATTTCGGCGAGCCTCTCCAGGCTCAATTATTCTGAGAGTATTATTTCGGCGAGCCTCTCCAGGCTCAATTATTCTGTATGAGTATTGTTTCGGCAAGCCTCTCCAGGCTCAGTTATTTTGAGAGTATTCTTTCGGCAAGCCTCTCCAGGCTCAGTTATTCTGAGAGTATTCTTTCGGCAAGCCTCTCCAGGCTCAGTTATTCTGTATGACGCTGTTGATTTTCTGAATCTTTGCATTTTGTTTGCTGCTGTCATACACAAGCAATTTTTCTATTTTTCTATTTTATGTGGTTGCCTCATGACGAGATCTTTGAAAATTTCTTTATGGCCAATACGGCCGCATCCATTTCAGTATGCCCGTATTGAATTGAAAATTTATTCATAACCCTAATTTTGGTACGGGCGTACTGAACATGATACGGGCGTATTGTTTTTCTGAAGTTTATATTTTTTGTTTTTTCAATAAACAGAGAATAAGTGATCTTCCAGTACACCTATCATCTGTATGCATGTATGCAGTATGATGCACCTAATTCTATTTGATTCACTTTTCAAAAGAATTAACCGATGCGTTTCTCTGTTTGGATTCTGCCATTCCTCAAGACGGACTGTGCTCTGCCGATTTCTATAACCGAGGAATGATGCATGTTATATTGAGATTTGGTGTCATCAACCAAATGATCCTTCCCTTCTTTTAGAAGATATGTCAACCCTCCTATTGACCACTATATCTCCATGTTTCCACTAGATTATCCTAAAATCGTGTGGGTCAAGAGAGAAAAGAAAGGAAAGATATATATTTTTCGAAAGTTTGTGTTTTAGAGGGGTTTTTATTTTCATTTTAAAAAATGGTTTTTGTAAGAATGGCTGGCCAAGGTAGGCTTATGTGTTTAGGCTTGTTTGATTAAACACTTATGAAGTTAAGCACGTCTTGGTTATTAACATTTGTGATTTGACAACTTGGATAGCTTTTCTTGAGCCCCTTTGTTGAATTCAGTTGGTGGTACCATCATGGATTTATTCTGTTTTTCGATTGCCCTAACTTTTGCCTAAAACACCCATTTGTGGAGTTTTAGCGGGCTTTTGTTTTTGTTCATTATTTTGTAACCCTAATTTTTGCCTAGGTCACCCTTTTGTGGGATTCCTAGCGGGTCTTTTGCTCTTATTTTTGCGCAGTCCCCTTTTTGGGTTTCCTGCCGAGCTTTTTGTTTTTTAGGATTTTTGTCCTGAATGGATTTCTTTTTATCCATGACGGCACTTATTGAGGCCAAGAAAAGGTGCTCCAAGTTGTCATGCACACTTCCACACAAAATGATGTGGGTTTATTGATTATTAAGACGATTTTAACCTCACTTATGTTCATTCAAACAGGGTTAAATAATGTGGTTTAGAATTTTATTGCAAGCAAGAAAAGAAGCAATAAGAAATAATAATGAATGATTTTATTATAATCATAATGGAAACATGTGCCCTATCGAGGCTCGGGGGTCGGGCTGTCCCCGAGGAGTAATCTCTAATAGTCATCAGGTTTACATATCCCTATCAGAAGGAGAAGAACACTTGATGACGACAACCGACCTTGACGCTTGTGAACCAGCCTTCCTAAAGATCCGGCTTAAAGAACGTCGAGAAGGATCTTGATTCCTCTTCGTTCTTTGATCTTTATTAGGGTCATATCCTAACCCTTGTTTCCCCGGATTATCCTTGATAACGGGTAGCTCGGGAATAACTTGGGAGTCCTTGCCAAGTCCTTGTCACGGCAAGTATCCATTCTTGGTGAGCATATGGGCTACCTTCTTCATTTCTCGGGGAAATGTCTCAACATTGGCGATCTCCAATGCTTGGAAGGAGGTTTCTAAAGCTTCCTCTGCTGCATCCACATAAGGTATGTTGGATGGCTTGCTGATGAGTATGTCATCTTTAGCTTGTACGGTCACCAGTTTGTCACCCACTATGAACTTGACTTTCTGGTGGAGCGTAGAGGGAACAGCTTTCGCATCATGAATCCAAGGTCGGCCGAGGAGACAGCTGTACGCGGGAGTAATGTCCATCACTTGGAATTCGACATTGAAGATAGTGGGTCCGATTTGGATTGGAAGATTGACTTCTCCCACCACTTCTTTTTTAGAACCGTCGAAAGCTCAAACGATCATGTTGCTCGGGCGCATTTGGATTCCCTTGATTGCTATTTGCTCGAGCGTTCTTTTTTGGCATTACGTTCAAGGAAGATCCATTATCTACCAAGACTTTAGCGATGTGATATTCTTTGCACTTGACAAAGATGTGCAAGGACTTGTTGTGGTTCGGTCCCTCAGCGGGGATTTCTTCATCGGTGAAGGTGATCATTAGCCTTGATGTGACTAACAATCCCCTCAAACTTGTCTTGGGAGATAGTGTGCGACACATATGCCTCGTTCAAGACTTTCAACAGAGCTTGCCGATGCGGTTCGGAGCATAGGATCAACGACAACAGAGTAATCTTTGCTGGCGTCTTATGAAGTTGATCCATGATGGAGTACTCGCTCTGTCGGATATATTTTAACAGCTTGTCTGTCTCCTCCTCGGATTCCTTATTTTCCTCATTTTTTTCTTCTTTTTCTTTCCCTTTATTCTTGGGAGCTTTGTCATGAAGATCTTCGGGAGTGTAGATCCTGCCACTCCTAGTCATGCCCCCAAGTCCAGCGATGTTGGAGATATCGCTGTCGGCAGAAGAGTGGATGTCGTATA
The DNA here is from genome assembly GCF_000230855.2 of Cajanus cajan. Lineage (NCBI taxonomy): Eukaryota > Viridiplantae > Streptophyta > Magnoliopsida > Fabales > Fabaceae > Cajanus > Cajanus cajan. Next base: position 13,153,310 of record NC_138517.1, on the reverse strand, counting down.
TCCACGGCACAGCCTTATTTGATTTGTAAGGGAAAGGCCTTGGAACTGTGATCCTTAATGGTGTCGGACCTTCCCCTTTATTCGTCTTGATTACCAACAACGGAGTTGATGTGCGCTCGCTTGGCGCGGTTGTTGGCTTACACTTAATAACAAATGGCGTGCGATCCATCTTGAACATACGCATCAATTATTTCTTTCTTTTTATTAATGTTTATTAATGGATTACTAGGAGAGATGTATGAATGACTCCTAGATCCCTCCATGACCTATATGCATGATATGAGATGATGGTGGTGAATATGCATGCATAGTGTTTATTCAACTAAGCATTATCATGTTTTTAGGATATTCCTAAGATGATGCATGATATTGCTTGGTTTGGATAAATGACCCTTTTTTTCTTTTTTTGGGTATTTTTTATTTTATATATTTTTTGTATTTTTTGGGTGAAAAGGGAAACTACCTATATGAATGTGATGAAGGTAGATGTTAACACCATGTAATGGAAGATTCTTATTCCTATTTATTCTTATTTTAGAAAGAATAGGAATGTTGTATGTTTAAATAATGCAATGTATGCTCATACAATGTCACATAAACAATGCACACACAATTCACTCATCCACGAACAGTCACGAGCGAATCACGAGGTAGGGGTATCCTGCAGAAAGGTGCATATTCAAGGTGGTTCTAACTGTTCTCACCGGTCTGAGGCCCCCAAGGTGCCCCCATTATAGGGACCCAATTCCTCTCGTCGTAAGTCGATGGAAAGCTCCAACGCACTGTCGGACTCGAGTTCATGGTTATCACCTTGAGTGATGCTTTCCGACAACGGTCTACGGGCACCTATAGACCCATTCGACAACCGGCCGTACTAACATCCACTCCCTATGGCTTATCACTCATGCCCCCGGGTATAGAGGGAACTGTTGTGCGCAAAGGTTTGTGTGCAGTTTTTATTTCAAACAATTGCAAAAATTTAAACATACAACAGTTATTAAAGCCAAATAGATAAACATGTTATCATACAAACAAAGGGGTAATGAAGTAATTTTAACTATTATTTGTTAAAATAATCTGTCACTAAATGGGACTGACTCTCGAGGCTTCCCCAGTCAAGTCGCCATCTGTCGCCACCGGCCCGAAACGGGCTTTCGGCATTCGCGAAGGATGGTTGGACTCATTTATTTGTTTAAAAATGTGGATTGCAAGAATGACTTATTCTCAAACTGAGACCTCGTCAAACGAGCAATTTTATTAAAAGGCTCACCAATCCATGTTAATCCCAAGCGGGACCCTCCATGGATTAGTGGTTTTCGTAGTAAAAGGGTTCATGGAGTCGCCACCAATGTTTTACTCAAAACATTGGAAAAAGAAGTTTAAGGCAATCGATTCAAAAATCGACTTCGGCCATTACAACCAGAGTCGGGTAAGGGAGTCGGTTACGCGTGGGGAAGGTGTTAGCACCCCACAGCGCCCCTTTCGGGTTCCCTATGACAGATTATTTCTAAAAATAATAGTACAAAATTACTAAATTACCCCTATTTATTCTAAGCAATTATAAATTAACTATCTACATGATGACAGTTTAATATGCACACAGAAAGCAGTAAAAGAAGGGATTTTTAGAAAAGAAACCTCTTGAAGCGTGCTTTTTATATATCAAGTAAAACTGGGAAGCTTTTTGGCGTTCCCTCGCTCTACAAGCCCGCTCACTCCTTCCTAAAAAATAATTTTTGACTTGGAAATCCGATGGATTTCCCTTCGACTTAGTTCGAGACTCAAGCAAAATGCTCAGAACTCAAAAACTTCGTCGGATCAACTCTCCGAGTGATTTCTAGGCAGAGCACTGCTCAAAAAACCCAGAATACTCAAGAAGAGGGTTAAAACTGTGTGTAAAAGTGTCCTATGACGTCCAATTGACGTCATATTTATAGGGAACAGGCGCAATACGGGCTATGGAATCAATACGGCCGTATTGAAATTTTTGAATTTCAATACGGCCGTATTGAGTTCAATACGGCCGTATTGAAATTCAGAAATTTCAATGCGCCCGTATTGAGTTCACTGCGGCTGTATTGAAGCTTCAATACGGCCGTATTGATTTCAGTACGGCCGTATTGAAGTTTCAGAAACTTTAATACGCCGTATTGAGTTCACTGCGGCCGTGTTGAAGCTTCAATACGGCCGTATTAAGTTTAGTACGGCCGTATTGGGCTTCATTCCCTCCACTTCCTTATTTTAAGCTACTCTAAGACCTCTAAACCTACAGATAGCCATCCTATGGTCTTCTAGGAGTCCTTCTGGCTGACTTTCCTTCGATCTTTGAGGGTCTTCGAGTTTTATTTCCGACCCGGACAATTTTAGGGGTCTACAGTCTTTAGTGACCATAAGAGTCTGAAGTATCTGTTTGATCAAAATGAGCTAAACATGAGACAGAGACGGTGGATGGAGTTTTTGAATGACTATAATTTCCAGTTGATGTATCATCCTGGTAAGGCCAATGTTGTGGCAGACGCGCTGAGTAGGAAATCCATCCACATGTCGAGTATGATGGTGAGGGAACTGGAGCTGATTGAGGAATTCAGAGATTTGAACCTCGGTGTGGAGTTAGCTCAAGATCACATTAGCTGTGGGACAGTCACCATAACTAATGAGTTCTTGAGGCAGGTTGGACTTAAGCAGTTGCAAGATGCCAAGTTGGTGAAGCTTCTTGGTTTGTTGTGTACCGAGAAGGCTGTTGGCTTCGAACTGGGAGAATATGGAATCTTGAGGTTCAAGGGCAGAGTCTGCCTACCTCAGGATTGTGAGTTGAAGAAAGCTGTGTTGGAGGAAGGCCATAAGAGTAGAGTTAGCATACACCCGGGTATGACTAAGATGACCAGGACCTCAGGAAGACTTTTTGGTGGCCTGGCATGAAGAGAGAGATAGCTGAGTATGTGGCGGCCTGTTTGACCTGTCAGAAGGCAAAGGTCGAGCATCAGAAGCCGAGTGGATTGATGCAACAGATGGAAATTTCGGAGTGGAAGTGGGATAACATTACTATGGATTTCATTGTTGGGTTGTCTAGGTCAGCTAGGAATAGTGATGCTATCTGGGTGATTGTAGACCGGTTGACCAAGTGCGCACATTTCTTGCCTGTCAACATCAAGTGGTCCTTGGAGAAGATGACGCAGTTGTATGTGAAGGAGATAGTACGGTTACACGGGGTGCCTTCCAGTATTATTTTTGACAGAGATCCAAGGTTCACTTCCAGATTTTGGCAGAGTCTACACCAAGCTCTAGGCACGAAGCTAAAGTTGAGCTCTGCTTATCATCTGCAGACGGATGGTCAGTCAGAAAGGACAATCCAGTCCTTGGAAGATTTTCTTAGGGCTTGTGTGTTAGACCACTTGGGTAACTGGGAAGAGGTTCTACCGTTGGCTGAGTTCACCTACAACAACAGTTTTCATGCAAGCATTGGGATGGAACCATTTGAAGCGTTGTATGGCAGGAGATGTAGGACTCCTCTGTGCTGGTATCAGGATGGTGAGTTAGTGGTGGTATGTCCGGAGCTGATCCTACAAACCATTAAGAAAGTGAAGATGATTCAGGAAAGGATGAAGACTGCTTAGAGTAGGCAGAAGTCGTGTGCTGACAAGAGGCAGAAGCCCTTGGAGTTTGCCGAAGGGGAGCATGTGTTTCTGAAGGTGATTCCGACTTCTAGTGTGGGTAGAGCACTAAAGGCAAGGAAGTTGACACCAAGGTTCGTGGGTCCCTATCATATCATACAGCGTGTGGGTCCGGTTGCCTATCGGTTGGCTTTGCCACTGTCCCTTTCAGACCTACACGATGTGTTTCATGTCTCCCAGCTGAGGAAGTATGTCCATGACCCGAGTCATGTGGTGGAGCTAGATGATGTGAAAGTGAAGGAGAATCTGACTTTTGAGAAGTTGCCAGTAGCTGTAGTTGATCATAAGATGAAGGAGCCGAGGGACAAGTCCATTGCTCTGGTAAAAGTGTTGTGGGATGCAGCTACTGGTGAGGCTACTTGGGAGGTGGAGCAGCAGTGCAAAGAGAGGTATCCATTTCTTTTCCCAAGTAAGTCTGTTTTCGGGGACGAAAACTCTTGTTGTTGGGGAGGTTGTGAGATCCTCTCTTTCTTTTTTTTTTCTTTTTCTTCCCGAATCCTCACTCACTCTCTACCCTTACGTTCTTTTTCTCTCTACTCCTCTCCCCTTTCTCTTGGACTTGCTGACTCTTGTGGGAACCTTGGTTGAAGGTGCTGAATCGTAGTGGGAGGCTAGCTGAAGTTCTCCATCCCCATTTCTCTCCATTCAAGTTTGCTCCTATCTTCTTCTTCGTTTTCTTATTCCTGGAGTACGAAATCTTCTACCAAGGTAAGGGAAGTTAGTTTTGTTGTAGATTTTGGTTGAGAATAGGTTGTTGCAATTTCTTTAGCTGTTGAAGTTGGTTGATATTTGATAATTTTGTTGAAATGCTGAAATTGGAAGTTTTTGGATTCTTTGAGGGTTTGACAAATTTTGGGTCTTTTGGCGGTTGATGATTGCATGTGTGAAAAGTTTAAGTTTTTGAATTCTTGGTTGAAAATGTGAACTGTTGGCTGGATTGCTGGTTGGATTTTCTGGATATTTCGCAGGATTTGGTGAAGTTTTTCGAACTTGATGGGTTGCTGATGAGCCTCGCGCTGAGTGCGGTTCTTCGCGCCGGGCGCGAGACCACCTGGAGGCTCCTTTTGACAAGTCCGCCGAGCGCAAAGATGTGTGCGCCGGGCGAGCTTGAGAATGTGAGCCTCTGGTTGGTCCACGCCGGGCGGGTCAGGGATCGCGCCAAGGGCGCAGGCAATGTTTTGGATGTGGTGCTGCGCTGAGCGCGACCCTAGTCGCGCTGGGCGCGAGACTCCTTGGGAGTCTTTGCCAGACGGGCGCTGGGCGCAATTGTAGTTGCACTGGGCGCGAGACCTAAGGGAGGTCTCTGCCTTCCCCGCGCTAGGCGCGAGCCTAGGTGCGCTGGGCGCGTGAAACTCCATGGAGTCTCTGCCTGGCCAGCGCTGGGCGCAATTCTAAATTGCGCCAGGCGCATGAGGGGTCACGCCGGGCACGAACCGTCTTACGCTGGGCGTGTTGGCCCCTGGTGCTCTCTAGTTGGCTTGCGCTGGGCGCAACCATGAGTGCGCTGGGCGCGTGACTGAGGTTTTATTATATGCTGGTTAATGTTGTTTCATGCTGAGATGAGTCGAAAATGGATGTATATGATGTGATGACTAATAGAGACCGTTGTTGTTGATGTTGAGTTGTATCCGGTGAATGTTGTTGCAAGTTGTGTTGACTCGTTGTAAGAGGATGTGTTGTGCTGTAAATTAGTGTAGTGTTGTATGATGGTTGAGTTGTTGTAGGCCTTAATGGCTGAGTTGTTGTAGGCCTTAATGGCTGAGTTGTTGTAGGCCATAATGGCTGAGTTGATGTAGGCCGAAAGGCTGAGTTGTCGTAGGAGATCTCCGAGTTGATATGCGTGACGACGCATTGTATGCTTATTGATGATCATGTTGAGAAACCGACGAGATGTATGTTGATGAAGTGTTGATAGTTGTAGTTGCTTATATTTCTTAAACCTTTCTATATGTTGTTTCTTTTATGCTAGCTTACCCTTTTGTTGTTTCCATGTGGTTGGACTGCAATGATCATACTATGTATAGGAGCAGAGCAGGGATAGGCGGTGTATCGGTAGCTGGCAGGTGGAGCTGACTCCTTTTGATGTTTTGTTTGTTTCAGTCACTTGGCATAGTGGCTTTTGATGTAATTTTTGTATTGTACGCCCTAACTGTAGTCGGATTCGGGACATCTGTATATATTTATATTCTAGATCTTATATTTATATACTTGTTTTATTCTGTCTAGTGTTTCCAGTGTGCTATGATTGTGAGTGTAGTGGTTAGCCGGGTCGTTACAAAAATAAATTCAAAATCATATCTTAAAATTATAAATAATTATTATTTTGAAAAGAGTATATGGATCCAAATTTATAAGTTAAAGAATCAAATCAAAATAAATTTTAAAAATAAAATAAAGAACAATAGTTTAATTTAGAAAAAAAAAAATAATGATCTTCAATAGAATTTTTCTACTTGATCACGTTGTCTTCAGATCCAAATGGATACTTTATTTGGTATGATAAAATAAAAATCTGAAAGGCTTGCCGTGCCCCGGGGATTGTTGAACTAATCAAACTTTTATAACTAATTCGATGATTCCTATTAATCAAACTTGTTTTATGAAACTAAATAAAAATCAATTTGTTTCGTACCAGTGGGACCCACCACGTTTTTGTTTTAACTCTATAGCAAATACTAAAATTATACATCATTTATCTTTACTTTTAAGAGGTAAATATAAAGCAATATAAGCTACCACTATATATAACCCTACACGAATCAATCTGATTGTAAGTGAGAATCGGATATATCTTCTTTTTAAATAAAAAAATTATTAAATCATGAAAATAAATCTCCTTTAATGATTTTTTTTAATAATAACAAATGAATTTATCTAGCCAGTTTTTCTCAACATATTAATACTTTCTTAATACTTCATTCATTTCAAATTGGGGCTATTTAATTAATTTACAAAAAATCATGAAACTGAACAAGAAAAAATATAATTATTTAATGTTTGACTTAAAAAAATTATAAAATAAGACAAATTAGTTGAAGAAAGATTATGAAATAAAAGTTATATATTTTGTTATTAAATAAATCATAAGACGACTAATTCCTATCTCATGTACAAAATACCCAAAAATAAAAACACTTAATGAACTAACTTTATTTCCAAATAATGAGAAAAAAAATATTTTCATCTAATGAAGAGAATGAGGGATATGTTTCCATTTTATAGAAAGAGGAAAATTCATAATATTAGAAAGGGTATTTTTAATAAAAAATATCTATTATTTATATTTATTTGATAATTAATAATTTTTAAAAAAATATTATTAGTATTTATGAATACTTGTTTGCATAAGTGGATTTTTTTTCTTCATACATGTATAGGGAGGGGAATGCTTGAGCAGATAAATTAATATCTTATGGGATTGAAGATAAATTTAATTTTGTTTGGTAGGCTCTTCTTCCTTCTTTTACTGAGAGGATTTTTATCATAAATGTTATAGTTTACTTTTATTTCATTTTTGTTGACTTTTATAGTGAATTTTAATACAGTCTTCCATGTTCTTTGTACATTTTACGTTTATTATTTGTTCTCTATTAGGTATGTTAGAGGTGATTGATAGACCTAAGAGTGTTGTTATTAGGATATCTAAGTTCTATAGTGATATTTTTCACTCCTAGCTTTTATTTAAAAGATTTAAGAATACTTTTTAAAATTTAAATCCAGAATTTACCTACTTTGTGACACCTTTACTACCCCAACACATAAAGCGTAATAATGTAATTAAATTAAGGAAATAAATTTTTTCAACAATGGTAAAAGGATTCACATAAAAACCTTCACAAATGTTCTTCAATATCCAAAATGATTGAAAAGGGAACATTGCAAAATAAAATGTAAGAGTTTACAAATTATAGTGTTGTAAAAACTTTGTTTCTTTTGGTTATATATTGTGGTGTTGTATTTGCTGTCAACTTGGACTTCTGAATTTGCTTTGATTGTTGTTACTCTTTTATAGTTTTGTAACAGATATCAAATGTTTGATTACCATTGTTTTTTATGTTGTTATTGTCTTTTTTATTTGACATCTTGTTGTCTATATTATGGGTTTCTATTGATAGTTTGTATATTCCCATTAATTTTTTTCTCTTATAAAAAAGTTAATATTATCCAATGGAATTTGGATTATGTTATGAGTACCTCCTTATTTTTTTGTATACAGGTTAAATGTAATTTAGATTAAAAAAATAAAATATAATGTGAAATTAAAAAAAAAAATCATTTAGATTGAGGAGGTCAAAAACCCCCGCTAAACAATGGAATTTGGATTATGTTATGAGTATCTCCTTATTTTTTTTATACAGGTTAAATGTAATTTAGATTAAAAAAATAAAATATATTGTGAAATTAAAAAAAAAAATCATTCAAATTGAGGAGGTCAAAAACCCCCGCTAAACAAAACGCCGCAGAATGCAAAAAGGTAGCGGAGGTTGGTAAATATCGCCGTATAATGCTAGTGGCGAACGTAACTGCAGCGTTTTTTTAAAACGCCATTATTTATTTTGAGGGGGGCAAAAACCGCCGCAAAATGAAGAAAAAACCGCCGCAAAATAACGAATTTCTTGTAGTGCATGTCCTAGAAATCCTCTGTCCCGATTTCACAATATCAGAGCATATTGTAACGTAGTTTAAAAAAAATGATTCAGTAGCCAGAACGGGCCGTTCCCAAACTGGAACAGGTCGTTCCAAACTACTGAATTGACCTATACAACGTTGTTGAGAACGGGCCGTTCCAGAAAGAGAACGGGCCATTCCGGAAGGAGTACGGGCTGTTCTGGATGAGTCCTAGAACGGGCCGTTCTGATTTTAGAACGGGTCGTTCTGCGAGTGATTTTTTTGCGTATTGATGGATTTCAGAATGGGTCGTTCCGATATCGGTAAAGGCCGTTCTGGGCAATCCGAAAAGTCTATAAATAGGGGTTGGGGGCCTTTAGGAGAATGTGAGTTTTTAGAGAGAAGTTTTAGAGAGAAGGTCTCTGGGTCTGTGAGCTCCTTTCTCTCCCAAATTTCTCTGTATGACTCCTTTCCTTTTCTAGATCACTAACGCCTTCTGACTTTTCTTGAAATTGAGATTAGGAAGCTTACTTTGGGAGGATTGAAGTTCCGGGTTGAGATTCGGAAAGGAATTCTACTTCTTCTTAGTTATTGACTATTTTGAGCCAATCTTCAGGTGAGGGAAGCTAGAGTGTAGATTGACTAAGTTGTTTTTATGTTGTTTATATAAGTTGACCTTATAGATGAATTTTAAATATGTTGTATATTGCTGAAGTTGTTTATAAAGTTGTTAAGTTACATTAAGTTGATATTGTAATGACTATAGTTGTTTAATTAAGTTGTTTGCATGTTGTAAGTTGTCTATTGTCGTTAAGATGTATATTGCTGTAAAGTTGATGTGATGTCTATTGCTGAAAAGTTGTATGTTGTTTAAGTTGTTATGCTTATTAAGTTGTGAGTTGATTGTGTTGTTCAAGTTGAAAGTTGGTTGAGATGATAAGTTGAAAAGTTATGTGTTGTGTAAGTTGTTGAGCTGATATATGTTGTTGGTTTATAAGCTGATTAAACTGTGATGATAAGTTGTTGATCACTAGGACTAGGGGAGATGTTTTTGAAGTTGCTCATCCCATTGTGTGGATTGAGATAATTGTGGTGCTCTAAGAGCCCAATTTGATAAAAAACCCTCCTTGGGAAGTTGTCCCTTGGAGTGGACGTTGTATTGTTCTCCTCTAGGACTTAGTTGGTCCCGTGTGTGGGCAAGGTCGAGGCACACGTGTACAAAGTGACCAAAGTATAGGGTCCAGGCCGAGCTATACTGATTACAAGCGGCCAGAAGTTGAGATACATAGTACTAAGGTGATAAGTTAAAAGTTGTTTTAAAGTTGAAAGTTGTTTTAAAGTTGAATCCCTTAGTACTGTGTGGGCGACAAGGAAATAGTCGATCCATGTCATGGTTGAATGACCAATTTGAGTAAGGTATCTAGTTAGAGATGCAGTCTTTGACTAGATACTGGAGGGTGCGTGGTACTTGGAGGACAGTGGGTGGGCTAACTCCACATGTAGATTGGTGAAGCTAGCAAAGGCCGTGGTAGGCTCATACCCAAACCCTTCTACCCTGACAGTAGTACTGGACCTCCGAGTCTAAGTGGCACACTTGAGAAATTGCCTATTGTTGTCTATACCTGGTTCTCTTTAGAGTTCCTAACGTTGTACTATACCTGACCTGGTGGAGATAGGTCAAACGTTGGATTTGGTAGGGTTGATGCCACCTAGACTGCTCAACTTCAGTTGTTGGAGATCTCCCAGTTGTACATGCGTGACGACGCATTAAATATTAAGTTTTATGTTGTTATTGTTGTTGTATTAAAGTTGCTTCTAAGCTGTATGAATGAGTTGGGTTTTATGTTGAACTGCATGGTCGTTTGTGATGATGATTGTTATGTATTTATTGCATGATTTTTAATATGTTGATTGTATGGTATGGACTATTGTCTGTACTTGTATGATTGATTTTTTTAAACTCTAGCTTACCCTTCTGTTCCATGTGGTGGAACTGCGATGATCATACTTGGTATGGGAGCAGGTCAGGGCTAGCTTGGAGTTGAGGTGACCACTGCGAGACGGGGAGTTTTGATCCTCGTGTTAGAGTTGCCACCTTGGGTAGCAGTTTTGTGCTTGACTGACACTAGGAGATAGTAGTTTTGGATAACTGTATAAATACCTAATAATTAAAAACTTATTGTTTTATATATATATATATATATATTTTTTTTTTGTATTTGTAAGTTATCCAATTTTATTATTTATCTTAGTTCACTATTTTTAGTGAGATTCCACTAAGTGTAGGGACCACGGCGGGTCGTTACACTTTTATGGTATCAGAGCCGGTCGAGTCTTTTGGGATACTCTGTGGGGAGTGATCCTTCTAGGTTTTTGCTGTGTCATATCTCTGATATGTGTTAGTGTTGGTGAGTTGTAGTGGTGAAGTGTTAGTAAAAGAATGTTTGAATTCTTTTAGTATGGTGATGCCTCAATTTGATCAGATCGCTAGGGCTATGGAGATGATGGCCATGGTGATGTAGCGGCAAAGTGCTCACTTTGCTCAGATGGAGGCAGGTAGAGCTGCGGTTGAGGCAGCTAGACTGGTGATCTCTCAGGATGGAGAGATTTAGCAGAGTTTAGGAGATGTTAGCTTCCTCAATTCAAGGGGGGTTTCAGATCTTGATGTGGCAGATTAGTGGTTGTGTAAGATGGAGAGGATCTTCAGTGTTTTGGGATCTTCTAAGAAGAAGAAGCTGGCCTATGTAGTTTATATGCTGACAGATGAGGCTGAGTACTGGTAGGGAGGCACTAGGCAGAGTTGTGGTTGTAGATTGGGATTGCTTCAAGAAAGTTTTCTTGGAGAAATATTTCCTGGACGGCGTTAGATATGCTATAGAGGCGGTGTTCATGAGATTGCAGCAGGAGAGTCTATCTGTATCAGAGTATGCCATGAGGTTTGAGTATCTGGCTCGTTTCTACTCTCAGGCCGTATCTGAGGCTTGGAGATGTAGGAAGTTGTAGAGGGTTTGAGGCATGAGCTAAAGAGGGTTATAGTCCTTATGTCCATAGTGGAGTTTCCTGCCTTGGTTGAGAAGGCAAAGACTGTTGACAGATTGGAGGGTGGTGGTAGCAGTGGTAAGGCTGCTAGAGTTCAGGAGGGGAGACTAGTAGAGAAGACCCTATGATAGACCTGCATAGTCTCAGAGAGGAGCTGTTAGTAGGGGACCTCGTCCTGCTACTCCTTAGAGTGGAGCACAGTCAGTGCGGTGCTACAGATGTGGAGAAACCCACTTGGTTAGAGATTGTTCCCATTCGGGGAATGTTTTTTTCCAGATGTGGCAGGCTAGACCATATTTCCAGAGATTGTCAGATGCCATCGACACTATCTGGAGTGCCTCGAGGCTAGTCAGGCCTATGGTTGCAGAGAGAGTTATTTTCTTTATCAAGTGTAGAGGCTTCCATTTCATCAGATTTGGTGAAGGGGAAGGTGAAAGTAGCAGGTGAGGATGTTTTGTTTTTGTTTGATTATGGTGCCACACATTCATTTATTTCTGTTGATTGTGTGGGGAGATTGGGTTGTCAGTGTCTACATGACACATTGATTTGTATGTATCTACTATGGCTTCAATTTCTTGGTGACATCGGAGATGTGTCCAAGATGCCGATAGAGGTGTTTGGTAGGAGGTTCCGAGTGAACTTGATTGTGTTGCTCAGGGTAGATATTGACATAATCTTAGGGATGGATTGGTTATTTTTCAATCACATCATTATAGATTATGTTCGGAGAGAATTGGTATTCTCTTAGTTTGAGGATGAGGTGTTGTTATCAGCAGGTCAGGCTCAGTAGTTGATGAGAGATGGAGCTGAGTGCTTCATGTTGTTTGTCATTTTGAGTGTTGAGATGAAGATGGTCATCACTGGGATTGGGTTGTCATTGAGTTTCCTGAGGTGTTCCCAGATGATGTGTCGGGATTGCCACTTATGCATGATGTTGTGTTTAGCATTGATCTGGTACTGGGTGCAAGATCGATATTAGTGGCTCTTTATAGGATGACTCCAGCTGAGTTGGTATAGCTAAAGAAACAGATTGAAGATTTGTTGGAAAAACGGATGGTGAGGTTCAACGTTTCTCCTTGGGGTGCCCTGGTACTATTAGTAGAGAAAGATGGCGGAACCCGTTTGTGTGTTGATTATCGGCAACTGAATAAGTTGATGATAAGGAATAAGTATCCCTTTCGAGGATTGATGATTTGATGGAACAGCTGAGGGGAGTTTCGGTGTTTTTGATGATTGATTTGAGATCCGGATACCATCAGATTAGGGTAAAGGAGAGTGACATACCAAAGACTATTTTTCAGGACTAGGTATGGTCCCTGTGAGTACGTAATGATGCGTTTCAGTGTCATTAATGCTCCAACAGTGTTCATGGATTACATGAACAAGATTTTTAGGTCATTCTTGGACAGGTTTGTGGTGGTCTTCATTGATGATATATTAGTGTATTCTAGATCTTTGGAGGATCACCGTGAGCATCTGAGGTTGGTTCAGAGGTGCTAAGGGAGATGTAGTTGTATGCCAAGTTGTCCAAGTGTGAATTTTGATTGTCTGAGGTGAGATTTGGGGGCATGTGATATCGGCAGAAGGGATTGTAGTGGATCCAGTCAAGGTGGAGGTTGTGATTCAGTGGGAGCGTCCGAGGACTGTTACGGAGATTAGGCATTTTGTTGGGTTAACGGGTTACTATCAGAGATTTATAGAAGGTATCTCTCGAATAGTAATGCCTTTGACTTAATTTACTCGGAAAGATCAACTTTTTGTTTGGATGGACGCTTGTGAGCAGAGTTTTCAGGAATTGAAGGGGTGATTGACTACTTCTCCAATTTTGGTGTTACCTGACACTGGTGAGTATTTTGATGTGTTCTGTGATGCTTCTCACCAGGGGTTGGGCTGTTTGTTGATGCAGAAAGGGAGAGTAGTAGCGTATGCTTCAAGGCAACTTAAAACTCATGAGAGAAATTATCCTACTCATGATTTGGAGTTTGCAGCTGTGGTGTTTGCCTTGAAGTCGTGGTGGCACTATCTGTATGGTGCGAGATTCAGTGTATTTAGTGATCACAAGAGTTTAAAGTACCTGTTTGATCAGAAGGATTGAATATGAGGTAGAAAAGATAGATGGAATTCCTAAAGGACTTTGATTTCCAGTTGATGTATTATCCTGAGAAGGCGAGTGTGGTAGCAGATGTATTGAGTAGGAAATCCATTCATGTTTCGGTTATGATGATTAGGGAGTTGGAACTGATTAAGAAGTTTAGAGATTTGAGACTAGAGGTGGAGGTTGTTCAAGATCACATTAGTTGTTGTATGATCACCATAACTAATGAGTTCTTGGGATAGGTGGGAACTAAGCAATTACAGGATCCAGAGTTGTTGAGGATTTTGGGATTGCTTGGTACTGAGAGGGCAGCTGGTTTTAAGCTTAGTGCTTTGAGCTTAGTGCTAATGGAGATTCCCAAGTGGAAGTATGATAGTGTCACTATGGACTTTGTGGTTGGGTTGCCTAGGATAGCTAGAAACAGTGACTCTATTTGGATGATTGTTGATAGGTTGACAAAGTGTGTGTACTTTTTTCCTGTCAAGAGGTGGTCCTTGGAGAGGCTTGCACAGTTGTATATTAGAGAGATAGTACGGTTGCATGGAGTGCCTTCCAGTATTATCTCTCATAGAGATCCAAGGTTTACTTCCGGGTTGGCAGACTCTGTATCAGGCTTTGGGGACGAGGTTGAGGTTGAGCTCTGCTTATCATCCACAAATAGTTGGTCAGTTAGAGAGGATAATTCAGTCATTAGAGGATCTCTTGAGATCTTGTGTTAGATCATCTGGGTAGTTGGGAGGAGGTGTTACCATTGGTAAAGTTCAATTATAATAACGGTTATCACTTGAGTATTGGCACGACGCCTTTTGAGGCTTTGTATGGCAGGAGGTGTAGGATTCCATTATATTGGTATCAGGAGGGTGAGTCAGTAGTGGTTTGTCCAGAGTTAGTTCTTTAGACTACTGGGATGGTGAGATAGATTCAGGAAAAGTTGAGGGCTACCCAGAGTCAACAAAAGTCCTAGCTGATAGGAGGGGGAGACCTCTAGAGTTTGAAGAGAGATAACATGTTTCATGTTTCATAGTTGAGAAAGTACATTAGAGACTCGAGTCATGTGGTAGAGATGGATGAGGTGCGAGTTAGATTGAACTTGACCTATGAGAAAAGATTGGTAGCTGTGGTTGATCACAAGTTGAAGGAGCTTCGTGGCAAGTCCATCAGCTTGGTGAGGATTGTCTGGGATGCAGCTACTGGTGAGGTTACCTGGGAGGTGGAGAGTCAGTTCAAGGAACAATATCCATTCCTCTTTTCAGGTTAGCCTATTTTCGAGGACAAAAATTCCTATTTGTTGGGAGGTATTGTAACGTAGTTTAAAAAAATGATTCAGTAGCCAGAACGAGTCGTTCCCAAACTGGAATGGGCCGTTCCAAACTACTGAATTGACCTATACAATGTTGTTGAGAACGGGCCATTCCGGAAGGAGAACGGGTCGTTCCGGAGGGAGTACGGGCTGTTCTGGATGAGTCCCAGAACGGGCCGTTCTGATTTTAGAATGGGCCGTTCTGCAGGTGATTTTTGTGCGTATTGAGGGAGTTCAGAACGAGCCGTTCCGATATCGGTACAGGCCGTTCTGGCCAATCCAAAAAGTCTATAAATAGGGGTTGGGGGCCTTCAGGAGAATGTGAGTTTTTAGAGAGAATTTAGAGAGAAGGTCTCTGGGTCTGTGAGCTCCTTTCTCTCCCAAATTTCTCTGTATGACTCCTTTCCTTCTCTGGATCACTAACGCCTTCTGGATTTTCTTGAAATTCAGATTAGGAAGCTTACTTTGGGAGGATTGAAGTTTCGGGTTGAGCTTCGACAAGGAATTCTACTTCTTCTTAGTTATTGGCTATTTTGAGCCAATCTTCAGGTGAGGGAAGCTAGAGTGTAGATTGACTAAGTTGTTTTTATGTTGTTTATATAAGTTGACCTTATAGATGAATTTTAAATATGTTGTATATTGCTGAAGTTGTTTATAAAGTTGTTAAGTTACATTAAGTTGATATTATAATGACTATAGTTGTTTAATTAAGTTGTTTGCATTTTGTAAGTTGTTTATTGTCGTTAAGACGTATATTGCTGTAAAGTTGATGTGATGTCTATTGCTGAAAAGTTGTATGTTGTTTAAGTTGTTATGCTTATTAAGTTGTGAGTTGATTGTGTTGTTCAAGTTGAAAGTTGGTTGAGATGATGAGTTGAAAAGTTGTGTGTTGCGTAAGTTGTTGAGCTGATATATATTGTTGATTTTTAAGCTGATTAAACTGTGATAATAAGTTATTAATCACTAGGACTAGGGGAGATGTTTTCGAAGTTGCTCATCCCATTGTGTGGATTGAGATAGTTGTGGTGCTCTGAGAGCCCAATTTGTTGACAAACCCTCCTTGGGAAGTTGTCCCTTGGAGTGGACGTTGTATCATTCTCCTCTAGGACTTAGTTGGTCTCGTGTGTGGGCAAGGTCGAGGCACACGTGTACAAAGAGACCACAATATAGGGGCCAGGCCGAGCTATACTGATTACAAGCGTCTAGAAGTTGAGATACATAGTACTAAGGTGATAAGTTAAAAGTTGTTTTAAAGTTGAATCCCTCAGTATTGTGTGGGCGACATGGAAATAGTCGATCCATGTCATGGTTGAATGACCAATTTGAGTAAGGTATCTGGTTAGAGATGCAGACTTTGACTAGATACTGGAGGGTGCATGGTACTTGGAGGACAGTGGGTGGGCTAACTCCACATGTGGATTGGTGAAGCTAGCCAAGGCCGTGATAGGCTCATACCCAAACCCTTCTGCCCTGATAGTAGTATTGGACCTCCGAGTCTAAGTGGCACACCTGAGAAATTGCCTATTGTTGTCTATACCTGGTTCTCTTCTGAGTTCCTAACGTTGTACTATACCTGACCTGGTAGAGATAGGTCAAACGTTGGATTTGGTAGGGTTTATGCCACCTAGACTACTCAACTTCAGTTGTTGGAGATCTCCCAGTTGTACATGCATGACGATGCATTAAATATTAAGTTGTATATTATTATTGTTGTTGTATTAAAGTTGCTTCTAAGCTGTATGAATGAGTTGGGTTTTATGTTGAACTGCATGGTCGTTTGTGATGATGATTGTTATGTATTTATTGCATGATTGTTAATATGTTGATAGTGTGGTATGGACTATTGTCTGTACTTTTATGATTAATTTTTTTTAAACTCTAGCTTACCCTTCTGTTCCATGTGGTGGAACTGCGATGATCATACTTGGTATGGGAGCAGGTCAGGGCTAGCTTGGAGTTGAGGTGACCGCTGCGAGACGGGGAGTTTTGATCCTCGTGTTAGAGTTTCCACCTTGGGTAGCAGTTTTGTGCTTGACCGGCACTAGGAGATAGTAGTTTTAGATAACTGTATAAATATCTAATACTTAAAAACTTATTGTTTTATATATATATATATATATATATATATATATTATATTTTTGTATTTATGAGTTATCCAATTTTATTATGTATCTTAGTTCACTATTTTTAGTGCGATTCCACTAAGTGTAGGGACCACGGCGGGTCGTTACACATACCCACAATTCAACCGTTGGCATTCTAGATGCCACTCATAGCCGAATCTTCCTCACCTAAAACATCCACAATTGCACGGTGAGAAAAGATAACATCTATATGTAAAGCACTCAAGGAAAATCACAACATAATCTCGTCAATTATTGAAGTCTTTACAAGCATATCCATACATTCTAATTCTATCAATCATGCATCATATTCACATCACGATTTCACAATTACACTAGTCTATCACAAATCTTGCAATTAACACTATGCCAATGGTCACACCACCTCAAGGTCGTGCCACTCTAGACATAAGTGATACGTATTAATTGTCTCACTCATCCCACACCATGCCAGGGGTACGCTCGTCCTTGTAGCATCACTTACTCAAGGTTCATCTCATCCCTGGTCATATGTGTGAGGAACCACAATCACATCACAATCACAACCATCAAAATCTTACTATGTCAAGGTCACGCTACCTTTTTAGTAGCCTAGGGTCGTGCTCACCCCTGACATAACACTGTGCCAAGGTCACGCTACCCTTTTAACAGTCTAGGCCCCTGGTCATCAGTATGAGGATCCACAACCACATCTCATTCACATTCCACATATCTCATTTCATAACACAAATTCATATCACATACACAATTTCATATCAGATACACAACAGATAAGTCCAACAAATCCACATCTAGATCATCAATTCTTAACAAGTAATATAAGAATAACATCTATAAATTAATATAATAATCAATGGAATTACCAATTTAATACAATCTTAACATAAACGGTAAAACCCCCAATTATTCTAAAACCTAACTAACAGACACTTTTCTATAATTTCGTTCTCTCTCCCAGATCATCATTCTTACAAATTTAATATATATTCATAATCCTAAATACATACAAAATCATATAAGACCAATAATTCTCCAAACAGACAATTATAAAATTACTCATAATCCTACGAGCTTCCTCTTCTACCCAATTCCCTCATGTAACTTTACATATAAATAATTCCCTTTTCCCTCGTACCTTGATATGTGGAAGCTGAACATACACAAGATCTGGTTGGTCTCCCTCGCTGGGTTCCCCTTGGTCTGAAGCAGAAAGTAAAGGGAAAGAAGAGAGAGCAGAAGAAAAGAAATCAGAAAATGAAAGGTGTGCTTTTTGGGAGAGAGCTCAATTTATAGGCATCAAGCTTCACCGGAACGGCCTGTTCCAAATCCGAAACGGCCCGTTCTGGACTCTGATGGCATATGTAAAATTCACATCCAGAACGGCCTGTTCTCAAACCAGAACGGGCCGTTCTAGGGTTGCACTTAACCCACAATGGCCATATCTGGAATGGCCTGTTCTCAATTAGGGTTATAGACATTTTTGGTGATTTGGAACGCCCCGTTCCCATCTAAAAATTGTAGAGAATTTTTGTATTTTGGAACGGGCCGTTCTAGTTTGGGAACGACCCGTTCTAAACTACAAAATCACTTTCGTTTTAGTAGTTTGGAACGACCCGTTCTGGGCTACTAAATTACCCTATTTTTAGTAGTTTGGAACGGCTCGTTCCAATTTGGGAACGGCCCGTTCTAGGCTACTAAATTACCCCTATTGGGCTTTTGGGCCCTCAAACAATTTGTAAAAATTGGGTTGTTACAATTCTCCCCTCCTTTTAGAAATTTCATCCCCGAAATTCACCTGAAAACAAAAATAGGTAGGCTCCTCGCATCTTATTTTCTAATTCCCATACAACCTCACGACCTTACTCATGTACAACTCTAACAATCTCACTAAGGAATATCTATTATCAATAAGGGTAAGGCAAGTAAACTTGGTGAGTCTAACCACTATAACCCAAAAAGAATCAAATTTCGTAATCATCTTAGGCAAGCCTACAACCAAGGTTTATCTACACACCATCTCACTTCCAAAATGGAACCTTTAAAGGCTGCAAAAGTCCCAAAGACTTCTAGCATACTAAACATGAGTACACAAATTCCTCTACTCCTCTCTTCGCCTTAGGCCACTACGCTTCCGCTGCGCCACTCTGATACATCCTCCTAAGGTCCCGATACATCTCAGTAGCTCCTAAATGAATGTTAGGAGTACTCTTATGTCCTTCCTCTAAAATCATATTTCTTAATTCAAGGTTACTAAGCACCCAAGTTTGTTCTGCACCTCAAAACAACATCGATTTCTACTCAGAAATGGTTATCTATACTTCTACCGATCTTCTCCACTTGGTTCCCTAAGAAAGGATCTGACTCCTAGGCTTCCCTAATCTCATCCATTAATTCACTAGTCACTTTCAACATAATCAATTCAATGCTCCTAAGGATAATCTCACACACCAAGCATAAGTCTCTAAATTCTTCAATCAAATCTAACCCTTAAATCATAAAAATGATATATCAGAGGTCATCATAATCATCTGCCACAATATTGGTTTTACTTCTATGATCATCTCTAAAGATCAAGCACGTAAGCGTAAGTTCACTAGGTATACATATCAGATCTCTAATTTCACCACTCCATCTACACCCAAGTCAAACTCTTATCCATCACCTTATCCTATAGCCTTATATCTTGTCACCAAAATGAATCAACTAATTATGCTTCTCCAATTTCCTTCAACAATCCATTCGTTACTCAAGTCATACTTAGTCTCACACTACTAAGGGTAACCTTATAAGCCAAACTTAAGTCTCTAATTTGAGCCAAAAAGATCCATCTCTCTAATCATAAGGGAGGATAGATGTAGAGGTTTTTTACTCAAAACATTGGTCACCATAATGGCTTTACTCAGATAACAACTAAGTTTGAAATATTAGTCCTCCAGAAATTTAAACTATCTCTTTTGTCTCATAATTTAATTCCTTCAGTCAACAAATAATTAAGGCTCTAATGATTAATAAATACCTCAAGCTTAGAATCATATAGGCAGTGTCTCTAAATATTACAACCGCTAACTTAAAATCATAGGTAAGGTAATTCCTCTAATGAGTTTTCAATTGCCTAGAATCACAAGCTACTACCTTTCCTTCTTGCATCAACACTCCACCCAAACCTATCTTAGAAACATCAACCTATACTACAAAAGGCTTACTAGGATCGGCCAATGCTCATACTAGTGAACTAGTCGATCTTTCCTTAAGAATTTGGGAACTACTCTCACACTTACTATCTCACACAAAAACAACACTCTTCTTACTCAATATGTTCAAAGGTAATGCTATCTTAGAAAGTTACTCAATAAATATCCAACAACAATGAGCTAATCCAAGAAACTCATAACCTCACTAATAGACTCAACTATCTCTCACTTAAGCACAACTTCTATCTTAGATAGATCTATGTTATAACTCTGCTAGAAATTACAGGGCCTAGAAAACCCACTTCATACAATCAAAAATCACACTTAGCTAGATAACAACTTAAAACTATCTTGGATACATCTTCATCCTCATCTCTAATATGATGATATCACACCCTAAGGCCAATCTTACTAAACACTCGCTAATTGATCCATAAGATCATCTATCCTCATATCAACATACATGCATATCAAATCATATTAGAATACCTACTATAAACCTTCATATATACCATCCCTAATCATGTACGAATCAATCATCGTTTACACCATATAGCATGTACATGAACCAACCTTACCACATAGTATCATATCATCTTAAACAACCTCTCAATGACAAAACCTCAAAACATCATATCCAAATCTATTTTTATCTTTGCTATGCCTAACAACTCAAAAACATCATGACAACATATACCTACTTTCAACAACTGTCAAAGAAAATGACACACAGAGAGTTTAAACTCATCCAAATGATCTCAAACCTATCTCAAAAGAAAGCTAAGAGAATAAGCTACAACTCTTATGAAGACATAAGATTTCAAAAAAATCATCCTCTTAGCTAAAAATTAAAAAAAAAACACAATAGATATATTCAGCGCTTACAGCTAGATCTCTGATCACTAAAGTAATTATAACTAAAGTTCTAAACCTCCGTTTTATCTGATTCCAGTTCCATTGGAAAGATAACATCCAAGGCTTCAACTTTCTTGAAGACTACAAAATCTAATTTTGTCATTACAGTACTCATACCGATACAACAAAACTGCAGCAAAACATCCTCTACAGTAGATAGCAACATTATATCAACATCTAAAACCACGAAAATACCTCAATCCTTTCTAACTCACTCCTTTCCACCTCAAACTCATATTCAAGCTTCCCACTACAATCCTAAAACAAAACAACTCACATATTCCACACAAAAGACATATATTTGAAATAAAATCCTCATGCAACCTAACCCCTAACTAGGTTAATATGTAAGCATCAAAACTTAAGGAAATCACCAAAACTTTGACCTTTCATCAAGAACACTCAAAGCTCTAATGCTCAACACATAACCTCTTGGATTCAATCACTACAACTATAGCATTTGGAAACTCCACCAATCGAAAACTCTTAATACACTCGACAAATAAATGTCTTACCCACATCCAAGGTTCTAACAGTCCTAGTTGGCTAGCACAAGGCTTCGTCAACTACTACTGGCACATATGCTCGCAACACGAGCGATACCACTTAACCACTACTTCTTATGTAAGCAAGAAGTATCAAAACAAATAAGCAATCATGAATAACATCAACTAAGCTATATCATGTCTTTTAGCCAAACTATGAGAAAACAAAATGAGTGTAAGCACAACATTAACAACGCAAGGGAAACATCATTATCATTAACTTCATCATAAAGAAAAACATTGTTAGAGTACACACAATAAAATAAACAACAAACATAGTCGTTCATCATTAGCACATCAATAAGTTCCACAATTCATTTCATCATTCATCTACCAAACAAGCATAGTAGACTCATAACTCACGGCTGATTGGATCGACCTGTTCTAATACCACTAAATGTGACACTCTTACTACCCCAACACATAAAACGTAATAATGTAATTAAATTAAGGAAATAAAATTTTTCAACAATGGTAAAAGGGTTCACATAAAAACCTTCACAAATGTTCTTCAATATTCAAACTGATTGAAAAGGGAACATTGGAAAATAAAATGTAAGAGTTTACAAATTGTTTTTAACGTAATTAGTAAAACTCCAAATCCATATAAAAATCCATGTCCTAGAAATCCTCTGCCCCGATGTCACAATATCAGAGAATACTCACAATTCAACCGTTGGCATTCTAGATGCCACTCATAGCCAAATATTCCTCACCTAAAACATCCACAATTGCATGGTGAGAAAAGATAACATCTATATGTAAAGCACTCAAGGAAAATCACAACATAATCTCATCAATTATTGAAGTCTTTACAAGCATATCCATACATTCTAATTCTATCAATCATGCATCATATTCACATCACGATTTCACAATCACACCAGTCTATCACAAATCTTGCAATTAACACTATGCCAATGGTCACACCACCTCAAGGTCGTGCCACTCTAGACATAAGTGATACGTATTAATTGCCTCACTCATCCCACATCATGTCAGGTGTACGCTCGTCCTTGTAGCATCACTTACTCAAGGTTCGTCTCATCCCTGGTCATATATGTGAGGAACCACAATCACATCACAATCATAATCATCACAAATCTTACTATGTCAAGGTCACACTACCCTTCAGCCTAGGGTCGTGCTCACCCCTAACATCACACTATGTCAAGGTCACGCTACCCTTTTAGTAGCCTAAGGTCGTGTTCACCCCTCACATAATACTGTGCGAAGGTCACGCTACCCTTTTAACAGTCTACGGTCGTGCTCACCCCTGGTCATCAGTATGAGGATCCACAACCATGTCTCATTCACATTCCACACATCTCATTTCATAACACAAATTCATATCACATACACAATTTCATATCACATACACAACAGATAAGTCTAACAAAATAAGGGTTTACACACCCCTCAAGCAATCCACATCTAGATCATCAATTCTTAACAAGTAATATAAGACACTACAAGAAAATTCGGTATTTCAGACGACAAAAATCCGTGGGAAATGCCCAAAATCCGTGGGTAATGAGGCATTTCCGACGGATTACCGACGGACACTAATCCGTCGGTAAATTGGTCGTCTAAAATTTACCCACGGATTTTTATCCGTGGGTAACTTTCCCACGGATTTTCCCACGGATTTATCCGTGGGTAATTTCCCACGGATTTATGCGTGGGTAACTTTCCCTCAGATTTTCCCACGGATTTATCCGTGGGTAATTTCCCACAGATAAATCCGTGGGAAATTACCCGAAAATTATAATTTTTTTTAATTTTAATAAATTTATTAATGTAACAACCCTCATATTTAGCCTCTCAAGGGTTCTATTTCACGATATGTCATTGTTTAGTGTGTTTTATCCTTACTTGTGCAATTTCTGGGAAACTTCCCCTGTACTACTCCAGGTCAAGCACGCTTAACTGTGAAGTTCTTATGAGTAAGCTACCGAAATGTATATGTATGTTGTCAGTATAACTTGTACAAATTAATTCATTTAAGTCATCCTCAAATATACAATCTCATATTTGTACTATAATAATAATATATAATAATTTTATATTACATATAATAATAATTAATAATAATAATAATATATTTAATTATTATTTATTTATATGTACTTACTTTTATAATTAACGTCTACTTATTTTTATTTAAAATTATAATTTAAATTATTTAATTTTATAATTTATAATGATAATATAATTTAAAAAATTATAAATATTTATTTAATACATACTTATAAATTAAATTTTAATATTTTAAATAAATTATTAATTAATTTAATATATTTATTTACCTTAAATCAAACATATAAAATTCAAAAAATGTATTTATCCTTGTTGTTTTTTTTTCTAATTATCAACTATTAATAAAATACTAACTTAAAATCTTATCTAATTATATATAATATTCTCATATCAAATTTAAAATCAGATATTAGTTATACAAAAATATTAAGATCATATAGTAAAACCAGATATTAATTATACAAAAATATTAAGATCATATAGTAAATTGTCAATAAGATTTTAGTTAAATAATTTAAAATAATTAATGTTTCAATTATATTGTTAATTCACAAATAATTTATTCCAAAACTAATTAATTTTTTATATTAATTATTAGTAAAATTTAGTAACTTTTAATTTAACAATTAATTAGATCGATAAAATTCAACACACGCCATGAGTTACTGAGCGGAATAACTTTCCCAAAGAGTTATTTTATAAGTTATCTTAAATCAAACATATAAAATTTAAAAAATGTATTTATCCTTGTTTTATTTTTTTATTATCAACTATTAATAAAATACTAACTTAAAATCTTATCTAATAATATCATAATATTTTCATATCAAATTTAAAACCAGTTCTTACATTTTCGACAAATATAAATTTGTCTGAAATATTTTATCAATAATATAGCTTTTCCTACAAAAATTTTCTCATCGAAAATATAAATTTTTCAACAGATTTAATTTTGTTTTATAAGAAATCATCTTCGATTAATATAACATTTTGTATATATGATTTAAGAGTAAAATATTTTTAATTTAACGGTTGAATTTATAAAATTCACATTTAATATAAAGTTATACGTCATCTTGTAACTGATTTTGTCTAAAAAATAATAGATAATCATACCCTTAACTAATTTTTATTTTATATATTCTAATTTTATTTGTAATAATATGATTATATATTTAAATAATTTAATTTAAATAATTTTTTAAGTATATTTTTGTCTTTTCACTTAAAATATTTGAATTTCCATATTTTAATTTGAATTATTTTTTAAGTATATTTTTGTCTTTTTGTCTTAAATTTTTGAATTTCTATATTGTAATTTAAATAATTTTTTATTTCTATTATTTATTAATTCTTTTCTTTTTTAATGTTTTATAACATTATTAAAATTTTATAATTTTAATCTCTCTAATTTTATCTTACTTTTTATTTTATAAATATAATTTGGATTATTCATTTTATAATTAAATTAATTTTTTTAAAATTTTTTATGAGTTTACATTCTAAGAATGTATTGAAACTCCTCAATTTTGAATTTAAAAAAAATAATTTCACAGAATTTCCCACAGATTTATCCGTGGGAAATTCTGTGAAAATTTATTTTTTTAAAATTCAAAATTTTATTAAATAATTATCCTATTTAAAGATATTAAATCAATCATAATTATGTAAATCAAAACAAGTTCATTCATACAAAATAAAATGTCATACATAACAAATAAAGTTTAGGAGTTCAAATTTAAAAATAACATATAGTACGATCATTAGTAGAATTATAACATAATGTCTAATAATCAGAATATTCATGTTGTTGCTATCTAATAATTAAATATTGAGGAATTTCAATACATTCTTAGAATGTAAACTCATAAAAAATTTAAAAAATTTAATTTAATTATAAAATGAATAATCCAAATTATATTTATAAAATAAAAAGTAAGATAAAATTAGAGAGATTAAAATTATAAAATTTTATTAATGTTATAAAATATTTAAAATAAAAAGAATTAATAAATAATAGAAATAAAAAATTATTAAAATTAAAATATAGAAATTCAAAAATTTAAGACAAAAAGACAAAAATATACTTAAAAAATAATTCAAATTAAAATATAGAAATTCAAATATTTTAAGTGAAAAGACAAAAATATACTTAAAAATTATTAAAATTAAACTATTTAAATATATAATCATATTAGTTCAAATAAAATTAGAATATATAAAATAAAAATTAGTTAAGGGTATGATTATCTATTATTTTTTTAAACAAAATCAGTTACAAGATGACGTATATTTGCCTTTATCTATTACTATAGATAATCAAACAACTATATATTTAACTATTTTTCTTCTATTCATTTTCTCTGTCTTTATCTCTACTTTCTATATATAGATTTATTGAATTTTTAAATACTCATATTTATACTCGTTACTTTGTATTTTACTGATTTACTTAAATATAAAATTCAGAAATCAATAAAATGTAAATTTAAGAAATTACTACAACTTAAAGAGAGATTTTTAAATCAATAAGTTATTAGGAACAAAAATAATTATTTAGTGTAATTATTTTAACTTTAATGTTTTAAGTTTTAAATAAAGAAGATTTAATCTAGAAAAAATTTCATTAACCCCTACTTGAAGTTTTTCTCAATAACGTCATACATATATCTCTTCTCAAATTTTTAAGTGAGTATTAATTTTCTTATTTATTTATTTAAGTGGCACATACAACTACTTATATAAGATAATACTGTTTATATACTATTAAGAGAAAATAATTAATTAATACAAATATCAATAATTAAATGAGATTTGATCTCTTATTTCATTATTTCAACTTTTTTGAAATTTATTTTAAATATCATGCACACTGTGATTTAAAAAAATATATTAAATTTAAGTAATAATTTTAAAAATGAATTGAAAAAAATCTTATTTTCAAAATTGAAGATCAATGAAAGTTTTCATCAAAATGACATAGTATTGGATGTAATTTAGAAATAAATGATAGATACATATATATGATTTGTAGAACATAATTTAACTTTTTCCCCCTTATTTAATTAATAACGTTATTTTCAAAGAGATGAGTGATTTTTAAAAATTAAAGAAAAGATGTGTTATTCTTAAATTTGAACGTCATGTGTTGGTATTTTTCAAGATAAGTAACAAAAAACACATTTACGCTAATTAGTTTATAATTTATAATAACCTAAACATATAATTATATATAGGTAATATAAGTCATACCTCACACACTTTGATTTATATTTATCTTATCTATATTTTGAAAACACTCATATAATAATGAAAATATTATATAGTGCATTGTTGTGTGTATTGATGCGATTAGGATTGGTTGCATTTGAAAAATAATTGGCTTAAATTTTATTTAATAATTTCAGACGTGGGAAACTCCGTCAGAAATTTCAGACGGATTTTAATCCATGGGAAACTTCGTCAAAAATTTTAGACAGATTTAAATCCGTGGGAAATTCCGTCGGAAATTTCAGACGGATTTAAATCCGTGGGAAATTCCGTCGGAAATTTCCCACAGATTTAAATCTGTCGGAAATTCCGTCGGAAATTCCTTCATGTAAAAATCCGTGGGAAATTTCCCACGGATCTAAATCCGTGGGAAATTTCCGACGGATTTTGGTCCGTGGGAAATAATCCGTGGGAAATTTGACTTTTTCTTGTAGTGAGAATAACATTCATAAATTAATATAATAATCAATGGAATTACCAATTTAATACAATCTTAACATAAACGGTAAAACCCCCCAATTATTCTAAAACTAACTCACAAGCATTTTTCTACAATTTCGTTCTCTCTCCCAAATCATCATTCTTACAAATTAAATATATATTCATAATCCTAAATACATACAGAATCATATAAGACCAATAATTCTCCAAACAGACAATTATAAAATTACTCATAGTCCTACGAGCTTCCTCTTCTACCCAATTCCCTCATGTAACTTTACATATAAATAATTCCCTTTTCCCCCGTACCTTGATATGTAGAAGCTGAACCTACACAAGATCTGGTTGGTCTCCCTCGCTGGGTTCCCCTTGGTCTGAAGCAGAAAGTAGAGGGAAAGAAGAGAGAGCAGAAGAAAAGAAATCAGAAAATGAGAGGTGTGCTTTTTAAGAGTGGTAGAGAGCTCAATTTATAGGCATCAGGCTTCGCCGGAATGACCTGTTCCAAATCTGGAATGGCCCGTTCTGGACTCTGATTGCATGTGTAAAATTCACATCCAGAACGGCCTGTTCTCATACCAGAATGGTCCGTTCTGGGGTTGCACTTAACCCACAACGGCCATATCTGGAACGGCCCGTTCTCAATTAGGGTTATAGACATTTTTGGTGATTTGGAACGCCCCGTTCCAATTTGGGAACGCCCCGTTCCCATCTAAAAATTGTAGACAATTTTTGTATTTTGGAACGGCCCGTTCTAAACTACAAAATCACTTTCGTTTTAGTAGTTTGGAACGACCCCTTTCCAATATGGGAACGGCCCGTTCTAGGCTACTAAATTACCCTCTTTTTAGTAGTTTGGAACGGCCCGTTCCAATTTGGGAACGGCCCGTTCTAGGCTACTGATTACCTCTATTAAGTTTTTGGGCCCTCAAACAATCTGTTAAAATCGGGCTGTTACATATCTTAAACTGAGCTAAACTCTACACACTTGTTGGGAAAATATGAACGCAAATCGCATATTTATCAACTTTGATTATTTTTTACACCTTAATTTTTCTACTCATTGTATATATAATTTTATCTATTTTTTTTCAACCGTATTATATTTATAATTATCATTGTTCAATTCATTTCTAAACTTTACACACATCCTAAACGATGGTGTGAAAAATTCTTCTTTACATACGTATATTTATTCAATTTCCCCTTTGATATGAAAGATGATTGACAAAATGTTTGTAAATCCTATACCTACGAAATATCAGAATGTTATATATTAATGGATATATAGTTATTTTAAATATAAAAAATTATTTTTTAAAAATGACATATAAAAAATATCACTATAGGTATATAATATGTAGGCATAAATTTATTTAACATATAACTATAAATAATTTTAGTGTTAATTTTAAATGAGATTTAACAACATATATTATATGTCATTATAGTCTATACCTGTATTTTTTTTTAATAATATACTAACATATATTATATCTACGGTACAAGTAAAAATAATTTTTAATAATAAGATATTTTGTCCTTATAGGACAATTTTGTTGCAATGTTCCTTATAAATAATATCAACTTTCAAATCAATCACACAACAATAATGAACACTAAAATAACTGATATAAGATTATTTCAACTTAATTAGTAGTCTCGAGTTTGAGTTTTAAATATATAATTATGTTAAATACTTTTGAGAGATAATCTGCTTATAATACAAGTGATCTACAAAAAAAAATAATATCATGATATATATATATATATATATATATATATATATTAATAAAAAATAATAATAACAATAATAAAAGAATCTATAATTAGTTATGTATATTAATATGGTTTTTAGATGTATTATTCATCTAACAATTCAAACAATTAATTTTTATTTTTATTCTTTATCACAATATTTATAATTATGTACATTTCTATCATTTTCTTCTTTTATTATAAAAGGTATTCTATAAATAATTTTGATCTAATTTATATCTATCTCTCACGAAAATTCTTATTAGAGGATGTTGAAGATCCTTCACCGAATTGAATGAAAAATAATATTTATTATAAGTTTTTTTTTATTTTAAATTTTAATACTCAATTAATTCTCTTTTCTTAAAGTTGTATTGATATTCAAGTCTATAATGACCCATCATGGTTGGCATACTGAATGAAATCACTATCACTAATAGCAGAAATTAGATTAGTAAGACATACATGATTAAAGGAAAAAAATGCATCATACATATATATACATAATATAAGTATAAAAGTAAAACATCTGAACTAATATAAACAAGTCATATATATGTGTACAGTAATCGCAAATGATCATATATCCTAATGTCAATTAAGTACGACTATACAAGTGACATGTAGTAGCACTATCATCAACAAAAGATCATACCCTTACCAAAAGTAGCTCCTCATATCTAGTCCTAATCTGCTCTCATACAACGTATGATCATGCAGTCCAAACTCCCATAAAAACAAAAAGGGTAAGTTAGAGTTTGAAAACATGTATATATAGAAAACAATCCTATAACATACAACATTACACCACAATCATACACATGAAAGTTACACCACTCCAAGTAAACATGTATCTAATCCAAACCATGTCACACAAGACATCAACAATGCATGTGAACACACCTCAACACCCATCATATGCAAACATATTAACCAATGTGTCATCACGCATTCACCTATGGAGATCTCCTAACAAAATGAACAGTTTAAGTGAGTTCTGTCCTATTAAACCAACCTAACCATTTTCAAACCCGAAGTGTCTGTTCGATCACAGTAAAATGGGATACCAATCCCACTTCTTATTTCTTGGGCCTTATCACTTACACTAGGAAGGTCTGGTTCCACCATTAGGAATAGTACAATTGGATATAGACTTACCACGACCTTGACATGTATTATCAAGTCACTTATAGAATTCGCCCACTAATTATTCTCAAGAAACACTACAAGAAAACTGTGAATAAGCGGCGAAAAATAAACGTCGGCTAATAGCTGACACAAATAGTGTCGGAAAAGCCGACGCTATTTTAAGATATAGCGTCGGCTTTTCCGACGCTAAACTTAAAATAAATTTAAATTAAATATTTTAAGTTTAGCGTCGGAAAAGTCGACGCTATATTTAAATAATATACGTGCTTTGAGAGAGATAAGATAATTTTTTCAATGTTATATAAGCATAATGTGTTCTAGTACACTTGGTTATCAAGTTCACTTAAGACCTCAAGGTTCACGGATCGAGTCCCAGGAATGTTAAAAATGCAAACGAATAAATGATTAGCGAGAAAAAGAAGATAAAGAAAAAAATAAAAAAAATTTTGTGTCAACATAGTGTCGGCTTAACCGACAATAAAAAACTAAAATAAATAAATTTGTTAGTGACGGCTTAGCCGACACAAAAAAAATTGTGTCGACTTATTTAGCGTCGGCCAAAAACTGACAAATAACTGACAATATTACGTCGGTTTTCATGATTTAGAGTCGGCTTTTGGATGACTCTAATTTGAAACATTCTTGTAGTGAAACCACACAACTTTTTCATTAAGTACTTGGTTAAGGGTTATAGCCCTCAACCTCCTACCTTATCAACCACTAACTAAGGACCTAGAGGAAACTCAACACACCTTAAAAAACCCACTCCAAGAGACATGCCTACTCAAGAAAGGTTTTCCAATAGTAGCCTACCCGAGCACCACACCAAGATACCCTATGTGAGATCTTTCATTTTCAAAATAATTTTCTCTCCTCAAGTCCTAAGTTAGCCAACACGCTTTAATGCCATATCGTATTTTCAACATCTACACCTTACCATAATCTGCTATATACATCACATCCAATCTATGTATATAGAGATCAACAACATCAATCATGTATAGTATACCAATGCTTAACACCTCAACCAAGAATAACATACCAAGGCTTAACAATTCATCCAAGTATAACATATCAATGCCCAACAATTCATTCAATAATAATATATTAAACATACATAGCATATCAATACTCATCACCATTTCAACCACACAAATATAGCTTATCAATGCTTATTATCATCATCCTACATCATGCAACATACAATAAATACAAATATTTTATTCATGTTCACCAAATTAAACATCATAGTACATGTATCAACATACAACTTATCAAAATCACTTATTATACAATGACAACCTTTACATAAAAAAAATACATAGAAAATTCTACTACTTCTATCATATTCATCCTTATCTCGTGAAAAACAAGAGGATTTTCTACAACTCTCATGAAGACCTCAGGTTCTAATTCCATCATCTACCATGTTCAAAATTATAAAAACTGTAATAGTTTGTCTAAATGTTGATAGCTTGACCTTTACTCACTAAAAAAGTCATAACTAGAGTTGTAAATCTCCTTTTTATGTGATTCTAAAGTCATTAGAAAGTTAACATCCAAGCCTACAACTTTCATAAATATCCCAAGACCAAATTTGGTCACTTACCCTTCTGCTTCAACACTCAATTTGACGCTTTAGTGTTGGATTTTTGCCAGCTTAGTTTTTTTCCCATTATTATAGTGCTCAACTGTAGTTGTAGCATTGGATCTTTGCCAATCCAATTTTTCGCCATAGTTACAACGCTCAACTGTAACTATATCGCTGAATCTTTGCCAGATCCTATTTTTCACTACTGAAGCACTAATTTTTTCGTTGCAGCATTGGATCTCTGTTTGAACCTCTTATTTGGAGTACTACAAGCACTCTAGCATCGAAACCAGTGCTCCAATTAATGTCAAAACCAATGCTCTAGCATTAAGTTCAAAGTTCTTTTGCATTTCGCGAATATTAGACCTAACAACTAAGAACCCTATCAAATTTCCAAAATCCTCTCACCCAACTAATAATTCATGCTTCCAAATTCAATATTTCTCACCCATTAGCAACATATAACTTAGATTTTGAAGAAAATCAAACATGCAACCATAAAACAATAATTAGATCATTAAATCTTTCTTCTTTCACCAAGAACACCAAATTCTTCCAAGGCCACTACCCACCCCAAATTAAGCAAACCACCTAGCACTCAACGAGAATCAAGGTATATGTAACACCAATTCCACAAAAAATCAAGTTCTAGCTCCCTTACCTAGATTCCAACCACGGAAAGAAGAGAAGAGAAACAAAAAGGAGGAGAAGAGAATTTTGCAACCTTTGAGCTTCTGAGGTAACACCCCACAACCATCACAACTTGTTTTTCCTCTTTCATGAGTCAACCACGAAGAAGGAAGGAACACTTCAGCCACAACACTCTCAAGGCTTGTGAAGAGAAAAAGAAAGAAAAGAGACTCAATGTTACAAAACCTATACCCATCTTTTCAGTTAACCTACTGGACTTTTTGTCCATTCTAAATTAAAAGAAAATAAAAATATCGAAAAACTATTTACCAGAATAAATAATTTATAGCAACATAACACCATATTAAAGAAAACGCTTCTAGAGGAGTGACATTTTCTGAACATAGAATATTTGAACAAAAAAAAAACCTCCCCTTATACGTTTTTTGTTCAAAAAAAAATTTTACTCTCAAAATGTTTAAGTTGTAATCTAATTTACTTTTTAATTTTAAAAATTATATTTTTTTTTTTGTATTATTAAATTTTAAGTTTATAAATTTAAATGTCAATTTTATTATGTGTAGATTTAATATAAAACCCGTGAACATTTTCGATCTGTTCAAATATTCTATATATGTTTAAAAATCGTCACTCCTGAGACATTTTCTTTAATCCTGTGTCAGGTTAACACAAAGTATTTATTTTGATAAATAATTTTTAAAAAAAATTAATTTTGGTATTTTTATTTTTATTTTTTAATTTAGAATGGGCAAAAGGCATATATAACCCGCTGTCGGCTGTCGTGATGCCGATAGATGCACGTATTCATGCCATTTTAATACTATTACATATAATCAAGAAACGTGTTGCGTGTTCATATTCTGCACAAACACAAACACGTGACGTAGCTGATGTAACTTCTAACCTGTATAAATACCTGAATCTGCCTTGATAATTAAGCAGCGAATTAAAGAAAAGACACTACACAAGTACGCATATCTTGAGTCGTTATTATTGCATAGTCATTCATCATCTATAACAACTGAAAGCCAATGTCGAACTCTCGGCATGAGAACTCTTCTTCATGCAGCTTCTACTTCCCACTAGTTACCATCATCATCCTCTTTCTTTTACGCACACTCTTCAATCTTGTTCTCAAATGGAATAATAATTCCAATTCTGCAACAACACCACCATCTCCTCCAAAGCTTCCAATAATAGGAAACCTCCACCAACTTGGAACCCTAACTCACCGCACTCTCCAGTCCTTTGCTCAAACCTATGGCCCTTTGATGTTACTTCACTTTGGAAAAGTTCCAGTTCTTGTGGCCTCAACAGCTGAGGCTGCTCGTGAGATTATGAAAACCCATGACCAAGTTTTCTCCAACAGACCACATCGTAAGATGTTTGATATCTTCTTGTATGACTCCAAAGACGTGGCATCTGCTCCATATGGCCACTATTGGAGGCAAATGAGGAGCATTTGCGTCTTGCATCTTCTCAGTGCCAAAAAGGTTCAATCCTTTCGTGCAGTGAGAGAAGAGGAAATCTCCATAATGATGGAAAAGATTAGACAATGTTGTTCTTCTTTGATGCATGTGAATTTAACTGATTTATTCTCTACAGTCACCAATGACATAGTGTGTAGAGCTGCTCTTGGAAGGAGATACAGTGGAGAAGGTGGGAGTAAGTTTCGGGAGCCAATAAATGAGATGTCGGAGCTGATGGGTGCTTCAGTTTTAGGAGACTATATACCTTGGCTTGATTTTTTGGGAAGAGTTAATGGAGTGCATGGTAGAGCACAGAGAGTGGCTAAACAGCTCGATGAGTTTTTGGAAGAAGTTGTTGATGAGCATGTTAGTAAGAGAGGACACGATGTGCATGATGATGGTGATGGTGAAGGGCAGAATGATTTTGTGGACATTTTGTTGTGGGTACAAAAGACAAATGCCGTAGGATTCCAGATTGATAGAACAACTATAAAGGCTTTGGCTCTGGTACGTAAGATTAGTCCCTAACTTTTCTAGTTTCTAACTTCATAAAATATCTGCTTATCCTGTAATTAAAGCATGCATGCATCACTTGTCATCCTTAATGTCAATTGAAAATGACGTGAACAAAAAACTGAAATGTAAATGATATTTTATATTAATATCGTGTTTGGATATTATAACAATATTGATACAATATTAGCCATAATTTATTGCTTAATTTTTAAAATTGGGCGGTGTGTGAAATATATTCTCATTTTAGGTAGTCAACATGGAAGATGCAAGTCAAATCTACTTAGCGTGAAAATATAGCTTTGGCCCGTATCTTTCATGTAATTATATTTCTAAACAATCTCATTTTGATAATTAATTTCCAAAAGACTTTACTTTAATCGATCAGTCCAATATTTCTTTAATAAACTCTTTTCGAAGACACACTTTTTTTTTTTTTTTTTTACTATCAGATGAAATTCAATTGGATTAATCATTCAAAATTCAATAACATGAATCTTGTAAAGTTACACATTTTATTTAAAGAATATGTTGCTATAACTTCTCTACTCCAGGTTAATTAACAAAAGTTATAAATTCTTTTTAATTTCACTTGTTGTATGTTTTTACACCACTTTCCTAGGCAAAAATTTGGCAACAAACGCAGAATCGCTGTAAACTTTTATTTTCCGTCTTAGAATTTAAAGATAGAATATGACGTTGACAATGGATATGGTTGTATTTCTTTCAGGATATGTTTGTTGCAGGTACTGAAACGACCTCCTCAATGCTAGGATGGTCCATGACAGAACTCTTAAGGCATCCAATTGTGATGCAGAAGCTACAAGATGAGGTGAGGAACGTGGTTGATGATAGAACTCACATAACTGAGGATGATTTGAGTAGCATGCATTACTTAAAGGCAGTGGTTAAAGAAACTTTTCGATTACATCCCCCACTTCCCTTATTGCTTCCAAGGGAATCCATGCAAGATGCCAAAGTGATGGGTTATGACATTGCAGCTGGAACACAAATAATAGTTAATGCTTGGGCAATTGCAAGAGATCCTTCATGTTGGGACCAACCTCAAGAGTTTCAACCCGAGAGGTTCTTAAATAGTTCAATAGATATCAAAGGACATGATTTCCAAGTGATTCCATTTGGTGCAGGAAGGAGACGTTGCCCAGGAATCATGTTTTCCATGGTTGTGTATGAACTGACCCTAGCAAACCTTGTTCACCAATTTAATTGGACAGTGCCTGGTGGAGTAATTGGGGATCAGACATTGGACATGACTGAATCTACTGGATTATCCGTTCGAAAAAAATTCCCTCTTGTGGCAATTGCATCTCCACATATATAAGAAATGAATTATTAAAGATAAAAGTAATAACTTAAGAAGAAAAATAAGTGTTGCGCTCTTGATTAAGTATTTTAGAATAATTTAAGGCGAAGAATGCTTTCAGAGTATATATACTCTATCGCTCTTGATAGTTGAACAATTGTATTGGTTGATCAATATTTAAGTTAGTTGAGCTCTCAACTTTGTACGTGGGTAATATATATGTGCAATGTTTAATCAAGTGATCTTAATATTTTTATTTTTAAGTCTGGTAAACTAAATTCTCATTTTTATCAACATAAGTGTTTTTGCGTTTTATACCTTTCATGGTGTTACAACTGGATCGATCTATCAAAGCTATTGTCTCCTTTCTTTGTGCAACCTTCACTACAATATTTTTACAATCCAATTGTGCTTCAAGTTGAATGAAGATAATTTTCTACCATAGCAATAGCATGCTATAGCAACATTCAAAGATTTCAAACTTCAAAATACATCAGTGAGAATGTTACGTACAATAAAATTAATATAGTTGTGAATCTTATGGATCATAGGAAATTTACAATGATGTATATACATTTTAGGATCAATTGTAAGATCCCAAATTTTCTAAAATTGTTAAAAGGATGTTTTTATTAATTAAATGAGTTTTAAAAAATATTTTAGAGTCTTTTAATAATAATAAGTATTTTTAATTAATAAAAAATATTATGAAATTATTTTTATTATGGAAAGTATTTGGAGAAAATATATGTTTTAATTAATTATGTAATTAAATGTATTTTGAAAAATATATATTTTTGTATAGTGAAATATTTAATTATGTTTTGTTTTAAAAAGAAATTAGGGAAAGAGCAATTTTTATAAAAAGTTAGGTTAATTTTTTGGTATTTCATGTTTACGCTTCCCTCATATGTTTACACGCTAGCTCTTCTATATGGAGTAGAAGAAATGCATGAAAAATAGGAAGAACATCATCCTGAAGCTCTATAATCGTCACCTAATGTTATTGAGATGAGGGTGAGTGAGGATTTTCTCCCTTGAGAGTCAATTAATCTGTTGGGTTGCAATCACTTTTTGCCTGGATATCTAGTTCGGGAAAAAATCATGATTTAACTTGAGAAAGGAGAATTAGAGTTCTATGTGTTTCTGATGAGTCTTATATGTGATAATTGATTTATGTGTGTGATTAATTTTGTGTTGAGTATTTTTTATTTTGAATCTATGAGTGTTTTGTAGAAACCTTTGAATTATAGAGTAAAGATTGATAAAATTGATGATGAATTCTGAAAGTAATGTATGTATTTGTTTAATTGATGGTATAGAAGTATATTTTGAGTGTTAATTGTGATGATAATGGATTAAATTAAGTGAATTGAGTCAGGTGTGAGTTATGCAATTTTTTACACTTTGTTGTAGTGAATTTTTTCCTAAGGCATACAAATGGCACACTCATACCCACTTTCATGCCCATGCAAACGTCTCCTAAATGAATTAATTTGCTTTTTATTTCTTTACAAGAGTTGTAGTATTAGATATGTTAGCTTTCCAATGGTGTTAGAATCATTCAAAAAGGAGGTTTAGAACTCAAGTTATGATTAAATTAGTGAGTAAAAGTCAAATTGTCATATTTTGGCTAAAAAGTTATGATTT
This sequence comes from Cajanus cajan, assembly GCF_000230855.2. NCBI lineage: Eukaryota > Viridiplantae > Streptophyta > Magnoliopsida > Fabales > Fabaceae > Cajanus > Cajanus cajan. The sequence goes on along the minus strand of NC_138517.1, from coordinate 13,115,969 downwards.
TATAATTAAGTTGCGTGTGTTGTAATTCATGAACAAATGAAATTGTATGATAAAATGTTGTAAGATGTGTATATGATGTTGACATAATGTTATATGTTATTTTCTTTTTACAAGCTTAACATATGTTTTTCATGTGTGATTGAGACTACGATGATCTTGACATTTCATGGGACTAGGACAAAATTAACTAATTAAATGACTTACATGTGTAGCTAGTAGTGAATCACGTTGATGGTGACTCTTTTTAGTGATATATGAGAATTTTTTTTTCATGTAATGAAGAGAATGAGGGATATATGTTTCCATTTTATAGAAAGAGGAAAATTCATAATATTAGAAGGGGTATTTTTAATTAAAAAAAATTCCATTATTTATATTTATTTCATAATTAATAATTCTTTTTAAAAAATATTATTAGTAATTAAGAATACTTGTTTGCATAAGGACTTCTTTTCTTCATACATTTACATTTATAGGGAGGAGAATGCTTGTGCAGTTAAACTAATATCTTATGGGATTGAGCATAATTTAATTTTGTTCCTTCTTTTACTGAGAGAATTTTTATCATAAATGTTATAGTTTACTTTTATTTCGTTTTTGTTGACTTTTAGTGGATTTTAATACAGTCTTCCCATGTTCTTTGCACTTTTTACCATTATTATTTGTTCTCTATTAGGTATGTTAGAGGTGATTGATAGACTTAGGAGTGTTGTTATTAGGATATCTAAGTTCTATAGTGATATTTTTCACTCCTAGCTTTTATTTAAAATATTTAAGAATACTTTTTAAAATTTAAATCCAGAATTTACCTACCTTAAGCTGAGCTCAACTCTACACACTTGTTGGGAAAATATGAACGCGAATCGCATATTTATCAACTTTGATTATTTTTTACACCTTAAATTTTCTACTCATTGTATATATAATTTTATCTATTTTTTTCAGCCGTATTATGTTTATAATTATTATTGTTCATTTCTAAACTTTACACACATCCTAAATGATGGTGTGGAAAATTCTTCTTTACATACGTATGTTTATTCAATTTTCCCTTTGATATATGAAAGATGATTGACAAAATGTTTGTAAATCCTATACCTACGAAATATCAGAATGTTATATATTAATGGGTATATAGTTATTTTAAATATGAAAAATTATTTTTTTAAAAATGACACATAAAAAATATCACTATAAGTATATAATATATAGACATAAATTTATTTAACGTATAACTATAAATAATTTTAGTGTTAATTTTAAATGAGATTTAATAATATATAGTATATGTTATTATAGTCTATACCTGTATTTTTTTTAATAATATACTAACTGTTAGGCCTACTTGAAAATCGCATGAGTCGAAAAGAGTATAAAAAGATTTCTCGAAAAATATTATGAAATCAACACTTACCAAGAACAGATTTTCGAGATCAAAGAGAATTATTTCGAGTTGAATAAAGATATGCTCGAAAATTAGTGAAGTTGTCTGGGGTACTTATGGTCATACTAAGGTAGTTATCAAGTCCAGGTCGAGAAGTCCATACACGTGGGAGAACGGTTATGAGAAGTTACAATTTAGAGCCACGAAATAAGCAAAGTGGATAGCGGTTATCTTATAATGACCTACGTGCACGAAGCTAACCATTTTTTATTGGCTCTATAAATTCAAAAGTTTTGCATCTTTACAAAGGTCGAAAAATTCATACTAGAACTAAACTCTCAAGCAATCTCCGCCTGCGCATATGACTTTCGTGCAAGGAATTGTTTTCGGGTATGACTACTTCTCGGTCATTTTCCTTTTCTCTTTATAGGAGTAGAATTAGTGTAGTCTCTTGTTCTTCTTTTAATCACGTAGTGAAATTGTATACTTTGATTCATATGCTCCAATGTGTAATGTAATTTGATCAACATGTGAATTGAACCATGATTTGTATTGCTAACATACGTGTTGTTCATTCTGTGCATTTGAATATTTACATACATGAATGTTATTGCTTGATAATAATTAGCGAATATTTAGAAACAAGCAATTATTAAAACTTTCTACTCTGTCTCTTCTTGCATTACATTTCATCAATTTGTAAAAACACTAAAAATACCTAAATTGAAACATTTCTTGTGCTAATCCGAGTAAAAAGAATCCGTAAAACTAATTCCACCGAAAACACTAACATATATTATATCTACGGTACAAGTAAAAATAATTTTTAGTAACAAATATTTTTTCCTTATAGGACAATTTTGTTGCAATGCTCTTTATAAATAATATCAACTTTCAAATCAATCACACAACAATAATGAACACTAAAATTAATTGATATAAGATTATTTCAACTTAATTAGTAGTCTCGAGTTTGAGTTTCAAATATATAATTATGTTAAATACTTTTGAGAGATAATCGGCCTATAATACAAGCGGTCTACAAAAAAAATAAAATATAATGATATATATATATATATATATATATTAATAAAAATAATAATAACAATAATAAAAAAATCTATAATTAGTTATGTATATTAATATGATTTTTTAGAGATGTATTATTCATCTAACAATTCAAATAATTAATTTTTATTTTTATTTTTTATCACAATATTTATAATTATTTACATTTCTATCATTTTCTTCCTTTATTATAAAATGTATTCTATAAATAATTTTGATCTAATTTATATCTATCTCTCATTGAAATTCTTATTAGAGGATGTTGAAGATCCTTCACCTAATTGAATGAAAAATAATACTTATTATAAGTTTTTTTTTTAAATTTTAATACTCTATTAATTCTCTTTTCTTAAAATTGTATTGATATTCAAGTTTATAATGACCCATCATGGTTGCCATATTGAATGAAATCACTATCACTAATAACATAAATTAGATTAGTAAGACATACATGATTAAAGAAAAAAAATGCATCATACATATATACATAACATAAGTATAAAAGTAAAACATCTTAACTAATATAAACAAGTCATATATATGTGTACAGTAATCCCAAATAATCCTATATCCTAATTTCAATTAAGTACGACTATAAAGTTACGTGCAGTAGCATTGTCATCAGTAAAAGATCATACCCTTACCAATAGTAGCTCCTCATATCTTGTCCTGATCTACTCTTATACAACGTATGATCACCCAGTCTAAACTCTCATAAAAACAAAAAGGGTAAGTTAGAGTTTGAAAACATGTATATATAGAAAACTATCCTATAATATATAACATTACACCACAATCATACATGAAAGTTACAACACTCCAAGTAAACATGTATCTAATCCAAACCATGTCACACAAGACATCAACAATGCATATGAACACACCTCAACACGCATCATATGCAAACATATTAACCAATATGTCATCACGCATTCACCTATGGAGATCTCCTAACAAAATGAACAGTTTAAGTGAGTTCCATCCTATTAAACCAACCCAACTGTTTTCAAAACCCAAAGTGTCTGTTCGATCACAGTAAAATGGGATACCAATCCCACTTCTTATTTCTTGGGCCTTATCACTTACACTAGGAAGGTCTAGTTCCACCGTCAGGAATAGTACAATTGGATATAGGCTTACTACGACCTTGGCATGCATTATCAAGTCACTTATAGAATTCGCCCACTAATTATTCTCAAGGAATCACACAAGTTTTTCATTAAGTACTTGGCTAAGGGTTGTAGCCCTCAACCTCCTACCTTATCAACCACTAACTAAGGACCTAGAGGAAACTCAACACATTAGAAACCCACTCCAAGAGACATGCCTACTCAAGGAAGGTTTTCCAATAGTAGCCTACCTGAGCACCACTCCAAGATACCCTATGTGGGATCTTTCATTTTCAAAATAATTTTCTCTCCTCAAGTCCTAAGTTAGCCAACACGCTTTAATGCCATATCGTATTTTCAACATCTACACCTTACCATAATCTACTATATACATCACATCCAGTCTATGTATAGAGATCAACAACATCAATCATGTATAGTATACCAATGCTTAACACCTCAACCAAGAATACCAAGGCTTAACAATTCATCCAAGTATAACATATCAATACCCAATAACTCATTCAATAATAGTATATTAAACATACATAGCATATCCATGCTCATCACCATTTCAACCACACAAATATAGCTTATCAATGCTTATTATCATCATCCTACATCATACAACATACAATAAACACAAATATTTTATTCATGTTCACCAAATTAATCCATCATAGTACATGTATCAACATACAACTTATCAAAATCACTTATTATACAATGACAACCTTTACATAAAAAAAATGCATAGAAAGTTCTACTACTCCTATCATACTCATCCTTATCTCATGAAAGACAAGAGAATTTTCTACAACTCTCATGAAGACCTCAGGTTCTAATTCCATCATCTACCATGTTGAAAATTATAAAAACTGCAATAGTTTATTTAAATGTTGATAGCTTGACCTTTACTCACTAAAAAAGTCATAACTAAAGTTCTAAACCTCCTTTTTAGGTGATTCTAAAGTCGTTAGAAAGCTAACATCCAAGCCTACAACTTTCATAAATATCCCAAGACTAGATTTGGTCACTTACCCCTCTGCTGCAACACTCAATCTGATACTTTAGTGTTGGATTTTTGCTAGCCTAGTTTTTCCCCATAATTATAGCGCTCAACTGTAGTTGTAGCATTGGATCTTTGCCAATCCAATTTTTTTGCCATAGTTACAACGCTCAACTGTAACTATAACGCTGAATCTTTGCCAGATCCTATTTTTCACTACTGAAGCACTCATTTTTTCGTTGCAGCATTGGATCTCTGTTTGAACATCTTATTTGGAGTATTTCCAGCACTCTAGCATTGAAACTAGTACTCCAATGTCAAAAACCAACGCTCTAGCACTAAGTTCAAAGTTCTTTTGCATTTCGTTAATAATAGACCTAACAACTAACAACCCTATCAAATCTCCATTCTTCCAAGGCCAATACCCACTCTAAATTAAGTAAACCACCTAGCACTCAACTAGAATCAAGGTATATGTGACACCAATTCCACAAAAAAATCAAGTTCTAGCTCCCTTACCTAGATTCCAACCACAGAAAGAAGAGAAGAGAAACAGAAAGGAGGAGAAGAGAATTTTGCAACCTTTGAGCTTCCGAGGTAACACCCCACCACCATCATAACTTGTTTTTCCTCTTTCATGAGTCAACCACGGAGAAGGAAGGTGTAACACCCCAGTTTTTATTTTATTTTTTTTTTATTTTATTTTAATCAAGGGTATGTTGGTAATTTTACAAAAGTATAGGGGTGATTTAGTAGCTTGGAACAGGCTGTTCCGGAATTAGAACGGGTCGTTCCAAACTACCAAATTATATGTGAGTTAATAGCCCAGAACGGGCCGTTCTCAAGTTGGAACGGGCCGTTCCAGACTATTAAAAATTGCCTTAAACTTTAAGTGGGAACGGGCTTGGGACGGGCTATGGCAGTTGTGAGTAATAAATGCACACCAGAACGGGCCGTTCTGGTTTGAGAATGGGTCGTTCTGGGTGTGATTTTTACCCATGATCTAAGGGTCCAGAACGGGCCGTTCTGAAATTGGAACGGGTCGTTCCGGCGAAGACTGATGCCTATAAATTGAGCTCTCTGCCACTCCCAAAAAGCACACCTCTCATTTTCTGATATTTTTTCTTCTGCTCTCTCTTCTTTTCTCTCTACTTTCTGCTTTAGACCGAGGGGAACCCAGTGAGGGAGACCAACCAGATCTTGTGTAGGTTCAACTTCTACATATCCAGGTACGGGGGAAAAAGAGATTATTTGTATGTAGACTTACATGAGAGAATTGGGTAGAGGAAGAGTCTCTTAAGATTATGAGTAATTTTATAATTATTTCTGTTTGGAGAGTTATTGGTCTTATGTGATTCTGTATATATTTAGGACTATGAATATATGATTTATTTGTAAAAATGATGCTCTGGGAGAGAGAACGAAATTATAGAAAAGTGCCTGTAAGTTAGGTTTTGGAAAAATTAGATTATTTCTGTTTGAGGAATTAATGATACCATTAGATTCGATATGTGTTGAGGATTAGAAATATATATTTAATTTGTAAGAATGATGATTTGGGAGAGAGAACGAAATTGTAGAAAAGTGCCTGTGAGCTAGGTTTTGGAATAATTGGGAGTTTTACCGTTTATGTTAAAATTATATTAAATTGATAATTCTATTAATTATTTTATTAATTTATGAATGTTATTGTTATGTTAATTGATATGGAATTGTGCATGTTTTTGAGATATGAGATGGGATGTTGTGTGGATATGATTATGATTGTGATTGTGGTACCTCACACTAATGACCAGGGATGAGACGAACCTTGAGTAGTGATGCTTCAAGGATGAGCTTGCCCCTGGCATAGTGTGGGATGAGTGAGGCAATTAACACGCATCACTTATGTCAAATATGGCAGCCCTGGCATATGGTTAATTGCAAGAGATTGTGTGGATTGTAATGTGACTGTGGTTCCTCACATGTACACTAATGACCAGGGATGAGAAGAACCTTGGGTAAGTGATGCTACGAGGACGAGCGTGCCCCTGGCATGGTGTGAGATGAGTGAGGCAATTAACCCGTATCACTTGTGTTAGTTGTGGCGTGGTCTTGACATAGTGTTAATTGTAAGATTTATGTGGATTGTGATGGATTGATGTAATTGTGAATTGAGATGTGAAGATGATGAATGATTGATAAATTATGATATATATATATATATATATATAAATGCTTGTAAATATTTTATTAAGTAACGAGTTATGATGAGATTACATTTGTGGTGTGTTTGTATGTGCTTTGCATATAGATATTTTCTTTTCTCACCGTATAAATTGTGGATGTTTTAGACGAGGAAGATCCGGCTACGAGTGGCATCTAGAATGCCAACAGTTGAATTGTGGGGATGCTCTGATATTGTGACATCGGGGCAGAAGATTTTTAGGACATAGATTTTTATATGGATTTGAATTGTAATTATTATTTTTTTGAAAACAATTTGTAAACTCCTGGGTTTCATTTTTTTTTTTATCATTGTGGAATAATTTTGAAGATTCTCATGTGAACCCTTTTATCAAAATTGAAAAAAATATTTGTAAGTTTTCATTACTACAATATATGTGTTGGGGTAGTAAGGGTGTCACAAAAGGAACACTTCAGCCACAACACTCCCAAGGCTTGTGAAGAGAAAAAGAAAGAAGAGGGACTCAATGTTACAAAACCTATACCCATCTTTTCAGTTAACCTACTGGGCTTTTTGTCTATTCTAAATTAAAAAGAAAATAAAAATATCGAAAAACTATTTACCAGAATAAATAATTTATACCAACGTAACACCATATTAAAGAAAACGCTTCTAGGGGAGTGACATTTTCTAAACATAGAATATTGGTTAAAATACTAAGTTGGTCCCTTATAATATTTTTTGTTTCAATTTAGTCCTACTTTAATTTTTTGTTTCAATTTGATCCCTAATAATTTAAATTACTGCAATATCAGATTTCTGTCTAAATTATATAAACGGAGTTAACTGTTGGCCACGTGGATGTCACCTAGATACATAAGTGGATTCAAATTTCTTTAATGCATCTGAAACCAGAACGACTCGTTTTGAAACCAGAACGACCCGTTCTGCTTGCACTCTTGGTGTGTTAATTTTGCATATGGAACAAGCCGTTCCATATGCATTATTTAACACACCAAGAGTGCAAGCAGAACGGGCCGTTCCAGAATGCCAACCACATATGTACGTTCAACAAAATGCAACAATGTGGTTCAAAAATTGAAAACAAAAATTCATAACATAACATAAATTCAAAGACTGAAAACAAAAATTCATAACATAACATATACTAAGAAAGTTCAAAGAAATTACTGAGAAAGGAAATCATCTAGATAATGCTAAAGGTGCCAATAATACATCTTATCCACCAAGAACAGGTTGTTGGGGTATATCGGTCATCCTTGACCGTATAGTGCCGATTTGGTAGTAAGTGGTTCACTTAAGTTTGACTAACAATGAAATAAAACCTGCCACCATTGTCCTTAGTGATACACTGCATTATCCTTAGTGATACACTGTATAGCCCAAATGTTTAGCAATTGAAGTTATCAATCCCCATTGACAATATTATCTAGTGTTCGAAATGCTTTGTACCTTGGGTCTTTTTCCTTGCACGATTCACAACCGTGATTTAGAATCACGGGCGTGAACTATAATCATCGACCGTTTGAGTTTGGCATTCTGGAACCAGAACGACCCGTTCTGTTTGCACTCTTGGTGTGTTAATTTTGTACCTAGAATGACCATAATCATCGACCATTTGAGTTTGGCATTCTGAAACCAAAACGACTCGTTCTGAAACTAGAACGACCCGTTCTGCTTGCACTATTAGTGTGTTAATTTTGCATCTAGAACGGCCCGTTCTAGGTGCAAAATTAACACAACAAGAGTGCAAGAAGAACATATTGTTTTGGTTTCAGAACGGGCCGTTATGGTTCCAGATGCATTAAAGAAATTTGGCATCCACCTATGCATCTACATGGCATCTACGTGGCTAACAGTTAACTCCATTTAAATAATTTGGACGGAAGTCCGACATTGCAGTAATTTAAATTATTAGGGACCAAATTGAAACCAAATATTAAAGTAAGACTAAATTAAAACAAAAAAAAATATTACAAAGGACCAAATTAGGTTTTTAACCTAGAATATTTGAACAAAAAACACCTCCCCTTACACGTTTTCTGTTCAAAAAAAATTTTACTCTTAAAATGTTTAAGTTGTAATTTAATTTACTTTTTAATTTTAAAAATTATATTTATTTTTTTTTGTATTATTAAATTTTAAGTTTATAAATTTAAATGTCAATTTTATTATGTGTAGATTTAATATAAAACCCCTGAACATTTTCGATCTGTTCAAATATTCTATATATGTTTAAAAATCGTCACTCCCGAGACATTTTCTTTAATCCCGTGTCAGGTTAACACAAAGTATTTATTTTGATAAATAATTTTAAAAAAAATTTAAATTTGGTATTTTTATTTTTATCTTTTAATTTAGAATGGGCAAAAGGTATAACCCGCTGTCGACTGTCGTGATGCCGATCGATGCATGTATTCCATTTTAATACTATTACATATACGTGTTGCGTGTGTATATTCTCCACAAACACAAACAAAAACACAAACACGTCACGTAGCTGATGTAACTTCTAACCTGTATAAATACCTGAATCTGCCTTGATACTTAAGCAGCGAATTAAAGAAAAGACACTACACAAGTACGCATATCTTGAGTCGTTATTATAGCATAGTCATTCATCATCTATAACAACTGAAAGCCAATGTCGACCTCTCAGCATGAAAACTCTTCTTCATGCAGCTTCTTCTTCCCACTGGTTACCGTCATCATCCTCTTTCTTTTACGCACCCTCTTCAATCTTCTTCTCAAATGGAATAATAATTCCAATTCTGCAACAACACCACCATCTCCTCCAAAGCTTCCAATAATAGGAAACCTCCACCAACTTGGAACCCTAACTCACCGCACTCTCCAATCCTTTGCTCAAACCTATGGCCCTTTGATGTTACTTCACTTTGGAAAAGTTCCAGTTCTTGTGGCCTCATCAGCTGAGGCTGCTCGTGAGATTATGAAAACCCATGACCAAGTTTTCTCCAACAGACCACATCGTAAGATGTTTGATATCTTCTTGTATGACTCCACAGACGTGGCATCTGCTCCATATGGCCACTACTGGAGGCAAATGAGGAGCATTTGCGTCTTGCATCTTCTCAGTGCCAAAAAGGTTCAATCCTTTCGTGCAGTGAGAGAAGAGGAAATCTCCATAATGATGGAAAAGATTAGACAATGTTGTTCTTCTTTGATGCATGTGAATTTAACTGATTTATTCTCTACAGTCTCCAATGACATAGTGTGTAGAGCTGCTCTTGGAAGGAGATACAGTGGAGAAGGTGGGAGTAAGTTTCGGGAGCCAATAAATGAGATGATGGAGCTGTTGGGTGCTTCAGTTTTAGGAGACTATATACCTTGGCTTGATTTTTTGGGAAGAGTTAATGGAGTGCATGGTAGAGCACAGAGAGTGGCTAAACAGCTCGATGAGTTTTTGGAAGAAGTTGTTGATGAGCATGTTAGTAAGAGAGGACACGATGTGCATGATGATGGTGATGGTGAAGGGCAGAATGATTTTGTGGACATTTTGTTGTGGGTACAAAAGACAAATGCCGTAGGATTCCAGATTGATAGAACAACTATAAAGGCTTTGGCTCTGGTACGTAAGATTAGTCCCTAACTTTTCTAGTTTCTAACTTCATAAAATATCTACTTATTCTGTAATTAAAGCATGCATGCATCACTTCTCATTTTAGGTAGTCAACATGGAAGATGCAAGTCAAATCTACTTAGCATGAAAATATAGCTTTGGCCCGTATCTTTCATGTAATTATATTTCTAAACAATCTCATTTTGATAATTAATTTCCAAAAGACTTTACTTTAATCAATCAGTCCAATATTTCTTTAATAAACTCTTTTCGACGACACACTTTTTTTTTTTTTTTTTTTTACTATCAGATGAAATTCGATTGGATTCATTCAAAATTCAATAACATGAATCTTGTAAAGTTACACATTTTATTTAAAGAATATGTTGCTATAACTTCTCTACTCCAGGTTAATTAACAAAAGTTATAAATTCTTTTTAATTTCACTTGTATGTTTTTACACAACTTTCCTAGGCAAAAATTTGGCAACAAACGCAGAATCGCTGTAAACTTTTATTTTCCGTCTTAGAATTTAAAGATAGAATATGACGTTGACAATGGATATGGTTGTATTTCTTTCAGGATATGTTTGTTGCAGGTACTGAAACGACCTCCTCAATGCTAGGATGGTCCACGACAGAACTCTTAAGGCATCCAATTGTGATGCAGAAGCTACAAGATGAGGTGAGGAACGTGGTTGGTGATAGAACTCACATAACTGAGGATGATTTGAGTAGCATGCATTACTTAAAGGCAGTGGTTAAAGAAACTTTTCGATTACATCCCGCAGTTCCCTTATTGCTTCCAAGGGAATCCATGCAAGATGCCAAAGTGATGGGTTATGACATTGCAGCTGGAACACAAATAATAGTTAATGCTTGGGCAATTGCAAGAGATCCTTCATGTTGGGACCAACCTCAAGAGTTTCAACCAGAGAGGTTCTTAAATAGTTCAATAGATATCAAAGGACATGATTTCCAAGTGATTCCATTTGGTGCAGGAAGGAGAGGTTGCCCAGGAATCATGTTTTCCATGGTTGTGTATGAACTGACCCTAGCAAACCTTGTTCACCAATTTAATTGGACAGTGCCTGGTGGAGTAATTGGGGATCAGACATTGGACATGACTGAATCTGCTGGATTATCCGTTCGTAAAAAATTCCCTCTTGTGGCAATTGCATCTCCACATATATATTTAAGTTAGTTGAGCTCTCAACTTTGTACGTGGGTAATATATATGTGCAATGTTTAATCAAGTGATCTTAATATTTTTTTTTTAAGTCTGGTAAACTAAATTCTCATTTTTATCAACATAAGTGTTTTTGCGTTTTATACCTTTCATGGTGTTACAACTGGATCGATCTATCAAAGCTATTGTCTCCTTTCTTTGTGCAACCTTCACTACAATATTTTTACAATCCAATTGTGCTTCAAGTTGAATGAAGATAATTTTCTACCATAGCAATAGCATGCTATAGCAACATTCAAAGATTTCAAACTTCAAAATACATCAGTGAGAATGTTACGTACAATAAAATATAGTTGTGAATCTTATGGATCATAGGAAATTTACAATGATGTATATACATTTTAGGATCAATTGTAAGATCCCAAATTTTCTAAAATTGTTAAAAGGATGTTTTTATTAATTAAATGAATTTTAAAAAATATTTTAGAGTATTGTAATAATAATAAGTATTTTTAATTAATAAAAAATATTTATGAAATTATTTTTATTATGGAAAGTATTTGGAGAAAATATATGTTTTAATTAATTATGTAATTAAATGTATTTTGAAAAATATATATTTTTTTATAGTGAAATATTTAATTATGTTTTGTTTTAAAAAGAAATTAGGGAAAGAGCAATTTTTATAAAAAGTTAGGTTAATTTTTTGGTATTTCATGTTTACGCTTCCCTCATATGTTTACACGCTAGCTCTTCTATATGGAGTAGAAGAAATGCATGAAAAATAGGAAGAACATCATCCTGAAGCTCTATAATCGTCACCTAATGTTATTGAGATGAGGGAGAGTGAGGATTTTCTCCCTTGAGAGTCAATTAATTTGTTGGGTTGCAATCACTTTTTGCCTGTATATCTAGTTCGGGAAAAAATCATGATTTAACTTGAGAAAGGAGAATTAGAGTTCTATGTGTTTCTGATGAGTCTTATATGTGATAATTGATTTATGTGTGTGATTAATTTTGTGAGTATTTTTTATTATGAACCTACGAGTGTTTTGTAGAAACCTTTGAATTATAGAGTAAAGATTGATAAAATTGATGATGAATTCTGAAAGTAATGTATGTATTTGTTTAATTGATGGTATAGAAGTATATTTTGAGTGTTAATTGTGATGATAATGGATTAAATTAAGTGAATTGAGTCAGGTGTGAGTTATGCAATTTTTCACACTTTGTTGTAGTGAATTTTTTCCTAAGGCATACAAATGGAACACTCGTACCCACTTTCATGCCCATGCAAACGTCCTAAATGAATTAATTTGCTTTTTATTTCTTCACAAGAGTTGTAGTCTTAGATATGTTAGCTTTCCAATGGTGTTAGAATCATTCAAAAAGGAGGTTTAGAACTCAAGTTATGATTAAATTAGTGAGTAAAAGTCAAATTGTCATATTTAGGCTAAAAAGTTATGATTTTATAATTAAGTTGCGTGTGTTGTAATTCATGAACAAATGAAATTGTATGATAAAATGTTGTAAGATGTGTATTTGATGTTGACATAATGCTATATGTTATTTTCTTTTTACAAACTTAACATATGTTTTTCATGTGTGATTGAGACTACGATGATCTTGACATTTCATGGGGGCTTTTTGACCCATCTAAATAAAAAAAAAAAATACACGAAATAAATTAAAAAAAACTATTTACCAAAATAGGTAGTTTCGGACACGTAGGCGCCAACGTGGCACTGAAAACGCCTGGGGGGTGGGCGTTTTTTTAGAAAACTCCTCCCCCCCAGGCGCCATCTATGCTGATGTGGCATGGCTAAAAGAAAACGCCCAGGGGGGCGGCGCCATCTACACATGGCATCATTTAGGTGAAGACGCCCCAACCCCAGGCGTCTTATATGCGGAGCTGGCGTGCACAAAAGGCGCCTCCCCCCAGGCGTTTTGCCATGTGGCATGTGTGGGGGAGAAAACGCCCTCTCCCTGGGCCCCTTGTACACCCATCAGTACTGATTTACAGAAACGCCTCAGGGCCAGGCGCTATCAAATTAGTTAAATGTATTGGATTGCACAAAATTCATTTGTTCGGTTTGTGGTCCAACATTTTTTATTCGGTGGTCCAGGTGCTGCAAGTAAGTAAGGGTGTTTAAATTTTTGTAAGTTTAAATTTTAAATTTTATAATATGTTGTATGTATGTATCATTGTTAGGTTTGTAAAGTAGAGTGGTATAAAAATTAAAAATTAGAATTTTTTTTTGTTTGAAGTTCAAAACGAGATTTATAAACCTAGAACGGGCCGTTCTGAAAAAGCACGTATTCAGAACGGGCCGTTCCTGTTTTCAAAGAAAGGTTGTTAAGTTATGGTTTGGAACGGCCCGTTCTCTTTTTAGAACAGGGCGTTTTGGATCAAAATTTACATGTGATTAGTTCCCTGAGAACGGGCCGTTCTGAAATCAGAACGGGTTGTTCTGAAATCAGAACGGCCCGTTCTGAAATCAGAATGGGTCGTTCTGAAGTCAGAACGGCCCGTGCTGAAATTCAGAGGCTGTTCTGGATTCACAGACCAAACACATTTGTTGCAATGAGAACGACCCGTTCTGAAATTAGAACGGGTCGTTCCAGTGGCCCAATTAATATTTTTTTAAATGAAAAAGCTATTTAATTTGATTTTTATAATTGAATATATGTATTTATTGCAATGTTAAAAATTGTGATATTATACTGAATATTTGAAATTTTAAAATTTGAGACACAATACTAATGAAATATTTATTTTGATTTGTATTTGATTAGGAATGTCTCGTAGAGGTATTGATTACGTACCTGATAGTGATGATGAAGTAGACATTGTTCCATCAAATGAAGTATGGACAGATGAACAATTTTTGGCATCAATGAGAAGTGCAATGGTAGCTAGACAGGCTGAAGAGGCTCGAGAACAGGAGCCATTGTCTCCGTTGTCACCCCCTACACCAAAACTTGGGGATGATGACGAAGGGACATCTAGTACACGTGACATTGGCCGTGTTATTCCTGGACCAGCTGGTTTGGTCCAAGCTACAATGAGGAACAGGGAAGCTGAAAATCCGTTGCCAACACAAGAGTTTTTGGCTGATCTTAACGGACCTGCGATGTTGGTGTTCAACTCTAACCCGTGGCGCTATGCTATGCATTATGTGAAATCTAGAGGTTTGTTTAGCATATTAAGTTTCATGTGTGTAAATTTAATGATGCAAATAATGTTAACTGTAATTGGTATTTTTTTAACAATAGGTCTACCTGAAGTGACAACATTGATTAATATCGACCACAATTTACAAAGAGTCCCAACAGTTGTTGCTTTTGTGGAGTCTATGACCCCAACTGGACAGGAAAATTATACTATTAATTTAAAGGTATGGTTAGTGAATTTGTTATACATTAAAAGAAATTGTTTTGTAATTAATTGTAAATATTTATTTCAGGACCCAACTGCAGCGATTGGTGCAAGCTTACATTACAAAGTTAAGCAACACCGACAATATGGGGAAGACATTGTTGTGGGGTGTGTGTTAATTCTGAAAGAGGTAAAATTTGTTGTATAAAATTAAATTATATGTTATTTATGTGTTGAATTGAATTTGTTTGTTTTTTCTTCAGGTTGCCGTGTTTGCCCCCAGGGGTTTCCGTGATCCTTACTTCCTCAATATAACTAAAATTAATGTAAAACGGGTGAGTAGTGTTAGTTAAATATAATTTATTTTGTAAGTAATATTGTTTAACAAATGTATGTTTAATTTTTTTCAGGTTATTCCGAAGGATATATGATTTGATGAGAAAAAATATTTGTAATTTAGTTTTAGGTTTATTGTTAATTTGGATGGTTGTAATGTAAACTCTATTGTGGATTGTAATATTTAAATTTGGATAATATTGTTATTAAATATTCATAAAATTATGCACTTTAGTTATATGTATTTGTTGTTGTTGTTTTATAATTTTGTTAAGGAAAAAAAATTGTTAAATTATGCACTTCATATTATTTTATTATTTCAGTTAGGGTCCATCTACCTATAAATATAAGTGTGTGTGTGTTTTATGTTCAGACACTTTCTCTTCAACTTAAGATAGAAATATTGTAGTAGTGAGTTCGAAGAATGGGTTCAGCAACAATGTTTGCTCTTGTGTTTCAAAATGTTCAGATATTTGAAACTCAGTACGGTCTTGATTATGTCATACACATGCCATCTAGTGGGAGAGTTATCAAACTTAACGAACACATGACACTTGTTGATTTGTTGAATGAGGTACATAGGAGGTTGATCAAAGGGGATAGCAAACGCATAAGTCAAGTTCATTATCGTTGTCCAGTTAGATATGAAGATGGAGGAAAGCAATATACTCCATATCCTTTAACCTGTGATGAAGATGTGGCATTCATGTTTCACAAATTTGCAGAAGACCTGAATGAATTACTACTGAATTTGTTTGTTACTTTAGAAGATCTTGAGCCTCAACAATTGCAGATGTGGAACATGGTCAATTCATTTGAAAGACAACTAAACTTCATGTAGGTTACCGTATATGTGTGGAGTCAATGTTTTCTTGTTTGTATCGTTGTTTATTTTGTAAACAGTCAGTGTTTACTTTGTTAACTTCATGTTATTGTTGTTGTTGTTGTTAAACAATATTTAAGTGTTTGTTGAAGTTTAAAAGTATTGTCTTAATTTGAATGTAGTACTAAAGTGTTGAAGTATGAATAATATTTACGTGTGTGATTAAGAAATGTCATAATATTATCCTTACAATGAAAAATAACAATTGAAAATGTAAAGTATAAAGTAGGTTAAACGAACGGCCCTGATTGCATCGACAGAATCGACGGTGTAGATCATCTCAAATTTAAATCGATCACTGTTCATGGGTTAGATTTGTTGTCTCCTAGTAGCAGGGGAAATGAACGGCCCTGATCGCACCGACAAAATCAACGGTGAGGATCATGTATTTTTTAAAATCTTCACTGTTCATGGGTCAGATGTGTTATCTCCTAGTAGCAGGGGAAACGAACGGCCCTGATCGCACCGACAGAATCAACGGTGTAGATCATGTATTTTTTAAAATCGTCACTGTTCATGGGTCAGATGTGTTGTCTCCTAGTAGCAGGGGAAACGAACGGCCCTAATCGCACCGACAGAATCAACGGTGTAGATCATGTATTTTTTAAAATTGTCACTGTTCATGGGTCAGATGTGTTGTCTCCTAGTAGCAGGGGAAACGAACGGCCCTAATCGCACCGACAGAATCAACGGTATAGATCGTGTATTTTTTAGACAAATGCACTGTTCATGGGTCTATAAATATACGAATGCCATTGAAAATATTTCACCATCCAACTTATTTGGCTTTTGTTTGTTTTGTTATCTGATTTGTTGCATAACTGCTGTGTTTGTTATTTAGTATCTGTTAAATTTCGTTTAAATCATGTCTTTCATTTGTGTAGTGTATTACAATGGTACAATTAACCAAACTGCTGAGGGTTGTTCATTCGTGGGTAGTCATAAAACAATACGTATTAGTCGTGGTATTGATGTTGAATATTTAAAGAATAAAATTCATGGAAAGTTACATCTTAATGCTAATCAAATTATCTCCAACATACAATGTAGATATTTACGTTGTCTTGATCCTGTATCATATGAAAGTGTTGATGTATGTGATGATGAAGATCTTGAGTGTATATTTGATAGCTTTGAGAGACAATATAAAATGAATATGATTGAATTGTATGTTCATGTAGATGTGGTTGTGCCATCTTCAATTCATGTTAATGAAACTCAGGCAACCACTAGTCATCATGAATTTGAACAAACAACATCTTACCCAGCAACTAACATCCCTAATTTACAACCCAGAAATGTTCCAATCTCACCACCAATAAATCATCCTGACTCAAACATTGATTTTGAGACAAACTTGAGTGACGATGATATCAATCTGGGACAAGGTGATGAAGCCGATAATTTGAATTCATCTGATACAGAAGATGAAGAAGATGTCAATGCAAACAACAATGTGAGGGTGCAATCACCATATGAAGTTGAACCTCCCCAGCCAACTGAATCAGGTTTATTTCAAGTTCTATTAGTTTGATAAATAATATGGGTATTTACTTAACATTTTTTCCCATGTAGGACCTTCAAATAATCCATTTTGGACAGAAACTCCACATTATAGTTATATTGACTGGAGTCATCCAGATGAAGAGAGTTGGTATCGTGGTTTAGATGTCCCTAATTCTTGGAGAGTTGGCGATAAGCTATATATCGGCCTTCGTTTTCACACAAAAAATGATGTACAGATGGCTGTTAAACATTATTCTATGAATGCACATCAAACTTTTGTTGTTGTTGAGTCTGGCCAAAGGGTTTTCTCTGTCAAATGCCCTAATAGCAATGAAGGTTGTCCTTGGAAACTAATGGCAATTATGTCTAGTAAATTGAACAACAAATGGGTCATCGAGAAATGGGGCGGGACACACACATGTATTAACCCCATGCTATCTCAAGATCACAACAAATTGGATTCTGAGTTCATATGTTGTTGTATATTAGGTAAGTGCATATTTAACTTTGCAGTTAAAACTTATCATATGACTTTTTCTAACATGGTTAGCATTTATTTGTAGGTATGGTTAGGGAAGATGCTTCCATTTCGATTTCTCTAATTCAAGAAAGAATTAGTGGACAATTCAACTATAAGGTGTCGTATCGGAAGGCATGGAAAGCCAAACAAAAGGCAATTGAGAGGGTTTATGGTGACTGGAGTGACTCATATGATCTTCTACCAAGGTGGTTGGACAGGATGGTTGAATTTTGTCTTGGGTCTGTGTATAAACTTGAAACCACTGAGTACGTGTCAAACAATATAGTGGATCCAAATTTCCGTCAATTTCGTCGAGTCTTTTGGACATTTAAACCAGCATGTGATGCCTTCAACTACACTAAACCCATTATACAAATAGATGGGACATTTTTGTATGGAAAGTACCGAGGCACACTACTAATCGCTACGACACAAGATGGAAATGCTCGTGTGTTACCACTTGCATTTGCAATAGTAGAAGGAGAAACACTAAGCGATTGGTCATGGTTTTTGTCTAACATTCGTCGGTATGTTACGAGAAAACAAGGCATTTGTTTAATAAGTGATCGACACTAAAGCATAAAGTCAGCAGTGGAAAATGCCCAAGGGTGGCAACCACCTCAAGCATATCATGTATATTGCATTCGACACATCGCTAGCAACTTCAACCACCGATTCAAGAATACTAAACTTAAAGAAGAATTGATTAACATAGGTACTAAACGCTTTATTGTTTTTATATGGTGTACTATTTACTTTAATTTTATAAATATTAATACATAAACTTCTTATATGGCAGGGTACACAACCAACAAGCATAGATTTGAAAGAAGGTTGGAAAGGTTCCGTGAGGTCATCCCTGAAATTTGTCGTTGGATTGATGGCATTTCCCTTGAAAAATGGGCAATCGCACACGACGAAGAAGGACGTCGATATGGACACATGACAACAAATTTGTCCGAGGCAGTCAACAAAGTCCTTAAGGGTGCACGAAACTTGCCTATAACTACGCTAGTTAAATGCACGTATTCTAGGTTGGTGGAGTATTTTATTCAAAGGTTAGGTCAGGAAAACGCTGACCTTGCTCTAGGTAAACGTTACTGTTAGAAGTTAATGGATGCTATGGAAACAAATCAACAAGAAGCAACCTCTCATTTCGTTCGTAGGTATGATTACGAGTCTACGAGATTTGAAGTTGAAGAAATCTTCAATGCAGTCACACAACGAGGTGGCAAGGTTTTCAATGTTTTTTTAAATGAAAGAAAATGTGAGTTTGGTGCTTTTCAGGCGTATAGATATCCATGTTCACATGCAATAGCAGCCTGTGCACACGTTCGTATAGATCCATTAACTTTTGTT
Source organism: Cajanus cajan (assembly GCF_000230855.2). Taxonomy (NCBI): domain Eukaryota; kingdom Viridiplantae; phylum Streptophyta; class Magnoliopsida; order Fabales; family Fabaceae; genus Cajanus; species Cajanus cajan. The sequence continues at coordinate 13,096,460 of NC_138517.1, read as the reverse complement.
GATGCCGCATATACTAACGAATACATCAAAGCGGCATATTCAGGTCAATGGTTCCCACTTGGAAGTGAAGAAAATATTGAACCTCGTATACTCCCAGATGAGACAATGATACGTACAAAGGGACGCCCAAAATCCACCCGCATTAGAAATGAAATGGATTGGACTGAATCCCAAAGGAGGTAACGATGTTGACATTGTAGGCGTGAAGGGCATAATAGAACCAATTGCCCTGTGCTGGCTGAAGATGTAATCAATAACGCATAACAAGTTTGTATGTTGCTGTGTATTTAAAGAATAAAATTCCTCCAAAGTTATATCATATGTCAATTCTACTTTAATTAAATTGTTCTGTTATACAATAAATTAATTACAACAACGTTTACAGTAAATATTAAAACAAATACAAATTACTTCTTCAACGTATTATCGTATTTCTGGAGCGTGTAACCAGCGTGGTCCGGTGGCATATCAATTGTAAAAAAAATTTTATATTAGTAAAGTTAACATTTAGGTAAATAAATAAATATAGAACAATCAATTAAGTTTAAGTGCTAACAACTTATTATTCAAATTACCTATTCATTTCTCCGCATGTGCTGCTCATGTGGACTTAGGATACATTGCCGTTGTCTATGGCGAGCACCACGATCTGGGTTCCTCCAAACTAACTCATCACCATCTCCCTCAGGACTTCCAGCTTCCGCTGCTAATGCTGTATTCAAATCATGCCCTAAACCTGGATGATGGGAAGATGAACCCCCACCATAAAATCCTCCTCCCATAAATGATTGCTGTCCAAATCGATAATCTCGATAATCCATCATAGGTGCTGATGGAGAGATCATGTTTGGAACATATGGAGAAGGTGTAAACTGGAACATACTACCACCCGACATACTCGGGACATGACCCATCGACTCCGATGCCGGGAAATTACCTGCACCAGAGACTCTTGCTGTGTCAAACCCAAAAGATGTGTCCTGTGCAGTACCATACACATATTGTGTCACATCTGCATCTGGGGTCAATGTACTTGGATAATATGTCCCAGTTGGTGGCTTAGTCAGAGGAACTGGTATCGGTAAACCCTGGTGTTCAACTCGCCTTCGTCGACGACTTAGTCCCTTTCCTTCACGTCGACCCGCCCCAATGTGCTCCACCTGAACTTCGTCTGGTTGTGATAATGTTGCAGCTGCAGCCGGTGTAAAAGGGAAACTGGCCCTGCTCACCTCGTCTCGCAACTGCAAGCAGTGACCGATGCTCTCATGCATCATGGTAAAATCAAAGGAATCCCTATGTTCTTCACTGGTGCCATGATACATGTGTTCCAGAACATCGGTCTACATATAACATAATAAATATCATCAGAACACTAAATTTGAAAATATGTCACAAGTAATTATTTAAAAACATGCGTAGATTTGTACTCACCACATATCCTTCCTTTGCACTAGAAGGAGAAATCCATCGCCTTGTATGTTTCCTATACCACACCATGTATTCTGAGCTATAGCTCAAGTGTGGTGTATCACACGCAGGTTGTGTCCATACACGATGATGTCGTGACTGCCACTCCTGCACAAATTGAACGTGCATGCGTGACCAGTCCGTGTTATCCTTGCCTCTCAACAAAAGATCATGCAATTTCTCCGGATGAATAGGAGGCGCAGGAATGTGTTGGACCATCCCAAATTGTCGCATGACACGATCTGCATAATGATACTCGACGATGTGGAAATTAATCAACGGGACTGTTGACCTCCATACGTGTGAGTCCTCCAAACAGTAAGGAGGTAATGTAGGTAGTAACTCCAAGTATGGTTGTCATACAAACTGCAAAATAACAAAACAATTATGTTCTTACGAATTATCATTTATAATCACAATTTTTTAATCTAAATCTTAAATATAATATTATAATTTAAAACTTACATCCTCTCTTTTTAAACGGTCAAAATACTCTCTATACTTCACAATTTTTTCTTTTGTTTCCTCTCTAGGTTTATGCAAGGCATAATTCCACCTGTTATAAAAACAAAAAAACCATTAAATCTTCAATTTCCAAATTAATTTTAAATATATTTATTCTTAAATCGATCACAAGTAATATAGTTACTAACCTTGCCCCTAGAGGAACATGAAATGTAGATAAAGGTGGATGAGGTGGTGCAATAAATGGAAACCGATACCATGCCCATAATTGTAGTAAAATACCTGACCCAACAATTTCCTTGTGATCATAATTCGTCGCCACACACAACTCCCTGTACATATTTGCCAGGACGCATGACCCCCAACTCATTTGACCACAAACATCTAGGTCTTCGAGGAGACTCAGGTATCTGAGGGATACAAACGAGCTAGAGTGATCAGTTAATAAATATCCCCCGATCATGCGTAAAATGAACGCTCTAGTATAGCGTTCCAACTGTTCCTAGCTATGTATATGCTCAAAAACATCCGAAAAGTGCTGGTCAATCCACCTCATCCTCAATCGACCGCCAACAAGCATTGCCTTAGGGGGTGTCATGCCTAGAAGGCGCTGCACAAGAGCTCCCCAATCCATACTTGCGTATCCAGTAATGGGTGCCCCAGAGATCTTCAACCCAAGTAAAATTGCAACATCCTCCAACGTGATAGTACACTCGCCAAAGGGCATGTGAAACGTGTGGGTCTCTGGTCTCCATCGCTCAACTAACGCAGATATTAAATGATTATCCACAAGAAAGTAACTAATCTGCGTCATCCCCATAAAACCAGCCCTCTGTAGAAGATCCTGAACAGCAGCTGGAATGTCACCACCACGCAACTTTGATTGTTTTGCACTCCTAACCTTCAGAACCCTATCCTCAGCTCCATTCCATATATGCTCAGATATATGGAATGGTTGAAGCCTTAATAATAGGTCTTGCATGAATCATCTGTCTAGACATCCTGATATAATTCAACAAACAAACAAATTAAATTAACTCAAACAACAAATTATTTAAAAATTTTAGAAACACGTAAATGCCTAACTTAAACCCTCATAATAATTCAACATTTTCAATTGAAATCCTTCATTACTGCAATGAGAACGGCCCGTTCTGAAACCAGAACGGGCTGTTCTCATTGCACAAAAAGTGTATAAATTTGGGTTTTGGAACGGGCCGTTCCGAAAATAGAACGGGCCGTTCCGAACCCTTCCATACTTCACTAAATGAAACAACGAGCACGGCCCCACAACGACCCGTTCTACTTTCAGAACGGGCCGTTCTGAAAGTAGAACGGGCCGTTCTGATTTCAAAACAGCCCGTTCCAGATCCAAAAGAACACACATTTACTTTATCCAGAACGGCCCGTTACAAAAACAGAACGGGCCGTTCCACACCCACAAACCAGTAACGAATATCCCTCAACATTTTCTATTTAAATTTTTTTCTTAATTTAAAATAAATAAACTTAAAAACATACCTGATAACAACGTGTAAATATACTTTTGTGGGCAAAACTCACTGGTAACACAAAAATCACTGGTATTCTCAGAGAGCGCCAGGACCTCAAGCGTTTTCTCTCAATAATCTTCCTCTTCCAACACCATCATTTTAAACAACACCATCATTTTAAACACAAAGTGAGGGGACCCCTGCCACGTGTAACAGATGGCGCCTAGGGGGAGGCGCCTTCAGTGTGTGCCACATCAGCACACATGGCGCCTAGGCTGGAGGCGCGTTCAACAGCACACATGGCGCCTGGAAGGGAGGCGCCTTCAGTGTGTGCCACATCTGCACACATGGCGCCTGGAGTTGGGGCGCCTTCAACAAAATTGTGCCACGTGTACAACATGCCTCCCCCAGCGTTTTCTATTCACCGTGCCACCTCAGCATACATGGCGCCTGGGGGAGAGGCGTTTTCTAAAAAACGCCCACCCCCCAGGCGCTTTTAGTGCCACATTGACTCCTACATGTCCGAAACTACCTATTTTGGTAAATAGTTTTTTTTTTTAATTTATTTCGTATATTTTTATTTTATTTTTATTTAGATGGGTCAAAAAGCCTTTCATGGGAATAGGACAAAATTAACTAATTAAATGACTTACATGTCTAGCTAGTAGTGAATCACGTTGATGGTAACTCTTTTTAGTGATATATGAGAATTTTTTTTTCATGTAATGAAGAGAATGAGGGATATATGTTTCCATTTTATAGAAAGAGGAAAATTCATAATATTAGAAGGGGTATTTTTAATTAAAAAAAATTCCATTATTTATATTTATTTCATAATTAATAATTCTTTTTAAAAAATATTATTAGTAATTAAGAATACTTGTTTGCATAAGTGACTTTTTTTCTTCATACATTTACATTTATAAGGAGGGGAATGCTTGTGCAGATAAACTAATATCTTATGGGATTGAGCATAATTTAATTTTGTTCCTTCTTTTACTGAGAGGATTTTTATCATAAATGTTATAGTTTACTTTTATTTCGTTTTTGTTGACTTTTAGTGGATTTTAATACAGTCTTCCCATGTTCTTTGCATTTTTTACCTTTATTATTTGTTCTCTATTAGGTATGTTAGAGGTGATTGATAGACTTAGGAGTGTTGTTATTAGGATATCTAAGTTCTATAGTGATATTTATTTTCACTCCTAGCTTTTATTTAAAAAATTTAAGAATACTTTTTAAAATTTAAATCCAGAATTTACCTACCTTAAGCTGAGCTCAACTCTACACACTTGTTGGGAAAATATGAACGCGAATCGCATATTTATCAACTTTGATTATTTTTTACACCTTAAATTTTCTACTCATTGTATATATAATTTTATCTATTTTTTTCAGCCGTATTATGTTTATAATTATTATTGTTCACTTCTAAACTTTACACACATCCTAAATGATGGTGTGAAAAATTCTTTTTTACATACGTATGTTTATTCAATTTTCCCTTTGATATGAAAGATGATTGACAAAATGTTTGTAAATCCTATACCTACGAAATATCAGAATGTTATATATTAATGGATATATAGTTATTTTAAATATGAAAAATTATTTTTTTTAAAATGACACATAAAAAGTATCACTATAAATATATAATATATAGACATAAATTTATTTAATGTATAACTATAAATAATTTTAGTGTTAATTTTAAATTAGATTTAACAACATATAGTATATGTCATTATAGTCTATACCTATATTTTTTTTAATAATATACTAACATATATTATATTTACGGTACAAGTAAAAATAATTTTTAGTAACAAATATTTTGTCTTTATAGGAAAATTTTGTTGCAATGTCCCTTATAAATAATATCAACTTTCAAATCAATCACACAATTATAATGAACACTAAAATTAATTGATATAAGATTATTTTAACTTAATTAGTAGTTTCGAGTTTAAGTTTTAAATATATAATTATGTTAAATACTTTTGAGAGATAATCTGCATATAATACAAGTGGTCTACAAAAAAAAATAATATCATGATATATATATATATATATTAATAAAAATAATAATAACAATAATAAAAAAATTTATAATTAGTTATGTATATTAATATGATTTTTTAGAGATGTATTATTCATCTAACAATTCAACAATTAATTTTTATTTTTATTTTTTATCACAATATTTATAATTATTTACATTTCTATCATTTTCTTCTTTTATTATAAAATGTATTCTATAAATAATTTTGATCTAATTTATATCTATCTCTCATTGAAATTCTTATTAGAGGATGTTGAAGATCCTTCACCTAATTGAATGAAAAATAATACTTATTATAAGTTTTTTTAAAAAAAATTTTAATACTCAATTAATTCGTATTGATATTCAAGTCTATAATGACCCATCATGGTTGCCATCCCGAATGAAATCACTATCACTAATAGCAGAAATTAGATTACTAAGACATACATGATTAAAGAAAAAAAATGCATCATACATATATACATAACATAAGTATAAAAGTAAAACATCTGAACTAATATAAACAAGTCATATATATGTGTACAATAATCCCAAATAATCCTATATCCTAATGTCAATTAAGTACGACTATAAAGTTACATGCAGTAGCACCGTCATCAATAAAAGATCATACCCTTACCAACAGTAGCTCCTCATATCTTGTCCTGATCTACTCTTATACAACGTATGATCACGCAGTCCAAACTCCCATAAAAACAAAAGGGGTAAGTTAGAGTTTGAAAACATGTATATATAGAAAACAATTCTATAATATATAACATTACACCACAATCATACATGAAAGTTACAACACTCCAAGTAAACATGTATCTAATCCAAACCATGTCACACAAGACATCAACAATGCATATGAACACATCTCAAAACGCATCATATGCAAACATATTAACCAAAGTGTCATCACGCATTCACCTATGGAGATCTCCTAACAAAATGAACAGTTTAAGTGAGTTCCATCGTATTAAACCAACTCAACCGTTTTCAAAACCCAAAGTGTTTGTTCGATCACAGTAAAATGGGATACCAATCCCACTTCTTATTTCTTGGGTCTTATCACTTACACTAGGAAGGTCTAGTTCCATCATTAGGAATAGTACAATTAGATATAGGCTTACCACGACCTTGGCATTCATGCATTATCAAGTCACTTATAGAATTTGCCAACTAATTATTCTCAAGGAATCACACAACTTTTTCATTAAGTACTTGGTTAAGGGTTATAGTGTAACGACCCGCCATGGTCTCCACTTAGTGGAATCGCACTACTACTAGTGAACTAAGAGAAATATTAAGTTGGATAACTCATACATATAGGTATAGATAGGAATAAAAATAACTAAATTTCTTAAATATAAAATAGAACGCCATATATGTACAATCATCCCAAAAATAATATTTCTTAGTGCCGGTCAAGCACAGACAAAACCATTACCCAAAATGGTAACCCTCTAAAACGAGGATCAATCTCCCCGTCTCGCAGCGGACACCTCAACTCCAAGCTAGCCCTGACCTGCTCCCATACCAAGTATGATCATCGCAGTTCCACCACATGGAAACAGAAGGGTAAGGTAGAGTTCAAAATCAATCATACAAGTATAGAATAAAATCTATACTATACATCATCCATCTATCAATCATGTTCATAGAGTCACACCATACACTCTATCCAACACTACTCATGTATAAAATACAATCCACTAATCATGAAGTCAAACACCACACTTCATCATATTAATAATCATGCAATAAATGCATCTCATGACAGATATCAATGCATATCAATCATCTAATGCATCGTCACGCATACACCTAGGAGATCTCCCTAACAACAGAGCTGTATAAGTGACATTCCATCCTACTGAAACCACCCCAACCGTTTTCACGCCCAATGCGCCCGCTCGGTCACAACTAAACAGGATATAATCCTCACTCGGGTTTACTCGGATGATGTCACTTACACAATTGGAAGTCCAGATCCACCGTCAGGTATAACACAGCTGGGTACGGGCTTACCATGACCTTGGCATGCATAACCAAGTCAATAGTGGAGTTCGCCCACTGACTATCCGCAAGGATCCACGCACCTTCCGGAGTACTTGGTTAAGGGAATAACCCTCGACCTCATACCTCGCTCTTCCAGTTCAAAAATATTTTTCCTCTCCTCAAGTCCTAGGCTAGACTCATGCCATAAGGCATCACATGCAATCATGCATCATACATCATACATGGTCTGCCCACCATCATGATCAATAATCATACACATGTCATAAGACATCACATGCAATAATGCATCATACGTCATACATGGTCTACCCACCATCATGATCAATAAACCTAACCATATGAACATATAAATATGTCATATCATATTTAAACATTCATAAGTATCATCACAAAGCATACATATGAATCACCCCTCACCATACATCATATATCATACATACATGATCTAAAACTTCAACTTTAAACATGCATAAGCATCAATTCATTCATAAACATATTCACGCCTGGCATAGCCTGAGCTCGCCCAGCCTAATCCCAACCTGAGAGTCCTAAGACTCATCCACGCCAGCGCATTCAACTCATGGTCGGTGTCCTTGAAATAGAGACTCCTAAGAGTATCCACACCTGACGCAACCAAATCACGTCTAGCCCAACATCCAACTCGAGAGCCCTAAGCTCTTCCACACCTAGCGCGCTCAACCTGCGCCTAACCTAATCCCAGTCAGAGAGTTCAGAAACCCTCATCCAAACCAACAAATCCAGCCACATGCAAACACAAAAACACAATGCATAGGCTCCACAAAACACAAAAACAAACTCAAAATCTATATGCACCCATCCGATGCATCAATTCCACCCAAAACCTCGAAAAATGAGTGAATTCTCCGATCCAGCCATGGATACTCAATTTTCATGCATCAATTGAATTTCTAATCTCACATGCAACTTAAATAACAAACATTCTAGCTTCCCTCACTTGATGATTGACTCAAAATAACCAATAACTGAGAAAAAGTAGAATTCCCTTCCGAAGCTCAACCCGGAACTTCAATCCTCCCAAAGTAAGCTTCCTAATCTAAATTTCAAGAAAAGACAGAAGGCATTAGTGATCTAGAGGAGAAAAGGAATCATACAAAGAAATTTGGGAGAGAAAGGAGCTCACAGACCCAAAGTCCTTCTCTCTAAAACTTCTCTCTAAAAACTCATTCTCCTCAACTGCCCCAACCCCTATTTATAGAAATTCCGGAGTGGCCAGAATGGCCTGTACCGAATCTAGAACGGCCTGTTCTGCAACTCATCCAGAACGGCCCGTTCTCCATCCAGAACGGCCCGTACTCCCCTCCAGAACAGCCCGTTCTCCCTCCAGAACGGCCCGTTCTACAACCAGAATGGCCCGTTCTCAACTACATTTTATAGGTCAAATCAGTAGTTTGGAAAGACCCGTTCCAGTTTAGGAACGGCCCGTTCTGGCTACTGAATCACCCATATTGGGCTTTTGGGCCTTCTGCAACAACTTGCTACGTTACAATATCCCCCCAAAAATAGGAATTTTCGTCCCTGAAAATAGGCTTACCTGAAAAGAGAAATGGATACTGTTCATTGTCGCCACCGGCCCGAAACGGGCTTTCGGCATTCGCGAAGGATGGTTGGACTCTTTTATTTGTTTAAAAATATGGATTGCTAGAATGACTTATTCTCAAACTGAGACCTTGTCAAACGAGCAATTTTATTAAAAGGCTCACCAATCCATATTAATCCCAAGCGGGACCCTCCATGGATTAGTGGTTTTCATAAAAAGAAGGGTTCTTGGAGTCGCCACCAATGTTTTACTCAAAACATTGGAAAAAGAAGTTTAAGGCAATCGATTAAAAAATCGACTTCGGCCATGACAACCAGAGTCGGGTAAGGGAGTCGGTTACGCGTGGGGAAGGTGTTAGCACCCCACAGCGCCCCTTTCGGGTTCCCTATGACAGATTATTTATTAAATAATAGCGTAAAATTACTAAATTACCCCTATTTATTATAAACGATTATATATTAAATATCTACATGATGACGAATTTAAATATGCAACAATCAGAAAGCAGTAAAAGAAGGGTTTTTTAGAGAAGAAACCTCTTGAAGCGTGCTTTTTATATATCAATGAAGTTTAGGAGGCTTTTTGGCGCTCCCTCCCTCTACAAGCTCGCTCGCTCCTTCCTAAAATATAATTTTTTACTGTGGAAATCTAAAAGATTTCCCTTCGACTAAGTTCGAATCTCCAAGCTAAATGCTCGGAATTCCAGAACTTCGTCGGATCGACTCCCAGAGAGATTTCTAGGGCAGAACACTGCTCAAAAACCCCAGAATACTCAAGGAGGGAGTCAAAACTGTGTCCCAAAAGTGTAGAATGACGTCCAATTGACGTCATATTTATAGGGATGAGGCTCAATACGGTTTCTGGGGGTCAATACGGTCCGTATTGAAGTTTTGAACTACAATACGGCCGTATTGAATTCAATACGGCCGTATTGAAGTTCAAAAAACCTCAATACGGCCGTATTGAAGTTCAGTGCAGCCGTATTGAGTTCAGTGCGGCCGTATTGTAGTTTAAAATGTGCAGTACGGCCGTACTGAACTCCAAGGAGGCCGTATTGAGCTCCAAACCTCCCACTTTCTTATTTTTTGTTACTCTAAGACCTCTAAACCTACAGATTGTCATCCTAGGGTCTTCCAGGGTCTTCCAGGAGTCCTTCCGGCTGACTTTCCTTTGGTCTTCGAGAGTCTTCAAGCTTTATTCCGGACAATTTTAGGGGTCTACAGCTGCCCCCCCCCTTTACTTAGTCGGACGGTCTTTTGGTGTACCGGCTGACAAGTAAAGGAGTTGACCCAATTGTCCGGGTGATGTGCCAACCTTCTGACTTGTAGCGTCTTCCGGCGGAAAATTGTTGAGTAGCCTCTCCAGGTTGAGTTTGCCCTCTCCAGGGTGAGTATTAGTCGTCGCCTCTCCAGGCTCATGCATACTTCCGTGTTCTTGACAACCTCGGGGTAGCTGAGTACCGCCTCTCCAGGCTATACCAACGTGTTCTTGACAACCTCGTGGTAGTTGCATACCTCCGTGTTCTTGACAACCTCGGGGTAGCCGAGTATCGCCTCTCCAGGCTATACCAACGTGTTCTTGACAACCTCGTGGTAGTTGCATACCTCCGTGTTCTTGACAACCTCGGGGGTAGCGTGAGTTTTCCCTCTCCAGGGTATACCAACGTGTTCTTGACAACCTCGTGGTAGTTGCATACCTCCGTGTTCTTGACAACCTCGGGGTAGCGTGAGTTTTCCCTCTCCAGGGTATACCAACGTGTTCTTGACAACCTCGTGGTAATTGCATACCTCCGTGTTCTTGACAACCTCGGGGTAGCGTGAGTTTTCCCTCTCCAGGGTTTTGTGATGATTTTGTCTTCACAGTCCACGATGCTGTTTCGACGGTTGTTTTTTTGATTTTTGTGCCACTGAGGGCTGGATAACGCAGGGATCCGTCTAGGGGATGTGCAGTTACTCATAGGTTCTTGTGTCCCAACTTTCCATTACGTAGTTGGTACCCATTGAGGAATTTCTGTTTCCTTGGGGTGTAGACACGAAGATGCTCTTTCTAATGTGAGCGATGCCTTATGATTGGCTGACGTCCTTTTGACGGTGGTGGAGTATCCCGGTTATCCTTATTCGGGTGACTCTTTTTGATTTTCTGATTTTATTGCCTCTGCGTAGGCTGTTATCCACTAGGGGATTCTGTCGTTGATTGTGATTAGCCTCTTCTGTTAGGCGGATCATCTTGACGCTTGATGTTTGGCTGAAAGCCGATTTCCACTTGGGGAATGGTTTATTGATTTTCTTTTTTGGATTTTCCTTTTTGAAGGAGTGCCTCTTGTGTAGGCGATTGGGGATTTGAAGTTCTTATGTATCCCAGAGTATTATTTAGAAAGCCTCTTCAGGCTTAGCTTCACTCCTTGTTTGAGTTGGAAAGCTATCTTCCATTGAATAAGTTTAAGTCCTTTCGACTTGGATATTCTGTTTAGATGATCAAGCCTCCCTTGGGAATTTTGCTGATCTTGGTTTGATAGCTTTCACTGGGGAATTTGGTCCAAGGGTGAAAGCTAAAATATCTCTGGGGAGTATTATTTCGGCAAGCCTCTCCAGGCTCAATTATTCTGTGGGAGTATTATTTCGGCAAGCCTCTCCAGGCTCAGTTATTCTGTATGATGAGAGAGTATTGTTTCTGCAAGCCTCTCCAGGCTTAGTTATTCTGTACAATTTTGCTGGATTTTCTGTATTTTGCCTTTTTTGTCGTTTTTGGCTTTTTCTGTATTTTTTGCCTTTCTTGTCATTTTTTGGCTTTTTCTGTATTTTTGCCTTTTCTGTTGATTTGCGGCCCTTTCTGTTGACCGCTGCCATACACAAGCAATTTTTTTTATTTTATGCAATTACCTTATGATAAGGTCTTTGAATATGCAACTAATGTGTGTGTGATGCACAATGCAAGTTTGATTATTTTATTAATGCTTTTTAGAAAAATGAATGGCTCTCCCTATCCTCCTCTTCTTGGAGGAACTTCTGTCATTGACGTGAGGGAATATTTTTGTGAGCCTTTTTACGCAGGAGATTACGGATTTTATAGGAACCCCTCCCATTTTCTTTTATTGACCGATTATTAGGGAATTTCATACAATTTTTTAGAAATACCAATTCAGAGGCATAATCACATGGTCAAGAGAGAAAAGAAATGAATAGATATTTTATTAATATTCACAAGTGTTTTTACAGAAAGATATACAGAAGGAAATTTCTGAAGAATGGCTGGGCTGGGTAGGCTATTTACATTGGGCTTAACAATTATATCTGTAATTGTTGCTCCGTACATTCTCCTAGTTGTTTCGGGTGATATGCCTGAGTCAGGAGTGTAGACACTGCAAGACGCTTGCTTCTAGAAGATAATCACATGAATCGCCTTTCGATTTTCGATTCAAGTGATCGTTGCTTGCTTTATTTTTATGTCTTATTCTTTTGCCCCTAACTTTTGCCTAGGACGTATCCTAGCGGGAGTGATTTTGCCTTTTTTTGCCTAGTACCCTTGTACTGGCGGGCTTTTTATTTTGCCCTAACTTTTGCCTAGGACGCCCTTTTCGGGTTTTCATCCTAGCGGGCTTGTGCAAGCAACGTCTTCAAGCGTAGTACTTCTTTACCACGTCAGCGTTGACTGGGTATCGAAGTTCTTCTCCATCCATGTCCGTGAGGATCAGTGCTCCTCCTGAGAAGGCTCGCCTCACCACATATGGTCCTTCGTAATTTGGGGCCCACTTTCCGATTTTGTCCTTTTGAGCTGGTAGCAACTTCTTCATTACCAGTTCTCTCTCATGATAGACTCGAGGGTGGACTTTCTTGTCAAAAGCCTTTTTGATCTTTCTCTGATAGGCTTGACCATGGCATATGGCGTCCAGCCATTTTTCTTCAATAAGGTTTAACTGGTCATACCGGCTTTGAACCCATTCTGCTTCGGAAAGTTTTGCTTCCATGATTACCCTTAGAGAGGGTATCTCGACTTCGACGGGTAGAACTGCCTCCATCCCATAGACAAGGGAGAATGGAGTAGCTCCGGTAGATGTGCGTACGGAAGTCCTATAACCATGGAGAGCGAAGGGTAACACCTCGTGCCAATCTTTAAATGAGACAACCATCTTTTGCACTATTTTCTTGATGTTTTTATTGGCTGCCTCGACTGCCCCATTCATCTTTGGCCGATATGGGGAAGAGTTGTGGTGTTGGATCTTGAATTCTTGGCACAGTTCTCCCACCATTTTGTTATTCAAATTGGATCCATTATCAGTGATGATCTTATCAGGAATACCGTATCTGCATATCATATTCTTTTTGATGAAGGATGTTACCACCTTTCGGGTCACATGAGCATACGATGCCGCTTCTACCCATTTGGTGAAATAGTCAATGGCCACAAGAATGAATCTGTGCCCATTGGATGCTTTCGGCTCAATGGGTCCAATAACATCCATGCCCCACATTGAGAATGGCCAAGGCGAAGCCAATACGTTGAGTGGGGTTGGTGGGATATGAATATTGTCGGCGTATGCTTGACATTTATGGCATTTTCGCACATATTGGTAACAATCCTTTTCCATGGTCGACCAATAATATCCCGCCCTGAGGATCTTTTTAGCCATTGCGGGCCCGGGAATGTGGGTACCGAAAACCCCCTCATGAACTTCTTTGATCATGTTTTGAGCTTCGACTTGGTCTACACATCTCAACAAGACCGAGTCATAATTTTTCTTGTAGAGGGTTTCGCCGACTAGCAAAAATCCCATGGCCCTTCTTCGGATATGCTTCTTGTCATTATCACTGGCCATATCAGGATATTCCCCTTTTGTCAAATATTGCTTGATGTCATGGAACCATGGATGATCATCAACCACTTCATCTATCAGAAGGCAAAACGCTTGCTTATCATGCCTTCGGATATTGATGATGGGCATTTCATGCTCAGTATCCAAGGCGAACATTGATGATAGTGTAGCAAGAGCGTCAGCAAACTGATTTTCCTCCCTTGGAATGTATTCAAAGACGACACTTTGGAAGAGTTGTGTCAAATCTTTGATGTGCTCAACATATGGTATCAATTTGGGATTTCGGACTTCCCATTCACCTCGTAATTGGTAGATGACTAGGGCCGAATCACCAAACACTTTGAGCTTTAGGATACCATTGTTGATGGCTGCTTGGATTCCCAACGCGCAAGCCTCGTATTCTGCCATATTGTTTGTACAATCGAAGTTGAGTCTTGCCGTTATGGGAATGTGTTTTCCTTGTGGAGAGATTAGCACTGTGCCAATCCCTCGTCCAAGCATGTTGGAGGCTCCATCAAAATACATGGTCCATGCATCATCTTTAAGCTCTTCATGTTGTAGATGCATTATATGCTCATCGGGGAAATCATCCTGAAGGGATTGGTAGTCGTTGGTCGGCCCGTGTGCTAGGTAATCAGCTAGGGTACTACCCTTGATGGCCTTTTGTGTGACATGTATTATGTCAAATTCTGATAACTGTACTTGCCATCGGGCAATCTTCCCAGTGATTATTGGTTTGTCGAACACGTACTTGATTGGATCCATTTTGGAAACCAACCAAGTAGTATGCCTAATCATGTACTGCCTGAGCCTTTGCGTTGCCCATGCTAACGCGCAGCACGTTTTTTCTAGCGGCGTATAGCAGGTTTCATGATCAAGAAATTTCTTGCTCAGGTAGTAGATGGCTTGTTCTTTCTTTCCTGTTTCATCTTGTTGTCCCAGCACAGCCCCCATAGACTCATCAAGCACCGTCAAGTAGAGGATTAATGGTCTTCCCTCGACAGGTGGCACCAATACCGGTGGATTGGCCAAGCACTGTTTGATCTTATCAAAAGCTTGTTGACAATTTTCATCCCAAACTTCGGAATGATTCTTGCGCAACAGCTTGAATATTGGCTTGCACGTGTCAGTCAACTGTGCGATGAACCTTGCGACGTAGTTCACCCTGCCGAGGAATCCTCTAATTTCTTTCTCAGTTTTAGGAGTAGGCATTTCCATTATTGCCTTTACTTTATCGGGGTCCACCTCTATGCCTTTTTCACTGACGATGAACCCGAGAAGCTTACCCGACCGGACTCCGAAAGTACACTTAGCCGGATTTAGCTTAAGCTGATACTTGCGAAGCCGATTGAATAATTTTCTCAAATATTGGACATGGTCCATCTCATCTTTTGACTTTGCGATCATGTCATCCACATATACTTCAATTTCTTTGTGGATCATATCGTGGAATAACGTCACCATCGCTCGTTGATAGGTGGCACCCGCATTCTTGAGTCCAAAAGGCATTACCCTGTAGCAAAAAGTACCCCAGGGTGTAATGAAGGAAGTCTTCTCGCGGTCTTCCACATTCATCTTGATTTGGTTATACCCCGAGTATCCATCCATAAAGGAATAGAGTGTGTTTGTGGCTGTGTGATCCACAAGTGTATCGATGTGTGGCAAGGGAAAATCGTCCTTTGGACTGGCACGATTTAGATCCCTATAGTCAACACAAACTCTAACCTTTCCATTCTTTTTAATGACCGGCACTATGTTAGCCAGCCATTCGGGATACTGGGATACAATCAGGAACCCCGCGTCTAATTGTTTTTCTACCTCCTCCTTGATCTTTAAAGACCATTCGGGCTTGACTCGTCGGAGCTTTTGTTTGACGGGTCAAAACCCTTCTTTCAGTGGTAATTTGTGCTCGACGATATTAGAGTCCAAACCGGGCATATCATGGTACGACCATGCAAATACATATTTGTATTCCTTTAACAACTGGATCAATTGCTCCCTTATTTCATCACTGATATGGGTTCCAATATTGATCTCTTTTATTTCTTGGCCTTGCCCCAAATTCACGGTCTCCAATTTTTCTTGATGCGGTTGGAGTAGACGAGCCTCTTGATCTAGCAGTCTTTGCAAGTCCGGAGAAATGGTCTCCTCATCACTGTCCGACTCAACCCATTCATCCTCAACTTTCGGATCCCGGTCGGAGCGAACAATCACAGACATAATTGTTTTATTGGTTCTGTTTAGGTTTAGAATTTATTAATATTAATGAGGAAAGAGAGAAAAGAACAAAAGAGAGAATGATATGTGAAAAATGCCTCTTTATTGATATGTATTAAAACTGTACAAAAACCTTTATTTACATGAAAAGGTTCTCATGATCTCGGGTACTGATCATGAGTCCCAAAAAGAAAAAGAAAATTAAGGAGGGGCCCTATCGTGGCTTGCCCTTCTCTCTAATCCTGCTTTGGCCGAGGATTCTTGCTCACGTCGGGCGCTGTTGAATCAAAAGTGATCCACCCAGCATTGATAAGGTTTTGGACCTTATATTTGAGAGCTCTACAGTTCTCCGTTGAATGCCCCGATGCCCCCGAATGGTACAGACATTTGTCTTGCGATTTGTACCAATAGGGATGAGGTGGATCAATCTTCTTTAGTGGAACGTAAGCTAGGAGACGTGCTTCCACTAGCTTTGGCAGGAGGTCGCTATATGTGGTCGGAAGTTTATCAAACTTCTTCACAGAGTTGTATTGCGACTTTCCTGACTTCGAAGTGGAGGAAGACGAGGAAATGGTTATGACGCTGACTCCTCTCTTCTTCTTCTTCTCAAAGGTCTTCTATTGGGAAGGTTTAGCTAGCTTCCCACTTTTCAGCTCTTGTTCCACTTTTCCTTCAACATGATGGGACTCATGGTCACTGTGCTCAGCCCCGTGTATGTTGTGGTGACGCATGAGTTCCATCATTTGCGCCATTTGTTCCTTGAGCTGTGAGAGCTCGGTTGTGAGCTTCTTATTTTGCTCTTCCAGCGCTTCCATTTTCTTGATTTTCTGCGCGCGCGTGAGGACAGAGAGATGACCAGCCACTTTCTAAAAATGAATATTTAATTTAATTAATTTATGGAATGAATACGCTCTTGGCATGAGCTTGATAACCTTCCATTTTTAAGGCGCTGCCTTTTTAAAACGGAGTGTTACCACCCTCCTTGACTTATGATCTCTCCCCAACGGAGAATCTCGATAATTGTGGGTCTCTTTTACTCATGTCAAGAGGTATTGGTGAACCTAGAATGCATGGTTTATGAGGATGCATGATATCTTATTGGTAATGATGCACATGCTCCTCACTTTTATTATATTTTCACACACGGTCTTTTCCCTCATGTCATGGCATTTTGATGCATGGGGATTTATTCTTAGACCTTATCACGAGGTTTATTTATTAATGCACAAACAATTGCACATAAGCATTTACACAAACAATTCACTCATCCACGAATAGTCACGAGCGAATCACGAGGTAGGGGTTTCCTGCAGAAAGGTGCATATTCAAGGTGGTTCTAACTGTTCTCACCGGTCTGAGGCCCCCAAGGTGCCCCCATTATAGGGACCCAATTCCTCTCGTCGTAAGTCGATGGAAAGCTCCAACGCACTGTCGGACTCGAGTTCATGGTTATCACCTTGAGCGATGCTTTCCGACAACGGTCTGTCGCCACCGGCCCGAAACGGGCTTTCGGCATTCGCGAAGGATGGTTGGACTCTTTTATTTGTTTAAAAATATGGATTGCTAGAATGACTTATTCTCAAACTGAGACCTCGTCAAACGAGCAATTTTATTAAATGATTCACCAATCCATATTAATCCCAAGCGGGACCCTCCATGGATTAGTGGTTTTCGCAAAAGGAGGGTTCGTGGAGTCGCCACCAATGTTTTACTCAAAACATTGGAAAAAGGGATAAGGCAATTGATTTTATAAATCAACTTTGGCCATTACAACCAGAGTTGGGTAAGGGAGTCGGTTACGCGTGGGGAAGGTGTTAGCACCCCACAGCGCCCCTTTCGGGTTCCCTATGACAGATTATTTCTAAAATAACAGTAAAATTACTAAATTACCCCTATTTATTATAAGCGATTATACTTTAAATATCTACATGATGACAATTAAATATGCACACAGAAAGCAGTAAAAGGAAGGATTTTAAGAAGAAACCTTTGAAGCGTGCTTTTATATATTTCGTAAAACTGGGAAGCTTTTTGGCGTTCCCTCGCTCTACAAGCCCGCTCGCTCCCTCCTATAAAATTTTGACTATGGAAATCCGGAGGATTTCCCTTCGACTAGGTTCGAATCTCCAAGCTAAGTGCTCGGAATTCCAGAACTTCGTCGGATCGACTCCCAGAGAGATTTCTAGGGCAGAACACTGCTCAAAAACCCCAGAATACTCAATGAGGGAGTCAAAACTGAGTGAAAAAGTCCGGAATGACGTCCAATTGACGTCATATTTATAGGGAATAGGCGCAATACGGCCGTATTGAAATTTTTGAACTTGAATACGGCCGTATTGAGTTCAATACGGCCGTATTGAAGTTCAGAAATTTCAATACGGCCGTATTGAGTTCAATACGGCTGTATTGAAGCTTCAATACGACCGTATTGATTTCAGTACGGCCGTATTGAAGTTTCAGAAACTTCAATACGCCGTATTGAGTTTACTGCGGCCGTATTGAAGCTTCAATATGGCCGTATTAAGTGCAGTACGGCTGTATTGGGCTTCATTCCCTCCACTTCCTTATTTTGAGCTATTCTAAGACCTCTAGACCTACAGAGAACCCTCCTAGGGCCTTCCAGGAGTCCTTCTGGCGGATCTTCCTTCAGTCTTTGAGAGTCTTCAAGCTTTATTTCCGACCCGGACAATTTTAGGGGTCTACAGCTGCCCCCCCTTTACTTAGTCAAACGGTCTTTTGGTGTACCGGCTGACAAGTAAAGGAGTTGACCCAATTGTCCGGGTGATGTGCCAACCTTCTGACTTGTAGCGTCTTCCGGTGGAAAATTATTGAGTAGCCTCTCCAGGTTGTTGCATACCTCGGCGCTTTTGACAACCTCGGTAGCTAAGTTTAACACCAACGTGCCTCTGACGACGCTGATGGCTGAGTATTGTCTCTCCAGACCTTGAGTATTGTCTCTCCAGACCTTGAGTACCGTCTCTCCAGACTTTGTTTGAGTACCGTCTCTCCAGACTTTGTTCGAGTACCGTCTCTCCAGACCTTGTTTGAGTACTGTCTCTCCAGACTTCGTTTGAGTATTGTCTCTCCAGACCTCGTTTGAGTATTGTCTCTCCAGACCTTGTTCGAGTACCGTCTCTCCAGACCTTGTTTGAGTATTGTCTCTCCAGACCTTGAGTACCGTCTCTCCAGACTTTGTTTGAGTACCGTCTCTCCAGACTTTGTTCGAGTACCGTCTCTCCAGACTTCGTTTGAGTATTGTCTCTCCAGACCTCGTTTGAGTATTGTCTCTCCAGACCTTGTTCGAGTACCGTCTCTCCAGACCTTGTTTGAGTATTGTCTCTCCAGACCTTGTTTGAGTACTGTCTCTCCAGACCTTGTTTGAGTACCGTCTCTCCAGACCTTGTTTGAGTACTGTCTCTCCAGACTTTGTTTGAGTACTGTCTCTCCAGACTTTGTTCGAGTATTGTCTCTCCAGACCTTGTTTGAGTACTGTCTCTCCAGACCTTGTTTGAGTACCGTCTCTCCAGACCTTGCCTCTCAAAAATGAGGTAGTTGAGTATAGTTTGTCTCCACAGTCCACAATGCTGCTTCGACGGTTTGTTTTTCTGATTTTGTGCCGCTGAGGGCTGGATAACGCAGGGATCCGTCTAGGGGATCTGCAGTCATTCATAGGTTCTTGTGTCCCAACTTGCATTGCTTAGTTGGTGCCCATGGGAATTTTTGACTCCTTGGGGTGTAGACACAGATGCTCTCTCTCTGAGTTGAGCGATGCCTTATGTTTGGCTGACGTCTTTTGACGTTGGTGGAGTATCCCGGTTATCCTTATTCGGGTGACTCTTTTTGATTTTCTGATTTTTACTGCCTCTGTGTAGGCTGTTATCCGCTGGGGATTCTGGATGTTGATTTTGTCTCCACAGTCCACGATGCTGCTTCGACGATTGTTTTTGATTTTTGTGCCACTGAGGGCTGGATAACGCAGGGATCCGTCTAGGGGATGTGCAGTCATTCACAGGTTCCTGTGCCCCAACTTGCATTGCATTGTTGGTACCCTTGGGGAATTTCTGACTCCTTGGGGTATAGACACAGATGCTCTTTCTCTCTGAGTTGAGCGATGCCTTATGTTTGGCTGACGTCCTTTGACGTTGGTGGAGTATCCCGGTTTATCCTTATTCGGGTAACTCTTTTTAATTTTTGGATTTTGTTGCCTCTGTGTAGGCTGTTATCCACTGGGGGATTTTGTCGTTGATTTTGATTTTGGTGCCACTGAGGGCTGGATAATGCAGGGATCCGTCTACGGGATGTGCAGTCATTCACAGGTTCCTGTGCCCCAACTTGCGTTGCATTGTTGGTACCCATGGGGAATTTCTGACTCCTTGGGGTGTAGACACAGATGCTCTTTCTCTCTGAGTTGAGCGATGCCTTATGTTTGGCTGACGTCCTTTGACGTTGGTGGAGTATCCCGGTTTATCCTTATTCGGGTAACTCTTTTTAATTTTTGGATTTTGTTGCCTCTGTGTAGGCTGTTATCCGCCAGGGGATTTTGTCATTGGTTGTAATTGGCCTCTTCTGTTAGGCAGATCATCTTGATGTTCAATGATAGGCTGAGAGCCGGATTCCGCTTGGGGAATGATTATTGATCTTTTCGATTTTTTCTCTTTTTTGAAAGAGTGCCTCTGAATAGGCGAATTATCTTGATGTTTGATGATTGGCTGAATGCCAAATTCCGCTTGGGGAATTGTTATTTTTTTTTTTTTTTTTTTTTTTTGGGTTTTCCTTTTTGAAGGAGTGCCTCTTGTGTAGGCGACTGGGGATTTGAAGTTCAGTGTTCGGCTGAGTGCCGGATTCCTCTTGGGGAATGGTTATTGATCTTTTTTATTTTTCCTCTTTTTGAAGGAGTGCCTCTTGAGTAGGCGATTGGGGAATGAGGGATCTTATGTATCCCAGAGTATTATTTAGGAAGCCTCTGCAGGCTTAGCCTCACTCAACACTTGAGCTGGAGAGCTATCTTCACTGAGGAAGTTTAAGTCCTTTGACTTGGATATTCTGCTTGGGAGATCGTACTTCCATTGGGGATTTTTGACGATCTTGCTTGATAGCTCTTGCTGGGGATTTTGAATCCAAGAGCATGAGTTGAGGTTCCCTCTGGGGAGTATTATTTCTGCGAGTCTCTCCAGACTCATTTATTCTGTACAGTTGGGGATGAGGAGTATTTTGGTAAGCCTCTCCAGGCTCAGTTATTCTGTACAAACTGATGAGTATTGTTTCGGCAAGCCTCTCCAGGCTCGGTTATTCTGCGGGATCTTTTTGTTGGATTTTCTATATCCTTGCCTTTTTCATTTTCGGCTTTTTCTGTATTTTGCCTTTTCTTCTGATTTGGCTTTTTCTGTATTTTGCCTTTTTTATGTTTTTGGCTTTTGCTGTACAGAAATGTCTCAGTTATTCTGAGAGAGTATTATTTCGGCGAGCCTCTCCAGGCTCAGTTATTTTGAGAGTATTATTTCGGCGAGCCTCTCCAGGCTCAGTTATTCTGAGAGTATTCTTTCGGCAAGCCTCTCCAGGCTCAGTTATTCTGTATGACGCTGTTGATTTTCTGAATCTTTGCATTTTGTTTGCTGCTGTCATACACAAGCAATTTTTCTATTTTTTCTATTTTATGTAGTTGCCTCATGACGAGGTCTTTGAAAATTTCTTTATGGCCAATACGGCCGCATCCATTTCAGTACGCCCGTATTGAGTTGAAATTTTGTTCATAACCCTGATTTTAGTACGGGTGTACTGAACATGGTACAGGCGCATTGTTTTTTCTGAAATTTATTTATTTTTTTTTTGTTTTTTCAATAAACAGAGAATAAGTGATCTTCCAGTACACCTATCATCTGTATGCATGTATGCAGTATGATGCACCTAATTCTATTTGATTCTTTTTTCAAAAGAATTAACTGATGCGTTTTTGTGTTTGGATTTTGCCATTCCTCCAGACGGACTGTGCGCTGCCGATTTCTGTAACCGAGGAATGATGCGTATTATATTTGAGATTTGGTGTCATCAACCAAATGATCCTTCCCTTTCTTTAGAAGATGTGTCAACCCTCCTATTGACCACTATATCTCCATGTTTCCACTAGATTATTCAAAAATCGTTGGGACAAGAGAGAAAAGAAGGAAAGGATATATTTTCAAAAGTTTGTGTTTTAGAGGGGATTATTTTATTTTTGAAAAATTGTTTTTGTAAGCATGGATGGCCAAGGTAGGCTTATTGTGTTTAGGTTTGTTTGTTTAAACACTTATGAGGTTAAGCACATCTTTGTTATTAATGATTGTGCTTTGACAACTTGGATAGCTTTTCTTGAGCCCCTTTGTTGAATTCAATTGATGGTACCATCATGGATTTATTCTGTTTTTTTCTTTTTTGATGGCTCTTACTTTTGCCTAAAACACCCATTTGTGGTGTCTTAGCGGGCTTTTGTTTTTATTCATTATTTTGTAACCCTAATTTTTGCCTAGGTCACCCTTTTGTGGGATTCCTAGCGGGTCTTTTGGTCTTATTTTGTAACCCTAACTTTTGCCTAGGTCACCCTTTTGTGGGATTCCTAGCGGGTCTTTTGGTCTTATTTTGTAACCCTAACTTTTGCCTAGGTCACCCTTTTGTGGGATTCCTAGCGGGTCTTTTGCTCTTTAGGATTTCTTTATCCATGATGGCACTTATTGAGGCCAAGAAAAGGTGCTCCAAGTTGACACACACACTTCCACATAAAAATGATGTGGGTTTATTATTATTAAGATGATTTTAACCTCATTCATGTTTATTCAAACAGGGTTAAAATAATGTGGTCTAGAATTTTATTGCAAGCGAGAAAAGAAGCAATAAAGAATTAATGAAGAATGATTTTATTATAATCATAATGGAAACATGTGCCCTATCGAGGCTCGGGGGTCGGGCTGTCCCCGAGGAGTGATCTCTAATAGTCACTGAGTCTATACATCCCTATCGGAAGGAGAAGGACACTTGATGACAACAGCTGGCCTTGACGTTTGTGAACCAGCCTTCCTAAAGATCTGGCTTAAAGAACGTCGAGAAGGATCTTGGTTCCTCTTCGTCCTTTGATCTTTGTTAGGGTTGTATCTTAACCCTTGTTTCCCCGGATTGTCTTTGATAATGGGTAGCTCCGGGATTCCTTGGGAGTCCTTGCCTAATTCTTGTCTTGGCAAGTATCCGTTCTTTGTGAGCGTATGAGCTACCTTCTTCATTTCTCGGGGAAACGTTTCAACATTGGCGATTTCCAATGCTTGGAAGGCGGTTTCTAAAGCTTCCTCTGCTGCATCCACATAAAGTATGTTGGATGGCTTGCTGATGAGTATGTCATCTTTAGCTTGTTCGGTCACCAGTTTGTCATCCACTATGAACTTGACTTTCTGGTGGAGCGTAGAAGGAATAGCTTTCGCATCATGAATCCAAGGTCGGCCGAGGAGACAGCTGTATGCGGGAGTAATGTCCATCACTTGGAATTCGACATTAAAGATAGTGGGTCCAATTTGGATTGGAAGATTGATCTCTCCCACCACTTCTCTTTTAGAACCATCGAAGGCTCGAACGATCATGTTGCTCGGGCGCATTTGGACTCCCTTGATTGCCAATTGCTTGAGCGTTCTTTTTGGCATCACATTCAAGGAAGATCCATTATCTACCAAGACTTTAGCGATGTGATACTCCTTGCACTTTATAGAGATGTGCAAGGGCTTGTTGTGGTTTGATCCCTCGGCGGGGATTTCTTCATCGATGAAGGTGAGGTGATCATTAGCCTTGATGTGACTAACAATCCCCTCAAACTCGTCTTGGGAGATAGTGTGCGACACATATGCCTCGTTCAAGACTTTCGATAGAGCTTGCCGATGCGGTTCGGAACTTAGGATCAACGACAACAGCGTAATCTTTGCTGGCGTCCTATGAAGTTGATCCACGATGGAATACTCGCTCTGTCGGATAAACTTTAACAGCTCATCAGTCTCCTCCTCGGATTCTTTATTTTCCTCGGTTTTATCCTTTTCTCTTTTTTTTTTTTTTCTTTATTCTTGGGGGCTTTATCATGAAGATCATCGGGAGTGTAGATCCTGCCACTCCTAGTCATGCCCCCAAGTCCAGCGATGTTGGAGATATCGCTGTCGGCAGAAGAGTGGATGTCGTATATCCACGGCACAGCCTTATTTGATTCGTAGGGGAAAGGTCTTGGAGCGGTGATCCTTAATGGTGTCGGACCTTCCCCTTTATTCGTCTTGATTACCAACAACGGAGTTGATGTGCGCTTGCTTGGCGCGGTTGTTGGCTTACACTTGATGACGAACGGCGTGCGATCCATTTTTGAACATACGCATCGATTTAATCCTTTCTTTTTATTTATGTTTATTACTGAATTACTAGGAGGGATGTATGAAATGAATGATTCCTAGATCCTTCCATGATCTATATGCATGAGATGATGATGTTGAATATGGATGCATTGTGTTTATTGAACTAAGCATTATCATGTTTTTAGGATTTTCCTAAGATGATGCATGATATTGCTTGGTTTGGGTAAATACATATTTTTCTTTTGAATATTTTGTATCTTTTTTGTATTTTTTGGGTGAAAAGGGAAACTACCTATATGAATGCAATGAAGGTAGATGTTAACACCATGTACTAGAAGATCTTTATTTCTATTTATTCTTTTTATTTAAAAAAAATGTTGTACGTTTAAAAGGTGCAAATGTACGCTCATACAATGTCACATAAAAATGCACAAACAATTCACTCATCCACGAACAGTCACGAGCGAATCACGAGGTAGGGGTCTCCTGCAGAAAAGTGCATATTCAAGGAGGATCTAACTGTTCTCACTTGGTCAAAGGCCCCCAAGGTGCCCCCATTATAGGGACCCAATTCCTCTCGTCGTAAGTCGATGGAAAGCTCCAACGCACCGTCGGACTCAAGTTCATGGTTATCACCTTGAGTGATGTTTTCCGACAACGGTCTCATAGGCTCCTATAAACCCATCAACCGGCCGTACTAACATCCACTCCCTATGGATTACCACTCATGCCCCCGGGTATAGAGGGAACTGTTGTGTGCAAAGGTTTGTGTGCAGTTTTTATTTCAAACAATTGCGTAAATTTAAAAATACAACAGTTATTTAAAGCCAAATATATAAAGCATGTTATCATATAAGCAAAGGGGTAATGAAGTAATTTTAACTATTATTTGTTAAAAATAATCTGTCACTAAATGGGACTGACTCTCGAAGCTTCCCCAGTGGAGTCGCCATCTGTCGCCACCGGCCCGAAACGGGCTTTCGGCATTCGCGAAGGATGGTTGGACTCTTTTATTTGTTTAAAAATATGGATTGCTAGAATGACTTATTCTCAAACTGAGACCTCGTCAAACGAGCAATTTTATTAAATGATTCACCAATCCATATTAATCCCAAGCGGGACCCTCCATGGATTAGTGGTTTTCGCAAAAGGAGGGTTCGTGGAGTCGCCACCAATGTTTTACTCAAAACATTGGAAAAAGGGATAAGGCAATTGATTTTATAAATCAACTTTGGCCATTACAACCAGAGTTGGGTAAGGGAGTCGGTTACGCGTGGGGAAGGTGTTAGCACCCCACAGCGCCCCTTTCGGGTTCCCTATGACAGATTATTTCTAAAATAACAGTAAAATTACTAAATTACCCCTATTTATTATAAGCGATTATACTTTAAATATCTACATGATGACAATTAAATATGCACACAGAAAGCAGTAAAAGGAAGGATTTTAAGAAGAAACCTTTGAAGCGTGCTTTTATATATTTCGTAAAACTGGGAAGCTTTTTGGCGTTCCCTCGCTCTACAAGCCCGCTCGCTCCCTCCTATAAAATTTTGACTATGGAAATCCGGAGGATTTCCCTTCGACTAGGTTCGAATCTCCAAGCTAAGTGCTCGGAATTCCAGAACTTCGTCGGATCGACTCCCAGAGAGATTTCTAGGGCAGAACACTGCTCAAAAACCCC
Organism: Cajanus cajan; assembly: GCF_000230855.2. NCBI lineage: Eukaryota > Viridiplantae > Streptophyta > Magnoliopsida > Fabales > Fabaceae > Cajanus > Cajanus cajan. Next base: position 13,070,334 of record NC_138517.1, on the reverse strand, counting down.
AGAATACTCAAGGAGGGAGTCAAAACTGAGTGAAAAAGTCCGGAATGACGTCCAATTGACGTCATATTTATAGGGAATAGGCGCAATACGGCCTACAGAAGCAATACGGCCGTATTGAAGCTTCAATACGGCCGTATTGATTTCAGTACGGCCGTATTGAAGTTTCAGAAACTTCAATACGCCGTATTGAGTTTACTGCGGCCGTATTGAAGCTTCAATACGGCCGTATTAAGTGCAGTACGGCTGTATTGGGCTTCATTCCCTCCACTTCCTTATTTTGAGCTATTCTAAGACCTCTAGACCTACAGAGAACCCTCCTAGGGCCTTCCAGGAGTCCTTCTGGCGGATCTTCCTTCAGTCTTTGAGAGTCTTCAAGCTTTATTTCCGACCCGGACAATTTTAGGGGTCTACACGGTCTACGGGCACCTATAGACCCATTCGACAACCGGCCGTACTAACATCCACTCCCTATGGCTTACCACTCATGCCCCCGGGTATAGAGGGAATTGTTGTGTGCAAAGGTTTGTGTGCAGTTTTTATTTCAAACAATTGCAAAAATTTAAACATACAACAGTTATTTAAAGCCAAATAGGTAAAACGTGTTATTATACAAGCAAAGGGGTAATGAAGTAATTTTAACTATTATTTGTTAAAAATAATTTGTCACTAAATGGGACTGACTCTCGAGGCTTCCCCAGCGGAGTCGCCATCTGTCGCCACCGGCCCGAAACGGGCTTTCGGCATTCGCGAAGGATGGTTGGACTCTTTTATTTGTTTAAAAATATGGATTGCTAGAATGACTTATTCTCAAACTGAGACCTTGTCAAACGAGCAATTTTATTAAAAGGCTCACCAATCCATATTAATCCCAAGCGGGACCCTCCATGGATTAGTGGTTTTCGTAAAAAGAAGGGTTCTTGGAGTCGCCACCAATGTTTTACTCAAAACATTGGAAAAAGAAGTTTAAGGCAATCGATTAAAAAATCGACTTCGGCCATGACAACCAGAGTCGGGTAAGGGAGTCGGTTACGCGTGGGGAAGGTGTTAGCACCCCACAGCGCCCCTTTCGGGTTCCCTATGACAGATTATTTATTAAATAATAGCGTAAAATTACTAAATTACCCCTATTTATTATAAACGATTATATATTAAATATCTACATGATGACGAATTTAAATATGCAACAATCAGAAAGCAGTAAAAGAAGGGTTTTTTAGAGAAGAAACCTCTTGAAGCGTGCTTTTTATATATCAATGAAGTTTAGGAGGCTTTTTGGCGCTCCCTCCCTCTACAAGCTCGCTCGCTCCTTCCTAAAATATAATTTTTTACTGTGGAAATCTAAAAGATTTCCCTTCGACTAAGTTCGAATCTCCAAGCTAAATGCTCGGAATTCCAGAACTTCGTCGGATCGACTCCCAGAGAGATTTCTAGGGCAGAACACTGCTCAAAAACCCCAGAATACTCAAGGAGGGAGTCAAAACTGTGTCCCAAAAGTGTAGAATGACGTCCAATTGACGTCATATTTATAGGGATGAGGCTCAATACGGTTTCTGGGGGTCAATACGGTCCGTATTGAAGTTTTGAACTACAATACGGCCGTATTGAATTCAATACGGCCGTATTGAAGTTCAAAAAACCTCAATACGGCCGTATTGAAGTTCAGTGCAGCCGTATTGAATTCAATGCAGCCGTATTGAAGTTCAGAAACTTCAATACGGCCGTATTGAGTTCAGTGCGGCCGTATTGTAGTTTAAAATGTGCAGTACGGCCGTACTGAACTCCAAGGAGGCCGTATTGAGCTCCAAACCTCCCACTTTCTTATTTTTTGTTACTCTAAGACCTCTAAACCTACAGATTGTCATCCTAGGGTCTTCCAGGGTCTTCCAGGAGTCCTTCCGGCTGACTTTCCTTTGGTCTTCGAGAGTCTTCAAGCTTTATTTCCGACCCGGACAATTTTAGGGGTCTACATTCATTGAACTGACTCTCTACTTCCCAGGTTGCCTCACCAGTAGCTGCATCCCAAAGAATCTTCACCAAGATGATGGACTTGGCACGAAGCTCCGTCAACTTGGGATCAATCACAGCTACCGGTCTCTTCTCATAGGTCAAGTTCTCTCTAACTTTCACCTCATCCATCTCTACCACATAACTCGGTCTCTAATGTAGTTCCTCAACTGTGAAACGAGAAACACATGCTCTCCCTCTTCAAATTCTAGAGGTCTTCTCCTCCTATTAGCATAGAACTTTTATCGACTCTAGGTAGCCCTCAACCTTTCCTGAATCTATCTCACCATCTCAGTAGTCTAAAGAACTAACTTTGGACCAACCACTACTGACTCACCCTCCTGATACCAACATAATGGAGTCCTACACCTCCTGCTATACAAAGCCTCAAAAAGCACCATGCCAATATTCGAGTGATAACTATTGTTATAGGTAAACTCCACTAATGGTAACACCTCCTCCCAGCTACCCAGATGATCCAATACACAAGCTTTTAAGAGATCCTCTAGTGACTGAATTGTCCTCTCCGACTGACCATCTGTTTGTGGATGATAAGCAGAGCTCAACCTCAACCTCATCCCCAAAGCCTGATGCAGAGTCTGCCAACCTGGAAGTAAACCTTGTATCTCTGTCAGAGATAATACTGGAAGGCACTCCATGCAACCGTACTATCTCTCTAATATACAACTGTGCAAGCCTCTCTAAGGACCACCTCTTGACAGGAAGAAAGTGCACACACTTTGTCAACCTATCAACAATCACCCAAATAGAGTCATTGTTCCTAGCTGTCCTAGGTAACCCAACCACAAAGTCCATAGTGACACTATCACATTTCCACTCAGGAATCTCTATCAGCACTAAGCTTAAAGCACTAAGCTTAAAGCACTAAGCTCAAAACCAGCTGCCCTCTCAGTACCAAGCAATCCCAAAATCTTCAAAAACTCTGGATCTTGTAATTGATTAGTTCTCACCTAACTCAAGAACTCTTTAGTTGTGGTGATCATCCCACAACTAATGTGATATTGAACAACCTCCACCTGTAGTCTCAAATCTCTAAACTGCTCAATCAGCTCCAACTCCCTAATCATCATAATAGACACGTGAATGGATTTCCTACTCAATGCATCTACTACCACACTCGCCTTCCCAGGATGATACATCAATTGGAAATCAAAGTCCTTTAGAAATTCCATCCACCTCTTCTGCCTCATATTCAACTCCTTCTGATCAAACAGGTACTTCAAACTCTTGTGACCACTGAATACACTGAATCTCGCACCATATAGATGGTGCCTCCACGACTTCAAGGCAAACACCACAGCTGCAAGCTCCAAATCATGAGTAGGATAATTCCTCTCATGAGTCTTAAGTTGCCTTGAAACATATGTCACTTCTCTCCCTCCCTATATCAACACACCGCCCAACCCCTGGTAAGAAGCATCACAAAACACTGCAAAATACTCACCAATGTCAGGTAACACCAAAACTGGAGCAATAGTCAATCACCCCTTCAATTCCTGAAAACTCTGCTCACAAGCGTCCATCCAAACAAAAGCTAATCCTTCCTAGTCAGTTAAGTCAAAGGCATTACTATTCAAGAGAAACCGTCTATGAATCTCTAATAGTAACCCGTTAAACCAACAAAACTCCTAATCTTCGTAACAGTCCTCGAACGCTCCCACTGAATCACAGCCTCCAACTTGGTTGGATCCACTACAATCCCCTCTCTCGATATCACATGCCCCAAACCTCACCTTAGACAACCAAAACTCACACTTGGACAACTTGGGATACAACTATCTCTCCCTCAGCACCTCTAAAACCAACCTTAGATGCTCACGGTGATCCTCCAAAGATCTAGAATACACCAATATATCATCAATGAAGACCATCACAAACCTGTCCAAGAATGACCTAAAAATTATGTTCATGTAATCCATGAACACTATTGGAGCATTAGTGACACCGAAATGCATCACTACGTACTCACAGTGATCATACCTAGTTCTGAAAGCAATCTTCGGTATGTCACTCTCCTTTACCCTGATCTGATGGTATCCGGATCTCAAATCAATCTTTGAAAACACTGAAGTTCCCCTCAGCTGATCCATCAAATCATCAATCCTCGAAAGTGGATACTTATTCTTTATCGTCAACTTATTCAGTTGCCGATAATCAACCCACAAAGGGGCCCCACCATCCTTCTTCACTAACAATACCGAAGCACCTCAAGGAGAAACATTGGGCCTCAGCATCTGTTTCTCCAACAAATCCTCAATCTGTCACTTTAGCTCTACTAACTCAACTAGAGCCATCCTATAAGGAGCCACTGATACCGGTCTTGCACCCAGTACCAGATAAATGCTAAACTCAACATCACACATAGGTGGCAATCCCAGCACATCATCTAGGAACATCTCCGAAAACTCACTGTCAATCTCAATCCCAATGATGGCCCTCTCTGTCTCAACATTCAAAATAGCAAACACATGAAGCACTCGGCTCTATCTCTCATCAACTACTCAGCCTGACTCGCTGACAACATCTCGTCCTCCAACTAAGGAAATACCAACTCTCTTTGAGCACAATCTATAAGGATGTGATGGGCAGATAACCAATCCATCCCTAAGATTATGTCGATATCCACCATAAGCAACACAATCAGGTTCACTCGGAACCTCCTACCAAACACCTCTATCGGACATCTCACACAAATCTCCGATATCACCACAGAAATTGAAGCCGGAGTAGATACATACAAATCAACGTGCCATGCAGAAACTGACAACCTGATCTCCCCACACAATCAACAACAAAAAATGAATGTGTGGCACCGAAACCAAACAAGAACAAAACATCCTCACCTGCTGCCTTCCCTTTCCTCTTCACCAAATATGATGAAGTGGAAGCCTCTACACTTGATAAAGCAAACACTTTCCCTATAGCTGTAGGCCTAGGTGGCCTCAAAGCACTCCTAGATGGAGTCAATGGCATCTAACAATCTCTGGAAATGTGGCCCGACCTGCCACATCTAAAAAAAAAATTCCCCGAATGGATACGATCTCTAACCATGTGGCTTCTCTACATCTGTAACACTGCACCGACTGTGCTCCACCCTGAGGAGTAGCAAGACGAGGCCCCTTACTAACAGCTCCTCTCTGAGACTGAACAAGCTTGTCATAGGGTCCCCTCTACTGACCTCCCCTCCTAGATCTAGATGATCCCTCCTGAACTCTAGCAGCCTTACCGCTGCTACCACCACCTCCAATCTCTCAACAGTCTTTGCCTTCTCAACCAAGGCAGGAAACTCTACTATGGACATAGGGACTATGACCCCCTTTTAGCACATGCCTCAACCCCTTCTACAAACTTTCTACATCTCCAAGCCTCAATTATGGCCCGAGAGTAGAAACGAGTCAGATGCTCAAACCTTATAGCATACTCAAAAACAGACAAACTCCCCTGATGTAGTCTCATGAACTCTACCTCCTTAGCGTATCTAACGCCATCTGGCAAATACTTCTCCAAAAAAACTGAAGCAATCCCAATCAACAGGTACACCCATTCTCTCTAACATCTGTTTGGTGCTTCTCCACCAGTATTCAGCCTCGCCGGCCAGTATACATACTGCATAGGCCAACTTCCTCTCCTCAAAAGATCCCAAAACACTGAAGATCTTCTCCATCTCACACAACCACTAATCTATCACATCGGGATCTGAATCCCCCTTGAGGAGGCTAACATCCCCTGAACTCTGATAAATCTCTCCCATCCTGAGAGACCACCGGTCTAGCTGCCTCAACTGCAATCCTACCTGCCTCCATCTAAGCAAAGTGAGCACTTTGCTGCCGCATCACCATGGCCATCATCTCCATAGCCCTAGCGATCTGATCAAATTGAGGCCTCACCATACTAAAAGAATTCAAACATTCTTTTTTTAATACTTCACCACTACAACTCACCAACATTAACACATATCAGAGATATGACACAACAGAAACCTAGAAGGATCACTTCCCACAGAGTATCCTAAAAGACTCGACCGACTCTGATACCATAAAAGTGTAACGAACCGTCATGGTCTCTACACTTAGTGGAATCACACTACTACTAGTGAACTAAGAGAAATATTAAGTTGGATAACTCATACATACATGTATAGATAAGAATAAAAATAACTAAATTTCTTAAATACAAAATAGAACACCATATATGTACAGTCATCCAAAAAATACTATTTCTTAGTGCCGGTCAAGCACAGACAAAATTGTTACCCAAAATGGTAACCCTCTAAAACGAGGATCAAACTCCCCGTCTCGCAGTGGAAACCTCAACTCCAAGCTAGCCTGACCTACTCCCATACCAAGTATGATCATCGCAGTTCCACCACATGGAAACAGAAGGGTAAGGTAGAGTTCAAAACCAATCATACAAGTATAGAATAAAATCTATACTACACATCATCCATCTATCAATCATGTTCATAGAGTCACACCATACACTCTATCCAACACTACTCATGTATAAAATACAATCCCCTAATCATGAAGTCAAACACCACACTTCATCATATTAATAATCATGCAATAAATGTATCTCATGACAGATATCAATGCATATCAATCATCTAATGCATCGTCACGCATACACCTAGGAGATCTCCCTAACAACAGAGCTGTATAAGTGACATTCCATCCTACTGAAACCACCCCAACCGTTTTCACGCCCAATGCGCCCGCTCGGTCACAACTAAACAGGATATAATCCTCACTCGGGTTTACTCGGATGATGTCACTTACACAATTGGAAGTCCAGATCCACCGTCAGGTATAACACAGCTGGGTACGGGCTTACCATGACCTTGGCATGCATAACCAAGTCAATAGTGGAGTTCGCCCACTGACTATCCGCAAGGATCCACGCACCTTCCGGAGTACTTGGTTAAGGGAATAACCCTCGACCTCATACCTCGCTCTTCCAGTTCAAAAATATTTTTCCTCTCCTCAAGTCCTAGGCTAGACTCATGCCATAAGGCATCACATGCAATCATGCATCATACATCATACATGGTCTGCCCACCATCATGATCAACAATCATACACATGTTATAATACATCACATGCAATAATGCATCATACGTCATACATGGTCTACCCACCATCATGATCAATAAACATAACCATATGAACATATACACATGTCATATCATATTTAAACATTCATAAGTATCATCACAAAGCATACATATGAATCACCCCTCACCATACATCATATATCATACATACATGATCTAAAACTTCAACTTTAAACATGCATAAGCATCAATTCATTCATAAACATATTCATGCCTGGCGTAGCCTGAGCTCGCCCAGCCTAATCCCAACCTGAGAGTCCTAAGACTCATCCACGCCCAGCGCGTTCAAGTCACGCTCGGTGTCCTTGAAACAGAGACTCCTAAGAGTATCCACGCCTGACATAGCCAAATCACGTCTGACCCAACATCCAACTCGAGAGCCCTAAGCTCTTCCACGCCTGGCGCGCTCAACATGCGCCTAGCCTAATCCCAGTCAGAGAGTTTAGAAACCCTCATCCAAACCGACAAATCCAGCCACATGCAAACACAAAATCACAATGCATAGGCTCCATACAACACAAAAACAAACTCAAAATCTACATGCACCCATCCGATGCATCAATTCCACCCAAAACCTCAAAAAATGAGCGAATTCTCCGATCCAGCCATGGATACTCAACTTTCATGCATCAATTGAATTTTTAATCTCACATGCAACTTAAATAACAAACATTCTAGCTTCCCTCACTTGAAGATTGGCTCAAAATAACCAATAACTGAGAAGAAGTAGAATTCCCTTCCGAAGCTCAACCCGGAACTTCAATCCTCCAAAAGTAAGCTTCCTAATCTGAATTTCAAGAAATGACAGAAGACATTAGTGATCTAGAGGAGAAAAGGAATCATATAGAGAAATTTGGGAGAGAAAGGAGCTCACAGACCCAAAGTCCTTCTCTCTAAAACTTCTCTCTAAAAACTCATTCTCCTCAACTGCCCCAACCCCTATTTATAGAAATTTCGGGGTGACCAGAATGACCTGTACCGAATCCGGAACGGCCCGTTCTGCACCCCTTGATCATGGGCAAAAATATCATGCAGAATGGCCTGTTCTGAAATCAAAACGGCCCGTTCTGGAACTCATCCAGAACGGCTCGTTCTCCATCCAGAACGGCCCGTACTCCTCTCCAGAACAGCCTGTTCTCCCTCTAGAATGGCCCATTCTTGAACCAGAACGGCCCGTTCTCAACTATGTTTTATAGGTCAAATCAATAGTTTGGAACGACCCGTTCCAGTTTAGGAACGACCCGTTTTGGCTACTGAATCACCCATACCAAGCTTTTGGGCCTTCTTCAACAACTTGCTACGTTACATGTAGCCCTCAACCTCCTACCTTATCAACCACTAACTAAGGACCTAGAGGAAACTCAACACACCTTAGAAACCCACTCCAAGAGACATGCCTACTCAAGGAAGGTTTTTCAATAGTAGCCTACCTGAGCACCACTCCAAGATACCCTATGTGGGATCTTTCATTTTCAAAATAATTTTCTCTCTTCAAGTCCTAAGTTAGCCAACACGCTTTAATGCCATATCGTATTTTCAACATCTACACCTTACCATAATCTACTATATACATCACATCCAGTCTATGTATAGAGATCAACAACATCAATCATCTATAGTATACCAATGCTTAACACCTCAACCAAGAATAACATACCAAGGCTTAACAATTCATCCAAGTATAACATATCAATACCCAATAATTCATTCAATCACTACAAGAAAAATACAAAATAGTGACCGAAATTAGCGACCAAATTTTATAGGTCGCTATTTTGCGACCGAATTAGCGACCGATTAAAATAGCGACCGATTTAGCGACCGAAATTTATCAGTCGCTGTTTTGCGACCGAATTAGCGACGGATTAGAGTGGTAACGAGAAAATCGATCGCTAAATCGGTCGCTGTTTAATTGTGTTTCATGAAAACATAGTTTGCGACGAAATTAGCGACCAATTTTGAAAAAATTATCAAAAAATTGCAACCGAATTTAATTCGGTCGCTAATACTAAACTTTTGAATTTTTTTGGCGACCGATTAAATTTCGGTAGCTAAATTTTTTTTGAACTGATTGAACTGATGTGGCTTTCCCTCGCGCGCTTATGAATATAAATATTTTTTAACTAAAATTACAAAGCCAGGTTTTGATCCCTGGTTGTGGGGGTTATGGGCCAACCACCATACCGCTATTCCAATTTGATTCCTTAGTATTCTTGTGAAAGTAATATATATATATATATATATATATATATATAATACAGAAGCTTATGATTTTTATTATCTTATAATTTAATATTGAATTTCTTTTGATTATAAAACATAGTAAATAAAATCTAAAATCTGTATCAGTTTCTTTGATAAAAATATTTAATTAATTTTAAATACATATTGAGAGTGGATGAATTTATTGAAGATAAATACATATCAAGTAAGGATGATAATGATGATGAGAATGAGAGTGATTTCAATGATACAGATGAACCTTAGGTAATTTATACATTAAATAATTATTTGTATAATTCTTTTGATGTGTAGAATAGTTAAATATAATTTTATGTGTAGAACATCTATTTTGTTGTTATATGATTTAAAGTTTAAATTTATTCTTAGTAATTTGAATTATTTCTTTATTACAAGTCTATTGGATGAAAAAATAACATTTGCTCGTAAATGTGATATATGTAACAATTTCTACATTCAGATGGCAGATAGACGTAGAGGTAGAAGTAGAGGTGGTGGTCGTAAAGCACCTCGTGGTCGAGGTCATGGTGGTGTTGGCCTTCACATTTCAAGCTCCAAGTCATTGTTACCCACACAAAGAGACCCACTCCCTGTAGTTCATGAAGAACCAATTCCCACCTTCGTAGGCGAATCAATTCCTAATACTCATTCTAGACAGGACACACCTTTAACAGGAGAATGTTCATTGACTCCACAATACCCACCTCCTCCCATTCCTGAGTCTGGGGATTCATCTGACCAAAGGTTTTGGCTATCCTTGAAAGGCAAAGAGCACGTACATTTTAATTTAAAGATGATTTTTCTAATATAACATCGTTTAAATGTGATTTTGACAATATCTTTTTTAATAGATTTGTTCTTGCAAAAGGCCCTGCTGATGTCATTTCAGGGATCTTTAAGCAAAAATTTGAGGGAGCGTGGCCCACTTGGAAGGCTGTGGATGAATCAGTTTGGGACATGTGGTTCGGAGAGTTTCAGGTAATTAAATTTTGTTTAATTTAAAATGTGTTGCATGTAGTTTTTAGTATGTTTCCTAATTCATTTTTAATGCAGAAAGAGTATAAGTGGGATCCACAACATGATCGGGCCATACGAAAGACTTTTGAGCATAAAGGATCAACTCTTTTGAAAAATGCTATGCATAAGGTTAGACTAGGCGTCGATAAGGGAAATTGGAATCCCTGGAAATTCTCGAGCTATTTTGGATCAACATTGGGCTTTTGAAAAATTCCAAAACAAAAGTAATACTGCTAAAGGGAATCGGGCTGTAGAGAATGGAGCAACAGCCTACACTGGTGGCTCCATATCTGCAGGAGCCCACTTTGAAAAATTGGTAAGTTTATTTCATTTTTTATTTATATTTAGTTCAATTTAATATAATTCATTGGTTGAATTGCAATATTTAAATTTATATAGGCGAAGGAGCTAAATCGCCCCCCTACTGCTTGGGAATTAGTGGAAAAGACAAAAAAACTTAAGACTGGAGAATGGGTCAGTGATAAAGCCCGCAACATTGCTGTAAGTTCCTCTCCATGTTCTGTTTTATTCTATAATTTTTGTTGATTTTCCTTTTTGTTTGTGATCAATTTTGTCTTGTGATGTTGTTGTTGTTGTGTTGTTGTGTGTGACCGTTGTTGCATTTTGTTAATCGTCACTGATCTTGTTCACTTATCTTACTTCTATGGTAGATTTGTTTTTGTGGCCACTTCATTCTAGAAACCTCCTTTGCTTGTGGTTTTCTCATCAACCTTTTTTTTTCAAAGCAAAAACCTTGCTCATGTTTGACAATAATAAAAAAAGAGAGGATTTTTGGAGCTTGCATTAGAATAATCTGGAAAAGATCAATCCTGACAAATGGAGAAATTTGCATATTAAGTTGGTCCATCACGCCTGCAACTACCTGTTCCAGTAGAATTAATGCAAGTTAAAATGAATAAAAATATATCTGTATTTTTTATTATGACAATTAAATTATAACAGGATTATTTTAATTATTAAAATTTCTCAGAAATGTGAAATACATAGTTAAAAGTGTTATAGCATGAAACATCCTCAGAAAAGAAATATGAAATTGAATATTAATCATTTCTGATTAAGAAAAATAAATGTCTATTTTAATAGTTAAACTATTTTTTTAGAGTATACAAAAAAAAAACTTTAAGTTTCTACAGTTATCTCTATTTTAAATTTCAGTTCCTATGTGAGAAAACCAGAAGTTATAGTCTCTAATATATGTATATATGCCTAAATTTTGTCTATCTCCCTTATACTAGATAATACTTTCTGGTGGTATATCTACGAAAACTTTCTAGCAGTGATAAACCACTGCTAACGAAACTATGAATGACTAAAGTAAAACTGTATTTTTTTTCATATACGTATGATATTTAAAATGGAATAATTATAAGGATTACTTGAATAACTTTTTCTTTTTTATTTTATAATATAAAAACATATTATAACATAGATAAAATCTAACACATTATTTGAAATCATGAAATGCATGAAAGAAAAATAAAAGAATAAAAGAGGAGAGGGAAAGAACTATTTTTTTAAGGTAACTTCATTTTTTGTTATATGAAATCCTAAAATCACCAACTAAATTCACAGAGATAGATTAGTTTTCATGTAATTAGTTTAGATATTTTTTACTATTAATATAATTAAAAAAATGACACTTAAAAAAGAAATTGAAATAATAAGATTAAACATTATTGTGTAATATTTTCATGATATTATTATAACTATTTGTTGCTGAGTAAATGTTTGAAGTTTATTATGCTACTAGCTATATTTATTTAACTATGATAAGTTACTAAATATTTAAACTACTAATATAAGGGTTGAAATTTTCTTTTTTCTAAAGGAAAAAAGAGCTCCATGATTGTATTTTTAACATTGTTCTCATGGAATGCAAGTAATATGCACACCAGTATCTACCAGTCTACCTAATCAGCAACATTAAACATATTCATACTAGATAATCATTTTGAAGTATAATTATAGAAAGGTTACAAATTATATCAATAAAGTTTACTAAAGGATAAACTACTGCTAAGTCTCTGCATATGCGTGTGTTTAATTTTATAATATAAAGCCCAATTATAACTAAAATTAACTAAAATTTATGATTTTGAATCAATAATTAAAAGAGTGTTAGAGTGAGTGTTCTCTTCCCAATTAATTTTATAACTCTAAGAAGGGTTTAAATATATCAGTTGTGGATTTTGTTGTCTTGGAATTATTTGCTGAATTATTTGTTGTAAAATAACAATTATTTGTTGAATTAAAATCAAAGAATATGTTGTCTTGAAATTTTTGTTGAAATAAATTTTTTTTTAGGAGAAATATAAGGAGCATCTAATTGAAGTCAAGCAACAAGCTACACGGGATGACACAAAGGGCTCTGCTTCTACTTGTATTAGTGATAATGAAGTTTATTTGCAGGTGGTTAAAAAGAATACGAAGGGGAACTTGTATGGGCTTGCTGGATTGACCGATGATTTCATTCGCTCAACACTTCCACAATCTTCTATGTCATAGCCATCACCAGTCACTGCAGGGGTGATAGAAGAAATGCAAAATAAGATAACTAAATTAAATGTTGAGCTTGCTGCAAAGGAAGCAAAGGAAAAAGCATTGGAAGAACATAAACGACAGCATGATGAGCAGATGCAGTATATACTACGCCATCTCAACATTGACCCTTTAAGGCCAACCCCTCCTCCAACGAGTACTACCCCAGATGATCCTGACCATGGTGTTGATGATGCTCTTGATGAGATAGCAGAAGACCCTTAATTAAGCTTCTTTATTTTACTTGTTTCAGGATATTTTATTGTATTTCACTATTATTTTGTTGAAGTTTAAACGTTTTATGTTATTATTGTGTTTTTAGCATACCATATTGACAACTTATATTTTATTTATTTTTCACTATAATATAAATTTACATCGATGAGATTATGTCTTTTAGTATGTTCTAGTTTATTATTATAAATTGTGTAATAAATATATTGTTAATTTCATATTCGTTAACAGGTATAAATTTATAATTTAAAAAGAATTTAAAAATACTGGTTAGCATTAGTGACCGAAATAGCGACCAAAATAATTCGTAGCTAATTCACGTTTTTAGCGACCGAAATAGCGACCAAAATATTTCGTAGCTAATTCAAGTTTTTAGCGACCGAAATAATTCATAGCTAATTCAAGTTTTAAGCGACCGAAATAGCGACCAAAATAATTCGTAGCTAATTCAAGTTTTTAGCGACCGAAATAGCGACCGAATTTATTCGTTTTTGCGACTGATTTAGCGACCGATTTTAAAAATCTTTTTTAAATAAATAAATAAAATTTAGCGACGGAAATTGCAACCAAAAAATTCGGTCACAAAATTGGTCTCGAGAAGTTAGGAGACCAATATTTTAGCGACGGATTATGAATGTATAGCGACCAATTTTTTCGGTTGCTACTTTGCGACGGAAAAAATTTCGGTCGCTATTATCAACAGCGACCAGGGTTTTAGCGACGGATTTTTTCGATCGCTATTTCGGTTGCTGATCGTAACAGCAACTGAAATAACCTAAATAGCGACCAATTTTGGTGGTCGCTAAAACTTGATTTTTTTTGTAGTGAATAATAGTATATTACGTGCATGTTTGGTTACACGTCCAAAACGTGATTTAGAGCAAAAATCACTTTTAAAACGTAAGAGCTATAACTGATAGCTTCTATTCTAACGTGATTTATCACGTTGAAAATCTGAATCAAACGCACACTAAACATAAATAGCATATCAATGCTCATCACCATTTCAACCACACGAATATAGCTTATCAATGCTTATTATCATCATCCTACATCATACAACATACAATAAACACAAATATTTTATTCATGTTCACCAAATTAATCCATCATAGTACATGTATCAACATACAACTTATCAAAATCACTTATTATACAATGACAACCTTTACATAAAAAAAATGCACTGGAAGTTCTACTACTCCTATCATACTCATCCTTATCTCATGAAAGACAAGAGAATTTTCTACAACTCTCATGAAGATCTCAGGTTCTAATTTCATCATCGACCATGTTGAAAATTATAAAAAATGCACTAGTTTGTCTAAATGTTGATAGCTTGACCTTTACTCACTAAAAAAGTCATAACTAAAGTTCTAAACCTCCTTTTTAGGTGATTTTAAAGTCATTAGAAAGCTAACATCCAAGCCTACAACTTTCATAAATATCCCAAGACCAGATTTGGTCACTTACCCCTCTGCTGCAATACTCAATCTGATACTTTAGTGTTGGATTTTTGCCAGCCTAGTTTTTCCCCATATTATAGCGCTCAACTGTAGTTGTAGCATTGGATCTTTGCCAATCCAATTTTTTACCATAGTTAACTACAACGCTCAACTGTAACTATAACGTTGAATCTTTGCCAGATCCTATTTTTCACTACTGAAGCACTCATTTTTTCGTTGCAGCATTGGATCTCTATTTGAACATCTTATTTGGAGTATTTCCAGCACTCTAGCATTGAAACCAGTGCTCCAATGTCAAAACCAACGCTCTAGCACTAAGTTCAAAGTTCTTTTGCATTTCGTGAATAATAGACCTAGCAACTAAGAACCCTATCAAATCTCCAAAATCCTCTCACCCAACTAATAATTCATGCTTCCAAATTCAATATTTCTCACCCATTAGCAACATATAACTTAGAATTTGAAGAAAATTAAACATGCAACCATAACGCAATAATTAGATCATAAAATCTTTCTTCTTTCACCAAGAACACCAAATTCTTCCAAGGCCAATACCCACTCCAAAATTGAGCAAACCACCTAGTACTCAACTAGAATCAAGGTATATGTGACACCAATTCCACAAAAGAATCAAGTTCTAGCTCCCTTACCTAGCTAGATCCCAACCACGGAAAGAAGAGAAGAGAAACAGAAAGGAGGAGAAGAGAATTTTGCAACCTTTGAGCTTCTGAGGTAACACCCAACCACCATCATAACTTGTTTTTCCTCTTTCATGAGTCAACCACAGAGAAGGAAGGAACACTTCAGCCACAACACTCCCAAGGCTTGTGAAGAGTAAAAGAAAGAAAAGGGACTCAATGTTACAAAACCTATACCCATCTTTTCAGTTAACCTATTGTGCTTTTTGTCCATTCTAAATTAAAAAGAAAATAAGAATATCGAAAAACTATTTACCAGAATAAATAATTTATACCAATGTAACACCAAATTAAAGAAAACGCTTCTAGGGGAGTGACATTTTCTAAACATAGAATATTGGTTAAAATACTAATTTGGTCCCTTATAATATTTTTTTGTTTGAATTTAGTCCCACTTTAATTTTTTTGTTTCAATTTGGTCCCTAATAATTTAAATTACTGACTTCCATCCAAATTATTTAAACGGCGTTAACTGTTGACCACGTGTATGCCACGTGGATGCCACGTAGATACAAAGGTGGATTCAAATTTCTTTAATGCATCTGGAACCAGAACGGCCTGTTCTGCTTGCACTCTTTGTGTGTTAATTTTGCATCTGGAACGGGCCGTTCCATATGCATTATTTAACACACCAAGAGTGCAAGCAGAACGGGCCGTTCTAAAACCATAACGGCCCGTTCTGGATTCAGAATGAGTCGTTCCTGAACGCCAATCACATATGTACGTTCAACAAAATGCAACAATGTGGTTCAAAATTGAAAACAAAAATTCATAACACAAATTCAAAGATTGAAATATGGTTCAGAGACTGAAAACAAAAATTATAACATAACATATACTAAGAAAGTTCAAAGAAATTACTGAGAAAGGAAATTATCTGGATAACGATGAAGGTGCCAATAATACATCTTATCCACCAAGAACAGGTTGTTGTTGTTGGGGTATATCAGTCATCCTTGACCGTATAGTGCCGATTTGGTAGTAAGTGGTTCATTCCAGTTTGACTAGCAATGAAATAAAACCTGCCAATATTGTCCTTAGTGATAAACTGCATTATCCTTAGTGATACATTGTATAGCCCAAATGTTTAGCAATTGAAGTTATCAATCCCCATTGACCATATTATCTAGTGTTTGAAATGTTTTGTACCTTGGGTCTTTTTCCTTGCACGATTCACAACCGTAATTTAGAATCACGGGCGTGAACTATAATCATCGACCGTTTGAATTTGACATTCTGGAACCAGAACGGCCCGTTCTGAAACCAGAACGGCCCGTTCTGCTATTGCACTATTAGTGTGTTAATTTTGCATTTAGAACGGCCCGTTCTAGGTGTAAAATTAACACACTAAGAGTGACGCAGAACGAATTATTCTAGTTTCAGAACGGGCCATTATGGTTCCAAATACATTACAGAAATTTGGCATCTACCTATGTATCTACATGGCATCCACGTGGCATCCACATGACCAACAGTTAACTCCGTTTAAATAATTTGGACGGAAGTTCGACATTGCAGTAATTTAATTTATTAAGAACCAAATTGAGTTTTTAACCTAGAATATTTGAAAAAAAAACACCTCCCCTCAAACGTTTTCTTTTCAAAAAAAATTTCTCTCAAAATGTTTAAGTTGTAATTTAATTTACTTTTTAATTTTAAAAATTATATTTATTTTTTGTATTATTAAATTTTAAGTTTATAAATTTAAATGTCAATTTTATTATGTGTAGATTTAATATAAAACCCCTGAACATTTTCGATCTGTTCAAACATTCTATATATGTTTAAAAATCGTCACTCCCGAGACATTTTCTTTAATCTGTGTCAGGTTAACACAAAGTATTTATTTTGATAAATAATTTTTAAAAAAAAATTAATTTTGGTATTTTTATTTTTATTTTTTAATTTAGAATGTGCAAAAGGCATAACCCGCTGTCGGCAGTCGTGATGCCGATCGATGCATGTATTCATGCCATTTTAATACTATTACATATAATAAACGTGTTGCGTGTGCATATTCTCCACAAACACAAACACAAACACGTCACGTAGCTTATGTAACTTCGAACCTGTATAAATACCTGAATCTGCCTTGATACTTAAGCAGCGAATTAAAGAAAAGACACTACACAAGTACGCATATCTTGAGTCGTTATTATAGCATAGTCATTCATCATCTATAACAACTGAAAGCCAATGTCGACCTCTCAGCATGAAAACTCTTCTTCATGCAGCTTCTTCTTCCCACTGGTTACCGTCATCATCCTCTTTCTTTTACGCACCCTCTTCAATCTTCTTCTCAAATGGAATAATAATTCCAATTCTGCAACAACACCACCATCTCCTCCAAAGCTTCCAATAATAGGAAACATCCACCAACTTGGAACCCTAACTCACCGCACTCTCCAATCCTTTGCTCAAACCTATGGCCCTTTGATGTTACTTCACTTTGGAAAAGTTCCAGTTCTTGTGGCCTCAACAGCTGAGGCTGCTCGTGAGATTATGAAAACCCATGACCAAGTTTTCTCCAACAGACCACATCGTAAGATGTTTGATATCTTCTTGTATGACTCCAAAGACGTGACATCTGCTCCATATGGCCACAATTGGAGGCAAATGAGGAGCATTTGCGTCTTGCATCTTCTCAGTGCCAAAAAGGTTCAATCCTTTCGTGCAGTGAGAGAAGAGGAAATCTCCATAATGATGGAAAAGATTAGACAATGTTGTTCTTCTTTGATGCATGTGAATTTAACTGATTTATTCTCTACAGTCACCAATGACATAGTGTGTAGAGCTGCTCTTGGAAGGAGATACAGTGGAGAAGGTGGGAGTAAGTTTCAGGAGCCAATAAATGAGATGATGGAGCTGATGGGCGCTTCAGTTTTAGGAGACTATATACCTTGGCTTGATTTTTTGGGAAGAGTTAATGGAGTGCATGGTAGAGCACAGAGAGTGGCTAAACAGCTCGATGAGTTTCTGGAAGAAGTTGTTGATGAGCATGTTAGTAAGAGAGGACACGATGTGCATGATGATGGTGATGGTGAAGGGCAGAATGATTTTGTGGACATTTTGTTGTGGGTACAAAAGACAAATGCCGTAGGATTCCAGATTGATAGAACAACTATAAAGGCTTTGGCTCTGGTACGTAAGATTAGTCCCTAACTTTTCTAGTTTCTAACTTCATAAAATATCTACGTATTCTGTAATTAAAGCATGCATGCATCACTTGTCATCCTTAATGTCAATTGAAAATGACGTGAACAAAAAACTGAAAGGTAAATGATATTTTATATTAATATCGTGTTTGGATATTATAACAATATTGATACAATATTAGCCATAATTTATTGCTTAATTTTTAAAATTGGGCGGTGTGTGAAATATATTCTCATTTTAGGTAGTCAACATGGAAGATGCAAGTCAAATCTACTTAGCATGAAAATATAGCTTTGGCCCGTATCTTTCATGTAATTATATTTCTAAACAATCTCATTTTGATAATTAATTTCCAAAAGACTTTACTTTAATCAATCAGTCCAATATTTCTTTAATAAACTCTTTTCGACGACACACTTTTTTTTTTTTTTTTTTACTATCAGATGAAATTCGATTGGATTCATTCAAAATTCAATAACATGAATCTTGTAAAGTTACACATTTTATTTAAAGAATATGTTGCTATAACTTCTCTACTCCAGGTTAATTAACAAAAGTTATAAATTCTTTTTAACTTCACTTGTATGTTTTTACACAACTTTCCTAGGCAAAAATTTGGCAACAAACGCAGAATCGCTGTAAACTTTTATTTTCCGTCTTAGAATTTAAAGATAGAATATGACGTTGACAATGGATATGGTTGTATTTCTTTCAGGATATGTTTGTTGCAGGTACTGAAACGACCTCCTCAATGCTAGGATGGTCCACGACAGAACTCTTAAGGCATCCAATTGTGATGCAGAAGCTACAAGATGAGGTGAGGAACGTGGTTGGTGATAGAACTCACATAACTGAGGATGATTTGAGTAGCATGCATTACTTAAAGGCAGTGGTTAAAGAAACTTTTCGATTACATCCCGCAGTTCCCTTATTGCTTCCAAGGGAATCCATGCAAGATGCCAAAGTGATGGGTTATGACATTGCAGCTGGAACACAAATAATAGTTAATGCTTGGGCAATTGCAAGAGATCCTTCATGTTGGGACCAACCTCAAGAGTTTCAACCCGAGAGGTTCTTAAATAGTTCAATAGATATCAAAGGACATGATTTCCAAGTGATTCCATTTGGTGCAGGAAGGAGACGTTGCCCAGGAATCATGTTTTCCATGGTTGTGTATGAACTGACCCTAGCAAACCTTGTTCACCAATTTAATTGGACAGTGCCTGGTGGAGTAATTGGGGATCAGACATTGGACATGACTGAATCTGCTGGATTATCCGTTCGTAAAAAATTCCCTCTTGTGGCAATTGCATCTCCACATATATAAGAAATGAATTATTAAAGGTACAAGTAATAACTTAAGAAGAAAAATAAGTGTTGCGCTCTTGATTAAGTATTTTAGAATAATATAAGGCGAAGAATGCCTTCAGAGTATATATACTCTATCGCGCTTGATAGTTGAATAATTGTATTGGTTGATCAATATTTAAGTTAGTTGAGCTCTCAACTTTGTACGTGAGTGATATATATGTGCAATGTTTAATCAACTGATCTTAATAAAAAAAAAATTTAAGTCTGGTAAACTAAATTCTCATTTTTATCAACATAAGTGTTTTTACGTTTTATACCTTTCATGGTGTTACAACTGGATCGATCTATCAAATTAAAGCTATTGTCTCCTTTCTTTGTGCAACCTTCACTACAATATTTTTACAATCCAATTGTGCTTCAAGTTGAATGAAGATAATTTTCTGCCATAGCAATAGCATGCTATAGCAACATTCAAAGATTTCAAACTTCAAAATACATCAGTGAGAATGTTACGTACAATAAAATATAGTTGTGAATCTTATGGATCATATATAGCAAAATTTACAATGATGTATATACATTTTAGGATCAATTGTAAGATCCCAAATTTTCTAAAATTGTTAAAAGGATGTTTTTATTAATTAAATGAGTTTTAAAAAATATTTTAGAGTCTTTTAATAATAATAAGTATTTTTAATTAATAAAAAATATTTATGAAATTATTTTTATTATGGAAAGTATTTGGAGAAAATATATATTTTAATTAATTATGTAATTAAATATATTTTGAAAAATATATATTTTTGTATAGTGAAATATTTAATTATGTTTTGATTTAAAAAGAAATTAGGGAAAGAGCAATTTTTATAAAAAGTTAGGTTAATTTTTTGGTATTTCATGTTTACGCTTCCCTCATATGTTTACACGCTAGCTCTTCTATATGGAGTAGAAGAAATGCATGAAAAATAGGAAGAATATCATCCTGAAGCTCTATAATCGTCACCTAATGTTATTGAGATGACGGGGAGTGAGGATTTTCTCCCTTGAGAGTCAATTAATCTGTTGTGTTGCAATCACTTTTTGCCTGTATATCTAGTTCGGGAAAAAATCATGATTTAACTTGAGAAAGGAGAATTAGAGTTCTATGTGTTTCTCATGAGTCTTATATGTGATAATTGATTTATGTGTGTGATTAATTTTATGTTGAGTGTTTTTTATTATGAACCTATGAGTGTTTTGTAGAAACCTTTGAATTATAGAGTAAAGATTGATAAAATTGATGATGAATTCTGAAAGTAATGTATGCATTTGTTTAATTGATGGTATAGAAGTATATTTTGAGTGTTAATTGTGATGATAATGGATTAAATTAAGTGAATTGAGTTGGGTGGGAGTTATGCAATTTTTCACACTTTGTTGTGAATTTTTTCCTAAGGCATACAAATGGCACACTCGTACCCACTCATGCCCATGCAAACGTCCTAAATGAATTAATTTACTTTTTATTTCTTCACAAGGGTTGTAGTCTTAGATATGTTAGCTTTCCAATGGTGTTAGAATCATTCAAAAAGGAGGTTTAGAACTCAAGTTATGATTAAATTAGTGAGTAAAAGTCAAATTGTCATATTTAGGCTAAAAAGTTATGATTTTATAATTAAGTTGCGTGTTTTGTAATTCATGAACAAATGAAATTGTATGATAAAATGTTGTAAGATGTGCATTTGATGTTGACATAATGTTTATATGTTGTTTTCTTTTTACAAGCTTAACATATGTTTTTCATGTGTGATCGAGACTACGATGATCTTGACATTTCATGGGAGTAGGACAAAATTAACTAATTAAATGACTTACATGTGTAGCTGGTAGTGAATCACGTTGATGGTGACTCTTTTTAGTGATATATGAGAATTTTTTTTTTCATGTAATGAAGAGAATGAGGGATATATGTTTCCATTTTATAGAAAGAGGAAAATTCATAATATTAGAAGGGGTATTCTTAATTAAAAAAAATTCCATTATTTATATTTATTTGATAATTAATAATTCTTTTTAAAAAATATTATTAGTAATTAAGAATACTTGTTTGCATAAGTGAATTTTTTTCTTCATACATTTACATTTATAGGGAGGGGAATG
The DNA here is from genome assembly GCF_000230855.2 of Cajanus cajan. Taxonomy (NCBI): domain Eukaryota; kingdom Viridiplantae; phylum Streptophyta; class Magnoliopsida; order Fabales; family Fabaceae; genus Cajanus; species Cajanus cajan. Next base: position 13,048,375 of record NC_138517.1, on the reverse strand, counting down.
CTTGTGCAGATAAACTAATATCTTATGGGGATTGAGCATAATTTAATTTTGTTCCTTCTTTTACGGAGAGGATTTTTATCATAAATGTTATAGTTTACTTTTATTTCGTTTTTGTTGACTTTTAGTGGATTTTAATACAGTCTTCCCATGTTCTTTGCACTTTTTACCATTATTATTTGTTCTCTATTAGGTATGTTAGAGGTGATTGATAGACTTAGGAGTGTTGTTATTAGGATATCTAAGTTCTATAGTGATATTTTTCACTCCTAGCTTTTATTTAAAATATTTAAGAATACTTTTTAAAATTTAAATCCAGAATTTACCTACCTTAAGCTGAGCTCAACTCTACACACTTGTTGGGAAAATATGAACGCGAATCGCATATTTATCAACTTTGATTATTTTTTACACCTTAAATTTTCTACTCATTGTATATATAATTTTATCTATTTTTTTCAGCCGTATTATGTTTATAATTATTATTGTTCATTTCTAAACTTTACACACATCCTAAATGATGGTGTGGAAAATTCTTCTTTACATACGTATGTTTATTCAATTTTCCCTTTGATATATGAAAGATGATTGACAAAATGTTTGTAAATCCTATACCTACGAAATATCAGAATGTTATATATTAATGGGTATATAGTTATTTTAAATATGAAAAATTATTTTTTAAAAATGACACATAAAAAATATCACTATAAGTATATAATATATAGACATAAATTTATTTAACGTATAACTATAAATAATTTTAGTGTTAATTTTAAATGTTTAACAACATATAGTATATGTCATTATAGTCTATACCTGTATTTTTTTAATAATATACTAATATATATTATATCTACAGTACAAGTAAAAATAATTTTTAGTAACAAATATTTTGTCTTTATAGGACAATTTTGTTGTAATGCCCCTTATAAATAAGATCAACTTTCAAATCAATCACACAACAATAATGAACACTAAAATTAATTGATATAGGATTATTTCAACTTAATTAGTAGTCTCGAGTTTGAGTTTTAAATTATAATTATGTTAAATACTTTTGAGAGATAATTTGCCTATAATACAAGTGGTCTACCAAAAAACATAATATCATGATATTGATATATATATATATATATATATATATATATATATTAATAATAATAATAAAAATCTATAATTAGTTATGTATATTAATATGATTTTTTAGAGATGTATTATTCATCTAACAATTCAAATAATTAATTTTTATTTTTATTTTTATCACAATATTTATAATTATTTACATTTCTATCATTTTCTTCTTTTATTATAAAATATATTCTATAAATAATTTTGATCTAATTTATATCTATATCTCACTAAAATTCTTATTAGAGGATGTTGAAGATCCTTCACCTAATTGAATGAAAAATAATACTTATTATAAGTTTTTTTTTTTTAATTTTAATACTCAATTAATTCTCTTTTCTTAAAATTGTATTGATATTCAAGTCTATAATGACCTATCATGGTTGTCTGAATGAAATCACTATCACTAATAGTAGAAATTAGATTAGTAAGACATACATGATTAAAGAAAAAAAATGCATCATACATATATACATAACATAAGTATAAAAGTAAAACATCTGAACTAATATAAACAAGTCATATATATGTGTATAGTAATCCCAAATAATCCTATATCACTACAAGAAAAATCAACATTATCTACGGAAAAAATCCGTAGATAATGATGAAAATCCGTGGATAACTGATAATTATCTACGGATTATCTACGGAAAAAAATCTGTAGATAATAAGGTCGTAGATAACGTTATCTACGGAAAATTTTCCGTAGATAACGTTATCTACGGATTTTATCTACGGATATAGAATTTATCTACGAATGCGTTTAGCTACGGAATTTATCTACGGATGCGTTTATCTACGGAAATTTCCGTAGGTAACTTATCTACGGAAATTTCCGTAGGTAACTTATCTACGGAAATTTCCGTAGATAAGTTACCTACGGAAATTTCCGTAGATAACTTACCTACGGAAATTTCCGTAGGTAACTTACCTTTCCACACCAATCTTTATAAATAGTTTTACCTGGTTAGAAATATTAATAAAATCACTTCTCAGGGAAAAAAGCATAAGCAGAGAGCTGATACGAATTACAGGGAAAATAAAATGGAAATGAAGTTTGGCTAATGTTTCAATACATGCAAGCTTTAATTGAGGGACCAATTCCCTGCAGTACCGTTCCAACACTTCTTCAAAACCATGACAAAATCTATCATCATAACAGAAACTAAAAACTTCCTGGTCATTTGTTGATGCTGCCAATACGAAACCCACACACAATATAACTCATTAGCACATTAGACTAGGTTGATGAAATAAAAATGACAATCAAAGCCAAGGTCAGATACAAAAAGAGCAAGAGAATATAATAAAAATGTTTTCACAATTAAGAAAAAAGTGATTTATAATATAAGGATTTATTAACAAATATTTTGTTAATCTCTCTTACTCTTCTGTTGTATTCACATTTGTTTTCACTAAACATCCGAGCTGCTTCTGAATTTGCTGGAGAGTTAGGATTTGGGTCGCAAAGCAACGACTGCAATAGGAAATCCAGTTTCATGTGAACAGAAAATATTCAGAACAATGCAAAAAAAATGCATTCTATCAAAATGCTTACTAATTTGTTGAGTGATGGAATTAAAAATGAATACAATAAATTCTTATGGTTTTCTATTTAAGAAGGAAAAAATCTGACATTACAAAACAATGAAGTTATAAAAAATAAGGCCATATGAGCTCTTTCATAACTTCACAGAAGCATAAATTCAATGCCAACATTAATAGTCTTAAAGCAATGTCAAAAGATAGAGGATAACTAGGACCTGAATTGAGGTAAGTATTGCAGCTACATCATAAATTGGGCTCCATTGATTTTGTAAAATGTCCAAGCATATGCTTCCATCTGCGTAAATGAACTAGTCAAAAGCAAATAGTACTATTCTCTTGCAGATACACTGATCCATTGGAAGAAACTACGAAACAATATTGAAAACCAAGAACAAACACAACCACTTGGAATGATTATGTAAGCCAATTTTTTTTTTTTTTTATTTTGGTGTAGAATGTAAGCCAATATATTATGCACAATTACCATTTTAAGTAGTTATTCTTCATTCATGGTAAATAATTTCACAGTAAGTTCCACATTAGAAAGTCTCCAAAACTATTTGTTATGAGTCTTACAACTGGCACCATGGCACAGAAGCTAGGAGTCAAAAACAAAGAAATGTAGAGAAATTTTGGGTATTCTTATGGGTTAGGAGTTATGAAATTCGAGGAACTCTACTTTTATTATAAAAATTTCCCAAACAGAGACGGGTATAGAGAAAAGGACCACTTCATTCTTTGTTCATGTTATCACATAAAGTTTAGCATGTATTTATTAGAGAATGGATTTTTTTAAATATTTTAAAAAATATATGTATAGCTTAATTTAAATCCGGACAGAAGTAAACAACAACATATGTTTTATTTCCTAAATAACTTCTCTACGAGATGTTGCAGGAAGACAAAAATTCACCACCAACGAAGTTCAAAAAATGTTTCTCCAGGGAATTCCCAAATCCAAATTGATTTGGTGGATTTAAATAATGATTTTCAGTTCTGTTTAAAGTTGGATAGTAACCCTTGGGTGCTGAAACATAAATAGTTCAAGTGGTTGGCATTTCAATTTCATTATGTGATTGCAGGGTCCTATACATTTTGGCTCATAAAGAAGCGTAAAGTTGTGTGTAGGGTTTACTTATATTCAGTGTAACACAAGGTTGATTCAATTAATTTTCATGAAACTCAACCCACCAAGCCTTTATTACATATTTTATCTAGAATTAAAGGTTACAACCCAGCAATGTCACAACCACTTGGGTTATAATGAATTCTTCATGTTAGAATTGCATGTATGCATGCAACGCTAGAGGATAGAAGCCACGCATGAACAAAATAAATTAATTATAAGTGCTATAGCATAGGTACTTGCATTAAGTACAAAGAAGTAGCCTCTTTACTGCACCAAATATCAATACTAGACAATACAACACAAAAATAACACTTACGCAATAGAGACCAATTCCTTCAATCTCTCTGGATCTACAGCTTTTTTTAAAGGTGTCATCCCATAACGCTTTTGTTCCCTGGAAGCAAGCTATTTAGAAAGAGTAACTAAAATAAATAATGTTAATAAACATTAATTAAGTATCACTCACTTAATTTCATTTCTTCGCTGAATATCCTCCTCCTTTTTTTGTAATTTCTTCACCTTTTCCTCAACAAAAAAATCAATGGCACTCCCAACATCTTGATTGTTCATTCGCAATGCTCTTTTTGCATCAAGTTCAAAGAACCCCATGCTCATAACAAGTGATAGGGCTTCATCTGGCACTTGCAGCTGCAACAAAAACAAGACATTGATTACAAGAGGAGAAAAGTACAAAATGTCTATTTGGCTGGACAGTTAAGTTCTTTCTCTTCCTTCTTTGAAAGATAAAAAGGGTGTAGGGGGCATACAAAAAAAAAACACAGTCTATTTCAAAAAACCTGAAGCCAGAGGGATTTTCAATATCTACCGGTAGTGGTGTCTTTAAAATTTAAAATTAGTAATGCTGAATTCTGAATGTTATAGGAGCTTGAGCTTGAGTTGATCTTTATCTCATTGAAGTGCATCTTGTAAGACTATGTTATATGTCACAGCGACCAATAACCATAGCAATGAAACATGGAGACCAAAAAATAGAACAGAAGCATAAAATTTTGACTTTCTTTCTTCTACCCAATTAATTTTTCAAAATATGCTATAATACTTTAATCACACCTGGACAAATTTTGCTCTTGCAAAGCCCAATGCTTTTCTTGATTTCTCCAACTGCCCAGTATGATATGCCACCACCCCTTCAAGCAGCTCTACTCTCAAATGCCTGTGAATGAAGGCAAATTAATCAGCTTACAAGTTGAAGAAGCTCTATAAGCTAAAACTAGTTTATGCATACATTAAAAATAAGACTTTGCAGAAGCTAATAAGAAAAATGGAACCCTAGGCCCGCTGAAGGACTCCACGGTGCTGCTCATGCCGCTGGTGGTGGGCCGGTTCACCTGGACCACGGGCTCGAACTTGGAGAAGCCGTGGGCCTGGTAAGAGGAATGGGTTTGGGTGATGTGGCAGAGGAAGGCAAGGGAGTCAGAGGGAGAGGCAGCAACGACGGTGTAGGAGTGGAGGAGGGAGTTGGGGAAGCGGGGGTTGGAGGAGGAGGTTTGGGGATTTGAAGAGAGGGAGAGGAGGAGGGGGTTGGTGTTTGTTTGGAGGGAGAAGGGGTTAGGGTTCGCGATTGCGGAGCGGAATGAATGAGTAGGGTTTTTAGTTTTTACACTCCATTTCTTCCCCTTATTTATTTATTTATTTGTTTTACATTGTACATTACCCTTCTAGTACTGTAATAATTTTGATTGTTTAGGGCTAATACGTGGAAATAATTTTTCTTCCAGTAAAAAACCTAAACATATGACTCTCTCTCTATATCATGTTAGGGATGAAAATAAGTTAATTCATACTTGGAATATATATATCTGATTTATTATTTATTATGAATTTTCTATAGGTCTAACCTTTTTAAAAATTTAGTCTATCTTAATAAAAGTCTATTATATATTAATGATATTAATAAATTTAACTTTTTAAAAAAATTAACAAATTTATTTTCAAATATATTATTACGAGTATTTTTTAATTTACGTGATAAAAATATATTTTTCCTCGTTATCATTAAACAGGTTTCCCGTAAACATGATCAAAACATTCTTATTTTATCTCTTTCTCATAAACAGGTTTTCCGTAGAAACCCATAGAGCACTTTAATACATATCAAAACATGATCATTCTCAAAATCAACCACATATCTACACATCACATCCAACAAGAAGTCCAACAGAATAATCAAAAGGCAAAATAGAAAATGTTCAGAACGGCCTGTTCCAAAACTAGAACGGCCCGTTTTAAAATCACATTTTACCTGCAACGCCCATATTTGGAATTGCCTATTCCCAAATCTAAACGGCCCGTTCTGGCTTCGCATTTTACTCATATAATCATGTGTTGGAACGACCCATTCCAATCTAATCTTTATAAGCCATTTTTGTAGTCTAGAATGACCCATTCTAGTTTGAGATTGACCCGTTCTTGGTTACTAAAAATCAAAATATTATCCAAAAAGTATTATAATAAATAATGAAATTAAATTAATTAAATCTTATAATGGTTATTAGTATCAAAGAAATTGCTCTAGATTTTAGATTTTATTTATTATGTTTTATAATAAATAAAATCCAATATTAAATCAAAAGATTATAACAATCATAATTCAAATCCAGGTAAATATCTTTCATAATCAAAAGAAATCTAATATTAAATCAAAAGATAATAAAAATTATAACTAAAATATTTATAAAATTTCTAATATTAAATTTAGTATATATTAAAATTAATTAATTAAATATTTGTATTTAAGAAATTATTACAGATTTTAGATATATATTTTAAAGTTTTTATTTTATTAAATTAATTAAAAATTAATTATATTTTATCACTTTTTAATCAAGTGAGTGAATGATAATGAATTAACTAAAATTCTAAAATATATTTTAATTAAAAATAATTTTTTGGTAAATACGGTAACTAAAAAGTATTATAATAAATAATTAAACTAAAAAAGAATAAATTTTATAATGATTATTTTTTTTAATGATGTTAAATTAAATATTCTAATTATTTTATAATAAATAAAAATGAAAAGATAATAAAAATATGTTTTACCTACGGAATTTATCTACGAAAATTTCCGTAGCTAAGTTATCTACGGAAATTTCCGTAGATAACTTATCTACGGAAATTTCCGTAGATAACTGGACATTATCTACGGAAAAAATTCCGTAGATAATATTCCGTAGATAACTAAATTTTATCTACGGAAAAAATTCCGTAGATAATATTCCGTAGATATATAATTAAATTTTATCTATGGAAAAATTTTCGTAGATAATATTCCGTAGATAATAACAGTTTTTCTTGTAGTGTATCCTAATGTCAATTAAGTACGACTATAAAGTTATATGCAGTAGCATTGTCATCAATAAAAGATCATACCCTTACCAACAGTAGCTCCTCATATCTTGTCCTGATCTACTCTTATATAACGTATGATCATGCAGTCCAAACTTCCATAAAAACAAAAAGGGTTAGAGTTTGAAAACAAGTATATATAGAAAACAATCCTATAATATATAACATTACACCACAATCATACATGAAAGTTACAACACTCCAAGTAAACATGTATCTAATCCAAACCATGTCACACAAGACATCAACAATGCATATGAACACACCTCAACACGCATCATATGCAAACATATTAACCAATGTGTCATCACACATTCACCTATGGAGATCTCCTAACAAAATGAACAGTTTAAGTGAGTTCCATCCTATTAAACCAACCCAACTGTTTTCAAAACCCAAAGTGTCTGTTTGATCACAGTAAAATGGGATACCAATCCCACTTCTTATTTCTTGGTCCTTAACACTTACACTAGGAAGGTCTAGTTCCACCGTCAAGAATAGTATAATTGGATATAGGCTTACCACAACCTTGGCATGCATTATCAAGTCACTTATAGAATTCTCCCACTAATTATTCTCAAGGAATCACACAACTTTTTCATTAAGTACTTGGTTAAGGGTTGTAGCCCTCAACCTCCTACCATATCAACCACTAACTAAGGACCTAGAGTGTAACATCCCAAAATTTTATTTTTATGTATTGAGATTCTTAGTAGATATATCATATTTTTATATACATATTTTACTATTTATATACGTATTTTACTATTCATGTATACGTATTTTACTATTTATATATACGTATTTTATTAATTACGTATACGTATGTATGAATAGTATTTTACTATGCAATTGCACAGTGAAGGGGCGGCTGAAACGTGGGCTGCGGATTCTTTCCGTTTCAAAATTTTAATTAATTTGAATATAATAATGAATAGTGCATAGTGCATAGTAATTTATAATATTATTTTAATGAATAGTGCATAGTGCATAGTAACTTCAAAATTTCTATAAATAGGGGCTTAAGGTTTTGGAAATTCAGAATTCTAGAGAGAAAGAAATTCTGGAGAAATAGAGAGAGAAAGTAAGAGAGAGAGAAGGAAAAAGAAAATAAGGTTCTGCCTAGGTTTTGAAAGAGGAGGAGAATAGAGATGGTTCTGCCCTTGTTTCGATAATCATCTAAGAAGAAAAAGAGGAGATTCTGCCGAATTCTTTTTTATCCAGGTAAGGGGGGGAGTGGGAAACCTCGCTTGGGGGTGTTGGAGTAATCGTTAAATAGTTGTTTGTTAGATTGGCTCCCGATCTTATGCCTGTTGTTTGTTTGTATGAAATATTGTTATTAATGTGCTTTGCTTTTTGCATTACTTGATTTCTTGTCCGTAGTAAATAATAACTATACTATTTTTATAAAAGAAAAAAAAATGAATAAATTGTTTATTAATAAAGATATGGAAGGCTAAGCCTCCTATTAATTAATAAATATGTAATTGATGTTAAAAAAGAATAAGTTTTAGAATAAAAATACCTATGCGAACTTATGAAGATCTTATTATGACTTGAGTATATGAAGTATATATGAGACCTATGCGGACCTATGAGGATATGACTGTATGAAATATGTACTCATGACTTGTGACCTACGATCCATGAATGGACCGTTGAACTGTTGAACTATTGGACCGTTGGACTATTGGACCGTTGGACTATTGGACTGTTGGACTATTGGACTATTAAAGTTGGATTAATAAAATAAATCATAATTATGAAATATGAATCTTATATGTGTAATATGCTAAATGTTGAGTCTATGAATGTATGACATGCATCATATGCATATATTATTCCAGGTGTGCCGCTGAGGCCGCATACCAGTGATGCTAACAAGGTGTATGATCACCGGTGATAGGTGTGCCTTCGGGACACCAGTGATGTAACATGCTAACGAGGTGTATGAACACCAGTGATAGGTGTACCTTTGGGTCAGCAGTGATAAATTCTGAAACTTCCGTATGGCGCCACATGCATACATTAGTGAGTCAAGTCAAGAAAATCATTATACATAAGCATATATGTGAGATTGATTATATATGTGAATTATATTGCGTGTGTGTGTGCTATTTAACTTTTATTTCTATACCTGCAACTAAGTGAGAAGTTTCTCACTCCTCTTGTTATTCTTGTATATGTTTAAATTTATGTTGCAGGTAATCTTAATCATGAGGATGTTGGTAATGAAGTCTAGAGGCTTAAGTGGGCATGCTCTGATAGGATGTGACATCGGGCTTAGCTAGGCTTCTTTCTGGGATAATAATGTTTTATTTTCCTTTTTTTGAAATTTAAATATATTTGTATGATATCAAAAAAAATTATAAATTGATTCCTAACTAGGAGGCACTGCCACCTTTACTGGGATTAATTTATAATCTTTGTTTTATTATGACTTCTTGAGTTTGGTATAAATGTTAATTACGAATGTGCATCTTCTACCTTATGATATTTATTATCACTCTAATATATTTTTTTAATATAGTTAATGCTTATTAAGTAATTATGTTGGGGTAGAGGGTGTCACATAGAGGAAACTCAACACACCTTAGAAATCCACTCCAAGAGACATGCCTACTGAAGGAAGGTTTTCTAATAGTAGCCTACCTGAACACCACTCCAAGATACCCTATGTGGGATCTTTCGTTTTCAAAATAATTTTCTCTCCTCAAGTCCTAAGTTAGCCAACACACTTTAATGCCATATCGTATTTTCAACATCTAAACCTTATTATAATCTACTATATACATCACATCCAGTCTACGTATAGAGATCAACAACATCAATCATGTATAATATACCAATGCTTAACACCTCAACCAAGAATAACATACCAAGGCTTAACAATTCATTCAAGTATAACATATCAATACCCAATAATTCATTCAATAATAGTATATTAAACATACATAGCATATCAATGTTCATCACCATTTCAACCACACAAATATAGCTTACCAATGCTTATTATCATCATCCTACATCATACAACATACAATAAACACAAATATTTTATTCATGTTCACCAAATTAATCCATCATAGTACATGTATCAACATACAACTTATCAAAATCACTTATTATACAATGACAACCTTTACATTAAAAAAAATGCATAGGAAGTTCTACTACTTTTATCATACTCATCCTTATCTCATGAAAGATAAGAGAATTTTCTACAACTCTCATGAAGACCTCAGGTTCTAATTTCATCATCTACCATGTTGAAAATTATAAAAACTGCAGTAGTTTGTCTAAATGTTAATAGCTTGACCTTTACTCACTAAAAAAGTCATAACTAAAGTTCTAAACATCCTTTTTAGATGATTCTAAAGTCATTAGAAAGCTAACATCCAAGCCTACAACTTTCATAAATATCCCAAGACCAGATTTGGTCACTTACCACTCTGCTGCAACACTAAATCTGATACTTTAGTGTTGGATTTTTGTCGGCCTAGTTTTTCCCCATAATTATAGTGCTCAATTGTAGTTGTAGCATTGGATCTTTGCCAATCCAATTTTTTTTCCATAGTTACAACACTCAACTGTAACTATAACGCTGAATCTTTGCCAGATCCTATTTTTCACAACTGAAGCACTCATTTTTTCGTTGCAGCATTGGATCTCTGTTTGAACATCTTATATTTGGAGTATTTCCAGCATTCTAGCATTGAAACCAGTGCTCCAATGTCAAAACCAATGCTCTAGCACTATGTTCAAAGTTCTTTTGCATTTCGTGAATAATAGACCTAGCAACTAAAAACCCTATCAAATCTCCAAAATCCTCTCACCCAACTAATAATTCATGCTTCCAAATTCAATATTTCTCACCCATTAGCAACATATAACTTAGATTTTGAAGAAAATCAAACATGCAACCATAACGCAATAATTAGATCATCAAATCTTTCTTCTTTCACCAAGAACACCAAATTCTTTCAAGGCCAATACCCACTCCAAATTAAGCAAACCACCTAGCACTCAACTAGAATCAAGGTATATGTGACACCAATTCCACAAAAAAAATCAAGTTCTAGCTCCCTTACCTAGATTCCAACCACGGAAAGAAGAGAAGAGAAACAGAAAGGAGGAGAAGAGAATTTTGCAACCTTTGAGCTTCTGAGGTAACACCCCACCACCATCATAACTTGTTTTTCCTCTTTCATGAGTCAACCACGGAGAAGGAAGGAACACTTCAGCCACAACACTCCCAAGGCTTGTGAAGAGAAAAAGAAAGAAAAGGGACTCAATGTTACAAACCTATACCCATCTTTTCAGTTAACCTACTGGGCTTTTTGTCCATTCTAAATTAAAAAGAAAATAATCGAAAAACTATTTACCAGAATAAATAATTAATACCAACGTAACACTAGATTAAAGAAAACGCTTTTAGGGGAGTGTCATTTTCTGAACATAGAATATTGGTTAAAATACTAATTTGGTCCCTTATAATATTTTTTTGTTTCAATTTAGTCCCACTTTAATTTTTTGTTTCAATTTGGTCCCTAATAATTTAAATCTACAATATCGGACTTCCGTCCAAATTATTTAAACGGAGTTAACTGTTGGCCACGTGGATGCCACGTAGATACATAGGTGGATTCAAATTTCTTTAATGCATCTGGAACCAGAACGGCTCGTTCTGAAACCAGAACGACCCGTTCTGCTTGCACTCTTGGTGTGTTAATTTTCACTACAAGAAAAATGCTGATTTCTGACGGAAATTTCCGACAGAAATAGGCAAATTTCTGACGGATTTTTATTTTTCTGACAGATTTCCGACGGATTTCAATCTGTCGGAAAAAGTGGCGTCGGAAAAAAAAATCCGTCAGAAATAATTTTTCGACAGAAATTTTCGTAGGAAATTTCTGACAGAAATATCTGTCGAAAAATTCCGACGGAAAAATCTGTCAGAAATTATAATTTTTTTTTTAATTTTAATAAATTTATTAATGTAACAACTCTCATATTTGGCCTCTCAAGGGTTCTATTTCACAATATTTCACTGTTTAGCATGTTTTATCTTTACTTGTGCAATTTCTAAGAGACTTCCCAGGAGGTCACCCATCCCAGTACTACTCCAGGTCAAGCACGCTTAACTGTGAAGTTCTGATGAATAAGCTACCGAAATGTCTATGTATGTTGTCAGTATAACTTGTACAAATTAATTCATTTAAGTCATCCTCAAATATACAATCTTATATTTGTACTATAATAATAATATATAATAATTTTATATTACGAATAATAATAATAATAATAATAATAATAATAATAATTATATTTAATTATTCTTTATTTATATGTACTTAATTTTATAATTAACATCTACTTATTTTTATTTAAAATTATAATTTAAATTATTTAATTTTATAATTTATAATGATAATATAATTTATAAAATTATAAATATTTATTTATTACATACTTATAAATTAAATTTTAATATTTTAAATAAATTATTAATTAATTTAACATATTTATTTACCTTAAATCAAAAATATAAAATTCAAAAAATGTATTTATCCTTATTTTTTTTCTAATTATCAATTATTAATAAAATACTAACTTAAAATCTTATCTAATTATATATAATATTTTCATATAAAATTTAAAACCAGATATTAGTTAACAAAAATATTAAGATCATATAGTAAATTGTCAATAAGATTTTTGTTAAATAATTTAAAATAATTAATGTTTCAATTATATTGTTAATTAGCAAATAATTTATTACAAAACTAATTAATTTTTTTATATTAATTATTAGTAAAATTTAATAACTTTTAATTGAACAATTAATTGGATCGATGAAATTCAACACACATCATGAGTTATTGAGCGGAATAACTTTACCAAGAGTTATTTTGTAAGTTATCTTAAATTAAACATATAAAATTCAAAAAATGTATTTATCCATGTTTTATTTTTTAATTATCAACCGTTAATAAAATACTAACTTAAAATCTTATCTAATTATATCATAATATTTTCATATCAAATTTAAAACTAGTTCTTACATTTTCGACAAATATAATTTGTCTGAAATATTCTATCAATAATATAGTTTTTCCTACAAAAATTTTCTCATCGAAAATATAAATTTTTTGACAGATTTAATTTTGTTTTATAAAAAATCATCTTCGATTAATATAACATTTTGTATATATGATTTAAGAGTAAAAGATTTTCAATTTAACAGTTGAATTTACAAAATTCACATTTAATATAAAGTTATTGAGCGGTGTAATACTTAGTAAAATTTATACCATTGTAATTATATATGTGTGTGTGTGTGTGTGTGTGCGCGCGCGCGCGTGTGTGTCTATATATATATATATATTAAATGTGACTTTTACAAAGTATTACATCGCTCAATAACTTTATATTAAATGTGAATTTGGTAAATTCAACTGTTAGATTGAAAGTTCATATCTCTTATAGATTATATATACAAAACTTTATATTAATCCAAGATGATTTGATACTTCATTCTTATAAAACAAAATTGATGTAATATATTCATTTCAAAATACACTAAAATATGAACTCTTGGATTATCTTCCAGTTGTTGTTCAATTTTAACAAAATTTGATATAGACGTATAAAGTGATATGAACTTTCAATTTAACGGTTGGATTTATAAAATTTACATTTAATATAAAGTTATAGAGCGACATAATACTTAGTAAAAATTACACCGGTATAATTATAACCCCCTATATTATATATATATATATATATATATATATATATATATATATATATACATACATATATATACATGGACAGCTATACGTTTGGAATAGTGAGGCACTTGCCCTCACTACTATTTGACATATACATAATTTTTTATCTAAAAAAATAATATATTTTTAAAAAATAAAATTATATTCTAATAATAGATTCAGAAAAAAAAATTTATTTATTTGATATCTGTCAAATTTTTGAAGGAAATTAATTCTCATGTGATAAAAAAAAATTCTTAATAATGAATTAATTTTTTTAAAAAATTTAATTATAATATATATGTATATATATATATATATATATATCTTAATATTCACATATATAATGTAATATATTAAAACAAATAATTTTTTGATAAAATAAAATTTGTAGCATGCATGTTTCTCTTTTGTGTTTTTTATTTATTATATACGTTGATTGAAAAAATCAAAATAGTAAAATTGTATACATTGATTAAAAAAATTTAAATAAGAAAAATCATAAGATTTATATTCCATTTAGAATTGTTATTATAAGATATATTTTAAAATAAATTATCATCTAAAAATATATATTAGATATTAAAAACATATTTATATCATAAATAAATTAAACTTTATTTTTATAAATTTAACATATTTATTTTTATATTTTTAATAGTGTTAAATTATTATAAAATAAGTCTTTATGATTGTAGTTCTACCCAAACATTTAAAAATTGTTTATGATAGATAAATAAGTCATACTTAAAATATATATTTTTAAAGAAAATTAGGTTCAAATCAAGTAAATTATAATAAAATATAATATGACCTAATAATTTATTTTCATCTTTAATACTAATCGTAGATATAAAAAACTTGTAATAAATAATTATAATATATATTTATACCTTTAAAAGATATATAAAATTTTTAATACTACAAATATATATAAGAAATTAAAAATAAGAAATTAAAAAAAGAAATTAAAAATAAAAATTAAAAATAAGATTTCCGACGGAATAAATCGGTCATAAATTTCTGACGGAATATTCCGTCAGAAATTTTCCGTTAGAAATTTCAGACGGAATTATTTTTCCGACGGAAAATTTCTGACGGAAAATTCTGTCAGAAATTTCCGACGGAAATATAAATCCGTCAGAAATTTCCGACGGATCCATATCCGTCAGAAATTTTTCGTCGGAAATTTACATTTTTCTTGTAGTGTTTGTACTTGGAACGTGTTGTTCCATATGCATTATTTAACACACCAAGAGTGCAAGTAGAACGGGCTGTTCTGAAACTAGAACGGCCCGTTCTGGATTTAGAACGGGCCGTTCTAGAACGCCAACCACATATGTACATTCAACAAAATGCAACAATGTGGTTCAAAAATTGAAAACAAAAATTCATAACATAACATAAATTCAAAGACTGAAATATGGTTCAGAGACTGAAAACAAAAATTTATAACATAACATATACTAAGAAAGTTCAAAGAGATTACTACGAAAGGAAATCATCTGGATAACGCTGAAGGTGCCAATAATACATCTTATCCACCAAGAACAGGTTGTTGTTGTTGTTGGGGGTATATCGGTCATCCTTGACCGTATAGTGTCGATTTGGTAGTAAGTGGTTCACTCCAGTTTGACTAGCAATGAAATAAAACCTGCCAATATTGTCCTTAGTGATAAACTACATTATCCTTAGTGATACATTATATAGCCCAAATGTTTAGCAATTGAAGTTATCAATCCCCATTGACCATATTATCTAGTGTTTGAAATGTTTTGTACTTTGGGTCTTTTTCCTTGCACGATTCACAACCGTAATTTAGAATCACGGGCATGAACTATAATCATCGACCGTTTGAATTTGACATTCTGGAACCAGAACGGCCCGTTCTGAAACCAGAACGGCCCGTTCTGCTATTGCACTATTAGTGTGTTAATTTTGCATCTAGAACGGCCCGTTCTAGGTGTAAAATTAACACACTAAGAGTGACGCAGAACGAATTATTCTAGTTTCAGAACGGGCCATTATGGTTCCAAATGCATTACAGAAATTTGGCATCTACCTATGTATCTACATGGCATCCACGTGGCATCCACATGACCAATAGTTAACTCCGTTTAAATAATTTGGACGGAAGTTCGACATTGCAGTAATTTAATTTATTAGGAACCAAATTGAGTTTTTAACCTAGAATATTTGAAAAAAAAACACCTCCCCTCAAACGTTTTCTTTTCAAAAAAAATTTCTCTCAAAATGTTTAAGTTGTAATTTAATTTACTTTTTAATTTTAAAAATTATATTTATTTTTTGTATTATTAAATTTTAAGTTTATAAATTTAAATGTCAATTTTATTATGTGTAGATTTAATATAAAACCCCTGAACATTTTCGATCTGTTCAAACATTCTATATATGTTTAAAAATCGTCACTCCCGAGACATTTTCTTTAATCTGTGTCAGGTTAACACAAAGTATTTATTTTGATAAATAATTTTTAAAAAAAAATTAATTTTGGTATTTTTATTTTTATTTTTTAATTTAGAATGTGCAAAAGGCATAACCCGCTGTCGGCAGTCGTGATGCCGATCGATGCATGTATTCATGCCATTTTAATACTATTACATATAATAAACGTGTTGCGTGTGCATATTCTCCACAAACACAAACACAAACACGTCACGTAGCTTATGTAACTTCGAACCTGTATAAATACCTGAATCTGCCTTGATACTTAAGCAGCGAATTAAAGAAAAGACACTACACAAGTACGCATATCTTGAGTCGTTATTATAGCATAGTCATTCATCATCTATAACAACTGAAAGCCAATGTCGACCTCTCAGCATGAAAACTCTTCTTCATGCAGCTTCTTCTTCCCACTGGTTACCGTCATCATCCTCTTTCTTTTACGCACCCTCTTCAATCTTCTTCTCAAATGGAATAATAATTCCAATTCTGCAACAACACCACCATCTCCTCCAAAGCTTCCAATAATAGGAAACATCCACCAACTTGGAACCCTAACTCACCGCACTCTCCAATCCTTTGCTCAAACCTATGGCCCTTTGATGTTACTTCACTTTGGAAAAGTTCCAGTTCTTGTGGCCTCAACAGCTGAGGCTGCTCGTGAGATTATGAAAACCCATGACCATCACGAATAAAATGACAATCTACTTCTATGTGTTTGGTACGTTCATGAAACACCAGATTTTTAGCAATGTGCAAGGCCGCTTGACTATCACAATGAATGATCATAGGTTTGGTATGAGTGATGCCGAGGTTGGAAAGAATCCCTTTTAACCATTTGAGTTCGCAGGTAGTAGTTGCCATGGACCGATACTCAGCTTCAGCTGACGATCGAGAAACAGTTAGTTGTTTCTTTGTTTTCCAAGAGATAGGGGATTGACCAAGCTGGACCAGCCAACCGGTAACGGAGCGACGTGTAAGAGGGCAGCTAGCCCAGTCGGAGTCGCACCAGCCATGAAGTTGTAGATCACAGTTGCGAGAGAGCAATATGCCTTGACCGGGATTGCCTTTGAGAAACCGAACCACTCGGAGAGCAGCTTCCCAATGCTCAATTCGTGGCTCTTGCATGAACTGAGATAGCGTGTGAACGCTGAACGAAAGCTACGGGCGTGTAAAACACAGATAAATCAATCGCCCAACCAACCTGCGGTAGCGTTCTGGATTGGCAAGAAGAGCTCCGGTAGCAAGAGACAAACGATGATTTTGCTCTAATGGGGTGCCTGCAGGTTTAGCTCCAAGTAGACCAGCTTCAGAAATAATATCGAGCGTGTACTTACGTTGACAAAGAAAAATGCCCGTAGGATTGCGAGCAACCTCAATACCTAGAAAGTACTTCAATTTTCCAAGATCTTTCATGTGGAAGCATTCATTGAGGTAAGCTTTAAATCGTTTGATGGCTGAGGAGACATTGCAAGCAATAATTAGATCATCAACATAAATAAGAACAACAAGTTGAACCCCTTCTTGATGCAAAGTGAACAGAGAATGATCAAGACATGATTGCTGAAATCCATAAGATATAAGTGCATGAGACGATTTAGTGAACCAGCAACGCGGAGCTTGCTTTAAGCCGTATAACGATTTTCGAAGTTTGCACACCATGTTTGGTGTTGAGACAGAAAAACCAGGAGGCATGCGAATGAACACTTCGTCTGGAGATCACCATGTAGAAACGCATTGTGTACGTCCATTTGATGAAGTTCCCAGGATTTGGCAGCTGCCACAGCAAGAACAGTTCGCACTGTTACCATCTTTACAACGGGAGCAAACGTTTCAGTGTAGTTGATGTCTTTTTCTTGATGATTTCCGAGCACAACTAAACGGGCTTTAAATCGCTCGATGGTGCCATCAGAGTTGTACTTAATGCGATACACCCACTTGCATCCGAGAGCTTTCTTCCCTGAAGGCAATGGTTGCATGCTCCATGTATTGTTACGTTCCAGTGCATCTATCTCAGCTTGCATGGCTTGTCTCCATCTTGCATCTTTCACTGCCTCATGAAAGTATAAGGGCTCTTTTTCAACGGTGATTGCTGCAAGGAAGTGTCTGTGTGGCAAAGAAAATTTGGCACAATTTACATAGTGAGCAATAGGATAAGGAGTACCTGAAGGATGTGATGGAGTTGATGAGCTAGGGGAAGGACTCAACTTCTGCGCAGTGTGTGTTACATACCCTTGAAGTCTTGTTGATGGCTATTTTACATGATACCCACGTCCAAGTAGCAAATTTTTATCAAGATTACTGGGCATTGTGGTATTTGTGGTGTCTGGAACGGAGTTTTCAAGAATACCACCAGTAATGTCCGAAGTCTCCATTACGGAGCCTGTGGCTTCTACAGTGCTTGTGTGTGTACCCCCCTTGTCGAGAGCAAGGTCTGTTGATGATTCCATGTCATCAAGAATAGTGTCTACCATATTATCAACAGGCAAGGAGTGAGAGGATTCTTTTTCATTTTCAGAACGTTGATATGGAAATTGGTTTTCAAAGAATTGCACATCTCGTGAGATAAAAAATTCATGAGTTTCAAGATCATAAACTCTCCAACCCTTTTGCCCATAAGGGTATCCCATAAAGGCACATCTACGACTTCGACTTGCAAATTTGTCACCATTGGTGTGTTGGTTGCGAGCAAAACACAACGAACCAAACACACGTAGGTGATTGTAGGAGGGTTTTTGTCCATGTAACACTTCATATGGTGTTTTGCCTTTTAGAACTGTGCTTGGAGTGCGATTGATCAAATATCCTGCTGTCAATACACACTCTCCCCAAAAATCAATAGGCAAGTTACCTTGAAATCGCAAAGCTCGGGCAATATGAGAATATGTCGATGTTTGCGTTCGACCCTTCCATTTTGCTGAGGTGTGTACGTATATGAAGTTTGAAAAATTATCCCACGATCTAGAAAATAATTTTTCATGCAAATGAATTCCGTTCCATTATCACTTCTCACAGTTTTAACCTTTTTGTTATATTGCCTTTCTACCATAGAAAAGAAATTTTTTAGCACTTTCATGACTTCTTTCTTATCAACTAGCAAATATATCCATACCGCACGTGAGCAATCGTCAACAATTGTAAGGAAATACGAAGCACCACAAGATGAACGAGTTCTATATGGACCCCATAAATCGCAGCGTATCAAATCAAATATATTAGAAGCTTGATTATTACTCAAAGGAAATGTTTCTCTAGTTTGCTTTGCTCTTTGGCATGTATCACAAGCTTTATTTTTGACAGTACTAGTTCTACTTCCATTGACATTGAGAATTAATTGAGTAGTTTTCCAACATGGATGTCCCAACCTTTTGTGCCATACTTCTAGCTCATTCATTCCTTCAACGTTGCACACCTTCTTCATGAGGGCCTCTCGAAAGAAATAGAGTCCATCCCTTAGTTCACCCGCTCCAATCAGCATCTTCAAGGTTCGGTCCTGTATAGCACACATATTACCAACAAACTGGACATTACAATTTAATTCATCTGACAATTGTGATATAGAAATCAAGTTGCATTTCAATTGAGGTACATAAAGTACTTGTTCAAGGTTTAAATTATCAGTAAGTTTTACTGTTCCTTCCTTATTAGAAATAACAGTGTGTCCATTTGGAAGCCCAACAGGACATCCAGACACGTCCCTCACATTGCACAGGTGTTGCAAATTTCATGTCATGTGATTTGATGCTCCACTGTTAAGTATCCATGCATTATTTTTAAACATACCAGTCATGCTTTCATTTGGAGTGACTTTGGATGAATTAAGCATTTTTACTAGAGTTTTCCATTGCTCCTTACTTAGTCCTCCGTGTTCTGCATCACCACCAAGATTAGAATCAGATTTTTGTACTGCATTAGCGCGTACAAGTCCCTTTGGTGCACGAGAGGTAGTTGATCCTGTTCCTCCACTTCGGTTTTGATTTCGTCCTCGTGCAGCTATTTTTCCATTGTTTCTTGGACGGTCTCCCCACCATTCTGGGTATCCTATGAGCAGAAAACAATCGCTTCATCGTGTCCTGCCCTATTACAGTGTGTGCAAACAATTTTATTTTTGTTTTCACGCCCCTTGACCTTCACGCTTGCTTGAACTGCTAAGGCCATGACTTCCGGACGCTCTTCTCTTTCTTGGGTGATATTCCGTACTCGTTCTTCTTGTACAAGAATTGAGTATATTTTGTTCAGGGATGGCATAGGGTCTGTAGCGAGCAGATTGGAACGAATTGTTCCATACAATGCGTCATCTAGCCCCATCAAGAAGGTGTGGCATCTTTCTTCTTCCTTGCGTTTTTCAAGCTTTCCCGCAAGGCCACATGTGCACCCTTTATAGGTGCAAGTCAAGGCTGGTTCATGGACAGCTAAATCATCCCACAGCGCCTTTAACTTCCCGTAATAGGCTACCATGGACAGCCCTCCTTGTTTGCATTGTGCCAATTCTGATTTTAGCTGATAAATTCTTGGGCCATTCACAACTGAGAATCTTTCTTTTATGTCATCCCATATCTCCTTGGCAGTTTCTAAGTATGACATGGTTGTTCGCAAAGTTGGCTCAATTGTATTCAAAATCCATGACACCAACATTGCTTGAACAGTCCACCAATCTTCCAAGTCTGAAGATCCTTCTTCAGGTTCTATTATGGTTCCGTCAATGAAGCACCATTTTCTTCTTGCTCTCAAAGACCGTTTCATAGCTCTAGCCTATTCATCATAGTTGTCGCCTTTCAGCTGTACTTGGGCAATCACGTTTCCATGATTGTCACTAGAATTCAAGTCGTAAGGCGAAGGCTTTTTCTTCTGAGCACCTTTATCCATTGTGTCTGCCACGTTTGCTCTGATACCATGTGAATAATGGTTCCAGATGCTTTATTCCTCAATGGTCTGTTGTTTATATACACGAAATTGTTCCCAAAATACTCCTAAAATATCTCTTAGATTCTAACAGAAAATTAAATAATCAATCTTTTCTAATTTACATAACAACTTCAAAATTATATTTTATATAATAACAAACTTTGTTAACAATCTGTTAACAAGTTGTTACGGTATTAGACCAAGTTTTCTCCAACAGACCACATCGTAAGATGTTTGATATCTTCTTGTATGACTCCAAAGACGTGGCATCTGCTCCATATGGCCACTACTGGAGGCAAATAAGGAGCATTTGCGTCTTGCATCTTCTCAGTGCCAAAAAGGTTCAATCCTTTCGTGCAGTGAGAGAAGAGGAAATCTCCATAATGATGGAAAAGGTTAGAGAATGTTGTTCTTCTTTGATGCATGTGAATTTAACTGATTTATTCTCTACAGTCACCAATGACATAGTGTGTAGAGCTGCTCTTGGAAGGAGATACAGTGGAGAAGGTGGGAGTAAGTGTCGGGAGCCAATAAATGAGATTATAACTACAACAAAAATTGTTTTTAACAACAATTGTTTAATGGCAATAATTTAATTGCTGCTATTTAATTATATAATAAAAATATTAATGGCTAATATATAATAGCCACTAAAAATGTATTTATATTATATTAAAGTTTATTATTAGCGACAATTATTTATTGAAAAAACTAGTCCCACATCGATTAGAGATAAGATAATTAAATAGTATATAAGTGAGTAATAATTATCACCTTATAAGTTGATCTATAGGGTTGAGTTAGACTCTTAATTCACTATAATAAATTAGTATCAAATCACCCACTATTATTAAGTTTAATAGTGCTATAAAACAATTAGAGAGCAACTTTCACCTTATAAATCTCACATCTCTTAAGAGATAAGACAATTAAAAAATATATAAATAGAAGACAACCCTCATCTTACAAATCTCACATCGACTAGAAATAAATAAAAGAGTATATAAGTTATGAATTTAGAAAAGAAAATTATAGGAATAAATTATTTAAAGTTTTACTAGCAAAAGATAAAAATCACTAAATGGATGGAAAGGAGACAATTGAAAAAATAACTTTTAATAGCCTTTAAAATGGCTACTAAAATTGCCACTAAAAAAATAAGTTTTCCCGACAATTTAGTAGGTCTTTACCAACATTTTATATAAATGCCGGTAATAGTATTAGCGACACTGGATACACCAGCCATTATTTAAATGCTAGTAAAAAAAATAATGACAATTTATATGATCGCTAAAAAATAAATTAATTGCCATAAAAACTTAATTTTGGTGTAGTGTACGGAGCTGATGGGGGCTTCAGTTTTAGGAGACTATATACCTTGGCTTGATTTTTTGGGAAGAGTTAATGGAGTGCATGGTAGAGCACAGAGAGTGGCTAAACAGCTCGATGAGTTTTTGGAAGAAGTTGTTGATGAGCATGTTAGTAAGAGAGGACACGATGTGCATGATGATGGTGATGGTGAAGGGCAGAATGATTTTGTGGACATTTTGTTGTGGGTACAAAAGACAAATGCCGTAGGATTCCAGATTGATAGAACAACTATAAAGGCTTTGGCTCTGGTACGTAAGATTAGTCCCTAACTTTTCTAGTTTCTAACTTCATAAAATATCTACTTATTCTGTAATTAAAGCATGCATGCATCACTTGTCATCCTTAATGTCAATTGAAAATGACGTGAACAAAAAACTGAAAGGTAAATGATATTTTATATTAATATCGTGTTTGGATATTATAACAATATTGATACAATATTAGCCATAATTTATTGCTTAATTTTTAAAATTGGGCGGTGTGTGAAATATATTCTCATTTTAGGTAGTCAACATGGAAGATGCAAGTCAAATCTACTTGGCATGAAAATATAGCTTTGGCCCGTATCTTTCATGTAATTATATTTCTAAACAATCTCATTTTGATAATTAATTTCCAAAAGACTTTACTTTAATCAATCAGTCCAATATTTCTTTAATAAACTCTTTTCGACGACACACTTTTTTTTTTTTTTTTTTTTACTATCAGATGAAATTCGATTGGATTCATTCAAAATTCAATAACATGAATCTTGTAAAGTTACACATTTTATTTAAAGAATATGTTGCTATAACTTCTCTACTCCAGGTTAATTAACAAAAGTTATAAATTCTTTTTAACTTCACTTGTATGTTTTTACACAACTTTCCTAGGCAAAAATTTGGCAACAAACGCAGAATCGCTGTAAACTTTTATTTTCCGTCTTAGAATTTAAAGATAGAATATGACGTTGACAATGGATATGGTTGTATTTCTTTCAGGATATGTTTGTTGCAGGTACTGAAACGACCTCCTCAATGCTAGGATGGTCCACGACAGAACTCTTAAGGCATCCAATTGTGATGCAGAAGCTACAAGATGAGGTGAGGAACGTGGTTGGTGATAGAACTCACATAACTGAGGATGATTTGAGTAGCATGCATTACTTAAAGGCAGTGGTTAAAGAAACTTTTCGATTACATCCCGCAGTTCCCTTATTGCTTCCAAGGGAATCCATGCAAGATGCCAAAGTGATGGGTTATGACATTGCAGCTGGAACACAAATAATAGTTAATGCTTGGGCAATTGCAAGAGATCCTTCATGTTGGGACCAACCTCAAGAGTTTCAACCCGAGAGGTTCTTAAATAGTTCAATAGATATCAAAGGACATGATTTCCAAGTGATTCCATTTGGTGCAGGAAGGAGAGGTTGCCCAGGAATCATGTTTTCCATGGTTGTGTATGAACTGACCCTAGCAAACCTTGTTCACCAATTTAATTGGACAGTGCCTGGTGGAGTAATTGGGGATCAGACATTGGACATGACTGAATCTGCTGGATTATCCGTTCGTAAAAAATTCCCTCTTGTGGCAATTGCATCTCCACATATATAAGAAATGAATTATTAAAGGTACAAGTAATAACTTAAGAAGAAAAATAAGTGTTGCGCTCTTGATTAAGTATTTTAGAATAATATAAGGCGAAGAATGCCTTCAGAGTATATATACTCTATCGCGCTTGATAGTTGAATAATTGTATTGGTTGATCAATATTTAAGTTAGTTGAGCTCTCAACTTTGTACGTGAGTGATATATATGTGCAATGTTTAATCAACTGATCTTAATAAAAAAAAATTTAAGTCTGGTAAACTAAATTCTCATTTTTATCAACATAAGTGTTTTTACGTTTTATACCTTTCATGGTGCAACCTTCACTACAATATTTTTACAATCCAATTGTCCTTCAAGTTGAATGAAGATAATTTTCTACCATAGCAATAGCATGCTATAGCAACATTCAAAGATTTCAAACTTCAAAACACATCAGTGAGAATGTTACGTACAATAAAATATGTTGTGAACCTTATGGATCATAGGAAATTTGTATATACATTTTAGGATCAATTATACCACCCCCAAATTTTCTAAAATTGTTAAAAGGATGTTTTTATTAATTAAATGAGTTTTAAAAAATATTTTAGAGTCTTTTAATAATAATAAGTATTTTAAATTAATAAAAAAATATTTATGAAATTATTTTTATTATGGAAAGTATTTGGAAAAAATAATGTTTTAATTAATTATGTAATTAAATGTATTTTGAAAAATATGTATTTGTATAGTGAAATATTTAATTATGTTTTGTTTTAAAAAGAAATTAGGGAAAGAACAATGTTAATTTTTTGGTATTTCATGTTTACACTTCCCTCATATGTTTACACGCTCTTCTATTTGGAGTAGAAGAAACGCATGGAAAATAGGAAGAACATCATCTTGAAGCTCTACAATCGTCACCTAATATTATTGAGGCAAGTGGGAGTGAGGATTTCTCCCTTGGGAGTCAATTCATCTCTTGAGTTAGGGAATTGCAATCACTTTTTTTGCCTATGTACCTATCGGGAAAAAAATCATGATTTAACTCGGGAAAGGAGAATTAGAGTTCTATGTGTTTCTGATGAGTCTTATATGTAATAATTGATTTATGTGTGTGATTAATTTTGTGTTGAGTGTTTTTGATTATGAACCTATGAGTGTTCTGTAGAAATTGTTGAATTATAGAGTAAAGATTGATAAAATTGATGATGAATTCTGAAAGTAATGTATGCATTTGTTTAATTGATTCTATAGATGTATATTTTGAGTGTTAATTATGATGATAATTGATTAAATTGAGTGAAGTGAGTTGGGTGAGTTGTGCAATTTTTCGCATTTTGTTGTAGTGAATTTTTTCCTAAGGCAATACAAATGGCACACCCGTACCCACTTTCATGCCCATGCAAACTTAATATGCTTTTTATTTCTTCATAATAATTGTATTCTTATATATGTTAGCTTTTCAATGGTGTTGAATCATCCAAAAATGAGATTTAGAACTTAAGTTATAATCAAATTAGTGAGTGAAAGTTAAATTGTCATATTTAGGCTAAAAAGCTATGATTTTGTAATTAAGTTGTGTGTGTTGTAATTCATGAACAAATGAAATTGTATGACAAAATGTTGTAAGATGTGTATTTTGTAATGACCCGCTTGACCGTCACACAACACAACACCACAGCACCACACAGACAAGAACATACATATATATATACACACACACACACACACACACACACACACACACACACACACACACATATATATATATATATATATATATATAAGCAGCTAAAATATATACACAAGGTCTAGCATGGGGCTTAAAATCAGAGTAAACAAATTACATCCAAAATAGCCAAACTAGTGGCTAAAACAACAAAACATCAAAATCCACTCCATCTCCCAGCTGCAGACCTGCCTCAAGACCAGCCTATCCCTGTTCTGCTCCCATACATAGTATGATCATCGCAGTCCAAACCACATGGAAACAACAAAGGGAAAGCTAGTGAAAAGAATCAGCATATACACATATAGTTAAAAGAATTATAATCAGCCACAGCTAACAGCATATCATCTAGTTCAGCAACATTAACATATAATATATCACAGCATACATCTCACATCATTCAGCAATAACAGCAGTAAACACACAATGCGTTGTCACGCATTTCATCCAGATTTGGTCGCTTGTAAGTGGTATAGTTCGACCTTGCCCCTATACCAAGGTCGCTTTGTAATCAGTATAGCTCGACCTTGCCCCTATACCGTGGTCGCTTTATACACGTGTGCCTCGACCTTGTCCACACACGGGACCAACTAAGTACTTAGAGGAGAACAACATAGTGGCCACTCCAAGGGTCAGCTTCCTAGGGAGGGTTTTCAACAAATTGGGCTCTAAGAGCACCACAGCTACCTCAATCCACACAAAGGAATGATAAATTTCAAAAACATCTCCTCTAGTCATAGTGATCAATAGCTCAGCCTTACGGCCCACAACAGCTCAGCCTTACGGACTACAACAACTCATCCTTTCGAACTACAATAGTTTATCAGCATGCAACACAGCACAACATAGCAGCAATAACAGCATATAGCACAACTCAACATTATACAGCACAGCTTAACATCATAATTCAGCATGAACATCTCACAGCACAACTCATCATCAATCAGCTCAACAACATTCATCATCAACATCTTAAATCAGCATACAATTCAGCTCGGCTCAACAACAAAATTTAGCATTAGCATCATACAGCACAACTCAGCGTTACATCATTAACAACATAAACAACATACAACAAAGCTCAAATTTTCATCATACGGCATTAACAACATTAATCAGCATAAACAACATTCAGCACAACTCAGCTTAACCGCAATAACAGCTCAAACATTATTAACAACATGATCAACAACTTTACAACATACAACATATTCAACACATAATACGACTCACCCATCTTGTTTAAAACTCATCTATTATGCCAACTTACCCACCCAAACAACACCAATCAACCTAAGCACCTGAAACAACTTTCAACTTAACCAAATCACTAATTGTGAAATGGCAACCTGCACATAAAATATCACATCAGGAGTTATACTACTCCTACCATGCTCATCCTTATCTCATATGAAAGATAAGAAGAATTCCTACAACTTTCATGAAGACACCAAGTCCTAATTCCTTCATCTACCTTATTAAAAATTCTAAAAACTGCAACAGCTATAACTAATGCTGGCAGCTTGACCCCTCTTCACTAAAACAACCATATATGGAGTTCTAGAAATCCTTTTTGGGTGATTCCAGCGCCATTGGAAAGCTAACATCCAAGGATACAACTTTCATGAAAACTATAAAGTCAATTCTGAAAGAAAACGCACGGCCGGCGCATTAAAATCACGCTCGGCGTAAATCTCAACCAGAGACCTACAGAGGTCTTTTGCGCCCGACGCAATTATCTTGCGCCCGGCGTAATATCAATAACAAAAACATAAGATTCACGTCTGATAGTGCGCCTGGCATGGTTCTCCCCACGCCCGGCATGATTTTCCTAGGGATTCCCCATTTCAGATCACGCCCGGCTCGAAGAACTGCGTCCGGCACAATTTCAAACAGTAACCATCATTACTTCAAAAATTTCACCCAAAACCTGCAAAATCAGCCAACTCAAACACATGAAATCCATCAAATGAACTACATTTACATCAAACAACTCAAAAAACACAGCTTTACCAACATGCAACCATCAAAACATGAAAATCCCAAATTTTCACCTAAAACCCCGAAACCTCGAAAACGAAATTTCTTCAATCTCAGCCAACAATCATCCAACATCAAACCCCTCATGAGTTTCTAAACTCATTTCCACACAATCCAGCAAAAACCTAGCTTCCCTTACCTCGGTGAGACGATTCCGAGCTTTGGGAAGAGAAGAACGAACGGGAAAAGAGAGACGGAGAAGAAGAGAAAGCTCCACGCCCAAGCTAGCTCTAAATCACCTACTTAGCAGCACCACCTTAAGACAACAAGAAAATAGAGGAAATGCACAATGGAGGCAAAGAAAGTGAGTAGGGAAATGAGAGAGTGAAGAAAATGAGGAAAAAGAGAAGGAGAGGCCGTGGGTCTTACATATTTGATGATGACATAGTGTTTATATGTTGTTTTCTTTTCACAAGCGTGACATATCTTTTTTTCATGTAATTAAGACTACGATGATCATGACTTTTCATGAGAGTATGACAAAATTAACGGAATGATTTAATGTGTAGTTAATTGTGAGTCACGTTGATAGTGACTCTTTTTAGTGGTTGTTGCTATGATATAGAGGTTGTGAATAAGGCCTTTTTTGTATTCATTATTTACTTCATTGTGTATGTAGTATATATATACAAGAATATTGTTATTTTTATTTCCTTGCATATAATTGTGTACATGAGATCTAAATACTTATTATATAATAATCCTAGGTAAATGTATGTTGTTCTATTTTTCCATTGCATGTCATTAATTAAACTATAGCAAATATAGTGACATGTAAACAAAAACTGAATTTGGTATCTTTAATAATTAATAGAATTTCAAAATTACATGATTACCGTTATTAAAATCCTATATAAGATAAACCTAATTCAGTTAATTTTTTATTTCAGTTACGATCAATATTTTTAAAATTAGAATGATAATTAAATCATAATAGGTATTGTTTCAAGGTTCAACAATCAACCATAGTCAAACTATGATGGTATCATTATGAATAAAATTATAATGATAATAAATAATACATAAAACAATATTAAAAGTATAATATCTTAATTTTATAACACTAATATTTAAATAAAAAAATCATTTATAGATTTTTTAACATTTAATGTATATATAAAACTAAATATAATATTTAAGTTTAAATTTTAACAAAATATAACAATGTTCATTGACAATAAAAATTTTACATTTATATAAAATGTCAAACTAATATTATATAAATTATAAAATCTCAAGATATAAAAAATTGTAGAACAATATAAATGATTAAAAATATTTTGATAAGCAAAGTATTACAAATAATGGATAATATAATTTATTTTAATTTATAAATCTTATTAATTTATATATAATTCTTATCAGACTGGTTAAAACTGGTTTTTACCAATTTTGGTACAGTTCAATCGGTTCCGATTCAATCCGTTTTAGTCTTAAATGGGTATTGAATTCGTAATTAAAATAGAAATTTATAGCTACCGATCGATGTTCAATCCTATTCATCACATTTAATAAGAATATTGTGTAAGTGACAAAAAGAAAATCATAATATATTCTTTGTTATATATAATTGACCCAAAAAAAAACGTAGATACAATTAGAGACGAAAAACGAATACTAATTACGAAAAAAGGATCAAAATTAATACGTTTTGTCCCTACTTTGGATTGTTTTTTTCTAACTCCGTTAACTTTGCCTGTTGTAACACATCACAGAATTAATTTCTTACACTTTCCATAACTATCTTTATAAGTCATCACTTTTACAACCATTCATTCAAAGCTCATTAAGAAGGTTAGTTGCTTTGTATGAATTCAACCACTTGTAAATTCACATGGTTATATATATATATATATATATATATATATATATATATATATATATATATATATATATATATATATATATATATATATATATATAAAAACTAATAACCTGCTTAAATATTACAGACAATTTTGTAATCGATATTTCTTTAATCGTAGTGATTTTTTTTTTTTTTTATGAACATAGTTCACATGTGATGTGATATCCTAAAACCAATGACTGACTAATATGAATCCATAGGATATGATTATTGTTGGTTAACTATTATTTTAATACAAATGAAATTGTATCCGTTTATGTAGGTGAGAGAAAAATTTGTGAAATTTTAAATTATGGGACAACATTCACATTTATAAATTAAGGGACAAAATTTTTAAAAAAGAATTGAAAAGATAAAATTTACAAAATTATGTAATTTTATAGGAAAAAAGGTGAAATTAAGCTAATAAATAATATAATGAGAAATGAAGACAAAGATAACAATTAAAATAAATATATTTAATTATAAAGAAAAAAGGTAAAGTTCGTACAAATATAAATGCGAAAAAGCTAATTACACCTTGTAATAACACAAACGCTAACATTATAATAATCGAAACCTCTAATTTTACTTTGTAACATTTCACTTGTTTGTTACATATGAGGTGATGCAAGTGCCAGAAGAGGAAATTTCCTATGAACAGTCAATCCAGTAGTTTCAGAGATGTCAAATGCCTGGTCCCTCAGCACTCCACCAGGTACTTCCCAATGAAATTGGTGCACAATGTTTGCAAGCACCAACTCATTCACAATCATGGCAAATGCTATTCCTGGACATCCCCTCCTTCCAGCTCCAAATGGAATCAATTGAAAATCATGCCCTTTGATATCAATTGCACTCTTCAAGAATCTCTCTGGTTGAAACTCTAGAGGTTGGTCCCAATATGAAGGGTCTGTAGA
Organism: Cajanus cajan; assembly: GCF_000230855.2. Classification (NCBI taxonomy): domain Eukaryota; kingdom Viridiplantae; phylum Streptophyta; class Magnoliopsida; order Fabales; family Fabaceae; genus Cajanus; species Cajanus cajan. The sequence goes on along the minus strand of NC_138517.1, from coordinate 13,017,577 downwards.
AATTGCCCAAGCATTAACCAGCACTTGTGTGCCAGCTGCAATGTCATAGCCCAATACTTTGGCATCTTGCATGGATTCCCTTGGAATCAATATGGGAGATGGAGGGTGTAACCTAAGAATCTCTTTAATAACTGCTTTTAAGTAGGGCATGTGATTCAAATCCTCCTCAGTTATGTGAGTCCTGTCTCCAGCTACACCTCTCACCTCATCTCGTAGCTTTTGCATCACATTTGGGTGCCTCAAGAGTTCTGTCATGGCCCACTCTAGCACTGCAAGGGTGGTATCAGTTCCTGCACCAAACATATCCTGAATTGAAATATAAAAATATCAATGGTTAACACAATTGCCACCACATAATTTTTATTATTATGTCCTATCCGAATATACTACACTGCAGGGTGAAAATAAAAAACATGGCAACTTAATTAATTAGGATCACAGAATATAATATGATGACATATGAAATGATATATATCCTATAAAATTAAACATACGCTTCCTTCCATCCACAATATACAGAATAAACCCCAAACAAAAGTTATGAGGGGAGTAATATTCACTACAATAAAATAAATTTTTAGTGACATTTAATATGATTTTTAGTGACAATAAAAATTGTTACAAAATCTTTTATCGGTATTTCAACATTAGTCATTATATGCAATGTCGCTAAAATATTTAACGACCATTATTCTATATACTGGTAAAATCCTTATAATGGTCGGCAAAAATGTAAAACTTTAATTTTGTGACATTTTTTACTGGCATTTAATATTTTTTGTTATTGCCACCAAAAGTTTAAGAAATAATTTATAATACTCTTTTATTATCTTATTTTTAGTCGACGTGAGACTTGTAAGATGAAGGTTGTCTTCTACTTATATATTCTTTAATTTTCTTATTTTTTTAATTAGCACTATTGAGTTTAGTAATGGTGAGTAATCTAGTATTAACTTAGAATAGTAAGTTATAGGTCTAACTTAATCTTACAAAATAAACTTGTAAGGTGAAAGTTATCATCACTTATATACTCTTTAATTATCTTATTTCTAGTCGACGTGGGACTTAAGTTTTTTCCAATAAATATTTGTTGCTAATAATAAATTTTGGTATGATGTGAATATATTTTTAGTGGTCATTATATATTAGTCATTAATATTTTTATTAAATAATAAAATAGAGATAATTAATTTATTACCGTTAAATAATTGTCGGTAATAATAAGTTTTGTTGTAGTTACTACTTTTTCAATTAATTTTGTTTGTTTAACAAGACTACTAATTTCTTATGGTTATTATAATATGTGCATAGTTATATATTTGAATCCTCTTATGGTTATTATAATTCTTACCAATAAAAAAATATAACCCTTATATTCTCCTTTTGAATTTTTATTTGTAATAATTCACTATTTATGTAGAGATGTTTGATTAATTATCTTGATTTTGTTCACGTGCACCTAAATTGTATATGTTCTACTCTATCATGAAGAAATTTCATATGGGCTCCGCTTAATATTGAAGTGATCCCATTCTTATGGCTATAAGATCATGCATCCACTTTTTCTTTTGTTTTTATGTCAACCATATATTACTTCAGGTTGTAAAAAATTAGTTTTTTATTTAATTATATAATAATCATTAATTTCTAACATTTAATATAATGATTACTTAAAATAAAAAATTATATTTGGAATAAAATTTATGTTTATAATATAATTAATTAAAAGTAATTATATTAATTATTTGTCTTATGTTATTTATAATTAAGATTTGTGTTATGTTATTTATAATTAAGATAAGAAAAGATAGAGGTAGTATTATTTGGCTAACACAGGATAAATAATCCCAAGATTGAAGATCACTTAAGTCTTGCATTGAGTCCACTATTGCCAGAAGCATATCCACCCAAACAAAATTGACAGTATGGTAAAAGAAAAAACCTGTTGCCCCTTATCGATTTGTTTTGCACTAAAAATATGTCCTCTTCCATGCCTTGTTTATGTTTCAACCACTTGCCATAGTTAGGTAGTGATGATGGACATTTTGTTTTTATTTCCAATACGATAACGCAATCAAGCTAGATTTTGGTATACTTTGGCATCAATTACAGGAAAGTTTAGAAGTTCAAATATTTTGGAGTACTTTTAAAACGAATGAAATAACTGTATATTGATGTAATTTTTTTAGCAAGTCGTTTAAACTTCTAATAAATAATAAATGTACTAAAAATACAAAGGTTTTCAATTATAAATTGTTATATATAATAATTTTATTATTTTTGAATAATCATCTTAAAGTTTATATTAAAAATATTTAATTAATTGATAATATATATAAAAAAAATATTATATCAACAGTGCAGTCTACTAAATACTTCTTCAAATCTCTCAAGAAATTTAAACTTCAGGGAGTAATCTACTACTTATTGAACTCAAAACAATTTGGAATAAAATGGAAATAACTAGATTCTTATATAAACCAAACGACTTTTTACCGGAAAAACAAGGGAGTTCAATAAAATATTAAAAAAATAATGAAATATTAGCAACACCCTCTTTCTAGTAAACTCTATTATTTGGGCAAATTTTGTTAAAAACAACCAAATTGAATGGGTCCACTCTTTATTTAATAAACTTTGAATCATAACAAGAGAGTGATCATGTATCATTACCTGTTTCTTATTTGTTGAAGAGTAATACATTTTGGATACTTGAATTATACGAATACTTCATATATTGATATCTATGACATTTTTTCCCCTTATCAATTTGTTTTGCACTAAAAGTATGTCCTCTTCCATATGTCTTTTGTTCATGTTTCATTAATTAGGTGAATCCCATTTCTAAATTAGTATAATTTCCATAAATTTCAATTATAATAGAGAATGGGGTAGGAAATGAGAGTTAAAAGAGTATATTATCAGTATAGAGTAGGTAATAAGAACTAATTAATTAGGTAGAAACGTGTAAATCTTACCATGACCAAAGCCTTCATGATTGTTCTATCAATCTGAAATTCTGTGGTGGAGCTTGTCTTCTGAATCCGCAGCAAGATGTCCACAAAATCATTGTGCCCTTCATCACCATCATCGTCATCATCATGTCCTCTCTTACTAACATGTTCATCAACAACTTCATCCAAAAACTCATCAAGGTGTTTAGCCGCTCTCTTAGCCCTACCATACACCCCATTAACTCTTCCCAACCAATTAATCAAGCCAAGGCACATAATCCCCCAAAACCGAAGCCCCCAACAACTCTTCTAACTCACTCATAGGCCTTCTAAGCTCACTCGCACCATATCTCCTTCCAATAACACACCTACACACTATATCATTAGTTACCTCGGATAACAAATCAGTTAGGTTAACTGGCTTCAACTTCGAGTCACAACAACTCTTCCTAACTTTCTCTATCATTAGCACAACTTCCTCTTCTCTCACCCTACGAAAGGATTGAACCTTTTTGCCACTCAGAAGATGCAACACACAGATACTCTTCACCTGCCTCCAGTAGTGGCCGTAAGGTGCAGATGCTACGTCTGTTGAACCATACCAGAAGATGTCAAACATCTTACGATGTGGTCTGTTGCAGAAAACGTGGTCTAGGGATTTCAGAACCTCACGCGCTGCTTCGGCGGTTGAGACCACGAGCATTGGTACGTTTCCAAAGTGAAGCAACATTAAGGGACCATAGGTTTGAGCCAGAGATTGGAGTGTGCGATGATGGGAAGTGCCAAGTTGATGGAGGTTTCCTATTATGGGGAGTTTTGGAGGAGATGGGGGCGAGTTTTTAGTTGAATTGGAATTCAATTTGGATAGAAGATTGAGAATGGTGGGAAAGGCTAGGAAGATGAACAGTGGTATCAAAGATAGGAACCACAAGGAGGAGATTTCGTTCAGAAAATTCGACATGGCTTTTGCTTGAAAGATTATTGATCACTTGAGAACTTTGTAATTCTTTGCCGGAATATGTGTTGGTTAATGTATATATTCGAAAAATCTTCTCTCCACGGATAATAATATATTGTCGGGAATACCATTTTTGGATAATCAGAAATATCATTTTTAGGAATATATAGTTAAAAGTAGGTTTGATTAGATTCACTCTTTCATTATGAGAATCAAATGATTTGAAATATAATATAATTACTTTTGTTTTTTTTAGAACAAACAACATTCAGAAATAAAATTCTAAAACTTATAACAAACGTAAGAATTATATATTCTTAAATTCATATTCTCAGAAATGGTGTTTTGATCTATAAAACAATCGTCCCTTAAACAAATAAATGGTAAGAACAATTATTCATCAACTTGTCAACCGTATAAACATTTATTTAATATTTTTATTCATTTATTTATCATATAATATTATTTATCACATTATTGTATGATAAATGATATAATATGATAACAAAATAAAAATAAAAATATTATTAAGAAGTTTGATATATAAATATATATGATAACTCTATACCATATTGGACGGGAGCCTTATATATTATCAACATCATTATAAAACCCTTATCATTGAACATAATTATAATTAAGATTTCACGACCGAGCTTTTCCGCACCCTTAACGTACTTTCTCAGGTCCTGTTATTCTCTTAATCATAGCTATATTAATAATAAGAATTTTAATTCTAACGCTAATAACAATAAGGACCGTTCAAAAGGATCATTGATCAAATATATTTCTGATGCACAGGTTCCATTTTTATGGCAAGTGCAGAGCATACTCTATATCTAATAGTAAAGCAAAGTATTCTCTCACGGAAGGAAGTCTAAGACATAATCACAAGAATAGAGTTTTCAGGAAAGAAAGAAGTGTTTAGAAACTCATGATAATATAAAACAGAAGTTTTATTTATGATTTAGGTTCTCTGCCTCTCAACATTACACAAGCAGTCCTTATATAGAGGAGCTGAGCTCCCGGACCTGAAACCATTATAAAATAAACTTAAGGCCATTACTATTATGGCCGACACTATAGTACAGTGACTCATCCCTAAGGTACAATGATTCATACCTAATGACTCACTACTGTCCTTCACAAAACAGTAAATACACACAGATGGCTAAAGATGTAGGGTCACATCTGCCAACAAACTAGTACGTATAGGGATAAGATTCCCTCAGACTCAATAATTTTACAAAAGATGTTAGGTTACATCTTATTAACTCAAAACGATACACAGCTGGTTGCATAAGATTCCTTCACGTGATGGTCAAAAATTCCATCAGTTAATGCTTAAAGATAGGCTCATGACTTGGTGATAAGTTTGGATCTGAATAACTGGAATCTGAAGCTGAGCTGTAAAATCGAGATAAGGTTGGACTATCACAGTGATATGCATTATCCTCATGCATAAGAATTTGTCCACGTGTATCAGCACTTTCAAGAATAAGTTGTTCCGTTGGAGCTGTATTGACTGGTGGACACACTTTCTTAGCAACACTGTAATAATGTGTATCTGGCTCAGGAGGACAAATGATATCCAATGGCTTTAAGTTGGTACATGTAGAACTTCTGTTAATAACTTCAGCAAAAGTTCCATTTAACCTGTGAAGTTCAATGATCAGTTCACTCTGATAAAAAGGTGGTTGATCTTCTTGAGTAAACATTTGAAGATTTGGATATGTAGACCACATTTGAACTTGGTTTTATGTCCATAATAATTTTTTTGTTGGATGTTTAAAATATGGACGATGAATAATGGCAATGATAACCATCCTTTCTAAGTTCCACTGGCTAGGATCATGATGTTGTTGAATCCTAGTTTTTTCAGCCTCAAGGTCTTCAATCCATTTGTATGGGCTCATACCAGGACAGAAATTCCCATAGTATTGAACCTTCATATTTTGTGTTTTGCAGAAAATTAATCATTTCCTGAGTAGGAAAGATTAATGGATATTGATGGAGCAATGAGACGCTCCATAAATACCACATGTCATCTTCAAGAAATGGTTTTCCCAATAAAATACCAAAGATATTCAGAAAGGGTGTGTCTGGATTAAACCAATTTGGTTTGGGCGAAATATGGTGTTTGTGGAGAGAGGCTGCCAGATAAGATAACATATGTTGTCTGGCAAAGTTTTGCAATGTTGCAGGGGAAATAGGGAAATCTGGTGTGATTTCTGGAGAAAACTGTTTCTTCCAGGGATTATGTTGAGAGGAGGAGGATGGTTCATTCATCAAGATCATTGGATAAGTATAATCAGAAGATATTATACTTATATGATGTTGATCAGGCTTTTTTGGTCTAGAGAGGTAGTCTGGAATAGAATTGTCTTTTCCCTTGATATGCTTGACTATAAAATCATATCTGGAAAACCATTCTTTTAACCTGAGTATTTGTGCATTGGGAGGCACCCTGTTTTTGAATTCTAACATTCGTGGGAATGCAGAATTATCTAGTTGAATTTCGAATTGGTGTCCTCTAAGATGGAAATCAAATTTTTGAATTCCATGTTTGACTGCTAGGGTTTCTTTAAAGATGGTGTGGTAATGAAGTTCTGAATCTTTAAACTTTCCACTAGCATATCCACAGAAAAACTGTTGTCCTTGGATATCTTCAATCAAAATTGCACCCCAGTAATGATCACTTGCATCTGTTTGCAGAATTCTTTTTCCTTCGCCTGGTATTTTTAGCGGAGGAGGATTTTGAGCAATCTTCTTCAAAACTTTTACTGCTTCGGTTTGGGCTGGTCCCCATAGAGGGGGATTCTTTCTCAGTAACTTTGATAATTGTGAAACACGAGGAGCAATGTTGGGAATAAAGTGTCTAACGTAATTAATAATTCCCAAAAACTGTTGAATCTCCTTGACTGTCATATCCTTTTCTGGAAATTCTGGGAGTCTCTCTACAATGTTAGGTTGAGGGACATATTTGCCATAAGCAAAATGCATTCCAAGAAAGTTGACCTCTTTGACTCCAATCTCAGATTTCTTTGATGAAAGCATTACTCCATATTGGTTATAGATTTGATGAAACTATTGTAGGAGCTTTTTATGACTTTCTTCATTTGGAGAAAATAGCAGTATGTCATCAATGTAGATCAAGGCACTGTGCAGAATAGGTTCAAATATTCGAACCATAGTCTTTTGAAACAACGAAGGAGCAACTTTCAGGCCAAATGGAAGGACTGTCCATTGATAATGAGCATTTGGGATGCAGAAAGCTATTTTTGGTCGATCTTTAGGATCTAAGCCAATCTACCAAAATCCAAATTTGAGATCGAACTTTGAGAAGTAGTATGCATCCTTTATGTAGGCATGAACTGAATATATCTTTGGAAGAGGAAATTTATCGTCTTTTAGAAACACGTTTAGAGATCTGTAATCGATGACAAGTCTCTTCTTGTTCCTGGCTTGTTCAGCTCTTTTATTCACATAAAATGTCGTGCATGCGCAGCTTGAGGTTGTGGGCTCAATAAGTCCTTGCTCTAGCAATTGTTGGCATTCTTCTTTGGCTGCTTGATACTCACTTGGTGACATTCCAGGATGACTGGCTTTGGTTGGATTGATATCTTCATTCATTTTGAAAGGAAGTTGAACAAAAAATTCTTTTCTTGTCCACAAAGGTTGAGGATGTTTGAAAAGATCATGACTGTCAGCACATAATTTCTTGAGCTGATCTCCAACATCTTCAAATCCTGGAGGAAGTTCTGCTAATGAGAACATGTTCGAATTTTTGCAGAAAGGCTTGAACTCTCTTTTGTATTTTAATCCATGAGCTAAAATTTGTAACTTTGTGCTCTGGACTAAAAGATCTCTGCCAATGAGAATATCCTTTCCATGAAGACTATCACCAATTACTTTCATCCAAATTGTACAATCTGGAAAGAGTTTAATTCCAATTTTTGAGGATGTGACTAAGTCTGTTTCATAAGTCTTTCCATCTGCAGCTATGAATTTATGAACTTGAGTTGTCCATAAATTTGATGGTAATATTGCCGGATTGAGCATCGTTCTAGATGCACCGGTGTCTATGAATGCAATAACTTTGATAGGCACATGATATTTTGATGGCAAGATGAATGCTTCAACATTTGGTAGTAATGGAATTTCCTTTTCCTTTTGGAAACATACCTCTTCTTTTTTTAATATGGGAAAATGATTGCATTCATCATCAGTGTAGTCAGATTGTTCTGAGGAGCTATCAGCATCTCCTTCTGAGTGTGTGATACCAAAGACAGTTGATTCATCTGGACTTTCCTGTTCATCGAACAGTGATTCCACATCTTCATCTTCCAGTTTGAGTGTGCTTATCAATTTTGTGGCTTTCTTCTTGTTAGGACAATTTTTTGAGAAATGTCATTTTTGTCCACAGATAAAACATCTGCTGTTAGATCCTTTTCCACTGAAGGGTTTCTTCTTGAAGAATTTGAATTTCTTTTTTCCCCTCTTTCTGAAGGATTTAAACTTTTTTTTCTTTTTGCTGGATCTATCTTTGCAATGGCAACTGGAGTCTTTGCACTTGATTTGTAGATATCCTTTCTTGCACACTTGCTTGTATTTGGGTTGTTCATCGATCATCTTTTTGAACATTCTCTGCCGATTGCAGATTTTGTCCAAAGCAGCAATGCTAGTCTGATAAATTTCTCCCATAGTCATCTGGAGAACATCTTTGTTTGACTGTTGTAATATTCTCCACATTTCTTCTTGTAATTCTTCTGGAAGAGAACTGACACATGTATTCTTCAGACTTGCATCATTCATACCATTGAGTTGGTAGAATCTTTGGGACATTCTTTGATAGTGTCGATCAAGATCTTCTTTTTCTAGAGAACAGCATCTCATTTCAAAATATTCTCTCCGAATGATTTGATACAGGAGAGTTGATTCTCCAAGAAAATGATATTGAAGTCCTCCAAGAAATTCATCAATGGAAGTTCTGTGAAGATTATCTTGATTCACTCGTCCCAAACTCATGTACCATTCTTTTAAGGTACCTGTCATGTTGGCACAGAATTCTTCAATAACTTTATATTGGTCTGCATCAAGATGGATCATCTTTGCATCTAGCCATGCTTTGAAATCTAAAAACTTCTTTCTCCATTGGGATGGTGGTATATGATCTAGAGAGAACAGTGGAGATCCTGTTGGGACAGGAGTATTAATTTCTTTAATATGCAGGTCATCTCTTTCTATTGCCATTAATGATCTAATAACATGACTGGTGTTATCTTGAGAATCTGTTTCAACTGAAGTCTCTGTCAACTCCAAAGAGTTTTCTGAAGAAGTATATTCGGATATAGAAAAGTCTTTTTCAGATTTTTCTTCTATATCTGAATTTTCTTCTGTATCTTCTCCCTCTATATTTACCATCAATAATTGAGTAGGAAATTCTTCTGTACATTCTGGAGAAGACGTTTCTACTTCAGTTTTCTTTGTTGATGGTTCTGGTGGAGGTGTCTTTTCAGGAGATTTCTCCTTTCTTTTTTCTGCTCTACTCCAATCAAAGGGATTTGTGATTACTGGAGTCCTTTTTGGTGGAAACAAAGGAGTAGACATGCATGTGCCTGATCCTGAACTGGTTTTTGGAAAAATTCTTGTAGGTCTGATATAGTATATGGATCATCCTCTAGGATAGTAGAATGTTTCTTTTCTTCAACAAGCCTAACAAGCTCTTCATATTGTTTTTTAGCTTTGTCCAGGCTTCTTTGTTTGTTGAGAACTTCCATACTCAATTTATGGATCCCCTTGACTCCTGCAATTTCTCTTTCGAGTTGTTCAATTTTTTCCTTCAGTTCTTGATGGTAGGATTGTAACTTGGTGGACAGAAGCTTGATATCTTAGTCCATGGATATATGCATCTTTTCGATTTTTTGATTGATCTCTTTTATCCATGTATTCTGGGCTACAACATTCTCTGTCTGCCAGTTTAGCACTTCCTCTGCTTGAGAAAGAGCTTTCATCCTGCCATCAGTAGTGACCTCTGTCTTTGTGACAAAAGGTTTGACATCTACCCTAGTTGTTGGAGTGGTTCTTCTCTCAAGTGGTGGAAATTCCTCTTGAGAAGCCATCATGCAAAACTCCGTTCTTTGTACAGGAGGGACTGTACTGTAATGATTTTTTTTTGGACTACACCTTTCTGGAGGAGGCCAAGTGATTAATGATGGTTCTTCAGGAGGTGGAGGAGACGACTTTCTCTTTTCTCGCCTGAGAATTTCTAGAACTTGATCATAGATTGGAAAAAGGCCTTGGAGGTGTTCTGAAAGCCACCCACGGTTGTCTTCTGGGAGGAGGCTTTCGATGCCGTGATGAAGGTTTACATCTACTTTTTTATCAGAATCAGAGTCATCTGAATCTGATTCATCATCTGAGTAGTCCATCCAGCAATCACATTCTGGATCGCACATTTCTGGTGCTATGTCCCACATAAAATGTCCATTTATCTTATCAGAATAAATGGAACTTCCGTCTGGTCTGAAAGAATAGATGGCAACAGTTGTTTCCCTTTCTCCAAAGGAGATCATCATGGTGCTGAAAACAACATTACTTGTTGAAGCTTCAGTGGGATCTTTCTTTTTGAAGATAGTTTTAACAGAGCCATCTTTTAATCTTTGGTAGGAGTATTCAGTGGCGATTACAGGATTCTAACCATTCCTGTAGCTTTCATAATTACTGACCCACTCTCGTGGAATCAATAGCTCTAGATCTCCTCGCGAGATCTGCTTGGGAATTTGGACAATGGTTGGCACTTGGTCTTCTGAGTTAGCAATGACCATCAATGCATTTTCATTAAATTGTGCTTCTGTAGGAAGATCATAACAATGATCTTGCACTCTGAAAATTAATTGATGGTGTAGAGTGGCAGCCAACGCTGCTTCTTCCTGTGGTGCCCCAACGATCTGTACCTGCACCTTGAACCTTTTTGGGAGAGTTGGATCCTTTAATTGGACATTAAAGTTTGGAAATATTGTTAGAACAACACTTCCAGCATTTAATGTTGTCAGGACAGATCCAATGACGGCATGCTCATAGTGATGAAAGGTAGAGTCTATAAGAGAGACTCTTGCAGTGACTGGAAGACCCTTTCTGCCATGTAAGGTTAAGACTAACCTTACCGCTCCAAAGTGGAGAGCAACATATCCTTCTTTTTGCTAGAGCTTTATCAGGGATGGATTTATTTCTAAATCCACGTATTGTTCTGCAGAAGTTGCCTTCAGGGCACACTGATCCATCTTAGTAGTTTGGATGAACTCCTTTACTCCAGGTCGAGGAGTTGAAACTAGCTTTCGAACATTCCAGGTAAAAGAACTTTTATGGCGTCTAAAGACGTTATAAGGGCTTAAGAGTGGTGGTAAAGCACTCTCGATCTGAGCATCTTCTGGAACTCGAGAATACTCAATCAGGTTTTCAAGTTTATCAGATAGGGTTTGTTTACAAGATTTTGGGATTGTAAGGTTGATTTGTGAAGAGTGGGTTATACAAGGTCGTGGGTTATCTGATTGGAAATCACTCATGTTGTGTAAAGCTTTCCTTACTCACTTTCTTCTATGTAATTATACCTTATACCCCTTCAAAAGAGAGAAATACTTTGCTAGCAACGTTTAGGCTCTGAAATTAAATTCTAATTTCTTAATATATATATATATTTATGTCGAGTTTACTGATGAAAGATATATGATTGAAAATGAAAATTTTATTAAACTCTTTTTTTTACATTATGATCATTAAATGTTGAAATTTTTTACATGTTCAAGTTTAAGAATCAAGAATTTGTTTATTTGAGAGATGAATTCAGTTATACTTCGTATCATATCATCAATCTTATTTTATGTTAAATATTCTTTTAATATTATTTAAAAATATATATAGTAAAATATACTTTAATTCAATTTAATTAATGTAATATAAAAATTAATATATTGTACTAATGAATCAAGTTGACTTTATTTGTCTTAAATTTTGTCGGAACTTAATATATATCGAGTATTCTATCAAATTTAATTTTGGTCAAGTAGAGACAAGTAACACGAGTATCCCAAACTAATTGAATCATCATCAAATTAGAGTCATTCAATAATAATAAAATATATTATTACTATCATATAATATATTAAATAATAAATTGATATAACAATTATAAAAAATACAATTTTGATTAAAATAAAGAAATTATATTACATGTTTTTTAAGGTTAAAAAAGATATTACAAATAGTCAATAAATACTTTGTATATGTAATGTTTAAACCTAAAGTATGATATTGTTAAGATTCACACATAAGAGATATTGTTCACTTGAGTGCTTGTTAAACTATCCCTTAGAATGAGTTATAAGTTTAATTTAATTTTATAAAACTAAATTTTAAGGTGAGGATTGCTCCACATATATAAACTCTTTATTAATTTTATCTCTAGTTGATGTAAATTGAGTTTTTTTTCCAATATATATTGACATGGTTTTGTCTGTGAAAAGATGTTTCTATAGTCATGGATTAAGGGAAAATGATGTTTATAAACTAGCTTGATCTCAAATTCTAAAAGATGTGAAATTTTTTGACATACTAAAATAAACTCCTAATTAAGATTAAGGGACAAAAGTAATCTAGACTCTCATTCTAATGTTAAATGTTTTGACCTTAAATCTTTGGATGCCTTTAAAGTCACACTAAATCTAAGCTTTAGTGCTAGTTAGTTGAATTTTAAAGGTTTTTTCTTTGAAAATGTATTTCAATGAGAAGAGAGTATTTATATATAAATTATCCTTGTAAGTAATGTAAGATTTTTTGATGTACTGCAATATATAATGTACTATCCGTACCGCTATGCCGAGCTCGAGCTCGGTATCACAGCGCGGAGTGACCTCGGACACGTGCTGGGAGACCTCGGCCAAGACGAGGTCCGCTATCTAATTAGGTCATAACTGATCTCAGGCTCAAGGCCCAACGAAACCCTAATTCACACAAAGGTACGTGCATTACTTATACGAGACTCATACACCCAAAAACACTAACTTTAGCATCAGAGTCTCTTTTGCAAGTACCACCCCCATCTTGGAGCAACAAGCGTACCAGCGAAGGAGGTTCACCGATCTTACCCAGCAGATCGTCCCTACCACCGATCTCCGGTAAGAACATTTGGCGCCCATCGTGGGGCCGATCAAGACAACTCTTATCGGCCACGTTTATGGTTTTCACCAGAAGTCATAGTAGACGCGCAACAGACGACCTAGATCACGCAACTAGCATGGACAACGAAGCAACATTGAGGAGACTGATCGAGCAAGTCGAGTAGATGCGGCAGCAACACGCCGCCGATCTACAAAGTATGCGTGCCAAGCACAAAACTGATCTAGCCGCAATACGTACCGCTAATGAGGCTGACCTAGCGGCGCTGCGTGCAGAGAATGAGCGTATTCGCACTCAGCTCCCTCGGCGTCCCTCTAATCAACCCCCTCAACAGAGTAACCTACACGAGGAAGAGGGGCACTCAGTGTCTCAACCGCTGACAGCAACTAGGGCACCGACTCCCAGGCCTGCCACACATCGATCCCACGCACCGACGAACAGGTCGGCCCATGACGTCAGCAATGCTCCTGCCCACGTCACGGGAAATCAAGCGACCTTCTGTCGTCATCCTTTTATGGATGGCATCATGGAAACACCTCTCCCTTTCGGGTGGAAGCCTCTCCACATCGACCGTTACGACTGCACGACGGATCCGGACGAGCACATCGATCTATACATTATATAGGTAAACCTATACACTAATGAAGATGCTATTCTGTGTAGGGTTTTTCTGACCTCGCTCAAGGGACCGGCACTCGCCTGGTATACCCAATTGCTAACGGGATCAATTGATAGCTTCGACACTCTGGTGAGGCGATTCACAGCGCAATATGCAACGAGCCGACCTCATCACATCACATCCGCCGCCTTGGCCAGCCTCAGACAAGGCGACGACGAACCATTAAGGACATTCATGGAGCGCTTCGCTAGCATCTCCGTCAAAATTTGCAACTTAAATCCCGAGGTCGCACTGCACTCCATGCTCATGGCGTTGAAGCCAGGACATTTCGTCGACAGCCTTTGCCGACGACCTCCTCCCGACATAGACGAGCTCCGAGCTCGCGCTGCTGGGTACATCCAGATGGAGGAACATGCCGAGTTCCGCAAGGCAATTCGCGACAAACCACAAGGAAAGCAAGACCAAGGTCATGCCACGAACATTTAAAGTCGGCAACCTTGATTGGCGATTACGGGGAGAAGCAAGAACAGACCCCTCCAAAGGAAAATTCGAAACTTGGAATGCCACCCACCTCAAATTTTATTTCTCTTAACTAGTAAATTCAGGTGATGTACTTTTTTTCCTCTTCAGCCTTTTTTCGCACTAAAGAAAAGGGTTTTTGGCCAAGGAAGGTTTTAACGAGGCATACCTCAGAAATAAATCAACAAAGCAACTCCATTCCCATACATTTTCGGTATTGGCACATTAACCATGACGACTTGCCAAGGTCGAGTTCGAACCTTGATGTTAAGGTCGAGTTCGAACCTTCAAATACAAATTACGTTGCCAAGGTCGAGTTCGAACCTTGATGTTAAGGTCAAGTTCGAACCTTCAAATAAAAATTACGTTGCCAAGGTCGAGTTCGAACCTTGATGTTAAGGTCGAGTTCGAACATTCAAATACAAATTACGTTGCCAAGGTCGAGTTCGAACCTTGATGTTAAGGTCGAGTTCGAACCTTCAAATACAAATTATGTTGCCAAGGTCGAATTCGAATATTGATGTCAAGGTCGAGTTTGAACCTTGACACCAAGGTCGAGTTCGAACCTTGATGTCAAGGTCAAGTTCGAACCTTGATGCCAAGGTCGAGTTCGAACCTTGAGACTACATTTTCTTAACCAAGGTCGAGTTCGAACCTTGAGACTACATTTTCTTGTGAAGATCACATCTACTTAACAAGGTCGAATTTGAACCTTCAAACAACAAATTTGGGAGCTCCTCAGAAACCCCTTTGCTCTTACATCACTCGGTGCTTGGGGGGCAAGTGTATTGTCCAGCCGAGTTGTCGACTTGTCCTTCACCAATCTACTGACTCGGTCAAAGGTTTACCAGCCTAACCAAGCATTAAACTCATTATTGCCGAGCTCCCCAGCTCGGCCATAAAACATGGATATTGGAACACCACATCGGCCCAAAGCGGCCACGTCATCAAAAAAATAAAAATACAATCTTGTCACCGCGCCGCCCACGCGTCATGGGAACGAGGTGATGGTTATGACACATGGCGTCATGACAGATAGGCATACGCGAAGAGTCACGACCCCTTGTCGAGCCCGGTCTTAACTCCTCGACCTACGGTCTTTGGAGCTCGGGGGCTAGTGTAATATTCGTACCGCTATGCCAAGCTCGAGCTCGGCATCACAGCGCGGAGTGACCTCAGACACACGCTAGGAGACCTCGGCCAAGACGAGGTCCGCTATCTAATTAGGTCATAACTGATCTCAGGCCCGAGGTCCAACGAAACCCGAATTCACACAAAGGTACGTGCATTACTTATACGAGACTCATACACCCATAAACACTAACTTTAGCATCAGAGTCTCTTTTGCAGGTATCACCCCCATCTTGGAGCAACAAGCGTACCAGCGAAAGAGGCTCATCGATCTTACCCAGCAGATCGTCCCTATCACCGATCTCCGGTAAGAACATATAATATTATATATAAGCTTTTATTTATTTAGAAATGTTAAATAATAAAAATAAAAAAATAATAAGAAGAAGAAGAAAAATGTATTTAACAAGGCCAAATTAAATTGCTTGTCCGTCCGAATTCTTATAAGTGTTTTTGTTACTTTTGATATGTTATTGATGGATTGATTTTAGGCTTCATCAATTTTGCCAATTTAACATGTGGGAATATACACAAACCCATTTATAATCATTAGTTGTGACTATCGATCGGTAAAAAAACTAAAAAAAAATTGATTCGTCGGTCTCACTTTTAACAAACATAAAACGATATACTATTGGTGTTTACTGTTTAGGATAAACACCTATACATGCTAAATGTGGTATATCAACCATTATGAATTGTTTGACTATAAAACAATTAATAATTATAAGAGATTTTTTTTATAAAAAAAAATATATAAGTTTCATTACATTACTAAAATTAATTTATATACATATGTTAATTTGTTTAAAAAAATCTCCTATTAGTTATAATTTTTTTAACTTATGCGTAAAATATATAATTTTAGTTTATTTAAATGTTTAATTTGATTTTGCATCATATATTTTCTTTTATAAGTGCTTATAAATAAATTATTTAAATATATTCATTATTCCACAAGTAACTTAATAGACTGACCAACAGTTAACAATCAAAAACAACAAATCTTAAATTATAGTGTTTCTATAAATTATAGTGATTATAAATAAATTATTCTAATATACACGACCAATAATGTATTTTAAGTCCCTTGTTTTATTTCTAATCAGCTATTAGTTTTATTTTTAATAGTTTATTTCTTATATATGTGGGATGCAACAGCCACATACAAGAGGGTTTCTTTTATGAATGGAAAATCCGGTAGATTCAGTCGTGTCCAGTTTACATGATTAAGGGTGTTTATGGGTTGGATTAGTCTGGTTTGAGTGAAATTCTAATAAAATTTAATTAATTTAAATTGGTTTAAATTATATATATATATATATATATATATATATATATATATATATATATATATATATTGATTTACTTTAAATTAAATTAATTTGATGTTGATTGGATTGTTTTAATTGGGGACATTGGATATTCAATATTTTGAAAAAAAAAAAGCTTTTTTTTTCAAAGTAAATAATTTTTCAATATTATCTAAATTAATATATTAACAAAAATTAAAAAATTAACTAAATTGATATATTTTTAATACAGTCCATTTTTATTTTTTAAAATTTACTTAAGGATTTTAAATGTATTAGAATGTGTGAAGACGACACTCAAGTTCCTCTTGATTTCTTTAAGTATTTCAGAAAAGAAATAAAAAAATCTACATATTGTAGAAAAAAATATTTTTAAATAATAAAAATGATGCATACATATTAATTGTTAACTATATAAAAAAACAATATATAAATTGATTGATTTTATTCGGCCTGGTTCAAATTTTAAATGCATAAATATAATACATGAGTCAATTAACATTGGGTTTAATTGATTTGGTTCAAGTTGGACTTGAAAAAAAAAAAAATGAACCAATTTATTTGGTTTCGCTTAAATTGTTAGGTTCATTAAATTAATTCAATTCAATGAATAGTACTACCCATGATGAACAAGGTTTGCTAGAGTCGGCTAATTCATAACAATGGAAAACGTTATTCCTAGAACCTCTCATTCTCTCTCCAAATGGAATTACTTGAAAATCTTGTCCTGGTATTTCTTTTGGTGGAAGTTTTGTTAAAATGATTTTGGTGCCCCTATGCTAAAAGCTAATAATATATTGTTGCATGTTCTTGTTACTTGAGGAGTTCGATTTCGATTGCACTCGGATGCACATCGAGATACATTAGTATCGAGAAGCAGCTACAATAATGACCTAGCAAAGAGTAGAGGAAAGTACTCAAATTTTACTCGAGCAAGGAAGCAGTTAAATTGGATAATCTTAGAGAGGTGGATCGAAAGTAAAATTAAACAATAATTCAAAAGGAATAATGGCTATGAGAGGTTATTGGCGGTTGGGAGAAGTTAACCCACGATGCCTAATGTGCAAAGTAGTTACACGTCACGTCGAGATCATGCAAGGTAACCACCATTCCCCGTGTTTCTATAAATGACAAACACTGTTCATACAAAGGATCGAAAAATCATGCTTAAGGACTCTCACAAACACTCACTGTCTGCGCATATGGTTATCGTGTACGAGATTGCTGAGTATAACTTCTTGGCTACCCTTTTTTCTTTTCTTTTTGTAGAATAGTTCTATTTTAGTGTAGCAAGGTGTAGTTTCATAGTTCATTTGTTTCTCATAATCATCATGTGTTGTAATCCGAAATTTATTTGAAGCAAATAAGTCATGACTGCTATTATCAACTTATATTCAATTTGCTTGAATATTTACATGCACGAAACCCGTTTTGTGATAACTATTGATGAATATTTGAAAATCTTTACATGCTAATTTGGATAGAATTGAACCTCGACTAATTTTATGGGTTTGCTTTGCTGTAATTATCTATTTTCTATGCATATAAGACTCATTCCAGAAAATTAATTCATTGCATACTTGGAGAATGTAGATTTGAAGTCTATATCCTAATACATAAAATTTTAGTCACCACATACCTAAATTAAAAACTTTGCTAGTTTGAGCAAAAAGGATTCAAACGAATTTTATCGCAAACAATTCTATATATATATCAAAAGAGATGGTCAACACCCTGTTTTTCTTATGTGGACAGTCAAGGGGTTCCTTTGGTATTTAATTCAATGTGTTTTTTCAATTTTTTATTTTTATTTTTAACTACCTTAATGATGATACAAAACAACAATGTCATTCGTTGTGGATAAAACCCCAACGAGAGTCACATTACAGAGTCATTTAACCATATTGCACTATGATGATATTCTTACACTTTGAAAATTTGAAAAGCCTGACATGTTTGGGGCATTTACTTGCGTAAGGCAAGAAAAGTTCAAGTAGTTTATTGTAAAAGGCAGGAAGAGTGAAACCATGGAGTGTGATTTTGGTTTGGTATTCAAGGTCTATATCACTTATTGAGTTTCTCTTCTCACGTAAGTTTCTCATTTTGTAATCAACTTTAAATGGGGCAAAACCATGGATATTTGAAAATATGTCTAACTTGTTGTCAATGTTCTTTTTATTTTTTATTTTTTTTTATGTTAATGTAGATATGAAGCTAGAACTGAGAGTATCTACAACAATAATTTTTGTTACTTGCTGTGTGTAATTTCTTGAACTATCGAAGGCACTCTTACTTGCATTTCTTCGATAAGTTAAATCTAATTGACATTCATACTTAGAGTAAAGAATGTTTTGTATTGATTTGTGATTTTTTATGACAGTGGTTGATATCATTTTATAAGTAGGTGAAATGTTTAATGCAAAGAATTTAGTTGGAATTAATGTGACATTTGTGTACTGGTTTTATGGCTTTGGGAATGTTCTTTTGTTTGTATTATTATTTGTCCATTCTTTGTTATGTTTTCCATGTTAAAATTCAATTATTATATTGTAAATAATAGGTTATTATTTCCTTTTTTATTAGCATCCATAAACATTATTAGACCGAAAAGCATATTATCCACCTTCTACAAAATATTAACTTTATTGTTTTTTTATCACATAAATATAATGAACGAGTTTGCTTTAGTTGTAGTAAGAAAGTTTATGATTTATAGGGTAACATTGTCCCTTTATGGTGACAATGAAGATGAGAAAATTTAATGATGAATCATGTGTTAATTTTTTTGGATAATGACAATGACATTAGTTCTAGTGAAATGGACTCTTAGAAAGAGTGAAACTGAAAATGTTGTTGTTTCTAATGAGAAAGAGGATGCAAATGCATGTTTAATTGGATTTAATTAAGTACAAATATTTGGTTGATTTAACAATGGATGACATTTGAGGAATGGAGTTTTCGAGCGAAAATTATGCTTATACAAAATGTCATGATTTTGTCATTAGAAAAGATGAGATAGGTCATGATCTAAACTGTAATACTATAATGAATCATTATTTATGTAACAAAAGCATGTTTGAGGGATAATATTTTTTATATGAGAGATGATAAAAAAAAAAAAGGAACAAGAACCTTTTAGTTGTATAAATTGTAAAGCAAAGTTGCATATAGTTATAAATGGAAAGTTATATCTTTTCAGCAGACTTGAAATCATATCTTGTGTGATTATAAATTTGTGTCATTGATTACATTATATATATTGAGGATTGTCTTATATGGACAAAGCTCAAGTTGATTTGTTGCATGGTCAAGGTGTGAAAACCCTTCACATGATGGGTTTTATGATGGACCAAAAAGGGGGGCTTGTTGGATTCAGTTTCAACAAGGAATATCTTTCCAATCATATTAAGGGGCATAGACGTCCAAAAATCCAAAGATTGAGATGTAATGGTTGCACTTAGTTACCTACAAGGAAAGACAGATAATGATCAATTTTTTTTTTCTCAAGATATATGATTTCAAATGATGATAAATTGAGTCACCTTTTCTAAGTTGATGATACAAATGGATCCGACTTTCATTATTTTGGAGAAGTGGTTGCTTTTGATAATACTTATAAAAAGAATAAGTATAACAAGCTATTGGTGATATTTTCAAGTAAAAATCATCATTCACGAACTGCCATATATATTTGTTTCTGTTCTTGTGTCAAGATACGACATATATATAAATGAGTTTTAAAGAGTTTTTTTTAATGCAATGTGTAAGAAGCAACCAAAGTCAATAGTTACAAATAGTGACAAAGCTATTAGGGAAGCAATCAAACATTTATTTTAAATGCCTCACACAAACTTTTTACTTGGCATTTGCAAAAGAATGCTTGTAAAAATGTCAAGAATTCAAATTTCTTAGTGGATTTCAAAATAGTGATGTATGGTCATTTTTCATTAGCTCAATTTGAAAAGTTTTGGAAGAGGTTAGTTGTTGAGCATGAGCTTGAAGGAAACAAACAAGTTTGCAAACATATGAGAAGAGATATATGTGAGCTACTACTTATTTGTGAGATAAATTCTGGAATAACAATTACATCACCATGTGCAGGGATTAACTCTTGTATCAAATCATATATTAGGAGGAAAAATACAATTTTTGAGTTGCATACCTTTGAGCTTTCTCTTAGAAATTTTAGGTATAATGAGTTGCTTTCAGATTTTAATTCATTATATATAGAATCTATTCTATCTACTTCACTTCTAAGAATTGAGAAACATGTAGCAAAGTTATTTACCCTCAATGATTATAAACTAATAAAATCAGGCATTGTTACCACAAGAGCTATGAATGTGATTAAGAGATATGAAGTTTGGCATAATATGACTTATAAGGTTGACAAATTTTCTCAACAACATAGTCAACATTAGGTACTCTTTAATCAATAGGGAATTGAACTTTCATGTTACTGCATGTTATATGAATATGTTAACATTCCTTGCTGCCATACTATTATTTGTAATGAGGCTTTATCATGTGGATTCATTTCCAAATAGCATGTACAGTATATGGTTCATTATAAAAGATGGCCTAACCAAAGGGGGTAAATTGGTTGCTTAAAAATTTCTTGTACAATTTTCTTCATTTTGAAATTTCTATTGATGGATGATGGGGTTTTTCGCAAACCTATCACTTGGCAAGTGAACCAAGTTTCGAAGTAGTATTTAAAGATCGTCCTCAGGGATTTGAGTGATTAGTAATTCTTACTCTAATGATTTATAAGAAAATGATGTTCAAATTTCAGATGAGTGAAAATAGATTAAAACAACACAATAAGGCAAATGTAGTAAAGACAATGATTAAGAAACAAGGATTGGTTCGGAAGCACTTGCTAACTCATATATCTTCTTAAAATAAATGCTATTCTAATTCCATTATTTCCACGTTCATTAAGTAATCCAACAAGATTCCTCAAGGTTGAATCCTAAAGTCATTAAGCTCAAAACATGATTCCTCTATGTTTTGAGTTCAACACTTCGCATTAAGAACAAGAACTTGAACAATGTGACTAACCAAATCAAGTCTATCCCTAGAACAAGAATTGATTAGGTGCAAGATTCAGTTCGGGTTTTCAAAAACGTTTTCCAACTGGATTCAAAAACCAAAAATTCATACAACGGGTGATCAAGCCGATATAAGCATTAAGTAAAGAATCATACACAAATAATGAGATTAAAATGCATATATTTAAGAAGGAGAAGAGTTAGTAGTTACATCCAACCAATCCTCAATGAAATTAGCCACTCATGGCCATTACAAATTCTGCAGCCAATTCCATAAGAGAGTACAAAGTTGCAGATGAAAAACAGAGGTTTTTGGGAGCTCCTGTACGTGACTCCCTAGCTGCAGCCCCCAATCAGTTCCTCCTCAGCTGTAGTCTCCAATCAATGTATATACAGCTGTTTTTGCATTATTGGTTCAATTAGTGGTTTTTCCACTAATGATTGTCTCCTTTTTCCTTGTTTGTTTCTCCTTGTCTCTCTTTTTTTTTTAATTGAGTGCTCATGTGCTTCTTGTTTCTTTCCTTAATTTTGTGCCCCCACTGTTTCTCTCTTTTCCTTTGTTTATATCAACTTTAAAATAGGGGCAGAAAAGTGATTTTTATCTCCACAGCTACAGCTGTAGATTCACAGCTATAGCTCCAACTTTCTGGACCCTTTTCAGACTTCCACAGCTCGAGCTCCAGATTCACAGCTCGAGCTTCAGCTTTCCAGATTTCCACAGCTCGAGCCCCAGATTCACAGCTCGAGCTCCAGATTCACAGCTCGAGCTCCAGATCTACAGCTATAGCTTCAAGTCTCTGGAACTTCACAATTTCTCCCCAAATTTTCACAGCTCGAGCTCCAGATCCACAGCTATAGCTGTGGATTTCTGCCTAGCCAAAAATTCTGCAAAAATATGAGGAAATTCCTTAAAATTGCTACTACTCCTCTACTCTTATAATATAACTTAATTATTTAAATAAAAAGAGTGAAATAACATACATATTATCTCTAATTACCCAAAAAGAGTGCCAAAAGTTGAGTGCAAAACAAGCCTAAAAATGCACTCCACAACTACCCCAACTTAATCTCTTGTTGGTCCCCAACAAGATACCAATCAAAAACCAAAAAGGTTACTTCCTACCATAAGATTTCTTCTATATCAACAATAGGTAAACACTCAATCAATTCACCATCAAAAACCAATTTCTACTCACTGAGGTGCCCACAACAACAACCATGCCCAAACACAAAAATTGCAAGGCAAATCATAGCATGAACATTACAAACCAATATCTGAACATACTCTCTCAACAATGGCTCTCCAGGGTGAGTGTTTCTCTCAAGTCCATTCATCATTTCTATGAACATAAGCATTGATATCATCTCTTCAGTACTACTCTTTGAGAGAAATTAAGGATCACAAGGACTTTTTTTTTTTTTTTGGAAAGTTGAGGGTTGACTGAAGCTTGGTTAACAAAGGAATGTGGTTTTTCAGATTAACAGGGTTTAAACTCAAGAGAGTAAAATGAACATGAACCAAACACTCCACTTTGCTCACTCTAAATATTCAACTCCAACCAGATCTCTCAGCCCAAAATCTTCCTCTAATTACACACCCTCTTTCCTTAAGGTTCTTTGCCTAGATTTCAAGAGGTCTCTCTCTCTTTTAAGACTTTTTGTACAGGTGCTTGCTTATTTTGCTCTTGATTTGATTTGATTTTATTTTTTTTTTATTTTTTTTATTTTTTTATTTTTTTTGATTTTTTTGATTTTTTTGATTTTTTGATTTTTTTTTTTGATTTTTTTTTTTTTTTTTTGATTTCAAAATAATGACAGAATGAAAATAACAAGCACACTTGAATGTGAACAGAGAAAAATGATGGAGGGGTGACTCTTCCCTTCAACTTGCATTGGCTTACTTTCCCCATTTTCTTTCCACTTGGCAATTCTTACCAACTACCCCAACTTAATCCCCAATTCATTTTCATTTACTCTCAAGAATTTGGTCAGAGTGATGAGTTGGTATTTGGGAAAGGTTTAAGGTGATTTGAAGGTTAAGGCTCAAACAGGTTTTGAAGAATAGATTCAATTCTGGCTGGCTGTTTGGTTCTAGGCTTAAAAAGATTTCAGTTATTTACAATGGAATGCCTTGATCCTGTCCAAAACTTCTCACAAGAGCAATCATTCAAGATTCAACCAATGCAAACACATATACCATGATGATGGCTCTCAAAAGTGAAAAAATATATATGCACTGTTTGGTCTCTCACTCACCAGCTTGGCTAAGTGTTCAGTTATTGATTTTTCATGCCATGCTAATCAAATAACTCACAATTTCATGATTAAACAAAGTTGAAAGAGTGTTACCTCAAAACAAGCCGCAAAACAAGCTATTCTTGAGTGAATCAAAAGATGTGTTTTTACTATTGTTGATCTAAAATCCATCTCATTTAGTTCCTTTCAACAAACAAATTTTTTTTTTTTTTTCACAAAAAGTATATAAACCACCAGATAGTTCAAACAGTTAACAAAACAAAAACTAAACAACTAGAATTTAAAAAAAATGGCATAAAATTAAAGTTAAACTCCTCCTTTTCATCATTGCTTGCTCATGCTCTTGCTCCCCACCATGAAGTTGTTCACCTTGATCTCCTTGATCTCTACCCCCTCCAGAAAATATAGGACTGTCCCCAGGCCAGTTCAGATGGTGGTGGTGAGGTTGGTGCATCGGGGATTTTATGAGTGGCTTTAGAACTTCCATTTGAATTGCCACCTTTTGAACAAACTATCTGAAAATTTTACAACCAATTCTTGCAACCAAGTTAGTCTACAAGTTGATCATACAAACACAATATAATTCTTCATGGGGCATAAGGAATGATCAATAAACATTGTAACATGTGAAGCACTAAAGTTATTTCCAAGCCACCAATAAACAAGCAAATATTTCTTATTTGCTTCCATGATCAATGATTTCACACTTTGGATAAAGAACACAAATTCACTCACGCATTTAACCAAACACATGGTTTACATGAGAAAGAAAAGCAAAATGCAGGTGAATTGTTGCCATGCAAGGTTTACATTTCTTCACAAAAATGAACCATTTCAGTGATCACCTTTTTCAAAGCTTTCATTGTGTTCAAATCAAATACTTTTCTCATTCAGGCAATTCTTCAAACACAACATAGACAGAAAATGAGAAGGATCATGCATGTGCAATATTGAAGAATCAAACACCCAAACTCATGCAATTCCACATTGGTGTACTTCCAAATCAATCAAAAAGTTCATAAATGATGAAAGATTATGAGAAAGATTCAAAGAGATGAAGAGCTCACAAATACGAAGATCATTGGAAGAAGGAAGAAAGATGAAGACTCTACCTTGAAATCCCAGCAAAAAGATGAGTGCTTTGGTGTTTTAGTGTGGAATGACTAAGGAAAATGGGGATCTTAATGAAGAGATAATGAGAGGAGGAATTGATGAAAAGGGATATGAAGAGTGGGGAGATGGAGAGTGTTCGTGAGTGGAGGAAGTAAGAAATGAAAAGGTGGAGGGAAAGTGGTTTTATCACGCATTTTGAGTCCCAAGATTTCAGAGTTGGCACCAGAGACTTGGCGCTTTAGCTGTGAAAGCCAGCGCTTGAGCGCTGGAGTTGAAACACCTCTCCATATGCTCCAGAGAGTTGGCGCTATAGCGCTGAGAATGGACGCTTGAGCGCTGGAAATTTAACATGAACAAGGAGGCCAACAGAGAGTTGGCACTAAGGCGGTAGCAACTGGCGCTTGAGCGCTGGAACTTTCTTAAGCAATGGTGCTGGAACAGAAAGTTAGCGCCTTAGCTGCAGATTTTGACGCTGCAGCTGTGAAATTTTGAGATCAAGGCTGAGCTCCAGAGAGTTGGCGCCATGGCTGTGGAGTCTGGCGCTCCAGCTGTGGAATTTTCACCTACAAATTGGCTCAAACCGAGACTTGGCGCTAAGTGAAAACTGGCGCTGGAGCGGTGAGATTTTGGACACAAAAATGACAGAATTTGGTCATGTGGTCTTCATGAAAGTTGTAGCTGTGGATGTTAGCTGTGTAGTCGTTTTGGAATCACTCAAAAACAAGGTCTATAACTCCAGATATGACTGTTTTAGTGAACATGGGTCAGGCTGCCAGTGTGAGTTAAAACTGTTGCGGTTTTTAGAATATTTAACACAGTATATGAAGGAATTTGAAAATGGCTTCTTCATAAAAGTTATAGTATTTTCTCTTATCTTTCTATTGACATAAAGTTTGTATCATTTGGATAACCACAGATAGAGTTATACCCCAAAAACCAAGGATTGACAGTCAGCCCAGCGAAAACGATTTTAACATGTACTTAGCCAAAATCCATTATAACACCACAACAAACATTGAACCAAACCTCTCTATGCACAAATATCTTTCACTCCACACTCCAAATCATTAAACTACTTACAAACCCCACATAAACAAAGATATGTAAAACATATAAACATACAACATATTAAACACACACACAAAAACAAAATGACATCCAAAATCTTAACTCACAACACATAAACAAAACTTACTAAACCAGAAATGTTGAACATATTAAAAACACAACATGCAACTCATCAAACACAATCATCCTAAAATTAAGCAACTCTACGAAATTAAAACAAAAACATGCTAATTTAATGTCCTTAGCTTGACAATCCTGTTTGTTCATGGCTCCTTTAATTGTGTGCTTGTGGTGAATCTCTCAATCTCACCACCCAAATAATGGTTGAGCCTCTGACCATTAACTAACCAATTCCTTCCAGAGGCAGGATCTTCAAGTTCAATGGCTCCATAGGATTTGACAGATTTAATTGAGAAAAGACCTGACCACTTAGATTTGATCTTCTCAAGGAAGAGTTTCAACTTGGAATTAAACAACAATACCTGCTGGCCAGGCTCGAAGTTCCTATTCAGAATCCTCTTGTCATGGTACATCTTGGCTTTGTGCTTGTAGGACTTAGAAGACTCATAAGCTTTCAATCTCCTTTCTTCCCATTCATGCAATTGAAGCTTTCTTTTCTCTCTTGCTGCCTTCAAATCATAATTTAAGGCCTTCAAAGCCCCAAATGCTTTATATTCCAATCCCACTGGCAGATAACAAGCTTTACCAATGACTTTTTCCAACTCTTCATTAGAGATAGACAAAGCCTTCTCTAGTGGCGATGAGCTCTTGAAATCATTTTGAGTTTCTAAGTGCACATCATCTAATGCATCAATTCTGAAGCAATCTTTGAGACCTTTTGGAAACTTTGTTGTTTCAAATACATTGAAACTCACTTCCTCATCTTGGACCCTCACCTTCAGCTTTCCTTCATCCATGTCAATGAGAACTCGAGCTGTCTTCATAAAGGGTCTGCCCAGAATCAATGGAACCTCCACATCTTCTTCCATATCCATCACTACAAAATCAACTGGGAACATGAACTTGTCAACCTTTACAATCATATCTTCCACTATACCATGTGGATGCTTGATGGACCTATCTGCCAACTGCAAGGTCATTCTTGTAGGTCTCACTTCCACTTCTCCTATTTTCTTCAGCATGGATAAAGGTATCAAGTTAATACTGGCTCCAAGGTCTAAAAGTGCCTTACCCACTAATAGATTACCAATTGATACAGGGAGAGTGAAACTGCCTGGATCTTTGGACTTCTGAGGTAGAGACTTTTGTATAATGGCACTGCATCCTGCCTCAAGCTCCACAGTCTCTTCTTCAAAAATTCTTTTCTTCTTAGTTAACAATCCCTTCATGAACCTAGCATATGTAGGCATTTGTTCCATGGCTTCAGTGAAAGGAATATTAATATGTAGCTTCTTGATGATGTCCAGAAACCTTGCGAATTGTCTTTCCTTCTCTTTCTTAGATGGGGCATGAGGGTAAGGTAAGTCTTTAATAGGAACAGTAGAACTAACTTCCTTGCCCTTCTTTTTTTTTTTTTTTTTCTTCTCAATCTCATTTTTCTCTCTTATTTTCTCACTATTTACACTCTCACTCTTATTTTTTTCTTCCTCATTCTTCTCACTTTCTTCATCAACCTCCCTTAATTCAACATTTTCTTTCTTTTCATTTTTCTCACTTACCCCAACATCACTACCAACTACCTTCCCACTTCTTATTGTTATGGATTGGCAATACTCCTTGGGATTGGTCTTGGTGTTGGCTGAAAATGGGCCTCCAGACATGTCAGCTAATTGTTTAGCTAGCTGACCCACCTGCACCTCCAAGTTCTTGATGGATGCCTCTGTGTTCTTCTGGTTATTCATAGACACCTGCATGAACTGGTTCAGAGTATCCTCCAATTTGCTGGTTCTTTCATGCATAGAAGGATAAGCAGGTTGATGTTGCTGTTGTTGTTGTGGTGGTGGCCTATTGGATGGTCCAGCTTCATTCCTCCATCCATATCCTTGGTTGTTATTGTTGCTTCTCCAACCTTGATTTCCCTGCATATAATTGTTAGTGTTATAATTACGGGAATTAAAATTACCTCCTTGTTGTTGGTTCCCCACATAGTTGACTTCTTCTTCATTTGGAATTTCAGAGCAGTGACCATTGGGATGATCTCCTCCACAAAAATCACATTTTAAAGAAGGTTTTTGTTGTGTTGAAGAAGAAGCAATAGCATGAAGCTGTTGTGGAATCTTGGCCATCTGTTTAGTCAATGCTTCAATCTGTTGAGACAGCAGTTTGTTCTGAGCAAGGATTGCATCATTAGTGTTAAGATCGAGAACTCCTCTTCTATGAGATGGATGTCTTCCATGCTCTGCTTGGTGATCAGAAGATGCCAGAGACTCTATAATTTGAGTGGCTTCTTCTGGACTCACGGTCATCATGGTGCCACCAGCTGCTGCATCCAATAACATCTTCACCTCAGGTTTGATTCCATTGACAAAGAAATTAAGTTGAGCTATATCTTCAAACCCATGGTTAGGACATTTTCTGAGCAATGACTTAAATCTCTCCCAGGCTTCACAGAATGGTTCATCTGCACCTTGCCTGAAAGTAGTGATTTCTGACTTGGCCTTAATATACTTGGATGAAGGATAGAATCGGTTCACAAACTTATTTTCCACATCATCCCAGCTTGTCAAACTTTGATTTGGGTGAGATTGTAACCAAACTTTAGCTTTTCCTGTCAAAGAAAATGGAAACAACCTCAAATATACAGCTTCCTCATCAGCCTTAGGAATTCCCATAGTTCCACATAACTCATAGAAATTTGATAGGTGTGAGTATGGGTCTTCATGATCAAGGCCAGCAAATTGTTGTGAGCTAACCAAGGTAAGGAAGGCAGGTTTCATCTCCATGGCTCTAGAAGTGTTTGGAGCTGCAATGCTGGAGAAATGTCTAGGACCCTGTTGTTGTGCATAATCACCTAGGGTCCTTCTGGGAGGCCTAGTTGGTCCATTTCCACCATTATTATTTCCTGTTCCGTCTTCAGCCATTGGTTGATTTGATGAAGTGGAAGAACTTGGAAAATCCTGCTGTTGTTCTAGGATTCTCTCTAACTGTCTCAGCCTTCTTGTTCTGCTATTATTCCTCCTTGCTGTTCTTTCAATTTCAGGGTCAAAATGCAATTCTTCAGCTGGAGTTTTTCCTCTCATACAATTTTAAGAAATCTGCACAGGAAGGTGAATCCACAAAACACAACAAGACAAATATCTCTATATTGTAGCTATTCACAAAATGGATTATCTACACAATTGCAAAATCACAAGATTAAAAATTACTAATTAGCACCAAATCCCCGGCAACGGCGCCAGAAACTTGATGGGGTTTTTCGCAAACCTATCACTTGGCAAGTGAACCAAGTTTCGAAGTAGTATTTAAAGATCGTCCTCAGGGATTTGAGTGATTAGTAATTCTTACTCTAATGATTTATAAGAAAATGATGTTCAAATTTCAGATGAGTGAAAATAGATTAAAACAACACAATAAGGCAAATGTAGTAAAGACAATGATTAAGAAACAAGGATTGGTTCGGAAGCACTTGCTAACTCATATATCTTCTTAAAATAAATGCTATTCTAATTCCATTATTTCCACGTTCATTAAGTAATCCAACAAGATTCCTCAAGGTTGAATCCTAAAGTCATTAAGCTCAAAACATGATTCCTCTATGTTTTGAGTTCAACACTTCGCATTAAGAACAAGAACTTGAACAATGTGACTAACCAAATCAAGTCTATCCCTAGAACAAGAATTGATTAGGTGCAAGATTCAGTTCGGGTTTTCAAAAACGTTTTCCAACTGGATTCAAAAACCAAAAATTCATACAACGGGTGATCAAGCCGATATAAGCATTAAGTAAAGAATCATACACAAATAATGAGATTAAAATGCATATATTTAAGAAGGAGAAGAGTTAGTAGTTACATCCAACCAATCCTCAATGAAATTAGCCACTCATGGCCATTACAAATTCTGCAGCCAATTCCATAAGAGAGTACAAAGTTGCAGATGAAAAACAGAGGTTTTTGGGAGCTCCTGTACGTGACTCCCTAGCTGCAGCCCCCAATCAGTTCCTCCTCAGCTGTAGTCTCCAATCAATGTATATACAGCTGTTTTTGCATTATTGGTTCAATTAGTGGTTTTTCCACTAATGATTGTCTCCTTTTTCCTTGTTTGTTTCTCCTTGTCTCTCTTTTTTTTTTAATTGAGTGCTCATGTGCTTCTTGTTTCTTTCCTTAATTTTGTGCCCCCACTGTTTCTCTCTTTTCCTTTGTTTATATCAACTTTAAAATAGGGGCAGAAAAGTGATTTTTATCTCCACAGCTACAGCTGTAGATTCACAGCTATAGCTCCAACTTTCTGGACCCTTTTCAGACTTCCACAGCTCGAGCTCCAGATTCACAGCTCGAGCTTCAGCTTTCCAGATTTCCACAGCTCGAGCCCCAGATTCACAGCTCGAGCTCCAGATTCACAGCTCGAGCTCCAGATCTACAGCTATAGCTTCAAGTCTCTGGAACTTCACAATTTCTCCCCAAATTTTCACAGCTCGAGCTCCAGATCCACAGCTATAGCTGTGGATTTCTGCCTAGCCAAAAATTCTGCAAAAATATGAGGAAATTCCTTAAAATTGCTACTACTCCTCTACTCTTATAATATAACTTAATTATTTAAATAAAAAGAGTGAAATAACATACATATTATCTCTAATTACCCAAAAAGAGTGCCAAAAGTTGAGTGCAAAACAAGCCTAAAAATGCACTCCACAATGGAACAAGCTAGAAGAAATTATGGATGTTCTTCTCCTTGCTACCTCCAAGTCCACATGTGTTCCTTTGATGTTTCAATGGTTGAAAAAGACTTTAAGACTCATGAAGATGTAGTTGAAATTGTGGTTGGTTTGTCTCCTAAGTGAAGGAGAAAGAAGCACCAAAGCACAAAGGAAGGATTCCTTTGTGAAGGAGCTTAAGAAGGAAGAATTTCCCTAAGGTTCACAAGGACTCTTTGAGAGAATTTTCTGAAGTGAAAACTCATATATCATCAAAAAGTGGTTAGATACAAATGTGTAGGTATATATAGGCATGAAAAAAATTGTCAGAGAAGCTAGGTTAACTAGGGTTTAAAGTAAACCATGGTATGGTCACTTTAAACCCTAGTCCGCCCAAATTTGAATTTGAAATTCAAATTTGGGTGCCTCGGTCAGTCACACTCACCCCACACACACTCACACAGACCTTGTGTTCACTTGGAATGTGATTTAACACTAGTACACAAAGGGTCTTTTACGTCGGGTATTTTGAGCCTTTTACGTCGGAAAAGGTTCCGAAGTTAATACGGGAGACGTAAATTTACGTCGCCTCTAAAACACGACATAAATTTACGTCGGACATTATCCCAGCCCGACGTAAAAAGGGACAAAAAGCATGCCATAATTTTACGTCAGACATGGCTTGTCCGACGTAAATTTACGTCGGCCATTGCAAGGCCCGACGTAAATTTACGTCGGACAAGCCATGTCCAACGTAAAATTATGGGGTTTTTTTTTAAAACGTTTATAAATTTTTGATATACCCAACACCTGCATATATATAGTCCAGAATACCAAATCTAAACCAGGCAGTCCAGAATAGAAATTCAAATTATATTTCAAAATTGAATGACAAAAAGAAAATAATATATAAATCTTAAAAAGCATAAATTATGACAATGTAAATCCTATTATCCTAAAAAAGCTATAAAACATATGTTTGTCAATGTTATCTAACTAACTAAACTAACTAACTATCAAACTATAAACATAATATCTAACTAACTAAACTTAGAAATCTAACTATTATATACTTTGAAGAAAAAAAGTTGCCCATTGTTCTCTTATCTTGAGCATCTCATCTTCGAGCAATGGAGATGGATCTTGAAAGACCTGAAACATTAATTTAAGTGTCATTAATATACAATGTTAATTATCCTAAAGGTAAATATACTTAAATAAATTTTGATATGAATTACCTGCGCCCAAGAATCAATAATACCCGCAGAAACTATGACTCTCATCCAATACATGATGTAATAGCCACATTCAAACGAGTCTTGTTGCCTATTACACTAAAATGATAAACAAATAACTATTATTTCCAAAGTCAATAAATTTAAATATTATTGACTATATGAATTAATTTGCTAACCTTAGGGTATATGAAATGCAATGACTTTGATGATCTGGCTCTTCCACTTAAAATATTAACTCCAGACACGATTCTAATTAATTGAAATAAAAACAAATGTTAGCCAATATATATAATTACAGTTTTAAAACATAATGAAAAAATTTAATTACCCTTGTAATTGGCATTTAATTTCGTGGCTTGGTTTTCGATGTAGTGAACAAAACCACACCACGGTGTATTCCTTAGGAATGATTACCATTAACTGCCAATGAGACCTACATTGTATGACAAACAAATTAGTTATAAAATTACCATGATTAAAAAATCAATTAAAAAACTAACCCTTCAATGTATGGAGCCATGTATATATCTCTTCTTGAGTCACTCATCCATGTTTGCATATATTGCTGGATCTGAACCTGAGTGTTTCCTGATTTTTGGATGGATTGAGGCTCAATAAATCCATATACTTCTGCTTGTGCATGCTCCACACTCAATTTGTCCATGTACCTAACACAAATAATTATTATAAGTTAAATGTAATTATTGTAAATTTAGACTCAAAAGAAAATATGACTTACATGGCCCACAACTGTATGATAGAAATATTTAACATGGAGTTTCCCACAACAATCTCTAATGCATCAAGCATAGATATGTATAGTGGAACAGCAGCGCTATCAACTCCAAAAACTCTAATGTCCCACTGCAATTGAATTGGCTTCTTCTTTAATCGTGGTAATATAATTAGAAGCTTAGATATGGGATCATCCTCAGCTGCTGCGATATTAGCATCATCAACATGAGGTTCTCTCATGACCTCCTTACCACGATTGATAAAATCCTAAAGAAATAATCACAATTAGTTAAACAATAATAGAATTATAAGAATATAAAAGAGCAATAATATAATTACCTTTGCCCGTGCTGAAAGCGGCATGACCAAACGTTTTGGCCAAGCTAAGAATGTGCCGGTTGCCTGCCCCACTAGTTGAACCTCTGTATTGGGCAAAGGCACTGGAGCAGCAACATCTTGAACTTGGTCAACCACAACCTGTGTCTAGTCTGGCTGTAGAGGGACACCATGGATGGTTGAGCCACCCTCAAATACTCGGCCAATAGCCACTAACCATGGGGGGTCATCCTCAACATATAACTCACACTGGTTTGGTACATCAGTGTGAGTCTGATCCGGTGAGGGATCTAGAGCAGCACAACTCCCTTTAGTGCTGACTCGAACACCATCATGAGCAACTGCAGTCTGTTGCTGAGAACGAGCCAAAAGTTCAAACTTCTGTTCAAACTCTTTTTGAATATTCTTCAATTTCTCTTCAAACTGCATCTCCAATCTCTGCTCCATTCTCTACATAACCTCTTGACTGCAAGAGTCAACAGTGCTCATCAATGATCGGGCACCAAAGAAATCTCGGTGGCTCCAAGAACCACCAACACCACGCACACGGCCTCCGCGCTCTGGCCTTCCTATGGCCGTTGTGAGGATATCATTCCGACCATCGGAAACAAATGAGCCCTGGGTGCTCTGCTCAACTAAACCCTCCTACAACATATTAACAATAAGTATACCCTAAACTACACTTATGAATTAAATGAGTTGAAATGAAGAGTCTTAGTTTGTATATTTTTACTTACTATTTTATCAGCAACGACCCTTGCAGACTCAGAAGTCATTTGCCCATCTGATTTTGTCTGGGCTGCTATCCACATCTCATGGCGGGGAGGTGACTCCACACGGTCAACAGACTCAACCCATGATGCCTCTGCCCTAGCCTTCTTCATTTCCTTTTTTTTCTTTCATATCCCCCTCTTGACAATAGATGGGGTGCATCATTCTTGGCCTGTCGTTCTTGGGCAGCTATTCTTTTAGCCTGCAATAATACAAAAAAGAAAATGAGATTAATTAAAATATACCTTAAGTATTTGTGTCAATGTAAGAGTTATCAATAACTAACCTGCCACGAAGGGTCCAATCGAGTGGCACGAAATTGCATCCACTCCTCATCAGTGATCTGGTACTTTAGACAGGGAGTCTCATTTTGTCGCTCTCCAAATACATACTCCCGTGTCAAGAAAGTCTTGAAGTCTCTCCACCTAGTGGCCAGGGCAGATAACATCTTCCTCCTCATGACCTCAGTGTTGGGAATGTCAAAATTTTGCTATGAAAATAACAACAATTAATAAATAATGTATTTAAGTTATATAATATTCAAGGGATGTGAAAGTATATACCTGAATATCCTGCCACATGAGGTTCTTTTCAACCTCCTGAACGTCATCCCATGATGGAATGATAATAGAAACATGTCGTCGAGCTAGGACTCCCAAATAGCTCTTAAACTTGGCAGCATTTGGGCCTGATGCCTTGCCAGAACGAGGATCCACCTCAACCGGTGTCCTCTCCTTGGCAATGTGTCCAGCTATCAACCCAGACAATCGGGTAACAGATCTACCATCCCTCCTTCCACTGCCAGACCCAGAATCCTCCATAATCCTGAAAAAATTAAACTTTCATTATTAAAACAATGAATTAACTGAATAGACAAATAAAGTAAAAAAAATAATAACAATATAGCAACAAAATAACTAATAAAAAAACAAATAATCCACAAACAGAAACCTATCTGGAACAGCCCATACTAAAATCAGAACGGGTCGTTCCAGATAAACAATTTACAATACAAAAAATTTAAGCAGAACGGGCCGTTCTGCAAGCAGAATGGCCCGTTCCAGATGAATAAATAGCAGAAAATAAAACAAAAATTTGCGTAGACAAGAAACTAACCTCAAACGTGTAATGTGCAGACACTTAGAAAGTTACAAACGTCCAATGTAGAAACAAATGCACTGAGAGACTTAGAGATTGAGAGAAAAGGGATTATTAGTTTCCGTAAATAGGGAGCGCGGGAATGAAAAATGAACTGCGCGTTTGATGTTAGGGGCATATTTATGTCGGGTGAGGGTTGGTGCGACGTAAATTTACGTCGGACAGTGAGAGCTCCAACGTTAATGGGATAATTTACGTCGGACCCCCCTTTGTCTGACGTAAATTAGTTCCCATTATTTACCATTCTGCCACCGCGTTTTTATAACGTCGGTGGTGCCTTGTTCCGACGTCATTTAGGTGACGTAAAAGCCTCTTTTTGCACTAGTGTAAGTGGTATTTCATTTGGATTTGAGGCATGTGAATAGCACCTAGGCGTGTCCATTCATGCATGCTTCAAATTCAAATGAAATTCTAACCTAAATTACATTCTAATGCACATATGGTTCTCTCTACCCTAAAATTCTCCTAAACTACTTGACCTAAAATACAAGGTCAAAAAATAAACTATAAAATAATTCCTAAAATAAAAAAGATAAAGAAAATGAGACCAATATTGGCTATGTCACTACTAAAAAAATTAAAATTTGTGACGAAAATTTGTGACGGATAAAATGTCGTCACTAATAGTGACGACTTTTGTGACGAAAATTTTATTTTTGTGACGGACTACTTATTTTTAGAGTTTGTGACGGATTTTGTGACGGAAAAATTTCCGTCTCTAACAATTCCGTCACAAACGGGATCACTAATAAAAAAAAAAATTTGCGACGGATTTAGTGACGGATTTTATTCCTCTCTAAATATTTCGTCACAAATTCCGTCACAATCTGTGAGGGATTATGTATCCCTCTCAAAATAGAAAATTTTATTATACAATTATTATATTTAAGAATTATGTATAAATAAAAAATATTTTCTAAAAAAATAATTAAAAAATTATGAAACTAAAATATTTTTTTCATCAAAAGATTAAAAATTAAAACATAAAAAATGAATTAATTTAAATAATAAGTTGTCATTTTGAAGTATAAGAAATTAAAATATGAATTAGGAAAAAACTTTTAATTTAAAAATACTTATGAAATTATAAAAAGACAATATTATTTTGCATTTTAACTATAAAAGCTAAAAATAAATATATAAAAGTATATTTAGAAGTTATACATAATTATATATAACTATATAATTATATAATATAACTATATATATAACTATATATATATATATATATATATATATATATATATATACAATGGTTGACGCTAGAAAATTCATTGTGCTTGATCATTTAATAAAAAGTACACTTAAGTCTATCAATAAATATATAAAAAAATTATCATCATACTTTATAATACACTTAAATGGAATAATTTAATATATATTATATAATTAATAAAAGGGGAAATATATATATATAATTAATTATAAAGTGTATTATATATATTATGTAATACACTTTATAATTAATAATTGTATATTAGAAAAAAAAAAAGGTAAAAATAATATATATTATATAATTAATAAATCTGAAATAATTTAATTATTTTTTATTTAAAAATTTGTAAAAATAAAAAATTAGGATTTTGTGACGGATTTTGAATCCCTCACAATTTGTGACAGATTCTGTGACGAAAAATTTTTAAAAATTGTATTTCGTCACAAATTCCGTCACAATTTGTGAGGGATTACGTATCCCTCTCAAAATAGAAAATTTTATTGCACAATTATTATATTTAATAATTATGTATAAATAAAAAATATTTTGCTAAAAAAAATAATTAAAAAATTATGAAACTAAAATATTTTTTTTCATCAAAAGATTAAAAATTAAAACATAAGAAATGAATTAATTTAAATAATAAGTTGTCATTTTGAAGTATAAGAAATTAAAATATGAATTAGGAAAAAACTTTTAATTTAAAAATACTTATGAAATTATAAAAAGACAATATTAATTTTCATTTTGACTAAAAAGCTAAAAATAAATATATAAAAGTATATTTATAAATGATATATAATTATATATATATATATATATATATATATATATATATATATATATATATAATGGTTGATGCTAGAAAGTTCATTTGTACTTGATCATTTAATAAAAAGTACAATTAAGTCTATCAATAAATATATAAAAATATTATCATCATACTTTATAATACACTTAAATGGAATAATTTAATATATATTATATAATTAATAAAAGGTAAATATATATATATATATATATATAATTAATTATAAAGTGTATTGTATATATTATATAATACACTTTATAATTTTCACTTGTATATTAGAAAAAAAGGTGAAAATAATATATATTATATAATAAATAAATCTGGAATAATTTAATTATTTTTTATTTAAAAATTCATAAAAATAAAAAAATTAGGATTTTGTGACAGATTTTGAATCCCTCACAATTTGTGACGGATTCTGTGACGGAATACTATTAAAAATTGTATTCCGTCACAAATTCCTTCACAATCTGTGAGGGATTACGTATCCCTCTCAAAATAGAAAATTTTACTGCACAATTATTATATTTAAGAATTATGTATAAATAAATCATATTTAGTAAAAAAATAATTAAAAAATTATGAAACTAAAATATTTTTTTCATCAAAAGATTAAAAATTAAAACATAAGAAATGAATTATTTTAAATAATAAGTTGTCATTTTGAAGTATAAAAAATTAAAATATGAATTAGGAAAAAACTTTTAATTTAAAAGTACTTATGAAATTATAAAAATACAATATTAATTTCCATTTTAACTAAAAAACTAAAAATAAATATATAAAAGTATATTTATAAATGATATATAATTATATATATATCTATATATATATATATATATATATATATATATATATATAATGGTTGACGCTAGAAAATTCATTATGCTTGATCATTTAATAAAAAATACAATTAAGTCTATCAATAAATATATAAAAATATTATCATCATACTTTATAATACACCTAAATGGAATAGTTTAATATATATTATATAATTAATAAAAGGTGAAAATATATATATATATATATATTAAAATATATATATATATAATTAATTATAAAATGTATTATATATATTATATATAATGCACTTTATAATTAATACTTGTATATTAGAAAAAAAAAGGTGAAAATAATATATATTTTATAATTATAAATCTGGAATAATTTAATTATTTTTTATTTAAAAATTCGTAAAAATAAAAAATTAGAATTTTGTCATTTGCATTTATTTAAACTTCTTTTAATTTTTATAATTAGTTTAAAAAATATTTATGATAATTTATAATATATAATTTATAAAATAATATATGAAAGTAAAAACACTCGTTAATAAATTAATAAAGATGTGACTCTAATATAGCAGATCAATATCTGTGAATGCAAGTAATGTAAAAATAATATATATATATATATATATATATATATATATATATATATATATATATATGGTTGATACTGGAGAATTTATGGCACTTGATTATTATTTTGGATTTAATTGTTACATGTATAATTTTAATAAATATTATTAAAAAAATCATTATTTATAATATTTTTTATTAATTAAAAAATTAGTTAAAGGATTATAAGTATTAGAATTAAAGTTAAATTTATAAAATCATCTAGTAATCGAATTTAAGGTTTTAGTAATTGATTACAAGTTTCACAATCTAAACAACTATTTATTCTTTTCGTTTTTCCTCGTGTAACCGTTTCGAATAAATTGTTTTAATTTTCAAATTATATTTATGCATTACAGTTTTAGAGTCAATTGTCCTTTTCTTTTAGGTGGAGTATATCACACTGAACTCAGCCCGTACGTATTCGGTAGTTTGGTCCAATCAACATTATTTTTTTGTCTTAATTTTTGGATGATTTAATTATCAAAAGGTTTGATCTTTTTTTTTATTTTATTTTTTTTGGAAAAATAACGCAAACAAATATAAGTTTAGTTTTTTTGAAAATTTTTACTTAAGTAGTGTTATGAGAGAAATAAATTTTAAAATATATTTTTCATTTAATTATTTATAAAAATACTTTTATATTCAAATATTTACTAAAAATATACTTTCAATTAAAATATATTTTAAAAATTTTGTTAATTCATTATCATTCATTCACTTGATTAAAAAATGATAAAATATAATTAATTTTCAATTAATTTAATAAAATAAAAATTCTAAAATAAATTATATTATGATTTTAATTATGAATCTATTTTAAATTTATTAGTTTGATGTTTAATGATGTTTGATATTATTGTGATAAAAATTGATATTCTTTCATATTTATATATATATTGTTAAATAAGTACTGAACTGATAAGGTAGCTCAGATGGCTGGAGAAGGAGTGTTAAGGTTAGAATGAGTAGAAGGTAAGGGGTTCGAATCTTACCACTGCCAATTATCTGAAAATTAATAATTAATACTTGTAGATTAGAAAAAAAAAGTGAAAATAATATATATTATATAATTAATAAATCTGGAATAATTTAATTATTTTTTATTTAAAAATTCGTAAAAATAAAAAATTAGGATTTTGTGACGGATTTTGAATCCCTCACAATTTGTGACGGATTTTGAACCCAGTTTGTGACGAATGCATTCCCTCACAAATTGCGACGGAAAATTTATTAGTTAGTGACGACATATTTCCGTCACTAATTGTGACGGACTGAATTTTCCGTCACTAAATATTTTGTGACGCCATTTTTTGTGACGACCCAAAATCCGTCACAAATTCCGTCACTAATAATTTTGTGACGGATTTTCATTAATTTTGTGACGGATTTTTTCCGTCTCTAATTTCCATTTTTCTAGTAGTGTGTAAAGCCTATGGTCAAAAAGCCCAAAATACAAAGCAAAATGAATATAATGAAATACTCCTCGTCTATGTACAAATTTTCTAGGCCAAGCCTCAAGATGTAATGCCCCACATTAAGGGTAGCTTGGGCTTAGAAAGTCCATTATCCTCCAAGATAGCCAATCCCTCATGTATGCTCCTAGTCATGGCTATAGTAATTGGGCCTTTGGCCCAAGGTCCTCCATCATCTCCTCCCTCTTTAAGAGGATTTGTCCTCAAATCTATAGGCTCGTCCTCCTCCTCATCAAATCATGTAAAAGGAATAAGATCACTAACATTAAATGTAGTATGACAGTCATATTTTTGTACATCTTTTTTTTTTTAATATGTTTTTGCCTTATTTGATTTATTTTAGTGTCATATATTCATGTATTAGTTTAGATTTGTGTTAGTCATGAGTCATTTAGGGTTTAGTTGTAAATTTTACTAAATTTCCATAATAATTTTTTCTTCTTTTGACATAGTTTCTTGTGCAAGCCATATCTAGAGCTATACAACTC
Source organism: Cajanus cajan (assembly GCF_000230855.2). Lineage (NCBI taxonomy): Eukaryota > Viridiplantae > Streptophyta > Magnoliopsida > Fabales > Fabaceae > Cajanus > Cajanus cajan. The sequence goes on along the minus strand of NC_138517.1, from coordinate 12,976,974 downwards.
ATAATTGGGCAAACTTGGTGTCCCTGGAAAGATAAGAGGGAGATCTACAACTTCTATGTTTGGAGAGAAACCCAGTTTGGACGTTTTCAGGCACAAAATCACGCCTCAAGCTCGCGGCTCTGCACTGAAGTTTTCAGCTTGTCTTAAAACTATTTAGTTGTAGTTAATTAGGTTTTAAAAAATTTTAATTAGTGGGCTCGACCCTTAGTTTAGGCTCATCACTTTGTCTTTAAATTCATGTAATGACTCTTGGCATGAACTTTTGGATCTCATTTTTCATATTTCTTTCTCAAGAAGCTTCTCTCATTTGCTCTCAACTCTTTTCTCTTCTCTCTCACGAATTGCTCTATTTTAGCCAAAAAATTTCATCTTCTCTCCAAACAGATTTGTGCATGGATAATGATGGAGATGCGCGGCTAAATTCTCTTAATTGATTCAATTTTTTGATTATGCGATAAAAACCCTCTAAAATCCAAATTCCTCTTTTCTCCTCTTTTTTGTTCCTCAATTAATTTTGAATTAAATTCGTGATTATGGATTTGGTTTTCAATTAATTGAAGAATAGAATTTAATTTGAATTAATTTTAGAACACCAAATTGGATTTAATTCGGATTGGAACATTACGAAATAGATTTGTCTTCGTAGGGTTTTCATAAAGCATGATTGTGTTCTCCATTCTATAATTCGATTTAAATATTCAATGATTGAATTTGGATTACATTTTTTTTATATATATTGCAATAATCAAAACTTGAATTGATGTTTCATCTGATTGGATTTTAAAATTTGTGATTCTTGAGTTCAGTTTTCAGTTTATAGTTTTTGCGTTGAAAGTGTTCGACAAAAATCCCCCCTCTCTAATTCTTGATAAAATTCGTGTCCGTATGGTTTGTGATTCTAGATCATGACCTAGGTTCCCTATATTACAAAATTCTATTTTTAGGGGAAACTAGTTTATTTGATAACGTTCAACAACGTTATCATAGTACTCACTCCTAATCATTCAGGAAGTCTAACCTATATGCATTATCATTAACTCTCTATAGGACTTGGAAAGGACCATCTCCTCTAAGATTGATTTTAGACTTCCTTTGAGTAGGGAACCTCTCCTTCCTCAAGTGAAGTCAAACCTAATCTCCTTCCTCAAAGATGAGGGCTTTCTTTCCTTTACCTCTTTCTAAGGCATATCTCTCCTTTTGTTGCTAAATGTGGTCTCTAACCCTCTCATGTGATTTCTTCACAAAATCAGCCTTAGATACCCTTTCCTTATGAAAATAGTGATGAGTATCAAGTAAGGATATCAAGTCTAGAGGTGTAAGAGGATTAAAACTATAAACAAGCTCAAAAGGAGAGATTTTGGTAGTCTTATGGACTACCCGATTATAAGCAAATTCTATGTGTAGCAAGTACTCGTTCCAAGAGTTGTGATTTCCTTTAAGGACTTCCCTCAACATGGTAGATAGGGACCTATTAACTACTTCAGTCTGCCCATCAGTCTGAGGGTGACAAGTAGTTGAGAAAAGTAATTTAGTTCCAAGCCTACTATAGGGGGTCCTCCAGAAATGACTTAAGAAATTAGTGACCCTATCTGACACAATGGTCTTAGGTAGACCATGAAGTCTAACCACTTCCTTGAAGAAGAGTCTTGATATGTAGCTAGCATCATCTATTTTGTGGCAAGGAATAAAATGAGTCATTTTACTAAATCTGTCCATTATCACAAAAATAGAATCTATGCCTCTAGGTTCTGGGTAATCCCAAGATAAAGTTCATGTTAATATTAACCCATGGAGAGGTAGTAACAGGCAAGAGTGTATAGGTGCCATGAAGCATTGCTTTAAACTTAGCTTGTAAACAAGCTATGCATTTAGAGCAAAACCTCTCAACATCCTTCCTCATATAAAATGAGTCATTTCTTTTTAAAATTCCTTAGCAAATGAAAATTTTGATGCATTAAATTCTTCAATTCCCATCCTTATTTCGGCAAAGTGGTGTGTAGAATTTTTGATTTGTTTCCCATTACTAACAGAAAAGCCTATACACTTCAAATATAGTATATAATGTCTCCTTTACCTTGTTACATATACATTCAACAACATCTTTCTCATAAAACTTACTTAAACCCCACTTAACAAATTAAAACTTACTCTTAGGATCAAGCATCATAGCCACAAAAAGCAATATATTCATCTTTTTAGTATTCCCCCAATACTTATCATATTTAGCTTTCATTATTTTATCCATGCTTCCAAGCAATTTATTAAAACTCTCTACCAATTTCTAAAATAAAAGTAATATCATGCAATGCTCATTGAAATGTTGAGAAGTTACAAAATTTGTCTATGAAACTTTCTAAGTAATATCAAAACATACTTTCAAGAATATAATAAAACATCTTACATTTTCCCAATCTTCATTATTTGGAACACCACCATGCAACATCACATACTCAAAACCCTTCTCACCCAATCTTTTAAATGCCTTCTGAAATTTCAATGTACTTTCAAGCATTATGTAAGTAGAGTTTCACTTAGTGGAAACATCCAACTTCATAGTACATTTGTCAACTATCCTAGCTTCCTCAATGAAAATTTTGAACCTATCCATGCAACCAAGTGATGCACAAACATATCTAACTACATTCTTAATTTTTCTTATATTGAATAATGATGTTCCATCAATCCATCATTCACCACAAGATCCAAAAAATGTTCAAAACACCTAACGTGCATGTGTTCTCCTTTTAATGGATGTGTGTTCCAATCCTCAATTCTACTTTTTTGGTAAGTTATTGCAACGTCATTTGAGCTAGCATTGTCAACAATAATGGTGAAAAGTCTACTTATTAGCCAACTCTCCAAGTATTTCTCTATCTTTCTACCAATTGTTTCTCCATTGTGATTCTTAATTGGAAAAAAAAATTAGAATCTTTTTATGCAACTTCCAATCACCATCTATGAAATTGGAAAAAAGACAAAGATAACTCATATTTTGCATAGAAGGCCAACACTCTAATGGGAATGGCTAAAGATACTTTTCAACTTATGTTTATCATTTATGTAAAGATTCCAACAATCCCTAACAATTGTAATCATCCCCATAATTGGGAATTTAGGTTGCAAGAAACTCCCAAAAAATTGAAATCCCTCACTCCCTCAACAAACTTAAAAGGTAACTCATCAACAATTTATCATCCTAGCTAGAGTTTGTCTACATGCATCAATGTCAAAATGAACACTACTAAAAACATTGTTAGTTCATTTTCCTTCTTTTTTCTCATTCTTTGAAAGGTAAGAGTTTGTTATGTATTATCTAAAAGACTATCTTGGAAAGTTGAGACATTTTTTCAATAAATGGATCATAAGATTATTTGTACCACTTAAGTGAGAGTTAGCAACATAAGACTTGGTACACAAATTACATTTAGCTCTAGGTTTTTCGTTATTAGGATCTTTTGTAAAATGATCCCATGCCCAAGATCTAAGCCTACATGGCTTTGACTTACTTGGATCTTTGACATTGTTGGATGTGGGTTCTTTTACTTTTCTTTTTAGCTTTTTCAAAATTGGAACCTCCTTCTTTGTTCAAATCTTCTTGTTCATGGCATCCGTACATATTGGTTCTTTTGAAGCATTTCTAGATTCAATAATTTAAATATGATTTAATTTTCAAATTCATAAACTCCACTTTCATTTGACTTCTCTCGTCGTTAGTAAAGTATTTCTCCAAGAAGACTAACTTGAAGTTGTCCCAATTCAAATGAGTACCAGAAGCCATCATGTCCTGGAAAGCACCCTTCCACCAATAGTAAGCATCCTCCGACAACATGAAGATTGCAAGGTTGACCTTCTGAGCTATATGACACTCCATTTCCTGAAAAATCTTCTCAATTTCAATCAGCCACTTCATAGCCACATCAAGATTGTACCCTCCCTCAAATGTGGGTAGGTTATGGCACTGGAGTTGTTCCAATCATCTAGGTACAATGTCAGTCCTATCAGCTCATTAGCTTGTGCTAACGCTTGAAAATCATCAGTGGTAGCACAATCATTTCTACCAACCATGAAGTTGATACACAAAACTAATATTATTAACAAGAGTACTAAGAAAACAATATTTAGCAATGTATACAAGGATTCACAGTTATATCATACAATGTCAAACAAAACAATTAGAGTACACCTGGAAACATAGTCATAGCACATAACACACATAAGTCAGGTTTAAATCAACTTAGCTTTAATACCACTAAATGTGACATCCTCTAATATCATTGTAAAATCGCCATAAAAAAACTACTAGATTTTTTTTCAAAGATTTGTAATATAGGGAATAACCTAGGTCATTCTTTGTGAAGATACAAATCAATTATGATGAGATTCCACTTGTGAAATCTCAAGAATTTCTTCAATGCTTCTCGGATTCCTTGGAGAAGTGTCAAGGATGAAGACTCTAAGAAGCACCAATGTGACCTAGGCTTGCTCTTGCTAAGTCCGAAAGAAGATGAGTGATCCTAGCTCTACAAAGAGAGGAGCTCAAGAAGGGTAGAGAAATGATCAAGTGACTTTCGGAGGGAGAGAGTTCTAAGAGGAGAAATCTCATGTATATCATCCAAAAGTGAAATACAAGTCTCGGCCACTTTGATATTATAGGGAAAATTAGGTTAAAGTTACCATGGGTTAGCCTAAGGTTAAGTGAAACCATACCATGGTTTCACTTAACCTTAGGCGCCCAAAATTTGAATTTAAAATTCAAATTTTGGAGCATATACCCGGATCACACCATGTGCACTTCATTTGGAATGTAATTAAGCTTCCATTTGAGTTGCATTTTGGTCACACCATGTGCATGTGTTGCACATGGCCGAAATGCATACCAAATGTAAACTAATTACATTCTAATGCAAATACACATGCAACCTAAATAACCCTAAATTCAAATGACCTTCAAATGAAATCCTAAATTAAATGGCCGGAAATACAAGGCCTAAAAGAAAATACAAGGCTCTAAGGACCAACTCTACACTACTCCTAATCTATTTGGGCTTGAGACAAAGCCCAACTAAACAATGTGATGGGCTTTCCTTGAACTTGGGCCCACTCCTCTTGGATCCTCTTTGCCATAGCCCTAGTAGTTGGGCCCTTGGCCCATGGGCCACCTCCATCAAATAAGATCCAAAATTATCATCCAATTTAGAAGAAGATCTTTATAAACAATAAAGAAAAATTAGAATATTATAAACACAAACATAAAATTAAATAAAAAATTAGATCGATCTAAGATTTTAATCGTTATAGAAAATTTTCACAGTTTAAATTATAACCCAAATTCAATCAACCTAAATCAACACAAACATAATCTAAATCTATATCTATTGAATTTCATAAAAATGTAAAACGTTATCTCTATTTCACATTTTTTGTGAAATTCAAGAACAGTGAACAATTGATTTAGGCAATTTAGGTTATTTAAGGTCTAAATCTAAATTTAATTATAGACCGAAAATTAATCTTCTAATCTGATCCTGATCTATTAAAACAACATTCATAATCATGAAGAATGAAAAATAGATCTAGAATAGAGAAGAAGATGAAGAGAATCGTGCAGTATAAATAGATTGGAAATTTTACTATAATTCATGAAATCTAAAATCGAATGAATAAATTAGTCACACGTCATATTTGAATTTAAAAAGATAATTAAAAAGTATTATATTATCAAATCACTTGGAATATTATCTCCAATTTATTAATTAGAAGATATTTATTAATAATTTTTTTAAAAAGTGGGATGTTACATTGGACGTTTCGGTTTCAATTTTCAAATTCATATTAGGTTTAGGGTTCTGAACCATCGTCTATTTCTTGCATCTATATATAGATTCGTTTTAAACATTCAAAAGCTAGTGTTTCACCTTTTGGGTTAATTTGGATTTCTTCTTTTCTTTGTGATTATTGTGGTGTCTTTTTTTTTTTATATATAATTTTAGTTCATTGCTCAAATGGCTTCTTCTAACAAATTTTACCATGTTTTTAAAATCTCGCATGAGAAAAAGAAGTAGAAGATTTTGGTCCAAGTGGTTCGAATGTGTTGTTGGCCTCCGATTTCAGGAACCAAAGAATATCCTTTTCAATAGAGTTGATATTAGTGGACATGAAGGTATTTGTAATTATATATTTAAATGTCATATTATTTAACAAAATAATATACCACCTACTATTTATTTAGTTCTTTTAATTAGGGTGATCGAATTCATGCATTTATAAAATAAAAAAATAAAAAGAGGACTTTTTTATTGTTTAACACACATGTAATTGAGCTAATTTCAACTCGAGTTCTCCATTAGTGTTTATATTTTTATGTCTTTGTCGGTTGTACTTTTTTTTGTGTAAATTTCCGAAAAATTTCTAGATATTGTTGCTGAAATATAATATTGATGATATGATTAAGATTAAAAAAAATTGGTCTAAATAATCTTAAGTTATAGTTTTGTGATGCATCTATATTTTTTTTGCTTCATAAGGTATGAATGAGTGATTTAAGAGTGCCCCTTACATGAATTTTAGAAGGATATAAGAGCTAACCATACAAAATCTGAAAATCAAAAGAGAGGAAGTGACCAAAGAAGATATTTATCGGTGTCTTTGTTTTTGTAATTGCTCTATATTGTTTTGCTTCACAAGACATGAACAAGATATTTCAAGGATTCTTGGAAGGCTGGTGATCTATTTAGGATAAATGTTCACTAATCAATATTTATATTGTCTTTGTTTTTGTGATTGTTCTATATTTATTTATTTTTATTTCTATTAGTCTAATATTGGATTTTCTCATAGTAAAATTGATGGGTTACTTTCTCTGGTAAGATGATATACCGACTCATTTGATTCTATTATTAAGTTTCTTTTTGGAAAAATTATTATAAAATCAATTGTTTGATGAGTTTGGTTGAGATTGATTTTTAAATCTTCATTTTAGATGCTCCTGTGAGAGCAGGGTCATAATTGTTTGTGTGTGTGTGTCTTGTTTTGGATTATGGGTGGTTAGTTAGTGATGTTTTCTATATAGTCTATTGATTGGATTGGTTTACTTTTAGTAAATAATTATAATTAGTAATTATTAATAATATTTTTTAGTTTTAGTAAATAGATTTTAAAATAATTCAGACTTAGCCTAACAATTTGTATTGATTTTTTGTGACATGAAATTGAATAGCATAGCTTATAAAAATTGTGTTACTTGCACATGCTACCAAAATTTTATTCACTTTCTTGAAGCATTATTGCTTATTTTAATTATCACTATTATATGAATTGTGGTAGTTTACTACATTTTGTGACAAAGGTAAATTTGTGTGTAGGCAAAAAAGCGTAGCAGAGGCATACCAATGCTTCTCTCTGAAAATTGAGGGATGAAGAACTTCCCATTGCAATAGAATTCTTCTTGTGTTGCAATAGCAAGGGCAAAGGAAGCGTCTACAGTCCAGTTTTGGGGTTGCGTTTATATTTTTGAAGGTCCATCCAAACACACTCTAAATTTCTAAAATTTCTCATTCAAATACACCATAAGACACAATAAGAGTTTGTTTATAGTTGAGTGTAAGGACTAGTGTGATAAGATTATTGTTACACTATAGGGGTATTTATAATATGTAACTTCATGTGCATTTATAGGAGAGCCTTTCAAGTCTCAAAAGGTGTTGAGTAAAAACTAGTCTCTGCATGCCCATGCACCTGTTAAAATTTTAGGATGATATGTAAATCAAGTTTTGATTTCCTCATAGATCTGTGTATGTATAATATGCTTTAAGTGATTCTTTCTTGGTAAGGACCAAAGTACATGCTTTATACCTTTTAATTATTTTATTAAGGCAGGCCGGGGAAAGATAAACTCTGAGTTTATTTTCAGAGTTGGGTTCTCACTACAATATTTTTTTTTACTGGCATTCAATAGTAGTTTAGTTGTTATGCTTGCATTTAGAATATCGAGGGTGTCATTTTGGGAAAGACATGGATAGAATAATGCTAATGTACACAAATTGTTAGCTTTGTTGATGAGTCCCTTCAGTTGTTTTCTTGACTAATTTTATCATAATTTTTCATATATTATCCATGCCAGGTTACTGGTCCCTACTTCCTTCACCTCCAAGTAAAATCCATTTACATGATTTTTCACGTTTGAAAATCTTGTACAAGTGTAATTAGGGATTGATGTTTTGTCTTTTGTAACATACCTAACACATTGCAATAAGATAATAAATTTACATATACCTCTTCTGCTATCATGGAAATTGTTGTTTGCAACTGAAGCAGATGGTGTTGTCTGTTGGTGCAGAGAGGAGAATATTTGGGTATGATGTTCGTGTAAGAAGAGAAGATTTCATTTTATGCACCAGTAACATTTAGGCCTTCACTACTAGTTAAGAGCAAGAAATTCCCTTCTGTTATTCATGTTCTTGGTTGGAATGTTTTAAAATAGTCTCGCTTCTCCAATCTGATTTCAAGCCTATTTTTACATGTGAATTTGGATGCAAGACAAATTATTCATAATTACTTATTTGGAATTGGAGATCTTGAATTGTACTCAATGAGCTATCCATGAACTAGAGGAAGCTTCAACAATCAACACTCACCCTATGTAGCATATCTTATAGTACTTCTGTTTAGCAGTTGATTCAACCTTTTTAGCATTCATTGCATCTATTATTATCAGCATTACATTTTTTTTATTTTTGCAATGAAATAACACAAATCAATCTATGATTTGAAAAGTAAATGTTAATTAACTAAGATTATATACTTAATATTTTCTTAGGAAGAATAACAAAATTAGTTATAAAATATTGTATGATAATAGCATTAGAATGGAACATCAAAAAAAAAATCCTTAACTACAAATTAGCTAGAAATTAATTAACTAGGAAATAATTATTAAATTGCTTTCTATATAGGATAATTCTAACTATAGCTATACATTAGCCACAAAATTGCTATAAGAATATCCTAGTTATAGAGCCAGGAAAAAGTAAAAAAATTAAAGAATATATTACTACAAAGTAGGTAGAGAATGACTACAATTTTTTAAAAATTTGCTTTGAATTAACTAGAAACTTTTCCTAGTTAATTTTCTGCTTGTTTCACGCTACCACCAATTCAGTAGCTAATTTTATTTACTAGAGATTCAGATTAGCTACTAATGCTCTACGGATTGTATAATTTGTATTGTAGCTAATGTTAAAAATTCTTGTACATAATTCTAGCTAGCGTGGATGTGTTGTACGGTATTACATTAACATTTTTTTAAATATTTAATGTCAAATTAATGAATATTTTGGTCCAAATTCAAAAGATAATTTTGAAAAGAAAATCAAATGTACAATTGAACTAATAGAATGTCGAGACAATTGAATTTATTATACAGTTTAAAAATTATCAATAATGTTCTCTCTTCTTCAAATTCACCCTTTTTTTATATAGGGAAAATTCATCCTATATTAATTGCATGGTTTTTAGAAATTGCCCTTTCAATTGCAACTCAGTTGTGCATGAGATACGTGGATGTGTAGCGAAGATACATAGATATAAGGTACCCGGCAACCTTCTCTCTGCTCTGGATACGTCCAGACAGTATGCCCCCTGTTGCCTGGATACCATCGATGGGTAAATTTAAATTAAATTGTGATGGGACGGTTAGCAGTGGCATTTCATCCAGTGGAGGAGTTTAAAGGGATAGTGTGGAAAGTTCATAGTAGCGAATGCATGTGATTTGGGACTTTATTCGGTTCTTCATGTAACACTATACATTTTTAATTAATTATTATTGATTTAGTTGAATTATATGCTGTATTGATTTTGAGGTTAATTTACTACTACAAGACACGTTTTTTATGCAACGTAGTAAGTATTTTAGAAAGTCATGAGTGATTTAGTAGTCTAGAACGGGCCATTTCCAAACTGGAACGGGCCGTTCCAAATTACTAAATAGGCCTATGAATCTTGGACTGGAACGGGTCGTTCCAAAATGGTCATTGTGAGTTAAATTCAACTCTAGAATGGATCGTTCTGGTTTTAGAACGGGCCCTTCTAGACGTGCCAAAACGGGCCGTTCTGGTTTCAGAACTGGCCGTTCTCCATGTGGATTTTGCACATGATGAAGGAGCCCAGAATGGGCCGTTCTGGATTTGAAACGGGCTGTTCTGGCCACTTCAAACTTCTATAAATAGAGGTTGTGCAGTTGAGGAGAAAGTGAAGGTTTTAGAGAGAAAGACTCTGGACTACGAAGCATGCTTTGAATGGATTAAAGTCCCGGGTTGAGCTTCAGAAAGGAAATTCCACTTCTTCTCAGTTCTTGGTTATTCTGAGCCAATCTTCAGGTAAGGAAAGCTAGATTGTATGTTTTTTGGTTGTATGTGAGTTTAGAAACTCATATGGAGTTGTATAATTACATTGAGATGTATGATGAGTAGAAAGTGAAATGAAGAGATGCATGTTGAATATAATGTTGTAAACTAAACGAGTAGTTGTGCCAAATAGAAAATGCGTTGAATACATGGTATGTTGCTAAAGTTGCTATATTTATGTGTGTATTATTTATATGTTGTAAAATATGATGAAATGATAATGTTGTGAGTTGTGAGAAGCATGATGTGAAATGTGTAGACATGTTGAGATTTATACAAAATTTATTAGTAAACCATGTTGTTAAGTTGTTAGAGAAGAGTTGTATGTTGCTATAAAGTTGTATGTTGTGCCATGTGTTGAAAAGTTGTATGTTGTTTAAGTTCATGAGTTGAGTTGTGCTGTTGAGTTGTAAGTTGATTCAATTGTGATGATAAGTTGTTGATCACTAGGACTAGAGGAGATATTTTCGAAGTTTCTCATCCTATTGTGCGGATTGAGATAGTTGTGGTGCTCTAAGAGGCCAATTTGTTGAAAACCCTCCTTGGAAGTTGTCCCTTGGAGTGGACGTTGTGTTATTCTCCTTTAGGACTTAGTTGATCCCGTGTGTGGGCAAGGTCGAGGCACACGTGTACAAAACGACCACGGTATAGGGGCAAGGTCGAGCTATACCAATTACAAAGCGACCACGGTATAGGGGCAAGGTCGAGCTATACCGATTACAAAGCGACCACGATATAGGGGCAAGGTCAAGCTATACCGATTACAAAGCGAACAATTTGAGTAAAGTACAAAGTCGGGAACTTAGTTCCTAACCGAGTACTATACTTCCTTCTTTAAGTGGCAAAGTCTGAGAAATCGTTATTGTGTTGTGGATTTCTATCCAAATTTGTTGTTTACCTAGCAACCCAAAAAGGTTATGTGTTTTCAGTTCGGTAGGACCTAGCCACTTAGACTACTCACTACGTTGTAGGAGATTTCCGAGTTGAAATGCGTGACGACGCATAAATTGTTGATGAGTTGATTTGTTGTTGATATGAGTTGTACATATGTTGTTGTGTCGTTAAGCTGTGATTGCATTGTATGTTGACCCTGTTGAGGATGATGATAATTTTGTTATGTTGTAAGTTGCTTAAATGTATACAAGTTGACGATGATGCTAGTGTCGCTAGATTACTTGTGTTGTAAGTTGTTTTAAACATGTGTTGTTGAGAGGTGTGTAATACATGTGTTGGTTGTTGTTATAATGAATATAATAACTATTCCAATGGTTTGTACAGTAGTTGCGTTGAAGTGTTGATACAGCGTTGATATGTGGAATCATGTTGAAATGATGTTAAGATGTATAATATATATGTTGTTTGTCTTATGTGTCTAATGCGAAGATGATTATATAGTTGTTGTATTGCATATTAAATTATTATGAGTTGTTTATTTTCTCTAGCTTACCCTTGCATGTTTTCATGTGGTTTGGACTGCAATGATCATACGTTGTATGGGAGCAGGGCAGGGATAGACTAGGAGATAGCTGCTAGAGGCCACAGGAGGTGCCTGGAGATGGATATTTTTTTGTAGGCTACCTTATAATAGCGTATTTTGTTGTATATAATTGGTCGTTGTTGGTTGCTTGATTAGCAACTTGTATTGTAAATATTTTATTATATTGTTTTAGTATATATATATATATATATATATATATATATATATATATTCTAGTAGTGTGTAATGTTGTTTCGTAGTGTGACGGCCACGACGGGTCGTTACATTCTACATCTGTTCTGAGAACCAATGTAAATTATAACATAAATCTACATCGGCTTTAGGTGAACTGATGTAAAATTATATCCTCATCTACATCTGTTAATAGTTGAACCGATGTAGATTTGTATTTTTTTGTTAAAAAAAATATTTATTTTAAAGTTTTTTCTTGTATATATCGTGCTTTTCTCTTTTTAGAACAAGCAGCAAATTGCCGATTCACAAGTATTCTATTCAATATTCACACTGCCACCACCATCAGAAAAATAGTATACAAAAATCAAATCCACAACAATTACTGAATGAAACAAGCATAAAAAATAAGTCAACAAGGCTTTCATAAACTAAGGGATGAAACAAGCATAAAAAATAAGTCAACAAGGCTTTCATAAACTAAGGGATGTGGCCGGGTAAATTTCTCCTTAAACAATAGTAGGAAAATAAATTAAATAAACTAAAATTAATTTGTATAAATTCTCCACAATTAACGTCTCAAATCTTATTTTTAATTTATGTTTAAGTTAATTTTAGCTAATAAAAGAAACCTATTTTAATTTTCTTTCCAATTTTATGAGAAGAGAAATTTATCCAAAAATGGCGAACTAAACTAAAAACTCGAAAAACAACTAAAATGAAAGTTGAAACAGAGAAAACCCTATTGTTTATGAATTCACATGTCACATCAAAGCCTAATTAACCACTCGAAACCAAAATGAAAGTAGAAGATGCATTTTTGCGATCGAAATTGAGAACCTCTTGGCACGCTTGGGATCAATTGTCCACCAATGGCAACTTGTCCAATTTTTTTGCTGAACCCAAATCTCTCAACCATTTGCCTCGCCACTCGTGGAACTTGCATGAAGTCATTTGATGCTCCAGTGGTGACATTTTCTTGGCCAAAAATAATGTCTTCTGCGACTCTATTTTGCCATACATATATGGAATTTGTTAGATGATTTTCAAAGCTCAAAACTCTGCATCTCACATCCCATAAAAAAATACAACAAGATACAATAATAATGATCGATTAGTTCAGATATCACAATCAACAAAAAAACGTTGCATACAAACACGGATCAACCAAAAACTCCCAAATCCACCAATCTAATTACAATTGCACAAAACTTACATTTTGAGGAGCTCTTGATGGTCTTTTTCAATCAAAATTGAAATTTCAACTCATAAATTTATGTAAGTAAAATACTAGCTTATCAGGAGGCATAGCTTTCTTCGCTTCCATAATGATGGAACTACTTGGAGAAGATTGATGTTTCTTCAAGTTGAACCATGCTAAGTCCCTTCTTCTCTTGAGGTTCTTCATGCCAATGGAAGATTTGGATGAGTTCAAGCTCCAAAAGCTTGAAGATGTTTCCCAAAGTGGTTCAGTTTCTCTTGAAGGAGAGAAACTTGAGGAACCAAGCACAAAGGAGAAGTTCCTTTGTGAAGCTTCTAGGAGAAGGAGATTCTCCACGAAATTGGACTCTTGAAATGAGAGACAATTTCTAAATTCTAAGTCTCATAAATGTCAAAAGTGATTACAATAGTAGAAATTACAAATATATAGAGGTAGGTAGCTTAAAAAGCAAGCTAACCTTAACCATGGTTCACTAGGAACCATGGTAAGGTTAGTTGACCTTCTAGGTGAGTTTAGAAACTTGTGGAGCAAGCTTCTCACTTAGATTGCTTGGGAAGCAAGCTAAGGAGAAGCTTGTAGCACAAGCTTCTCATCTCCTTGAAGGTTAGAGAAGCAATTCAGTCAAAGAAATGAGACTAGGCAAGGTGGGCGGATTTGGTCTCTTTTGGCTCCTTGAATTAATTTCAAAAATATTTGATTTGGTTTAGTTAGGTTCATCCAATGATGATGAAACCTAGCTAAATCAAATGTATTAAAAATTAGGAGCAAAATGAGTCCAATATGTAAAAATTTTCCTAGGCCCAATTATTAGTCACACCCTCAAGCATTGCTAAATACCACCCCTCTTTTCCTACTGAAAAAATAGAAAATAAGTGTATCAACGAAGGAGGTTAAATAGAGTCAAACTCTCCAAGTAACCCACCCTAGAATCAATATACAATAACTAATAAAAGAAACTAAAGTGCCTCACAAATACAAAGGCAAAAATAAGCCTATACAAGAGAACTATTTACAAGATATTTACAAATAGAACTATGCCTTCTCTTCATGATAGAGTGGTCCAAATTGAAGAGTACCTTGGGCTTGGAAAGCCCACTGGTCTTCAAGGTGGCCATAGCTCTAGAGATTGGGCCCTTGGCCCATGGTCCATCATCTCATTCCTCTTGGTTCCTTCAATGTATCACCTTTTGGATTCCTTGGCCTTGGCCATAGTCTATCACATAATCTCCTAGAACGACAAAGAACCATCGACTAAACTACTGTTTCGATGCGGCGGCCTCGCCGGACTCTTCTCAAGTTCATCGTTCGGATCTACGTCATTTTCGCTGCCGCCAGATCTGTTGGCGCCGCCGAACTTGCCCACGTCAATGTACGTCGAGAACAGGTCGTCCTCCGATCTGATCTCCTCCATGCTCGCCCCGACCTGATCCAAATCGAGCATATGGGCATGCACTCCTACATCCGTGGTCGGGGGCTGGACTCCTCCCTCTCCCCACGCGCCTTCTCGGAGGGCATGGTGGGCCAGGTCGCCGCACGCAAGGCTACCGACATCATCCTCTAGTTAATAAGAGAGGGGAAGATTGTCGGGCGCGCCGTCCGTCATTCGAGTGCAGCGGTGGCTAGGGTTTCTAGTCCTACAGATTTCTTTGTTGAACAAGATGAACAAAATGTTCTTCATGGAGAAAGGGCTCTAACGCGAGCCAACATATGTGTCTCAATACTACATCGATTACTGGGTGAAATGATGTAGATGTACTTGTAATTATTCACAAAATTACCACCGCGCATTTAAAACGACATCGGTCCCACCAAAAACGATGTAAAACACTCAATATTTACATCGGTCTCAGCCATAACCAATGTAAATATGCTTTACATTATACTCTTATTTACAAAAATGCCACTGCATTCGATTTTTACATCATTTTTACCTAAATCGATGTAGAATTGGCGATGTTGAACAGTCACTTTCTAGTAGTGATTATTGTTGATAAATGTAGAGAATTAAGAATTTTTTGTGATTTTAGGTGATTAGTGGGTTTCTTTGAATAAAGATTAAGTTTAACCCTAAAGAAAAGGTATTTAAGATTTTTTTTAAGAATCGAATCTCATAAGTTCATTCTTGAGAATCCTAGAGAGATAAACTAAAAAGGAGGGCTGTGAAATTATAAGTCCTTCTTCTTTCTAGCCCTCGGAAGTTGTAGGAGCTCATAATCAAGTAGTTAGCTAGCGATTCAAATTTGTTTGAGTTAAGAATCATATTCATTGTTGGTGGTGGTGTAGAGTTCTTGGAATTTCAACCTTCTTCTTCTTCCTTTGATTCCTTTATAGTTAGAGGTAAGAGAAGTTGGAAACCATTTTTGTGTTGTTCTGTGATGCATGTTTTGTTTGATTTTGTTAAATTTTGTGGTTGTGTGAATGGTTGAGATGGAATCACATGTTGTTAAGTTTGGTTGTTCTTGAACATGTCGAAATGAATTTGGTAAATATGATTTTGAGATGGTTGCATGTTGAGTATGAGGTTGGATTTGAGCTATTTGAAGTGTTTATGTATGTTATCTTGTGTTGCATGTTGGGAATCTTTTGAGTTTTAGGTGGATTGAGCAATTTCATGAATCTACTAAGGTAGAATTCACCAACATGTTGGGCACACCTTCATGGCACCGGACATGACTCAAATCAGGGGCCCTCTATCTTACTCATGTCAAATACAATATTGGTGGCGTCAAGCGTGACAAGAGAGAATTGCCTTCAACTTAGTCACACTAGGCATTAAGTTGAATGCTGTCAGGTGTGAGGAGAGAGAACTATCTTTGCCTAGATTGACACTAGGTTCCAATAGAGTAACATTAAACGTGAGTTAGACATAAACTCTCTACCTGAAATGGGGTTGGGCGTGAACTTTGCCATGTCAAGCATAAAAGTCTAGGGGTTCTCACCTTATTTACATTAGGCATGGGTTGAATGACATTAGGGGTGGGCAAGACAAAGGGCTCCCTATCTCAATGGTGTCAAGCATAAGGTGAATATCATTGGACATGGACTTCCTTGTGAACAACTATTGTTTGAATGCTTAAGTGGTGAACATGAATAGGTTAGTTGAAATTGTTACATGTTGTATAATGATTAAGTTGGGCTATATGTTTAAATGTTGAGTAGTTGTCTTGAGAATTCTTAAAGCATGGAGTTGTATTGTGTTGATTTACTTAAGACTAAAAGAGATATTATTTTTAAAGTTGCATATCTCATTATGAAGATATTGTATTGTGGTGCCTTAAGAGCCCAGTTTGTTGAAAATCCTTCTTGGAAATTTGACCCTTGAAATGGATAGTTGAATCTCCTTTAGGACATTAGTTAATGAAATATGTGGGCAAGGTTAAGGCATATATGAATAAAGCGACCAAACTAGAGTAAGGTATAAGGTCGAAGACCAAAATTTCTAACTAAATATTGGAAAGACGTAATATTTGGAGGGTAGTCAATAGACTAATCTCATAGGTGGCTCAGTTATGCTAGCTAATGTCGTTGTAAGCTCAACCCAAGATATTCTACTCTGATAGGAATACTAGGCTTTCTAGTTTAAGTGAAAAAATCTGAGAAACCATATTGTTGTGAATTTTATCCAAATTAGTTATTAATCTAACTAGATTAAAAATATTGGGTTGTTGGTTCGGTAGGACCAATCCACTTAGACTACCCACTTGTGTTGTAAGAGATCTCCTAGTTGAAATGTGTGATGACGCATATAGTTGATTTGATGTGAATATGTTGTTGAGTTATTGTGTTGTGTGATGCAAATGCCATGTTGTATTGTTATTCCAATTGAATAATAAGTTGTGTGCGTGATGTGTTGAATTTGATGTTGTTCACATACTATCTAAATGTTGTTGAGTTGCATTGTTGTGTTGTATCATGTTGTATTGTGTTAACAAGTTGTAGGTTAATATTATGTTGAAGCATGATAAGTTTCTTATGTTAGCAGTTTTAATTCTCACTAGTGCAAAAATTGGATTTAAAATCGAAGTTTTAATATCAGTTATAAGGTAACCGATCTTAAAAGTGACGCGGTGGCAATTTTGTAAATAACATGAACACTTTTAAGATCGATTAAAATTTAAACGATCTTAAAGGTACTTTTAAGATCGGTTATTTTATGACCGATCTTAAAAGGTATGTCTGACACAACTTTTAAGATCGGTTACAAAAGAACCGATCTTAAAAGTGACACTTTTAAGATCGGTCATAAAATAACTGATCTTAAAAGTACTTTTAAGATCGGTTATTTTATGATCGATCTTAAAAGTTCTACTTTTAAAATCGGTTATTTCAAAATTGATTTTGTATGTAATATACAAAATCGGTTCTTAAACAACCGATTTTAAAAGTATCGTCAGAAATCTTTTATATTTCCCTCCATTATCATTCTCTTTAATCTTTCCCTCCATTCCTTTCTTTACTCTCTAATGCTTTCATTTTCTAAAGTCTCCAATAAGGTAAATTTCGTTGTCATTTTCGTTTTTATTTTCGTCTTCTCATGTTCTTCTTGTGTCTCTTTTCGTTTTTCTCATGGTCTTCTCATCTCTATTTTCGTTGTAGGTTCAGTTTGAGTAAATTTCGAACCTGGAACGGCCCGTTCTGCAAGGAGAACGGCTCGTTCTGCAATGAGAACGGGCCGTTCTACAATGAGAACGGGGCGTTCTCCATGGAGAACGGGCCGTTCTCTCTGGAGAACGGGCCGTTCTCTCTGGAGAACGGGCCGTTCTGCAAGGAGAACGGGCTATTCTCCAGGCCCGTACTGAAAGTAAACTTTTTGGCCTTCTAAACAGCCTGGAACGGCCCGTTCCAGTTTTGGAACGGCCCATTCCAGTTTTGGAACGGCCCTTTCCAGTTTAATTTTTTTTCACCGCCCAGACTTTTAAGATCGGTTATAAAACAACCGATCTTAAAAGTTAACTTTTAAAATCGGTTATTTAACCAATTTTAAAAGTCTAACTTTTAAAATCGGATCTTTCAAAATCGGTTACGGAACCGATTTTAAAAGTTAAAAATAAACGATTGTAAAAGCCTTTTTTCCACTAGCTTATCATTGTATGTTTTCCATGTGATTAGACTACAATGATTATATTTGGTATGGGAGCAAAGTAAAGATAGGTTTCTATTGGATTTCATTTTGAGGTCATGCTAGGTGATGGTGGTGTGGATCTTTTGTGCTACCCTGGTGTAGCTGGATGGTAGTAATGTTACTTAACGGACAACTAGGATTTCTTTTCATACTTTAATATGTGATTACTATAGATATATACATATGGTTCAGTAGTAGATAAACTTTTATTTGTATACATATCTTATGACATGTAAATCTAGGTATTGTAAGTATGCAAAAATCCTAGATAGTTGCATTTATATCTTTGTGCTACTAGTAGTGATCCATTAAGTGTAATGATCTGGCATGTCGTTACAATCCAAGCTGATTTATAGGCAATATTTTATTGATTAAGAATTATTCAAGAATTTAGTCCTAATGGTGATATTCTAGTAGAGACAAATTTGATTCTAGCTATTTTCAAGTTCCTAAACGATAAGTGCCTATAACATCATTCATGTTATTCTCTTGTAAATAAGGTGGTGAGCATGGTTGGAAAGGATCAAAATGTACAGTGTAGTCATATTTATCGAAAGACAAATCAAGTAGTCGATTGTTTAGCTATACATGGTCGTTTCATGCCAATAGAGGTGCATATCTTTTAGAGTCCTCCTCAATGGTTGTGAATATATCTTCTTGTTAATATTTTAGTTGTTTCTTGTAACATCCCAAGTTTTCTAAAATAATTAAAAGGATGCTTTAACTAATTAAATAATTTTTATAAAAATATTTTGGAGACTTTTAATAATTATGAGTGATAAGGCTTAGTCCTTGTATAGGAGTTTAAGATTTAGGGGATTTTTATTGAGATTCCGCTTCAGGTCAATTTCTCTCCCTGTTAAATATAAATATGTTTTTAACCACGAATCCAAAACACGGCAAGTATACCAGTCGTACAAGTAATATATCAAAGATCATATCCATAGGGACTAAATAAGGTAAAAATAAGCATTCAATGACTATTGTTGAGTAAAGATTTAGAGCTAATTTCAAGGGCTATTTTCCAATATCCAATGGACCCTATATCAAGCAATGGGAGATCAATCCAAAGCAAGCATTAAGAATAGAAACATAATACAATAATGAATGAAACAAGCATTTATCATTAATAAGATAAAGATTACACAAGAGTTCAGTTGGTTACATCTAATCCCACAAAAAATGGGTCTAGTTGCTCAAATCCATGAGGGCAAAATCAAAATAAGAGATAGAAGAGAAGATGGGAGAACCAAAGGAAAGACCCACACACAACACGGGGTAATAAACATATTCTCGAGGTAATAATTGTAAAAACATATTCTCGGGGTAATAAAATCTTTTGAATCAAAAGAATGGTTCCACTAACATAACACTAGAGAATTCACATTGATAAACGTAAATCATGGTCAAATGCGAAATTTACAAGAAAATGAAACATTAGTTTTTCCAAAAGAAAATAACAATAATGAAATCCTCGTGCTGAAGATCACATATCATATCAGAGCACGCCCAACTGAAGCCTAAGCCTCATCACCAACATCCTCATGTTGATGATTACCTGCAACACAATTTAAACACATATAAAGAGCAACAAGGGAGTGAGAAACATCTCACTCATTTTCAGGTGCAGAAATAAAAGTTAGATAGCACACACACAACAAACATAATACAAGTCACAAGCACAAATCACACATAAACAATACACATACATAATTAGTATCACATGTACATTCATCTATCATGCAATGATGTCATGGACTCGACTCAAGCGCATGTGGCGCCATTCACGTGTCTCATAATCACATATCACGTGGTATGCTGTCGAAACAACATACCTAGAGTAGTCTAGGAGTACATGTCAGCTCAACCGCACACTCTCAACTAGAAAAATGTACTTCTAGGATCTCGTCGGGATAGCGATGTCGTGCAAGATACGTCCCATACACATAAACGGACAAAATTAGGCCTTCCAAACCATGTTATCCCCTAAGACTCCTCCAAGATGTTTCACACTTAGAGGGTCTTCCCTAAAGATGTACTCCATATCGTACCCCGTCACATAAATGAATATAATGCATCTTACACATTCACAAACTCATGGAATCAACATTTCACTTATCATACCACATCAGGTATCGTGTCGCTTGTTCACATCTCACATTTCTCATACTCATAATCACAAGGTCACATATAAGAGATTCCTATCCTCATCATGCTTATAAAAACACATCACTTGCATTAACACAATAATAAGGCAATTCTCACACCATTAGCGCCTTCAAACATGGCTTAAAACTTATCTGTTTTTGAAATTAAACACATATTCACTCTTAGCAAACATCAAGGAACACAACAAAAAAAACTCAAACATCAAAATAAAAAACATTCATATTTTGCCTATTTTTCGTAGGGTTTCTCGTAGGAACCCATAAAGCATTGTAATCCCTATCAAAACATATTCAAACTCAAAATTAAATATAAATTCATGCTCAATAATCATCAAGGAGCACAACAAAAAACTCAGAAGCCAAAAAAGAAAACATTCAAAATTTGTCTCCTTCTTATAGGGTTTCCTATAGGAATCCATAGAGCACTCTAATTCATATCAAAACATATTCAAACTCAAGATTAAACATACATTCATGCTTAGTAATCATCAAGGAACACAATAGAAAACTCAAAAGCCAAAATAGAAAACATTCAAAATTTGCTTGTTTCTCATAGGATTTTTTGTAGGAACCCACAAAGCACTTTAATTCATATCAAAACTTATCTATTTTCAAAATTGAACACATATTCACACTTAGGAATTATATAAGGAACGCAACAGAACAATAAGAAAGTAAAACAGAAAACTTTTATAAAGTGTATGTTCCTATACAACAATTATTTCTAAACTCCCGAGTGAGATTTTTCACTCCCCTTTACCTTGTTGAGTACAAAAAGATGAACGATCAACTTCGAGGTGGTTTCCTCCTCCTTTAGGTTCTCCGAGCTCTAAAGACAAAAGTGAAAACCTAAAATCTGATCTGTTCTCTCTTTTAAAAACTTAACCTCTCTTTAACCCTTTACAAAAATAATTTAACCATGATTATCTTTTTCTTTCCCTCAAATATTAAAACTTATAATTAAATAATATATCTAATAAACATATTTCTTCCAATCCAAATAATTATAATAAAATACAATGTTTAATAATTAACAAATATATAATATATAAAATATATCTATTTCTTCCAACACAATTATAATTAAAATAAAATTTATAAATAATTACAATAAAACACATAATTTTCTCCAAATACTTATTATAACAAAATATCATAAGAATAGATAGTTCTCTAATAAATATTATACAAAATAATTTTCATAAATATTTATTATTTAATTAAAATACTCATAATTATTAAAAACCTCTAAAATTCTATAAAACTATTTAATTAATTAAAACAATTATAAGAAAATAATTCCAATAAATATAAAATAAATAATAATTAAACTATTATATTTTTAGAAAATTGAGGATGTTACAATTCTCCCCCCCCCCCCTTTAAGAAATTTCATCCTCGAAATTTATTGAAAACAAGAACGAATAAACTTCACACATCTTGCTCTCTACTCCCAGATAGCACTTTCCTAAATATTTCCTATCATAAAATATACTAGTAGAAAATTGCATGTAACCTCACTACCTTACTTATGAACAATTCTATCAATCTTGCCAATGAACATCTAATATTAATAAGAGTAAGGTGGACAAAATTGGTGAGTCTATCCGCTATAAACCAAAAAGAATTTGTTGGAATTCAAGTGTGTGAAGCGAAATCCCACATTGGTTAGAGTTGGGCATGTTGAGTAATATATATATATAAGTGAGAAAGACCCACCTACCTAACGCCTTAAGGCTTTAGGATATGTTGTTGTGTCAAACTCACTTGTATACTCCCCAACATTGGTATCAGAGCATTGGCTGGATCCAAGAATGGGATCCTGAATGGAATTGGCAAGAGATCCAAGAGTAGGATCATCCCTTGTACTGAAAGTCTCCCTAGAGGTGTGGAGGACATGTGTCGTTGAAGTGCAATGGTAGTGCAAGTAAGGCCACCATTGAGAAGCTTGAGGGGGAGCGTGACCATGTGGAAGGGTTTCCTAATCGAAAAGGGTTTCCTACTAAATTTCTCACACCCAGCTCCATTTAATTTCACGTCGGGCACTAACGTGTTCCAAAGACTAGTGCTCTGTACCTAGAACCACGCTCGACGCAAATGGCATTTCCAACTCCTTTATACTTCACTTTCGGCTTTGGCCAGTCTCAATCTCAAGGATCCTCAACATCAACCTCTTCTACTCAATACCTACATAAAAGGAGGTGTATTAAGGTATATTTAGATGATTTTCAAATTAGTTATATATGCACAAAAAATTGGATCAAAAGAGGACAAAGAATGTGCAAAGTTGAATGAAAGAGTTAACATTGCTCAGAAATTTGTAACCAAAAGTAAGTAAATATGAGCCTTATCAATTTTGCAAATCTTTATTTAATTAATAAAGTTTATTTTTAAATATTTTTCTATTTTCATTATTTTATACGCTTATATTAATGTGTAAGATAGAAGGTGGGACATCAAGAACTAAAAGTGAAAAAGTAAGTCATTTAACCCAAAGAAATAATTGTTTACCCCACTTGCATTGTACCAAATATAATATGAGAAAAGTGAATATAAAAAAGGAAATAATTAATATGATAAATTAAAATAATATCATTAAAGTGTTAGTTTGAATAATACTAAATTCATGTTTATTAAATAATATTTAGGTTATAATTTTGTTAAAAAAATAAAATAATAATATCAATAAAGTGTTAATTTGAATAATGCTAAATTCATATTTATTAAATTATATTTAAGTTAAAATTTTGTTAAAAAATAAAATGTGACTGAAAAAATCTCACTAAAAATAATTAATTAAGATTTTTGACAGATGATAATCATCTAAAAAGGTAAAATAAATTTAAATTTAATATGAAAAATTAGAATAAGCAAATTTAATAAATGAAGAGGATGATGACAAACTGAATACTGAAACTGGAAAGTGGACCACAGAACAGAACATAGAAGAAGGGAAATATTTGTGTTTGTTTTGGCATAATAAGCTACAAGAAGGTACACTCATGCTGACGTGGACAACAGTCACATGTCAGCATCTAAGCATGGCATAGAAGATCTTTATCTTTTTTAAGATGAAAAAATCATACATTTATTACAAATTTTAAAAAAATTTAAACAATAAAAAAAGGAAAAAACAATAAAATAAAGAAATAAATATAAAATAAATATTCACTTCTATATATTAAACATAAACGGCTATCTTATACAAAAGTATTATAAAAAAAAATTAATTTAAAAATTTTAGAGATTTTTTTAATTTTTTATCTAATTTTATTTTATTTATTATATTTATCTATAATAAGGTAGGTATTTTTTTTCCAACACAATCTATCATATATGAGGTTAATATTTAAACTTTAAACAACTTATTTAAGGAACATAAATCACTATCAATTGTGTCAATCAATGATTGTTAATTGAACTTTTTAAATTAAGAGTTTAAACTAAAAACCTTTAGAATAATGGTTAAAAAATATAAATATTTATTATACTAAAATATAAGGATTTTATTAATCAAAGTTAGCAAAGAAAATATGAATATTTAAAAAATCAATTTCTATATATTAAACACGAATCTCTATCTCACGCGTAAGTATTTTTAAGTTTTTTTCGATGAGAGATAGGATAGAAAAAGGCTCAACCTTAAATGGGAGGTTTATGACCTGATTTCTAAAGTCTTGCATGACCTAACTTGGTTAATAAAAATGTCAGGCTTAAACTTTTAAAAAAGTTTGTTTATATAAAAAGGTCAGGTTTAGGTTTATAGAAAAGTTTGTTAGGGCTCATAGATCAGTCTATTTATTTATATAATATAATAATAATAAAAAAAATATATATATATATATATATATATATATATGTATTATTAAAAATATAAATAACAAATAAATTTATAAAATAAAAATTAATTATCAATATTTAAAATATTTTTTATTCATTTATCTTTTTTTATTATAGGTTTATAAACTTATGACTTGTGCATGAGTGTACATCAACATATATAATTACACATGAATTGTTCCTTCAATATAAAATTATTCAACTTTTTTCCTATATTTCTTTTAAAATTTAAGTTTTAATAATATTAAATACACTATGTTTTAAAAAAATTAAAGATTAAATTTATTGGCCTAATTAACATTAATAATTTAAATAGACTCTTAAATAGGTTAATAGGGCAAGTCAGACTTTCAAAAAGACTTGACCAGACATATAAAAAAAATCTATGATAGATAATAAGTCAAACTTAGACTTTCATAATATTTTTAATTTTTTAATTAAATATAAAAAATAATTTATTACTTATCTTATAAATATTAAAAATATACAACAAAATATATCAAAACATTTTAATTAATATATTTGTATGATATAAATATTTTTTTCTTAAGACTCAATTTATTTCACCCGGTGATATTTTAATATTACAAAAAAAAGTATTTAACCCCCTTAAACTTCACCCTTTTTGCAAATAGACACCACAAGCTTTAAATTTATTCCAATAGATCCTTAAACATTACGTTGTTAGCAAATGGACACCATAAACTTTAGTTTTATTATAAGTTATCCTTAAACTTTACCAGATTTATAAATAAACACCCTGATTGCAATTTTATCTTAGTTATTTTTTTTCAAAGTCTCTTATATTATATTGAGATTAAATTACTAAGATATAAAAATATCAATCATTTATTTATTAATTATTTTGGTATATATATTAGTTTTATTTTCATATATATATATATATATATATATATATATATATTAAAATATCATATAATTTAAAAGAAGAAAAAATCAAATAAAGATTTATTTTTATTTTTTTTATCATTTTTTTTTCTAAACTAGTATTTTTATTATATTTTGGAAAAACTAATTGTAATATAAAAAGAAAAGGATTAATGAATGACTGATATTTAAGATAAATAATTTAACTCCAAATTGATAATATAAAAATTTTGTAAAAATAATAAATTATCCAATACCAAAATTAATTAGAATGAAATAAAAGTTAAGGGTGTTTATTTATAAAAGAAGTGAAATTTAAAGATTAATTGAAACAAAATTAATGTTCATAATGTTTACTTACAAATAAGATAATGTTTAAGAATTGATTAAGATAAAATAAAAGTTTATGGTGCATATTTATAAATAAAAAATTAATGTTTAGGGTGGTTGATTACTATTTTCACAATATTTTAAGAAACTTCTGATTATTGTTATTTAAGTTTAAAACATTTTTTATTTTTTATAATTTCACTTACTTTAAATTTTAATCTCGGTAATTTAAAATAAACTTTTTTAAGTCTTTATATTTACATTTTTTAATTCTATTTAGTTTCTACCATTAATTTTTTTATAACATCATTTCTATACGAGTAATGTAACACCATGTTTTCTTCATTATGTTTACTGTGTGATAGATGTAATTAAGTAAACTTCATAAGTTCATAAGGCAAAGTTGTGATAACTCTAAATTTAAGTTATAGAGGATATAGCTCAAGTACGTGAGAGTTGACTTAAGGAAGGTTGAGGTATATAAAGCAAATTCTAAGGAATGAACTTCATAAGTTCATAACTTTAAAATTTTAAAGAAAAGTTAGAGAGAGGTGTTTTGTGGACAATCAAATACGATCTTCAATCTAATTCCACCAAAAGATCCTTTTTCTTCCCCTAATCATTAGTTGATGTGGTAGAAGTTAAGATTCAAATTGAGGAGTTGAAAATCTTAGAGAGAAGGCGTCATACAAGAGTTCAGGATTTTTGAGTTTCTTTCTTTCTACCTTGTTTTCTAGAGCAGTCAAGGTAAGGGAAGTTTATTATTTGATTTTCTATGTTGTAATTGTTGTTTTTAATCTGTTGATTCATTCTTTGAAAAACGTTCAAGTTAAATTTGAAAATAGAATTTGTTGTTCTATATTTCTTGAAAATTTCTTAGTAAAGGTGGAGAATTAGTGATCCTGTTAAGAACTCTTGTTGCATGTTGCAATTTTCTTCAATTCTGAGTTGTACATTGTTAGTAAATGGTATACGATGAGTTGCATGTAGTTTTTGAGTTTTGGATGAGAGGATTTTGAATTTTCAAGCTTTTCCTTAAGTTGATGATCTGTTCTTGAAGTTTATGCATGTTTTCTGGGCTTGCTCACTTAGAGTGCCCATGGGGGTTGCTCAAAGCGAATAAGTGAGAATGTTTAGAGATGCTCTCTGACTTGGTCGCTTAAAGCAATTTTTTATCACTTCGAACGAGTTATTGGTAGCTCTGTGCTATCTCTTGATAGCTCTGAGCTATCTCTTAGTAGCTCTGAGCTAGTTATTGGTAGCTCCAAACTAATTGTTGGTAACTCAAAACTAGTTGTTGATAACTTCGAGCTAGTTGTTGGTAGCTCTGAGCTAATTGTTTGAAGCTCCGAGCTAGTTGTTGGTAGCTTTGAACTATCTATTACTTTAAGCTAATTTTTGAACTCTCGAGCGAATTTTGGTCAGTCCAGATGAGCTTTAGGGAGCTTGAAGCAATTTTTTCCCCTTTTAACTTGAAATATTCTTCATATATCTTATTGTGTTGGTTGTTTTACGTGATCTATGATAATGATTGAAGTTAGTGCATTATATATTGATTTATGATGATGTAGAATGATTCATAGTAAGTTGTATATTGGTTAAAAATGATTAAGTTTATAAGTTGTAAGTTGATTTTAATTGGAGTTAATTAAAGTTGTCTAGACGTGGTGTGATACATGTCTCCATTGAGATACATAAAAATTAGAGGGAAGAAAAGTTATTTTAGAAAGTTTTTTATCCCATTGTGTAGATATCAGTTGTGGTGCTTAGAGGGACCAATTTTATTTTTTTAAGTTTTCATATCCCATGATATGGATATCTAACTGTGGTGCTTAGAGGGACTAGTTTATTAAAGTTTTCATATCTTATGGTGTGGATATCAGTTGTGATGCTCAGAGAGGCCAGAGTTGAAAATCCTTCAGTAAGAAAGTTGACTCCTGAGTGGGAAGGTGTTTTTAATGTGTCTCCTCTAGGATTTATATGGAACAATATAGAGGTTTGGTCGATCCATATTGTAGTTAAAGTTGTTGTATAAAAATGGCAGACGCAGCTATGAGCAACCTGGCCTTAAGGACTTATCCACGGGATACGCGCAAGTCCCCTAAGATACAACGGGGTCGTCTCAAGAATTTGAGGAGCAGAACTGACAATCAGAAAATCTGAGAACTTAGAGAGAAGGAAGAGAGAAAGGTCTTTTTGGGTGAGAAAATAGTCTGTTAGAGACCTCTATTTATAGAGTCTCAAAAACCCTAAAAATCATGTGAAGTATCCGGTAATTAAAGAAATTAAATTCGAATAATTAAGGAAAATAAATCTAAGAAAATTAATCTGGTAATTAGAGAAAATTAATTCGGATTTGTAACGGTAAGATTTTAATGACAAAATCAAATTTGAATTTGAAATGTGAAAAATTGTCATTTTCGAATAAAGTTTCCTTAATTAATTAAAAATAATTTAATGTAATTTTCTTTTGAAATATCATATATGTGCAACAAAAGTAACCTATTGAGTAAGATATAAAGTTGAGGTTAAAATCTTTAACTGATAATTGGAAGGGTGCATAATGCCTAGAGGGTAGTTGGTGGGCTAATCTTCTAAGTGACTTAATTTAAGCATGTTGAGGTCGTGGTAGACTCACATCCAACTAGTTATATCTTGATAATAGTACTAGATTTTTCTAATTTAAGTGGAAAAACCTAAGAAATTAATCTAGCTTATGCTAGTCATTTTTTCTAGTTTTATACTAGTAGTTGTTTTTGGTCTTTATATCAATCGTTGTTTCTAGTTTATACTTCCTGTTGTGATTCAATTAAGTCAAATCACTTAGACTATTCACTGTTATTTTTTGGAGATCATCATAGATGTTATGCATGACTAAACATTGGTTGTTGAGATGTTTAGCAATTGTTATTGGTGTTTAATAATTGCTCCATTGTGAGCTATCGCTTCATTGTGTTTGAAGTTGTTTAGCAATTATTATTAGTTGTGTGATAATTGCTCTTTTGCTAGCTATTTACTTAGTTGAGTTTGTAGTTGAGAAAGTTATCAAAACATGTTTTGATTGGTTATTATCATCCATTATAAGGTGTTATTAGTGTTATTAGTTTTTTTTTTTTTTTAAATCATTGGTGAATGATTTCAGTTGATTTTTTTTAAGTTAATTGTTGTGAATTGTTAAGTTGTTTGTTTCATAAGTTTATCCTTTCTTTTTTTTGTGGTTGGAACTACAATGATCATACTTAGTATGAGAGTAAGACAAGATTATATGTTTGCTTGGTTAGCTAGTGGAAAGTCATGTTAGTAGTGATCTATTTTTATTGATACTACTCTGACGTAGCATAGATGTCATATAGACATTTGACCAACAATTAAGGTCATTTTATATATAGTTGTGCAATTTATGTAGATTGTATATGTGTACAAGATATATATATATATATATA
This sequence comes from Cajanus cajan, assembly GCF_000230855.2. Lineage (NCBI taxonomy): Eukaryota > Viridiplantae > Streptophyta > Magnoliopsida > Fabales > Fabaceae > Cajanus > Cajanus cajan. Next base: position 12,947,892 of record NC_138517.1, on the reverse strand, counting down.
TATATATATATATATATATATATATATAGTTGGATGTAGTTTGACATTTTCCTTGCTTAGGGTATGTTTAGTTTGCCGTTTAGGCATCCAAATGGAAGTTCAATTCTCGTCGAATGTTGCACCTACATGTTTGGTAGTTTTTCTCTACGTTGCGTTAAACTTCATTATCTTCAAAATATACATTGCATCCAAAACAACACCTATGTTGCTTTTTCATTGAACGAGAAATTTCGTTTCTCAATTCTCTTTTCCTATTGTACTTAATTCAGTCTTGTATTCATTTTTATTTGATTTTTTAACAACAAAAAATTATTAAAAATAAGCTTAACTAATAATATTAATATCAAAACATAAAATAATAACAATAAAGTTTTTTCATCAATTCAAATATACTAAAAATGACAAAATAAATAATATTATTATCATTATAAAAATATATACTCTTTTTAAACTTTTAGTAGTTATACATATGAAAGTACTTTTCATTAATATTATCCAAACAACTTTCATTTCAATAAAATACTTTTAGAATAAAAGTATCCAAACATAAATTAAGTTATACTAAACTTAAGTTTACAAAATTAAATTCAACTAAATTTAACTTTTTTAACTGAAATCTAAACACACACTTAGTAATTGTACTATATTAAGTATAGTGACTTGTTATTATAAATGACATGAGTATATTAAATTCACATGGCGGCCATATATTATGGAGATGTACCACTTAATGAGATACATAATCCTCAATAATTTGACTATTTATTTATATCTCATTCGATCATTCTAAATATTGATTTTATACAAAATTATTCAAATTCTTCATTTTCTTTCCCTTTAAATCATTGAGGGACACATTATTTTTAACAAAATTAAATAAATTACTGTCACATAAATTTAATAAGCTCATTCCACTTATAAAAACTAATAATGTTATAAAAAAAATTAAAAATTGAAATTAAAAAAATTAACATATACAAGTATATAAACTAAAAATATTTATTTTAAATCATAAAGATTAAAAGGTAAAATCAATAAAATTAAAAAATTAAAAAATATTTTACCTCATATTTAAAAATAAAAATAATAAATTTATGCATTGGATTCTTGAACAACAGATAACAAAATGATTTTTAATGCTAAATATTTTGTTTTCTTTTCTTCATTAATCTCAAAAATATCTCCCTCTCACTCTCATGATTGTCAGAGATATTTTGTATTTTTTGTGAATTTCAATTCAATCATACTCTCGCGATTATCATATCCGTTTGCTACTCGCGCTACTACTTGTAACAAATTAGTGAAAATAAAGTTTCGAAAACTATGGCTGATCAACACTCGCTCCTAAAACTATTCATTTAATTAATAAATTTTTTCATCCCACAATGGCGACGCATTTAAGTTATGAATAATCTATATTTATATTTGTTTATTTATCTATATAGTAAAAATGGTTTGAATTAATTTATTATACATGTAAATAAATTTTGACTCTATTATTTCTTGAAATTACTTGCCTTAATTCATTTTAATCAATGAAGAACTTTAAATTAAATTAATCTATATTTTGTATTAAATTTATTCATTAAATAAAAATTCAATGTACATCTAATATTAAAATTTTTTACTATAAGTAATTATCTTTTATCACAATTATTAAAGGATTATATTGTTGTTGATTGTATTTCAGAGTGAATTATATTTTTATTTGTCAAAATACATTTTTTTTTCTACAATAGGAATCTTAAAATAAATATTTAATACTTAATTTTATATATTGTTCATAAATGTATATTTTTATTATGTTAAGATTATTCTAATAATTATGTAATATTTTTACAATTTTTTCAAAAAAAAAATTAAAATCACCAAAGAAAATTTATTATTTTATTAACAAACATGTAAGGATAGAAATAAGACATGCGTTAAATAGGGATATATGATCTGATTTGTTTAAAAATTATATTTTAATAAAAAAATAGACTTAAACTTATTAAAAAAAGTTTTGTTAGACTTAATAACTAGGTTAATCTATTTATCAATATCATATATAATAAAAATTACTATATATATTTTATTATTAATAATATAATTAAATAAATAGTTTTATAATAAAAATGAAATTACCTATATCTTTTATATTTTTACTATACTCAAACATTTAATATTTTCTATTCATAAGAAATTCATAAATAAAAAATAAAAATTTTACTAACTATATTTTTATATATTCTTTTTCTTCATCTTTATGATTGACTATTGAGAATATTACAAATGGAATATAAAGAATATATAAAATGTTTGTTTTAGATAAAATTACATTATTTAATTACAGCATGTGCGTGCATGTCTCTTTTATGCTATTTTTATTTTTAAATTTTAAAATTTTAATAATAAAATAAATTATTTTTATCATGCAAATTAAAAAGAAAGATTCAAATGCTTATTTATTGACTTATTTCAAAAATTAATTTTATGAGTCTACTTAATATTATTAATATAAAATATTTTTTTAATAGATTAATAGGTCATATTAAGATTTTGAAAATATCAAAGTAAATTAATAAAAAAATCTAAATAATATACCACATTTAAACCTCAATTTTATAAAATAGGTTTAACTTATGTACTCAAAGTCTAATCTAACTTATTCTTACTATAGTAATAGAGTACTGACAAATTTTTATTAATCAAATTAAAAAAATAAAAATGAAAGAAAAGCTACAAATAGAACAACATTTTGTTTGGAGTAGGTTATTGACATTTTTAATTATTCAATACAATAAATATATGAATAATTAAAATTTTTCATATTAATAATAATTTTTTTCAATTAAAGTTTAAAATAATATATATATATATATATATATATATATATTGTATTCCATTGATTTTGATATAATTAGAAAAGTTACTAATAAAACAAATTTTTACTATCAATAATATTTTGAAAACTAATTTTCAATAATAGATAAAATATAAATATATTTTACACAATAAATAAATAGAAAAATATTTAAGAATATAAATAGTATTACAATAAAAATAATTATTATATGTTGATGCTAAGGCCTTAATTAATTACTGATTTTCCATATTTTTAATAGAATTCAAACTTTTGTTAATTAAAAAGTTATCACAATAAGGAAATATATGTAACACATGTAAATTATTAATTAATCATGTATTAAAAAAATAATTAATCAATTCAAACGTAAACTAACAATCTAGTGAACAAATAATTAAATAATTATAATTTATTATTATCTAGTATTTTAATATATATAACACAAATATAATGATTCTAGTATTTTAAATCATAAATAATTTATTATTATCTAGTATTTTAAATCATAAATAATTATAATAAAATAAAATAAAATAAATTAGATAAAAAAAAGTTAAAAAATCTCTAAAAATTCTATGATTGTAAAAAAAATCCTAAAAACATTCTCATACAAGATAATGATTTGTATTTAATATATAAGAGATTGATGTTAATTTTCTTGTTTTAGTAATACATCCAAAAACCTTTTGGTTGATAATTAAATATATTCTTTCTTGAGTCAAGTATTTATATCTATATATATATAAGTGATTGCTTATTTTCGTGTATATAATTTTTTAAATTATTTGACCCTTAAATTTTTTAATAATAAATAATATTATTAAAAAAAATAATATTAACAATTAATCATTTTACAAATTCAAAACTCAACTCAAAATCTTAAATTTGAAAAACTAGATATAATATTGATTAATTTAACAAACATTTATAATTCTTTAACACTTTAAAAGTCACAAAGTATTTTAAACTCATCAATAATTATAAGGATTTCAATTATTAAAACAAATATTGATAATTTATTTATATTCTCATCTTAAATATCTACTAATTTATTAACGAGTTGATATTAGTTAACTCTCTTAAATTAAAAAAAAAAATTTACACAAAAATTTATTAACATACTTAATTTATCTAATATACTTTATAATTTAAAATATTTTTAATTAAAATACTTCATAATTTCAAAATATATTGTATATAATAAACATATGTTCGCTAAACAAATATCATGATGTTTTCTTTTCTTTTCTCCATAAAAAGCAATTCGGGTAGCAACAAAACACAGGTGCCAAACGGTAAAGGCGAGTACACAATTCCCATACTCTCACCTTTGTTTCCTACTCTCCTTAACCCACCTCTTGAGTTCGGATGCTCATTAAAAACCATAGTCCCTCCTAGAAATCTCCGAAACTACCATATCACGGTGGCATAAATATTTTTCCTCAGCTGCCATGGATTCCTCCGCATCGCATGTGCCGGCGAGTGAAACGACGCCGTTCTGGACCGATGAGAAGCACTTGCGCTACCTCCACACGATGGAAGCTTCGTTCGTGCGCGCAATGTTCAAAAACAGAGACAACTCCACACGCCTCGACCGCTACCTCCCCGACACCTCCGAGTCCACCTTGGATTTGAAACCACACTCCCATCGCGGCACCGTAAAACACCATGCACCCTCAGGTACTTGATCCCAATTAACACCCCCTTCGGTTTTGGTGCACATTCCTTTTATTTATTATTATTATTTTTTTTTTTTTGGTTTCGTGTTAACTTGGTCATTTTGTTTTATTGATGGACGCCGTTTGACTACCCGAAATCTTAAACCAAACAGCACCTAATTAAGTGGACCGTGGAAAAGATCGAATATGCCCTTTAGATATTTCTACACTGTATCACCTTCTTTTCTCTTTCGGATCTCAATCTCCTACCGTAAAGATAACTTTTAATTTTTTAAAATTTTATATTAAAACAAATTATAAAATCACACGCCATTAACAAATAAAATAAATAAATGAAAATTGTGACAACATTAGAAAAAAAACGGCATGCATCAACAATGTTAATTAAATTAGTACAAATATAATACAAAAACGTTGGAATATATTATTACATATAATTTTATTCATAAAAATATAAAATTGATATTTGTTACACTGTATAATATCTTATCTTGTTAGTACATACTAACATCTGACATTTTTTTAATGTAAGTTTGTGGTTATATATGATTTAAAACTAATTAATTTTTAACGTTTAGTACATGTCTAGATTAGTTTATTGAGAAAATTATATGTATTTTATTTTGATTTTTAATAGAAAATTATATTTATTTTAATGTATTATGATTTTGATGAAAAGATCTCACGATGCACTTGGATTGGGTCCCTGTTTTATTTTTTTGTTCACTTTTTGACCGGGGTTTCCCTTTTTCTATAATTCCTTTTCTAATAATTTAGGTCTGTTTTGTTGTAACAGATTCAATGGGTCCAATAAACAGAAGAAGGAGGAGTATGAGGAGATCATCTCAGCCCTACAATTCCTCACAGGATCAGGTGTAATTAATTTGTTTTTGGTTTGCAAAGATCAAAGATTGATCTAACCGTTGAATCGTGATCCACTGGACAGATAAATTAATCATTTTTTATCATAATTAATTAATTAATTAACCAAACATGGGGAATTATTTGTTTATTTATTAGCCATAAAAATACAAGACATTTGTTTATTTGTTGGCGATAAAAATTCAAGGCATTCATACTCCCCTCACATGTTTTGCTCGATCTTGTCTTGTATGTACATACATACATGCATTCTTATAGAATCATTATTAAACAAGAGAAGGATATTTTTGAAGAAGAGATAGATATCTAGATGAAGAAAAGGACTAATATGTGATTTCCACATGTCCCCACACAGGTGGTCCCACAAGTAGAAAACGAAAGAGAAGGTGCAGCATGTAAATGTAATGGTGACGATGATAAAAGAGCAGAAAATTAATGTTTAGTGTACCTTTTTCACCAACCCTCCTACCCCTCTTCATTTTTTTATTCTGCCCAGTTATTTATTTTACTATTTATTTCACCTCTGTATTTTATATGTTTTACCTAAAATTTGTCTCTTTACTTATTAGTAATGTAATGCTCTTTCTCTAATTCGTGACATGTAAGTGACAGACATATTTAATTACCTGTTGTTTATTAAGAGCTTGTTTGTGTATGAATATTATTTAATAATTAAGTAGAATTTAGTTATATACTAATTAAAATCTTGTGAGAAGATATTAACAAAGTGTGTGTAATGTATATTATTATTATCGTCACAGTGACACATGATGCCATTATTATATCTAAGTTATGGAAGATATTTTTTTTACAAGAAAACAGGTTATGGTTATGAAAAATATTTAAAATGACATTTAATCATAATAATCATGTATATAGTAAATTTATTCATTTTTATAATAATTATCTTATCATAATAATAGTGATTTTGATCAGCTGTTAGTTTTCACGCTAATAAATATATGATCATTCATTTTTATTTATTTCTTTGCATGGGTGATAATCTCCCTTTTCTAAAGTTGGCTAAACAAAACAAGGATTAGGCAACCGTTATGGGAGATATTTTATGAAAGTTCCGGGAATATCATATCACATTATTTGATAGAGGTGTGGGAGAGAATAATAGAAGAATAAATTAAGTTAGTTTGTATGATATTTTCATAACTGTGCACATGATATGATGTTCTTATTAATTAATAGATTAACAAGCATTCATTATCAATAGAAAAGCTTTCACACCAGTGTCAAAAGTTATTTTTGATGGGACATTTTGTGACTAAATAATAATATAAATTATATATGATTTTTTTTTATAAAAAAAATTACACATACGAATGTATAGATACATACCTTTAATATTATAAAGGAGTCGTGAATATATATGGAATAAATGGATAGATTGGAGGATAGGGACAGGGGCAAGAGGCCAGTTTCCAACCTTATCTGTATGAATATGTTGGAGGTAGTGGTTGGTTTGTAAAATATATTCAAATCGGAATTCCGTAATGAATAATGCATACTCTTCTCTTCTTTTAGAATAGTTCCATCTCATTGCCAACTTTGCATGATTGTTCTTGATGTCAAGTCGTATCGTTCATGGGATAAATTTCTAATATCTGTGTTTTCCTGAAATGTGTGCTAAATTGGTTTATATGTTGTACTTGAATTAATTTAAATTATACTATGTTTTATATTGAAATGTATTTTTTTAATTAATAGTGAAATATTTAATTTTCTATTTAAGATAACGAGAATAAGTGAAGACAGACATATATTAGGTTGGATTGAATTTTAAATATATATGTTGAATGTATTTTATAAAATTAAAATTTAGGTTTGATTAAGTTTTCTTTTTCTAGATCTAATATGACTTTTTAAAAGTTTGATATAATTTATTAGTCTTCTTAAAAATCTATTTTACATTAATAATGTTAAATAAATTAATAAATTAATTTTAAATAAGTTAATAAATCTGTTTTAAATACATGTGTAATTTTTTTAATTTACATAATAAAAAATAATTTATTCTATTATTATTAATATTTAGAGTAAAATAAAAATAAAAAATTAACTTAAAAAAAATAACTTAAACATATTCACGTACACTAATGTACACTCACACAAGTATGATTAAAGTTTAAACAAAGTTTAAACAATTGTTATATAAGACCTAAATCATTGTTATATAAGACCTAACCAATTTCATATCTATCGATAAGTGAATGTTTAATTGAATTTGAAAATTACAAACTTACTTTCCCATCTTAACTTTTTTCTAGATCATTTCAAATCGAATTTGAATGTATTATCATAGTATTATAAAAAATATTACAAATACTAAAATAATGAAAAACTATTCATAGTAAAAGTATTATAAAATATTCCCATTATTTGTATCAATTTTTTTTTAAATATATTATCTTGATAAGAAAGAAATAGTTTGATAATGTTATTCATATTAACTGTTGGAGAAAAAGATACACACTAGAATAGGATTGAATAGTATATATTAAAAACTTGTACTTTTTGCATACTGAAGAGAAAATAACTTTGGAAACGAAGTGCTAAAATACAACAAACAAAGGAGCACAGATCTTTTATATTGGTTCATCTCAAACTTAGAGATTATGTTTAGTTCTCAATTTAACTGGATTAAGTTTCGCTATCTTTCAAAAGATACAAGTATTCTTTAAACAAGTCACTTCTGACTCAAATCTAAATAGTTTTTGACTTGTCTCTTCAAACAACTATTCAAGTATTTTTTCAACAAGTCTTTCTAGGCTCAGCACCAAGTATTCTTTTCAACCAAGTCTATTTAGGGTCAAACACTAAGTATTTTTTCAACAAGTTTCTCCAAATTAAACACTAAATATTCTTTTGAACAAGTTTCTTCAGACTCAACCCTTACAAACATATTTGAAAAGAGTTACAAGGATAATTTTGTCTCTTCTAAATGTGATGCTATAAAAATTAAGCACAAATAGTCTATAAAAAACTATGTACAAGATTTATAATAAAAAGTTTCTTTGTAGTACTTCAGCTTTGTATGTTTCGGTATGCCTTCTCAATACAAACTTTTCAGTATGTGTCAATCTTTTTATTTCAGTACTTCTCAATTATTTTTTTCTCATTGTTTAAAGACTTGATCCTTTTATAGTAGTTTCAGAAAACATGACTGTTACAGCAACTTTGAGTTAAACTTTCAACTTTCTTCACGAATTGCTTCGTCTATCTTCTCTGTTGATCTTAGATTATTGTTGATATATTTAATGCAAGCATTAAATACCTTTTAGTAAGGCGTGTATCTCTTATATAATCTTGTAAACTGCTTATCATCATTTTCTTCTAAATTGAGTAAGGCAAAAGTAGTGTCAGCGCAAAATAATTGAAATAAGTGTAGAGCAGTCTTTTGCAGCACCTTTCCCATGATATCTGAGATTTTTCTTTTTACTACTTTCGGATATTTTGTTTTTTTCTTCTTTAATAAATTTTGAGAGTTGCGAAACTTCTTTTTGTTCGATCTCTTAAGGAATAACACATTAAAAAATTTTAATGTTAGTCTCATTTGGAGATATTCAATTTAATGTCCTAAGATAGATTATATGATTCGTTTGTGTAACGACTCGGCTGGTCACTACACACACAACACAACAAAACACACCAGAACACCAGACAGAAAAGAACAAGTATATACATATAGGATCTAGAATATATATATATATATATATATACAAGGTCCAAATCTGGCTAGAGTCAGAATGTACAAAATATGTAACGACCCGGCTGGTCACTACACACTACACAACCCCTCGGCAAGCACACAGAAAAGAGCAAGTATATAATTATATACACAAGGTCCAATCTGAGCTAAACATCAGAGTAATCAAAATACATCCATCACTACCCCACTAGGTAGCTAAAACAACAAAACATCAAAAGATCAACTCCATCTGCCAGCTGTAGACCTGCCACAGATCACCAACCTAACCCTGCTCTGCTCCCATCCAACGTATGATCATCGCAGTCCAAACACATGGAAACAAAAAAGGGTAAGCTAGTGAAAAGAATCAGCATACAAAGCATATATATGTAATATGAACAGCTACAGCTATCAGTGCATCATCAGCATACATCTCATCAACTATACAACAATAAACACACAATTTGTTGTCACGCATATCAGCTCGGAGATCTCCTACAACAGCTCAGCCTTACGGCCTACAACAGCTCAGCCTTACGGCCTACAACAGCTCAGCCTTACGGCCTATAACAATTTATATCAGCATACAGCACAGCACAGCTTAACAGCATACAACACATCACTTCTTATCAGCATACAGTACAACAATATTATAGTTCAACATCATCAATATTCATCAATAACAGCTCAACTCGGCATGAACAACATGTATCAGCATTTTACAACATCAAACAGCATATAGAAACATCATCACCTTCGCGCCTGGTGCACTCCTGGTCACGCCCGGCGTGGCACAACCAGAGAGCACCAAGGGCTAGCGCGCCCAGCGCAAGCATGCCCGCGCACGACGGGACCCATCCAGAGAGCCCAAGGCTCACACGCGCCTGGCGCAATACCAATTGCGCCCAGCGCACCCCAGGTAAAGACTCTAAGGAGTCTCACGCGCCCGACGTGCCCAAACCCGCGCCCAGCGCGAGGAAGGCAGAGATCTCTCAAGGTCTCGCACCCAGCGCAATTCAAATTGCACCTGACGCCCCCATGGCATAGACTCCCAAGGACTCTCCACGCTTAGCGCGACAATGGTCGCGCCCAGCGCATAACCAGAACCACAAACATGTCACTTACTGATATCGCGCCCGACGCGGTCCAAGTCACGCCCGGCGTGGGCCATCCAGAGACTCCCACTCTCAAGCTCGCCTGGCGCATACACCACTACACCCGGCGGGCTTGCCCAAATGCGGTCTTCTGATGGTCGCGCGCCTGGTGCGAAGAATGACGCTCAGCGCGAAACTCAGCAGCAACCCTCAACTTTCGAAAAACTTCACAAAATCCTGCAAACTCAACCAGAAAAGAACATGCAATCCATCAAAAAGCTCACATTTTCATCAAACATCCCAAAAATACCATCTTTTCACACATGCAACCATTAGAAATCAAAAACCCAAATTTCTTCAAGAAACCCCGAAACACCCGAAAATGACTTCCTTCGAATTTCAGCCAAGAATCAGCCATTCACAATCATCAAATGAGTGTTATGACTCAATTACAACCAAAGTACAACAGAATCTAGCTTCCCTTACCTTGGTGAAGAACTCTGAGCTCCAGGAAGGAGAAAATGAAGAAGAAGAGAAGGTTTGATGTGAACGGAGAAGAACTAGCTTGAGAAATCAGCTCACACCCCCACTAGCACCTTCAGCCACCAAAAATCACCATACGTAAAAGAGAGAAAAGGAGAAGTGAGAGTTTTGAGAGTGAAAGAGAGTTGAGTGAGGAAGAGATAAGAGAGCGAGGGTTAACGGGTCTCACAACCTCCCCAACAACAAGAGTTTTCATCCCCGAAAACTGACTTACTTGGGAAAAGAAACGGATACCGCTCCATGCACTGCTGCTCCACCTCCCAAGTAGCCTCACCAAAGCAATAGACTTGCCCCTCAACTCCTTCAGCTCATGATCAACCATAGCCACTGTGATGGAACCACTTGGAGAAGATTGATGTTCTTCAAGTTGAACCATGCTAAGTCCCTTTCTTCTCTTGAGGTTAGACACTCCAATGATGAAGAAACACCTTTGAAGAAGCTCCAATGGTGAAGAAGCACTAAGGAGTGCTCGGTTACTCCTTGAAGAAGTAGAAGATGGAGGCTCCAAGGCACAAAGGTGGAAACCTTTGTGAAGGAACTAGGGAGAACTTGTTCTCCACGGTTTTGAGACTTTGAGAAGAGAGAATTCTTTTAGAAATTCTGATTTCATTCATCCAAAGTGAGGGAAAATGAAAGGTTTACAAATTTATAGAAGTAGGTAGCTTATGGAGCAAGCTAACCTTAACCATGGTTCAAGTGAACCATGGTTTGGTTGGCTTGACCATCCAAGCTAGTTAAGAGGCTTGTGGAGCAAGCTTCTCACTTAGCTTGCTTGGGAAGCAAGCTAGGAGAAGCTTGTAGCACAAGCTTCTCAACTTTGAGAAAGGATAAGCAATTTGGCCAAGACAAAGAGCTAGGCAAAGGTGGGCGGCCAAGGTCCTATTTTGCTCACTTTGATTATTTCAAAAATGTTTGATTTGGTTTAGTTAGGTTCATCCAATGATGATGAGACCTAGCTAAATCAAATCTATGAAAAATTAGGAGCAAAATGAGTCCAATATGTAAAATTTTGCCTAGGCCCAATTCTGGCCCAATTACTAGTCACACCCTCAAGCATTGCTAAATGCCACCCCACTTCTACTACTAGAAAAATAGAAAATGAGTGTATCAACAAAAGAGGTTAAATGGAGTCAAACTCTCCAAGTAACCCACCCTAGAATCAATATGTAATGACTAATAAAAGAAACTAAAGTGCCTCACAAATACAAAGGCAAAAATAAGCCTATACAAGAGAACTATGTACAAGATATTTACAACATATGAAAAAGGTCTTCAAAATCATCACATTCCTCTTGGTTCTTTTAATGTATCTCCTCTTGGATTCCTTGGCCTTGGCCATAGTCTACCACACTGGCAACTTCTCAAACGTCAGGTTCTCCTTCACTTGCACATCATCCAGCTCCACCACATGACTCGGGTCATGGACATACTTTCTCAGCTGGGATACATGAAATACATCGTGTAGGTTTGAAAGAGACGGTGGCAAAGCCAACCGATAAGCAACCGGACCCACACGTTGTATGATATGATAGATACCAACAAACCTCAGTGTCAACTTCCTTGCTTCAGTGCTCTACCCACACCAGAATTCGGGGTCACCTTCAGAAACACATGTTCCCCTTCAGCAAACTCCAAAGGCTTACGCCTTTTGTCAGCATATGATTTCTGCCTACTTTGAGCAGTCTTCATCCTCTCCTGAATCATCCTCACTTTCTCAGTAGTCTGTAGGATCAGCTCCGGTCCCATAACCACTGACTCACCATCCTGATACTAGCAGAGAGGATTCCTACATCTTCTATCATACAATGCTTCAAACGGCGCCATCCCAATACTAGCATGAAAGCTATTATTGTAAGTGAACTCAACCAGCGTTAGGACCTCCTCCCAACTACCCAAGTGGTCTAACACACAAGCCCTCAGCAAATCCTCCAAGGATTGGATTGTCCTCTCTGACTGACCATCCATCTGCGGATGATAAGCAGAACTCAGCTTCAACTTCGTGCCTAAGGCTTGATGTAGACTCTGCCAAAATCTAGAAGTGAACCTCGAATCTCTGTCTGAAATAATACTCGAAGGCACCCCGTGCAACCGTACTATTTCCCTCACATACAACCATAGTTTTAAAAATCAGATCGGTCATCGAACCGGTTAAGGTATTGGGTGAGTGGGTCAAAGGTTGAACCGGTGGGTCACTGGTTGAACCGCATGACTCGATTTTTATTTATTTTTATTAAAAAATATTCATATTAAATATATTTATACTTATAAATTTTAATAAATTCATATCTTATTTTAAATTTAAATTTTTCTCTTATTTAAAATTATTTTTATTTTTATTTTGTAAAAAAATACATAAAAAAATTACATGTTAAACGGTATATTAATACAAATTAAAAATATAAATAATATGTACATATATAATATGCTTGCAATTAATATCACAAAATAATATATATAATATTTACATAGATATTGAATTATTAAATATATAATTTAAAATTAATAATATACTATAAAAGTTATTTAAGTTGTATATATTGCAAACAAATATATTAGAACAAGTAGTCATTGTTATATTTAATAAGACTCCTTACTTTTTCATTAAGAGATTCAATTTTCATTATTATTTTTGTGATTTATGGTCCCTTAAAAAAATTTAAAAAAAAAAAAAAAAGTGGTTGAACCGGTTTGACCCACCAGTTCACCGGTTGAACCAGAAAATTGACCGGTTCAATCCGGTTTGAAACGGGTCGACTGCATAACCGATCCAACTTCAGATTCGGACCGGCTGGACCACCGGTTCCCGGTCCGACCGGCCGGGTCGGTCTGGGTTTTAAAACACTGCATACAACTGTGTCAACTTCTCCAAGGACCACTTGATGTTGACATGCAAGAAATGCGCACACTTGGTCAACCGATCCACAATCACCCAGATAGCATCACTATTCCTAGCTGACCTAGGCAACCCCACAATGAAATCCATAGTGATACTATCCCATTTCCATTCCGGAATCTCAATCTGCTACATCAATCCACTCGACTTCTGATGCTCCACCTTTGCCTTCTAACAGGTCAGACAGGTCACCACATATTCAGTTATCTCCCTCTTCATACCAGACCACCAGAAAGTTTTCTTGAGGTCTTGGTACATCTTAGTCATATCCGGATGTATGTTAAGTCTGCATTTGTGGCCTTCCTCCAATACATCTCTCCTTAGCTCAGCATCCTGAGGTAGGAAAATTTTGCCCTTGAACCTCAAGATTCCATCTTCGCCCAGCTCAAAACCAACAGTCTTCTCGGTACCCAGCAAACCAAGAAGCTTCACCAGCTCAACATCTTGTAACTGCTTGAGTCCAACCTGTCTCAAGAACTCACTAGTTATGGTAATTTCCCCACAACTAATGTGATCCTGAGCTAACTCCACACAGAGATTCAAATCTCTGAACTCCTCTACCAGCTCCAGCTCCTTCACCATCATACTAGACATGTGGATGGATTTCCTACTCAGCGCATCTGCAACAACATTGGCCTTACCAGGATGATACATCAACTGGAAGTCATAATCCTTCAGAAACTCCATCCACCGTCTCTGCCTCATGTTCAGCTCCTTCTGATCAAACAAGTACTTTAGACTTTTGTGATCACTGAAGACACTGAACCGAGCACCATACAAATAATGTCTCCATATCTTCAAGGCAAAAACAACAACTGCCAACTCCAAGTCATGAGTGGGATAATTCCTCTCATGCATCTTCAATTGCCTTGAACCATATGCCACTACTTTCCTGTTTTGCATCAACACACACCCCAGACCCTGGTGAGAAGCATCACAGTACACATCAAAAGGCTCACCAGAATTCGGTAACACCAACACAAGAGAAGTAGTCAACCTCCTCTTCAGCTCATCAAAGCTCCGCTCACAAGCATCTGTCCAAATGAACGGCTGCTCCTTCCTCGTAAATTGGATTAAAGGCGCTACTATCTTGGAGAATCCCTCAATGAACCTCCTATAGTAACCTGCCAAACCCACAAAACTCTGAATATCAGTGATAGTTCTTGGACGTTCCCACTGCAACACCGACTCCACCTTAGCCGGATCAACAGTAATCCCCTCAGCTGAAATCACGTGGCCCAAGAACTTCACCTCATCCAACCAGAACTTACATTTTGAAAGCTTAGCGTACAGTTGCTTCGCCTTCAAAATCTCCAGCACTAACCTCAAGTGCTCTCCATGCTCCTCCGGGGTCCTTGAATAAATCAGGATGTCGTCAATAAATACCACCACAAATTTATCCAAGAACGACCGGAAGATCCTGTTCATGTAATCCATGAACACTGTAGGGGCGTTGGTGACACCAAACGGCATCACAACATACTCATAGTGACCATACCTAGTCCTGAAAGCAGTCTTCGGTATGTCACCCTCCTTCACCCTGATCTGGTGATAACCTGACCTCAAGTCAATCTTCGAGGAAACGGATGCTCCTCTCAGTTGATCCATTAAGTCATCTATCCGGGGAAGTGAATATTTGTTCTTAATGGTCAACTTGTTCAACTTCCGATAATCCACACAAAGTCGACTACCTCCATCTTTCTTCTTCACCAACAATAGAAGAGCACCCCACGGCGAAACACTCGGCCGCACCAAATACTTCTCCAACAGGTCCTCCAACTGACCTTTCAGCTCAACCAGCTCCGCAGGAGCCATCCTATAGGGAGCCACCAACACTGGCCCTGCACCTGGAACCAAGTCAATGCTAAACTTCATCTCCCTAACAGGAGGCAACCCTGGTACCTCATCTGGGAACACCTCAGCAAAATCCCGCACCACATCAATCTCCGCAATGACCCTCTTGGTCTCCACACTCATAGCAGCAAGAAGAAGACAACACTCTGCTCCATCCCTCAGCAGTGATTTAGCTTGGCCAGCTAAAATCAACAACTCATCCTCCTCCTGAGGAAAGATCAACTGCCTATTGGCACAATATATAAGGATTCGATTGGCAGACAACCAATCCATCCCTAAGATTATGTCAATATCAACTAAAGGCAAACAAATCAAGTTCATCTTATACCTCTTCCCATTCACAACAATTGGGCAGCCAGCACACAGTTCAGAAGAAACTACCGAAGCAGAAGCGGGAGTCTACACTAGCAGTCTCAACCCCAAATCACACAGGCACACCCAGCATAGCAGCACAAGCATAAGAGATAAAGGAGTGAGAAGCTCCAGAATCAAACAAAAACGTCACTTCCTTACCAGCAACTTTGCCCTTCCCCTTCACAAGGTCAGAAGAAGTCGAAGCCTCAGCACCCATCAAGGCGAATAACCTACCAGCTGTAATGGGTCTGTCACCCCTCTGGGTATCACCTCTCTTCACATCAATCCTCTGAGCACCCCTCTCCGGTCTGTTCCTAGTGGGGCAGTTGAACGACTTATGGCCCATCTGCTGACACCTGAAACACCGACTCTTTGTGTGGACAATCCCTGATCAAATGGGGCCCAGCACACCTGTAGCATCTAAGGGAAGCACCTCCACCCTGTCTCCCTCCTCTAGCAGCATCAGCAGGTTGCCTTATGATAGGACCCCCTTGCTGTTGTTGGGGCCTATCATATGGCTTCCTCTAATTTCCTCCATCTTGGACCTAGCTGGTGCCTCAGCAGTCTTCGTCACACGGTTGCCACTTTCTAATCTCTCCACAACCTTTGCCTTCTCTACTAAGGTCGGAAACTCGGTGATGGCCATAGGCACCACCACCCTCTTCAGCTGATATTTTAGACCCTCAGCAAACTTCTTGCATTTTCAGGCCTCAAATATAGCTTGTGAATAGAAACGAGCCAGGTGCTCGAATCTCATCGCATACTCCGATACAGACAGCCCACCCTGGTGTAATCACATGAACTCAGCCTCCTTGGCGTGCCTCACGCTCTCCAAGAAGTACTTCTCCAAGAACACTGCCTTGAAGCACTCCTAGTCAACCGTAACTCCTCTAGTAGTAAGCATATGGTGAGTACCCCTCCACCAATGCTCAGCCTCTCCAACGAGCATATAAACAGCGTATGCCAGCCTCCTCTCCTGAGAACACCCCAGCACAGTGAAGATCTTCTCAAGTTCACAGATCCAGTTGTCAGCTACCTCCGGATCTACATCTCCCTTGAATTGTGGAAGATGACATTTTCGGAACTCAGCAAGATCCCGACTCTCCTGTGACCTCGTGGGCCTTGTTGCACCAGCTGCAGCTCTATCAGCATCCATCCGAGCAAAATAGGCATTTTGCTGCTGCATAGCCATAGTCATCATCTCCATGGCACGGGCTATCTGCTCATTGGTTATAGTCATTATCTACAAAAGCAACAGCATCTTCAGTATACAATAACTAAACCAACCATCAAACAACAATCAACAGCACAGCAAACAACAAGAAATCAGCACAGCAAACAACACAGCAAGACAGCACAACATAGAGCCCAACACAACAAAAGCCTAAAGGAACCACCCCCACAGAGTGTCCACTAGACTTGAACTGCTCTGATACCACTAAAGTGTAACGACCCGGCTGGTCACTACACACTACACAACCCCTCGGCAAGCACACAGAAAAGAGCAAGTATATAATTATATACACAAGGTCCAATCTGAGCTAAACATCAGAGTAATCAAAATACATCCATCACTACCCCACTAGGTAGCTAAAATAACAAAACATCAAAAGATCAGCTCTATCTGCCAGCTACAGACCTGCCACAGATCACCAACCTAACCCTGCTCTGCTCCCATACAACGTATGATCATCACAGTCCAAACACATGGAAACAACAAAGGGTAAGCTAGTGAAAAGAATTAGCATACAAAGCATATATATGTAATATGAACAGCTACAGCTATCAGCGCATCATCAGCATACATCTCATCAACTACACAACAATAAACACACAATGCGTCGTCATGCATATCAGCTCGGAGATCTCCTACAACAGCTCAGCCTTACGGCCTACAACAACTCAGCCTTACGGCCTACAACAATTTATATCAGCATACAACTCAGCACAGCTTAACAGCATACAGCACAACACTTCTTATCAGCATACACTACAAAAAAATGTGTGATTTGTGGCGGTTATTTTGGCGGGTTCTGGCGGTTAAAAACCGCCACAAATGGCATTACCGGCGTCATTAATAACCGTCAGATCTACGGTCGCCAAAAATTGTTTGTGGCGTATATTTTGTAAACGCTGGTTTTGGACGCCAGAAAATTCAATCTCTTTGTGGCGGTTTGAAACCGCCACAAAATGCATTTTTCTTTGACTTGTTTGATATTTTCTAGCCATTTAAAACCGCCACAAAATTTATCTAAATTTTTCCTGATTCAACATTTCTGGCGCTTTAAACCGCCACAAATATGCATTTTTTTTTTTACATTTCTCATATTTTCTGTTAAACCACATAACATAATTTTTTTTTTTACTTAAATATTGTTTTTTTAAAATAAAAAACATTATTAAAACAACTTTTTACTGTCATAACCATTGGAAAAGAAAAAAAATAGATGTTATAAGATTTGACATATGTTAAATAGCAAAATGCAGCCACGTGCACTTAAAAGCTCAAGCAGGCCAACATACATCCATGTGATTGCATTTGTTGGTCGGATAGCACAAGCAAATGCAACCACAACTAAACCCTAAACCCCACTTCCTTGAAACAAAGGAGCAATTACTTTTAGATCTCAAGCAGGGCCAAAATTATAGAGACACTAGTGTAAAAACAGTCTCCAAGTTATTCGATAGCGTTCGAGAAAAACAATAAAACATAAACCAATACATGTCCAGAGATTACAACAGGCAAAACATACACAACTAAGTTAACCAATGCCTATATGCACTCTCAAAGAGCCTTGCACACGTGGTGATTATAAAATGGCCTTCCCACTGTGTATTTTCTCCTCAATGAACATTTACAATCAAGATCTTTAAAAATCAGAATAATTATGACACGAGGCAAGATTATGATAACTTTGTTTTTTAGACAAAGCCAATAGGAAACCTTCTAATAAAGGTTAGAAATCTTAAAATTATACCAAGATTTGAGAAGTCTTTGAGTGATAGATGACAACAAAAATTAGAAAAATGTCCAAATAGTTTTGGTGATATTAACATGAAGATTTAAGTGATGTACATGAATTCTCTCTTAAACAAATAATTAACAGAGAACATATCAAACTCTGCAAAGAATGAACTATCAGTACCTTTCTCTTGAAAATCTTTATCTGTTTTTACAAAGCCAGCAACCAAAGCCCTGGGCAATGCTACTATCCACTCATCTCTGTTCAGATCTGAAGGAATTGCACTTAAAACATTATTTAGAAGATTCTCCTTGGCATAAATAGCAGCAGCAGATCCATTGTGTCCATCAAATAGTTGTAAAACTTCTGAATCAGAAAATGCAACCAGGAAAAAAAAAACAAGAGTTGTAAATCTGGAATCTTATATTTTTGAACGTCCGATTCTTTGGTTCGGTTATGAAACTCTTGAAGAACCTGGCATAAATACACACAAGCATTAGTTAGAAAATATTTTTCGAACAATGGTCTTTCTATTATTTATATGCTCAAGAAACCTTGCTGATATCAGCTGGTGACGGGCTTATCATAACCAAGTTGAGCGTTTTATATTTGATTATATGCTAGCAAACTAATCTATGAAATTTTATCAAGGATCTTTCGAGCCATTAGTAACATCTATGATTTATATTTAGATAATCACAATAAGAGCCACGTTCTCTGCATCAACTTTAAGAGCTAGTAAACTTAGTAACTCTGCTTATTGCATCAATGTGTTTATCTTTGGGTCATCCTTTTTACGGAATGTTCCTTGAATCTTATCGTTTTGGACTGCAAAACCATGATAAACGAAGAGTTGCATTAGAATGATAGGTGACCAATGTTATTTCAGGGTTAATATATAAGGAGGGTCCCTTTTGTTGAGCTTTAATATAATGATTTGATTTTTGAATACAGGATTGTCTAAGGAGGACCCGCATTGAATGAATCTTCTTTGGATAAGATTATACAGTAGCAGTACAAATACAATCATTAAAGGATATGAACATAGATTTTTTATGAGTTCTTATTTTTTTTAAGAATCATCATATCAGATTTGATTGGGATGTGCCACCATGCTGGTGAAAGCATGGCCACTTCTACAAATCCAACCTACAAATGTCCCTTTTGTACTACTCGAACTCAAGAAAATAAGCAAATAAAAGTTGTGAGCCTTCGAGACAAAGAGAGGGGAGGGAAAAACCTTGAAACAGCTCCTGAGCTCAATGTATGGCATACACAGAGCATCAGTCAAGCCATGGCCCATCTAGGCTGACAAAAGGAAAAACCAGATTTGAGCTGAAGTCATGATCTCTAAAATAGGCTTTGCTTTGCCAAGTTCTAAGTACTGTTTACAGCATTACACTGCAAAGTTAGCAGATAATTATGACCATGAAGTTTGCAAAGCTTAAACAGATATTCTGAGTGTTACTGTAAGATACTTTAATCAAACTAATTCATACCAGTAGGTAAGATACTTTAATAGTAATCTGTCTACCTTCAATGCGAGGATACACAGCAATTTTAGAACTTCAATGCAAGGGCACATGTATATAGATGATTTTCAAATGAACATCTGACACAACATAATATGCCTACTGACGCAGAAAAACTATTAACAAATACCTTGGCTAGACTAGTCAACCCATCCCTAACTTAGTGATGAGTCACTGTCATAGGGGGGAGCACCATAGGATAAAATCAGCTACATGAGCGCACAATGTCAAGGAGCCCGGTTAAAGACATGTTAAATACATAAAATTTGATTAATGTTAAAATAGTTGTTTATTATCTGTTGTACAGCTTTAAAATGTTGCTTTTTGTTGTAGCTAGCTTATTGGTTAGGAGTCATAGGCTGAAGTTTTTTTCTCAAATTGTACCCTTGATTGTACTTGCTCAGACCTCTCATATAAAATACATCATCCAAGACAACTCACTGATTTTATCGTATTTTGAATCTCAAGAAATAAATATTAAACATGATTAATATATCATTGGAATCAAATTTAAGTTAATAACAGAATACAAGCCTATAACAAGGAATAGATTGACTCAAACTCCAATATTTTAACAAGAAATGGAAGGGTCAAAACATATAAAGAAACATCACCGCCAATTTTTTGCATTTTTTAGACATAGCATCCATGCCTTGCTCCGCTGCTTCAATTGAAATTTGTAGTGACCTTGTGCAAGCATCTATAAAACCACCAGACTCTTTAATTGATCTCAAAAGTAGATCCAATTCTTTAGTCATCTTATTAATCTAGTGGAGAGAAAGGAAACAAAGAGCAGTACAATCAGGACTCCTAGCATAATTTAATAGCAGAGAAGAGAAATACATAACAATACAATCAACATTCCTCATTATAGCACAAATGACTAGATAAAACAAGAAATTAATCTATCCACATCAATAATGCCATCTTACAGGCACAAGATCTAACATTTATATGTTGAAACTATGAAAGGTTTTCAGAAATAATACTTTGCCAAACTGCTTTGATAAATCGGAACTGGATATCCCATCCTTGGATGAAGTTCCATGCTGCTCATTAGAAGGATGCAACTTTCGAGCAGATGACTTTCCGGTGGCAGTATTTCCATCAGATGTTAGGGCAATGTCTCTATGAATTGGTGTCTTCCATGGCTCCCACCTCGAATTCAAAGTGCAGAGGGATCCATAAACATCTTATTCTATAAAATATTGAAAAATGCAAAAACGAAAAAGAAAGAAAAGAGTTAGGGTTTGTACCTTGAATTAGGAGAGAAAAGAACACCTCACAAATGGAATCGCCTTACCGAGAATGTGACTGAATGTGAATTGCGATTAAAGGAAAGCAAGAAAGAAAGGCTGGGAGTGAGTGAGGGATTCAGAGTAAGCGAGTGCGGGAGTGAGCGAGTGAGGGAAGTGAGAAAAGAATACGGAACGAAGTTTTTGATTTTTATTTTTTAAAAAAATAATATAAAAATGGTTCCCACGTGTGACATACAGGTATTTAAATCTTGTGGCGGTTTTAAACCGCTGAAAATATCAATATTTTGTGGCAGTTAAAATAACTGTCAGAAATATAATATTTTGTGGCGGTTTTTTGAAACCGCCAGAAAAAAACCCCTACTAATTACATAATTTTTTGTAGTGATACAACACAACAATATTATAGTTCAGCATCAACAATATTCATCAATAACAGCTCAACTTGACATGAACAACATGTATCAACATTTTACAACATCAAACAGCATATAGAAAAATCATCACCTTCGCGCCTGGCGCACTCCTGGTCGCGCCCAGCGTGGCACAACCAGAGAGCACCAGGGGCCAGCGCGCCCAACGCAAGCATGCCCGCGCCCGGCGGGACCCAGCCAGAGAGCCCAAGGCTCACACACACCTAGCGCAATACCAATTGTGCCCAGGGCACCCCAGGCAGAGACTCTAAGGAGTCTCACGCACCCGGCATGCCCAAACCCGTGCCCAGCGCGGGGAAGGCAGAGACCTCTCAAGGTCTCGCGCCCAGCGCAATTCAAATTGCGCCTGGTGCCCCCATGGTAGAGACTCCCAAGGAGTCTCCACGCTCAACGCGACAATGGTCGCGCCCAGCGCAGAACCAGAACCCCAAACATGTCACTTACTGATATCGCGCCCGGCGCGGTCCAAGTCACGCTCGGCGTGGGCCATCCAGAGACTCCCACTCTCAAGCTTGCCCGGCGCATACACCACTGCGCCCGGCGGGCTTTCCCAAATGGGGTCTTCTGATGGTCACGCGCCCGGCACGAAAAATGGCGCTCAGCGTGAAACTCAGCAGCAACCCTCAACTTTTGAAAAACTTCACCAAAGCCTACAAACTCAACCAGAAAAAAACATGCAATCCATCCAAAAGCTCACATTTTTATCAAACATCCCAAAAATACCATCTTTTCACACATGCAACCATTAGAAATCAAAAACCCAAATTTCTTCAAGAAACCCCGAAACACCCGAAAACGACTTCCTTCAAATTTCAGCCAAGAATCAGCCATTCACAATCATCAAATGAGTGTTATGACTCAATTACAACCAAAGTACAACAGAATCTAGCTTCCCTTACCTCGGTGAAGAACTCCGAGCTCCGGGAAGGAGAAAATGAAGAAGAAGAGAAGCTTTGATGTGAACGGAGAAGAACCAGCTTGAGAAATCAGCTCACACCCCCACTAGCACCTTCATCCACCAAGAATCACCACACGTAAAAGAGAGAAAAGGAGAAGTGAGAGTTTTGAGAGTGAAAAAGAGTTGAGTGAGGAAGAGATAAGAGAGAGAGGGTTAACGGGTCTCACAAAATACATCCAGCAAATGCTAACTAAGTAGCTAAATACATCAAAAGAATAAAACTCCATCTGCCAGCTGCAGACCTTCCTCAACTGAACACCAACCTAACCCTGCCCTGCTCCCATACATAGTATGATATAGTATGATCATCGCAGTCCAAACCACATGGAAACAACAAAGGGTAAGCTAGTGAAAAGAATCAATATACATATGTGAAATATGAATGATAAACAACTACATCTATCAGTACATTAGCCAGCTTAACAACATCAGCTTAAAATAGCACAGCATTCAGCAATAACAGCACCAGCATAGCGGCTATAACAACACCACAATAGTGGCTAATAACAGTACCGACATAGCGGCTATAACAGCACCATAATAGTGGCTAATAACAGCACCGACATAGCGGCTATAACAGCACCACAATTGTGGCTAATAACAACACTGACATAGCGGCTATAACAGCACCATAATAGTGGCCAATAACAGCACCGACATAGCGGCTATAACAGCACCACAATAGTGGCTAATAACAGCACCGACATAGCGGCTATAACAGCACCACAGTAGTGGCTAATAATAGCACCGATATAGCGGCTATAACAACATACATCTCACCACAGCACAACAATATCAGCATCCAGCACAACAATATACATCAAATACAGCTTTACATCTTAATGCAGCATAAAACATCTCACAGCACAGCAAAATCATCACTCAGCTCAACAATATTCGTCATTAACAACTTAAATTAGCAATAAACAACATTCGGCACAGCTCAGCTCATCATCTAACAACAATTATCAGCAATATTCAGCACATAAGTCATAATCTTATCTGCGCCTGGCGCACTCATGATCGCGTCCGACGTGGCACAACCAGAGAACACCAGGTGTCATCCTGCCCGGCTCAATTCCTATTGCACCCGGCGTGATAGGAGGTAGAGACCTCACAAGGCCTCATAAGCCCGGCGTACAAACACGCGCTTGGCGCAAGGTAAGCATAGACCTCCCCAGGGTCTCACTCCAGGCGCAATATAAATTGCGCCTGGTGCCACCTCTGGCAGAGACTCCTAAGGAGTCTCTACGCCCGGCGAGTCAAGGCCATGCCCGGCGCCACACCAGAAACCACAAAACATTGTTACCTACTGATATCACGCCCAACGTGGGCCATCTAGGGGCTAACACTCTCAAGCTCGCCCATCGCATACACTCTTGCGCCCGGCGTGCTTGCCCAAATGAAGTCCCCTGATGGTCACGCGCCCGGCACGAAGAACTGCGCCTGACGTGATACCCAGCAGCAACTCACCAAGTTCGAAAATTTCTTCAAAAACCTGCATATTCAGCCAGAAAATCCACATGCAATCGGCCCAAAACCTCACATTTTCATCAAATCACCCAAAAGTCCCAACTTTTCCCACATGCAACCACAATCAAGAAAAACCCCAAGATTTTCATCAAAACCCCGAAATCTTGAAAACCCGTTTTCCTCAAAAATAGCCAACAATCATCAATTCATCAAACCATCAATGAGTTCTAAACTCAATTTCGTACAGCTAGCATGAATCTTAGCTTCCCTTACCTCGGTACAAGGAATCCGAGCTTCCAGGAGGAGGAGAACGAAAGAGAGAAGACGAAGAAGAGCTTGAACGAACACGGAAGGAGAATAAAGAACTCCGAACACCAGCTAGCAAAAATCCAACTCACTCCGCACCACCACCTTGTAACAGCCAAGAAGAAGAACCAATGCAAAAGAGTGAGTAAGGAGAAGTGAGTGAGAAAGAGAGGGATAAAATGAGAGGAGAGTGAAGTGAGTAAGGAAAAAGAAAGTCGGAACGGGGTCTCACAAGTTTGATTTCTTTCATCTTACAGATGATAGATGTATTTTTCACATTTTGTCTGATACGATATATCTTTGAAGAATGTTGACTTTATTTAAAGAAAATCTTTTGTTTGTCATCATTAAAACTTAAGTAATTGACTTTTGTCTTAACACAAAATTTTTTTATTTAACATTAATTATATATGTTCTTTTATTCTGAGATAATAATTTGATAATTATTGAAATATATTTTCTTAAAATAGGAGAGATTAGTGGTATAGTTTTAAATTTGAATTACGTTGTTATTATAGATTTAGATGGATAAAAAATAAGATAAGACTGTTACAATTTTTAAAATGAAATTATAATTATCAATAACTAATGTTTTTATACATAAAATAGTAATTAATTTTTTTAAAAATAAAAGTAATTGCTATCAAAGAGAAATGGTAAAGTCAATAAAAGGTTGTATTTTTTTATAAAAAAAATTAAAATTTTATTTTGAAGCATTTTTCTAGCCTCACAAATTTATTTTTTCATTTTTAAAATATTTTTTTACAAAAGAAAATTTTCATTTTTTTAATTTTATTTTATTTTTTATTTTTTAATTTTTTAGTAATGGTGATGCAAATATGGATTATAGAGTGTAGTCACAGTCTTAAATATTAAATATCTATATAAAAAAAAAAAAAATAGGGATGATATCCCATGATAGGGATGCAGCAGTTGAATCCTTAATTTGAACTTGTTGTCCTTCATACACTGGCCCTATGATAATCTATTTGCATTAGGTGTTTGAAAGTCTAGTCAAAATGATAATCTATTTACATAAAATATGATCGTCAATAATCTATTTGTTAATTAATATAGAGATAAAATAACTATAAATATTTTAAGAGTCTCCTCTTTCTCTAAATTAATCTCTCTAATGTTAAAAGGAACTAAAATTAATCTGAGAAAAATATTTTATTTTATTTCATTCTTATCCTCAAACAAAAAGAGTTTACAAAAATGTTTTTTTCTTTCATTTTTTTTCCAACCAAATACCACGTTAAGAGTATCAAAGAAAAAAGGAAAGAAAAAGTAAAATTAATTCCAGAACTTTGATTTCCAAAAGTATGCTTTTAATTTGTATGATTTTATAATTTCACAGGTCCAACTTTCAACCTTTTTTTTTTTTTTTTTAATTTTGGAACTTAGACTTTTAGAATTATAATTATCCTTCTGAAAGTTTAAGTTATAGAAGCTAAAAACTCAATTTCAGAATTTCTGAGTTTTGAAATTGTAAAATACACCATGGAGGAGAGAATGACATGAATATCATAAATCACAAACGTTGGAGAAGCAAAATTTAGGTGGAGGATGGAGGCAAGGAAAAAAATGATGAATGAAAAAATCTACCCTATGATACAAAGAGAGCTACATATGAAGGCAAATATGATGAAGGACACAATAGACGGAGGACAATAGAAAATAGAGAACAGAAGAAAAAAAAAGTTGCAAAAAGGTATAAAGAAAGAAATCAAAATTGAAAATAAATAAGTTCTCAAAACTTCTAATTTATTTTTTTAAAAGAAAAAAAAAAGTAATCTCTTTAAAGAAGATTGAGTTAAACCAATGGCAACCCTTTTATGAACATCTCTATTGTTTACTTTAGACTTTCTTTACCATCTTAATTGAGAAAGGCCCTATTATTGTTTAAGCCCAAGAGGAGCTTCCAACTAACTGTGGTAGCCCCACCTTAAATATTTTGTTTGACATTTGAGTCATAAAAGCGGATTTATATTCTCTTAATCCAACTCCTGTGTTAGAATAGGAAATACAATAATTCTTTTACCCATAGTAATAGATTCAAATACAAGGATTAAAATAAATAAATAAAAATAAATAAAATTTTTATAAAATTAATTTATAATTAATATTTTTTATTAAAAATAATATAATATTAATTATTTTCTAGAAAATATTATGAAGAATATAAATAAAAAGAACTCATTATTTTTACATTGAAAAGTTAACATGACACTTATCTTAAATTTTACTTTTTAAAATATGTCACTTATTATAGGACAGAAAAAGTATTGTACATATAAAAAAATACTAACAATAAGTTAAAGAGTCATATCTTATAAATAACCAATAACTTATTATAATAAGACATATTTCCTCTATTTCACAATGACTACAATTTTAGTATTTAAAAAATATTTTAGAATGAATGATGTTTTCACTTTTCAATGTAATATTAATTATTACTTTTTTTAAATTATCTCTTCACAAATTATTCAACTACCACAATTAAAATAATACATTTATTAAAATAGTGGACCATTTTAATAACATTATATCAAAAAATGATAATATACTTGTTATTTTCCTCGATTCTTATTTAAAAATCTTAAATTGTAGTCATGGTAGGATGAAAGAAATAATAATTATTCCTTACCATATTTTATTCTATTGCATGTCAACTATTAATTGATTCTTAAATATGTAAGTAACAAAAGATGCACACATATTTATTACCAGTAAATAAATAATAATTTTTATCGGTAAGAATTACTGAAAATGGCATTATTAAATAAATAATACAATGTTACAAAAATGGATTATATATATTAACTATTAAATAAGTCTTTGATGTGGACTATATTATTTAATTTAAAAATAAAATTTATAATGAAAATTGGAGAGAAAAAATAGTACATTCGCAAAACCATAATTCAAAAGTGAATTAAACCTTAAAAAAAATATTTCTACCAAATATATCCTTTGACACATAAGTATTATTTTGACTTTAAAACAAACCCTATTACTTTTTCGATCTTCTTAAATTCAAGCAGTCACACCACATGTGCCCACAAAAATCAACATATATGCTTTTTCTTTTGTGGTTTTGCCATGTTAGTTTGCTATTTCTTGAAGTGACATCTCACCATGCATAGGATCGAAATAAAAATGGCGACAACAACAACACAAATCACTTTCCATTGCTGGATAATTATTCATGGTTAGCAAATATGATTGTTCCAGAAATAGGATAAGCAGATATAAAAGGTGTGGCTAAATTGGTGGATGCAGCAGCTTTGGAATTAAAGAAGGGGACCAAGGAACAAAACTTTGGATTAGTAAGGATCCCACGCGTTTGGCTGTTAGTTAGGGAAGATTTCGCAGTTTCTGGAACAACACTCCGAAAACGATGACAGAATAATATTATTATTTGAGGTTGGCAATTTGGTCTGATACAGAGAAACTGTCTCTCCATGTCTTTCTATCTTTTGTGTGTATTTGTCTTCGATTTCTGCAGCATATTTTACTGGTAACTTTTAAGAGTTGAACAAATTAAGACTATTTTGGGGGAACATTTTATTTTATTTTTTGGTGCTTTTTTCTTCGTGTTACATAATTAAGACTTGCTAATATATATAAGGAAGCCTGAACTCCAAATTGATTTTTTTTTTCTTTTTTTCTTTTTTACCCTGATCCCTGATTTTTAAGATTAATTGAATTGTTCAGTATGTCTTCAATTTCTGTAAAAAATAATAAAATAAAATAAAAGAAGAAGAAGAAGTATGTCTTCAATTAATATTTGAAAATTTTTTAATTAGGGTCTCAGTCTAAAAAAAAAAAAATAATAAAATTCTTAATCTTGTAAATTTTTTGTGATTAGATCTTTAAGATTTTTAAAACGGCTACAAACTAATATTTTCAGTCAACTTAAAATCATCGATTCATAAACAAATTTCAAAGACTCAATAATAAGAATTTATAAAATTAAAGACCCAATTACGTTTTTTTATTTAACTAATATTTCATAATGTGAATTTCACATGTTGAAATGTTTATGATATATAACTAAAATTTATAATAAATTATATATACAAATAAATACTATATTTAAATATATAAATTTTATTTAAAAAATTGTATAAATAAATATTTTTGAATTATATAATTATATTTTATATTTAAGCTAAATAATTTCTAGTGATATAAAATTATTTTTAATTATTAATAATTTATTTTTAAAATATTAAAATTTAATCCATAAATAAATATAATAAATAAAAATTAAATTATATAAGAAGATAAGATAATCCTTAAAAGCGTCCCAGTCGAAAAATAGTGATCCTTAAAAATCTCATGTTATAAAATAGTCATTCATTTTTAATATATAGGAATTAATTTAAAGATTTAATTACAAATTCACAAAATTTTCAGAAATCTATGGATTAATTTAATTCTTTTTTTTTTAGTTTTTCAGACTTTTATAACATGTCTTTCTATATTCAATTATTTCTTTTTTTTTTCATTTTATTTTGCTTCTTATTCCTTTTAAATATAAAATATTTAAAAAATTGATGATATTTAGTTCAAATTAAAATATAAATGAAATATACTTAATGGAAAATAAACTGTAGATAGATACAAAAAATTTTAAAAAGATTAAAAATTGTATAAAAGAATCATAATTTTAGAAATTAAAAAAGTAAGTTAAACTTATTTATTCAGAAACAAATTAAAATTATCATCATTGGAATTTATTTTGGTTATGACACTATAGTAAGATACCTCTGTGACTGTATGGAGCACCAAAAGTCATCGTTCATGATTTACTCCGATTCAAGTTCATTATTGAGCCTCCATTGAATTCTTGAGATGACTTCTAATCTCATCTTCTTCATAGGATCGATCACTTCGTCAATGATTCTAATTAAGGGTCTATTTAAATAATTAAGTTGCTTCACTTGAATCACTTCATGCTAGTACACTTCATCACTTCATGCTATAACTTTCAAGGGAGAAAAATAGAAGAAAAAAATTAAAATAATTAAACTTTTTCATAAGTTAAAATTAATGTATTATAAATTATAAATAAAATTTTAAAAAAGCTAATTGGAGAAAGTTTCTACAAATTAATTTATACATAAATTAATTTCAACTTTTTAAAAAACTTTTTTTATTTTTTTTATTTTTCTTTCCTAGAATTCCTTATGAGAAATTTGTCCCAACAGATGTTAAGTCTACTACTCTTTCTCCTTGTCTATCATCTTTTGTCCTAAAAATTTGTAGTCCTAACAATTTAATGAAGAAGCCGATAAAATGGAGTTATTATGGTACTCAATAAATATAGTTTTTTTTTTTAACAATTGGTTTTTATGAGTCACAAAGTTGACTTTAATTGCTTTTGAAACAATTGGTTTTATGAGTCACAAAGTCGCAATAAGGATATATAGTTGTTGGTGGTTAGGATGAAACAAAGAAAGAAAGAAGAAAAGGATCACCAATCATGTTTTCTTTTATATATATATATATATATATATATATATATATATATGTGTGTTTTATTATCATTTTTTGATAATATTGAAAAATGGTCTTTTAAGAGCATTTTAACTAAATATTGGAAAATGTTATTTGTATATTATTTTAATTAAGTGTTAGAAGATTATCTTTGAATTAATTTTATGATAACAAGGCTTTCATAAAAATTAGGTTATTTAGAAAATCAAGAGTCAAGACCATAAATATCATCAATGGTAGATATCAATGATAAAAATTATCAACCATCAAGATTTGTTGATAGTTATTTGTAGTTAAAATTATACTCTATAGACGATAGTTTACACCAAGAAATACAGATTGGAACTTGTAAACATTCAATGTATCTTAAGTCTCAATGACATTCACAAATTAACGGATTACTATAATGTTATTAACTACCATTTTCATTTTCACTAATTGAAATTTGTTTGCAATTTCTTTCTCTCTATTTGTTATTCTCTAAACTTAATTGCTCACTTCTTAATCTCTATTTCTTCTCCAACTTTAATCTTTTCACTTCTTAATCTCAATTTCTTTCTCAAATTTAATAGTTTTACTTTTTAATCTTAATTTCTTCTCCAAACTCTTACTATTTTACATTTTTGTAAAATCTCTCACTCGTTACTTTATTTCATGTTGAAAATCAATTAGTTGCTACTTCGAATAA
Organism: Cajanus cajan; assembly: GCF_000230855.2. Classification (NCBI taxonomy): domain Eukaryota; kingdom Viridiplantae; phylum Streptophyta; class Magnoliopsida; order Fabales; family Fabaceae; genus Cajanus; species Cajanus cajan. Next base: position 12,916,924 of record NC_138517.1, on the reverse strand, counting down.
AAAGAATTATTGGATTCTTAGAATGAAATTCCACCGTGTATATAGCTAAAAAAGAGTGAAACTAAGAAGAGTAAAATACAACGTGACGTAACATTTTTTAGTCTAGTCTATGCATAATGCATGCGTCAAATGTTATCTTATATTTTAACAATAAAATAATCTTTATTTTCTATATGTAAAGTGAAGCTCATATAAGAATAAGAAAGAGAAAATATATGAAGCAAACTCAAGTGAATTTATCGTTGGGTTGGATTAAAAGCGTTTAAAGAGTGGGTTGTCGGTGAGTTTTGTCTCTGACGTTAGGTAGTTTCATTCTCACGCGACTAACAGTTACTTAGTTGCCTGTCCACATTTGGTCCATTTGTACGGCCTTTAATTAGTTACTTCTCCATACCTATTTTTCTTGTGTTTTTTTTATTTATTATTATTCTCAAGCAATTCTGTTTAAACAAGATTAAATTATTATAAATGATAAAGTTCTACTTCTTTTATGTCTATCAACCGGATAAATATTAAATTGTTGGAATTTAAACTTGAGATCAAACTTTAAAAAAATATTTGTTTCTTTGAAGAAAGCAGATAAAGATAAAAACCTTAGAAATAAGGAACTTATCATCTTTTATAAAATTATTAAGAGGATTATAATTAATAACCAACATTTTTTTTCTAGAGCTTTTCTGATCTCTTTTCAATTTAGAAAGTTGGAACAAGTGAGTAATAATTCATGTGAAGATTTTTTTTTTTTTTTTTTGTGTTTGTTTATGATGCAATGTGCATTTATTGTATATTTTTTTTAATCATTGAGCACTCGGTGTATTTTATCCAATTAGTTTTTTTATGGGTTTAGGGTTTTCACTTAATCTATCCATTTTTTTAAAGGATATTTGATTTCATCTACCACGTTTGCTGCTCAAACATTTTACATTTTAATGAACCACAACTCTTGTATATATATTGCTTCACTTGATACTTTGTTTTTCTTTCTTTTTCCCATGACTTGTATTCGGTTGTTCGTCTTTCACTTTCTCTCTAAACTGTGTAAACAACAATTTTACAATTCTTGTCTTAGTTTCATCAGAGAACATTTTGTTGTATATTGGAGATTTTCGTAATTTAAAATTTTAACATCATTTGATTAATAAATCCTTATGTTTCAACTTACAATTTTTTCTTTGTATTTTTTTTTTTTTTTACTATAATTTGAATAACAACCACATGTGATGATAAGTTGATTGTTCTATATCATGGAAATGAATTCACATATATAGTGCATGTCCTTTAAATATATGTTGGCATTGAAATAAATTGGCTCTTTTTGTAATCTTGGGCAGTATAAGACCAATTTGTTTTGGGGTAACTTATTTCTTGAAGTCATAATTTTACAATTTGTCTCTTAAACCCACTTGTGAGTCTCTGCAGAAATTTGTTACAGGGTACAATCTTTCTCACCTATCTTAAGTTTGATGCAAATCTGTACAAGTTGCATTATAATATGTGTCATATGTCACAAGACATATGTTTATAGACATAGTGGAGAGGGGTACCATTTCATGTAGAGTTACAATGGTCCAAATCATATCTTTTAATTTTATGCAGAATTACAATGATTTAAATCATAGGTTACACCGGTTATATATATTTATACATTTCATAAAGAGTTATAACACTCCTACCTATTAAAGATCCATCCAACTAGAATTTACACTATTTTACATGCACTCACGTGTAAATTTCAGTATCTACCAATCACAAAAAAATAGATATTCTAGGAATCATCAAGATATCATTCAACCAATATTTTATAAATCTTTTGAAGAAGAAGAAAATAGATTCACAAAAATTTTAATGAAAAAGCAATCAATATTTGCTTCCATGGATGCACATTCAGTGACATCGAATGTGTTGCCAAAATACACTGATCCAATGCCTAGATGGTTCATGTATTCAAAACTCTCGTGTTTAATGGAAAATGGGTGGAATGACCTTTGGGTAGTGGGCTAGTGCTCATGTTTCAAATGGAAAGTACAAATAGGGAAAGAAGATAACATGTGATTGTGAAGGGTCCATCACCATCAATATATATAAATCAAACTTTTCATTTATTTGCTATTACAGTTTTACTTTACATTCCAGCTATTTACAACATTTTTTACTTTATGTTTCCGTCATTTACGACATTTTATTAGTATATTTTGAAAGCGATCCAGTTTTAAAAATACTAATAGTTCACAGTTCATAAAAGTTAGATTTTGACTAGGTTATTGTGTGGATATTTGCTTGGACCATTGTTTCACGATGGGAATACATTCAGAGTCTTATGACGTTCGAATAATGAGAAGAAGAAAAAATTATAAAAACACACATATTTCTTATTATTATGAATTTTTTTTGAATGATGATAAAATAAAATAAAAGTATGAAAATTTAAGTTTAAAATAAATAATATTTTACCGATATATAAATATGTATGTATGAACTCCCTATACCCCAACACGTCTCATGTGCCATACAAGGACTACTTTCTTCATTGCATATTCACATAAAGAAATGCACATAAATGCTTTAAATTCTTTCTCCTCGCTAGCTCCAAGTGGAAAGAAGCAGCTTTCAAGCACTTCTTGAATTAGAGCTTAACTTTTCACCGGTTCATTGTATCAATTGTTTATCTTTTAATTATTATGTTATTGTCTAGTAGGTATACAATTTCCAACAAAGGTTGGTTTGATATTTTTTTTTTTATATATAGAAAAGTTGGTTTGATATTTTATACACTTTAAAATGAAATGACAACCCCGTCCTCCTCCCATTTCAGGCCTGTGGCAATTGGGTAGGGATCGATGGTGACATTTTGCTTCTGAATTTTGTTCATCTAAACTTTCTTCCTCTCCATATTTTCACTGATCCAAATAATAGAAATATATGGTTTCTCACTGTAATTTCCTTTCTCTTAGTTTCATTTTTACTTGTAAAAAATAGAAATTTATTATATGAATAATATATATATATATATATATATATATATATATCTTGATCTGATCAGTTAATCATAGTGACCAAGTACTTGAACATCCAATTAGTCACGTGGAATTTAGATTGACGGCAATAAAATTCCCATATGGGTGGGACCCAAATTAAGCTGTATTGATAGTAAAGTGTTAGGAATTGAATGTGATCATTCTGATAGTATGTGCATTTTATCAGGAAAAAAAAAGTTCAATAAAACTTTAAAATATAATTTTGATATATTTTTAAAAGAATATTAATTTTCAATTGTTCAGAAATAAAATAAATTATAACAAGTTAGATTTCAGGAACAGAAAGTAAGGTAATCATCTCTATCTCACCCATCTTAGTCTGTGAGGAGAAGTATCACTGTTACTTGGTAAGGGGCGAGGCATTTTGTTTTTTCAATATCTTTAACTTACCTTTCAAGGAGAAATAAGAAATTGGTGTCCTTTTGATGCATCTCAATAGTTTAAACTTCAAAGCCTTTTTTTGTACAGAGATATTTTGTGCTTGCAGGTTTTATTAGCTAAACAAATTAAATATGTATGATGAAGATATTTGTCATCACATGCAGGAGGTGAATGGCTGACCCTCCAGTCTCCAGACATTATACCAAAATGAGAAGAAAACCAGGGACCTACAGGCTAGCTAGGTCGTTATTCATGCATAGGAGTTTTTTTTTTTCAGCTGCATTGGAGAATTTTAAATTCAGATACATATTTTTAATTATAATATTAATACGAAATATTTATGATTATAACTACTAGTAATTAATTTTTATAAAAGCTATAAATGATAATTAATTTTTTATTAAAAATTAAATATAAAATAAATATTTAATTTTAAATATAATTTATTTTCACACTAAATATTAAAATTTAAATCTTAAATAATTTAATTAAGAAATACATGTGTTCAGCGGGTAATCAAAGTCAATAAATTCATATTTTAACAGGTCATTGTTTCGAGAAATTTATTTTTAATTATTTATACAAAGAGTAATTTTTTAAATATTACTCTCCATCCTTAGTTTTAATTTTCTTTTAATTTTCAAAGTTAATCCAAGGGTAATTTATGTCTCTCTCTCTTTATATTCCACATGACGTATTTTATTGTAATGAAAATTTTAATTTGAATTAATGTTAAATCATTAAGTTAATTATTTGTTTGATTAACTATTTTTTTAAGTAATTATTTACTAAATTATTAATAGCACAATTTTTTTATTTTTACTAATTTTTCAATTCTTTATAAAATTAGTAGATTTTTACTTTTTTTATACATAATTAGTAAATAGTTTTTAAACTCCTAATTTACTGCATTTTACCATGTTTTATTTATTGTGTTTTCCTATTTATAATTACATTCGTTTACAGAGATGTATTGGTTTAGGATTTCATAGGATTTTAAAAGACGTTTTTTAAGTAAAAAGGTCTATTGGTATTTGATCAGGATTTTATGTCACTTAAAAATAATCTAGTGATATTCAATCTGGATTTTCAAGATTTTTTAAAGAGTCAATTAAAATTCATTGATATTCATTTAAGACTTTTTACAACTTAAAAACAATCCATTGGTATTCAAAAATATAAGGATTTTAAAAGATTGTTGTATTAGAGGGATTTTGAAGAATTTTTTAGTAGTATCTATAAATACCAAATTCATAAAACAATCTCATCCAAACCAATTAGATTTTGGAGGATTGTTTGAAGTGACTTTTCAAGTGCTTCAAGAATTTTCAAGTGAGTTTTTCATCTCTTTTTTTTTTCTATGCTCATGTCTTCTCCATTTTTTTTCTTACTAATAATACTGCACTACTGCTTATATATAATATTGTATTATTGTTCCCATTCCATTCTCCTATTTGGTGAAACTTCTATATACGTAAATGATAGTGTCATTGACTTACTCTATTTTTCTCTCTGTTCTCTTGAATTGATTTACTTTATTCTGCTCTATTTAGTTGAAATTGTTCCTCAACTATATAACACAGAAAATGCTTGAAATTTCAACTGTAATAATTTTTTTATAACACGCGTCAAAATAAGGTAAAGGTGAAAGCTAAATTAATATCATATCTCTATAATCAGTTGTAGATCTTCAAGACCTTGTAACCAATTTAGATTTATTAGAATAATATATATATATATATATATATATATATATATAAGATGAATTTGAGTTAGGGTTTCTATGAGTAGAATGAGATAAAAATGAATCTTAGTTGGGGGAAGAACCCTCTGAGCACAAAAATTGTGATCTCTTTCTCTCTCTTGAATTTGTTATTATTATCCTTCCCATTTTATGATTGTAACATAGTAAGTTGGTTTAGAGATTAGTGAATGCTAGAGAGGAGAGTATATAAGGTTTCTCTGAGAAGGGAGCCTCATTAGCTCATTCTAAGAGAAAACTTAGAGAGAAGTTTTAGAGAGAAAGGATTCTGCTCTGTGAGCTCCTTTCTCTCTCAAATTTCTCTGTTTGATTTTTCTTCTTCTCTAGATCAATAACTCGTTCTATCTTTTCTTGGAATTCAGACTAGAAAGCTTGTTTTTGGGAGGATTGAAGTTCGAGGGTCGAGCTTTGGAGGAAAATTCTTCTTCTTCTCTGTTCTTGGCTATCTTGAGTCAATTTTTAGGTGATAGAAGCTAGAATGTATGTTGTTTGGTTGCATGTGAGTTTAGGAACTCAATCAATGTATGAATTTTGAGAATCCATGGTTGGATTGGAGAAATTGCTCATTTTGGGGTTTTGGGGGCAAAATAGGGTTTTTGGGTGATTTTGATGCATCGGGTGGGTGCATGTTGAAATTGAGTGTGTTTTCGAGTTGTATGGGGCCCATGCATTGTATTTCTTGGTTTTCATGTGGTTGGATTTTTTGATTTTCAGGTGTTGGAGGAAATTTTCAAAGTTTTGGAGGCTACTGTTTGAATTTTCACCGGTGCAGTTCTAGGCACCGGGCGTGCATTTATCAGAGCACTCATTTCTTGATCACGTCGGGCATGAGGTTAGTTGTGCCGGGCATGATTGTAAATGGGGGGTCCTTGGATGTGTTTGCGTCGGGCGTGAGGAGAACCACGTCGGGCGCAATATTAGATTGTGCTTGGATGGTGATTTTCTAATGTGGGACCGAGTGCAGATTGGGTGCGCCGAGCGTGAAGACCCTTTTGAGGTCTTTACCTGAGTTGGCGCCAGGCACAGGTTGGGTGTGCCGGGCGTGGAGACTCCTATAAGTCTTTGTTTGGATGACGCCGAGCATGAGCTGAATGCGCCGGGCGTGAAAGAGCTTAGAGCTCTCGGGTTGGATTTAGGCCAGGCGTGAGTATGCTTAATGATTTGGTTAAGTTGTTAAGTTTCCTGATGAAGATGAGTTGAGTAGTTGTTGACTAAATTATTTACATGTTATTGTGGAAATATGAATAAGTCGAGATGTATAAGTTGAAGTAGTCTATTGTTGTAAAGTTGTTATGTGTTGACTATAGTTACTCAAGTTGTTTATTCAAGATGTTATTATGTTGCTTAAAATTGTTAAAGATGACTATTGTTGTAAAGTTGTTAAAGATGCCTATTGTTGTGAAGTTGACAAGTTGGGATATATGGCTAAGATATATATCCTATGTTGAGATACATAGTACTAAGGAGATAAGTTGGAAGTTGTTTTTAAAGTTGAATCCCTTAGTACTGTGTGGGCGACATGGAAGTAGTCGATCCATGTCATGGTTGAATGACCGATTTGAGTAAGGTATCTAGTTAGAGATGTAGTCTTTGACTAGGTATTAAAGGGTGTGTGGTACTTGAAGGGCAGTGGGTGGACTAACTCCATATGTGGATTGGTGATGCAAGCCAAGGCCGTGGTAGGCCCATACCCAAACCTTTCTACCTTGACAGTAGTACTGGACCTCCGAGTCTGAATGACACACCTGAGAAATCGCCTATTGTTGTCTATACCTGGTTCTCTTCAGAGTTCCTAACAATGCCCTATACCTGACCTAGGGATTCGGTAGGGTTTATGCCACCTAGACTACTCAACCTCAGTTGTTGGAGATCTTCTAGTTGTATATGTGTGACGACGCATTAGTTGATGTTGCATGTGTTGTTGCATTTAAATTGCCTATAAAGTTGTATGAATGAGCTAATAGTTGAGCTATTATGATAAATTGTGTGGTTGTGTTGTGATGATGACTGGATGAATGAGTAGTACAAACTATTGTTCTATACTTGTATGGTTGTTTATTGAACTCTAGTTTATCCTTCTGTTTCCATGTGGATGGACTGTAATGATCATACTATGTATGAGAGCAGATCATGGTTAGGTTGGAGATGGTTTTTGTGACCGCTACGAGACGAGGAGTTTGTCTTCGTGTCAGATTTACCACTTGGGTAGCTATTTTGTCTATGCTTGACTGATATTATCTTTGGGATGACTGTACATATTTGGTGTTATATTTTGTTCATAGAAACATAGTTATTATTATATTTTTAACTACATGTATGTATGAGTTAACTGATTTTAATATCTTTTCTGTCTATCTGTGTAGCTAGTACAATTCCTCTAAGCGTAGGGACTATAGCGAGCCGTTACAATGACTCAACAATTATTTTATTTCTTTGTTTTACTATGAATTTTTTTATTTTTTAAATTTTTATATTGTGAAATTAAGATTTTTTATATTTTAAAAAAGAAAATTAACATAAGATATTGCAATAACTTAAAATTCAATGCTAAAAATATTTCTTCACGAGAGAATAATTGAAAGTAATTAAAAATTAAAAAAATTATTTTGTACCTGTAACAAATTTCATATTTTTTTTCTCCTAATTGATGTTTGTAAATTTCTACTTCATTACCATTATAAAATGAAGGAACATATTTAGTTATAAGAGAGTAGGGAAGTTGTTTCACTATTTTTTTTAACCATTTATAAATAAAATATTTTAAATAAAAAATTATAAAAAAAATTGAAATGTTTAAAATAATTTTTAGAATCTGCAATACTACATAACTTTCTTCGTAAAGAATGACATTCTGATGAGTTTTCAATTGGAGTGGTGGATGAACCTTCATCTTCAACATTACTGGTTAATGAAAATCATAATTTTGACCCTATTATTAAAATTCAAGAGTAAGAGAGAAAAGATGTTAGTGCTTAGAGGACTAGTATAACTTTGGATATGTGAGTGAATGCTATTTAGAAGGACATGATAGTATAGAGAATTATTATTATTATTATTATTTATCTAGACATTGTTATTTTTTATTTATTATTTTTGTCTTTGACTCTTTTTAAATTTGAATGTATGAAAAAAAATCTTGAACTCTTGTCGTATGTCAAAAATCTAAAAAAATTTGCAAAGTTCACGAAGTCCCGCAGAATCCATTAAAATCCTAACTTAAAAGTCTTGTAGAATCCATTAAAATCCTGATTGAAAGTCTTGCGAAATCTTACAAAATTTTAAAAGTCATGAAGATTTTGCAAAGTCTTTTAAAATCCACAAGACTTTTGTCAACTAAAAAAGTTCTTTAAAATCCTAATTCAATACAACCCCCTTCATTTTATTTGGTTAAACATGTAGCAAATAGGTGAAAAAATGTAGAAGAGAGAATCAATATAATTAGAGGCCGAATGAGTGAAAATAATATTCACAATTGTATTTACCTAATGCATGACTAAGCTAGAATGAACCCATACCCTAGTTAAAGGATTGGAAGTCCATGTTGTTATATACGATCATACTTGCTATAATATGCACAATTGTATTTTACTAAAAACACACCCATGTTGCTATCCACGGACCTTCAAGCAAGGGGTGCTTCCTATGAAGCATGGTTGTGCATATCAACAAGTACAACTTAAAGAATTACTCTAATTTTACCTATAAATAAGAACGTCCAAAACACATTTTTTCCATCTCATTTTCATTTTATTCGTTGCATATAAAACACACTTAAAGGTGAATATACTTTATCACATAATGAACAAATATCATATATCAAACTTAAAAGACTGAATTCAAACTATTATTAACTTAATTATGACATTCAACAATTTGAAGGTTTTAATATTTGAATAGAGTGAGGACCTTTTCCACTACATTAAAACTCTATGAATTTCTCTTTTGTGAATTTGTTGTTGTGTTCACCACTTCCAACTTCTCACACTATGTAGAGGGAGTTTGTCTTCTGAAGGAGTTGAAGACTTAGAAGGTGAACTTCTCATCATCGAGTCTCACTTTCAACTTGCTCCAAGATACATCTATTAGGACGTATGGAGTATGCAGAACAAGCGTCCCAAAATGATTGAAACATCCTCATCCTCACTAGAAACCACGTCTACAATGATTTGTATTTTTCAGAAGACTATAATGAGCAATCCTCCATAGAACATTTTAATTTGTTTTGGATTATTCCAACCCCCAAAAAAAAAAAAATTGGATCAACACTCCCTTGGTTTGGTTACCATGTATCTCCATGTACGCCAGCTTAGTAGAAAAAAGGTAAGTTAGCCCTGGCCTGGTGCTTGAAGTCACCTCAATTCCAATATGTAGAAGTTATAAAATTTAGGTTAAATTATATTTTTGATTTATTTATTTTTCTCGATATGTGTTTTAGTTTTTTATTTTAAAATAAAGATATTTAATTTCTATTTTTAAAAATACAAAATTTTAATTTTTTCAACAATTTAGTGTTTGTTATCATTAAGTTTTGACATTATCTTCTACATCCTCTAAAAAACACAATCAAAATATTCTTCGAATACACTGTAAAATTTTTATTATATTTAAATTATTAACTGATATATCATGTTGGAATATACTTTAAACAAATTTTCGGAGAATAAATCAGTTTTCTATAAATAATTTGTCATATTTAAGTGATATAATATTTAATAATGTAATATATAAAGATAAAAATTAAAAATAATATATAAATTTTTTTCATATTTATCTATTTTTATGAATGATCAATATTTATTTTATTAATAAAACTTTATTTATATTTTTTATTTTTAAATATTATGTTATTAAATATTATATTACATAAGTATGAATAGATATTAAAATTTATTGATTAATAAATGTTAATTTGAATAGAAAGATTAAAATTTTATATTTTTTTAAAATTAAAAAATTAAATATCTTTACTTTTAAATAAAAAATCAAATTTACAGATAAATTATAATACAAAGATTAAAAATATAATTTAACTTAAAATTTAATATTATTACACATTATCCGTAACACAAATTAATTATAAAGATAGATATTTCAACTGCAATTATGAGTATGTAAGTTTTGAGTTGAAAATACTTGTATGGTCTAACAGGACATTACATCATCACATCACTTTCTACAGTGATCGTAAAAAGAGCGAATGTTACATAGGTAAAATATAATTAATTATTTGCTTTCATTTAATTTTGACTAGTATATTAGTAATGATAATTTTTAATAAAAAAAATGTATTTCTCCCATTTATTTTATAGAATTACGACCCATATTTTTTCTCTTTTCAACTAAAAAATTAACAATTATTTGGTTTTCAGTTTTTTAAGGCTGCATCTCTCTCTTTTCAAAATCATCCCACAACAAAGTTAAAAGGTTTTTTTTTTATATATATTTCTTTTTATTTCCAATTATCAATTCTTGATATTGTGGCTCCAGCTGAAAAAAAGTATATCGTGACTCCTTGAAGGCTTTTTCTTAAAAAAAATATCTTTAAATTCATTATAATAGAAAATAATGATATTTTCATTTGGTAGATAATTTTTTTTTTCCAGTAGGTGACTGAAATATTTGAGCACAATTCTGATGACACGTGATAATGATAAAATAGAGATAAATTACTATATATAACTTTTGCACAATTAGTTATTAATTTTTAGTGGAAAGAGAGATTACACCCGGAGAAGTAAACTCACAAAACAACGAGAGAGATAATTTTTTTTTCTTAAAGACAATCATCACTGATATGAATTTATTTTTTAAAACTTAGTAATTAATAAATTATGTGAAAATTTATTAAACTCAGTATTTTCTTGAGTTTTAATATTTTCATCCAATTTCCAAAAATAAAAAGTTCTATAAGAAAATCATCTCAATCTTGTTATTATCAAAATAAGAAAGATTAACAACCCAACTTTATTATCTTATTTAAAAAAAAGAAGATAATTTCAAGAATGATCTTTTTCTGTTTTTAATAATAATATAAAAAAAAAGTATAGAAGTTTCTTGGATTACGATTCACGAAGCTATCTTTACCACCCCGCTGTAAGAGTTTCACTTCCATCATCAAAGATTTAACATGCAAACAAATGCGGTTATTAATAAACAAAACAAAACAAATCCCTCATTCACACGGAACTTTCTCGACATAAGACGTAACGCAGTACCTTCTCGCCCCTTCCTTTCTATTTTTCTCTCATAACTCTCTCCCTCATCCTTATATTTTCAAGGGAACCTTCTAGAACCAACACAACAACAATCTTCCCCAAACGCCAACCACCTCTCTCATGGCCCCGCCGCCCACGGTGGAACACAACCTTGACTCCACCACTACCTCTTCTGTCGCGGTGACGGACTCTCAGAGATCCATCCCCACGCCGTTCCTAACCAAAACCTACCAACTCGTCGACGATCAATCCATCGACGATGTCATCTCATGGAACGAAGACGGATCCACCTTCATCGTTTGGAACCCTACCGTCTTTGCCAGAGACTTGCTTCCTAAATATTTTAAGCATAACAATTTCTCCAGCTTCGTCCGCCAACTCAACACTTACGTAATTCAATTCATCTCTCTCAATCTTTCTATTTTGTTGTTATTTTTTTTTGTTTTAATTTTATTTTTGAAATTTATTTTCGATTTTGCTTTATGTACAGGGATTCAGGAAAGTTGTACCTGACCGGTGGGAATTCTCGAACGAGTGTTTCCGCCGCGGCGAGAAGCGGCTTCTCTGCGAGATTCAGCGGCGGAAGATCTCGTCACCGGGGCCGGCGACGTCGCCGGTAGCAACGCCAACCGCAACGGTCACGGTTCCCGCGCCGATGCCTTTGACTGCGATACCGATCATCTCGCCGTCAAACTCCGGCGAGGAGCAGGTGATATCGTCGAATTCATCTCCGTCGCGAGCACCGGCGGAACTTCTCGACGAGAACGAGAGGCTGAGGAAAGAGAACGTTCAACTGACGAAAGAGCTCGCGGAGATGAGATCGCTCTGCAACAATATATACTCTCTCATGTCTAATTATGTCAGCGTCACCGGTAACGGAAACGCTAACAACGGCAGCGGGAGTTACCAAACGGAAAACGGTGTCGGTGGTGCACAGGGGAGCAGAGAGTCCGGCATGACGGCGGTGAAGCCGCTGGAGTTGATGCCGGTGAAACGGAGCTCCGGCGATGATGCGGCGGAAACGGCACCGGAGGAGATGAATGCGAAGCTGTTTGGCGTGGCGATTGGAGCAAAGCGAGCGAGGGAGGGAGGAGGAAGCGGTGGAAAAGGAGAGGAAGATACGCTGCTGCGGCTGCATAACCCGGATCCGCAGCTAGGTCCTGCAGATGTGAAATCAGAACCGTTGGATAGTCAGAATCATTGTGATAATCAGGAGACTCCATGGTTGAGTCACTATAGACCAATCAGGGGGTGTGTAACTGACACACGGTGACGGTTAGGCAAAGGAGCATTTTAGATTAGAAACGTGATGGTGTAGGGGATCTGAGACCGAGCACGCGGAGACACACGTGGCAGTGTCACGTGCGTCGTTTAACCGTATGGACCGATTCCCAGAAGTTTCTCAGAAGTCAGAGGAAAATGATACTTTGTAGTCCTTTTTTTCCCCTCTCTTTCTTCTTTTATTATTTTTTTTTAGTATTGATTTGGACTTGGACCGTAGATTTACCTTCACTAATAGTGTTCAAAATTTAATTGTCTTATAAATTATATTACTTATCGGTGGAAAAACTCATCATTTATACTTTTGTCAATATATCAAAACAATGGTTCATAGTCACGCGTTTGTGTTTGTTTCCTCTTTTGTCCACTTCTTTTACTCTGAATTTTTATGTTAATTTTATGAAATATTATATCCACAAAATTATGAAGCGATTAAAATTGTGATGCTTTTTTTTAGTTAAAAATTGTGATATCAACCATTATATTTGGTGATTATTTGTAAAAATTGGTTAAATTATTTATAATAATATTTATAAATCAATAAGATATTTAAATATAAATATTAATTTTGAGTACCAAACATTTAAAATGGTTAAACTTCTTTTTTTCAGATTTTCTTGACATGTATGAAAAGTTCATTGGATTAATATTCACGATAGTGATCTTTCTTTTTCTTTTGAGAAAAAGTTATTTGTGATAATAATTGATATTTTTAACAAATTTGATAAGTTAAGTTAAATTATGATTTCTTATGAGGAAGTATGAATTATGAATTCTTATGAGAAATATAAGCTTCATGAAGAGTTGAATAAGGTAGAGAAACAGAGCAGAATTAGATAAAATAAAAAGTAACACAAGGAGGTAGTAGTTTAGGAAGGGAAGTCAAGTCAAATTTTAAATATATAAATCATGTCTGTATTATAAAATTAAATTAGGTTTATTATTCATTATAAATTTATTTATTCATTTTATATAATAATATTAAATAGAGGAAGGTTTAAACGATATTAATGTAATTTTTATCGAATATTATATTGTTCAATAACTTTATATTAAATGTGAATTTTATAAATCTAATCGTTAGATTGAAAATTAAATTATTTACTTTTAGATCATACATACAAAATTTTATATTAATTTAAAATAATTTGATACTACATTCTTATAAAACTAAATTGACATAATATATATATATATTTTAAAATATAATAAAATATAAACATTTTGATTATCTTGGAATATAAGAACTTTAAATCTAACAGTTGAATTTACAAAATTCATATTTAATATAAAATTGTTAAGCGATGTAATACTTAGTAAAAATTATACCGGTATCGTTTGAATCATTCTCTATTAAATAAGTTAATAAATTTAATTTTAAATAAGTTAATAACTTTACTTTTAATTATGTATGAGTTTTTTTCATTTACTTTATTATTATTAAAATTTAGTATTTAAAATAAAAATAAATTAAAGTTAATTTAAAAGAAACAATTTATGTACACTAATGTACACTCACATATAAGTATGATAAAAAATGATCATCTTTAAATATTTTAAATATTCTAAATAATCAAATATGAAAATAAAAGAAAAAAGCAAACAAAGATGTGGCTACTATTTTTATTTTATTTTATTTCACATGAATAAGAAATACAAAATATTTAAGTGTAGTAGAAATACAAAAAAAATTATTGATAATTTAAGTTTTTAAAAATTTATTTATATTATTAATAAGTAATAAAAATATTTTTTTTTATTATATCATATTAATAAATAAGTTATTTTATCGGACCTAACAAACTTTTTTAGAAGCGTAAGTTTAATTTTTTCAAATAATTAATTTTTAAAAGGTTGACATAAGTCCTTTAAAAATAATTTATTAACTTTTATAATCTTTTAGATTAAGACAAGTCATAAGTCCTTTATTTAAAGGTTGACATATTTCTATCTTTATTATCTAGCATCAAAACACATTAAAAGTATCTCGTCAAAAGAAAAGTAAATGGCATAAACTTTAATGAAAATTTATGGTTGACATTAATTTAAACGTTTTAATTATAATAATGGTTGGAGTTGAATCTTATAAAATTTAATTATCTTAATTGTATATTCAATTTTTGTAAATATGAATTTTAATTGTTTAACTATTTTATTAGTATGAAATATCTATTAATTTTTGTTAATGATTAATCTTCATCAAAAATTTAGTTCCTACTAAGAATGATTTTTTCCCCTTCTAATTAAATTTTTTTTCATTTACAAAACTCAAACTCTAAACTCTTGCTTAAGAAAACTAATTGAATATCATTCAAATCAGCCATTATCAACATAAGTTTTAATTTGGCACTTAGAGAGTTATTTTTATTTTTATATCTTTAAAATTTGAAAACATTTTTTTTAGTCATGTAAAATGAATTATGGTTGGTTTTAGTTCTCATAAAATATTTTTCATTTTCATCACTTTAAAATCTAAAATAACTATATTCTATCTCTTAGACATAACGATTATTTTAAAGGAAATAAATAACATTCTTTTTAGACATTTATAAAAATTCATTTAGAAATATCATGTGTTAACATGATATTACAAACACTAATAAATATTACTTGAGATGATCATTTAACTTTCAATTAAACACATAAGTATTTATGTTACATGATATTGAAGACTGGAGACAATAATTCCATATTTTGAGAGTTGAAAAAAAATTATAAAGATCAAAATAAAAAATTATGTATTTAAAAAAAAAATATATATATATATATATATATATATATATATATATATATTCAAACTAATTTAATTTTATCTGATTTTAAAATGAGAGAAACTATTTAATATGATACCCCATAAATTTTCGATTTAGAGATTATATAAATAAAAATAATTATATTTTGTGAGAACATTTTTAGAATTTCCTTTTTAATAAGATTTGGTTTTAGATATTTTATTCAATAAGAGAGTCTTTGTAAATCTTTTTAACCTTTTATCTATTTTAATTTACTTTTATCATATTTATTTTTAAATTAAAATTTTTAAAATCAATTATCAATAATTAAAATTAAAATAACATTATTTTATTATCCATTAAACGTAATTGTCTCATAATACAAATTTTTTAGCATAAATTATAAATATAATTTATATTTTTAATGTGGAGAAAAGATAAATGCTAGAAAGGGGAGTTAAATAATGTATATAAAAAAACTCACACTTTTAATATAGTGAAGTAGTAATACTAGTTAGATGGAATGCAAAGAGAAGTCAGATGGAACACTAAGTATTTTTATATCGGTTCATTTCAACCAATGAGGCTACGTCCAGTTCTTAATTCAACTAGATTAAGTTTCACTAACTTTCAACAAAGATCAAAGTATTCCTTCAATAAATCACTTTTGGTTCAACCCTAAGTATTATTTGACTTGTATTTTCAAGCAACTATCCAAATATTATTTTCACAACAAATCTCTCCAAGCTTAATAATCAAGTATTCTTTTCAACTAAGTCTCTCCAAATTCAATCAAGTATTGTTTTATAGACAAGTTTCTCTAGGCTCAATTTTATAACAATGGTTATAAAAGTTATAGGAGTGTTGTGTTTGTCTCACTTAAACATTATACAACCAGTATAGAGTAGTAAGCTTTTACAAGAAAGAATAAAGATTATACACAAGTATAATTTACAAAGAATGCATATTTGATGTTTTTGTACAAGTACTGTATCTATATGTTCTATCTTCTTTCTTAAGTTTCGAATCTTCTTATACAGTAGCTTGAAGAAAATGACTATTACGATACTTTGAGTCCAACTCACAAGTTTATTTTCAACTTTCCTTGAGATGTGAGGTAACCATTGACTCATTTAATGCAAACATTAAATACATTTTATCAAATGGACCTCTAATTTAATCAAGGAAGTTACTTATAATCTTTCCATACCAAATGAAGTTTATTGAAGCAATGTCAGTATAGAGCAACAATAACAACAACTTTATCTGTTTTTCTTCGTGATTTTAAGGATCTTTGTCCTTGGTCATGACGGAAAGCATGATCTTGTTTTTTTAATAGATTTGTGAGTCTCAAGATGATTTTTTAGTTCAATCTATTAAGGAAGATATTCAAATAAATATTGTTGTTAGTCTTCATAAATAATGAACATCTAATGAACATGAGACAAATTGTATGTTTCGTCTGATTCACACCGTCTTACAAATAATTTGTGTCTTACACTTTATCTGATAAACATTTTCGGAAACATTTGCAAAGGCATTTTTTGTTATAAAAATATTTTGTTTGTTAACATTAAAACTCCAAAATTTAAGAGATTCAAGATCGTCGTTTGACTTAATATTTAAAAATATGTATATATACAAATTTAAATATAATATAATATATATTCAAATATAATATTTATTTATACATTTAATTTATTATAAATTTTAATTATATACAATAAATATTTAACTTATATAGTGCATAACTAAAATACTAGTATTACTATTTGTTTTTTTAAATAAAAGGCTAAACATACAAGAACATTAGAGTGTTTGCACGGTGGAGAAAGAAAAGGAAATTACACTCAAAAGGATGAAAACATTTTAAAATTAAAATAATTATAATATTTATTTTAAAAGGCTAATTAGTTAAGGACTGAATTAATTAAAAGTTATTTATTGAATAATAAAATAAATGATAGATTAAAGAGTAAACTTCCAATTTGGTCCTTAAAAGTTGATAAATGTGATTGATAAGTCCCTATAAGATTTTTTTGTAACATCTAGGTCCGTAAATTTTAGCTTTGTTATGAAAGTTAATTCTTCTATTATACTTAATTATTAAATCTATTAGTTTCATAACTTGTCAATAGTTAATTGTCACATTGATACTTATTCTCTCTCCCAATTGACATGCGACAATTACAAACTAAGTAGATTTAGACACGTGACAAAGTAATGTTTAACTTTTAATTTAATTAAAAAATAACTAAAGTGACGTTTAAATGACTTATTTCTTCCTATATTCACTCTCATTCTCGTATTTCATTTCACCCACAGAATTAATCTATGCGAAACACGAAATATTTATGAAACAAAGGTTTGAGATATTATTGAAGAGAAACATCAACGAATAGTGTTAGATAGAGGACAAGTGAAAATAAAAAATCCCCGGATTTTTATTTGTTCGTTAAACCATCAATAGAGTTATATTTCCATAGTAACAGAAAATCATTATCGTTATGCTCTTCTTCACTTCTACCAGATGAGTTTTGTGACTCATTAAACATAGTAGAAACACTTATATTCGATTGACACATCTTTTCTTGAGATCCTTTATAATGACCACTTATTTTGATAAACTCCAAATTCAATAATTTGGGATTTAGAATCCTAAACCTATAGTTAGAACAAAAGAAGAAACTAAGGATGACTAATACAAAAAAAAAAAAAAAAATCAACTATAGGAAACCATACTAAACCCAACAATATATAATCTTTTATTTTAACTAGAGCACACATAACCAAAGTATTTAAACATGATAAAGTGTTTGTTTTTTTTATTTTATCAAAAAGTACAAAAATCTTGCATTATGATTCATATTAGGTGATTAGAAAAGAGAACATATAATTGGGAGAAAGAATAGATATCAACATGATACGTAATTGTTGATTGTTCAATAAACTAACAAAGTTAGTAACCGAGTTTAACAAAAGAACTAATTTGTATAACAAAGTTAAAATTTAGGGTCCTAGATGCCACAAAAAATCTTTTAGGGACCTATGACTACTTCCATCATCTTTTAAGGACTAAATTGGATGTTTACTCATAAATTAAATTGTACTTTTTGTCTCCTATAATATATCAAATCTATAATTTTTGGTATTTCTAATTTTATTCCCACAATTTTAGTCCTCAATTTATAAAATCCACAAATTTAATTCCCTTGTTGAACTTTCTTCCGTCGATCGTTAAAATTAAAATATTAGTCATGATCTTAGCTTTAATAAATGACATAACAATTAATAATTAATAATATTCATACTATATTTCTCTTTTATTTTTCATTTTTATCTCATAAAAATTATAAAATTAGATAAAAATGAGAACTAAATATGTAATTTGGTTTAAATATTATTAAATATTAATTATTCCATCATTTATATAATATTATATCATGATGAAAGTTACAATTTTAATAATTAATAGGTAGAAATATTATGAGATAACCAAAAATTATATATTTTTTAAAATGAGAAATTAAAATTATAAAATTAAAAATCAGATATCCGAATTACGTAAGATATTATAAGTGGTAAAGAAGTAGGATTTATCTTGCATGCATATTACAACAACTTATGCTTTTATCGATAAAAAAAAAAACCCAACTATTCCAAACCAGCTACATAGTTTAATGTATCAAGTACTATAGTAACTCTCTTAAAATAAACGATCCTTAAATGGTTGACCGATGGAAAAGAAGTTGCGAAAGCTTAGTTTCTTATGAAAGCTTAATCAAAATTTTGAAACTTAACCTAGTTGGTATCAAATTGGTGATGATTTCTTCAACTTTACACTTGTTTCTCTCTCCCCCTCGATATGTGTTGATCAAAGCAATCGATAAATTGATAAATAATTAGATCAAATTAGTGCTGTTAATTTGTGTTCGAATTTAATAATATAGTACGTAAGAAAAAAGTTTTGTTGATAAAAGATAAAACTAATTGTATTTTAATGGAAAGACTAACTTTTTTTTTGTTTTTAAATTGTTGCAGAAAAATTAACCAAAAAACAAAGCGTATGATAATCTTAGCCGAAACCAAGACCTTAGTTTAGTGAGGTTTTTTTTTTTTTTTTTTTTTAATATAAAAATTCGTAACCATCATCAAATATATAAATAAAAATAAAACATGTTAAAAAACCATCAATAGGTTTAATATAAAAAATTAAGAGTGTAAAATATAATATTTTTAAATATATATTAACAATTTAATTAAAAAACTCTAAAATGTATTTACTCACCCTCGTTTCTATAATATAGATTTGTCGTTGATGATAATGGTGCAGAAATAATATTAGATTGTTGAAAAAAATTTAATAAATTTTTTATTACTATATTATTAGTGTGCAAAATATTTACAAACTTTGTTAATAAATAAATTTTGTCAAAAATTTTGTTTCCTTTTATTACGTTTTTATTTTCATATACAAAACTTTGAAACTTTATTTAAAAAAATTCAAGTTCAATTCTATCCGAAGTAATAATTTATTGGTTATATTTTTCTTTCTTTTCTTTCAAACAAAAATATGAACACTAAATACAAGTACATAACTTATTGTAAGCTTCTAAACCATCCGTGGGTAGTTTGCAAAATTAATTATTAAAGTGAGTCTGTGAAACAACTCTCTACTTCGGAGTGGTCGATAAAAAGTTTTATTAATCAACTCAACGATATTTCTGTCACATAATTTTATTCTTTTTCTTACCTAAAATTGGCTGCAATGCATGGTACTACATGAAAGTCAAAAACCATGTAAGTAAAAAAAAATTACGTGACAAGAGTGCTGTTACATTGACTAACAACATTCCGGCAATTAACGTCACTGTCTAAAGTATCTAAATTTATAAAGTCTCTAAATTTTTTTAATAATAGTATTAATAATATAAATTAATTTTTAAGAAATTAATAATATTTGAGATAAGACACAATATTTTATAAGACACATAATTTATATTTTTTATATATCTTATTTTCTTATTATTAAAATCACTTAACATTTAATACTCAACAGTCACTATTATTTACTTTTGTTTGTTTACAGATAACAAATTTTTAATCTTTTTGTTTCCTTTTAGTTTATCTCTTTCTCATTCTCTCTTCGTTCTCATTCTCAATTCTTTCTTCTCGTCTAATTTGAGAGTTTGATTGGGACCAATACAGTCTCACTCTGCCTTTTTTCTTGATTGATTCCTACTCTATAAGATCCTTAAAACTGCTAAGTTAGTCTAATTATGGGTGCTAGTTCAATAACATCAACACATTTTCTTAGTTATCACCATTGACAATCCATTGTAGTGCACTTCCTGCATGATATTGCATTGTGAATTTGTCATGGATCATTCTCGGGATTAGTACCACATATTCTCCTTTATTGAAATTGAAGTTTTTCATGATTTCCTGTGCATCTTTGAAAGGCCAGGATCAAACCCTTCTAAAATATTATAAATTAAATATTAATACATGATGCATCTCTTAGTTTCCTATTCCCTTTCGTTAGGAAGGTCAAGACAATAAGACATAAGCGCATTCATTCATTATTTTCAAATGATAATCCAAATTACTTCAAAGAGAAAAAATAATTTAGTGCAAAACTTTTATTTACAAATTACAATTTTTAGATCTCATTTTTTTATTGTTTATCATTGTAGGTGTAAGCAAAGTGATTGTCACTACGGTTTCAATTTTGGGTACTTGTAGCTGTAACGGTGCATAGTCATAGCTTAAAGAAATTTTCATTCATGGATAATTTTTCACTTTCCAGGTTTTATTGTTTCATTGTTATCTTCTTTTAATTTTAAAAATTATTTTTCTTGTTATTTTTATTTTAGCCAATCAGTAAAATATGTCAAATAGAAAATATGTATCTGGTTTTGAAAAGTTGAAAAAAAAGAATTGAAAAATTAATTCAATCTCAACAAGGTGTTCTTCATAAATTTGTTACTATTCATAAAAAGAATGTTACAACTAGTTCAACAAATACAAATATGACAGAAAATTCTCCACTAGAAATCCCAAATGATATTAATATAGTAGAGCAAAATACTGATAATGAAAACATTCAAGAGCTAGAAAATCTTAACAATATCAATAGTCCTGATCCTAGTCAAGGAGATAGTACATTAAATATTTATGAAGTTTCTAAAAATATTTATGATCTAGGACAATGGAAAAATATTGATGAAAATTTTAGAGATTTAATAGTTAAAAATGGTCCAATTAGATATAACAATATGAAGTATCCAAAAGATGAAAATAGACAGTTTTCTTCATTTTACTACCAAAAAGTAATACCAAATGGAGAAAAATATGATCGAAGATGGCTAGTTTATTCAAAGGATTTAGATAAAGTGTATTATTTTTGCTGTAAGTTGTTTTGTTCAAAAAGTAGTGCTTGTATTGCTAATCAAAATTAGTTAATGAAGGTACTAGAGATTGGAAAAATATTGGTTCCAAGCTTAAGAGTCATGACACAAGTTATGAACATGTAACTAATATGGATAATGGATTGAATTAGAAGCAAGATTGAGAAAGAAAAATACAATTGATAAAGAGATCCAAGAAGAAATTAATAAAGAGAAGGAACATTGGGAAAAGGTTTTGGTAAGGATTATAGCTATAGTTAAACATCTTTCTAAAAACAATTTAGCTTTTCGTGGGACAAATGAAAAAATATACCAAAAAGGCAATGAAAACTTTTTGAGTTTGATTGAGATGTTAGCAGAATTTGATCCGGTTATGCAAGAGCATGTTAAGCGTATAAAGAATGGTAAACTTCATAATCATTACTTGAGTAAGACTCTACAGAATGATCTTATTGAATTGTTAGCTTCTCAAATAAAAAATATTATACTAAAAAAAGTTAAAGATGTAAAATATTTTTCTATCATTCTTGATTGTACTCTAGATGTAAGTCATCAAGAGCAAATGACTCTTATTTTGATATGTATTGATACTTTGAGTTGTCCCATCAAAATAAAAGAATATTTTTTAGAGTTTTTACAAGTCAATGACACAACAGGAAAATTTCTTTTTGAGGAACAAAGGTATGACCTAGATATTAATGATATTAGGGGACAAAGGTATGATAACGGATCTAATATGAAAGGTAAAAATCAAGGAGTATAAAAGAGATTGCTGGACATAAACCTTAGAGCATATTATACTCCTTGCGATTGTCATGATTTGAATTTAGTTCTAGGTGATATGGCAAATTCATGTACTAGAGCTGTTTCTTTTTTTTTGGAGTTTTGCAACCTATTTATTCTTTGTTTGCTTCTTCTACCAAATAGTGGAAAATCTTACAAGAAAATGTATATAAGTTTTCAGTTAAATCACTATCTCAAACAAGATGGGAATGTAGAATTGAAAGTGTTAAAATCATAAAGTTTCAAGCACCGAAAATAAGGGATGCACTTGTTCAATTATCGAAAACTAGTGAAGATCCTAAGATAAAGAGTGAAGTCATGTGTTTAGCGACTCATGAGATGGGGAATTTTGAATTTTTATTGGAAATGAATATTTGGTATGATATACTTTTTATAGTTAATTATGTAACTAAGATCATGCAATCTAAAGATATGCATATAGATGTTGTTATAGATCACTTAAGATGTCTTATAACATTTAAAAAATTATAGGGAAAATGGTTTTGCATCTACAATAGAATCCACCAAAGAAATGACTATTGAAATACATATAGAGCCTAAGTTCAATGAAAAACGTAAGATTCATAAGAAAAATTATTTTGATGACATTGATAGTGATAAGATAGCTCATTCTGTTGAAGATTCTTTTCGCATTGATTATTTTTTTTATTTGTGTTGATTGACCATTGTAGGGTAGTTTCTAAAACTATTTATGTAAATGGGACTGTTTTGAAACTATTTACATCTTTGGAGCTGTTCTGTACAGTGTCGCTATGAAGCATAGCGACATCTTTGCCACGTGACAATTTTTTTTTTATAAATTGAGAACGGCTTAAACTTAGCCACGTAGAAGTCGCTACAGCCTATAGCGACTTAACTAGTGTCGCTATAGACACCGAAACTATTTTAAATGGCTAAATTTTATAATAAAAAATAATTTTTAATAGAAATAAAATATTATTTAAAATATAATTCATTTAAAATTCGATGTTTAAAAATATATTAATAATTTTTGTACAACAAAAGAAGATTTTTAAAATAAATTTTATATATTTGTTGGAGACACTATGGCCCATAGCGACACAAAGTCGCTATGGGCCATAACAACCTCCTTTTTTATATTTTTATTTTTTTAAAGTTTTTCAGATTTATTTTATATATTATTTTTGAAAATTTATATTTTATTGTTATTTTTTTATGCATTTTTTTATTTTGTTCGTTCAGTTAATTTGATATTTGATATTTTTTTCTTTTGTTTTTTCCTTTTGCATATGTATTTTAAATAACTGAAGGAAAAGAAAAATAAAAACACACAAAAAAAAATTATTTAAAAAAAATGCACATGAAAAAATAAAACTGAGGAAAAAAATATAAATAAAAAATGCACACACAAAAAAGTAAAAGGAAAAAATGTAGAAAAACACAAAAAAAAATGAATTACAAAATAAATTTTAAATAAAAACTGGTAAAATAAATCTGGAGAAAAAAACTGACCCAATGATCTAAAAAAACAAAAATTTTGAAAAAAAAAAACAAAACTAAGGTCGCTATGGGTCACAGCGACTTTCTATCGCTATAGCCCATAACGACTTTAAGTAGACAAAAAAAAACGAAAATCTAAAAAGAAAAACAAACTAAGATTGCTATGGTCCATAGCGACACAAGGTCGCTATGGTCCATAGCGACACAAGGTCGCTATGGTCCAGAGCGACACAAGGTCGTTATGGTCCATAGCGACATCAGCCTTTTTTTTTTTCTCAAAATTTTCATTTTTTTGGGTTATTGGGTCATTTTTTTTCTCTAGATTTATTCTACTAGTTTTTTTTTTAAAATTTATTTTGTAATTCATTTTTTTTTGTATTTTCTACATTTTTTTCCTTCACTTTTTTGTATATGCATTTTTTATTTATATTTCTTTCTGTGTTTTTTATTTTTTTTCCTTCAGTTAATTAAAATAAATTTGCAAAAGGAAAAAATAAAATAAAAAATATCAAATATCAAATTAACTGAACGAACAAAATAAAAAAAATTGTTTATATATTTATCTTTTCTGTAATTTCTCTATTTATATATTTTATTTTATATTTTATTTTATATATTTTATTTTATATATTTATCGTTCAATTTATTTTTTTTTCTTTTTATGTATTTAAATATTTAATTAAGTGACGCTATGACCTATAGCAACACAATGTCGCTATAGGTTATAGCGACCTTATTTTTTTCATTTTTTTAAAAGTTTTTTTACTTAATTCTTAATTTGTAATTTTATTTTATATTATGAATTTAATATAAATATAAATTTATAATTTTGTTTTATATATTTATCTTTTCGGTAATTTCTTTATTTATATATTTTATTTTATATATTTAAATTATTTCCTTCAGTTTTTTTTTACGTATTCAAATATTAAAATAAGTGACGCTATGGCCTATAGCGACACAATGTCGCTATAAGCTATAGCGACCTCCTTTTTCATTTTTTTTAATTATTTAATTATTTTTTTTTGGTATTTTTATTTTATATTAAAAATGTGGCGTTATAGGCTATAGCGACTTCATTCAAGCCGTTTTGTGTTGTCATAGGCTGTAGCGACATTGTTAATATGACTTTCATGGTTTCTTTGGAATTAAAAAAATTCACGTGTCAATGGTGTCGCTTTGGCCCATAGCAACACCATAGTAAAATGTCCTAAAGGTGTATATAATTTTAAAACAGCCCCATTTATGTAAATAGTTTGGGAAAGTACCCCAAATTGGTCAATCAGCCTTTTATTTGATTCAAATAAATTTAAAACTTTAGGGGAAGATGAATTGAAAAAATAGTGTACCAATCTTGAAAAGATTTTGAGTTTTGAGAACCATTCTGATATTGATGGTCTTGATTTGTTTTCAGAATTAAAATTATTGAAAAAAATTCTAACAAATGAAATTAACACACCATTAACAATACTAGTAACTATTGCGACCTCTGAAATTTTTTTTCAAAATTAAAATTGATTCAATCATATTTAAGATCAACTATATTACAAGATAGATTGAATAAGTTAGTTATATTATTTATTAAGAATGAGATATTAAAATTACTTGATTATAAAATTTTAATAAATAATTTTATAATTCAAAAAACCAGAAAAATAACATAAAAATTATTAAACTATATTAACATATGCTCTTAATTTTTATCCATAAAGCCCTGAAATTTCTAGACAGTGCTGATTCTTGTATATTATTCCAAAGGCAGATGATTAACACACCTCCACTCTCGTATAAACACACCCCCTTTTTAAAAAAATATATATAAAATGTCTAAATTACCCTTAAAAAAAAATTCCTAAACTTACACCTCCTTTCCCCGTACCCCGTTCCCCGCACCCCACACCCCCTTCCCCGCACCCCCACACCCCCCTTCCACTACAAAAAATGTGTGATTTGTGACGGTTATTTTGGCAGTTTGTGGCGGTTTTTAACCGCCAACCGCCACAAATTGCATCACCCCGCCTCATTAATAACCGCCGGATCTACGATTGAAAAAAATCGTTTGTGGCGGACATTTTGTAAACGCTGGCCTTTTTCAAGAAAATTCAATCTCTTTGTGGCGGTTTGAAACCGCCACAAAATGCATTTTTATTTGAACCTTGTTTCTGAATACTTGTGTCAATATTTTTCTTTAGAACTCATTGGCTCTCAAGTATGCTATTTTGCTCCATTCTCTTTGTCTGTCAATCTCTCCCTTTACATTATGCCTTGTTCAATATTCAAATTCAAAAATTTTCATCTTCAACATTGTGATTTATTGTTCCTATTTCATCTTCATAGTCGACCAGTATTGGATGGTGATAACTGGTAGCGAGGTCATGCTGCAGCTTTTCTAAAGTACGTCAATTTGCCTCCAGAAGTGCTTAGACATGGGCGAGTCAGCCAGGTTAGAGAATTTAAATATTTGATTGTTCTTTGCAATGCTTTGGTGATAGGACACAAGGATTACCATACAAAAATGTGAAATAATAAAATTCTGCACAAAATCTCGTGAAGTTTTACAAAATCGAAGAGGGGCTTGAATATCAGTAATAATAAATAACATTGCTTAAATGATGTTGCCATCATTTATGTTTAAATTTTATTGAAGGGAGCTCATCATCAACAACAAAATAAAAACTCACATAAAACAAAAGGAAGATGTCACTTACCAACAATAGTATGATTCTTTTGTTTAACGTTGGGCCTTTTATTAAAAACTTAAAATCAAGGACTAACTGCCGCTTTTTTTTTTCGTTTGGACTAATCAGTAATTTTATTCCAAAAGATAATAATTTAATTTTTGAAATGTGAGGTAATTCAGTTCTACCCAACTGGAGATGATAACATGCTCAATTTATGCATGATGTTATGAATATTTCTGTTTTTATATTATACTGGTTGAATTTATATATAATTATTTATAATAAAAAAATTGTTTCATACCCATGCCAGGTCAAATGTGAGGCTGCATATTTTATTGTGGTTCTACATAATCTACAATTTGTAGTAATTGCTATACGTGGAACTGAAACCCCTGAGGACCTAATAACTGATGGGTTATGCAACTATGTTCGTGTTTGATGGTGATAAAGGGAGAAACGACGTTAGTTTTAGTGGCGCGTCACCAACGATGTTGGTTGGGCGACACGTCGTTGAGAGTGTTTTGTGAGTAACGTTGGTGCGAGATCACAGGCTGCCACTATGCTTTTTTCCTTTTTCGTAGGGTTTTTTTATATCTCAAAATAGAGAAACGGGTGATTCTGATGCTGGATCACAGCTCTTATAAATGGTGCTTGTTACTTTTGTTTTTCATTCTTTAACCGTCAAAACTGCTTCACTTGCAGTTTTGCTGATTCAAATTTGAAAAATAGAAATGTTATTTTCAGCACTAAAATTGATAGAAACAGATACTGGTTTAGATTTTCTTTAACAAATGCTTATTTTAATAGCATTAGAATATTAAAAAAAATTATAAAAAATTACCTGCGATTTGTGGCAGTTTTTAACGTCCAGAAACTGCCAAAATAACCGCCACAAATCACAAGTGGAAGGGGGTGCGGGGAAGGGGATACGGGGAACGGGGATACGGGGAAGGGAGGTGTAAATTTAAGAATTTCATTTTTTTAAGGGTAATTTAGACATTTTATATATTTTTTTTAAAAAAGAGGTGTATTTATACGAGAGTGGAGGTGTGTTTATCATCTTCCTATTCCAAAATGAAGAAATTATTTCAAAACTCGGTCCACTTTAATAATTGATTTTTAAAACTGTCAAAAGGCATCCAATACCACCCTGGTGTTGTTAGTGGAGGCTTCCGTACCCCTGTCAAATTTTTCATGCAGCTATTCTTTCCCAATTATACCAATTCTGTGAACTTAAAAATTATAATAATAAAATTCCATCTATATGTATTATCACCGTGTAAATAATTTTTCACTAATAATTAAATATAAAGTATTATAAATATAACTTTTCAAATAATTATAGTAAAAGTTAATAATTTGTATGTATAACGTGTTATTGTTGGATAATAGTATTAAAACGTTTTAGACAATCAATGTATATAATATTATTTATTAAAAAAAACTTTTTCCAAATGTGGGCAGTGTAGTTCAATGATTGAAGGGAAGAAACAGTAGATCTTATTGTCACATATAGATGATAAAGTGGAACTTTATGGACCTTTCTCAAAGCTTGAGAAGATTAATTATTTAAAAAAAGAAAGGATTATTATAATTTAAAAGAGAACCAAAGCACTTTTCTCTTCCCTTTTTCAAAAGACACCGTCTGGTTGAATAAAATATGGCAATCGTTTTCATCTATAGTCACAGAGAGAGAGAGAGAGAGAGAGAGAGAGGCTTTTCTAGAAGGAATAGGAAGGTACTCTTCTTTTTCATAGCACTTGCTGGCTCCATCAATATCGAGCTTTTTGGAATTTGGAATTAATAGATAACGTGTAAATATCTATCACACTCAGCTGCAATTGTTGAACTAATAATTCTTCCATGTCCCACTCCATTGACCAACCTTATTTTTATAACATGTATTTTCATATTAATTAATCAATGCTTAATGTTTTGGACCCGGCCTGGGTCTAGGCCCAAGCAAAGGAAAACGACCCAAAACTAATCGATGAAGACTTAACCCGTATGGCGATAATGTAAAACCCGGCCCAATCTGCTTCACCAGCGACTAGTAAATAATATCAACAATATAATATTATATTATTAATACATAATAATAATAATTATTATTATATAAAATATTGGACTATGTTGGGACAATGAATAATTTCAACTCATCCCTAAAATACATCGAGTCCAATTTGTTAAATTCGAATCCGTTAAAGTCCTTTTAGATTAGGCTAGAATATGAACATCAATGTAACAAATTAAGTTAGCTCATAAATATATAAAATAATATTAAAGAATATATATAGTTATGTGAGGTAAAATAAGTATTTTATTGAGGATAAAGATGAAAAAGAAAAGCAAATAATTTAAAAATTAGCTTATTTTTATAAGTTAGTTGAAGACTACTAAAATAAACTTGTTAAATAACTAATTTTGATCAAATTAATTAACTTATAAATCTCTTAAATATTTTTCCAAATACACTCATACACGAGTATGACTTGCTCCCGAGTTCCATATGAAGAATTATTATAAAGACATATGTTATTATGTGCTACATGTTTAACTATTGTCTTTTATATTAAAACTTTAATTATTGAATCCTAACTGGTATCGTTATAGTGTTAGAAATAATTTTTGGTCAAATTTTATTTATCTCTCAATTAAATTAAATTAGTTTAAGGTAAAGTCTTAGAACATTAATTAATGCAAAACTAAAAAAATATTAAAATTTTATTTTTTTTGTGTGTTCCTTTATTATATACGGTTAACTATTGTGTGTGTCAAACTTCAAACTTTAAACTTTAATCACAATATTTTATTTTACCATGCCGGAACATAAATATTAAGCTTTAGTAAAAACTAGTTTGGAGGTTCCGGTGATGCACAAGAATATAAATATATTAATTAATATAAAATTATTTTAAAATATAAATTAATTTTTGAATCTAACAATAAATTATAATGAATAAAGATGATTTGAAAATTAGTAGTTGAAACAAAAAAAAAAAGTGCTTTTGAAACAGACAAAATATATAAACTTAATCAAACAAATAACTAACTAGATAAATTATTATGAAAACAATTCCTTAAAAAAATGTCTTATGTCTCATTATATACCTCCTTGCAAGATGTGCTCCAATTATATTACAAATAATAGGTTCATTTTTATTCTTAACAATTAATTGTTTAAAAACAAATATTGAATAAATATAATACAAATCCAAGGAGAGAATAATACTACAACAAAAGAAGGGGCATAAATTACGATTGCAATTGCACATAATCCAAGGAAGTTCTCAAATTGTAGTTCTCAAGCAATTATCAAATTATTACAATCACATCTTTCATCTTATACCATGTCTTTTGATGAAGTATCATCCGACACAAAAAGAGTAAAGCCTTAATTACTCAATAATCTTCCCCTTGGATTCTTCTTGCTGTCCTCAATGGCAAAGGACTTGCAACAAATAACCTACTATGCATAGTTAACACAACAAACAACCATTTCCCACAAAACTATTTCAAATATCAATACTCTTCATCTCTTCAATTACATTCCCAAAATGTTATCCTAGCATCCTCATGTTCATTCC
This sequence comes from Cajanus cajan, assembly GCF_000230855.2. NCBI lineage: Eukaryota > Viridiplantae > Streptophyta > Magnoliopsida > Fabales > Fabaceae > Cajanus > Cajanus cajan. The sequence goes on along the minus strand of NC_138517.1, from coordinate 12,886,575 downwards.
ACTGCCCATAACCACCAATGTTATACACACATACACACAATATCAAATTATAAAAGTATTTTGATAACCTCAATTGTGATCTTAGATTTCTCATTCCATAAAAATTGAATAATCTAACCAAACAAATTACAACTTCAAATTCAACAAAAGCAAACCTTAAAAGTCTTTAAAATAGTAAAAATGAAATACACTTTTTTACATAGTGGATGATTTTCATTGTCATCTCCCACACTTTTTGTTGTTTGTTATCTTCTTCACTCTCTATCACTTATGATCTCACCCATAAATAAGCAATCACCTTCCATTAGCCATTAGAGTTTAAGCAATGACGACTTCTAGTAGTTGATCAAGTCAATGACATCTCATATGTTCTCTCTTTCTCTCTCTCTCTAATGTAAATTTTTGCTCAAATAATATACGATGAAATATACATGAAAATCTAAATTATTACTCGTAGTTTTAGTGAAAATAAAGAGAAGGTTAAACAAATGTAATTTTGATTTATTTATGGTTAGAAAATATATATAGTTTGCTTAGAAAGAGAAAAAAGGTGAATAGGCAAGAAGTTTGGGAGTCAAAGATGTAGAATATGAATGAGTCCTTCATTGGGAATATGGACAAATGCAAAATGTGTCTTCTCATTCTTTTTTATAACTAGGTGCTTCATTGGGAACTGGACAAATGCAAAATGTGAATGAGTGAGTTAAATGCATGTCAAGAACATTAATGTATATGGAGAATTTTAATGAATGTAAGTTAAATTTATATTTCAAATTCAATCAATAACATCCAGTTAATAAGATAACAAATTATATTGAATGAGAAATGTTGAGTTTCAGTTTGAGTGAGAAAAAGAAGTTGGAGAACTTCTTCACTATATATATTGCGGTAATTATCTTAATTGAAATAAAAAATATATAATTTTTTTAAATAAAAGTTTTGAGAAAAAATTATAACTTAGTAAAGACTTGTAATAACTTAAATGAATGAATTATGATTAGATGACTATTAACATTCAAGAATGAGTGAATGGATATCAATGATAAACCTTTGTCTCAATATTAGCAACATATCAAAGGTTGATGACTGATGAGGAAGAGGTAGTGCGATAGTGTAGAAATTCAACAAAGGTAAGATCGACAACAAAGTTGACTCAATGGGTTAGAATGAGATTAACTTTGAATCTTATTTACATAAAAGTAATGGACTCTTTCATATAAATTGTAAAAATGAAATAGATGGTCCTTGAAGAAAATATGTACTTTTGGGAAGCAATAGCCTTCTCGTGTAAAGATTTACTGCAAGTTTCATGGTGATTTTATTATCAAATATCAAGCATGTATGAATAATTTTTCTGATTAATGAGATTATGTGAGAAGAAGAATGATAGTCTAGTTACATAATTATACATATTTGTAGTTATAAAATCAACTCCACAATAGAGGAATAATTTTAAAAGAAAGAAGGATGGATACTCAATAAATTGCATATAATTAATTTTTAGAGGTAGCAATTAATTTTAAATGGACAATATAGACTTAATAGGCGTGCAATAAATAAATAGTAGTTGAAAAGATAAATGAGAGTAGTTGAAAAGAGAAGAGTGAAAAAATATTATGGAAGAACTTATTCACTTAATATATATTAATATATATAGTTATGTGAGGTAAAATAAGTATTTTATTGAGGATAAAAATAAAAAAACACTAAATATCTTAAATTAGCTTATTTTTGTAAATTAGTTGAAGTAACTTATTAAAAATAAACTAAAAATTACTAAAATAAACTTGTATATTAAATAACTTATTTTTATCAAATTAATTAACTTACAAATCTCTTATATATTTTGTCAAATACACTCATAATTTCGATGACTAGCTTTGGTAACACGTGTATGACTTACTCAAGATTTACATATGATGAATTATTATAAAGATATATATATATATATATATATATATATATATATATATATATATATATATATATATATGTTATCATATACTGCATAACCATTGTCTTTTATATTAAAACTTTAATTTTGTGTGTTGCTTTATTATATAGGTTAACTATTGTGTAAGTCAACTTTAAACTTTAGTCACAATATTTTATTTTACCATGTCGAAACCTAAATTTTAAGCTTTAGTAAAACGGTTATACAGTTGCATAATATATATACTCTAAGCATTCTTAATATGACATAAAAAAAATTATAAATCCCTTGTTGATAATAGCTCATATTTCCAGGCTTAAAAAAATGAAATGAAATGAAATTTATCAATATTTATGATGAGTACGTTGTAATAAAGAGATATATTTCTGAAGTTAATGACGACAAATTGCATGTATGTAAGGATGTTGTTGCGTTAGATCTGTTTCGGAGGAATTGGAAATTGTGAATAGTTTGTGAATTATTGCTTCAGATTTACAAACTATTAATGTATGAAAACTGAAAGAACATAAGACGGAATTATTATTACTTTCATTTTCTAAAAAAAATGTTTGAATAAGTTTTCTTGAGAAAGAAACAAGGTAGATAAAATGTAAAACCGTAATTTTTCTCCTAATATTTTTTAATGTGATTCTTATTGTGCTTGATATTAGTGGCCCCCTAAATTGCATGGTTATCATTTAAATCAAAAAGGTTAAAAACTAAGCGTGGGGAACATTGTTTGAAATTAGGAAATATGTATGAGATCAGCATGCAAGAATTCTAAGGAAAAGTTTGCGGTGTATCCACTTTTCTTCCTTATATATTAATTTGAGACTTACACGCACTAATATATAAACACTATAATAAAAATTAAATTTATCTTGTATTAAAATACATTTTATTATAATACAATACTTATCACTAAAAACTATATATATATATATATATAAATAAATAAATAAAATATAATATGTTAATATATTGTTAAAAAATGTAAGTATAAATTATAATAATTATACTACTTGGTTCAATTTAATCTTTTCCTACTCGTTCACATAGGGTCTTTAGTCCATTATTATAACTTGAAATCTTATATAGTTTTGTTGTGCACTGGGGGGTTACCACACATATACACATGTCTCCACATTAGTGAGATATTGTCCGCTTTGGGTCCAAGCTCTCACGGATTTGCTTTTGGACATTACCCAAAAGGCCTCTCAACCAATGGAGACAAATTTGTGTATATAAGCCCATGTCCATCCTCTTGTTTGAACGATGTGAGACTTTACTTGCATCCCAACAATCCTCCCCTCAAACAAAGGACCACGGTTTACCCCATCCCTTGGAGCGGAAACTACGAGTATTATCTGATGGTGGTCCCACAAAGCTCACTCACGCTCAGAGTGCTTGCATTGCCACTCCATCATGACCTCCCTCATGACAGCGGGACACGCCTCCTAACCCTCCATGTTACTAGGAAGCCTCTCTTCCACATGGACCCATCGTTAGGAAGACTTTCGACACAAGGGATCCCAAACTTGGATCCACCTGCCAGCCATCATACCCGTCGAGCCGGTCACCTGATCAGACCATTGGCTCTGATACCACTTGTTGTGGTCCGAGGGAGTTTTCACACATATACACATGTCTCCACATTGGTGAGATATTGTCCGCTTTGGGCCCAAGCCCTCACGGATTTGCTTTTGGACATCACTCAAAAGGCCTCTCAACCAATGGAGACAAGTGTGTATATAAACTCATGTCTATCCTCTTGTTTGAACGATGTGAGACTTTGCTTGTTTCCCAAGAAATTTATATTCATCTACAAGAATATTTTTACTTATCAGAAACAATATTTTCACATAATCATTAGATTATATCTCCAAGATATCATACAATATCATCCCAAAACTTAGAGATAAAATTAATTACTTATGTATGAAACACAATGTATCATTCTACAATGCTTTCATTTTTAACTTAAACTCTTTTTTAACTTGAGCATCAAAGTGTTTTTGCAAAGGTTTCCCATCATTGTGGATATTGGAGCAACCATGACTTCTTTCTCGTTATTGGAGTACATACAAATTCTAGTAAAAACAATGACATACAATATATAATTAAATTTCATTCAAAATCAATATTAAAATTATGTGTGAGTATATGTCAAAAAAAAATAATAAATAAAAAAAAAATATATATATATATATATATATATTATATCTTAGTGACACTTTTAATATGATGTAGGTTTTCTATAATGATGTTTACTTTTTCATTGTGTTGTATTAATCTTTCGATTCATGTATTCTATTTATGTGGCAATGCCCTGTTTATTTCTTGTTGATAGTAGTAGGGGTGAGCATTAAACCGACACCCGAACCGAACCCGAAAAACTCGAAAAAAAATATTGCTTTTGGGTGGGTTCGGGCGGGTCTTATGGGTAAATCGGGTTAAAATTTTGATTTTATACGGGTTATATTGGGCGGGTTCGGTTTTGAATTTTTAAATCCGCTAAAAACCGAACCCAACCGAAAATGAAATAAGTTTAAATTTTTATTACTTTTGTATAACTAAACAACAATGGTCCAAATTAAAAAGTCTTTATTTCAAGTATAATATAGCCATCAATTTGTAACTTATTTTTTTCCTTTTTCTCATAACTTAGATATTTATTTTGTCTTCTCCTTCCTCATTCAACTTCTCAACACACTAGTCTATTTTTTGAGTTATCTTTTTGCTTCTTTCTTTGTCTTTCTTTGTCTTTCTTTTCCATCTTCTTATCTCCATTTTGAGTACATTTTGTGTGACTGTGATTTCTTATGGTTTTGTAATCTAACTTTATATTTCTTTTCCATGTAACAACTATGAATTTTGTTATCTTTTATTTTTGCTTCTTTAGTTTGTAAATGTTTCAACTACGAATCTATTTACATCATCTATTGTTACCTTCATTCTATTTTTATACACTATTTTAAAAATATTTTTTATCGTTTTAAGCTTCATCTTCGTTAAGATAAATTGGTCTACAAAAAAATTCAAACCCGATTATACCCACCCGCTTAAATCCGAATCCGTTTCAACCCGAACCGCCTCAAATCGAAAGCTCAGTCGGTTGGATATGGGTCACATTTTTTCAAAGTCGGTTTACAACGAGTTGGACATTTTTCACCCGAACCCGACCAAACCCACCGTTGCTCACCCCTAGATAGTAGCTGTTCTTTGTGTTGCTCTCTCCGTCTGTTTTAGATAGTCACTAAAAAAAATAAAAAACTGACTTGAAGTAATAAACTAAAACTTTTACTAAAAGTTAAAATTTTGTAAGTAAAATGTCTAATTTATATTGACACTACTAATGATTTATTTATCTATTGTGTAAGTTGTATAATGATTTTTTAAGTTTTATTTTTTATGACAGACAATCATAAGTGAGGTACTTGAGTTTATCCCCATTGAATATTTATAAGTATATACATAAGTAAGTTTTGGTTTAACCAAAAATTTCATGCATGAAGGAACAAAAAATTTATTGGTATAATTCCTTTTCCTTGTGGTGGGTTGCCGCTCTTGAAGGTCATTTGACATTTTGTTATAGGTTCATGATATATACACCTCCTGTTTTTTATAAGTACACCTTTTTTTTAAAAAAATATTAATTTTTTAAAATATTTTTAATTTTTTAATTTTACACTCACAACATTTTATTTAGTATTTTTTTTTACACATCTTCCCTTTTTTTTCTTCAATTTTTACATGTACTCTCTTACCTTTCCTTCACCCCACCTATTTTAATAGCATGTAAAAATTGAAAGAGAAAAAAAGTGTGTGAAAAAAAAAAGAAAGTAGCAAATTAAAAGTTGAAGGAGTAAAATTAAAAAAATAAAATAAAAATGACAATATTTTATCATTTTTAAAAAAATAAAGGAGGTGCACTTATAAAAAGGCTCATAATATATACACCTCCTTTATTTTTTAAGTACACCTCCTTTATTTTTTTTTTAAATTATAAAATATTTTAGTTTTTTTATTTTCTAATTTTACACCTTCAATTTTCAATTTACTACTTTCTTCTTCTTTTTCACACACTTTTTTTTTCTCTTTTAGTTTTCACATGCATACTACCAAAAGAAGTGGGGTGAAGGAAAGGTAAGAGGGTGCATGTAAAAATTGAAAAAAAAAAAGGAAGATGTGTGAAAAAGGGTACTAAATTAAATATTGTAGATGTAAAATTAAAAAATTAAAAATTAAAAATATTTTAAAATTTTAATTATTTTTTTTTAAAAGGAGGTGTACTATAGAAAAAGGGAGGTGTATATATCATGAACCTTTGTTATATATTATTAGCATTTAAGTTTGGGCCCAATTGAGGGAGTGGGCTGATTTGTATGTCAAGTTTGAAACTCATATCATAAAATACCATAGTAGATAAAGAAGCAAGAAACTGATGATGCCACACCTCAGGATATAAATGTGATTTTATTATTCTCAGTTTTGACAACTTCTGTAATCGGTATATAGGCGATAGAGAGCTTGCTTTGGTTATGTATAATGTAATGATAATCTTTTGTAATATGTATCAGTTGTATATGAAATGTTTCTCTCTCATTCTTAAAAATAAAAATAAAAAATCACAAATCGACCTCTTGAAGATCTTGAAGAGGAATACAGGAAAATAAAAGTCAAAAGTTCCTGATGGGACAAAATAAAGATCACTTGATTGTATATAAATCTATCTCAAGATGACTGCAATTTAAAATTTTTAATTACACATATTGACAATAACAATAATTTTATTAACTTATATTAACAATATCTCTTACTATATAAATTTATTAAAATAACTATACTCTTTCAATAAAGACATTATTTTTAATGGTAGTGGCTGAATAATTTATTATAGAACAAATTAAAAAAATAATTAATATTATATTAAAAAGTAAGAATATCAATCAGTTTGAAGTGTTTTCCAAATGTTAAAATTGTAGTTAATTTGGGATGAAAAGAGTAATCTGGATTCAAACATCTTAACTTATACTCTCTTTGATTTCAAATATAAATAAAAATAATAAAAAAAATAATTTACCCCAATTAAGAAAGTTAGTAAAAATCATTTTTAAGTGCACTAATCCCATTTTAAAAAAATAACTTGATTTCCTAAACTACTATCTTTTGGAACTTGATATTAAATATAAAAAAGTATCATTAAAAATATAATAATGAATGAGTATTTTAGAGATAATAACACTAAATTAAGTAAAATTAGTTGACATTTGAGATCAACAAACTTTTTTTTATTATATTTTTTTTTACTTATATTCATAATTGAAGGGAATATACATTTGAATCTATCTAATTTTTAAAGTTTGAAATCATTGTATACAAGTTAAAGTTTTTTTTTTATAAAAATTTTATATTCTTTAATATTACCTCCATTTCTTTTAAATAATATTGTAACATTTTTGTACATAAATAAGTAAAATATGTAATAAACTTTTATGTTCTCTATAAATTAAAATAATTTTGATAAGTCTTATTATTATACTCTCTTTCATTCTTGCTCCACAATAAATACATATTATAAATAAAAAAATCTAGGTAAAATATAAAAGTATAATGAATAAAAAAAGTAATTAATATTATCTTAAAAATTAAAAATAACAAATACATAGAAGTACAATTTTACTAAAAACCATTGACAAACAAAAAAATGGACAAAGGGAGTGACTATTAAGTTTAAAGTTTTTAAAAAGAAAAGTTTAATATAAAACTTTCATCCAGAAAGTTACCTTTTGTTCTTTAATTAGGAGCAAATTACTTAACTATAAAAAAAAAATTAAAAAAAAAGTGCAACCAAGGACGACCATTTTTAGTAAACCTTGCATGTGACTTACAAATATGAGTTTTGGGAGCATAAATTCCCCACCAAACATGTATGCTAGCTGAATGACATATCCTCTTGTTGTGGAGTTCCTACTGTGTCCACCAAAAAAGCACCAGCAATATCAAGGCTGCAACATACGGTTCAAAATCTTCATTGAGAAAATGTTGCTAGCTTTATATATATCTCCCTTGAATCATGCATGTGGGGTATATGAAACCATGATGAAGGAAAACCATCCCTTGCTGAACATACATGCACTAGCTAGAAGGTGTTGAGCAAAGATCGAATCAGATGTGACCACTTGTCTAAATATGAAGATTCTTTGCAGGAAATGGCTCCGGACAGAGACAGATTATCATGGGAAACAAAAAGGAACGATAATCAGGTTATATAGTTCTACCAGTTTCTTTGGATCAGAACGTTGGTACTTGGTAGGATATTCTCAAAAAAAATATTATTGTTGTACCGATAACACCATTTTAGTGCATTTCCACTCGTGTTAAAAGATGATATTTTTGTCGTGTCAAAAAGATGATATTTTTTGTGTATTATTTTTATTGAATCTCAAATATTATTGTAGGTATACACTTTTTTTTTGTTGGGTAAATTAAATTTAGAATTATGATGAGTTACTTTGTTTTTTAATCGATTTCTACAATATTAAATAATATTTAGGTTGTAAAAATTAATTTTACAAGTATGAAAAATTATTAGATAATTCTAGATTATTAAATATTTATGATTCCAATTAATCACTATATAATATATAATTTATTTTTTTGAGAAAACTTTAATGACACTTAATTATATGTCATATAGAGATTAATTATGAATCACGTGATTCAAAATTATATAATAATTTTTCTATTAACATAAATTAATTTTAGTTGTCAACTTAAAAATATTGTGTGAATTATGTACATTAAAAAAAAAACTATTAAAATTCTTGGTTAATTACAAAAATCTCATGTAAATTATAATGAGACTCGTGAGACTTCAAATTCCTGTGAGTCCATATTATTATAATTAAAGAACAAGTATGTCTAGAATAATTGCATTTACAATGTCGATAGGAAGAGATCCTCCTAACGTTTATAGAGAATTTCACATATGGTAATTTCCCACTAAATTTTTTTGAGGCAGCTGGGTCGTCAAACACCTTAAACTTCGGTTCTTTTTGATTTACGAAATTACAGATATCCTTCGTAGAGGTGTTGGAGAAGCACACTACTAGGATCAATGGATGTATGACACGACGCCACTAAATAGAAACAGCCAAAGATAAAATTTAATATGATTTGACACTTTTTTAAACCTACAGTCATATATATTCATCTGAATAGTCATTATCTTAAATCTCCATGTCATCATAAGTATTTTTTTTAAGATAAACATGAAAAATTCTTTATTCACGTGATCCCTTCCTCCTTCTTACTATTAGGCTTGTGACCTCTTTTTCACGTGGGGTAATTTTTCTCATTAATTTTCTTTTAAGATTTGCATCCCAAATCTAAAATAGAAAACAAATATCTAAAATAAAAATAATATTTTTAAATCTAACAAATATTCTAAAGATTAAATAATATTTTGTAAATTTAAACATCATTCTAAATATTTAAAATTCAAAATTTGAATTTGTTGGTGAAAAAATATAAGTGAGAAAATTTTATAAATATAATATCTTAATTAAAGTCTTTGTTAAGATATGTGTCGACTTTACTTTTATAGTTTGCTTATAATTCATTGATGGAATTCTCCCTCGTGTTTAGCTCTCTTTTGTATTCCCAACAATTGGTATTGGGGTTGATAAATCAACCCAATGACTAGCTTAGACATGTATTGGATACTGGAATTGACGATGAATTCATGTGAAGGGATTCCTTGTAAGTATTCCTAACAATATATTGAGGTTAGATAGTGTGTTTCATTGATGTAAGCTAACAATGATGCAAGTATCAAGAGTTCATCGGCGACAATGAGTAAACTTTAAGGATAATCATTGAATACTTGTAAATAAACAAGACTTTCCGCTCTAAAGTGAATATACCTTGTGAAAGAAACTTATGCTTGGAGAGACATTGTTAACGTGCAAGTGTGAAAGAGAGTCCTATATTAGATAAAGTTGTATTTGTTAAGTAGTGTATAAGTGAGAAAGACCTATAAACTTGATGCCTTAAGATTTTGGATTAAGATGTGATATTAAGTGAACTTGTATATATAATTTGCTAAAAAAAATCATTGACATTAATATATGAGACATAATCTTATTCTTTTTATCAATAATTTTATTGGCTTTAATCCTTACCATTGGTAATATATTTATTAATTTTCTTTTTATTGACTAGGTATGTAAAAGTATGTAAAAGGTTAAAGTAAAGTTCCCAAAACAAAATTCACACAAGGCAAAGTTATACTGCCTAAGAACCTAGAACAATGTATTACTCCTTCTGTTATAAAATAATTATCATTTTTTTGTGTGTTTTACACGGACTTAGAAAAGGTAATAAGTATATGAGAGGGAATGATATACAAAATTAATCTTATTTAATTTTATAAAAAGTAATAAATAGATAAAAGAGAAACTTAATATTAAGAGTATAATTGAAAATATAATTAATATACTACCTTTAAAAGTTAAAATTACAAGTAGTTTGAGGCAGGGAGAGTATTTATTCATCTACCTTTTATTGAAATAAAAAATACTCATAATAAAAGATATTTTTCTAAAATAAAAATATAATTATTGGAAGAGACCTTTAGATTCATTCTAAAAAAAATACCAAGTCAAACTTTTAATTTAGTTCTTAAGGACCAAATTGAGTATAAACAAGATTAATTGGACTTTATATATCTCTTTAGCTTGGGGTATATGTGATATTGATCTTTGAATTTTAAATTTTAAATAACTTTATTCAGCTCAAAACTCATAACCAAAACATCAAAGTATACCAAAAATTAAAAGAAAATCAAATTTCCCCTATTCAAATCCTAGTCTCATATAATGCACATATCATTGAAAATTTGTCAAAATTTTACGAAATTTATTATTTCTAAACTTTAAAAATCACGTTTTATCCCAGTTCCATCATAAATCCCAAAAAAATTTGGAATTTGAATAGAAAATGAGAATGTGAAAATTTTAAATAGAATAATGACAAAAAGACTAAATTTACTTAATCTTTCCAACAAATTGTTTGTTCAAGTAGAATTGAGTTTATATCTCAAACAAAATCTTGTGTTCAATTTTTAAATGTAGTTAACAGAGGAGAGCTCATCACCGATAACATGTTTTTCCATATTTGTTTTTACTTTATTTTAAAAGTGAAAAGACTTATTTGAGTTTGTTTAACATCAAAACTTGTAATTTTTCTACGTCAAATGACACTTATAGATTGTTCACTATGCCTCTGACACTTGGTGTGTGAATGTTCTCACTTAACACTCTTTGTATGTTTAATCGTGTTTGTCTATTTTTTTCAGTTTCACAACCGTTGTAGTTGTGATATGGAATAATTGTCCGAGTTAAAAATCAGTGTATGCTATTGACTTGATCAATATCTGTGACATAAGATAATTAATTAACTTTAAAGTTGATAAACTTAACTCGATAAATCGAATACATGATCGAGCTTACGACATCGGTCGAGTTAATACAGAAAGAATTATTCATAATCTTAAGAAAACAACTTAAAAAATGTAACTATATATACCTATAAAACATTTAACAATACACGTTTTATTATTATTAATGCGATTTTAATCTAACCACACTTAAATCAGTCATAAAACCTGTACCAAAAACAAAATCAGCCATAAAACAATATTGTGTTTGGTTAACTATCAACTCTAGGCCTCGATTAAAATAAGTAAAACAAATAACTAAAATTACGCGATCAAACTATTTTTAGATAAAAAAGTAAAATTAAGGTTTGTTTTGGTATCACAATCATGCATAGAAAAGAAAAGAAAGAAATGATGATGTAAATAACACACACACACACACACACACACACACACACACACACACACACATATATATGAGGAAGGTTCAAACGACACCAGCGTAATTTTTACTAAGTATTACACCGCTCAATAACTTTATATTAAATGTAAATTTTATAAATTCAAGTGTTAGATTGAAAGTTCTTTACTCTTAGATCATATATACAAAATTTTATATTAATCAAAGATGATTTGATACTTCATTCTTTTAAAACAAAATTGACGTAATATATACATTTTAAAATATTAAAATATAAACACTTTGATTACTTTCAAATTATTGTTCAATATTTTAACAAAATTTGATATAAATATGCAAGGTGATATAAAATTATAATTCAATGGTTGGATTGACAAAATTTACATTTAATATAAAGTTATTAAGCGGTATAATAGTTTGTAGAAGTTATATTGTTCAATAATTTTATATTAAATGTGAATTTTTTAAAACTTATCGTTGGATAAAAAATTTCTTATTTATAGATTATATATATATAATTTTATATTAATTTAAGATAATTTGATACTTCATTCTTAAAAATTAAAATTAATATAATATATACATTTCAAAATATACTAAAATATGAACACTTAATTGATTGTCTTCAAATTGTTATTCAATTTTAACAAAATTTGATATAAACATAGCGGTATAATACCAAATATAAAGGTTTTCACATATTAAGTTAAATTGATTTTCAAGAGTTTTCGAGCAGTGAGAGTGGTGAAACATGTAGACTAGCAGAAGGACCTAAAATGAAATTAGGTGTTGAACAAGGATGGGATGCGGGTTTGAGCTTGAATTAGGAGGAGATGGTTAACATAAAAGATGGGGAAGCAAAATTCGTTTAAATGTGAAAGGGGATGAAGGGATGGTAAGGCTAGAAAGAGAAAAAGGTCTTTTGCCAAGGAATACATAAATTTGGATAATTTAGTGGAGATACAAATCCATAGAGATAGGGGTGGGTAGATGTACCTAGGTCGTGGACCGGTCCGTAAGCCCGCGGATTTCATGAATAACGGACCTATTTTTTCAAATTCGTATGACTATGTTTAATTTTTGAGCCCGACCCGTAAAGCCCGCGGACTTAGCAAATTTAGTCCATGGGCTCGCAGGCTGGTCCGCGGACTTCACTAATTAATATTTTTAAATATTACAATTTTAATATTAAGTTGTGTATTTAATTTTTTAAATTATTATGACAATAAAATTATGTTTAGTTTGTATGTATTTGTCATTTGAATTATTTTTATGATATTTTGATGCTTTTATTATTGAAAGTTTGGTACTATTATTTAAGTATTTATAATTATTTTTATTTTAATATTTAGTATTTTAAACCATTTTAACTATTGATAAATTTTAGTATGATAAAATTATGTTTTGGTGGGCCAGATACGGACTTAAAAAATAAGTCCATTTATTTTATGGACCGGACTTATCTGACTTGTATAAAACGCAAGTTTTACAGACCGGACCTTAAATGGGTCGGGCTGGTCCATATACCCACCCCTACATAGAGATTATTCTTCTATGGAGGAAAAAAAGGTGATAGGAAAAAAATGTTAAAAAGAAAAGCTAGAGAAATTAAAAAAGAAGAAGATTCAAAGTGGTTACAAAATGCACATAAATAAGTCTTAAAAGTATTTGTGTTATTAGAATTATGCTCACGAGGGAGTGAAAAACACTGCTAAGGAGGCTTGGAATATAGGAGAAAAGTTAGGGATAATTAATAACATATCAGAAGACAAAGTAGTAGCAAAGTTTATGAATATGGAAGCGATAAGGAGGCTTGGAATATAGGAGAAAAGTTAGGGATAATTAATAACACATCAGAAGACAAAGTAGTAGCAAAGTTGATGAATATGGAAGCGATAGAAAGGATGGAGGTGGGAAGAGGTGAGATAGAGATAGGGGAGAGAGTGGAAAATAAAGAGTTATTATGAAGATTGTCGCTTATAGTGTTAGGTGGTTGGGTGGGAGGGTGAAAAAGAATGAGGTAAGAAGTTTGATTATGGAACAAAAGACATATGTAATTTGTTTGCTGGAGACAAAACTAGAGAATTTGGATAAAAAAAATAATGTGTTTTGTTGTAGGGTAGTGACAATGTACAATGGGTGTTTAAATTAGCTTTTGGAAATATTAGTGGATTAATAATCATTTAGAATAGTGAAAATTTGTGTTTTCATATGTCTTTTGAAAGGATGAAATTTCTAGGTCTAGAGGGGTGGTAGAATGAGAAGAGGATAAAAGTAGAAATTTTGAATGTTTATGTAACTTGTGATCTAAGGGGGAAGAGGGAGTGTTGGCAACAAATTATGAATGTGGTATAAGCTAGAAGGGAGATATATAGTGTGTGGGTGGAGGCTTTAATTCAATAAGATTGCTACATATGAGAGAAAAAGGGTGGATAGTTACATAAAAGAGGAAAAAATAGAGGTTTTAATAACTTTATCCAAGATATGAAGTTAGTAAATTTGCCTTTGGTGAGGAGAAGATACACCTGGTATAAACCAAATGGTAAAACAATGAGTAGATCATATAGATTTTTGATGTTAGGGAAATGGTTGCATACATGGCAATATCTTACTTAATGGGGGTTGAAGATAAGTGTTTCATATCATTATGTTGTTATCTTGAAGGAAAAGGAAGTAAGTTAGGGGTCAAAGCCTTTTTGAACTTTAAATTGTTCGAGGGAGGTAAACGGGTATGAAGAGAGGGTGAAGGAGAAATGGATAAATAAAAAAGTAGAGGAAAATAAGGTGTGTTCTTGGAAAGAGAAGGTAAAGGCTATGAAGTGTTACTTTAAGGAATGGAGTAAAAGTCAAATAGATAATATTGAAGTATCTTTAAATGAGACAAAAGAGGAGTTACATCAATTGTACGTTAAAGTCAAAGAAGCTTGAAAGAAAGTGAAGTGGTGAAACAAAGAGAAATGATGGAAAAGCTGAAGAAAAAAAATACATGGGAGTGAAGTGTAGCATGAATTGGCAAAAATCAAGAATGTGGTGGTTGTGTGAGGGAGATGCTAACTTGAGTTTTTTTTTCATGAATGTTCGATTCAAAGAAGAAAAAAACATGAGATAACATGTTTAGATTTTCAAGGTGTTAATATGGAAGGAGTGACCTTTGAAGAAAGAAAAAAAAAGATCCAAGAGTACTTTCAATATCACTTTTCAAACTTAACTTGGGAAAGACTAAAATTTCATGATTTGCAAGATGTGTCCAAGATTTTTGTCAAGAAGAAGAAAATGTTAGAGGCACCATTTATAGAGGAAGAAATAAAGGAAGCAATTTGTGATTGCAAAAGTACTACGAGCTTAGATCTTAACAATATTAATTTTACCTTTATTAAGGATTTTTGAAGCACAATCAAGCAAAACTTTGTGGATTTCATGGAAGATTTTTATATAAAGGGGAGGTTGGGAAAAGGGGCGAATAACTCATTTATCATTTTAATTCATGAGAAAGAAAATCTTGTGAATTGAAGTTGGGGGATTATAGGCCCAATTCTCTAAATGGGTGTATGTATAAGGTGTTGTCAAAAGTATTGGCAAACAAGTTGAAGAATATAACACCCCAGTTTTCATACCATTTATTGAGGGATATTGAGTAATTTTCATAAATTTACAGGGGTAGTTTAGTAGTCCAGAACGGTCCGTTCCCAAATTGGAACGGGCCGTTCCAGTATACTAAAACAAGGGTAATTTAGTAGCCTAGAACGGGCCGTTTCAAACTACTAAAAAGGCTTGTAATCCTAGTTCAGAACGGGGCGTTCCAAATATTGTCGTTATGTGTTAAATGCAACCCTAGAACGGGCCGTTTTCGTTTGAGAACAGGCCGCTCTAGATGTGAATTTTACACATAATGTAAGAGTCCAGAACGAGCCGTTCCGAATTCGAAATGGGTCGTTCCGGCGACGCTTGATGCCTATAAATAGAGAGCTTTGGCACTCTCAAAAAGCACACTTTTCAGTTCTGACTTCTTTCAGTTCTGACTTCTTTTCTTCTTTACTCTCTTCTCTTCTTCTGCACTCTCTGAAGACTGAGGGGAACCTAGCAGAGGAGACCAATTAGATCCTGCTTAGTTTCAACTACTATTTATAAAGGTACGGGAGAAAAGAGAATTATTTGTATGTAGAGTTATACGAGGAAATTGGGTAGAGGAAGAATTCCTTAGGATTATAGGTAATTTCATAACTATTTATGTTTGAAGAATTAATGATCCCATTAGATTCTGTATGTGTTGAGGATTATAAATATATATTTAATTTGTAAGGATGATGATCTGGGAGAGAGAACGAAATTGTAGAAAAGTGCCTGTGAGTTCGGTTTTAGAAGGTAATTTTATAATTATTTCTGTTTGAGGAATTGATGATCCCATTAGATTTTACATGTATTGAGGATTAGAAATATATATTTAATTTGTGAAAATGATGATTTGGGAGAGAGAACAAAATTGTAGAAAAGTGTCTGTTAGGTTTTAAAAAAATTGGGAGTTTTACTATTTGATTTAATATTGTATTAAATTGGTGAATTAATTGAGTTTTATATTATTGTTATATTTTTGTTATAGATGAGTATTCATGGTGAATTGCTTGATGGGTATGTGAATCATTGCATTGTGTGAACTTATCTGTATGTAATATGGAATTTGAGTTATGAAATGAGATGTGTGGAATGTGAATGAAATGTGATTGTGGATTCTCGTACTGATGACCAGGGGTGAGCACGACCTTAGGCTACTAAAAAAGGTAGCATGACCTTGGCACATTATTATGTCAAGGGTGAGCACGGCCCTAAGCTGTTAAAAAGGGTAGCGTGAACTTGGTAGAGTGTTATGTCAGGGGTGAGCACGACCCTAGGCTGGAAAAGGGTAGCGTGACCTTGACATAGTAAGATTTGTGTGAATTATGAATGTGAAAATGATAATGTTAATTGCAAGATTTGTGACGATTGGTGTGATTGCGAATTGTGACGTGATGATGCATGATTGATAGAGTTAGGACATATTGAAATGTTTATGAATATTTTATTAAGTATCGAGTTATAATGAGATGATATGTTGTGTTTTCCTTATGTGCTTTACATATAGATGTTTTCTTTTCTCACCGTACAATTTGTGTATGTTTTAGGTGAGGAAGATCCGGCTATGAGTGGCATCTGGAATGCTAACAGTTGAGTTGTGGGTGTGCTCTGATAGTGTGACATCGGGGCAGAGGATCTTAGGATATAAATATTTAATTGGAGTTGTATCTTTCTTTTAAAAACAAATTGTAAACTCTTATGTTTTATTTTTTTCAAGTTTCAATTATCTTGAACATTGAGGAATAATTATGAAGGTTTTATGTGAACCCTTTTACCAATGTTAGAAAATTTATTCTTTAGTTTATTTACATTTTTACAATATATATATGTTGGGGTAGTAAGGGTTTCACATTTAGTGGTATCAGAGCAGGTCGATCCAATCGGCCGTGAGTTATGAGTCTACTATGCTTGTTTGGTAGATGAATTGAGTGTAGAACTTATTGATATGCTAGTGTAATGATTGATTAAGTTTGATGTTTATTTAATTATAGTATAATTGTTAACTTTTCTGGAGGACAGAAAAGTAATGGTAGGAGGTAGGAATGATCGTGCAATCGTTGATGCTCTACAAGTGATGGCTTAAGCTCTGGGTACTTTGAACCAATGACTAGAGGTAGATTGGCTAGAGGGATTCCAGCGAAATAATCCACCAAGCTTCCATGGGGGTTATAATCCTGATGGAGCTGCTGACTGAATTTTTGAAGTTGAAAAGATATTCCAAGCTATGAGATGTCCTTTGGTGCAAAAGGTGACTTTGGCTACCATCATGCTTTCTGGAGAGGCTAGGGTTTGGTGGCGAGGTGCTTTGCAAAGAATGATGGCTGCAGGTACCCAAGTAAACTGGCAGAATTTCAAGCGGCTATTTTTGGAGAAATACTTTCCATGAGATGTGAGACATAGAAAATAGGTGGAATTCCTTGAGTTGAATCAAGGAGAGGATTCAGTGGCTGAGTATGTGACTAAGTTTGAAGACTTGGTTAGATTCTGTTCCATGTATGATGGCATGGGTAATGAAGAGGACAAGTGTGTGAAGTTTGTGAGTGATCTTCGTCCTGAGATCAAACAAGTTCTCAATTACCAAGGGATCACTCAATATCATGAACTGGTGAACAAGTGCCGAGTCTATGATGAGGACAACCGTGCTAGAGTAACTCATTATAAAAGTGGAGGACCCATGAAAAATCATAATAAGTTTGGGTCATCTAGTAAGGGTAAACCTTACACCAAGTATGTCGGGGATTCGAGTTCTAAAGTGAATAATCAAGGTTCTATGCAACAAAGGAGCCAAGCTCCAATAACTAGCCAAACTTCTAGAGGGGGGAGTGTGGGTTCTGTTCCACGCAACAACTGCTTCAACTGTGGGAAGCCAAGTCATAAGGCATATGAGTGTTGGGTGCTAAGAGTAATAACATGTTACAACTGTCAAGAGAAGGGACATAAAGCTCAGGAGTGCCCCAAGAATAAGAAAGGAACAACAGAGGTTGGAGGGAGCGCTAGCAAACCTAGAGCGACAGGAAGGATGTTTGCCTTGAGTGGTGCTGAAGCTACTCAATCCAAAGACTTAATCCAGGGTATGCATTTCATCAATGGAACTCTTCTAATTGTTTTGTATGACTCTGGTGCGACTCACTCTTTCATATCACATGCGTGTGTGTCTAAATTAAAATTACCTGTTTCTTCCTTGTCTTCTGAATTAATAGTAGAGACACCAACTAGTGGTTCAGTTTCTACTTTTGATGTCTGTTTAAAGTGTCTTTTTATTATTGATGGTAAAAATTTCATGGTTGACTTAATTTGTTTGCCTCTAAGTCAGCTAGATGTTATTCTGGGTATGGACTGGTTATCTTCCAATTGTGACACCCTCTACCCCAACATACATATACAGTAGTTATAAAAAAAATCAATAAAAATAAAATTTCCAACCACGTAAGGGTAAAGAGTTCACATTCATAAACTTAATCCAAATAACATGCCGGTAAAATTACAAAGAAATAAAACTGAATTTTCTAAAATAATTTAATAAGAACATCTTTAAACTAATTCTATCTATGTCCCGATGTCACATGTCCTATCAGAGCAAAACCCAACATAGAAGCCTAAGCTTCATCACCAACATCCTCAGTCTCACGCTGATGATCACCTGTATAACAGTCAAAACAGAACAACACGAGAAAAGGGAGTGAGAAACATCTCACTCTGGCTCACAGTGTAGAAATATACGCCGAATAGCCAAACACAAACAAAATAAGTATAACATAGATAAATTAATAATAACATCACACTCATCCAAGACATAAACCATCACTTTATCATATAACATTAAGAATGCATATGCATGGACACGGACTACATATTATCATGCATGTGGCGCCAGTAAAACATCACATGGCATATTGCCGCTAGCAATACACGAAGAGTAGTATAGGAGTACATGCCGGGTCACACCCTCCGCGCACTCTCACTAGAAGGATATACTACCAGAGTCTCGTCGGGATAGCTAAGCCGCGCAAGATACATCCCATGCACACAATGGGCGAGAATGGGACTTCCAAACCGAGCTATCCCCAAGGACTAATCCCCAAAGCTTTTACACTAGGGGGCCTTCTCTGGCGGTGTATTCCATATCGTACCCTTAAAACACTTATGCAAATGATGCATGTCATTCAAGACTCTATACATTCTCATATCTCATTATCATTTCTCATTCCCATATCACATTATCATGTCTCATTATCACTTTTCACATCATCTCATCATATTCACATAGTCATCACTTTTCACATCATCTCATCATATTCACATAATCATCATTTTTCACATCATCTCATCATATTCACATAGTGTCTACAGAGCATTCAAAATCATATCAAAATTGATCTATTTTCAAAAATAAACACATATTTATACATCTCATTCAACAAGGAATACATCAGAACAATCAGAAAGAAAAACAGAAAATATTCATATTAAATCAACCTTCTCTTAAAACATATAAATATTTATTTAAATATGCTAATAAAAAATACTTATTTAATACGTACAAAATAATTATCCAAAACAATAATTATTTAAAACGTACAAAATAATATTATTCTATAATTATTAAAATAATTATGACCAAATACCATATAATAATAATTATTATTATTATAATAATAATAATAACTTTATTGAAAACTGGGGTGTTACACCAATCATGTCCTTTTGAATTGTGCTGATAAAACAATTGTTTTTGGCGAGCCTATTGAAAAAGTGAGTAAGGACTATTTGACAGCCAACCAAGTTAAGGTATCTTTACAAGAGGATGCCCAAGTGTACATGTTAGCTTCTTTGAATTCTGAGAGTAATGTTTTGGTGAATGAACTGCCTGTTGTGTGTGACTTTTCGAATGTCTTCTCTGATGATATGTCTAGCTTACCACCTACAAATGAAGTAGAGTTTTCCATAGACTTAGTACCAGGAACAAGACCTATTTCTATTGCACCTTATAGGATGTCACCCATAGAGTTAGTGGAGCTTAAGAAACAAATAGAAGACTTGTTAGAGAAGGGGTTTGCGAGGCCTAGTGTATCACCTTGGGGAGCACCTGTACTCTTAGTTAAGAAGAAGGATGGTAGCATGAGATTGTGTGTAGATTACCGCCAATTAAATAAGGTAACCATTAAGAATAAGTATCCATTGCCTAGGATAGATGACCTTATGGACCAGTTGGTGGGTGCTAGTGTATTTAGTAAAATTGACCTTAGATCGGGGTACCATCAGATTAGAGTTAAGGGTGAGCATGTACCCAAGATAACATTTAGGACTCGATATGGACATTATGAGTATCTAGTAATTCCTTTTGGTGTGACGAATGCTCCTGCAATTTTTATGGATTACATTAATCGAATTTTTCATCCGTACTTGGATAAATTTGTAGTTGTCTTCATAGATGACATACTAGTTTATTCCAAGACTAAAAAGAACATAAGGAACACTTAAAGGTAGTTCTTCAAACCCTCAGGGAGAGACAACTTTATGCCAAGTTGTCTAGTGTGACTTTTGGCTAGAGGAGGTGAGTTTCTTAGGACGTGATTTCTAGTGGGGGTATAGCAGTAGATCCATCTAAAGTTGAGGCAGTGCTTAAGTGGGAGGCACCCAAGTCAATTAGTGAGATTAGGAGCTTTCTTGGATTGGCTGGGTACTATAGAAGATTCATAGAGGGATTCTCTAAGTTATCATTACCCTTGACAAGTTTAACTAGGAAAGGAGTTGTGTTTGTGTGGGATAGTAAATGTGAGAATAGTTTCCAAGCCCTTAAGGAGAAGTTGACTAGTGCACCTGTTTTAGTGTTACCTGACCTTAGTAAGACTTTTATAGTTTATTGTGACGCTTCTAAGATGGGTTTGGGTGGAGTGTTAATGCAAGAAGGAAAGGTTGTATCTTATGCATCTAGACAATTGGAAATACATGAGAAGAATTACCCCACCCATGATGTTGAATTAGCAGCTGTAGTATTCACACTTAAGATTTGGAGACATTATTTGTATGGTTCAAAATTTGAGGTGTTTAGGGATCATAAGAGTCTTAGGTATTTATTTGACCAAAAATAATTAAATATGAGGCAGAGGATATGGTTATAGTTTCTTAAGGACTATGATTTTGATCTTAGTTATCATCCGGGCAAAGCCAATGTGGTGGCTGATGCTTTAAGTAGGAAATCTTTACATTTGTCTTCTCTTATCATTAGGGAGATGGACCTTTTGGCTCAATTTAGAGACTTGAGTTTGACTTGTGAGGTGACCCCTAATAGTGTGAGACTAGGTATGACTCGGGTGACTAGTGAATTATTGAGGGAAATTAGAGAGACACAGTTAGTGGATTCGTTTTTAGTTGCTAGACGTAATGCTATAGGACAAGGTATTGAAAGAGAATTTACTTTAGGTGTAGATGGAGTGTTAAGATTTAGAGACCGAGTGTGTCCTTGGTGACCCTACACTTAGACGGTTGATCCTAGAGGAAGGGCATAGAAGCAAGCTTAGTTTTCACCCAGGAGCAACTTAGTTGTATCATGACCTTAAGAAGGTATTTTGGTGGCCTAGGATGAAGAAAGACATAGCTAAATTTGTGAGTGCTTGTTTAGTGTGTCAGAAGGATAAGATAGAACATCAGAAACCTTCAAGACTACTTCAGCCTTTCAGTATACTCGAGTGGAAGTGGGATAACATTTCTATGGACTTTGTAGTTGCTTTGCCTAGGACTGTGAGAAGGCATAATTCCATTTGGGTTATAGTTGATAGGTTGACTAAGAGCACACATTTCTTACCTATTAATATTAGGTATTCTCTAGAGAGACTGACTAGACTGTATATTGATGAGATTGTGAGATTGCATGGGATACCATCTAGCATAGTGTCAAACAGAGACCCTAGATTCACCTCTAGGTTTTGGGAGAGCCTATAACGAGCTTTAGGGACCCAACTTAGACGTAGTTCAGCTTACCACCCTCAAACTAACGATCAGACTGAGAGGACTATCCAATCCTTAGAGGATTTGCTTAGAGCATGTGTGTTGGACCAAGGAGGTAGTTGGGATAGTCTTTTACCTTTAATAGAGTTTACCTATAATAATAGTTACCACTCTAGTATAGGTATGGCACCTTATGAAGCCTTGTATGGTAGGAGGTGTAGGACCCCTTTGTGTTGGTGTGAGCCGGGTGATAAGGTTATCTTAGGACCTGAGATTGTGCAACAAACCACCGATAAGGTTAGGATGATACAAGAGAGGACAAGAGCAGCTCAGAGTAGACAAAAAATTTATGTTGACAGGAGGAGGAAGGACTTGGAATTTCAAGAAGGTGACCATGTGTTCTTGAAAGTCACTCCGTGGACTGGGGTTGGCAGGGCATTAAAATCCAGAAAACTTACTCCTCGATTTATTGGTCTTTTCCAAATTCTGAAAAGAGTCGGTAGCGTTGCCTACCAAATTGCTTTGCCTCCTAATCTGTCAGATCTTCATGATGTTTTCCACATCTCTAAACTCTGGAAATACATCCATGATCCTTCGCATGTGATCGAGTCGGATCATCTTGAGGTTAAGGAGAACCTGACAATGAAAACTACTCCGGTGAGAGTCGAGGACCGAATGGTGAAGCATCTTAGAGGTAAGGAAATTCCTTTGGTGAAGGTAATTTGGGGAGGAGCTACACCTGAAAGTGCTACTTGGGAGCTAGAGGAGAAGATGAAAGCGTCATATCCATTATTATTTGCTTCAGGTAATTTCGGGGATAAAATTTCTAAAAGGAGGGGAGAATTGTAACACTCTAGTTTTCATACCATTTATTGAGGTTAATTGAGTAATTTTCATAAATTTACAAGGGTAGTTTAGTAGCCCAGAACGGGCCGTTCCCAAATTGGAACGAGCCGTTCCAATCTACTAAAACAAGGGTAATATAGTAGCCCAGAACGGGTCATTCCAAAATTGGAACGGGTCATTCCAAACTACTAAAAAGGTTTGTAATCCTAGTTCAGAACGGAGCGTTCCAAATATTGTCGTTATGGGTTAAATGCAACCCCAGAACGGGTCGTTCTAGTTTGAGAACATGCCGCTCTAGATGTGAATTTTACACATAACGTAAGAGTCCAGAACGACCCGTTTCGAATTTGAAATAGGCCATTCCGGCGACGCCTGATGCCAATAAATAGAGAGTTTTGGCACTCCCAAAAAGCACACTTTTCAGTTCTGACTTCTTTTCTTTTTTACTCTCTTCTCTTCTTCTACACTCTCTGAAGACCGAGGGGAACCCAGTGGAGGAGACCAACCAGATACTGCTTAGTTTCAGCTACTATTTATCAAGGTACGGGGAAAAAGGAATTATTTATATGTAGAGTTACATGAGGGAATTGGGTAGAGGAAGAATTTCTTAGGATTACAGGTAATTTCATAATTATTTTTCTTTGAAGAATTAATGATCCCATTAGATTCTGTATGTGTTGAGGATTAAAAATATATATTTAATTTGTAAGGATGATGATTTGGGAGAGAGAACGAAATTATAGAAAAGTGTTTGGGAGTTAGGTTTTATAAGGTAATGTCGCAACCGGGATCACGACGAGATGACGCTAACATTTTTATATTCAATGGAGCCGCCACCAATATTTTATTTTAAGGAAAAAACATTGGAAAACCCTTTAAAAGATAATCTTTAAAATTAAAGTTGGGTTCAGGAGTCGATTACGTGTAGGGAAGGTATTAGCACCCTACAACGCCTGTAAAAACAGTGCCTTTAATTAATTGCGCAAAATTATATAAATTTATAAATATTTAATTTACTCCTCAGAAAACCTTTTTTTTGTATTTTTATTAGAAAATTATAGGGATTTGGGTTAGCAAAGTTCTAATCAATAAACCTTTCCAATAACATGAAAGATAGAATTGCTATTCAATCAATGTTATTGATTTTTATTTGTTGATACTAAATTATGCTTTAAGCTTAGGACAATGAATAATTATTCTATTAACTTTTATGATTTACATGATATTAAAGGGTAGAAGTGCTCCTCAATTAATATCATTAACCATAAAAATAAATATACATGAAGCAAAATTATGTTTACATTTTTTTATCTAAAGAAATAGATTTTGTATAAGGATTCAAGTTAGCAAATGGCTAATCAATAAATCCCTCCAATAACGTTAAAAATAGAAATGTTACTTAATTAACGTTATTGGTTGCAATATATCTCTATTTTTTTAAAAAAAGAAATTTTGTACAGGAGAGTTTAAGCTAGCAAATGACTAGTCATTAAACCCCTAGAACCAAATAATGTTAGAGATAAACATGTTATTCAATTAACATTATTATTTTTTGTATAATAAATATTTTTTAAAACAATTATTTTAAAGACAGTAAATCATATTCATATGTACATACAATTATTAAATAAAAAAATAAAAAAAATAAATAAAAAAAGGAAAGAAAAAGAAATAATACCAAATGAGAGACTTTAACTTGCTGAATCTTCAAATATGGTGATCTATTAGGCGCTTTTTGGCAGCCTAACCCACTACAATGTTCCTCACAAAATCTCAAGAAATACAGGGGAGAGAGAAAGAGAAATTTCGAGCTCTAAGGAGTCTCAGACGAAATTCTTTCCGGGCTCTTGAAAACTGTGTCCAACGCGTCTATTTATAGACGTCAGACTTGACCAGAACGGCCCGTTCCAAAACCGGAATGGCCCGTTCTGAAAATGGATGTTATGTTTTAATTCTGTTACTGGAACAGGCTGTTCTAAATTCAAAACGGCCCGTTTTAAAAGCGCAACGGCCCGTTCTAGATAAGAAAATTTAGGCCTTTTAACTGACTTGGAACGGCCCGTTCCCGTTTTGGAACGGCCTGTTCCCATTTTGGAACGGCCCGTTCTCGAGTAGGGTTATTGTGTTTTTTTGTCATTGGGAACGGCCCGTTCCAAATTTGGAACGGCCCGTTCTGGACTACTTAACATTTTTTTTTTGCTTCAAACTTCCTTGTCACCTCCATACTTTGAGAGCTCCTCCTCTTCATAGTAGATGTCCATTTCATTAATTTTGTGAGTTCGGATAAAATTGATTATTCCTTTCCTTTTATTTTATTTTTTATTTATTTATTTGTTTTGTTATTTTTGTTTGCTACGCATGTTTTGTTTGGATTTAAGCTTAAATTAGAGTTTTGTTTATTTTATTTGCATGTCTGTTTGTTACCTTACACACTCACTAACACTTGTTACCTCACACACTTTGGGCTCTATACCCGAGCCTGTGCGAGCCTAAGAAGAGAATGTGGCTTGATGACTGTTATTTAGGGGCTTGATGCTCACTTGACCGTTGTTGAGTTACTGCTCAGGTTGTTACTAGTAGCATGGGTTAATCATATTGAGAGGGTATGTTCCCTACTTTTGATTGATTCATGCGCTAGGTCCTTATTTATATGATAAGGGCAACCTGAGGACCAATAAATCTTGAGGAATTTTTTAGATCCACCTACAAAATCATGCACTAATAGGTGGACTTAATGGCCTTCCAAAGTAGGGTGTTAACCTTAGAAATTTCCTACCCTAGGTTTACTGTAATAGGTCACATTGTACTACTCTCTATCCCTGTTTTTGTATGTTCATACTAACAAAAAAAAACATGTTAATACATTCATGCATCATACATTTATATCCAATATCATTTTTTAGGTTGCTTTTCTTTCCTAAAATAATTTTTTTCAAATAAAGGATAAATGATGAAAAGTCATTCATACATGCATATTGGGGGCATAGTAAGTCACATTTTAATTAAGTCTTTGTCTCATTTTTTTTTCTTCTTTTCATTTAATTAAGTTTTCATCTCATTTTTTTAAACCTTAAAATAATTGATAGTATTCAATATGGAGGAGATTCAAAATCATACTAGCAATGCATCAGGGTTAAGCAAGAGTATCAAGATAAATGTGCTAAAAAAAAAGATCTACCAAAATAATAGCACATTTGACTTGATATATAACTCGTTTTAGACATCATTTATTAAGGAGAGAATTCTCCCTTGAGTGATTGTTAATCACATTTCGATCTTGAGATGATTGATCCTTGTTTGAAAATGTGGTTCGTACTCTTGCATTGCTAGTAAGATGACCTTATCCATTGAGGAGTGAATGCTCCCTTGAAATAAGTGTCAACCATTGTATGACCTAAGGGATTTTTTTG
Source organism: Cajanus cajan (assembly GCF_000230855.2). Classification (NCBI taxonomy): domain Eukaryota; kingdom Viridiplantae; phylum Streptophyta; class Magnoliopsida; order Fabales; family Fabaceae; genus Cajanus; species Cajanus cajan. The sequence goes on along the minus strand of NC_138517.1, from coordinate 12,859,966 downwards.
CCTCTAGCGTTGAGATGTGGGGAGTCGCTCTTCAATTTAAATACAAAATCAACTTTTCCAAAATTTATTTCTTTTTCCTTCTCTTTTATACTCATAAAATTCACTTTGTATTTAGAAAGTAATAAAGCAAAAAAAAAACAAAGTGTTTCCTCGGCAGCGTTATAGAACATGTTCTCAGGCCACGATCATGGATGAGATGGAGGAACGTAATGAAGAACTGAGAAATGATATCAATCAATTGAAGGAACAAATGGCCCAAATTCTAGAGATGTTGCAGTCTATAAAAGTGAAAAATGTTGAAGGGACCCCTCTAGTAGCTAGAGGAGAATCGTCAACTTCTCCTGCGTATCCACCTGGTTTTACCCCAATCTCATCACAACCACAAGCTCTACATCTTAATAGACTCGGCCAACAAGTTGATCCTCCAAAGGTCCAATGGCCACCATATGGCCTTCCGCCCAACTACACACCTCCAACAATCATGGACCCTCCAGATAAACACCAACCATTGATGAATCAGCCGCCTACACGGTCGCAACCTACCCAACCTGAGGTTTCACCCATGAATGTTGCCTCTTATAAACATCAAGTTCCCAACCAACCTCCTTATTTTTATACCCCTCACATGGCCCACCCAAATAGCACTGCCATCTCACCATATCCTCATCAACCTATACATCAAGCTCTACAAGTTTCACCGGCAACACCTACCGCACGACCACCTCAATTTACCCAGCCATGGAACCAAAACTCTAGCCATAAGAGGTCAAAAAATACCCAAGATTGGAAACCATTTGAGTTTGACCCTATCCCTATGTCCTATACTGAGTTGTTCCCTCTCCTACTACAAAATTCACTAGTAGTACCTTGCCTGATGAAGCCCGTAGAACCACCATATCCTAGGGGATATGACGTTAATGCCAAATGTGATTATCATTCGGGAGTTATTGGTCACTCCCTTGAAAATTGCAGAGCACTAAAAATTAAGGTACAAAGTTTGACTAAGGCTGGGTGGTTAAACTTTAAAGAGGATAATCCTAATATTGGGAACAATCCTCTACTAGGTCATGGAGGGTCGACAGTTAATTCTATTGAGGGGAATAGATGGGGTCCCTATCAGTGATCTGCAAGAAATATTTTGAAGTGCGGGGTTTGAGTTTCTAAACTCAATGGCTGTTGTTGAGCAAAACTCTCGTGAGGATGAACATGTTAGTCTAGTTTACGCTTGGGAGATTGTCGAGCTTCCTGTGTTTTTTTTAATTCAGATTTAAAGTAATTTTCTTGTAATGCCAGTCTTATTGCTCTGTCCAAGGCTTTAAGATTTATTTCATTGAATAAGGGCTCATGTATTTCCTTTTAAATATTAAATATAAATGCATTCATTCTTCCTTCATCTCTTGCCTTTTCCTTTCTCCTTAATCTTTTTACCAATCTTTTCCTAACTTTAAAGAATGCGGAAAAATGTGCTTGAAAGTGACAATGCTAGTGTTGCACCAAATAATTTTGATTGTGCAATTAATCAGACTTGTGAGGAAATGAAAATGATTGCTTTAAATACTAGATGTATGATGATAACATCAATGCTTTGCCAAATTTTCTTAATGTTTTGTCACCACCTTGGCCATTTTCAATGTGGGAAATGGATGTTATTAGCCCTATTGAGCCGAAAGCGTCAAATGGACATCGCTTCATTTTGGTTGCCATTGACTATTTCACCAAATGGGTTGGTTGAAGCTGCTTCATATACTCATGTTACTCGAAATGTGGTTGCAAAGTTCATCAAAAAGGAATTTATTTGTCGTTATGGTATGCCAAGCAGAATCATCGCTGATAATAGAACCAACTTGAACAACAAGATGATGACAGAATTATGTGTTGACTTCAAAATTCAGCACCATAACTCTTTCCCATACCGCCCAAAGATGAACGGGGCAGTTGAAGCAACAAACAAGAACATCAAGAAGAGCATTCAGAAAATGGTGGTGACATGCAAAGATTGGGATAAAATGCTCCCATTTGCTTTACATGAGCAGCAAACAAGAATATCAAGAGGATCATCAACTGGGGCAACCCCATTTTCCTTAGTTTATGGAATGGAAGCAGTCCTTCCAATCGAGATTGAAATTCCATCTTTAAAAGTATTAACGGAAGCCAAATTAGGAGAAGCAAAAAGTGTCCAAACCAGTTTGGATCAAATTAAATCTCATTGAGGAGAAAAGGTTGAATGTAATTTGTCATGGCCAATTATACCAAAAAAAATGTTCACTAGATTGAAAACCTAAAAAGGCAATTTAGGAAAAAGTTAGAGCGACCCGCTAGATTGAAAACTTGAAAGAGCAATCTAGGTAAAAATCAGGGTCAACAACAAAAAAAGGAGGCTCGCTAGATTGAAAACCCGAAAGGGCGATCTAGGAAAAAGTTAGAGCGGTTCGCTAGGTTGAAAACTCAAAAGAGCAATCTAGGCAAAAAATAGGCTAAAAAAAAATATAAACATAAAAAAAAAAAAAGAACTGGTTAGATTGAAAACCTAAAAAGGCGATCTAAGCAAATTAAGAGCGACATGCTAGGTTGAAAACCCAAAAAAAAAACAATCTAGCAGATAGGTATCATGCCAATTTTTGAGGTATCAATTGGGGCAAGCCATGGCAGAGCTGAAAACTAGGGCAAAATGCATTGAATTATCCTCTAAAGTTTATTGGCGAGCAATCAAGATTATTGAACTGCAGTACTAGCATTGTTCATCTGGAAAGTGTCACTCACATAACAGTTACCCTCATTGCTACCGTTGTATATATTTGTCATTCTTGTCATACAATGACTTCCTTTGTAAACATATTTCTTTCTTGAATAAGATTATCCTATTCCCTTGTTGTCAATTCTCCTTGCATTTTTTGATAATATATTGAAAGGAAATGCATGTTACATGTTAAAAAATTCAAGGCATTACAAATTATTTTTATGAGTTTTGAAAGCCACAGTATGCTTGATAATTTCCTGATAAATGTTACAAAGCGCAACCAGCAGGATAACGCTGTTTCAACTCATAAGTGCTTACAACAGCTTAAGGGTAACCCACAAGAAATAGTCAACTATCATTCAAGTCAAAGATTATCCAAAGGCCTCACTAATCCATGATCCTTGACTGTGCGTCACGATGAGGAATTTATTACCAAAAAATAAAGCAAAAGCAAAAACAAAAAGGGAAATAAACAAAAGTTTCAGTCTTGAAAGTTGTGTCTCATAACATTTTGCATCACATCACATTTCATTTGCATCTCTTGCTTCCTAGAACTTATGACGTAGAGTTTTTAGGCTAAGCACTTACTTCACATATATTTTTTTTTAAAGCCCAGTATCTGCCTGGTACCAGTTATATCTTTCTTTTTAAGCCCAGTATCTGCCTGACACCAGTTATATTTTTCTTTTAAAGTCCAGCATTTGCCTGGCACCAGTTATATTTTTCTTTTAAAGCCCAGTATCTACCTGGCACCAGTTATATCTTTTTTTTAAGCCTAGTATCTGCCTGGCACCAGTTATATTTTTCTTTTAAAGTCCAGCATCTGCCTGTCATCAGTTATATTTTTCTTTTTAAGCCCAGTATCTGCCTGGCACCAATTATATTTTTCTTTTTAAAACCTAGTATTTGCCTAGTACCAGTTATATTTTTCTTTTAAAGCCCAGTATCTGCCTGGCACCAGTTATATTTTTCTTTTTAAAGCCCAGTATCTGCTTGGAACCAGTTATATTTTTCTTTTAAAGCTCAGTATCTACTTGGCACAAGTTATATTTTTCTTTTGTATAAGCCTAGTATCTACCTGGCACGAGTTACATTTTTCTTTTGTATAAGTCCAGTACTTACCTGGCACAAGTTACAATTTCTTTTTTATAAGCCCAGTATTTACCTGGCGTGACCCATCGACTAATCCAGCATAAGCATTTGGTCGATCCAATATCAACATTCAATCAATCCAGCACCGACATTTGATTGAATTGGCACCAATAATCGGTCGATACAGCACAAGCATTCAACCACTCCAGCATTAGCATTCAGTTCATCAACATTCAATCAATCCAGCACCAGCATTTGATTGATTTAGCACCAACAATCGATCGATACAACACAAACATTCGACCACTCCATCAAGCACAAATATTCGGTTAATCAAGCACAAGCATTCAACTACTTCAGCATAAGCATTCGGTCGATCCAGCACAAGCATTCGACCACTCCATCAAACATTGACATTCGGTTGATCAAGCACAAGCATTCAACCACTTCAGCATTGGCATTCGGTTGATCAAGCACAAGCATTCACTATTTCAGCATAAGCATTCGGTCGATCCAGCACAAGCATTCGACCACTCCATCAAACATTGGCATTCGGTTGATCAAGCACAAGCATTCAACCCCTCCAACACAAACATTCAACATTAACATTCGGTTGATCCAACACTAACACTTGATGATCTCAACACAACATCCTAGCATTGGACTATTCAAGCAAAAATATCGAATCTTTCAAGAACTTACTTCATCAACAATAGGAGTTATGTCTTGGGTAGCTAGATAAAATTAATTCACATCTTTATTTATTTCTTATCACAAATGATCTAAATTATCTTATTTAGATTATTTAATAAGAAATAGATAAAGAGGGGCAACTGTGAATAATCAATTTTATCCGAACTCACAAAATTAATGAAATGGACATCTACTATGAAGAGGAGGAGCTCTCAAAGTATGGAGGTGACAACAAGGAAGTTTGAAGCAAAAAAAAATGTTAAGTAGTCCAGAACGGGTCGTTCCAAATTCGGAACGGGCCGTTCCCAATGACAAAAAAAACAATAACCCTACTCGAGAACGGGCCGTTCCAAAATGGGAACAGGCCGTTCCAAAACGGGAATGGGCCGTTCCAAGTCAGTTAAAAGGCCTAAATTTTCTTATCTGGAATGGGCCGTTCTGAATTTTAGAACGGGTTGTTGCACTTTTAAAACGGGTCGTTTTGAATTTAGAACATCCCGTTCCAGTAACAGAATTAAAACATAACGTCCATTTTCAGAATGGGCCATTCCGATTTTGGAACGGGTCGTTCTGGTCAAGTCTGACGTCTATAAATAGACGCGTTGGACACAGTTTTCAAGAGCTCGGAAAGAATTTCGTCTGAGACTCCTTAGAGCTCGAAATTTCTCTTTCTCCCTCCCCTGTATTTCTTGAGATTTTGTGAGGAACATTGTAGTGGGTCAGGCTGCCAAAAAGCGCCTAATAGATCACCATATTTGAAGATTCAGCAAGTTAAAGTCTCTCATTTGGTATTATTTCTTTTTCTTTCCTTTTTTTATTTATTTTTTTATTTTTTTATTTAATAATTTTATGTACATATGAATATGATTTACTGTCTTTAAAATAATTGTTTAAAAAAATATTTATTATACAACAAATAATAATGTTAATTGAATAACATTTTTATCTCTAACATTATTTGGTTCTAGGGGTTTAATGACTAGTCATTTGCTAGCTTAAACTCTCCTGTACAAAATTTCTTTTTAAAAAAAATAGAGATATATTGCAACCAATAACGTTAATTAAGTAACATTTCTATTTTTAACGTTATTGGAGGGATTTATTGATTAGCCATTTGCTAACTTGAATCCTTATGCAAAATCTATTTCTTTAGATAAAAATTGTAAACATAATTTTGCTTCATGTATATTTATTTTTATGGTTAATGATATTAATTGAGGAGCACTTCTACCCTTTAATATCATGTAAATCATAAAAGTTAGTAGAATAATTATTCATTGTCCTAAGCTTAAAGCATAATTTAGTATCAACAAATAAAAATCAATAACATTGATTGAATAACAATTCTATCTTTCATGTTATTGGAAAGGTTTATTGATTAGAACTTTGCTAACCCAAATCCCTATAATTTTCTAATAAAAATACAAAAAAAGGTTTTCTGAGGAGTAAATTAAATATTTATAAATTTATATAATTTTGTGCAATTAATTAAAGGTACTGTTTTTACAGGCGTTGTAGGGTGCTAATACCTTCCCTACACGTAATCGACTCCCGAACCCAACTTTAATTTTAAAGATTATCTTTTAAAGGGTTTTTCAATGTTTTTTCCTTAAAATAAAATATTGGTGGCGGCTCCATTGAATATAAAAATGTTAGCGTGATCCTGTCGTGATCCCGGTTGCGACAGGTAATTTTATAATTATTTCTATTTGAGAAATTGATGATCCCATTAGATTTTACATCTATTGAGGATTAGAAATATATATTTAATTTGTAAAAATGATGATTTGGGAGAGAGAACGAAATTGTAGAAAAGTGACTATGAGTTAGGTTTTAGAAAAATTGGGAGTTTTACTATTTGATTTAATATTGTATTAAATTGGTGAATTAATTGAGTTTTATGTTATTATTATATTATTGTTATAGATGAGTATTCATGGTGAATTGCTTGATGGGTATGTGAATCATTGCATTGTGTGAACTTATCTGTATGTAATATGGAATTTGAGTTATGAAATGAGATGTGATTGTGGATTCTCGTACTGATGATCAGGGGTGAGCACGGCCCTAGGCTACTAAAAAGGGTAGCGTGACCTTGGCACAGTGTTATAGGGGAGGAAAATATTTGATGGAGTGCTATAACAAATGAGATTGTTGATGAGCTAGGAGGAAACGAAAAAAAATGTGTTTTAAGGAAAATTTTGAGAAAGCATATGATTCAGTGTGTTGTGTTTTTTTTTTTAATTATTATTATTGCATATGATGGAAGGTATAAGATTTGGTGGAAAATGGTGTGGTTGGATCAAAGAATGTTTGAAAACAACAAAAATGTCTATTTTGGTAAATAGTAGTCCAACAGAAGAGTTTAGTATGGAGAGAGGTCTTTGTCAAGGAGAACCATCATCTTCTCTCCTATTTTAAATTGTACCAGAAGGTGTTAGTGTTTTGATTAAAAAAGAGATATTAAGCAAGGCTTTTTTAATAGGTATAGTGTTGGGTATGATGGACCTTGCATTTCATATCTTTAATTCGTAGATTATACCCTTATAGTAGGGGATAAATCTCGAAAAACACTTTGAATTGATTTTTGATTTAAAGGTGAATTTTCATAAAAGTCGATTAGTGGGGGTGAATGTTGTTAATGAATGGCTGATGGATGCAACATTTATTTTGAATTGTAAGGTTAGAGTTTTATCTCTTAAATATTTGGGATTACCAATTGGGGTCAATCCAAGAAAGAAAGAAACTTGGAAATCAATAGTAGAATTGATGAGAAATAGATTATTATATTAGGAAAGCAAACATATTTCAGCAGGTGGAAGGATGGCTTTAATCAAATCAGTCTTGTCATCTCTTCTTATCTACTTCCTTTCTTTTTCCAGGCTACAAAAGATATTATTTCTAAACTTGAATCTCTAATTAAAATATTATTTGTGGGGTGGGGACACAAAAAAGCATAAAGTTTATTGGGTGGTGTGGAAGAAGGTGGGTAGAGAGAAGGACAAATGGTGTTTGAGAATAAGAAATCTTAGTCTTTAATCTGACATTGTTAGAAAAATGGCATTGGAGGATGAAAATTGAGAGGAAGGAGTTTTGGCATAGGGTGCTTAGAAGGAAATATTCTAATGGAGAAGAAGGATGGGTAAGTAGTGGGAGGAGTTGCTCATATTGGTGGTGCGATATCAATATAGTGGAAGACAATTCAAATTTCCAAGAGAGGTGGTTTTCAAGGATGATTTATAAGAGGTGGATTTGGTTAATAAAACTTTGTTTTGGCATGATCCATGGGTGGATGGTGGAGTTCTAAAAGATAGATTTCAAAGAGTATATCATATAGCTCGAGATAAGGGGGTGAAGGTGGGACACATATGTAAGTAGTTTAAGAGGAGGTGGGAGGGTACTTGGGAGTGGGGGAGGTTGTTGTTTGAATGGGAAAATGAGCCATTGTTAGAGTTGAAAAAGGTGTTGAGAAATGTAAGAAGGGTGGAGGGTGAAAAGGATTATTGGATTTGGAGACATGAAAAGTCGGGACAAATTTTTGTTAAATTGGCACAATTTTCTATCAAATTAGCATATAAGACAATTATGACCGATAAGAAGGGAGATACAAACAAGTTCTTGAGAAGATATGGGTGAGAGGAATCTCGTTGAAGGTACAATTTTTTGTTTGGAAGGTTGCATAAGATCAAATAACATCATCAAAGAATCTTTTATTACGGAAGATAGTGGATACAAATGACTTATAGTGAAAATGATGTGGTGTGAAAATAGAAAAGACTAATCATATTTTTTTTTGGCTTTCATATAGCAAGAGAGGTATAGTCTAAAATTTTAAAATGGTGACATGTATGAACAACTTTACATGAGGATGTTTGATTGAACTTCTTTAGATTTTTGGTGGGTTGTTAGGGTGTGGTGTGGGAAGAAAGCATAAATGACTTACAATAAGGTTTTTAGTTTTTTGAGGGGTAAATGGAAGGCTCAAAATGATTTCATATTTGTGGGAGAAAAGAAGGATGTGGTAGAGATAATTGAAGTAATAAAATTCCACTATTAGGAATGGAATAAGGTGTTGAAGGGTTTTCATTATCCTCTTTCTAACTGAATTATGATTCCTAGAAGTTGTTTTGTGTTCTTTTGTCAAACACATGGTGAGCTGGAATATGTTGGTGGGTTATGTGTAGAGATTATCCAATTGCCACATAATAAATACATGGGCAATTGGTCCAAATCAATTCACTTTTGAAAAGACAACCCATATAAGAAATTTTCAAACTTAGAGTTCAATAATGGATAAGGACGTGCAACAATGTTCCAATTTTTATTTTAGTGATGCAAGCACTTGGGTTGAACTTGCAAAACTCAAAATCTAGTTTTATACAAAAGATTTGCTTAGAAGGTTTTACAGAATCGCATACCATCATTTCAAAATTTGGCTCAAAGACAAATTGTACAACCTAATCATATTATGTATAACAATTGTAAGTTGGAGGAGTCAACTCATGTTGGCTTAATAGATATAGGGTTGGTTTGATGTGAGGTTTTTCTTGGAAAAAATTTGGTTCTTGCAATGTTATTAAATAGTTGATTTTTTATTCGTGTATGTTTTGCCTATTGCTAGCATATAACATTTTATAGTCTTATCAAGTGTTTAATAAGGGTTATATTTTACCTTTAAAAAAAATTAGATTGATTTTTAAAAAAACCATCAAATTCAATAATTTCAATTTTCTTAATTTCTCATCTAGTCAATTGATTTCAAATTTAAATTAATTTGATTTAATCTAATCCAATTTAAAGTAATTTAAATTTAATTATTTTTTTAAAAAAATTAAATAAATGATATGATATATAATTAACATACTAAAAATAATTTAAAATATCAAATATTTCATTAGTGAGTCATTATTAAAAACAAATATACACAGTTTGGTAAGTACATTTATGCATCCTTACTCAAATTCTTACTAAAAAATATTTTTATATAAATAAATATAAGTTCCAAGATAATTAATTTTACAAATATATAAAAAAACAAAAACATAAACAAGAGTGATGTTAGAATGTTAAATATATGCATGTATAAATTCGATTTGATGAATTGTGTAACGACCCGCCATGGCCATCACACTACAGAATAACACTACACACTACTGGAATATATATACTAAAATATTTACAACACAAGTTGTTAATCAAACAACCAACAACAACCAGCTATATACAACAAAATGTGCTACTGTAAAGTAGTCTACAAAAAAAATCCAACTTCAGGCACCTCCTATGGCCTCTAGCAGCTATCTCTCAGCCTATCATTGCCCTGCTCTCATACATCGTATGATCATCGCAGTCCAAACCACATGAAAACATGCAAGGGTAAGCTAGAGACAATAAACAACTCATAATAATTAAATATGCAACATACCAACTATATAATCATTTTCACATCCAACACAAAGACAACAACACATATACCATTTTAACATCATTTCAACTTCATTCAACATATCAACACTTCAACACAACTAATGGACAATCTATTGGAATAGTTACCATATTCATCATAACAACAACCAACACATGTATTACACACCTCTCAACAACACATGTTTAAAAGGAACTTACAACACAGGTAATCTAGCAACGCTAGCATCATCATAAACTTGTTCAACATACAACGCACAACACTTTAACAACACACATCAGAACAACACCTTCACAACACATTAACACATACAACTCATATCATCACAATATCAACTCATCAACAACTTCTACGTTGTCACGTATTTCAACTCAGAGATCTCTTACAACATAGGTGAGCAGTCTAAGTTGTTAGCTCCTACCGAACCGACAACACGGAACCTTTTTGGGCTTGCTAGGTAAACAAAAAATTTGGATATCAATCCACAACATGATAACGGTTTCTCATACTTTGTCACTTAAACAAGGAAGTATAATAATATGTCAAGATAGGTGTAACGATCCGGCTGGTCACTACACACACCACTGTACACCGGAAACGCCAGACAGAAAGGACAAGTATATAAATATAGGGTCTAGAATATAAATATATACAAAGTCCCTATCCGACTAGAGTTAGAGTGTACAAAAACAAAATACATTATCAACGGCTACACCAAGTAGCTGAAAACAACAAAGCATCAACAAGGATCCAGCTCCGCCTGCCAGATGCAGACTCACCACTAGCCACCCGCCTAACCCTGCTCTGCTCCCATACATAGTATGATCATCGCAGTCCAAACCACATGGAAACAACAAAGGGTAAGCTAGTGAAAAGAAATAACATACATATATATAAATATATGAATAGTAAACAACTACCCCTATCAGCACAGCAAATCAACACATCAATCAACTTAACAAAATTCATTTAAAGTACCACATCATTTAGCCATAACAGCACACATCTCACATCATCAGCACACAACTCATCGATCTTACAGCGTAATCAGCAATAAGCACACAATGCGTCGTCACGCATATCACCTCGGAGATCTCCTACAACACCTCAGCCTTTCGGCCTACAACACCTCAGCCTTTCGGCCTACAACACCTCAGCCTTACGGCCTACAACACCTCAGCCTTTCGGCCTACAACATCCAATATCAACACACAGTATAACACAACTGTACAGCTCAACATATCAACTCACAACAGTATTCAACTGATACAGCTCAACAAAATCAACTTACGACAGCATACAACTGATACAACACAACATATCAACTTACAATAATTTACAACTAATACAACTCAACATAGCAACTTACAAAAATTTACAACTGGCACAACTCAACATCAACAAGCAGCGCTATCCACAAGTCATCAAATTATAATCAACAGCTTTTACTTGAACTCAACATAAACAACCTCTAACATCCATTAGTGAAGTTACATCTCCGCGCCCGGCGCACTCGTGGTTGCGCCCAGCGCAGTGCAACCAGAGAGCACCAGGGGGCCAGCGCGCCCAGCGCAAGCACGCCCGTGCCCGGCGGGACCCAGCCAAAGAGTTCAAGGCTCACTCGCGCCTGGCACAATACCAATTGCGCCCAGCGCCCACAAGGCAGAGACTCCCAAGGAGTCTCACGCCCAGCGCGACAAGAGCCGCGCTCAGCGCAGCACATCAAAATCAGCATTTAGTATAGCTAGGTAGTATACAACACAACTTACTACTCACAACTCAGCTCAGCACGACAATATACATATATATCCATTACAGCGTAGCATTTCATCATCAACAACATAAAATAGCATGATCAACAATTTCACAACGTACGACATGTTCAACACATAATACGACCCAATCCTCTTATTTACAACTTATCTATCTTGTCAAATTACCCACCCAAACAACACCAATCAACCTAAGTACTTAGAACAACTTTCAACCTAACCAAATCACTAAATGTGAAATGGCAACCTTCACAGAAAACAGCACATCATGAGTTATACTACTCCTACCATGCTCATCCTTATCTTATATGAAAGATAATCAAATTTCCTACAACTCTCATGGAGACACCAAGTCTTAATTCATTCATCTACCTTGTTAAATATTCTAAAAACCGCAACAGCTATAGGTAAAGCTGGCAGCCTGACCCCTCTTCACTAAAACGGCCATATCTGGAGTTCTAGAACTCCTTTTTGAGTGATTCTAGTGCCATTGGAAAGCTAACATCCAAGGCTACAACTTTTATGAAGACTATAAAGTCAAATTCTGAAACACAAATGCGCGCTCAGCGCGTTAAGTGCGAAACTTAACAGAAAATACACATGCAATCCAGTCAAGCGTTCCTATTTTCATCAAAGAGCTCAAAAACACCAGCTTTTCATACATGCAACAACAAACAAGGAAAATCTCCAAATTTTCACCCAAACCCCGAAACCCCGGAAAAATCCATTTTTGTCAATCTCAGCCATCAATCCGCAACAATCAATCATCATGTGAGTTTCTAGCTCACTTCCAAACAGCTAGCACAAACAAATAACTAACTTCCCTTACCTCGATGCAAGGATTCCGAGCTCCGGGAAGAAGGAACGGAGAAAGAGATGAAAAAGAGCTCGAACGAAAGAGGAGGGAGAAAAGGAACGTCCGAAATCACAGCAAGTCCCAGCCTTACGGTTCAGCACCTTCCAACCAAAGCCACCACAAGGAGAGAAATCAGCCACAAGGAAAAGAAAGAAAAGGAAAAAATGAGAGCTCTTGAGTGTGGGAGAAGAGAGTTGGGAAAAAGAAAATGGAATGGGGCCTCACAATAGGACAGCTGGGTTTAGGCCTACCACGACATTAACTAGCTTAACTAAGCCCCTTATGGGATTAGTCTACTGACTATCCTCCAAATACTACAATCCTCCGATACTCGGTTAGGAACTAAGTTCTCGACTTCATACTTTACTTGAATTTGGCCGCTTGTAATCGGTATAGCTCGACCTGGCCTCTGTATCATGGTCGCTTCATACACGTGTACCTCGACCTTGCCCACACACGGGACCAACTAAGTCCTAGAGGAGAACAATACATCATCCACTCCAATGGGCAACTTCCCAAGGAGAGTTTTTCAACAAATTAGGCTCTCAAAGCACCATAACTATCTCAATCCGCACAATGGGATGAGCAACTTCGAAAAACATATCCTCTAGTCTTAGTGATCAACAACTCATCATCACAGGTTTCATCTCATCATCTCAATCAACTTTCAACTTGAACAACACAATCAACGCACAACTTTAACAACATCGTTATCATCTCATCAGCTTAATGATCAACTCATTTCAACTTTAAACAACACAGTCAACTCAACAGCTTATTAGCTCAACTCAGAATTTACAACTCAATCATCATAAAGTAATATCTTTTCAACACATGGCACAACATACAACTTTATAATAACATACAACTCTCCTCTAACAACTTAGCAACATAATTTACTAATAACTTTTATATAAATCTCAACACATCTACACACTTCACATCATGCTTCTCACAACTCACAATATTATCATGATGTACTTCACAACTTTCAACTAGATCATCTCATCATATTTCACAACATATAAACACTCCACAAATAACATATAACAACTTTAACAACATATCACATATTCAACACAATTCTATTTAGCACAACAACTCATTTAACACCTATACACAACTACATAACTTCACAACTTAACTACAACATGCATCTTATTTACATCCCATCTTCATCACAAAAGCATCACCAACAACATCATTAATCAATATTTAATCATATATTATCAACACACAACATTTTCATCACATAACACAACTCATACTACATGTTTACAACCCATATATCATGCCAACTTACACACCCAAAAAACATCAATCAACCTAAGCACCCAAAACAACTTTCAACTTAACCAAATCACTTATTGTGAAATGGTAACCTTCACATAAAATAGCATATATGAAGTTATATTACTCCTATCATGCTCATTCTTATTTCATATGAAAGATAAGAAGATTTCCTACAACTCTCATGAAGACACCAATTCCTAATTCCATCATCTACCTTGTTAAAAATTCTAAAAACCACAACAACTATAACTAATGTTGGCAGCTTGACCCGTGTTCACTAAAACAATCATATCTGGAGTTATAGACCTCTTTTTTGGGTGATTCCAGTGCCATTGGAAAGCTAACATCCAAGGCTACAACTTTCATGAAGACTTAAAGATCAAACATACTAACGCCTGGCGCATGTTCAACCAGAAACCTCCAAAAACCTCGAAAATTCCTTCAAAACTTGAAAATCAGCAACTTCAACCACATGCAATCCAAGAAATGCAGCCTATAGACTCCATACAACTCAAAAATGAGTTCATATTTGCAACAAATCAACGCATCAAAATCATCAAAAACCCCATTTTTCCCAAAACCCCGAAAATGAGGAATCACCCATTTCAACCACTTCTTCTCGAAATTCATGCATCAATGGAGTTCCTAAACTCCCATGAAATCAAACAATATATTTTCTAGCTTCCCTCACCTGAAGATTGGCTCCGAACAGCCAAGAATTTGGGAAGAAGAAAAACTTTCCTCCGAGCTCGACTCCCGAACTTCAATCTTTCAAAACCATGTTTCTCCCGTATTAATGTCGGAGCCTTTTCTGACGTAAAAGCCTCAAAATATCCGACGTTAAAGACCCTTTTTGTACTAGTGAAGATAGAAGAAGTTAGTGATCTAGAGAAGAAGAAGAATCAATTAGAGAAATTTGAAAGAAAGGAGCTCACGGACCCAAAGTCCTTCTTTCTAAAACTTCTCTTTAGTTTCTTTGAGAATAAACTAATGAAATTTCCTTCTCAGAGAAACTCTTATATACTCTTCTCTCTCTAGAGTCAACTAAACTAAAAACTCTCCTCACTACGTTACAAATTGAATTCGATCGATTTTGAAAATCGAATCAACCTTTTGATTCAATTTAGTAAAAAGTTTCATTTATTTATTTATTTTTTATTCGTTCAGTTTTTTTGTTAATCCAATAATTTTCGTTTTCTTAATTCTTTTATTTTTTCAATTTTTATTAGATAGAATGAATTTATAAACATCCACAAATTAATACTCATGTATAGTAATTAATAATAAATAAAGATGATTGACTAGGGAGGTGTCGAAATAAATGGTAGTAACACTAAACAACAATAATATAAAAGAATGATATATACATATAGAATAATTTTATAAACATCATTTTTTAGTTATCTCTGTATTATTTTATTTATTATATATGGAAATGTATTTAAGACAAATAAATAAACAAATTTGCCAAGGGATAGACAATAACAACGGGAAAAATAGAAAAATTATTTTTCTCAAAGATTACCATAAAATTGATGTGACGGGTGAAATAAAGGAATAAACAATTAAACATGCATGAAGGTATCGTGGAGCACTTCTTATTGGTTATAATATAATTAGCAAAAAAATAATTTAAGACCAAGAAAAGACAGCCATTGAACACTTGTAATGGTACACTAGTCACTGGCTGGTATAGATACTAGATAGACATGTCTTGTTCTTCACATGTTAATTAGTTTATGAGAGATATATATATATAGAATAAAATATATTCTTTATATATATATATATATATAAACATATATATGAGATGGTGATAAGCTCATTTTATGTGTCTTTGGAAAACAAACAGAACAGTGTAATGAAAAATTATTACTAGGAAACTCCAAAGCTGAAAAAATGATAAATTATTAGTAGTGGTCAATGAATTTTTTCTTTCTGTTCATTTTGTGCTTATTCCTTTTCTTATTCTTTGCGTGTTCTTCTGTGTGTTTCAGAAGAAGGTGGAGGGAAGAGAATAAGAATTGTGTTATATACACGACATAACTCAATAATTTGTGATAAAGTTTTTTAATTTTTAATATTTTTTTTCTGACTACTAGCTAATACAATAGTCGCAGAAACAGTATCGATCTGATTATGGAAATAAAATTGTATAATTTTATATAATAATGCTACATATATACACGTAAAAATATTCTTACACGGTTAGCTCTCATATTTATCATCATCTATTTATCCTTTTATTATTGTTATCTTAGTTGTCAAATATCAATATAAATGTACAATGATCAGTCATATGAGTTGTGTGAAACTAATTAATAATACGTATCCTATGATTATCTCGCGTCTCAGACAATGTAACTCCCTTTTTTTGTTTTAAAGTAATGGGAGCTTTTACAACTCTAAGGGTTCAAGGTTGAAACATAGCATCAACTATCCAAGGGATTAAGTATAATAACCAATCCCTATAATAAAATTTAAATCATAATTGTTAAATGTAGAAAACTATTTATTATATTTTTTTTAAATATAAAGTTTGGACTTAATTGAATCTTACAAATTCATTTGTAAGGTGAGAGTTATCCTCATTTATATACTCTTTATTTATTTTATCTCTAGTTAACGTGAAATTAAAATTTTTTCAATATACTCCTCACATGGCATCTGTATTAATGGTGAGTGACTCTTTTAATAGATCTTTGATAGTTTTAACACCATTTAAACACAATTCAATCTTATAAAATTGATTTTGTACGCTCTTTATTTGTCTTATCTTAATTGACGTGAGACAAGAGTTTTTCAAATATTTAGTTTCATTACGTGAGTTTGACTTTTTTTAATCATTATTTAACACTTATTTTAATATTTTAAATATTCAAATCAATTACTATTTTTTAAAAAAAAATCGTGATGGATTTTACCCACTCAAATGATAGTTTTAATTACTTCTATTGTTTATGTTAATTCTTCGTCTCAAATATCAGCTAATTACATTTTAAATCATTTATATTATTTTTAAATGTACTATTTTTTATTTCTAAATCTAAGATACTTGTTTTTCTTATCATTTATATATTTTAAATTCTATTGAAATGAGAAAGAAAAAAAAAATACATACACACAGAATAAATTTTAATTTCCTTTAGATGATACGTGATTGAAATGATCACATTTAATTTGTTCCCTCTTTACTCTTCAGAATTCGCAGAATATATAATAACAGGAGATAAAATAATTAATTTTGTTGAAAAAGGTTGAACCGGCTATAATTTTATTGAATCTTACCAACTCTTTTAATCTGAACCGGTCACCTGTGTCAGACATGAATCTATGAGAAATTGATTCTACTCAACTAATTCATCCATATGTCAATTCATCAATTACTACCACAGAATTTCGTTGATTGACTTGATGCCCAACCTTACATATTGACAACTAGCATTTAATTAGTATTTCATTGTAATAATTTTGGATTTAAATTTCAAGAATAAATTATGTTATTCTTTCATGAGAGATAAGAGTATTTAAATAATTTTTATGTGTGTGTTTTTTTTAATTAAATTCAAGAATTCGAAATTTTAAAATTTAAACACTAATCACAATACTAATTGGACTAACGAATACGGGTTAATATCGTTAAAGAATAATTATTTAAAATTTTAAAAAATACTTTAAATTTTATTTTTTATAAAAAAAATATACTTTTAATTAAAATATATTTCAAAATACTTTAATAGCTCATCATCATTTATTCACTTAATTAAAAAATTATAAAATATATAATTAAATTTAAATTAATTGTTTTACCGAAAAAAATTTAAATTAATTGTGAAAATAATAAATATAATAGAAATTGCAACGAATCGCTATAACTATTACATTCAACAGAATCACTACTAGCAACAAAAATTATATTATTAGAACATACAAGATTAAGAGAAAAATCACCTTATATATAACATGAATGTATAAGTAAAACAATCGAACTAATATAAATAGGATATATACATATATATAGTAATCCAACATAATTATATGTTCTATTGTCGATCGAATAAATTTATAAAAGCTACACGCAATAGTTTTGCCATCAACAAAAGATCATGTTAGCTGTCCATAGCAGCTCCTTAAGCTTAATCCTAATATGTTCTTATACATTATATGATCATCGCAATCCAAAACACCATGAAAACAGAAAGGGTAAGCTAAAGTTTAAAAACATGTACATATAGAAAACAATTCTATAATATACCATATTACACCAAACCATACATGAAAGCTATAACACTCCAGACAAACATATATCTCACCCAAATCATGTCACACAAGACATCAACAAAGTATATGAACACACATAAACACCCATTATATGCAAACATATCAACCAATGCATCGTCACACATTTATCTACGGATATCTCCTACCAAACCAACCCAATTGTTTTCACACCCAAAGCGTTGGTTCGATCACAACAAAATAGGATATCAATCTTTCCTCTAGTTTCTCAGGTCTCATCAATTATACTAGGAAAGTTTGGTTTCACACTTAAGATTGATATAGTAGGGTATAGACGTATCATGAAATTGACATGCATTACCAAGTCACATATAGAGTTAGTCCACTAGCCATCCTTAAGGAACCACATAACCTTTCCAGGTACTTGGTTAATGGTTGTAGTCGTTGACCTCCTACCTTACCTAACCACTAACTAAAGACCTACAGGAGAGTCAACACACCTCAAAAACCCACTCCAAGAGACACATCTACTCAAAGAGGGTTTTCCAATGATGGTCTACCCGAGCACCACTCCAAGATATCTTATGTGGGGATCTGTAGTTTTCAAAATAATTTCCTCTCCTCAAGTCCTAAGTTAGCCAACATGCTTTAATGCCACACTACATTCTCAATATCTACACCTCATCATACATCTACTATATACATCACATCCAATCAATGCATATAGAGATCAACAATATCAACATGTATAGAATATCAATGCTTAACACCTTAACCAATAATAGCATACCAAGGTTTAACAATTCATCAAAGTATATCATATCAATATACTCAACAATTCATTCAATAATAACATAACAATGCTCAACAATTCATTCAATAATAGCATACCAATGCTTATTCAACACTCTAAACATACAATTTGTAACATATCAATCATACATAACATATCAATGCTATACAATACTTAATCATAATAGCATATCAATGTCTATCATCATTATCATACAACATGTATCAACATACAACTTGCCAAAATCAACTATAGTATAAAGACAACCTTTACACAACTCAACGCAATTGAAGTTCCACTAATCCAATAAAACTCATCTTTATCTCATATGAAAGATAAGAAGATTTACAACTCTTATGAGGACCTCAAGTTATAACTCCATCATCTATTATAGAGAAAATAACAAAAATCACAAAAATTTGCATAAATGTTGACAACTTGACCTTTCCTCACTAAAAAGGTCATAATTGGAGTTTATACCTTCTTTTTAGGTGATTTCAACTCCACTAGAAAGATAACATCTAGTGCTACAACTTTGATGATGAAAACAAAGCCTAAATCAGAAGTTACCTAACCGTTCAGTCGTTTCAAAATGCTAAGCGAATTCCTTCCAAAAACACATCTAATTTTGATATGTAATTATGCTTAGTCATTTCCTTCCAGAGACACACCCATGCATTTCTCATTTCTAATTCTACTCAGCCATTTCAAAATAGCTCAGCCATTTCATGACAAAGACCATCTATATTTTTTGCGATTTTGGGGTTTTCAAGCCTCTCAATTCCATCTCAAGCTTCCTACAAGTTTCAATCTCAAATCTAAACCATAAAAACTCATCTAAACAACCAAAATACATCAATTTCCAACAACAAAACAACTCATAACAAGAATTTAGTACAAAATCAAGGTTTTCCCCCCAAAATCCCAAATACCATATAAAAAATCTTCAAGAAATTAAGAACACGAAGTCTTCTTGCAAATCAGTTTAACATTCAAACAATTATGCATCAATGACCATTCATACCACGCATGCAACATGATAATCCACACAATCATCCATTGAGGTCAAGTTCTAGCTCCCTTTACCACGATTCCAAGCTAAATAGAAAAAGGAGAAGGACAAGAAAGGAGGATCCCAAGCTTCCAAGCTCCGTACTGGCTCAACCCTCTGATTCTTAGCTTAAGCTTCAAATTCGACACTCCTTGCTAAAAATCTCGCACTCTAGAAGAACCTAGAAAGAAGAAGGGAAGAATAACGGAAAAATAATTAGAGTTTCTCTCTCTAGATCTCTCTCTTTAAGATTTCTGAAAAATAAGAGATTATGAGCTCTGTTCAAATAAGTAGAAACCTTATATTTTTTTCCTCCGAAGGTTAACTGAATCTTTGGTTAGAGACCTTCACAACCTACCCAATATTACAGAAATATAAAATAAATTACATATACACACTTTTATATATACATCAAAACACACACACACACACACACACACATATATATATATATATATATATATATATATATATATATATATAATTGTTACATCAAAAGACGATCTTGAATTCTTCTGAATATTAGTTTTAATTATAATAAATGTAGACATTTTTTTGTAATAGTCTAAACACACTGGAATAAGAGGATCCAAATATTTGTGCAAATGTGAAATTGTACAATTAAGAATAACTCAAAGGAATTAATTTGTACTATGAGAATAATATAATTAATATAAAAAATAATTTTATTATTTATTTTTATTACATCTACTACTTTTATTTTTCACTCTATTATTACTTATTTTCATTTATTTTATTTTTCTTATTTATATTCATTCACTTTTTCTTTCACATATTTTTTTTCTTTCTACCAAATGAACTCTAAAGTCCATTTATTTTAAATTATAGTGAAACTAATTTAAAAGAATTAAAGTACTTTCAAATAGAACTATTGGGGTTGGCACATAATAGAAGAATTGGGATATAGAAACATAAAGATTTAAGTTGAATTATCATTACCATCATTGTAATCTTTTTATTGATTAAAAAATTACTTCCAAATAATTTATTTTTAAAAATAATGTTTTATACAATGGAGAAAAAGTAATTTTAATGGGATGATTAATAATGTTTATAGTCACCATTTTAGTTGACAAGAAAATAATAAAAACAAGAGTTTAATTTATAAGTCAAAAATAAACATTTTTATATTGTAAAATAATTAGTCATTATTCTCAATATAATTTTTAAAATAATTATTATAAAAACCATCAATTTTATTATATATCATAATTTATTATTGAATAACTATATAAAAAAATCTACATTATCAGTTTGTAATAATTAAATTCTGAAAACAAATTAAACATGGGTTAAGATGCATATATATATATAGGCCTGAGCATCGGTCGGCCACGGTCGGTTTCGGACCAAAATTCTTAAAATCATCCGAAACCGATTAAGAAAAATCAGGGGCCATTTCCGACCGACGAAGAACTCAGATTTTGGCGGGTTCAATCCGTGCGGGTTACGGGTTCATCGGATGGATTTATCGGTTTGAGAAGCTTCCTCGTCGCCATCCGTCGCCATTCTTTGCCGGTCTCTGTCGCTGCTTCATTTGGGGGAAATCACGGAGTTTCAGATCTTCGCATCACCACCTTCATCAACCAGAACAGGAAGTTTCTCAGCAGCGATAGCCATGGAAGAAGAAGAAAGAAGCAGAAGAAAGAAGACGAAGTGAAGAAGAAGAATAAAGAAGACAGTGTGAAGAAGAAGAAGAAAGAAGCAGAAGAAAGAAGATGGAGTGAAAAAGAAGAAGAAAGAAGACGGAACGAAGAAGAAGAAGAAAGAAGACGAAGTAAAAATGGAGAAAATAAACGGTGAAGACGAAGGTGAAGAAGAAGAAGATAAACGGTCGGATTCGGGTACATCGGATAAGAAAATTCCAACACCGAATCCGACCGTTCAAAACCGTTTGAACCCGAAATTTGCTTCAAAAAAAATCCGATATACCTAAGAATGAATCCGCCTCACCCAATCTGATCATCGATTTGGCCGGTTTCGGATCGGCCGGAAATTTTTGCACAGGCCTATATATATATATATATATGGTCATCAAAAGTTGTTTAATTTCCAAATGTTGTTTGCGGTGTAAATATACACACTGATCATTACTCTTTTGAAATAAAAATATAGATATGTTGTGGGTCTTTAACTTATAATCAATCTTTTCTTTAAAAAAAATTAATATTTTGTGATTTATTTCAAAAGCATGATGTGAGTTCGAAAATTGGAACCAATCTTCACTCTTCACAGGTCCCATTAACGTGGAAGCTACGTATTGTAGTGTATGATAAACGCATGTTTTATTTTTTCCTGTCTAATCATGAGTCTACTCATCAAGCAGTACATTTTGAAGATAGTAATAAGTTACCAAAGCCAAAAACAGAATCGATTTTGTTCCCTAAACGTGATTTTGGTGCCAAAAGCAATATGCACTTTGTTGACAAACTGAGAAATAGATGTACACGGACTTCAATTCCTCTTGCATGCAATTTATTCAAAGCAACATTCATCCCCAAATAATATTTGTTCTAAAATAATCAGAAAGTGAGGTCATGTCACGCGTGGCTGCCTGACAAGGTATTAGAGCATGTTCACTTCTATTCATTTCAATTTTCCAATGTGATTTGTAAAGGGGTTATAATTGTATGGCCCCTTTGCTTTTCTTTTTTCACCTTATTTTCCTTTCGAGTTTTGGAGAAGAGAGGTTGCTCATGAGTGTAAAAGGAAAATATTTATATTATTTAAATTGACTTAATACGCTTTTGTCTCAATAAAATGGACGTGTTTTAATCTTTATATATATATATATATATATATATATATATATATATATATATATATATATATATATATATTTCATCCTTATAATATATAGAATCCTTATGGTTTTTAGTTTCTAAAAATTATGCAAATTTTGATTTTGATTCTTATAAAATATTTTTCTTATTTCATCTTTTTAAAATTTAAAGTCACTATTTTTGTCCCTTAATATTCATTTTATGATAGATAAATAACATGTTTTAAGAATTTATAAAAAAAAAATTATGTGTGTCACATATTGACATGATATCAAATACAATTATAAGTGTCACTAGAAGTGGTCACTTGATTATATGATAAATACAAAAGTAGTTAAAAATAAACACATAATATTAAGGGTTAAAAGTAATAATTTCAATTTTAAAGAATTAAAAATAAAAATAAAAATTATAAGGATCAAAATTAAAAGCAACTCACTTTATATAGATTAAAAACATATTTAAATTTTTAAATTAATTAACTTCAAGTTGTAAATATGGTATATTTTTTGAGTAAAATGATAAAAAAGGAATGACATTCTCATTCTCATAACTACATGATAGAAAACTAATGATATGAATTGTATATATAATTTAATTTTTGTGTCTAAATTTTTATACAAATTATTATTACAAAATTAATACTTGACAAAAACAAAATGACAGCACATGATATTGTCTCAAATTTGTCGTAAAAAATCGTTGCTCCATGGGAAATGGGTCTTAATTAGATCTGTGTTTCTACACAAAGTTCTGATGTTAGATTTTGTTTTTTCGTTGAATTTTAAATACAAATCCAAAACTTGAAAGATTTATTTTTCATTGATATAAACAATCATGTGCATGAAATTCAGCACCTTATACCAAAAAGTTGAATTCTCATTCGCCAAAGATATTATATTGCTGTGCGACAAGTAGCACATATTCCTCATTCTCGTTTAGCCAATACATCAAGGACATATAGTAGATTCTACCGCTAATCAAACATTAAAAACTGATATATACAACCTCAAGCATTTCAGAGTGATCACTTAGGATATAAATAAATGTAGCATAGCATATGATCTATCGTGTTCCCTTTACAATTTTGAAGAACCCAAATTGCTTACTTATAACGGATGTCATTTCCCAAAATAGACAAGTCTGTATGGAATCTCTCTTTATTCTTCTAATCCTTTTGGCCACTATAAATTCCTTCAAAATCTCTCACTTCCCATACACCCTCATCACAAAGTTGTAGTGCATATTTCCCATTCTCTTTGCAAATTCATTGCATTCTATGTCTAGACTCATGGAACCACTTGCTGTGGGAAGAGTGATAGGGGAAGTGGTTGACATTTTCACCCCAAGTGTGAGAATGAATGTGACATATTCCACCAAGCAAGTTGCTAATGGCCATGAGTTAATGCCTTCTACTATCGTGGCCAAGCCACGCGTAGAGATTGGTGGTGATGACATGAGGACTGCTTATACCTTGGTAAATTAATCACTCATTCTTCCTAATTACGAGTCTATAAAAGTTAAAAATACTTTTCAAAACATATCTACTAAAAGAACTCCTATTATTATTTCTAGTAAAACAATTATCAAAAACTCTTCTAAATGTATAGTTAAATATACTGTATATATGTGTCTGTGTCTCTGCTTGTACTAACACTTGGTATATATCCTCTTCTCCCCAACTAACTTTCAGATCATGACAGACCCAGATGCTCCCAGTCCTAGTGATCCATATCTAAGGGAACATCTTCACTGGTTTGTATAATCTAACTCTATTGTCTATCTATATTCTTTGTACTATCAATTCCCTCATCAACTTCATTGATGCCAATTTTCCAGGATGGTTACAGATATCCCTGGCACCACAGATGTCTCTTTTGGTTAGTCTCTTTCTTACCCCCAACAATGTTGATTGTTATCCATATTTTTTAGTCTAAGGATAGTGTTTATTTTTAGATATACTTTTAACACTATAGTTTAATTTCTTTGCATTATCAGAAATAATTGTTGGTATGATTTTTAAAGTAATTAATATAAAAATCAACAAATTATTATATATGTTACTTTAGGATTGAATGAGAGGGTAAAAATCATTCGCTTTTAAAGACGCTTGTAGAAATGGACATTTATTAAGAATTTAACAATTTTTTTTACAGGAAAAGAGATTGTGGGCTATGAGAGTCCAAAGCCAGTGATAGGAATCCACAGATATGTATTCATCCTGTTCAAGCAGAGAGGAAGACAAACAGTGAGACCTCCATCTTCAAGAGACTATTTCAACACGAGGAGGTTCTCAGAGGAGAATGGCCTTGGCCTACCAGTTGCTGCTGTTTACTTCAATGCTCAAAGAGAGACTGCTGCAAGGAGGAGGTGATAATTTCTGAAGACGAAGAAAAAAGGGTTGAAGTAAATAAACTTAACTTGTTTCATCCTTAATTATCTTAATGAGATTTGTTTCCTTTGGTTTTCTTAGGGTTTGGCATGGTTGAATAAGGTGTACTGGATGAAATCTCTTCCTTTCTTCACTTTTTCTCTTCCTTTTTGTTTTTCCATTTTCTTTTGGAGTTCCCAAGGGGAGATATTCTTGGTGTACTTTGTACTTGTAGCTATTTTAGGTTATGAGAAGTTGGGGACCAAACTAGTGTTATTTTTCTTTTAAGGATCTATGATTTGTGATAGGAAAGAACATAGCTTTACCAAAGCTGTGTGGCTTCCTAGTAGGTGTCTGGTGTAATGGTTTGTGTGATGATATAATGAGAAGACGGAGAACATGTTATATGCATAACTGTTACTTTCTAACATTTACAGTGATGTCTGTCATTTTAATTTCTTCACAAACGAGTATTGCTATCACATGCATATCAATGATACTTTTAAAGTTTCGTTAAATATATCTAAGCATCAATGTCACAGAGCAAGTCCTTATTCACATATCACTTGGTGTGTATGTGTAGAAAAAATTGTCTAGCCCTTAAAAGTAGCTAGTTCATTAAACTACAATAGTATATTTCTGTTGCAGACAATGATGAAGTTAAATAACCCAGGATTAAAGTTTAAGGGATCATTTTTCTTCCAATGAAGCTTAAAGATATTAAAAAATCTTGACACCAAAGTATAAATAAAGGAGAAAAAAATTGTAGTCTTAATACAAAAGGACAAAAGTTGGTATATAAAAAGGTGAAGTATAAGCTTTTTTAAAAAAAATGTATGATTGCACTTCTATTTCCTGTGTTTTCAAGTATTCATTTTTCTTTTGGAAAAAGAAAAAGAAAATAAGATTCTAACACCACTTAATAAAAGTTGCATTTTCCACGATTTAATTTGTATTAACTGTTGTCTGCATCACACTGTATAATTTTAGAAAATCAGTGGGTGGACAATGTTAGATGACAATGCTGATGTACGAGTCTAGTTACATAAAAGTTTAGAAGAGTTTTTCTTTTTAAATATAGTGTTTTGACAAAAAATTTAAAAAATAATTTTTTAAAAAACTTGCTCACACTGTGCATAGTATATATGTTTGTGTTTCCGTTAGAAACGCAGCTGAACGTTAATTCACTAATTTTTCCTCACGTTACAGTGCACCGAACAGTGCTATTTAAACACAAACTTAACAATTGTAGTGATATAAACATTAATTTAGTAGTCATATAATAATTTTATAAATTAAAAATTATTACTAATATAACTTTTAAAAATAGTTATTATAAAAGTGGAGAAATTATAATATAAAACAATTTGTGATTATCAAGATTTCACCTTATATTAATTTAATTTAATTTAAAAATAAGTAAAATTTAGTTAAAGATTGAATTCTTTGTCCAACTTATTTTTTATTTAATCTTTTCTTCTCAATAAACATTAGAATTTTTTATCAGTTATCTATAACTATACATTATCACGAATATAAACATAACCAGAAATGAAGCATGAATATCATTGCTCAATTATTTGGTGGCGCCCCAATATTCTTCCACGCTTTGTCTGAAAGCTGAAAAGTGTGTATATTCTGTGCAAAACTATTGAAGAAACAAAAGTTTGGAAAGAGACAAGCAACACAGCAAAAACAACATTATAAAGGAAAGAGGCACGTGTCTCTTTCTCTATGGATGCAGACCTCAAACGTGGTAACATTGCATTAGTTAGATGTGATTGCCATCTACGTGAAACGCTCTTCTATTGCCGGACAAATAATCTTTCTGTGCATTTTCTTTCCCATCATTGATTTCTCCATGTCATTCTAGTGGGGCCATTGATAATGATGATGTGTAGGGTAGGAGTCATACTACAAGAAAATATGTTTTTCCTTCGAAAAGCGATAACACGTTTCGAACTTGTGCTCAAAGCAAAGTTACATGAAACAAGTTCAATTTTACCTTTGGGGTCAAGAGAATTTAATAAATGTTTATTGAAGAAATCTTTTTATTAACAAGAGATCCCGTGTATTTTCTGCATAAAACAATCTTATACAATATAGGATTATTACGAGATAAAATGTTTTCTTTTTAAAAAATATTTAACATACTTATATATCTAAATTCAAACTCTCAATATTACTAATTAAATTAGAACAATTTTTTATTAACTGATTCTCACATTTATACTATGAGAGAAATAATTTAAGAGGGATTTGAAGAGAGATGTGAATTAGAAGGGATTTAATAAAGGTGAATTAGAGGAGTATGTAATGAATAAAGTGAGTTTCATGGTTTCAAAGAGATTATTATGAAATTGTACCAGAGTCATTGAAAATTACATATATGATCTCCTATGCAAGTGACATATTCAACTATCAATATATCATATTCTAATATATTATTAGGCAAATACATTATTTAGGTACAAAATCATGTCATCATATTCCAATATGTATTGAAGCAAATGTAATATGTATATTTATAACATAAAGAAACGGTCAAGTAGCATAATTAATTATGCTACCATATTACATAATAATATATATATATATATATATATATATATATATATATATATATATATATAACCCCACTTCAATATAAAAAGATGTGTAAAATGGTAATTGTATATATTATTTATTTTAACATAAAAATCTAATTATATAAAATATAATTTTAAAATATCTAATTTCTTATATTTCTCACCTAATTCTCCTCTACCAAGCAATTCTCACTTATCCCCTCTTGACCTATATAAAATAAATAAAATTTGCTTTTGATTCCTATAAAAAAAACATTATTTTTTAAATTTCTTTTCTCTAAAATCTAAAATCATTATTTTTAGTTCCCAATAATGATTTTTAAATATATAAATAATATTTATTTTAAAATCCTATAAAACTTTTTAAAATTATCATAGACTAATATAATATATTAACAATTGTAGATAACACTTAAAATGATCATTTAACCTTTTAAAGAACACATAACTAGATAAAAATAGTTACATAAAAATAAAAATTAAAAATAATAATTTTAAATCTTGGGAGAAAGAAAAAAAATTATAAAGACCAAAATTAAATTTTGTTCATTCAAAAACTAAAAATATATTTCCTTCCCTAATTAAACTGTCACTATAATTCTCATAGAAGTGCTCCGAACGGAAACAAATAATGATGCAGGGACAATTTGTTGAAAAAGTACTTCAGCTAACATCGAGTGTTATAGGAGAAACACCCTCGAGTTCACAAAAAGTGCAATTACAAATGCATCAACAAGCCGTTACAATAATCAAAAGTTGTTCTTGTAAACCTATAGAATATATGACAAACAATATACTACACAAACAAATCTGAGACGTGCCAAAACATAAAGGTATTTTTCTTCTCCCTCCTCTTGAAAGAACACTTGGTTTTCTATGATAAAAATGAAATCCAATTGCAATAACAACCAGCTCATACTAATTTCACTAACGCTCTCTAAATATCATAACTGGAAACTAAAAAGGTGGTGGAATGCTGACATGCAAGATTATCCATTTCCATCACATCACATGCAGCCTGTGCATGAAAAAATGAGCTGCATAGCAGTTTTCCTCTTGATATACATCCACTGGATTTCACCATATGAGGCTGGTTAATAAGATAAACTATATAGACTTCTTTCTTCATCTAAGATTGTATATATGAAGTATCCACAATATAAGAACGGCCATATACCAATATATTGGATCAAGCATTTATTTCTGAATTGCATTGATGCTCCCTGCTGCAACTTCTTCTACCCCAAAACATGCTTGAGCATGTTGTTTTCTCCAACCTAGGACCATCCATTTTATCCTGATCCATTGTCAATGCTTGTGAGTGACGAGGCGAATCATCTTGCGTTTCAGCTTCCCGGGATTCAAATGTTGGACAAGGACCATCATTGCATGTACACAGAGGAATTGCTACAGATGGAAATGGAGTACAAGTGACGGGGCAAAGCATCTCCGATGGAACAGAAGCCACACGGTTCCTTCGAATCTCGGGGGTATGAAGAGATTGTCGGTCCAGGTGACACGGATGTAGCATGCATGGCGTACACAGGCTGAGGGACACGTGTAATTTGTTTTCTTTGGATTGGGAGCCTGGTAACTTGATGAAAGAGACAATTCCATGCCTACAAAGAGGGCAAGGGATAGAGCCAGGAGGTCCTCCAGATGATTCAGAAGAAACATTGGTTGTTGAGCAAAGATAAAGTGCACATCTTACACAAAGCTCATGCCCACATCCTGCATGTAAAAGTCTTGAGATCAGTTGCACTATGAAAAGCATCCACAAGTAAGCTCAAATTTCAAGCACTCTTGTGCAACCCTTTTCACAAATGACTTAAAATCTGTTTGAATATAAGCTTAGATATGCTTTTGAGAACTTCTCTACTAAAAATAAGAGAATGCTAGGGTACAAGTATAAGCTCAGTATAAATACTTGTACCCTAGCATTCTCTTATTTGAATAAAAATTCTCAAATTCTCTATCTCTCAATTCTCATTGCACCATGAATTCTAACATGGTATCATGAGATTTTGACAATCCAAACACCATGAGCTTCCTCAATCCTCTTGATTACTAAGTTTTCCATTTTCAAATATTGTAAACATGAATGCATAAAGAAAAGAAAGTTGCAAAAATAGTATCAGAGTATGAAACCCCCTCCCCGGGTTTTCAAAATGAGGAAAAAGAAAACATGGGAATAATTCAATGATATATGACTGGATTTCATTGGCTCAGGAAATCTCATATTGCTTTCCTTCGTTACTTCAGAAAAGAAGTGCAGTTCATCAAATATCCTCATGCAGACAAGCAAGCATGTATAATTTAAACAAATATGCAAAATGTAGGATTCAGTACCTTCGGCAGCCACTGAACATGGCCTCTCCAGGCAGACAGCACAAACATCATTTTCATTAGAGGAGGATGTACTTGATTGCAATCCACACTCTCTGCAGTAATTCAAATTTCAAATCAATCTTACATTTGCATCGGGAGAAAACAACAGAGAAATATTTGAACTTATAAGGAAAAGGACAACATCAGCAAAATGTAATTTTCTCTTTCAAGGAATTGGTAACTTCAGTTCTTTTGGCATCATTATGCGATCTTTAAGAATTATACAGTGAGTGCCTTTAAGAATCATAGAATAGGCAAGATCTTTGTTTATATTTTCAAACAAGACAAATGGGAGGAGCCACAATGAAAAAGACTTTGGCCCCACCTAATGTAAAGGAAATATTCCATCATGAATATAGGTTTTTCTAATATGCCCTATACCAAGAACATAAGGAAACCTAGTGCTGTCAGCATGTGTCACAGCCTACACCTTGTATTGAATATATACAATAAATCACTTTCATACCAAAGTTGGGTAAGTTAACTACTGAGACAATTATAACAGAATCTCTGTTTCACTTGTCCCATTCAAGATTAGCCTCTATTCAAGCACCATTTCATATATATGATAAACATAATATTTTGACTATATTTGCAATAGAGACTGCCGAAAGCTATGATGCATATTTAATACATTCAATTTAGCAAGTACTGTGTGAGCAATTATATAATGAGAACTTTGCAACTATTTTTCTTTTAAAGGCCAACTGATACCACTGGCAAGATAGATAAACATGGATGGAATCCTAGGTTCTAAGTAGTGATCTAGGGCATGTAGCTAGAATTCACAAGGTCTTCGACCCTATTGTTTGTAATTATTACTGTTAGTATTATATCATAAAGGGAATATAGAAGAGAAAGAGAGCTTATTGTACTGTTGTAAAATAATATTTCTGTTTTGGAAATATTTCGTCAAAAGAAACAAGTGCAAAAAAAATTATTTAAATAATACCAATATATATGTCATCTACAAGGTTATATATATATATATATATATATATATATATATATATATATATATATATATATATATATATATATATAAAGGGCATATCTAGTAGTCATTTTTATGAAAATCAGAAGAGTAAATGAGTTATATAATCGTACATAAATAGTCAAGATTTAAAGTCACGTGGTCTTACTTAAAAGAGTCATGTGACTTTTAAACATACTCGCATGACTTATGTGTTTTAATCTTGATGATTCATAAACCATGATAAGATCTAATCGTTTAATATTTATTATTTTCATTCTCACATAATAATAAAAAAAATCTCATTAGATACATTCCCTAAGGGATTTTGATCCTCTGCAGTTTTCAGAAAAACTGCATGGATCCCATCCACTGATTTTATTTTATTATAAAATAAATTAAAGTAAATTACAATCCCCTCTCCTGAGAAATACAAATATTATACTGTCCTCTCCTCTTAAGTTAAAAATTGCAATCCCCTCCCTCAACAAATTCCAATATATAAGACTTTACCCCTTAACTTCCATTACAAAAAAAAATTATTATCAAAATACCTTTACATTAACATTCCCTTACAGATATAAATATTACACCATCATTCTTTCTTATGCTTAAATAAACATTTTTCTCCTTAACAAATTCAAATATGTTACATTTTAATAATTTATCTCTTAATTTATATATTTAATGATTATTTTAATTTTTTATTATAAATTTTGCTAAATTAATTATATATTTTAAGCAAAAAAAATGTTAGTAATTTTAAAAAATATTTTAAAGTTATATTTCAAAATAAAAATAATATATATATATATATAAGTTTATTAAAATCGAAGACCAGCATTAAAATAATATTTAATCAATGTACTTAATATAATATTTTTATAAACATTTAAATAAAATGGTGTTTTCATTATATAGTATTGAATCTATTGATTATATATATATATATTAAAGGTAGCATATAAGTATCAAAGTATTATTTAATTGATGTTTCTAATAAAATATTTTATAATATCTAAATAAACTAGAGTTTTATGATAAAATATCATTTATTATATTTAATTAACATAATGCTAAAATATGTGTATTAAATATATAATTTTTTAAATAAATATTTTTATATTAAAAATCTATTATTAAATAAAATATAATTATTACAAATTATAATAATATATATCTTAATTCATATTATATATATTTTGGCGTGTATATATATATATATATATATATAATTTATTTTACAGTTTCTATTTTATTTATTATTTTAATAAATTAATTTAAGTTTAACTATATTTTTAAATTTTTAATCAACTGAATGATAACAATGAACTAAAAATATTTTTAAAATATATTTTTGATGAATGATTAAATTTAAAGAATACTTTTATGAATAATTAAATTAAAAATATATTTTTAAATCTTATGATGATTATTCTTTAGTGATGTTAAGTTAAATACTCTAAATTAATATAATATGTGAGTGATAGTATAATAGTTTTATCTCTAAGGGATAAAAATGTAATTTACTTGATATTTTGATAATATGAAGTGTGAATAGTGTAATACTTTCATATATTTCTAGAGAAGTGTAATTTACATTAATGGTGCTAAGTTAAATAAACTAGACTATATATTTTAACATAAGAAGAGAGAACACTATAATACTCTTATTTTTCAGGGGAGGATAACGTGATTTACTTTATAAATTAATATTTAAAATTAAATTTTATGAATTTTAAGGGTCAGATATGGAACTGCATGGTGCAGTTTCTTCCGGGACTGTAGAGGATCGGAATCCTTCCCTAAGTGAGAGGAATGTTTATATAAAAGGGTGAGAACTGAGAAGAGTAAATCTCAACCATACAACTATACATGGATAATAGGATTCGAAGTTATTTAATGATCACGATACCACTAAAAAAGGTCATATGATTTTGTGATTTAATTTTCATCTTTTATGATTTTCTCTTATGACTAAGATTGACTCCTTTCACTCTTTCATAATAAAATCTCTCTCACTTGATATGCCCCTCTATATATGTTATGCAAGAGGACCCAAAAACTAATATACAAACAATAGACACAGTTTAGTTATAATTAAGATGAATATCCTACCACACCATGCTCTCTAACTAATGCAATTATGTGGAAGATGAACCATGAGGTTATGTTTGGAATCGTCAAAAAATGAAATTTGATTTATTTGATTTGATTTAACAATAAATTCACATGTTTGGAATTTATTACGAAAAGTGGGATTTGAGTTCACTTACAAATTAAATTCTATCTATGCAACACATTAGAGATTAATGGAGTTGATTTTGTATTTGTGATGTGCTTTATTACCCTCGTGTATAATAAGTTACATGACTCAAGTGCAAAAAAATCAACTCAAAATATTGAAAACTACAATTCATTCAAACCAGACAAATTCGAATGAATTTCTATTTATGCACACTAAAATAGCAATGGATTCACAAGCAGGAAGTGAGAGGATACTCATTTGATTCTTATCTCACAAACTGGCCACTGAAATCAAGAATAGTGCCATTAGTCCCATAGGTTGAATAATGAATATTAAATACTCAGTTAATCCTTATCCTTCCCTCTCAAACATGCAAGGAAAATCAAGTTAAATTGTTTGGGTTTTTACAACAACATTAACCATTCTAGTCATCTCTTGTTTGATAATTTTAATAAGAAATCTAAAATCTTAAGACCCTTGGCCATTTCCTCAAAGTATATTTGTTGACATCACATTAGACGTGCACAAATAAAAAAAAATGTATAATTATTTAACAGATAGACAAACAGTGAAAAGTATGAAATCACAGCATCCCATTAAGCACATCTGGAAAATGAACAAAGTCCATCTTAGATTCATAATTGAGTCTTTCTTATATATAATCCATTATTTCTTTGTTCAAGAAAATTAGGTTAGATACACATCAACTTTCACATCTTCCCAAAATTATTTTGCCGTTTACTAAACCCTTTAATGATATTTAGCCCCCAATATTTGAAGATATACAGAACAACTCTCACATCACATTAGACGTACACAAATACACCCTTTATTTTACCATTTTCATTATCTAGATATATTGACCGCAAAATTACCTGGCAATGTTGAGCACACTCATGAGAGGCAAGGACAAATAATTTGAAGAAGGGAATGATGATATTGTGGCATCAGAAGTTGGTGCCAGCAATGGTTCAAGCCAATGACGTCCCCACATCCTAGCAACATCAAGTGGAAGCCACCTGGTTGACAAAATTTCAAATTCATATGTTATAGGCTAGAAAAAGTTTGTGCCAAAATTTCCATTTACAGTATCTTACCCATTGCAATTCAAAGCCATCCGACTAGCACCTCTTGCAAGGAGGATCTGAAAAAATAAGAGCATCATGACATATTTCAAAGGAAAAGACCAAATGGAATAGCACATCAAAGTTGAAGAAATTCTTGCCTGACAGCATTTTAAATTGCCTCCACAAGCAGCATAATGCAATGGAGTGCTTCCAGCCCCTATATCAATGCACATTAGTAATTTTCAAGAAGGAAAGAAAACAACCATACATTTGTCAGCCTGTTACACAAAAGATTACCTATTAAATCCATTGATGTTCCATAATGAAATGTCGAAGCTGACACATTTGCATTGAGATCTAGAAGCAGTTGAACACAATCAAAGTACCCATTTAATGCAGCCATATGAAGGGCAGTAATACCAGCATCTGCAGTTTTGTTTACAAACTTGGACAGCGCACTGCACTGGAATAAAGTTAATAAATAGCAAGAAGATAACATACAGAAATTGCAACTTTGTAGGATAGCCATGCCTCGAAACATTTTTATTATCAATAAAATTAAAAGAAATCTCACTGTCAATTCCCACAGAAAAGTTAAGTATATCTCCCGCAAATAATATTTTCATCTATTATGTAATTAGTAGACTATACAGTAACTAAATGTTTAAATGCATATACATTAAAATGTAGAAAAAATAGAGTATATAAATACATCAATTCTGTCAACAACAAAAAAATGCATCAATGCAAGGCATGGTAGTTGAATTGAGATTCAAATCATGAACTGCAAGGTCTATTTTCCGAGTGATCCTTGAGATTCCTGATCAATAATAAAACATACTATATACAACTAACAAAGACATAAAGAAGCACAAATTCATGATCAACTACAAAAAAACATAAATCTAAGAGCATTAAAACATATTTAACCCAAATTAAACTTATGTAATGGAACACATACAATATAAAAATTAATATATATTTTGATAAAAGATGTGTAATTGGCATGTCAAAAGTGGCCGACCTACATCAGCAAAAAGACACCAAAATTGTGGTAGTGTTTGATGGACCCAAATGTCAGAAATTATTTTGAAATTTTTTTACATTTTGGAGGAATAAATTAACGACTTTTTTACCTGTAAAGATAAATTATAATGACATGTATGCAAACCACATTCATATTTAAATATATATATATATATATATATATACATATATGTATATAAAAGACAATCCTCTGAGATACACAGTTCCCATGCCACACACCAGTCGTAAAAGTCACCGTTTTTTTGTTAATCCAAGCATGACAGAAATGATAAAAATATAAGAGCAATTCAACCATATCAGCCAAAAATAAAACATAACATAAGAATCTCACTGCAATGATAAATTGTTTAAAGAATTACATAATGAAAAGGAAAGGCACACCTTTGTTCATTTTTGTGTTTCACATGTGATCCATTACCCTCAGCATCCATGCGAGAATGTAAAGCTTCATAAGGAACACTTGGAACAAAGTCAGCCACAACAAGTCTAATGCATCTTGCGTGCCCATTGATGGCTGCAAAGTGAAGAGCTGTCCTCCCGCTGAGATAATCTGCTTTCATAACCTGTTACCGAATTGGCTACAGTCTAGTCATACTTGAAAACAAACCTTAACCATGTAAATAGGAAAATACACTTGAAGACCAACCCCATGACTTATGGTCTCCATAGGACAGCTCGGATATAACTAAAAGACAGAAAAAGACATTGAACTCCTCCCATATGAATGCATGCCTCCTATGTATGGTTAGTAGTCATTTTTAGAACCGAGAATCAGATACTAATTTCTTAAATTAAAATGATCTATTTGGAGGTTTATCATGGATATCACCAATTTATTGAGTTATAAACTAATTAATCTCGTTTGTAATACTGTGACTATTTTTCGTCTAAAGGGTTTTTGCACAATAAGGGAATTAAATACAAAATTTTATGCTAATATCTACAATTAGAAGTTACAATTAAATGTTAATCATACATGTCACATTATTCATACTCACATTGCATCTGAAGAGCAGAAGGGTCTGTACAACTTCCCAGTGACCATATCTACAAGCTTGCATCAAAGCGGTCTTCAAATCAAGGGATCAAACCAAACCAAAATCTCAATTAGTAAACCGTATTCTGAATCAGTACATCATACACGTGCATTAAAAAGAAAGGCAACATAAATCCAAAGAAAATTGTGCACAACTTTCACATTATCATGCTGGCACCTACTGAGTAGGCACTAGATCCACCGATCTGTGAATAATAATAAAGCACACGCTAGCCATGCCGCCCACATGGAATAGAATCATACTCAAAAATAGGAAAATTCCATTTACCAATTTCTAACACACAACATAATCTCCAAACATCGAAATTAACCTAAATTCAGCCCATATGCAATCAAACCGTGTAAAATCATCAAATCAATACCAACACCCACGAAACTTGAATCCAGACTCAAAATCAACAAGCCATATTAAATACACATTAAAAAAGAAAACATCAAAACGGAAACCGTACCTGCCCACAATAATTCCTCGAATTCACATCAGCTCCATTTTCAAGCAACAATGCGACAATCTAACGGAGACCCGGATAAGAAAATCAGAAAACAGTGGGACAGAAACATGGAGAATCAAAAGGGGGTCAAGAAAAACGGTAAAAACAGAAACTTTGAGACACAAAAGGGAGAAAAACGCAAAAGGGGTGGATGAGAATTGAAATTTGAAACCTCGTTATGGCCCTTCGACGCTGCAAAATGAAGAGGTGAATTGAGACCCCCAAAAGTCGAATACTTTGCAAGACAAGGGTTGCATTCTAGAAGCATCTTCGCCTCCACCAAATCGCCGTCCCTCGCCGCCGACACCAACCTCTCGCCGGAGGCCGAACACCCAAATGAATTCCCCATCTCAAGTCTTCACACTGGACACACTCAACAAAGACAGAAACAAAATCCAACGACACAGAAGAATCTTCACCCAATGGGGTGTGTATTTATGAAGCGGAGAAAATTGGAAACTTTGGTTTTGGATTTGGTGGAGAAGCTGTGATGGTGACGTGGCACCTTCCTTCCTAACTTTGTGAGGGTAAAACAAAAAGAAAAGAAAAACAAAGGTTGCTAACAATGTGACTGAGGACGGTGCCAAAGGTCCTGTCTGAAACGGAAGAAAGGGGAAAGGAAGACACAAATGTATGAATGAAAATGAAGACTCTCTTTTATTTATGTTCTGTTCCTTTCTTCTACCAGCGTTCTTCTAGTGTTCTTGCTTTTGCCTTTGACTTTCTTTTTTTTTTTTTTCTATGCTCCTTCCTTCTTCAATACATGGTTAAAAACTTCA
Source organism: Cajanus cajan (assembly GCF_000230855.2). NCBI lineage: Eukaryota > Viridiplantae > Streptophyta > Magnoliopsida > Fabales > Fabaceae > Cajanus > Cajanus cajan. Next base: position 12,822,202 of record NC_138517.1, on the reverse strand, counting down.
AATTATTCCTTCTTTTTTTCTTTTGACTCGATTTAAATTTTTCCTAGTTTGTTTCTGATAATTGTAAATATCCGATCATGTTTTTATTAGTTTGTTTTATCTTTATAGTATTTTATTTTTTTTTATAAATGCTCACTTTTATTTTCAAATTTTTAAAGTAGGTCTTGGTTCCTAAAATTAAAAAACTTAATCTTCAATATATATCAATATTAATACTTTAATTTTATAAATTAATGTGATTTTTAATTCTAATTTTGAAACTAATTTTATAATTTCTTAATCTCAGGAATTAATATGATAGTGTGTTTCAAATTAAGAACCAATATAAGTGTTTATTTTTGTTTTTATTTGTGAACAATGACTGCATTAAAATTAAAATATAAGACTTTATGGAATTATTTGAACTTTATATCAACTCTAGTGTTTTTTTTATAATAGATATTGAATGTGTTATTTTTTATATATTAAATATATTTATTTATTATTTGATTGTTATAAGATAGAAGAATAATTTGTAAGAAAATATATACAGTTTTCAATTTATGAACAAAAAACAGTCATCGAATATGTCTTCGTTGTTAAGTCTTGAGTTAAAAAAAAACTTCAAAATTTTCATGTTAGTGTGTTTGAGAAAGAGCGAGGCGTATTAAATTGGGATTTTATAAAATTTTATTAGTAAAAAAAAAAGTATTGTGTAGCATTTTTAATGGCTTAAGATTTAAAAAATAATAATTAAGATTTTGTAATATGGATATTATTAAATTTGTATCTTAAAAATTTATAAAATTTAAAAAATTTTATTAGATTTCAAAAGATAAAATGGATTTAAAAAAAATAATATAATTAATTAAAAAATAATATAAATGACAAGATTTGAATACAGAAAATCAAATTCATAAATTTTTCAATCTTTTAATAAATAATTGATTCTGATTTTATGTTCTGTTAAATAAAATATTTGTACATACAATTTTTTATGCATTTATATTTTCTTACTCATACTATTAAATTTGAACAATATATTCAAATTTATAATATTCATTAACTAGTAAAATTGTCAAGATATACTTTTAACATATGTCTAAAAATTTGATATTTCAATATTAAATTTTATTAAAAAAAAATATAAACATTTGTTAAATTTTAATAATTTACACATTTTAATAATATATCATATTTAATAATTCAAAAGAAATTAAATATTTAATTATTAAAAAATATTGATAAATTATACATCATTATTGATAAATAAATAAAAAAGATGTAACCAAAAAATATTGATAGATTAAAAAAAAAGATAGGAGAAAAAATAGAGAGAAGAAAAAGAAGAAATAAATAATGAACAAAATGAGAAAGAGAGGAACAAAATGAGAAAAAGAATATGAAATACAAAAGACATGAGAAAAGAGAAAGAGAGAAAAAAAATATGAGATAGAAAAAGAGAGAGAGAAGAAGAAGATAATAGAGAAAAAGAAAGAAAGTGAGAAAGGAAAAAGAAAGAAAGACAAAGAAGGTGAGAGAAAAAAGAAAAAAAAAAGAGAAAAATAAACCATTCATATGAGATCTCAAAAGTTTTAGTGAGATTATTGGATGAGTGAATTATATATGAATTTTGCTAAAAAGTCTTACAAAATCTATAACATTGTACGTTGTTTTGTTAATTATTGTGATTTCTTTCAATAATTGTGTGTTGTGGTGTTTTGGAGTTTGTTGTTGAGGAAATTCCAAGGGTTAAGGAACTCCTTAGGAGTTTTAGGTGTTTAGAGAATTTCTTTAGACAAATGTTCAATTTGACCTTGAAGGGAAGGTATATAAGGTTTATTTTGAAACTAGAGTCTCATAAGTTCATTCCTTAAAGAAACTTAGAAAGATAAACTAGAGAGAAGTACTCTAAAGCCAATGAAATCCCTCTTCTTCTACTAACCTCCAAATACTTGTATCTGAGATTACTTGTTGGTGATTCAAAGCATGTAGAGCTAAATCCCTCTCGAGAGTCGTACGGAGTTCTTGATGGAATTCCCTCTTCTTTCTTCTTCCTCACTTTCTCTTGGATTTTTGGAGTAAGGGAAGCTATATTTGATCCTTTTGATTTTGAATTATTTATGTTGATTTCCTCTTTGATGGTTGCTTGATTTGCATGCCTTGGTGATTATGTTGTTATTGAATTGAGAATGGGTGTTTTGTTGTTCATAAGGTTTATGAGGTGAAATTTGATAGTTCATAAGGTTTGTGGGGTGAAATTTGATGGTTTGTTTATAAGGTTTGCTATTATAAATGAATTATTTGAGGTGTATGGATATGTTGTTGTATGTTGCATGTTTCCGAGTTTCAAGCGAAAAGAACAATATCATGAATCTGCAAGTGCAAAATTCACCATCACACACAAGGCATGCCTTCACGGTATCAAACATGGCTCAAATAAGGGGGTTTCTGTTTTACTTGCGTCAAGCTTAAGATTAGTGGTGTCGAGCGCAAGAAAAGTTGCCTTTGACTTGGTCATGTAAAGCATTAAGTTGATAAAAAAATGTAACCAAAAAATATTGATAAATAAAAAAAGATAGGAGAAAAAATAGAGAGATGAAAAAGAATAAATAAATGAGAGAGATGAAGAAAATGAGAAAAAGAGAAACAAAATGAGGAAAAAGAATATGAGATACAAAAGACATAAGAAGAGAGAAAGAGAGAAAAAAAATATGAGAGAAAAAGAGAGAGTCAAGAAAATAATAGAGAAACAGAAAGAGAGTGAGAAAGGAAAAAAATGAGAAGAGAAAAAAGGCGAGAGAAAAATAAACAAGAAAAAAAATTCATGTGAAATCTCAAAAGTTTTATTAAGATATTTGGATGAGTGAATTATATATGAATTTTACTAAAAACGTCTTGTAAAATATGTAACATTGTATTTTTTTTTGTTAATTATTGTCATTTCTTTCAATAATTGTATGTTGTGGTGTTTTGGAGTTTGTTGTTGAGAAATTCTAAGGGTTAAGGAACTTCTTAGGAGTTTTAGGTGTTTAGAGAGTTTCTTTAGACAAATGTCCAATTTGACCTTGAAAGGAAAATATATAAGGTTTCTTTTGAGACTAGAGCCTCATAAGTTCATTCCTCAAAGAAACTTAGAGACATAAACTAAAGAGAAGAACTCTAGAGCCAATAAGATCCCTCTTCTTCTACTGACCTCCAAGTACTTGTAGCTGAGATTACTTGTTAGTGATTCAAAGCATGTAGAGCTAAGAATTAGAGCCTCTGGAGAGTCATACAGAGTTCTTGGTGGAGCTCCCTCTTCTTCCTTGTTTCTGTCTTTCTCTTGGATTTTTGGTGTAAGGGAAGCTATATTTGATACTTTTGATTTTGAATTATTTATGTTGATTTCCTCTTTGATGGTTGCTTGATTTGCATGCCTTGGTGATTATGTTGTTATTGAATTGAGAATGGGAGTTTTGTTGTTCATAAGGTTTGTGAGGTGAAATTTGATAGTTTGATCAATGATAGTTGCATGTTGAGTTTTTTGTTAGAAATTAGCTATTTGAGATGTATGGATATGTTGTTGTATGTTGCATGTTTCAAGTTTTTAGGTGAAAAGAACAATATCATGAATCTGCAAATGCACAATTCACCATCACAAGGCATGCCTTCATGGTGTCAGACATGGCTCAAATAAGGGGCTTTCTGTTTTACTTGCGCCGAGCATAAGATTAGTGGTGTCGAGCGTGACAAAAGAGAATTGCCTTTGACTTGGTCATATAAAGCATTAAGTTGAATGGCGTTAAGCATAAAGAGAGAGAATTATCTCTACTTGAATTGACGTTAAGCGTCAATGGAGTGGCCAAACATGAATCAAGTTAGGGATAGGAATAGGCCAAGCCAGACCTATTAGCCTATTTAAAAGTCTATTTAAATTATTAACGTTAATCAAACCAATAAACTTAATTTTTAAAAATTAACAAAATTATTTTTAAAATATAGTTTACTCAATATTATTAAAATTTAAATTTTAAAAGAAATATAGGAGAAAAAATGAATTATTTTCTATTGAATGAACAATTCATGTGTAACCATGTACGTTGATGTACATTCATGTACAGTTCGTAAGCTTATAAATTTATAATGAAAAAATAATTGTATAAAAAGATATTTTAAATATTGATAATTTATTTTTATTTTATAAATTTATTTGTTTATTTATATTTTTAATAATATATATGTATTAATTTTTTATTATATTATACAAATAAATAGATTGATTTATCAAGTCTAACAGATTTTTCTATAAATCTAAGTCTAGCCTTTTTATATAAATATGTTTTTTTTAATTTAAACTTGACCTTTTTTATTAACTAGATTAGGTTAACCGAAGCTTTAAAAAGACCAAACCATAGGCCCTTATTTAGGGTCTAACTTATTCTCATCCCTAAATCAAGTAGAGGCGTTGTGCCTAAAATGAGGTCGAGTGTAGGCTTTGTCATGCCAGGCGTAAGAGTCTAGAGGTTCCCTACCTCATACACATTAAGCATGGGCTAAATGGCATCAGGTGTAGGCGAGACAGAGAACTCTTTGTCTGAATGGTACTGCGTGCAAGATGTATCACACTATGCGTGGATTACCTTATGAAACTTGTTGTTTGTTTGATTAAATGGTAAACATGGATAAATTAGGTGAATCTATTGCAAGTTGCATGTTGATTAATATTGTTAGTTCTATATTCATTGATCTAGGATAATGCATATAGATGGATAATTGTTGAGTTATTGAGACATGATATTGATAATGTTTTAGGCATTTGGACAGATGTGTTGATTAATTGTTGAATTGTTGAGGCATAGATGTTGAGAATGCTTTAGATATTTAGGCATGTTATGTTAATTGACTTAGGATTAAAGGAGAGGATGTTTTGAAAGTTACATATCTCATTATGAGGATATTGGTTTAGTGCTTCGAGAGCTCGATTTGCCGAAAACCCTTATTGAATAGTTGACTCTTGAAATAAATAGTTGAGTTTCCTCTAAGACCTTAGTTGATGCGATATGTGGGCCAGGTCAAGGCATATCAACTATAAGTAACCAATGTTAATCCATATGTGGGTAAGACTGAGACATACATGTATAAAGTAACCAATTAAGTAAGGTACAATGTTGGGAACTTAGTCCCTAACTAAGTATTGGAAGTGCGTAATATTTGGAGAATAGTCAGTGAGTTAATTCTATAGGGAGACTTAGTATTGAAAGCTAATGTCATGGTAAACTCATACCCAATTTGTTCTATCCTAACAAAAATACTAGACTTATAGGTTAAGTATATATAAAGTTTAATATTATATTAATTTATATTTAGTTGATAATGTGTATAATTTTTTGAATGTTAAATTTGTTATTTATAATTAAAAAGTATTGTATAAGAATTTTAAAATATACTACATGCATTTTATTAGTATATAAATTGTTTGACATAGACATTGATGCATTTAATTAGTATTATTATATATATGTTCGTGTCAATTCGTACAAATATGTTGATCCGGTTTATTCAAACCAATACATAACTCAAGCCTATTCAGGACCATGGTATCCAATTGGTAATGATGTCAACATACAACCAAGTCAAGACCCTCATATTGTTCCTGATTTTTCTAAGTTGTGTGCAAAAAGACAACCAAAATTAATTCGTATACGCAACAAAATGGATTGGACAGAATCACAACGTAAACAACGTTGTAGACATTGTCATATTGAAAGCCACAATAGATTAAATTGTCCACACATAACTGAACAACTAAATGTAAATCATTAAAATATTATATCAATTTTTTATTTGTGTAATATTATCAAATCAACCTTATATTTTTTTCACACTTAATTTCATACAACAATATATATTACAATATACATATTTTGTCAAAAAAAAATATATTTAATATAACAAAAAAAATATTATTTAATTTTTTTTTCAATTTTAAAAATTCTTATAACAGAAAATGCACAAGGGTTGTGCGTTTTCAGTTTAAAAAATTTTGAACAGAAAATGCATAGGGGGTGTGCTCTTTTAGTTCAAATTTGCCTAAAATGGAAAACGCACACCCCCTATGTGTTTTCACTACAAAATATCCTATGTGACAAAACTAATTTATTTTGGTAAATAGTTTTTTTAAATAATTTATTTTAGGTATTTTAATTTTTTATTTATTTTAGTTGAAAAGTCGATTATGACATAAGACGGTTGCACACATACACATGGATCGCTTAAATAAACTTAGAAGTTAGTAATTGGACTTCCTAAACTCAACTTCTATAAGGATAAACTATTTGATGTTTATCAAAAAGAAAAATAAGTAAATGGTAGTTTTAAAACTAAAAACATTATTTCAAATACAAGATCTTTATAATTAATTCACATGGATTTATCTGGTCTTTCTAGAACTATAAGCATAAGTGATAAGTATTATGGTTTTGTGTTGGTTGATGATTTTTCTAGATTTACTTGGTTTTATTCTTAGCCATAAAAAGTGGTGCTTTTGGTGCTTTTGAGAAGTTTATTGAAGTTGTTCAAAATGAGAAAACACTAAGGTTGCATCTATTAAGAGTGATCGTAGAGGAGAATTTCAAAATGATTTATTCTAAATCTTTTGTGAAAAACATGACATTGACCATAATTTTTCTACTCCAAGAACCCCTTGGCAAAATGGAGTTGTTGAGATGAAAAATAGGTCTTTAGAAGAGTTAATAAGAACAATGTTAAATGAAAATAACATGTCAAAATATTTTTGAGTTGATATCATAAATATTGCATGTCATATCTTGAATAAGGTATTAATTAGGCCTAATTTGAAAAAGACTCCTTATAAACTTTATAAAGGGAGAAAGCCTAGTATATCTTACTTCAAAGTGTTTAGATGTAAGGTTTTAAATAATGGAAGAAGAAAAAACAACTTGGTAAATTTCACTCAAAAGTTAATGAGGCAATCTTTTTAGTCTATGATTTGCATACTAAGTCTTATAGAGACTTTAATAAAAGAAATCTTGTTATTGAGGAATTTATGCATGTTGTGTTTGATAAAACCAACCCTTGAAAAGATAAATGTGTAACCATAGATGATGTTAGGGAGTTGTAAGATGGTGTGTACATAGATAGTAAACCTAAGGATAAACAAAAGGTGAGTGAACCTAGTGAAACCATAAAGAAAGTTAGTGATAAACTACCTAAGGAGTGAAAAACTATCTGTGACCTACCAATAGACAACACTATTGAAGATATTAGGGAAGGGGTAGCCACTAGACATACAATTAGAAACATTTGTAACACAATGGCTTTTGTGTCACAAATAGAGCCCAAAACTATAGCAGAAGTTATTATAGATGAACATTGGCTAATTTCTATGGAAGAGGAACTCTGTTAGTTTAAGAGGAATGATGTATGAGATTTAGTCCATTTGCCAAGTGATCACCCTATAATAGGAACTAAGTGATTTTTTTAGAAATAAGCTTGATGAATCTAGAATCATAATTAGAAATAAAGCAAGACTAGTTGCTAAGGGTTATAATCAAGAAGAAGGTATTGATTATGATGAGACTTATGCCCTTGTAGCTAGGATAAAAGCTATTAGGTTCCTACTATCATATGCATCTATTATGGACTTTAAGATTTATCAAATGGATGTCAAAATTGTATTTTTAAATGGTTTCATTCAAGAAGAAGTGTATGTTCACCAACTCCCTGGATTTGTTGATTTTAAATTTCCTAATCATGTTATTAAACTGAAAAAAGACACTTTATGGACTAAAACAAGCCCCTAGGTCTTAGTATGAAAAGCTAAGTAAATTCTTGATTGATAATAACCATGTAAAAGATAAATTAGATAACACAATGTTGGTGGAAAGTTTAGAAATGACACTATGCTTGTTCAAATTTATGTGGATGACATAGTATTTGATGCTACTAATCTCTCTTTATGTCAAGAATTTGCTAAGAGTATGCAAGGTGAGTGAAATGTCTATGATGGGAGAATTGACATTCTTCTTAGGATTACAAATAAAATAACTCAAAGATTGAATTTTCATAAATCAATCAAATTATTACAATGAACTAGTGAAGAAGTTTGTCATGGAAAGTTGCAGGGACGTTGTTACACCAAGCTCAACTTCATGTTGTCTTGACTGGATGAAAGAGGTATAGTTGTAGACATGTTAAAATATAGAGGTATACTTGGATCTCTTTTATATCTAACAACTAGGAGACCTGATATAATGTTTGATGTATGCATGTGTTCAAGATTTCAAGCTAATCGTAAAGATTCATTTATGACTATTGTAAATAGAATATTGAAGTATCTAAGAGGAACTATAATTGTAGGATTATGGCTTCCTAAGGGTGTTTCTATAAGTCTAATAGGATATTCATATTCTAGTTATGCAAGGTGTAAATTAGATAGGAAGAGTACTAGTGGTACATGTCATCTTTTAAGGAGTGCATTAGTTTCTTAGCATAGTAAAAAACAAGTTTGTGTTGCCTTAAGTTCAACTAATTAAGGCTGAGTACATAGTTGTTGAAAGTTGTTGTGCTCAACTTCTATGGATGAAACAACAACTAATGGATTATGGTGTGAAATTAGATAGTATCTCTTTTAGGCGTGATAATACTAGTGCTACAAACCTTACTAAGGATCCAATTTTGCATTCTAGAACTAAACATATATAGATAAAACATCATTTTCTTAGAGACCATGTTCAAAATGGTGATTACATAGTGGAATTCATATACACAAATAGACAATTAACGAATATATTCACTAAGCCTTTACCTAGAGATAGATTTAGTCTTCTTCGAAATGAGTTAGGAATTTTTAGTGAATCTTGTATAAATTGAACTTTAAAGTGTTTGTGTTTGTTGTTTGTATTGTTTGAACATTGGTATGTAAATTACTTAGTTGAATGATTGATTTGAGTATATTTGTGTGAAAATACAAGTAAGGGTGTTAAATTTTTTAAATTGACTATTTCATACTCGAAATGATCAATTAAAGTAATTTTAATTAATTATTTTATACATGTATACACGAGTGTCTCAAATAATCGATTATTTGGTCAAATAATCGATTATCATGAGTTATTGAAAAATTAAGTATTGAAATAACTAATTATTTCAAGAAATAATCGATTTTTTTTATAACATGAATTCTATTTTTTGGAATGAACAATTATTTCAAGAAATAATTGATTATTTAGTATAGATTAGATATTTATTAATCTAAATTTTTTTCTAATTTAAATGTCAAAATGTGGTTGTAGATATTCTATACCATTGTAGATATAGAAGCAACAAAATCATCATCTCAATGTCGAATCACTATGAATTTTAGTAAGAGCAATACTGAATTGAGTCAATTATATTCATGTATGTTAACGAGTTGCATTTGTTTTTTTCTTTTTAATAAACAAACAAATTCTTCGTTGGAATTTAGGCGAAGCAACCAATTGAATTTCTGTCCTCTAGTATCTGTTTTATTCTTCAATCGTTCTCAGCCGAGAGCATTCCATATTTGCATTTCGTCATAAACGAAATTATTGTTCCTCAACTTCAAATGATTACATGATATGTAACCATCTAAAACTTCACATGGCGTTATTATTGGTAATAGTTTCAGATGATGAGATTGCTGTAGTTTGTAATTATATATATATATATATATATATATATATATATATATATATATATTTTATTCTACAATAGCGATAATGCAAACTTTGAATCTAAGATTTTACACAAATTATTCGATATTTTCATTATGATATCTAATTTTAGCCTGTGGGTTAGTAGGTAACTATATATTTACATGTGAAATTTGGATCCAATACATACGAATGATTAAATACGTCAACTTATCTTTTTATTAATAAAAATTATAATAATATATTGTTTCAATTTATATTATTGTATCGCTTCTAAAAATTATTAAATATGTCAACGCTTATAATAATTATATTATCATTGCTTAACATTAGTTGTTTTAAATGTAAACACAAAAAAAGTTTTAATTAATATCAAATATACATTAGTTTATATTTTTACTGATAAATATGTAGTACATATATATTCAAATTATATAATATTTGATTAACATAAGTCACGTTAATTTTTAATTATTAATTTTGAAACATTATGTTTATGAAAAGAAAATTATAACCGTTATTAGAAAATTTTAGGATTTATTACGCTAATAATTGTATAGTCATATAATTTATTATATTAAATTTACAAATACTACTACTATTACCACTACTACTACTTTCAACTAAGTGATATTCTTGGGCTCTTAGACAAAGAAAATTTAACATAAAGACATTTGTCAAAGCTCAAAGACAACGTGGAATGTTGACTCTCTTGTGCATCTATAGGAAGCATGCAATAATGCAACATGGTTAAAATATTGTTTCTTTAGTGATCTCTATATCAAATCCGAATTAATTTTAAAAAATACCAATGTTTGTTTGTCTTAACCACCGAAATTAAGGGCAATTGTGAGTTCCAAAACATACACACATTATTTATATAACAAGTAGGCAAATTGCAACGATTTTTTTTTCCCTCTACGTACATTATTTCTTTTCGTTGGATGAGAAAAACATGCAAAACATTAGTTGAATTAACTAGATAAATTGATAAAAGAGTATCTCTACCACTACAAGCAAACGGAATTGGTACTATATCTTTACAGTTTACACTAAAATTCGCTCAAAATCTGTCAAGGATAGTGTTAATTAGGTTTCAGGGAATTAATGTAAAAATAAATATGTTTCATTAAAATCAATTAAGGACTGGAATTAATACTGTTGTCATTGTTTTTCAATTTAATGAAGGAAAAAACACAGATATGACTAGAATGTCAAATTAATTCATAATATAAGCTCTCGATATAGGCAAAGACTAATTATCAAATTGAGGATATGCATGAAATCTTAAAAGGATCGAAACAATAATTACTCAAATTATAGCTAGTGTATCAAGATAAGCATTGTGTCATTCGGTGATCTTATCAAAAACCTTTTTGAGACCCTTTTATAATCTTTTTCTCATTCAGAGTAACAACTCTCAAAACTTTTAAAATGCGTCGTTTAGTGATGGATCCAGTTTCAGTCATGACTCATGGCTCAATAATTAATTACAACATGGCCTATATATTATCTTTGTACGTTGAGCCAAACATCGACTTCCAAAAATGGTTTTTCTTATATTATATAATTATATTATTGATACAAAGTTTTTATTAATTTTATTGATAAGTTTTTGTTAAAAATTTTAATTCATTATCTTCTGGTTAGATTTGATGGTCTCATATCCACTAGTTGTCACCAAAATTTCCAACAAAATATCTGACTTTATGATACGTTTAATTTCGAATGATTGTGCCCATATCTTTCTCTTTCAGCAAGCTAATTTTGTTTCAGCTTCATGCATGATTAACAAACATTATGTAAGTCCACATTTTGGTTATAGATATATATAATATGCACTGATTATTTCACTTGTCAAATGATAATGGTATCTTTCATGCCTTGCGTAACGCAATAAAAAAAGGTGTCCACTTGTTTTGAATTTCTTACAGAATTCAATCAGCTAAATTATATTATAAATAACATGCAAATTGATGATGAATGACGCGCTACGGTTTGTGTACTGCATTTTTTTATTTGAATTTTATGTCCTATCATAAACCTAGAAGGGTAAGAAATCAATAGGTATTCAATATTAGTCAACCAGAAACAGAAAAATGGAAAGAAACAACGACTTTTGGGAGGTTTTAGAGCCAAAAACACCTCATGAAATGGTTGATTTCTGGGATTGAAGTAAAGAAAAGGTTACATATATAATAACACCACCAAATAGTGTCATTTACTAAGGCATGCCACGAGCTTATGCTGGTCAGTCTTAAGGCTACATCCATCAGATCGATTGATATTGAATGAATACAGTGCTTAAAGGCATAGCTAAAGAAATATATAGCTTTGTCAATTGTTATCTCTTTCATTATTCTTTCAAGATTTTGGTTCATTGTATTTGTATGTATAGAGTATATATAGACAATGTGCTTATACTTTTTAATGCTCAAACATCTAACAATGGATTAGTTGAGTTCCTCTGCAAAGAGAAAATTACATGCATGGCTTGGGACCATGGTTCTAATCAATCTTCATGAGACACGTAATCACAGTTTTCAAATTATTGCTGTGTTTGTTAATAATATTGAAATGTCACATACATTTTATTCAGCATTACCTTTCTCTCAAATGAAGCGTGACCAATAAGCAAAACTTCAGCCAATTCACAAAACAAATCACACAGGTAGCGGGGAATTTAGATGACGACTGAATAGTGTATTTAAGTATCATATTCCATACTAAATATCTCAACCCCCAACAAATAAAGTAATGTTTCTGCCATGATACACATTGTGCAACTTGTTTTTATTCAGAAGTACTTTCAATAGAGAAAAAATATAAAAGAAAAATAAAATAAATGTCTCTTTAAAATTAGTTTATGTAAAAATTAATATGCAGAAGTTCTCTTTTATTAGTTTATCTAAAATCTTATATTTAACTTATATGTAAGTTAATTTTAGTTTATAAAAAAAGTTATTTTGATTTTTTTTTTCTTCTTACAATTGTTTCTGAAAAAAGTTTATCCAAAATACTCTCGGATAATATGGCCCTGGATGAAAAGCAGTCACGATATTTTGAGATTTTGACAAAAGACAATGACTTGATGCAGTTGCAAATGCAAAGGGTTTACATGTCATCTATATATAGATGTAAGAGTGTAAAAATTACAAAAAAGAAAACATTAATCCTGCCCCAGTGCTTGCACATATTAAATTAAACAGAGCAATTCAAAAATATGGCCAGTGCGTATTTTATTAGCATTTTGAATTCATAAAAATCATAGAGAAGAAAATTTACAATCATTATAATTAAATACAAAAGCTAGAATTAGCTTAAAATAGAAAAAATAAAAAACGGTTAAGAAGATAACCAAAAATATTTACTAAAATAACTAGATAAAATATTAATATAATAGATTAATATAACATATTAAAGTGTTAATTTTAATATATTTCGCCCTCAAAATAAATAAATAAATAAATGTAAAAAGGGGTTCAGTTAATTACATTTTTGTCCCAATGTCAAAATCTCTATTTTTTTGTGGTGTTAACTATTTGTCAATTTTACTTAACTAATAGCTCAAGGCTCATTGAATTTACTTCTAGTCGGAAAAGATGAGGATGAAGCTATATCGAGATAAGATGAAAATGGAAACAGTAGCTCAAATCTAAATAACAATATTAGAAGAAGGTAAACTACTTGCTAATTATTGAGAAGTTGTATTTATAGGTTTTCTTTTTATATGTATATATATAAAAAAGTATACTTTTTTTTCACCATGTCAATCCTTGTAGAAGTAAAATAATACTTTCAATCGCAATTTTATATCTAAAATAAGGATCAAACTCTGATTTATGATTAAGGAATACAAGAATCAAACCACTTGAAATAACTACTTTTGATATATTTAGAGTATATTTGAGAATCAAATGAATTAAAATAAAAATAAATAAATAAATAAAATTATCAAACTTTTATCTTTTTTGTATTAAAATACATATTTTTCTATTGAACGTAATTTTAAACTGATATTCAAACATTCTCTCACAGGATTTGAATGTTGATTAGTCATATTTAAGATAATTAAACTTAATTATAAGATAAATTATCCATAACATGGATCTTTTTAACCATTAAGTGTGTGTTTGTTTTATTGTTAAAATTTTACAAACGTCCATTGAATAAAAAAGAGAAATAATTATTTTGTATTTTGATGCTTTGCAAAATGTGTTTTTACATTTTTGTTAAAAGAACGATTTTCCAAACACGCTCTGAATATTCTTGAACCTCTAAGGTGAGATGTTACAATATGTTAGGAAGTCTTTGAGTATATGAAGCATTGATATCAACAAGTGTGCAGGTATTTTTGGCCTCAAGTTTGCAGAACAATTTGGATTGGCTTGAGCCTATGTCGCCGTAAATGATGCACACTTGCATAATGATCCAAGTCTAAACATGTTGATCCATGATGCTATCCTAATCCCAACATGCAAATTTGCCCTTTTATTAATTGTTCTGTTTATTTAAAATTTTGAATATAAAAAAAATGGTTGTTCATTTCCTTGCCCGAGTCCCTTGCCTATAACTCTTTCTTCTTTTCTCATTCCTATCTATTCCTTATTCCCTTTTCACCCCCGTACGGACAATGGACATTAATTTTATGATTAACGCTTCAGTGATATGCATCCCACGTACAATACAGCGCACAACCAAGATCTTGCATGGTTGAGGTCTCTAGTGATCCAGATCGTCAACTTTAGTGTTCTTCAGTATGTTCACAACATACTATCATGGAACCTTCAAATTCGTCTTTATCATTAGTAAATTAACAATCAAAATATGAAAGCACCTTCTAAGAAGGAAACAAGTGACCTTTACTCAAACTACCAAGTTACAAAATTATTTCAATTCAGGGACTCTTAACACGAAGAAAACACAAAAAGTGTACATCCTGGACAGTTTCATTGTAAATAAGAAGCAAATATTATAATTGTTAGATAAGGCGCTTGATTTTGTTAGAGTTGGAGTGAGCCAATTTTACAGAATGTACTTCGTACATATAACTTCAATGCTAAAATCTCTTTTAATTTTGTCTTCACATCAATTGAGCCATTTTGCACCATAACTTTAACGTCAGACCAAGAAGCATTTGATCAAAGAGTAGATGTATCTACAATTGATCTTTACTTGATCCATCACTGGCTTTGTTCTGAGATGCACAAGCACCCCAATCCTTAAAATCTCTTTGTCCACATCATTCAACTGATAACTTATATGGCCAGTTGAATCTAAGCCAGTCCACATCTGTAAGTTTTACTGTATCAGATCCATCACCTCTATCAGACTTTGACAGTTTAATCATAGCAGCTTTCACATGTACTCCTCCCAAGTGCTTCTCAAATTTAACTTCAGTTTCAATGATTCTTCCTCTCTGAATAATCAAAGAAATACAAGTGCTCGAGTAGAAAAATAACATTAATCAATAGCTAAAAGGAAACAATCTTCTAAGGTTCAAACTTGCCTCAATTTGACCAGATATTACCAAGAACCTAAGGTACAAAGCGGAGGTGAAAGACTTCAGCAACCACTAAGAATTCAGATGGAGAGTCCGCTTGAATAGTTATAGATAACCAATCTGCAAATATTAGTTATCTGATGTATCACTTGAATAGTAATAGATAAGCAATAGCAAAATGGATTTACCCATTTGATAGCCATAAAAAATCCATGAATAATTAAAAAGAAAAGAATAGTAATAGATATTAAAAAAAATTACATACTACATAATGTAAACATTAAGAACATACCGAGTTGAAAAAAGAGAGAAAATTGAAAGCATCCAGATGAATCAATGGCACAGAGGCATTATAGTGTAATAAAATAAGAAAAATAAAACAAATATTGAAAGTGCAAGAATGAGCAAGTGTAAGAAAAAGGTAGAAAATTGAAAGTACCCAAATCAATTAGTACAATAGGACGTGGAATGAGCAAGGGTGAGAAAAATAGGAAAAAACTTAACTAATCATCCCTTGAACCTGCAATAGAAAAGGAACACAATAAGAATAAAGAATCAAACCATTGTAACTACACAAACATCTTTGATTAAGGGTTTTTTTAGATAAATTTTTCTAGAAACACTTCTAGGAGGAAAAATGAAACAAACTTTTGTAAAAGCTAAAATTAACTTATAAATAAATTTGTAAAACTCAATAATATAGCTTCTCTAAAAACTTACAAATTAGTTTATGTATAAACTAGTTTTAGCTTATGGAAAAACTTATTTTATTTTTCTTTCATATTTTTTTTTTCTCTCATGAGTGTTTCTGAAGAAGTTTATTTAAATAGATCCCAAATTATATATTTAACTAACTCATCAACTCCCAAGCAAATAGGCTCTGGTAATTTTAGTCAATCATATCAAGCCTAGTCCAAACCGTGAAATTAATATTGAAACAACCAAGACTTGTGATAAAAACAATATTATCAAGATCCAACTTGCTTCAGCAAATAATTATTTTTATTAATCACTAATTCAAATCAACCAACCTAGCCTTCTTAAGACATCTTGTCCAACCATGAGGACACTCAGATGGCCAGTCACCAAAAGGATTTCCATGCAAAAAGTTCAGTGCCAGATCAGCATATTAAGCAAAACAAATGAACGTGATTAGTTTGTCACTAAAGATAACGTTGGTTAATCACATAGGAAATTTTTTTAATTCAGTTAAGAAGGCCTAAAAACAGAAGAACCCTTAACTCCATCATATCTACCTGCTTTGAAATTTCAGAATTTGAAACTATATCAAGAACCTTCTCGATTGCAAAACTGAAGAAATGTACAGCTCAAGTACATTCCCCAAATACTCAGCTAAGAAGTCCTTTGCGATGAAACAGTATCCACACAATCATCATCATCATCATCTCCCAAATCAACATCAGAACCTATATCTGACGTCAAATCATCCTCTTCATCCCCATCTTGCCCTACACCATCTTCACCCTTAAAGTCCTCACAAGCATCCTCGACATATGCCCTTGTCACCTGCCCCATTTCATCCTCAAACCTGCTTCTCCGGTACCCAACCAACTCCCTATCAACCTTAGCTTTCCGGGGGCTCAACAGGACAAGCTCAGCCAGCTTCCTCCGTGCCAAATACAACTCATTCGGCTCAACCAGCTCGCCCTTCCGATACGCCTCCCTGAGGAAAACCGTGTGGAGCTTCCCCTGATTCCCCCTGGTGGAGACATAGAAAATCCCCTGATGCTGCAGCAGAAAATCCTTCAACCTCTTGGGCAGGTTCATCGCCATCCGGAAATGCGCAATCCGCTCCAGCGTGATCTTCTTCTCCACGGTCAACGACAACAACTCATGAATGGTGGCAACAGCCCGCTTCTCCATCCTCTTCTGGGCCTCAATGGACCTCAAATCATACCCAGAAACATCCTCATAAGGGGACCAATAGGGAAGCCTCTGCCACTTCCACATTGCAATCCTAAAATACTTTTTAATCTTAAAACCAGGTGGAAAATCAACCACAAAAGAAAACCTAACATCCTCAGCATCACCACCTCTAAGTCTATAAACCCTCTCCCTAACCTCCTCAATTGCGCATGTTCTCAACCTAGGGTCTCTCTCCACAATCTCAATGTACTTATTCCTAGTCAACTCAGCATCAACCAAGCGAAAATATTGGGGATAACTCAGAACCACCGAGAATTCGAAGTCGTCGGGGAGGCCAAGCGCGGCGCGTGCGATTCGCACGTGCTCGAGGCGGAGGCGGCCTTCGTTGGACATCATGAGGAGCTTCCGGAGGCGCGTGACGGCGCGTGGAATCTGTTCTAAGAGCGCGTGGCGCTCTTGCTGGATCTGGAGGATGGCCTTGCGGGTGAGGCGGCAGAAGAGGATGCGCTGCACGGGGTGCTCGAAGATTTCGAACACGTGGGGGAACTTGAGGATGAACGCGCCGGCGTCGTGGCGCGTGAGGCCGGCGCGGCGGGCGAGGGTCTCGAGGCGCGAGATAGGGAGCGATTGGGTGGGCTGAGAGAGGATGAGGGCCTGGATTTTGAGGACCTTGCGGGTTTTCTTCTCGACTTCCATGTAGTTGTCGTAGCCGTGGTCGCGAACTCTGAGCTGCTTCTTGGGGATTGCGGTGGATTGGGACATTGGTCGGTAGGGGTTGATCGGTAGGAGGTTGCGGTTGAAGAAGAAGGTGGAGGTTCGAGAAGCGAAGGCTCGCATTTTGGGGGTTTAGGGTTTTGGTGAAATGGAGGATGATGATCGGGGAAGCACGAAGGTGAGAGCGGGAAAGTGGGCCGTTGTTGTAGGCCGGCCAGCCAGCCCATAGAGCGGAGTAGACATTTCAGCCCACCTCACTAATCCGCCAATTCGTTCAACCAAATGACTCCTCCGCATCTTTAATTAAAATTTCTTTTTATTTAATTATTTTTATCTAGGGTTTTTATTTTATCTTTTATCATAAAATTCTTTCCTTATTTATTTATTTACGAGGAGAAATTCGTTTATTCAAAAAGTAAGTCTATTTCGACGGTAGATATTTCAGGAAAGAAAAAAAAAGTAAGTCTATTTAAATTTATTTTATTTAATAATTTATATTTTATATGTTAATTTGAATTAATAAAGTAAAGTATCAATTGATTTTTAAATTTTTAATAAATTTACAAACTTGATCTATGCATTAAGAATTCAATAATTAGATAGTTAAATTTTGATGTATAACATGAATTATTGAACTGAGTAAGTTTAGATATACTTACTTTTAGAATTAACGACAAAACCCTTCTCTTTATTTATTTATTTATTTATTTATTTATTTATTTATTTATTATTATTATTATTATTATTATTAGCATAAAAAAGACATTCATACATTTGTACATTTTAAAAAATAAAAGTGATTGATTATTATAAAGTTTTTGAATAGGTGTGTAGTTATAAGAATAATTTTTTTAAATGATAGAGAAATAATAATTTGAGAGTTATAAGTTGAGAGGTGTTGTATAAAGTAATATGTACATCAAATTGAGTTATTCTCTTATTAATAATATAAATTATTATTATCCAAAAAAGAAAAACAAATTGAATCTTTGATGAAAAAAGAATATATATATATATATATATATATATATATATATATATATATATATATTTAAAATTATGTAAAAATAAGATTATTATGAAGACAAATTTTTTCTTATAAATATTTAATGCTAGCTTTCAAGAGTATTAAAAAAATTGTCATGTTCTTATTAATTAAATCATTAAAAGTATTAGTGCGTAAATTAACTGATGCTAAATTATTTTATTTTAATTAATAATCTCAAGTTTGAATTTTGATATTTGTATTAAATATTTAGGCTTTGTTTGGATTTGAGGATGGAAAAGGGGGAGTGAAAAAGGAAGGATTTGAAAGGAAAGTGAGGTTGTTTGGATTAAGGGAAAGTGAGTGGAAAGTGTAGAGAAAGTTTGTGAAAGTTTGTGAGTGAATTGATTAATGTGATAGATAAAAATAAAATTTTTAATTAATAATTTTGTAAGATTACTATTTTGCCCTTAGGTTAAAAAAAAAGTTTATAATTATTATAATTAAAAGATAAATATAAAAATTTTAACTAAAAAAATAAATATAAAATGTTAATTTAAAAATAATTTAATTTAAATATTTTCTTTAAATTTAATGATAGATAAAAATTAAAAATTTAATAGATGAATATGTAATTTACACTTTTACTCTTGGATTAAAAATGAGTATAATATTATTTATTGTAAATAATAATAATTACAATAAAATTATATTAATAGGTATAATTTATTAAAAATATAATAAAAATGATAATAATAATAATAATAATAATAATAAATATTAAAAAAATAATAAGAATCATAATAAATAATAATGATACTAATTATAATAAATAATAATAATATTAATAATAATGATAATAATAATAATATTTATAATAATAAATAATAATAACAAAATATATTATGATAATTATATTTTCTAACATTATTTTATTAATGTTTATGAAAGTGTTATTATTTTAATTTTATAAACATGTATTACTTTTTTTTTTATATTCCCACTTTTTGATGTCAATATTTAAATAATAGAATTTTCTTAATATAAAAAAAATGTACAATGAAATTTTTGAAAGTTAATTAATAAATTAAAAAAACTGATAAATTATTGACATAAATTAGAATGAAATGAAGATACATTTGTTAATTGTACAAGTTAATTTTTACCAATTAAAAAATTAAAAAAATTTAACATTACAAAGTAGATGAGTAATAACATATTTGTAAAAGGGAACAGAAAATACAATTCAGTCATCAATTAAGTAAACAATAATTAAATATGACACAAAATAATAGAAATGAAAGATGTTGCAAGTAAATAAAACATATTTAAATTACAATAATAATAAAGAAAATAAGATAACGTATTTTATTCAAATGAACGCTGAAAGTCATCAAATTTTTGTTCAAGGTCATCAAGCCTGTTATGTACTCGATCGAAACCTGTGTTAACATTAATGGTCAAATTATTTAATCCTTCTTGTAACCCTTGAATGCTAGTCCATATTTGGGAAAGCATTTGACCATCATACTGGACTGGGGGTTGTTGTGTGATGTCGGCAGACTGCTCGTCAGTGTAACGACCTGGCTGGTCACTACACACGACACAGCACACTAGAAACACCGTACAGAAAAGAACAACTGTATACATATAGAGTCTAGAATATACATATACATGATCCAGTCTGAACAGAGTTAAAGTGTACAAAAATTACAATCAAAAGCTACTATCCCAAGTAGCTCAACAACAAAATAATCGCAAAAGAGATCAGCTTCACCAGTCCGCTGAAGACTCACCACTAGACATCCACATATCTCTGCTCTGTTCCCATACATAGTATGATCATTGCAGTCCAAACATCATGGAAATAAAAAAAGGGTAAGCTAGTGTAATTAAAAATCAACATATAAATATATGGCGATATGATAAACAACAGCTACAGCTTATACCACTCAACAGTATCAGCACTGCAATGCGACAATATCAGCACTGCTTGGCAGCAATAACAGAACCACTTAAGTGGCTATAACGGCACCGCAAAGCGGCAACAACAACACCGACTTAACAACTATAACAGCACCACATATGTGGCTAATATCAGCACTGACTTAGCGACTATAATCTCACCCAGCTCAGCATAGCACAGCACAGCACAGCACAACAATTCAACACACTTATTTCTCCCGACTCAGCCCAACCACTAGTACAAAAGAGGTGTATTACGTCAGACATTTTCAGCTTTTTACGTCAGAAAACGTACCGACGTAGAAGCGGGAGACGTAAATTTTACGTCGGATCTTCAAAACCGACGTAAATTTACGTCGGACATTAAGACAACCGACGAAAAAAAGTAGGAAAAAAAATATAAAAAAAAAACATAAAAATGCCAGCAGAACGACCCGTACAACGGCCTGTTCTGCAATCAGAACGGCCCGTTCTCCAAGCAAAACAGGTCGTTCTGCTTGGAGAACGGGGCGTTCTGCTTGCAGAACGGGCCGTTCTGCTTTCAGAACAGGCTGTTCTGCTTGTAGAACAAACCATTCAGCTTCGTTTAACAACCCAAAAGAAAGCGCCCACTACCTACACAAATAGAACAACCAAAAAATCAAATAAAACAGATAGCCAGAGTAGCAATGCGAAGTAGAAAAGTGCTAACGAAACCTTGATTCATACCTAAGAAGCAGCAACAATGTGCAAATGAGTAACAAAGAGTTCATTCATCTGCAAAAGACAAAAAAATGATTCAGTAACAAAGGAGAGGGAGAGGGTTTAGAGAGAAAAAAATGAAAAGTGATGAAGAGTGAATGGGCGCGGAGTGCCTCGCGCTCTCTTATTCAAATTTGCGTTCTTTTTTACGTCGGACCCTACCAGGTTCGACGTAAAAAAGTTCACAAAAATTACAAAAATGCCACCGCGTTTTTTTTACGTCGGATTTTCGTATTTCTGACGTAAAAGGGGTGACCTAATATGCTAATTTTCCACTAGTGAACATTCTATAGTTCCACTATACTATAATTTAACATTTTAATTCATCGATTCCAGCTCAACTATATACCTCTAATACAGCTAAACATTATTATCTCAGCTTTATCACCTAGTCAGCATGGCGTATACGTCAAATACAACTTAGTTCAGCATATAACAACATTGATTAACAATCTCAGCGCAATTCAACATCCAACAGCATATATGTCAATATCTCCTTGCGTGCCCAGCGCACTCGAGGTCGCACCCAGCGCGGCTCAACCCGAGAGCACCAGGGGTCAGCGCGCCCAACGTAAGAGTACTCGCGCCCGGCGAGACTCAACCCGAGAATCCAAGGCTCTCACGCACCTGGCGCAATTCCAACTGCGCCCAGCGCCTACCAGGCAGAGACTCTAAGAAGTCTCGTACGCTCAGCGTGGCCTAACTCGCGCCCAGCGTGAGGAAGGCAGAGACCTACCAAGGTCTCGCGCTCGGCGCAATTCGCATTGCGCCCAGCGCTCTCTTGGCAGAGACTCCCAAGGAGCCTCCGCGCCCAGCGAGTCCAAACGCGCGCCTAGCGCGGCACCAGAGTACCCAAGACATGTCACCATTGATATCATGCCCGGCGCAGCCCAAGTCACGCCCGGCGCGGGCCAACCAGAGACTCCCATTTGCAAGCTCGCCCGGCGCACACAGCTTTGCGCCCGGCGGGCTTGCCTAAATAGAGTCCCCTGGTGGTCACGCGCCTGGCGCGAAGAACAGCGCCCAGCGCGAACTCAGCAGCAACTCTCCCCAAGTTCGAAAATTTTCCAAATCCTGCAAAACTTAATAGCAAATCCACATGCAATCCAACCAAAAGTTCTCATTCTCATCAAATATCAATAAAAATAGCTCATTTTCAACATGCAAACACAAATCATCAAAAACCCCAAAATTCCTTCAAAGTTCCGAAAACCCAAAAATTCAATTTTAATCCATCTCAGCCAGAAATCATCCATTAACAAACAGCATAGGAGTATCGAAGACTCATTCCACGTCAAAAATAGCCAACATAACTAGCTTCCCTTACCTCGGTATAAGATTCTGAGCCTCGGGATGAAGAAAATGGAGAAGAGGGTTGAAGAAGAACTTAAAAAATCCGAAGGAGGAGAAAAGAAGATTCCGTAACTCAGCTAGGAAACAACAGCTACTCCGCACTACCACCTTGAATCAGCAAAATGAAGAGAGTGAAGAATGAGACCCAAGGTACAAGAGGGAGTAAGGAGAAAATGAGAGTTAGAGAGTAAGAGAGTTGGGGAAGAAAGGATGTCCGTACGGGGGGTCTCACAGTCAGCATGGTCCTCAGGCATTGCATGGTCTTCATCTTCAACATTTTGGCCATGATCATGATTATCCCTGCCATGTAACCAAACCCCATTGACATTCACAACATTTAATCTTTTCAAGGTTTTTTTATTAAAAAAATGTCCCCACCCTAATTCGACTGCAACATCAATTGATAAATCTACGCCAGAAACATCCAAAATGCATGAAATTAAAATGGGGTATGGAAGAGGCATCCCATTGTCCTTGCATTTGACCATGTGTTGCATGATATAATGGGGCCAGTTGATCAAAATGTTATTCTTTAAGGCCCATAACACAAAAATTTCTTCCTGCAAGAGTTGGGAAAAGTTACTTGATCGGGGAGCCAATATATGGACGTAGACATAATGTAGGAGTCTGTCATTAATGTTAAGACTTCCTACATTTCTGACATTTCAACCCTGCAACTCTGGTCTAATCATAGATGTTAGTGTTATACTTCAAACTAGCCAGAGTTAACCAATCAGATGGTTTTATTTTTATCTTTATTTTGTTCACGTCACTATAGAGGAAACCAGCTTCAAATACTCTCAAGTTCGAATAGAAGACCTTAATAAGATCTTCAAAGAAATCACATTTGAGAGCCACAAAATGCTGCAAACCTTGATATTCTATATGGTAGTGAATATACAGCCCTGATGTGGCAAAGTAGCTAAAGTCCATAACCTTTGGATGAAGGACTATCCTATGGTAAAACTCCTTGCCATATTTAATCATCTGATCACGCTGGCTAAAAAAACGTGTCTGATTTATAACTTGTTCAGTTTGTGGTAGTTTGGGACCAGCTGCTCTGTCCGAGGTGGCAGGAGTTTTTCCTTTTGTTTCTTTTGAACTTCTTTTTCTTGAACCGGATGCCATACTTGAAAATTATATATAAAATATCCAATAACAAATATGATGCTAAACATAAGACATATTCCATAAAACATAATTGCAAGTAATAACATTAAAATGTGTCTTTGACCATTAATAAATAATTTTATAACATTATGGTCAAGTTTACAATGTTTAAACCATTAGTAAAACATTACATACAATGCATAAAAAAATACAATAACTACGAATCACAAATCAACCACTTTGACCCATGAACTTTAACAATTGGTTGAGGTGTGGGGGTAAGCCAAAAAGTCACCTAACATGTGATGGATTATTACACAAAAAATCATAACACTGAACCATAACTTGCTCGTCTTGCAGGTTCATATCGACTAACATGTCCCAAATATTTGATTCAGAATATCGAACTGTTGATGTTCGCCTCAAGATATTAACTTGCTCATTAATTATTTCATTTCTTCGTTCAATGGCGACCACTTGTCGTTCAACAATATCAGATAATCTTTGGGTCAACGCATTACCTTGACCAAGGTAATCTGTAAATGCATTGAGCCTCGTAGTTAGCCTGTCAAATTGTGCATCCATCACATCAATCATTGGGGCTTTTCATTTTGTGCCTTGAGATGATGATGTTCCAGTAGTACCACCAGATGCAGCAGATGGCACTGACTGAGTACCATCACCAGGACTATAAGAACCAATGTGTGGTAGCGATCAGTATGTTGTATCAAACTTTGCCTGAAAAGGGTCATCCTGTGGTATGTCATCCACATCATCGTTCAAGTCGACCGTTACACTTGGCATACCGATATTTCTACGGGCTTGTCGCGCAGTCCTAGCCATATGGCCTGTCGCCCGATCAACTCCCCGTAATTCTTCCATCAAGTCATAGTACCTAATGGAAGACACTCTCCATTTAGCTGCAGCAGGCTTCGCCTGCAAATAAAAACCATGATTAACACCCATAATTGCTATGTTTCACTAATTCAATAAATCACAAATGTTAAAATATTACCTGTAGCAGGTCATCCCATACTTCAGGCTCAGCTGTAAACTGTTTCGTGGACTCATCCCACGCAAATCCACTAAGTCCACTAAACAAGTCGTGAACCTCCTGCCATCTATCCTTCAGACTTTTTTGTCTATTTTTAACATTATTTTTCGTGATACCCGTTAATCTAGTCTGTCGGAGGGCTTCAACAATATTATTGTATGCTTGGGTTGTCCAACTACCATCAACACGATTGTCCAACCTAGCCTCATCAAGCATGGCAATCAATAAACGAAAGTCCATGTCATCAGTCCATTTCATGAACTCGCGGACCGTAGTCGAGGAATCAGGTACAACACTTTTTCCTCTGTTCATTTTCCACCTATTGCAAAAACAAGGCATGGAATGATGATAATGATATGTAAAATTTATGAATGAAAACTTGTAACAGAATAATTTATTACAATTACAACAGTACATATTATTAACTACATTATTAAATACATGATATAATTATTAGTATAATTTGTCCACATTTCATATGCTATAGCATCCCGTATAGTTGACCCTTCCCTATGATCATCCTCACGAGCTTGAGTCGACATGGTATCCACAGGTTGTTCCATTAAATCTCGATCGACCTCTGCTAACAGCGATTCATCATTGTCTACACCTCGAAGAAAATTGTGTAAAATGCAACATGCTAGTACAATATTCGTCATTGTATCGAATGAATAATGAGGTTCGGTTCCACTAGCTATTATAGGAAATCTTTTCTTCAAGACGCCAAATGTTCTTTCAATCACATTTCTAAGTGAGGAATGTCGATGGTTAAACAATTCTTTTGGGTTCTGTGGAGCTCTTCGAGAATACTCTTTAAGGTGATATCGAACCCCTCGATACGGAGTAATTATTTGTCCTTTTAACATAAATCCAGCATCCCTCAAGTAGTATTTACCTAATTAAAGTCATTGAAGTTATACTCATTATAATATCGTAAGTACGTTACTATACACTAATTACGAAGTAAATAATAACTAACCTTGTGGTATGATAAGTGGATCCTCTCTACCTAGGACATCCTTTAATATTCTTGAATCATATGTTGTTCCTTCCCACCCTCCTAGAACATATGTGAATTTCATGTCGAAATCACAAGTTGCGAATACGTTTTGGGTTGGCCAATCTTTTCTTCCACGAAAACGGGGGGCATCTGATCTTGCTACTTTAACTCGGACATGAGTTCCATCTATTGCCCCTAAACAATCCTAAGTACAAACAATATGATAGTAATACCTTATTATTAATGTTCAAATACGTGTATGTGATGTAATACTTTAGTTTGGCACTCAATTACCTTAAAGTACGGGTAAAATCGGCTATTGTTTAAGATATAAGGATGAACATCTCTGCCTGATGGCTAAACTAACATTTCTCCCTCCAACATCATGACCGCATTCAACACGTTATGAAAGTGTCGACTAACGGTTTCCCCAGATCGATGGAAAAAAAATGAAACACTTCGATTTTTAATGTTGTGTCCGATAATATGGAGGAATTTAGCCACTTGTTCTTCCACTGTTGATCGGAAGGCATCCTTGACCAATTCCAGTTGCCCTTACTCGTTCACATAAGTTAATGAATGCCGCAGGTCCCATGCGAATAATGTCACGACATTGTTCGGTGTGAATAAGGTATGACATCAACTCATTCCTACGACGTTCTTTTTGAGAAATGAAGTCCCTAATGTTACTTGTGGGACAACGTATGGTAGACAACATATTTGACCCAAAAGCTACGAGACAAAGGATTCTCATTGCTCCTACTTGGGTTCGCATTTGTATTTGACTTTGTATGTGTGCAATTAAATTCAAGTCCAAATCATTATCCATTTCTTCATTGTCTAAACTAACAACATCGATATTTTCGTTTGCCATCTGAATATTTTTCGAAATAACAAATTTATTATTATAATCAAATATGATTAAAAACGAAACTGTAAATCCTAAAAATAGATAACCGAACTTTCATATATATAAAAGTGAGAAAATAGAAATATTAATATTTAATATTAATATTGAATTTATATATATAAATTAAATAAATATTTAATTTATATATATATATATATAAATTAAATATTAAATATTTAATATATATATATATATATATTAAATATTAATATTAAATATTAATATTTAATTTAAATTAAATATTAATATTTAATATATATATATATATATATGAAAAAGAGTATTAAATAATCATTATTTATTAACAAATTAATGTGGCCAGAACGGCCCGTTTCGAATCCGGAACAGCCGTTCTGGATTTATTTGTCATGTCAAAATTTGATACCCAGAACGGCCCGTTCTCAGACTAGAACGGGCCGTTCTGGGGTTACAAATTAACCCACAAGGACCATGTATGAAATGGCTCTTTCCTAAAGTGGAACGGCCCGTTCTGAGTTCGCATATTGCTCATAAAATTGATTTTTGGAACGGCCCATTCTGGGTTCGACTGGAAGCGAAAATAGGCTAGCATAATCGATTATGCTTGCCACATAATCGATTATGGGCTTGCATAATCGATAATCGATTATGTGGCATGCATAATCGATTATGCTTCCTTCCTATAAAGAAATGAGATGAAACTTACCTTCAATGGAGGAGCCCCGTCGAGAATCAGTTAGCAACACGCACCAGCCCTGTCGAGAATCAGTGAGCAACAATCACTCTCGCACCAGCACACACCACACAGAGAGCTTCCAACTCTCTTATAAACTCATTTCAAACGCGCTGTGCCACTCAAGGACAAAGGTCCGTCAACCATGGCAGAGATTCCTCTACTGCATGGCACAGTATGCATGCATGGGACAGGGGAGGTCCGTGAACCATGGCAAAGATTCCTCTGCTGCATGGCACAGTATGCATGTATGGGACATGGGTATTATCGGGTTTTCACAAATCTTACATGGCTTTCATCTCTTTTCTTCGCTTTTGTGCGAGGACGGCAACGGCGCTTCTCCCCCTTTTCTTCGCCTTTCTTTCCATGCAAATCACCAAAAACAAACACCCACTTTCTTCGCCTTTCATTGTTCGTAAACAGTAAATCACTGGAAACAAACACTACGTTAAAGATAAAAAAAATTTAGCTTATTTTTATCTTACTCGAATATGATTATTTTCAGTAAAAATATATGTGATTTTATCCAAAAAATAATAATAAAATCATCAAAATATTGATACTTTCCGGATTTTATAAACACTTTTTTCATATGTATAAATTAATCTCCATTCAATAATTTCACATTTTTCATTCCAGAAAGGAAAGTTTAAATAAATTATGACAATTTTAATAAATTATATTATTTTGCCTATTCTTTTCGATCCTATATACACATTAAGCCATACAAAGTCTCAAGATATACCTCAATCTGAATTTGGAGGGTTTAAATCTTCCATTTTTTCTTCTTTGGTATTTCCTTTCTTATTTCATGATGAATGTGTAACACCATTTTTTTAATTATATATATTTTGTGATATATGTGATTAAATTTAGAATTTTATATTGTTTTGTTATTTTTAGCCTAAGTGAAGTAGAAGTTAGAGTTGAGATAACTTTAAACTTAAGTTATAAAAGATATAGTTTAAGTGAGTGAGAGTTGACCCAATGATGACTGAGATGTATAAGATAAATTTTGATAAATGAACTTAATAGGTTTATAACTCTAGAATTATAGAGAGAGGTGCTATGGAGCCAACGGAGTTCAATCTTTGATTTGATTCCACCGAAAGATCTCTATTATTCCCCTGATTGTTAGTTGGTGTGGTAGAAACTGACATTCAAGCTAATAAGGAACTGAGAATCTTATAAAGAAGTCATTGTACGGAGGGTTCATGATTTCTCTTTTCTTCTTTCCTTTTCTTGATTATAAAGAAATTTAGGTAAGGGAATCTTGTGGTATAGCCTTCTTATGATGAATATGATGAATTATGAGTTGAATTCATGCTTAAATGATGTTTTATGTTGAATTTTGAAGGTTTAAACCCTAAGTGTTTTGTTTTTGGGGTTTTCTTGATGAAAGAATAAGAATGGATGATCTTAGATCATATTGTTGCATGCTATTTATTTTGGCAAATTTGAGTTGTAGAAGTCATAAAGATATTAAATTGATGATTGTATGTTGAGTTAATAAGATTTTGATGGTTTAGATTGTTGTTTTTGTGTGAAAGAGATAGGGGTTTGTGATTTTGAAAATCCCCAGATGGAAATTTTTCTAGTAAATTGGCCTAGCCAGATGAGTGTGGCTTAGCTAATTTGCCTTTGTCATGTTTGTTATTAAATTGGCTTAGCAAGATGCGTGTGGCTTAGGTAATTTTGCCTCTATCATGTTTGTTGTTAAATTGGCTTAGTTAGATAAGTGTAGCTTAGCTAATTTTGGTCTTTAGTGTATTTCTTTTAAATGGGCTTAGTTAGACAAGTTACCCAATTTTCACCTTTTTTGTGTTCCTATAAAGTTTGAAGATGAAATATGTAAGTTGAATGTTTTGATATTCCAAATGTTGTATAAATTATATGTTATTTTATTTCATGATGATTATTAAGTTGTGAATGTAAGTTGTTCATGATATTGCAAAATACTTGAAAAATGATAGAGCATAATGTCGTATGAAGATGAATCATGATGAAATGAATGAATTGGAATGGATGATGTTAAGTTGAATGATTATATATATATATATATATATATATAATTGGATGCTACGTAAGTTGAAAGACGTATGATAAAGACTTAAGTTGTTTTAAAGTTGATAGTAGCTTGTTGTTTGAAGTTGCAAGATGTTAAATTGTGATAAACTTGTGAGACATGTTTTTGTGTATAGAGTTGTGTTGTGATATGCATAAGGCATGATGTGCTAAGTTTTGTTGTGAACTTAGGACTAGTGGATATGTGTTAATTTAAAAGTTGAATATCCATTTGTGTGGATATGTGTTATGATGCTAAAACCTAATTGTTGAAAATTCGTTCTTGAGTATTATTGTTTCTTGAAATGGAGTGCTGAGTTTTCTTTAGATCCTTAATTTATATAGTATAGGGTTATGTCAAACTATACTATTAAAGTTGTGACTTATTGAGTAAAGTATGTAATCGAGGGGTAAAATCCTTAGCTGATTATTGGAAGGGTGAGTAATATATGGAGGATAATTGGTGAGCTAATACTACATAAGCTTAGTTATGCATGCTAAGGTTGTGGTAGACTTACACCCACTACAAGAAAATGACAATTTTGCGACAGTTATATGACCTATATTGCGACGGTTAAAACTGCTGCAAAGACACCATTGCGACGGTTCACCAACCGTTGCAGAAATGTTCGTCATAAGTGAATTTTGCGACAGTTATTGGAACCGTTGCACAAACCGTCGCAAAATTGGAATTACGACCCTTATAGCACCCGTCGCATTAACTACCTCTAAATCAGTCGCTAAATATTTATTTTTTATTTTATTAAATTTTTTAGACGTCTCAAATTCGGTTGCTATTCTTCTCAAGAATTCTATTTCACAATACTTCACTTTTTAGCATGTTTTGTCCTTATTTACACAATTTATGGGAAACTTTCCAGAAGGTCACCCATCCCTGTATTACTCCAAGTCAAGCACACTTAACTGTGGAGTTCTGATGAGATAAGCTACAGAAAAACAGATACATGTTGTCAGTATAAGTAGTACAAATTAATTCATTTAAGTCATTCTCAACTATACAATCTCATACTTATACTATCTTTGGATCCCTCTCATTCCGGTGTGTCCGAACCGTTATAAATATATAATAATTATATTGCTAATAATTATTATATTATATTTAATTAATCTTTATTTATTTATATACTTACTTTTATAGTTAACAATCTACTTATTTCTATTTAATATTAATATTATGATATAATTTAAATTATTTATTATAAATTTAAAAGTTTAAATAATAATTTATATATTTTAAAATGAGAAAGGTTATAATAACACTAGTGTAACTTTTACTAAGTATTACACTGCTTAATAATCTTATATTAAATGTGAATTTTGTAAATCCAACCGTTGGATTGAAAGTTCATATCACTTTATATGTTTATATCAAATTTTGTTAAAATTGAACAACTTGAAGGTAATCAAAGTGTTCATATTTTAGTATATTTTGAAATATATATATATATATTACGTCAATTTTTTTTTACAAGAATGAAGTATCAAATCATCTTGAATTAATATAAAATTTTGTATACATGATCTAAGAGTAAAAAACTTTCAATCTAACGATTGAGTTTATAAAATTCACATTTAATATAAAGTTATTGAGTGGTGTAAGTAAAAGTTACACTAGTATTATTATAACCTTTCTCTTTTAAAATATTATTTTTATAAATTAAATTTTAACATTTTAAATAAATTATTAATTAACTTAATTTATTTATTCATCTTAAATCTAAGATATAAAATTCAAAAAATGTATTTATCCTTGTTTTATTTTCTAATCAATTTTTTCTATATTAATTATTAGTAAAATTTAATAACTTTTAATTTAATAATTGGATCGATAAAATTTAACTTATACCATGTGTTATTGAGCGGAGTAACTTTATTAAGAGTTACTTTGTGAGTCATTTGATTCCTCCTCCTCTCTCTCTCTCTCTCTCTCTCTCTCTCTCTATATATATATATATATATATATAAATTTTGATGATAATTGTGTATCTTATATTAAACAAAATATATATAAAATTGTTAATAAAATATAAGTTTATTAAGATAATATAATACTTCCAAAAGAAAAATATTATTTTTGGTCTAATCTACTATTAAATGTATTTTTAATCCTAAACTTTATCAAATTTCACCGTAATTTTTGAACAAAATAATATTTAGTTTGTACTAAAAATAACTTTTAAATTCTAATTAAATAGGGGTTATATATATATATGTGTGTGTGTGTGTATTATATTCAAACCTAGAAGTGATTTTTAAGTTATTATTTGTGAAAAGATAATTAATTTATCAAATATCTCATATTTAATTAACAATTAAAATAATAAATTTCATAAATTATTTATTATTTTTTTAATATTCTCGATTTAATCCACAATTAAGATGTATTATTAATTTCACTAACACATAAAAAAAATGTAACATATATATTTTTTTTTAATTTTTAGCTTCCTAGGATTAACATAAAACTTTTTTATTCTAAAATAATTTAAAAGATAGAGAAATAAAATTAATATAGTATATTAAAGTATTTTTTACTTTTTAACATTTCTAAATGTAATTACATGTCATCATTATTTTATTTTTTTATTTTATATTGAAAGTAAAATCATATAATTTTGGAGTGTGCATGACTTTGTGTGAATTTTTATTTCAATTTTTGTCTTATAAATTGCGACGGTTAGGAGGAACCGTCGCAATGTTGGAAAATTTTGCGACGGTTGGAAGAAACCGCCGCAATGTTAGAAAATTTTTCGACGGTTTTGGGAGAAACCGTCGCAATGTTGAAAAATTTTGTGACGGTTGCGAGAAACCGTCGTATGAAGGGTCGCAATATCAAAGCGACGACGGTTTCAGGATAACCGTCGCAATTTATCCGTCGCAATTCATCATTTTCCTTGTAGTGACCCAAGTTGTTTTATTCTTAACAAATATGTTGGACCTTCCTAATGTAAGTCGCGAAATATGAGAAATCACATTGTGTGTGGATTGGTATCTAAAGTTGTTATTGATCTAGCAAGCCCAAAAAGATCGTGTTGTTAAAGTTTAGTTCGATAGGGTCAAGTTACTTAGAATGCTCACACGTGTTATAAGAGATCTCTTAGTTAAAATGTATGACAACACATAAAGTTGTGTTGTTAATATATTATGTTGATAAATTGTGTTGTTAATATATTGTGTTGATAAGTTGTGTTGTTAATATATTGTGTTAATAAGTTGTGTTGATAAGTTGTGTTGTTAATATATTGTGATAAAAAGATGAAAAATATTTCATGTATAGATATAAAAGTAGTATTTACTTATTTAAAGTTTAATTAACACAACCTCACATTATTATTTAATTATAGATATTTTTTATAATAAGATTATTATTTTTATAATAATCATAACTATTTTAAAAATATACTTAAGATAATTTCTACCTGATGGATAGTATATTAAAATTTAAGTTATATATTACAAATGATAAATGATAAATTTATTTCTTTTTTCCAAAGATGATTACTTTACTAACGGAGTCCAACTTAGTTATACTTGAACATACATTAGTTATAAATTCCGTTGCACACATTCCATTACAATATTGTAGATAATATTGTCTACTAATAATATATGATAGATAATATAAAGCTGAAAACAATCGTGACTCACTGTTGTTGAGGTCTGTTTAGTAAGCAGGTTCAAGATTTGCAAGCCACGTGAATGGTACATGCATTTTCTCATGATAGTAGTTAAACTTCAGGAAAATGATTTGTAATATACGTGTAAGATAAAAAAAAATTGCACCAGATATAATCTGCACGGATCTTATCTCATAGTAACTAAAAACTTAATGCATGGTTAAAATCTAACTAAGTTTAAAATAAATAAATAAAAAGAAAGTAATCATTACAATCTAGCCTATAAATAAGATGAAGGAAGAAGACCATCAGAGGTAAAAAAACAAAAACAAAAACAAAAACAAAGATAAGAAAAAGAGAGAGTGAGAATGTGTGGAAAGATTGTGCAGGAAGAAAGAGTAAGAAGAAGAAAAGTGAGGAAAAAAAAATTTTAATACGTAATTTTCTCTAAAACAATTTTTTTTATTAAGGTAAGGGGAGAAGATTTTTATCTCTTTTAAATTTTTATTTCATATATGATTATATTTATTTTATATTTGTTTATATTTAATGAAGTGTTTCTAACCTCATTTACTTGTTTAATCTATGATTTTTTTTACTCTAAATACTTAATAAAGTGTTGTTAATGTATGTTATTTATTTATTTTATGATATTTATCACTGTCATTTATTTTATTAATATTCTTTAATACATTCCATTTACGTAATTTATATTACATTAATTTTTTAAATAATTAAAAATATTCAAACTTATTTAACTTAATTATTTTTATATTAATATTAACTATAATATAGTTAAGTTAAAATATCCTAAACTTATCTCACTAGTGAAAAAATAGCTTTTAAAATCGGTTATTTTTAACTTTTAAAATCGGTTTCATAACCGATTTTAAAAGAGTCGATTTTAAAAGTTAGACTTTAAAATCGGTTAAATAACCAATTTTAAAAATAAACCTTTAAGATCGGTTGTTTTATAACCGATCTTGAAAGTGCGGGCTAAGAAAAAAAATTAAACTGGAATGGGCCGTTCCAAAACTAGAACAGGCCGTTCCAGATTGTGAAAAGGACTAATTGTAGAACGTAGATTAGAATGGCCCGTTATCCTTTCACGGTCGCAGAACGGCCCGTACTGAAAGGAGAACGGACCGTTCTCCATGCAAAACGGGCCGCACTCCTTGAAGAACGAGTCATTTCAAATTCGAAATTTACCCAAAATGAACCTACAACGAAAATAGAGAGAAGAGAAGAACATGAGAAAACGAAAAGAGATACAAGAAGAGGAACGAAAACGAAAACAACAACGAAATTTACCTCTTTAGAAAATGAGAGCGCGAGAGAGTAAAAAAACGGAGGGAAAGATTAAAGAGAATGAGATTGGAGGGAAATATAAAAGGTTTCTGACGATACTTTTAAAATCGGTTATTTAAGAACCGATTTTGTATACTACATACAAAATCGGTTCTGAAATAACTGATTTTAAAAGTAGCACTTTTAAAATTAGTCATAAAATAACCGATCTTAAAAGTACTTTTAAGATCAGTTATTTTACAACCGATCTTAAAAGTTATGTCTGATACAACTTTTAAGATCGATTCTTTTGTAACCGATCTTAAAAGTGTTCATATTATTTACAAAATTGTCACCGCGTCACTTTTAATATCGGTTACCTTGTAACCGATCTTAAAACTCTGATTTTAAATTCAATTTTTGCACTAGTGTCTTGTTGTTATTTCATCGTAGAGTACAAAGATGTTATTCTATGGCCATAAAAAATAAAAATTGAATTAATTTGTAATTGGAGGTTTGACCTTAAAGATTTAAATGAGTAAGGACTTAAGGTGAAATATCATTTTGTTGGTTGATATTATTATGTTCATTTATCCTGACTAGTCACTACTAAAATAAATTCAAATTTTATTTTAAGATGAAAATCTAATATATATATGTATATATATATATATATATATATATATTTAATGTTGGTTATAAATAATTCTATATATTCTATTGAATTATTTGTATTTATTGAATATTTTTTCTCACTCCTTATTTTTCTCTGTTTAAAATTAAATATATTACAAAATAAATAGATCTACCCTCAATTCTAGGTTCCTTTATAGTTGTTATTTCTACGGTCTTCCCTAGGTGAAATTGGAGTGTGGATGTCATTTCCAACTCAGTCACATTTCAAGGCATAGGATTGTCTTCATTTGTTTTCTTTTCCGACCAAGAAATCCCCACTATTATAGATGGACCTATTATAGTAATGTTATCTCCCTTGGCAAGTGTACCAAATCGTATAAGTAGTTTAATGAAAGTATGAGTATCGTCTCCTAAGGGACTTGCAACACTTTACAAATTCACTTGTTATACTACTAAGCTATCGAGAAGCAATGAGAAATTGATTTGTGCATTAAATAATGTAAACAAACAATGCTACTGTTATAAGAATTCTTTTTGGTATTTTTGTAAACACTTATGGTGCAAAACTTGATTCTAAAGCAATATTAATAAATGTTGGGGTTTGACTTCACTAAACCTTTCTCTCATGTTTATCACTAAACTCACAATAGTTATCATTCAGAATTCATCAATCACTCTAAAAAATAATCAACCCTAATCTCTTATAAGTTGGCATCTACGTTGCTAACTTAAACTATCAATCTCTTACATAGTTTAACCAAGAAACCAGCTTTAAAAACCAGAGCTTAAGAAAGACTAATTAATGACATTTACTCTATCTCTAGCAATAAACACCATTAGTTGTTCTATTTCCATTCAAAGGTTTAAAATCATTTCTCAATCTCTTAAAAACCTCAAGTTCAATTTAAGGGTGATCAAGTCATAACAAACATTATGCACAGAAACAGAACAATAAAACTGAATAACAACTGAGATTTATTACTTAGAGTTTACACATGAGAATGGGTTTAGTTACATCAAACCCCAACAAGGGTGAGATTAGCTACACATAGACATGTAGAACTCTACAAAATGGTGAAGAAAGGAAGAAGTTTGATCTTGAAGGTTCCAGAGCTCTCCAGCCGCCAAAAAGACTCCAAGAATGATTCCTTTTACTTTTGTCCTCAAAAATCCCTCTTTTAGGTCATAAAAGCTTTTGTCTCATATGAATAATGACATGTCAGCAAAATTCACGCTAAGTGTGAGATGTCATGCTAAGTGTGAAGGATAGGTCTGGAAAGAAGTGATTTTCTGGAACTCCCACGCTGAATGCCAATTTCCACACTCAGCTTCAGGATTGAAGTTTGTTCCAGTGATTCTCTGCCAAGCTGAGGCTAAGCGTGGATCTGAGGCTTAGCTTGGAGACTTAACCAAAAATTCCTTCTACTTTGAGTTCACCACTTTGTCCTTTGCTTCCTTCTTTCTTTCCTAACTTTCTCCTAAACTACAAAATATCAACCAAATACTTGTAGGTTACCTAAAAACATGATTCAAAGACAAGATGTGATCACCTAACAATTTATATATGTTTTGAGTTAAAAACAAGATCTAAAGCAAAGAAAATTGATATAAGTGCTCCAAATTAGGCCATAAACTTAATGAAATCATAGCACTTATCAAGTAACTTTCTTTTTATCATTCGCCAATCATGCTAATCCAATTGTAAATTTATTTCCATCACCAATGTAAATATTACAGTAGAAGTAGAAAATATATGGTATGTAAATAAGTATATATTGTAAATATTTTTAGATTGGTATGTAATGTAAATATGAGCTAACTATATGTATATAAGTTCACAAAATTTTCTTTGTCTTTATGTAAAATATTATTAGTGATATAGTTGTGTTAAAAATGTATAAGAAGTATATATTTAATATTATGCTTGATATTATATAAATTGGTTGTTACAGTTTTTGAGCTTACCTTTACTTTTTGTTGTTGGGGGATTGTAATGATCATACTTAGTATAGAAGTAGTGCATTATTAGGTTGAAGGGCATGCTTGGTGGATAGTCATGCTAGAGATGACTTTTATGTCTTGTGTTGTCTCTGTATAGTATGTTTTAAAAGACGGTTGATCAATGCTAAGGCTATGTGTTTTTAATATTCTATACTAAATATACATTTGTATATATGTATAAGATTTTGTTGTAATCTTATAAGGGGATTTATGTTTTTAAAGTCAAAATTGGTAAGGATTGTTTTATGTTTTTTGCACCATCTACATATACTTGTTGTATGGATGTTTAGGTATTGTTGCATGATAATCCTAGTTTAGTAAATTATGCTTATTTTCTACTACAACATTGTACTGTATTAACTGTAGTGTCGTATCGGATTGTGACAAATGTTATTTAACAAAGAAATAATGTTTTGTTACTTAAAATATGTTTTTAAATCATGAAATTTGGAATAAATTCATGTCTAATCTCTCAAATTTGGAATTATTTTTTTAGTATTATAATTTCAATATATTTTGTCTCTTAGGGCCACTAGTAGTATAAATGACACTGAGAGATTAAGATAATTATGCTTATACAATATCAATTGAATTTAATATAATATTTTCATTAATAAAGATATCAGTTAGAAATTTTTTTGCAACAAATTTATTAATAAGTGAATTTTATTTCACATATTAACTAATGATATTTTAAGAAAGACTAAAATAACAGTTTTTTTCTTCACATTATTGGACTAAGAAAATTAATTTTAAATTTGAGTGACAAAAAACAAATTTAACTCATATTTGTTGGATTAAAAATATATTTAATTTTTGTTTTATCATACAAGAATGAGAAAATTTTTTGTTATATAAACATCATTCAATTTTTTTTATCCATAAAAATTACAATGACAATAATAAAATTTGAATTTAAGATTCTATTTATATTACTCTCAAACCACTACCAATAGACCAACCCTAGGTGGAGCCAAGGTCGACCCTAAGTGTGAGACCCGCTGTCCTTTTCTCTCTTCCACTCTCTTCTCCCTCACTTCACATTACTTTCTCCTTACTTCTCCTTGCCTCATCCATTGATTTCCTTTACTTCTTGCTGTCTCAAGGTGTTGATTCTCAGAGGTTGAACTTGCTGAGGTGTGGGCGTTTCTCTCCTTCTCTTCCCCCGTTCAAGCCCTTCTCCACTTCTCTTCTCCGTTTCCCTTGCCGGAAGCTCGGATTCTCGCATCGAGGTAAGGGAAGCTAGTAATTTTCTTTCTTTTGTCGCTGTTTTTGGTTGTGGATGAGTTCTAGAAACTCATTAGATGCTTATGGATGGTTGATTCGTGGCTGTGTTGAATGAGAACCTGTTTTTGGGGGTTTCGGGGTTTTTGAGAAAATTTGGGGAAATCCGTGATTTGTTGTTGCATGTTGAAAAAGGTAGTATTTTTGGGTTCTAGGATGGAAATGTGATGCTTTGGACCGATTGCATGTGCCTGGGAAGTTGATTTTGCAGGTTTTTGGGTGAAATTTTCGAACTGGGGAGAGTTGCTGTTCAAATTCGCGCTGAGCGCAGTTCTTCGCGCTGAGCGCGACTTGAAATGGGGACTCACTGGGTGAATCGCGCTGAGTGCGGGGAGAACCGCGCTGGGCGCAATAGACCTCTGTAGGTCTCTGGTTGAGACGCGCTGAGCGCGAACTTGAACGCGCTGAGCTCGCATTTGAAGTTCCGAAATTGACTTCATAGTCTTCATGAAAGTTGTAGCCTTGGATGTTAGCTTTCCAATGGCGCTGGAATCACCCAAAAAGGAGTTTTAGAACTCCAGTTATGGCTGTTTTAGTGAAGAGGGGTCGAGCTGTCAGCTTTGGTTATAGCGGTTGCGGTTTTCATCATTTTTAACAAGGTAGATGAAGGAATTTGGACTTGGTGTCTTAATGAGAGTTGTAGGAAATTTGATTATCTTTCATATGAGATAAGGATGAGCATGGTAGGAGTAGTATAACTCCTGATGCGCTGTTTGCTGTGATGGTTGCCATTTCACATTTAGTGATTTGGTTAAGTTTAAAGTTGTTTTAGGTGCTTAGGTGTATTGGTGTTGTTTGGGTGAGTAAGTTGTCAAGATAGATGAGTTGTAAACAAGATGGTTGGGTCGTATTATGTGTTGAACATGTTGTGCATTGTGAAGTTGTTGATCATGTTGTTTTAAGCTGTTAATGATGAATGTAATTGAGCTGAATGATGATATTGATGTACTGTGCTGAGCGCGACCCTTGTCGCGCTGGGCGTGAGACTCCTTGGGAGTCTCTGCCTCGAGGGTGCTGGGCGAAATTTTGGTTTACGCTGGGCGCGAGACCAAGGGAGTCTCTGCCTGGCCTGCGCTGGGCGCAATTGGGTATTGCGCCAGGCGCGAGAGAGCTTTGGACTCTCTGGCTTAGTCTCGCTGGGCGCAGGCACGCTTGCGCCAGGCGCGCTGGCCCCTGAAGCCCTCTGGTTGTGCCACGCCAGGCGCGACCATGAGCGCGCCGGGCGCGTATAAGGATGTGAAGTTATATGCTGAATTTGTTGATAATATTGTTTCATGCTGAACTAAGCCGAAATCGATGAATATGATGTGATGACTAGCTGAAATTGCTGTTTGATGATGTTGAGCTGTGTTAGGTGTATGTTGCTGTAAGATGCTTAGATGTCTTGTAAGACGCTGAGTTGTGCTATGTGATGCTAATGCTAAACTTTATTGTTTGAGTCGAGCTGAATTAATATATGCTGATAGTTGTTGAATTATGCTGTAATTGCCGAGCTGAGATGTAATTGATAAATATGTTGTGCTGACTAGATGTAAATGCTGAAATATGATGTTAAGTTGTAATAGATGTATATCGCTGTGCTGAGCTGGGCTGTTATTGATGATTTTAAATGCTGATTTATAATATGGCTGTGCTCTAGAATGATGAGCCGAGTTGTGAGTAGTAAGTTGTGTTGAATACTACTTAGCTGTGCTGTATGCTAATTTGTTGAGCTGTTTTGCTGTGCTGTTAGTTGTTGAGCTGTATGCTGTGTTAGCCACTATTGTGGTGCTGTTATAGCCGCTATGTCGGTGCTGTTAGCCACTATTGTGGTGCTGTTATAGCCGCTATGTCGGTGCTGTTAGCCACTATTGTGGTGCTGTTATAGCCGCTAAGTCGATGCTGTGCTCCGTGCTGATAGGAGCTGTTGTAAGCCGTAAGGCTAAGCTGTTGTAGGAGATCTCCGAGCTGATATGCGTGACGACGCATTTTGTGTTTACTACTATCTATCGATGTGTACTGTTGTTATTATTGAATGATGTGAGATGTGTGTTGTTATGTATATATATATATAACTGATGTTGTTAAGCTAATTGATGTTCTAATAGTTGTAGCTGTTTACTATTCTTAAATTTATATATATGTATGTTGTTTCTTTTCACTAGCTTACCCTTATTGTTTCCATGTGGTTTGGACTGCGATGATCATACTATGTATGGGAGCAGAGCAGGGATAGGTTGGTGGCTTGTGGCAGGTCGGTAACTGACAGATAGAGCTTATTTCTTATGGATGTTTTGGTGTTTTAGCTACTTGGTGTAGCAGCTCTGGATGTATTGTTGTACATTTTGAATCTAGTCAGACTTGGACATGTATATATGTATTTTCTAGACACTATATGTATACACTTGTTCTTTTCTGTCCGGTTTCAGGTGTACGGTGTAGTGTGTAGTGACCAGCCGGGTCGTTACACTTTAGTGCTATCAGAGCATTTCAAGTCTAGTGGACACTCTTTGGGGGTGGTTCCTTTAGGCTTTTGTTGTGCTGAGCTCTGTGTTGTGTTGTCTTGCTGTGCTGTCTTGCTGTGTTTTTTTTTGTGCGCTGATTGTTGTGTTATGTTGTTGTGTTGTTGACGGTTGTTTGGTCTAGTTATTGTGTACTGAAGATGTTGTTACTTCTGTAGACAATGACTATAACCAATGAGCTGATAGCCCGTGCCATAGAGATGGTGGCTATGGCTATGCAGCAGCAAATTTTTTATTTTGCTAGGATGGACACTAATAGAGCTGCAGCTGGTGCAGCAAGGCCCTTGGGGTGGTAGGAGAGCCGGGATCTAGCTGAGTTCTGGAAATGTCGTCCTCCTCAGTTCAAGGGAGATGCAGACCCAGAGGTAGCTGACCACTGGATCTGTGAGATGGAGAAGATTTTCACTGTGCAGGGATGTTCTCAAGAGAGGAGGCTGGCATATGCTGTCTACATGCTGGTTGGGGAGGCTGAGCATTGGTGGAGGGGTACAAGGTGAACTTGATCTGTTTACCTTGGGTGGATATTGACATAATCTTAGGGATGGATTGGTTTTCTGCTAATCGCATCCTTATAGATTGTGTCAATAGGCGGTGGATCTTTCCTCAGATGGAGGAGGAGCTGTTGATTTCAGCTGGTCAAGCTGAATCATTGTTGAGGGATGAAGCGGAGTGTTGTCTTCTGCTTGCTGCCATGAGTGTGGAGACCGAGAGGGTCATTGCTGAGATTGATGTGGTGAGGGATTTTGATGAGGTGTTCCTTGATGAGGTGCCTGGGTTGCCTCCTGTTAGGGAGAGGGAGTTGAGCATGGACTTGGTTCCAGGTGTGGGGCCAGTGTCGGTGGCTCCCTATAGGATGGCTCCTGCTGAGCTGGTTGAGCTGAAAGGTCAGTTTGAGGACTTGTTGGAGAAATAGTTGGTGCGGCCGAGTGTTTTGCCGTGGGGTGCTCCCGTGCTGTTGGTGAAGAAGAAAGATGAAGGTAATCGACTTTATGTGGATTACCGGTAGTTGAACACGTTAACCATTAAGAACAAATATCCACTTCCCCGGATAAATGACTTAATGGATTAGCTGAAGGGAGCATCGATTTTCTCGAAGATTGACTTGAAGTCAGATTCTCACCAAATCAGGGTAAAAGAGGGTGACATACCGAAGACTGCTTTCGGGACTACGTATGGTCACTATGAGTATGTTGTGATGTTGTTTGGTGTGATCAACGCCTTAGCCG
This sequence comes from Cajanus cajan, assembly GCF_000230855.2. Lineage (NCBI taxonomy): Eukaryota > Viridiplantae > Streptophyta > Magnoliopsida > Fabales > Fabaceae > Cajanus > Cajanus cajan. The sequence goes on along the minus strand of NC_138517.1, from coordinate 12,779,975 downwards.
TGTTCATGGATTGCATGAACAAGATCTTCTGGCCGTTCTTGGATAAGTTTGTTGTGATGTTTATTGACGACATCCTTATTTATTCAAGGACCCCGGAAGAGCAAGGAGAGCACTTGAGGGTGGTGCTGGAGATTTTGAAGGCGAAGCAGCTGTACGCTAAGCTTTCAAAATGTGAGTTTTGGTTGGATGCGGTGAAGTTCTTGGGACATGTGATCTCAGTTGAGGGGATTATTGTTGATCTGGCTAAGGTGGAGTCGGTGTTGCAGTGGGAACTTCCAAGAAACTATCACGAATATAAGAAGTTTTGTGGGTTTAGCGGGTTACTATCGAAAGTTTATTGAGGGATTCTCCCAGATAGTAGCGCCTCTAACCCAGCTGTCAAGGAAGGAGCAACCGTTCATTTGGATTGATGCCTGTGAGCGGAGTTTTGATGAGCTGAAGAGGAGGTTGACTACTTCTCCTGTGCTGGTGTGGCCCGGTTCTGGTAAACCCTTTGATGTGCATTGTGATGCTTCTCACCAGTGTCTGGGGTGCGTGCTGATGCAAAACAGGAAAGTAGTGGCATATGCTTCAAGGCAATTGAAGAATCATGAGAGGAATTATCCCACTCATGACTTGGAGTTAGCAGCTGTAGTGTTTGCCTTGAAGATATGGAAACATTATCTTTATGGTGCTCGGTTCAGCGTCTTCAGTGATCACAAGAGTCTAAAGTACTTGTTTGATCAGAAAAAGCTGAACATGAGGTAGAGGCGGTGGATGGAGATTCTGAAGGATTATGACTTTCAGTTGATGTATCATCCTGGTAAGGCCAATGTTGTGGCGGATGCGCTGAGTAGGAAATCCATCCACATGTCTGGTATGATGGTGAAAGAGCTGGAGCTGGTGGAGAAGTTTAGAGATTTGAATCTCTGTGCGGAGTTAGCTTAGGATCACATTAGTTGTGGGATGATTGCCATAACTAGTGAGTTCTTGAGGCAGGTTAGACCGAAACAGTTGCAAGATGTCGAGCTGGTGAAGATTCTTAGGTTGCTGAGTACCGAGAAGGCTGTTGGTTTTGAGCTGGGCGGAGATGGAATCTTGAGGTGCAAGGGCAGGATTTGCCTACCTCATGATGCTAAGCTGAAGAAAGCTGTGTTGGAGGATTTGCTGAGGGCTGATGTGTTAGACCACTTGGGAAGCTGGGGAGGAGGTCATATCGCTAGTTGAGTTCATGTATACAATAATAACTTTCATGCTAGTATTGAGATGATGCCTTTTGAAGCCATGTATGACAGGAGATGTAGAACTCCTCTGTGCTGGTATCGAGATGGTGAGTCAGTGGTTGTGGGACCGGAGCTGATCTTATAGATTACTGAGAAGGTGAAACTGATTTAGAAGATGATGGAGACTGCTCAGAGTAGGCAGAGATCATATCCTGGTAAAAGGCGTAAGCCTTTGGAGTTGCTGAAGGGTGACATGTAATTCATGTGTTCCTGCTGAGGAAGTACGTTCATGACCCGAGTCATGTGGTGGAGCTGGACGATGTGCAAGGGAAGGAGAATCTGACCTTGAGAAGTTGTCAGTAGCTGTGGTTGATCATAAGTTGAAAAAATGCTGAGGGGCAAGTCCATTGCCCTAGTGAAGGTCCCGTGGGATGCAACTACCGGTGAGGCTACTTGGGAGATGGAACAGCAGTGCCGTGAGCGATACCCGTTTCTTTTCCCAAGTAAGTCTGTTTTCGGGGACGAAAACTCTTGTTGTTGGGGAGATTGTGAGACCCGCTGTCCTTTTCTCTCTTCCACTCTCTTCTCCCTCACTTCACATTACTTTCTCCTTACTTCTCCTTGCCTCATCCATTGATTTCCTTTACTTCTTGCTGTCTCAAGGTGTTGATTCTCAGAGGTTGAACTTGCTGAGGTGTGGGCGTTTCTCTCCTTCTCTTCCCCCGTTCAAGCCCTTCTCCACTTCTCTTCTCCGTTTCCCTTGCCGGAAGCTCGGATTCTCGCATCGAGGTAAGGGAAGCTAGTAATTTTCTTTCTTTTGTCGCTGTTTTTGGTTGTGGATGAGTTCTAGAAACTCATTAGATGCTTATGGATGGTTGATTCGTGGCTGTGTTGAATGAGAACCTGTTTTTGGGGGTTTCGGGGTTTTTGAGAAAATTTGGGGAAATCCGTGATTTGTTGTTGCATGTTGAAAAAGGTAGTATTTTTGGGTTCTAGGATGGAAATGTGATGCTTTGGACCGATTGCATGTGCCTGGGAAGTTGATTTTGCAGGTTTTTGGGTGAAATTTTCGAACTGGGGAGAGTTGCTGTTCGAATTCGCGCTGAGCGCAGTTCTTCGCGCTGAGCGCGACTTGAAATGGGGACTCACTGGGTGAATCGCGCTGAGTGCGGGGAGAACCGCGCTGGGCGCAATAGACCTCTGTAGGTCTCTGGTTGAGACGCGCTGAGCGCGAACTTGAACGCGCTGAGCGCGCATTTGAAGTTCCGAAATTGACTTCATAGTCTTCATGAAAGTTGTAGCCTTGGATGTTAGCTTTCCAATGGCGCTGGAATCACCCAAAAAGGAGTTTTAGAACTCCAGTTATGGCTGTTTTAGTGAAGAGGGGTCGAGCTGTCAGCTTTGGTTATAGCTGTTGCGGTTTTCATCATTTTTAACAAGGTAGATGAAGGAATTTGGACTTGGTGTCTTAATGAGAGTTGTAGGAAATTTGATTATCTTTCATATGAGATAAGGATGAGCATGGTAGGAGTAGTATAACTCCTGATGCGCTGTTTGCTGTGATGGTTGCCATTTCACATTTAGTGATTTGGTTAAGTTTAAAGTTGTTTTAGGTGCTTAGGTGTATTGGTGTTGTTTGGGTGAGTAAGTTGTCAAGATAGATGAGTTGTAAACAAGATGGTTGGGTCGTATTATGTGTTGAACATGTTGTGCATTGTGAAGTTGTTGATCATGTTGTTTTAAGCTGTTAATGATGAATGTAATTGAGCTGAATGATGATATTGATGTACTGTGCTGAGCGCGACCCTTGTCGCGCTGGGCGTGAGACTCCTTGGGAGTCTCTGCCTCGAGGGTGCTGGGCGAAATTTTGGTTTACGCTGGGCGCGAGACCAAGGGAGTCTCTGCCTGGCCTGTGCTGGGCGCAATTGGGTATTGCGCCAGGCGCGAGAGAGCTTTGGACTCTCTGGCTGAGTCTCGCTGGGCGCAGGCACGCTTGCGCCGGGCGCGCTGGCCCCTGAAGCCCTCTGGTTGTGCCACGCCAGGCGCGACCATGAGCGCGCCGGGCGCGTATAAGGATGTGAAGTTATATGCTGAATTTGTTGATAATATTGTTTCATGCTGAACTAAGCCGAAATCGATGAATATGATGTGATGACTAGCTGAAATTGCTGTTTGATGATGTTGAGCTGTGTTAGGTGTATGTTGCTGTAAGATGCTTAGATGTCCTGTAAGACGCTGAGTTGTGCTATGTGATGCTAATGCTAAACTTTATTGTTTGAGTCGAGCTGAATTAATATATGCTGATAGTTGTTGAATTATGCTGTAATTGCCGAGCTGAGATGTAATTGATAAATATGTTGTGCTGACTAGATGTAAATGCTGAAATATGATGTTAAGCTGTAATAGATGTATATCGTTGTGCTGAGCTGGGCTGTTATTGATGATTTTAAATGCTGATTTATAATATGGCTGTGCTCTAGAATGATGAGCCGAGTTGTGAGTAGTAAGTTGTGTTGAATACTACTTAGCTGTGCTGTATGCTAATTTGTTGAGCTGTTTTGCTGTGCTGTTAGTTGTTGAGCTGTATGCTGTGTTAGCCACTATTGTGGTGTTGTTATAGCCGCTATGTCGGTGCTGTTAGCCACTATTGTGGTGCTGTTATAGCCGCTATGTCGGTGCTGTTAGCCACTATTGTGGTGCTGTTATAGCCGCTAAGTCGATGCTGTGCTCCGTGCTGATAGGAGCTGTTGTAAGCCGTAAGGCTAAGCTGTTGTAGGAGATCTCCGAGCTGATATGCGTGACGACGCATTTTGTGTTTACTACTATCTATCGATGTGTACTGTTGTTATTATTGAATGATGTGAGATGTGTGTTGTTATGTATATATATATATAACTGATGTTGTTAAGCTAATTGATGTTCTAATAGTTGTAGCTGTTTACTATTCTTAAATTTATATATATGTATGTTGTTTCTTTTCACTAGCTTACCCTTATTGTTTCCATGTGGTTTGGACTGCGATGATCATACTATGTATGGGAGCAGAGCAGGGATAGGTTGGTGGCTTGTGGCAGGTCGGTAACTGACAGATAGAGCTTATTTCTTATGGATGTTTTGGTGTTTTAGCTACTTGGTGTAGCAGCTCTGGATGTATTGTTGTACATTTTGAATCTAGTCAGACTTGGACATGTATATATGTATATTCTAGACACTATATGTATACACTTGTTCTTTTCTGTCCGGTTTCAGGTGTACGGTGTAGTGTGTAGTGACCAACCGGGTCGTTACACTAAGGAGGGCTAAGAGGGAGAATTGCTCTAGGTCAATGGAGGAACCAAAACCAATTTAAATATAAAGAAAAAATTATTTTTCTACAATAACACTTCAATTTCAACTAATCAAAGTAAAGTTAACAAATTTTCAATTTATACTAAAAAGATCAAACACCTGTTCACATGTAATTTTTTTTATCTACATTTATTTAATTAATTATGGGAGAAAAAATATGAATTAAATATGTTTCTGGTTTCTATAATATACTCATTTTATGTTTTACTTCTTATAATTTTTTTTAGTTTGTTTTGGTCTCTATAAAATATTATTTGTCAATTTTAGTCCTTGATGTTATTTTTTTAAATCTTTATTAAATGTAAAATTTTGATAAGATTTCTATAATATCTTATTTTATAATTTTAGTCATTAATTTTCTCCTATAAATGTTTGTCATGTTATCAATAAATAGCGTCAAGGCTAAAACTATAAAATAAAATTTTACAGGGATCAAAACAGCATTTTTTATAAAAATTAAAATCATAATATATGTATATTATGGTGACTAAAAATATATTTAAATAAAAAGATGTATGTAATAAAATGTGTCATTTTTAATAAAAATAAATATTTAATTTTGAGTCATGATTTGTTGACACTTACACTAAATTTTATGTCTTTAATAAATTTTTTTTGTATAATATCAATTTAACCGACCCAATCATTGAATCATACGATATTATATTTAATATCATGTTTATTAAATTTTTACATGATTTGAACTTGTTTATATATGTTATTAAAAATAATATTTACACATAATTTAAATATCATATTATACGTTAAAATAAAATAATGTAATGAGTTATTAAATAATTTTTGAATCATGCAAAATTTAATATACATAATCTTGATTATAATATCAAATGATTTAACAATTGGATCGATTACATTTACATTATATATAAAAAGTTATTAAAAATATAAAATTTAATGTATGTATTTAAATTTATACTTAGTATCATATATGTATCAAAAATAGAGGGAGAAAAAAAAATCGTTATTCATTAGTTCGTCCTAGACGCGTAAATTGTTAAGAACGGGCTTGGGTGAAGCATTATTTAATTTAAGAGACAAGAACATTGATTTTAAAATATATGATGCCAGCTCGTTGCTCATGGATCTTAGAATTGTAAAAAATTAATTTGAACGTAATACTTTAATATATTAATCAATTTTTTCTCATGCTTAAGAAGGATATATAATTAATTAAGACAAAGATCTCATCACATCATAAATATTATGAATTAAAGCATCAATTGATTTCTCTATTTTTCCTTCTCAAAATATATATCTTGTTACATTATTAAAAAACAATGTAATAATGTGTCGTATAATTAAAGAAATATTATTATCTGGTATAATATCTATTATTTATAACTACATATAAAGAAAATATTGTTTATTTAAGGCACCTTTACACTATAACTAATTTATTTATATTTATTTTAAATACTTTTATTTTATCCTTATTTGTTATCTGTACAACATTTTCTGTAAACACAAAAAATTATAAACCAACACTTTCTATTATAACTGTTGTGATACAGATCTCTTCTAAATTTTATTTTACTTTTTTCTCTTTTACATTTTATTTTTATTTAATAAAATATATTAAAACATGAAATATTAATATTTTTTTATGATTTATAAATATGATCTACATAATATCCTAATTAAAACTAACAACTAAAAACTTATATGCATTGGTGAAATGTAACTTTCATTGACCAAACTAACATAGGCAAAAATCTAACTTAAGAACATCAAATCAATCCCAAAATCTAACAATCCATACAACAAAATAAAAACAATGATTTTATCAGTCATTAAAATGATTTTTAATCGTTTATTACAACGAGAATAAGTCATTACCCCGTGTTGCTGCACTATTATATATAATAAAAACAATGCAACAGTATTGATTAAATTCTAAATAAATTTTTAATCAGTCATAATTAATTTTCATTGACAAATTGAGTCATATATTAAATGATTTTACCATATTAATGATTATTTATTTACTATCTCGTGCCCACGCATGTTTTAAATTAAATGCTAAATTGATTTAAAAACACTAATCAATATCTTGTATCAATATTTATCTTATTAATAATGAATATTTATTAGTTGAGAGTTGAGAAATAATAATTCTTTAATTTTAGATTTAAATTTTAGGTGTCTGGAATTATGATTATTATTATTATTTTATAAATATAATTCACGTTATGTCTCAAAGTTAAACTAATCTATAATTATAAGGGAGTTGTTACAGTACCCTCTAAAATTGAGGAGTTTTAATACATTTTTTTATGTAAACTTATAAAAGATTTAAAAAAATTAATTTAATTATAATTTAGTTTATTCATTGATATTTTCTTAATATTTATTTTAGTCTTATCCTTGACTTTAGTTAGTTTTATTAAGATAGTTTTACCTAATATAACTAAAAAAATAAAGATACTTAAGATAATAAAAAATATTTTAAATTAAAATAATTAAATTATTTTTAGAAGCATAGTTAAGTGACGTAATTACATCACTATAGAAAAGTATCATTTTCCTGCGAATTTTTTTGCAAAAAAATATTCGCAGAAAGTTTTTGTAAATTTTCCTGCAAAAAAATATTCACATAAATTTTTTGCGAATTTTCCAAAAAAAAAAATATTCGCAGAAATTTTTTGCGAATTTATTTGCGAAAAATAATTTATAGATATTTCTTACAAATTTTGCTACAATTTTAATAATCATAAAAAAAATTTCATGGTAAAAATTTGCAGAAAATATTGTAAGAATTTTATTTTCTTTCTTGTAGATTTTCTTGTAAAAATAAATTCGCAAGTAATGTTTACTAAATGGTAGAAAAATTTTGCAGGTAACTTTTCTTGCGGATTTTCCTGCAAATTTTAATCTGCAAGAAAAATAAAAAATATATTTAAATTTATAAGTTTAATATTTTAAAAAAACTTCAAGTCCCACGTCGATTGAAAATAAAACAATTAAAGAGTATATAAGTTGGGGCAATACTTACCTTACAAGTTGATTTGTATGGTTGAGTGTTAAGCTTATAATCTACAATCTTATAATTTAAAAGAATATGTATCACATGTTGGAGGCATGGAAACAAATGTTTCGGATGAATTCATTGTCAGTATTTGAAAGTTGAAGAATTATTTATAGAAATTATAGTAATTTCTTTAATTTTTTCGTAAAAAATATTCCTGCAGAATTTCTTGCGAAAAAATTTGCAGGAAACTTTGTTGCGAATTTTCTTGCGAATTTTTTTTTGTAGGAAACTTTCCTGCAAATTTTTTTTTGCAGCAAACTTTCTTGCAAATTTTTTTCGCAAGAAATTTTCCTGCGAATTTTAAAATTTGTAAAAATATATTATCTACGAAGGTATTACTTGCAGATAAAATTTCGTAGAAAAATTTGTAGGAACAACGTTTCCTACGAATTTTTATGAAAAATTCACAAGAAAAATCGCATGTAATAAGAAAAATTCTAGTAGTGCATGTAATTTATTTTTATTTTTAATATATTTTGAATAGTAAATTTTATTACTTTTTTTATACTTTCCAATTCACTAAATTACTTTTAACATTGTGTCTTTTTAAATATCATAATTTAATTATATTCTTATAATATATTTTTAACGTATTACTTTTGATGTTATTTTTACATTTCTATCAATTATTATTTTACTTATTGCGATATAATTTATTTTTTAATGTTTACAACAAATGATTTTGTCTTTAAAGACTAATATGTATATCTTAAAAGTAAATTGTAAGTGTATAAGTGATTTTTTTTTTGAAAAAAAATATACAATATTAAAATTAAATTAGTGAATTAAAAAATAAGAATAATATGCAATACAATAAAAATTATTGTTCATAATATATATTAAAAATTAATAATATTTTATAGAAGTAAATTATATGTGACTACTTTATTTCCGTAAAATAATAAATACATTACTTAATTAAATTACAAACCTAATTAAAATAATATAATTATTTTAATTTAAAATATTTTTTTATTACTTAGTTGTATTAATTAATATATTTATTTTTTATTTATTACAGCAACAAACTAGCTAGAGATAACATATTAAAATCTAAGAGAAAAAAACACTATAAATCTTAAACCGCAAAACATTAATAATATTTTTGGAATTAAAATATTAACCAATTTAATCCTTTTTAAGAATGAATTGATGTAGAGAAGGATTAAATTCACTATCTTTTAAATTTCAGAGAATAATTAATGTGATTGACCTCAAATCTTTTGTGGATGAAAAAAAGCATTTTATTCTTTTGGAAGAATTTATAATTTATATGGAGTAAAACCAATGAAAAAATTTAAAGGAGTTGAATCACTTGAAATTGAAAATGTAAAACATTTTTTTTCTTCTTATTTCCTCTCTTATCATCGAAGGAGTACGTGTTAGTAATTCTAACAACAACAAAAAAACTAACAAAGGAATAACTATTCACCATTAAAATTCTTTGCTGAGAGATAGGGGAAAGAATAATAAATAATTAAATAAAATCTAACACCTTGCCCATGAATATTAGCATGGTAAGAATTAAGAAATTACTTTAGACGTAGTTCAAATCAACATCAACATCAAATCTTTGGACAGATTATTTTCGTATTAAGCATCTCAATGCAAAAAGAAATGAAGAAAATTATGAATTCAAAATAACTTGATTTTTCTTAAACTCTATCTCTTAAATCTTAATCGACATCTTATTAAGCGGATAAAATCGCCTCCTTTCTTTTCTTAAAGTTAATGTTTCGATCATTCAAAATATTATTTAACATTTGTTAAACCGTCACGCCTTTGTCTTTAAAAAGACGTCTCAACATGTTAAGAAGAGACTACCCTTAATCTCAACTCGTAAGCGATATAGAACATTTTAAATATATTAATGTTTCGACCATCCAAAATATTGTTTGACGCTTGTTGGACCGTCACGCTTTTATCCTTAAAAAAGCGTTTGGTAGGTTAAAAAGAGACTATCCTTAACCTTAACTCGTAAGCGATGTGAAACATTTTAAACATATCCAAACAGTAACAATATCCATATATATATATTACATGTGTAGTAGGATTATTTTGATTTTGCTATCAAAATATATATTTTTTTTTTTTTTGGGGCAAAAGATGGGTGTACGTGCGTCTATGCATGGATCCGAATGTTACCTCTGCGCGTCCATGTCCGCATTTGCATTTGCATGTCCGTGGCCGTGAAACCCAAACAAAGAAAATGAAGCAAATATAATTTTGACACCAAAACAAATCGTTTTTAAAAGCTTAAAACATTATTTCTTAGAAAATTATGTAATACTGTTGCTAAAACAAGCGAAAAATCCATACATTTTAATTTTTTAGTTCGAGACTGTGTATCAATCCCAAACTTTTCACGCACACCAACCACGCACTTTATGGCACCTTTTGCAACCATCACGAAAAGCAAATAAAGTTTCAAAAGCCCGAAAATATTGCACAATGAAAACTGTAGAGACTAAACCCTAGACTATAGAGAATTTGAAAATTTTGCGAATACGCGAAAATGAACAAAACCAATAATTAACAAAAAGTTACCGTTGAATAATAAAACACTTGTTTTTTTTTCATTAAGTTATTAATCAGCCAATTAAAGTTTAATAATAAAATACGTTGCTCTCAAGTCTTAACAGAAACCTAATAAACTATAATTAATAATCCAAATAGCAGTTTTTATAAACTATATATACATTACCTAGCGTCGTGGCACGTAATTCCGTCATCACAATAAAATGCTACCTATTAAGAAAAACAACACTAGCAAGATTAGGAACAAGAACATAAGAACTTGGTTCCACAAAAACTGAAAAAAAGAGATTGGGAACAAGAACTTGGTTCCACAAAAACCGCAAAAAGAGACAAAGCAATGAAACAGTAGAAACCTACAAAACATAAGAACTAAAGTATCAAATGCATTCAAGAAACGAACATGAAATCTAATAGCAAAGTTGAGAAGTTTCACTTTAACTATAAGAAAGAGGGTGTAAGAATAATAGACAATATAATTTTAGATATGTAAAGAGCAAAGACTAACAGGTAACGAGTCAATACCCGAACCACCACAAAGCAAAGCAAGTTGCTCTTTCTTGGTTCGTTCTTGACTCAAACCCTTTTTCTGTCTCAGCCTCTTCCTCTACTCTAGAATGCTCTATACACCCAAATATAAGACCCCCTATTATGCTTTCTTTCAAAAAGAAAAAATAATTGTCTATTTTTTTGTGATCAAGTCTCAAATGAAAAAAAAATGGTTCATTCTTCATGCAACTCCTAGTGCATCTTTGATCTTCTGAATGGTGCATGAGATGAGGTTATGAACAGTTTCAACTGACTCCACAGTGAACTTGGATGTTTGGTTGCCATTCTGCAACATTTGTAGCCCAACTGTAAGAAGGCAACTGCCACCACCATCACTGCCATCGCTGTTGACCGGATGGCCATCTGGCAGAATAGCAAAGCCTGACGGACGGAGAGCAACAAAGGACGAATCTCCACAGCTCATCACCACGTTCAAGGATTGCATGTTGATCGGCGAATACACCACCATCGAGCCGGAGGCATCAGTCCATGACTCTTGCAGATATTGCACATTGCTGTCTGTGCTATTAGCAGTCTACATATGACACAAAAGAAGAGAATGTTAAATGCAATGTGACGATCTTTCTTTTCACACACTAAAGCCATGTTTGGATAAACTTCTCAACAGGATAGGAAAATAAAACGGTAAAATAAATTAAGTTTCTTTACTGATTAAAATCACAAGATAAAACAAACTTCTGGACAAGTAAACTGAAAAAACTTCAATAAATTAGGCTTATTCATTTTACTTTTTTATTTTGTTCTCTTATAATAAGCCCTAAACTCAAAAACATGCTTTCTTAATTCACTCAAAAACATGTCTCAAATAAAATAAAAACAAAACCTTGCAAAGCATGTGATGCAATAGAAAACTTACAAGGATGGAAACACAATTTCCATCTTCCTGTCCCTTGGGAATCCGGATCATCTCCTGCATTGGACCACCGTTGGACAGCATGTCCCACTCACCTCTAAACTGTCCACTACGCAGAAAGTCAAACACCTTTTGGCGTGACACCGGCATCCAAACAGAAGTTGATGCACTCAGCACAATGCCAGGAGCCTCATTAGGGTCGTCCCCATTTTTCCTGGCCATGATCCTCATGTCATCGCCCAGATTACCAATAGGAAGGATGTCCCACTTGCGTGCAGATGAAGCACAGATCCCTGAGCAGAAGTACTCGGCCATGCGCTGCGCAAGCTTCAGCATGCTCCTCCTACCGGCTTGGTTCATGACTGGTAAGAACAACTTCCGTCAAAATGCAAACTTCGCCGCATTCATCAAAGAGAACAAGTGTTCTTAAGGATGTGACAATGTGACATACCTGTGGGGTCGTCAGATGTGCCAGGAGTGGACATGAGGATTGCCAAGCATTCACACTGCCTTAGGAGGGTGGCAATCCATCTGTGAGCACCAAAGCCAATGCCAGAACTAACCAACGGCCGACAAAGTTGGTGTATCACACTCTCATCATATTGGGAATGTTCAACCCAAGTAATCTACAACAGTGTAATTTAGCTTCAGTTAATCTGATGAATAGTATAAATTCAATGCAATATTAAAGAAAAAATTTTAAGATATGCAAACTTGACTAAAATAGGCCTCAAACACTCAAAAGGATACCATTAAAAACCTTAATTAAAAAAAGGTAGAAAAATTAAAAGAATTAAATATAAATGGAATTAGGGAGGTTTATTGCATACAGTAACCATAGCCAACACTGAACAACAAAGGAAATGTAAAACTGCTAGGTTAATAATATTAAATTAATATCCAAAGGATTAAAAAATGAAACAATTTTCAAATGGTATGCACGGGTAAATCACCACAATGAAGGATTGATCATATTAAAAAGCATGAATTATCAAATTAACTGGCAGTGGCACCATATATACTATAATAGTATGGATGCATATCATTATCATACAGAACAAAAAATATATTAATAGAAGGGTAGAAATAAAAGGATTTAACTCTACTAAAGTGTAGACTATGCAGTCCAGAGAGTAAAGTTCAGAGTGATAGTCGTTGATTGAGGAATCAATGGTAGAGATTTTGATCAAACATATGTACATGCACAACAAATTATAAGTTATGAAATTGTTACAATGTCAACTATTAACTTGAAATTGGTAATAGAGTGGAAGCATAGACTATATAAGTATATATATTCTTTACACAATAAAGATTGAAAAGACCTAGGATTTTTTTTTTTGTTTGTACACTTACAAATAGATGCCCCACAAAAGCCTCAACTATTACTAAACTAGATAAACCTTGTTTCATGCGTTTCTATGAGTTGTAGACAATTTAAGTACAGGCAACATGACACTCCAACAAAGTAATTAGGAGATAATAGAATTTAGGGAAACTATAGGGAAAAGTATAGTAAAACAATAGCAAAAAAACTATACATCGAGATTGGGTTCATTCCATGTAGACCAGTCATGGTAAAAAAAAAAAAAAGAGAGAGAGACACCCTTAACCACAAATGAAACTGTAAATATGATGGGGAATCAAGTAAAAGTTCTAGATAAACTAAAATGTCAGCCATAACAAATCATTCAGTTCATGCTAAACTTAATAAAGAACTCCAAAAATGTCTATTAAATGTTGAGCCTCAAGCAAGCATGAGATGATGCAATGCATACAAAAGAAAATAAGTATCTAAAATATATTATTATAGAACTCACCTTGGAGAAACCATTGGGCATATCCTGAATAACACAGCCAGAAGGAAGCCTCCTGCAGCTCACTAGTGGGTGCAAATTGGCAGCATTACGAGCAATGTCCAGTGAAACATCAACCACAGCCCATACACCTTCTGCATGCTGCTTACAAAACCTGAGGAAACTCAATTGACGAGCAGGGACGAGTGGAGAAAGCAATTGTATCTCGGCAAGCATCTGAAAAGCATTGCGTAATTAGTTCCAGCCAAATATAGCAAAGAAACCAAACAAAAAAGCAGAGAAACATAAGCATACCACTTGCAAAGCCCCACTTCTGGTACCACCAGTGCCACTAGATATTACATCAAGAGTGGCAGCACTAGCAACAATAGATGCAAACATCTCCAACCATCGATCCTGTTGACATAAATGATAAATCAAAAAGATATATGCATTCAACTGTGGCCAATTCAAGACCAAATAATCATCATCATATTCAGTCACAAGTTATATCACCATACCAAATTGTTCAACAAGAAAATATCTTCAAACTATGGGCTAAATTTTATGAACTAAAAGATAAATATGGCCTACAATAGAGTGAAGCTTCTTTTGAATCTACTCTTGATTTGTTAATAACTGCTCTAAATTTCTTATAAAATCAATTAAACTTCATTTTAAGACTAAGAAGTTGGGTATCATACCACGTCCATCAATGTTTCCACAAGGGCCAAACCGTTGGCTAATACTACTCCAGTTCCTCTAGTAGCTTCAGTTACATAACCAGCAGGTTTTGGTCCAATATAAGGAGAACACATTCTTGCATACTCCTCATGGTTCAGCACTTCATTCCTGCCATCAGAACTCTTAATCCAAAGAGGGCTATCAGCCTGAGTCATCTTAACCAATTCATCCATAGCACTTAATGCAAGATCTAAAAGCATAGTTCTCTCCATCTGGACATCATTTCCCATCATTCCCATTGGTGATCTAGAACTCATGTTAGCCATCATAGGTGAGGAGCCCAAAACCCCATCTCCCACATCGAGTCCCATTGGCAACGACATCCCAAAATTGCTTGGACCAGCAATTCCATTTCTTCCTATAGCAAGCTCTAGACAAGAATTTGAGGCCGGCAGAGGCATGGGGCTGGCCATTGATGAGAGGGGCCTGCCCAGGAACTTGTTTGCTAATGCGCATATTCGGTTCAATTCATCCTTTAGCCGAGCATTTTCAATTCTAGTCTGGTGTTCCTCCAGTGAAATTTGACCAGGAATGGCTGGACCACCACAGCTGTTACATATCGGATTTGCCAAAGCTTCCTTCATGACACTGTTCTCAGCTCGGAGCTTGTCATTCTCCTGCTTAAGAATCATGTTCTCATGACGTTCCATTTGCGTCTGAATCAACAAAAGCAATTCATTTAATGTAATATCATCAATGCATCAACAAACTGCATACAAGAGAACAAAATACTAATGTATGTAAATTGGAACCAAATCACATCCCCCCCCCACAAAGATTTTAAATTGCTGTCAGTTTTGTTGCGATCCTTTTTGCCAGAAATTAAGGACAAAGCGCCACAATTGTGATCGCGATACCGTTTCAGACAAAATCACCAAATTAAGGAGTAACTTTTCCGCCGAAAAAATAACAACTGAGACCCAAAGGTTTTAATTGCTGTCAGTTTTATTGAGATCCTTTTAGCCATAAAAGGCGGACAATGCGACCAATTGTGAGCACAATAAAATTTCACCCAAAATCGCCAAATTAAGAAGTAGCTTTTCCGCCGAAAAATAACAACAAAGATACAGAATGTTCCTTTTTAACCAATTATGATTTTTTAATTAAGGGGACAAGTAACTGGCAAATGATTTTAATCTGTTCCAACATGCCTTCATTTGGGTTCGTCGGTTCTGAAACCAGAACTTGACTTGCTTATTCTCCAAGCCAAGCCTCTTGCTAAGATCTGTTCTTTGCTTCTCATCAGGATGAGGACACTCCTTGAAGAACCTAAGATGTAAACAGCAAAATACAACATAAAATCAACCCCTAGCAAACAATTCAATAAAGGATAATCACATTTGTAAGAAAAATATAGCAAAACTTTATAAAGCCATACGCTTCAAGCTCCTGAATTTGTTGAGGAGTGTGTCTATGGTATTTCTTCTTCTTTTTCTGTGGCTGATCATCACCACCATCTTGATCATCACCAGATCCACCATCAAAATTATCACTTCCAGAGCGGCTTTCATACTCATCATCCCTCATCCTCCCCAGCAAATTACTAGTATCAAAACTTTCTCCAATTAGACCCATTTCACTATGGCCTTCCATTTTCCTATGCTGCAGATTAATAGTCCCATTAGCAACAATAACAACAACAAAGATGAGAAATAAGATGCACAAATCTAATTCATAACAATCCATACAAAAGCAAACAACAAAACTTGATACACAGGGAGTTCTAAACCAAAGGGGAGATCAATCATACATCAGATAAACACAAGCTAGAGGAATTTTGCTTTGAAATGTTAATGGGTGAAGAAAAAAGAGGTGGCTCAAAAGTGTAAACACTAGCCATGAAAAGGTTAAAAGGAAAAGTATGCACCACAACTCTTGCACCCCCACCAACCACTGTTCTCACTATAGCTGCTAAACAAAACCCTCAAACCCTATAAAAAGTTATGGATCTTTTTCTCTCCCAAACCCAAACTCAAACTACCATTGTTTTTATATACCAAAACAACATGCAAGTACTGTATTCTCTATTTCGTTCTCTGGCCCCTTGTTTTCTCCAGGCTCTTTTCTGAAATTGTCACTATAACTTTTTGTCAAGGCACTTTTTCATTTCCGTGGATTCTTCGCTCAACTTTTTGACCTTAACCCGAAATTGGGTCAAACGTTCACAACATTGGAAAAAGATATACTCATAAACAGAACCCAAAATATAAAAAAACGCTTCCTTGTCAACGCTCCATGCATGAGTTTCACCCCCACTCCTCCCTAGAATTAAGTCATTCCAGATTCAGATGCACGAAAAAACAAGATAAGGAAAAACCCTTTTTTTCTGACTCAATGTTCACACCTGTTTCTCCAATTTGCACAACCCTCCAAATCAGAAAAAATGAAAAGTGACGAACTACAGTAAATGCCCTTGATTTTTTTCTTCCTGTGGTTCACACCTGACCCGGTCAGGCCAATTCTTTGTCACTACTAAAAAAAATTTTCCAAGGAGAAAACCCAAAAAAGAGTCTTGTCCAAAGCCATTGCACAAGCCAAAAACAATGAGCAAGTGAGGATTTTTTATGAAAAAAGACAAAAACAAAACACAAAACACAAAAACAAGATTCACACTGCACCTCACTTTTCAAATGCATGACACCAAATCATAGAAAAAGACCCAGTTGACTCACACCACCACCCCTCCCTCACTGATACAAAGTAAAAAAGTTGAACCACACAGAAACGAAGCCAGGTACGGTGACAAAGTTATACCTTTTAGTTTAGCAGTCCCAAGCAAAATGCAGAAAAACAAATTCTTTCTTATTTGTTTAAATTTTCAGATCCTTCCACTCTCTCTACCTGGGATCTGTAGAAGAGAAAAGGACAGAGAAAGTATCATATCATATGTTATAATGCTATTACATAAATAATAAATAACTTGGAAGAAGAAAAAAAGTATTTTTTTTATTCAACACTAGTAAAAAAATAACATAGCTGACTTACAATGACTCAAAGAATCAGAATTCAGAAAGTCAATGGCTTTCAACTATCTGAAACCCAAATCAAAACCAAGACCCTTTGAAGCAAAACTCAAAACTCAAAACCCAAATCCCATTTTGAATCCAATGTCTGTCTCCTTGGTTGGTTCTCTTCCTTCACTAAATGGCATGCAGAGTTTCTCTCTCTAAATCTTCTGAAATCTGATAGACCCTTTCTCTATTCTTTCTCTCTCTTCATATTCTCAACTTTTACTTTGGACATTTGGCAATATATAGGACCTGAAGAGGGAGAGTGAGAGAGGCGTGTGGGGCCCACTGACAAAAACAGCGGTTCGCAATGTCCGCGAGGCGCGTGAGACACGCGCGCGTGGGATGTTTGTCCTTCGACGCTGTCTGGGTTTTTAGATTGCCCTGTGTTTCCGCGGCAGCGCTACAGTGCGGGCAGGACCACAGAAGAAATTTTATGTTACCCAATGAGAGTACTCGAGGGCAGTTTTGTCTTTTCACAGAAAGAGTATTTCTGGCGTGACCCTCTCCGGGATTGACAAAATCCGAATATTCAATTATCGGATTTTGCTTATTTTCTCCTTTTTTTTGCAAAACGGGAAAAGAATAAAAAAGAAACGAAAAAAATCCTAGTTTGCGTAATTTGAATCCTATTTTTTACTATATTCGACGTTGACTTAGAGAAGAAACAAAATCACAAAATCCTCTCGTGTTTCAAATTTTCTTCAACTTTTTTCTAATAAGGTAAGAAAATGACTTACTTAAATTGTTAGTCAATGCCGACTTCACATGATAAGGAAAGATTTATGACTAGACTGCCACGGATACATTTTGTTTTTTTTTTTAATTTATTTTCATGTCAATGTTTGCACAATACTTTATATTATTATAATTTAATAAAGTTTGACTTAATCGTATTATTAAAAAGTTTGACTAATTAAATAATTATTCACACACTGAAAATTTTTCAACAATACATGTGATACAATATAATTAAATATAAGTAGTATAAAGAAACTATAATTTGATTTGTGAACAAATGAAAAAAAAATTCAAAGTAAGATTATATTTAGTATTTGTTTCCATTAAAATGCGTGACTTTCGTGGCTTTTTTGTTAAAAATACAGACCGGGTGGAAAATGCTTAAGAAAACACATTCTTGGAAGTCATTTTTATAAAATAAAAAAATAAAAATAAAAATGATTCAATGTTGTAAATTTAGCAAATCATTCCAAAAATGACAATCCTATTTATATAGTGTAACATGTTTACTTTTATCATTTGAATCTACTATCTAGTATATGGTTAAAAATTATCTATATATTAACGAAACGTTGTTATCCTTTGTTTATTAATAGTGCATAAGAATCAAATCGTCACTCTTTTTCCAACTATTCCAATCAGGATTTGAAAAACAGAAAAATTCAAGGGTGAGAAAAATCTAATATGTTATAGCCAATCTGCTACAATATATAAAATCAAAAAATAAAGTCTAGTTTTGGACAAAACAAAGTCTAATTTTTGGGGGAAAAATCACATAAATATTAGAGTACTACTAAAAGAATTTCATTTAATAAAGACATTAATTTAGTTTGTTCTTTTTTAGTATTAATTGTGTAACAAAAAAGTTATCAATAAATTTGCACTAATAATATGATATAATGATATTATATATCAGTTTTCAATTTTAATATACTATTATAATTTGATTAAGATAGATGTGGATGGTATCTTTCATTGTTGGATGAGAATGCATCTTATATTTTTGAGGTATATATAATAAAGGGTATGATAAAAATAATATATATAAAAGATAATTCTCATTTTATAATATTATAAGGTTGAGTTAAATATAAATTTATAATTTAAAAAGATGATATAAGCGTTGATGTGATTAGCTAATTAGCTAATCAAATCTTATTGATTAGCTAATCCGTTAATCAAATTTTATTTTTCATTGTAACATCAATTTATATTTCAGTATTTTTTGATATGGTTGTTAAAAATAACTATTCTCACTATTATATAAGATATGTATCACAAGTATTGATAATCAATTCATAAAACTATTATTCTACATATACATGCATATTTGTACATGGTATCAGAGAGCCGGTGTAATTCTAGAGATAGAGAAATAATTAATATCATTTATCACATGGTGAGAGGCTCCTGAGTCAAGAAGCCATGAAGTATCATCTTGATCGCCAGTGACAGATCCAGAAATTTTAGATAGTGGGGATAATATTTATTCATATATCTATAGTATTAAAAAT
This sequence comes from Cajanus cajan, assembly GCF_000230855.2. Taxonomy (NCBI): domain Eukaryota; kingdom Viridiplantae; phylum Streptophyta; class Magnoliopsida; order Fabales; family Fabaceae; genus Cajanus; species Cajanus cajan. The sequence goes on along the minus strand of NC_138517.1, from coordinate 12,760,615 downwards.
TTTATAACTTTTAAAAACATAAATACATATCATAATTATTTTTTACAAGCTTTTATATCTACGATTACTATTAAAGATGAAAATAAATTAGGTTATACTAAAATTTATTATAATTTAGTAGGTTTGAACCTAACTTTCTTTAAAAATATATATCTTAAGTATGACTTATTTATCTATTATAGATATTTTTTTAAATGTTTGGTTAGAACTACAATCCTAAAGACCTACTTTATAATAATTTAACACTATTAAAAATATATTAAAAAAATATGTTAAATTTTATAAAAATCAAGTTTAATTTATTTATGATATAAACATGTTTTTAATATCTAATATATTTTTAGATAATAATTTATTTTAAGATATATTTTATAATAATAATTCTAAATGGAACATAAATTTTTTTATTTTTCTTATTTTAATTTTTTTAATCAACGTATACAATAAATAGAAAACACAAAAGGTAAACATGTATATTGCAAATTTTATTTTATTAGAAATTAATTTTTTTAAAATATTAATATATGTTAGTATTAATATATATATATATATATATTATAATTAAAAAAAAATTTAAAAAATTATTCATTATTAAGGAGTATATTTTATCGCATAAAAGAATTAACATCCTTCAAAAGTTTGACAGACATCAAATAAATGAATATCTTTTTCAAATCTATATTTTATATATATAATAATTTAAACATATATATTTATTTTATTATAATATAATATTTATTTTTTAAAATATATTATTTTTTTGGATAAAAAAGTATGTATGTGTCAAATAGTAGTGGGGGCAAGTGCCCTCACTTTTCACAACGTGGATCCGTCATTGTTGATCGTTGCAATTGACAACATTGACCTAATGATTAGCTTGATGACAAGGATGATCAGCTGGGTAGCCATGAAGACGATAACATGTTTTGGTTGTGTGGCCTCTACGATCACAATACTGGTAAACAAGAATTGGATATTTGGAACCCTCACTATTGTCATTGAAATGATTTCGACTTGAAGAATTATCAAGGTGAGAGTGATTTTTCTTCTTCCCGTGAAAGGCGCTTTGGGAGTGGGTCGTGTAGTTGGTAGTTACAGGAAATGATTGTTGTTGACGATTATATTAATTAACTTATCTAAATTGTTTTTTAACTTATGCCAAATTCTTGAGAGAGATTTTCTCCATATTGGACAGAAAATATTCTTTGGTAATGAACTAAAACTTATTTTAGTTTATGGATAAACCTTTTTCATTTTTTTAATTTCTTCTCTTATAATTGATTATGAAAAGAAATTATCCAAACAAACATTTAACGATATATAGTTAAATACTAAAGATTTAAACTCAACATCACTACTTGAGTTAAAATAATCCTACACTAGTTAATCCATGTTCTCCATATCAGAACTCATTTTCCTTGATTATAATGAAAACTAGTGATTACCATAATAAAAAATGTAGAGTTGTCAAGCAAGTCACAACAAGAAAACATTGCGGTTACCATAATAAAAAATGTAGAGTTGTCGAACTAACAAAACGTTGATGCTTCTACAAGTTTAGTTCTATGATACTACACTTTTCCACTTATGAAGATGCGTTTTAGAATCTCCTAAAGTTAACATGCATCCTTTTGTTTATGACTTTTCCCTCATGTTTTATCTCGTGGAATTACTTAGTCATCACGGTAAGATAATTAATAGTCATTACCGTTTCTTGGTTTAATTATTGCATGGGAGGAGAAAGTGAATGTGGTGATTTTTATATAATAACTATTTGTTCTATCATTGTTGTATATATGGAGAAACTATAATTAGTTCTCACAAGTGTATCTTTCTTCTTGGGGATGCGCTTCTAAATAATTTAATTAGATAAACACAAAATGAAAGAGAAGGAAAATGATGAAGTACAAGATACTTTCCATTTTAAAGTTTATCCAATCTATAAGCGAAAAATATGGTAGGGTTAATAAAAGTTTAAGTTTCATATATTATCAATATGATGATTTTTGCGCTATTAACCAAACAGAAATTGTCCTGAAAATGAATTTTAATTATTACAAAGTTAATAATATCTTACTATACATAAAATATTAAATTGGATGATGGTGTAAAAAAATATTTAAATTGTGAATTTATTTTAACTAAATTAATAAAAACTAATTTTTTATTTCTTTAAAATAAGTTAGATAAAATATACATAAAATTTTGATAGAAGTATAATATATATATATATATATATTTATATATTTATATATATGGTTTTTTGTTACAAGGAATTGTAAGTTAATACTCATAGGAAACAGATTTTTAATTGAATTTGTGTATTTACTTGAGTCTCCATGATTCGACTATAAATAACAAATTACTCTATTTTTCTTAGTGTATAAATTAATAATTAAAAAATATATGTTTTGCCCACTTTCAACTTCATGTGAGAATAAAAAAAAAAGTGCATAAATGACTTATTTAATTATAAATAAGGTTATTGTTAACTAAGCATCAACCATAAGTTCACTATCTAATCGGTATACAGATACAAGTATAAACATTCATTATCTTTATATGACTCTACCTTAATAATTTTTTTTTATAGAAAGATATTTGATGTAATTTAACTAACCTGAGAATTATATTTGCAAGCAATTACTACTTTATCATAATGACTTAAATTATAATAGGCTAGTAAAAATTTTATTTTTTTAATTATCTTTTTCATTTAACAATAGAAATTAATAATATTGTATAGCAAATGGAGAAAGATGAGAACAGTAAGGGATGAAATATGAATTGTGAGAAAGATTCTTATTTTAGTATTTAAGAAATGATAATAATAATAAAATTAAATTAAAAAATAATAAATAAATAAATAAATAACTAAAAACTCCTTGTGATTTGCAAGGTACGTACGTTGTTAATACTGAAGTAAATATTCTTTGGAGTTATTTTTTTAATCAATTCAATAAAAAAGAAATCTTTGTGTTCTTAATTTGATAAAAGGAAAGGGAAAAATGCTTTAAACTCGTATAAAAATGGAATAATTGGATGAATTTTATTTAAAATATTTATTGATATTATTTTATTAATGTTGGTGTAGAATGTCACTAAAAAAATATTTTTTAACCTAAAAAATAACATTGACTAATAAACTATAATTTTCTTGCATTTTTATGATTTTTTTCTCTACTTAGATTTTTTATTCCTTCTTAGTATCATCAATATTCTTTTAATTAGGTCTGTAACGTGATTTTGTTGGTGTGTAAAGTTAAGGTCAAAAGTAAAGAAAACTTTATACAAAATTATATCTTTCATCTCTTTCAAGCATATTATTATATTAGGGTATTACAAGAAATGTTACATATATATAGTGACATACAAAAAGTGTCACTATAGGTATAATATATGTAGGTATATATTTATTTGACATATAGTTACACACAATTTTAGTGTTGATTTTGGATAAAATTTAACATATTTTGTGTGTCACTATAGTCTATACTCATATTTTTTAATAATATATTAATATATATTGTAGTTATTGTGTGGGTAAAAGTAATTTTTAGTGATATGTATAATGTCACTATAAGGTGTGTGTCACTATATGACAATTTTGTTGTAGTGAAGTTACATTTTTCTTTAATTTATTATAATTAAAACTATACATCTTTGTAATTACTTTACAGTTGAGTTTGATAATATTTATTTGTATATCTAGTTTAACTATAATTAGGTTTTTTAAGTGGTATATTTCTTCATGGAAATGTGTTTATAAGTAATTTAATTAGCTAAAAACATAAGAAGATAATTAGGGCATGTTTGGTGGCAATAATATAAAAGGATAAGATACAATAGTCTTATATTCAGGTGTTCCTTTTGCAAATGTGATACGATAATTTTATCTAATTAACTTTTTATTCAATTTTGTTGATATAATGTATTTCTTATTTTGCGAGGAGAATTGAGTTGAGAAAAAAAAAAGATATGCTCTTTCTCTACACCATATTCTCTCTCTATATTATATATTATTATTATACTAGTTACTATTTTAACATATGTAATACCCATGCTAAATGTTTATCATATATATTAAAATTTATAATAAATTATATAAAAATAAATTTATATTTTAATACATAAATTATATTTAAAATTTAAATAAATAAATATTTTTAAATATATAAATTATATTTCAAATTTATGATAAATAATTTATATTATAGCATAATATTATTTTTATTTATTGATATTTATTTTAAAAATACTAAAATTTAATTTATCAATAATTATAATAAATAAAAATTAAATTAAATATGTAGTTAAATAAATTCTAAAAACTTTTTCATCCAAAAATAACTTCTAAAAGTGTTTTCGCCTAAAATAGTCTTTCAAATTTAATATATGTACAAGTTGATTATATTATGTTATATATTATATTATCTATATAATTTAATATAATATATATAATACAATAAAAATAATATTTATATTATATTATGCAAAATATATATAATACAAGCATGACATATACAATATTATATTAATTTATAATATATATATATATATATATTATTATTATATATATTATATATATTTATTATAATTTATAATATTCATTTATATAGTGATATTATATATTAGTTTATATAACATAAATTTTGCATTCAACATTTTATTTTATACATAATTATGATAATTTTGACATATAAATTTAAAAATTTAATTAATTAAAATATTATTAAAAATACAAATATACAAATACTTTTTAGAGAATAAATATTTGAATAGTAATTATAATTTTAAAATATTATATAATTTGAGGAAAATCAACTACATAAATAAAAAATAATTTTGTGCAATATATTTAAAAATTATATTTTTATTATTTATAAATTTTAAACAATTAAGTTAAATATTAATTTTTTAAAAAAAACTGTAATTTTAAGAGACGGTATCTTTTTAATTTAATTTTATGTTAAATTTAGCATAATACTTTATATTATAATAATCTAACTAAGTTTGACTTATTAAATAACGGTTGACACTTTGAAAACTTTTCAACACTACATGCAGTATAATATAATTAAATAATAGTATAAAAGTAGCATTTAATTTTTTTAACAAATGAAAAATATTTTTTAGAAGTAAAATTATATTTAATATTTGATTCCATTAAAAAATTGTGTGATTCTCATATTTTTTAATTAAAAAAATTATCACTTTGATCAAGCAAAATGATTGCAAAAAAACACATTCTCTGAGGTGATATTTAGGGATTAGAGTAGAATAAGCTTTAAATAACGATATTTATATAGTCTGAGTTATTTAAAGTTTTGTCAATTAAAAGGTCAGGTTAATTTAATTTTTTTCTTGCTTTTGCATGTTCTATGTGGCTCTTCCTCATCAGCAGTGGAGTTTTTTGTGATGAGAGCCATTTCTCGTAAAGCATTGAGAAGTAAAACCTTAAGCGAACAATCATGGTTTTAAATATGGGTTAAATGCATTGGAATGTGGTCGTATAACTCCTACCCTTTGCATTCTAACCAATGATGTCTTGTTAATATTCAAAGCATGAGAAAGAGATCGGAGGGTTGTTCCCTTTGATAATGGGACTTCACGTAGTCTTTGCATGCATGGTTTAACTCAATTCTTTTTCTTCCACAGTTCATTCTTTTGTTATGACAAACATCACCCAATTCCTTAAATTCACTCCAAATGCAGTATATATGTTCAGGTGCCCACGTTAGAGGGAATGCTATTGCTTCCTAAACTTTTCTAAGTGACAGTTTTTCACAACTTACTTATACGTTAATGGTGGTGCTATATGAATTTCAGAAGACGAAACTTCTCTGGATGGTGTCGGTCCAAGAAACAATATTCAAGTCTCTTTCTATTGACATTAGAATGGACAACTTTTTTGTTCTTTCTTGAAGCTAGTTCTAATTTACGGTAAAGTGAATGAAAGTGAAGGCTGCACGTTTTAATGTTTTGGAAACCTTTTCTCCCATATTCAGTTATTATCATGCTTAATGCAAAATACGGGGAAAAATTAATTTCATAAAAACTTTTCTCAAAATATGATTAAAGTTCTCGTATATTTAAAACTTAAATCAATGTTTAGCGATTCAACGCATAAACAATAAATAAGTAGTTGATACTTTAAATGTCATACAAAAGTTTTAAAGTCAAAACAAAACTAACATCTGAAGCAATATTTAAAATAAAAATTTGTATGTCAAGTTTGATTAAAATAAGATATTGTAATGATTCGTTATGATTGTCACATTGCGAAATAACATAACTAAACAATTAGAAATGTATATTCAATAGCATGAATATATATATATATATATATATATATATATATATATATATATATATATATGTGTGTGTGTGTATACACTACTGTGCACTAAAGGTGGCCTAAGTCACCTATGAGATTAACCTACTGACTATCTTTCAAATACTATAACCCTCCGGTACTTGATTAAGAATTAAGTTTTCAACTTCGTACTTTACTCGAATTGGCCGCTTATAATCGGTATAACTCAACCTGACTCTTATACAGTAGTCGCTTTATACACGTGTGCCTCGACCTTGCCAACACACAAGACCAACTAAGTCCTAGAAGAGAACAACACATCATCCACTCCAAGGGACAACTTCCTGAGGAAGATTTTTCAATAAATTGGACTCTCATAACACTACAACACTATCTCAATCTGCACAATGGGATGAATAACTTCGAAAACATCTCCCCTAATCTTAGTGATCAATACAACTCATCTTCACAGCATAACAACACAATTATCATCTCATCATCTCATTCAACTCACAGCTTAAACATCATAGTCATCTCAACAACTTAGATATCATCTCTACACATCTACACAACTAGGGTTCAACATACAACTTTCAACTCATAACTAAGTTTTCTCATCATATACAACAATCATCATTATTCAACATTTTATCATTTATATCAACACACAACATTTTCATCAAATAATACAACTCATATACTACATATTTACAACTCATCTATCATGCCAACTTACACACATAAACAACATAAATCAACCTAAGCACCCAAAACAACTTTAACACAATCACTTATTATGAAATGACAACCTTCACATCAAATAACATATATGAAGTTATACTGTTGCTATCATTCTCATCTTTATCTCATATGAAAGACAAGAAGATTTCCTACAACTCTCATGAAGACATCAAGTCCTAATTATATCATCTACCTTCTTAAAAAATGTAAAAACCGCAACAAGTAGCCTAAATCCTAATAGCTTGACCTTTTCTCACTAAAAATGTCATAACTGGAGTTCTAGACCTCATTTTTGGGTGGTTTCAATGCTATTGGAAAGCTAACATCCAAGACTACAACTTTTATAAAGATCCCAAGACCAAATTCGATCATCTACTCTTGGCACTGCAGTGCTCAATTCAACACTTCAACTCCAACTTTCTACCAACTTCATTTTCTCCTGGGGTTGTAGCACCCAACTTGGAGCTGCAGCTCCAGGTCTCTGCCAAATCAATTTCTCTCAGGGTTTCAGCCCCCAACTTGGAGCTGTAGCACCATATCTCAACCTCCTTGTTTTCTCCCACAGCTACAACGCTGGTTCAGCACTCTAGCGCTAAATGTAGAGCTTTTGCACTTTCATGACTTCTCACCTTCGTTTTTCACTTATAATCCCTCAAAAACCTGCAATCCAAGGAGACCCAGCACATGCAACTACACAAATACCACACTATCATCAATATACAACACATAAAATATCACATAACCCACATGCATCAAGAATCTAACTCAAACCAGCACATTTTCTCACTTCCACTCAACACCTCACTTTCAACTCAAATGCTACACAAATTAATCCCCATTCAGCCAACCCATCAAACAACACCACTTCCATGCAGTGACAGATCTCGGCCCTCCTGTTTTCTCCCACAGCTGTAGTGTTGGTTCAACAATCCAACGCTAAATGCAGAGCTTTTGCACTTTCATGACTTCCCACCTTCACTTTTTACCTATAATCGCTCAAAAACCAACAATTTAAGGAGACCCAGTACATGCAACTACAAAAATACAACACTACCATCAATATACAGCACATAAAATATCACATAACCCACATGCAATAAGAATCTGACTCAAACCACCACATTTTCTCACTCCCACTCAACTCCTCACTTTCAACTCATATGCTACACAAATTAATCTTCATTCAGCCAATCCATCAAATAACACCACTTTCATGCTACAAGCAACTATTAATGGTGAATTTCTAGCTTCCCTTACCTCAGAGGAAGAAGAATTTTGATTCCGAGCTATAAGAAGGAAGAAGAGAAATGGAAGTGAAAACCCGACTCAGGAAATTTGAAGTGTCCTTGCTCTCCTATCTTTAGCAACCTTCAAGAATCACAATAAAGTGAATGGGCTCAACACATTTGGGATTCAAAAGGAAGAGTGAATGAGAAAGAAAGAAAAATGAGAGGGGAAAGGAGCAATAATAGGGGAAAATTGTGTGGGTCTTACAAATATTCTTTTTCTTGAGTCTATGCTAACGTTTACATTTGTAACATTTTTTTTTCATAGTTTTTGCTTTACTTTTTACAATTAATTACAAAATGCCTCTTGATAGACCAAACTAATTTCAATATGGAAAAACATGTAAGTTAATGTGGTTAAGAGCTTTTTTTTTTTTGGTATAATGGAGGACTAAAAGCTCAAAGTAAAAACTTTTATAAAAAAAAAGGTCACAGTTGAAATATCAACATGTGAAGAAACCTGAATTCAAGAGAAGGGAACTGAGACATGTAACGACTCAGCTGGTCACTACACACACCACTGTACACCGGAAACGCCACACAGAAAGGACAAGTATATAAATCATAGGATCTAGAATATAAATATATACAAAGTCCCTATCCGACTAGAGTTAGAGTGTACAAAAACAAAATACATTATCAACGGCTACACCAAGTAGCTGAAAACAACAAAGCATCAACAAGGATCCAACTCCGCCTTCCAGATGCAGACTCACCATTAGCCACCTGCCTAACCCTGCTTTGCTCCCATACATAGTATGATCATCGCAGTCCAAACCACATGGAAACAACAAAGGGTAAGCTAGTGAAAAGAAATAACATACATATATATAAATATATGAATAGTAAACAGCTACCCCTATCAGCACACCAAATCAACCCATCAATCAACTTAACAAAATTCATTTAAAATACCACACCATTTAGCCATAACGGCACACATCTCACACCTTCAACATACAACTCATCGATTTTACAGCATAATCAGCAATAAGCACACAATGCGTCGTCACGCATATCAACTCGGAGATCTCCTACAGTAACTCAACCATTATGGCCTACAACAACTCAGCCTTTCGGCCTACAACAACTCAACCATTATGACCTACAACAACTCAGCCCTTATGGCCTACAACAACTTAACCCTTATGGCCTACAACAACTCAGCCATTATGGCCTACAGCAATCAACATTCAACACAACACAACTTTTACAACTCAACATATCAACTTGCAACACAACACAACTGTACAACTCAACATCAACTTGCAACACAACACAACTATACAACTCAACATCAACTTGCAACACAACACAACTGTACAACTCAACATATCAGCTTGGAATACAACACAACTGTACAACTCAACATATCAACTTGCAACATCATCTACTAGTCATCACATTATATTCATCCATTTCAACTCAACTCAGCATAAAACAACATAAATCAGTACATAATAATTTCTTATCTCCGCACCCGGCGCACTTGTAGTTGCGCCCAGCGCAGTGCAACCTGAGAGCACCAAGGGGCCAGCGCGACCAGCGCAGGAATGTCTGCGCTCGGTGAAACTCAACCAGAGAGCTCAAGGCTCACCCACGCCTGGCGCAATACCAATTGTGCCCAGCGCCTGCCAGACAGAGACTCCAAGGAGTCTCACGCGCCCGGTGTGCCCAAACCCGCGCCCAGCGCGGGGAAGGCAGAGACCTCCCCTTGGTCTCGCGCCCAGCGCAATTCAAATTGCGCCCAGCGCCCACCAGGAAGAGACTCCCAAGGAGCCTCACGCCCAGCGCGACAGGGGCCGCACTCAGCGCAGCACATCAATATCAGCATCCAGCACAGCTAGGTAGTATACAACACAGCTTACTACTCACAACTCAGCTCAACAATCTATAGCACACAAGATTTTAATTCAACATGAAAATCATTTATGACAGCCCAGCTCAGCACGACAATATATATCTATTATAGCGTAGCATTACATCATTAGCAGCATATACAACATACAACATATTCTACACATAATACAGCTCATCCACCTTGTTTACAACTCTTCTATCTTGTCAAATTACCCATCCAAACAACACCAATCAACCTAAGCACCTAAAACAACTTTCAACTTAACCAAATCACTAAATGTGAAATGGCAACCTTCACAGAAAATAGAGCATCAGGAGTTACACTACTCCTACCATACTCATACTTATCTCATATGAAAGATAAGAGGATTTCCTACAACTCTCATGAAGACACCAAGTCCTAATTCCTTCATTTACCATGTTAAAAATGATAAAAACCGCAACAGCTATAAACAAAGCTAGCAGCTCGACCCCTCTTCACTAAAACAGCCATATCTAGAGTTCTATAACTCCTTTTTGAGTGATTCCAGCGCCATTGGAAAGCTAACATCCAAGGCTACAACTTTCATGAAGACTACAAAGTCCAATTCTGAAAATCAAATGCGCGCCCGGCGCATTAAAAGAGCGCCTGGCGCAATTCTCAACCAGAGACCTACAGAGGTATATTGCGCCCGTGTGGTTCACCCCGAGCCCGGCGCGATTCACCCAGAAACTTCCCATTTCAAATCACGCCCAGCGCTAAGAACTGCGCCCGGCGCAAATTCAAACAGAAATCCTTACCCACTTCGAAAATTTCATCAAAACCTGCGAAAAACACCAGGAAAACAACATGCAAACCATCCAAAAGCCAGCATTTTCATCAAGCATCAAGAAAAACACTTCATTTCCAACATGCAACCATCAACAAGTGAAATCCCCAAGATTTGTACCCGAACCCCGGAAACCCGAAAACGAAAATTTTTCTTCAATCACAACCAAGAATCAACCCCTTCAACAACTATTGAGTTACTTGAACTCCATGACATCCAAAAACAGCGAAGAAAGCTAGCTTCCCTTACCTCGACACAAGAATTTCCGAGCTCCGGGAAGAAGACAATGGAGAAGGAGAAGAAATGGAGAAGGAATTCGGCTTCCAGCTAGCTCCGCACGGCTTGCGTTCGAGAATCTCCGTCTCTAGGAGTCCACAACTTCAGCTATAGAGAAAAGAAAGTTGAGAAAATGGGAGAGTGAAGAGAATGAGGGAGGGAAAGTGAAGGAGGAAAAATTAAAGAGAGAAAAGGGGTCTCACAAAACACATAAACATCTTCAGAAAATAAACACTCCTTCTTATCTAAACTATCGACAACTTGATTTGTTTATTGAAAAACATGTTTCCAAGTCATACTGTGATTATTCTCGACAATATTAACCACTTTATTCTCTAAAAAAAAAAAAATAGTGATGATATATGTAACATTCATCATTTAATACAGTCAAGAGTTAGCGACACAAAAAATATGTGAGAAACTACGACGTTATTTTTTTTTTCTTCTCCGTATCAATTTATAAAATGTATATAACTACATATATATTTATTTAACTTCATATATTTATCATGATTCGAATTCATGTTTTGCAGATACACATTTGAATTGAGAAAATGTTATCAATCTTCATGAGACTATTTTCAGTCACTCAAGTTAAAGATATTCTATTAAGCATATGTTGCGATTTTGTTGGGATACGATGCATAATAATTCGACTAGAAGCACTAAATTAATTTTGTAAAATTTTTAAAGATTGTGGAAGAAACACTAATTTGATTGGCCGGTTATAAAAAAAAATATTTTATATATTTTTATTTTAAAATAACATTTTAACTATTTTTAAAATTGCTTAAAAAAAACTATTTTAAAATATTTTTCTGTTTTAAATATTTATAAATAATTTTTTTTGTTTTAATATTTTAAAAAATGTTTTTATTTGTTTTGATTTTTGTTTTAAAAATTCAAATTATTTTCATTTTTAAGAAATTAAAATTATATTACAATTTAAAATAAAAATTATTTAATAAAGATATTCTTAATCTTTTTAAAATAAAACAGTTTAATTTATTTTACTTTTCTATAATCTATATTGTTTTTTTATTTATTTATCTGAAAGATTGATTTGGTAGCCCTTTAATGGTGAAGAGGGCCGGGACACCAAGATATTTCTCATGAGTAGATATTATCTGAAGCAAGTTCTCAAAGCTACTTGTTCCTTACCTGATTATTAACATTATTAGAGAAATAGGCTCTAACTTTCTATGAATTGAACTTTTTGCTCGAGTTAAAAGTGTAAATGATTTGGAATGATTCAAATTTAGATGATTTTATTATTTAATTTGGTTAAAAATTAACGGGTTTGATTGGATTGAATTTGTGTATTTTTTTATTGTAAAATTTAATCTAATCCAATTTAATTACGAATGAATTGCATTAGATTAGGTTAATCGAGTAAACATAATTAAATTTATTTTTTTTTTAAATTTAAATATCTCAAAATTGGTTTGATATATTTTGCTCCAAATGAAATATTATCAATCCAAAAAAAAACTATGATACAAACTAAATTTGTTAATTTGTTACATTATTATCAACTAAAATAACTAACAATATTACAAAATAATTTTTAAAACAAATATGTTTTTATTGTCATAATGTTATCCACCTAAATATAGCAAACACTAATATAATCTTAAATGCAAAGTAAATTTGAAGCTTGTTGGACAATTGCATAGTTGTTCAAGCATTGAGCATCACTAACACTAACTTTAGATTATTATTATTATTACTATTATTATTATTATTATTATTATTATTATTATTTATGATTGGATCGGGTTGGATCATGGATCAACAACACACAACTTGTTGCTCAACCCATATAGTTTCGAAATTTGACTGGGTTGAGTCAATTATAACATGAACCTTTGAAAAACCTGAATTAAACACATTAGGTTGGTTTAGATAAGTTTTGATTGACAGATTACTCATATATCTACTTACACTCTAACCCGAGCTCTCACGTAAAAGGTTCAAAACTTGATTAATGATGTTAGCTTACTCAATACTTGTCTTCATAAATAATAAGAGATATTGTATGCAAAGGCAAGGTAAAATATATTAAGATCATCCCTTAAATTTTGGATGGGTTTCCAGAGCTTTTGGTTAGCAACACCTTTAATCAAATGGAATAGGCCTTCAATGTAGAGCACAAACAAATATAAAGAAATGGAATCTCCTTGTCTAATTCCCCCCTAGATGGAGTGAAGGAGTCAAGCAATTCTTCATTCCATAAAACCCTCATATTAACATAGGAGATGCACCACATGAACAAAACTATTAGACAACCTAATATCTTGAAGGGTATTAGTGATATAATCTCACTTCAGTTTATCATAAGCTTTCTCTAAATCAACTTTGACAACTAACCTACCCCTATTGCTCCTTTTACTTTTCATTCGGTGAATTACTTCCTAGACAATGATAATATTGTCACTACTATGATAATTTAGGTATAAAGCTACATTGGTAAGGATGTATTAAGGAATCCATAATAGGTCTCAACCTCCAAGATAAAATCTTTGTAATGGTCTTATAGAATATATTACAAAAACTAATGGGCTTAAACTATTTCAAATTAACCACACGGTCAACCTTAGAAAAGAAAAAAAATAATGAGAGTTTCACTTAGAGACCCTATAAATTAAAGATCTACTTCAAAATTCACTTTTCATTGAATCCTATATATCGATTTGAAACCATTTACAACTTTAATTAGTTTCATGCACGAAAACTATTTTAGATAATTCATAACAATATTGCGTATTAATATAAGATTTATTTGTATCATATTATCTTAAAAAATATTTTTAAAATCAATATATAAAATTATGATTTTTATTATGATTTTTATTATTCTTAAAAATTTAATTCGTGTATATATGTGTACATGTACTTAAATTATATTTATAATTATAATTTTCTAGAAACCACATGTAAAATATTGAGTGGTCCATTGATGAGAATGCAAGCTAAAGGGAGTGACGTGTCCGAATCAGAGTGCCTCACAAGCAACAGTGGCAACCCAACCAATCATAAAATCAAAAGAAACGCCACGTTGACCAAAATCAAAAGACTAGCGTACACGCATTTGCATGATACATTAAACGTAGCATATTTGCTGGATTTCTTGACGCCATACCAACCTTGCATTTGCTTCATACCACTCTATCCACTTAATATACACTCCTTTCTATCCTTATTAAATATATTAAGACATAGTTTTTTTTTATAAAAATAATAGCATTTTTTAATTAAGCATTTAATAATTTTTATAAATTATTTTTTTTTTATTAAAGATTGCAAAAATATGCAATACATGTTATTGAATATAAGAAAAGAATTTGAAGAATAAATGTTCTTACTCATTTCTTAAACATTTCAATTATCATCTATCAATTTTGATTTGTATCGGTGTATAAACTTTGATATGAAATACCTCTCATAAAAATTTAATACTAAATTACAATTTTAATCTCCATAGATATAAAATCAATAACTTTAGTTCCTCAATTTTAACTTTACAATTTTAGTTCCTTGATTTTATAAAATATATAATTTTAATCTCCTTACTACATGTACATTTGTTAATAATTTAAATTATATCTTCATCGCAATCTAACATTAAATAAATGATAGAATAATTAATATTTAATAATATTTAACTTAAATTACATTTTTTAGTTTTCATTTTCATCTCATTTGACTACTCTTATGTGATTATAATGAGAATTAAAAGTGATATTTATCCCGAATATTATAAAATATTAATTGTTATGTTATTTATTTAATATTAGATCATAGTAACGTCACAATTTTAATAATTAACAGATGAACGTTTAGTTAAGGATCCAAATTTCTAAATTTTATAAAATTGAGAGACTAAAATTACAAAAATAAAAATAAAAGTACCGAAATTGCGAATCTAATATTATAAGAAGACCAAAAGTATAATTTAGATAAAATTTAATGATAAATAAGAAACATAAAATTAGTAATTACATAATAATTTTGTTTTATAAATGTAATAGAATTAATTAATATAATATTGGTTAAAAATATCTTATAATAAAAAATAAAAGAAATATTTATATATATATATATACTTTTTTACTTATATAAAAACTAAATAAATGATTTATTAAAATTAATTAAAATTATAATCTTTATTAGTAATATTATAGATATAAATTTTATTCTAAAAACACTCATTAAAATAAGTAACTAAAATTAAAACATTTTAGATAAAAGATTATCAAAATAACATAACAATGCTCTGTTGACTATCTTCATAGGATAAATTAATATAAAAAAATAATAATAATAAAACGCAGCTGTTAAGTAACGAGAGTTGGCGACCAATTTTTCGTTTACAACAAAACTGTAGAATTGGGTACATGAGTTTGGATTGATAAACAATTTGTTTGACCCTTTGACCAACCCAATTAGGATTAGTTTAAATGTTGACTCATTTAAATATAATTTTTGACTCAGTTTATTTAACATGTAAGTTATACGGACTAGGGTTAGGGAGTTAATGTGTCAATCTTATTTTTATTCAAAAGGGTCAATTTATAGATTTTTTTACAAGATATTAATTGTTTTATGTTTTTATCGTTTAAACGGAGTATTTAGATGATTACAACTTGGTATATGAATAATATGTAAAGATCTCTGTTTTATTATTTTTTTTTTATCAATAAGAATTATCATAACAACATTAGGATTCAAATAAAAAAAATTATATATATATATATATATATATATATATATATATATATATTATCCTAATTTTTTACTATTGTTCCTAGTGATTTTCTATCTTAGTATTTAATTATTTATAATATTTTCATGTAAAAAGTTAAAAATATATAGTTTTTATGTTTGATTGATGTTATAGTAATTATATAATTTTATTTTTTATATTTTACTATTTCACTTACTTATATTCGTATTTTTCTTTATTTTTTTTAAATTTCATTAACTTATATTATTTATTAGAATTTTAGTCAGTATAATATACATGTTTTATATTTATTATATATAACTAAATTTATAATAAATTATATATAGATAGATATTATGTTTAAATAATATATTATATTTAAAATTTGTATAAATAGATATTTTAAAACATATAAACTATATTTTAAATTTGTGATAAATGATTTATATTGTAGTACAAAATCATTGTTATTTATTAATAATTTATTTTTAAAATATTAAAATTTAATTTATAAATAATTATGATAAATAAAATCGAATTAAATAAGAAGTTAAATGAATTTCTAAAAACTCTCTCGTTGAAGAATAAACCCTAAAAACACTCTTGTTTAAAAAAAATTGTTTATATTTAATATATAAGGATTGATCTTTTCAACTATTTTTTTAAGAAAAATAACTTTTTATAAAAAAAAAATAACTTTTTATATCTTTTTATTATTCAACATGTGGACTAAGTGGGCTTGTCAAGAACTTTGTAAAAATAAAGTCCATTTAATTAGTGTTAGTTTAACATGATCAATTCAAAAACATATTAAAATAGACTTTACTCGTGTGAGGATAATATAGCTAGATAAGTCTCTTTACTCCTATTAATTAGGACCTAAGATTGAATATGACTTCCATCATATTTGTTTTATATCTTTTCATACAAACTTGTTTTGGAAATGAGATAAATAATGTGTAATCTCACCTCAAAATTTAGTGATTGACTTTATCCATTACATATAGTCATACATACCCAAATATAAACTTTTTTGTAATTTTTTTTAGAACTAACTAAATAAACCTAACTAACCTATATATGATATCCACCTCCATCTAAAACTTGATTTGATAATTATGTATCATTGATAAACAATTTGTGATCTTGTAGCAAATTCTTGAGGATGATAGTTATTTATCTGAATTTAATACTCAATCCATCTCACATGGTACCAACAAAGTCCTAAAGGAGAAACAACACAAAATTCATTTCAAGGATCAACTTTTCAAAAGGGTTTTCAACAAATTGGGCTCTTGGAGCATCACAACACAATATCCACACAATGAAATATGCAACTTTCAAAAACCTCTCCTCTAGTTCTAAATGGTCAACACAACTAAAAAACATGACAATTTTATGGATTCAACATAACTACAAAATCAACACACAACTTTGCATCTCACAACTCAATCATCATAACTTATACACAACTCTGAAATCAACAAACATTTCAACAACACATTGTATATTCAACTCAACTACACACCTAACATATAATTAACATGGTCAACACACATCTCACTTCACATGTCTACTTTTCATCTAACAACTCATAGCATAATCATCATATACTACGTCATAGAATAACTTAAATCAACAAGCAATCAAAACTTCATCAACCATATAATTTTATTTTTTATATTTTAATATTTCACTTACTTATATTCGTATTTTTCATGTTTTTCTTCAACAACTAACACTCGACACCTTCCAGGCAGGGAGTTATTTGTCTCGTCCACATTCGACACTACACAACCTGCGCCCGACGTGGCTAAAGCAGAGGTCCCTAAGACCTCATGTTTGGTGTGGTAAAATACCATGCCTAGCCCATCTCAAGTAGAGAGTCACTGCTTGACCCTTGCTTGACATCACCATATTGGCGTATGACGAAATCCAAACAAAGAGTTTTGGCTTGGGCACGCTTGGTGCTACTCAACTTTGGACCCGATGTCACCAATCTCAAGGTTCCCATGCTTGGCACCATTCAACTAAGCCTAACACTGTCCCAATTCGAGACAAGTTTCTCTTTTCACGCTAAGCGCTACTAATCCCATGTTCGACATAATTGAGATAGATAGCCTCAAATTAGCATAACACTTGACGCCATGAAGGCACGCTTGACATGGTATCAGAATTCTACATATGCAAAATTTGATTTTGAGCCTAAAACTTGAAAAGCAGCAAAGTTTCAACACATGCTACAAGGAACAATGATTTTACTCAATACAAGCAACTCAAATTCAACTAAAAAACCAACATGCAACAACTTTTCAACTCAAGTCACCACATTCTCCATCAAGAACATAAATCCCCAATTTTCATTACTCAAAATCTTCATTTTAACTCCACCATTTCAAATTTTAGAGAAATTTATGCAACAACCAACCATGCATCAATCAACAAATAGACAACTCCACTCGAGTGCAAAAATCTAGCTTCCTCTTACTTTAACTAACTTGGTCTGAGGTAAAAGAGAAGAACGATCAAGACTTCGCAACAAAATCAACTACTTGATTAAAGGTTTCCACCACCTAAATCACGATAACATAACTTAGAAAATGATTTGAAGAAGGAGAGAAGGAGATTGAGAGAAAAAGAGCTCATAGATCCAGAAACTTTCTCTCTATAACCCTCTCGCTAGAAAGTTGAGAAAAATAAGTTTATGAGACTTTATTCAAAATATAAACCTTATATATTTTTTCCTTTGAGGTCAAACTAGGTCTTTACCCAGAGAATTCCCTTTCACCACCATTGAAGTTCTAAAGGAATCCTCAAACCCTTAAGTCTTTCAACTCTGACAACTCAACTTAATAACATAAGACAATACTAATGGTAATATAATACTATCACAATTTACAATGTTACAAATGTGAAAGTTACAAAACGATAATGTTGTAGTTTATTTTTGAAAATAATAATTTTTATTTAAATTAATTAAGTGTAATTATCGAGTTCTCATCTACTAAAAAAATTGTGCAGTTATCATAATAAATAAATGATAAAAATGTCTTAAAATTTGTGTACATGAAAATGATAAATCCTCTTTATATATTGTTATTGATTATAAATTATAAATTTTTATTACCAAATTTTTTAGAAAAATATTTTTTTATATACATGATATCGGTAAAAAAAAAAAAATATAAAAGATACCAGCTAAAAGTTGAAATATTTCCTTTATCTCTTATCTATACGTAAGAAAAAAACATAACAAAAAAAGGAAAGACGGTACTTTGTTGTCCGAAATTTTATCATTTTTTTTTTATATATTTTAATTACCGATTTCACAAGTGAATAATTCTTTTATTTTTTTTACTGTTACACAAGTGAATAATTCTACCACTGAGCATATCCCCCGATCATTCGTATATATGATTTTTTCAGATAATTTATGACTAGGATGTCATGAATAATTTAATTAAAAAATGTAAAATCACTACATAATTATGGGTTTCGATTTTGAGTTCGGATGAGGAAAAAAAAAAAAAAAAAGAAACACAAGACAAATTTGAAGAAATCGTGGGTTTACCCAAATAACTGGTTTAGTCCATTTTAAAGAAAATCATTCACAAAAATACGTCCTTTGATTAAATTTATTTTGAAATTTTTTTATAAATTTTATGGTGAGAAATTAAAAAAAAAAGACACAATAAATTTATATTATATTAATCAACTATGCTCGATGCATAAGGTCAAATAAGAAGTTTTATTTTTTCAATTTATGTTCCATTTTTGTGTATCATGCTGACATGATAATAAAACTTAAGTTTCATTTTTTTTATAATCAAAAGAGATTCAAATTAAAGAGAGTATAAGGGGTACTCTAACCCGTTACAAGAGACACAGAGACATAATTAGAATCAAAGCTAGAATAGAAATTATGAGAAATACAAACCCGGGTTATAATACCAATTTGTGTAACTAAAAGAACAACCAGGGACAGAACTACTAATTCACTTTCACGAAAGCAATTTAATATTGTCCAACACTTCCTTGCAATCTGGAGTACCTTGCTGAAAGATAATAATATTTTGATGAAGCCATAGTGACCAGATAATAGAAACCCAGACCACCCGCAAAAAGTGAGAACGTTTTTTATATATACCAAGATTCGTCCAATATAAATAAAGAGAAATTAAAGAATTAGGAAAGACCACCGCAACCTCCAACCAATTAGCAACAGCTAACCAAGTATTAAAAGTCATCGAGCACATTAGAAAGAGATGAAGAGGGTCTTCAACAAACAGAGAGTAAAAAGAACAGAAATTGTTATCCAACTCCACACCACGTACTTGTAACAATAATTTGCACGGGAATGCATTCAATAACACCTGCCAACAAAACACCAAGCACTTGATCGGAGCCTTGCAGCCAAAGGTACGCACTTTTCACCGAGAATACACCGTCCTTATCATAAATCCATCTCCAATAATGTTGCCTTGAAGAGATAATCTGCAAGCCCTGAAGCATATCCAACAAGGTATTCACACTCCTAACTTCATGGACAAAAGGTTCTCTTCTCCAATTAACCTGCCACACCCACCTAGATCCCCCCCAAGTTCCATATTTATCTGCCACCACTGACAACGAGTCCAAGGCAAAGGAGTACAAACGAGGAAAGACATCCAACAAGCGCAAACCACCTATCCACTTATCCTCCCAAAATCGGGTTATAGTGTCATCACCAATATAATGTTCAGTCTTTTCGTCCAACCAAAAATTTTCTTATTGTAGCACTCACACTATATCCTTCCACCACCAAGAGGCCCTCCTATCCACATTTGAGCAATTAGAAAAGGACTCAATACGACCATACTTATCATGAAGAACTTTAGCCCACAACATACCCGGAGAGAGCATGCACCTCCACACCCATTTCCCTAGTAGTGTCTAATTGAACAATCTGACATCTTTGATTCCTAGTCCACCCTCAACCTTTGACTTACACACCGTTTCCCATTTTACCCAAGGAATCTTTGAGTCATCCTTGACACCTCTCCACAAGAAATCACGTTAGATGGCCACAATTTCCTTAATTACCGAGTTTGAAACTTTAAAAAAAGAAAGGAAATGGATGGACATAACATTCAAAGCTGAATTAATTAAGGTCACTCTCCCCCCAATGGATAAAACTTAAGTTTCATATATTTGATTCGGCACTTTACATTAAATTAAAAATATGTTTAGATAAATATTTTAAAGAATTTTTTAATTAAAAAATACTCTTTATTTTTAATAAAAAAACTCTAAAAAATATTTATAATTTGTATTTACACATGTTCTAACTCTAATAATTAACTTATGTGTCATTTGTTTTAGGGAAAGTAATAATTTATTTGGAGAAATATATATTATAAGTGTTTTCCATTGTTTTGTTTGTGATATAGAACTCGAAGAATTTTGATGTCATTATTATATATTTGTGGATTTGTTTAGGCTAAAAATCATTGAGTCTACTGTCTCGTCACTATTCCACGTTGTTTCCTATGATTCATCTTTGTCAATCGGTTAAATGTCCATTATTTCATAACCATTAGCCTCCATCAACGACATGATCCCATGAATCTCACCAAAGGCAAGTCTTCTTTTCATAACTCTAGTAAAAAATGTCTGATTAATTTTTCAATTTTAAATACTTATAATAAATTCTCACGATAACACTAATATGATTAAAATTTATTATATCTTTCTAAAAAAAAATACCTATAATAAATTCTAATCCGATCAGTGTTATCGTGCAAGTCTAACTTATTAAACTCATAATTAAAAATTATAATCAAATATTGTTTTAAATTGATTTTTATATATTAAATATGAATTTCTATATTGTATGAAAGTATTTGTAAGAATTTTTTTAATTAGAGAATTTGTAAAAAAATTATTATTTTTTATCTAATTTGATTTTATTTATTATAATTATTTATGAATTAAATAATAATATTGATATAATATAAATTATTTATTGTAAATTTAAAATATAATTTATTAATTTATATTCTTAAAAATATTTATGTATATTAATTTTGATTATAATTTATATATTCAAACATAATATATATTTATATACATAATTGATTATAAATTTTAATTATATATAATAAATATGTTTGTACATTGTACAATATAGAGACTAAAATACTAATATTTATAAATGAAGAAAATACAAAGAGAAAATAAAACAAGTTAATTTATCTAAAAATTAAAATTAGTTTGGATATAAGTCAATTTGTAATTTTATTATATCAGCTTATCTAGTATATATATATATATATATATATAAATTTATAAATAACTTAATTTTAACTTATTTAAAAAAATTATTTTATTTTATTATTATTTATTTTAAAAGGAGTTTATGAAAAAATATTCACATATCCTTACAGGTAGTTTGAATAAAATTGAGTTCAATATTTTTAAAATAGGATCTAAAAATTGAGTTTAGAGAATAGAAAAATATATTTAAATGAAGAGACTTTATAAAATAAAAAAATAGTTGATCAATTTTTTCAATAAAAATTAGTCATAAAAAAATGATATGTCGTATTTTGAAAAGAAAATTGATACTAGTATGATTCTTCTATCTCTGTGGGCGAATTAGGTGATCTTATATGGAATATCACATAACATTTCTAAAAAAAAAAAAAAAAAGTAGATAGCATCACTCAAAGTTAAAACAATGGTCAACAATGGTCAACGGATGAAGAAACAGATGAAATTATCCCAACAACAACGAGGCTTTGCCCGAAAGCGAAACACCGCGTGCCGCGGCCACAATCCACTGTTCCAATTACCACTACAACTACACGATGGAGCCAATTAGAAGGCGCCACGTGATAGGATAAATACCGACAATTATGTAAACATTTTAAAGATCACGTGTTTTTCACGTGATATCCTCACCCGACAAAGACAAAGACTCGTTGGCAGTTTCCGCGTGAAGCGTCATTCCAAGGCTTGTAAGGGTGGGACACAATCTCACGCATTTCTTTTAATTTTCGCTTTCATTCATTTTCACGTAAACACGCAAAATATTGACTTATTTTTACTTCAAAAATATTCTTTTACCTATAATTTTGTTTTTTTTATCATTCAAAATCAAAGATTCTTTCTCTTAATGCTGCCTTTCATCCATTTTGAAACAAACACGCTAAATATTAACTTATTCACTAAAAAATATTTTCTTACCTGTAAATTTGTTTTTTATCATCAAAAATCAAAAAACTATTAATCTGTTTTTTTTTTTTAATTTTATACACACGCGTATTAATTTAATTTTCTAGTTAGACATATTTTAGAAATTTTTTAACATTATTATATGCAACTAATTTTACTGGTTAATCAAATTTTATATATTTTTAACTTATTTAATTTAATTTATTATTTATCATATTTATTTTGAATTAAAATTTAATATTCTTAAAATAAATCATCAATAATTAAAAAATTCTTATGTTACAATATAAATTATTTATCTTAAATTTAAAATATAATTTATATGTTTAAAAATATTTATTTATATAAATATAAAATATAATTTATATATTTCAATATATATATATTTTTATATATATTTTTATTATAAATTTTAGTTATATATAATAAATGTTTAGCCTATAAAATCTACATGCTAAAAATGCTAGTTTAGAATAAATTTTTTAACAAAAAAAAAAGAATAAAATATAATTTCTAAAAATTTAACTAGAAAGTAGGGAATAATACCTTATACAACAACTAGGTAGTAAAAAGCTACCAATCAACTAAATACAACATCAACCCTCCTCCTGAGTCCCAACCAAAAAGAAGATCACTCAGTCCGGCAGAACACCTAATCCTGATCTGCTCGCATACCAAGGTATGGTCATCGTAGTCCTAACCACATAGGGAAAACATGCTAGGGTAAGCTCACAACAATAATCATAAAAAAATAGCATCAACATATAATAAACACCAATAGAATTCTACTTTCAACTTGCAACTTAAAGCAACACAACATCTACAATAATAGATACACAATATCATCTAATAGCAACAACATTTTCAACACATCGCACTTTATTCAAATTGGCCACTTGTAATCGGTATAACTCGGTCTGACCCCTATACCGTGGTCGCTTCATACACGTGTGCCTCGACCTTGCTCACACACGGGAACAACCAAGTCCTAGAGGAGAACAACACATCATCCACTCCAAGGGACAACTTTCCAAGGAGGGTTTTTAAACAAATTGGGCTCTCAAAGCACCACAACTATCTCAATCCGCACAATGGGATGAGTAACTTTGAAAACTTCTCCTCTGATCCTAGTGATCAATAACTCATCATAACACAATCACATAGTATTTATCACAATAGCTCAACTATCAACTCATTCATACAACATTATATACAACTTAAATGCAAAAACTAATGCAACATCAACTAATGCGTCGTCACGCATATACAGCTAGGAGATCTCCAACAACTGAGGTTGAGTAGTCTAGGTGGCATAAACCCTACCGAATCCAACGTTTGACCTATCTCAACCAGGTCAGGTATAGGGCATCGTTAGGAATTCTGAAGAGAACCAGGTATATATAATAATAAGCGATTACTCGGGTGTACCACTTAGACTCGGAGGTCCAGTACTACTGTCAAGACAGAAGGATTTGGGTATGAGCCTACCACGGCCTTGGCTAGCATCACCAATCCACATATAGAGTTAGCCTATCCACTGTTTTTCAAGTACCACGCACCCTATAGTACTTAATCAAAGACTAAATCTCTAACTAGATACCTTACTCAAATTGGTCATTCAACCATGACATGGATCGACTACTTCCATGTTGCCCACATAGTACTAAGGGATTCAACTTTAAAACAACTTTCAAATTATCTCATTAGTACTATGTATCTCAACATAGGACATATATCTTCACCATATGTCCCCAACTTTTCAACTTTACAACAATAGGCAACTTTACAACTTTACGACAATAGACAACTTTACAACTTTACAACTATAGGCATCATAACAACTTTACAACTATAAACATCATAACAACTTTACAACAATAGACATCTTTACAACAATAAGCAACTATAGTTATCAATCTCAACTTTAACAACTTTAAGGCAACTTTCAACTTTACGGCAATAGGCATCTTTATACTACTTAATTAAACAACTAGAACAACTATAATCATTACAATATCAACTTAATGCAACTTAACAACTTTAAACAACTTTACAACAATAATCTACTTCAACTTATACATCTCGAATTATTAATAATTCAACGATAGACAACATGTAAACAACTTAGTTTCATCAACCACATAACCTATAAACAACTTAAGCCAACAACTACTCAACTCATCTTCATCAGGCAACTTAACAACTTTATAAACAACGTCAACAATATACAACATATTTGACACAAATTACAAATCAACCAACATATTTAAAGTTCATCTATCATGCCAACTTACACAATGTAAACAACATAAATCAACTTAAGCACCCAACAACTCAACCATTTCAACAAAAAAACACAATGCATAAAGCTTCCCTAACCTGAATATTGGCTCCAAACAGCTAAGAATTCGGGAATAAGAAAAACTTTCCTCCGAGTTTGACTCCCGAACTTCAATCCTTCAAAATCAAGCTTCCTAGCGGACAAGTCCTTCTCTCTAAACTTCTCTCTCTTCCTTTCCCTTTCTCTCCCTCCTTAGCGCCTATTTATAAAGGTCAGGAGTGGCCAGAATGACCTGTTTTGAATCTGGAACGGCCCGTTCTGGGATCCTTCATCATGAGTAAAATTCACATGCAGAACAACTCGTTCTAAAACCAGAATGGCTCGTTCTGGCACGTCTAGAACGACTCGTTCTGGAGTTGAATTTAACTCACAACAACCACGTTTAGAATGACCTGTTCCAGTCTAGGATTTATAGGTGAATTTAATAGTTTGGAACAGCTCATTCCAGTTTGGAAACGACCCGTTCTAGACTATAAAATCACTCATGACCTTCTAAAATACTTACTACGTTATACTTAACTAATAAGTTATTGGTGTAAGTAATGCTACTTCAAATAAAATATATTTAAAATGATCTTATTACATAGATCGATCATAAATTTTCTTATTTTCGGTTGTTTAAAAGAACCGAGCCATACTGATACTTCATTTTCTCATTATTTTATATCTCAAAATGAATTGTTGATTTGAGAAGAGTCAAAACAATTTTTTAACTTAAAATAATTTTTTAACTACCCAATTACATATAGACTGTAATAATAAATCTATAAATTGTATAATAATAATAATATTTTTTTTGTAAAAATAATAATAGCTTTAAAACTTACATTAAATACAATTTTAATTAATCAATAATATGTGTTAAACTCTTAATTTAATTTTCAAGTTAATAATATTCATCATAAAAAAATTTAATTTAATGTACCAATATAACATATTTCATAGTGATAATGAGTTTAAATCCATAAACAAAGTTTTAAATTAAACTTTTATAAATAAAAACATATAATTAAATTGAAGTGTTTATTTGAGTAAAAAAAATCGTAATTAAAATTAGAAATTCTATTAAAGATAGTGAACAATTTATTTTTTGAGCATACTATCCTAATTAATTCCACCTTTGAAGTATTTTTAACATAGCGATGAGATTAGTCACGACGATGGATATTCCTGGAAAAAAAAATGTAAAAAAAAGATGATTAAAAGGAATTAAGGTTGGTAATAATGCTGTAGCGAGAGTTACGAAGTTGTAACGTCTCCTTCCACCACTTGGTGACATCCACCTTCCAATTACTTTCCTTTCTCAATTCTCAGATTTAAGCCCTCTTTGCCTTTGCCTTTGCCTTTGTGTAGAAAGAAAACTTGAGACTTCTCACCTCCCAAGTCAGAGTCTTTCAAACGATGTCGTCGCGGAGAGATCTAGAAAGTGGTGGCGCAACCAAGAACAGCAACATCACCTACTCTGCTGCTCCCACGTCCTACGTTTTCGATTCTCAAGTCCATTGGACATCGTGGCTCGTGCCTCTCTTTGTGGCAGTTAACGTTGTCGTTTTCGTTGCGGCCATGTATGTCAACAATTGTCCCAGCAAAAATTTCAACTTTCAAGGGGACTGTGTTGCCACCTTCCTGGGTCGCTTCTCCTTCCAGCCCCTTAGGGAGAATCCCTTGTTTGGGCCTTCTTCGTGGACGTAAGACCCTAATTCCTCACTTTTCTTATGTCTTTCTTTCATTTACTTCTTCTTCTTCTTCTTCTTCTTCATTTTGCCTCCAATTAGGTTAATTTCATGAATCGGGTGTTGATGTCTTGTGATCTGCTTATGTTAATTCTCTAGCACTTGGAGCTTCTTCTTTTGTGGATACTGGGTGGTGCTAAGTGAGATCAAATTTTCTTTTTTGATATATCAACATACACAAATTAAAGGGTAAAATGTATTTTAGCTCCTTCAATTTTTTTTTTCATCTAAATTGGTCTTGGGGCCTATTTGGATTGGACTTCCGAAGGAAAATCAAAATAAATTTATTTATAAGTTAATTAATTTATAATTTTAGAAAAATTAATAAAAGAATTTTAAATTAATTAATTTATGAATTTGGAGAAGTTAATAAAATAGAGTTTTTACAAATTAGTTCATGGATAAATGCTTCTACAAACAGGCCATTAGTCTCTACATTTTCAAAATTAAGGAACTTTGGATACTAGGTTGAGGGGCCGAATTCAGCTATCTTCAAAATTATGAAGACCAAACTAATCGATGTTACTAAAATTAATTTTGACTAACCTAAGGTATATTTTATTCTATGTATAAATGAATAATTAGATTTGCCTTTTATTGAACAATCATAAATGTTTTATTTGTCTGGGTGTTTTTTGCTGGTAATAAATTAAATTCTTCCTTATTATCCTTCTACCCTTGAGTGCAAAAGATCAAATAAATAAAACACCCATTTTCTAGCCGTGAAGGGCTAGTTTTTTCAATCGTTTAAGTCGATGTTCTTTGTGCAAACTCTTGTCAAATATGTTGTTCTAGAGTTTTCCAAAAAAATAAAAATGAATTATGTATTGATTTAATTTTTGGATCATTGTTGTAGCTTAATAAAGATGGGAGCACTTCAATGGGATGATGTCGTGAATCATCATCAAGGATGGAGACTTGTCACTTGCATTTGGTTACATGCTGGAGTTGTTCATTTGGCAGCAAACATGTTGAGTCTGGTTTTCATTGGCATTCGCCTTGAACAACAATTCGGGTTTGGTATGTTTTTCTTTTTTCTACTAAACTCACCTGTGTCAGTTGAAGAAATGTCATGTGTGTGTGATTCACAAAATTAGGAATAAAAACATTCGAGTTTCAGTTTTATACCTGTGGACCTGGTCATGCATTTGGAACTGGAAGTGTTGTTCTTTGAGTTCTGTTATCTGTGTTCTTCAAATTTTGGTTTTAAATGGTTATGGCCTGACATTTTGTAAAAATATTGGCAGTGAGGATAGGAATCATTTACCTATTGTCTGGATTTGGAGGGAGTGTACTGTCTTCTCTATTTATTAGAAACAACATCTCTGTTGGTGCTTCTGGTGCTCTTTTTGGACTTCTTGGAGCAATGCTTTCAGAACTTATTACTAATTGGAGTATTTATACCAATAAGGTGAGTATAGTGTCATCAGTTCCCATCCTATTTTTGATTAGTATGCTCGTTCATTCCTTAACATGAAGTGGAAAATGATTAATGTTACAAAACTTTTTTGACAAATTATTGCAAGAATCATCATGAACAGTTGATAGGTTTCTTTTTTTTTTTTGTTCGCTTGCTATAACGCTGAATTCAGAAAACATCCTGATTGTTTAATTTTAAGATTCACAACTTTTTGCACACACTAATTAATCACTTTCAGTCTTTTCTTCTTTTCCCATCTATTAGGCTGGTTAATACTTATATAATATATTTGACATTCATTTATAAGTTTCTAACTCCCTTTCTCTGCATTTTGTAGGCAGCTGCTTTGTTCACACTCCTGTTTATTATTGTCATCAATCTCGCCATTGGAATGTTGCCACATGTTGATAACTTTGCTCATATTGGGGGATTCCTCACAGGATTTCTTCTTGGTTTTATTTTGCTGCTCCGCCCTCAATTTGGGTGGTTAGAGCAGCGGCGTCTCCCAGCCGGTGTTCGCCTCAAGTCAAAATACAAGGCTTACCAATATGTTCTGTGGATTGTTTCTATTGTTTTATTGATTGTTGGGTGAGTTCCTCTGAAAATTCTCACAAGCAATATTATTGTTATGATTCAGATGTTTGGTATAGGAGAGGAAATTATATTAATTTGCTATATGATAATTTTGTAAACTAAGTTTGTTTGGAAGTCTTTTCCAAAAGTATTTTTGAAGGAAAAAAATGAAAAAAAGTTTTCCAATAGACTAAAACTAACTTATACATAAGTTAAAAGTAAGATTTTGGAGAAGTTAACAAGAGAAAATTTTTATATATTAACTTATACATAAGCCACTTTTAACTTATGAAAAAGTTTATTTCATTTTTTTTCTCCTTATTTTTTCTCTTAGAATTGCTTTTAAAGAAGTGTATTGGTTGAGTTTGTAGTTTGGCTTCAACTTACGCATTTATCTAGTTATCACAATGAAGCTGATCTCAGTTCTCTAATCAATGAATTCATTTGTTGAATTGCAGGTTATGCATTGCTCTTGTGATGCTATTTAGGGGTGAGAGTGGGTATGATCACTGCCATTGGTGTCACTATCTAACGTGTGTTCCAACTTCTAAATGGAAATGCAATGACAATTAAACAAAAGAGGCACGAGCTATATTCCTTGTTATATGTATAGCAATAGCTCTTACAATCTGCGTTTGTTCTGTTAATTTTTTTTTGTTAATTTCTGTCTAAAATCAGTCGTTGATTTGACTGTGGATTTATGTGTATTATGCATATATAAAGAAATTTATTTTGTACATGAAAATTCATTTACATTATCCATTCATATTGTGCGTTGAATAACTGTTGCCTAGTTCATTTTGGACTTCAAATTTATCTATTCCCCGTGATCTTTGTGATCATGCAACTTCTGTTCTGGCAGTACCAACAGGTAAATTTGGTAAATGGGAGACAAAAAAATATGAAAAAAAAGGATAACAAATCTAACGGTGTAATAGAAGTTTCTCACGTCTTGAATAAATTGTGCTTGTTCCTTTGATTCTCTTTCACCTTGGTAACATGGGCATATTGAATTAAACACGGTCCAAAATCCAAATTATTGTCTTTAAAAGACTATTACTGGAGGGTAACTCGGTACTCAAACTTCTTGTATACATAATAATTTTAAGAGTAACTGATTTTAATTTCTCAAATTTAAGATAAATTTATTTTTAATTTTTTAAATTTAAAATTATTATTTTTAGTTCTTATAATTTTTAAAAATTTTATTTTAGTTTCTCTTGTCATTAATAATATATTTGAAAATTTATATATAATCAGTTGAGCTTAATGAAATATTTTAAATATCAGAGATATCAGTAAATATATTTTATGTAACAATATTTGACAAATTTTTTAACAAAATTTGAATAATAAAGACAAAAATAAGTTTTTTTTTTTTTTTAATTACATGAACAAAAAATATCTATTTTAAATTTGAGAGAATAAAAATAAATTGATCTTAAATTTAAGAGACTAAAAACATATTTAAACCTAATTTTAATCAAGTAGTGTTTCAACTTTGAATAAACAACATATCGTATATTTATAGAAAAAAAGAAATTAATTTTTTAAAATAGTTAAAATTAAATTATACACAAATTAAAATATCTTTTTATAGAGAAATATGAAGAAAAACAAATTTATTTTGGTTTTTGTAATTTAGATTATATATTAGTTAGTTTTAATTTATGAAAATTTATATACCAAAACAAATTTATGAAAATTTAATTATTTTATTAGTTTTTCAGGCCTATAAATATTTATCCCAAAATTTAGTCAAACAATATCTTAAATTTATTCGTATAATTCTGCACTGCACAAATAGACATTTTGTCGTTACTAACTGCAAGATAAGTTATGGATGGTATCATTCTTTCACAATTGTTCTCAATTTTACAATTTAATTTTTTCAATTTTGTTTGAAGTTAAAAACATCCTATAAAGTTAGAGGTGAGTATTGTCAAGGTTCATGAATTATTCTAAGTAAAAAATTGAAATGAATAATAATTATATTTTTAACTACTCTAACCAACTCAAGAAGAAGAGTTTTTAACGGTGTAATGTTGAAAAGATTAGAAAAAGTTAAAAAAAAAAAAAGGGTTCCTCACAAAACTGAATTTGAATCAAATTAATCTTATAAAAACAGTTTAAAAGATAAAGATTAGTTTTACTTATATACACATTTATATTATTAGTTGATATGAGATATTTCATAAATAATGAGTTGTTGAGTAAGAATTATTTGAGAGGAGAAAAAAGGGCCATTAAAAATGTTCTTTATTGTGCAATCTTCAATGAAAAGGCAACAAAGGCTTTTGCCAACTTATGTATGGGTGAAAGTGGCCATGTTTATAGCCACCATGTGCATGAAATGATTATCCTTTATCATCCAAATGTTGAGGCCTTGAAGATGACCCCACAAGAAAGTTTTGGAGTTGATTTTTGTTCCCAACTCCTTCACGGGCTCTTCTATGAACTTCAATAATTCTTTTACCA
Source organism: Cajanus cajan (assembly GCF_000230855.2). Lineage (NCBI taxonomy): Eukaryota > Viridiplantae > Streptophyta > Magnoliopsida > Fabales > Fabaceae > Cajanus > Cajanus cajan. Next base: position 12,728,841 of record NC_138517.1, on the reverse strand, counting down.
CTTTCATTTGATGTACTTACATGTTCGGTTTTAATCATTTAAACGATTATATTCTTTGAAGATTAAGAAAGATGAGAGTTTTTCGATGGGACCGTCAACCATCCATAGTCACTTGCATATGGTTATAAGTTGCGATTATTCATTTGGCAACAAACATTTGGTTTTCACATATTTAATTTGAGTTTTCACATTAACTAAGAACTTAATTGAAAATGATTAAATATGTTTATAATTTTTTAATTTATTTTTATTTTCAGTTATAGTGCTTAAATAAAACTTTTACTTGTTTTACTTTTTAAAATTTTCTTCTTTTAACATTTTTAGTGCATGTTTAGATATCCATTTGCACATTTGCAAATTGAAATTCCCTCTTTCCAATGCACTAAAATAGGAAGTAACATTTTGTAACTTCTCCGTTCAACGTAAGTTTGGTGAGTTTAAACAATAAACCAAACACACTGTTAGTCTTTATTATTAAGTAATTTCATTAAACGAAGACATAATAATTATGTCGACAATCAAATCACCTTTCACCTCATTAAATTTTCGCTACAATTCTTATTTTTTAATGTTGAAAAACTACAATCAAAATAAATTCATCACAAAAAAAATAGTGAGCAACTAATTTAATAATGAATGATGTGACACTTCGAGTTTCATTTCTAGAAAATTTTGAACTTGACAAATAAATAAAAAAAAATATATATATATATATATATATATTTCTGTGGCAAATATTATTTGTAAAATTTGATTGAAGAAATCTAGGAATTAGGATAATATTATTAATAGTATTAAAAAAATATAATTACTCAGTATTAAATAGTATATTTTAAAATCTAGAATCATATTTTTTTTTATTACTGGGCTATGCCCAAATTTTGTTTTCTTAAGAGTATAGAATCATATTTGGGCTTGTAAAAAGTAGAGCCCAAATTATTGCATGGAGCTTTGAGTCTTGGTTGATGATATATACACCTCCATTTTTTTATACATACACCCCTTTTTTTTAAGAAAATATTAAATTCCTAAATCATCCTTAATATTATTTGGAATAAAAAAAATTATTCTGGAAAGTGTTTTTCAAAGGTTGATGATATATACATTTCCTTTTTTCTATAAGTACACCTCCTTTTCAAAAAAAAATAATTAAAATTTTAAAATATTCTTAATTTTTTGCTTTTTTTTTTAATTTTACATTCACAACATTTAATTTAGTACTTTTTTTTACGGATCTTTCTTTTTTCTTCTTTCTTTCTTTTTTCAATTTTTACATGCACCCCGTTATCTTTCCTTCACCCTACCTATTTTGGTAGCATGTAAAAATTGAAAGAGAAAAAAAAAAAGTGTGTGAAAAAAAAGAAAAAAGTAGAAAATTGAAAGTTAAAAGTATAAAATTAAAAAATATATATATAATATTTTATAATTTTTTTAAAAAAATAAAGAAGGTGTACTTATAAAAAAAAACAAGAGGTGTATATATCATGAGCCTTCCGAAAAGAACTTTCCGTCAGAATAACGGAAAGTACTTTCCAGAATACTAAAATTACTATTCCAGAAATAACTTTTTGTCAAAATAATTATGGAAAATACTTTCCGTAACACTAGAATTACTATTGTGAAAAATTCTTTTCGGAATATTAACAGTGTGTGTATTTGTTACCATAATTCCGGAAAGAACTTTCCGCAATAGTAATTTTAGTGTTACGGAAAGTACTTTCCAGAATTATTCCGACTGAAAGTTATTTCCGAATAGTAATTTTAGTATTCGAGAAAGAACTTTCCATAATTATGTACAAATACACCTCCAAAAAAAATTTTCCAGGATAATTTTTTTTTATTTCAAATAATATTAAAGATAATTTAGGATTTTAATATTTTTCTTTAAAAGGAAGTGTATGTATAAAAAAATGGAGGTATATATATCATCAGCCTTGAGTCTTTGGGGGGGGGGGGGGGTTAATACTTTGCTTTCCATTGTGCAGCCCATTACTAGCGTACATGCATCAGAAGGGTAGTCAAGGGCCTCTTTTCCATATCTTAAGAATATAGGCGACCTTCATTATCTTGATTAAATTAATAAACATGGTGATTTAATAAATTAATTTAATCAGGATACATTTGTTATAATTATCTTGATTGTTATAATTTTTCTTTAATAAACTTTATTACTATAATTAATATACTAATATATTTTTGAGATTTAAGAAATGAAAAATAAACTATAGATTTAGGGTAAGAAAAAATAATATGTATGTGACAACAACCTTCTTTTCTATAATAATACTTTTTTTTTCTCTTCAAAAGTTAAGATATTTATTTTTATAATTCTTCTCAATTAATTAAGGCAACTTTGACACTGTTATTATTTTATATAAAGCGCATATAAATTTATATCCTCTTTATCTACTATAGTAAAACTCACCTTTTTTATCCTTTTTCTCTATGACTTTAGAGTCTCTTTTGACTTTTTACTCTTTATTTGTCAATATTGTGTAATATCAAAATGAAATACTAACAACTTTTAGGGGTGCATTGAATTTAAATTATATATAAAAAAAAATAGCACAAAATGATTTTAATTTGTAGATTTTAAAAAACTTTATTGAAATTTAATGACTTTTAAGATCTTTTTCAAAACACTTTGTAAAAATGTAGTGATTTTGAAGATTTTTTTCATCAAGATTTTGTGAGATAGATTTTAACAAATTTGTATTTCAAGAAATAACAAGAATTTATAAAATCTGAAAGGATTTTATTAAATTTCACATCACAAGACGATATGATATTTTTTTAAAAAAAATAAGATTAATAAAAAAATATAAATGACAATATTTGAGTAAAGAAAATAAAGTCAATAAATTTTCAATCTTCTAATAAATAATTAATTCTAACTAGAAGAAGAAAGAGAAGGAAAAGAAAAAGATAAAAAAAATGTAAATGTACCAAAAAAGAAGAAGAAGAAGAAGAATAAATAAACAATAGATGAAAAAAAGAAAAGAGAATATGAGATAAAAAAAACATGAGAGGGGGGAGTAAGAGAAAGAAAAATCATGCTAAATTTCAAAGGTTTTAGTAAAATAATTGGATGAGTGAATTATATGTAAACTCTGAAAAAAAAAATAACTCACAAAATTTATCCTTCAAAATAATTCCTTAAAATTTCTCTGTTTTTGAATATCAACAATTTTTTAAACTAAAAAAACAAAATTTAAATAAATAAATAAATATATATATATATATATATATATATATATATATAAATATGTCTATTTTTGTTATTTTATATTTTCCAGTTATTTTAACAAATAAGTTTTCGAATACTTATAACTCAATAAGTTAGCTTAATAGATATAATCCTTTAACTTTTTTTTGTTTTTTTGGCTTTCAACTAGTTTATCAACTAAATTTTTGCAAAATATATCCATATCATGAAATTAAGAGCTACTATTGGTCGTGTGATCTCATGCTTTTTTGTGCTTCATTATTCATTGAATTTAGAGGTTATCGACACCTGCGCAATTGAGGAATTTATATCCACTTGGTTTAAGTATAAGAGTTAGAGTAGAGAAAAAGAGGACAACCGTTTTTAATGCCAAAAAGTTCTATATATTTTGAGTTTCAAAAGTTTGCATATTCTTTATGACACATTCAATTCCAGTTCAAACCCATTTTTACTTTTCTTGAGAGTTGATGGACAACAATTAATCATTCGATAAACTGCCATGTTTAAATCATCTGACAAGTAGCCACACATTAAAATTCTAAGCACCAAACTCAACCATCAACTCTATTCCATTTTATTTGTCATATGACAATATTCTGTTTAATACTTTTATAATTATAGATCGAAATTTATTAGATTTAATATGTTTAAAAATCTCTTATATCATTTAATGAATCACTCTTAATTTAGTAGTAAAATTTATTAAATCTATAATTTTAAATTAATAATAAAAAGAATATTCACAAAAATGGTGGCTAACATTTCTCATATCCTACAAATTATTCCAAAACCCCTCAATTCATCTTGGCACTACAATGGCCCACTTTTGTACTTAATTATTATGTTTGGTGGTTGTTGGATCGGTAAACTATGATCTTACCCATCCTTGAATGCCCCTCGTGCATGCACGTAGATTTTTGACGAGGTATGTGTATCATTTAATCAAATTATTAATGATGACGCCATGAAACTTTCCAAATGTTTGTACCTCTTTTATTTTTTTAGGTACATGTATATGTCACACCATCAATAGTACTATATATTATATGATCCACCTATCCTCTTTGATCGTTTATACTGCTGCTTTCTCGTGGTACTACATGTTCACGACAGGTGAAAAAACAAATCAGCTAATTCATGATTAAATGACCCCATCATAAACTTTTTTCTTTTTCTTTTCTACTGTTACTTTTATGCGTTGATCTGTATTTTTCATTTCAGGTGAATAATTATGCTCAGACAAGATCTAGTTTGTGACACCTTTTTCTGGTTGTTAAACTATTAGTTTAACGGTTCATTTCAAAGTGATTCAAGTCTTTGGTGTGATTGATAAAAGCTAATGATTTTGGCATAATGAAAGACACCATATATACTTTAGAAAAGTAGTGAGATAGAAAAGTTGATTTTTAAGTTGCCATTTGACACAAAGGTGATATCAGAAAGAGAAAAAGTGTGTCTGGGTTGGAATGGTGTGGTCCAAAACTGGATCACAGAGAGAGAACCGGATCTAATGGGAGTAACTACTGCTTCTGAATCATTCTCATTATCGATTGTCTTCAACTGCATGGCCTACGGTGAGCATCCAAGGCCCTTTCATAGTCACAAGAGAAACAAAAGACACAACACAACAAAGCAAAACTGAACAGAACAAAACAAAGGAAGGAGGGGAGTCATGCTGTCTCATATGTCACTTCGTGTGTGCAATCTTTTGTCCTTTTCTTTGGTGTCCATATCTTTAAAAAAGGACCACCGAAAGGCTAAACTATAAAGAAAGATAAGATATATATAGTTTCCCTGAATTCACGTGGGAAAAATATAACGGGGGTGAACTCGCAACAATGGATAAATAAAAAATAAAAATACTAAGCAAAACATATCATATCATCTCTTACTATAAACAACATGTATTTTCCCTCGAAGTAATCATGTTCAAGTTAGGTAGGATCATTATGGAGAATAAAGTTTTCTCTCATAGTATTTGACACATTGTATATTCAAGACTCAAATTCAAACTATACCACATATTTACCAGTTATTTATGGTATTTTTATGTGAATTAAAAATATTATTTGACAATGATGAATGACTAATCACTCGAATTACTAGGATTTATTTAAATAATTAATCTTTTTTAATTGATATTTTTCTATACATACAAACATAAGGATTAAACCCTTAATCATATGCTACAAAGTTATCTATTAATCATGTTACAAGTTATCTATTAATCATGTTACATTATGTTTTAAATCTATCAAGTTGGTCATGATCATTTTTGGCAATCAAAATCTCTTTTTGAGTATTTAATATAATTTTATACTCAGAACTCAAAATCAAAATTACTAATTAAGTGGAACAACCTCACACCTCATATTTACTAAATGTTTATATATAGTATTTTTGTGTAAAATTAGATATTCTTTGACTTTGAGCGAATGACTAATCACTCAAACTAACAAGTTCTATTTAAATGATTGATCTCACAATAGATATTTTTCTATACACATATATGTAAAGATCAAACTTTTAACTATATGTTGTAGAGTTATCTAACAACCATGGTACACCATGTTGTATATATATCAGCTCACAATATCTTCACACATGATTTTTTGTTCACACAAAAATAATGTACTTTTATGCACCAATATTGCTTATTTTGATACGAGAACGGATACAAACATGTACATTTAATGGCAGTGGGAGGTCAAATCGGAGAAAATGACTGCAGCTATTTGAGGAAAATTCTCCGAACTCCTTTATGCAGTTCATTTGGAAGGAAAGATTACTGGTTGGCATAGACTAATCAAGAAAAATCAAAGCAAAAAATCCAAACAATTTTACGATAGTGGAGTTCTCTAATGAATAAGACTGGCCCTATTGAAAATGAAAGTTTCATTAATATGGTTTTGTCTCTTTTCTTTATTCAACAAGATTGTTCTTGCAAGAAAATTAACAGGACATGAGCACAAGATATAAATTCAGGATTTGGTAGTTCACCTGTCCCAAATTAAAAGCTTTCATGAATACGACAGGTTCATCATTGTTTAACCACCTTATCATTTGGCAAGTAATAGCTATCATTAGATTAGCAGGCTACAAAAAATTGCAGAGATCTGCAACACACTACAGGTAAAAGTGGATAGTGTTTATTAACACGCATGTTAAGTGGGAATTTCGAAATGAATTTGAAAAGATCATTTTGCTAAAACTTGCAGTTCTTCACCACATTGGATTAATGCTTTATTGCTAAACGATAAAAATATTGATTGAAAAAATACATAGTTTTATCGAGTTTTTATGTAGAAGAAACCCGCATAGTAGTTTGCTTATATTTTAGTTATTAAAAGAATTTGGAACTTTGTAATATAAACATCACTTGTGCGTACAAAATTCTTCTAACTATGCACATCATTGTTAATACATGTCAAGCATGTATCTTATTTTACAATTCTGTTCATATAACATTATCCTTATTTTATAATCATCGATATTTCCGAGGGAAGGGACTAGTTTAATGTTAAGTAGCTTGTGATGTGATGAATCCCAATCATAACCAGCTTTGAATTAATGAAAACATTCAAAACATTATATTTCAACATAACAAAAATAAGTAAAAACATTCAAAACATGTAATATTTAAACATAATAACAAAATTAAGTGAAACCCAATCATGAGTCAACAAGGTGGCCTTTGATCGTGTGGGGACAAAGACTATATAGTAATACAGGTCAAATACTTACATCCTAAAACTGCTGTCATACACAGAAAAACCAAGCAAAGGAAGCCAATGCGTCTTCATTTTTTCTTTTCCTTTTCTTTTTTGGGAAAATAAAAGGGACCTCAATTGTCTTCATTCACAAATCTTGTGATGTCACCTTAAATTGGCACTACCATTTCTGTTCAAGCTGCTTGTGGTGGCATAGGCCTTGCTCTTAAAATCAGAATCCCTATCTGAACTAGGCCCTACTTCCCAAAGACCCTGAAGAGACCTTCTTGTGGAACCGTATCTCTCAAACTCCATTCTTTGCCTTGGAGCACTATGTGACCTAGCCTTGGCTCTTGAAGATTCAGTATTTGCCATGTAATTGGGATGACCAGAGTAGCCACTGAACAAACTCCATCCACACTCACTCTTTGTTGGTGTGAATGGACCTCTCCTTGAATCACTTCCAAGCCTAGATGAGGCAGAAAATGTTTGAGGACTATCCTCAACATTTCTCAAAGCTTCTTCTTTTCCTTTGTGAAGTTTCAGAGTGCCAAAGGGTAGAACCTCCCTAGAAGAGAGGCTTGGATTTAGAGCCTTGGAAGAACGTTTTGATGGAGACTCATATGCCAAAAAATTGTCATTGTTGTAATCTGAAGACAAATGATGATGTGATGTTGTCTGAAATGAGGAGCCACTACTATGGTGTGAGTTCAAGTGTGGCTTCCAAGTATCTACTTCAAGAATCTTGTCACTCTTCTCATCATCAGCGTGCCCTTTTTTCAGTGATGCATCTCTAGCTTGGCTCCAAGAATTTTCTTCCATCCAACTGTCTAACCAATGAGAACCAAACCGGCTTTTCTCCAAGTCAATGTCCCTAAAATTTGCATTGGAACTACATCTCTGCAAGTTGAAAATCCAAGGGTCATAACTAAGCAGCATAACAAGCTTGTTTTGTTTGGAGTAATACGGTTGAAGACAATGAAAATGTTTCAAAGCACATATATACTATTTTCATTCAAATCATATTTAGTTCCTTTAATCTAATTTATGGTGAAGAACTGTGCGTACCTTGAGAATAGAAGATCCATCATATTTCGTACTATAGGCACGAAGTGAGTGCTCATAATCTTCAGGGACCTACAATCATTCCAAAAAAAGTTCAAAGAAAAGATTAATGGTTATTATGATCCATTCTTTTGATGGTAATAAACAAAATACCGATCATCACCAATCTTTTAAGGCACGCTAATTGATATGTCACATCTTTAATGATTACCACAATGGCATGACCCAACCTAAATACTATCTAAGGAAGAATGCTTAATTTGAAACAAGCTGTTTTGTACAGGGTGGAAAGTTATTGTGTAGCAGATTACTAATTTCAACATTTGGTGGGGTGATAGAATCATAGAAAAAGGAAAAGTACATTAATAAAGATAACACGTTTAAAGAAAGTGAGATGCTCATGCCATCGCATAGTTAACATAAATACACAGTGTATATACATATATATATGTTCGCTTTGCTTACAGGGTAATGAGAAAGTGAAGACTTGAAAGAATGCATGTTATCTGACAAGTTCACACGAGTTGCACGTGCCCGGGACTGCAGTCGCACCAAAGTTTGCATGCGCCTTAGCATATCCGCAGTTTGCTTTCTTACAATGTGCCCCCTTACCAATGCTTGCAACTTCACCAATGCTTTAAGTGCTCTCAATGCCCTCCTTGCCTTCCAAATTCATATAAAAAAAAATATCACTAAAAATTAAAAATCCATATAAAATTCGACATTCAATTTGGAAAAACCTAAAAGTAAAATATCAAATGACTTGGTGGTTATAACATTTAACTAGAATTAGATTTTCACTTTATATTAAACGTAAATGTATATTATTAAAAGTTTATATCAAATATAAATATACATTAGATGAAACTCTGACCATATTAAACTTAATTATTACTTTAAAATGATGTTTTAATTAAACTTGTAATAAAATAAGCATACCCTTAAGAGGATAGCATAAAAATGGGAAGTAGATAAGTATGGAATGTCAGAAAGGTGCAGAATATTAAAGACATGAGAAAGAGGGGGAGGGGGTTGAGGTTGATGGGCGTAATCATTAGTAAACATAAATACACAGTGGAAAGCCATCCATTATTGATGCTCCTTTATATTCATTGAAGCTTCCTATGTCGCATGCCCCACCATGGTAGGACGGCAAAAGGTGAAAATTTTAAGTTCAACGAATATTGTAGCCTTAATGTCCCACAAACAAAACCTTACAGCTTATAACTGCTGCTTCGTGTGCTCTTAACAAAAGTAGCTTCCCCTCACGTGAAGGTGTAAAAATTCACTTTTAACTTTAACCCCACGAAAGCATGGCCTTTCACTTTCGGCTTTGCATTTGTCAAACCCACGGAAACACAAGTTTAACACATATCGATGAATGCACCCCCATACCAAGAAACTATGACATGATCCATGATATCATGATCCTATTGATCTCCATGTAATACATAGCTCAGTTTTTCAATTCTAAAAAAATGACATTAATTATTCTATAACGTATGTTCTCTCCCATCATACTATGACAATTTAGCAAAAACAGTTGTTACCAACTTGCGCGTGACTACTGTTACTCGCATTAAGTGATATATAGGAAGCCTAACGAATAGGGATGATGACTATAATGTTAGAAATTTGTTTGATTTAATAAAAAATATTTTATGCGATCATATATACATATATATATATATATATAAAAGTATGAGTAATATTTAATTTATTGAATCAGATACAAAATAATATGTATATATATATATATATATTCATTTAGTATTCATATTTATATTTATTTTAAATATTTATAAATTTTATTTTATTTTTAAAAAAAATTATTTGACATTTACATAATTTTTATTCTATTTTAAATAAAACTTAATGTAACATATTAAAAATTTAACGAAAATCTAGAAACTTATATCCACCCCATTGTCATTCTTACTAACGATCAAAACTTAGGTCCATGATCTATGAAACATGTTTGATTATGGGTTGGCGCAGGGCCACTTCATCTTTGGTGTTATTTTTGGGTACAAAGGGACATTCTACTTTGGTCACCAGAAAGGAAAGTATCGTAACTCACCAAATGTGTGGGGCTCACTTATATTCACACTCCCAAAAATTACCCTTTTCCACTACTCAGAAGTCAGAAACTTTCTTGCCCTTAGCCTTTGTGTTGTCACACACTAAAATCCCAAAACAAGGTTACTAGACATTAAAATTCCACTAATGACATGACTTTAACAGTGTATATAAATAAGAGTGATCATCTTCTTAGAATTTAGTTTTATAAGATTTAATTACACTGAAACCTTTTTTTATATTTAAATACTATGAATTAAATTGTTTAAATGATATATATATATAGCTTCTTTTCATGATGTCAGGTTGTTAAGATATAAAGTGATTCTTTCAGTTGAGATTTTATATCTAAACTTGGATCAAACCTCATTATTTAATTAAAGAACATAAATAAGTGTTTACTTGAGCTAAAACTTTGGTACCATGCTACCACTCTAGTCTCACTGCAACATTTTCTTGAGGATCCAAATCACACATAAGCATACAACACAACCAAAGTACACGACAGAAAGCAGAACAGAACACACCCCACAACACAAAAGTGACTCAACACAAGAAAATTGCAGCGACCACGTGATGTGAATGTGAATACATATGGCAGTCAACACTCAACAGCCATAACATTAAAATAGATAATAGTATAAAATAAAATCTCGTGTTAATTTTTATCTTTCAGAACAAAATAATTTTAAGATTAAAATGATATTTCACACTTCTAAAAATTCCAAAAGAATATTTACATAGAGAGAGGATTTTACAAGTTACAATTTTTATTTTTTAATTTTATATTCCTATCCAGTCTTGCTAACGTTTACAATTGGGATCCTGCAGAGATTAGTCGGCGGAACCCAAAATTGCCGAGTTCTTAATAACATGTACCAAAGTTTTAACACAAACTAAAAAGAAAGAAAATAATAAAATTTTTATTTTTATTATTAAAAATTAAAAAATAATGTTAAATATGAGAATAAATACATAAATGATATTTTAAGGAAAAAAATGTTTCAGTTTTGAGTTGTTAGACATGATCTAAACGATGGAATTAACTTTCATTGGAAAGAGGCAGGGCAAGGGTGTTGTGTGTTGTGACAGGGAACAGGATGCTTTGGATAGGTGAAAAATTTAAGAAAAAAAGAAACAGCGTTGAAAATGAAGCAATAATATTTGACTAGGGTTTGTTTCCCCAGAAAACCAGTGTGGGGGAAATTCCATTTCTATGAGAAATTAAAATTAAAATTAACATTATTAGTACTTCATTGAAAAGCATGCACAGATGGTCAGACTCAGAGAGTCAACAAATTTGAAATTATCTGACGCGCTGGGAACGTGGGAGAAAATTCAAAAAATAAAATCTATTTCTTAAAGTAATTAGTTTTACAAGAAAACAAATTGCCGTACAGTAAAACAAGTGATACAATAAATAAATTGATTAAAAAAATATTACCGTGAAAAACATACGCGTTAAAAACTTTTAACCATCTTTATTCTAAAATTAACGAGTAACCAAAGTATCTTAAATACTCAAATTTAATATAGTTTCGTTAAGTATTTTCAACACTTTTCTTAAGTGTTACTAAACATCAACATTTAAAACGTTAATTAATCAAACATCGTAAAATGGCACTTAGATTAGAAGTAGCGATTTCACTTCCCGAGACATATTTAGAAGACTGAATTTGTTTTTGTTTAACTACTTAAAAAAACAAAATTTTAATCATATTATATATATATATATATATATATATATTTTTAGTAATATTATGTTATTTATTTATTTAATTAAATAAAAATAAAATAAAATAATTAAAAAAAATGATTTGTAAAATTTTTTATATATGTATGGATAATTAACTCGTTAAAAAAAAAAACAGAATTTTCACGTACCAAGTATCCTCGGAACGCCGACTGAATCTTGACGGCGGCGCAAGTTTCCTCCGCCGAGCGGCGGTCCTGCGGCGCCGTGGCAGGGCGGCTAGCGGGAGCAGCGGTGGCGGTGGTGAGCCTGACGACCTCGGCGGCGGCGTGTGCGGCAGCGAGAGCGGCCTCGGCGACTGCTGCGGTGGCGGCGGCGACGGCGATGGCATGCTTGTTGGCGTTGAAAGAGTGGGTGAAGGGAGCAGAAGAGGTGGTGGGGTTGTGGGTTGCGGTGTGCTTAGAGAAGGGCCAAGTTTTTTTGGGCTTGGGAGCGGTGGTGTCGGGGTTTGGCGGATTGCGGTGTTTTTTGGCGCCGAAGAGTCGACGGAGAAAGGCCATGAAGATTGAAGGGAGTTTAAGGCATTGGAAAGTGAAAGAGAGATAAGAGAAGGAGTTGGAAGAAGGGAAGACTTAAATGGACTTCGGATTTGGAAATGTTTTTACTGTTTTATGCTACCTTCCCACCTTATCACGCGCTGCCTCTTTCATTTCTAAATTCTAAATTAGGGATTATATTATTATTATTATTATTATTATTATTATTATTATTATTATTATTATTATTATTATTTGAATCATAATTTATTTAAAATAATACTTATTATCATTATTATTTAATAATAAATTTAAACTTTATATTTATAACATTATAATAATATAATATATTTATTTTGAATTTATTTTATATTAATTAATGTTTATTTTTTGAGTTTATAATAATATAATATATTTATTTATTTATTTTAGAATTTAATTTGTATTATTTTTTATTTTCTAGGTTGATAGTATTGTATTTATAATAACTAGCAGGAAAAAGGCATTCCGTGCTTATATTGTATTGAAAAAAAAAATTACTCATAAAAAAGTAGTTATTAAAAATAAATAAAAGATAAAATGATCCATATAAAAATAAAAATTAAAAGTAATTATTGAAAGTGAAATCCTTTTATATATTAGTATAAATTCATTATTTTCAAGATTTTAAATTTGATTAAAAATATTTTTTTCTAATTTTTTAAAATAAAAGGGTATAATAGTCCAAAAAAAGTGAAGACCAAGGTGGTTACCAAAAAGTGTATCTCCTTTATATATTAGTATAGATATATTAAATTATTAATATTTATTTTAAAATATTTATTTTTTTAAAAAAAATAAATAAATTTAATTATGTTGATCTAATTAATTTAATTCAATCTATTTGTGATTAAGTTCAGTTAGATTTTTTAAAAAAAAATTGTACATACTTGATTCAATTCAACTCATTAAATTTTAATCGAATTAGATAATGAATTTATCTAAACTCAACTTAATCTAACCTGTTTACACCTCTATTCAAAATTATAAATATATACTCATTATCAAGACAATGTTATATATTTTTTTTTTTTGTAAAGATAAGAAAGATTATAAAGATAATCGCAATAAGGATTAAACCTAGATCCTCATGCTTCTAACGACCTCAACCCCTCCCCACTCAACCACCAGGCTAATCCTAGTGATTTTTCAAGACAATGTCATATGGTATTATAAAAAAAAATTATTTATTTATATTAACATAAATATTAGCAATTAAAATTAATTATTTAAATTTTTTAACAAGTTAAATTATTTTTTTTATAAAAATTTAAATTAAAACATGTTTATTTTATATAAGATTTTTTTTTCTATCTAGTCATTCTAAAGTACTAAAACATATTTTTTACATTGCGTTATATATATATATATATATATATATATAAGCTATTGCGTTATTATATTTTTATTATGATTAAAATTAATTAAATAATTGCGTTTATATGTCAGTGCACCATGGATTCAACTCACATGAATCATAAACCAAGTGAATTGAATTAAATTTAGCCTACAGTCCATTTATGTGAGCTAATTTTTCCAACTCAGCCCAATTCAAACTTATGTTAAAAGAGTGTGGCTCATCTGCAAGAACCTTTATTGATAGTTATATTATAACGTTGGAATTTAAACTTGAGCATTAATTACGTTGAAATAATCTCACGTTAATTCATCCATTTGGTCGCAAACAACTGAGAATGAATAGAATAATAAAAACTAATACATGAAAATATTCATATTTTTAATTAAAGGAGGATAATAAAAGAAATAAAATTAAAACTAAAAAAATATAAATAACTCTTATGCAAAACAATAATAAAAATAGAAGTTTTAAATATCCATTTGATTCTTATAATTTTATGAATTTTTTCCTTTTATTTAATATAGATAAAACATTTCATTTTATTCTCTATACTTGTGATTTTTGCTTTTGTTTAATCATTATAATTTTATCTTTTAATTTCTATAATTAGAAATGAATCAAAGACTCTATCAAGTGGACAATTTTTATTAATAGTAGATTTAAATTAACATTAAACTATATTCATTAAATACATCATACCATTTTATCTAATTTATGAGTATCATTTTTTAAATCATAAAATTCACAATATAAAATATGGGAATGTTTGTTAATAATAGTTTATAAGTTAGTTGAAAACTTATAAACTATAAGGCATAGTTTTAAAAACCGGACCGGTCATCGAACCGGTTAAGGTATTGGGTCAGTGGGTCAAAGGTTGAACCGGTGGGTCACTGGTTGAACCGCATGACTCGATTTTTATTAACAAATATTCATATTAAATATATTTATACTTATAAATTTTAATAAATTCATATCTTATTTTAAATTTAAATTTTTCTATCTTATTTAAAATTATTTTTATTTTTATTTTGTAAAAAAATACATAAAAAAATTACATGTTAAACGGTATATTAATACAAATTAAAAATATAAATAATATGTACATATATAATATGCTTGCAATTAATATCACAAAATAATATATGTAATATTTACATAGATATTGAATTATTAAATATATAATTTAAAATTAATAATATATTATAAAAGTTATTTAAGTTGTATATATTGCAAACAAATATATTAGAACAAGTAGTCATTGTTATATTTAATAAGACTCCTTGCTTTTTCATTAAGAGATTTAATTTTCATTATTATTTTTGTGATTTATGGTCCCTTAAAAAAATTAAAAAAAAAAAGTGGTTGAACCGGTTTGACCCACTGGTTCACCGGTTGAACCGGAAAATTGACCGGTTCAATCCGATTTGAAACGGGTCGACTGCATAACCGATCCAACTTCAGATTCGGACCGGCTGGACCACCGGTTCCCGGTCCAACCGGTCCGACCGGCCGGGTCGGTCCGGGTTTTAAAACACTGCTATAAGGTGTGAATGTAAAATAAAATAAATGAATTTATAATAAGAGCAAGAGAATGATATAATAAACAAAATAGTTTTTAAATCAAAAAAGATGAAAATGATTTAAAATAAATTAATGTGAATTAAAAGAGACAAAAAAAAAGTTAAGGACTTATAAATTATAAACTACTTAACTAGCTTATGAAAACGAGTTATAAGCTCATATAAACTCTAGTGCTAAAAAAGTTTATTTTAGTCATATTAGTTTATAAACTAATGAAAAGAGTTTATAAACTTCTTAAATGTCTTGTCAAACATATTCTATACATCAACTTTTAATAAATCACTAAATATAAGATCAAACAATTAATTAAACATTAATCTTTCATCTCATTTTTAAGTTTATTTTCATGATCTATACTTACCTAAAAGTGATCTATCAATTATAACAATTAAACCAATAAGAGTTAACCTCAAACAAATTAAAAGATCGATTAAAGAACTAGTTAATTTTTTTATAAATAATTTATATATTTATTATAATAAATATATTTTATCATAATTTATTTTCTCAAAGAGTCAAGGAAAAGGGGGAGTCAAGGTCTATGTTTACCCCTTGATCCATCTTCTATTTAACAAATAGACAATAGAGACTAAGAGCGTTTAGTAGAAGGAAAATTTTTTCTTTATTGTGGGAATTGCTATATATGATGGTACATTGGTATAAAAGTAGATTAGGATTAACAGGATTTGTTGAATGCCTCGGTGGCGAGTCATACTAATGGTGACTCATTCTGTAGAGGTCACCCAACAATAGCTAGGTCTTGTATAGTCAGTTGACCGACGAGTAGAGTTTATTTTGTGTACAATTATGTAGTGATGTAGATTGTATATGTGTACATGACATGTATATAACATAGTTTTAAAAACCGGACCGGTCATCGAACCGGTTAAGGTACTGGGTCAGTGGGTCAAAGGTTGAACCGGTGGGTCACTAGTTGAACCGCATGACTCGATTTTTATTAAAAAATATTTATATTAAATATATTTTATACTTATAAATTTTAATAAATTCATATCTTATTTTAAATTTCAATTTTTCTATCTTATTTAAAATTATTTTTATTTTTATTTTGTAAAAAAATACATAAAAAAATTACATGTTAAACGGTATATTAATACAAATTAAAAATATAAATAATATGTACATATATAATATGCTTGCAATTAATGTCACAAAATAATATATGTAATATTTACATAGATATTGCATTATTAAATATATAATTTAAAATTAATAATATACTATAAAAGTTATTTAAGTTGTATATATTGCAAACAAATATATTAGAACAAGTAGTCATTGTTATATTTAATAAGACTCCTTGCTTTTTCATTAAGAGATTCAATTTTCATTATTATTCTTGTGATTTATGGTCCCTTAAAAAAATTTTAAAAAAAATAAAAAAAAGTGGTTGAACCGGTTTGACCCACCGGTTCACCGGTTGAACCGGAAAATTGACCGGTTCAATCCGGTTTGAAACGGGTCGACTGCATAACCGATCCAACTTCAAATTCGAACCGGCTAGACTACCGGTTCCCGGTCCAACCGGCCGGGTCGGTCCGGGTTTTAAAACACTGGTATATAACCATAAGGGTTTTTATATTTATCAGTTTATTTTCTACCCTATACATGTATAGTTTATATGATTTCCTATATAGTTGTTGCATATAATAATCCTATGCAAGTTGTTGTCTATTTCACTACATAATAACTGAACCGTATTAAGTGTAGTGATCTGATAGATCGTCACATTATTTGAGAGTATGTTTTTATCTCATTAACTATGCAAATTAAGCTAGTGTAATATTTTTATGGTAGTAAATCATTTTCTTTACTCAAGAATGTTAGATTTCCATCTACCCTCATAAAAACAATTTGATGAAAAATTTATATAAAAAACATTTTCACCAAACTATATTTCTTAAGAATATTTTTTTTAATGACAAACCAAACAAGAGAAATTAATCTTTCCAATTTCAAATTTATGAAAAAGTAAAACTATTTTGCTCACAAAAGTTCTTAAAAGAAAAAAAAATGATATATACAAAAGATTAAAATGAAAGAAACAAAAACAATATATAAAAAATTAAAATGGAATGTTTTTATCTAAAGGACAAATTTATGAAAGAATATTTAAATCAAAGTAGATTTCCCCCGTCGTGATAAAGCCTTTTTTTTCTTTCTTGGTTTGATTTCTACTTAAAAAAAAACCTTTCATTTTTAGTTTCTATCATATATCAAATGAATGAAGTGAACTATTTGTACCCAATTTTTATTTCCTTTATCCTATATATCCTACATTCTTTATTTACCTAAACAAACATAGGGTTTGCGAATTTAGATTGATGCAGCTTTTGGTTAGCCGTTCGTACGCTATGAAAAGTAGTAAAATAGTACTAACGTGTATCTCATTTCACTCCTTTCGATTTTCATTCAAACCTCAAAGTGAACATGGGCCTATACTATAGATTCTTTAAATAACCTTTAAGATACTCACAAGAAGGAACAAAAAAACAACAACACATTCTTTTATTAAGGTATTTTTTTTTATAGATATGCACTGAAATATACGAATTGGGTATGGGTATTAACTTTTTTATACCAACTTGTTTTTGGTCCATTATAAAAATAAAATAAAAATAGGTGATTACTTTTTAATGAAAAAGTAGATAGTTTAGGTGAGCATGACTGAAACATAAACACGTATTGGTACAGTCTCAATTATAATTCAACTAAACTGTTCACCCATTTCAGACTAGGAAATGAAAAGGTACAACAATTTTGCTAGAAAGAAAAAATACACTACTATAAAAAAAATCAAATAAACCGCTTTGGGATATTAATAAATATGTTTGATACAGCATTTGTTTTTCAAGGTACAATATTTTGTCTTACCTAGCTCATTGTATGTTCTAATTAATTTTCGTCTACCATGAGAGGATGATAGCATTAATCTCTAGTTATTGCATAATTTAAATTTTCAACAAACACTCTTCATTAAATTTGAAGAATGTTGAACCCATAATATTTTAAATTTGAAGAATGTCTAACATATATATAAATCCCACTATCTTATATAAATGAATTCCTCTATGATCATTGTTAATGATAGAGATGTTTATGGGGCATGATGAAATGAATTTACCTATATAAATATTATGTTACGTTAATTAAAACAATATTTATAAAGTCAAAAAATTATATTATTATAATACATAATTATTTTAAAATACATTTCTAAAAAATATATAATATTAGAACGGATTCAAACGGGCAAAAGTATAATTCGAATTTATATATATTCTTGAAATATATTAAATATAATTTCTTAAATTCGAAACCGTAAAAAATATATTTGGATCGAGCCAGATTAGTGAACGCGACAGATCATAAACATCCTTAGACAATGAATAGAAAGTGTTTTCTTAGAATGAAAAAGTTTGGTAAAGATTTATGTCACTAGTGCGTCTATATCGTAGAAATTAATGCGAATATTCCAAATGGAGGTTCAAACATTAGTATTCAAGGGTGGAAAGAAGGTGAAAACATTTATTTGAAAAGAGTGGACTTTAATGACAAACTAGCCACTCAGAATTAGTAAAATTTTACTATTTTCATGGAACTCAATTCACTGCACTTCTCAATTGTCATAGGGGCTGTTGGCCTAGGTGAACAGTTGGACCCACATATCATAAGTAATCCAAACTACGCATAAATAAAAGATATTCAAAATTAACCAATTGTTAAATAATACTATATTCCATTTCTTTAAGTAAAATTTTGTACTCAAATTTTATGAATAAAAAAAATATATAATTAAAAAACTCTATTAAAAATGACCAGTGAAATTCAATATAAGAATTAATTACCAACGAAATCTATAAATAATAAAGTAATTGAAAAAAAATTAGACTCTAGTAATAGTCCTGGTGCACAACTTTGGAATTTGGATGAAATACGTAGAGCTCCCTAATTTCCGCAAGCAAATGGTCAATTAATGACCGCAATAGGATAAATATGAGGAAACATGTTTCACTTGATTTTTTTTATCATTTTTGTTTTTTGTTTTTCTAAGTGTAAAATACGATAATATTTTAAAAATAATTAAATTATGTTTGCCCTCTTTATTTTAAATTATACACTCTTTACTCTATAATGAGATATAAATTCATTTTAATATAAATGAGCTTTTTAGATATATTGAGATTTTCAATATAATTCACAGTTAATTTTAAACATTTAATATCAGTTTTGTTAAATTACATGTATGTTGAAAATCATATCACTACTACTTTTACCTACGCAATAAATATAATATATGTTGGTATATTGTTAAAAAGTGTGGGTATAAACTATAATGACACATAAAATATGTTATTAAATCTAATTTAAATTCAACACTAAAATAATGTGTGACTATATAACAAATAGATATATACTTATATATATTATATTTATATATTATAATAATGACACTCTTTGTATATTGTAGTGTATTCAAATGAAATAAGACTATTATTGATGTTCAAACAAGTTCCCTTTTTTTTTTTAATAACATTTCCTTCATTCTTATTTCTTTTAACTACATGTGGCCTATAGTTTTAACCTTTCCTATATACTAGTATGTAGAGTAGTTCAAGAATGTAAGGATGCTCAAGTCATAGCTTAGCTGAACTTCACGTTAATCAAATCCAACATTTTGGTCGGTCCATTTGTTTGGAATACTCAGACTTTATCTGGTCATGATCTAACTAATGATCAAGTTAAAATTGGACAAAACTAAGTATTTAAGACAAAATTCACGAGTTTAAACAGGAGTACGTTAATTTGAATAAGCTTCTTTATATACTTTTAAGGAAAAAAAATGAAATATTTTTCATAAACTAAAATTAACATATACAAGTTATAAAATATATTTTAAAGAAACTAATAAAAGAAAACATTTACAAATTAGTTTGTGTATTATGAGTTAATTTTAGCTTTTAGAAAAATTTATTTAATTTTCTTTCTTATTTTTTAATTCTTAATATACTTTTAAAAAAGTTTATCTACGCATATTCAAAGTCTTTAAAATTTTTAGAGAACACTAAAATTAAGAAACGCTTTTTATTTTCTAGACTTTGGATATTTGAGAATCATATTTGATCTTGAGTCAACTCATGATAAACCCACACTAAGAATGACTCCTTTTTCATTCACTAATTATGAAATGTTAGTAAATTTGCAGAATACGTTCCAAAAAGAAAAGTTTTCGGATAGTGATCGATATTTTACAATTTATTTCTATTGTGTCTAATTAATTTGACGGCAACAAAATATATGTTTCTCTTTTCTTTTGAGAAAAAAAACTGTTGTATGATAATCAAACGAATCTTATTAAGCTACTCATAAATTATAACACAGAAAATACCCATTTTCTTTTGGTATATAAAATACATTTGGGGGCAAGACTTAATCACAGCATCACCCTGTATTGGCCAAAGTTTTCATCTACCGGGCTCAAAAATGTACTCCTTCACTTGGCCCAACACAAAGGCAGGCTGACACAGTGACACTACATTATGTCCAAATTCAAATTGGACCAAATACTCCTTGCAAGTAGGGGTGTGCAAAAAATCCAAATTGATCCGAAGCGCTCCATAACCGATCCGATCCATATTGAAAAATCTGATCTATTTTAAAAAAAAATCCGAACCGAACCATTTTATAAAACCGGTTTAGTTATCCGATCCATTTTTACAAAGTGGATCGGTTCGGTTCAGTTAGGTTTTCTAAAAAACCCGATCCATATATGAGTAAAAAAGTGGATAACTGCACCGCACCGAACCGATCCAATTTCAAAAAAACTGATCCATATTTTAAAAAAACCAAACCGATCCACTTTATAAAAAATGGATCGGTTAACCGATCCATTTTTATAAAACAGTTCAGTTCGGTTTGGATCGGTTTTTTTTGAAAAAACCGATCCATGAACACCCCTACTTGCAAGCTCTTAATGAGTAGTTAAATATTGAATCATAATATATATATATATATATATATATATATATATATATAATAAAATTATCAGCTATGAAAAATTGTATAATTAGTTTGGCACAAAAATATATTTTTCTTATATATCCAATATCAAATTCACTATATAATTAACCACTAAGATTATTTGTCTAATGATTGAGAGGAATGAATTAGAATAGTTAGAAGCATAAAGGCTAAGTTTGATCTACATTGCATTACAAGAAATGTTACATACAGTGACATATAAAAAAGTGTCACTACAGATACAATATATGTAGATATATCTATTTGACACATAATTACATATAATTTTAGTATTAATTTTAAATGAAATTTAATAACATATTGTATGTGTAATATGTCACTATAACATATACATACACTTTATAGCAATATATCAATATATATATTATATCTATTATGTAGATAAAAGTAATTTTTAATGACAAATATTATGTCACTATAAAGTACATGTCATTATATGATAATAATTTTTTTATATTAATAATTATTTTTATAATCTTTTCTATCTTTAAAAAAATTGTTATATAATTCATAGAATTACTCAAATAATAAGTTCACCTAAGATGGTAATATTAAAATTCAATACAAGTATGAAACCCAAAGGTAATCACACAAATGGTTGCTACCCTGTACATGTAACGTTGTTACCATAAAAAAGGAAAAAATATATACTTTCATTTTCCTCCCTCATTAATGTTCTACATGTGAAACCTGCAAATTTTGTACATTATAATTCATTTTTTAATTTAAAAATTCGTTTCATTTTATTTCATTAGCTTAAAACTATAAGTCCACAACACATGTATCATTTGTCCATTCACTTAGGTAAAACAATAAATTAAAATAAGACATTTATTTATTTGATTAAGATGCTTTAATTTTTTCACTGAAAAGAGGATATTTTGACCAAAGATATTTAACCATAAATTAGTTTAAATAATTAACTATTAATAACCAAAAACGAATAGTAAAAGTAAAACTTAATTATTAGAGAACACTAAATACATATGCCTTTCCAAAAACAAAGGAAACTTCCATCTTTATTTCACTCGCATTCACTTCCTTTTGTCATACATAACATTGTATGGTTTCTTCAAAGACATAGAAACCAAGTGACAAAGTCAAATTAAAAGCAAAACAAAAGAGAAACCAAGAGGATGGTTTCAACATTATTCATGATCTTGTAGCATCCACTTCATAACAAGCATTAATTTGTGCCTGTAAAACAAGATTCATGAGTAATCATGTTCAACAAGATTAAAATTAAGAAAGAAAGAAGAAAAAAAACTTGGTAGACAATGTAAAAGAAAAAAAGTTCAACTAATTATCTAATCATAAACTCCACCATCTTTCATTTTAGTCTTTATATCTATACATTTACACTACTAAAACATAAAGTTTGTTCGTGTAAAATCTAAAACCTAAATTTTTTAAGTATAGAAACTAAAAGTCTATTTAAATGCAAATTTAGAAGAATTTCAATAAACTCTCAAAAATTCAACTATTCTTATTTAAATAGATTCTAAAACAAAAGTTGAGACGCAAACATATAAGAAACAAATGAGTAATTAAACCGAGGATCAATGAAGCGAGAAACTTACCACAAGCAAGTGGTGGTAGTTGACACTGAGAAGGGAGTTGAGAAGCGACCCTAATGGTGTTGCATAGGCAATCACGGTCCACGGAATGAAGTGCATTGCAGCATGCAGCATTAGGGTTTGTGTTGGCTGCACCAGGCACCACAAAGGGTGCACAAACATTCAGGTTAGCTAGCTCGTTTGAGCAGGCACCGCTCTGTGCCCTAGCCATGTGGGTCCCATGTGCCACAACCAAGACCAGCAACACTGCAGAAACTAAGAGAGACTTTCCTGATGAAGCCATTTATGACTTTAGTTAATTCAAACAACTTGTCGTTATAATTTGTTTACTATACTCTTGCTGTGTATGGTTTGGATGTGTAGTGTCCCTATTTATATGATGAAGTTTGGTAGTGATCAATGCATGGCTCGTTCATTTCGTGAGTCACCTACTATGAGTTTTTAGGTCACAACTTTGGTGTTGGATGCAAACTGTTACATGAGGATGATCATGTGAGTTCAATCGTTTTTCCTCTCTTCCTTGGCATAATGCTTATCTTCACTTTCTTTGAAGTCTGATATTATGAGGTGATATGAGTGCACACATTTGCTCTTATACTTTGGGTATGAGTGTATAAAACATAGGTTTGAATAAAGTTTATGCAAAGTTATGCTCGAATGATTTTTTTTAAAATAAATATATATAGAAAAAAAGAAGATATAAAAGAATTTAATTTCTTCTAAGTTATGATTAATTTATGTTTAAGCCAAAATCAATTTTTGAAAAAGTTAAATGATAACTATTATAAATTAATTTATATATCAATTAATTTAACTTAAGGGAGAAACTTAATTATTTTATCTTTTTTGTATTTTACTAAATATGTATTAAAAATTATTCAAACATAATTTGTGACCAAGCAATATATTTTTCTTCCTTAAAATTTTCACAATAATTTTTATAATAATCAAATAGAAAGAGAAGAGATCGAGAAATATAAAATAGCATAAGTTATATGAAATTAAAGGAGAGAGATGGAGTGTATTTTAAAAATATTACAAAAAAAATCATATATTAATAATTTGGTATTAGATTCCCATTTTTTTTGTCATAACTTCTTTCTATCTAATAATATCTTTGATTTTTATATTTTAGAAACAAATAAGAGTGTTACTTTTAATTATAAAATTATAATCTGTATTCTTAACCGTACTAATTATTTTTAAATATATTAATTAATATTTTTGTATTTTTAATTTATTATGAGTCTGAGTTATTTACTACTTTTCATGAAAATAAATATATTTATTACATTACTAACACTATAGTCATACTAATTAATTGAAAATTAAATATAATATTATTTAATTTAAAAATATTTTTAAAATAATATTTCAAATTATGACGTTATTTTTGTTACTTAAAATTAATTAATTTAATTACTTATGTGAATTAAATATTTATTTTTGGTAGTAATAATTAAACTATCTATTATTATTTGAACCATTAAAATCAACTTATTAATGAAAAATTCAAACAATGTGTTCATTGTAATTCCGACAAACAGAAAAATTTGCCGACATATAACATTTTATCCTTGGACTATCTTGTAATTAGGGATGATAAATAAACTCGTACATGTGGGTAATACCTGAACCTGTCCCGACTTTGACGGGGAATATCCGGTTTGACTGGGTACGGGTACGGTAAAACCTGATAAATTAAACCGGATACGGGTACGGTATGGGTATATACATACCCGCCCCGTACCCGTACTCGTACCTGATTTAATTATATTAAAAAATTTTAATATTTTATTATGTGTAATTATTTATTATAATGTAAAATATTTATAGTTGTATAATTATTAAGAAATTTCTTGATTAAAATATGAGATAAAAAAATAATCTAATTATAATTATAATATAATAAAAAAAAATTTAAAAATATTATATATTTAAAAAAAATTTTTACGGATACGAGTACGGGTACAGGTATACCCGATACCCTACGAGAACGGGAATGAGGATGAAAATCACATACCCGGTAAGTACAGGTACAGATATGACGAGGACGAAGACGACTATCATAAAACCTGTACTCGACCCGCCCCGTTGCCATCCTACTTGTAATATTAAAAATAATCCTAGTTAAACTTTTCATTGTCATTAAAGGCAACCAGTCCAAACCATTTATTATGATATGCATATATTTAAAGGTTCAAAATATGCTTTTGTAGGATACTGGATTTTTAGCCTTGAATGCATTACAGTAGGCAAATGGAAATATGATTGATTTACCTCTTTTGAGATCATATGTCCCCACAATTCGGATTGAGTGACATAATTAAAGACATGCAATTTATAGGTCCTTAGAATCAGAAAATATTACAGACTTTACCCCAAGAAAACTTGCTTATTGGTTTGGATAATGAAATCAATAGCTCCTTAGAATCAGAAAATATTACAGACTTTCCTGCACAATTGAGAAGAACATGGTTGGAAGATAACCAGTCCATACCTAAAATCACATCTAATTGTGATAAAGGTAAGCAGATCAAACTTACAAGAAATTTTTTATCACCAATAAAAATAGGACAGTCTGAACAAACTCTATTGGCAATTACAGATTTGTTTGTAGGGGTTGAAACAATTAGATTATTCTTTAAAGAAGAAATTGGTAATTGGAGGTGTTGAACACAATCATTAGAGATAAAAGAATGAGTTGCGCCTGAATCATACAGTACATTTAAAGTTTTGCCTTTAATGAAACATGTACCTTGTATTAGATTGTTGTTTTGAGCAGCTTCAGTTCCAGTTATGGTATAAACTCTCCCAGTTGTAGGAAGTCTCGGTTTGGTTCCAGAGGTATTCGTGTGCGCCTTTGATTGTCCACACTCCGAAAACACATGACCCGGCTTTCCATACTTGAAACAAACAGGTCCTTTGAGATGACAGTCTTTAGTATAATGACCCTGTCCACACTTAAGACACTTAGCTTGATTATTCATGGGTCTACTGGAATTTCCTGTAAATTGAGAAGATTGGGTTTTCCATTGAGGTCGATCATAAGGTTTTCCTTCATTATTCCTTTTTTTATTAAACTGAGGGCCAAAGGATTTTGGTCTATTGTCCTTATTATGATCAAAACCTTCCAGAAATCGACACTTGTATATTAATGTGGGAAAATCAGAGATTTCTAATATCCCTACTTCCTTTCTTAATTCTGGTCTAAGTCCATCCTCAAATTTAATACACTTCATTCTCTCATCAGGGTGATAAAAGAAAGTAGAGTATTTTCCCAATTTCTCAAACTTAGAAGCATATTCTCCCACTGTCATGTTCCCTTGTTTTAATTGCATAAATTCTATTTCCTTAGCCCTCCTAACATCATTAGGAAAATATTTTTCAAAAAATTTAGCTCTGAATACTTCCCATGTAATAATTATTCCTCCTCCTTCTAATAGTCTCCTAGTACTATCCCACCAATATTCTGCTTCTCCTACTAACATAAATACTGCATAATTTACTTTTTGGTTATCAAGACAGTTCATGGCTCGAAATATCTTTTCTATTTCTTTAATCCATAATTCAGCCTTTTCAGGATTATACCCTCTGTCAAATTGGGAAGGTTTATTACTTCTAAATTCTACCAGTCCTTGTGACTCCCCCATTCCTTCCGATCGTTGATTCCTTAATAAGGCGGCAGCCATGTCTCTAATAGCCTGCACAGCCTCAGTCAGTTCTGTATTTCTCCTTTCGACCATCTGAAATTTATAGATTAGTTTATTATACTAGAAACATGGTTAGCACATTTCCCCAAGTTACACATGGAACGTTGCTCTAATACCATTAAAATGTAACGTCTAGTCGTGTTAATAATAACTTTAATATAATTATAATATACTTTATATAATTAATATCATTATACATAAACCAAAATTTTATTTTTCATACCCTGGCTTACATATAGTTTTTTTTATTTTTTTATATATGCATCATATTTTGTACAAAAGAAAAAGGAAAAAAAATAATGGACATTCTTATAATCTACTTAATTCCTAACTAATTATATAATGTCTACATATCAGGTTGATATAAGTTCACTATTGGGTTAACATGATTGGTTGGAGGAAGATAAAAGGTGACTACAATTTGTCCATCTATGATAACGGGGTTTTGTTGGGTTGGTGAAAACATAAAAGATGATAATCCTATTCCTTGGAAGGTAACTGCATTGGCAGATGCGTCCATGGCCCAACTGGTACACGGAAAAACTGCTGTGATAACGGAAGAGAAAGGACCCGGTAGAATTGGTAGATCCATCTATTTATTTAATTATTATATTACATAAAAAACATAAGGAGTGAGAACATTTTTCAAAGAAATATTTATAATCATAAAGCGCGTAGCAATAGTTAATATTAAACAATATATATAAAATTTGAATTACATTTGCAGTGACTAGTCATGATAAATGAGCATTATAATATCAACCAGTGCAAGAATTTTTAATCATAACTTCTTACTCATTTAAATTCCCAAGGTCAAACCTCCAGCTACAAATAATTCAAATTTTATCTTCTATGGCCATAGAGTAATATTTTTCTTTAAAATGAGTCAAAGACATTTTAACAAAATTATATTATAATTAATCATAAAAACAATCACGCTAAATAAATTTGAGAATTTATCATCATTTAAGCTTTAATTAAATAACATATACTTAAATAAAATATATTAAGAGTACCAGTTAATTAAATGACAATGATAATTATTATAAAATAATTAAACAATATAAAATATGAACATATTAATAATTATTATGGATAAAAATAATCATAGAATAAGAAAATAAGTGAGGTTAGGGGCACCTCACTAGATAAAAATAACATAAATAAATAAACATAGGAGTATATAAAATTAAAGAGTTCCCCCTTACATTCTTATCCCCGTAATTGTGATTCTTATCTCGACACATTCACATTCCCTTTTTCCTAATTGCTTATATATATATATATATATATATATATTCGCTGCACCTGCACATTACTTTTTTTTTTAATTATTTATATAAAAATATATAAGGCCATGGTAGGATTTGAACCCAGGACCCAGCGCATGTTGTCCTTAAGCACAACTACTGAAATCACTGAACTATTTTATTTTATATGTCTATAATATCATGCAAATTTATAATAAGTTATTTTTAGTAGGTAATATTTATAATATAATTAGTTAGCGCATACACACACACACACACACACACATATATATATATATATGTATGTATATATATATATATATATATTTTACTGAACATAAAATTTAATAAAATAAAACACTATTTTATTTATTTATTTTATTAATTGAATCATAATAATTATAAATATTTTATAATTTTATTTCACTAAAAATGTTATAATAAAACTTTTATATATATATATTTATAGTGAAAATATTATACTTATTCTCTTATATATATATATATATCTATATCTATATATATATATATATATATATATTATCATAACTAAAATTTCAGTACACTTAATAATAATGTTGAGAATATTGTTATCTAAAAACATTAGGATATTACATCTATTAATAGATAGCGCTTCTAAAACAATGCTATCTATGTATATGCAAATAGAAAGCACTTCCTTTTAAGTGCGCTATCTATGTTTAAGTACTTAGATGACGCTTTTAAAAAGAAGTGCTCTCTATCTTTGAATGTATAGACAACACTTTATGTTAAAGCGTTGTCTTTGGTTTATCTTATAGAAAGTGTCTGTAGCAAAAACGTTTTCTATATTCTAGCCAATAGAAAGCGCTTCCTTATATAAATGCTATCTATATGTTTAATTTTTTTTTAATAATTTTTTTTCATCATTGACACTTGTTGATTTTGCTATGCATGCAAAAATAAATCCCAAGACATAGAACTATAACAATCAATCAACAATGTAGCCAAATTTGATTCAAAAATATAATGTATAATGTATACATTAAAATTAAAAGATTAGTTTATATAAACCAAACATGTATTACATTTAGTTTGTTGCAATAATAGTTACATATATTTAAACACAATCAATGCTTGTTTATTACCATGCAACTCCTAGTCTTAGACTCAAATAAAAAAAAGGAAATGTATATAGACCTAACATATTACATTTAGTTATTTGATGACATTAACTTGAAAGTAACATATAATCAATGCTTGTCCAATATCATGTAGTTCTCGCTCTTAGAATATTCCACAGCCCATTAGTTCTGCAAAGAAAAGAAAAATTATAAGTCACCAACTAGATACAATATAAAAGAAAATGTATAAAGATTAAAAAAATAGCATAAAAGAAAAGTGGCATGGCCTAAAAATGCTATAGCAGAACATACTAACCTACAAGCATTTTTTAATGACATATAAACACCAATCTTCTCTAACTTCTGTGATTTGATCATTAGAAAATCGTTGCACGCTGCATCTAGGGAAGTACTGAAAAAAAATAAAATAAAATAAAATAAACCAACTGAGGTTATACATAAAAGGAATTATAAGAAACTAATATATTTTATACATCTTTTGGAATTGCCCCCCTTCACAATAGGTGAT
This sequence comes from Cajanus cajan, assembly GCF_000230855.2. NCBI lineage: Eukaryota > Viridiplantae > Streptophyta > Magnoliopsida > Fabales > Fabaceae > Cajanus > Cajanus cajan. The sequence goes on along the minus strand of NC_138517.1, from coordinate 12,699,314 downwards.
AATTTCCTTCATATACCGACAAATGTAATATCCACAATCGTTGCCATTTGATTGCTTCGGACACTATAACCAAAAGGCAAAAATATCAATATAATTAAAATAACATATTTTTTCATAAATAAAATAATACAAAGATAGCATTTTTTAATAAGCGCTCTCTATATAAAACCTTATTATGACGCTTATTTAATTAAACGTTCTTTTAATGTTTTATGTTTTAAAACACAACACTTATTAATTAAGCGCTATCTAAATAGTGCTATCTATTGCCACTTTTGGTGTAGTGAATTTTCATAATAATTTTTATAATAATCAAAGAGAAAGAGAAGAGATAGAGAAATATAAAATAGCATAAGTTATATGAAATTAAAGGAGAGAGATGGAGTGTATTTTAAAAATTACAAAAAAAAATTATATATTAATAATTTGGTATTAGATTCCCATTTTTTTTTTGTCATAACTTCTTTCTATCTAATAATATCTTTGATTTTTATATTTTAGAAACAAATAAGAGTGTTACTTTTAATTATAAAATTATAATCTGTATTCTTAACCGTACTAATTATTTTTAAATATATTAATTAATATTTTTGTATTTTTAATTTATTATGAGTCTGAGTTATTTACTACTTTTCATGAAAATAAATATATTTATTACATTACTAACACTATAGTCATACTAATTAATTGAAAATTAAATATAACTATCATTTATATTATTTAATTTAAAAATATTTTTAAAATAGCATTTCAAATTATGATGTCATTTTTATTACTTAAAATTAATTAATTTAATTACTTATGTGAATTAAATATTTATTTTTGGTAGTAATAATTAAACTATCTATTATTATTTGAACCATTAAAATCAACTTATTAATGAAAAATTAATTGAAATAATGTGTTCATTGTAATTCCGACAAACAAAAAACTATAAACTGTTTGCCGACATATAACATTTTATCCTAGGACTGTCTTGTAATATTAAAAATAATCCTAGTTAAACTTTTCATTGTCATTAAAGGCAACCAGTCCAAACCATTTATTATGATATGCATATATTTAAAGGTTCAAAATATGCTTTTGTATGATACTGGATTTTTAGCCTTGAATGCATTACAGTAGGCAAATGGAAATATGATTGATTTACCTCTTTTGAGATCATATGTCCCCACAATTTGGATTGAGTGACATAATTGAAGACATGCAAAATGAGTTAGAACTAATTATATTTAGTATTTGTTATATGTAAATTATAATTTTAACAGTAGTTAGATACTCCCTCATTTTTTTTTTAATTTCTTGGCTGATTTTAGAATTTGTTTTCATTTATTTGTTTTTTTTAATTTAAGATAATACTAATACTTATCAATTATACTCTTATTTTTTTTACCCAACTTAATTTTTTTATGGACATAGTATACATAATGTCTCAAAACTGATAACTATAGTCAAGAAACGTGACTTTCACTGGACACCTAACTTTTATTTAATTCACACATTTAACTTATGTATTTATTATAAAATAAAAATGAAAAAATATATAATAAAAAACTTCAAAAGACAAAAAAATTATTGCATTTCTCAATTCATATATAAAAACCTTAAACTTATGTTTAAAAGAACTGAGATAGTATGACAATGCCAATGAAAAGCACTTCGATAACCCATAATTTTTTAGCAGTTAAAACTGAATTTGCAATCAACAAAATTTGCTTGTACTAGCCCCAAAAGAAAAAATAATGAAAGTAAAAATACAAAAGAATAACAATTAACAAACTAAAAAAAAAAAAAAAAAAAAACTAAAGTAGCAAAAGAGAAAAAACTTAAATAAAGGGGCCTCTAAAAGACTAAAAGTGTATTTAACTATTATTGTCGGAAGTGGCTGGAGATGTCCAATAATTCTTCACAGCAAATAAAAGTTTCTCTCTTTCAAGAGGCCCATCTTCATGATCCACGATTTGACTCTCCCAATCCATGCCATTGACTATACTCTTAACCTTCACCAATATATCAACATCATCTCGTATGATCACACTTCCTTCAGGTCTAAGAATCCTATCCATTTCTAACAAAATGTCTTCCAATTCACATCTACAACGCATGAGCAGATTTATAAGATTCTAATGAATCAGAATACTTTAAACAACATAATCTTAGATTTCAAATCATGAAATGCACTTCTAAGATTGTAACTATCACCATAGTATATAGAAAAGTCTACTTTTGCTTATATCTAATGTATATGAAACTTTTGACAATAAACCCCTACTTTATAGTACGAGATTGTAAACATTTAATTACTTTAATTCACAAAACCCTCACTTTAATCTTAACTTTACAAAACATCTTTCAATATAGCTTTTTTTTATTACACTTTCTTTCTTTCTTTCCCCACAAGTGTCCTTTTAAGTAATCATGTTTGAGACACTGTAGGACATGTGAATACTTTTTTTTTTCTTTTTCTTTTTTTTGCAGAAATTTAATCTTTGATTTGCTACGCTGTGGGGAGACTAAACCCGTATACTAAAACAAACCTTATTGAAATCCTTTTCATTCAGAAAATTAGGATTACATTGGAGTTTACTAAAACATTCAAGTTTGACTTGATAGCTGAAACAAATCTAAATATTCAAATTTTGTTGGAAATAATCTTGCAAACTAAAACATGCAACATAAAATAAATGTATACCTGTCATTGTAGAGGCTGAAAACTGAATCACCATGAATTAAGTCATATGTTCTAGGATAAGTAGACATTGCTTCACACCTGAAACATAATCGATGACCACAAACATTTTAACTTCAGAGTTAAAAAAAAGAGGGAGATAATTTAATCAAACAAAGACCACAAGAGAATACTGAGCTAACCAATTATGGTATGTTCCAATCAACCCCCTTTCATATATTGCACCAAGTGTGTCAACCTTGGCCTGCACAGGAACCACATTCATGACCCAAACAGGAGAATCTATTAGTGCAGCAGCAAATCCACCCAAGTAAGCATTCATGTCCAAAAGGTTGCGGTATCTCCCAGCTTTTCCTAGTTGATTATTAACCTTCTTGTAATATGATATCCTTTTCTTCCACAGCTCATTATCTGTTGAGAAAGTTTCGGAAGTGACCCCCTTTATGGTCCCCTTAGAAATCCTTGGTGGTGTTGCTTTTAGTCTGGCAGGCCATTTTTTCAATGCCCCACCTGCAGTTTCTTCTTTGTTGGACACTTCAGGCAGAGGACTCAAACATGTTTGCATATCTGTGTACCTGAAAAGCGAACAAAATTAATAAGTAAAGTTAAATAGCTCAATAAGTTGCAATAATTTCATTCAGTATTATCAAAAGGCCTTATAGTTTAAAACTATGCATTTTAAAGAATTTAATATTTATGGATTCTCCGTGTTAAACTTTTTAGAATGTCATCAATTAATTCAAATTTATGGTAAGTATGACCCTTAAAGTAGTTATTAACTTATCATAAGAGTTAACAAATTTATCATACAAGTCAAATATAAAATTCTCTATTTAAACAAATTCATGTAATTGATAAAAAGTATTTATTTCTTTCTGGGTGAGTGACTAGATCTCTCTTTTTAATCACATTTTTTTTTATTCAGAAGACTCAATTTTGAGACATTATTTAAAAGGATATTATTATCTTTCAGATCAACAACTTATTGGTATAAAAACTCTTAATCTATGTGTGAACATGGACTATTTTTTCTAAGCTTAAATATATTTAATATTAAATTTATAAAATAAATTTGTTAATCATTCTTCAAATTTAAAATTAATCTTTTAAGTCTCCTAATTTCAAAAAAGTTTATTAGTCCCTCAATATCACTAATAAAATTACTAACATGGGCTGATAATCACTAATAAAATTATTTTAATATGATATTTTTACTAACAATAATAATTAGAATAATTAGAAAATAATTTTGTGTAACATGTTAAGAGATAATTGATTTTTGATGGGAAGATTCTCAAATTTAAGGAAAAATACTAAACAAATGGAAATATTTACTTGAAAAAGAATGGCAAGGATAATGGGAAAATGAAGCACATACCAGGCTTTGTCAGGGTTACTCTGTGGCTTGCAGAAAGGTCTGTTTTGAGTGAGCTTAGATTTGGCTTTGCAATCCAAATGGTTTTTTGCTTTCTGCCAAATGGCTATGTCATCTTTCTCCACTAGCTTGTTCCAGCACAGGCTTTTAGCTACATTCTCAATTTTGGTCTGCTCTGCATTCAAATCCTCCTGTGTTCTTTCCCATCCTTTCCAATGTTTTCTCCACCGGATTGGTGGCCCAGATAGAATCCAATACCCACCAGGCCGTAGAATTCGATCAATTTCATTTAAATAAAGCCCATCTAAATCAACAAAACAAGTGAAAATTATAAAATAAGCAAGTTAATGATGAATCATCAAGCTTCATTCATTATAGCTTTAAATATAGAGTGAATTACACAACACCCACACCCTTGAGCTTTCATCAAATTTCCTTTCATACCTTTTCCTTTTACTTCTACATTAAAAGAAGAACTCTTAGTTCTTTGAATATTTTTTAAAATAATGTCTATCACCATTTAATGATTAAGTGACAAATATTTAAGAATAAATTACACCATACAACTTATTTATTTTTTAAGGATTATAGCAACTTTAATAAAAAGGTCTGGGTGCAATATTCTTTAAACAATTAAGGATTGTTAATATAATGTCTAGGGGTATCAAGATAATGTTTCTCATACAATTAAAGAATTAGTGTAAGGGTAAAAAAAGTAAGAAGTGTAAGTACACTTAAAAAAAAAACAAAACTCTAGAGGTGTTTATATTATTTACTATGTATTTTAAATTTAAATATGTAACATTCGTGACATAACATAACATACTTAGAAAGTTGTGACATAATGAAAATTTATAAACTCAAAAACCTATTAAACTAAACCTTCTTTTTATTCAATTTTTCTTATGATGAAAGTAAAGTATTACCATATTCAGCCCATGGAATGAGGCAGCGAGAACAGTGTGCCATGTCAAAAGCTCTTGAAGGGAAAGGCAACCTCTTAGAGGCTAGGACCCCAATAATTGCAGGAACCCCTCTTTCAAGAGCAAACTGAACTTGTGCTTCGTGGGTGTCCCTTGGTGCAATTGACATTGTTATGATCTCACGTGACAGAAGATACGCACCCCAACTAGCAACCTGCATCACCAAACTTTAACTAAGATAACTTTCAAGATTTCCCTACTATTGCACAATTCATCAATCAAATCTAGTAAGTAATCTTCCCAAGATGTCATCGGGACATCACATTTAATGTAATCTACCAACAATAACATGGAAGGATAGCATAATCAAACATTATTATGTATCATTCTATACATTAATCGAAAAGCTACATTAAGAAAATCACAGGTTGTTTGTGACCGACCAGACAAATGCCTCGTTAGGGGGGAAAGACAAAAAAAGTAAACTAGTATATTACAAATAATCAACCATAGGTTTAGGCCATTCCTTTATGTTATTTAATTCCCTTTCCCACCAAAGTATAGTTAAACGGGATGAAAGATCACAATCACAATCACAAATAACAATATATATAATATATACTTTGGAATCTAGTTGTAGTACAAATGCTGTTTGTAAACATTTTACCCCGGGAAGCACATTCCAACTGGCCCGGTTCATTTCTTCATTTCAATATGGACTTTGGTTCTTTCTTTATTTTTTTATTTTTGAATTTAGACATTACAGAAAGAGAAAAAAAAATTATGGATGGAATCTCGAGTACCCTTTCTATATTTAATCCATAGACATGGTCATGTCATGATACCATATGGTTGTATGGGTTGCGTCGCAGATTTCTAGGCGCCGCTCAAATGCAAAGACAAATGCAGTGTCAGGAGAAAGCCTTCCATGCTTTTGTAATTTTCATATTCTATTTTAATCGATGCACCGAATTAAGCAAAAGAAACAAACATAGACCACGGATCAATGTATTCATGATAAAACGAACACGGACAATGTATTGAACTATTTTTAAGACATGTTATAATTTAACTTTTATTTCTAACAACAATAAATTGATTTTCTTACTGCAACAAATCTGATGGCTAAAAACCTAATTAGTACAATTCTAGCATCATATTAAAAATTAAATATTCTAAAATTTAAACTATCAAATGAACGTCCATTTGGTATGTTTATAAAAATTACAAGTTAAATTTTTATATCTAGTATGAGAATTTTAAAAGTCCTTTGAAGAATTTAACTGTCTCAAGAACACGAATTGTTTTTAATTTAATTTTTGACATAAATATTCCTAAATTTAATAGATAAAACTTGGGTATGTAGTTGGTTGCAACTAAGATTTGACTTCATTAATACACACATTTATGTATATTATGTGAAAATTTAATTGATTCTGACATGGGTCCCGAGGATTTTGATAGAGAAAATCCATGAGAGAATCATTACTCTTTTGGGTGAAGGGCAGACAGGCATTTTCACTTGGTTTGGATCCATTTGAAAGAATTAAAGACGAAAGTTTGGCATGAGAGAAACGAACAAATTAGAGGCCTCGTTACCAAAAACCCGTCCCCAGACCAAGACAAACTCTCTCTTTCAATCTCAATTTTCGAATCTAAACCATTTCCACCATTCTCTTCCTCACTTAATCACTCACACTCACTCCTCTACTTAACCATCTTCTAAAGTTACGAACAACAGCTCCTAAAGACCTTTTCATCAAGACTTAAAACAATTAACACGAATGTGAAATTGAATAAATTACTTAACCGTTTAGTAATGTCAAAAGATAAAGAACCCATTTTATTATAGCTTAACATATCGTCAAGTCATGACGTGATGTGGCATAGGATAAATCCCAATAAATATTATCATGTGTAACAATAACTTTTGTAAAAAAATAAGTCACATAAAAGTAATATATTATTATCTAAAAGTGTAAAAATTTGACCATAGAAAAAGCTTAAAAATTTTATACTAAAGTTCCATACAAATTAAACTTTACATTAACTTACTATAAAAAAAAAAAAAAAAACTTTTGAAAAGTGGGGCCCGACACGGTGGAAACAGCATGATTATTGTACCAAAAGTAAAAACAGGAAGAAGGACAAAGACGCTCAAGAGTGAAGAGACCCCTTCATTTTCCAAATAAAAACGATTTTTGTGTTTTTTGTTTTACATTAGTAATAAGAAGTAATAAGAATAATGTGGGTTGCTGTGGTGTAGTGGTTATCACGTTAGTCTTACACACTAAAGGTCCCCAGATCGATCCTGGGCAGCAACATTAATATTAACACACAAAATCCATTTTCATCTCCTTTTTTTTTAATTTAAAATTAAAACTGAAAACAAAAATATTAAAAAAGGAAAAGAAAAGCGTAGGTACCCCACAGCCAGTATCCACCGCGGTACGGACGGAACCGTCTCGGAGGTTAACCAAGCGAGCAATGTCGTCGATGTAGTTATCGGCGCCGTCGGGGAACATGGTTCCGCCGCCGGGGAAGTGGAAGCGGTCGCCGTCGTAGCGGATCCAGTTCTGGACGGCCTTCTCGACGGTGAGCTGGCGGTGGGGGACGTTGGCGTACCAGGCGACGTCCCTGCTGGCCGGCCACGGGAAGGGGTTGCGGTAGCCGTGGGGCGCGGGGACGCGGCACTTCAGGGCCTCCGCCGTCCCCGGGCAGTGGCGCTCGCGGTACACCATTCTGTGGCGCGAGTAGCGGAGGGAGCGCGCGTGGTCCTCGCAGGGCGTGTACTCGGTGAGCGAGGCGCGGCAGGGGGGGAAGCGGGGGCTGGCGGCGGAGGGAGGGAGGTTGGCGGCGGTGGCGTTGTGGTGAGAGGAGAAGTCTAGGTGGGTGGTGAGCGTGGGGTTGTGAGGGCATGGTGTGGGTGTGGTTTTGGTGGTGGTGGTGGGTTGTTGGTATGCGCCGAGGAGGTAGGAGAGGGTGCAGAGGAGGGCGAGGAGGGTGTAGAGGTTTGTCTTTTTGCAGGGCTTGGTGGGTTTGGCGGCGGCAGGCATGGTGGTGGTGGTGGTGGTGGTGGTGTCAGACTGAGAGTGTGAGGGGATTGGTGGAGAAAGGGGTTTAAGTGTTAGAATTTGTAAGAAAGGGAGTGGTCGTGTGTGTCATATACTACATACTTACACAACACTGGGACCCCCTTTCCACACCCACCAATCGCAACTCACTACTACATACATACATATAATACTTCTTCATCATCTTACTCCTAATCCTAAATCTTAATCAATCATTATATAATATATATTCATAATATTTAATTTACTTTTTAAAAATTAATGATACTTAATTATATATATTATATGAAAACTGGTTAGACATCGTATTCTTCAAAACTACCGGATTATTTTTCGAAACCAGGTTGTGTTTTTCTAACGCCGGATTCACTGCTATCCCTGGAAATTGGAAAATGCTAAGTGCCAACTACACTCAATTCTCTTGGTTCAAATTTATGAATTAAAAAATATAAAGAAAAAACATTTTTTTCTTCTAAAAATACTCATTCAAATTCTTTAACAAAATTATATAATCGATAATTTCATATTAATAATATAGTTATAAAAAAAACTTTGACATTTTCATCTTCTTTATAATAACTATTTATTTGGATAAGAATTGAAATAAAAAAAAATAAAGAGAAAAAAAAAAGAGAGAATAAAATTTAAAAGCATTAAATATATGTTTTTTTTTTTATCAACATACATTAGTTTAATTGGTATTATAGTTGATCTTCAAACTTTAAAAATTCTAAGTGTGAGACCTGTAGCCTTCTCCCCCCTCTCATTTTTCCTTTCTTTCTCATTCCCTCTCTTTTTTCCATTTCCTTCTTCCAAACCTCTTTCATTTCTTGTTGATTCTTAAGGTTACTGAGCAATTGGTGCGCTAAGGAGCTTTGAAGCTCGGAGTCAGATTCTCATTCCATCTTTTTCTTCTTCTTCAACATCGGAGTAGCTCGAAGTTCATTGTTCACTCCTTTTCGAGATAAGGGAAGCTAGAACTCGAATTTGTTGTACCTTTTGGGTTGCATGTGGTTGGATCATCATCTAAGGTGTGATTTGGGAGCTGAGTAGTTGAGTTGGGTGGGTTGCATGTTGTTGGGCTATGGTGTTCTTGAATGTGTTGGGTAAAAATGGGAGATCATGAATGTTGATGCATGCATGTCAAAGTTTTCGTGGTTTCTGGGTTGCTTGAACGAGTGTAGTAGTAATCATGGGTGTAGATCATGTTTAGGGGGAAGATTGGTGAAGATAAGGAGAGGATCGAAGGTGAAAACCATAGAATTTCAGAAATTCTGAGACTTACAGCCATGACCGTGGAGGAAAAATGAACTAGTAGAAACTCATAGCCATGGCCGTGAATTCACAGCCATGGCCATGGGGAAAAATGTGGAGGCAAAAACTCACAACCATGGCCGTGGGGAAAAATGTGGAGGCAAAAACTCACAACCATGGTCGTGGATTCACAGCCATGGCCATGCTGGAAAATGGAGTGACAGAAACTTGCAGCCATGGCCGTGGAAAGGAAACTAAGCTGGCAAAAATCTAGTGCTGATTTGAGTGCTGCAGCGGTGAGGGTAGATGACCGAATTTGGTCTTAAGGTCTTCATGAAAGTTGTAGCCTTGGATGTTAGCTTTCTAATGGCGCTGGAATCACCCAAAAAGGAGGTCTAGAGCTCCCGTTATGACCTTTTTAGTGAGAAAAGGTCAAATTGTCAGCATTAACGGTTGCGGTTTTTATAAGTTTTAACGTGATAGATGAGGGAGTTAGAAACTGAGTTCTTCATGAAAGTTGTAGAAAATGTTTTTTTATTTCATATGAGATAAGGATGAGAGTGATTGTAGTAGAACTCCCTATAGGTTGTTTTATGTGAAGGTTGTTAGTATAAAAATATGTGATTTTGATAAATTACATGTGACACATGTTGTATGATGGGTGAAATTGGTCAACATGAATAGAATGATTGTGTCTATTGCATGTTGTATGTTATAGGATGATGATAATAAGCATTGTAATGTTATCCTTGTGCACTTGAAATGGTGAGAGCATTGATATGCTATTATTGTATAAATTGTTAAGCATTGATATGTTGTTCTTCGTTGAGATGTTAAGCATTGATATGTTATTATTGTATAAATTGTTAGGCATTGGTATTCTATTCTTGGTTAAGATGTTAAGCATTGGTATGTTGCACATGATTGATGGTATTGATCTCTTTATGCATTGACTGGATGTAATGTATATAGTAGATGTATGGTGGGGTGTGGATGCTAAGAATGCGGTGTAACATTATAGCATGATGGGCGTAACTTAGGGTTTGAGGAGAGAAAATTATTTTGAAAATTGAAGATCTCACATAGGATATCTTGGAGTGGTGCTCGGGTAGGCCACTGTTTGGAAAACCCTCCTTGAGTAGTTGTGTCTATTGGAGTAGGTTTCGAGGTGTGTTGAGTCTCCTCCAAATCCTTAGTTAGTGGTTGAGTAAGGTAGGAGGTCGAGGGCTACAACCCTTAACCAAGTACCTAGAAAAGTTGCATGGTTCCTTGAGGATAATCAATGGGCGAATTCCATATCTGACTTGGTAATGCATGTTAAGATTGTGGTAAGTCTATACCCAGCTGTATTACTCCTAACGGTGGAACCATAATTTTCTAGTGTAAGTGATGAAACCTGAGAAACCAGAGGAGAGATTGGTATCCCATTTTGTTGTGATCGAGCTGACGCTTTGGGTGTGAAAACGATTGGGTTGGTTCAATAAGATGGAAATCACTTAGACTGCTCATGTTGTTAGGAGATCTCTGAGTTGAAATGCGTGACAACGCATGTGTTGATGAGTTGATATTATGATGATATGAGTTGTTAAAGTGTTGTGCGTTGTATGTTAAACAAGTTGATGATCATGCTAGCATTGCTAGATTACCTATGTTGTATGTTGCTTTTAAATATGTGTTGTTAAGAGGTGTGTAATATACGTGTTGTTGTTGTTGTGTTGAATTTGATAAGTTGTATAATAGTTATGTTGAGATGTTGATACTTTGTTGATCAGTGTTGATATGTTGAATTAAGTTGAAATGATGTTAAGATGTGTAGTATATGTGTTGTTTGTTATTTGTGTTGGATGTGAAGATGATTATATAGTTGTTATGTTACATATTTAATTATTATGAGTTGTTTATTTTCTCTAGCTTACCCTTGCATGTTTCCATGTGGTTTGGACTGCGATGATCATACGATGTATGAGAACAGGACATGGTAGGTTGGGAGATAGCTGCTAGAGGCCACAGGAGGTCCCTAGAGTAGATGTTCCTTTTGCAGGCTACTTTATAGTAGCAACTTTTGCTATTTATAATTGGATGTTTTTGGTTGCTTGCCTAGCAACTTATATTATAAATATTTTATTTTATTATTTTAGTATATATTATAATAGTATGTTATATTGTTCCGTAATATAACGATCATGGCGGGTTGTTACATTAGGTTTAAGATTTGATTAAACAAATAATCATGAGAAAAATAATCTTAATGTAATTAAGATTTTAAAGGAGACTAAGTTTTGAACAAAAGTCAATAAATGCTCCTACTAAAACTATGACAAAAAATAATTAGTAACGATAAACTCCCATTTGACATAGGTGAAACTTTTACAAAAAAAAATTATTTTATATGAAAAAATTCATTTATGTTTGTTCTTTCCCAAAAACAAAATTAAATATTAAAAGTATCATTTAATTATTCTTAATTAGATTTTTACAATATATTAAATTATTATTAAAAATTATTAATAATTTTAAATCAACAAATAAATATAAAATAATACTCTAATATAAATTATTCTTGGATCATTTTCAATTATTCTTATGGTTTAGGGTTTATTGTGCTTTATTTTTTAATTTTTGTTATTTTTAATTATTTTTATTTTTCAAAAATTAAAATTACAGTATTTCGGAGTGAGGGAAGTAATTTTTTTTAGTTCTTATTCTTATATTTAAAAATTATGGTACTAGTTTTAATCTTTGTTGGAGCCAAACTTTTATATTTTAATTTTGTCATCAAATATGATTTAAGATTGTTAATCAGTGACAATTATATGATATTGATGAGATGATGATTTTTTTAACAATGATCTCAACAATGACATCTGTGATGTAATTTTTTATGTATAATTTGAAGTAATAAATATTAAATTTTATGTAAATCAAATATTTAGACGTGAAGAAAAAAGAAAAATTTGTGTTTAAAAATCGATACCAAACATACACCTCAACGTATTTAAGAGTTGTTATAAAAAATATTCTTACAAAATCACTTTTAGAATAATAATTTTTGGTACTTATGGGTTAAATTTTCACTAACTTTTCTTCTATCACTTTATTTATTTTTATTTGATGATCTTTTCTTTTCTTTATTATTTCTCTCTTAAAGTATAAATATCATCGAATGCTAAATTATATTTTTAATCTTTTATCTTATTTATTATATTTATTTTAATTATTTATTTTTTAAATATTTATTTTGATATTTTATTTCTCAAATTTGAATCAATTTGATTTTTTTTTTGAAACGACTATTTACTATTTTGATATATGATTTTGAATTATATTTTTTAACTGATTTAAAATTTGAAATTTATTTTATTAAACTCATTTATATAAAAATTATTAAATGTAACTAAAATTCGAACAAAAAAATATAATAAACATGATAAAATTGTATAAAAATAAGTTCAAAAATAATTCTAAAAATATAATATCATACAATTTTCTAGTTACTTGTAAGATATATTTTTCACACAATTTTTGATAAGTTTATAGTTCTTTTGAATTTAAAATGTCAATTAAATTTGATAATTTTTATATAGATAAATCTAATATTATAATTTTCACATTTTGAATTATTTAAAAATTAATTTAAAATTATATCATAAAATTAAAATTATTATTACTATAAAAGGATAAAATCAATTCAAATATAAAAATAAAGAATAAAATAAATATTTTAACACGTAAAGAATTAAAAGAAATATAAAATATAAAATAAAGACAAAAAAAATAACTTAATGTAAATAATATGAATCTTAAAAACTAGGCACGAGTATGTAAATGATAAAACAATACATTACCGAGTAAACCGGTCTAGTAGCTATTGTCCTAAGACTATAAAGCCTCAGAAGAACCTCAAAGTCTAACGTTCAACAAACCAAATCATGAACACGTTCTTCTCTGACTCTCTGTAATGGAGAGTTGATTTAGCATCCAGGAGAAATTCTATGGTACCCATTTTATTTGAGAGGGTACCAGTATAATTTTTTATATTTATATCTTAAATAATTTATTTAAATAATATTTATGATATTTTATTCTTTCAAATTTTAAATTATTTATTCATTTTATTTTTATTTTATATATTCTAATTTATTTGTAATAATATTATTATATATTTAAATAGTTTAATTTTAATAATTTTTCAAGTATATTTTTATCTTTTCATTTAAATTTTTTGAATTTTTATATTTTAATTTTAATAATTTGTTAAGTATATTTTTTTGTCTTAAATTTTTCAATTTTTATATTATAATTTTAATAATTTTTTATTTCTACTATTTATTAAATTTTTTTTAATATTTTATAATATTATTGAAATCTTATAATTTTAATTTCTATAATTTTGTCTTACTTTTTATTTTATAAGTATAATTTAGATTATTCATTTTATAATTAAATTAATTATTTTTAAATTTTTTTTTATAAATTTACATAAAAAAATGTATTGAAACTCCTCGATCTTTGAGGATATTGTAGCAATAGAGGAGGTGGATTAACAAAGATCTAAAAATAAAATGTGTAATTAGGAGAGAAGAATTGATTAGATTAGAAAGGATTTAAATAGCGTCGGGTTTAATTTCCTTCTCCAAATGTCAAATTTGTGTGGATTTTGCAACAAAATCTTTCAAGACAAGATAGCCCTCACTTCGATTATGAGTAGTGCATTGACCAAATCAAATGACTTGCTGCCTGATTGGTTTTGTATCAAGCATGTCAAGATGGGGATTGCTAAGAAGTTAATATTACTTTGCTTCGTCGTCAAATTGACATGAATTTATTAAAAAATGTGGATTGATGATACATATCTAAATATGCACTTACACAGAGGCAGGAGATTTACTTATTTTAAAAATAAGTTTACTTAAACTTATTTTATTTAATAATTTATATTTATTATTAAATTTTAATAATTTAATGATTAAATTAAAAGTTTTTAAAGTATATATCTAAGTTTGTAAAATTTTATAAAATTTAAAAAATATTTAATATTTTGTTTCATTAATTTAAATAGACGAGTAATTATAAAAATGTAATTAAGTAATAAAAATATGTTGGTTCATCTAATACTACAATTAATAAAAGAAGTATCTCCTTTATATATTAGTATATATATATATATAATATTGATTATATATTATTACATATATTTATTTTTCATAAATAGTTTAAATATAAAACAAAAATAATAATAAATAGGTTATTATTATAAATCAAATAAATAAACAGTAATAATTTGTTTAAAATTGATTAATTATTTTTAAAAATATTTTTAAAAGTTCTAATATTTCTCTATTTTTCAAATAAAAAAACACACACACACTAATATATAAAGGTAAAATTATAAAATATAATTTAAAATTCTATTCTTCTTTTCTCTAATCACACACACATATAAAGGTAAATTTATAAAATATAATTTAAACTTCTAATTTTTTTTCTATCTTTTTATATAGTGTACTATCTGTACCGCTATGCTGAGCTTGAGCTTGGCTTCACAGCGCAGGACGACCTCGGACACGTGCTAAGCTACGTCAGCTCGACATCCAAATAAATCATAACAGATCTCGGGCCCAAGGCCCAGAAAACTACCGGTGGCATAGTGCAAGCCGAGGTAAGCCAGGAAATAGGGTCAGCTCCCCTACGGGGAGTAATCAACACAATTGCAGGTGGCTTTGCAGGGGGAGGATCCAGCAGCTCGGCCTGAAAAAGACACCTGCGCAATATCAACAACGTCCACTCCACTACCTTGACCTCGCACCAAAGCTCACCGCCGATCACCTTCACCGACGACGACTACATTAACGTCTGCCCCAACCAGGACAACCCAATGGTCATCGCCGTGGAGGTCGCTAATTGGGAGGTCCACAAGACGTTGATTGACCAAGGAAGCTCGGCTGACGTCCTATATTGGCCGACATTCCTCAGGTTAAATATCCCTCACTCCCTTATCCAACCTCACACAGAACCACTAGTTGGATTTGTAGGAGAGCGAGTAAACACTCGAGGATACGTGGACCTGTTGACAACCTTCGGAACCTCTCCCGAAACAAGGAGAATTATGGTCCGATATCTCCTCGTGGAAGCCAACACGTCCTACAACATAATCATTGGGAGGCTGACATTGAACCAACTCGGAGCAATGGTGTCTACCCCGCACCTCACCATGAAATTCCCAGGGAGCGATGGAAATATTATTTCTGTTAAGGCAAACCAGAAGATAGCTCGGCAGTGCTACGCCGAAAGTCTGAAAATCTCTCCATCCGGCGAGCGTTACAAGAGTGATCCCCCCACAGTGGCTCACATCACCCACGTGGATATCACTGACCTCGATCCGAGGTCCGACTCCCATGATGAATGACTAAGTCCCATCGACGAGCTCGACGATCTCCAGATCAGGAAGCTTCCTGGGCAGTGCACAAAAATTAGAAGGTAGTTGAACCCGGAGTTACGACAACAACTCGAGGATGAAATCTCCAAAAACGCCGACCTCTTTGCATGGTCCAGCGCTGACATGCCAGGTATAGATGCTAACTTCATCTGTCACAGGTTTGCAATTCACAAGGAGGCGAAGCCAGTGGCCTAGAGGAAGAGGAAAGTCGGTGGTGAAAGGCGGGAGGCCATCATCACCGAGACACAAAAGTTACTGAACGCCGGCTTCATCCGTGAGGTCAAGTACACCACATGGCTGGCAAATGTGGTGCTGGTAAAAAAGAGCTCGGGGAAGTGGCGAATGTGCGTCAACTATACCTACTTGAACAAAGCATGCCCCAAGGACTCATACCCCTTGCCGAGCATCGACAGGCTGGTTGATGGAGCATCCGGGCACACCCTCCTCAGTTTCCTTGATGCTTACTTCGGGTACAACCAGATCATGATGTACCCACCAGACGAGGTGCACACATCATTTGTAACGACCCGCCACGGTCTCTACACTTAGTGGAATCGCACTACAACTAGTTAACTAAGAGAATATTAAACTGGATAACACATACATACAGGCATAAATATAAAGATCGAAATAATTAAGTTTCTGTATATAAAATATAGCACCATATATGTACAGTCATCCCAAAATAAGCTTTCTAATCTGAAATTCAAGAAAAGACAGAAGGAGTTATTGATCTAGAGGAGAAAAGGAGTTAAACAGAGAAATTTGGGAGAGAAAGGAGCTCACTGACCCAGAGACCTTCTCTCTAAAACTTCTCTCTAGAACCATAACTCCTCACGGCCCCCCCTTCACCCCTATTTATAGGCAATCCGGAGTGGCCAGAACGGCCCGTACCGATACCGGAACGGCCAGTTCTGAACTTCCAGATCACGCACAAAATCCACGCCCAGAACGGCCCGTTCTGAAAACAGAACGGCCCGTTCCGGGACTCATCCAGAACGGCTCGTTCTCCCTCAGGAACAGCCCGTTCTCCCTCCGGAACGGCCCATTCTCCCTCCGGAACGGCCCGTTCTCCTTCCTAGAACGGCCCGTTCTCCTTGCCGGAACGGCCCGTTCTCAACTACAATATGTAGTTCAATTCAGTAGTGTGGAACGGCCCGTTTCAGTTTGGGAACGGCCCGTTCTGGGCTACTGAATCAGCCTTTTTTTTTTTTTTTTTACAATGTTACAATACTCCCCAACAAATAAGAATTTTCGTCCCCGAAAATAGGCTTACCTGAAAAGAGGAATGGATACTGTTCCTTGAACCGACTCTCTTCTTCCCAGGTTGCCTCACTAGTAGCTGCATCCCAAAGAATCTTCACTAAGCTAATAGACTTGCCTCGAAGCTCTTTCAACTTGTGATCAATTACAGCTACCGGTCTCTTCTCGTAAGTCAAGTTTTCTCTAACTTGCACCTCATCCATCTCTATCACGTGACTCGGGTCTCTGATGTACTTCCTCAACTGTGAAACGTGAAACACATCATGCAGGTTGGACAGAATCGGAGGTAACGCCAACTGATAAGCTACTGGACCTACACGACGAAGGATCTGATAAGGACCAATGAACTTCGGTGTGAGTTTCTTGGCCCTTACAGCCCTTCCCACTCCAGTAGTGGGTGTCACCCTGAGAAACACATGCTCTCCCTCCTCAAACTCTAGAGGTCTCCTCCTCTTATCAGCATAAGACTTTTGTCGATTCTGAGTAGCTCTCAACCTCTCCTGAATCTGTCTCACCATCTCAGTAGTCTGAAGAACTAACTCTGGACCAACCACTACTGACTCACCCTCCTGATACCAACATAATGGAGTCCTACACCTCCTGCCATATAGAGCCTCAAAAGGTGCCATGCCAATACTCGCATGATAACTATTATTATAGGTAAACTCTACCAATGGCAACACCTCCTCCCAGCTACCCAGATGGTCCAACACACAAGCTCTCAGAAGATCCTCTAGTGA
This sequence comes from Cajanus cajan, assembly GCF_000230855.2. Taxonomy (NCBI): domain Eukaryota; kingdom Viridiplantae; phylum Streptophyta; class Magnoliopsida; order Fabales; family Fabaceae; genus Cajanus; species Cajanus cajan. Next base: position 12,681,560 of record NC_138517.1, on the reverse strand, counting down.
CTGAATTGTCCTTTCCGACTGACCATCTGTCTGTGGATGATAGGCGGAACTCAACCTCAATCTCGTTCCCAACGCCTGATGTAGAGTCTGCCAAAACCTTGAAGTAAACCTTGGATCTCTGTCAGAAATAATACTGGAAGGCACTCCATGCAGCCGTACTATCTCTCGGATATATAACTGTGCAAGCCTCTCCAAGGACCACCTCTTGTTGACAGGAAGAAAATGAGCACACTTTGTCAACCTATCAAATATCACCCAGATAGAGTCACTGTTCCTAGTTGTCCTAGGCAATCCAACCACAAAGTCCATAGTGACACTATCCCACTTCCACTCAGGAATCTCCATCAACTGTAAAACCCCTCCGGGCCTCTGATGCTCAATCTTCGCCTTCTGACAAGTCAAACAAGCGGCTACAAACTCTGCTATCTCCTTCTTCATACCAGGCCACCAAAAACTTTTCTTGATGTCTTGATACATCTTAGTCATACCAGGATGTATGCTAAGACGACTCATGTGTCCCTCCTCTAGAACAACTCTCCTCAACTCTGAATCACAAGGCAGACAAATTCGACCTCTGAATCTTAGAATCCCATCAGTACCAAGCTCAAAACCAGCTGCCCTCTCAGTACCAAGTAATCCCAAAGTCCTTAACAACTCTGGATCCTGTAACTGTTTAGTTCCCACCTGCTTCAAGAACTCATTAGTTATGGTGATCATACCACAGCTAATGTGATCCTGAACAACCTCCACCTCTAGTCTCAAATCTCGGAACTGTTCAATCAACTCCAACTCCCTAATCATCGTAGCCGACATGTGAATGGATTTCCTACTCAATGCATCAGCTACCACATTCGCCTTTCCAGGATGATACATCAACTGGAAATCGAAGTCCTTTAGAAATTCCATCCACCTCCTCTGCCTCATATTCAACTCTTTCTGATCAAACAGATATTTCAAACTCTTGTGATCACTGTATACACTGAATCTCGCACCATACAGATAGTGCCTCCACGACTTCAAGGCAAATACCACAGCTGCAAGCTCCAAATCATGAGTAGGATAATTTCTCTCATGGGTCTTCAGTTGCCTCGAAGCATATGCCACTACTCTCCCTCCCTGCATCAACACACAACCTAACCCCTGGTGAGAAGCATCACAGAACACATCAAAATGCTCACCAGTGTTAGGTAACACCAAAACTGGAGAAGTGGTTAACCGTCTCTTTAGTTCCTGAAAACTCTGCTCACAAGCGTCCGTCCAAACAAAAGGTTGATCTTTTCGAGTCAGTTGAGTCAAAGGCATTACTATTCGAGAAAAACCCTCAATGAACCTCCGATAGTAACCCGCCAACCCAAGAAAACTCCTAATCTCTGTAGCAGTCATCGGACGCTCCCACTGAATCACAGCCTCCACCTTGGCTGGATCTACTGCAATCCCCTCTGCCGATATCACATGCCCCAAAAATCTCACCTCGGACAACCAAAACTCACACTTGGACAGTTTGGCATACAACTGTCTCTCTCTTAACACCTCCAAAACCGACCTCAAATGCTCACGGTGTTCCTCCAATGATCTAGAATACACCAAAATATCATCAATGAAGACCACCACAAATCTGTCCAAGAACGGTCTAAAGATCCTGTTCATGTAATCCATGAACACTGCTGGAGCATTAGTGACACCAAAAGGCATCACCACATACTCATAGTGACCATACCTAGTCCTAAAGGCAGTCTTCGGTATGTCACTCTCCTTCACCCTAATCTGGTGATATCCGGATCTCAAATCAATCTTTGAAAACACTGAAGCTCCCCTCAGCTGATCCATCAAATCATCAATCCTTGGAAGGGGATATTTATTCTTTATCGTTAATTTATTCAGCTGCCGATAATCAACACACAAACGGGCCCCACCATCTTTCTTCTTCACTAACAGTACCGGAGCACCCCAAGGAGAAACACTGGGCCTCACCATCTGTTTCTCCAACAAATCCTCAATTTGTGTCTTCAGCTCTACCAACTCAGCTGGAGCCATCCTATAAGGAGCCACTGATACCGGTCCTGCACCTGGTACCAGATCAATGCTAAACTCAACATCACGCCTGGGTGGCAATCCTGGCACATCATCTGGAAACACCTCAGGAAATTCACTGACAATCTCGATCCCAGCGATAGCTCTCTCTGTCTCAATACTCAAAGTTGCAAACAACATGAAGCACTCAGCTCCATCCCTCATCAACTGCTCAGCCTGACCCGCTGATACCAACACCTCATCCTCCAACTGAGGAAACATCAACTCTCTCCGAGCACAATCTATAAGGATGTGATGGGCAGATAACCAATCCATCCCTAAGATTATGTCGATATCCACCATGGGCAACACAATCAGGTTCACTCGGAACCTCCTACCAGACACCTCTATCGGGCATCTCACACACATCTCCGACGTCACCACAGAAACTGAAGCCGGAGTAGACACAAACAAATCAACATGCAAGGAAGATACTGACAAACCCAATCTCTTCACACAATCAACAGAAATAAAAGAATGCGTGGCTCCAGAATCGAATAAAAATAAAACATCCTCACCTGCTGCCTTCCCCTTTCCCTTCACTAAGTCTGATGAAGTAGAAGCCTCTGCACCTGACAATGCAAACACTCTCCCCGCAGCTGTAGGTCTGGGTGGCCTCGGGGCACTCCCAGATGAAGTCGCCGGTGTATGACAATCTCTAGAGATGTGGCTTGGCCTACCACATCTGAAGCAAACATTCCCCGGAAGGGAACAATCTCTCACCATACTACAAGAATTCAAACATCCTATTAGTAACATAATACCCCCACAATTCACCAAAGGCTAACACATATCAGAGATATGACACAACAGAAACCTAGAAGGATCACTCCCCACATAGTATCCTAAAAGACTCGACCGGCTCTGATACCATAAAAGTGTAACGACCCGCCACGGTCTCTACACTTAGTGGAATCGCACTACAACTAGTTAACTAAGAGAATATTAAACTGGATAACACATACATACAGGCATAAATATAAAGATCGAAATAATTAAGTTTCTGTATATAAAATATAGCACCATATATGTACAGTCATCCCAAAATAAGCTTTCTAATCTGAAATTCAAGAAAAGACAGAAGGAGTTATTGATCTAGAGGAGAAAAGGAGTTAAACAGAGAAATTTGGGAGAGAAAGGAGCTCACTGACCCAGAGACCTTCTCTCTAAAACTTCTCTCTAGAACCATAACTCCTCACGGCCCCCCCTTCACCCCTATTTATAGGCAATCCGGAGTGGCCAGAACGGCCCGTACCGATACCGGAACGGCCCGTTCTGAACTTCCAGATCACGCACAAAATCCACGCCCAGAACGGCCCGTTCTGAAAATAGAACGGCCCGTTCCGGGACTCATCCAGAACGGCCGTTCTCCCTCAGGAACAGCCCGTTCTCCCTCCGGAACGGCCCATTCTCCCTCCGGAACGGCCCGTTCTCCTTCCTAGAATGGCCCGTTCTCCTTGCCGGAACGGCCCGTTCTCAACTACAATATGTAGTTCAATTCAGTAGTGTGGAACGGCCCGTTCCAGTTTGGGAACGGCCCGTTCTGGGCTACTGAATCAGCCTTTTTTTTTTTTTTTTTACAATGTTACAATACTCCCCAACAAATAAGAATTTTCGTCCCCGAAAATAGGCTTACCTGAAAAGAGGAATGGATACTGTTCCTTGAACCGACTCTCTTCTTCCCAGGTTGCCTCACTAGTAGCTGCATCCCAAAGAATCTTCACTAAGCTAATAGACTTGCCTCGAAGCTCTTTCAACTTGTGATCAATTACAGCTACCGGTCTCTTCTCGTAAGTCAAGTTTTCTCTAACTTGCACCTCATCCATCTCTATCACGTGACTCGGGTCTCTGATGTACTTCCTCAACTGTGAAACGTGAAACACATCATGCAGGTTGGACAGAATCGGAGGTAACGCCAACTGATAAGCTACTGGACCTACACGACGAAGGATCTGATAAGGACCAATGAACTTCGGTGTGAGTTTCTTGGCCCTTACAGCCCTTCCCACTCCAGTAGTGGGTGTCACCCTGAGAAACACATGCTCTCCCTCCTCAAACTCTAGAGGTCTCCTCCTCTTATCAGCATAAGACTTTTGTCGATTCTGAGTAGCTCTCAACCTCTCCTGAATCTGTCTCACCATCTCAGTAGTCTGAAGAACTAACTCTGGACCAACCACTACTGACTCACCCTCCTGATACCAACATAATGGAGTCCTACACCTCCTGCCATATAGAGCCTCAAAAGGTGCCATGCCAATACTCGCATGATAACTATTATTATAGGTAAACTCTACCAATGGCAACACCTCCTCCCAGCTACCCAGATGGTCCAACACACAAGCTCTCAGAAGATCCTCTAGTGACTGAATTGTCCTTTCCGACTGACCATCTGTCTGTGGATGATAGGCGGAACTCAACCTCAATCTCGTTCCCAACGCCTGATGTAGAGTCTGCCAAAACCTTGAAGTAAACCTTGGATCTCTGTCAGAAATAATACTGGAAGGCACTCCATGCAGCCGTACTATCTCTCGGATATATAACTGTGCAAGCCTCTCCAAGGACCACCTCTTGTTGACAGGAAGAAAATGAGCACACTTTGTCAACCTATCAAATATCACCCAGATAGAGTCACTGTTCCTAGTTGTCCTAGGCAATCCAACCACAAAGTCCATAGTGACACTATCCCACTTCCACTCAGGAATCTCCATCAACTGTAAAACCCCTCCGGGCCTCTGATGCTCAATCTTCGCCTTCTGACAAGTCAAACAAGCGGCTACAAACTCTGCTATCTCCTTCTTCATACCAGGCCACCAAAAACTTTTCTTGATGTCTTGATACATCTTAGTCATACCAGGATGTATGCTAAGACGACTCATGTGTCCCTCCTCTAGAACAACTCTCCTCAACTCTGAATCACAAGGCAGACAAATTCGACCTCTGAATCTTAGAATCCCATCAGTACCAAGCTCAAAACCAGCTGCCCTCTCAGTACCAAGTAATCCCAAAGTCCTTAACAACTCTGGATCCTGTAACTGTTTAGTTCCCACCTGCTTCAAGAACTCATTAGTTATGGTGATCATACCACAACTAATGTGATCCTGAACAACCTCCACCTCTAGTCTCAAATCTCGGAACTGTTCAATCAACTCCAACTCCCTAATCATCATAGCCGACATGTGAATGGATTTCCTACTCAATGCATCAGCTACCACATTCGCCTTTCCAGGATGATACATCAACTGGAAATCGAAGTCCTTTAGAAATTCCATCCACCTCCTCTGCCTCATATTCAACTCTTTCTGATCAAACAGATATTTCAAACTCTTGTGATCACTGTATACACTGAATCTCGCACCATACAGATAGTGCCTCCACGACTTCAAGGCAAATACCACAGCTGCAAGCTCCAAATCATGAGTAGGATAATTTCTCTCATGGGTCTTCAGTTGCCTCGAAGCATATGCCACTACTCTCCCTCCCTGCATCAACACACAACCTAACCCCTGGTGAGAAGCATCACAGAACACATCAAAATGCTCACCAGTGTTAGGTAACACCAAAACTGGAGAAGTGGTTAACCGTCTCTTTAGTTCCTGAAAACTCTGCTCACAAGCGTCCGTCCAAACAAAAGGTTGATCTTTTCGAGTCAGTTGAGTCAAAGGCATTACTATTCGAGAAAAACCCTCAATGAACCTCCGATAGTAACCCGCCAACCCAAGAAAACTCCTAATCTCTGTAGCAGTCATCGGACGCTCCCACTGAATCACAGCCTCCACCTTGGCTGGATCTACTGCAATCCCCTCTGCCGATATCACATGCCCCAAAAATCTCACCTCGGACAACCAAAACTCACACTTGGACAGTTTGGCATACAACTGTCTCTCTCTTAACACCTCCAAAACCGACCTCAAATGCTCACGGTGTTCCTCCAATGATCTAGAATACACCAAAATATCATCAATGAAGACCACCACAAATCTGTCCAAGAACGGTCTAAAGATCCTGTTCATGTAATCCATGAACACTGCTGGAGCATTAGTGACACCAAAAGGCATCACCACATACTCATAGTGACCATACCTAGTCCTAAAGGCAGTCTTCGGTATGTCACTCTCCTTCACCCTAATCTGGTGATATCCGGATCTCAAATCAATCTTTGAAAACACTGAAGCTCCCCTCAGCTGATCCATCAAATCATCAATCCTTGGAAGGGGATATTTATTCTTTATCGTTAATTTATTCAGCTGCCGATAATCAACACACAAACGGGCCCCACCATCTTTCTTCTTCACTAACAGTACCGGAGCACCCCAAGGAGAAACACTGGGCCTCACCATCTGTTTCTCCAACAAATCCTCAATTTGTGTCTTCAGCTCTACCAACTCAGCTGGAGCCATCCTATAAGGAGCCACTGATACCGGTCCTGCACCTGGTACCAGATCAATGCTAAACTCAACATCACGCCTGGGTGGCAATCCTGGCACATCATCTGGAAACACCTCAGGAAATTCACTGACAATCTCGATCCCAGCGATAGCTCTCTCTGTCTCAATACTCAAAGTTGCAAACAACATGAAGCACTCAGCTCCATCCCTCATCAACTGCTCAGCCTGACCCGCTGATACCAACACCTCATCCTCCAACTGAGGAAACATCAACTCTCTCCGAGCACAATCTATAAGGATGTGATGGGCAGATAACCAATCCATCCCTAAGATTATGTCGATATCCACCATGGGCAACACAATCAGGTTCACTCGGAACCTCCTACCAGACACCTCTATCGGGCATCTCACACACATCTCCGACGTCACCACAGAAACTGAAGCCGGAGTAGACACAAACAAATCAACATGCAAGGAAGATACTGACAAACCCAATCTCTTCACACAATCAACAGAAATAAAAGAATGCGTGGCTCCAGAATCGAATAAAAATAAAACATCCTCACCTGCTGCCTTCCCCTTTCCCTTCACTAAGTCTGATGAAGTAGAAGCCTCTGCACCTGACAATGCAAACACTCTCCCCGCAGCTGTAGGTCTGGGTGGCCTCGGGGCACTCCCAGATGAAGTCGCCGGTGTATGACAATCTCTAGAGATGTGGCTTGGCCTACCACATCTGAAGCAAACATTCCCCGGAAGGGAACAATCTCTCACCATACTACAAGAATTCAAACATCCTATTAGTAACATAATACCCCCACAATTCACCAAAGGCTAACACATATCAGAGATATGACACAACAGAAACCTAGAAGGATCACTCCCCACATAGTATCCTAAAAGACTCGACCGGCTCTGATACCATAAAAGTGTAACGACCCGCCACGGTCTCTACACTTAGTGGAATCGCACTACAACTAGTTAACTAAGAGAATATTAAACTGGATAACACATACATACAGGCATAAATATAAAGATCGAAATAATTAAGTTTCTGTATATAAAATATAGCACCATATATGTACAGTCATCCCAAAATAAGCTTTCTAATCTGAAATTCAAGAAAAGACAGAAGGAGTTATTGATCTAGAGGAGAAAAGGAGTTAAACAGAGAAATTTGGGAGAGAAAGGAGCTCACTGACCCAGAGACCTTCTCTCTAAAACTTCTCTCTAGAACCATAACTCCTCACGGCCCCCCCTTCACCCCTATTTATAGGCAATCCGGAGTGGCCAGAACGGCCCGTACCGATACCGGAACGGCCCGTTCTGAACTTCCAGATCACGCACAAAATCCACGCCCAGAACGGCCCGTTCTGAAAACAGAACGGCTCGTTCCGGGACTCATCCAGAACGGCCCGTTCTCCCTCAGGAACAACCCGTTCTCCCTCCGGAACGGCCCATTCTCCCTCCGGAACGGCCCGTTCTCCTTCCTAGAACGGCCCGTTCTCCTTGCCGGAACGGCCCGTTCTCAACTACAATATGTAGTTCAATTCAGTAGTGTGGAACGGCCCGTTCCAGTTTGGGAACGGCCCGTTCTGGGCTACTGAATCAGCCTTTTTTTTTTTTTTTTTTTTTTTTTTTACAATGTTACATCATTCATCACCGATCACGCCAATTACTGCTACCGAGTGATGCCCTTCGGTCTCAAGAACGTAGGGGCCACTTACCAGCGACTGAGGACAAGGTTTTCCACTAGCAGATCGGGCGAAACATGGAAGTCTATGTTGACGACATGGTGGTCAAAACCACCTCGGCCGAGGACCATGCTGCCGACCTGGCCGAGGTGTTCAGCCAGATCCGGAGACACAACATGCGTCTCAACCCAGAGAAGTGCGTCTTCAGCGTCCAGGGAGGTAAATTCCTTGGTTTTATGATCACTGGCAAGGGGATTGAGGCCAACCCGGAGAAGTGCAAAACCATCATTCAGATGCAGAGCCCCCAGACCGTGAAAGATGTCCAGTGTCTGGTATGAAGGTTGGTCTCCCTTTCCCGTTTTATCCCCGGGTTGGCAAACAAGGCAGGGCCCATCTTCACCCTGCTGCGGAAGCCAAAGAACTTCAAATGGACGGACCAATGTGAGGAGGCTTTCAAAAGTTTCAAAACCTTCCTCGCGACTCCGCCAATCCTTCAGAGGCCAGATCACCAAGCCGACCTCCTCCTCTATCTGGCCGTGGCAAAAAGCGCAATCAGCGCGGTTATAGTGCAAGAGCACCAAAAAACACAGACGCCGATCTATTTTATCAGCTGAGTCCTCCAAGACACGGAGAAACGGTATCAAACGATTGAAAAGCTCGCACTGGCGCTTGTCACGGCAGCCCGACGTCTCCGACCTTACGTCTAAAGCCACCAATTGGTCGTCAAGACCGACTACCCAATCAAGCAGATCCTGAGAAAGCCGGAGCTTGCCAGGCGGATGATAGCCTTGTCGGTAGAATTGTCCGAGTTTGGCATCCAGTACGAAAGTCCCGACGCCCTGAAAGCTCAATGCCTGACTGACTTCGTAGCCGAACTCACGCCAACCTTATTCGATGAACCACAAGTATGAACTTTACATGTTGACGGGTCCTCCAACTCTAAGGGTGGTGGTGCAGGTATCACATCTTGGAAGGACCGAATCAAGTCACTTTGGAGCAATCCCTCAAGTTTGGCTTCAAGGTGACCAACAACCAGGCGGAATATGAGGCGCTTCTCATAGAGCTAAGGCTAGCTCATGACCTCGGGGCTCGGAGAGTGAGTTGCAACAGCGACTCAAAACTCATGGTAGAGCAACTCAGCGGGACATACCAGGCCAAGGACATTCTTCTACAGCGGTATTTCCACATGGCATCACACCAGATCTCGTCCTTCGACGAGTTCACTATACAACATGTACCACGAGAGCAAAATACCAGAGCCGACCTCCTATCAAAGCTCGCCAGTACCAAACTCCCTGGACAACATCGGACCATTATCCAAGAAACCTTGCATTCGCCCAACTTGGACGACAAGGTCGTCAACACCAGCGACAGCGAAGAACAAGGGTGGATGACAGTGTTGGTCCCTACGGTTAGAATCTAGAAGGGGGGGTTGAATAGATTCTATGTTATTTTTCCTTTTCTTCTTTGCTTTCTAAATCTTTACCAAACAAATCTTGATTTAAAACAAACCTTTAAACATAAAAGGTAATTCAGAGTTATAAATGCACAGCTTATCCAACAAGATTTGAATAACAAGATATGTAAAGATTGAATTTATCAATTACCAAGAATCTTTAAAGTTCAGTTTCTGCAGATAATGTTTTTCTTCATACAACATTAATCAAGAAACTTATACAGAATGTAAAGAGTGTAAGAGTTAAGAAAATCATGCACCAAGATATATACTGGTTCAGCCATCCAAAGGCCTACATCCAGTTTCAGATTTAGATACACCTCTAAATCCAGTCAAATCCACTATTGATATTCTTTACATGCACCCTGCACAAGCAATATCCAATCAATGAATTTAACAAGCAAATCTTGACACCTACAAGATTAACAAACCATTTCTTGACTCCACAAGAAACATATAACCCAAGAATATTGATCCCACAATATCCTACTTGAGAAAAACCTATCTCAAGATTTCTCTTTACACAACTCTTCCAGAGATTCTCTAATCTCAAGAGTTAAAACCATTCAAACAATAACAAAAGATCAGAAACGAGTACACCTGTTCGTGTAGATATGATCTTCAACAACGTAAACCAGTTTAGAATGAATTTTCTATATGAACTTCATCTTCTTGAATTGATCTTGCACACTTCTTTTTCCAAAAGTTGATTTTCAGCAGATATGTTCTTTCTTTCTTTTTCAGAAAATCTTTTTCTCTTTTGCAGTAATGTCTGTGTGTGAAAATTCTTTTTTTTTCTCTTCTTTTAAAAAAAACTTCAGTTTTAATCTTATTTAAAGACAATTTTCATGTGCAAGGAAACAGTTATTTCAGTTATATTCATAACAGAGATAATCTATTACCTGTGATGGTAATCTATTACCACGAGTTAGAATAACTGAACTAATTGTTTCAGCTCCTGTTTTAATCTATTACCTAACATGGTAGTCGATTAACATGATGCCAAAATAACACAAAACTCACATTTGGAACAGAGGTAATCGATTACTTTAAAGAGGTAATCGATTAACACGATCCTTTTTCCTCTTGAAATCATCAGAATCAGTTTGGTAATCTATTACCACACATGGTAATCGATTATTCCAGTATCAATCAGTTTTTCAACATGAGTCAGGTAATCTATTACCAGTTCAGGTAATCTATTCCTTAACTCAGAAAATTTCTGATGTTTTCAAGTTTTCATTTAAAGTCTCAAACACTCAGTAAATTAATACTTCATGTTCTCAACAATGAATGAAATAAGAAAAATGAGTATTATGATATTTTCACCTTCATGTTAATTACTAATTTTTAACACATAACAAACAAACACATACAAGCCTAATCTTTTAAACAATCAATACATTATCCTTTTGACATAGGCTTAAAATAAAAAGCAACATGAGCAAAACATCAAAACTAAAACTTCTAGGGAACATCTTCCAGATGTAGATTCTTCAATCTTCAACAATCTCCCCCTTTTTGGTTTTGATGAGCCAAACTCTTCATGTTGACTTTCACGATCATCATGTTGTTTTGTTTCACTTGTTTGTTTGAAATTTGAACTTGAATTTGAACCTGCATATGTCTAGAACAAAAACTTCCATACAAAGCATTATGCAGTTCTATTTCCATTTCTTTCTTATACAATACATAAACAACCATATAAACATTTAATCAGTTTCTCATGAATTTCTCCCCCTGTTTGGCTTAACCAAACCAAAAAAAACAGAGTAAACAGAGAAATAACATGATACTTATGCAACAAAAACAACAAGCACTTAATAAGACTTTCATCATATAAGCATTAAAAATGTTCAGAAGCATACAAATACTACAACTATTACAAACTTTAAGTCTGAAATATAAATCAAAGTATTTATGCAGAACAAATTAAAATGCAGTGCCTAAAATGTAATGCATAACTAAAGTTCTTCAGGGTAGGGTATGTTCATCGCATCCAGTCGTTCAGATATAGATTCAAAACAAGCCTTCAGCTCTTGATAATCTCTTCTCTGAGTTTCTCTGATGTCATCTAGCTTTGCCAGAACAGATAGCTCAAAAGTAGAAAGAGGCTTGGGCTCTTCAGCACCTTCCTCTTCTTCAGTTTGAACTTCAGGTTGAGACGGCTCTGTAGTCTCAGCAGTAGGAACATCTTCCTTTGCTATCCAACCAGCATCTGTTTTCACTAGCTTCATCATTTTCAGAGCTCTATCCTTGATATCATGAACATCTCTGGTGACCTCTCTTGCTTCACCAGTTAAGGGAACTTTATAGAACACCAATACCTTGCTTATGAACACAGCATATGGACACTTGCAGTCCATTAACCTCCTTGTCTTTAGCATTATGTCTTCTACCACATATACCCAATCAACTTGAATGTTGTTCTTAAAAGCTGCGAGCAGTGCCATATCTTCTTCACTGATTTGTGCGTGATTGCTCCCCCTTGCTGCCAGAATCCAGACAATTACATAATGTAGGAGTCTATCTTCCATTCGTAGACCTCCAGCATTATATGTAATTTTCCTCTTTTCTTTTCTTTTGTATTCTTTATTAGCCTCCCAGGCTGAAACATCCCTCAGCATACTCATAAAAAACGTATCTTTATCTATTGAGAAATTTTTCATCTTTAATTCATTGAAGGTAGGTTTAATACCATTTCTGGTTAATCCACCAATCTTCAAAAATACATCAGCAGATAGAGTAACTTTTATTCCTTTAACTTCTGAAACCAAAGCACCATTTTCATCTTTTCCCAAATTTGAGTAAAAGACCCTAACAAGATCAGGGTAGTACAGTCCACTTAACCCAACAAATTTGCTAACTCCTTGACTAGATAACAGAGTAGGAAATGTAAAACCTTGCTCTATAAGCCAAGACGAGTAGAGTACCTTTGGAGCCACAATGTCTTTGCAAGCAAAAGACTCATTGAAAGTTTCCTCTTGAGACTTCCTTGTGAACCACGAATGAGAATATTCTTCTTCAGGTTCTGGACGAGAGGACTCTTGTTTCTTCTTTTTAGATGTACCTTGACCTTGAGTAGTAGGACGAGGGTAATCTCTGTTGGCTATGTGCTTTACACGCTTTCCTTTGCCAAGACTTTCCATGAATGGGGCTTAGGGTTAGGTTTTGAAATAGATTTTGAGATAGAAAAGGGAACCAGGGGTTTCGTTCGTTTTAGTTTGAAGCAAAAATGGAGAGAGTTTTGAATTAATTTGAATTCGAAACAGATTTAAAGAGGGTTTTTGAGTACAAAAAAAACAGGGGTTCGCGTCAGGTAATCGATTAACCCAGTTGGTAATCGATTATCTCGCAACTGAAACAGGGTAATTATGCAAGTGAGTGAGTGGTAATCGATTAACCCGATAGGTAATCGATTATCACAGTGAAATGTGTGCAGATACAGGGCATACTGTGTTTTGTGTGATTTCCTATTATGAGTGCACATACATCAAGTTTAAACCTATAAGTGCTTAGCAATTTCATGCATATTCACACAATCATACTTTAATTATGAGATTTAGGATAGATTGGACTCACTAATGATACCAAGATTGGTTCTTAGCTTGAAAAATCTTTCCTTTGGTAGAGGCTTTGTAAAGATGTCAGCAAGTTGATCTTCTGACATTATGAATTTGATGTCACAGTCTCCTTTCTCTACATGATCTCTGATAAAGTGATGTCTAACTTCAATGTGCTTAGTTCTTGAGTGTAGAATAGGATTCCTTGAAATGTTAATTGCACTTGTGTTGTCACACTTCAGTGGTATGTGATCAATCTTCAAACCAAAGTCTTGAAGTTGATGTTTAAACCAAATTGACTGAGCACAGCAGCTTCCAGCAGCTATATACTCAGCTTCAACAGTTGAGAGTGCTACACAAGCTTGTTTCTTGCTCTGCCACGATATGAGACATTCTCCAAACGTGTGGCACGTTCCACTTGTACTTTTCCTATCCAATTTACAACCAGCAAAATCGGAGTCAGAGTAACCAGTTAAAGATGGAGAAGTACCTTTAGGATACCACAATCCAACATTGATTGTGCCTTTCAAATACTTCAGTATTTTCTTTACAGCCTTCAGATGTGATTCCTTTGGTTTTGATTGGAATCTAGCACATACACATACACTGTACATGATGTCAGGTCTGCTAGCTGTTAGATACAGAAGAGATCCAATGATCCCTCTATACATTGATTCTTCAACATCTTTTCCTGCAATATCACTATCTAGATAACAATTAGTAGACATAGGAGTATTTGATATCTTACAATTCTCCATATCAAATTTCTTTAACAGTTCTTTGCTATATTTAGTTTGATGTAGAAAAATTCCATTTTCCATTTGTTTGACTTGTAGTCCTAGGAAGAAGCTTAATTCTCCCATCATAGACATATCAAACTCCTTCTGCATATTGGAAACAAATTCTCCACAAAGAGATTGGTTAGTTGATCCAAATATTATATCATCAACATAAATCTGAATCAGCAGAATATCTTTTGATTTTCTCTTTATGAAAAGAGTTTTATCAACATTACCTCTTTGAAAGTCATGAGTTAGTAGAAACTTACTCAGCCTTTCATACCATTTCCTTGGAGCTTGTTTCAGTCCATACAAAGCTTTCTTGAGCTTCTAAACATGCTTAGGTAATTTGCAGTCAACAAAACCAGGTGGTTGAGCTACATAAACTTCTTCATCAATTAAACCATTTAAAAATGCACTTTTCACATCCATTTGATATAGTTTGAAATCAAACACACAAGCAAATGCAAGTAAAAGCCTAACAGCTTCTAATCTAGCAACTGGAGCATATGTTTCACCAAAGTCTATACCTTCCTGTTGATTGTATCCTTTGGCTACTAATCTAGCTTTATTTTTAACTATAACACCTTCTTCATTTAGTTTGTTTCTGAAAACCCATTTTGTACCAATGACATTCATATTCTTATTGAAAGGAACTAAAATCCAAACATCATTTCTTTTGAATTGATTCAGTTTATCATGCATGGCCATTATCCAGAATTCATCTTTTAATGCATGTTCCACACATAATGGTTCAATTTGAGAAACAAATGCCATATCATCACTTAGAAGATTAAAAGAGTGTCTAGTAGAAACTCCCTTATTTATATCTCCAAGAATGTTATCCAGAGATAGATCTTTGGGTTTCCTCCATTCTTTGGGTAGTGATGTGTCTTCAGATGGTGTTTTCTGCTGTAGTTCCAGTTTTTCTTCTTCTTGTGTAATACTGTCACCTATCTCATCTTCATCATTAAGAGATTTTCCTTTTTCAAGGATGTTAGTTTCATCAAAGGTAACATGTATAGATTCTTCAACAGATAAGGTACTTTTGTTAAAGACTCTATATGCTTTGCTAATTGCAGAATATCCAATAAAAACTCCTTCATCAGCCTTAGCATCAAATTTTCCAAGAGTGTCTTTTCCATTATTCAGAACAAAACACTTACAGCCAAACACTTTAAAATGTGAAATGTCAGGCTTTCTTCCTTTGTAAAGCTCATATGGTGTTTTCTTTAAAATAGGTCTAATCAAGATTCTATTTAGAACATAGCATGCAGTGTTTACTGCATCAGCCCAAAAGTATTTTGGTAAACCATTTTCATTTAACATGGCTCTTGCTAGCTCTATTAGAGATCTATTTTTCCTCTCTACAACTCCATTTTGTTGAGGAGTTCTAGGGACAGAAAAATTGTGATTAATACCATTTTCTTCACAAAAAGTTTGAAAAGATTCATTTTGAAATTCACCACCATGATCACTTCGCAAAGATTTAATTTTCAAGTCCTTTTCATTCTGAATTCTTTTTGAAATGATTCTAAAGGCTTTAAAAGCATTGTCTTTATGGGATATAAATGCAACCCATGTGAATCTGGAGTAGTCATCAATGAGAACTAAAGCATAAGTGTTTCCACCTAGACTTTTGGTTCTTGATGGTCCAAAGAGATCCATGTGCAAAAGTTCCAGCGGTCTAGAGGTTGACATAACTTTCTTTGATTTAAAAGAAGCTCTAGTCTGCTTTCCCTTTTGACATGCATCACAAAGTCCTTGTTTAGAGAACTTGATCTTTGGAAGACCACTAACAAGATCTTTAGATGCAAGTCTATTTAACTGATCTGCATTTATATGTGCAATGCGTCTATGCCATAACCATGTTACATTATCATGTGATGTGAGACAAGAATTGGATGATGAATGCTCTAAGTCTAAGATGTATATGTTATTGACTCTTTTTCCTATAAGCAGGACTTCATTTGATTCCTTATCACAAACCATACAGCATTGATTATTAAAAGAGATATTGTAATTTTTGTCACAAAGCTGGCTAATACTAAGCAGGTTATATTTGAGACCTTCTACATACAGGACATTTTCAATGAGAGTATTGGAATTGTTACCAACACTGCCTGAGCCTAGTATTCTGCCTTTGTTGTTATCTCCATATGTTACAGATCCTCCTTCTTTTTCCTGTAATGAGATAAATTTGCTTTTATCTCCTGTCATGTGTCTTGAGCAGCCGCTGTCTAAGTACCACATTGATTGCTTTGCTCTCAAGCACACCTGCAGCACAAGTTATTCAATTTGATTTTGGTACCCAATGGATCTTGGGTCCTGGAGAATCAGTGAGTACATAATCTACTTTCTTAATCCATTTATATTTTCCACTAGGAATGCCAAATTTCCTTATCATGCATCTGTAGTAGTTATGACCAGATTTCATACAATAGTTACATGAGTGGGAATTAATGGATTTCATAACATTAACATTCTGTTTTTCTTTATCCTTTGCTTTTAATGCAGCATACAATGTTTCACAGTTCTCACATGGTGACTTTAGTTTAGAGATATCTGAAAGTAGTTTCCTGTTATCATTCTCTAAATCAGAAATTTTATCTCTCATGTGTGTCATTTTCTTTTTGTAAACATTATTTGATTTTTCTAATTTCTTTGCTTCAGCATACAGTTCAGCAAATGCATTTTGCAATTCATCATATGAGTCAATAGATGAGTCAGAATCATATACCTCATAATCTGAATTATGTTTGGTCATGAGACAGAGATTTGCTTCCTGATCCTCATCACTATCACTTGAAGTTGTTGAGGCATTCTCTTCCCATGCTATGTATGCTTTCTTTTTCTTTGATCTGAACTTTTGTTTCGTCTCCTCATTCTTTTTCAGGCTTGGACAGTCAGCTCTCATGTGTCCAGCTTTTCCACATTCAAAACATTTGAACTTTGGAGATGAGTTTTCATTCTTCTTGAAGGATTTCTTCTGACTGGAGAATCTCTTATTGTTGTTCTTCCTTCTCATGAATTTTCTGAAATTCTTCACCATTAGATTTAATTCTTCTTGTTCAGAACTTTCATTGCTGCTATCCTCTTCATCACTTGAGGATTCTTTTACCTTTAAGGCCAGACCTTTTGCCTTTTTATCTTTTTGTTCTTCATCAGCAATCCTTGACAGATCCATCTCATATTCTCTTAGCTTTCCAAATAACTCAGCACTTGTCATCTGAGCTAAGTTCTTTGACTCTGTAATTGCTGTGACAGTTGGTTGCCATCTTCTGTTTAGTGACTTCAGGATTTTGACATTTACTTCTTCTTCCACGAAGTCTTTCCCTAATCCTTTTAGGTGATTTATTATGTGAATGAACATCTTTTGCATATCCATGACAGTTTCACCTTGATTCATTCTGAAGGTTTCATATTCCTGAATGAGTGTGTTCTTTCTAGCTCTTCTCACTTCTGGAGTTCCTTCATGTGTTACTTGGATTAAATCCCAAGCTTCCTTTGCTGTAGAACAAGCTGAAATTCTAAAAAATTCATCAGAATTTAGTGCAGAATGTATGATATTTAAAGCTTTTGCATCATTCTCTGCTCTTCTAATTTCACTTTGATCCCAGCTATCATATGGTTTCTCAATTTCTTTTCCTCCTCTATCTTAGTGGGTATTTTGTAATCTGTGATTACAGCCTGCCAAATATTTCTATGAACAGATTCCATGAAAATTTTCATTCTAACTTTCCAAAAGGGATAGTTATCTCCACAAAACAATGGGGGTCTGTTTATAGAAGCACCTTCAGCAAACGGTAATTGATTACCAGCCATCTAACCTTTCTAAAGATCTAGTCTTGAATGTTTTACAAGATACAGCTCTGGTACCAATTGTTGGTCCCTACGGTTAGAATCTAGAAGGGGGGGTTGAATAGATTCTATGTTATTTTTCCTTTTCTTCTTTGCTTTCTAAATCTTTACCAAACAAATCTTGATTTAAAACAAACCTTTAAACATAAAAGGTAATTCAGAGTTATAAATGCACAGCTTATCCAACAAGATTTGAATAACAAGATATGTAAAGATTGGATTTATCAATTACCAAGAATCTTTAAAGTTCAGTTTCTGCAGATAATGTTTTTCTTCATACAACATTAATCAAGAAACTTATACAGAATGTAAAGAGTGTAAGAGTTAAGAAAATCATGCACCAAGATATATACTGGTTCAGCCATCCAAAGGCCTACATCCAGTTTCAGATTTAGATACACCTCTAAATCCAGTCAAATCCACTATTGATATTCTTTACATGCACCCTGCACAAGCAATATCCAATCAATGAATTTAACAAGCAAATCTTGACACCTACAAGATTAACAAACCATTTCTTGACTCCACAAGAAACATATAACCCAAGAATATTGATCCCACAATATCCTACTTGAGAAAAACCTATCTCAAGATTTCTCTTTACACAACTCTTCCAGAGATTCTCTAATCTCAAGAGTTAAAACCATTCAAACAATAACAAAAGATCAGAAACGAGTACACCTGTTCGTGTAGATATGATCTTCAACAACGTAAACCAGTTTAGAATGAATTTTCTATATGAACTTCATCTTCTTGAATTGATCTTGCACACTTCTTTTTCCAAAAGTTGATTTTCAGCAGATATGTTCTTTCTTTCTTTTTCAGAAAATCTTTTTCTCTTTTGCAGTAATGTCTGTGTGTGAAAATTCTTTTTTTTTTCTCTTCTTTTAAAAAAAACTTCAGTTTTAATCTTATTTAAAGACAATTTTCATGTGCAAGGAAACAGTTATTTCAGTTATATTCATAACAGAGATAATCTATTACCTGTGATGGTAATCTATTACCACGAGTTAGAATAACTGAACTAATTGTTTCAGCTCCTGTTTTAATCTATTACCTAACATGGTAATCGATTAACACGATGCCAAAATAACACAAAACTCACATTTGGAACAGAGGTAATCGATTACTTTAAAGAGGTAATCGATTAACACGATCCTTTTTCCTCTTGAAATCATCAGAATCAGTTTGGTAATCTATTACCACACATGGTAATCGATTATTCCAGTATCAATCAGTTTTTCAACATGAGTCAGGTAATCTATTACCAGTTCAGGTAATCTATTCCTTAACTCAGAAAATTTCTGATGTTTTCAAGTTTTCATTTAAAGTCTCAAACACTCAGTAAATTAATACTTCATGTTCTCAACAATGAATGAAATAAGAAAAATGAGTATTATGATATTTTCACCTTCATGTTAATTACTAATTTTTAACACATAACAAACAAACACATACAAGCCTAATCTTTTAAACAATCAATACATTATCCTTTTGACATAGGCTTAAAATAAAAAGCAACATGAGCAAAACATCAAAACTAAAACTTCTAGGGAACATCTTCCAGATGTAGATTCTTCAATCTTCAACAGACAGGTATTTGAAACTACTTGAAGTCAGGAACTTTACCCGAGGATAAAGATGAAGCTCGGAAGATGAGGGTAAAATCGACTAAGTTCGTAATTGTCGAAGACGAACTGTTCAAGTGCGCATCTCCACCCCTTTGCTCAAATGCTTGACCACACCTCAAGCCGCTTATGTCATCGAAGAAATCCACCGAGGTATATGTGGCATGCATTCCGGAGCGCGCTCGATGGCGACCAGGGTACTCCGAGCTGGATACTACTGGCCCACCTTGAAGTCAGATTGTCAAGCCTACGTGCAAAAATGTAAAGAGTGTCAACAGTTCGACAACAAAAATCGACAGCCACCCGAAGCTCTCCACTAGATAATGTCTCCGTGGCCTTTCACCCAATGGGGAATGGATATCCTGGGACAGTTTCCCCTCGCGAAAGGTCAGCTCAAATTTCTCCTGGTGGCAATTGATTATTTCACCAAGTGGATCAAGGCATGCCCACTCGCCAAGATCACCACCGACAATGTCCAAAAATTCACTTGGAAAAGCATCATATGCAGGTTCGACATCCCTCATTCCCTTGTCACCGATAACGGCAGACAGTTCATTGCAGAAAGCTTTGAGGACTTTCTCCGGGAGCTCGGTATCAAACACCTCCCAACCTCGATGGAGCACCCACAGACCAATGGCCAGGCTGAAGCCACCAACAAGAGGATCTTAAGAAGAGGCTAGGGAACACTAAAGGACAATGAGACGACGAACTCCCTAGTATCCTCTGGGTATACCATTGCTCCCCCCAGTCAACAACGCAAGAACGCCTTACAGGCTGACTTACGGAGCTAACGCAATGATCCCTGTGGAAATCGGAGAAACATCTCACTGACGCCAGGTCTTCAACAACGAGCAGAACGCCCAAGAGATAGCAACCGATCTCGACCTGATCGATGAGCTCAGAGACGAAGCTCGGATTCACGAAGAAGCTTGTAAACTCCGAGCTTCCAGAAGATATAATAGCGAGTGCGACCTCGCTCTTTCCGAGTTGGCGACTTGGTATGGAGGCTGTTAGCTGACGCACGAAAAGACACGTCAGAAGGAAAGCTTGCACCCAACTGGGGTGGCCCATTCCGAGTTATAGAAGACTTAGAAAATGGGGCATACAGCCTAGAAGAACTCAGCGGCAAAGTCATCCCGCGGACTTGGAACGCCACGCACCTTAAGTTCTATTTCAGCTAAACCTTTAAGAATGAGTTGTGCACTCTTTTCCCGCCTCAGTTTTTTGTCCCAAAAAATAGAAAAATGGGTTTTGGCTGAGAGGGTTTTTAACGAGGCACATATATACAATCAATAAAATAACTCATTCTTTTCCATTCATATTCTCTTAATTTTGCATCATTTTACCATAAGATGCTTTATGCTAAACCGAGGTCGAGTTCGAACCTTAGCATGATTTATTTTACTTTACGCCGAGGTCGAGTTCGAACCTTGGTCCAACTTATCTCGCTCTTAGTCAAGGTCGAGTACGAACCTTGATACATTTTCCTTTACTTAAATACAAGGTCGCGTTCGAACCTTGATACAATCCACTTTACTCCAATTCAAGGTCGAATTCGAACCTTCATATGGTTCATTCTACTCTAACCCGAGGTCGAGTTTGAACCTTGGTATGATCCATTCAAGGTCAAGTTCGAACCTCCGTATGATTCATTTTACTCTAAACCGAGGTCGAGTCCGAACTTCGGCATGATTACTTTAATATGAGGTCGAGTTCGAACCCCACTGCAAAAATATCTCGCTTTCACCGAAGGTCGAATTCGAACCTTGGTACAAATCACCTTGCCCTATGCCGAGTTCGAGCACCAAAGCGCAAAATACAAAGCAAATTCCGAACGTGTTTTCGAACCACACAAACAGGCAAAAACTAAGCCTAAAGCATAAACGCAAAACCAAAGGTCCAAATAAACTCATCAAAAGCGCAAGTTGAAAAGCTCAAAGAAAATGATATATACAGAGCAAGTTCGTAGGTTCAAAACATGAATCCAAACAAAAATAAGCATAGCAAAATAAACTAAACTATTACAAAGATGGCCTAGGCAGAGGCATTGTCGCTCAAGCTATCTTGAAGGTCGTCCTCTTTCACCAGCTTCCCAAAACACACCTCCCTCTCCACGTGCATGGTGGAGAGGTCGACCCCCGATGCAAGTAGCCTCGCCTGACGAGCTGCCGTCAGGAATCCCCTCTTGTTCTCAAACAAGACAGCTCGCTCAGTTCCCTCGAGCTTATTCTCCAGCTCCGCCTTCTCCACAGCCATCTTCGCGAGGTCCACTTTAAGCGCGACGACCTCCTCTTCTTTTCCACTAAGAAGCACCTCATCACAAAGGCGCTTCTCGGCCTTCGCCACCAAATCAGCCTTGAGGGAGGTTACCTCGTCTTCTAGGGAACGAACTCGACTCCAGGAAGAATTGGCGAGCTCCTGCAGCTCACTCACTTGGGCAGCGTGAGTCTCATTGGACCTTAGAGCAATCTCTAAGGACTTCTGAACTTTCTCCAGCTCCCTTCTGGTGGCTTGAAGCTCGGCCTCATTCTGCAGCTTAGCATCCCCGAGAGCGCCCACCAAGGCCCGGTTCTCCTCCGTCAAGGCCTTGTTCTCTTCCCTCAAAGGCTGGACTCGGCCCTTCAGCTTCGCCAGGTCCTCCTGCTGCTTGGACCACTTGTGCTTCCAGTGATCCACTTGTTTGAACTCTTCGGGAATCCGATGATCGCTTTTTTTAAAATTTATAAATATTAATTTTAATATTATAAAATGAATAAATTTTAATTTTAATTTTTAAAAAATATTTTTCTTTAATTTTATCTTTTTTAAAATGACTTAAATATGCCTTTAATCTTTATAAAATTAATAAGTTTTGATTTTAGTTTCTGTAAAAAAAATTATTTTTCATTTTCTAAAATTGGAATTTTTATTTTTAATTCTTATTTTTTATTAATCATTTTTAACTATTTTTTTAAAAAAAATGATAAATAATTATCTTATGTGTCACCTACAACAATTACTATTATCATATTGATATTTAACACCTCTAATTTTTTTTTAGTTTTTTAAAATAAATATTATTTATCTACCTTAAAATAATCAAACTAGTGAATTTATATTTTAGAGGGAAGAAAAGCAAAGAAAAATATTTTACAATGATTAAAATCAAAATTTACTCATTTTACAAGTACGAAACAATCTTTGTAAATCTTACAAGGAAAAAATCAAAATCACCCATCTTATAGGGACTAAAATATATTTAAACCTTCTAAAGTTAATATCTTCAATCTTAACAATTATTTTCTATAAATA
Organism: Cajanus cajan; assembly: GCF_000230855.2. NCBI lineage: Eukaryota > Viridiplantae > Streptophyta > Magnoliopsida > Fabales > Fabaceae > Cajanus > Cajanus cajan. The sequence continues at coordinate 12,658,836 of NC_138517.1, read as the reverse complement.
ATATTTATTTTTAAAGATTTATAAAATACTTAGAGATGTTAGTATATTGTCTTTAAAATTATAGTAAGCAAGTTCAAGTGTGAATATTTTCTTATTTGTGTGTTTCATGAGTTTTCTATTAAATAATTTGTAACGACCCGTCTGGTCACTACACCCGGCATAACACACTAGAAACACCAGTAAGTATATAAATATAGGATCTAGAATATATAGATATACAAGGTTCCAGTCTGACTAGAGTTAAAGTGTACTAAAGAAAATTACAACCAAATGCTACTATCCCAAGTAGCCACAAGCAAAACAACATCACCATGCAAAACAGCTGCAAGGTCCGCCAGAGACTCACCACAAGACACCCATCTATTCCTGCCCTGCTCCCATACATAGTATGATCATCGCAGTCCAATAACATGGAAAACAACAAAAGGGTAAGCTAGTGAAATTAAAATTCAACATACAATTATATAAATATCAATATAAATAATAACAGATACAGTTATCAGCACACTTGTACAGCTTATACCACTCAACAATATCAGCACCGCAATGCGGCAATATCAGCACTGCTTAGCAGCAACAACAGCACCATTCTAGTGGCTATAACGGCACCGCAAAGCGACAACAACAACACCACTCTAGTGGCTATAACGGCACCGCAAAGCGGCAACAACAGCACCACTCTAGTGGCTAGAATCAACACCACATGTGTGGCTAACAACAACACCGACTTAGCGGCTATAATGTCACCCAACCCAGCATATCTCAGCACAGCACAGCACAACACAGCACAACAATTCAACAAAATTATTACTTTCCGCAATTCAGCCCAACGGTCTATAATTCCGTTATACTATATAATTTCTCTTATTAATCCATTGATTCCAGCTCAACAATACACCTCTAATACAACTAACATATTTATCTCAGCTTTATCCCCTAATCATCACAGCATATTCATCAAATTCGCTTGGCTCAGCATATAACATCATATAAATCATCATCTCCTTACGCGCCCGGCGCACTCGAGGTCGCGCCCAGCGCGGCTCAACCCGAGAGCACCAAGGCTCTCCCGCGCCTGGCACAATTCCAAATTGCGCCCAGCGCCTGCCTGGCAGAGACTCAAGGAGTCTCGTGCGCCCAGTGGGGCCTAACCCGCGCCCCGCGTGGGGAAGGCAGAGACCTACCAGGGTCTCGCGCCCAGCGCAATTCACAATTGCGCCCAACATGCTCTTGGCAGAGACTCCCAAGGAGCCTCCGCGCCCAGCGAGTCCAAAAGTGCGCCTAGCGCGGTCCAAGTATCCCAAAAACATGTTACTCTTGATATCGCGCCCAGCGCAGCTCGAGTCACGCCCGACGCGGGCCAACCAGAGACTCCCATTTGCAAGCTCGCCCAGCGCACACAGCCTTGCGCCCAGCGGGCTTGCCTAAACAGAGTCTCCTGGTGGTCGCGCGCCCGGCGCGAAGAACAGCGCCCAGCGCGAACTCATCAGTAACTTCCCCAAGTTTGAAAAATTGCTCAAAACCTGCAAATCTTAACAGCAAACAAGCATGCAATCCAGCCAAAATGCCACATTCTCATCAAACAACAAGAAAAATACCTCATTTTCCACATGCAACCACAATCCAAGAATTTCCTCAAAATTTCTCAAAAATCCCGAAAACCCCAAAAGCTTAACTTTAGAAGTTCTCAATCACAATCATGAGTTCTCAGCCGGTTAAATGAGTCCCCAGACCCTCCTTTAACCAAAACACAGCATAAAACTAACTTCCCTTACCTTGAATCCAGAAATTCGAGCTCCAGGCACTTGAATGAAGAAGGAGAACGAAAGGGAGCTTGAACAAAGAGGAAGAACAAGCTTGGGGACTCAGCTCTCGGACAAAGAATCAGTTCTCCTACCACTTGCACCTAGAGTCACCAAGATTCACCACAAGGAATTTTGAGAGAAAAGAAATGAGTAAGGGTTGAGGAGAAGAAAAATGAGTGAAGGAGGAGGTGGGTGAGAGAGAGAGAACGGGGGTCTCACATCCTCCCCAACAACGCGAGCTTTCGTCCCCGAAAACAGACTTACTTGGGAAAAGAAAGGGATACTGATCTCGGCACTGCTGCTCAACTTCCCAAGTAGCCTCACCAGTAGTTGCATCCCACAGCAACTTTACCAGAGGAATGGATTTGCCCCTCAGTTCCTTCAGTTTATGATCAACCACCGCCACCGGCAACTTCTCAAATGTCAGATTTCCCTTCACTTGAACATCGTCCAGCTCCACCACATGACTCGGTTCATGAATGTACTTCCTCAGTTGAGACACATGAAATACATCGTGTAGGTTTGAAAGAGACGGTGGCAAAGCCAACCGATAAGCAACCGGACCCACACGCTGTGTTATCTGATAGGGACCCACGAATCTTGGTGTTAACTTCCGAGCCTTCAGCGCTCTACCCACACCAGAAGTCGGAGTCACCTTCAGAAACACATGTTCCCCCTCAGCAAACTCCAAAGGCTTACGCCTTTTGTCAGCATATGATTTCTGCCTACTCTAGGCAGTCCTCATTTTCTCCTGAATCATCTTCACCTTCTCAGTAGTCTGTAGGATCAACTCCGGTCCCACAACCACTGACTCACCATCCTGATACTAGCACAGAGGAGTCCTACATCTCCTGCCATATAAGGCTTCGAACGGCGCCATCCCAATACTAGCATGGAAACTGTTGTTGTAAGTAAACTCCACAAGCGGTAATACATCCTCCCAACTACCCAAATGATCTAACACACAAGCCCTCAGCAGATCCTCCAAGGACTGGATTGTCCTCTTCGACTGACCATCCGTCTGCGGATAATAAGCAGAACTCAGCTTCAGTTTTGTGCCTAGAGCTTGGTGTAGACTCTGCCAAAATCTGCAAGTGAACCTCGGATCTCGGTCGGAAATAATACTGGAAGGCACCCCATGCAACCGTACTATCTCCCACACATACAACTGTGTCAGCTTCTCCAAGGACCACTTCATGTTGACATGCAAGAAATGCGCACACTTGGTCAACCGATCAACAATTACCCAGATAGCATCACTATTCCTAGCGGACCTAGGCAACCCCACAATGAAATCCATAGTAATGTTATCCCACTTCCATTCCGAAATTTCCATCAGCTGCATTAACCCACTTGGCTTCTGATGCTCAACCTTTGCCTTCTGACAGGTCAAACAGGCCGCCACATACTCAACTATCTCCCTCTTCATACCAGACCACCAGAAAGTCTTCTTGAGGTCTTGGTACATCTTAGTCATACCTGGGTGTATGCTAAGTCTACTTTGTGGCCCTCCTCCAGCACAACTCTCTTCAGCTCAGCATCTTGAGGTAGGCAAATCCTGCCCCTAAACCTCAAGATCCCATCTTCTCCCAGCTCAAAACCAGCAGCTTTCTCGGTACCCAATAAACCAAGAAGTCTCACCAATTCCTCATCCTGCAACTGCTTGAGTCCAACCTGCCTCAAGAACTCATTAGTTATGGTAACTGCCCCACAACTAATGTGATCCTGAGCTAACTTCACACAGAGATTCAAATCTATGAACTTCTCAACCAGCTCCAGCTCCCTCATCATCATGTTCGACATGTGGATGGATTTCCTACTTAGTGCATCTGCCACCACATTGGCCTTGCCCGGATGATACATCAACTGAAAATCATAATCCTTCAGAAACTCCATCCACCGCCTCTGCCTCATGTTCAGCTCTTTCTGATCAAATAAGTACTTCAGACTCTTGTGATCACTAAAAACGTTGAATCGAGCACCATATAAATAATGCCTCCAAATTTTCAAGGCAAACACCACAGCTGCTAACTCTAAGTCATGAGTGGGATAGTTCCTCTCATGAATCTTCAGTTGCCTTGAAGCATATGCCACCACTCTCCCGTTTTACATCAGCACACACCCCAGACCCTGATGAGAAGCATCACAGTACACGTCAAAAGGCTCACTAGAATCCGGCAACACCAGCACAGGAGAAGTGGTTAGCCTCCTCTTCAGCTCAACAAAACTTTGCTCACAGGCATCAATCCAAATGAATGGCTGCTCCTTCCTAGTCAGCTGGGTCAGAGGCGCTACTATCTTAGAGAACCCTTCAATGAACCTCCGATAGTAACCCGCTAAGCCCACAAAGCTCCGTATATCAGTGACAGTCCTCGGGCGCTCCCACTGCAACACCGACTCCACCTTAGCCGGATCAACAGCAATCCCCTCAGCTGAAATCATGTGACCCAAGAACTTCACCTCATCCAACCAGAACTCACATTTTGAAAGCTTAGCATACAACTGCTTCGCTTTCAAAATCTCCAACACTGTCCTCAAGTGCTCTCCATGTTCCTCCGGGGTCCTTGAATAGATTAAGATATCATCAATAAACACTACCACGAATTTATCCAAGAACGGCCGGAAGATCCTGTTCATGTAGTCCATGAACACTGCGGGGGCGTTGGTCACACCGAACGGCATCACAACATATTCATAGTGACCATACCTAGTCCTGAAAGCAGTCTTCGGTATGTCACCCTCCTTCACCCTAATCTGGTGATATCCTGACCTCAAGTCAATCTTAGAAAACACCGACGCGCCCCTCAGTTGATCCATTAAGTCATCTATCCGGGTAAGTGGATATTTGTTCTTAATGGTCAATTTGTTCAGCTGCCGGTAATCAACACACAGTCGACTACCCCCATCCTTCTTCTTCACCAGCAACACAGGGGCACCCCACGGCGAAACACTCGGTCGCACCAACTGCTTTTCCAATAAGTCCTCCAACTTACCTTTCAGCTCAGCCAGCTCAGCAGAAGCCATCCTATAGGGAGCTACTGACACTGGTCCCGCACCTGGAACCAAGTCAATGCTAAACTCCATCTCCCTAAATGGAGGCAACCCAGGCACCTCGTCAGGGAACACCTCGGCATACTCCCTCACCACATCGATACCAGCTAAGATCCTCTCGGTCTCCACACTCGTGGCAGCAAGCAGAAGACAACACTCTGCCCCATCCCTCAGCAAGGACTCAGCTTGGACAGCTGAGATCAACAGCTCATTCTCCTCTTGAGGGAAGATTAACCGCCTATTGGCACAGTCTATAAGGATGCGATTGGCAGACAACCAATCCATCCCTAAGATTATGTCAATATCCACCAAAGGTAAACAAATCAAGTTCACCTTGTACTTCTTCTCATTCACCACAACTGGACAACCCACGCATAATTCAGAAGCAATCACAGAAGCAGAAGCGGGCGTCGACACAAGTAGTCTCAACCCCAACTCACACACAGGCACACCCAACAAAGCAGCACATGCATATGATATAAATGAATGCGTAGCACCAGAGTCAAATAGAATCATCACATCCTTACCAGCGGCCTTGCCCTTCCCCTTCACAAGATCAGAAGAAGTCGAAGCCTCAGCACCCGTCAAAGCAAATACCCTACCAGCAGTAGTAGGTCTGTCACCCCTCTGTGTATCAGCTCTCGGTGCACTACTCCTCTGAGTATCAGCCCTGTGTACATTACTCCTCTGAGTGCCCCTCTCTGGTCTATCCCTCGTAGGACAATTGGCCGACTCGTGGCCCATCTGATGACATCTGAAGCAACGGCTCTCCGTGTGCGGACAGTCCCTGATAAAGTGGGGCCCAGCACACCTGAAACATCTCAGAGTGGCACCTCCACTCTGTCTACCTCCACTAGCAGCACTGGAAGATTGCCTAGAAACAGAACCCCCTTGCTGTGGTTGGGGCCTGTCATATGGTTTCCTCTGACTCTCACCCTTCTTGGACCCAGATGGTCTCCCAATAGTCCTCACAGCACGGTTGCCATCTTCCAACTGCTCAACCACCTTCGCCTTCTCCACTAAGGCTGGGAACTCCGTGATGGCCATAGGCACCACCATCCTCTTCAGCTCATATTTGAATCCATCTGCAAATTTCCTGCATTTCTAAGCCTCAGGCTTACCCTGCGAATAAAAACGGGCTAGGTGCTCGAATTTTATCGCATACTCTGATACTGTCATCCCACCCTGATGCAATCGCATAAACTCTGCCTCCTTGGCATGCCTCACGCTTTCCGGAAAGTACTTCTCCATAAACACTGTCCGGAAGCACTCCCAATCAACTGTAACTCCCATAGCAGCAAGCATCTGATAGGTGCCTCTCCACCAATGTTCAGCCTCCCCAACAAGCATGTATACAACATATGCTAACCTCCTCTCTGGAGGACATCCCAGTACTGTAAAGATCTTCTCTAGTTCACGGATCCAGCGGTCAGCCACTTCTGGATTCGCATCTCCTGCAAACTGTGGAGGATTACACTTCCGGAACTCAGCAAGATCCCGGCTCTCCTGTGACCCTGCAGGTCTTGCTGCACCAGCTGCAGCTCTTTCAGCCTCCATCCTAGCAAAATAGGCATTTTGTTGTTGCATAGCCATGGCCAACATCTCTAGGGCACGGGCTATCTGCTCATTTGTCCTAGTCATCTTCTACAAAGGTAACAACATCTTTAGTAAACAATAACTAAACCACACAAAAATCAACAGCACAACAAATCATCACAGCAATTTCAGCACAGTAATTTTCAGCACAGCAGACATCACAGCAAAACAACACAGCACAGAGCTAACACAACAAAAAGCCTAAAGGGACCACCCCCAAAGAGTGTCCACTAGGCTCGAACTGCTCTGATACCACTAAAGTGTAACGACCCGTCTGGTCACTACACCCGGCATAGCACACTAGAAACACCAGACAGATAGAACAAGTATATAAATATAGGATCAAGAATATATAGATATACAAGGTTCCAGTCTGACTAGAGTTAAAGTGTACTAAAGAAAATTACAACCAAATGCTACTATCCCAAGTAGCCACAAGCAAAACAACATCACCAAGCAAAACAGTTGCAAGGTCCGCCAGAGACTCACCACAAGACGCCCATCTATTCCTGCCCTGCTCCCATACATAGTATGATCATCGCAGTCCAATAACATGGAAAACAACAAAAGGGTAAGCTAGTGAAATTAAAATTCAACATACAATTATATAAATATCAATATAAATAATAACAGATACAGTTATCAGCACACTTGTACAGCTTATACCACTCAACAATATCAGCACCGCAATGCTGCAATATCAGCACTGCTTAGCAGCAACAATAGCACCACTCTAGTGGCTATAACGGCACCGCAAAGCGGCAACAACAGCACCACTTTAGTGGCTAGAATCAACACCACATGTGTGGCTAACAACAACACCGACTTAGCGGCTATAATGTCACCCAACCCAGCATATCTCAGCACAACACAGCACAGCACAGCACAGCACAACAATTCAACAAAATTATTACTTTCCGCAATTCAGCCCAACGGTCTATAATTCCGTTATACTATATAATTTCTCTTATTAATCCATTGATTCCAGCTCAACAATACACCTCTAATACAACTAACATATTTATCTCAGCTTTATCCCCTAATCATCACAGCATATTCATCAAATTCGCTTGGCTCAACATATAACATCATATAAATCATCATCTCCTTACACGCCCGGGGCACTCGAGGTCGCGCCCAGCGCGGCTCAACCCGAGAGCACCAAGGCTCTCCCGCGCCTGGCGCAATTCCAAATTGCGCCCAGCGCCTGCCTGGCAGAGACTCAAGGAGTCTCATGCGCCCAGTGGGGCCTAACCCGCGCCCCGCGTGGGGAAGGCAGAGACCTACCAGGGTCTCGCGCCCAGCGCAATTCACAATTGCGCCCGGCATGCTCTTGGCAGAGACTCCCAAGGAGCCTCCGCGCCCAGCGAGTCCAAAAGTGCGCCTAGCGCGGTCCAAGTATCCCAAAAACATGTTACTCTTGATATCGCGCCCAGCGCAGCTCGAGTCACGCCCGGCGCGGGCCAACCTGAGACTCCCATTTGCAAGCTCGCCCAGCGCACACAGCCTTGCGCCCGGCGGGCTTGCCTAAACAGAGTCTCCTGGTGGTCGCGCGCCCGGCGCGAAGAACAGCACCCAGCGCGAACTCATCAGTAACTTCCCCAAGTTCGAAAAATTGCTCAAAACCTGCAAATCTTAACAGCAAACAAGCATGCAATCCAGCCAAAATGCCACATTCTCATCAAACAACAAGAAAAATACCTCATTTTCCACATGCAACCACAATCCAAGAATTTCCTCAAAATTTCTCAAAAATCCCGAAAACCCCAAAAGCTTAACTTTAGAAGTTCTCAATCACAATCATCAGTTCTCAGCCGGTTAAATGAGTTCCCAGACCCTCCTTTAACCAAAACACAGCATAAAACTAACTTCCCTTACCTTGAATCCAGAAATTCGAGCTCCAGGCACTTGAATGAAGAAGGAGAACGAAAGGGAGCTTGAACAAAGAGGAAGAACAAGCTTGGGGACTCAGCTCTCGGACAAAGAATCAGTTCTCCTACCACTTGCACCTAGAGTCACCAAGATTCACCACAAGGAATTTTGAGAGAAAAGAAATGAGTAAGGGTTGAGGAGAAGAAAAATGAGTGAAGGAGGAGGTGGGTGAGAGAGAGAGAACGGGGGTCTCACATAATTAGTGCATATATTAGTTTATTTAACATAAAAAGTAGTTTTATATTTTAGAAGAAAAAACATAAATTTTTTATTTTCTAGAAGTAATAAGCTTAAAATTACATATATATAATATATATATATATATATATATATATATATATATATAGGGGGTTATAATTATACCGGTGTAACTTTTACTAAGTATTACACCGCTTAATAACTTTATATTAAATGTGAATTTTGTAAATCCAACCATTAAATTGAAAGTTCATATCACTTTATACGTGTATATCAAATTTTGTTAAAATTGAACAACAACCGGAAGGTAATCAAAGTGTTCATATTTTAGTGTATTTTGAAATAAATATATTACATCAATTTTGTTTTATAAAAATGAAGTATCAAAACAAGGATAAATACATTTTTTGAATTTTATATGTTTGATTTAAGATAACTTACAAAATAACTCTTGGTAAAGTTATTCCACTCAACAACTCATGGTGTGTGTTGAATTTCATCGATCCAATTAATTGTTAAATTAGAAGTTATTAAATTTTACTAATAATTAATATATAAAATTAATTAGCTTTGGAATAAATTATTTGCTCATTAACAATATAATTGAAACATTAATTATTTTAAATTATTTAACTAAAATCTTATTGATAATTTACTATATGATCTTAATATTTTTGTATAACTAGTATCTGGTTTTAAATTTGATATGAGAATATTATGATATAATTAGATAATATTTTAAGTTAGTATTTTATTAATGGTTGATAATTAGAAAATAATACAAGGATAAATATATTTTTTGAATTTTATATGTTTGATTTAAGGTAAATAAATATATTAAATTAATTAATAATTTATTTAAAATGTTAAAATTTAATTTATAAGTATGTAATAAATAAATATTTATAATTTTATAAATTATATTATCATTATAAATTATAAAATTAAATAATTTAAATTATAATTTTCAGTAGAAATAAGTAGATTGTTAACTATAAAAGTAAGTACATATAAATAAAGAATAATTAAATATATTATTACTATTATTATTCGTAATATAAAATTATTATATATTATTATTGTAGTACAAGTACGATATTATATATTTGAGAATGACTTAAATGAATTAATTTATAGAAGTTATACTGACAACATACATATACATTTTGGTAGCTTACTTTTCACAGTTAAGCGTGCTTGACCTGGAGTAATATAGGGATGGGTGATTTTCTGGGAAGTTTCCCAGAAATTGCGCAAGTAAAGATAAAACACGCTAAAAAGTGAAATATCGTGAAATAGAACCCTTGTATTAGTATTTTTCTTGTAGTGAAAGTATAAAAATCATTGAATACGAAATGATATTTTGAGTCTTTTTATCTTATTTATTAAATTTATTTTTGGTTATTTATTTTTAAAAATATTTATTTTGATCCTTTATTTATTAAATTTGAATCAATTTGATAACAATGACAATTTACTATTTTAATATATAATTTTGAATTATTTTTTTACTGATTTAAGACTTAAAATTTATTATATAAAAATTATTAAATGCAACTGAAGTTTGACAAAAATAATATAATAAACATGTTGAAATGGTATAAAAATAAGTTCAAAAAAATAATTAAAAAAATGAAGTTTCATAAAATTTTCTAGTTACTTGTAAAATATATTTTTACACAATATTTTCTCTCTTTTTCTTAAGTAACAGAATTTCTACAAATAACTTTGTTAAAATTTAAATAATCTATTTTAATAGTTAAATAATTAAAAGAGGTAATGTGTCACGCTAAAGATGGCCTAAATAATAAAATAATACATTCCCGAGTAAACCGGTCTAGTACCTATTGTCCTAAGAGTATAAAGCCTCAGAAAAAACCTCAAAGTCTAACCTTCAACAAACAAAATCATGAACACGTGCTTCTCTAACTCTGTGAAATGGAGAGTTGATTTAGCATGGATTTGAGAGCAGGTTACGGAAAGGGATTAACAAAGACCTAAAAATAAAATGTGTTATTAGCAGGGAAGAATTGAGTAGATATTAGAAAGGATTTAAATAGCGTCGCAATTTAAACCTTAAACATTAATAATTTATTTAAAATTGATTAGTTATTTTTGAAAATATTTTTAAAAATTCTAATATTTCTCTATTTTTCAGATAAAAACACACACATGCACACTAATATATAAAGGTAAAATTATAATTAAAATATAATTTAAAATTCTATTTTTCTTTTCTCTAACACACACATATAAAGGTAAATTCATGAAATATAATTTAAACTTCTATTTTTTTTCTATCTTTTTACATTATATCGTTTATTTAATTATAATTTCTACCTTATTTCTTAATTATTTATCATCAAATATTTTTTTAACCTATTTTTTTTCTCTCTTTTCTTTCTAATCTTTCCACTTTTTCCGATACATAATTTCATCCTACCAAATAATTATAACTTTTACTTTATTCTTTAATTATTTATTATCAATTTTTGTTTTTACCTATTCCCTTCCTTTTCTTTCTGACCTTTCCTCTCTTCCAAACAAACGTAAGACTGTAACTACACCCTTCAAAAAAAAAAAAATATAAAACTATAATTTTTAGATATCATATGTACTAGCAATATAGATGTTAATTAATAATTGGCCTTGTGCATAGGATCTGGAGTCAAGCTTGCACTAGATCTTTTATATATATATATTTAAAATAGTTTATATCATTTATTTTTTAAAAAGAAAACAGCTTCGGATTTCAAAGAAACGTACGTTGATCTTAATTAATGATAACTGTGTCAAAATGATTTGGACTTGGTATCTAGAAATACCTTCAATACAGTACTGTTATGGTGGTTTCCAAAAAGTCTACACGAATTGATCATTTGACCAATTAGGTGACTAGTAATTAACCATCCGGGTAGGGGAGTGCATTGTTATTTTTCAATAATTCAAACATCAGTTGGTACAATTTTGTGACCAATTTTGTGTAACATTTAACACTCTTTCGTTATTTAGTATATATATATATATATATATATATATATATATATATATTATTTTCCTTTCATTTTTATTCTTGGACCTAATTCTTCTTAGATCAAACTCTCAAAAACTTCTTATCAGGCTCAATCCTTTTTCATAATATATGGAAATGAAGAGAAAAAAAACATCAACGCACTATATGCATGTGTTCGATCTATACATGTTCTTTGCTTGCACATTTTGAAGAGATATATTATTATATATCTGAGCCAACAAAGTTCAAGGGATATCGATCTTACGAGTGATCATGCATGTTTTACGTACTCTTAATCTTGGATCCAAGTCACTTTATCTTCCTTTTCTGTTTTCGTTCAATTAATTAGCGCCTCTAATAAAATATATTAATTGTCTATATATAGTGATTTAGGTATATATTATGAGGCCAATGTATGATCAGTACGTGACTGACGTACATGTTGGTGATGTATTTATTGTTACGATGACTTTTTTTTTTTTTTTTTTTTTGGTCATGTGATGCATGGTTTCTTTGATCAATTACGCATAATGGATTGGAAGAGATGGATTGGTAATTAAGTATATCAAACGAGATGCGTGTGGGAGAACACACTAGGCAATATATAGGTGGACACTGGAGAACGACAAATTTTGACCAATAAATTAATTAAATTGTAATATAATTAAAGAGCTAGAGAACTAGCTTACTAAAATAATACTGTAACGTATATGGCGGCCAATAAATTTAAATTAATACTAATAATAATTAGTTGTTCTTTGTTTGACGGTGGTGGTATATATTATTAAAAAGTTTACGATAATGTAAGACACAATTGTAGAAGTTAATTATTAATATTTTTTGAGGATTTATAGTTGGACTATGAATATCTATCTGATCTTTGGTGTAAGTTTACATAAAAAAATATAAAATATGAAAAAAATTTAATTTGATCTCAATTGTGACGGTACCTATATTACGATGTAACAATTGATACTAGTGAAAAATTAGGATACTATGTCACCTATTTTACGTCAGACATACAAATACCTGACGTAATAAAAACGCGGTGACATGTTTCGTAATTTTAGTTAAATTATTTACGTCGGACCTCCTAAGATCCGACGTAAATTTTAACATCTACGTCGGCTATCCATTGTGTCTGATGTAGATGTTAAAATTTATGTCGGACCCTACTAGGGCCGACGTAAATAATCCACGCCCATTAAAAGAAGGTTTACACGCAATGGAGATTTTAAAAACTTCCTTCTCCCGCGCGTTGTGCAATGGAGGCCACATGCGAGAACATTGACGGATGCATGTAGAAGAGAGTGGGGGCACATGCCCCACTATCATTTTACACATATATATTTTTATCTAAAAAAATAATATATTTAAAAAAAAAATTATATTTTAATAAAATATACATATATATTTAAATTATTATATTATAAAATAAATTTTAAAGTCATTTATTTGATATTTATCAAACTTTCGAAGAAGATTAATTCTCATATATGATAAAAAAAAATTCCGTAATAAGGAAATAATTTTTTAAAAAGTTTAATTTTTGATAAAATAAATTTTGCAGCATATATATTTACCTTTTGTGTTTTTTTTATTTATGTATACATTAATTAAAAAAATCAAAATAGTAAAGATTGTAAGATTGTATATGTTGATTAAAAAAATCAGAATGGAAAAGATTGAAAGATTTATATTCTATTTAAAATTTTTATTGTAAAATATGTGTTGAAATAAATTATCATCTAAAATATTATATTAGATATTAAAAACATATTTATATTATAAAATTAAACTTGATTTTTATACAATTTAATATATTTATTTGTATGCTTTTATTAGTATTAAATTATTATAAAGTATATTTTTAGGATTGCAGTTCTAACTAAATATTTAAAAAATGTCTATGATAGATAAATAAGTTATATTTAGGACATGTATTTTAATATAAAAAAAAAGTTAGGTTCAAACCTCCTAAATTATAATATAACATAATCTGACCTAACTTATTTTCATCCTTAATCATAAGTATAGATATAAAAGTTTGTAAAAAATATTTATGTTATATATTTATACTTTTGAAAGTTATATGTAAATTTTTTAATACTATAAATATATAAATAATTATTGCCCCCACTATCTAAAATTTCTGGATCCGTCACTGCACGAGAAATCCCTCCGCCTCCTCCTCAAATCGTGGCTGCCCTCCACCTCGACAAGTTCTACCTCCTCTAGAGCTTAGGAAGGTTGAGAAGAGGTTGATTTCGCGTGATGATGTTCTTCTTCGGACGGTTGCGTTGGTCATGGGTTTTTCTGGGAGGTTCTATGAGGTGGTGTCTTCTGCTGAGTGTGTTCACGGGAATAAGAAGGTAATGTTTTCATTGCATTCTGAGTTTTTGAAGCTGGAGAAGGAAGTGGCCAAGTACGGGTTGCAGAACGGGCCGTTCTCCATGCAAAACGGGCCGTTCTGCTTGGACAACGGGCCATTCTCCAACCAGAACGACCCGTTCTGCTTGCAGTCATTTTTCTTTTCTTTTTTTTTTAAATTTTTTTACAACTTTTTACGTCGGACCTTGTAATGTCCGACGTAAATTTACGTTGGTTTTCGCATCCGACGTAAATTTACGTCTCCCGCTTCGACGTCGGAGGTTTTTCTAACATAAAACCCCTAAAATAACCGACGTAGAATGTATATTCTGTACTAGTGTGATATACAATTTGAATGTGTTGTTATTTTGTTTGTTTGTTAAGTTTTAGGTTAAATTAAATTTATATGTAAAATTTTTAAATATATTACAAAATGCGTTGACATGTTTATTATTTTCTCTTATATTCAAAGGAAGAATTAACTTTTTATGGATTTGCGTGAAACTCTCTCTCTGCGCCACACCAACGGTGATCTACCTCCGAAGCCTCCTGATGGGATTAGGATTGGCGAGACGTCTTTTCGAGACAAAGATATTGGAAAACAGACGAAGCCGAAGGCGATCAAGGACCTGCTTAAGGAGGGCGATATGCAGGTAGAATGGGATAATGGGAATTGACTCCTTCCGAAATTCAAGATCAATGATTCTATGTTTGATAGGCTATGCCAGCCATGGAAAAAGTGCCTTGTTGTGAAATTATTAGGGAAGAAACTGGGATATTTTACGTTACGGGAGAAGATTAAGCAGTTATAGAAACTCACGGGAGGATTCAAATTGATGGACGTGGATCACGAATATTTTCTAGCCAGCTTTGACCTCGATGATGACAGGGAAAAAGCCATTAATGGCGGACCGTGGATGATCTTCGATCACTATCTCACGGTACGCCCATGGTCGCCAAATTTTTCAGCCCAAGACGACTCCATCAACAAGACCTTAGTGTGGGTGCGTTTCCTAAACTTGAATATGATGTTCTACGTCGAGAGCGTATTATTAACTATAGCCTCCGTTATTGGGAAACCGTTAAAGGTGGACCTGCACACTGCCAACATGCTGCGCGAAAGATTTGCACGCGTTTGCGTGGAGGTTGATTTGAATACCCCTGTTGTGGGTAAGTTTAATTTGAATGGAAAGTGGTATAACATCGAATACGAAGGCCTACATTTACTATGTTCTAATTGCGGCTGCTATGGTCATGTTAATTGGAACTGCTCATTGAAGACGACGGAGGAACAAGGGCCAACTCCAGCAGGCGAGGCTACTGCTTTAGGGAATGATTCTGTTTCTAGGAATAATGCAAAATCTATCTCATGCAATATCTCTGCCACAAATCAAGATAAGTCTGTTATCTCCGCTCATGGTGATTGGCTCGTTGTTAGGAGGAAAAAGAAATCAAATATTCAGAAATCTTCCAAAGATTTTGTTCAAAATAACTCAAATTCGAACAAAGGCTTCACTTTCCAATCTAGTGCGGGTCGGAGCACCGCTAATAACCCTAAAGCTACACCCATGCATGCAACCCCCAAATCCACCTCGTCACGTGGGATTAAACAAACCTCGTCACGTGGGTTCATTAAGAAGATTGACCCCACCACCTTAATGGGGTCCACTCGTCAAACTTCCACACAACAAGGGAGTCAAGAAAAAAAGCGTCATCGTATGGATTCAAGTCCAATTTCTACTGGGCCTACTTTACCTAAACAAATGACGTCAACTGCTGGGCCCCCTCTACTCACTCAAATAACGTCGACTTTCTCCTCTACTCAAGTCATGCATGATGATGAGGTCCAGGTCATGTTAGATGGGGGGACAATGCATGCTTTAACACATGTTGAAGGTAATCGATATTCAATGAAGTTGGATGATGTTGACACTGCAGATGAGCGCAAAGGTATCCCTGATTCTAGCTGTAATGAGGTCCATGGGCCAGATATTATGGTGGTCTAATCTGGGTTTCCCACTTACTCCCTTCTATGTCATAATGAATACTTTAGCTAATTTAAATATTTTAGCTTGGAACATTCGTGGTGTTGTCAACGCTAAAGGTAGACGACGCACAAAGGAGCTTCTTCATGGGTTTCAACCTGAAATTGTCATCCTAGTTGAAACACATTGTAATTTTTCTGCTGCTAAAACATTCTGGACTAGCATGGGGTACGAGTTATGTGGGGTATCTGAAGCCCAGGGGCATGCTGGCGGCATCTGGATTCTTGCTAAGTGTCTTCGTAACTTTCAAATTGAACCCTTGGAATGCTTTCATCAAGCAGTCTCTGTTACAATTCGTAAAGGCCTGTCATCCTTTGTTTGCACTGCGATATATGCGAGTCCTGTACCCCGCAATAGGGAAGCCCTCTGGTCATATCTACGTGAGATTCGCATTCGTATTTCCACACCATGGCTCTTGATTGGTGACTTTAATGAAGTCCTATCACCCAATGAGGTTCGTGGCGGCTCCTTTTCATTAAGACGTGCTGATCGCCTTCTTGATACGATGGAAGCTTGTCATTTATTGGACATGGGTTCTTCAGGATATAAATATACCTGGTATAGAGGCCACACTCACACTCGAACTGCCAAGAAGCTTGACAGGGGCCTTTGTGACGATTCTTGGCGTCTCCTCTTTCCGGAAGCTTATGTTGAAAACCTTCATCGTGCTTACTCCGATCACTCACCCTTATTGTTGCGTTGTGGGGGCCTTCCAGAATCCAAAGGGGATCGCCCTTTTCGATTTCAAGCAGCATGGACTACACATAAATACTATTCTAATGTTGTCTCTACTGCATGGTCCAAAGGTTCACATAGGGTTGCCGAAAGTTTGAAGAATGTAATGAATGATTCTATCCGTTTCAATAAACAAGTGTTCGGTAACATCAAACAAAGGAAGCATCGTATTCAGAAACGTCTTCAAGGCATTCAACGTAGCCTGGAGTTGCATACTACGGAGGCTTCCATCAGACTAGAAAGAGATCTCCAACAACAATACGACGATGTTCTTGTCCAAGAAGAGTTTTTCTGGTTCCAAAAATCTCATGAAAAATGGGTCAAATTTGGTGATAGGAATACGAAATTCTTTCACGCACAAACCATGATCCATAGGAATCGGAACAAGATACACGGCTTATTCCTTGAGGATGGATCATGGAGCACTGACCCCACTATTCTTCAAAGGGAAACGCAACGCTTTTACATGTCTCTCTTTTCAGCTGATGTTCAACAACAACCTTCCTCATTATTGCTAGACCAGTTTCCCCAGCTCGATAGTCTAGCTATTCCAACTTTATAGGCACCTGTTTCCTTGGATGAAGTGCGCAAAGCAGTAATGGCCATGAAATCATTTAAGGCCCCTGGACCTGATGGTTTTCAACCATTTTTTTTCAAACAGTTCTGGCACATTGTGGGCACTGATTTGTGGAAAATGGTGAATGAGGCATTTCAACATGGTAAGGGGGACTCTAAACTACTCGACATTCTTATCACGTTGATTCCCAAAACCAGTAATCCTACATGTTGGAAGGAATTACGTCCTATTAGTTTATGCAATGTTAGCTACAAAATTATCAGCAAGGTATTGGTTAACCGCCTCCGTCCCTTACTTCAGGACCTCATCAACCCCTTACAAGGTAGCTTCCTCCCTGGACGGGGCCCTCGCGATAACTCTATCATTGCCCAAGAGGTTCTCCATCATATTAACCACCACAGGGGGAAGAAGGGTTTACTAGCCATTAAGATAGACTTGGAGAAAGCCTATGATCGTCTTAGTTGGGATTTCCTACAACAAACACTGTTAGAGTTTGGGTTTCCTGGCAGGATTGTAAGCCTTATTATGTGGGGGGTTTGCGAGACCTCTCTGTCTATACTATGGAATGGTTCAAAACTGGACCCTTTCACTCCTTCTCGAGGCTTGCGCCAAGGTGATCCCCTGGCTCCTTATCTGTTCCTTCTTTGTATGGAGAAGTTGGGCCTGCTTATTCATCAACAAATTCGGGACGGTAATTGGATTCCAGTCACAATCTCAAAATGAGGTCCCTCTCTTTCCCATCTTTTTTTTGCTGATGATATTCTTCTATTTTGTCAAGCTTCCAGGCAACAATTGTAAGTGATCTCATCTACTCTTGATGCCTTCTGTGCTGCTTATGGGCTAAAAGTTAGCCTGGAAAAGTCTAGGTTTGTGTGTTCGAAAGGTGTAAATGGACCTCTTATGGATGAGCTCTAATCTGTCTTGGGCATCCGTCACACTCAGACCTTAGGCTCCTACTTGGGGTATCACTTGCACTCTAGCAGAGTTCGTAAAGATGTCTTCAACCACATCATTACTAAAGTCCATAGTAGACTAGCCTCTTGGAAGAATAAGCTTCTCAACAAAGCTGGTCGCCTCTGCTTAACACGATTTGTTCTTGCTTCCATACCTGTATACATGATGCAACTCTATTGGCTTCCTCAATCCGTTTGTACAACCATTGATCACCTTTGTAGATCGATGTTGTGGTCACAAGGCACACGGACGCGGTAGTGGAACTTGGTGAGTTGGAAGGACGTGATCAAACCCAAAGACTATGGTGGTCTTGCCATGCGTGATACCCGCTCTGCTAACAGTTCTCTACTAGGAAAGCTTATTTGGGACCTCATGCATCATCCTGACAAACCTTGGGTATCTCTTTTGACCCATATATATCTTCATTCCTCCCTATTGTTGAATCATGTCATGCCTCCAGGGGCTTCCCAGGTATGGTGAAACATTCATAAAGCTTTGAGTGTACTTCGTTCAGGCTATGGACCATGTCTAGGAGATGGAAATTCCAGTTTTTGGTACAATAATTGGACGGGCACAGGGTCACTTTGTCATGTAGTACCTTATGTTGACATTCACGATTCACATCTAAAAGTTTCGGAATTATGGTTGGACAACATGTGGAATTTATCTATGCTCTATACCCCTTTACCGGCGCCTTTATGCGCCCAACTAACTATTATTTCTATTCCTGCTCATCCAGTAGGGGCGGACACCATTTCATGGTATGGTAGTAATAATGGTATCTATACCGCAGCTTCAGGCTACAGGTGGTGTCTTGATCCTTTGGAGGGGTTTAGTCATATGTGGAAGAGGATTTGGAAGCTCCCCGTACCAGAGAAAATACGTTTCTTCTTGTGGCAGGGATCTAAGGAAGCGTTACCCACCAACAGTAAACGAATGGCTTGTCATTTAGCCACTAGCTCTATTTGTACACGTTGTACTGCAGGGGAAGAATCCATACTTCATGCACTCCGTGATTGCATCCACGCTAAGGCTGTTTGGACTCGTATTGGCATTGACACTCCAATGTTGATGTCCTTTACGCATATAGTACCTTGGATGCAACATATCCTTCAACATAAAGACAAACTACTAATTATTTCAACCCTATGGTGTTTATGGAGATGGCAAAACAACACAGTGTTAGCACATGAAACTTGGCCTCTTCAGTATGTCCTTCACCTAGTTCATCAAACCAGCATGGAGTTACGACTATATTGCAAAAAGAATCCACCTCTATCTACACCTACTTGGAGTCCCCCAACTGTAGATGTTGTCAAAGTTAACGTGGATGATTCATGTATTCCGCCCCATTCAATGGGTGGAGGAGGAGTTATTCGTGATACCCATGGGGAGTGGTTGTGCGACTTCTCCAAGGCTTTTGGTCAAGGTAATGCATACATGGCTGAACTTTTGGCCATTAAGCATGGTATTGAATTAGCTTGGAGCTTGGGTTACCTCAAAGTGGTGTGTGAATCTGACTGCCTAGAAGCTGTGGAAGCAATCACTCATTCTACTTTGGCCTCCATGGCTTCCCCCTCTGTGCGAGATCTCCTGATAGATATTCGTCTTCTTCTTTCTAGAACGTGGAAAACTCAGCTTTTATGTATTCCCCATGAAGCTAACATTGTTGCAGACCGCTTGGCAACTTTTGGAAGTCACAATGTGACACGTGAATTTATTGTGCCACCGCCATTTATTATGGAGGCCTTCTTGCATGATTTATTAGCCCTAGGCTAGCTGACATTCTTTATGTTTTGAGTTCTTTTGTTCTTTTGTAATTCCTTATTCTACCAAAAAAAAAAGGAAGAGTCTTATAATTCATAATATATTGTCTTATTTAGTTTGAATATTACTTTCAAATAAAAGATACATGTAATTTATAAAAGAAAGTTTTATAATTAATTAGATAAATGTATATTTTTAGTTAAATTTCTAAAATGTAGTACTACATGTACAACAAAAATTATACAAAAACTTGTACAATGTACAACACTTTTCTATTTCTCTCCATAATTAACAAACATCTCTTATATTAATAAATGAAGTGATGGAGGTAAATAAATATAAAACTGATGTTGTACAAATTGTTATATAATTTTCATCGTACATATAGTAAGAATATAAATGAGTAAGATCAAGTTGAATTTATACTATTTTTGTACCCAATTCAATTAAAATTATTTAGGTTGAATTGGGTTTATAAAATTTTTAAAACAATCTGACCGAATCCAACTACAATTGGGTTGGGTCAAGTCAGGTTATTAGGTTGAAAATTAAAAAATATATATTTTAAAAAATTGAATCAATAAAAAATAGAAGAATATTTAATTCAAATTTCAATATATGATTAAAAGTGCAAACAATATTACAACAATTATAAATAAGAACTTACAAATATCTTAAACAAACAAATATTATATAACTATTGTAAATTTTTTTGA
Source organism: Cajanus cajan (assembly GCF_000230855.2). NCBI lineage: Eukaryota > Viridiplantae > Streptophyta > Magnoliopsida > Fabales > Fabaceae > Cajanus > Cajanus cajan. The sequence goes on along the minus strand of NC_138517.1, from coordinate 12,638,077 downwards.
ATCACATAACAACTTAAATTAAATTATTTTTCTTCCCCCATGATTTATTCAATTGTAGTCATTTCTTTCATGTAAATTGACTCAAAATAAAATTCAATATAAGCCCATTTAAAATGTATTATGTATTGTATCATATGTAGTATTATCAGTAACCTTCCATCCATGAATAAAGGAAAAGGAAACAAGGAGCATGAGCATATAAAATTCCTATAATTGTGTCACTAATAATGAAAAATTGTTGGAGGATTAAAGTGCTTTAAATAACATAAATCACTCCAACAAGTCAACTAGATTCTAGCTGAACATATTCAGGAAACTTGATATATATTTGTAATCTATTAATTTAGAATTATGCAGAAACGTAGTAGTTGATTCTATATATTTTCCCTATCTCTCTTGTATTTGTGTGTTCATAATTTTGTGAATCTTCCGCATATGCATTTTTGAGTGCAGCCCAAACAACATGAGCAGTGTCTAATCCAACAACGAGTCCAAGTCCTTCCTCAAAGAGTGTTCCACTGTCGAAGAAGACGACCTGCCTTGTGCCAAGCAATGAAATTATCGGATAATTTTGGGACAATTTTTTTTTGGGTTTGTTGTGTCATTGAAATCTGATGTGGTGTATTGAGTGCAGGCTGGATCATCATTTGTGAGATGACGAACCAGGTCTTGGCTTTTTGCTAAGGCTAAAGTTTGTTTGCGTCATAGTGGGTAAGTTGTAAGGGTGAGTCTGATAGTGATGAAATTGCCAACATTGAGAGATAAGGAAGCCATGTTGTAGTAAGGTGTTCCCTAGGGATGCAACGGTACAGGATGGGTACGGGTTTCATGATACCCGTCTTCGTCCGCGCGAGCCAAATCTATCTCCGTTCCCGTACCCGTACCCGTCGGATATGTAATTTTCATCTCCATTCCTGTCCCCGTCGGGTATCGGGTATACCCGTACCCGTCAAATTTTTTTTTTTTTTTTTTTTAAAATATAATATTTTTAAATTATTTTTTTAATTATATTATAATTATAATTAGGTTATTTCTCTATTTTATATTATAATAAATAATTACATATAAAAAAATATTAAAAGTCTTTAATATAATTAAATTGAAAGTGAGTATTAAATTAAAAATAGAAACGGGGACGGGTATGGATACGGGTACGGGGCGGGTAAGTACATACCCATACCCGTACCCGTACCCGTACCCGATTTAATATATCGGGTTTTACCCGTACCTGTACCCGTACCCGGTCAAACCGGGTATTCCCCGTCAAAGTCGGGACGGGTTCAGGTATTACCTGCGGGTACAGGTATATTTGCCATCTCTAGTGTTCACAAGGGCTCTTGATACCAAAAAGAAAAAAATAAATGATATGATTTTTATTAAAAACTTGAACACACAAATACAAAAGAGACAGGGAAATATAGAATCAAGTAAAACGTTTCTGTACAATTCTAAATTAATGAATTCCAAATATAGATTAAATTTCCTGATTGTGTTTAGTTAGAATCTGATTAATTTGCAAGATTGATTTGTCATAAAGCACTTTAATCCTCCATCAATTTTATGTTTATCACTAGAAGTTATCACTTACAATAAATTCGATCAACGAGGGAACTCCCAAGCCTCAACGAAAAACATTTATACAAGTTCAAAATTATGAAATATCGTTTAAAAGAATTAACATAAAGTAAAAGCATTCCACTATCTCATGACTTTAACACCGCTATGATTTTATTTCTTGAAAGTTAAAAATTACTAAAAATGACGAATCCTCAAGAGTCAACAGAATCATTCAATGTAAGGAATTCTATGGTTTTCTTCAATTTCCCACATTATAATGTCGCTGGCTCATCCTCTTTATCAATTTCCTTTCCCCGTTGAAAAAAAAAAAACTTTAGTCTATAGAACACATGGGTTCGTAATGATATAAGTGACTTCAATGGTTAATAAAAGAAAAAAGATGTAGTCATAATGATAGCTATAGGGTAAGAAAGCTAGTGTGTCTTTAAAGAGTATATGAGACAAATAAAAGAAACTGCGAGAAAAGTGTGAGGAACAAAGATTGCATAATTAGCCTCCATTCATAGTTCACGAGTCACGACCAGCTTATATCAATTAAGAAATGGATCAAACTGTTGGGGAAAATAAATCAAATCAGAATCTCATCACTTAAGAAGCAACAAAGTTGCCATGGTACACAAAGGAAAAATAGAATATCTAAGTGTAAACACACTTATGGATGCAACATGATTTCCACGAGAAAGTTAGAGACCTTAATTAATTATAAGAGGGTTGCCAAAAAGGTCTTGATTTTGTTTTTTGGGCGGAAAAAAAATATATTAAAAAGGTACAAGGTACCTAAAACCTGTTGGAAAATCTTAAATTTCTAGAGATTCCGAGATATCCCGATTTAAGTTATCTGGAATTATTTGATTTATCTTTTGAGTTATTTTGTTTCAGATTAGATAAGATAGTTTTTTGATAAGTTTTGATTTGATAAGATATTTTATTATCTTCTTGTTAGTTCAGTACGTTGTAAAATGGCTATTTAAAGGTCATCTCTTATTCAATAAAAAACACAGTGAGTTGCTACGTTCACCCACACCATTAGTATTACCTCGTCTCTCTTATTTCTTTCTACAAATTGTTATCAGAGCTTTATGCTTTGAGTGCCGAGTGTGAGAGGAAAATAGTGTGCACCTGTGAAGGGGAGGAAAGAAGAAAGAGAGAGTAATGGCGAAGGTTGTTAATGGAATGACCGTACCACAACTGTCAAAGAAAACCAATTATGATAATTGGTGTTTACAGATAAAGACCCTGTTGGGTTCCCAAAGTCTATGGGATATAGTGGAGAAGGGGTTTCAAGAACCCGAGGAGGACGAAGACCAATCTGTGGCTCAGATTGCCGCATTGGAAAAGACATGAGTGAAGGACAAATCGGCTTTGTATTTTTTGTACAATGCCGTGGATGAGTCAGGCTTCGAGAAGATTGCAAACGCTGCATCTTCAAACGAAGCATGGAAGATCTTGGAGGTTGCGCACAGAGGTAATCACCGTGTCAGACAGATCCGACTTCAAACTCTCCGAGGAGAGTTTGAGTGTTTGAAGATGGAGGATAAGGAACAAGTATCCGAGTACATAACTCGGGTGGAGAAGGTGGCTAACCAACTCGGAAGGAATGGGGAGTCAATGCCAGCAAGTAGAATTGTGGAGAAAATCTTGAGATCATTAACAGATGATTTCGAGAGTATCGCATGCATAATTGAGGAATCAAAGGACTTGTCAGTCCTCTCAGTGGAAGAGCTCGCTGGGTCGCTCGAAGCCCACGAACAAAGGAGGAGGAAGATGAAGAATACACTTGATCAAGCATTACAGGCGCAACTTAATTTGAATGAAACTCGGAACACCCAGGGCCGAACATTAGGAGGCAAAGGACGAGGTGATCATGGAGGACGAGGCAAAGGACGAGGTGATCATGGAGGTGATCAAGGACGAGGTAGAGGACGAGGTGATCATGGAGGTGGACAAGGATGAGGTGATCGTAGCCAAGGAAGTCAGCCGAGGTCTGAGGTGGAATGTTATAAGTGTGGCAAACTCGGCCACTACGCAAAAGAATGCAGATCGACAAATTGCTACAACTGTGGCAAATACGGTCACATAGCAAAGTATTGCCGAGCTAAAAGCCGAAGTGAAGAGAAAGAGAAGAATCTTCTCACAGAAGAAGAGGACGAGGAAGCAGGAATTTTGATGATGACGCAGAGCTCGGAGACCATGCTACGTCCGAGTTGTGCCTCCGAGGATGAGCTAAACTTGAGTTGCGTGGAGAGATCAGTAGTTGAGCTTCCAAGCTCAAATGAGAAGTCAGAAGCCGAGCTTGATTCGAGTTGCTTAAACAACTCGGTCTGGTATTTGGACACTGGGGCGAGCAATCATATGTGTGGAGAAAAGAGTTTCTTCAACGAACTCATCAAGGTGAAGGCTGCTTTCGTGTCATTTGGAGATGATTCCAAGGTTGCGGTAAAAGGGCATGGAACCATCAAGTTTATGCAGAAGGATGGACGAGTTGGAGAAATAAGAAATGTCTACTACGTTCCCGAACTTAAGAGCAACATCTTAAGCATGGGGCAGATGATGGAGAAAGGCAACTCGGTTCTGATGAAGGATCGAGTGCTTTATTTGAAGGACAAGCATGATCGTTTAATAGCCCGAGTGGAGATGAAAAAGAATCGGATGTATAAAATGGAGCTGAACATCCTTCAAAATAAGTGCTTGAAGCTGGACGTGAAGGATGAAGCCATGATGTGGCATTTTCGTTTTGGGCATTTGAACTTTGGAGGTTTGGCCGAGCTATCAAGGAAGGAGTTGGTGCACGGACTACGTGGTGTTGAGTTTGACAAGAAGTTTTGTGAAGCATGTGTACTCGGAAAGCATACAAGAACAAGTTTTCCGAACTCGTCCGAGTACAAAGTAAAGGAGCAACTTGGCCTGATACACACTGACTTGTGTGGACCAATCTCTCCTGCATCCTTCAGTGGTAAGATATATTTCATCTCTTTCATAGATGATTTCTCTCGAAAGACCTGGGTATATTTCTTGCAAGAAAAATCAAAGGCATTTGAAGCTTTTAAAAAGTTTAAAGTCATGGTGGAGAAAGAGACTAACAAGCAAATTAAAGCTTTGAGGTCGGACAGAGGTAGAGAATTCACATCGGCAGAGTTTATGGAATACTGTGAAGAGCAAGGTATAAAACGTTTTCTCACAGCTCCATATTCACCACAACAAAATGGAGTAGCTGAAAGAAAGAATCGGACTATTCTTGATATGGTCCGAGCTATGCTTAAAGGGAAGGATATGCCTGAGAAGTTTTGGGCAGAGGCAGTGCAGTGTGCTATATATATACAGAACAGGTGCCCACATTCAAAATTGGATGATGTGACACCTCAAGAAGCATGGAGTGGACAAAAACCGAGTATACATCACTTCAAGATCTTCGGAAGCCTTGCTTACGGTCATGTTCCAGCTCAGCTCAGAACGAAGCTTGATGATAGGAGCAAAAAGTATATCTTGATCGGGTATGATGAAAAGGCAAAAGCCTACAAATTGTACAACCTTGTTACAGGAAAAATTCTGGTAAGTCGAGATGTCCAGGTAGATGAGGAAAGCGAGTGGAGCTGGAGTAACTCTGAAGAGACTTCGGGGAGCTCGAACTCTGAGAGGGAGAGATCGGAGATAATAGGGAGAAGCTTGGATAGGACCAATGAGCATTCCGAGGAAGATGATGAACCTGAGCAGCTTAGAACTCGGAGCTTGCAAGGCATCTACAACTCCACTGACGAGTTACATGTAGTATGTCTATTGACAGGAACAAAAGACATAAAATTTGAAGAGGCAGTACTTGATGAGAGATGGAAGAAAGAAATGGATGAGGAGATCGGATCAATTGGGAAGAGTGAGATGGGAAGCAAAGTTGAGCTAGTTGAGGAGTTTAAAGAAGTGATGAAGAGGGAGTTTGAGATGACCGATTTGGGCATCATGAAGTATTTTCTGGGTTTAGAGGTGGATCAAAGAACAACGGGTACTTTTGTGTCCCAAAAGAGGCATCGGCCACCGCGGCGTCGGGGGCGCTGGACGTCGTGTGGCTCGCGAGGCCATGGTACGCGGAGGAGTATCGCGCTCTGGTGGAAGAGGCATCAAAATGAAAAAAAAATTTAAGATTATGGGGGAGTTTTGTTGAAAAATCTTAAATTTCTAGAGATTCCGAGATATCCGAGATATCCGAGATATCCGATTTAAGTTATCTGGAATTATTTGATTTATCTTTTGAGTTATTTTGTTTCAGATTAGATAAGATAGTTTTTTGATAAGTTTTGATTTGATAAGATATTTTATTATCTTCTTGTTAGTTCAGTACGTTGTAAAATGACTATTTAAAGGCCATCTCTTATTCAATAAAAAACACAGTGAGTTGCTACGTTCACCCACAACATTAGTATTACCTCGTCTCTCTTTTTTTTTTCTTCTACAAAAGCTGTTTAAAAAAAGTAAGAAGATTTAAGAACAAATACCCCAAGATTAGATGTAATGTGCTCTTGTATAAGGGCAAATTACTAGTTAACCAAGATTAAGACCAGGTATATAGCCTACAAAAAACTTCCATACAATGATTAATATCTCCTCCTAAAAGTTAATAACAATCACCAATTGTTATTTCTTCATCTCATCAAGTCAGCCAAATTAGAGCACCGCTTGCAGTACTTCACGATCCAAGAAGTAATATTAATCATATATATTAGTAGGCCCCCGAAAATGTTTTCTCTTGTTGTTGAAGGAGTTAAATCTTGTATCCCTGTCATATAAGCTACAACCATACATCAAAAGGAGGTGTGTCATCATTCCTTTTCCTTCTACAAATTGCTTTGAAGAAAACACACTCCCGGATAAGGACCACTAGTACAATGATGCTGAAAAGAATGTTACAGTGAGTTTAAACATGCCCAACACATGAACAAAGTGTCTTTCATTAACAAATCTATGGTCAAAATATCTCCCCCTGATCACACAAGTATTTGTATCTCCAAGTACACTAAGCAGTAGCAATCCAAATTACTTGCCAGAGTTCTAAATTAATTAGTATCCCCTCACAACACTTATATCACACACCTTCACCCCATTACAACAGAAGATATTCCCCCTACCAAACCCAAGAGCTATATAGGTCATCAGTACTATTAGTATCATTCCTCCATTTCAGCAAAAGAACCCCCCTGTCAAACTAAATACGACCACAATTGATAAAATGCAGTTGTATTTGTATTCGATTTACACCATTTCCCTTCTTAATTACAACTATTATACCTTCAACTATTATAACCTTCAGTCCTTATCTCGAATGCATTGTCCCTAATTGTTACACCATTGTGAGAAGGAGTAATGAAAAGATTTTTGTAATGTATACAAGCAGTGAATAGAACATCCTTAATCATCTTGTGCTGATCAAAGTTTTCACCTTCAAATACACAAGAGTTTCTATGTCTCCATAAGCACCAAATTGTAGCACACCATATTAACTGCCAGTTTTCTACCCCTACTTTTGACTAAAACAGTGCCGATACAAAACAAAAATGTTGTTTTATCTCTTGTGGTAAAGGGGAGGGATAATTTAGCCACCTTAACCATTGTTTCCAGGTTATATCCACCCATGAACAAGTGCTAGAATGTAAGTAGATTTTAACTCAGCTTTGCAAAATGCACAAATCAGTTGCATGTGGTCCTAGTAATACGTTCCTTTTAAGCAAATTTTCCATTGTTAGAATACCCCCATGCAGCAGCCTCCACACAAAAGTATGGACCTTAGGTGAAACTCAAGTATTCCAAATTTGCTTAAACTTTCTATCCACTTCAATCCCAAACCTTTTTGAACATATAGTTTTGTATGTTGATCTTATTGAAAACATCCAAGAAGATTTAGGCAACCATATTCATATATCTGAATGATTTTTATGGAAGGTGACAATCCTCAAAATCTGCTGCAATGATTGTCATTGACTCAGCTTTCATTCGAACTAGTTCCTACGCTATCTAAATTACCACACCCATCTATCTTCCATCTAGTATCCTATATCAGCAATCAACAATTGAACCCTAAACCTTAAACTAGCCAAGGAGGCCTTGGTGGGGTTACTAGTAGAAGTGAACATATTTGTAGAAAGGTTCTGAGACTTGCTTGATATAGAAAATATCGATTAAATATTTTTATAATTTTGAATGGATAATTTTAAATGGTTAATATATTTGTTAAATTAAGTTTTAGAAAATATTTAATTTTTATTGGATAAATATTTAATTTAATTTAATTTTGTTAACTTGATCTTTTAGATCGAATCTTATTAATTTATTTTATAACTTGATCATCTAAAAGTTGTTTTACCTTATCTTCTTGACATGTTAACTTGGTCTCAAGTAGTTTAATAATTTGAAAAACATATTTCTTCATTATAAGTATGATACTTTTAGAAGGTTTTAAGGGAACCCTTTTATGTATTTTTCTTTTTTTACCATTTTATGAGATTCTTGTGTTATTCTCATTAAAACACATTTATTAATTCTATTATCTTAATTACTATTGGGAAAGATCCATTATATCTTAGAGGGTCTGCATAATGCATAATAAGTTCTTAAAGACTATTATCACACGTTTTATATTATTAATATTTGTGATTATACAAATTATACATTAGAAGATAAATCATGGTTGGTGATTGATTGTAAAGATGAATAATGATTTGTGAAAATGAACAATATTGTACAATAGTATTGATTGAATACTAACTTAAATGAATAAAAAAAAGAGTTAATTACTTATACATTGTTAATGTAAAAATTTTTTACACTGACAAACCGATCATATCTTTTAATAGTACTATGTCATTTGATTATTTAATCAAATAAAAATTTTAAAAAATAATTTAAAAAAATATGATTGGTTCCCACTGTAAATGGCAATACTGAAACAAAATATGATAGATGATACTTACAAACTATGTCTTCAAATTGTATATACAAACTATACATGTACACTATAAATACAAATCATATTTTGAAACAAAATACAAATAAATAAAAAAAGAGTAAAATCCTATACTCTAATATCCCTACAAGCTCAGTAGTGTGATATATGAAAGAATCCACCACTCTGAACTTAGACTTGAGATCGATGCTGGAAATGAATGAGAGAAAAAGTTTTAGTAAAAACATGTGCATACTGGTCAACAACGAGAACGTGTATCACTAAAAGTTGTTTATTAAGAACTTTCTATTAAAAAAAGAAGAAGAAGAGATCCAACTTTATATGTTTTGTTCGAGAATGTAGCACATACTAGATATTGTATTTAGGTTGCAAACATCATATGAAGTGATATTTATGTTTGAATATTTTTATTTTTAGAGTACATTTATAATAAAATTTAACACCAAAAGGTGTTAAATTAAATTGCTTTAACTAAAAAATATCAACTTCTTAACGTAAGACCAAAAATATAATATTTACTTAAAATTATATGATATTAACTAATATTTCAATGTAATTTTAGATGATTAATATGAATCCAAACATTCACGTAACATACACATAATCGTTAAGGAACTGGACTTTTGCCTTGATTATTTATATTTGATTCTTTTTTCACCGCACAAGGAAAATAATAATCTTTTTTGGTATTAGGAAAATAATTATTTTAAATATAGTAATTATATTTAATCAGATAAGAAAAAAGTGCACCTTTTAACCACATAAGAAAAAAGTATGTATTGTCAATTCCTCCCCCAACTTTGGTTGGTTGTCAAAGTCTGACTTCAACGAAGGGTGGAATCATAACAGGAAAAAGTCTGAACAGACTCAGAAATTGTCCCAAATTAAGATAAACCTTACCGTACAAAATAAAATGAAGCAACAGTGTTTGTTTGAAAGTTTGATACTAGATACTTTTATCATCAACAGTAAATACATACATACCATGAATATAAAAAGGTATAATTAAAATGTTAAAACCCTGTACATGTTAAATTTCATTTCCAAATTTATCTATCTATCACTTTATAATATAATAACTAAACCACAGACTATGACGTTGTCATATAAAATTTTTACGGATTAAAGCTTCTTTCACATCAACATTTTTTATTATGTGACGTATTTATTTTATTTCACAATTTTTTACAGTTTTTTTATATTATTATTTAAAGGTTAATATTTTTCAACCAAAAACTATAAAATATTATACAAATTTGTAACTTAATCGGCTATAAATATCATACAACTTTACAATTTAATCGGGTATTAGCTTATAATTTAACAACATGAAACACCAATATATATTATCCTAGATTAATGCATGACGAGTTATCATCATACAACATTAATTATGTAAGTGCGTGAATTATTATGCTTCAACACTCAAACAACTTAAAACGCCAAATTTACATCTAGTAACTCATATCCGACGCAAGTTTTCCCACACCTGACATTAACTGAGGTAGAGAGTCTCTAACTTATCTACACTTGATGTCAATTGACCTACATCCAACATGGATGAGGTAGAGAGCCTCAAAGTCAATAGTGCCTAGTGTGGCTAAATCCATGCTCGACCTCGTTTAGATAGAAAGCCTTTGGCTGACTCATGTCTGACGTCACAATACTAGTGCCCAACGTCGTCTAGATAGAGAATTTTTGTCTTAATCACGTCTGACTTCACTCATCTTTGGGCCCGAAGCAATCAAATTAGAGAGTCCCTCAAGTAATTATGCCCAATGCCTCTCATTTCCATGCTCAATGTGCTTATCGTGTTTAACGTAATCAGGGAAGAGAGTCACTAACTTGAGCCATGCCCAACACCATAAAGACACGCCCAACCTGATGAAAACTTTTGCACTTGGAAGAATCTTCATTTGGCCCAATCCTGCATGGAAATCATTCCAAACCAACAGAAAATTCCATTTTCAATAAGTAATCAATACACCCAACACATTTTCAACAACATATGCAACCATCAAACACCAAATTCATCATAATCTTATAAGGTACCACCAAGAAGAACTTTTCAAGCATCACCAACAACTCATGAATTCAATAAAAACTAGCCATCATTTTGATGAATTTCAACAACAATCAAGTAATATCATTTAACAATTCATCAATTCACAAACCCTATTACCTTGAATCGTCCGAAAATGGGAAGAAGAGGAGAAGATGAAAGAAGATTGTGAAAGGATCCACATGACTCATAATTCAAAATCTCAACCTCCAAACTCCAAAATTCAACGATCTATTGTTGTTGCCTAGCTAAGGGAAGATTAGAAAGAATTAGTGGAAGCAGAAGGAGGAAAGAATGTCTCTGAAGTCCAAAGCCCTTCTTTCTAACTTCTCTCTACTTTTCTTAAGAATTGAACTTATGGTACTTATGTCTTAAGAAAAATCTTATGTACTATTTCTTAAATTAGACCAAGTTAATTCTAACTGAAACTATCTTAGCCAACTTAACTCTTAAGAATCCATTGACCATCAAAGCTCTAAAATAACAATAATTTATCAATTAATCATATAATTAATTAGTAACACTAAAACACAGTGTTATGTTCATATCTTATTTTGAGTTGTTTTACTTTTAATACATAGCAAACCTATATTTTTTTATTGTTTTTTTGTATCTTTCATATTTGTCAATATTTTTTCTCTTCTCTTTCATGTATCACTCATATACAACACTTTCAATAATAATTTTTTTATGTCTCTATCAATATAACACATCACTCATTATTTTTTCTTTCTTATTTTTTTTTATTATATCTTTTTTCTTCTTGCATCATTGATATTTTGTTTATTTATTTTTCCTTTTTGAAGGTTAATATATACTTTTTTTTTATTATATTGAGTTTTCAAAATTAATTAACAATTGCTTAAAAAATTAATATGAAAGTGATTTAAGTTATTCTTACACTTTATTAAATAAAATATAATATATATTTTTACCAAAAAAATACTTTAGAAAAAAAAAATAGAAAGAACAATAATTCTACTTAGATGCGTTAAAAAATTAATATAAAAGATGTGTCTAAATAAGCTTTTGTCAAAATAAATAAAATAAAATAAAATCTCTATAAAAAATAATTAAAACCAAAAAATTTACTAAAATTACATTACATAAAGAAATCAGATTTAAAATTAATAAAATATAATATGTTTCAACACATCTTTTAAGTATTATTAATTTTAATAATTTATTTATTTACCCGCATATCATGCGAGATGATATCTAGTTAGGAATTAAAGTAAGTAATCATAATTATTATTATGATTATTGTACTACATTCTTTTCAAGAAACGTTTTTAAGAAAAGCACTGCACCAACATTTTAGTGTTTGTTTACCCATTTTGGATGTACGTCAAAATATGAAAATAAAAAGGAAAAATAAGAAAAGAGTAAAAAAGAAAAGTGGAAAGAGTGGAAAAGAAAAGTTAGCTATTACTTTATTGTTAAAGAAATTGTGTAACTTTTATTTTGTTATCAAATTTTAATTTTTAATAACTAATAAATATATTATTATCAAGGAGTAAAAATGCTAAAGTAAATGTGTATAAGAAAATTGAGTCATAAATATATGCAAATAAGTGTATCAATCAAACACCATAGTATTGAAAGAAGAATTTGTTTAGATAATTTTTTTCATAAATATTTACAGAAAAAAAAATATTTTTTTTAAAAATTAGAAATAACTTATACATAAATTAATTGGTAATTTTTTTCTTATATTAATTTCTTTAAAATTATATTTAAATTTAATAAAGATTTTTTTTTTAATTTTCTTTTCTTAAAACATTTTACCTGAAAAATTTATATGATTTTCAACTTGACCACAGAGTCATGAATAAATATATTACTATACTTCTATAGGAATAAGTTGGGTAAAGAAAATTATATCTCTTTATCAAAATTCAATAAAAAAAAAGATCTTAATAAAAAAAATAGTACCATAGAAATTCTTTTTCCCATCTTAGAAAATAGGAATACAAATGCATTATTAAAGTTTTGGTGAATTAATGGGCCAAATTAATTGTATGTAGATGAGTGAGAATTTTCCTTTCTGAACTCGATTAGGGCAACAAATGAATTTATTTATTTATTATCCATTTGATCTATTTATTAATAAATTCATTTAATTCATGCATTTCAATAAAAGTAAATAATGAATTAAATTTAATTCACCTATTTAAATTTTAAAATGATTAATGATTTATTAATTACTTTTTAACAATTCATTGAATTACAATATTATATGAGATGTTTATTGGATTGATATTTTAAAAAATTATTTTGATATAAAAAAGATAATTTTGTAGATTTTAAAAAACTATATAAGAATGTAATAATTTATAAAAAATAGAAAATAAATAAAATATTTCAAAAATAAAAATTATTTAATTTTAAAATATTATTTTTATGGATGAATTAAATATGCATCTATAAAAAAATTGTTAATGAATAATTTTAATGAACATTTTTCTTTAAATGGATTGAATGAATTTGATTTTTATGTGAATTTTTAATAAATTGAAATGAATTAATAAATTATTTTTATCCAATTTATTATAATAGATCTAAAAAATTATCCAATCCATTTATTTATATTCTTAAATATATGATAATAATTATATTATGATAGGAGCTCAATATTGTATAATAAAACATTTTAATGAAAAGGTGATAATCCATAATAGATGAAAAAGTTCTAATCATACATAATACATTTTCTTGAGGATAAGTTTTAATCATACTTATGATAACATTGGTACAGAAATTGCCACTTTATTAAAGTCACAATATGCTAAATTGTTCATATAGAAAGCTCAAGAAAGGTGTGATGATATATACTTTTTTTTTTAATCTTAGAAAAATTTTCGGCAGCTCTAATCATTTTTAATCCTAATATAAATTTTAATAAGAGTTTTCTTTATTCATTTTAAGATGAGGTTATTTATGTAACACTGTCCTTTTTTTAGTGTTTTAATTAATTATATGATTTGTATGATTAATTGTTGAATTATCATTTTAATGTAGTTTAAAGTTCTAATAATTAAGGTAATGTCTGTTAAAGTTGAGTAAGTCTAGCTTAGAGAAGGATATATAATATTTTTTTTTATGTTGTAAACCTCATAAGTTCATGTTTTAAGAAAACTTAATGAGAGGTTAGTGAGATAAACTTTGTGACCAGAGGAACTTTTTTTTTTCTTTTCTTCTTCTTCTTCTTCTTCTCTAGCTATTCTCTTCTAGTCCCTTCCTTTAACTAGGCAACGAAAGTAGATCTTCATATTCGAAGTTTGGAGGTTGAGAATTCAAGTTATGAGACGTGCAAAGTTCTTTTCTTCCCTTTCTCCTCTTCATGCTTTGGAGCAGTTCGAGGTAAGGAGAGTCTTGTGTATGATTATTGTTGATTTGTGATGAATGAATTTTGTTTTGATGAATGGTTGTTGTTGCTACCTAGAATCATTAGATTGCAGTTAGTATTGGTGGAATTTGAGATGAGAAGTTGCTTTGAGTTGGGTTCACGAAAGGTGTTTTACGTGGAATTTTTGGTGAAATCTTGGTTGCATGTTGCTTGTTTAGTTGATTTTGAGTTGTTTATAGTACATGAATATTGTATTACATGTTGCATGTCGGACTTGTGTTGAGTTTCAGTTGGATTAGGCTGGTCAAATCGAGTTAGGGATTTTTAGTCTCTTGATGTCGGACACAAAATTGGTGGCACCAAGTATAAGAAGAGAGAATTGTCTCTAATTTTATCACATCGAGTGTTAATAAGTTGAAAGATACCAAATGAGAGAAAAAAGAATTTTCTTTGTCTAAATTGATATGTTAATTAGGTGTGGATATTGTCATGTCAAACGTGAGAGAGTAGGAAACTCTCTGCCTTATCTACACTAGGTGTAGAGAGTTTGGTGTCGAGCATGGATGAGAAATCAAGTCCCCTACCTTAATGGCATCGAGCGCGAGTTGCATAATTTTAATGTGATGTTTAAATTGTTCCATAATTGAAAGGTGATGGTTTGATTATATGATGAATGTTGTATGAAGATGGTTCATTATGTATTGAGTTGAGATAATGTATGATGATATTTATGTTGCTAAATTATTAGTTGATAGATAATTAAGTTGTAAAGTTGTATGATGTTATAGTTAATCAAGTTGTTAAACTATTAAACATGTGGTGTAGATACATATTTGTGTTGAGATACATAAAAATTAGAGGAGAGTAAAAATTGTTTGAGAAATTAAATATTTCATTGCGTGAATATAAGTTATGGTACTCTAAACGTTTCTTCTAGATTTTATGTGGAATCGTATGTGAAAAAGGTTGATGCATACATGTATAAATTGACCAATCAAATAAGATATATGATGTTACTTTGATGTAACATAGGGTGTATATATATAACTTGTTGAGGGAATTTTCTTACTTTCAGTATTATGTTTTAAGGTTGTTTTCTTTTAGATTTTATGTTGAATCGTATGTGAAAAAGGTCATTGCATACATGTATAAAGTGACCAATCGAATAAAATACATGATATTATATAACCTGTTGAGGAGATTTTCTTACTTTCTGATTATGTTATTTGCCCAATAAATATGTAGATTACATTAATAACTAAGTAACAGTTGAATGATAACTCTAGGATAGTTGAATATTGTTTGATAATAAATGAATTATTAGTAAATGTAATTGTCAAATCATTATAGTATAACTAAACTATTAATAAGTGTAATGACTTATTAAATTATAATTTTAAAAATAATTAATTTATTATAATTTAACTAAAAATTATTTTTCTAATATTTTGAATTGTAATAAGGTCACCTCTACCACAAAGCTTAAAAGGACAAACAGATGTTTTGAAAGGACTAATATTTTGAATTGTAATAAGTTCACCTCTTTCTGATATTTTTCTAACATTTTGAATTATAATAAATCTTTCTTGATATCATTTAATGATCTAAAACAAACGTTTCACTGAAAAAGAAATGTAAATCTACATGTAAAGAACTAACTACTGAACTAGCAAGGTTGAGCTACTAATTAATAAGAATTAAAGTAACATGTATTAGTTTGTACGTTGAATATGGAAAAAGTTGCACTGACCCGAGCCAATATTAAACCGACCCGAATTTGCTTGTCACGTTTGGAATGTTTCAACGTAGTACTATTCAATACCTTTACCAACTTCTTTATCAGTGTTTTCAATTTATACTTAAGATAATAATACTGTTTCTGCAATTTCCCAACATGGTGATCACCACCGCCACAAATTATGAGTTAGAGACAAGTGATGGTTCTGCTTATTACGATGGTAAAGCTGAACGTATATCTTTTGACGATTCAAAAACTGGAGTGAAGGGCCTTGTGGATTCTGGGGTGTCGAAGATTCCACGCATGTTCTATTCTGGCAAATTGGACCTCACTGAGACCCTACTAAGTGCCTCAAAGATCAGTGTCCCTGTCATAGATCTTCAAGACATGGAAAAAAGTTCATCTCAGCATGCTGAAGTGGTTGGTAAAATTGGAAGTGCATGCAGAAAGTGGGGGTTCTTCCAAGTGGTGAATCATGATGTTGGTGTTGAGGTTTTGGATGAGATGATATCTGGAATACGTAGGTTTCATGAACAAGAGGGTGAGGTGAGGAAAGAGTTTTACTCAAGGGATAGTAATAAGAAAGTTAGGTATTTTTCTAATGGCGGCCTGTTGAGAGATTTGGACCAGCCTGCCAACTGGAGGGATACTGTTTCATTTGTTGCAAATCCTGATCTTCCCAACCCAGAAGAAATACCAGCAGTGTGTAGGTAATTAATGGTTTCTAATTCTGATTTTGACTTTTAATTTTGCACTTGGTGAGGCATGATGGTACAAGGTTCTAAGGACACTAATCCATGGAAACCTAAGTGCTAAATGACAAGAAGAGAAGTACATTTATGAAAGTAATGTCATGTGATAGGAAAATAGGGATAGAGAGAAATGATAAGTGTTAATGAAGTGTTTGATGTGTAGGAGTGTTTATTATTGGAAGTTGAGATTTTTTTAAATGAAAATAAATTATTTTAAAATTTCTTGTAGATTTTTTTTTTACTTGTAAGTTTAATTAATAATTGCTTATGTCTTTACTTTGTAGAGGAAAAAGATATTTATTTTTTAATTAAGTCATAATTATTTGTTTTTGACTTTATCTGGTGAAGGGATTGTTATATATATTAGCATTTAAATATTTTTATTTTCAAAGTGTGCAAAATTTGATTCATAATCAAATTATATCATATTAGTTTTTGTTTTCTTTTGTGTGAAGTTCTTGTTTATAATTTAAGACCTTTATTCGTTACGTATCGTCTTATACCTTAATCTACTAAATTTTTTGTATAATTTATTCATTTCGATACATATTTTGCTCAGTTTATAACTTAATCTAATAACTATTTTTTGTTGAGATACAAATAAGGTCTCACATTGATAAAATAAGAGAACAAATAAAAGTTTATAGAGTATACATACTCCAATGATTGAGAGACCTCTTGGGTGATAATCAAAAGCAAAATTATAAGGACTTAAGCCCAAATCGAACAATATCTTATCGAGTTATGTGTGAAATAATCTTATGAAAATAACAAAGTCATAACTTTATTCTTTTTATATAAATATATCCTCTCAAATAAATACCATAACATAATTCCTAATATTTTTCTGTTCAGTCTTATACATTGTTTTCATTTATGATTTTCTAACAGTTTATATATCATTACTTAGGTTCTAAGTTGCTATTGTGGTTGTGGTTGTGAGGCATGATGGTACAAGGTTCTAAGGACTAATCCATGGAAACCTAAGTGCTAAATGAGAAGAAGAGAAGTATATGTATGATAAGTGATATGATGTGATAGAAAAATAGGAATATATATATGATGTGATAGGAAAATAGGGATAGAGAGGAATGATAAGTGTTAATGAAGTATTTGATGTGTAGGAGTGTTTATTACTAGAAATTGAGATTTTTCTTAATGAAAATAAATTATTTTAAAGTTTCTTGTAGATTTTTTTTTATTTTACTTGTAAGTTTAATTAAATATTGCCTGTCTCTATTATGTAGAGCGAAAAGATATTTATTTTTTAACTTAGTCATAATAATTTGTTTTTAACTTTATCTGACGAAAGGATTGTTATATTAGTATTTAAATACTTTTTTAACATTTTTAAAGTGTGCAAAACTTGATTTATAATAAAATATATCATATTAGTTTTTGTTTCGTTTTGTGTGAGGTTCCTATTTATAATTTAGGATCTTTATTCGTTATGCATCATTTGATAGCTTAATCTACTAAATCTTTTGCATAGTTTATTCAATTCGACACATAGTCTGCTTAGTTTATAGCTTAGTTTGATAACTATTTTTTGTTGGGATATAATAAAGTTGTACATCAATAAAATAAAAGAAAAAATAAAAATTTATAAAATACACATACTCTAAGGATCCCTTTTGAGTGATAATTAAAAACAAAACTTTAAGGATTCATGTTTAAAGTTAAATATCTTATTAATTTATATGTGAAATAATCTTATAAAAATATCGCAACTCTCTCCACTTTATATAAATATATCCTCTCCAACAAATCAAATATCATAATCCGTAACATTTTTCTGATCAGTCTTGTACCCTGTTTTCATTTGACATCTTCTAACAGTTTATATATCATTACTTAGGTTTTAAATTGCTATTGTTGTTGAGGTTGTGAGTCTTGATATTATGGAATTTAGTCAAGGTCACTTGTGATTTCACCTATGGACCCTATAGCATTTGGACATATTTTTTTATTTGATGAAACGCTTATGTATTTGTAGACACATTGTGGCTGAATACTCAAAGAAAATAAGGGCTTTGGGGGTTACAATCTTAGAGTTATTGTCAGAGGCTCTTGGTCTTGATCCTTCTTATCTTAAGAAAATGGACTGCTCTGAGGCACTATTTATTATGGGTCACTACTATCCAGCATGCCCTGAACCCGAATTAACTCTGGGCTCTATAGAGCACACTGATATGGACTTCATGACAATACTTCTCCAAGATCAAATGGGTGGTCTTCAAGTTCTTCATGAGAATCAATGGATTAATGTTCCTCCTCTGCGTGGAGCACTTACTGTTAATATTGGAGATCTTTTACAGGTAATTACTGTAATAGTTAATTTCATGTTTTCTACAGATAACTGGAATTGAGATAGCTTAGAAGTTACTGATTCAATGAAACTATTATAAGATAAATTTTATAAATGTTTATCTTTAAAGTTAGAGTAGCACCTACTGTTTTTTTTTTTTTTTTTGTTGAAATCTTGCCTTAGCTGAGGTGATTTGGAAATTGTAAACTCCTGGTACCGAGTTCGATTTTGATGGATAAAAAAAAAAGGAAGTGATTTGGGAATGTCTGAAGAAGTAAGGCAGAACTATTAAGAAGGATTGAAGACTTGAAGTCAATAATTTATCTACAGGTTATTCAGATTAGCTTACCCCACCTAGCTGGCAAAAAGCTTGGTTGTTGTAGTTTGGCTTTGAATATGTTGAGTGATGCAAATATTGCAGAAAGGTCCACGGTCCAGGCACCAGAGCAAAAAAAAAAAATGAGTGTGAGATTCAACTAGGATTTTCTAGCTGTAAATTATAGCTTGTGGTTAGGAATTCAAATTATCGTTGCACTTTGTTAATGCACGCTTTATGGTCCACAATCACAGCCTGATGCAGTTGTGTTCACTACATTACTTTTATTGATGCTGATTCAATGATTAAGAACAGTTGGATATCCTTATCAAATGTGCTTTTCCCCATATAAAAGAATAACATGATTACAGTTTTCATGGCTGAGATATTCAGTTTTCATGGTTGATATTCTGCCATAGACTTTTGGCATAGATATTATTGAACAACTTTCTTAGACAATTAAAGGTACACATGCTTAATAATCATAATTACATTGTTCTGTTTTGTTTTTGTGGTACTCACTGTCATTACTGTTTCCTATGAAAAGCAAACTGAAAATAGAATGAGACAACTTGAATTATAATGGACATAGGGTTGTCAATTCATGACCTGCAAAATTCAGCAGAAAAGCTTGATGTAAAATGTATTATCCTTAAGGTGTTGCTTTCAAAATGAATGTTAAAAGGGCATGATGCAGCATAAAATAGAAGTGACCTAAACTAAAATATTTAGGACTATCATTATCACACTTTTTTTTTTTTAATATAAAAATTACAATTATAATATTAAAGTTCGAATTTAAGACATTGTGTATATTACCTCAACTTTTGTTATTAGGCCATTTTTAGTGATTTCATACACTCGTTTTATGATTGCATTGATCAATTTCCTTTCTATTGGTGTAGCTTATGACAAATGACATGTTCATCAGTGTTAAACACCGGGTCGTGGCGAGTCATATAGGGCCTAGGATTTCTGTAGGAAGCTTCTTTATGAACTTTACAATGTCCAAGTGTACATCAAAGGTTTATGGTCCAATAAATGAATTGTTATCAGAAGAAAACCCCCCAATCTACAAGGATATTACTATGAAAGATTTCTTGACACATTATTACTCAAAAGGTTCTGATGGCAAGTCTTGCTTGCTGCCTTTCAAGATCTGAATCAAATATACAGAAATAGTTTGGCGCACTCTTTGATTCTCGTGGACAAGGCTTTACTCTTTAATCATAAATAACAAGAGGCATTGAATCTGGTTCTCTGTATCTAGGAATTTTAAAGGACAGAAAAATATTTATACTACCCCAACATATAGTTTCTGTGTACGAGTGTATGGCAATAACTTGATGTATGTATCTTCAGTGTGTCAATGTCATCATATTTTTCATTTTTTCTTTAATGCATAACACATGTTTATTGTTCACTGGAATTCCACATATCATTACCATCTTATTTTTCAAGTGACGCATGAAATCATGACAACTCAAATTCTTGGCAGAAAGATATTGCTAAAATTGTAACTGGGTAAATATGGTCTCATTCTCAAATGATTGCGTATAATCTATTGGAGATTGTGACCTTCTTAGTTTCAAATGAACTTCTTGAAAAGCATTTACAAGTGAAAAAAATAAAGTAAAATATATTAATTTTTTTATTAGTTAAAAATAATTTTTCACTCTGTTTTTCTTAAAACTTTCACGTTTAACTCCTCTATAATTTTTTTTTCTTACAAGTATTTTCTTTTGAGAACAATCCTATTTGAGACAATGTCGAACATTAATTGTGAATATCTCTTCCGGTAGGAATTCAAATCCTAATTTGTAAGGTTGTTAGAGATTTTAACCTTTTTTGTTAGTTTGGACCCTTGTTACTCGTTAGTTCTATATAAGGTTTTGATTTATAAGAAAAGTTCAATTCATTTTTTTTTTAATTCTACATAAGTGTTTGTTCACTTTCTTGAGTTTTTTTTTTTTTTTTTTTTGTTGTAAATTCGCTTATACAGGTTATAGCATCCCTAATTTATGTCGTTATGACTTACTGAACAAATCTTTTTAGACATGGGCATTGTCATGAAGATCTTAAAGCGATTAAGAGTATTTTTTTTTTATCATTCATAAATTAAAACTAAGAGTAATTATATATATAAGCACTCTCTTATTATTTTTCTTGGTACTTAAAAATAATATTAAATAGAAAATAAATACATTTAATTTTTTTATAAGTTAGAAACATGAAACTGTTCCAGAATTTCTTCCTTTAATAAATAGGAAGATTAATAAAAAGATATTGTAGAATAATTAAAAAATTATTTTAAGGGAAATGATAATAATATATTTTCTAAAGTATACTTTTATTGACTTAAATTTAGATTAGATAGTTTATGTATCGACAGTACAAAAAGGTTTATACCCAACTTTATATAGAATGCTTTTTTTTTTTAAAAAAAATTATCTTAAAAATAATAGATAGGAAATAACACCTCTATAACTATTAAATAATAAGTTAATAACATATTAAAAAATTTATATCAAATACTATATAACAATAATATATCATAAGTTTTGATTAGTTTATAATTTTTTTTATACAAGTATTACATGAAAATCAAACTCTTAAATTTATCAAAATTTACAAAATAACGTGATACCCACTCATTGTTAAATAAAGCTAACACAAATTCTAATAAATTCAAGCAAATAAAAATGTGTTAAAAATATATTAAAAACAAAAGTGAGTTATTAATTCTGTTCAAGAGTAAATGATTAATTTAGTCTAGGATTCAATTTTTAAGCCCATATGCAAGTAGCTGGTCCAAGCTTCTTCAAGCTACAATGATCCAAATAGAGTTACCTGGCCCATATGGGAACATCTCTTCCTACAACTACTACTGCTAATATTGTCAAAGGACATAGCGTTGTGATCACTCATCAAAAGTTTGATTCTGTTGGCAGTTTCCTGGTATGGAACTAGAGTCAGTTAATGACAGAAAAGCTGAAGTTCAAGCGTTTGATGATTCAAAAACGGGTGTAAAAGGTGTCTTAGATTCTGGGGTGACAAAGATTCCACCTATGTTCCATGTAAAATCAGACCCCACTCCAACCTCACCAGCTGACACCAACTTCAGCACATCCCAATTCCCAATCATTGATCTTGTGGACATAAGCAAGAACACAACTCAGCGTGTTGAAGTAGTTGGCCAGATCAGGAGTGCATCTCAGAAGTGGGGTTTTTTCCAAGTGATCAATCATGGCATTCCTGTTGAGGTTTTGGATGAGATGATCAGTGGAATCCGCAGGTTTCATGAGCAAGATGCTGAGGCAAGGAAACCCTTTTACTCCAGAGATAGCACTAAGAAAGTCAGGTACTTTTCTAATGGGAAACTCTTCAGAGAGATGGCTGGTACTTGGAGGGACACACTTGCTTTTTCTGTGAATCCCGATCCTCCAAACCCACAAGATATGCCAGCAGTTTGTAGGTAATGTTTCTAATAAAAGTTTTGGGGCTAGAAAGCCTGCACATCATCCTGCTTCATTGTAGTTTTGGTATTTCCATTTATAGTAGGAAAAACTTAGATGCAGATGTTTAGGTGCTTTCTGTACTTTTCTCTGATCAGAATTAGACTCAGAAATCTGCGTAATAAAGGTCTGCATTAGAGGTTAGCATAGATTATAAACTCTAATTCTGATTGGAGACTAACACCAAAGGTAAGTAACTCTAAGTTTTGTCTTTTAATATATCTGTCTATGCAGAACTCTAGCGGTTGCCCGTTATGTCATTGAGTTATACTAGACTTTGGCCTTTACAGAATTCACTTATTTCACTTCAGTGCATTGGAGTTTTTGGATTCTTAGAAAGCCTGCACATCATCCTGCTTCATTGTAGTTTTGGTATTTCCATTTATAGTAGGAAAAACTTAGATACAGTTTTTTAGGTAATTTTAGTACTTTTCTCTGATTAGAATTAGACTAAATCTGCGTAATAATCAGAGATTAGCATAAGTTATCGAGTAGAAACTCTAATTCTGATTAGAGACTAACACCAAAGATAAGTAACTCTATCTAAGTTTTGTCTTTTAATATATCTGTCTATGCAGAACTCTAGCGGTTGCCCGTTATGTCATTGAGTTATACTAGACTTTGGCCTTTACAGAATTCACTTATTTCACTTCAGTGCATTGGAGTTTTTGGATTCTTAGACCCCAACAGTTACATGAAAATATTAGTTTTAGACATTGAAAAGTTTCACTTTTTCTTTTCTTTTCTTTTTCTTTCAGTTCCGGGTTTCTTAAAACTCAGCAGTCCCTGAATTCCTCAAATATTTGTCTGATATGCAAGCTAGTTCATTGAAGGATGCTAACTTGGAAAGAGTTTTCTCTCCCCCCCAATTATTACCATCTTGAAGCATGTTCTCTATCTTATGTATTTATTTGAAGGACTTGGTGTTGAGTTTTAAGAATCCAAGCAAAATAGGTATTTATGAGTTATGACATTGATCAAATAAGGAAGTTCAATGCTGTAAATAATTTATGAGATTTTCCTATCCAATAAGTTAGTCTCTTGGATTGGATTCTCCTTGCAATATTGCAATATTAAATTATAACAATTGGTGTATTTGTTGAGAGGTCTCTTACCCTAAAAGGGGCACCTGAAAATGGAAAGGAACGACCAGTGAAAGGGATATTCCCCTTTAAAGGGTATGATATGTTACATTGAGCAAGTTATGAGAATCTCCTACCTAATAAATAAGCTAATCTTTGGGTTAGAGTCTTTTCTATTTAGCATTTATGCATCTTTTCTATATACCATATTTGTTAAATGGCATTATTAAGTCAGGATCACTTGGGAATTTGACTTGCATACCCATCAATGTAGGATCTTCATTTTATTCTTACTCGACTAATTGTGTATTTGTAGAGATATTGTGGCTGAATATGCAAAACAAGTAAAAGCATTGGGTATCACAATCTTTGAGCTACTGTCAGAGGCTCTTGGACTTAATCCTTCTTACCTTAAAGAAATGGACTGCGCTGAAGCACTTCATGTTATGGGTCAATACTATCCACAATGCCCTGAACCTGAATTAACTCTGGGTATTTCAAAGCACACTGATTGTACCTTCATAACAATACTTTTGCAAGATCAGATAGGTGGTCTTCAAATTCTTCATGATAATCATTGGGTTAATGTTCCTCCGGTGCAAGGAGCTCTAGTTGTAAACATCGGAGATATTCTACAGGTAATTTCTGAAATTTTCAACTATTTTTTCTACAAAAGATAAATATGTTCTTGAAATATGATTATCAAAGAAGGCTTATAGCCTAGGTTTAGCTAGCTTTAAATAAGTGAAATATCACAGAAGAATGGTTCACAGAAAGAAAATTTGAATGCAAAAGGTTAGTAAAATTATCAATATGTAAACCATGGCATATGGTTTTTCAGTGTTTTAACAGTCAAGCAGCTTCTGTTTCTATGTAGATTCAAGAGTATAGCTTCATAACTATCTGAAATTTGCTTCACCTGCATATAAGAAAACCATAATGACAGTTTAAATAGCAGTGGCTTTCTATGTTATGATCTTTTCAATTTTTATGACACTGATATATTAAACACCTTTCTTAGACAACGAAAGGTTAATATATTAGGGTAGCACTTATACCCATGATTGTTTAATTTGTAAAGCAAAGTATGAATTAGGGTCTATTTACATAAATTTTTCTAGAAGCATTTTTGGGAGTTAAAAATACAAGAAAAAAATGAAAAATAAGCTCTTCTATAAACTAAAATTAGATTATGCATAAGTTACTTTGTAAAAACTTTTTCTTATTAGCTTTTCCAAAATTTTATTTTTTCCTTACGGAGAAGCTTATTTCGATTCTTCTTTTTTATTTGTTTTTTCTTTTAAAAGTGTTTTTTGAGAAGTTTATTTAAATTGACTCTTAGAATAAAATTATACAACTTGAAAATTTATTGGAAATTGGGTTGTCAATCCATGGCTTGCAAAATTCTGCAGCAAAGACACAAGAGAAGAGAGACATTGAATTTTTTTGGCAAAGCCTCTTCATATATATGGAACATATTACATGTATCATTGCTTATATATTTTTATGTTGCACTGCATACATTAAAAATTTGTCTATATAAACATATCGTCTCTCAACATTTCTATTATTTCTGTTATTATTTCCATCATGGCCTAGTAGTTTATCGATAGTCTTAATATCCATTTGCTATAATTTCCTGATGATCTATAATGCTAATTGATTCCATTTCAACATCTACACTTTCTTTCAATTACAGAAATAAAATTTCAGTAAGACACTATGATGCTCTGAAGATGTTAGTTTTAGAAGGAATCATGTCATGAGTCTATTTGAAAAAACTCCTGTAGAAGTGCATCTAAAAGAAAAAAAATGGGAAGGAAAATCAAAATAAGCTTCTCCATAAATTAAAACTGATTTATGTACAAGTTAAAAGTAAGATTTTAGATAAATTAATAAGAAAGAGCTTCTACAAATTCGCTTATATAGAAGTGAATTTTAGCTTATAAAGAAGTTTATTTCATTTTTCCTTCTTATTTTCCTTTTATAGAAATACTTCTTGAGAAGCTTACCCAAAGAAGTCTATAAAGGACATGATTCAACATAAAAGTGAACTGAACTTAAATATTTAGGACTCACCATACCCAATTCTTTTATGATTATATTTATGTTTGTCAATTTTGTGATAATTCATGCAGCTTATGACAAATGACAAGTTCACCAGTGTTTATCACCGGGTCTCGTTGAGGAATATAGGCCCTAGAATTTCTGTAGTAACCTTCTTCTTGAATTTTACCATGTCCGAATGCACATCAAAGAATTATGGTCCAATAAAGGAGTTGTTATCAGAAGAAAATCCTCCAGTCTACAGGGACAACATTACTATGAAAGAAATCTTGACACATTATTATGCAAAAGGTCTTGATGGGAACTCTTACTTGCTGTCTCTAAGGTTGTGAAGCAATCATAAAAGGTATTAGATTGGTGCTTTCTTTATTCTCATGGAGTTGGTTTTAGTCTCATCAATGTATCATAGTTAACCGGTGGCCAGTGCCTTCATCTGTGATTTTCAATGTCTAGAGAAATTTAAATAAACAGTACAAGTTGTAGAGGCAAAATGTTTAGACATATTTAGTTCATTTTACTATGGAAGAGAATAACTTGTTTTCTGTATTATGACAATAGCTTGATACTTAGGTTCTAGTGGTTGTCGATATATTCTTGTATCAACATTCACCAATGAATCTTCATTCGTCACTGTTTCTTTTTTGAGGGCCGCAATCAATACATAAAAACGATGTTTACAGAAAAAAAAATAAAAAATATTTCTTTAAAAATTAGAAATAACTTATACATAAATTAATTTGTAAATTTTTTTCTTATATTACTTTCTTTAAAATTATATTTAAATTTTATAAAGATTTTTTTTTTAATTTTCTTTTCTTAAAACATTTTATCAGAAAAATTTATATGATTTTCAACTTGACCACAGAGTCATGAATAAATATATTACTATACTTCTATATGAATAAGTTGGGTAAAGAAAATTATATCTCTTTATCAAAATTCAATAAAAAAAGATCTTAATAAAAAAAATCTAGTACCATAAAAATTCTTTTTCCCATCTTAGAAAATAGGAATACAAATGCATTATTGAAGTTTTGGTGAATGGGCCAAATTATATGTAGATGAGTGAGAAATTTTCTTTCTGAACTCAACTAGGGCAACGAATAAATTTATTTATTAATTATCCATTTGATCCATTTACTTATAAATTCATTTAATTCATCCACTTTAATAAAAGTAAATAATGAATTGAATCTAATTTATCTATTTAATTTTAAAGATAGTTAATGATTTATTAATTACTTTTTCACAATTCATTGAATTACAATATTATATGAGATGTTTATTGGATTGATATTTTAAAAAATTATTTTGATATAAAAAAAATAGTCTTATGAATTTTAAAAAGACTATATAAAAATGTAATAATTTATAAAAAAAATAGAAAAGAATTAAAATATTACAACAATAAAAATTATTTAATTTTAAAAATATTATTTTTATGGATGAATTAAATATCCATCTATAAAAAAATTGTTAATGAATAATTTTAATGAACCTTTTGTTTTAAATGGATTGGATGAGTTTGATTTTTATATGATTTTTTGATAGATCTAAATGAATTAATAATTATTTTTATCCAATTTATTATAATTAGTCTAAAAAATTATCCAATCCATTCATTTATCATTCTTAATATATGATAATTATTATATCATGATAGGAGCTCAATATTGTATAATAAAACATTTTAATGAAAAGGTGATAATCCAAGATTTTCATAATAGATGAAAAAATTCTAATCATACATAATACATTTTCTTGAGGATAAGTTTTAATCATACTTGTGATAACATTGCTACAGGAATTGCCACTTTATTAAAGTCACAATATGCTAAATTGCTCATATAGAAAAGCTCAAGAAAGGTGTGAATGATGATATATATACTTTTTTTTTAGAAAATTTTTTGGTAGCTATAATCATTTTTAATCCTAATACAAATTTTAGGAAGAGCTTTCTTTATTCATTTTAAGATGAGGTTATTTATGTAATACTGTTCCTTTTTTAGTGTTTTAAATAATTATATAATTTGTATGATTAATTGTTGAATTATCATTTTAATGTTGTTTAAAGCTCTAAGAATCAAGGTAATAATATCTGTTAAAGTTGAGTAAGTCTAGCTTAGAGAAGGATATATAATATTTTTCTTAAGTTGTAAACCTCATAAGTTCATGTTTTAAGAAAAGTTAATTAGAGGTTAGTGAGATAAACTTTGGGACCAGAGGAACTTTCTTCTTCTTCTTCTCTAGCTAATCTCTTCTAGTCCCTTCCTTTAACTAGGCAACGATAGTAGATCATCATATTCGAAGTTTGGAGGTTGAGAGTTCAAGTTATGAGACGTGCAAAGTTCTTTTCTTTCTCCTCTTCTTGCTTTGGAGTAGTTCGAGGTAAGGAGAGTCTTGTGTATGGTTAGTGTTCATTTTGATGAATGGTTGTTGTTGCTACCTAGAATCATTGGATTGCAGTCAGTATTGGTTGAATTTGAGATGAGAAGTTTCTTTGAACTACTAGAAAATTGCAAAATAGCGACCGAAATTAGTGATCGAAATTTATCAGTCGCTATTTAGCGACTGATTTAGCGACCGATTATGAAAAATCAAAAGAGCGATCGATTTAGCGACCAAAATAAGTCGTCGCTAGAAAATCGGTCGCTAAATAAGAAATTTTGATTTTTTAGCGACAGAATTAAATTCGGTTTCTATTTCGGTGACTAAATTATAAATTTTGATTTCTTTAGTGACGGAATTAAATTCGGTCTCTATTTCAGTCGCTAAATTATAAATTTTGATTTTTTTTAGCGACGGAATTTAATTCGGTCGCTAAATATTAGTTAAAATTAGCGACGGAATTGAATTCGGTCGCTAAAAAGTAGTTAAATTTAGCGACGAAATTGATTTCGGTCACTATTTCGGTCGCTAAATTATAAATTTTGATTTATTTTAGCGATGGAATTTAATTCGGTCGCTAAAATAATGGTTAAAATTAGCGACAGAATTGAATTCGGTCGCTAAATAGTAGTTAAATTTAGCGACGAAATTGATTTCGGTCACTATTTCGGTCGCTAAATTATAAATTTTGATTTTTTTTTGCGACAGAATTGAATTCGGTCGCTAAATAGTAGTTAAATTTAGCGACGGAATTGATTCTGTCGCTAAGTATTAGTTAAATTTAGCGACGGAATTGAATTCGGTCGCTAAATTAGAAATTTTGATTTTTTAGCGACGGAATTGAATTCGATCGCTAAATAGTAGTTAAAATGAGCGACGAAATTTAATTCAGTCGCTAAATCAGAAATTTTGATTTTTTTAGCGACGGAAATAAATTCGGTCGCTAAATATTAGTTAAAATTAGTGACGGAATTGAATTCGGTCTCTAAATCAGAAATTTTGATTTTTTTAGTGACAGAATTAAATTGAATTGCTAAATATTAGTTACAATTAACGATGTAATTCTATTCGATTGCTAAATATTAGTTAAAATTCAACAAAATTCTATTCGGTAGCTAAATATTAGTTAAAGTTAGCGACGAAATTCTATTCGGTCACTAAGTAAAACTTAAAAAAAATTTATAAATTGCTTAAAAGTGGTGATAATATTTTTGTTGAGTATCAATCCCATTATCTTTTTTTTTTTTTTGTAAGAGCAAGACATTAATTTATATTAAAAAAATATTTATATGCACTCCTACATAATTAATACCAATAGTTATTTATGTGAAAAAATATTTAGAGATTTTTTTTACGATTGGATTTTTAGGCAATTTTTTAATTAGAGTATATGAATTTTAAAATTTTATTTATTTTGATCCATATTTATAATATATATTTCTAACTTATGATAACTTTATTTTTAAATGAATTTTTATATGTAAATTTTAAATTAATATTTTATTAATGGTTGATAATTAGAAAATAAAATAAGTTAATTAATAATTTATTTAAAATGTTAAAATTTAATTTATAAAAATAATATTTTAAAAGAGAAGGGTTATAATAACATCGGTGTAACTTTTACTAAGTATTACATCGCTCAATAACTTTATATTAAATGTGAAATTTATAAATTCAACCGTTAGATTGAAATTTTTTTACTCTTAGATCATATATACAGAATCTTATATGAATTCAAGATGATTTGATACTTCATTCTTGTAAAAAAAGATTGACGTAATATATTCATTTCAAATAAAATATGAGCACTTTGATTACTTTTAAGTTGTTGTTTAATTTTAAAAAAAAAATTGATATAAACATATAAAGTGATATGAACTTTGTAACACCCCAGCAACCCGCATGTGGATATTGTCCGCTTTGGCCGCAGCCCTCACGGTTTTGCTTCTGGCAATGACACGCATGCCACCCTAAAACGCGTCCACACAAGGAAGGTATCCACACCCATATATATGGCATGTTTCGTTCTCCTTCCTAACCGATGTGGGACTTCACAATCCACCCCCCTCAAGGGAGTCCAGCGCCCTCGCTGGCACACCGGCCCGGGTCCCGGCTCTGATACCAAATGTAACAACCCAGCAACCCGCATGTGGATATTGTCCGCTTTGGCCGCAGCCCTCACGGTTTTGCTTCTGGCAATGGCACGCATGCCACCCCAAAACGCGTCCACACAAGGAAGGTATCCACACCCATATATATGGCATGCTTCGTTCTCCTTCCTAACCGATGTGGGACTTCACAATCCACCCCCCTCAAGAGAGTCCAGCGCCCTCGCTGGCACACCGGCTCGGGTCCCGGCTCTGATACCAAATGTAACAACCCAGCAACCCCCGCATGTGGATATTGTCCGCTTTGGCCGCAGCCCTCACGGTTTTGCTTCTGGCAATGGCACGCATGCCACCCCAAAACGCGTCCACACAAGGAAGGTATCCACACCCATATATATGGCATGCTTCGTTCTCCTTCCTAACCGATGTGGGACTTCACAATCCACCCCCCCTCAAGGGAGTCCAGCGCCCTCGCTGGCACACCGGCCCGGGTCCCAACTCTGATACCAAATGTAACATCCCAGCAACCCGCATGTGGATATTGTCCGCTTTGGCCGCAGCCCTCACGGTTTTGCTTCTGGCAATGACACGCATGCCACCCCAAAACGCGTCCACACAAGGAAGGTATCCACACCCATATATATGGCATGCTTCGTTCTCCTTCCTAACCGATGTGGGACTTCACAATCCACCCCTCTCAAGGGAGTCCAGCGCCCTCGTTGACACACCGGCTCGGGTCCCGGCTCTGATACCAAATGTAACATCCCCGCAACTCGCATGTGGATATTGTCCGCTTTGGCCGCAGCCCTCACGGTTTTGCTTCTAGCAATGACACGCATGCCACCCCAAAACACGTCCACACAAGGAAGGTATCCACACCCATATATATGGCATGCTTCGTTCTCCTTCCTAACCGATGTGGGACTTCACAATCCACCCCCCTCAAGGGAGTCCAGCGCCCTCGCTGGCACACCGGCCCGGGTCCCGGCTCTGATACCAAATGTAACACCCCAGCAACCCGCATGTGAATATTGTCCGCTTTGGCCGCAGCCCTCACGATTTTGCTTCTGGCAATGGCACGCATGCCACCCCAAAACGCGTCCACACAAGGAAGGTATCCACACTCATATATATGGCATGCTTCGTTCTCCTTCCTAACCGATGTGGGACTTCACAATCCACCCCCCTCAAGGGAGTCCAGCGCCCTCGCTGGCACACCGGCTCGGGTCCCGGCTCTGATACCAAATGTAACACCCCAGCAACCCGCATGTGGATATTGTCCGCTTTGGCCGCAGCCCTCACGGTTTTGCTTCTGGCAATGGCACGCATGCCACCCCAAAACGCGTCCACACAAGGAAGGTATCCACACCCATATATATGGCATGCTTCGTTCTCCTTCCTAACCGATGTGGGACTTCACAAACTTTCAATCTATCGGTTCGATTTACAAAATTCACATTTAATATAAATTTATTGAGCGGTGTAATACTTAGTATGAAAGTTATACCAGTGTTATTATAACCCTTCTCATTTTAAAATATATAAATTATTACTTAATTTATTACTTTTAAATTTACTTTTAAATTTATAATAAATAATTTAAATCGTATCATAAAATTAATTTTAAATAGAAATAAGTAGATTGTTAATTATAAAAGTAAGTATATATATAAACAAAGATTAATTAAATATAATATAATTATTATATATTTATAACAGTCTGGATATACCAAAATGATAAAGATTCAAAAAATAATATAAGTATGAGATTGGATAGTCGAGGATGACTTAAATGAATTAATTTGTACTACTTATACTAACAACATGCATTTGCTTTTCGGTAACTTATCTCATAAGAACTTCACAGTTAAGCGTGCTTGACTTGGAGTAATGTAGGGATGGGTGACCTTTTGGGAAGTTTCCAAAAATTGTGTAATTAAGGACAAAACATGCTAAAAACTTAAGTATTGTGAAATAAAATCCTTAAGAGGCCAAATATGAGTGGTTCATAGCGACCACATTTGCGACGTCTATAAAATTTAATAAAATAAAAAATAAATATTTAGCGACCGATTTATTCGGTCACTAATTTGGTCTCATACACTTCAGCGACCAAAATCATTTCAACCATTTAGCGACCGAAAATTTTTCTGTCGCTAAATATCTTAGCGACCAGGGTTTTAGCGACTGATTAAATTTGGTCGCTAAGGTAAACAACGACCGATTTTTGCAATTTAGCGACCGATTTTGGTGGTCGCTAAATTGCATATTTTTTGTAGTGAGTTGGGTTCATGAAAGATGTTTTACGTGGAATTTTTGGTGAAATATTTTTTAATGGTTTCATGTTGCTTGTTTAGTTGATTTTGAGTTGTTTATAGTACATGAATATTGTATTACATGCTACATGTTGGACTTTTGTTGAGTTTCATTGCACTAGGCGCTGGGCAAATCGAGTTTATGCATAAGTACTTATGGGTTTAGGGTTTATGCAATAATTATCATTACACCAAGCGCCCCTTCATGGCGTCGGGCGTGGCTCGAAGTTAGGGATTTTTAGTCTCTTGGTGTCAGACACAAGATTGGTGGCACCAAGTGTAAGGAGAGAGAATTGTCTCTAATTTGGTCACATCGAGTGTTAATAAGTTGAAAGATACCAAATGAGAGAGAATAGAGAATTCTCTCTATCTAAATTGATATGTTAGGGGTGGATTTTGCCATGTCAAACGTGAGAGAGTAGGAAACTCTCTGCCTTATCTACACTGGGTGCAGAGAGTTTGGTGTCAAGCATGGATGAGACATTAAGTTCCCTACCTTAATGCCATCAGGCGTGAGTTGCATAATTTTAATGTGATGTTTAAGTTGTTCCATAATTGAAAGGTGATGATTTGATTATATGGTGAATGTTGTATGAAGATGGTTCATTATGTATTGACTTGAGATAATGTATGATGATATTTATGTTGATAAATTATTAGTTGATAGATGATTAAGTTGTAAAGTTGTATG
Organism: Cajanus cajan; assembly: GCF_000230855.2. NCBI lineage: Eukaryota > Viridiplantae > Streptophyta > Magnoliopsida > Fabales > Fabaceae > Cajanus > Cajanus cajan. The sequence continues at coordinate 12,604,859 of NC_138517.1, read as the reverse complement.
ATGTTATAGTTAATCAAGTTGTTAAACTATTAAATATGTGGTGTAGATACATATTTGTGTTGAGATACATAAAAATTAGAGGTGAGTAAAAATTGTTTGAGAAATTAAAATATTTCATTATGTGAATAGAAGTTATGGTACTCTAGGAGCTCAAGTTGGAAATCCTTAAGTAAGCTAATTTTTGAATAACTAATTGTTTTAAAGTTGTTTCTTCTAAATTTTATGTGGAATCGTATGTGAAAAAGATTGATCCATACATGTATAAAGTGACCAATCAAATAAGATACATGATGTTACTTTGATGTAGCATAAGGTGTATATATATAACTTGTTGAGGGGATTTTCTTACTTTTAGAATTACGTTTTAAAGTTGTTTCTTCTATATTTTATGTGGAGTCGTATGTGAAAAAGGTCATTGCATACATGTATAAAGTGACCAATCGAATAAAATACACGATGTTACTTTGATGTAGCATAGGCCATAGGGAGTATATATATAACCTATTGAGGAGATTTTCTTACTTTCAATATTATGTTTTTCGCCCAATAAATATGTAGATTGCATGAATGATTAGGTAACAGTTGAATGATAACTCTAAGATAGTTAAATATTGTTTGGTATTCCATTGGTAATGAATGAACTATTAGTAATAAGTGTAATGACTTATTAACTTGTCAAATCATTATAATATAACTGAACTATTAGTAAGTATGATGACTTATCAAATTGTTATAATTTTGAAAATAATTTATTATAATTTTATTAAAAAATATTTTTCCAATATTTTTAATTGTAATAAGGTCACCTCTACCACAAAGTTTAAAAGGACTAACAGATATTTTAAAAGGACTAATATTTTGAATTGTAATAAGTTCGTCTCTAATATTTCTGATATTTTTCTAACATTTTGAATTATAATTAATCTTTCTTGATATCATTTAATGATCTAAAACAAATGTTTCACTGAGAAAGAAATGTAAATCTACATGTAAAGAACTAACTAATGAACTAGCAAGGTTGAACTACTAATAAGAATTAAAGTAACATGTATTAGTTTATACGTTGAATATGGAAAAAGTTGCATTGACCTGAGCTAATATTAAGCCGACCCGAATTTGCTTGTCACGTTTGGAATGTTTCTACGTAGTACTATCCAACACCTTTACCAACTTCTTTATCAGTGTTTTCAATTTACACTTAAGATACTATACTATTTCTGCAATTTCCCAACATGGTGATCGCCACCCCCACAAATTATGATTTAGAGACAAGTGATGGTTCTGCTTATTACGATGGTAAAGCTGAACGTATATCTTTTGATGATTCAAAACCTGGAGTGAAGGGCCTTGTGGATTCTGCGGTGTCGAATATTCCGCGCATGTTCTATTCTGGAAAATTGGACCTCATTGAGACCCTACTAAGTGCCTCAAAGATCAGTATCCCTGTCATAGATCTTCAAGACATGGAGAAAAGTTCATCTCAGCATGCTGAAGTGGTTGGTAAAATTGGAGGTGCATGCAGAAAGTGGGGGTTCTTCTAGTGGTGAATCATGGTGTTGGTGTTGAGGTTTTGGATGAGATGATATGTGGAATACGTAGGTTTCATGAACAAGAGGGTGACATGAGGAAAGAGTTTTACTCAAGAGATAGTAATAAGAAAGGTAGGTATTTTTCTAATGGTGGCCTGTTGAGGGATTTGGACCAGCCTGCCAACTGGAGGGATACTGTTTCATTTGTTGCAAACCCTGATCCTCCCAACACAGAAGAAATACCAGCAGTGTGTAGGTAATTAATGGTTTCTAATTCTAATTTTGGCCGTTAAATTTGCACTTGGTGAGGCATGATGGTACAAGGTTCTAAGGAGACTAATCCATGGAAACCTAAGTGCTAAATGACAAGAAGAGAAGTACATGTATGATAGTAATGTCATGTGATAGGAAAATAGGTATAGAGAGAAATGATAAGTATTAATGAAGTAATTAATGTGTAGGAATGTTTATTATTAGAAGTTGAGATTTTTCTAAATGAAAATAAATTATTTTAAAGTTTCTTGTAGTTTTTTGTTTTGTTTTACTTACTAGTTTAATTAAATATTGCTTATGTCTACTTTGTAGGGATAAAAGATATTTACTTTTTAACAAAGTCATAATTATTTGTTTTTTACTTTACCCGGTAAAGAAGGGATGGTTATATTAGTATTTAAATACTTTTTTTATAGCATTTTTGAAGTGTGCAAAACTTGATTCATAATCAAACTATATCATATTAGCTTTTGTTTCCTTTCGTGTGAGATTCTTGTTTATAATTTAGGATTTTTATTCGTTACATATCGTCTTATAGTTTAATCTATTAAATCTTTTGTATAGTTTGTTTAGTTTGACATGTAGTCTGCTCAGTTTATAACTTAGTTTAATAAATATTTTTTGCTGGGATACAAACAAGATCCTATATTGATAAAATAAGATAATAAATAAAAATTTATAAAACATACATATGGTTAAAAGACCTTTTGGATGATAACCAAAAGTAAAATCACAAGAACTCATACTTAAATCAAACAATATCTCATCAAACTTATGTGTGAAATAATATTATAAAAATAACAAATTCATAACTTTCTTCTCTTTTGTATAAATATATCCTCCCTAACAGACTATAACATAACTCCTGATAGACTATGGCCAAGGCCAAGGAATCCAAGAGGTGATATCTTAAAAGAACCAAGAGGAATGGGATGATCTTAAAAACCTTTTTATATGTTTGTACATATAGTAGTCTCTTTGTATATGCTTATTTTTGTCTTTGTATTTGAGAAGCACTTTACTTGCTTTTATTAGTGATTGTATATTGTTTTTAGGGTGGGTTACTTGGAGAGTTTAACTCTATTTAACCTCTTTTATTGATACATTCATTTTATATTTTTTCAGTAGGGAAAAAGGGGTGGCATTTAGCAATGCTTGAGGGTGTGACTAGTAATTGGGCCAGAACTGGGCCTAGGCAAAATTTTGCATATTAGACTCATTTTACTCCTAATTTTTCATAGATTTGATTTAGCTAGGTCTCATCATCATATGATGAACCTAACTAAACCAAATCAAATATTTTTGAAATAAATCATGGAGCATTTTTGAGCTTTGGCCGCCTAGCTCATTCTTTATGTTTTGGCCGAAATTTCTAGCTTCTCCTACAAGCTTTGAAGCTTTCCTTCCAAGTCTCTAAACCTTGGTAAGTTAGGCTGACCTTACCATGGTTCTTAAGTGAACCATGGTCAAGGTTAGCTTCTCCTACAAGTTTTAGAAACCATGGATGGTTAGCTACACCTTACCATGGTTCCTAGTGAACCATGGTTAAGGTTAGCTTCCACTAGAAGCTACCTCTCCCTATATATTTGTTTTCTCTTCACTTGTAATCACTTTTGAACATTTGAGAAATAAAACTTCAGATTTCTCTCCCAAAAGTCTCTCCTAAAACCGAAGAGAACTTTCTCTCTAAGGTTCTCACCAAAGGTTTTCAACATTTGCCTTGGTTCCTCAAGCTTCCTTCACAAGCTAGGAAGTAACCGAGCCAATTCCATTGCTTCTCCACCATTGGAGAATCCTCCGAGGTGATTCCGCCACCTCAAAGGAGTTCTACCTCAAGAGTTCATGGTCCTAAGCATGGAGAACTTGGAAGAACAACAATCTTCTCCAAGTGTTTCCATCAACTCCTAATATTTTTCTATTCAGTCTTATACCCTGTTTTCATTTACGATCTTCTAACATTTTATATATCATTACTTAGGTTATAAATTGCTATTTTGGTTGTGGTTGTGAGTCTTGATATTATGGAATTTAGTCAAGGTCACTTGTGATTTCACCTATGGACCCTATAGCATTTGGACATATTTTTTTATTTAATGAAACGATTAAGTATTTGTAGAGACATTGTGGCTAAATATTCAAAGAAAATAAGGGCGTTGGGGGTTACAATCTTAGAGTTATTGTCCGAGGCTCTTGGTCTTGATCCTTCTTATCTTAAGAAAATGGACTGCTCTGAGGCACTATTTATCATGGGTCACTACTATCCCTCATGCCCTGAACCCGAATTAACTATGGGCTCTATAGAGCACACTGATATGGACTTCATGACAATACTTCTCCAAGATCAGATGGGTGGTCTTTGATTTCTTCATGAGAATCAATGGATTAATGTTCCTCCTCTGCGTGGAGCACTTATTGTTTATATTGGAGATCTTTTACAGGTAATTACTATAATAGTTAATTTCATGTTTTCTACAGAATACAGATAACTGGCATTGAAATACCTTAGAAGTTACTAATTCAATGAAACTATTATAAGATAAATTTTATAAATGTTTATCTTTAAAGTTAAAGTAGCACCTATTGGTTTTTTTTTTTTTTTGGAAATCTTGCCTTAGCTGAGGTGATTGTTGTACTTATATGATATTCCAAAAGAAAATGAGATCCAGAAATATTTTTATTTTGATTACATTAAATTATTTTTAATTAATTAAGGAAACCTTATCCAAAAATGACAGTTTTCACATTTCAAATTCAAATTTGATTATGTCATTAAAATCTTACCGTTACAAATTTGAATTAATTTTCTTTAATTATTGGATTAATTTTCTTTAATTATTCGGATTTATTTTCCTTAATTATTTAGATTAATTTTCCTTAATTGCCGGATACTTTACGTGATCTTTTAGGGTTTCTGAGACTCTATAAATAGAGGCCTCCGGCAACTGTTTTAGTATCCAAAATAAACCTTTCTCTCTTCCTTCTCTCTGAGTTCTCAAATTTTTTGATTGCTAGTTCTGTTCCTTAATTCCTTGAGATGACCCTGTTGTATCCTGGGGTGCACGTATCCCGCAGATAAATCCTTAAGGTTAGTGTCATCACACACTTCAGGGAAATTTTACTAACGTTTGTTTGGTATTTCAGGTTGCTCATAGTTACGTTCACCATTTTTATACAACAATCTTAAGGACTTATCATGGTTGACGCTTCAAACACCGCTACTATCGTCCCTCCACCCACGACAGATATAACTAGTGGTATAGTATGGTCTTGAAAAGTACTATCACTTAAGAGAGAAGATGAGAGATGAGGTGTGATGAGAGGATGAGAAGAGTAATTGCGAGACATCATATGAGAAATGATGTAGGAAATTAATATTTGAGATTCTCTTCATGATGAGAATATTTAATTATTAATACACCTTATTATTGTTATTAATTTTCATAAATGAGATGAAACTCCCCTTAACACCAATATAATTATATATGATGAACTTTGGGTACATTACTTTATGTGATGTTGAACATATTTGCTATATATTTTGAGATATTGGTTTAAAGTTCCCTCATATTTTTGTGATCATATACTTGATTTGATGACTAGTATATTTTAATTTGTTATTTGCTTTCGAGGTAATACATGATTATATACGAGTTTGACCTACATGACATTATGTGAGAGAGAAACTTCACGTTATGAGAAGATAACTAGTATTGATCTAGTATATTAATTGATTAAATATTTTAATTGCATAATGAAATGTGAAATTATCTAATACTATGAGATGTTGGAAAGATACCATAAATTGATGCTATTCAACATGGTAGATTTTCCATTGTATTAGAAATACAATGATGATTGTTATTTGATCTTTCATCAAAATGAGACAAAATTCATTCGTGGTTATGTCACTACACTTGGATGTGGTGTAATTACTTTGAGATCAACCAATTAAATAATTGTTGATTTGGAGTTTATTTCTCTTGATATGGTTGATTATGAGGCTGAGTGGTTGAAAAACCTCTTAGTAAATATTCCATTGGGAATATAACATTGAAAATAATGTGGTAAAACAATTGCTTATATAAAATGATTGAATTTATCGATTATGTGAAATTAATAATGGATTTGGCCGATCCTATCACTTAAATCCCTAAGGAATGTAAATATGCATCACATAAAGGCTAGTGGCTTGGGTCCGGCTAAGGACATGTTCTAAATTGTTGTATTGGGTTATGAGAGGGATATCATTGTAAAAATCTCAATTGCTCTCTTAAGCCATAACACTTTCAATCCTTGACAAACCATAAGATTGCTATTGTTTGACCCAAATTGCCCTAATAAAGACCTTGTGATAAGTGCCTGCATTTGCATTACCATTGGTTCCATTTGGAAACGAAGAGCAAAGTTGAATTATGTGGCGTGAGTAGTAGATTTGAGAGAAACACTCACCTTAATACACCAGTATGCATAGAGAGAAACATTTTCCTAGTGAGGATGCATTCATCGATGGTCATTAACTTTCCTCAGCTCTTTGATCTCTTTTGAAACCTTTGTTTGCACCTTGTCATGTTCCATTGCAATAATTGTGACTGAAAGTTCATCTATGGTTCATGCTTTCGAAAAGAAAATCCAAGTGAGCTAGAATGTAGGAATTTGACATACATGCATTGCTTGGTATCTGCCAGATCAATTACCTGTTGCTTGAGGGTAAGCAAGGTTATAAGTTTGGGGGAGTTGTTAAGTCTCATTTATACATATGTTTAGATAGGGATTATTGAACAATTCCACTCACCCCATGCACTCTTGCAACATAATTGTTCTCTTTTTGATTCATTTTTTGTGCAAATATAGCTAACCCAAAATTTATCTAACAATACCTTGATACACCTCATTTTTTGTGCAGGTATTAAGTTAGAGAATTGAGGATAGAAGACCCATAGGATTGGAAATTTAAGGAGCTAAGGAGCAGGAAGAGTACCTGCGCCAGGCGCAGATTACCCGCGCCGGACTTGAGAGGCACATAGTATCACCTCTGCATTTCAGCATTGCGCCAGGCGCAAGAGCATCCGCGCTGGGCGCAATTCAAAATAGAGAGCACTCAAAACTCTCTAGAAGACATTGCGTCGGGCGTAATCGTATCCTCGCCGGGCGTGATTCGAAACAAAGAGTAATTACCTCTCTGGAAGACCTTGCACCGGGCGCGAAGTATAATGCATCGGGCGCGTAAACCCTATCTTGTCTCCCCCAGCTCGTATTTGATCAAATCTTTGAGGATTTTACCCTTATTCACACATTGGGCGATTTCTAGGAGCTGAAGAAGGGATTCCCGGTGCTTGGGACCGTTCGTGTGTGGGTCTTTCCTTCGGTTCTTCCATCTCGCTTTCATCTCTATTTTTGTTTTACCCTCATTGTTTTGAGTGGTTCTACCCATTATTTTGTGGGGTTAGATGTAACCAATGATACTCTTATGTAATCTTTACGTTTTTGATGATATATATATATATATATGTTGTTTCATTCATTGTTGTGTTATGTTTCTATTCTTAATGTTTGTTTTGGATTGATCCTCCCTTGCTTGATATAGAGTCCATTGGGTATTGGAAAATAACCATTGAAACTAGCTCTGAAACAAATGCCCAGTGGGAAATGTATCTAGGAATGGAGTTTGACCCATTAGTAGTCTTAAACCCTAACCCGTAATGCAGGTGTAGGTATTGGATACTCAAGAAATTGATATTTACTATCCGCACCTAGGCTCTTGCTCTAAGGGATTAGGTTTGAGTAAACTTATGGGTTGACTAAGCAATGAATGTAACAAGATATTAAAGATTCATCGGTATGTAGTTCGTTGATATTTGACCCCACAATCTTACAAAACCATAATACCATTTCAACCCTTTCCACACACAAAACAAATAGTTTTATAATTTAACATTCCAATAGTCATAACCTTTAATTCAAATTTGCATGACAACCTATGAAAATGGAATTATTCTTTAGTCATGAATAGTCACTAAATGTTTATTTTACCTACTAGTCCATGTGGATATGATATAAATTTACTACTTGAACGGACGGTATACTTGTCGTGTTTGAGTTCGTTGTCAGGGTTAAAACGATTTAAGATAAGAACAAAAGTAATTTCAACGGAAATCTCAACAGTAAATATTCCATTGGGAATATAACATTGAAAATAATGTGGTAAAGCAATTGCTTATATAAAATGATTGAATTTATCGATTATGTGAAATTAATAATGGATTTGGCCGATCCTATCACTTAAATCCCTAAGGAAGATGTTGTTATATTAAACATCGAGGGGAATGAGACTTTATTAAGCCACTTGCAAACAAACAAGTGATGGTAACTCAACCTTTGTGATTGGAGATCCCATGAATAAGGTTCATATGGGTAAAAACAAGTCACTTGTCAGTTCTGCTAGCACTAAATTGATTTTAATCAATTTTAATATTTTTTGTCTCTTCCTAAAATATGAGAAAGTGCAAGAGCTGCATTACTGAGAGGGTAAGTTTTATTGTTAAGCTTTATGATGAGAAAGCTTGACACATTATAAAACTTTTAATGATTTTCATATCGCTTATGGGTGGTGTATGATTTGCAGCATGCATTTGATGAAATCACCCATATGAATGTCAAGTGGGGCCGCTTGCATGAGATCTTGGCGAGATCTCTAGAGCACTCATGAGTACCGGGCACGCGCATGGCCTAGTAGCGCAAAACAGCGATAACGACAAGAATTATGGGGTGTAATATGATTGATAAAACCACTAATATACATTAAGCGTTTTGGTTCATATAGCTTGCTACACCAATCTCACTATATGTTAAGTATTATCAATCTAGGACCGGTTCATATAGCTTGCTACACCAGGTCCAATGTATTACAACCAATATGAGAACTCAGTTTCTTTTCTTTATCTCTTTTTAATGCAATAAAAAATAGTATTTTCTTTTTTAAATATGTGGGGGGTTGTTGTACATATATGATATTCCAAAAGAAAATGAGATCCGGAAATATTTTTATTTTGATTACATTAAATTATTTTTAATTAATTAAGGAAACCTTATCCAAAAATGACAGTTTTCACATTTCAAATTCAAATTTGATTATGTCATTAAAATCTTACCGTTACAAATTCGAATTAATTTTCTTTAATTATTCGGATTTATTTTCCTTAATTATTCAGATTAATTTTCCTTAATTGTCGGATACTTTACGTGATCTTTTAGGGTTTCTGAGACTCTATAAATAGAGGCCTCCGACAACTGTTTTAGTATCTAAAATAAACCTTTCTCTCTTCCTTCTCTCTGAGTTCTCAATTTTCTTGATTGCTAGTTCTATTCCTCAATTCCTTAAGACGACCCTGTTGTATCCTGGGGGCTTGTGCATATCCCATAGATAAGTCCTTAAGGTCAGTGCCATCACACGCCTCAGGGAAATTTTACTAACATTTGTTTGGTATTTCAGGTTGTTCATAGTTGCGTTCGCCATTTTTATACAACAGTGATTTAGAAATTTTAAACTCCTAGTACCGAGTTCAATTTTGATGGATAAAAAAAAATTGATTTGGGAATGTCTGAAGAAGTAAGGTAGAACTATTAAGAAGAATTGAAGACTTGAAGTCAATAATTTATCTAAAGGCATGATTCAGATTAGCTTACCCCACCTAGCTGGCTGTTGGGATACAAACAAGTCCCACATCGATAAAATAAAACAAGAAATAACAACTTATATAACATAAACATACTTCAATGATTGAGAGACCTTTTGAGTGATGACCAAAAGTAAAACCGTGAGGGCTTAGGTCCAAAGCGGACAATATCTCATCATTGTGAAGTATGTTTGTGTAATAACCTTATAAAAATAACACCCATAAAATATCCTCTCAAACACATACCATATAATAACCCATCAGTGGTATCAGAGCCGCAGGTTGGATTCGGTGACAACCAATAACCCCATAACCCCTCATAACTCATAACATATAATGTGCTATATAAAAACAGATTCCGCTGCATGAAAGGTTAGGTCCCTTGTTTGAGGGAAGGATTGTTGGGATACAAACAAGTCCCACATCGATAAAATAAAATAAGAAATAACAACTTATATAACATAAACATAATTCAATGATTGAGAGACCTTTTGGATAATGACTAAAAGCAAAAATCGTGAGAGCTTAGGTCCAAAGCAGACAATATCTTATCATTGTGGAGTATGTTTGTGTAATAACCTTATAAAAATAACACCCATAAAATATCCTCTCAGACACATACCATATAATAACCCATCACTGGCAAAAAGCTTGGTTGTTGTAGTTTGGCTTTGAATATGTTGAGTGATGCAAATATTGCAGAAAGGTCCACAGTCCAGGCAACAGAGCAAAAATAATTGAGTGTGAAATTCAACTAGGATTTTCTAGATGTAAATTATGGCATGTGGTTAGGAGTTCAAATTGCAGTTGTATCGTTGCACTTTGTTGATGCAAGCTTTTATGATCCACAATCATAGCATGATGCAGTTGTGTTCACTACATTACTTTTATTGATGCTGATTCAATGATTAAGAACAGTTTCATATCCTTATCAAATGTGCTTTTTCCCATATACAAGAATAACATGATTATAGTTTTCATGGCTGAGATATTCTGTCATAGACTTTTGACAGATATTATTGAACAACTTTCTTAGACAATTAAAGGTACACATGCTTATTAATCATAATTACATTGTTCTGTTTTGTTTTTGTGGTACTCACAGTCATTAATGTTTCCTATGGAAAGCAAACGCAAACTGAAAATAGAATGAGACAACTTGAATTATAATGGACATAGGGTTGTTAATTCATGACCTGTAAAATTCAGCAGAAAAGCTTGGTGTAAAATGTATGTATTATCCTTAAGGTGTTGCTTTCAAAATGTTAAAAGGGCATGAGATGCGGCATAAAATAGAAGTGAACTAAACTAAAATATTTAGGACTATCATTATCACACTTACTTTTTTTTTATTTTTATTTTTTATGTATAAGAATTACAATTACGACATTAAAGTTTGAACTTAGGATATTGTGTGTATCACCTCAACTCTTGTCATTAGGCCCATTTTAGTGATTTCACACACTCGTTTTATAATTTCCTTTATATTGGTGTAGCTTATGACAAACGACATGTTCATCAGTGTTAATCACCGGGTCGTGGCGAGTCATATAGGGCCTAGGATTTCTGTAGGAAGCTTCTTTTTGAACTTTACAATGTCCAAGTGTACATCAAAGGTTTATGGTCCAATAAATGAATTGTTATCAGAAGAAAACCCTCCAATCTACAAGGACATTACTATGAAAGATTTCTTGACACATTATTACTCAAAAGGTTCTGATGGCAAGTCTTGCTTGCTGCCTTTCAAGATCTGAATCAAATATACAGAAATAGTTTGGCGCACTCTTTGATTCTCGTGGACAAGGCTTTACTCTTTAATCATAAATTCATAAATAACAAGAGGCATTAAATCTGGTTCTCCGTATCTAGGAATTTTAAAGGACAGAAAAATATTTATACTACCCCAACATATAGTTTCTGTGTATGAGTGTATGGCAATAACTTGATGTATATATCTTCAGTGTGTCAATGTCATCATATTTTTCATTTTTTCTTTAATGCATAAGACATGTTTATTTTTCACTGAAATTCCACATATCATTACCATCTTATTTTTCAAGTGACACTGAAATCATGACAACTCAAATTTTTGGCAGAAAGATATTGCTAAAATTGTAGCTGGGTAAATATGGTCTCATTCTCAAATGATTGCGTATAATCTAATGGAGATTGTGACCTTCTTAGTTTCAAATGAACTTCTTGAAAAGCATTTACAAGTGAAAAAAATAAAGTAAAATGTATTAATTTTTTTATTACTTAAAAATAATTTTTCACTCTGTTTTTCTTAAAACTTTCACATTTAACTCCTCTATATTTTTTTCCTAGAAGTATTTTCTTTTGAGAACAATCCTATTTGAGACAATGTCAAACTAAGAGTAATTATATATATATATAGCACTCTCTTATTATTTTTCCTGGTACTTAAAAATAATATTAAATTGAAAATAAATACATTTAACTTTTTATAAGTTAGAAACATGAAACTATTCCAGACTTTCTTCCTTTAATAAATAGGAAGATTAATAAAAAGATATTGTAGAATAATTAAAAAATTATTTTAAGGGAAATGATAATAATATATTTTGTAAAGTATACTTTTATTGAGTTAAATTTAGATTAGATGGTTTATGTATTGACAGTACAAAAAAGATTTTACCCAACTTTATATAGAATGCTTTTTTTTATAATTTTTTAATCTTTAAAATAATAAATAGGAAATAATATCTCTATGACTATTAAATAAGAAATTAATGACGTATTGAGAATTTTATATCAAATACTATTGTCTACTTAGTAATATAACAATAATATATCATAAGTTTTGATTAGTTTATAATTTTTCTTATACAAGTATTACATGAAAATCAAACTCTTAAATTTATCAAAATTTACAAAATAACGTGATACCCACTCATTGTTAAATAAAGCTAACTCAAACTCTAATAAATTCAAGCAAATAAAAATGTGTTAAAAATATATTAAAAACAAAAGTGAGTTATTAACTCTGTTCAAGAGTAAATGACTAATTTAGTCTAGGATTCAATTTTTAAGCCCATATGCAAGTAGCTGGTCCAAGCTTCTTCAAGCTACAATGATCCAAATAGAGTTACCTGGCCCATATGGGAACATCTCTTCCTACAACTACTACTGCTAATATTGTCAAAGGACATAGCGTTGTGATCACTCATCAAAAGTTTGATTCTGTTGGCAGTTTCCTGGTATGGAACTAGAGTCAGTTAATGACAGAAAAGCTGAAGTTCAAGCGTTTGATGATTCAAAAACGGGTGTAAAAGGTGTCTTAGATTCTGGGGTGACAAAGATTCCACCTATGTTCCATGTAAAATCAGACCCCACTCCAACCTCACCAGCTGACACCAACTTCAGCACATCCCAATTCCCAATCATTGATCTTGTGGACATAAGCAAGAACACAACTCAGCGTGTTGAAGTAGTTGGCCAGATCAGGAGTGCATCTCAGAAGTGGGGTTTTTTCCAAGTTATCAATCATGGCATTCCTGTTGAGGTTTTGGATGAGATGATCAGTGGAATCCGCAGGTTTCATGAGCAAGATGCTGAGGCAAGGAAACCCTTTTACTCCAGAGATAGCACTAAGAAAGTCAGGTACTTTTCTAATGGGAAACTCTTCAGAGAGATGGCTGGTACTTGGAGGGACACACTTGCTTTTTCTGTGAATCCCGATCCTCCAAACCCACAAGATATGCCAGCAGTTTGTAGGTAATGTTTCTAATAAAAGTTTTGGGGCTAGAAAGCCTGCACATCATCCTGCTTCATTGTAGTTTTGGTATTTCCATTTATAGTAGGAAAAACTTAGATGCAGATGTTTAGGTGCTTTCTGTACTTTTCTCTGATCAGAATTAGACTCAGAAATCTGCGTAATAAAGGTCTGCATTAGAGGTTAGCATAGATTATAAACTCTAATTCTGATTGGAGACTAACACCAAAGGTAAGTAACTCTAAGTTTTGTCTTTTAATATATCTGTCTATGCAGAACTCTAGCGGTTGCCCGTTATGTCATTGAGTTATACTAGACTTTGGCCTTTACAGAATTCACTTATTTCACTTCAGTGCATTGGAGTTTTTGGATTCTTAGACCCCAACAGTTACATGAAAATATTAGTTTTAGACATTGAAAAGTTTCACTTTTTCTTTTCTTTTCTTTTTCTTTCAGTTCCGGGTTTCTTAAAACTCAGCAGTCCCTGAATTCCTCAAATATTTGTCTGATATGCAAGCTAGTTCATTGAAGGATGCTAACTTGGAAAGAGTTTTCTCTCCCCCCCAATTATTACCATCTTGAAGCATGTTCTCTATCTTGTATTTATTTGAAGGACTTGGTGTTGAGTTTTAAGAATCCAAGCATAATAGGTATTTATGAGTTATGACATTGATCAAATAAGGAAGTTCAATGCTGTAAATAATTTATGAGATTTTCCTATCCAATAAGTTAGTCTCTTGGATTGGATTCTCCTTGCAATATTGCAATATTAAATTATAACAATTGGTGTATTTGTTGAGAGGTCTCTGACCCTAAAAGGGGCACCTGAAAATGGAAAGGAACGACCAGTGAAAGGGATATTCCCCTTTAAAGGGTATGATATGTTACATTGAGCAATTTATGAGAATCTCCTACCTAATAAATAAGCTAATCTTTGGGTTAGACTCTTTTCTATTTAGCATTTATGCATCTTTTCTATATACCATATTTGTTAAATGGCATTATTAAGTCAGGATCACTTGGGAATTTGACTTGCATACCCATCAATCTAGGATCTTCATTTTATTCTTACTCGACTAATTGTGTATTTGTAGAGATATTGTGGCTGAATATGCAAAACAAGTAAAAGCATTGGGTATCACAATCTTTGAGCTACTGTCAGAGGCTCTTGGACTTAATCCTTCTTACCTTAAAGAAATGGACTGCGCTGAAGCACTCCATGTTATGGGTCAATACTATCCACAATGCCCTGAACCTGAATTAACTCTGGGTATTTCAAAGCACACTGATTGTACCTTCATAACAATACTTTTGCAAGATCAGATAGGTGGTCTTCAAATTCTTCATGATCATCATTGGGTTAATGTTCCTCCAGTGCAAGGAGCTCTAGTTGTAAACATTGGAGATATTCTACAGGTAATTTCTGAAATTGTTAACTATTTTTTCTACAAAAGATAAATATGTTCTTTAAATATGATTATCAAAGAAGGCTTATAGCCTAGGTTTAGCTAGCTTTAAATAAGTGAAATATCACAGAAGAATGGTTCACAGAAAGAAAATTTGAATGCAATAGGTTAGTAAAATTATCAAAATGTAAACCATGGCATATGGTTTTTGAGTGTTTTAACAATCAAGTAGCTTCTGTTTCTATGTAGATTCAAGAGTATAGCTTCATAACTATATGAAATTTGCTTCACCTGAATATAATAAAACCATAATGACAGTTTAAATAGCAGTGGCTTTCTATGTTATGGTCTTTTCAATTTTTGACACTGATATATTAAACACCTTTCTTAGACAACGAAAGGTTAATATATTAGGGTAGCACTTATACCCATGATTGTTTAATTTGTAAAGCAAAGTATGAATTAGGGTCTATTTACATAAATTTTTCTAGAACTAGAAGCATTTTTGGGAGATAAAATACAAGAAAAAAAATGAAAAATAAGCTCTTTTATAAACTAAAATTAGATTATGCATAAGTTTCTTTGTGTTGCACTGCATACATTAAATATATAAGCAATGATATGTAATATGTTCCATATATATGAAGAGGATTTGCCAAAAAATATATCATTGCTTATATATTTTTATGTTGCACTGCATACACTAAAAATTTGTCTATATAAACATATCGTCTCTCAACATTTCCATTATTTCTGTTATTATTTTCATCATGGCCTAGTAGTTTATCAATAGTCTTAATATCCATTGCTATAATTTCCTGATGATCTATCATGCTAATTGATTCCATTTCAACATCTACACTTTCTTTCAATTACAGAAATAAAATTTCAGTAAGATACTATGATGCTCTGAAGATGTTAGTTTTAGAAGGAATCATGTCATGAGTCTATTTGAATAAACTCCTGCAGAAGTGCATCTAAAAGAAAAAAAATGGGAAGGAAAATCAAAATAAGCTTCTCCATAAATTAAAACTTATTTATGTACAAGTTAAAAGTAAGATTTTAGATAAATTAATAAGAAAGAGCTTCCACAAATTCGCTTATATATAACTGAATTTTAGCTTATAGAGAAGTTTATTTCATTTTTCCTTCTTATTTTCCTTTTATATAAATACTTCTTGGGAAGCTTACCCAAAGAAGTCTATAAAGGACATGATTCAACATAAAAGTGAACTGAACTTAAATATTTAGGACTCACCATACCCAATTCTTTTATGATTATATTTATGTTTGTCAATTTTGTGATAATTCATGCAGCTTATGACAAATCACAAGTTCACCAGTCTTTATCACCGGGTCTCGTTGAGGAATATAGGCCCTAGAATTTCTGTAGTAACCTTCTTCTTGAATTTTACCATGTCCGAATGCACATCAAAGAGTTATGGTCCAATAAAGGAGTTGTTATCAGAAGAAAATCCTCCAGTCTACAGGGACAACATTACTATGAAAGAAATCTTGACACATTATTATGCAAAAGGCCTTGATGGGAACTCTTACTTGCTGTCTCTAAGGTTGTGAAGCAATCATAAAAGGTATTAGATTGGTGCTTTCTTGATTCTCATGGAGTTGGTTTTAGTCTCATCAATGTATCATAGTTAACTGGTGGCTAGTGCCTTCATCTGTGATTTTCAATTTCTAGAGAAATTTAAATAAACAGTAAAAGTTGTAGAGGCAAAATGTTTAGACATATTTATATGGAAGAGAATAACTTGTTTTCTGTATTATGACAATAGCTTGATACTTAGGTTCTAGTGGTTGTCGATATATTCTTGTATCACCAATGAATCTTCATTCGTCACTGTTTCTTTTTTGAGGGCCCCAATCAATACATAAAAACGATGTTTACAGAAAAAAAATAAAAAATATTTTTTTAAAAATTAGAAATAACTTATACATAAATTAATTTGTAAATTTTTTTTCTTATATTACTTTCTTTAAAATTATATTTAAATTTTATAAAGATTTTTTTTTAATTTTCTTTTCTTAAAACATTTTAACAGAAAAATTTATATGATTTTCAACTTGACCACAGAGTCATGAATAAATATATTACTATACTTCTATATGAATAAGTTGGGTAAAGAAAATTATATCTCTTTATCAAAATTCAATAAAAAAGGATCTTAATAAAAAAAAGTCTAGTACCATAGAAATTCTTTTTTCCATCTTAGAAAATAGGAATACAAATGCATTATTGAAGTTTTGGTGAATGGGCCAAATTGTATGTAGATGAGTGAGAAATTTTCTTCCTGAACTCAACTAGGACAACGAATAAATTTATTTATGTATTATCCATTTGATCCATTTACTTATAAATTCATTTAATTCATCCACTTTAATAAAAGTTAATAATGAATTGAATCTAATTTATCTATTTAATTTTAAAGATAATTAATGATTTATTAATTACTTTTTTACAATTCATTGAATTACAATATTATATGAGATGTTTATTGGATTGATATTTTAAAAAATTATTTTGATATAAAAAAAATAGTCTTATGAATTTTAAAAAGACTATATAAAAATGTAATAATTTATAAAAAAAATAGAAAAGAATTAAAATATTATAAAAATAAAAATGATTTAATTTTAAAATATTATTTTTATGGATGAATTAAATATCCATCTATAAAAAAATTGTTAATGAATAATTTTAATGAACCTTTTGTTTTAAATGGATTGGATGAGTTTTATTTTTATATGATTTTTTAATAGATCTAAATGAATTAATAATTATTTTTATCCAATTTATTATAATCAATCTAAAAAATTATCCAATCCATTCATTTATCATTCTTAAATATATGATAATTATTATATCATGATAGGAGCTCAATATTGTATAATAAAACATTTTAATGAAAAGGTGATAATCCAAGATTTTCATAATAGATGAAAAAGTTCTAATCATACATAATACATTTTCTTGAGGATAAGTTTTAATCATACTTGTGATAACATTGCTACAGGAATTGCCACTTTATTAAAGTCACAATATGCTAAATTGCTCATATAGAAAGTTCAAGAAAGGTGTGAATGATGATATATACTTTTTTTTTAATCTTAGAAAATGTTTTGGTAGCTATAATCATTTTTAATCTTAATACAAACTTTAGGAAGAGCTTTCTTTATTCATTTTAAGATGAGGTTATTTATGTAATACTGTGCTTTTTTTAGTGTTTTAAATAATTATATAATTTGTATGATTAATTGTTGAATTATCATTTTAATGTTGTTTAAAGTTCTAAGAATCAAGGTAATAATATCTGTTAAAGTTGACTAAGTCTAGCTTAAAGAAGGATATATAATATTTTTCTTAAGTTGTAAACCTCATAAATTCATGTTTTAAGAAAAGTTATTTAGAGCTTAGTGAGATAAATTTTGGGACCAGAGGAACTTTCTTCTTCTTCTTCTCTAGCTAATCTCTTCTAGTCCTTTCCTTTAATTAGGCAACGACAGTAGATCATCATATTCGAAGTTTAGAGGTTGAGAGTTCAAGTTATGAGACGTGCAAAGTTCTTTTCTTCCCTTTCTCCTCTTCTTGCTTTGGAGTAGTTCGAGGTAAGGAGAGTATTGTGTATGGTTATTGTTGATTTGTGATGAATGGTTGTTGTTGCTACCTAGAATCATTGGATTGTAGTCAGTATTGGTTGAATTTGAGATGAGAAGTTGCTTTGAGTTGGGTTCATGAAAGATGTTTTACGTGGATATTTTGGTGAAATCTTTTTTGATGGTTTCATGTTGCTTGTTTAGTTGATTTTGAGTTGTTTATAGTACATGAATATTGTATTACATGTTACATGTTGGACTTTTGTTGAGTTTCATTGGATTAGGCACTGGGCAAATCGAGTTTATGCATAAGTACTTATGGGTTTAGGGTTTATGCAATAATTATCATTACACCAAGCACCCCTTCATGGCGTCGGGCGTGGCTCGAAGTTAGGGATTTTTAGTCTCTTGATGTCGGACACAAGATTGGTGGCACCAAGTGTAAGGAGAGAGAATTGTTTCTAATTTGGTCACATCGAGTGTTAATAAGTTGAAAGATACCAAACACTACAAGAAAATGACGATTTTGCGACGGTTATATGGCCTACATTGCGACGGTTAGAACTGCCGCAAAGACAACATTGCGACGGTTTGGAAACCGTCGCAGAATTGTTCGTCACCAGGCAATTTTGCGATGGTTATCAAAATTGTTGCACAAACCGTCGCAAAATTGGAATTGCGACCCCTGAAGCACCCGACGCACTAACTGCCTCTATATTAACATTGCGACCCTTTCATCAACTGTCACACCAACTGCCTCTAAATTAATATTACGACCCTCTTTTTACCCGTCGAAATTATAATTTTTTTTTAATTTTAATAAATTTATTAATGTAACAATCCTCATATTTGACCTCTCAAGTGTTCTATTTCACGATATTTCACTATTTAGCGTGTTTTATCCTTACTTATGCAATTTCTGGGAAACTTTCCAGAAGGTCACCCATCCTTGTACTACTCCAGGTCAAACACACTTAACTATAAAGTTCTGATGAGTAAGCTACCGAAATGTATATGTATGTTGTCAGTATAACTTGTACAAATTAATTCATTTAAGTCATCCTCAAATATACAATCTCATATTTGTACTATAATAATGATATATAATAATTTTATATTATGAATAATAATAATAATAATAATAACAATAATAATAATAATATATTTAGTTATTCTTTATTTATATGTACTTACTTTTATAATTAATATCTATTTATTTCTATTTAAAATTATAATTTAAATTATTTAATTTTATAATTTATAATGATAATATAATTTATAAAATTATAAATATTTATTTATTACATACTTATAAATTAAATTTTAATATTTTAAATAAATTATTAATTAATTTAATATATTTATTTACCTTAAATCAAACATATAAAATTCAAAAAAAATATTTATCCTTGTTTTATTTTTTAATTATCAACTATTAATAAAATACTAACTTAAAATCTTATCTAATTATATATAATATTCTCATATGAAATTTAAAACCAGATATTAGTTATCCAAAAATATTAAGATCATATAGTAAATTGTCAATAAGATTTTAGTTAAATAATTTAAAATAATTAATGTTTCAATTATATTGTTAATTAGTAAATAATTTATTCCAAAACTAATTAATTTTTTTTATATTAATTATTAGTAAAATTTAATAACTTTTAAATTAACAATTAATTGGATCGATGAAATTCAACACACACCATGAGTTATTGAGCTGAATAACTTTACCAAGTGTTATTTTGTAAGTTATCTTAAATCAAACATAAAATTCAAAAAATGTATTTATCCTTGTTTTATTTTTTAATTATCAACTATTAATAAAATAGTAACTTAAAATCTTATCTAATTATATCATAATATTTTCATATCAAATTTAAAACCAGTTCTTACATTTTCGACAAATATAAATTTTTCTGAAATATTCCATCAATAATATAACTTTTCCTACAAAACTTTTCTCATCGAAAATATAAATTTTCCAACAGATTTAATTTTGTTTTATAAGAAATCATCTTCGATTAATATAACATTTTGTATATATGATTTAAGAGTAAAAGATTTTCAATTTAACGGTT
Organism: Cajanus cajan; assembly: GCF_000230855.2. Taxonomy (NCBI): domain Eukaryota; kingdom Viridiplantae; phylum Streptophyta; class Magnoliopsida; order Fabales; family Fabaceae; genus Cajanus; species Cajanus cajan. The sequence goes on along the minus strand of NC_138517.1, from coordinate 12,584,546 downwards.
GAATTTATAAAATTCACATTTAATATAAAGTTATTGAGCGGTATAACACTTAGTAAAAGTCACATTTAATATATATATATGAGGGGGGTTATAATTACATCGGTGTAAATTTTACTAAGTATTACACCGCTCAATAACTTTATATTAAATGTAAATTTGGTAAATTCAACCGTTAGATTGAAAGTTCATATCTCTCATAGATTATATATACAAAACTTTATATTAATCCAAGATGATTTGATACTTCATTTTTATAAAACAAAATTGATGTAATATATTCATTTTAAAATACACTAAAATATAAGCACTTTGATTACCTTCCAGTTGTTGTTCAATTTTAACAAAATTTGATATACACTTATAAAGTGATATGAATTTTCAATTTAACGGTTAAATTTACAAAATTCACATTTAATATAAAGTTATTGAGCGGCATAATACTTAGTAAAAGTTAAACTAGTATAATTATAACCCCCTATATTATATATATATATATATATATATATATATATATATATATATATATATATATACGGGGACGAATGTACGTTTGGAATAGTGGGGCACTTGCCCCCACTACTATTTGACATATACATAATTTTTTATCTAAAAAAATAATATATTTTAAAAAATAAAAATTATATTATAATAAAATAAAAATATAGATTCAGAAAAAATGTTTATTTATTTGATATCTGTCAAATTTTTGAAAGAAATTAAATCTCATGTGATAAAAAAATTTTCTTAATAATGAATTAATATATATGTCTTAATATTCACATATATATATATAATGTAATATATTAAAATAAATAATTTTTTGATAAAATAAAATTTGTACCATGCATGTTTATCTTTTGTGTTTTTTATTTATTGTATACGTTGATTGAAAAAATCAAAATAGTAAAATTGTATATATTGATTAAAAAAATCAAAATAAGAAAAATCAGAAGATTTATGTTCCATTTTTAGAATTGTTATTATAAGATATATTTTAAAATAAATTATCATCTAAAAATATATATTAGATATTAAAAACATATTTATATCATAAATAAATTAAACTAGATTTTTATAAAATTTAACATATTTATTTTTATAGTTTTAATAGTGTTAAAAAGATGGACATTTAAAATAAAATTTATAAAATTTAACATTGTAAATTATTCAATAATATGTGATCTGATAACTCAAAAGTTAAGTTATAAAATAATAATTATATTTATTTATATACTCAAACACATCTTACATATCTAGTCATGATTTTGAAATTATATAAAGAAAAAAAAAATCATGTACCTCATGTTAATGGAAGAATATATAAAATTGTTAATAAAATATAAGTTCATTAAGATAATATACATAATACTTCAAAAAAAAACTTTTAAATTCTAATAAAAAAATTGTCTTGTAGATTGCGACGGTTTATAGTAAACCGTCGCAATGCTGAAAATTTTGCGACGGTTTATGAATAACTGTCGCAATGTTAAAAAAAATTTGCGACGGTTTATGATTAACTGTCGCAATGTTAAACAAATTTTGCGACGGTTTACGATAAACCGTCGCAATATTGAACAATTTTGCGACGGTTTATGATAAACCGTCGCAATATTAAACAAATTTTGCGACGGTTTACGATAAATCGTCGCAATGTTGAACAATTTTGCGACGGTTTTAAAAAACTGTAGTATGAAGGGTCGCAATATCAAAGCGATGACGGTTTCTAGATAACCGTCGCAATTTGTCCGTCGCAATTTATCATTTTCCTTGTAGTGAAATGAGAGAGAAAAGAGAATTGTCTCTATCTAAATTGATATGTTAGGGGTGGATTTTGCCATGTCAAACGTGAGAGAGTAGGAAACTCTCTGCCTTATCTACACTGGGTGCAAAGAGTTTGGTGTCGAGCATGGATAAGACATTAAGTTCCCTACCTTAATGCCATCAGGCGTGAGTTGCATAATTTTAATGTGATGTTTAAGTTGTTCCATAATTGAAAGGTGATGATTTGATTATATGATGAATGTTGTATGAAGATGGTTCATTATGTATTGACTTGAGATAATGTATGATGATATTTATGTTGCTAAATTATTAGTTGATAGATGATTAAGTTGTAAAGTTGTATGATGTTATAGTTAATCAAGTTGTTAAACTATTAAATATGTAGTGTAGATACATATTTGTGTTGAGATACATAAAATTTAGAGGAGAGTAAAAATTGTTTGAGAAATTAAAATATCTCATTGTGTGAATAGAAGTTATGGTATTCTAGGAGCTCAAGTTGGAAATCCTTAAGTAAGCTAATTTTTGAATAACTAATTGTTTTAAAGTTGTTTCTTCTAAATTTTATGTGGAATCGTATGTGAAAAAGATTGATCCATACATGTATAAAGTGATCAATCAAATAAGATACATGATGTTACTTTGATGTAGCATAAGGTGTATATATATAACTTGTTGAGGGGATTTTCTTACTTTTAGAATTACGTTTTAAAGTTGTTTCTTCTAGATTTTATGTGGAATCGTATGTGAAAAAGGTCATTGCATACATGTATAAAGTGACCAATCGAATAAGATACACGTGTTACTTTGATGTAGCATAGGCCATAGGGAGTATATATATAACCTATTGAGGATATTTTCTTACTTTCAATATTATGTTTTTTTTCCCAATAAATATGTAGATTGCATGAATGATTAGGTAACAATTGAATGATAACTCTAAGATAGTTAAATATTGTTTGATATTCCATTGGTAATGAATGAATTATTAGTAATAAGTGTAATGACTTATTGACTTGTCAAATCATTATAATATAACTGAACTATTAAATTAGTAAGTATGATGACTTATCAAATTGTTATAATTTTGAAAATAACATTATAATTTTATTAAAATTATTTTTCCAATATTTTTAATTGTAATAAGGTCACCTCTACCACAAAGTTTAAAAGGACTAATAGATATTTTAAAAGGACTAATATTTTGAATTGTAATAAGTTCTTCTCTAATATTTCTGATATTTTTCTAACATTTTGAATTATAATTAATCTTTCTTGATATCATTTAATGATCTAAAACAAATGTTTCACTGAGAAAGAAATGTAAATCTACATGTAAAGAACTAACTAGTGAACTAGCAAGGTTGAACTACTAATAAGAATTAAAGTAACATGTATTAGCTTATACGTTGAATATGGAAAAAATTGCACTGACCCAAGCCAATATTAAGCCGACCCGAATTTGCTTGTCACGTTTGGAATGTTTCTACGTAGTACTATCCAACACCTTTACCAACTTCTTTATCAGTGTTTTCAATTTACACTTAAGATACTATACTGTTTCTGCAATTTCCCAACATGGTGATTGCCACCCCCACAAATTATGATTTAGAGACAAGTGATGGTTCTGCTTATTACGATGGTAAAGCTGAACGACAACGTATATCTTTTGATGATTCAAAACCTGGAGTGAAGGGCCTTGTGGATTCTGCGGTGTCGAATATTCCACGCATGTTCTATTCTGGAAAATTGGACCTCATTGAGACCCTACTAAGTGCCTCAAAGATCAGTATCCCTGTCATAGATCTTCAAGACATGGACAAAAGTTCATCTCAGCATGCTGAAGTGGTTGGTAAAATTGGAGGTGCATGCAGAAAGTGGGGGTTCTTCTAGTGGTGAATCATGGTGTTGGTGTTGAGGTTTTGGATGAGATGATATGTGGAATACGTAGGTTTCATGAACAAGAGGGTGACGTGAGGAAAGAGTTTTACTCAAGGGATAGTAATAAGAAAGTTAGGTATTTTTCTAATGGTGGCCTGTTGAGGGATTTGGACCAGCCTGCCAACTGGAGGGATACTGTTTCATTTGTTGCAAACCCTGATCCTCCTAACGCAGAAGAAATACCAGCAGTTTGTAGGTAATTAATGGTTTCTAATTCTAATTTTGGCCGTTAAATTTGCACTTGGTGAGGCATGATGGTACAAGGTTCTAAGGAGACTAATCCATGGAAACCTAAGTGCTAAATGACAAGAAGAGAAGTACATGTATGATAGTAATGTCATGTGATAGGAAAATAGGTATAGAGAGAAATGATAAGTATTAATGAAGTAATTGATGTGTAGGAGTGTTTATTATTGGAATTTGAGATTTTTCTAAATGAAAATAAATTATTTTAAAGTTTCTTGTAGTTTTTTTGTTTGTTTTACTTACAAGTTTAATTAAATATTGCTTATGTCTACTTTGTAGGGATAAAAGATATTTACTTTTTAAAAAAGTCATAATTATTTATTTTTGACTTTACCGGGTAAAGAAGGGATGGTTATATTAGTATTTAAATACTTTTTTTTAGCATTTTTGAAGTGTGCAAAACTTAATCAAACTATATCATATTAGCTTTTGTTTCCTTTCGTGTGAGATTCTTGTTTATAATTTAGGATTTTTATTCGTTACATATCGTCTTATAGTTTAATCTATTAAATCTTTTGTATAGTTTATTTAGTTTGACATGTAATCTGTTCAGTTTATAACTTAGTTTAATAAATATTTTTTGCTGGATATACAAACAAGATCCTGTATTAATAAAATAAGAGAATAAATAAAAATTTATAAAACATACATATGGTTAAAAGACCTTTTGAATGATAACCAAAAGTAAAATCACGAGAACTCATACTCAAATCAAACAATATCTCATCAAACTTATGTGTGAAATAATATTATAAAAATAACAAATTCATAACTTTCTTCTCTTTTGTATAAATGTATCCTCCCTAACAAACTGTAACATAACTCCTAATATTTTTCTGTTCAGTCTTATACCTTGTTTTCATTTATACGATCTTCTAACATTTTATATATCATTACTTAGGTTATAAATTGCTATTGTGGTTGTGGTTGTGAGTCTTGATATTATGGAATTTAGTCAAGGTCACTTGTGATTTCACCTATGGACCCTATAGCATTTGGACATATTTTTTTATTTGATGAAACGATTAAGTATTTGTAGAGACATTGTGGCTGAATATTCAAAGAAAATAAGGGCGTTGGGGGTTACAATCTTAGAGTTATTATCAGAGGCTATTGGTCTTGATCCTTCTTATCTTAAGAAAATGGATTGCTCTAAGGCACTATTAATTTATCATGGGTCACTACTATCCCTCATGCCCTGAACCCGAATTAACTATGGGCTCTACAAAGCACACTGATATGGACTTCATGACAATACTTCTCCAAGATCAAATGGGTGGTCTTCAAGTTCTTCATGAGAATCAATGGATTAATGTTCCTCCTCTGCGTGGAGCACTTATTTTTGATATTGGAGATCTTTTACAGGTAATTACTGTAATAGTTAATTTCATGTTCTCTACAGAATACAGATAACTAGCATTGAAATAGCTTAGAAGTTACTAATTCAATGAAACTATTATAAGATAAATTTTATAAATGTTTATCTTTAAAGTTAGAGTAACACCTATTGTTTTTTTTTTTTTTTTTTGGAAATCTTGCCTTAGCTGAGGTGATTGTTGTACATATATGATATTCCAAAAGAAAATGAGATCCGGAAATATTTTTATTTTGATTACATTAAATTATTTTTAATTAATTAAGGAAACCTTATCCGAAAATGACAGTTTTCACATTTCAAATTCAAATTTGATTATGTCATTAAAATCTTACCGCTACAAATTTGAATTAATTTTCTTTAATTACTGGATTAATTTTCTTTAATTATTCGGATTTATTTTCCTTAATTATTCAGATTAATTTTCCTTAATTGCAGGATACTTTACGTGATCTTTTAGGGTTTCTGAGACTCTATAAATAGAGGCCTCCGACAACTGTTTTAGTATCCGAAATAAACCTTTCTCTCTTCCTTCTCTCTGAGTTATCAAATTTTTTGATTGCTAGTTCTGTTCCTCAATTCCTTGAGATGGCCCTGTTGTATCCTGGGGGCTTGCGCGTATCCCGCAGATAAGTCCTTAAGGTCAGTGTCATCACACGCCTCAGGGAAATTTTACTAACGTTTGTTTGGTATTTCAGGTTGCTCATAGTTGCGTTCGCCATTTTTATACAACAATCTTAAGGACTTATCATGGTTAATGCTTCAAACACCGCTACTATCGTCCCTCCACCCACGACAGATATAACTAGTGGTATAGTATGATCTTGAAAAGTACTATCACTTAAGAGAAAAGATGAGAGATGAGGTGTGATGAGAGGATGAGAAGAGTAATTGCAAGACATCATATGAGAAATGTAGGCAATTAATATTTGAGATTCTCTTCATGATGAGAATATTTATATATTAATACACCTTATTATTGTTATTAATTTTCATAAATGAGATGAAACTCCCCTTAACACCAATATAATTATATATGATGAACTTTGGGTACATTACTTTATGTGATGTTGAACATATTTGCTATATATTTTGAGATATTGGTTTAAAGTTCCCTCATATTTTTGTGATCATATACTTGATTTGATGACTAGTATATTTTAAATTGTTATTTGCTTTCGAGGTAATACATGATTATATATGAGTTTGACCTACATGACATTATGTGAGAGAGAAACTTCACGTTATGAGAAGATAGCTAGTATTGATCTAATATATTAATTGATTAAATATTTTAATTGCATAATGAAATGTGAAATTATCTAATACTATGAGATGTTGGCAAGATACCATAAATTGATGGTATTCAACATGGTAGATTTTCCATTGTATTAGAAATACAATGATGATTATTATTTGATCTTTGAGAGACAAAATCCATTCGTGGTTATGTCACTACGCTTGGATGTGGTGTAATTACTTTGAGATCAACCAATTAAATAATTGTTGATTTAGAGTTTATTTCTCTTGATATGGTTGATTATGAGGCTGAGTGGTTGAAAAACCTCTTAGTAAATATTTCATTGGGAATATAACATTGAAAATAATGTGGTAAAGCAATTGCTTATATAAAATTCTTGAATTTATAGATTATGTGAAATTAATAATGGATTTGGCCGATCCTATCACTTAAATCCCTAAGGAATGTGAATATGCATCACATAAAGGCTAGTGGCTTGGGTCCGGCTAAGGGCATGTTCTAAATTGTTCTATTGTGTTATGAGAGGGATATCATTGTAAAAATCTCAATTGCTCTCTTAAGCCATAGCACTTTCAATCCTTGACAAACCATAAGATTGCTATTGTTTGACCCAAATTGCCCTAATAAAGACATTGTGATAAGTGCTTTCATTTGTATTACCATTGGTTTCATTTGGAAACGAAGAACAAAGTTGAATTATGTGGCGTGAATAGTAGATTTGAGAGAAACACTCACCTTGATACACCAGTGTGCATAAAGAGAAACATTTTCCTAGTGAGGATGCATTCATCGATGGTCATTAACTTTCCTCAACTCTTTGATCTCTTTTGAAACCTTTGTTTTCACCTTGTCATGTTCCATTGTAATAATTGTGACTGAAAGTTCATCCAAGGTTCATGCTTTCGAAAAGAAAATCCAAGTGAACTAGAATGTAGGAATTTGACATACATGCATTGCTTGGTATCTGCCAGATCAATTACCTGTTGCTTGAGGGTAAGCAAGGTTCTAAGTTTGGGGGAGTTGTTAAGTCTCATTTATACATATGTTTAGATAGGGATTATTGAACAATTCCACTCACCCCATGCACTCTTGCAACATAATTGTTCTCTTTTTGATTCATTTTTTGTGCAGATATAGCTAACCCAAAATTTATCTAACAATACCTTGATACACCTCATTTTTTGTGCAGGTATTGAGTTAGAGAATTGAGGATAGAAGACCCATAGCATTGGAAATTTAAGGAGCTAAGGAGCAGGAAAAGTACCTGCACCGGGCGCAGACTACCCACGCCGGGCTTGAGAGGCACAGAGTATCACCTCTACATTTTAGCATTGCGCCAGGCGCAAGAGCATTCGCGCCGGGCGCAATTCAAAACAGAGAGAACTCAAAACTCTCTGGAAGACATTGTTCCGGGCATAATCGTTTCCTCGCCGGGCGTGATTCGAAACAGAGAGTAATTACCTCTCTGGAAGACCCTGCGTCGGGCGCGAAGTATAACGCGCCAGGCGTGTAAAACCTATCTTGTCTCCCACAGCTCGTATTTGATCAAATCTTCGAGGATTTTCCCCTTATTCACACATTGGGCGACTTCTAGGAGCTGAAGAAGGGATTCTCGGTGCTTGGGACCGTTCATGTGTGGGTTTTTCCTTCGGTTCTTCCATCTCTCTTCCATCTCTATTTTTGTTTTACCCTCATTGTTTTGAGCGGTTCTACCCATTATTTTGTGGGGTTAGATGTAACCAACGATACTCTTATGTAATCTTTACGTTTTTGATGATATATATATATATGTTGTTTCATTCATTGTTGTATTATGTTTCTATACTTAATGCTTGCTTTGGATTGATCCTCCCTTGCTTGATATAGAGTCCATTGAGTATTGGAAAATAACCATTGAAACTAGCTCTGAAACAAATGCCTAGTGGGAAATGTATGTAGGAATGGAGCTTGGCCCATTAGTAGTCTTAAACCCTAACCCGTAATACAAGTGTAGGTATTGGATACTCAAGGAATTGATATTTACTATCCGCACCTAGGCTCTTGCTCTAAAGGATTAGGTTTAAGTAAACTTATAGGTTGACTAAGCAATGAATGTAACAAGAGATTAAAGATTCATCAGTATGTAGTTCGTTGATATCTGACCCCACAATCTTACAAAATCATAATACCATTTCTACCCTTTCCACACACAAAACAAATAGTTTTATAGTTTAACATTCCAATAGTCATAACCTTTAATTCAAATTTGCATGACAACCTATGAAAATGGAATTATTCTTTAGTCACGAATAGTCAATAAATGCTTATTTTACCTACTAGTCCCTCTGGATACGATATAAATTTACTACTTGAACGGTCGGTATACTTGCCGTGTTTGAGTCCGTTGTCAGGGTTAAAATGATTTAAGATAAGAACAAAAGTAATTTCAACAGAAATCTCAACAGTAAATATTCCATTGGGAATATAACATTGAAAATAATATTGTAAAGCAATTGCTTATATAAAATGATTGAATTAATCGATTATGTGAAATTAATAATGGATTTGGCCGATCCTATCACTTAAATCCCTAAGGAAGATACTGTTATATTAAACATCGAGGGGAATGAGACTTTATTAAGCCACTTGCAAACAAACAAGTGATGGTAACCCAACCTTTGTGATTGGAGATCCCATGAATAAGGTTTATATGGGTAAAAACAAGTCACTTGTCAGTTCTGCTAGCACTAAATTGATTTTAATCAATTTTAATATTTTTTGTCTCTTCCTAAAATATGAGAAAGTGCTAGAGCTGCATTACTGAGAGGGTAAGTTTTATTGTTAAGCTTTATGATGAGAAAGCTTTACACATTATAAAACTTTTAATGATTTTCATATTGCTTATGGGTGGTGTATGATTTGCAGCATGCATTTGATGAAATCACCTAGTACCGGGCACGCGCATGGCCTAGTAGTGCAAAACAGTGATAACGACAAGAATTGTCGGGTGTAATATGATTGATAAAATCACTAATACACATTAAGTGTTTTGTTTCATATAGCTTGCTACACCAATCTCACTGTATGTTAAGTATTATCAATCTAGGACCGGTTCATATAGCTTGCTACACCAGGTCCAATGTATTACAACCAATATGAGAACTCAGTTCCTTTTCTTTATCTCTTTTTAATGCAATAAAAAATAAATATTTTCTTTTGAAATATGTAGGGGATTGTTGTACATATATGACATTCCAAAAGAAAATGAGATCCGGAAATATTTTTATTTTGATTACATTAAATTATTTTTAATTAATTAAGGAAACCTTATCCGAAAATGACAGTTTTCACATTTCAAATTCAAATTTGATTATGTCATTAATTAAAATCTTACCGTTACAAATTTGAATTAATTTTCTTTAGGGTGAAGGAGGGTGACATACCGAAGACTGCTTTCAGGACTAGGTATGGTCACTATGAGTATGTTGTGATGTCGTTCGGTGTGACCAACGCCCCCGCAGTATTCATGGACTACATGAACAGGATTTTCCGGCCGTTCTTGGATAAATTCGTAGTGGTGTTTATTGATGATATCTTGATCTATTCACGGACCCTGGAGGAGCATGGAGAGCACTTGAGGACAGTGTTGGAGATTTTGAAAGCGAAGCAGCTGTATGCTAAGCTTTCAAAATGTGAGTTCTGGTTGGATGAGGTGAAGTTCTTGGGCCACGTGATTTTAGCTGAGGGGATTGTTGTTGATCCGGCTAAGGTGGAGTCGGTGTTGCAGTGGGAGCGCCCGAGGACTGTCACGGATATTCAGAGCTTTGTGGGCTTAGCGGGCTACTATCGGAGGTTCATTGAGGGATTCTCTAAGATAGTAGCGCCCCTAACCCAGCTGACTAGGAAGGAGCAGCCATTCATTTGGACTGATGCCTGTGAACAGAGTTTTGTTGAGCTGAAAAGGAGGTTAACCACTTCTCCTGTGCTGGTTTTGCCGGACTCTGGTGAGCCTTTTGACGTGTACTGTGATGCCTCTCATCAGGGTTTGGGTGTGTGCTAATGCAAAACGGGAGAGTGGTGGCATATGCTTCAAGGCAACTGAAGATTCATGAGAGAACTGTCCCACTCATGACTTGGAGTTAGCAGCTGTGGTGTTCACCTTGAAGATTTGGAGGCATTATTTATATGGTGCTCGGTTCAGTGTCTTCAGTGATCACAAGAGTCTGAAGTACTTGTTTGATCAGAAAGAGCTGAACATGAGACAGAGGAGGTGGATGGAGTTTCTGAAGGATTATGATTTTCAGTTGATGTATCATCCGGACAAGGCCAATGTGGTGGCAGATGCGCTGAGTAGGAAATCCCTCCACATGTCGAGTATGATGGTAAGAGAGCTGGAGCTGATTGAGAAGTTTTGGGATTTGAATCTCTGTGTGGAGTTAGCTCAGGATCACATTAGTTGTGGGACAGTTACCATAACTAATGAGTTCTTGAGGCAGGTTGGACTCAAACAATTGCAGGATAAGGAGCTGGTGAGACTTCTTGGCTTGCTGGGTACCGAGAAAGCTGCTGGTTTTGAGCTGGGAGAAGATGGGATCTTGAGGTTCAGAGGCAGGATTTGCTTACCTCAGGATACTGAGTTGAGGAGAGCTGTATTGGAAGAAGGTCACAAGAGTAGACTTAGCATACACCCGGGTATGACTAAGATGTACCAAGACCTCAGGAAGAATTTCTGGTGGTCTGGTATGAAGAGGGAGATCGTTGAGTATGTGGCGGCCTGTCTGACCTGTCAGAAGGCAAAGGTGGAGCATCAGAAGCCGAGTGGGTTGATGCAACAGATTGAGATTCCCGAATGGAAATGGGATAGCATTACTATGGATTTCATTGTGGGGTTGCCTAGGTCAGCTAGGAATAGTGATGTTATCTGGGTAATTGTTGACCGGTTGACCAAGTGTGCGCATTTCCTGCCTGTCAATATCAAGTGGTCCTTGGAGAAGCTGACACAGTTGTATGTGAGGGAGATAGTACGGTTGCACGGGGTGCCTTCTAGTATCATTTCTGACCGAGATCCGAGGTTCACTTCCCGATTTTGGCAAAGTCTACATTAGACCCTAGGCACGAAGCTGAAGCTGAGTTCTGCTTATCATCCGCAGACGGATGGTCAGTCAGAAAGGACAATCCAATCCTTGGAGGATCTGCTGAGGGCCTGTGTGTTAGATCACTTGGGTAGCTGGGAGGAGGTCCTACCGCTGGTGGAGTTTACTTATAACAACAACTTTCATGCTAGCATCGGGATGGCACCATATGAAGCCCTGTATGGCAGAAGATGTAGGACTCCTCTATGCTGGTACCAGGAGGGTGAGTCAGTGGTTGTGGGACAGGAGTTGATCCTACAAACTACTGAAAAGGTGAAGATGATACGGGAGAAGATGAAGACTGCTCAGAGTAGGCAGAAATCATATGCTGATAAAAGGCGTAAGCCTTTGGAGTTTGCAGAGGGGGAGCATGTGTTTCTGAAGGTGACTCCGACTTCTGGTGTGGGCAGAGCACTGAAGGCACAGATGTTGACACCGAGGTTCGTGGGTCCCTATCAGATCATACAGCGAGTAGGTACGGCTGCTTATCGGTTGGCTTTGTCGCCGTCCCTTTCCAACCTACACGATGTATTCCATGTGTCTCAGCTGAGGAAGTATGTTCATGACCCGAGTCATGTGGTGGAGCTGGACGATGTGCAAGTGAAGGAGAACCTGACATTTGAGAAGTTGCCAGTAGCTGTGATTGATCAAAAGCTGAAGGAGTTGAGGGGCAAGTCCATTGCTCTGGTAAAGGTTTTGTGGGATATAGCGACCGGTGAGGCTACTTGGGAGGTAGAGCAGCAGTGCCGAGAACAGTATCCGTTTCTTTTCCAAGGTAAGTCTGTTTTCGGGGACGAAAACTCTTGTCATTGGGGAGGTTGTGTGACCCTTTCCTTCTTTCTTTTTCTACCCCCCGACTCTCTTGCTTACTCACTCTCACTCTCTTCCCTTTGATCTTTCGTTTTGACCATTGAAGGTGGTGGTGGGGAGCAGATTCAGGATTTTTCTAGCTGAGTAGGAGTTTTCCTTCTTCTCCTTCGGCGTTCAAGCCGTTCTTCGTTTACCTCTCGTTGTTATTCTTCCCGAAGCTCGATTTCCTTGATTTGAGGTAAGGGAAGCTAGTTTTGTTGTGATTTTTGAATGAGAATCAGTTGTTGCATGTGCTTCAGTAGTTTAAGAGGGTTGATGGTTACTGATCTTTGTGAGAAAGGCTGAAATTTGAAATTTTGAGTTCTTTGATGGTTTTGACAAATCTTGGGCTTTTTTGAGGAATTTGTTGTTGCATGTTGAAAAAGATGGTGTTTTCGGACTTTGGGACGAAAATGTAGAAATTTGAACCGATTGCATGTGTAGTTCCTGATTATTTTGCAGATTGTTGGAGTAGTTTCGAAAATATGGGGTCTGCTGCTGAACTCGCGCTGGGCATAGTTCCTCGCGCCGGGCGCGTGGTCATCTGAGGGTAGCATCTAGGCAAATCCGCTGGGTGCAAGGATGTGTGCGCCGGGCGGGCTTGGAGATGTTAGCCTCTGAATGGCCCACGCCGGGCGAGAGTCGAACCGCGCTGGGCGCGATATCAGTTGACGCTAAGCGCGATTTTGGTCGCGCTGGGCGCAGAGACTCCTAGGAGTCTCTGCCATGGGAGGCGCCGGGCGCAATTCAAATTGTGCCGGGCACGAGACCAAGGGAGGTCTCTGCCTTCCCCACGTGGGGCGCGAGTTTGGGTGTGCCGAGCGCGAAAAACTACTGGGAGTCTCTGTCTGGCTTGCGCTGGGCGCAATTACCTATTGCGCCAAGCGCGAGAAAGCCTTGTGCTCTCTGGCTGAGTCCCGCCGGGCGTGGGCATGCTTACGCCGGGCGCGCTGACCCTCTGGAGCCCTCTGGTTGTACTGCGCTGGGCGCAACCAAGAGCGCGCCAGACGCGTAAGTGAGGTTGTGTGATATATTGTGCAATGTTGTTTTATGCTAAGTTGATTCGAAATAGAAGAATACAAAGTAGATAATAGTGTTGATGATGTTGGAATATATTAGTTACATATTCTTGTAAGTTGATATGTGAGTGTACTGGTTGTGCAATGTTGTAAGTTGATATGTTAAGCTGAACAGTTGTGTGGTACTGTGTGTTGCTTTTGGGTGTTGTAGGCCGAAAGGCTGAGGTGTTGTAGGCCGAAAGGCTGAGGTGTTGTAGGCCGAAAGGCTGAGGTGTTGTAGGAGATCTCCGAGGTGATATGCGTGACGACGCATTTTGTGTGTATTGGTAAATCTGTGTGGAAATAACTGACCGGATGTTTATTGATGAATTGTTATTGGTTGAAATTGTTGTTATTGTTTAAAAGTTTCCCATATGTCATTCTCTTTAGTACCCTTTGTGTTTCCATATGGTTGGACTGCTATGATCGTACTATGTACGTGAGCAGAGCAAGGATAGGTGGTGGATAGTGATGAGTTGACAGCGGATAGATGGAGCTGACTTCTATGGATATTTTGTTTGTGTTGGTCACTGGGCATAGTGACGTTTGATGTAATCCTTGTATTACATACCCTAACTCTAGTCGGACTTGGGACATATGTATATATTTATATTCTAGACACTATATTTATATACTCGTTCTATTCTGCCTAGTGTTTTCGGTGTGCTGTAATTGTGATAGTAGTGGCTTGCCGGGTCGTTACAAAAAAGATATTGTAGAATAATTAAAAAATTATTTTAAGGGAAATGATAATAATATATTTTGTAAAGTATACTTTTATTGAGTTAAATTTAGATTAGATGGTTTATGTATTGACAGTACAAAAAAGTTTTTACCCAACTTTATATAGAATGCTTTTTTTTATAATTTTTTTAATCTTTAAAATAATAAATAGGAAATAATATCTCTATGACTATTAAATAAGAAATTAATGATGTATGTATTGAAAATTTTATATCAAATACTATTGTCTACTTATTAATATAACAATAATATATCATAAGTTTTGATTAGTTTATAATTTTTTTTATACAAGTATTACATGAAAATAAAACTCTTAAATTTATCAAAATTTACAAAATAACGTGATACCCTCTCATGTTAAATAAAGCTAACTCAAACTCTAATAAATTCAAGCAAATAAAAATGTGTTAAAAATATATTAAAAACAAAAGTGAGTTATTAACTCTGTTCAAGAGTAAATGACTAATTTAGTCTAGGATTCAATTTTTAAGCCCATATGCAAGTAGCTGGTCCAAGCTTCTTCAAGCTACAATGATCCAAATAGAGTTACCTGGCCCATATGGGAACATCTCTTCCTACAACTACTACTGCTAATATTGTCAAAGGACATAGCGTTGTGATCACTCATCAAAAGTTTGATTCTGTTGGCAGTTTCCTGGTATGGAACTAGAGTCAGTTAATGACAGAAAAACTGAAGTTCAAGCGTTTGATGATTCAAAAACGGGTGTAAAAGGTGTCTTAGATTCTGGGGTGACAAAGATTCCACCTATGTTCCATGTAAAATCAGACCCCACTCCAACCTCACCAGCTGACACCAACTTCAGCACATCCCAATTCCCAATCATTGATCTTGTGGACATAAGCAAGAACACAACTCAGCGTGTTGAAGTAGTTGGCCAGATCAGGAGTGCATCTCAGAAGTGGGGTTTTTTCCAAGTGATCAATCATGGCATTCCTGTTGAGGTTTTGGATGAGATGATCAGTGGAATCCGCAGGTTTCATGAGCAAGATGCTGAGGCAAGGAAACTCTTTTACTCCAGAGATAGCACTAAGAAAGTCAGGTACTTTTCTAATGGGAAGCTCTTCAGAGACATGGCTGGTACTTGGAGGGACACACTTGCTTTTTCTGTGAATCCTGATCCTCCAAACCCACAAGATATACCAGCAGTGTGTAGGTAATGTTTTGGGGCTAGAAAAACTGCACATCATCTTGCTTCATATTCATTGTAGTTTTGGTATTTCCATTTATTGTAGGAAAAACTTAGATACAGTTATTTAGGTAATTTTAGTACTTTTCTCTGATTAGAATTAGACTAAATCTGCGTAATAATCAGAGGTTAGCATAAGTTATCGAGTAGAAACTCTAATTCTGATTAGAGACTAACACCAATGATATGCAAGCTAGTTCATTGAAGGATGCTAACTTGGAAAGAGTTTTCTCTCTACCCCCCTCCCCCCCCCCCCCCCCCCCCCCCAATCTTATGTATTTATTTGAAAGACTTGGTGTTGAGTTTTAAGAATCCAAGCAAAATAGGCATTTGAGTTATGACATTGAGCAAACAAGGAAGTTCAATGTTGTAAATAATTTGAGATTTTCCTTTCCAATAAGTTAGTCTCTTGGATTGGATTCTCCTTGCAATATTGCAATATTAAATTATAACAATTGGTGTATTTGTTGAGAGCTCTCTGACCCTAAAAGGGGGACCTGAAAATGGAAAGGAACGACCAGCGAAAGGGATATTCCCCTATTTAAAGGGTATGATATGTTACATTGAGCAAGTTATGAGAAACTCCTACCTAATAAATAAGCTAATCTTTGGGTTAGACTCTTTTCTATTTAGCATTTATGCATCTTTTCTATACACCATATTTGTTAAATGGTATTATTAAGTCAGGATCACTTGGGAATTTGACTTGCATAACCATCAAACTAGGATCTTCCTTTTGTTTTTTTTACTCGACTAATTGTGTATTTGTAGAGATATTGTGGCTGAATATGCAAAACAAGTAAAAGCATTGGGTATCACAATCTTTGAGCTACTGTCAGAGGCTCTTGGACTTAATCCTTCTTACCTTAAAGAAATGGACTGCGCTGAAGCACTTTATGTTATGGGTCAATACTATCCACAATGCCCTGAACCTGAATTAACTCTGGGTATTTCAAAGCACACTGATTGTACCTTCATAACAATACTTTTACAAGATCAGATAGGTGGTCTTCAAGTTCTTCACGATAATCATTGGGTTAATGTTCCTCCAGTGCAAGGCGCTCTAGTTGTAAACATTGGAGATATTCTACGGGTAATTTCTGAAATTGTGAACTATTTTTTCTACAAAAGATAAATATGTTCTTGAAATATGATTATCAAACAAGGCTAGTAAAATAAAACCATAATGGTTTAGCTAGCTTTAAATAAGTGAAATATCACAGAATGGTTCACAGAAAGAAAATTTGAATGCAAAAGGTTAGTAAAATTATCAATATGTAAACCATGGCATATGGTTTTCAGTGTTTTAACAATCACGCAGCTTCTGTTTCTATGTAGATTCAAGAGTATAGCTTCATAACTATCTGAAATTTGCTTCACCTGCATATAAGAAAACCATAATGACAGTTTAAATAGCAGTGGCTTTCTATGTTATGGTCTTTTCGATTTTTATGACACTGATATATTAAACAACTTTCTTAGACAATGAAAGGTTAATATATTAGGGTAGCACTTATACTCATGATTTTTTGATTTGTAAAGCAAAGTATGAATTAGGGTCTATTTACATAAATTTTTCTAGAAGCATTTTTGGGAGATAAAATAGGAAGAAAAAAATGAAAAATAAGCTCTTCAATAAACTAAAATTAGATTATGCATAAGTTATTTTGTAAAAACTTTTTCTTATTAGTTTTTCCAAAAATTTTATTTTTCCCTTACGGAGAAGCTTATTTTGATTTTTTTTTTAAAAGTATTTTTGGAGAAGTTTACCCAAATAGACACTTAGAAATTAGAATAAAATAATACAACTTGAAAATTTATTGGAAATAGGGTTGTCAATCCATGGCTTGCAAAATTCTGCAGATAAGACACAAGAGAAGAGAGACATTGAATTTTTTTTGGCAAAGCCTCTCCATGTATATGGAACATATTACATATATCATTGCTTATATATTTTTATGTTGCACTGCTTACATTAAAAATTTGTCTATATAAACATATCATCTCTCAACATTTCTATTATTTCTGTTATTATTTCCATCATGGCCTAGTAGTTTATCGATAGTCTTAATATCCATTTGCCATAATTTCCTGATGATCTATCATGCTAATTGATTCCATTTCAACATCTACACTTTCTTTCAATTACAGAAATAAAATTTCAGTAAGATACTATGATGCTCTGAAGATGTTAGTTTCAGAAGGAATCATGTATGCACGAGTCTATTTGAATAAACTTCTCTAGAAGTGTATCTAAAAGAAAAAAAAAATGGGAAGGAAAATCAAAATAAGCTTCTCTATAAATTAAAACTGATTTATGTATAAGTTAAAAGTAAGATTTTAGATAAATTAATAAGAAAGAGCTTCTACAAATTTGCTTATGTATGAGTCAATTTTAGCTTATAGAGAAGTTTATTTAATTTTTCCTTCTTATTTTCCTTTTATAGAAATACTTCTAGAGAAGCTTATCCAAAGAACTCTATAAAGGACATGATTCAACATGAAAGTGAAGTGACCTTAAATAGTTAGGACTCACCATACCCAATTCTTTTATGATTATATTTATGTTTGTCAATTTTCTTATAATTCATGCAGCTTATGACAAATGACAAGTTCACCAGTGTTTATCACCGGGTCTCGTTGAGGAATAAAGGCCCTAGAATTTCTGTAGTAACCTACTTCTTGAATTTTACCATGTCTGAATGCACATCAAAGATTTATGGTCCAATAAAGGAGTTGTTATCAGAAGAAAATCCTCCAGTCTACAGGGACAACATTACAATGAAAGAAATCTTGACACATTATTATGCAAAAGGCCTTGATGGGAACTCTTACTTGCTGCCTCTAAGGTTGTGAAGCAATCATAAAAGGTATTAGATTGGTGCTTTCTTGATTCTCATGGAGTTGGTTATAGTCTCATCAATGTATCATAGTTAACTGGTGGCCAGTGCCTTCATCTGTGATTTTCAATGTCTAGAGAAATTTAAATAAACAGTACAAGTTGTAGAGGCAAAATGTTTAGACATATTTAGGTTCTTGTGGTTGTCGATATATTCTTGTATCACCAATGAATCTTCATTCGTCACTATTTCATTTTTGAGGGCCGCAATCAAAACATAAAAAGGATGTTTTTAAAAAAATCCTCTAGTAATTAAACTGTAGGGTGAATAAGGGTTGGGCTTAGGAGATAGTAAAATCCAAATAGATTAATGTTAATCAATGTGGGGTTGGTTTGGTTTTCTCAATTTTTGTTTTTTGTGGCTATTCAAACTAAACCAATCCGGTCATAAGTTAGGAGGAGATCGGGTAATATAATGAAAGAAGTTGATAAACAGTCTCGAAGAGTCAAAATTACAGAATCACATAACATAAAAAAAAATTAGTAGTTTAAAATTATTGAGTTATACAGCATAAAAAATTAAATTATTTAAAGTAGTTTAGATTCATATTAGTTAGGGTCAATTTTTATGAGCCACCATCTAATGCCTCAACCAATATCATCTTCTTTACAATTTTAAAATTTATATTAAACTTATGTTCCAAACTGATAATTTTTTTCCGACATAATGTGGTTCATCGGGCCAGATTTAAATCCACAACTGCTCTAGTAAAAGAAAAATTATCATCTCATTTTGTTTTATTTCTCTCTTTTTTTCATTGCATCACATATATCCCTTCTATTTTTATTTTTATTTTTTTTCTCTACTTTAATTTTTTTAACTCAATCCATCACATACGGGGTGGATAATTATTATTACTCTTATTTAAAAGTCTCCATTTTTAAAAATAAAAAAAAAATTGGCCTGTTTGCATTGGTACAATAAACATTGCCTTCCATGTGCGCATGTGTCTCTGCGTGAATTTTGTTTTTCTATGCGGTCTCCAATGTGGTTTAAAAAAATAGGACATTTTCTCATGAAAATTGAATGACGAAAAACAAATATAGTTTAAGTCACGCAAACACACTTTTTTTTTGTCTTGAAATATTTTTTTCGGGGAAGGTCGAGTTCTAAGATTCATCTGATCACAACGAACCTAAAAAAATGGCAAGTACAACTGTACAGGAAGCTATAATATAGTTTATGATACAGGTTGAGTTCCAAGGCTCAAAGAACACTTAACAAAGTATGACTCTATGAGTGGTGGTAATACACATTAGATATTGTACTAATCGTACTTCGCACCCGGTCTCCGAACCCGGATTAGCAATACAAAACAACCCCGGACATGCGCTGCGCGACGTCAGCCCGGTATTTGAGCAAATCACACTCGAACCCGAGGATCTCGCCCCAGACCAGATCCGCCCTTCAACTATATCATATCATAACATACCTTATCTCAGGCCCAAGGCCCAAGGCAAACCTAAACCACCCTAAGGTACGTGCATTATATATATGAGACTATTATTCATGCAAACCCTAACTTTGGCATCGGAGTCTCTTTTGCAGGTACCTCCCCCATCTTGGAGCAACAATACATCAAGCAAAGGAGGCTCACCGATCTTACTGGACGGATCACCCCTACGACCAAATTCCGGTAAGAACATTTGGCGCCCACCGTGGGGCCGATCAAGACAGCTCTTATCGGCCACCTGTACGGTCCCTACCAGAAACCGTACCAGACGAGCACTCAATCACCATGAACGGCGACAACACAACCTTAAGAAGCCCGACCAGCAAAGTCGACCTACAAACCTCGCACGCAGAAAACTCAAGAGCTCGCATTCAAACTCGATGGCGACACCCTGATCGCCCCTCCGACCCTCAACTCGACCCCAGCGGGACCGCGCGAGATGAGGCAGGCCAGGAAGCGGGGTCAACTCCCCTAAGCCGATTAGTCGGTACAATCGCAGGAGGCTTCGCAGGAGGCGGCGCCAGCAGCTCGTCCCGGAAAAAACACCTGCGCAAGGTCAACCGCGTACACTCCGCCACCGGCGCTTTACGCCGGAACTCGCCAGTGATAACTTTCACCGACGACGACTATGCCGGGGTCAGCTGAAATCAAGACGATCCCATGGTCATAGCTGTGGCATTGGCCAATTGGGAAGTTCGCAAGACTTTGGTCGACCAAGGAAGCTCGGCCGACATCCTATACTGGTCAACATTCCTCAGGTTAGACATTCCCCACTCCCTCATACAACCTCATACCGAACCTCTAGTCGATTTTGCAGGGACAAGCATTCACACTCGGGGATATGTAGACCTACTGACGACTTTCGAAGCACCCCCGGTTTCCAGACAAGTCTTGGTACGATACCTACTCGTGGAAGTCGACACCTCCTATAACGTCATCATCGACAGACCAACCCTAAATCAGCTCGGGGCGGTGGTGTCCACCCCACACCTCACCATGAAATTTCCAGGGCACGATGGGAAGATCATCTCCATCAGTGCAAATCAACAGGTAGCGCGACAATGCTACGCAGAAAGCCTGGAAACCGTCTCACCGAGCGAACAACGCAAGAACGACCTTACCGCTCTAGCTCACACCGACCACGAAGAAATCACCGATCTCGACCCGAGATCCGACGCTCATGATGAACGACCCAGCCCCGTCGATGAGCTCGACGACCTTCAAATCGGGAAACTCCCCGGACAGACCACAAAGATCAGCCAGCAATTAACCCCCGAACTACGACAGCAACTCCAAGCGGAGATCCTCAAGAACGCCGACCTCTTCGCCTAGTCTAGCGCTGACATGCCCGGTATAGACGCCGACTTCATCTGCCACAGATTAGCAATACACAAGGAGGCAAAACCAGTCGCCCAGAGAAAGAGGAAGGT
This sequence comes from Cajanus cajan, assembly GCF_000230855.2. Classification (NCBI taxonomy): domain Eukaryota; kingdom Viridiplantae; phylum Streptophyta; class Magnoliopsida; order Fabales; family Fabaceae; genus Cajanus; species Cajanus cajan. Next base: position 12,563,188 of record NC_138517.1, on the reverse strand, counting down.
CGGTGGGGAAAGACGGGAAGTCGTCATCGTCGAAACGCAGAAGTTGCTCAACGCCGGCTTCATCCGTGAATTCAGGTACACCACATGGCTGACAAACGTGGTCCTAGTAAAGAAGCACTCGGGAAAGTGGCGTATGTGCGTCGACTATACCGACCTCAACAAAGCATGCCCCAAGGACTCATACCCCTTGCCGAGCATCGACAGGTTAGTCGACGGAGCCTCCGGACATGCCCTCCTCAGCTTCCTTGACGCTTACTCCGGGTACAACCAAATAATGATGTACCCGCCTGATGAAGTGCACACGTCCTTCATCACTGACCACGCCAACTACTGTTACCGGGTGATGCCCTTCGGCCTCAAAAATGCGGGAGCAACATACCAACGGCTGATGGACAAAGTATTCCACCACCAAATTGGGCGAAACTTAGAAGTTTATGTGGACGACATGGTGGTTAAGACCATCTCAGCAACGGACCACGCCTCCGATCTCGCCGAGGTGTTCGCCCAGATCAGGAACCACAACATGCGCCTCAACCCGGAGAAGTGTGTCTTCGGCGTCCAGGGGGGTAAGTTCCTCGGGTTCATGATCACCAACAGAGGAATCGAGGCCAACCCCGAGAAGTGCAAAGCCATCATACAAATGCAAAGCCCACAAACGATAAAAGAGGTTCAACGCCTGTCCGGACGGCTAGTCTCGCTATCCCGCTTCATCCCCAAACTTGCGGAGAAAGCAGGGCCAATCTTTACCCTGCTAAAGAAGCCAAAATACTTCCTTTGGACAGATCAATGCGAAGAAGCTTTCCAAAGCTTCAAAAACTTCCTCACAACTCCGCCAGTCTTACAGAGGCCGGATCACAATACCGACCTCCTTCTCTACCTGGCGGTGGTAGAAAACGCCATCAGCGCCGTCATTGTACAAGAACACCAAAAGACACAGACGCCTATCTACTTCATCAGCCGAGTCCTCCAAGACGCGGAAAGAAGGTACCAGATGATCGAGAAACTGGCGTTGGCACTAGTCACCGCAGCCCGGCGACTCCGACCCTACTTCCAGAGCCACCAGGTGGTAGTTAAAACTGACTACCCCATCAAACAAATCCTACGAAAACTTGAGCTCGCCGGACGTATGATTGCCTGGTCGATAGAACTATCCGAGTTCGGCATCCAGTACGAAAGTTGTGGACCCCTGAAAACCCAGTGCTTAGCCGATTTTGTATCCGAGCTCACACCGGCTACTACTGAGGAATCCCAGGCATGGACCCTACATGTTGACGGGTCCTCCAACTCCAAAGGTGGGGGTGCAGGCATCATTCTGGAAGGGCCAAACCAAGTCACCTTGGAGCAATCCCTCAAGTTCGGCTTCAAATTAACCAATAACCAGGCAGAGTACGAGGCGCTCCTCGCCGGACTAAGGTTAGCCCACAATCTCGGAGCTCGAAGGGTGAACTGCAACAGCGACTCGAAACTCATGGTGGAACAACTTAGTGGGACATACCAGGCAAAAGACACCCTTCTACAGCGGTACTTCGACACCGCATCCCAACAGATCTCGTCCTTCGACGAATTCTCCATAAAACATGTACCACGAGAACAAAACGCCAGAGCAGACCTCCTATCAAAACTCGCCAGCACCAAAAGGCCCGGTCAACACCGAACCATCATCCAGGAAACTCTGCACTCACCTAGCCTGGATGGCAAAATCGTCAACGTCAACGACAATGAAGAACTGGGATGGATGACAGATATCTGGAACTACCTGAAAGAGGGCACCCTGCCCAAAGACAAAGACGAAGCACGAAAGGTGAGAATGAGATCAGCCAAATTCATCATCATCGATGATGAATTATTCAAACGTGGGATTTCCACTCCGCTGCTCAAATGCCTGACCACGTCTCAAGCAGCCTACGTCGTCAAGGAAATCCACCAGGTGATATGCGGAATGCACTCCGGAGCATGCTCAATGGCAGCCAGGGTACTCCGAGCTGGATACTACTGGCCCACTCTAAAGTCGGACTGCCAAAGCTACATCCAGAAATGCAAGAAGTGCCAACAATTTGGCAACGCGCACCGACAACCCCCCGAGGCCCTTCACCACATGATGTCAGCATGGCCTTTCTCCCAATGGGGAATGGACATCCTCGGGCCTTTCCCCCCCGCGAAGGGCCAATTGAAATTCCTCCTGGTAGCAATCGACTATTTCACCAAGTGGATTGAGGCATGCCTACTCGCCAAAATCACCACTGAGAACGTGCGGAAATTCACATGGAAACACATTGTTTGCAGATTCGGGATTCCCCACGCCATCGTCACCGACAATGGGCGATAGTTCATCGCAGAAGAATTCGAAGACTTCCTCCGAGAGCTCGGAATCAAGCACTTCCCGACCTCGGTGGAACACCCCCAAACCAACGGCCAGGCCGAAGCAGCCAACAAGGTCATCCTTTGAGAACTCAAAAAATGGCTGGGGAACGCAAAAGGGCAGTGGCCCGACATGCTTCCCAACATCCTTTGGGCATATCACTGCACCCCCCAGACAACCACGCAAGAAACATTTACAGGCTAACTTACGGGGCCGACGCAATGATCCCAGTCGAAGTCGGACAAACGTCCCACCGACGCCAAGTCTTCAACAGCGAGCAAAACAACCACGAACTGGCAACCGACCTCGACTTGTTGGACGAGCTCAGAGACGAAGCCCAAATTCACGAAGAGGCCTGCAAACTCTGAGCTTCCCGAAGATAAATTCCCGGGTGAGACCCCGCTCTTTCCGAACAGGCGAACTGGTATGGCGATTACTGGGAGAAGCACGAAAAGACGTGTCGGATGGGAAGCTCGCACCCACTTGGGGCAGCCCTTTCCGAGTTGCAGAAAACCTGGAAAACGGAGCCTACCGATTAGAGGAGCTCAGCGGAAAGCCCATACTGCGAACTTGGAATGCCACCCACCTCAAATTTTACTTCAGTTAAGTCTTGTAGAAATAAACAGTGCACTCTTTTCCCACCTCAGGAAGAACATATTGGCTGAGCGGGTTTTTAACGAGGCACACAGTTTTTGTCAATAAAATGACTCACTCCTTTTTACTCGCATTCTCTTACTTTCATAACCTCATTACGTCCATTAGAGGTCGAGAACGAACCTCGTTACATTCATTAGAGGTCGAAAATGAACCTCACTACGTCCATTAGAGGTCGAGAACGAACCTCGTTACATTCATTAGAGGTCGAAAACGAACCTCACTACGTCCATTAGAGGTCGAGAATGAACCTCGTTACATTCATTAAAGGTCGAAAACGAACCTCACTACGTCCACTAGAGGTCGAGAATGAACCTCATTACGTTTATCAGAGGTCGAGAACAAACCTCGTTACATTCATTAGAGGTCGACAACGAACCTCATTACGTCCATTAGAGGTCGAAAACGAACCTCATTACGTTTATTAGAGGTCGAGAACGAACCTCATTACGTTTATTAGAGGTCGAAAATGAACCTCATCACGTCCATCAGAGGTCAAGAACGAACCTCATTACGTTTATTAGAGGTCGAAAACGAACCTCGTTACGTCTATTAGAGGGCTACAACGAACCTCGTGAAACTCATTAGAGGTCGATAACGAACCTCGTCGCAGTTATTAAAAGTCGAAAATAAACCTGACCGCGATTACTAGAAGCCGGGTACAAACCCCGACACGCTCACCCGAGGTTGAACTCGACCCCGACATTACGAAAGACAAGCCCGAACGCTTGAAACGCGCCGTCAAACAAAAGGACGACTTCGAGTCTCGACACAACAAATTCAAGGTGAAATACCAAAACCAAACACAGGTGCAGAACAACACTCACATGTACAAAAGTCATGATCCATACATAAACACAGATACAGAAGTACATGCACAACAAAATTGTCCTATACAGAGGTGTTGTCGCTAGAACTCTCCTCGACATTGTCCTCCCGGACTAACCGCCCGAAGCGAACAACTTTTTCCAAATGCATGTCGGAAAAGTCAAACCCCGGCGCGAGGAGCCTAGCCTGCCGAGTAGCCTTGAGGAAGCCCCTCTTGTGTTCCACCACGATGGAACGTTCAACTTCCTCAAGCCTCCTCTTCAACGCCGCAGTCTCGGCCTCCAGAGCCGAAAGACTTGCACTCTGGGTGGCCATCTCCTCCTCCTTACTACTGAGGACCACCTCGTCGCGAAGACGCTCCTCGGTCACGGATACCAGCTCGCCCTTCAAGAAAGCTACCTCCTCCTCCAAGAAGCGAACCTGGCTAGCATAACCCTCATTACTGCGCAGAGCGGCCCCCAACGATTTCCGGACCTCGGCAAGATCCCCCCGGGCCGCCTGGAGCTCGGTCCCCTGCATTTTCGCCTCAGACAGGGCGGCAGCCAAAACCTTATTCTCCTCCACCAAGGGCTGCACCCGGCCTCTCAGCTTCGCTAGATCCTCCTGCTGCCGTGACCATTTGTGCATCCAGTAATCCACAATGGTCGTGCCCCTCTGCAGGAAAACCTGAGCAGCATCAAAACTCCCCATAGGCCCGGCAGACTCGAGCATCGCCTGGTCGGCCGCGCTCAGTGACCCCCTCGGAAAAAATTTCTCGGGTGTCAATGAAGCACTCCACAAGGAGTCAATCTCCTCCGACGCGCTCAGATGCTCCAATCGCGTCGGGGAGCCCTCCTGCGCGTAGCGGTACGCAAGATAGGGACGTTTTGGAGGCCCCCCTCGCCGCCGGTGCAGAGGTCGGGACCCCAGAGCTAGGACCCTCCCCACGAGGACCGGCCGAAGCAGAAGCAGGAGCCCCCGGCTCTGCCCCAGGGACATCGACCCCACTGCCGTCGACCTCGGAACTCTCAGAACCTCGGTGGCCCTGCTCACCTGCAAAAGAAGTATAAGAAAAGGTATAAGTCCCGCAAAACAATGGACAACCCAGAAACAGCAATTCAAAAGATCACAAACACACGCTCCTTACCCCAACAGCAGGGGCAATCCGCCCGACGGTCGGAACCTTTGCTCCGGAAGTCGTACTGACCTGACCAGCAACCCGGGAGGACGACCCGACAACAGTCTCCACCTACAATAAACAATCCCAATTCAGGAAACTAAAAGAGAGCGTAAAAAGAAAAAGCAAGTAATCGACAAGCAGTCCCAACCTCTCGTTCGGGAGCTCGGATCGACACCCCGGCAGGAGAGGCGAGAGACTCGGCAGCCGTCGCTGCCCCCTCGGAAACCACCCGAGCTCCACTCTCAGGCAGACGGCTCCCGGGCAAACCAGCCACCTCAACGCTGGCGGCCCCAGCAACAACCTCCTCCACCTCGCGAGGAACAGAGGTTCCCCCAACCTCCCTCGGGACCCTCTTCCTTTTCCGATTAACCTTCAGGGGAGAAACCTCTCCCTCCCCCTGGGTCCCAAGAGCCTTAAGCTCAACGACATTGTAGCGCTGGCACCGCTTCCAGTCACGCCACAAGTCCTTTCCCATAATACCTGAAAGCAAAGGACAGAACACGTCAACAAGCATAAAACCCTAACGTGTAAACGAAGTACCAAACACTCACCCTCCAAATCCATTTCCCTTTGCGCCGAACGCTCGAGCGACAGGATGAGCTTGCAGTCTAGCGGGCGAGGAAGCGCTTTCAAAGCATCAACGGCAGCCGTCTCCGACGGCGTCAGATGTGAGGGGTCCACCCCATGAAACCCAGATGGGTCATGGCACCAGTAGAAGGGAAACCTCGGCAGCCCGCCAAAGTAGAACCCCCCATCCTCCAAAGGGTCGACATCGACAAGAGTAACTCGGAAAAACTCTTGCCTATAGTTTTTATACGACTGGGAATAAGGAGTGAACAAACCCCCCTCCTTACCCCCATTCAAAGAAAGAGTCCCATACGGCGGGACACCCACCTTCAATTGGTAGAAAGAGAGGAAAACCCGAAGGGACACCTCCATCCCTAGAACCGTGCATAAAACCTCGAACGCCCTCAAAAAGCCCCAACTATTGGGATGCAACTGACTGGGGGCCGCATTAACGTAGTTCAAAAAGTCGCATTTGAACTGCGTGAAAGGAAGGCAGACACCCAAGTCCCTGAAAAAACTCTGATACACATAAAAGGAAGGAGGACCAACAGACCTCTTCATATACACACCTTCACTAGCCGAACAAGGCTCCAATCGGATCATCTGAGAAATAGAAGGGTCACAAATCCTATGCGTCTCCCTGAGCGCATCAACCTCCAAACTCGAGTCAAAAACGCTTGCAAACTTGGCCATTTCGCGTTTTACCCATTCATAGCCAGGGACGCCCAACTCTAAGTCCCCGGGCGGAGGCACCTCCTTTCCCTCAATGGCGCCCCTTCCGGTTGCCACCACCTTCCCGCGTGCTTTACCCCTAGCAGGGGCAGGAGAATCAGCGCCATGACCACCAGCCATCAAGAAAGACAAAGGAAACAGAGGTAGAGAACAAGCGAAGACGAAGCGTGCACAAGAAGCTGAGGGACACAAAAAGAGTAAAATGAAAAGGAGAAGAGGCGCGAGAAAAAGAACAACCTCTCCCCCAAAATTCAAAACGACCAGGCCACGTGTCGACCAAAGGGCACGCCTGACGGTACATTAATTGCAAACCATCATCGCGTAACCGTCATTTCCTTTAGTGCGTCACTCGCACGTTTCCAGAAATGAACAGTCGCGACACATGACACCTATGTGAAAAGCCACTGGCGAGCCCGGTCTCAGCTCCTCGACCTACGATCTTCAGAGCTCGGGGGGCTAGTGTACTAACCGTACTTCACACCCGGGCTCCGAGCCCGGATTAGCAATACAAAACAACCCCGGACATGCGCTGCGCGACGTCAGCCCGATATTTGAGCAAATCACACTCGAACCCGAGGATCTCGCCCCAGACCAGATCCGCCCTTCAACTATATCATATCATAACATACCTTATCTCAGGCCCAAGGCCCAAGGCAAACCTAAACCACCCTAAGGTACGTGCATTATATATATGAGACTATTATTCATGCAAACCCTAACTTTGGCATCGGAGTCTCTTTTGCAGGTATCTCCCCCATCTTGGAGCACCAATACATCAAGCAAAGGAGGCTCACCGATCTTACTGGACGGATCACCCCTACGACCAAATTCCGGTAAGAACAGATATCAAATGATTTGAAAAAAATTGTGTCAATTTAATTGATTTCAACATGAAAATTGAACTTTGCTAGATCACTAATTTTTAAGTTTGAGGTCTATCAAATTTATTTAATTTGATATTTTCTGATATATTTCTCTTTGAAAAATATAAATAAAATAAATTTGACGAATTTATTCTATCTTGACAAACTAAAAGATGAAAACAATTTAATTCAAAATATTCAATTCAATTCAAATTACAGTAGACTTCAAATTTTATAACGTAATTCAATTTTTTTTAAAAAAAAAAAACCCAATACAGTTCGCATAATTGATATGTAATTAAAGCTCAAACAAACTAATCTTAAACTCATTATTCAGTTTAGTTTAGTTTATCCACCCTTAATTATTTTAAAATTGGTAAAACCTGATAAGTTATAATATAGTTTATGATACATATCTGTGTTCCACTTTTATTGATTCATCCATGGCAAGTGGTTCACCCTTCCATTCTCTCCACCTTCTCAACCTCCAGTCTCCAACCATGCACCCCAAAGCACCGTCAGCGCGCGTGTCCAGCAGCAGAAAAGCCGAGGTCATAGCATTCGACGAGTCCAAGACCGGCGTCAAAGGAATCCTAGATTCGGGAATAACGAGGGTCCCACCCATGTTCCACGTGAAGGAGGACCCCACCGCCACGTCACGGAGCCACTCCAACTTGAGCATCCCCGTCGTGGACCTCGGCGACATAGAGAAGAACGCAAAACGGCGCGTGGAGGCGGTGGAGGCGGTGGGGAGCGCGTGCCGCGAGTGGGGGTTCTTTCAGGTGGTGAATCATGGGATCGGCGTTGAGGTGTTGGAGGAGATGTTGCGTGGGATCGGTGGGTTTCATGAGCAGGATGGTGAAGAGAGGAAGCGGTTTTACTGTCGGGAGAATGAGAAGAGAGTTCGGTATTTCTCGAATGGGAAGCTGTTTAGGGACATGGCTGCTAATTGGAGAGACACCATTGCTTTCGTTGCCAATCCTCATCCTCCTCCACATCATCATATGCCACCTATATGCAGGTAATTCCATCTTTCAATTTTCAAATACATTTATCAGAGCTATAGAGTCCACTAAGGTAGAAAGTGTTTAAATATTTACTATCTCCTGAACTAACAAATTAAATACACTAAAATCTTCTTGTTTTCTTTTTCTATGTAGAATAATTTTTATTTTTTTTTATTATACTCTTGTGTAATAAATACATATTAATTCTCATGAGTAAGTTAAAAGTTATAGGTAGGCATGACAAAAATACTTGTACGCGCGGGTATTTGTGGATAAAATCTGTTGCGGATAATAAATGGGTAGGTTAATTGGGTAGTTGAGGATAATAGGGATGAATAATTTTTTACCCATTTATAAATGGGGCAGGGACGAGTATGATGATATCCACACTCGCGGGTACCCGTTTAATATTATTTCTTAAATATCTTAATTATCTTTGTACTACATAACCCTAAAACTACACTCTCTCATCTTATTTTCTTACAAAAATGAGGTTGATGAAGTTACCGACATGTGTTAAGCATGTTATAAAATTATGTTGGATGTAATTTGATTAATTTTCTAGTTTTGATTGGACCAATAAGATTTATGTATTTTAAGTTGTTTACCTTCATTTGGAATTATGAGATTGAATTATTATAGCTTTGTGATGAGACTTTAACTTACTTGTGAGATTGATGTATTTTAAGTTATTGATTATCTTGAATTTTTATTATTATTTCAACAAAATTAACATTGAATTTTTATTTTTAATATTTCAATAACATTAAAATATAAACTTAAAATTATTTGTAATATAATTTTTTAAATTTCTTAAAAATTTTATAAATATCCATGGATATCCGTGAGTATTCAAGAAATTCATGGATATCCGCTTAATGGATACCCGCGTAAATATAAGTTGGGTATGAGACTAATTTTCATTCAGTAGGGCGGGGACGAGTTTACTATTACTCGCTTCCATGGGGCTCCATTGCCATCTCTAGTTATAGGAGATGGAGATGTAAGAGTATGATAGATAATATAATGATTAATGTTATCTTAAAATTTAAAAATGTTAAGTAATTAAAAACAAAATTTTACTAAAAATTTAATAAATAAAAAGGAATAGAGAGATTATATTTTTTAAGGCTGTCATGTGTAAAATAGTATGACTTTTATTATATACTTGTGGCAAAAAAAAAGGCATGTAGAAGTTTCAAAACAATTATTTGATATTGTAAAATAATTATTTGATAATGTATGCAGAATGTTTTTGATAAATAATAATTTTTATTTATATTAATAAAATGAAATTACTAAGTTATCTTATACTAAAAGAAAGAAATGTGCAGTTATCATAATAAATAAAAGATATAATTATCTTAAAATTGTGTATGTAAAAATAATAAATTATTTTTATAGTAAGAGAAGCAAGCACTTGTGCTCATGCATATTTATTTTTTAGAAGATTCGAGAGATGATGATGATTTATCTTCTTTATAATAAAATGTTTGATAAAAAAGTAAAATTCTAATTAAAGGGTATAGTTATCACAAATTATTTTTTTATATAATATATAACATATATAAAAGTGATAATATGATATGATATATATATTTTTAAATAATTTTACTTTTAAATTTTTAAATTATAAAAAAATGTTAACAATTAATTATTTTTATAAATATAAAACTTTGATATTTGAGGATTAAATATAATACTAATTTATCTAACAAATATTAATAATTTTTAAACATTTTTATTAAATAAAATATAAAAACATGAATATTTTAACTTTTTTAATAATTATAATAAAAATGATAGATCTTTTTTACATACATTTTTTAATTCTAATTTTATCATTAAACTACTCTTTCATAAATTATAAACTAATCACATCTTTCAAATCATAATTTTAAAATCTCCTTCATAAATTATAAATTAGTCACACCTTTCAAATAATAGTTTTAACATTTGATTTAGATTGACCAATCGGTCCGATCGAGATCCGGTCAATACACTGGACCGAGTTGATAATTGGATCACTTGTATCTGATCGGAGAATGGCATCATTAAACCGATTCAAACCGGTATAAATTTGTTGAAATTGAACCAGTGGTTTTTGTTGTTGATTTTTTATTTTATTTTATTATTAATTTTTTTTTTAGTGGCATTGCGGGAATCTCGTGCATGCTGAAATTGTCTTAAAATACAATCTACCAAAAACAGCATAGGAGAGAATCAAATCTGCATCTTGTAGTTACTGGACAACATACATGTAACATGACCACTAGGACAAATCATTTTTTGTGATTATACTTGATAAATATATTATATATAATAAATATTATATAGTTATATTTTTTTTATTGATGACATTCGATACTTTTGATTAATTTTTTTATGATAAAATACTTTTCTATATATTTATTCATTCTATAAAAAGTAATTTTAGATAAGATAAAACTTGAAGACATATGAATATAATTATTTATTTCTTTAGTGATTATTATGTCAATATACTTTATTGTTATATAATTTTCTTAAATAATTTATATAATATATTTTTAATTTAAAGTTATATATTTAACTATATTAATTTAAGTGGTTCAACTAATTTATAATTTGACTGTTTTACCAAATATTATTATATTGACTCTAATCATTTTTTTTTTGGATTTTTTTAAGATATCATATGAATATTATTGAAATTTATAGGTATGAAATATATGTAACATAAATATATATTTTTTTAAAGAATAATAAAGATTGGATCATGTAGTTGAATTAGTAACCTGCTGGTTGAATTCTTAACTTATTGATTCAGTATCTGGATCGATTTAATGATTTTTAAAACATTATTTTAAATAACTATTTCACTCTATTATTTTTTTTTGTTTTTTTTTAAATAAGAAAGATACACTTTCAAATGGCTATTTTTTTTTATTTTTTTTTAATAAGAGTGTAGTTTGTATAAATGCATAGACAATTTTTTTTCATTTTCTTCTAAAACTAAGATTATTTGTCATATTTACAAACATATTCAACAACAAAAAATAATGTTGAGACTATCTGTCTCACCACTTTTAAATAAACATTATCAATATTATTTTTCACACACTATATTCAACAAGCTATTTTTTTCTCAATTATTTCAAATTCTTCTTTTTATCTTATTTGTACATTTAATTTTCTTAGCCATACATTTTTTTTTTCATTTCCTTCTTTTATTTCTTTCTCCAAATTAAGTTCTAATAGATTTTTAAAATAGTCAGTACTTAAAAATAGCTATATATCACATTTTAAAATTTTCATTGTAAATTTAAAAGTACACATTAAATTTGAGATATATAATTTTTTATCCTCAAATTTAAAATTTGTGTGTTCAGTCCCCAAAATAGTGAAATATCAAAAATTATTATTTTAATTTCTATCAATTTATCACTTTCAATTATAATATTAATGACTAAAATAATTTTTACAAAGATTAAAAAGATAAATTTTAAATTTGAAAGATCAAAATAATAATTTTTTTTAATATTTTACGGATTAAAAACATAAGTTTCAAATTGGAGATAAAAAAATATATACTGGAGGACTAAAAACTTAATTAAATCCCTCTCTCTCTCTTTCTATATATATATATATAATATAAATTTTAACCAAATAAATTTATATATTTATGCCATGCAAAACTAAAATTAGTTTTATATAAACAACACAATTTCAAGCATAGCAACGTGGTTTGTCACATGGCACTTATTCAAAGCCACTTATATGTAGATTTCACTTGGAGAACCTATCAAATTTCTTGTCATTGATGAAATAATCATATGCATTTGTAGAGATATTGTGGCTGAATATACCAAAAAAGTAAGGATTTTGGGCATTACAATCTTTGAGCTATTGTCAGAGGCTCTTGGCCTTAAACCTTCTTACTTCAAAGAAATGGACTGTGCTGAGGCACTGTATATTTTGGGTCAATACTATCCACAATGCCCTGAACCTGAACTAACTATGGGAATTACAAAGCACACTGACTGTGACTTCATGACAATACTTCTGCAAGACCAGATAGGTGGCCTTCAAGTTCTTCATGAGAATCAATGGGTTGATGTTCCTCCAGTGCACGGAGCTCTTGTTGTAAACATTGGAGATATTCTACAGGTAACTTCCGTAACAGTTTATTGTTATGTTTTCTAAAGATAAGTGTTTCTTTTTGGAGAGAAACCTGTTATTGATGCGAAGATTTGCCAAAAAAAACTTGAATAATCATCATTATAAGAAAGATAAGTAGTTTTGACATAACATAATAATTATCTATTCAATGAAATGATTATCATAGATGCTTCATATTATACTACCCACAAGTCAGTGCTTATACTTTTGATGTTGCACCATATACACCTATACCCCACAAATTTGTTCATTCCAACTTATCTTTTCCAAATGTTTCTGTAATTACTTCATAGCCTATGGTTTATCTTTGTTATTGTTATGCATTTGCCTAATCTTATTGTTCTCTCTGGATGATCTTTCTACCTTGTAATCTCTAGTTTTTCACAAAAATGATGGTAATCTATATGTTCTTTCAAGTACAGAAAGAAAATTTCTAGTGTCGATATAATAACATGGTGGGAAATGTATCATTGTTGGCATTTTCAAAAGGAATCATATAAAGTACAAGATGCAACATAGAAGTGTACTAAACAGTCTAAACTAAAATATTTTTCATTATATTACTATTACTATACACAATTTTTCATGACTATAATTATCAATTTCCTTTTTGTTGGTGCAGCTTATGACAAACGACAGGTTCATCAGTGTTTATCACCGGGTCTTGTCAAAGAATATAGGCCCTCGAATTTCTGTAGCAACCTTCTTCATGAATTTTACTATATCTGAATGTACATCGAAGATTTATGGTCCAATAAAGGAATTGCTATCTGAAGAAAACCCTCCAGTCTACAGGGACATTACTATGAAAGAAATCTTGACAAACTATTATGCAAAAGGCCTTGATGGAAACTCTTACTTGCAGCCCTTAAGGCTGTGAAGCAATTATAAAGTATATGATTCTCATTGGCTTTAGTCTGCATTTATCATTGTCGATACTTGCCTTTGGCTTTCATTTTCTGTATCTCTTTAAATTTCAATAAACAGCATTAAGCTCTAGAAGCAAAAAGTAAAGCTAAATTCAATCAATTGTACTAAAATACATAACTTATTGTATTATGACAATAACTTCTTATGTTTTTGTGGGAATCAACCTGTTTTTCATATTTTTGTCGCTGTCAAGTACAGTAACTATATTTTTTGGAGTTGGTTGAAGGCTTGAAGCTCTATATATTCTCAGTTTTAAATCATGTATTTCACCATGCACATTCTGAAATCATGACAAATTTTCTGCAGTAAAATATCACTAAAAAATTGCTTTCCTTTTCTATCACTTCAGAACCAAGAATAGCCATTTTGTGAAGGTTGGACTGAGAGACTCCATGTCTACATAATAAAATTGTAAATATTTCAAAACATTGTCACATGTTAGAGATCCCACTTCGAACTAGTGTATGGTTAAATTAGAATATACATAATATAAGTGAAGAATAATTTTCATTTTTAAGTCAAATTTTTTAATAAATTTAACTTCAAACTTATATTTTTAAGATGGTATCAGAGAGTCTATTATAAAATATTGATAGCTTTAATAAGCCACTCACTATTAATTTGCTATTAATTTATCTGCAGATATTTAGTCTCATAAACTTTATGATAGAGACGTCGTTCTTTGTAATTTTCTTTTAACTTGACCCTGCAAATAAAAAAGTATGTCTTAATCTATTTTATTCACGTCAAAATAAACTTTGAAAACCAAACTAGCTAACAAATCACGTGCAAAACTCTTTTTTACAAATCAAAAGTGGTTTTCAATGTGGCCCCTCTAGTTGGATAGAAATTAAAAATTAAATTATGCATACTTGTTCCACAATGGTGGCTAGCACTGTCTCCCTTCTCTAGCTATTCTATCTTTACAAGATATCAGTATCTAGTTATTTTTATCTCTGTTACACAGAAAAAACTTGCATTTTCTGGCAGTTTCCCAGTATGGCGGCCAAAGCCTCAAATCTGTTAGAGTCAGAGACAGGTAAGGATTCAACTTATGACAGAATAGCTGAAGTAAAAGCCTTTGACGAAACAAAACTTGGTGTGAAAGGGCTCTTAGAATCTGGGGTCACAAAGATGCCACGCATGTTCTATTCTACCAAGGTGGAGGATCACACTCAGACCTCACCATGTGACTCAAAGTTGAGAGTTCCCATCATAGACCTCCAAGACATAGACACAAACTCATCCCTGCGTGTGGAAGCACTTGACAAGATCCGAAGTGCATGCAAGGAGTGGGGGTTCTTCCAGGTGGTGAATCATGGTATTGGTGTTGAGGTTTTGGATGAGATGATATGTGGAATCCGTAGGTTTCATGAACAAGATGGTGAGGTGAGGAAAAGATTTTACTGCAGGGATTTGAATAAGAAAGTTAGGTATTTCTCCAATGGTACTCTTTTCAAAGACCCTGCTGCTAATTGGAGGGACACGATTTCCTTTTTTCTGACTCCTGACCCTCCAATGCCAGAAGAAATACCAGCAGTATGCAGGTAATGTTACCCTTCATAATAGTTTACTAATGAAAAGAACAAAGTGTTTTTAGTCCCTATACTTTGGTTAAAACGTTATAAAACGTGGTCGAGGTCCCTATACTTTCACATTGATGAATTTGATCTACAATCTTTAAAAAAAACACGTGAATTTAACCCTTTCTTAATTCTTAGTATCAGAGCCTGTTGGTGTGGTAGGGCTCTGTGGGATTTTTAATTCTTAGTATGCTTAGTGGTTGCAACATTGTTTGATCTTCCACATCAGAAAAGAATTGAGGTTTTGACCAAGGGAGGAAGAGAAGCAGTGTACCAGGGAGGAAAAGATGTCCCGCACTCATGAGGAAAAGAAGGAGTTTTCAAGTTTCGTCAGAAAACTTGTGAGGAAGGGGTTTTCAAGTTTTACCAAAAAAACTTGTAAGAAGAGGTTTTCAAGTTTCGCCAGAAAAACTTGTGAGGAAGATGGTTTTCAAGTTTCGTCAGAAAAACTTGTGAGAAGGAGTTTCCAAGTTTTGCCAGAAAACTTGTGAATGATGATGGATTAATGTGAGACTTTGGATGAAGGGAGGATATGTTGTGCCCAAAGTGTGTGGGTATCCTCCAAAGTCTCACATCAGGTAGTTTTGAAGAAGAGAAGTAGTAGACTACTACTATAAATAAGGGGTGATAGTTTGGGTCTATTCACCACAACAACTCTAGTTCTTGGGTTGGGGACTTGGGTAGTTGTGTGTCAAGAGATGGTTTGCAGTTTTTTCGTGCAAAAATTGTGTGAGAAGGTTTGTAATTTTATCCTTGTAAAAATTGCAAGTGGAGAAATAAAATAATTTATTGAGTGTATTTGTGGATGTAGGCAAGAATTGCCGAACCACGTTAATTTCTGAGTTTTTTTTTCTATTTTTGTTTCTCTCGTGTGTGTGCTTCCGCTGATGAAGTTTTCTTTTCCCACTAGTGTCCAACAAGTGGTATCAAGAGCTTGCTTCTTACAGTCTGTGAGGAAAAGTTTATTGAGCTAAACACATTGAGGTTGAGTGCAAACACAAAATTGAGTGATTTATTGTTTAAACAATTTTTGGTGCAAGGATGTCTACTTCCACCAATTCACCTGCAATTCCAATGTTTAATGGTGAAAATTATCATATTTGGGCCGTCAAGATGAAATTTGTTTTAAGATCTCAAGGCTTATGGAATGTTGTAATTTCTGAAGCTGATCCACCACCATTGAGAGAAAATCCAACCATTGCACAAATCAAAGCTTATGAGGAGGAGAAGCTGAAGAAAGATAAAGTCATCACTTGTCTACATGCAGGACTTGCAGATCATATTTTTACTAAAATCATGGATTTGGAAACACCTAAACAGGTGTGGGACAAGATTCAAGATGAATTTGAAGGCAGTAGCAGAGTCAAATCTGTTAGACTTCTCACATTGAAGAGAGAATTTGAATTGATGAAGATGAAGGATAATGAATCTGTCAAAGATTATTCTGGCAGATTAATGGATGTTGTGAACCAAATGTGACTTCTTGGTGAAACATCATTTATAGATCAAAAGGTTGTCGAGAAAATCATGGTTTCGGTGCCTGAAAGATTTGAAGCCAAGATTTCTGCAATTGAAGAGTCTTGTGATTTGCAAACTCTCACAATTACTGAATTGACCAGCAAACTTCACGCACAAGAGCAAAGAGTCTCCATTAGAAGTGATGAAGCTGTTGAAGGTGCCTTTCGAGCAAAGCACAATGGAAGGAATTTTGAAAAGTCACGAACTTTCAATAAGAACAAAGGAAAAGATGAAGGTTCTTCGAGAAAAGGAAATTTTTTGCCTTGTTTTCATTGTCAAAGAACCAACCATTCTAAAGAAGATTGTTGGTTTAAAGATAAACCACTTTTTCATTGTAATTTTTGCAATAAAAATGGTCATAGTGAAAAGTATTGCAGATTAAAGAAGAATCAGCCTGAACAACAACTAGAAAAACAGGCAAATGTGGTTGAAGAAAAAAATGATGATGAAGATGAGTATTTATTTATGGCATCTCAAGAATTCAATTCACATGAATTGAATACTTGGCTCATTGACAGTGGTTGCACTAGTCACATGACTAAATATTTATCATTTTTTACCTCCATTGACAAATCAATTAAGCCAAAAGTCAAGATGAGAAATGGTGAAATTGTACAAGCCAATGGAAAAGGTACAATTTCTATTGCAACCAAGAAAGGTATGATAATTGTTAAAGATGTTCTCTACATTCCAAAATTGGATCAAAATGTTCTTAGTGTTCCACAAATGCTAAGGAATGGTTATGGAGTCTCTTTTAAAGAGAATTATTGTTTTATCATGGATGAACATGGTTTAGAGATTGCAAAGATTGAGATGACCAAAAACGGTTTTTATTTGAAATTTGATTTGATTGAAGATCATGATTTTATTGCTAAAATTGATAAGAGTAATGTTTGGCATGAAAGATTTGGTCACACTTTTAAGCAAGATGTATTTGATATGACAAATTCCAATAAATGGTATTCAAAGACAGGAAGAGTTAGATTGAATAACAGAAGATCAATTGGCAGACATCTTCACAAAGGCACTTCCAAAAGGAAAGTTTGAGAACTTGAGAGGGAAACTTCGAGTTAATAGCTACTGATTCAAGGAGGAGTGTTGAGAATCTGAATCAGCATCTATTATTTGAGTTTATTTCATATTAATGGAGCATTATTAGAATTCCTACGGTTATGATTTTTTAATTATAGGAATTATAGGTGCTGTTACACTTTTATGAGTATTTATATTTGTCATTTAATTTTATGTTTATGAGCAGAATTTGTATCAACTTTCAATTATGTATTTAAAAGGTTACAAGTATGAATAAAATATATGAGTTTAAGTCTTCTAATTCTTCTTGAATTCCAACAAAAAGCATGATGAATTCTTAAAGATGAGAGACTAAATCCACATGTTTATCAGTATGAAAGTATAAGGACTTTGACCACATTTGATCAAAAGTATAAGGACTCGAAACATGTTTTTCTCTTACTAATTTTTAAGCTATTAACTAATTAGAAATCATCCTAGATATAATCTATGTAATTATTACAAGAATACATAAATTGAATGATTATCTGGGTATTGCAATTAAATTCTTAAGAAATAAGGTTTTCCAATGGTCCTGGTATTTATCATCAGTCTGTCTATGCAGTAAATTGAAAATTTAGTTGTTCATAGCTGTTCTAGGTTTTTTATGGAAAGTACAGTGTAATAACTCTGCAATGTAGTAGCTTATAATATCACTCATTGGTTCTCATCAATGATTGAAAATATTAAAATAAAGGTTCACTTTAAATTTTAAAAGAGTTTCATGCAAGCAAAACAGCAGAAAGCGGTGGGAGTGCTGCTTCACAAGATTTTTTTTCTTCTAAGCTTGTTAATGAGTACAAAAATATCACTGGTAAAATAGGTTGCATTTTTGTAATTATCATTCAAAAAGTTAAAAAATAAATTCCACACATTAAGCACCATCAGTAGTTTAGCAACAACTGTGCAAAAATTTTCACTCATGTTTATTACATCACACATTCACATGTAGTCCAAGTTACTTGTGCAATTCACTTGTAGACCCCCTATCAAATTTCGACCTTTTCCCTTTGTCTATGATGAAATAATAATGTTTTTGCAGGGACATTGTGATTGAATATTCAGAGAAAGTAAGGGCACTGGGCTTTACAATCTTTGAGCTATTCTCAGAGGCTCTTGGCCTTCATTCTTCTTACCTTAATGAATTGGAGTCTGCTGATGGACAATTTCTTTTGTGTCACTACTATCCACCATGCCCTGAACCTGAATTAACTATGGGTGCCTCAAAGCACACTGATAATAGTTTCTTGACAATTCTTCTACAAGACCAAATGGGTGGTCTTCAAGTTCTTCATGAGAATAAATGGATTGATGTTCATCCAGTGCATGGATCTCTTGTTGTAAACATTGGGGATTTTCTACAGGTAAACACATGTATAATATTTGAAAAGTTTCTAGCGGTCTTCTCTACATGTGTCCAAACTCCAAACCACTTTAACCAATTTTCTGTTATCTTTTCCTCAATTGGAGTCACACCAATATTTATTTTGTATCATGTCCTTCATGTTAACATCCTTATTTATGCCACTCTCACATTTTTCTCTTGGGTCTCTTTAAAGCTCAATATTCACCATCGTAGAATATAGTCGGATGTATAAATTTATAATAAAACTTCCTTTTGAACTTGATAAATATACCTCACGATCACAAACAACTCTTGGTGCCTTTATTTTAAGTTTTAACCATCTAATTTGTATCATGGTGAGACATCCTCATTATAGTGACCAAAAATATCTTCAGCTCTTTAATTAGATTATCATCTTTTTTTGATAAGTACGAAATATTATAATAATGGTATCAAGGTTTGAATCTAAGACCTTATGCATGTTACTCCAACCCCCAAAACGTCGTAACAAATGTCATGTTCTGCTTTATAAATTTTTGTGCTTCTGCCATCTATTATGATATATCAGAAATAAAATCTCAGACATACACAACTTTTGTTGATCATATTTATCAATCTCCTTGTTGGTGCAGCTTCTAACAAATGACAAGTTTGTTAGTGTCTATCATCGAGTCTTATCAAGGCATACAGGCCCTAGAATTTCTGTAGCAAGCTTCTTTGTTAACTCAACACCACAGGGTAGCTCAAAGGTTGTTGGTCCAATAAAGGAACTGTTATCAGAAGACAATCCACCACTCTACAGGGATACCACGGTAAAAGATGTCAAAGCACATTATTTTGAAAAAGGCCTTGATGGGAACTCTTCCTTGCACTCCTTTAGGTTGTGAAGTGACTGTTGAGAATTTGATTGGAGCACTCTCGATTCTCTTGGAGTTGGCTTTAGTGTGCATTTTATTATGGTTAACTTGTGCCATTGACTATGAATTATGATAATCAGTATCTTACTATCCTGTGAATTTTAAATTAACAGCATCAAGTTTTAGAGACAGAACAAGGTTAAGGCATCATCCTTAATCATTTGTACTGCACACGAGCAAAGCTTCTAGTTTCTGTATTATGATATTTATGATACAATATAGACTTCTGAGTATATTATTCTCAATTACACCCCTGAATTTATTTTATTTAGCGTTCTCATGAAAGAGTGGTTGGAATTGGACCACCTTCCTGATTAAATCAATCTACATACATAGTATATACTGTAACATAACATGTCACAGTACTTTGTTTGGAAAAAAGAAAACTAATAATCATGTCAACCCAGAAGTGATCGACCAAGATTTCAATTTACCAAAATGAATTAATTCAGTCAAAGCAACTCCAGACAATATTTTTAAAATCAAAATAGATGTTATAACAATGAAATTTCTGTTGAGAATTTAGTTTATTTAATTAGTTAAATTTTCTAATGAATTCAAATAATATGTAAATTAACTCACTAGGAGCGACTCAATAACAGGGATTTGGGTAATAAGCATAAGGTCATTGGTACTAACATTAGTGTGACGATTCTACACAAGAAAAAAAAAAGTTAATTAGGAACTTTTCAAAAGCAAATTGTATAATATAATGTGCTGAATAATGATTTTTCAGATGAAAAACGGATTGAGCAGTATTGCTTCTTTTTCAACCAAAATTTGTTTTATACTTTTATCTCCAGTGTTGTCATCGATTGAATCATCATGGCCCCTTTGGCCATAATTTTCCCCTTGGGACGTCAGCACCTTTATTTTAAGCAATTCTAACCCATCTAAGGAACCCGACCTGTATGACTTCTATAGTTTTTGTGAGAATCTTTAATTAAATAAGTTGGTTGTCTTAGTCAAGAGGGTGATGGATACAATATGTAGTACTATCAGTGAAGGTAAGCAGAAATATTTAATTCAAATGTGGTTTTCAAATAGAACAAGAAGGCTTAATTCATGTTTAGCCTCAAGCAGAGTAAATAATGAGTTTAAATCTTATGCACGGTCAGTGTAAAGAGTTTCACACTAACAACCAATCAGAAATCTTGGTTGATGTAGGTATGACTTTTAAGGTAGTTTTGTAAGACTTAAACTTATCATATATGGTAATTTCTTAATGAATGAAAGAGTAAAAACTGTGTGTTCCATCATGAATAGACTATTTTCTCAAATTATAAAACGTGCCTACTTTTTCCACCCTACCAACCAGCCATTTCATTGTCCTCCCTTCACTGTCTTTTTAAGGGAGTAACATAATTGGTGATTTGAGAGTATTTTCTGCAAGTTTCCCGACATGGTGGTCACAAGCACAAACAAGTTAGAGTCAGAGGCAAGTAACAATTCCACTTATGATAGAACAGCTGAAGTCAAAGCATTTGATGACACAAAACTTGGTGTGAAAGGCCTATTAGACTCTGGGGTAACAAAGATTCCACGCATGTTCCATCATGCCAAGTTAGACCTCAATGAGGCCACAAAAAGTGACTCAAAGTTGAGTGTCCCCATCATAGACCTCCAAGACATAAACACAAACTCATCCCTACATGCTGAAGTAGTGGACAAGATTCGAAGTGCATGCAAGAAGTGGGGTTTTTTTCAGGTGATCAATCATGGTATTGGCGTTGAGGTCTTGGATGAGATGATATGTGGAATTCGTAGGTTTAATGAACAAGATGATGAGGTGAGGAAAACCTTTTACTCCAGAGATAGCAATAAGAAAGTCAGATACTTCTCCAATGTTAACCCTTTCAGAGGCAAGGGTGCTAATTGGAGGGATACAATTTCATTTTTTCTAAGTCCTGATCCTCCCAATCCAGAAGAAATACCAGTAGTATGCAGGTAATGTTACTAGTACTAATTTTGCCACTTGACACCATCATGTGATTACTTATCCTTCGGGTGGCTTACAAGTGGTCTTGGTATTTGACCATGTTTGAATAACTTTGCAGTGAATTGAAAAATTACAAAGGTGGACCATTGTTACACTTACCTTTTTTATGGTACAAGATATATAAATCAATTTAACTAGTAAAAAGTATAACAAGTAAGTTATCTAAAGTAAGCAACTTAGTTTAGAAGAAAAGATTAGGCATCATAGTTAACAGGTAAACAATTAAAGTGGATTAAAAAAAATCTTTGATTTATTATGAAGTGTAGCATCAAATATTAATTAATTATTTTTTCCCTTGAAGTAAAGACTCGTTTCAAAGAGAAAATTATGATACGAGAAAATTAGTCATAAGATAAGTAGGTCTGTGAACATAGTCTGTTTTTATTATTATTTTTATTTATATCGATATTTACAAAAAATACTACGTGTGAAAAATAAGATGACATTTTTACAAGTATTAACAACAACAAAAAAGAAAACAAGAAAATCTGCAAAAAGTAAAACTCACCCTTAACAACAATATCTATGGAATATTTCTTATATTTCATATCTGTTACATGACATTTATTGGTCTCATCCAAAGTGAACAAGAGTATAAAATGAGAAACTAGGAGTATATCTGCTGTTGATTGAAAATTAGTTAAGCTTATGTAAAACACTTTAATTCCAATCAACAGTGAACTTACTTTTTCATTTTATACACTTACTCATTTTAGAACAGCCCAAGCCCCAGAGGATTTCACTTATGCATTTCACTTGTAGACCCTATCAAATTTTTGAACCTTTTCCTTTGATGACATAATCGTGTATCTTTAGAGACATTGTGATTGAATACTCAAAGAAAATAAGAGCATTGGGCTATACAATCTTTGAACTATTCTCAGAAGCACTTGGCATCAATCCTTCATACCTTAATGAATTGGACTCTGCTGATGGACAATTTATTTTGTGTCACTACTACCCTGCCTGCCCCGAACCTGAATTAACTCTGGGCACTTCAAAGCACACAGATAGTGATTTCATGACAATTCTTCTACAAGACCAGATGGGTGGTCTTCAAGTTCTCCATGAGAATCAATGGGTTGATGTTCATCCAGTGCATGGATCTCTAGTTGTAAACATCGGGGATTTTCTACATGTAAGTACTTTCTAAACACATGTATTTGTCATAATCATATTTTCTCTATTTTCTTGTAATTTTATCAACGTGAGTTGACACTAGCAAAAGGGGTTAGTCTCTCACAATGTGATGAAATAAGATTCAAATTCACATTAGCAAAAGTGTTCACATTTAGTATCCAACTGTACTTCAAACAAAATTGCCTAGGAGGCACTTGTGGAAACAAAAAAAAATATTACTTTCTTTGTAACAACAAAAGTTGATAAAAGAATTGCACAATGTTTAATTTAATGTAATTGGAGTTGTCAATCCATAACCTGCAAAACTCAATAAAAGGCAAGACTAGAAACCATGTAATGAAATAAAATGAGACCATATTCCTCTTCATGCATTGTTACTACAATTCAAATTAACTGTGTTTACACCTTTTCATTGCTAACTTACACTAGTCCTCTAGAAATCTAGTTTTACACAAAATTAGCATGGTCATCTACATTTACTTTGCTTACAGCAATAAGTTGGAAACTTTTCATAAGACATGGTGAACAACTGAACATAACAGCCTAAATTATTTTCGGCACTTTTATAGGATTTCCATCAATAACGAGTTATAATTACCAACTAGAATATCATAGAGAATGTCATGTTTTATTCTTGAAATTTTGGTACTTCTGCAATCTATTTTTATGATTTTGCCAATATAAATCACTGACATAACAACTTCTGATGATTATGTATATTTATCAATCTAGTCCTTTTGATTGGTGCAGCTTGTAACAAATGGCGTGTTCGTGAGTGCGTATCACCGGGTCTTAGCGAGGCATATAGGCCCCAGAATTTCAATAGCAAGTTTCTTTGTAAACACATCACCACAGGGTACATCTAAGGTTATTGGTCCAATAAAGGAACTATTATCAGAAGAAAACCCAGCAATGTTTAGGGACACTACTGTGAAAGATGTTATGGCACATTATTTTGATGAAAAAGGCCTTGATGGGAACACTCCCTTGCAGCCTTTCAGGTTGTGAATTAGTTTGGAGCACTCTTGATTCTATTGGAGTTGGCTTAAGTGTGCCTTTTATGGACTAAGATTTTCATTTTTCATTATCTAGTGAATTTTAATTTTTAAATAAGCTGCATCTAGTTCTAGAGATAGAACATGGTGAAGGCACTCTTAGATAATTTTTATTATAGAAGAGAAACGCTTATAGTTTTTGTATTATGATAATACAAAAAGATTGTTGTGTATATTATTCTCAGAGTACTTGAGACTATTTGTATGTAACCCTAATGAATAATGAGTGGCTGGAGTTGGAAATGGGGTACCCACCAATTTCAACCTATTGTGATGTGCCTCAACACTTGTTTCAGAACAACTGACAATCTTTTCAACTCATGGGTCATGGCTGATCAAACATAAGATTCAACTAGCCACTAGGTATATATGGATATGTACACTGCACAGGTATCTCAGTTTTATAAATACAAAAAAAAAAAAAAAAATAGTAATACAATATGTATTAAAAAGCATAAAAAAAAATCAGAGATACTCCCTTTCTATTTAAAAATTTATTGCACATTTAAATTTGATTTAGTGACATTTAGAATATGTGCGATATTAGGATAATTTTACTTAAATAATCCTAATTTTAAATTGAATGGAGTCATTTGTGAACTTAAACACTCGATTAATGAAAAGAAAATATTTAAATTGAATTTTAAATTTATTTAGTTATTATTGAATTGAGTGAATTTCATATCAATTCAACCCAACTCATTTTTTATTTCAAATTAATAAGTATGAAATAATATTTAGAAAAGAATTTTTATATCAATGAGTCAAGCTTTTGTAAAACTTATAGATTCAAAACTATTTTGAATCATTCATTCAAGGTAAGTCAAAGCATGATGAAAAATTTATTATCAAGATATCCAAATAGTTATATCATAAATATTAGGAAGTTAAAACTTCTCAAATGATGTCTAGAAGCACTAGGATTAAAAATATTAGTGTATTAGTTTTCTTCTTCTTCTTCATTTTTTTTTTTATAGAAAACTAGTTATTATGGATTTTTTTCTGTTTGAAATTATAATGAGATTTGTATTTATAATCTTGATTAACTTGTTTAATACACCAAAGAAGTAAAATGAAAGTACTAAGATCAAATTAGTAGTGAAGGGACCATTGTAGGTTGATATAAATGATCTAAGATCTAGTCCAAGATTGCATTTTCTATGATAGGTTAAACACTCTCTATAACCATTAAAACTTTACTTTGGTAACATATCTATTCAAGTAAATTTCTTAGTATCAAACGTGAGATTTCTCTAATGAGCCTTTATGAATCATCAACTCAACAGATAAAGTTAATTTTATGTCAAATTGAACACTACTAAATTACTAAGTGGACAATGATGCTTAGTCGAAGAATCTTTAGTATGTTCTTAGCTCCTTTAGTAATAATCTTAGAGGTGTCATTCACTATTTACCATTTTATTCATAAAAAAAAAAAAAAAGATTAGTAATGAAGGATTAAAATAGTATGTAATAGATCTTAAGTTTAAACTCTTCTATTATTGTCATTCTAATTTTTATGATAAAAAGGTGAAATGATAAAAATTAGAAGGTTAAAAGTAATAAAATTAATATTAATTTTTTGCTTACCTTTTATAATTTTTTCTTATTTAAAAGAAAATTATTTTATGAAGATAATACTTATTATTTTTGTGGGGCAAAAAATTATTTTGTTAAATACATATAAGTAAAATGTAAAATTTTGCGGGGACAATTCCCACCATAAAACTCAAAATGCATCCATCCATTAGGACTTGAGGTAGTAGTTGGTAACGTAGATATTTTTTATTTAGTTGTTGGTTTCACATAATAAAGATGATATAATACACTCTCGGTGTAAAACAATTTTAGGCGATCAATGAATCATAATTTATAAATTTATCAACTTTTAAAATATTAATAATAATCATCTTAAAAGTCATATAAACTGATTGATTATGTAAAATTTTTATTTTTATAACATATTTTATTAAATTCATAAAATATTGTAAAATGAGTTTAATTATAATGTATTATTAGTATTTTTTTTCTTCATAATTTGTAAGACTTTTAAAATAATTATTATAAATTTTCATAAACCTATCATTTATCGTAAATTATGATTGATTTTTCTTTTATCATCGATCGAATTTACAATCACATCAAGAATTCTATACTATAAATATACCACTAAAACCCTTATAATAAGATACAATGTGATGAAATCATAATGAATTGCACGACTATAGACAATAGGGGTTGATCAAAATTTACCACCCTGATCGAAGTCGTTTTAGCCGAAGAAAAAAAAAAAATGAAATGGAGATAATCGAGGTATGAATCTTAATCGATTTGGAAATATATTAAAAACAGTGAAGTGTGGTAGATTTGGGATTTGGGATTGAAACTAATGAAATTATCTATATCCACTCTCCAATTCCCATCTCTCACTTCCCTATCATGCATATCCTCATCAGTCATCTCCCCTACTCTATTTCTTTCTCCCTCTTCCCTGCTTTGCCACTCTCCTCATCTAAGGAGGAACATCAAAACAGTGTGAAAAAGCCTTCACTTTACCCCTCCCTCTGCTGTTGAGCTTTTTGACAAACCAAAATATTCCTCCAATTCGATAAAACTAAGAATCATGGTCCAACTTATCCAATATAATAATCGATTTGCAAACAAAACAACTCAATTTTTTTTCATCGGCTTTAGAAAATTAAGCCCCGGTTCTCAGGCTTAAAAGACACCATCCTTAAAAATAAAATCCGACACACACACGTGTGAACGAACACCAAGACAGACTTCGTAGCACACCAAACACTCACATTAAAAAAACATCACGAAGCTAATTTCGTAGCACACCAAACCATAATGGATGTCGCCGGCGCCGGAAGTTCCACACCCCACCACCGATTGGATCAACTAAAGGCCTTCGACCAATCCAAAGCCGGCGTCAAGGGCCTCGTCGACGCCGGCGTCACCAAACTCCCACCATTCTTCATCCGTCCGCCGGAAGACCTCGCCGCCGCCGACACACTTTCCCACGAGCCCCCCGGTGCCCACTTCAGGATCCCCGTAATCGACCTCGGGGACGTCGCCGGAGACCGCTCCGGCGCGGTGGCGGGTGTCCGGCAGGCGGCGGAGACGGTGGGGTTCTTCCAAGTGGTGAATCACGGGATACCGGTGACGGTGTTGGAGGAGGCGTTGGCGGCGGCGCGTGAGTTCCACGAGCTGGCGCAAGAGGTGAAGGGCGAGTATTATAGCAGGGAGCTTCTGAAGAAGGTGAAGTATGGAAGCAACTTTGATTTGTATCAGTCCAAGTATGCTAATTGGAGGGACACTCTTTTCTGTGTCATGGCTCCTCAACCTCTTGATCCTCAAGAAGTGCCTTCTATCATTAGGTAACTTTCGACTTTCAATATTCTTTTTTTTTTATCTGTGTATGAACTCAAGTTTCATTTGCATGGTATTGAGATTATTTAGTATGACTAAACTTACATGCAATTCAAATTAGATTTTTGGTAATTTATGTATCATAGTATGCATTAAATATCAACATAAATTTCGAGATGAATCTTCATCAATTTAATGGAAAATTAATACAGTATTAAAAAGCACATGAAAAATTACTCTATCCAATCCCAAATCATTTTTAAGGTTAAAACACATCTTAATAAATATTATTAATAAATTAGTATGTTTAGTTTAACATATCGCCATTTACCATTTATTATAAGAATAGTCGTGAAATAAGACATGATTATTAAATTGAAAATATGTAATAAAAAAAAAGACATTAATGAAACTTGAAATTTGTTCTACATCAACAATTTTAGATAAAAGGGAATACATCTATGGTTTTTCCTATTTACTTGTATGAGTTTTTTATGGATGGGGTTAGAAGAAAAAAATAAAATACTTTTTTTTATATATTTTTAATCTCTCAAATTTAGAAATAATTTTTTTTTTCAATTTTAAAATTGATTTTCAAGCATTTTAATTTGAAGAACAAAAATAACTTGTTACATTGTCTCTAATCAAAGGTCATTAACATATTTATCAAATAAAACTCACATATTAGTAAATTTTCACACAAAACTTATTAGTATCAAACTTTACCTTCAACTCAACTGATGTTCTACAAATGATTCAGCTTATGTCTGTCAATAATGCTATAGTTAGTCTAAAGAGTTTAAACCAAGTTGTTTTGAATTTTTAGAAACTAAAAGAGTCAATTCTAAATTTGAGAAATTAAAATAAATTTTCTTCAAATTTAAAAGACTAATGACATATGATAGAAATGTAGTCACCGTAGGGTAGAAATGTAGAGTCCTCAAATATGGATTTTTGTTATAATTGAAAAAAATGAAAAAGCAATTGTTTTGTACCTAAAATGATTTTTTTTTGTTTTTCTTTTGGGGGTGATTTGATTTGATATGTAGGGATATAACAATGGAATACTCTAGGCAAGTTCAGGTGTTGGGGAGAGTTTTATTTGGGTTATTATCAGAAGCACTTGGACTCAACACCGACCATCTTGAAAGCATGGATTGTGCAAAGGGACACTCAATATTGTTTCACTATTATCCATCATGTCCTGAGCCAGAACTCACTATGGGCACTACCAGGCACTCTGATCCTGATTTCTTAACAATTTTGCTTCAAGATCACATTGGAGGGCTCCAAGTTTTGAGCCATAATGGATGGGTTGATGTTCCCCCGGTTCCTGGAGCTCTAGTAGTAAACATTGGAGATCTACTACAGGTAAGTTGGTTCTATTTTCCAATTTTACTACTCGATGAATGAAATATACAACAAGATTGGTGTAAGAGTTACTTGTTAAGATCTCACGTCAATAAAAAAATAAGATGGAACTAGATTGAATTTCACATTTTTAAGATGACAAAAATCTATCTTAATAATTATTGAGTCTTTCATATAACTCATTATTAGACAAATTTCAAATTTTGTAAATTAATTTCACACTTAAAATGTTTGTGTCTTTAGTACGAGGGACATATTAAAATTCATACATCGATTAGAAATAACGTTAAATAATAGAATATAAGTGGGATCTCCAACATCACTTTTCTTTCTAAATGCTACAGTTGTATGACCTAAAAGATGTTGATGAAAATGTATTCCATTTGCACCCTAATGAAATCCTATATGATTTGCATTTACGACTAGTACTTGGGTTTCTTTAAGTTAGCAGATCACATTGTACAAGTTGATACTTTGATCATTCTAAATCTCAATGTGTGCCATATAATATTGATGTGAATTCAATGCATTACATCTGATGAGTAATTTATAAGTTCTTTTTTAACATTCACAACTACATTAGTTGAGTTTGAGTACAAGTTTTATTGTTTATTTTCAACATATAGTATTACTAGTATTTTAGTCTATATAATGTACAAATATGTTTATATTGTATAATATAATTAAAATTTATAATAAATTATATAAAAAAATACTATATTTGAATATATAAATTATATTTAAAATAAATATATATAAATATTTTTAAACATATAAATTATATTTTAAATTTACAATTAATAATCTGTATTGTAAAAAATATTTTTTATTTATTGATAATTTATTTTAAAATATTAATATTTAATTAATAATTAATTATGATAAATAAAAAATGAATTACATAAGAGGTTATAAAAATTCCTACAAAGGTTCCCATTGGAAAATAGGAAGTTGATTCATATCCTTATCTTATCATTCATATCCTTATAGCTTAATCAACTGGTATGAGGTTGTTTCAATTTAACCAGTACTTGAATTTAAACTCTGCAATTGTGTTAAATACTAAAAATAGGAATTTTACCACCTACAATAATCTTATCAAACACAAATAAGTTTGTCTTCTAAAATTAGATTCGATGTATTTTTTTATGATGAGCATTACTTTTGTCATCATCATTATATTTAGACCTTTTTCCATTGAATTGGTGTTAATTACATATGAGAATAAGCATCAGCTGCTATGATTCTACAATAATGAGACTAATTTGCAGGACTAAAGACTGATCCTACCTGTTCTTAGTTTTCACATACATCTCTCTGCCTCTATGTTTGCATGAGTTTGAATTCAATCATCGGTATGAAGAAATTATTGGCTAAAAGTGGATTTTATGTTGCAAAATTGCAGCTAATGTCCAACGACAGATTCAAAAGTGTGGAGCACCGTGTGCTTGCAAACCACATAGGGCCTAGAGTATCGGTGGCATGCTTTTTTACTCTTCATCTGCATCCAACAACAAGATTGTATGGACCCATCAAGGAACTATTGTCAGAAGATAACCCCCCAGTTTATAGGGAAACATCACTCAAAGATTTCATTGCTTACTATGATAACAAGGGACTTGATGGGAATTCAGCTCTTGCCCATTTTATGATACCACGATAAATACGAAGGTGTAAGTCTGATTTTTGTTGGTTTTCACAATAAGTTCTTAGGTTGTCATAAATTGCAATGATCATGCATCTCATGAGCAAGAGTTATAGACATAATTTTGAATGTAAAATACACTTTTAACATGTAAAATCTGGTTCAAACTTTTGGCTCCTAACTTGCAATTTGCTTGCCAGTGTTTCTTAATTTTTATGACAATTTATTGCCAGACGACATTCATTTGTTTTATTTATATATATGGAAGCAACATCTAATCAAAATATGATACCTATTTTACTGGACTGCACACTCCCAATTTGCAGTTAGTAATTTGATGGCTAGAAACCACTTGTGGAAATTAAAGAAGGCTAATGGCATTCTCTTCATTGACTTAATGTCTCTCAACCTTTCTCAGCTAATCTTAAATAAGTTTTCAGAAATGTGATATGTGATTCAACACAAGTCACTCCAACTTGATAAGGCCAAACTAATAGAGCTCAAAGAATAAGAGGGGGCCTCAATAGAAAATTCCCATTGAATTGATACATTGATAAAAGATACAATGATAGTGTGTTAATGCTCTATTTATAGAGTTCATTTCTAACAAACTAATATCTTTACAAACTAGTTATTCTTAACAAGTTTCTTAACTTCCATGGCAGTTTCAACGAGTTATAGTAGCATGCTTTATCAGTTAAAACCTTTCACCCGACAATTCAAAACTCTATGTGGAACTAGCTAGAAGGGATTTGCTGATAGAGAAAAATTCTTAGTGTACCAAGAAATCACAGTTGTAACAATGTAGCACATTACAACGTCGAAGGAGATCAAGTCTGCTTGAAACGTGATATATTGAGAAATCTGGCATGTTCCGTTTGCTGTTCCTAAACTCTTAAATGTTGGTTGAAGAGGTCTGAAAATTTTGTTCAGTACGTAAATTGTAAATGAACATATAAAAATCTATCAAACGTTATTGAAAACCAGACATAAACTGTCGCGATGCGCAGATAAAAAGGTAAATTATTCAAAATTAGATAATATATTATGAGTTAATTATTTATACATTGCCAGTGTAAAATTTTTTTTACAGTAATAACCAATTATATCTTTTAATTGTGTCATGTCACTGTTAAAAGTAAATGTGTTTATAGTGACATGACACAATTAAAAGATATAATTGTTTGCCAGTGTAAAAAAACTTTACACTGACAATTGGCTTAATTAGATCAGGATCGGTTACATTTGAAAAATAATTGGCTTCAATTTTATTTAATAATTTCAGACGGATTTAAATCCGTGGGAAATGCCGTCGAAAATTTCAGACGGATTTAAATTCGTCGAAAATTTCATCGGAAATTTCATCAGTTAAAAATCCGTCAGAAATCTAAATCCGTCGGAAATTTTCGACGAATTTTTGTCCGTGGAAAATTATCCGTGGAAAATTTAACTTTTTCTTGTAATGAATATATAGGTGATTAACTCATATATTATTTTATTAGTTAATGCATTAGTTTTAAATATATTGTTTTTAATTATGTAATATATATTTATTAGTTAACTAAGTAAATTTATTACAACTCATTTTTTTTCTTAAATTTAAGTAAATTTCAACTATTTTTTGCTGAATTTAATAATAATCTTTTTAAAATATCTCTTTTTTGATGCATGATTTCTTAATTAGTTGCATTACTTATTTATTTATTTATTTATTACATTTATAACAAAGATAATTTCAGAAAAATATTATGAAATTTGTAAAATTTAATACTAATAATTAGTAATTTTTTGCTTTTATTTTTTTTATAATTGAGAATAAAGGAAGTATATATTTGAAACAACAATTATGATTATGTAAAGAGTGATATAATAAATCAAACCAACTCAAAAATAATTTAAAACTCGATTTGATAATTAACTCGTTAAATTTGATTCATGAACTAAATGAGTTGAATTTAAGTTAAAGATTGAGCTCGATAAATAAATAGGACAAACTTGAGTTGTGTATGATTCAACTTATTTAGTTCATGAATTAGGTTGGTACATAAATATATGATTTATATAATTAATTTTTTATTTAATGTCACCTTATTAAAATTTTAAAAAAAAACTTTTAAAACTTAATTAGCTATAAGTTAATAATAATAAAAGAAGTGAACACTTTAGAATTTCATGGTTATGCACCGAAATTTTCATTATTTTATGTAAGGTGAAGTAATTTTAATTTAAACGAACTTTAATTTTAACTATGTTTTTTTAGAATTATACCTTGTAATATAACAAAAATAATAAAAATAAGTTATGTTTTGTCTTTTAAAAAAGTTAAACAATTATTTATCTTAAAATTTATTATTAAATTGAAATTTTGAAATAAATAAGGTTAAAAAAAAGTTTAATTAAATAAATTATTTAAAATAAAGGCATCTTTATTTGAATAGATAAATTCATTTAAAGAAACTTTTTTCTCCAACATTTTATGGGTTGTGTGTTTTGAATTTATAATATAAAAATTTGCTCATTATAATTAAATCGTATTATAACTAAACGAAATATAGTTCAATACTATTGTAATATATTAATATCTATATTAACTGAAATGAAATCTTTCATAATTTAATTTTAAAATATTGTTTTATTTTTATTCTTTTATTGTTAGATTTAAATTCGAAAATATAAAAGTCAAGTGAATAAAAGCCGTTAAAGAGGTTCATGGATATTTTCAAATAAATTTAAGTGAATCAATATTTGTTTTAATATTTTAATAAATTAGTAAATTGATAAAATATACCTAAATTTATTATTTTCAAATATGTAATTCCTTATTCAAAAATCTAATTGATATATAGGGTTAGCTTTTGGGAAAAAAATTGGTTTATTTTCATTTAAAATCAATATTAATATTAATTACTATAACATTTATTATTTTGCTTAATTATAACCGAATCAAATTTACTACCTTAACTAATTAACATAGTTATCGTTAATTTATATAAAAGCTAATATAATAATAATTATTATTAATTATTAATATATACAATTTTTAATTAAATGAAATTTTAAATTATAAGCTACTCTATGTTATCATAAGGTAATTTACAAAAGAAACATCTACTTCAGACATCTCCTTATGCTTCTAGCAGTTATCTCCTAGCTTATACTTGTCATGCTCCCATACATCGTATGATCATCACAGTCCAAACCATATGGAAACATGCAAGGATAAGATTAATATTGTTTTTACATTTTATTTTATTTTTTAATTATTTTTTATTTTGTGGTAAAATTATCTTCATTTTTAGTGAAGAAAAAATTTTACTTACTTCAAGAATAAGTCTTGATAGATTTATTCTATTTAATAATTAATGTTCTATATCAAATTTTTAAGAATTTAATTGTTAAATTAAAAAGTTTTTCATGTATATTTATAAAAAAATTTAAAAAATTAAAAATCATATGATACTTCGTTAAATTAATTCAAATTAACATACAAAATATTTTTGTTTTAAATGAATGTAAAAATTTAGAGGACACTAAAAGAAAATAAATTAATAATTTTATTATGTTTATCTTATTAAGTTTAAATAAGTTACAAAAAATTATAAAGTGACACTTAAATATTTATTCAGATAGAAAGAGAAAAAGAAAAAGTTATTACTCTATTTATAAGATAATTGTATTTTATAAAAATAAGTAATTTTAAAATTTTTACCATAAAAAAATATTTTTCAAACTTATTATATTTTTTAATAAAATAATAAATAATATTCTATTCTCAATTTTGGAACGGCCCGTTCTGAATCTAGAACGGGTCGTTCTGGTTTCAGAACGACCCGTTCTGATATACTCTTGGTGTGTTAATTTTGCATCTGGAACGACCCGTTTTAGATGCAAAATTAACACACCAAGAGTGCATCCAGAACGGTCCGTTCTAGTTTCAGAACGGGCCGTTCTGGTTCCAGGTATTTTCAAAAAAATTGGCATCCACCTATGCATCTACGTGACATCCACGTGGCCAACAGTTAACACCGTTAAAGAAATTTGGACGGAAGTCCCACATTGAAACCAATTAATTTATTAGGGACCTAATTGAAACCAGTTAATTAATTTGGGACCAAATTGAAACCGAAAATAAAAGTGTGACTAAATTGAAACAAACAATTATTATAAATGACCAAAATAGGTTTTTAGCCTATTTAAAAACAATTTACAACACTGGTAATCTAACAACACTATCATCATTATCATACTTGTTCAACATACAACGTACAACACATAAACAACACATATATAGGAAAATAACTTACAACACTAGCAACTTAACATCAGTATCATCATCAAATAGTTCAACATACAACACATGCAACTTAACATCACTGTCATCATTTTTATCAACTTGTTCAACATACAATACATAATACTAAAACAACATATGAATGTAAAAGCAACCTGCAACACAACGTCACTACCAACAATAATAGCTTATTCATCATGCAACACACAACACATAGACAACATACATCTCAACAGAACCTTCACAACAAGTCAACACATACAACTCATATCATCACAATATCAACTCATCAACACATAGCATTTTAACTCGGAGATCTCCTACAACACAGGGTGAGCAACTTAAGTGGTTAGGTCCTATCGAACTGACAACACAGAACCTTTTTGGGCTTGCTAGGTAAATAAAAAATTTGGATAAAGATCTACAATACGATAACGGTTTCTCAGACTTTGTCACTTAAACATTAAGGAAGTATAGTACTATGTCAGGATAGGACAACTGGGTTTAGGCCTACCACGACATTAGCTAGCTCAATTAAGCCACATATGGGATTAGTCTACTGACTATTCTCCAAATACTACAACCCTCCGATACTCGGTTAGGAACTAAGTTCCCGACTTCGAACTTTACTCGAATTGGCCGCTTGTAATCAGTATAGCTCGACCTTGCCCCTATACCGTGGTTTCTTCATACACGCGTGCCTCAACTTTGCTCACACACAGTATCAACTAATTCCTAGAGGAGAACAACACATCATCCACTCCAAGGGACAACTTCCCAAGGAGGGTTTTTCAACAAACTGGGCGTTTAGAGCACCATAACACTCTCAATATTAACACAATGGGATGAGCAACTTCAAAAACATCTCCTCTAGTCTTAGTGATCAACAAATCATCATCACAACACAACAACACAATTATCATCTCATCAACTCAACTATCAACTCATTTCAACTTTAAACAACACAGTCAACTCCACAGCTTAAAAGCTCAACTCACAATTTACAACTTGTTATCTCGTTTGACAAGTGTACCAAATCGTATAAGTAGTTCAATGAAAGTATGAGTATCGTCTCCCAAGAGACTTGCGCAACACTTTGCAATTTCACTTGTTATACTAACTAAGCTACCGAAGAGCAATAAGAGTTTGATTTGCTGTAGTAAATAATGTAAACAAGCAATAACAATTCTTTTTGGTATTTTGGTAAACACTTAGAGTGCAAAACTTTATTCTAATGCAATATTTATAAATTGTTGGGGTTTAACTTCACTAAACCTTCCTCTCATGCTTATCACTAAGTTCACAATAGTTATTATTCAGAATTTTATCAATCACTCTCAAAAGTAACCAACCCTAATCTCTTACAAGTTGGCATCTAAGTTGCTAGCTTAAACTATCAATCTTTTGCATAGTTTAACCAAGAAACCAGCTTTAAAAACAAGAGCTTAAGAAAGACCAATGGCATTTACTCTATCTCTAGCAATAAGCACCATTAGCTGCTCTATTTCAAGTCAAAGGTTTAAAATCATTTCTCAATCTCTTAAAAACCTTAAGTTCAAGTTAAGGGTGATCAAGCCATAACAAGCATTATGCACAGAAAAAGAGCAATAAAACTGAATAACAACTTAGATTGATAGCTTAGAGTTTACATATGACAATGGGTTTAGTTACATCAAACCCCAACAAGGATGAGTTTAGCTACACATAGACATGTAGAACTCTACAAATGGTGAAGAAAGGAAGAAGCTTGATCTTGAAGGTTCCAGAGCACTCCAGCCGCCACACACACTCCAAGAATGATCCTCCTTACTTATTTCCTCGAAAATCCCACTTTTAGGTCATAAAAGCTTTTGTCTTATGTGAATAATGACATGTCAACATAATCCACGCTAAGCGTGAGAGCCACGCTAAGCTTGGGGATAGGTTTGGAGTGAAATGAGGTTCTGGGACTCCCACGCTCAGCCTCAGTTCCACGCTCAGCGTGGGGATCAAAATTCTGTTCCAGGGATTCTCTGCCATCCTGAGGCTAAGCGTGGATCTGGGGCTTAGCCTGGGGACTTAACCAAAAATTCCTTCAACTTCAAATTCTCCACTTTGTGCTTAACTTCCTTCCTTCTTTCCTAGCTTTCTCCTAAACTACAAAACAACAACCAAATACTTGTAAGTTACCTAAAAACATGATTCAAAAACAAAATGTGATCACCTAACAATTTAGATATGTTTTGAGTTAAAAACAAAGTCTAAAGCAAGGAAAATTGATATAAGTGCTTCAAACTAGGCCATAAACTTAATGAAATCAAATCACTTATCACAACTCAACCATGGTAAAGTAATATCTTTTCAACACATAGTATAACATACAACTTTATATCAATATACAACTCTTATCTAACGACTTAGCAACATAGTCTACTAATAACTTTTGTAAAAATCTCAACACATCTACATACTTCACATCATGTTTCTCACAACTCACAACATTTTCATCATGCACTTCAGAACTCTCAACTATATCATCTCATCATATTTCACAACATATAAATAGTCCACACATAACATAAAGCAACTTTAACAACATACCACATATTCAACACATTTCTATTTAGCACAACAACTTACTCAACGTATAACTCTTCAACTCATTTAGCACCTATACACAACTACACAACTTCACAACTCAACTACAACACGCATCTCACATCTCACTACTAAGTATCCTCATCATGTTGCACACCATCATCGTTCAACGCAACACACATTAACCCATGCTATGCAATCATCTCTAACTACTTACAATATTCACAACACATCATAGCTACTCATACATCTCTTTTACAACTCATCATCATCACAAAAGCATCACCTACACTACAAGAAAATTGCGAATTAGAGAGTGATAGATCCCTCGCAAATCCCTCGCTAAACAAAATGGCGAGGGACTAGCGAGGGATTTGCGAAGGACTATTCCCTCGCTAAATTCAAGTCACTAATTAGCAACGGATGCATATCCCTCGCAATTCCCTCACTACATTCCTTCGTTTTTCCCTCGCAACCAGCTTCGCTAGTCCATCGCAAATTTGTGCCGCTAATTCTTCGTTGTCGCCTCGCAAATTTAGAACCTAAATTCCCTCGCTAATTGCATTTAATATTTCCTCGCTAAAACGTCGCAAAACCTTCGCAAGATAACCTTCGCTACTTTGTCGCTACTCCATTGCAAAATATTGTTTAATTATTTCCTCGCTAATCTTTCGTCACTCCGTCGCAATTATCCCTCGCGATATTGTCGCTAATTCCTCACAAAGCTGTAGCAATATATCAATTGAGGCCATTTGCAAATCCCTCGCTAACCCCTCGCAAATATGTCCTTCGCAAATCCTTCGCTAATCCCTCGCAAATATGTCCTCCGCAAATCCCTCGCTAAACCCTCGCAAATATGTCCTTCGCAAATCCCTCGCTAATCCCACGCAAATCCATCAAAGCATATGGATTGAGTTCCCTCGCGAATACCACGCTAATCCCTCGCGAAACCTTCACAACATATCTTTTGAGTTTCCTCGCGAATCCCTTGCTAATATCTCGCGAAACCTTCCTAATTTATCTATATATATACATTATTCTCTCATGAATCCCTGTAAATATGTCACTTAATTTGATATTTTAAATAAATCTAAATCAACTAAATAATTTTTTTCAATTCGACATGATTTAAAATAAAAGTCGCATGTAACAATATCTCTTACAAAACCAAATTGTTAAATGTCTTACAAAATTCAACTTGTGCATACTATCTTAAAGAAACTCAAACTAATTAATGTCTTACAAAAAGAAAAGCCAAATAACGAGTCATCCTAAATAGTAATCAACCTAAGCTAGTAAAATCATCATCTCGTCCTTGATCCTCCCTATGTTGGTTGGTTGATGGTGTTGTTGATGGTTGAACTGCCTGAATTATTTGCCTCATCATCTCTGGTAATTGTGTTTGCAAAAAAGAGGCCAATGCATTATTTATAACTGTAGTGACCCATTCTTCTATCATAGGCGTAAGATTTGTATAGGAACCTGCAACCTCTGGAGATGAAGCTTGGGTAGAGCTACTAGTTCCAAGATCCAAGCTATGTCCCATACCATGCACTCTTTTCTTCTTGTTTTCACCTGCAGTTTTTAACCAAAGATCAGAATCAATTACAGGATAAGATGAAGTCTCTTCTCCATATTTTTGTGTCATTGATTCTTCATATGTTTCTTACAAATAATAAACAAAAAAAATAAGTGAAATAGCAAGAGGTTAAAAAAGTACATAATCAATCTTAAAATATAAAATAACATACAATAAATTTCTTTTCCCTAGTTGAGACAAATTCACCATCATTTTTTTATCATTAAAATTACAATCACAATAATAGAACTCAAACTTAAAAATCCTGAGAAAGAATATCATAACAGCAAGCACTTTCAATCAAAAAAAAAATTAACATAGAAATTCAATTAAATCAAAAAAAAATTGAGACACATTGCAATCAAAAGCACTTTCAATTTAACACAGATAAATAACAGCCTCAAGCACATAATAGTGGAATATTTTTCAAGGTGATGCAGTAAAAAGATATGTCGAATACTTTATAATACTAACCAGATTTGCAAATACACCGTCACTCAAAGCACTTCCATCAGCATTCCAGATACTTTAATAGAAAATAAACAAATCAATAATCAGATGAGATAAAAATAAATACAAAGACAACTGAGTTGGTTTAGTTTTTATAACTTTTAAAACAAATGCAAGTATGCACAATAACATAATTAAAGCAAACACGTTAGTGTAGTGAGGAAAACTAGTAGAGGCTTTGGCTAAATGCATACCTCGAGTTTAGAATAAATTTGTGATATGGAATCTTTCAATTTTTTTGTTTGCATTTAATTGATGAGTGAATAGAACATCAGATGTAATAAAATGCAATTAATAAAAGATTACTAATGAACCACTATAAACATATCTACAATATAATGCATGTATGATCCAATTATCACCAATCGGATATAGAAGAAAAACCCTTGTCAACTCATCCAATGTCTATCTGGCTAATCACCTCAATGCTATTGATAAACTGCTAAAGGGAAAAGAAAGGAAGATTCAAGGCAACATTGGACACAGTACACAATTCATAGTCCTTCAAATCCATCTAGCCATTAATGAACATCAAAAACTTATTTGACATACACTACTTATATTTCTATTTTTATTATAAAATATCTGGTTAACTGCTCAGATCAGATGCTCCTTACACAGTATCAAAGCCTCTTTCTTTGACCCACAAGAAAAATAATATATGGATTGATGCTTGATAAGTTTACAAGATCTATAAATATTAGTTTAATGGTTACTTGCATCTTAAAACAAAAGGGTTTTTCTTGTCAAAGCTTGTTGGACACAAGCCTGAAATAGTTCATCAAATGCACATGACATAATATCAAACCCCGTATCATCACCCCTTCTCATATCAACCTTAAAAATTCAGTTCAAAGACAGCACAACAGTTTATGTAAAATCAAGCAAAATTTTGACAAAACTAGTTTACTGATTGACCCACCATGCAGGCAAATAGAAACTTGCAATGTAAACCATAACAAAATATTATCATGAAGTGAATATGCTACTAGATAAAGGAGAGACGAAGGAATAGAGTACAATGAAGATCCATGATAAAAACAAATAAGTATGCAAGTGGCACATATAATAGAGAGAAAAGTATACAAATAAGTTTGATTTGACGGTGCAATATATCAAAGTTTATTGTGCCAAACCTTCGTATTAACCAAAAACAGATCAACCGTGATTAAATAATTTGGTACTACAATAAAGCATTAGGCCAACCAAAGTTCAATAATACTACAATAATCTAAAAAAACTATGTTTTGTTAAAAAAAATCATATCAACTACTTTCTTCTTTATCA
This sequence comes from Cajanus cajan, assembly GCF_000230855.2. NCBI lineage: Eukaryota > Viridiplantae > Streptophyta > Magnoliopsida > Fabales > Fabaceae > Cajanus > Cajanus cajan. Next base: position 12,522,665 of record NC_138517.1, on the reverse strand, counting down.
TGTTAAAAATTTGTTCTTGTATGAAAGATGAGCGGATGCTTATCATAAATAAAACTTGGATAAACACTTACTTTCCATTGTAGAAGCCAGTAGAATACCAAGCATTCAAAATAGCAGCAACATCTGTTTCAGAGCCATTAATTTCTTCAAGTTCAGCATTGTTTCTCTTTTCCTCTGAATTGCATGGAGCAAACACAATTATGTTTTGTATCAAATACACCCAAAAAATTTAGATAGTAATGAAGTAAAGTCATGTATCTAGACAATGAAGTAAAGCCAATGAAACACAGAATGTTGGAAGGACACACCATTTGGTTGTTGTTACAATTTTATCAACCAAGTGAACAAAACACAAGAAAGAAAGAAGTAATAATACAACGTGTTAATCATTTATATCCAACAGACATTAAAACAATTGATAGCATGTTTCGTAAACAATGAATTATAGCAAGTTACAATAGCAAAGTCAGAATTACATTCACATATTAATTCATCAAATCAAATTACAATGGAAAATAAGAAAAAAAACATACTACAGAAACATTGAGGAAATTTTTCAGCTGATGCTAGCTCAAAGGTAACAAAATATGCATTCCAGTCATCTGATCAGTCCTACAAATGCAAAAATAGATCCAAGATCATGTCAAGAATCCAGGGCATTCATAGACAGGGGATATCAAAAGACGGATGTTTATTATAGACGCAGACAGCACTTGCTCTCTCTCTTTCTCTTTTTTTTTCAATTTTTTTCCTTCAGTAATTCCATGACTCGAAACCAATTCAAAATATTCTCGTTCACTAGTAAAGACAGCACCAGTATGACTACCCTATTCAAAACCTTATTTCTTCAATTAAAAACCTAACCTCAATTCCAAGAAGCGACTCGGAACTCAGGTAGGCAACATTTTCCGATGGACGTAGAAGCTGGAACCTTAAATTGAACACGCAAGTCAACCGCGCGAAGACGAAGTGAATTGAATTTGAATGAGAATTTGGAAGTTGGTGATTGAGTTGAATACCTTGGGGGCGGTGGTTTGAGGGAGGCAGTCCGGTTCGGCCTGACCGACGACAGCGAGGAAGAAGGCGAAGCGGCTGGATGAGCAATTTGAAGAAGAGAGGGTGAGAGTGGAGGATTTGAAGAAGAGCAATTTGAAGCGGTAGGGATTGGGAAGAGAAGCAATTTCACTTAATAAGCAAATATAATTTTTATTTATTTTTAGGAGGGAAACTAAAAAAAATAAGGCGCTAACAACTCTTTTTTTATTTATTTTATATAAGTATAAAAAATATTAGTCAATATAATTTTTAAACATATTATATTATTAAATATAAATATTTTAAACTTTTTATTTGATAAATTTAAATTACTTTTATCTTTATAAATGAATTTTATTTAAACTATAAATAAAAATAACAATAAAATAAATAGAAATAATACTGATAAAAATATACAAAAAAAAAAGATATACTATTATAATTTTAATATGGTATTATTTTAAATTCCAAAATAATATTAAAAAGGATAAATATAAGAAAAAAATTTTACATAGAAATAAGTTGTTGTTTTAGTTTTAAAAATAATAAAATTCTTGTATTTGAAAAAAACTTAAAATACATTAAAAATGAAGTGAAATATTTACTCTATGCATATTACTTTTACCTCATATAATATTAATATTGCTTTTATTTTGAATATTTTTAAATAAAAAATTAAATTAAGTTGATTAAAATTTTTACAATTCAAACTACTGAAATGAATATTACTTAATATTATATGTGTTTTATATTTTTTTTTTTGGAGAAAAAGTAAGTGTATTTTTTTTCTTTACACAATCATGCAATATTTATTAGTTATAGAAAATACATTAGTAGTAAAATAAATACTTTAAAAAGTAGTATTTCTTTACACAACATTATATTAAAAATTTCATTTAAGATTTATTTATACATGATATAAATGTACTAAAATTACAATTGTATAAAAATAAAATAATATTTGGAACAAAAAACTTATAAAAACGAAAAGTATTATAACATACTAATGTGTCAAGAGAGAAGAAAGTAAAGTTATGTTTATTGAAAAGAAAACACACACAAACACACACACACACACACACACACACACACACACACACATATATATATATATATATATATATATATATATATATATATATATATATATACATAGAGAGAGAGAGAGAGAGAGTTATGGAGAGAAGGCAAATTAAATTAAATTAAATTATATATATATATAGAGAGAGAGAGAGATAGGGAGAGAAAGAGAGAGAGAGAGTTATGGAGAGAAGGTAAATTAAATTAAATTTATTAAAAAAGATAGAGTAAAAAAAAACATGTTGAACAAAAATGCTTTTGAAAAAATCGTGATACATGTTTGGAAAAAAAAAAAACTTCCTTTATATATAATATGATAATTAACAAATATCTTGATAAAATTGACTAATATATATATAATTTATGCTTACTTTAATTTTTCAAATATTATATATGAAATATAAGCTAAATATTAATTTAGAGTTTTTCAATGTTGATCCTTCCATTTTTTTAAAATTATTTTTAATCCTTATAGGATTATCCTTTCTCAATTTTAATCTTTATAATATTTTTTTTCAAAGTTTAGTCAATATAAGTTTATATTTTTTCTTTCTAATTTTTAGTTGTTAGTACGAAGTTACATGAACTAAAGTGAAAGAAAATTATAATATATATTTAAAGAACTAAAATTTGAAAAATGCATATTTATAAAGATAAAAATAAATTAAAATTTATAAGAACTAAAATTGAGAAAACATGAACTTACAGAGACTAAATTCATATATAAATCAAAATAAACAAAAATATTTTAAATTATCATAATTAAGAAAACTAAACATACACAGACTAAATTCATATTATAAACATATAAATTATATTTAAAATTTCTGATGATATATATATATATATATATGTGTGTGTGTGTGTGTGTGTGTGTGTGTGTGTGTGTGTGTGTGTGTGTGTGTGTGTGTTTTAAAAAATATATATGAGTGAAAATTCAGTTACTTCAAAAGTAACTCTTAAAAGAGTTATTTAATGAATGTAATTACGTTATATATTGAATTTCTTATTCAATAAATTAAGTCTAAAAATTTGTATATTTTATCTTTTAATCAATAGTTTTATTTAATAGATAATGTTAGATAATATTTAATAATTTTTAAAATTAATATTAGATAATATTTAATAATTTTTAAAATATTTTTAAATATTCAATAATTAAAAAAATGAAGAGATAACAAATAAGATAAAATATATATAAGTAAAATAAAAAGCAAAAAAATATGAGGAATTTCAAATTCTTACTTTTTTGGGAGAATTTGAAATTCTACTATTTCAATAAATTTTACAAATACTTGAATTTCAAATTCTACTAGCAACGAAATCTCTTATTTGCGAAGGATTAGCGAAAAACCTTTTCCCTCACTAATTTGCGACGGATTTGCGAGGCATTTGCGAAGGCTATACTTATAACTCATTAGCGAGGGATTTGCGACAAGAAAACTCCCTCGCTAGATGAAAAATTCATTTTTATATTTTGGCTCGTAATTTGGCGAGGGATTTGCAAAGCATTTGCTAGGGCCTAAGTTCTTCGCTAAATAAGCACTAGCTTTAGCGATAGATTTGCGAGAAGATAAAGGTTGGTCGCAAAATGATCCTAAACCCTATACCACTCAAGGCAAACACCCTTCCCATTTCCCTAGGTTTGCTAGCACTCCCTCCAACTTCCGTTGTTCCTTTCTTGTTCTTAGGGCATTCACGAGCTTTGTGTCCTTTCTCTTGACAATTAAAACATGTTATTACTTTTGATGCCTGACACTCATATGCCCTATGACCTGGCTCTCCACATTTGAAGCAATTGTTGTGTGGAACAGAACCCACACTTCCCCCTTTAGAAGTTTGACTAGCCATTGAAGCTTGACTCCTTTGTTGCACTGAACCTTGGTTATTCACTTTAGAACTTGAATCCCCAATAGACTTGTTGTAAGGTTTATCTTTACTAGATGACCCAAACTTATTATGATTCCTCATGGGTCCTCCACTCTTATAATGAGTTACTCTAGCACGGTTGTCCTCATCATAGACTCTACACTTGTTCACCAGTTCATGATATTGAGTGATCCCTTGATAATTGAAAACTTGTTTTATCTCAGGGCGAAGACCACTCACAAACTTCACACATTTGTCCACCTCATTGCCCACACCATCATACATAGGACAAAATCTAACCAAGTCTTCAAACTTAGTCACATACTTAGCCACAGAATCCTCTCCTTGCTTCAACTCAAGGAATTCCACCTGTTTCTTATGTCTCACATCTCGGGGAAAGTATTTCTCCAAGAATAGTCGCTTGAAATTCTCCCAGTTCACTTGGGTACCTACAACTATCATTCTTTGCAAAGCACCTTGCCACCAAATGCCAGCCTCTCCAGAAATCATGAAGGCAGCCAAAGTCACCTTCTGCACCAGAGGACATCCCATAGCTTGGAATATCTTTTCAATCTCAAATATCCAGTCAGCAGCTCCATCAGGATTATAACCCCCACGGAAGTTAGGTGGATTATTTCGCTGGAATGTCTCCAACCAATCTATCTCTGGTCGTTGGTTCAAATTACCAAGAGCCTAAGCCATCGCTTGTAGAGCATCAACGATTGCACAATCGTTCCTACCTCCTGCCATTACTTTTCTAATCCCCAGAAAAGTTAATAATTATACTCTAATTAAAAATAAACAACAAACTTAATCAATCGTCATACTAGCATATCAATAAGTTGAACAATCAATTCATTACATCATTCATCTACCAAACAAACATAGTAGACTCATAACTCACGGCCGATTGGATCGACCTGTTCTGATACCACTAAATGTGACACCCTTACTACCCCAACACATACATTGTAATAATGTAATTAAATTAAGAAAAATAAACTTTCAAAGTTGGTAAAAGGGTTCACATAAAAACCTTTAGAAACATTCTTCGATATCCAAAATATTTTGGAAATGAAACTTGGAAAATAAAACATAAGAGGTTATAAATTGTTTTCAAAATAATAAGTACAACTTCATTTACAAATAAATTCCATGTCCTAGAAGTCCTCTGCCCCGATGTCACAATCACTACAAAAAACTTGTTTGTTTGCGGCGGTTTTTTAGTGAGAGCGACGGCGGTTTTGACCGCCGTAAACTTATATTGCGACGGTTTGTTAACCGCCGCAATCTTGTGCGTCGCGACTAAATTTTGCGGCGGTTTTCTAAACTGTCGCAACATATTCGATAAAATTGCGACGGTTATAAAATTGTCGCTATTTTGGAAACTGAAATTAGTAAAAAATTTGTGGCGGTTTTCAAAAACTTTGCGGCGGTTTTGAAAACCGCCGCAAATTTGAACATACATTTTAATTAACAATTTGCAGCAGTTTGTAACCGCCAAAATTTAGTTCGCATCCAATTTATAATTAAATGTTTTTCATAATTACATTTTCAACCTGTTTGTTTAAATTCTTATCTCAAACATGTGATCAAGATAAACTAATACAAATGATACAAATAAAAATGTCATTCATTAAATAAAGATATTAAATCCAAATTTAGTACATAATAGATTTGCATCTTTCAAACATAGAAATGGTCCTTAAGTTTAAGAAACTTAGGCACATAAAAACAACGAAATATAAAGACGGTCCTAAAAGCTCCTAACAAACTAAAATTGTGGCAAATATCTAAATAGTCTCTCATGATGATCCTCCATTATCTTCAGGAATATGGCTAGACTGAGAAGAACGTCTCAAATCTGCTGGAGCTTCCAATTCAGTTGCCTGAAATTAAAATAATAACAAATTAGATTTGAACTTTTACTTAGACAATAAAATTTACAATTTTTTAAATACTTTATTTTATACCTGATTTCCTTTAACAATTTGCATAAGGAAAGCTAATTGTTCCTTCAAAACATCAACTTCACCAACTCGTGCCTTAAGTACTTCAACTTCAGATCGCAATTGTGCTATCGTGGCTGCATCTGATGAAGATCCTGACCTCGTAGAGGAAGAATATGATCCAATGATTTGAGTTGGAGTAACCCCAAGTCCCATGCCTCGAACATATCCTGGATGCTCCTTTCCAAACACTTTCAAGAATGCCTCATTCTCAGAAGAAGTCTCCTGAATTTCATTATGCAATTGTTCCTACATATAATGTTGAATACATAGATAAATAGTAAAAGATTACTTATATGAGTGAAAAGCAAATGGCAATTGAAAATTACAAATAATATATTGTACTCACATATTTTTGTCTAGCATCTTCGTTCACAAATGATCCATCCTTCTTTTTATGAGCAATAGGATACATATCTCCTCTACTATAACGTCGTCCATATTGCACTTCCTAACATTTTTCACCATACCAAAAATAATTATACAAACAATTTTTTTCAATTTCTTCAAACAAAATAGACTAAATGAACTTTACATACCAACTCATCCCTTTTTCTTACTAATGTCTTTGATCCTAGAGTGTGTGGGATCAATAACTTTTCACGGTTTGTTGCATTTTTATCAGATATGTCCTACATTTAACAAAATTAAAAGTCAATATATGTAACCAAACTTATAACCAATGGAAGATGAAAACATATTACCATTTGTTTAGAACTCGTCCGAAATTTTAAAATAAGGCATTTATAACATAATATAACACTTAATAAATTGATAAACATATATTATTTAGACAATACATATGAAATGCATATGCTCTTAGTAAAAAATAATACATTCAATAACATCATTTTAAAATAAGGCATTTATAATCGGAACTAATTAAAATAAATAGTAAAAAATAATAATTAAAAGGAGTGAAGTTTCTCTAATAATTAAAGATAAACTCCTACAAGCATAGAGGCTTTGAATAAAGATAAACTCCTACAACCATACATGCTTTGATATAATGAAAAATTGTTTGATGACTAGTAGTTTACATTACAAGAGTTTCAATTATTCAAGTTTGAGTAGAATTTACCTCTAGGATGATATACTTCTCGCTTCCTTTTTTCGTATTTCAAAATAACCCTTTATTGGCTGTTCATAAAAAGATAAATGAAATGGTGTTAAAGTTGAACCAACCAATCTATTGAAATCACTAAACTTGTGTTTGTGTTTGACTAGGCTAATTTATCATGTGACAATCTTATGCTTACTGGAAATAGGGACAAGTGTTGCCTAAATACTTTTGGAGCTTAAATAATAACTGCAAGGTTTGTATAGTGCAGGACAAATAATAGCTAGGAGTGTTTAAAAAACTATATTAAACTAAACTATTGTCTAAGCTAAACTATACTAGATTATATAAAAAAAATATAAAAAAAAAGCTAAACTAACTTTTATAAAAACTACACTAAACTATATTTTAAGTTTAGATTTTAAAAACTAAACTATTATAAAAACTAGTTTACACTAAACTATATTTTAAGTTTAGTTTTTAAAAACTAAACTATTATAAAAACTAGTTTACACTAAAAAAGATAAGGTGATGCTTTTAAACATATGGACTCGTGTACAGTACAGCAGCCACTCAATTTGACCATTAAGCTTATACAATAGATAAATTGGGTACTCTTGTCAAAGTGAAATGCGGTTACAATGATGCAAATTAATGCACATGATTCAGACCAAAGTCTAAGCTACATGAATCATGATTCCAGCAACATTAAAAAAATAATAGTGTGCAGTACCACTCTAGGAATCTACACCATACATTACGTGCAATGAAGAGGATACTACATGAATATTCATTTTTAACTAATGAAGATTCAGGAGAAAGTGGGGACATGGATTATGCTATCTCATGTCTTGGCTATTTTAAGCACGGGTTCTGCTATGTGCATATGAGGTTATGCTTGCCACTATAAGCTGGCTGCACGACACTAGCTATGACATTTATGGTTAATGCCCATGTGGATAATGGATTACACACTTCTGCCAGATTTTGTCCCTTGCCAAAGAATTACTCAGTTTAATAGTAAAATATAGATATTGTAAAGCAATCGATATGGAGCAAAATAAATGAAAAACAAGGGAGATGAAAAAGGGGTAAAGGAGAATGTGTGGCTTACTGTAGAATGCACTATATTGTTTTAATTACAATAATAAACTGCACTTCATTCTAAACGTGACCAATGGAAATGGCTCATTGTTGCTATACAGATCGACAATGATCTATGTGCATCATCGTTGAAAGTGAGCACCTAAGCGAGTAATTAGCAGTTGTTTAAGATATTTTAATTAAACTAGGATATCTTGTGAAAAGATAAGATCATTTTAGAGAAAGTGAGAGACAAATCAAATTGAAAGAGTTGGTAACATGCAAGAAGTCAATTCACTTAAACTTTCAATAAGAAAAAAGAAAAAGAGAGAGTTGATAATTACATACATGATACATGCATATATATATATATATATATATAGGTTAATTTTATTTTTTAAAATTTGATCAAATTTGACAAATTATTTGCATATTTGTGATAAAAAGAATAAAAATAAAAAGTCTGGCAGGGGACAAAATAAGAGAAAATACAATCTTGAATTAGAATCCATGAAAATAACCATAGAAAGATGAATAAGAGAAAACAGGGGACAAAACTCCTTTTGGTCCAAAGCAATCTCAAGTTAATTAAGGTTGAAAGTCAAAACCTTATATTATATTAGAACCGTGTCTTCAACTTTAGCAGCTTCCTTTTCTTTTTCATTTTAAAACAGGGACAAGTTTGGGAAGAAAATGGCTTAAAACACCCTATATGGTCATATTAAAACACAATGTATTAAAATGATGCGAGAAAATCATGTGATTATGTAACTTTGTTTAAAAATATTCCTAGATATATAATACACGATTGTGTGTAACTTTGTAAGCACATAATGTTACTAGAAACATACACGATCAAGATTGGACACCACGCAGCACTTTACACCTTCTTGTTAGTTTCCTAGCAGTGTAAAATTATCACAAAATAGAGGTATAACAACTAAAACAAAATGATCCAAACCCTACACCAGATGCACATATCAAAGGAGCACAACATATTTTCAGAAATAGAAAGCATAAATTTATGTCTTTATGCAAAGCAACAGGCTATGTAACTGTAGAAACACAAGTGATAGAAATATACCAGTAGAAATAGATCCACGGGAAGGACCAACAAAACCAGGATTAGAAGAAAGCCTTGATGAGGTTCTGTCTGTACTATGTAACTGCAATTGTAGCAACAAAATTAAGTGCAAATATAAAATGATATGAGCACGAGCGATAGAATAAACATAGGAAACTGAGAAATTGAAGAGTAAAAACCAGAGAGTAATCTTCAATAGATATATGCAGCCCCTCCAACTACTGAGAAAGTTGTCCAGAGGCAACCAAGTTGGTGTGGGATTTAAGAACCTGTAATCAGAAAAAGTTAGATGAAAATCAAATGAGATCAACAGCAGGAGAAACCAAGCTTTATGAAAGACTGCGCATTTTCATTAGACATGATCCCATCGTTTAATACAAAAGAAACAACGAAATAAGTGGAACTAGAGATCATTAAATGGACTTCATGCCATAGGACATGAATTCACCGAGGCTAGGAACAATCTAAAGAGTTTTAACAACATCCCAAGGCTTGAGAACCTATGAGTATAAATATCCAAGAAATGTGAAGCATGAAATCACTTACATTAGACAAACTCCTTGTAGCTCTAAGAGTCCATGAGGTTTCTCTAGCTTTACATATTGAAGAATCAAGTCATAAAAGCAGAGGTTTTTCATTTTTTTTGGGTAAATAACCACAGGTTTGAGAAGAAACATACTTAAACAGTTTCTAAACTTCGTATGAAAGAATCTGAAATACGTTCTAGTAGATCAATAGATGATGAAGTGACTCCCGTAACCAAAACTAAAACTTTAAAAAGGTGCTAGATAAGGAAAATATAAACATTTTTTTGAACAAAAATGACACGTACAAGGAGCCCCAAAAGATTTGATAATCAGACAACGTCAATAGTAACAAGTTAAAAAAAATAGCTTCCAAATAAATTACGGTTACAAGGTACCTAGACACTAGTATCCTTTTCAGTTTTCACAAGAACCTTGGGTATGAAATTAAGAGTGAGTTCACAATTAGTTAAAAATATTTAGCAAGATGAAATTTTAAAAAAAATAAATGAATAAAATTGATAGAGAAGTTGGGTTTGTTTCAATGCTCTAAACATAAAAATGTAAGAAACTATTCATTAATAAAAAGCATTAATCCATAAAACTTGCTATATTCAATTACAGTAACTATACTTGACTACAAAATATTAGTTAGTTCCTTTTACCAATTATGTTTTAGGTTTAGACGTAATTAAGCAGCAAATCTCAATTGAAATCAAATTCTCTCCTACAAATCAATTGGTTTAGGCATTTTGGCACTGATTTAAATTGTAACAAACTAGGAAAAAGTTTAGTACTTCACTTTATTTTCAATACAGTTTCACTACAAATTGTTGCGGCAAGCATATTGACAGCATTAAAACAGTAGCAACCAGCAATGCATCAAATCAAATCCAGCAGTATTGTATTTCTCAACCACACCATACACACTGTTCGGCTAGAGAAAATAACCACATTCTGTTTTCTAAATGCAAAATAAAAGTTGTCTTTAACATAAGAGAATTCACATCTTACATAAACCTTTGTTTATCCAGAGCAACTTAGCTGCGACTTGTGTCAGCGAAGAAGCTGCAACCACATGGAAAAATCAATCAACATAAAACCCAATATCTCTGTTGCTCTGTGAGCAAGTTTGTAACTCACCGAACGAGGCAGAGGAAAGTAGAGGTTGGGAGCCCGTGAACCTGTGGTTGTGCACAACGTTCGTAGCAGGCTAGAGGCGTGACTCTTGAGCAGCAAAGGCGTGACCGTGATCGACAAAGAAGAAGAAGAATGGAGCGAGAGAGATGAAGAAGAATGGAGCGAGAGAGATGAAGAAGAATGGAACGAGAGAGAGGGGGATTATGTTGTTCAGGGTTACGTTTCTGATGAGAGGGGAAGGAACATTTAACTTTTGGGGAAATTTTTAACCTACCTGCGGCGGTTCTATAATAACCGCCGAAAAAAATTGAAAATTGCGTCTGTTGCTTCAAACCGCCGTAATTTTAATGTTTTTAGGCAAAATTTAAAAAGCGCAGGCGGTTCTTTAAAACCGCCGCAAAATATGCGACGTTATTTCTTTTATTTGGTGTAGTGAATATCAGAGTATACCCATAACTCAACTGTTGGTATTCTAGATGCCACTCATAGCCGGATCTTCCTCACCTAAAACATCCACAAATTATACGGTGAGAAAAGAAAATATCTATATGAAAAGCACACAAGAAAAATCCATAATATCGTCTCATCATAACTCGTTACTTATTAAAGTATTTACAAGCATTTCTATCTATCCTACTTCTATCAATCACGCAACATCTTCACATCACAATTCACAATTACACCAATCCATCACAAATCTTGCGATTAACCCTATGCCAAGGTCACGCCTGTAGCATCTCTTGCTCAAGGTCGTGCCACCCCCAACATAAGCATTAATTGCCCCACAATCCCACCCTATGCCAAGGTCACGCCTGTAGCATCTCTTACCCAAGGTCGTGCCACCCCCGACATAAGCATGAGAAATCACACATCCTACACTGTGCCAAGGTCACGCCTGCAACATCTCTTCCTCGAGGTCGTGCCACCCCCGACATAAGCATGAAGAATCACCCATCCCATACTATACCAAGGTCACGCCTGTAGCATCTCTTGTCTAAGGTCGTGCCACCCCTGGTCACAAGTGTGAGGAACCACAATCACATTCACATCCACATCCACATCTCAATTCCACAATACATCCACATCCATATCCACATCTCAATTCCACAATACACACACAATCCACACAAAATAGTGGTTCACATACCCCTCAAGGAATTCACCATGAATCCTCATCCTCATCTAGATCATCAATTTTACCAAATCATGTAATAATAATATTTATCATCAATTTTACCAAATCATGTAATAATAATATTTATAAATTAATATAAAACCAGATTAAATCGCCAATTTAATAAAATCTTAACCCAAACAATAAAACCCCCAATTTTTTCAAAACCTAACTCACAGGCACTTTTCTACGATTTCGTTCTCTCTCCTAGATCATCATTCTTACAAATTAAATATATATTTATAATCCTCAACCCATACAGAATCTAATGGTATCATTAATTTCTCAAACAGAAATAATCCAATTTTTCCAAAACCTAACTTACAGACACTTTTCTATAATTTCGTTCTGTCTCCCAGATCATCATTTGTACAAACTAATCATATATTCATAATCCTTAACACATACAGAATCATATAAAATCAATAATTCTCCAAACAGAAATAATTATAAAATTACTCATAATCCTAAGGACTCTTCCTCTACCCAATTCTCTCATGTAACTCTTCATATAAATAATTCCCTTTTCCCCCGTACCTGGATAAACAGTAGCTGAAACTAAGGATCTGGTTGATCTCCTCTGCTGGGTTCCCCTCGGTCTTCAGAGAGTACAGAAGAAGAGAGGAGAGAAAAGAAGAAAAGAACTCAGAAAATGAGAGGTATCCTTTTTGGGAGTGGCAGAGTGCTCTATTTATAGGCATCAGGCTTCACCAGAACGGCCCGTTCTCAAACCAGAACGGCCCGTTCTGGGGTGCATTTAATACTCACAACGGTCATATTTTGGAACGGCCCGTTCTCAACTCTGGAACGGCCCGTTCTCAATTTGGGAATGCCCCATTCCATTTGGAAACGCCCCGTTCCTATCTAAAATCTGTAGACAATTTTTGTATTCTGGAGCAACCCGTTCCAATTCTGAAACGGCTCGTTCCGGGCTACCAAAAGTAGGTCTATTTAGTAATTCGGAACGGCCCGTTCCAAATGTAGAACGGCCCGTTCTGGCCTACTAAACCACCTTAATTGGGCTCTTGGCCCAGTAAAAATTGGGCTGTTAGAAGTTATATAGACAGTAAACATGTAAGTGGAGATGAGAGTAAGGGTAGGTATTTCATGGAATATAAATCATTTGATGTAAGTTAAATAAAATAATATAAAAGTTAACAATTTCTAAAAATATAAAAATAATAAACATAACAACATTTTGAGTATCATCTATTTTTCCTAGTCATTGTTGTAGAGGTTCAATCTCTTTCCATAATTCATATATAACCTCATTCAAAATTATATATTGAAATTGAGATCTTAATGTGATAAATCAACTTACTCAATTCAACATTAATAATTCTCTTTTTTAACTTTTTTCCTACTAAATTTAATGTTTGTATTAACAAATATTTTAGATTTCATGTTCAACACATGAAATTTAAAAATTAAATAAAATTTGATACATTTATCTTTATATGATGTTGATCCACAATCTCGAAGTATTTATTAGTTTCTTGATCTCGTCCATAATAAAACAAAACATCTATAACTCATTTTTTTTATAAAAAGGTGTTATGTTTTTCTAATGTGTGATTCTTCTTCTCACGTAAAATAAGTTATCAATTTCTAAATTATGTATAAAAATTTGATAATAGTGAGAAAGGAAAAAAAAAGTAGTACCTTTTAATTTTGATGAAGATTAAAACGTGAGATTAAAAATAAAAAATAAAAATAAAAAAGGTGGTGAATTGGATAGAACATGAAGATATAATAATAGATGAAAAATATAATGGAGGATAGAAATTAACATTTCTCTTTATTCTAAAAAAAATAAAAATTACTGTTAACAAATAAAGTGAGATGAGAACTTTACTTATGATGACAAATGTGTTATGTGGTATGCCATAGTATTATATTACGAGTTAATCATTTATACACTGTCAGTATAAAGTTGTTTTACACTGACAATCAATTAAATCTTTTAATTGTGTCATATCACTGTTAAAAGTAAATATATTTATAGTAATATGACACAATTAAAAAATCTAATTGATTATCTAAACTTTTTTCACATTATATAGTTGATTAACTCTTATACTATTATATACTACACAAACAAGAAGAAACATCAAAGGAAAAACAAAGTGCTGAAAACAAAGGGGCACAACATAATGGCTCTTGTGACCCCCGTCCAAATTTCAACAAATTCCGACCGTTTCCAACAACTTAAGATCTTCGACGAATCCAAGGCCGGCGTCAAAGGCCTCCTTGACTCCGGCATCACCCACGTGCCGCCAATTTTCCTCCGCCCTCCGGAGGACCTCGCCGTCGACGCCCCACTTTCCGGCGACACCCACTTCACGGTTCCTGTCATCGAACTCGCCGGAGAGCACGCCGCCGTCGTGGCGGGAGTGCGGCGGGCGGCGGAAACGGTGGGGCTCTTTCAGGTGGTGAATCACGGGGTGGCCGCGAAGGTGGTGGAAGAGATGGTGGCGGCGGCGCGTGGGTTCCACGAGGCGGCGCAGGAGGTGAAGAGGGTGTACTATACGAGGGAGAAGGAGAAGAAGGTGAAGTATGGAAGCAACTTTGATTTGTATCGGTCGAAATTTGCAAGCTGGAGGGACACTCTCTTTTGCGCCATGGCTCCTCCACCTCTTCATCCACCAGATTTGCCTTTGCTTTGTAGGTAATTGTTTTTAAACCTTTCTTATCTTTATTAATAGTCTACAAATAAGAATATATATAAGTATTATTTAGTAATTAATCGAAGTTTAGTAATATTTAATATAATCCAGAATTATATACAACTTGTATATAGATTTGGTTATGCATGATGTTGGTGCAATTTATACAAACTTTAATAATAAATAATTTGTGTTAAGAATCTAATTAATTGATTCTGTTAAGTGCACAAATTTACAGGGATATAACAATGGAGTACTCAAGGCAGGTTCAGGCATTGGGGAGCCTTTTATTTGCATTACTATCAGAAGCACTTGGACTCAAGTCTGACTACCTTGAAAGTATGGATTGTGCAAAAGGGCACTCGATTCTTATGCACTATTACCCACCATGTCCTCAGCCTCATCTTACTTTGGGCACAAACAGACACTCAGATCCAGGTTTCCTCACAATTTTGCTACAAGACCACATTGGTGGCCTTCAAGTTTTGTACCAAAATGAATGGATTGATGTTCCCCCTATTCCTGGAGCTCTAGTAGTAAATATTGGAGATATGCTACAAGTAAGTCCATTATTTTCACCCTTTAATTAATTAGAAAAAAAAAATTTAACTCACTATAATATAACATTTGAACTATTCACATATTTTAAAATTGTGATTTTTTTTATACTAATATTTTTAACATGGAGTATCTATCAATTTTATTAATAATTAGTCTCTATAAAAAAAATCTAATTGATCATTTCTATTAGTTATTGTACTTTCATTTATAAGCTTGAACCCAAAATTTTGTTTAAAGAGATCAAATATAGTGTCACATATTTAACAAAAAATGTGGTTCGAATATTATCTAATTAAGAAGAAAAAAAAAATGTGAGTACATGCAGGCATGGTGATCAAATGTAATGTTCCCGATAAAAAGTCTCCATATAGTTCATACCATACAAGTTATTCACAAATATGACTGGTACTAAGCTTCCTATTGGTTCCATAGTTGAGGACAAGTTCATGTTGCCATGTTGCAGCTTTTATCCAATGGCCAATTTAAGAGCGTGGAGCATCGTGTTGTGGCAAGCCATAAAGGACCTAGGGTATCAGTTGCATGTTTTTTCACTCTTGATAACTACCCCTCTGCTAGAATGTATGGCCCCATCAAGGAACTACTATCAGAAGACAATCCCCCAGTGTACAGGGATACATCATTGCAAGATTTCAATGCTCACTATTATAGTAAAGGACTTGATGGGAATTCTGCTCTTAAGCATTTTATGTTACAGCAATAAAAATGCAGGTGTAAATCTTATTATTTGTTGGTCTTCCATAGGGTAAAGTGGAAGAATCACAGCATAGCTTAGTACTAGGCTACAAACATAAAGGTTGTTGACAATAATATTGATTTTGACAATTGGACAAATAGCTACATAGATGATTAAAGAGTCGCTTGAAATTAGAAAACATTATCATATTAGTAAGAAGTTAAGCAAATGTCAAAGAAGACTTGTACAAGTTTCTACTGTTATCTTATTCGGTGTGGTATGATTATGTCTTGGAATAACAAAAACCATAAATGTTGAACAATTGGTCTGGAAAAACAAATGATATTTGTGTCAAGTTCCAGCCTCTCAAATCATTATAATTAAATATCCCGTTAGACTTATTTATTTTCTTTATTTTCTGTATTTTCTATTTTTCATTTTTTTTAATGTTTTAATTGGTGAGCAACTCGGCAAATCACGTTGAGTTTAAATCACTTTTTGATTAATCCAATAAGAAATGTTCATTGAAGTTAGTTTATGTGACACAAAAAATTTGAAAATTTTTTAACTCTACATCCCTTAATTATTAAAGCAAAGAAGTTTGGGTTTATGAATCTTCCACATGGAGTGTTGTAATTGGTTGGAGAAATATCTCCCCTCCATGTTGGAACGAAAAACAAAACAAGAGATAAAAAAAAATAAAAAAAAAATAAAGTCACTAGAAGGTTTAATATTTTTTATTTCTAAATGCATTAAAATAATTGTGTGAATTTTTTATTAATTTTTTTATCCATATTAAAAGATTATATTTTACTAAATTAATATTTAATAATAATAACAATAATAAAATTATTTTTAAATTGTCAAAAAGTGAAGTATGAGTTATTAAAAAGTGAAATATGAGTTAATAAAAAGTGTAGGTGCTTAGAAACAAATTTTATTGGAGTAAAAATTATAAAAATATAATATGAATTACTTATAAATGATTTAACATAGTGGGATATTAAAAGTGAAAGAAAGTTGCTTTAGAAGCAACTTCCATTATAGATACTCTAAGGTTGCAATTTAAAATCTTTAAGAAAGGTAATTGTAGGTTTGAATTGTATAGTTGAACCAATTGTTCAAGATGATATACACAATAATGTTCCACTATTTTGTCACATGTGTTTATACTAAAAAATTTTCTTAATTTTTTGTCACAAGTTCTATTTTAATATGTTTTTTTTTTTTGCTATTTTCATTTCTTAAAATAAATGATAAGTAATAATTTTTTATTAGTCTAATTGAAATTGAACCCAATTTTTTTAAGATTTCAAATTTAGATTTAGTTAGAAAAGAAGATTTTACTAAAAAGTAATTAGTCAAATCTTATGACATAAAAATTTATTATAATATAAGTATCGTCGATAAATATATTGCACTAATAATATAATTAAAAAAAATTAGTAAAACCCATTAAAAAGAAAACTTGATACCAAAGGTCCAAAATATGTATAGAATATAAAATAAAGCTAAAATGAAAAATGAAAGAGACAGTCCATGAAATCAGTCGAGTAAAGAGCAACGAGGTCTCCAATTTTCACTACACAGCTACACGTTTTCAACTGAATGATATCAGCCTCCTTAATATCGGGGATTATGTTTGGGAGCTTTGATTAAACAATATCATTAACGTCATATCCATTTGAGACACACATGCTATATATACTATACATCCAAATAACGTGGTTAATTATAGGACTTAGGGACTCCAAATATCAGAGTAAGAGAAACGCAAAAGACTTGGTAAAGAAGATAACAGAAGGAGAGAAATCATTATAAGCAAAGGAGGAAGAAAAGTAGAAGAACATAACTCAACTTTATTGTCAGAGTTTTCTCATATCTTATTAATTTATTATGCTACATGCTTGTTCGTTCACACTAGCTCAAATGGTATAAGTGAAATTTAAAACAAATATTAATCTTATGAACCTTTTTAAAAGTAAATAATAAAAAACAATTTGTTCAAAAATCAAGCTCGATTAACTCAGTTGTTGCTGCTTTGTTAATTCCACACCTTTGTTTTTTTTAGAATTTATAAGTTGTGATAGCTTAATGTTTCTTAATGATGAAATGAATTAATTAATTTAGGTAAATGTGATGTTTTTATTAGTTTTATGGTTTGGGACACACGATGGTTAAAGTTTAATGGATCTAAGAGTACTTTATAAGATAGACATGATCTTTGAAAGAAAAAAAATCAAATTATTTTAAGATTTTCTTTTATCTATCAAAATCAAACTTAGTAATAAGAGATTTGCAACCCTAGTTCTAATTTTAGGACGCGTGAGTCGTAATGACTTAAAAGTTCTAATTTTTTTTAAAGACTTAAGAAAATAATTCTGTCTAACATTCTTGTTAATACCTTTTACAGGACATGGTCATGACAATTTTGAGAAATCTTAAAAAAAAAATGGTTATGACAATTGAGAAATCTTAAAGTCTTAAAAAAAATAATAACAATTTCCATAATTTTTTCAAATTAATTAAAAACCATTTCATAATATTTTCAAAAAAGAACTACATAATTTTAAATATTTCAGTGTACTAAAAGAGACTACTCTAATTGAGCTCAAAAATATTTTCGTCTATTTCATCCTATCATTCTCAAAAATAAAATAATTAAATAAACAAATAAAATCCCATAAATATTTGTTTCTTGTAATTGATTCTTAATTATTTTAGAGTGATGAGATAAATATTTTAAAAAAAATTATTGACAAGTTTGCTAAATAAATTAGATTATCTGCATCTAATGGATGTCATTGGATTTTAATATTTCTTATACGTATGGTACGTTTGGTTTGAATTTTATAACGTGATTTCACGCCAAATAGAAACAACTCCTAGTAATTTCTCTGTGAATTTGAGATTTGGACGTGAATATTTTTTACAACGCTCAAACTAAACACGCATTCAATCAATAGTGGAATTTAAAATTTGGTTTCCAAAGTATTTTTCTAACTTCATTCTAAATTCCAATAAATAAATCTCGAAGACGACTTTACATTTTTCTAATATATTTTGTGTTTTTGGGTTCCTCGTTGTCCATTCTTGTCGCTGACAAATTTACCAAAAAAAAGTTTCTTATTGATGACAATAGGTAAAATAGTGATTAGGATAATAAAATGTGTCTGCATTCTTGTCGCGTTAGTAGATAAAATAGTGAAAATACGATAATGTAAAGTTTTTGCTTGACCTAGTCGTAAAGAGACCCTTAATAAAGTTTGCTTTTTACGTGAAAAACTTATATAATAATAAGAAGATATATTCTTGGTTATCAATTAAAGTTAAGTAGTTAACTGTGACTTTGAGTTTAAACAATTCACAACCAATATAAAAAAGATAACTATATAAGGTAATATTTTTTAAAAGTTTAATTACTCATTTATTTCTTATAACTTCATAATCTTTATTTTTTTTATTTTTAGTTTTTATAATTAACAATATTTCGTTTTAATTCTTTTATATATATTAGGAGAAAAAAAAGAGACATTTCGCATTTTTCTATTTACAAGAAATAAAAAATAATGAACAATTATTTTGGCCTTTCGTGCCTTTCTATTTATTTTAAAGGCTTTTATTTTTTTTAACCCTATTTTAATGGCTCTCTTAAGAAGTTGAAACTTGAAAGAAATAAACAATATTAATTTTCAATACTTTAGCAATGACATATATATTTTCAATGACATTGATTTTTTTTTAGGTATTTACGTTGATATATATATATATATATATATATATATATATAGTGACGGATCCAGAAACTTTAGATAGTGGGGACAATACTTATTTATATATTTCTAGTATTAAAAATTTTACATATAATTTTTAAAAATATAAATATATATTATAATTATTTTTTACAAGTTTTTATATCTACAATTACGATTAAGGATGAAAATAAACTAGGTCAGATTATGTTATATTATAATTTAATAGGTTTGAACTCAACTTTCTTTAAAAATACATGTACTAAATATGACATATTTATCTGTCATAGATATTTTTTAAATGTTTGATTAGAACTACAATCTTAAATACTACTTTATAATAATTTAACATTAATAAAAATATAAAAATAAATATGATAAATTTTATAAAATCAAGTTTAGTTTATTTATGATATAAACATGTTTTTAATATGTAATATAAATTTTTAAATGATAATTTATTTTAAAACATATTTTATAATAAAAATTATAAATAGAACATAAATCTTCAAATCTTTCTTATTTTGATTTTTTAAAATTAATATATACAACCTTACAATTTTTACTATTTTTTTATTTTTTTTATCAACATATACAATAAATAGAAAGCACAAAAGGTAAACATACATGCTACAAATTTTATTTTATCACATATGAGAACTAATCCCATTTAAAATTTGATAAATATCAAATAAATAAACAATTCTTCCGAATTTATATTTTATACATATGATGAATTAAATATATATATATATATATATTAAAATATAACTTTTATTTTTAAAATATATATTTTTTTGAATAAAAAAATTGTATATGTGTAAAATAGTAGTGGGGCAAATAATCTCACTTAATTGTATGTAGATCCGTCTTTATATATATATATATAATATTATGGTTGAATGAAACTCATGATGAATTCTGCTAATGTTGAATATCAACAAATCGGCTATTTGTGTTGGCCACGGATTATGCTAAAAGTATGTCTATTATATTTATGAGTTAGATATTGTTCGCAGGTTTAGGCAAGAGGCTCATCTTTCAGAACTCCATTGTTTTAGAGTGTACCCAACACTTTTTTTTTTATATAGATAGTTATATCTTTTAAGTTAGAAAAATTTATAAAATTAAAAATTTTCTTTTTTTTTCTTCACACAATTAGTAACCTAAATAATTACCTACTTCATTATTTTTCTCTTATTTTTATTTTTTAAAAAAACTCTAACAAATGAGAAATCTTCTCACAATCTTTCAATAATTACTTACTATTTACTTCATTATTTTTTGAAATATTTTACAAAGATGAAGAACCATGAAATATCTCTTCTCTACTAATTTTATATAATATAAAAAAATATTATTGAACAATTAATCGACAAGTGATATTCTTTTCTCAATAAAAATCTATCCACAATTTTTTAAAATTTATTCATAATTAATTTGTAAAAAATAATTCGATGATATTAAATCCAGTGGCAGATCGTTCAGCTGCAGCGGGTCCAAACATGGGCAAGGTGTGGAACTTTTTTGGAGGTTTCTGCCTGCTGCTGCTGCTTTTGAGCTTTTGTTGCAGGAAAAAAGTTGCTAATTAGATTAATATTAATAATAAATTTATGGTTGATTTTATAAAAATATTACAATGAAACAAGGTACCAGTTTTCCTTGCTAAAAACTATCTAATTAATTCATGATGAACATTAAATCCTCTTTCTTCCTACTTTTAATTTCATTGCATGCAAAGAGATATGATATATGAAGGAGATTGTACATATAAACACTATTTTTCAAAAGCAAAATCAACTCTCTTGTTAATCAACCCATGCAATGATTGATTTCATCATTTTTCTTTTTAGAATAGTGGATTAAGTGTAAATTAATATGAAGATCTATAGTGAATGATACCATTTTAAAATAATAGATTTGAGTGTAATTCAACTTTACAAAAGTGATTTATAAGATGAAGATTGTTCTCCATTTATATACTCTTTAATTATTTTATCTGGCATTTTCTTTGGTGCAAGTTTATTTTAGTGGGTACCAAAACTCCATGTGACTAGGACCACATAAACGATGACATGTGTTAATTTTGTCAGAACTTGTATTTTTTAAAATGTTTTAATATTTGTTATTTAACCCTCATTAATTATATTCTTTTAAATAATAGTCCCCAGCCTATTTAAATATGTTTTATCTTCTTCATTTCTCTACCTTTTCATTTTCATTTTTCAATCTTCTCTCTAGCGCATATCTGGCTCCGGTACTCTCCCTACCAAAAGCTCCATCAAAGACGATAACTTTTCGTGTACCCTTCGTTCCTACCCTTTTCAGTTTCATTTTTCCTCTTCTCTCTGGCGCTTCTTCTTGCAAGCACCTCTAATTTTTTGTTGTTTTTTGTTTCCGATCACCTCCCATTCTCTGGTCTCCGGTGCTCCAAAAAACAACAAAAAGTCAGAGGTGCTTGCAAGAATATGCGACAGAGAGAAGAGGAAAAATGAAAATGAAAAGGGTAGGAACGGAGGGTACACGGGAAAGTTACCGTCTTTGATGAAGTTTTTGGTAGGGAGAGCATCAGAGCCAGAGATGCGCCAGAAAGAAGACGAAAAATGAAAATGAAAAGGGTAGGAATGAAGGGTACACAAGAAAGTTACTATCTTTGATAGAGATTTTGGTAGGGAGAGCAACGGAGCCAGAGATGCGCCAGAGAGAAGATTGAAAAATGAAAATGAAAAGATAGGAAAATGAAGAAGATAAAGCATATTTAAATAAGTTGGGGACTATTATTTAAAAGAATATAATTAATAAGGGTTAAATAAAAAGTATTAAAACATTCTTAAAAAATACAAATTCTGACAAAATTAATACATGTCATCATTTATGTAATCCTAGTCACAGAAAATTTTGGTACTCCTAAAATAAACTTGCACTAAAGGAAATGTCATCTTATCTCTTGTTGTATGACTTGAGTATTTTCCGATATTTGCATAGTAGATAGCACAGGAAACTAATAACCACAATGACTCACACCGGAACTTCAACTTCAACTTCCAATGACCGTTTCCATGAACTGAAAGCCTTCGACGAATCCTGTAACATTGAAAAAAAAAAAAAAAAAAAGAGAGAGGCTGATTGAGTAGCCAGAACGGGCCGTTCCCAAACTGGAACGGGCCGTTCCACACTACTGAATTGAACTACATATTGTAGCTGAGAACGGGCCGTTCCGGGAAGGAGAACGGGCCGTTCCAGGAAGGAGAACGGGTCGTTCCGGAGGGAGAACAGGCCGTTCCGGATGAGTCCCGGAACGGGCCGTTCTGATTTCAGAACGGGCCGTTCTGGGCGTGGATTTTGTGCGTGATCTAGGAGTTCAGAACGGGCCGTTCTGGTATCGGTACGGGCCGTTCTGGCCACTCCGGATTGCCTATAAATAGGGGTGAGGGGGGGGCCGTGAGGAGTTCTGGTTCTAGAGAGAAGTTTTAGAGAGAAGGTCTCTGGGTCAGTGAGCTCCTTTCTCTCCCAAATTTCTCTGTTTAACTCCTTTTCTCCTCTAGATCAATAACTCCTTCTGTCTTTTCTTGAAATTCAGATTAGAAAGCTTATTTTGGGAGGATTGAAGTTTCGAGTTGAGCCTCGAGGGGAAATTCTACTTTTGTTCAGTCTTTGGCTATCTGAGCCAATCTTCAGGTAAGGGAAGCTAGATTGTTTGCATGTGGCTGAATTTATTAGTTTGGATGAGAGTTTTGAACTCTCTGAATAGTTTTAGGCCGGGCGCAGGTTGAGCGTGTCAAGCGTGGAAGAGCTTAGAGCTTTTGGGTTGGTGTTAGGCCAGGCGCGAGTTGACGGCACTGTGCTTGAATATATTTATGAATGAATTAATGCTTATGCATGTTTAAAGTTGAAGTTTTAGATCATGTATGTATGATATATGATGTATGGTGAGGTGTGATTCATATGTATGCTTTGTGATGATATATATGAATGTTTGAATATGATATGTTCATATGGTATGTATTGATCATAATGGTAGGTAGACCATTTATGATGTATGATGCATTATTGCATGTGATGTCTTACGACATGTGTATGGTTGTTGATCATGATGGTGGGCAGACCATTATGATGTATGATGCATGATTTCATGTGATGCCTATGGCATGAGTCTAGCCTAGGACTTGAGGAGAGGAAAAATATTTTCGAACTGGAAGAGCTCACATAGAGTCTCTTGAGAGTGGTGCTTGGATAGACCACTAATATATGAGAGTGGTGCTCTGGGAGGCCACTGGATTTGGGAGAGTGGTGCTCAGATAGGCCACTGGGTTGGGTGAGTCTCCTCTAAGTCCTTAGCTAGTGTTGGAGCGGGGTATGAGGTCGAGGGTTATTCCCTTAACCAAGTACTCGGGAAGGTGCGTGGATCCTTGCGGATAGTCGGTGGGCGAACTCCACAATTGACTTGGTTAATGCATGCCAAGGTCGTGGTAAGCCCGTACCCAGCTGTGCTATACCTGACGGTGGATCTGGACTTCCAAGTGTGTAAGTGACATCATCCGAGTAAACCCGAGTGAGGATTATATATCCTGTTTAGCTGTGACCGAGCGGGCACATTGGGCGTGAAAACGGTTGGGGTGGTTTCGGTAGGATGGAATGTCACTTGTACAGCTCTATTGTTGTGGAGATCTCCTAGGTGTATGCGTGACGACGCATTAGATGATTGATATGTATGCATATCTGTCATGAGTTGCATTCCTTGCATGATTATTAATATGATGAAGTGTGGTGTTTGACTTCATGTTTGGTGAATGAATGATTAATTGAGATGAAAGGTTCCTTAGGGACAGGATTTGGGATGCATGTGTAGTATAGATTTTTACTCTGTACTTGTATTATTGATCTTTGAATTCTAGCTTACCCTTCTGTTTTCCATGTGGTGGAACTGCGATGATCATACTTGGTATGGGAGCAGGTCAGGGATAGCTTGGGAGTAGAGATGATCGTTGTGAGACGAGGAGCTGAGTCTCGTGTTTTGAGTTACCATTCTGGGTAACATTTTTTTTGTCAGTGCTTGACCGGCACTAAGGAATATTTTGGGATGACTGTACATATATGGTGCTATATTTTATATACAGAAACTTAATTATTTCGATCTTTATATTTATGCCTGTATGTATGTGTTATCCAGTTTAATATTCTCTTAGTTAACTAGTTGTAGTGCGATTCCACTAAGTGTAGAGACCGTGGCGGGTCGTTACACTTTTATGGTATCAGAGCCGGTCGAGTCTTTTAGGATACTTTGTGGGGAGTGATCCTTCTAGGTTTCTGTTGTGTCATATCTCTGATATGTGCTAGCCTTTGGTGAATTGTGAGGGGTATTATGTTACTAATAGGATGTTTGAATTCTTGTAGTATGGTGAGACCCCAGTATGACCAGATTGCTAGGGCCATGGAGATGATGGCCATGGCGATGCAGCAGCAGAGTGCTCACTTTGCTCATATGGAGGCAGGTAGAGCTGCGGCTGAGGCAGCTAGACCGGTGGTCTCTCAGGAGGGGAGAGATTTAGCAGAGTTAAGGGGATGTCGACCTCCTCAGTTCAGAGGGGATTCAGATCCTGATGTGGCGGATAAGTGGTTGAGGGATATGGAGAAGATCTTTAGTGTTTTAGGATCTTCTGATGAGAGAAAGTTGGCTTATGCAGTTTTACATGCTGGGGGGCGAGGCTGAGTACTGGTGGAGAGGCACCAGGCAGATGTTAGAGAGCAGGGGTGTGCCTGTTGACTGGGATTGCTTCAGGAGGGTCTTTTTGGAGAAATATTTCCCGGATAGCGTTAGATACGCTAAGGAGGCAGAGTTCATGAGATTACATCAGGGGAGCTTGTCTGTTTCTGAGTATGCTATGAGGTTTGAGCATCTAGCTCGTTTCTACTCTCAGGCCATATCTGAGGCTTGTAGATGTAGAAAGTTTGCAGAGGGATTGAGGCATGAGTTGAAGAGGGTTATAGTCCCCATGTCCATAGTGGAGTTTCCTGCCTTGGTTGAGAAGGCAAAGACTGTTGAGAGTTTGGAGGGTGGTGGTAGTAGCGGTAAGGTTGCTAGAGTTCAAGAGGGATCATTTGGGTCCAGAGGGGAGGCCAGCAGAGGGGACCCTATGACAGACCTGTACAGTCTCAGAGAGGAGCTGTTAGTAGGGGACCTCGACCTGCTACTCCTCAGGGCGGAGCACAGTCAATGCGGTGCTACCGATGTGGAGGAGCACATATGGTTAGAGATTGTTCCCTTCCGGGGAATGTTTGCTTTAGATGTGGTAGGTCAGGCCACATCTCTAGAGATTGTCAGACACCGCCGACTTCATCTGGGAGTGCCCCGAGGCCACCCAGACCTACAGCTGCGGGGAGAGTGTTTGCATTGTCAGGTGCAGAGGCTTCCACTTCATCAGACTTAGTGAAGGGAAAGGGGAAGGCAGCAGGTGAGGATGTTTTATTTTTATTCGATTCTGGTGCCACGCATTCTTTTATTTCTGTTGATTGTGTGAAGAGATTGGGTTTGTCAGTATCTTCCTTGCATGTTGATTTGTTTGTGTCTACTCCGGCTTCAGTTTCTGTGGTGACGTCGGAGATGTGTGTGAGATGCCCGATAGAGGTGTCTGGTAGGAGGTTTCGAGTGAACCTGATTGTGTTGCCCATGGTGGATATCGACATAATCTTAGGGATGGATTGGTTATCTGCCCATCACATCCTTATAGATTGTGCTCGGAGAGAGTTGATGTTTCCTCAGTTGGAGGATGAGGTGTTGGTATCAGCGGGTCAGGCTGAGCAGTTGATGAGGGATGAAGCTGAGTGCTTCATGTTGTTTGCAGCTTTGAGTATTGAGACAGAGAGAGCTATCGCTGGGATCGAAATTGTCAGTGAATTTCCTGAGGTGTTTCCAGATGATGTGCCAGGATTGCCACCCAGGCGTGATGTTGAGTTTAGCATTGATCTGGTACCAGGTGCAGGACCGGTATCAGTGGCTCCTTATAGGATGGCTCCAGCTGAGTTGGTAGAGTTGAAGACACAGATTGAGGATTTGTTGGAGAAACAGATGGTGAGGCCCAGTGTTTCTCCTTGGGGTGCTCCGGTACTGTTAGTGAAGAAGAAAGATGGTGGGGCCCGTTTGTGTGTTGATTATCGGCAGCTGAATAAATTAACGATAAAGAATAAATATCCCCTTCCGAGGATTGATGATTTGATGGATCAGCTGAGGGGAGCTTCAGTGTTTTCAAAGATTGATTTGAGATCCGGATATCACCAGATTAGGGTGAAGGAGAGTGACATACCGAAGACTGCCTTTAGGACTAGGTATGGTCACTATGAATATGTGGTGATGCCTTTTGGTGTCACTAATGCTCCAGCAGTGTTCCTGGATTACATGAACAGGATCTTTAGACCGTTCTTGGACAGATTTGTGGTGATCTTCATTGATGATATTTTGGTGCATTCTAGATCATTGGAGGATCACCGTGAGCATTTGAGGTCGATTTTGGAGGTGTTAAGAGAGAGACAGTTGTATGCCAAACTGTCCAAGTGTGAGTTTTGGTTATCCGAGGTGAGATTTTTGGGGCATGTGATATCGGCAGAGGGGATTGCAGTAGATCCAGCCAAGGTGGAGGCTGTGATTCAGTGGGAGCGTCCGATGACTGCTACAGAGATTAGGAGTTTTCTTGGGTTGGCGGGTTACTATCGGAGGTTCATTGAGGGTTTTTCTCGAATAGTAATGCCTTTGACTCAACTGACTCGAAAAGATCAACCTTTTGTTTGGACGGACGCTTGTGAGCAAAGTTTTCAGGAGCTAAAGAGACGGTTGACCACTTCTCCAGTTTTGGTGTTACCTAACACTGGTGAGCATTTTGATGTGTTCTGTGATGCTTCTCACCAGGGGTTAGGTTGTGTGTTGATGCAGGGAGGCAGAGTAGTGGCATATGCTTCGAGGCAACTGAAGACCCATGAGAGAAATTATCCTACTCATGATTTAGAGCTTGCAGCTGTGGTATTTGCCTTGAAGTTGTGGAGGCACTATCTGTATGGTGCGAGATTTAGTGTATACAGTGATCACAAGAGTTTGAAATATCTGTTTGATCAGAAAGAGTTGAATATGAGGCAGAGGAGGTGGATGGAATTTCTAAAGGACTTCGATTTCCAGTTGATGTATCATCCTGGAAAGGCGAATGTGGTAGCTGATGCATTGAGTAGGAAATCCATTCACATGTCGGCTATGATGATTAGGGAGTTGGAGTTGATTGAGCAGTTCCGAGATTTGAGACTAGAGGTGGAGGTTGTTCAGGATCACATTAGCTGTGGTATGATCACCATAACTAATGAGTTCTTGAAGCAGGTGGGAACTAAACAGTTACAGGACCCAGAGTTGTTAAGGACTTTGGGATTACTTGGTACTGAGAGGGCAGCTGGTTTTGAGCTTGGTACTGATGGGATTCTGAGATTCAGAGGTCGGATTTGTCTGCCTTGTGATTCAGAGTTGAGGAGAGCTGTTCTAGAGGAGGGACACATGAGTCGTCTTAGCATACATCCTGGTATGACTAAGATGTATCAAGACATCAAGAAAAGTTTTTGGTGGCCTGGTATGAAGAAGGAGATAGCAGAGTTTGTAGCCGCTTGTTTGACTTGTCAGAAGGCAAAGATTGAGCATCAGAGGCCCGGAGGGGTTTTACAGTTGATGGAGATTCCTGAGTGGAAGTGGGATAGTGTCACTATGGACTTTGTGGTTGGATTGCCTAGGACAACTAGGAACAGTGACTCTATCTGGGTGATTGTTGATAGGTTGACAAAGTGTGCTCACTTTCTTCCTGTCAACAAGAGGTGGTCCTTGGAGAGGCTTGCACAGTTATATATCCAAGAGATAGTACGGCTGCATGAAGTGCCTTCCAGTATTATTTCTGACAGAGATCCAAGGTTTACTTCAAGGTTTTGGCAGACTCTACATCAGGTGTTGGGAACGAGATTGAGGTTGAGTTCCGCCTATCATCCACAGACAGATGGTCAGTCAGAAAGGACAATTCAGTCACTAGAGGATCTTCTGAGAGCTTGTGTGTTGGACCATCTGGGTAGTTGGGAGGAGGTGTTTCCATTGGTAGAGTTTACCTATAATAATAGTTATCATGCGAGTATTGGCATGGCACCTTTTGAGGCTCTATATGGCAGGAGGTGTAGGACTCCATTATGTTGGTATCAGGAGGGTGAGTCAGTAGTGGTTGGTCCAGAGTTAGTTCTTCAGACTACTGAGATGGTGAGACAGATTCAGGAGAGGTTGAGAGCTACTCAGAATCGAAAAAAGTCTTATGCTGATAAGAGGAGGAGACCTCTAGAGTTTGAGGAGGGAGAGCATGTGTTTCTCAGGGTGACACCTACTACTGGAGTGGGAAGGGCTGTAAGGGCCAAGAAACTCACACCGAAGTTCATTGGTCCTTATCAGATCCTTCGTCGTGTAGGTCCGGTAGCATATCAGTTGGCGTTACCTCCGATTCTGTCCAACCTGCATGATGTGTTTCACGTTTCACAGTTGAGAAAGTACATCAGAGACCCGAGTCACGTGATAGAGATGGATGAGGTGCAAGTTAGAGAAAACTTGACTTACGAGAAGAGACCGGTAGCTGTAATTGATCACAAGTTGAAAGAGCTTCGAGGCAAGTCCATTAGCTTGGTGAAGATTCTTTGGGATGCAGCTACTGGTGAGGCAACCTGGGAAGAAGAGAGTCAGTTCAAGGAACAGTATCCATTCCTCTTTTCAGGTAAGCCTATTTTCGGGGACGAAAATTCCTATTTGTTGGGGAGTATTGTAACATTGAAAAAAAAAAAAGAAGAGAGGCTGATTCAGTAGCCAGAACGGGCCGTTCCCAAACTGGAACGGGCCGTTCCACACTACTGAATTGAACTACATATTGTAGTTGAGAACGGGCCGTTCCGGATGAGTCCCGGAACGGGCCGTTCTGATTTCAGAACGGGCCATTCTGGGCGTGGATTTTGTGCGTGATCTGGGAGTTCAGAACGGGTCGTTCTGGTATCGGTACGGGCCGTTCTGGCCACTCCGGATTGCCTATAAATAGGGGTGAGGGGGGGGCCGTGAGGAGTTCTGGGTCTAGAGAGAAGTTTTAGAGAGAAGGTCTCTGGGTCAGTGAGCTCCTTTCTCTCCCAAATTTCTCTGTTTAACTCCTTTTCTCCTCTAGATCAATAACTCCTTCTGTCTTTTCTTGGAATTCAGATTAGAAAGCTTGTTTTCGGAGGATTGAAGTTTCGAGTTGAGCCTCGAGGGGAAATTCTACTTTTGTTCAGTCTTTGGCTATTTGAGCCAATCTTCAGGTAAGGGAAGCTAGATTGTTTGCATGTGGCTGAATTTATTAGTTTGGATGAGAGTTTTGAACTCTCTGAATAGTTTTAGGCCGGGCGCAGGTTGAGCGTGTCAGGCGTGGAAGAGCTTAGAGCTTTTGGGTTGGTGTTAGGCCAGGCGCGAGTTGACGGCACTGTGCTTGAATATATTTATGAATGAATTGATGCTTATGCATGTTTAAAGTTGAAGTTTTAGATCATGTATGTATGATATATGATGTATGGTGAGGTGTGATTCATATGTATGCTTTGTGATGATATATATGAATGTTTGAATATGATATGTTCATATGGTATGTATTGATCATAATGGTAGGTAGACCATTTATGATGTATGATGCATTATTGCATGTGATGTCTTACGACATGTGTATGGTTGTTGATCATGATGGTGGGCAGACCATTATGATGTATGATGCATGATTTCATGTGATGCCTATGGCATGAGTCTAGCCTAGGACTTGAGGAGAGGAAAAATATTTTCGAACTGGAAGAGCTCACATAGAGTCTCTTGAGAGTGGTGCTTGGATAGACCACTGATATATGAGAGTGGTGCTCTAGGAGGCCACTGGATTTGGGAGAGTGGTGCTCAGATAGGCCACTGGGTTGGGTGAGTCTCCTCTAAGTCCTTAGCTAGTGTTGGAGCGGGGTATGAGGTCGAGGGTTATTCCCTTAACCAAGTACTCGGGAAGGTGCGTGGATCCTTGCAGATAGTCGGTGGGCGAACTCCACAATTGACTTGGTTAATGCATGCCAAGGTCGTGGTAAGCCCGTACCCAGCTGTGTTATACCTGATGGTGGATCTGGACTTCCAAGTGTGTAAGTGACATCATCCGAGTAAACCCGAGTGAGGATTATATATCCTGTTTAGCTGTGACCGAGCGGGCGCATTGGGCGTGAAAACGGTTGGGGTGGTTTCAGTAGGATGGAATGTCACTTGTACAGCTCTATTGTTGTGGAGATCTCCTAGGTGTATGCGTGACGACGCATTAGATGATTGATATGTATGCATATCTGTCATGAGTTGCATTCCTTGCATGATTATTAATATGATGAAGTGTGGTGTTTGACTTCATGTTTGGTGAATGAATGATTAATTGAGATGAAAGGTTCCTTAGGGACATGATTTGGGATGCATGTGTAGTATAGATTTTTACTTTGTACTTGTATTATTGATCTTTGAATTCTAGCTTACCCTTCTGTTTTCCATGTGGTGGAACTGCGATGATCATACTTGGTATGGGAGCATGTCAGGGATAGCTTGGGAGTAGAGATGATCATTGTGAAACGAGGAGCTAAGTCTCGTGTTTTGAGTTACCATTCTGGGTAACATTTTTTTTGTCAGTGCTTGACCGGCACTAAGGAATATTTTGGGATGACTGTACATATATGGTGCTATATTTTATATACAGAAACTTAATTATTTCGATCTTTATATTTATGCTTGTATGTATGTGTTATCCAGTTTAATATTCTCTTAGTTAACTAGTTGTAGTGCGATTCCACTAAGTGTAGAGACCGTGGCGGGTCGTTACAAATCCAAACGCGGCGTTAAGGGTTGTACAAGTAGGCACCCCCTCGGTCAGACAATAGGCCGAAAGGGGTACCCGAACCGATAAGACACCAGTTGGCACCCCTTTGCTCAATAGGCCGAAAGAGGTGCCCGAGCCGATAAAAAACACATCACCCCTTCGGCTAGAGGTTGGGCCGAACACCTCCTCGGCATTGACCTATGCCGAACACCCCCTCGGCCTTGGGATAGGCCGAATACCTCCACCACCACCAAGGACAAGACAAGTATCCCTTTGGTGTCAAAGTGCACCCTCTCGGCACTTACCCAGGCCGAACACCTTCTCGGCCTTAAAGAAGGCCGAACACCCTTTCGGTCTTGCACCTGGCCGAACATCCCCTCGGCCCTAAGGTAGGCCGAACACCCTTTCGGCCACACACCTGGCCGAGAACTCCAACAAAGAATGAAGGTTTGACAATAATTACTTGTTATACAATAGTTACCGCCCTTAATTAAGAATGATTAAGGATAATTATATATTACCCATCTCCCAAGAATGAAGGCCCACCAGGCCCACACATGTCACTATACATACACAGGTGATGTGACATAAAAGAGGTACGTTACTGTTCCATATAAAGCTTTTATTGCTCTGAACCGAATACTTACTTGATCGTCGGAGTGTCTTTGCAGGTACCCTCCCCCACCACTTGGAGGCAGTACTCGGTCGGCATTGAGGACCTTGAAGACCAAGTAAGAAGAACAACAAGAGTGTTTCTACGCAGGAACAAGGGTCTCGTCGACGCCGGCGTCACCAAAGTGCCACGGATTTTCATCATGCCGTCTCGTCGACGCCGGCGTCACCAAAGTGCCACGGATTTTCATCATGCCGCCCGAAGATCTCGCCGTCAGCAACCCAGTTCCCGGCGATCGGAGCAATACCCAGTTCAGGATTCCTGTCATTGACCTCAAAGATGCCGCCGGCGACCGCTCCGGCGTGGTCGCCGGGATCCGGGAGGTGGCGGAGACGGTGGGGTTTTTCCAGGTGGTGAACCACGGAGTGCCTGTGAAGGTGTTGGAGGACATGGTGGCGGCGGCGCGTGAGTTCCAGGCGCTTCCAGAAGAGGTGAAGGGTGAGTATTATACTAGGGAGAAGAAGAAGAAGGTGAATTATTGGACTAACTTTGATTTGTATCAGTCTAAGTATGCTAATTGGAGGGACACTCTCAATTGTACCATGGCACCTGAACCTCTTGATCCTCAAGAGCTGCCTCCTATTTGTAGGCAAGTTTCAACTTTTTAAGCTATACATTAACATTGGAAAATGAACATTTCTACCTATAACATGTCTAATGTGATTCAAAACAGGTAGGAGATTGTTTATTATGATTTGTTTACATATATAGAGTATTATTGACACAATGCCAATGTGTGCATATGTTTGAAAATAACAACATCACGTGACTTTATGGCTATTGTTTTGATTTCCATTCCATGATTTTGTTTCCAATGGTTTGTTTTGATATGCATGATCATTTTTTCCATGATTATTTTGATTTGTTCTTTTGAGGCATCTAATTCACACACCTCCATGATTCCTCGCAAAATATGGATAGAAGGCTGTGTATGGTATAAATATGCAAAAGCATGGTCACTATAGATTGAAATTAGTTGAGTGTATACAGATGATTCACACTTAAGTGTAGACTATGAGGTACGGTAGCATTAAATAAAGTAAAAGAAATAGGGGGCTTCTTCTGCATATGATTATGAGAATAAGAGATTGACTAGGACTAGTTTTGTTGAAAATTTGCTTGTTGTTGTGATCTTGAGTGGCTTGAAGGTGTGTGAAAGAATTGCATTATTTTCGCACAAGTTAATAATTTTCCATAACAGATAGTAAGCAGCAACCAATACTAGCTTGTGTTTTAACTTGAGTATACGTCAATCACATGGAGGGAGGAATATGTTTTTGTTAATTTTAGAGTTTATGAACTAAAATGATTTTGGCATAACATTTGGTGGAATAGATAATTGTCCACTCATACTATATAGTATTTATTTGTATCTTGATCTAATTTTCAGGGATGTAATAATGGAATTCTCAAGGCAAGGTCAAATATTGGGGAACCTTTTATTTGAATTATTATCTGAAGCCCTTGGACTCAAGCATGACCATCTTAAAGACATGGATTGTGCAAAGGGACACTTAATTTTCTGTCACTACTATCCATCATGTCCTGAGCCTGAACTGACTATGGGCTCCCGTAGCCACACAGATCCTGATTTCCTCACAATCTTGCTTCAAGACCATATTGGTGGACTTCAAGTTTTGGTCCAAAATCAATGGATTGATGTGCCCCCTATTCCTGGAGCACTAGTTGTAAACATTGGAGATCTGCTGCAGGTAAGTTAGACACACATAATTTCATATAATTTGATGTGTCTTGATTAGCATACAAGTACAATATCAATGTGAATTTGCTGTAATACACAAGATGAGCAACAAAATCAAATTTAAGTAGAAGTAATTTTTCATTCTCTCCTTGTGTGTGATGCTTGTTAACTTAGATTTTCACGAATAACCAAAATATATGGTTAAATGAATCTTGTTACTACAAGTGCAGCTTATTTCCAATGACAAATTCAAAAGCGTGGAGCACCGTGTACTGGTGAACCAAAGAGAGGCCAGAGTTTCAATTGCATTGTTCTTCACTCA
Organism: Cajanus cajan; assembly: GCF_000230855.2. Lineage (NCBI taxonomy): Eukaryota > Viridiplantae > Streptophyta > Magnoliopsida > Fabales > Fabaceae > Cajanus > Cajanus cajan. The sequence goes on along the minus strand of NC_138517.1, from coordinate 12,488,343 downwards.
TGATCATTGCCCATCAACAAGAATGTATGGCCCCATAAAGGAATTATTGTCAGAAGAAAATCCTCCAGTGTACAGGGAAACATTATTGCAGGATTTTAATGCTCACTTTTATAACAAGGGACTCGATGGAAATCCAGCTCTTACCCATTTTAAATTATCAACATAAATACTATATAGGAAACCCAGAATAAAATGTAAGCACCATGCACGACTGCGTTGCTTGCATATGTTAAATTTTTTTGAATACTGTACTATTCTCAAAAGTTGAATAAAAAAACTGTTATTGGGGTTCTACTTCTATGTTAGGGATGCAAGGCCCATTATTAAAAATGTATTTTAGAAAGTAGTACAGGGACTTGGCAATCAGGGTGGGATTCAGTATCTTTAGCATTCATCAATCATCAATCATCACCGGGTCCATTTCCTTGACCCGTTTATGTTCAAATTAGTTTTGACAAGGTTGAGTTTAACTTCTTCTTTTTTTCTTTTCTTTTTTCATTTAGAAGATATATTTAATTTAATTTAATTTAATTTAATTTTACTTTTTATTCTATAAAATTTTACTAAAGAATTATCCAAAGCCAACCTTAATTACGAAATACTTTTTTTGTTGGTAACAAAAAATTTAAATTATGATACACACCCAATTTAAAATCATAATCAACCACCAAATTTTAGCATTCCTTTAAATTTTAGCAATTAAAAAAAAAACTGACATGTTGGGTCAGTTTTCTTAAAATTAAAAAAAAAAAATGTTCCTGTACAAAAGAAATTAGAAAAAATATTCATGAAAATAATTTTTAAAAAATCAGATAAGAGATAGTTCTTAAAAAGTAAAAAAAGAAAAAAAAAAAAAAATATATATATATATATATATATATATATATATATAAGTATTTAAAAAAATTAGACAAATAAATACAAATAGATAATCATTTTTTATCAAAAAATATTTTTTTAAAAAAGAAATAAAATGTTTTTAATTATAAAGATTAAAAAAAAAGTAAAGCTCATGATACGTACTAAAAAGGCTAAAAGAATAATTAAGTCTTATTTCAATAAATTATAACTTAATATTTTGTTAAATAATCTTAAAATTTTTATATTTATTTTTTTAATAATCATACTACTAGTAAGAAGTATGCACTGTTAGAAAATAATTAGTAAGTATAAAATACTCACTTTATATTATTTATGTTGTTTGGGTAGATATTCTTATTAAATTTTATTTAAATAAAATGTTGTTATTTCATAAATTCATCGTAAGATAGCAGTTACGTAGATACTAGATAAAAAAAAGTTATAATTAATATATTGTAGTTAAAATATTTATAAATATTTTAAATAGTTTGAAGTAATAAATAAAAAAAAATACAAAAAAATAATTAATAGATTATACAAATAATTATTTATGTAAAAAAAATGTAATTAATAGATTAGTTGATAAATTTTATACTTAAATATGTTTTTAGTCTTTTAAATTTAAAATAAATTTATTTTTAGTTCCTTAAATTTAAAATTAATTTTTTTTAATTCCTATAAAATATAGAAAAAAATCTTATTTTAATTTTTATACTCAATTTTTTAGAAAAAAATTTATCAAATATTATTATACAAAATTTAAATATTAGTATTTCTGTTAATAAAATCATAACATTAAACGCAGTTAATACTTTATAACTACTTTAATTTCTCACTTTCTTATATGTTATTAGTGACTTAAGAGACTAAAATAAAATTTTTTAAAATTAGACTAAAAAAATAATTTTAAATTTAAAAAATTTAAAAAATTAATTTATCATAAATAAATAAAAACATTTTTAAACCTAAATTTTAATTCAATACCGTTGAGAATTAAAATAACGTACAATAAGTCTTAAGTTTTAGTTGTATAAAAAAGTGAATTTTTGTGACATATAAAAGTTCAGATCTATTTTTAATTTTGTTTTGATAATAATAATTACCAAAATTTGTGGTGAATGAAGTATTTATTATCTTATCCACCTAAAAAATCAAAAGCTAACAAACAAGCTCATAGCATAAAATATCAATGGATATCTCCGTCGCCAGTGCCGGAGAATCCCTCCCCGGAGGTTCTCCAAACCATGACCGTTTGCAAGAACTGAAGGCCTTCGACGAATCCAAGGCCGGTGTGAAAGGTCTTCTCGACGCCGGCATCACCAAAGTGCCGCAAATTTTCCTCCGGCCGCCAGAGGAGGTCGCCGCCGACGAGCCAATTTCCGGCGAAATGACTCCGACCCAGTTCAGGATCCCGGTGATCGACCTCAGGGACGTCGCCGGCGACCGCTCCAGCGTGGTGGCCGGAGTCCGGCAGGCGGCGGAGGCGGTGGGGTTCTTCCAGGTGGTGAATCACGGAGTGCCGGAGAAGGTGTTGGAGGATATGGTGGCGGTGGCGCGTGGGTTTCACGAGCTGGCGCTAGAGTTGAAGGTGGAGTATTATAGTAGGGACATTACTAAGAAGGTGAAGTATAGGAGCAACTTTGATTTGTATGAGTCCAAGTATTGTAATTGGAGGGACACCCTCAAATGTGTCATGGCACCTCAACCTCTTGACCCTCAAGAATTGCCTCCCATTTGTAGGTACATTTAAATTTTAAATTTAACACTCACAATTTCATTTGCCATATCGGTTTATGTAAATAAATAAATAAGGTTAAATACCTCTTTTTGTCTCTCATAATATTTTTTTGTTTCAATTTAGTTCCACTTTAATATTTTATTTCAATTTGGTCCCCAATAATTAAAATCATTGCAATTTGAGACTTCCGTCCAAATGATTTAAAGGGGGTTAACTGTTGACCACGTTGATGCCACGTGGACGCCACGTAAATGCGTACGTGGACGCCAAATGGCATGAAAACACCTGGAACCAGAACGACCCATTCTGAAACCATCAGTGCATCAGAACGGGCCGTTCTGAAACCAGAACAGGCCGTTCTGGTTTTAGAACGGGCCGTTTTGGCCCGTTCCAAAAAACCAACTCCATGCATCCGTTGACCAAAATGCCACAACGTGATTCAAAAATTGAAAATAAAAATTCATAACATATCATAAATTCAAAGATAGAAACATAGTTCAGAAACTGAAAACAAAAATTCAGAACATAACATATACTAAAAAGTTCAAAAAAATTACTGAGAAAGGAAATCATCTGGGTAACGCTGAAGGGAAACCCTAAACCATAAAAATTCAGGTTGTACCTCCTCAAGAACATGTTATTATTATTAGGGTACATCGTCAATGACTTCAAGGGAAAATACCGTTTTGTTTCATCCTTGACTGTATAGTGTCAATTTGGTAATAAGGGGTTCACTCCAGTTTGACTAACAATGAAATAAAACATGTTACCATTGTCTTTACTGATACACTGCATTGTCCTTAATGATACACTATATAGCCCAACTGTTTAGCAATTGAAGTTATCAATTTTCATTTACAATATTACCAAATTCAGTATTTGAAATCTTTTGTACCTTCGGTCTTTTTTCTTTCACGATTCACAACCATAAACTATAAACCTTAAACCCTAAACTATAATCAGTGACCATCCGTGTTTGGTATTTTGGGAACCAAAACAGCTCGTTCTGAAACTAGAACAGCCCGTTCTGGTTTCAGAACGGGCCGTTCTGGTTCCCAGTTTTTTCAAAAATTTTGGCGTCCACGTACACATCTACGTGGCATCCACGTGGATGCCACGTGGCCAACAGTTAACTCCGTTTAAATCATTTGGACGGAAGTCCCAAATTGCAATAATTTAAGTTATTGGGGACTAAATTGAGACAAAAAATTAAAGTGAGACTAAATTGAAACAAAAAAATATTATGAGGGACGAAAAGAGGTATTTAACCAATAAATAAAAAGGATATGACTTTTTAGTTGGAAATTTTTAATGGGTATAGGCTAGTTAGTTCTTTGCTTGCAATTGCAACCTACTATATATGTTTTAGGTTCAAATTAGTAAGGTGTTGTCAAGAAAATTTTGGATGTCATGAGAGTTAATAGTTGTAAATTTGAAAGAATTTAGGGACACAGGATGTGTTTAATTTGTATTAATTTGGAGCCCTTTGGCTTCTCATTGCATTAAGGGAGGCTCGACCAAACTACGTGATTTCAAGAACCATCAAGCTTATTTTCAAACTTACTGATCTTGGATTAAATTCCATCTATATACAAGTTTGGTTTATCTTAAATTTTAGAAATGCATACCATGTAGTTACATCTTAGTTTGACTTCAATTTCAGAAATGCCTACCATTTCTTTATTGGTACATCAATGCACATATATATGATTTAGCTTGAATTTTACAAATACATTTTTTTTCTTCCTAAAATGAATCATCCATTTTTTATTATTATTTTTTTTTATCATCGAGAGTATCTCTAACCATAAGTTAAAAAGACTAATCTTACGTTTATGTAGACATACATAACAAACCAAACAATAAATGTATTAAAATATTAATTATTAATTTTTTTATGGATGACTAAAATTATTTATTTTAATTTTATTCATTTTAGAAGAGTCAAAATTCTCTTAATAAGATTATATATATATATATATATATATATATATATATATATATATATATAGATATATATTACACAATATCTCAAAGTTAACAATTAAAGATTAATTTATATTCATAGAACGTAACTTTTTATTAATTAAAAGATTTTAATAATGTGAAAATTCTTAAAAGATTCTAATTATAAACAACTAGTTTAACATTAATATACATAAATACTAAATCACCTTTTTTTTACAATAAGAATATAAAAATTTGAACACAATATTTCATTCAAATTACTCAAACTCTTTATCATTAGGTAAATCTTAATATTTCGTACAAGTCATTTTATAATAACTACATATAAAGTCACGCATAGCAGGATGCTTTTAAATATGAAAATTAAAAAAAAAAATCCTTTCTTTTTTTATTGGTTTATAGCATGAGTTTTGCCTTTTAAGAAATTTGATAATTGAATATTGGTATGAGATAACAATTTTTCTAAAATTAAGATAACAATTTTGATACCATAGCATATGATTACTTTGAATAATAAATATTATTTACTTTTATTATATATCAATATACTTCTTTTTTAGTTTTATTATTTTATCAATATAATTAAAAATATTAATTATTTAATATACATGAGAGAACATATAAAATTAGAGAAATACATAATAATATTATTATCTTATGTGCAGAAATGGGCTTCAAAAAGTATATATTATTAACAGATTTATAGTATAAACTTTAATGAAGCATTCTCGATGCAGACCGAGTCTCCTCTTTTGTAACTTCTTTTCCAAATAGGATACCATCTTTGAGATGGATAATTACAATACCATACACAGAAAATCACATTTGTTAAAAAGAAAATTTTAGCTACTCATTACGGATAATTAGTTTAACTAGAGAGTTACTCTAATTTACAGGGATGTAATACCAGAGTTCTCAAAGCAAGTTGAGACATTAGGGAGCCTTTTATTTGAATTATTGTCTGAGGCAATTGGACTGAAGCCTTACCATCTTAAAGACTTGGACTGTGCAAAAGGGCACTTACTACTGTGTAACTATTATCCCTCATGTCCTGAGCCTCAACTGACTTTGGGCACCACCAAACACTCAGACCCTGATTTCCTCACAATTCTGCTTCAAGACCACATTGGGGGACTTCAAATCTTGTACCAAAATCAGTGGCTTGATGTTCCCCCTATTCCTGGAGCACTTGTTGTAAATATTAGAGATGTTTTGCAGGTTAGTTTCAAATTGGTTTAATTATTTTTTGATTCTTATACTTTTATAAACTTTATATGCATAATATGTTTAGTTTATATATATATTCATAAACTTTATTTTTAACTAATTTCTATAGTAATAAACAACAGAGACTAAAAAGGAAATATTTTCAACTATAAAAAATAGAGTAATTAATTATGCGATACAAAAGGGTAATTAAACTTTTCTAATTTATTTGACTCCCTCCCCTCTATAAACATGGTTAAATAAATATTTCCATGATTCGATGTTTGCACACATTTTTGTATAATGTAGTTATAGTATGATCCGATTCAAATTACACACACCCTCATGCACTAAGTGATGATGAAAATTAATATTCATCATCATTTTAAAGCAAACAATCAATCATGCAGTTTATTTTATAGATCATAAGTATCTTTTATCAAAAATAATCTTATTCAAACATTATAAAATTACTATGCACAACAAAATTTTCATTCTGAATATTTAACATAGTTATATACGTAGGACTTAAACTTGATATATTAATTAAGGGTGCATGCAAATGCTTAACATGAGTATATGAGAAACATGAACATTTCTTGTATTTTCCTTGTAGACACATGTTGCATATATAGTTTCGTTTAATTTTGTTGCCTTGGTCGTTATGGATTAATATGGATATACTAAATAGTGAGTAATATTCACAGTAATGTATGAAAAAGAAAAGAGTCACATTAGTACAATTGTTTATATATCCACCTTGCATGTTGTGAGCATTCACTTTTTCACTTTTTTCTTTTTTCAAATGTCCATAAACGGTCCACTGTTGGCCATGATTTTAGGCTTATTCTCAGGTCCTCAAATTTTTGAGACAGAAATTTGAAACTAGATTCATTAATTGCTGAACCAACATGAAGCTAGTCTGTTCATAAGTAGTGTACAGAGCTAAAGAAATTGCTTCACAGAAGCTGCAACTGACTCGATTTCATAATCATTTTGTTTTTACTGTGATTCTTTTTCTAAATATTATGTTGATTCTAAGAATTGACACTTTATTAGGACTTGTCACCAATTGCACACTCGAAATGATTGAATAATAAAAGTAAGAAGTTGAACATTAATTAAAGCCTCTACTAGTATATATATATGTATCCTCATGTCATGGTTGAAGATTGAGTCCTGCCTTTTCTCTTGGACTTGAAAGAATAATTATCTAGTATGCTCTTATGTGGCTGTTTGATATCTGGGGTCTGTGTGTGTGCTCATCTGAACTTAGATAGAGTTATTTAGAAGAGTTTGGGGTTTGGCTAATGAAATTCATGCATGTTGGCATATTGTAGCTTATTTCCAATGACAAATTCAAAAGTGTGGAGCACCGTGTTCTGGCAAACCATAAAGGGCCTAGAGTATCAGTTGCATGCTTTTTCACACTTGATCACTTCCCATCAACAAGAACATATGGTCCCATCAAGGAACTATTGTCAGAAGATAACCCCCCATTGTATAGGGAGATTTTATTACAAGATTTCAATGCTTACTATAATAACAAGGGACTCGATGGAAATTCAGCTCTTGACCATTTTAAGTTATAGAGATAAAAGTGGAACTGAAAAACTGGTTATGTCATGTACACATATTAAGACATGGTTCTAAGAACAAATTAATTGTAAGCATAGTGCACATGCATTTGACTTGTTTTTATCACAAGTCATACAGTAATATTTTGAGGATTGGTACATTTTTTCTTCTGCTGTTGTTTTGTCTCTCTTTTTCTTCTGTATGTGCAAAACATTATATACACACTGCAAATTAATTTTCCTTCGGAGAGGTAACGGGTATGTTTATTTTGTTGGTATGTAATGCAAATTCTTAACGTCACGTATTTTGCGTCCTTCTTTTTCTGTTTTGTAGCATCTTTTTTGTTATGATGTAACGTTTTATTACTCTTCTCTCTCCCTCTTTTGCTTGTATATATTCCTTCACGTTCTCAATAATACAACAAGCTATTGTTGATCATTTCTTTACTGCTGCCTACTCTCTCTGTGAAGTTTCAATTCTTTATGGGTTTTATTATGGTATCAGAGCTCTTCCATTGAAGAGCTCTGCTGCGCTTTCGTTCTTCTATTTTTTTTTCTTGATATTTCCGTCATGGCTGATAGCCCAAATCAAACATCTACTATTCATAGTTTTCTCTACCTCCACCCTGGAGAGAACCCTGTTACAGCTTTAGTGTCACCTATTGTTGACTCCAGTAACTACCATTCATGGCGTAGATCAATGATTACAGCCCTCAGTGCTAAAAATAAACTGGAATTTGTTGATGGATTTGCACCTCAACCTCCTAAATCTGATTTCACATACTCAGCTTGGAAACGATGCAACAACATGGTCGTTTCATGGATCGTACATTCTGTATCTCCTTCAATCTGACAGAGTATGCTTTGGATGGACAAAGCTGATGAGATTTGGAATGATCTCAAATCCAGTTATTCCCAAGGTGATCTCTTCCGCATTTCAGATTTATAGTATGAAGCATCTTCCCTCCGACAAGGTGATATGTCCATTACTGAGTTTTTCACTAAACTTCGTATCATTTGGGACAAATTGGAAAATTTTCGACCTGAGCCCATATGCACCTGTTCGATTAAATGTTGTTGTAATGTTCTTCCTTCCATTACACAAAGAAAACAAGAGGATCAGGCCATGCAATTTTTACGTGGCTTGAATGATCAATACAACAACATCATATCACATGTCCTTCTTATGGATCCCATCCCTCCGATTTCCAAAATATTTTCACTTGTTGCTCAGCAAGAACACCAATTGATAGGAACCAATTTTATTGCCAATGTTTCTTCCAAAACTAATGTTGTCAACGCTGCCACAACCTCACTCAATTGCACTCATTGTGGACGTGCTGGTCACACTGAGAATCTATGTTATAAGAAACATGGTTTTTCTTCCATGCATGACAACAAAGGCTCTCGTTATTCTTCTAACAAATCCACTAAACTTTGCACTCATTGTGGCAGAACAGGTCATACCATAGAGGTTTGTTATCGCAAACATGGTTTCCCTCCAGGCCATAAATCCTCTCCAAGAAAGAAAACTACTGTCAATAATATTGTGACTGATGCTTGTAACGTTACTGATAATGATCAACAGCAAGCTCCCATGGCCCAAGATTTTCGTTTCACTCAACAGCAATATCAAGCCTTGATGGCTTTAATACAACAATCCACCAATGGTAGCTCAGATCCTTCTTCCCACAATATTGGTTCTATCAGTTCTATTTCTACACAACCATTCTTTTCAGGTAATTTTTGTTCTGTCATTTCTCACCATTCATCCTCTTGAATCATTGATTCTGGTGCAACTGACCATGTGTCTTCTTCTCTTTCTAATTTCTTTACCTATACATCTATTGATCCTATAGTTGTTAAGTTGCCCACAGGACAACATGTTCATGCTACACACTCTGGTATAGTCAAATTCAATGAGTCTTTCCATTTAATAGATGTTTTGTACATTCCTGATTTCACTTTTAACTTGATCTCCATTTCTAAATTAGCTTCTTCTCTTCACTGTCAACTTATTTTTTTCCCTTGTATCTTGCATTATATAGGATGTGAACACCAAAGAGAAGATTGGTACAGTTGATGCGCAAGGAGGACTCTACACTTTGACCACTCCCATTATCCACTTACCTTCAGTTTCCTCCACTATTGTTTCTCCCCAATATACTGTCCAAGACATTGATTTGTGGCATTTTCGCATGGGTCATTTGTCATATGAGAGACTTAACACTATGAAACAATATTATCCATTCTTACATAGTGATAAGCGTTTCACTTGTAATATTTGACACCATGCCAAGCAAAAGAAACTTCCGTTTTCATTAAGCAACTTTCATGCATCTCATTCGTTTGATTTAATTCATATTGACATATGGGGGCCCTGTTCGAAAGTCTCTTTGCATGGACATGAATATTTTCTTACTATAGTTGATGACCATTCCCGTTTCACATGGGTTTTTCTCATGCTATCTAAGACCGAGACTCGTAACCATATAATGATGTTTATTAATCTTATTGAAAATCAATTTGGAAAATGAGTCAAAGTTATTAGAACTAACAATGGTGTTGAGTTTTTGATGAATCAATTTTTTGAATCTAAAGGAATTATACATCAAACCACTTGTATTGAGACCCCTGAACAAAATGGCATAGTGGAACGAAAACACCAACATCTCTTAAATGTCACTCGAGCCCTTCTCTTTCACTCCAATTTACCACCCTCTTTTTGAAATTTTGTTATCATGCATGCTGTTCATCTCATAAATTGCATCCCAACTCCATTTTTACAAAATGTCTCTCCTTTTCAAAAATTATATGACAAACCATGTGACATATCCACACTTCGTGTTTTTGGTTGCTTGTGCTATATTAATACCCTTCAAGCTCATCGTAAGAAACTTGATCCTAGAGCCAACCCATGTATATACCTCGGTTTCAAACCCAACACAAAAGGCTACCTTATTTTCAACCTTCACACACGCAACATTGAAGTCTCTCGTAATGTGGTTTTCTATGAAGATCATTTTCCTTATACTAACTCTGACCAAAATACTACTTCTTTTACCCCCTCCCTTCCTTCACCTACTACCACCAATTATTTTCTTCACGACCCTACTCCTTACCCTTGACACTCCTGTCATTATTTCTTCTCCTTCTTCTCATTCTCCTACTCTTTCTTCAGATATTGTTACATCTCCACCAGCTCTTCGTCGTTCTACCCCCATGCGTCAAGCGCCTACCTACCTGCATGATTTTCATGTCAACCTTGCATCAACTGCACCTACTTCTTCTCCAGGTATTCATTATCCTCTCAATTCTTATATCTCTTATGATCGTTTATCTCCTCCTTTTCATCATTTTATCTTGCCTGTTTCTATTGCCACCGAACCTTCCTCCTATGCTGAAGCTTCCAAGAGTGATTGTTGGATTAAAGCTATGAGAGACAAGATCATTGCACTCGAAGCGAATAATACTTGGACCATCACTTCCCTACCTCCAAACAAATTTGCAATTGGGTGTCGCTGGATCTACAAGATCAAACACAATGCTGATGGATCTGTTCAAAGATATAAGGCATGTCTCGTTGCTAAAGGATACACTCAACTTGAGGGTCTTGATTTTCTTGACACTTTTTCTCCGGAGGCTAAACTTACTACAGTGCATCTTCTTCTTTCGGTAGCTTCCATTTCTAATTGGTGTAACGTAGAAAAAAAAATGTGGCTGATTTAGTAGCCCAGAACGGGCCGTTCCCAATCTGAAACGGGCCGTTCCAAACTATTAAATTGAACTGAAATTTGTAGTGGAGAACGGGCCGTTCTGGATGGAGAACGGGTCGTTCTGGAGGGGAGTACGGGCCATTCTGGATGAGTTCCAGAACAGGCCGTTCTGATTTCAGAACAGACCGTTCTGCAGGTGATTTTTATGCGTGTTGAGGGAATTCAGAACGGGTCGTTCCGGTATCGGTACAGGCCGTTTTGGCCATTTCGAAACGTCTATAAATAGGGGTTGGGGGCCTTCAGGAGAATGTGAGTTTTTAGAGAGAAGGTCTCTGGATTAGAAAGCTTACTTTGGGAGGATTGAAGTTCCGAGTTGAGCTTTGGAAGGGAATTCTATTTCGTCACAGTTGTTGGCTATTTTGAGCCGATCTTCAGGTGAGGGAAGCTAGAATGTTTGTTGTTTAGGTTGCATGTGAGTTTAGAAACTCAATAGGTGCATGAATGTTGAGAATCCATAGATGGATTGAAGAAAATCTCATTTTTGGGGTTTTGAGGAAAAGGAGGATTTTGATGCATAGTTGGGATGCATGTGAGATTTAAGTTTATTTTGTGTCGTATGGAGCCTATGCATTGTGTTTTGTGGTTGAATTTGTTAGTTTGATGAGAGTTTTGAACTCTCTGACTAGGATTTAGGCAGGGCGCAGGTTGAGCGCGCCAGGCGTGGAAGAGCTTAGGGCTCTTGGGTTGGATGTTGGGCCAGACGAGATTTGGTTGCGTCAGGCGTGGATACTCTTAGGAGTCTCTGTTTCAACGACACCGAGCGTGAGTTGAACGTGCTGGGCATGGATGAGTTTCAGGACTCTCAGGTTGGGATTAGGCTGGGCGAGCTCAGGCTACGCCGGGCGTGAATATGTTTATGAATGAATGGATGCTTATGCATATTTAAAGTTAAAGTTTAGATCATGTATGTATGATATATGATGTATGGTGAGGTGTGATTCATATGTATGCTTGGTGATGATACGTATGAATGTTTGAATATGATATGACATGTGTAAATGTTCATATGAGTATGTTTATTGATCATAGTGGTGGGTAGACTATTTATGATGTATGATGCATTATTGCATGTGATGTCTTATGACATGTGTATGATTGTTGATCATGATGGTGGGCAGACCATTATGATGTATGATGCATGATTGCATGTGATGCCTATGGCATGAGTCTAGCCTAGGACTTGAGGAGAAGAAAAATATTTTCGAACTGGAAGAGCTCACATAGAGTCTCTTGAGAGTGGTGCTTGGATAGGCCACTGACATATGAGAGTGGTGCTCAAGGAGGCCACTAGATTTGGGAGAGGGGTGCTCAGATAGGCCACGGGGTTGGGTGAGTCTCCTCTAAGTCCTTAGCTAGTGTTGGAGCGGGGTATGAGGTCGAGGGTTATTCCCTTAACCAAGTACTCGGGAAGGTGCGTGGATCCTTGCGGATAGTCGGTGGGAGAACTCCACAATTGACTTGGTTAATGCATGCCAAGGTCGTGGTAAGCCCGTACCCAGTTGTGCTATACCTGACGGTGGATCTGGACTTCCAATTGTGTAAGTGACATCATCCGAGTAAACCCGAGTGAGGATTATATCCTGTTTAACTGTGACCGAGCGGGCGCATTGGGCGTGAAAACGGTTGGGGTGGTTTCGGTAGGATGGAATGTCACTTATACAGCTCTATTGTTATGGAGATCTCCTAGGTGTATGCGTGACGATTCATTAGATGATTGATATGCATTGATATCTGTCATGAGATGCATTTATTGCATGATTATTAATATGATGAAGTGTGGTGTTTGACTTCATGATTGGTGGATTGTATCTTATGCATGAGTAGTATTGGATAGAGTGTTTGGTGTGACTCTATGAATATGATTGATAGTTGGACAATTATGTAGTATAGATTATTGTTCTATACTTTTATGATTGATTTGTGAATTCTAGCTTACCCTTCTGTTTCCATGTGGTGGAACTGTGATTATCATACTTGGTATGGGAGCAGGTCAGGACTAGCTTGGAGTTGGGGTGATCGCTGCGAGACGGGGAGTTGGATCCTCGTGTTAGAGTTACCATTTTGGGTAACGGTTTTGTCTGTGCTTGACCGGCACTAAGGAATATTATTTTTGGGATGACTGTACATATATGGAACCCAAAACTTAGTTATTTTCATTTTTATTTGTACATGTATGTATGAGTTATCCAGCTTAATATTTCTCTTAGTTTCACTAGCAGTAGTGCGATTCCACTAAGTGTATAGACCATGGCGGGTCGTTACAATTGGCACCTCAAACAGTTGGATGTTAATAATGCCTTTTTGCATAGGGAACTTAACGAGGAGGTTTATATGCAACTTCCCCCTGGTGTACCTTCATCTGCAGCAGGTCAAGTTTGCCGCTTACAACATTCTTTGTATGGGCTCAAACAAGCCAGCCGCCAATGGTATGCATGTCTCTCCAACTTCCTTGTTTTGCATGGATATCATCACTCCTCTGCAGATCACTCTTTATTTTTAAAGTTCACAGGGTCCACTTGCACTGCTCTTCTAGTATATGTAGACGACATTGTACTTGCTGGCAATGACATATCTGAAATTCGTGCTATCACTGTTCTTCTTGATGAAACTTTCAAGATCAAAGATTTGGGCGATTTAACATATTTTCTTGGGTTGGAGGTTTCTAGAAACAAAACTGGTATTCATTTGTCACAACGAAAATATACGTTAGATATTCTATCCAACACTGGCATGCTCGCTTGTTCCCCATCATCTACTCCCATGGACAATTCTGTTCATTTATCTGCTTCAAGTGGTGAACCTTTAGTGGATCCATCGGCTTATAGGAGACTCATTGGGAGGTTGATTTATCTAACAAATACACGTCCTGACATCACTCATGTTGTCCAACATCTCAGCTAGTTCGTGGCCAAACCCACTTCAACTCATCATCAAGCCGTTATTTGTGTCCTTCTTTATTTGAAACATGCACCTGGATATGGAATTTTCCTTGCTGCTGATAGCCCTCTTCAGTTGAAGGCCTTCAGTGACTCTGATTGGGCAGGATGTGTGGATTCTCATCGCTCCATTACCGGCTTTTACATTTATCTTGGCAACTCTCTCATCTCGTGGAGATCCAAGAAGCAACCAACTATCTCTCGCAGCTCTTCTGAGGCAGAATATCGTGCTCTTGCATCCACCCCGTGTGAGCTTCAATGGCTCATTTACCTGCTAGACGATCTTTGCATCCAATTCACACGACCAGCACTTCTTTTTTTGTGACAATCAGTCTGCTTTACAAATAGCTTCTAACCAAATGTTTCACGAACGCACGAAACATATTGAGCTAGACTGCCATTTCATTCGAGAAAGAGTTAGTAAAGGCTTGATTAAACTGCTACCAGTTTCCTCCTCTCTACAGTTAGCTGACATCTTCACCAAGGCATTATCTCCTTCCCTTTTCAAAGATTTCTGTTCCAAGCTGGGAATGACAAACATCTATTCCTAGCTTTAGGGGGGCTCTTAACGTCACGTGTTTTGCGTCCTTCTTTTTCTGTTTTGCAACATCTTTTCTGTTATGATGTAACGTTTTATTATTCTTTTCTCTCCCTCTTTTGCTTGTATATATTCCTTCACGTCTCAATAATACAACAAGCTATTGTTGATCATTTCTTTACTGCTGCCTACTCTCTCTGTGAAGTTTCAATTCTTTATGGGTTTTATTACAAATCAAAAGTTGATGGAAGTGCGTATTCTTTTGTTGCGGAAAAGTAGAAAAATCAGTAAAATAAAAGAATGCATATAAACAAGAAAAACAAATGAGACATTGCATTGTAAATACACTACTAGAAAAATTAATATTTGTGACGAATTTTGTGACGGAAAAAATAGCATCGCTAATAGTGACGCATTTTGTGAGGGAATTTTAAGTTTTGTGACGGACAAGAATTTATTGAGTTTTGTGACGGATTTTGTGACAGAATATATTCCGTCTCTAAAAATCCGTCACAAATTTTGTAACTGAATCAAAAAAAAAATATTTGTGATGGAGAAATTTTCGTCTCTAAAAATCCGTCACAAATTTCATCACTAAATAAAAAAAATGTTTGTGACAGATTTTGTGACGGAATGAACTTCGTCTCTAAAAAATCCGTCACAAATTTCGTCACTAAAATGAAAAAATTTAGTGACGGATTGTTCCCTCTCAAAATTCCGTCACAAATAGGTTAAAATATTTTGTGAAAAAATTTGTGACAAATTGTTCCCTCTCAAAATATTAAATTTTATTTATGAAACTTTTATATTTAAGAATTATGCATAATTAAAGAAAATATGTTAAATTTTTTTAAAAAAAATAATAAAATTAAAAATATTTTATTTCATTAAAGGACTGAAAAATTATGAAATTCATTTAATTAAATAAAAAATTGTCAATTTTGAACATAAGAAACTAAGACATTCATTAAAAATATTTATAAAAAAAACTTGTGAAATTAAAAAAAAAAAAGAATATTAATTTAATTTTGGCTTAATTATATTTTTGATCCCTCAAGTATTGTAATTGTGCAATTTTGATCCCTAAGATTTTAATTGGATAATTTTAGTCCCTAAATAATTGTAATTGTGCAATTTTAGTCCTTTAATTTTTAATTGAACAATTTTAGTCCCTCAAAAATCATAATTGTGCAATTTGAATCTCTCCCATTAAAAATTTAATAATTTTAAAATTTTAATATATATATATATATAATAATTTAAAATTATACAATTATTTGCTTATTTAAGTTAACATATACTATAATTTTTATTAATGTAACAAATGATATATATTTATTATTACTAAATAAATAAAATTTATATATTATTAATAATTTAATATTGCTAATAAATTAATATCAATAATATTTTTAGTATATTTATAGATAAATTGATAATTTGATAAATATAACTTAGTATATATTAATATACTTTTACAAAAATATAAATATAGTAGATAAGATATGTATATTTATATTTTTGTAAAATTATATTAATATATAATAAGTTATATTTATCAAATTATTAGTTTATGTATAAATATACTAATAATATTATTGATATTAATTTATGAATAATATTATAAAAATATAATATATATATATATATATATATTTTATGTATTTATTAATAATAAATATATATCATTTGTGTGACATCCTCTACCCCACATACCATAACACAAATAACAAAAATTAAATAACATAATTTTTTCATAATTGAAATACCAAACATGTTTAATTCAAATCAAAACTCATGTATTTGTGGAATTAAATAGATATTCATACTTCGCAATCCCTAAAGTTTAGGAATTTAGATAAATAGTTTCCTTAGTACTTGAATCTGAATGATTTTCATGTTATTGAATTGATGGATACAATATCTAAAGTTTAGGAATTTAGATAAAATTGACTAAGGAAACTAAACAAGAAATTAAGAGAGTATAAACTAGTATATCTAAACTATATCTTATAGAATTATCTTAACAATTTATATTGTTTATAATATAAATATATTTAAACAAAGAATTTAATTGTTTCGGTAATAAAAAATTCATACGTAAAAATTAAATTCAATATATAATTTAAATAAAATTAGGTATATACATATTAAATCAATTATTCATCTTTCGATATAATACTTGATTTCTTTTGGTTATGATATTTTCATATATTTTATTTAAAATATCAATTAACATATTTTATTATTATTTTATTTAATTTATTGTAAAATAATTAAAATCTTTAATTTAGCATCATTAAAAAAATAACCATTATAAAATTTATTTTTTTTAGTTTAGTTATTTATTATAATACTTTTTAGTTACCGTATTAACCAAAAAATTATTTTTAATTAAAATATATTTTTGAATTTTAGTTAATTCATTATCATTCACTCACTTTATTAAAAAGTGATAAAATTTAATTAATTTTTAATTAATTTAATAAAATAAAAACTTTAAAATAAATATCTAAAATCTTTAACAATTTCTTAAATACAAATATTTAATTAATTAATTTTAATATATACTAAATTTAATATTAGAAAATTTATAAATATTTTAGTTATAATTTTTATTATCTTTTGATTTAATATTGGATTTATAAATGAATATTACATTAACTCCATTGATTATTTTAATCCTTGTCTTTAATTTTATTATATATAAAAATTATTTACCTAATATATTTTGAAATTATTTTCATGAATCTTGTTTTATTTCAATTGATATTTTAAAAGTTAGGCTTAATCATTCGATTCAATTGATATAATCGTGTTAGTTTCATTGTTTAAAAGCAATTGACTTATACAAAAATTAGTAAGAATTTGTGAAATAATTATAAAATAAAATATTTTTTAGTAATTAAAAAAAATTATTATCCTTTGATTTTAATTTACTCATAGATGTTCATAGTATTTAACTTATGATATATACACCTTCTTTTTATTACAATTACACCTACTTTGTTTAAAAAGGCTAAAATTACTGATAGTAGAGCTCGAATCCATACAAATACTTACGTGGAGAAAATCTTAAGTCTTCCCCCTTAACTAATTGGGCAAACCACCCGCTGGTTCTTTTTGATCAGTTTTTAATACATCACAATGCGCTTCCTTACTTTTTTCTCTATCAAACAGAATATATGACCGTTTGACAGAGTTTTTTTTATTCACACCTTTATTTTAAAGTTTCGTGTTGAAATAAAATCCCAACACAGATTAACATATTTTATTATCTTTTCATTTTAATTTATTCTAAAATCTTGGGAATATTTAAGTTAACATCATTAAAAAAACACCATTATAAGATTTTAAAATTTATTTTTGATATAATTATTTATAAAAAATACTTTTAACCATCATATTCACCAAAAATATTTTTTTAATTAAAATATATTTTAAAAATCTAGTATCAGAATATTTATTATGATTTTAGTTATAATTTTTTATAATCTTTTGTGTGTATTACTTGGCCTTTCCTGTAGTTTAAGTCGATTGTACTAATAATTAACTTATGACTTTAGTTCCAACTATTTCTTAAAGGTTAAAAGTAGTATTTCACTCACTGCATTTGTCATGCATAATCCCACCTGGATTAATTTTCAATGAGATGACGAGGTTGTATCTGTCATCTCTGTTTTATTGTGTCTTTCTGTTTTATTTGTCTTTTAATGTATTGTTTAGGTATAAAATGATAAGTTCTACCAACCGAGTGATGCATATTCATGATAGGTTATGTTGTTTAACTTGAGTTATTTTTGGTACCTGTTCTTTACTATCAACATCATCTTTTAATTCAAGCTGGTTCACAGAATATTACTAATAGCAGGTGTTTATCATACTTCTGATTCCACCTGCTTTATAACAGAACATAGGTTGTGTTGGATGCTGCAAAAAAACTCACTACTAGAAAAATTAATATTTGTGACGAATTTTGTGACGGAAAAAATAGCATCGCTAATAGTGACGCATTTTGTGAGGGAATTTTAAGTTTTGTGACGGACAAGAATTTATTAACTTTTGTGACGGATTTTGTGACGGAATATATTCCGTCTCTAAAAATCCGTCACAAATTTCGTCACTGAATCAAAAAAAAAATATTTGTGACGGAAAAATTTTCGTCTCTAAAAATCCGTCACAAATTTCATCACTAAATAAAAAAAATGTTTGTGATGGATTTTGTGACGGAATTAACTTCGTCTCTAAAAAATCCATCACAAATTTCGTCACTAAAATGAAAAAATTTAGTGACGGATTTTTCCCTCTCAAAATTCCGTCACAAATAGGTTAAAATATTTTGTGAAAAAATTTGTGACAAATTGTTCCCTCTCAAAATATTAAATTTATTTATGAAACTTTTATATTTAAGAATTATGCATAATTAAAGAAAATATGCTAAAGTTTTTTTAAAAAAATAATAAAATTAAAAATATTTTATTTCATTAAAGGACTGAAAAAATTATGAAATTCATTTAATTAAATAAAAAATTGTCAATTTTGAACATAAAAAACTAAGACATTCATTAAAAATATTTTAAAAAAAACTTGTGAAAATAAAAAAAAAATATTAATTTAATTTTGGCTTAATTACATTTTTGATCCCTCAAGTATTGTAATTGTGCAATTTTGATCCCTAAGATTTTAATTGGATAATTTTAGTCCCTAAAGAATTGTAATTGTCGAATTTTAGTCCTTTAATTTTTAATTGAACAATTTTAGTCTCTCAAAAATCATAATTGTGCAATTTGAATCTCTCTCATTAAAAATTTAATAATTTTAAAATTTTAATATATATATATATATATAATAATTTAAAATTATACCATTATTTGCTTATTTAAGTTAACATATACTATAATTTTTATTAATGTAACAAATGATATATATTTATTATTACTAAATAAATAAAATTTGATAAATATAACTTAGTATATATTAATATACTTTTACAAAAATATAAATATAGTAGATAAGATATGTATATTTATATTTTTGTAAAAGTATATTAATATATAATAAGTTATATTTATCAAATTATTAGTTTATATATAAATATACTAATAATATTATTGATATTAATTTATGAATAATATTATAAAAATATAATATATATATATATATATATTATGTATTTATTAATAATAAATATATATCATTTGTGTGACACCCTCTACCCCACATACCATAACACAAATAACAAAAATTGAATAACATAATCTTTTTCATATTTGAAATATCAAACATGTTTAATTCAAATCAAAACTCATGTATTTGTGGAATTAAATAGATATTCATACATCTCACGCAATAAGGAATACAACAGAACAATCAAAAAGCAAAATATAAACTTGCATAGTTTATTTGTTTCTCTCAGGGTTCTCTTAAGAACTCACAGAGTACTCTAATCCATACAATAAACATCTTACTCATATAATTGTCTCTTACAATTGCATTCCCTTATGGTGTGTTTGGATGAGTAATTTTACAAATTCAAGGAATTTGAAATTCTTGGTATTTGAATTACTTTGATTTCAATTTCTATCATTGTTAAAATATTTCGTTTGGCTAAGTCAATTCAATTTTTTTTTAAATTTTAAATTGTTAATATGGATATGATAATTTGATTCTATCATGATAAAATTGCTTTTAAAAATATATTTATATGTTGAGATTTTTAAATAAAATTTTATAAAAAAAAATGTTAACCAAATTTTAAATATTTAATAATTTTAAAAATTAATTTAGATAATATTTAATAATTTTTAAATTATTTTTAAATATAATAATTTAATTATAATATAATAAATTTTAAAAAAAATTATAAATTAAAGTAAAGAAATCAGAAGTGTCAATTTATTTTTCTAAGTTATTGATTTGTTATTTTTTAGTTTAGTTGTTTATTGAAAAATGTCTTTCTAATGTCATAATTTTATAATTTTAAAGTGTAAATTTTTAGTTAAAAAATTAAAAGTTTCTTATTTTATGTTAATAAAATAATATCTTTTAATTTCTTTATTTTTATGTTTAAAAACAAACTATAAATTAATGTAATTTAGATTTAAAAGTAACAAGGATAATTTACAAGTTTTTAATTATTTTTTTTTAACTTTAATTGCTTCTAAATGAAGGAAAAAAAGTAAGAAAACAAGATATCTTGAAACCCTTCATTGAGTCATATCAGAATATTTATTATACTTTTAATTATGATTTTTATAATTTTTTAATTTAATACTGGATTTCTTTTGATTATAATATTTTAATGTATTTTATTTGAAGTATCAGTTAAAATATTTTATTATCTTTTCATTTTAATTTATTGTAAAATAATTAGAATATTTAATTTAGTATCATAAAAAAAATCATTTTAAGATTTAATTTATTTAATTTCATTATTTATTATAATACTTTTAGTTATTGTATTGATAATTTTTTTTAATTAAAATATATTTCAAAATTTTAGTTAATTCATTATCATTCACTTATTTTATTAAAAAGTGATCAAATATAATTTATTTTCAATTAATTTAATAAAATAAAAACTTTAAAATATATATTTAAAATCTGTAACAATTTCTTAAATACTAATATTTAATTAATTTTAATATAGACTAAATTTAATATTAGAAAATTTATTGTGATTTTAGTTATAATTTTTATTATGTTTTGATTTAATATTGGATTTCTTTTGATTATAAAACATAGTAAATAAAATAGGTTAAAATATTTTGTGAAAAAATTTGTGACGAAATGTTCCCTCTCAAAATATTAAATTTTATTTATGAAACTTTTATATTTAAGGATTATGCATAATTAAAGAAAATATGTTAAATATTTTTTTAAAAAATAATAAAATTAAAAATATTTTATTTTATTAAAGGATCGAAAAAATTATGAAATTTATTTGATTTAATAAAAAATTGTCAATTTTGAGCATAAGAAATTAAGACATTCATTAAAAATATTTATAAAAAAAAGTTGTGAAATTAAAAAGAAAAGGAGTATTAATTTAATTTTGGCTTAATTACATTTTTGATCCCTCAAGTATTGTAATTGTGCAATTTTGATCCTTAAGGTTTTAATTAGATAATTTTAGTCCCTAAAGAATTGTAATTGTGCAATTTTAGTTCTTTAATTTTTAATTGAATAATTTTAGTCTCTCAAATATTATAATTGTGCAATTTGAATGTCTCCCATTAAAAAATTAATAATTTTAAAGTTTTAATATATAAATATATATATATATATATAATAATTTAAAATTATATAATTATTTACTTATTTAAGTTAACATATACTATAATTTTTATTAATGTAACAAATGATGTATATTTATTATTACTAAATAAATAAAATGTATATATTATTAATAATTTAATATTGCTAATAAATTAATATCAATAATATTTTTAGTATATTTATAGATAAACTCATAATTTAATAAATATAACTTAGCATATGTTAATATAATTTTACAAAAATATAAATATACTAGATAAGATATGTATATTTATAATTAATATACTTGTAATTTTATAAAAGTATATTAATATATAATAAGTTATATTTATCAAATTATGAGTTTATCTATAAATATACTAATAATATTATTGATATTAATTTATCAATAATATTATAAAAATAATAATATATAAATTTTATTTATTTAGTAATAATAAACTATTATTTATTTAGTAATAATAAACTATTATACAACATCATTTAATTATAAAAACTTCAAGTAGGGGTCAATGTAATTTTTCGTAGCTAGATTAAATGTTCTTTATTTAAAAATTAAAATATTATATTTAAAATAATTACACTAAATAATTATTTTTGTTCCTAATCTTGATTGATTTAAAAAATATCTCTCCAAGTTGTAGTAATTTATTAAATTTTCATTTTATTAATTGATTTATGAATTTTATATTTAAGTAGTAAATCAGTAATATATAGGTAATGAGTATAAATATATCAGTATTATATTTAAAAATTCAATGAATCTATATATAAAAATTAAAAATAAGTAGATTGTTAATTATAAAAGTAAGTATATAGATAAAGATTAATTAAATATATATATTATTATTCATAATATAATTAATTATCAAGTGGTGTGTAATATTTAATATATAAAAGTTATACCCGGTATCAGTGTTAGTATAACATGTTTGTCTCTCTCTCTCTATATATATATATATATATATATATATATATATATATATATATATATATATATATATATATATAGTAGCCAACATCATAGTAGTTGTAGTCACAAAATAATGTCAAAAAATTAATTAGATTATATGAAGTTGTACTATTTAGTTTAAATTCGCCGAACTAAGTCTTTAGTAAACTTGAACAGACCAATCAACTTTATCAATTCGCCATGCTAAATTCAGATGACAACCTAGGTGATTATATCTCCAACGGTCAAGGTGTAATTCCTATGCCATATCTCCAAAAATTCCAAATCCCATTAAAAATCAAGTTATGAAGAATATTCTTACTCAATTACCGGAACATATTTTTAACTTAAAAAATCTAACAACAAGATCAATCACTTACATATGAAATATCATATATCATTCTAATTGTAAAGAATAATCATACGCATTAAATATTTAAAGAATATAATTAACATATTGTTTTTAAAAATATATTTATATGTTGAGATTTTTAAATAAAATTTTATAAAAAAAATGTTAACCAATTTTTAAATATTTAATAATTTTAAAAATTAATTTAGATAATATTTAATAATTTTTAAAGTATTTTTGAATATTCAATAATTAAAAATATGAAGATATAAGATAAAATATATAAGTGAAATAAGGGGAAAAATATGAGGAATTTCAAATTCTTACATTTTTGGGAGAATTTGAAATTCTATTATTTCAAAGAATTTCACAAATGCTTGGAATTCAAATTCTTTGTAAATTCTCCATCCAAACAAAGTATTTCACCTCAAAAATTTAAAATTCTTCATTTTCTTTAATTTAAAATATAGGTAATGAGTATATATATAATTTGCTTTCCTTTTGTGTTTCATTTTCTCTTTATGCTTTTTTAGTTTATCAGCTGTCGTCCTACATGTGTTTGTTACCTTTTTCTTTAATTTGGATTTTATACGATGTAAGTTTTAATTAGAGATTCAACGAATCATATTAATATTAAAGATTTCAACAAATTATATTACTATTAAACATCCGATGAATAAGAATCTATTAGAAGAAATAACTTATTTAACATATTATATAATAAGTTTTTATGTGATAAGATCAATGAATAATGATATGTTTTAAGAAATAACTTCTTTAAGATCTTATATAATAAGTTTTTATATGATAAGATCTTATAATATTATAAGTGTTTAAAATTTAATAAACTTTTGTATTTCAATATGTTAAAAAGTAATTATATAATTTTAAAGTGTTGGATGTATAATTATTTAAATACTTATAGGATGTTATTTCATTTTAAAAATAAAGAAAAATTATTATAATTAAATTTTGATTGAAAGTAAAATAAAAATATAAAAAGTAACTAAATAACTTTAAAAAAAATAATTAGAAAATTAACACGTATAAGAAAGAAATAAAAATAATTAAATATAAAAAGTAACTAATTAAAAAATAATACATATAAGCATCACACATAAGTACTTAAAAAAATGCCAAAAAAAAATAAAAAAGTGTAATTAGAAATGAAGGTAAAA
Source organism: Cajanus cajan (assembly GCF_000230855.2). Taxonomy (NCBI): domain Eukaryota; kingdom Viridiplantae; phylum Streptophyta; class Magnoliopsida; order Fabales; family Fabaceae; genus Cajanus; species Cajanus cajan. Next base: position 12,463,983 of record NC_138517.1, on the reverse strand, counting down.
TTTAGAGAAATAAGAAAGTTTATGCGCGACAAAATTTTAAGTTGCCTTTTTCACTTGCTAATAAAAAGTTTCCTTTGTTGATACATTATTCAAAAAAATAAAAATAAAAATAATATTAAAAATTTAATATTTTTATAAATATTAGAGAGATTTTATTATGATTTGAGTTATAATTTTTATAATGTTTTGATTTAATATTGACTGAATAAAGTTGTCATGAATTGGGCTTATGGGTTTTTTCCACTTTTGGGCTCCTAAACCCATTATTAGAAACCAAGCCCAACCCATTTACTTTCCTCTGAAATTTAACAAGTATTTCATTCTTCCCTCTGAAACCAACCCCAACCCATTTACTTCCCTCTGAAATTTAACAAGTATTTCATTCTTCCCTCCGAAATTGAACAACACAGCTTTCCACTGCCCTAGCACACATTCCAGACTCCCTCGCCGGCCACGACACTTCCTTCCCTGTTCTCTTGGAGACCCATCTTTGAGAAACCAATTCTCCCCACGAATGTAATCATCTAATCACACAAAGATCTCACCTTTTTCCTTTCCAATTTCTCCTTTTCTATTCAACTTCTTCAATTTCTCATTCCCTGTTTTCTTTGAATTGCTGCGGTGACCCCTATGTTCTAGGTAGTGTATGCTTTTGAAAATTTTGGCTGTGCTCAGGAAAATGACAAGGGTGATACATTCAAATGGCATCCACCGCAAGCCTCGACGTCGCCAATGGCCCCGTGATGAGCCTCTGCGCCCTCCGCAGGAAGCTGAACCGCATCAACGCCATGGAGGACTCCGTTTCCCAAGGGAAGCCGCTCAACAAGGAGCAGGAGGAGGTCCTCCGCTCCAACCCTCCATCCTCGCCCTTATCGACGAGCTCGAAAAGCTCTGCCAGCCTCTCGCCTCCGCCCTCGCCGACGGAGCTTGAAGCCTCCGCCGCGAACAGTTCACGGCGCCGAAACCCTAGCCCGAGAACTCTGGCTCCAGACTTTGGCCTCAATAAGGGCATTTTGAGATATTGTGCCTGTCAGGCTCTTACTTGGTTGCTGATAGTGGTGGCCCTCGCAATCGAACTGGCGGATTGACTGTTTCCCTTGCAAGTCCTGATGGTCGTGTCATTGGTGGAGGAGTTGGTGGAGTTCTTATTGCTGCAAGTCCTGTTCAGGTAACTAAATTTGTATTGGTGCCTGGATATTATATGTGGAAGGTCATGGTTCACAGATCAAAATTGGAAACTTGTTAAATTTTGATGTTTTATTACAGTAGGTGATACTTGGGAGCTTTATATGGGGCGGATCGAAGTCCTTGTAAAGGAGTTTGAAAAGATGGGGTTTATTGTTGAGAGAGTTGTTGGCATTGCAGATGAGTTCATCAAGGTTAGGTTTTCTTTCTAAAAAGGACTTTTTAAGTAATTTTGTTCCATGGTCTATCAATCTATTGATATAATCAAGTTCTGAGTGTCTAATTGAAGCTTTTTGATGAGTGGCTAAAACTTATTTGTCATTTGTTTAGTTGGCTGCACCTTTGGAGACACTTGGGAGGGCTGCAACTGAACTACAGATCAAAAAACGGACTCTTATTGGTATATGCAAATCCCCCAAAGGGAGAATTTGTTCTTATTACTATTTTTAAGTTCACTGTGTCAGATGGTGCTAACTAGAATGTGACTGGTTGTGCAATTCCCATGTTCTGTTAATGTATCTTGTAATAACTGCCAGGTATGGATTTGCAATTTGAGGTGGAGGAGGTGGAAGCTTTTGTGAAACAACCTGATGGTTCTGTTTTCAGTTGGTGTGAGCGTTTTCAGTGCTATTGTCACTTGATATATGGAATAGTGAGTTCTTTCGTTAGACATTTGTCTTCTCTACAATCGAAATCTCTCTTTGTAATTTGATGTGCTTGTTAGCCAGTTCCACGCATGCTGCATGCTGCATGTTGTTTTATCTGATTCTCAGATTATAGGTGCCTTAGCTTTCTAATTCAAGAAAATATTAGGAAAATGCATTCTTGTGATTATGAATACAAAAAATGTGACATGTTAATAAATAAGCTTTATTGTTGTGCTATGACTACCATGGAATTGCAGTGTTGTATGAACTCTCCTATTGACATGTCGTAACATTTTGGCTCTCTTATAAATTGAATTTGCAGGTAAACAATAGCAAGTCAGCCAAAACCCTTAAATTTGATGGAAAAGAAATCCATTGGGAAATTGGAGAGAATCTTCTTCAGAAATTGGAATCAGAGAACATTGTTAAGCAAGTCTTTCCTTTGCATGGTGTTTTTACTCACATGTGCCATCATTTTTTCTCTTGATTAGTGTGGCTTGAACCTGAACTAATATTGCTTTTGGTTGATAGATGAAAAGAAGAGAAAGAAACTTCTCAGAAGTTGGGCACTTCATTGGTGGGACTTAACTAATCAGCCAATTGATGAGATTTATTCTTACTATGGGGCAAAGGTTAATGTGACTATGACTCTATGAGCTTTATAACATTATCTGAAAATGATATTGTCCATTCTCCTTATCCAATGATGGAATGAATAATGTGCAGATTGCAATCTATTTTGCTTTTCTTGGAATGTTCACAAGGTGGCTGCTCTTCCCTGCTGCATGTGGGCTTACATTGCAATTGATAGATTTTGGGTGAGCCAATCTGTCTGTTGGTTTTTGTTTATGCTACCACTTCTTCTATAGTATTGCATCTAGTTAAGTGGTTTTATGGCTCCTCATTACATTTTAGGTCATTGAGATTAGTGGTGCTTCCTGCTTTCTTCATCATAGTGATACTTTGGGCAATAATGTTTTCTCAGTTCTGGAAACGTAAAAATTTTGCACTGTTAGCAAGGTATTGTCTTACTTTTTTTGGGATCAGTACAATCACTTTTCTCATTCAATTGCTTTGATTCTTCCCTCTTCCTTCACACCTTTTCCCTAGTGTTTGGTATTGCAGATGGCCTATTAGTTCTGCAGTTGCAGCTGACCAAGGATACAAGATTCTAGGCAGGAAGGCCAGCTCATGGCAGCCCCCAATGGAACTCTTGAAAGTATTTGAGTCTGATAGAGCTAAAGAGAAGGAAATATTTCATAGACATGAGTGGCTTGGGCGTCTCATGCGATTCAGAAATGATGCTATAATTATCTTTGGCATCATATGCCTCCAGTTACCATTTGAGTTGGCATATACCCATCTTTATGAAGTTATTGGTTCTGATTTAATTAAGTAAGAATACGTATCATTTTTTTTTTGTGCTTCTACTTATTAGTGTTAGTTGAGTATTCTGTTATGTCTTTTATGATTTTTCTTTCTCTGTGTTGTTCTCTTTTTCCAATAATTCTATTTTGTTCTTCCGTTCTTGAGTCTCAATTAAAGTATCTTCTGTTGTGTTTATATAATTATTGGTCTTTCAACATTTATTTTCTCATCCTACTATAGTCTTCTTTCTAGCCTCATTTCATGTTCTCTTTTGACTCTTTGGTGGCAATTACCCTGCTATAGTCTTCTTTCTGTCAAACTAAAAAGTTTCTGGTAATCGATTACAGCAACTGGTAATCGATTACCAGAGATTTTCTTTCCTGGCATAATTGAATGTAATTGCTACAATAAATTTTACAAAATATTTTTAATCTTTTTAATAATTAATTTAGATGTAACATCTTGCTAACTTACACTTATGCTTGAGTTGTACTAATTTGATGATCTTAAATTTTATAAAGTTTTACTTACATACAAAGATGAATTTAAATTTTAAACTCGATGGCTTGTTAATTTTATAAAGTTTAAATTCAAATTTTGAAATTTTCATCTTCTGGTAATCGATTACAAGAAATGGGTAATCAATTACCAGAGAACCTTTCAATAAGTAAATTTCGAATATATGATTTTCCATTGTCTGGTAATCGATTACATGTATAGGTAATCGATTACCAGACTCTTAAAAACAAATGGTTCCCTCAAATTTAGTCATCAACAGTTAGTGAGGGATTCATCCCAGTTAGTGACGGATAAAATCCGTCGCAAATTGTGACGGATTTAATCCCTCACAATTTGTGAGGGATTTAATCCCTCAAAAACTGCGAGGGATTAAATCCCTCGCAAATTGTGACGGATTCTACTTAATTAAAGTCATCACAGTTTGTGACGGATTTAATCCCTCACAAATTGCGAGGGATTAAATCCCTCGCAAATTGTGACGGATTCTACTTAATTAAAGTCATCACAGTTTGTGACGGATTTAATCCCTCACAAATTGCGACGGATTTTTATTAATTTCTAAACATTTATTATTTGAAATTAGTGACGGAAATTATACTGTTTGTGATGCCTTAATTCCGTCACTAATTGTGACGGAAAAAATAATCCGTCACTAAATATTTTGTGACGCCAAATTTTGTGACGGAATCATTTCCGTCACAAATTCCGTCACTAATTCATTTGTGACGGATTTTATCAAAATTAGTGACGGATTTGTTCCCTCTCTAATTTTAATTTTTCTAGTAGTGACTCCAGAAGTTATTGCAATGGATGAAGCATCTAAAGGACTAAGAACTAAAGATCAAACAGTGACTAAAGTGGATGGATTAGAAGATTTTTGGAGCAGCAACACCTTTGAATTAGACCATAGTGCAGCTCAGTCAGAGAGAAGCATTTATGATCCTCAAAGCAGTGGAGGCAGTCAAAGTGGTCCTCCTGAATTTATCAACCATGGTAAGTTTGCTCTTATATGTTTTATTATTTGTTGGATCCTCAATTTTTATTACTTGTTCTCTAAAACTTGGATTGAAGTCTCTGGTTCATCTACTAGAGATGTTGCAAAGTAGTTGAAGGTAACTAACATGCACTTTTTTGTGAATTTTATTATTTTATTTTCTAACTTTAGTACTTCAATAATATGACAAGAATCTAACTTTTATTATGTGTTCATAATAAAAGTTCACATTGTTTGATAAGCTGTGAGATGTTGCGAGTCTTGTTTCCCACTTCAATTGATGTTGGAAATTTCTACTTAAAACACATGAAGCAGAATAACTAGGATTTAGTCTAAACCTTGACAACTTTATCATTAACAACAAAAATTTAATAGAAATTATTGGTAATCTAATATATTTATTTTCCTAACATTCATTATTTTTCTATTAGTGTTTATTCTTTCATTATATCTTTCTATTTCTCTTTGTTAATTATTCCTTCAATTACACCAATGTGCGCTGTTATTTTATTTATATTTTTTGTATTCAAACCTTGACAGCAAAAGCAGAGAGACATGTGTAAATTATGTTATCTACTAATTTTTAATTTCCATTATAGTTTGTAATTTGTATGTTTTCTTGTTTTTTGAACTGAATCTGAATCTGAATTTAATTTCCTAAATTATTTTGATTCCAATAATTTGACCTTGTAATAGTTTACAAAGAAAAAGAGCAGGGAACATAAAAGTAGAAAAATAATGCGACCAGGGTTTTCTACTTTTATGTTCCCTGCTCTTTTTCCTTGTCTCTAGATCAAAAGTAGGGGAATCTTGATAATTCAGAAACTGGAATTGGTGAGTACCTAAGTTGCTGGAGTTTTGTTATTGTGTTTTTGTATTATTTATTCCGTATATAGTTTTGAACCCACCCAGGCATGTAGTTTTGGTTGCAATAATTTATATATATTGTTCCTAGAATTTATTAAGTTTTACTTTTATGTGTAATGTGTTGATGAAGTTATACTGTGCATTCATGTTCATAAGTAACATAGGAGGGAGTCAATATTGAACAAAGATATATTGCTGAGAAGGTTTCTGATTTACTGAAGGTATTTATAACCTTTTTATCATTCAATTTTTATAATTATTACTGTTAGAGTTTTACTATATGAGAACATATGAATATAATATGTTGGACAATAGTAATGAGTTATTATATACAGTTGATTAATTGTACAAATTAAATACGCAAGATCTTGAATCAATAATTGTTCCATTAACATACTATAAACGCATTTTTCAATGATTGTTTGCATCTGATAGGATTATATAGCACACTTAGTTACTTGTTATTAAATTTCAGAAGACAAATGTTATTGTTTAGTCCAGAATAATAGGCTCTGGTAATCGATTACAAGACTTGGTAATCGATTACAAAGGTTTAGTTTCAAGTTGTAAAGTTTAAATTCAAATTTGGAATTTTCATCTTCTGGTAATCGATTACAAGAAATGGGTAATCGATTACCAGAGAACCTTTTAATAAGTAAATTTCGAACATATGATTTTCATTGTCTAGTAATCGATTACATGTATAGGTAATCGATTACCAGACTCTTAAAAACAATGGTTTCCTCAAATTTAGTCATCAACAGTTAGTGAGGGATTCATCCCAGTTAGTGACGGATAAAATCCGTCGCAAATTGTGACGGCATTCTGGCGTCGCAAATTGTGACGGATTCTACTTAATTAAAGTCATCACAGTTTGTGACGGATTTAATCCCTCACAAATTGCGAGGGATTTTTATTAATTTCTAAATATTTATTATTAGAAATTAGTGACGGAAATTATACTGTTTGTGATGTCTTAATTCGGTCACTAATTGTGACGGAGAAAATAATCCGTCACTAAATATTTTGTGACGCCAAATTTTGTGATGGAATCATTTCCGTCACAAATTTCGTCACTAATTGATTTGTGACGGATTTTATCAAAATTAGTGACGGATTTGTTCCCTCTCTAATTTTAATTTTTCTAGTAGTGTAATAGCATAATATTATAGATACAACAAAACAATGATTCTAACTACAAGAAAGAAAAGGAGAGAGAGAAAAAAATAACATTTTAGGTTGTGAGTTAAGTATTTAAAAATATTATTTATATTTTCTCCTTTTAAAATTATATATCTACAATAGTATGAAGATTTAGACATAATTAGTTGAAATCCGTTATCAAGTCTTGTGTGTTATTATTCTACATTTATTTTGTTTTTCACAAATTTAGTTATAAGAAATTTTGTATAATTTCTCAATATGTTTAAACTTAAAAATAAGTGTTTATAAACAAATTCTTTTAAAAGAAACAATTCTTTAAGAAGTAGATAAGAGTTTGCTTTCTAAAAAAAAGAAAATTTTCTTATTTTTTATTTTAAAAAAGAAGTGTAGACAAATACATCAAATAAATAAACAAATATTTATTTTATTAATAAACACTTTTATAGGGGAAAAAAGTTTAAAGACTCGACGTGGAAATCATATATTGTAATTGAATATATACCGAATATAAAACAATTTATATGTTTTGGTCTAATGAAGATTTTATGATAGTTAGTTCAAGATTCTGAGTTAGTCTGTTAAGAGTTTGATTCTTGCTTCCCTGTTCTTCTAATAAAAAGTTAAATTTTAACACAAGACATAGGTGGAGTACCTTGTTCTTTCTTTCTTTTTTTTTTTTTTTTGAAAAAAAGAAGTTGAATTTCAACATGGGGTAAGCAATTTTCTTTTTATTACCCATCAAAATCAAAGTGCTCTTGCTAGACTCAATGCGGATCTGGGCCCAGAATTAATCAACTATATATCCATCTCAAACACGTCAACAGGGTATCTTGTAAACATGTTATAAATGGTAAACGGTGTTACGAGATCATTAAAATATCTAATAATAGTTAGCTTTATCTTACATATAATTAAGATTAGTTAAATGTAACTGTATCTAGTTAATTATCAATTTATATTCGTGACACTAATAATTAAATATGTTTAATTAGAAGTAGTTAACGATGTAACAGATTATCAAAATGTTCGATGATTATTGTACCTTGAAGTGGTTAGCTTGCATGAATATTTTCAGCAGGACATTGATGATTTGCATGAACATATTCAGCAGGAAATTGATCACTTTGCTAAAAATGAATCAGGAAGTTCAGTTATGAGTCAATCATGTATCCATTCCTCCAATGAAAAATAATGATATATGCACTCTTAAGTCAATGTATGAGTCCCTTAATTCCTGATGTAGGCCAACCCAACTTCATCCCTAGCCTAATGTTAGTTTGTTTTAGACTTCGCCAAATGCGCAAGGATGTTCAAACTTCAAAGAGAATTAGAAACTTTCCCTTCATTACATTCATTGTATGAGGTCGTAATTAATATTCCTGTCATAAACAAAACCATATATGTATGTTTTCTGTGGTGCCTAGGTTTTCTGATTGGACTCATAGGTTATATTTGTTTTAGGAAAGAAAAGTAAAATGATTTTTTAGGTTGTTTGGTACAAAAGAATGCTAAATCTTTTTCCCTTCATATTTGGTTTTATATATGTATAATATAAATAATAAGTATATAAAATGACATAAATGTCCTATAATAAAATAGAGAAGCGTACAAAAAACAGAAAACTGACAGCAAGCAATTTCGTCAGTGTTCCACCCAAATTTGGACCAATTGTAGAAATATGTGAGTTTCATGCTTTGTTCTTTCATCCTTCTTGTTTTTATTGATTCCAAACCAAAGAAGGAATACCAATCTCATTTTTAGTCATTAGTAGTATTATATATAATTGTTGTTCATCCCATGAATTTTTGTAAATAATAAAAATTGAATACGAATTATTTGTTAAATAAATTGTTTACTTAATGTTATGAATATAAGGTGTCTAACTCTTAAAATATTAATATAAATTTTATTTAATCCTATAAAATCGACCTGTAAAATTAAAATGATTTCAATTTATTTACTTTATCTTGATAATTTTTTCAATCTATATAAGTTAGACTTTAATTTTTTTTATACTAATTATCATGTTAACCCATCATATTAGTAAAATTGTTTTATACCAAAGATACATGTTGTCTCATAAATATATATATATATATATATATATATATATATATATATAAGGAGGATTATAATAACATCGATGTAATTTTATTAAGTATTATACTGCTCAATAACTTCATATTAAATGTGAATTTTGTAAATCTAACCATTAGATTGAAAGTTCATATTACTTTATATGTTTATATCAAATTTTTTTAAAATTGAACAACAACTTGAAGGTAATCAAAGTGATCATATATTAAATTTTGAAATCTATATACTATGTCAATTTTGTTTTATAAGAATGAAGTATCAAATCATCTTAGAATAATATAAAATTTTGTATATATAATTTAAAAGTAAAGAACTTTCAATCTAACATATAGATTTACAAAATTCACATTTATAATATAAAATTATTGAACAATATAATACTTAGTAAAAGTTATACCAGTGTTATTATAACCCTCCTTATATATATATATATATATATATATACTTTAATATTTAACACATGTTTATGAATGGAATTTTCAAAGACTTCCAATAGGGTAGGTAAAGCTAGGTTCATTAATTGACATCCTTGGAAGTGCTATGATACAAAGAATATTTATATATATGAGGGTATTAGGTGCGTGGCTTTGACGCAGATAAAGTGTAGCTAGTAAACAATAATAATGCGTCATTAGCTTAGTTCTGGTTTGAGATTATGACATTTTATTCCATCGATCTCAATATATCTGCTATGCTAGCTAAATGAACAATCACGTGGGGCTACAGTTCAGTCACATTCCATTCTCTCCAAGTTAAATTCAATGATGTACATTTCACTGTACACATGTTTACACCAATGCATTGATTCAGTCTACACTATATAAATAGGTTTTGTTTGACCATTAATTGATTAACTGGAGACGACAAACTAAATCCACGGTTATTGAAAACGTTTAATTCGTAAAGCACAACTCTTTTCCAATGCAAAACAATCAACCCTAAAGATTCCAACTTCTTTTTTCCTTTCTTTTGTTCTTATTATTATGAGAAAAATTGGTACGTTGAGGAGCCAGACAGCCTGCCTTTTGACCTAGGGGCAATAATTCACGATACAGTTTGATGCTCGTGTTAACAATGGTTAACTAGTAGTCTAATAATGAATTATTCCTTTGACTTTTTTTTAGTTTGAACAATTTTCAAGAAATGATACATGTCTTGCCTTGTTATAATTCAATGGATGATATGCGTGCTCACTACTGTTATTGGTTACAAATGAAATGAAATGATCTTGCTATTAAATAAATTTCAATGTTTTAATGGATTGATCTCTAATTATTGACTGGAGATATTCCGGATTAATTAAAAAAAATGAAGCAACGAAGTAGTATATATGAGAAAATATTAATTATCCACAAGTGGATTAACTAGGACGAGTTTGTTTAATATTTTAGATTTTAATTTAATCTATAGTTTCAAATTTAAATTTAAATTTAATTTAAATATGTATTTGTATTAAATATTTAGAATGAAAGTTTTGTTACCCATAATATGATGCTACCATACTGAAATAGATTTGTCTCCCCTAGTAAATGGTACATATGGTTTATAACACTTTTCATGTGCAAATAGTAATAACATTAATTATTAGGAAAATTGATTAGGATATTTAATTTATGTTATTTACAAATAAATATTTTATGAAATAAAACATATTAAAAGAGATGTTATATATACATTGATATATAAAAAATATTATTATAAATATAATATGTATATATATAAAATATATAAATCTAGTTGTCATATATTATGTATTATTATTATTAAATTTTTTTCACAATAGATTAATATATATTATATTTATAATGTAAGTAAAAATAATTTTTTAATAATAAGTATTATATTATTGTAGGCTGTGTATTACTTACATGATTCTTTTTAGTGAGCTTATATATTTTTTCACCGAACACATGGTTATTTTCAATAAAGAATCAAAGACCATTTCTTCCAACACTAAAATATATATTAAGAACTAATTTTCCTTTTTTTAACACCAAGAACTAAACACGTGTTATTTTATTTATGAACATAGAATTGAACATGATGTGAAGTAAAATAATTGATGATGTGTAAATATTTTAAAAGTAAACCATATATATGTGATTCTCAATTTGCCAGCTACTATCAAAATGTACTCCCTTAAGTGGGTTTCATTTTAAACTCATAATTAATCTGCTTATAACTATTGCACATATTTATATATTATAAAGTGGGATACGACAAGGAAGGATATCTTTGGCGAGAATCATGAGAGTATTTTTTTAATTGCAGGTGAAGTGTAGCATGCTTCGACCCTGATCTTCTGAGATTAATTGAAGATTCGATATCTCCAACAACTTCAACATAAACATTCTTCAATGGTAAAAGACACGAGATGAAATTTCTAGGCTGTACTAATTTTTGAACTTAAAATAGAAAAAGTAAGGAAAAGAAATAATATTTCAAAATTTCTCATATTCTTTCTATGTATTTATTTTTAGGAATAAAGACGATGAGTTTCGCATCACGGAAGAATAAAATGGAGGAGAATTGAAGAAGAGGAAGGACAGAAGAACATACTTGATCGATGAAGGAGGAAAAAGAAAAATGATGGTGACATGAGAAATTGGAAAAGTGGTGACAAATGATAATTAGGTGATACACGCAAAAATAATGATTTGGTTTCCTATTAATTAACTTAGCGATTGTATTGCATTCGAGTTTTAAAAGACAATGTTGATATACGTGAGTTTTAAAAGATTATATAAAAATAAATTGATTTTCGCCTATGTAAAAAAAATATTTTTTATTTTTATAAAATTTATAAATATTATTTTTAATCTCTATAAAATAAATAAATTTTAATTTTGGTTTCATAAAATATTGATTAAAATAATTTTTTAGTTTATATAGTTTAAAATAGATTTTTTTAGTTTTTATATTTAATTTTTACAATTTTTTTAATTTTTTTAATTTAAAATAGATTTATTAGTCTCTCTATTTTTTAATCTTTTTAATTTGTATCATTAATTTTTTTATAATATTGTTTGTTTGGTATTTGACGGGGTAAAAGTCTTCATTTACGTGAGAGTAAAAAAAAGGGTGTCTTAACAATGGACGTCAAATGTGAAAATATAAAATAAAATAAAAAGTACAAACATCTACAGACATCCTTAGGGTTCCCTAGAAATCTATAGGCATTCGTAGATAATTACGTCATTATCACAATACAAATAGATATCTCATACATATATATTTTTAATTAGAGTTAATCACATATACACTGCTAGTGTAAAGTTTTTTTACACTGTAACTAATTATATCTTTTAATAGTGACATGTCAGTTACTTATTTAATGAAATAATAATAAAATAAGCAACTTTAAAAGATATGGTTAGTTGTCAGTGTAAAAAAACTTTACACTGACAGTGTATTGATAATTAACTCTTTGAATTATTGCATTCATGCAACATATATTTATACAAGGATCAAGTTTAATCCCTCTCCAACATACATACACACATCCTATGGATTTGGGTCAATCTTACTACCCAACAATTACCCTACACCCTGGAGCAAGATTCGTACTTTCCCTTATCTTGATCTTCAAGCTTTTCTCCAACTGCCTTAGTTTTCCCCTCTTTCTTCAAACCACAAGATGTATGATCAATTTTTTGTGAGATGAGGTAGACTTAACACTATTAGCGTATTTAAAAGAAAATCTTGACCCTTACCTACACACACTACCTGTCAACAAAAGCTTACTTTAGTTAACCTCACAAATTTGAATATTAAAAAGATAAAACTTAATCATATCTCTTAATTACTTAATTAGAAAATCTTTTAAAATATATAAATACATAATTATGAAAAGCAAGTAAAGCAAGAATATATATCTTTTGAAAATAACAAAATAACTAATTATCTTATAATATCTCTTGGTATATACTAGTATCCTAACTAATTAAATTAAAAATATTTTACTAATTTATTATGAAAAAAAAAAAAAGATGTTACAAGAGGAGTCTTTCTTCCCAACTATGTTTATTTCCCATACACAATACTTAAATCCGGGACTTCACTTAAAGAGAACATGTTTAGTACCACTCAGACTAACAACTTGTTGATCTTTACTTTCATGCTTGATAACTCATGATATATATTGAATTTCAATTATCTAACTGTTAAATTAAATATTTTTAATGCATAAATCAAGTCTACAAATATTTAAAAACTTTGAAAATCATTTAATGTTTCGTTTCATTGATTCAAATTGACGGGTAATCATAAAAGCATTTTGAACGTCGATTTGATTTGTACAATGAAGTATTATATGATTTTTAAATTCTTTAGCAATTTATAAACTTTATTTATATATTAAAAACTTAATTTAATGGTTAGATCGTTAAAATTTAATAAGTGGTGTAACTTTACCAAGAGTTACTCTTGAAATTATTTAATCTCTCCTTATTCATACATTCATACATACAAGCATGCATACAAGTGAAAACAATTTTAGAGATTTTTCTTCTATGAGAAGATTGTTAAGGATTTTTTTGAACTTTTTATCTATTTCATTTTTATTTATCATGATATTATTTATGAATTAATTTTTATATGAAAGATGAGAGGAGTAAATCATAACCTTTAAAATTATAGATAAAAATAATTAAGGGATAAGATTAAAATTCAATTATAAACACTTATTTACAAGAGTATTAATTATTATTATCTCTTCCAAAACTATCAATATCACCAAAACTCATTGTCACAACTGAAATTGTTGTATACACCATTATTGTCATTATCACTAGTGGTAATTGCAATGATAGTGATAACAATAATTATGGAAGTGACAATAATTGTGTTGGTAGAATGCCACCAATGTCATTATTATTGTCATTGTCACCATCGTTGATGCTTACATGTGATGTCAAAACCAACCATGACTACAATAACAATACTGGGAGTGACGAATGCGATGATAGCATTGGCAAATATGTTCCATATATATATAGAGAGAGAACATCCAATGCAAGCATGTCTTTATTTAAGAGATAAGAAGCTAAATATTAAATATTAAATTATTGATAAAAAGTAATTAATTGTTAAGATTAAAATTTAATTATATATAGACATACTTATAAAATCATTACTTTTGTTATCTTTGCTACTACAATTGCAGCAACAACAAAAAATACTTAATTAAACTTTTTGAATTCAAATATAACTAAATTTCAACTAAGTCAACTTTATTTATTATTCCTAACCTAAAAATATTTATAAGATAATAAATGAAAGCACTACTATAATTAATGTGATTAAGGATATTTTAGTAAATGCAACTTACATTTTATATGAAATAGTGAAAAATAAATACATATAATTATCTTTGTTAATTTGTGTGAAATTATTATTTTTATTTATATATAGGTTCACAAGAAGTACATTATTTTGAACACACTCCTCCATTAATTGAAATTTTTTAGAAATCTTTTTTTTTGTTTTGAATTTTTCATCTTATATAATAAAAATCTCTCTTGATTTTTTTGTTGTTATAATTTTCAATAAATTTTAACTAAAATTTTAAATATAACTTTTATTAAAATTATAAATTGTATGTCTAAAAGTATTGATTTATTTATTATAATTAAAATCTATGTATTTAAAATATTTATTTATTATAAATATTAGATATATAAAAATAACCATTCCTATATATATTGTCGAAGCTAAAAATATACAGGTTGATATTAAACAATAATTTTTATTTCAAGCACACAGTTTCTTATTTCCACTGTTAGAACATTATCATTATTCATTAGTCATTAGTGTTCCTTTTGTTTTCGGCTTTTTGACCAAAGTGAGGTCCTTTTAAAACTTTATTACGTAAATAGGGCTGTTTTGTAAATATTTACGCATTTGGGGCTGTTTACAACGGTGTCGCTATGGCCTATAGCGACACCCGTGACACGTGACATTTTTTTTTTTGTGTAGGTTGGGCTGGAATGAGCCACATTAGAGTCGCTATAGGCTGGGTCAACACAGTTGATGGACTAATAAAAATGACGTAGCCCATAGCGACACTCTATAAGAAAAAAAACGAAAATAATAGAAATGTAAAATAAAATAAATAAATTGAGTTATTTATTATATATTTATAAAATTAAAATTAAGTTATGTATGTAAAAATTTAATTTTAAATTAAATTATATTTATTTTTTAAGTGGCGTTATGGCCTATAGCGACACAGTGTCGTTGTAGGCCATAGCGCCACCCACGTTTTTTGTTTTTTGTTTTAAATATTAACTTAAATTCTTTTTTACTAATTTTATTTTTTATTATTCAATTCACATAACATTATATTTATAAATGTATTTTTTCTGTAATTTCTTAATTTTATATACATTTTTTATTAGTTTTTTTGTATTTTCTTATTTTTAAAAGTGGCGCTATGGCCTATAGCGACACTGTGTCGCTATGGCCCATAGCGACACTGTGTCGCTATGGCCCATAGCGCCACCAGCGTTTTTTGTTTTTTTTTTTAATTATTAACTTAAATTCTTTTTTACAAATTTTATTTTTTATTATTCATTTCACATAACATTAAATTTATAAATGTATGTTTTCTGTAATTTCTTAATTTTATACATTTTTTATTCATTTTTTTTTATTTTTCTTATTTTTAAAGTGGCGCTATGACCTATAGCGACACTGTGTCGCTATGGCCCATAGCGCCACCAGCGTTTTTTGTTTTTTTTTTAATTATTAATTAAATTATTTTTTACAAATTTTAATTTTTATTATTCTTTTCAGATAACATTAAATTTATAAATGTATGTTTTCTGTAATTTCTTAATTTTATACATTTTTATTCCTTTTTATGTATTTTTCTTATTTTTAAAAGTGGCGTTATGGCCTATAGCGACACTGTGTCGCTATGACCCATAGCGACACTGTGTCGCTATGACCCATAGCGACACTATCAGTATATATACACCCTCCCAGTTACGTTTTATTCCCATCTGAAATCATATATTTACCAGTTACGTTTTGCTCTGATTTAAATTTGTGAGGCAGTTACGTTTCTTTCTGATTGAAATTTGTGAGTATAATTTTGTTTTTGTTAAGATATAAATTGTAGCTATTTGTACTAATTAATTTTTTTGTTGCAGATATTATGGATCAAATGATTGCTTATATTTACACTGGAAAGATGTATGAAGGTGCTGAAGGTATAACATTTGATGGACCAAGAAAAGGAATGTATATTAAACAAGGTATAACTTTGGATATATTAAAGAGAAGGATTCACAACAAATTTGGTCTTAAGTCAAATCAAGTGATATTATCTGTAAGTTACAGATTTTTAGTTTCACAAGGTGATAACAACATATATGCTTCATTGGAATTGAGTGACGATGATGATGTACAATGAATGATAGAAGCATTTCAGAGTCAGAATGTGATGCCAATAATGGAATTATATGCTGAAATAGGTATGCAAGAATCTTCAACTTTTTCATTAGAAAATTTGTCAATTGAACGATCACCTTTGATCACAAGAGACGAAGATGAAGATGACGAAGCAGATGAAGACTATCATGTTTCATCATCATATGAAAGCATTGATGAATCCAATGAAGATGAAATTGATGATTGTGAACCATTTGGTGATGAGGTGTAGCCGGATGTTATTGTTAATAGTCCAATGGTTGAACCAATTTCAATGTATCCATCTACTGAAGGTAACATCTGAAAATTAAATTTGTCAATAATTTGTTATTTGTTTAAAATAAATTGTTGAAATTGATTTTATTGAAATTACTAAATTCATTATTATTAAAATAGGTGGAAGTCAATTTTGAGGTAATTTACCCCACTACACTAACATCAATTGGAATCATCCCGATGAAGAAGATATCCCAGGGATGGATCTGCGTAATACTTGGTCAATTGGGCAAGATTTATATGTGGGATTGGAGTTTGAGAATAAAGATGCGGTTAAAAATGCAGTAAAGCAAAATGCAATAAGAATGCATCGAAGTTTTTATGTGGTTGAGTCGAAAAAGACTAAGTGGGTTGTTAGATGTCCAAATGCACATGATGGATGTGGATGGTACATGAGAGTCATTGAGTCAAAGAAATCTGATAAGTGGAAAGTGACTCAGTGGGGTGGACATCATATGTGTTTGAACATGTCTTTGTCCCAAGATCATGCTAAGTTAGATTCTGAGTTAATTGCAACATTTATACAAGGTAAGTTCTGCAAAGTTTATAGTTTATATTAATAATAATTTATCTTAGTGATTACTAATATTTAATATGTAGGAATGGTTAACCAAGATCCATCAATCAAGATTAGCCTTATCCAAGAGAGAATAACATCTCAAATTGGGTTCAAAATATCTTATAGAAAGGCTTGGATGGCGAAACAAAAAGCAATTGTTAACATTTTTGGAGATTGGGAAGAATCGTATGCTTATTTACCTCGATGGCTCCAATACATGAAAGAAATTGCTCCAGGGTCATTTTATGATCTGTGTCATGATGAGTTTTTTGTTGGTAATCGTTGTCATCGTGGTTACCGTCAATTTCACAGATTATTCTGGACATTCAAGCCGTTTGTGATGCCTTTAATTTTTGTAAACCCTTGATACAAGTTGATGGAACTCATCTATATGGCAAGTATCTTGGTACATTGCTGATTGCTACAACACAAGATGGTAATAACAACGTTCTTCCTCTTGCATTTGCTGTGGTTGAAGGAGAAACATTACTTGTGTGGTCGTGGTTCTTATCTCATTTGCGGTTACATGTTACAAACAAAGAAGGGATATCTTTAATATTTGACCGACATCGTAGCATTAAATCGGCCATTGACAATGAGGCAATTGGTTGGAGACCGCCATATGCATATCACAAGTACTGCATTAGGCACATTGCAAGTAATTTTAATACTCGATTCAAGGATGTGAAACTAAAACAAAAGTTTGTGAAGTTAGGTACGTATTGTTATTTTAATTGTTTTAATCATTTCTAAATTTTTATTATGCATTATTTATAATTTGTATGCAGGGTATATACCGTGTAAGCACATTTTTGAACGCAATTTGCAAAAGTTTTGTGAATCTAGCCCTGATGTTGAAAGGTGGATAGGAGCGATTTCAAAAGACAAATGGAGCATGGCATATGATGCAGATGGTCGAAGATATGGTCATATGACAACAAATTTATCTGAATGTGTTAACAAGATTTTAAAGGATTGTAGAAATCTCCCTATCACTGCACAAGTTCGGTCAACTTATACCAGGTGCGCTGAGTATTTTAGTAATCGTGGTAGTCGTGCTTTAGCCGATGTTTCATCTGGGAAAGTCTTCGTTTCAAAGTTGGTTGAAGCTTTGCAAAAAAATCAAGAAGAGGCTTGTTCCCACCAAGTTTGTAGTCCTTTGAGGATTTCTTCGAACACGTAATTGTTCTGCCTGGGATGGTGGATGACTAGCCTCCGCAGAAAAGTCTGGACGCAAATCAACACCTGTAACGTCAAATTTGACACAAATTATAAATATTCATAATAATTATACGAAGAAAAGAATAACAAAATAATAAAATATGACACGACCTGATGTATAAGCACGACTGATATAAAATTATTTTAAATTTAAATTAAATTATTTTTTAAATAATTTTAAATTACACAGATTTAAATTAAATCAATTTAAAATTTAAATATCATTATTTTTAAAATAAATATAAATTAAACAGTAATATAACAAAATAAATTACACAGAGTTAAATATATTAAATTTAATTTTTAAATATACTTTTTTTTAAAAATAATTTATTTAAAATGGTATAGGCTATCACCACTTCACAAACAGAAAAAAAATATAATCATAATTAAATAGTTACACATAATTAAATTATAAAAATTAAAATTTAAATAAAGTCAGTTTTTAATTAATTTATTTAAGATAATATAGCCCATAGCGACTTCTTAAACAGAAAAAAATATCCTAACAATTAAACAATTATAGACAATTAAATAGTAAAATCTAAAATTTAAATAAAATCAATTTTTATATAATTTATTTAACATGATATAGCCCATAGCGACTTTCAAAAAATTACAGAAAAAAATACATAAATAAAAATTAAATTACACTAACTAAAAAAATAAATATAATTAATTAAATTACACAAACTAATAAAACAGAAAATACCTCAAAGACAAAATACCTCTCAAGATCTATGAAAATTCAGAAAAACAAAATTAACCTGAAATAATAATTAAAATATATATAAGTTACAAAATATTTAAATATAAAGAAATTATAATTAAATTAAAGAAACGAAAAAAAATACTTACCTGATTCACGCTATGGGCACTGGCAGCTGAAAAACGAAGTGGGGACCATCAACTGAAGGTAAAAACTCTCTTATATAGAGGTTATTTTTTTTTTTACTGTTTCAGGCCACGTGTCAAATTATTATTGGTTAAAATCGCGGTAATTTGACACGTGGCTATGGGGTCATAAATTTTTTCAACTGTCTCCAGTGTCGCTATGGGCTATAGTGACACAGTGTCGCTATAGGCCATAGCGCCACTATTTTTGAAGTTTTTTTATTTTTTTAAAATTATTAACTATATTATTTATTTAATTCTATTATTTTATATTATCATTAAAATTTTAATTACTATTTATAAACTTATTTTTCCATTAATTTCTTTATTTAATATATATATATATATATATATATATATATATATATATATATAGTATTTATAGTGGCGCTATGGCCTATAGCGACACACAGTCGCTATAGACCATAGCGCCACTTATTTTGACGTTTTTATTTTTTTAAAATTATTAACTATATTATTTATTTAATTCTATTATTTTATATTATCATTAAAATTTTAATTACTATTTATAAATTTATTTTTTCCATTAATTTCTTTATTTAATATATATATATATATATATATATATTTATTTTATGTATTTATAGTTGATGTTTTAATTTTTTTAAATTATGAACTATATTATTTTTTAATTATTTTATTTTACATTTATCATATAAATTTTAATTACTATTTTATAAACTTATTTTTTCATTAGTTTCTTTATTTAATATATTTTTTGCTTTTTTGTTTTTTAAATTTAAAATATGGGACGCTATGGGCTACAGCGACTTCATTCAAGCTGTTAGTGTCACTATGGCTGCAACAACTTCGTCAATATGGCTTTTATGACTTCTTTGGAGTTACAAAAATGCCACGTGTCACTGGTGTCACTATAGACCATAACGACACCGTTATAAATAGCTCCAAAAGCGTAAATACTTTCAAAAGAACCTCATTTACGTGATAAACTTTTCAAACAATCCCAATTATAAAAAGCCTTTATTTTCCCGTAAGAAGGAAATTGCATATTCTGCGTGGCAACAGAAGCAATTTGCAATTATTAGGTGTTGAAAGTGTTGACCTAATCAGCACTTCGTGTTTAACAATCAAACCTATCCTAAATAGTTCAATCAGTTGCCTACTCAGCTCTTACGTATGCATTATTCTCTGTTCCCACGAAACCAAACACAACAGATTCAGAGAACTAGTGGATCTAATTGCTCCAAACAAACAAATTCAAAGAAATTTTGAATGATCGAGTAAACAACCTTGGGATGTTATTAATCTCCGATCAATCTCACCCATTTAATATATCATCCAATTTTATTTTATTTTCATTATGATTATATTTATAATCTTTTCTATCTTAAAAAAAAATTTGTGGCTTAAACATTTTACATTTATAAAAGACTTTTTTCTAAGTACACGGGATAAGATTATAATTTACTGTTTTTCTTATAAATATTTAAAATTATTTGCATATTTAAGACTTAAATTTGAATATTAATACATTTATAAAAGGCTTATCAAATGAGAACATTAAACTATGATATATATATATATATATGAGTAATTAAGACTTGATAATAATAACATTAATTTTTAGATTAAATTATATTTTTAATTGTTTATAATATTCAATCCACGATATCTAAATTTTTAATTATAGGAATTTAATTCCTTAATTTTGTAAAATTTATAATTTTGATCAATGTTAAAATTATTGGTTTTAACATAATATTAGTAAATACATAATAATTGTAATATTTACGATAATTTACTCTTTTATATATGATTGACTACTTCCTCAATTTTTTATTATAAAAAAAATTTATGTATATTTAAAAAATTAACTATTTATATTAAATTTTATTGATCTCATACTATTTTTCTTAAATTGTTTTTGTTATAAATACTAAAAGAAATAATATAATTGAAAGTTCACGCATTAAAAGATGAATACTTTTTTAAAAAAATCTATTAAGTGAGATAAAAATAGTTATAATTTGTTTATATTTAAAAATAATTTTTACTTATAATTAAAAAAATAATTAATTATCATGTCATCTATGTAATATCAAGTTAAGGTCACAGTATAATTTTGTTGTCAATGGATGAATATTTTATAATTATATTGAAATTAAAAAATTACAAAACTAAAAAATAAAATTATAAATTTGATATTATAAAAGATAAAATTACCATTTATCCTAATTTTAATAATCTATGTATAATTATATTAAAATTAAATCTCTAAAATCTTATTTGATATATATTTGACATACATACATGAGTTATATATATATATATATATATATATATATATATATATATATATATATTAAGCATATTCAATATAAAAAATGAACTTATGATAAAAATAAGTAATTTAGATTTAAATAAAATAGTATTGATCGATCATTTCTGTATGAATATGTAATTAAAATTAATTCCAATAAATGATTGAAGAAAATAAGAGATAAAGTGAATAATAAAGTTAAAATCTTAATTAAAGTTTAAGAAATTAACAATACTAATATTTTAGTACATGTACATATTAAATATTTATTATATACAACTAAAATTTATAATAAATTATATATAAATAAATATTATATTTAAATATATAAATTATATTTAAATTTTATATAAATAAATGTTTTTAAACATATAAATTATATTTTAAATTTTTATAAATAATTTATATTATAATAAAAGAAGTAGTTATTGATAATTTAATTTAAAAATATTAAAATTTAATTTATAAATATTTATAATAAATAAAAATTAAAAAAATCATCTCATTAAATAATAAATTTTTAAAAATATTTTTTATATTTATAAGATAAAAGTTTCTATTTAACATATGAAAGTTGATTTAAGAAAAGGTTATCCACAATTAAATATTATTTTAAAAAATATAATTTTTTAGTCAAAAGTAAAGTAAAAAGCTAAATGTAAATGCATAAAAAAGATGGGACCACCAATTCTTTTATTTCAAGATACCAATAGATTATGCCTATGCTTTTACGTTGAAAGAATCGATTTGATAGCTTTGCATTGACACCTCCATATATTATGTAAATAAATACCATATGTCTTTGTTTGATGTGACAGACGTAACAACGAACAACAGTGTATGTTTCTTATGCTTCAAACTGAAAGTGGATAAGATCGTATACAGGCCACAAGTCTAGAATATAGGAAACATTTTTTTATAAGAATATTCGGAGCATTAATATAAAATGAAAAAGAAAAAGAAAGGAAAGCTAGTTTTTATTATATTATACATCTGTCGCGTAATGAGATTTGTAGTCTTTATATCATCTTAATTGATTTTATTTTTATGTTTATTTTTCATATTACGTATTGATCTTCTCGCATAATTTATAAGAATGGGATTGGTTTATTAAAATTTAAAATCTTTAAATTTAAATTGTCACACTCAGTGACTATTTTATAGAAGTTGTGTTATGTGTTAAATTGGATCAAGTAAAGAAAGATATAATTTTTATTTTTTTTTAAGTTTTGAATTCATAACTCGAGTTTTTGAAATCTAGAAAGACGGATTAGAAAGAAGTTTCTCTGAGTGGATCTTTCCCTTATTCTTCTTCCTCTCTAGTTGAGAAGTCCTTTTCTTCCTTCCTTATATCTGATCGAAGGAGTGGTGGTAAGGATTCTAAGTTGGTGAAGTTGAGACTTTTTCTCCGTAGTTGTATGGAGCTCGTCGTCTTCTTTGTTTCTCTTGTCGATTACAGATCGTTAACGAGGTAAGAGAAACTTACATTGTTTCCATGTGATATGCATGTTGTTGATACTTTTCAAAATCCCTAATTCCATGTTGTATTGTTGGATTTGTTGATGGTTGAGTTGTGGGTCACAAAGTGGATTTTAGGTTTTGATGTTCTCTTGAGTGAGTTGAGCAAAGGTAGATAATCTTAATACCTTGATGGTTGCATGTCATGTTTTTGGTTGGAAATGAGTTAAGAATGTTACATATATATGAAATTTGATATTGCATGTGGTTGATTTCTAAGTTCCATATGTGAATTTGAAGTTTTGGAATTGAATGACTTAGCGATTGTTCTTATTCTATAATTGAGCATTGCTCCCTAGAGTTGAGCATTTGGGCTTATAGAGATTTAAGTGTTGAGCATTGCTCCCGGTGCTAATAAGCATTGGGCTCACAATTAGGTTTTGAGCATTGCTCCCAATGTTGAGCATTGCTCCTAGTGTTGAGCGACAAATTCTTTATTGCAATTTTTGTGAAGATTATCATTATATGATAGTTGATTTTGATAAGTTGTATATTGATACATGTTGTATGATGTTTTAAGTTTTCTTATAGTTGAATGAGGATATAAGAATTGTATGATGCTAAGTTTCTAGAGATGTGTGATGAAATGATATGTTGACAATATAGATGGTTGTATGTGTAACGTGGTTTTAAATATAAAAAAAATGGCTGATTTAGTAGCCCGGAACGGGCCGTTCCCAATCTGGAACGGGCCGTTCCAAACTATTAAATTAAATTGAAATTCGTGGTTGGGAACGGGCCGTTCCGGAGGGAGAACGGGCCGTTCCAAATTCTAGAACGGGCCGTTCTGGTTGGAGAATGGGCCGTTCCGGAAGGAGAATGGGCCGTTCCGGAGGGAGAACGGGCCGTTCCGGATGAGTCCCGGAACGGGCCGTTCTGATTTCAGAACGGGTCATTCTGGGCGTGGATTTTGTGCGTGAATTGGGAGTTCGGAACGGGCCGTTTCGAACTCGGTACGGGCCGTTCTGGGGCAATCCGAAAATCTATAAATAGGGGTTAGGGGCCTTCAGGAAAATGTGAGTTTTTAGAGAGAAGTTTTAGAGAGAAGGTCTCTGGGTCAGTGAGCTCCTTTCTCTCCCAAATTTCTCTGTTTGACTCCTTTTCTCCTCTAGACCACTAATGCCTTCTGACTTTTCTTGAAATTCAAATTAGAAAGCTTGCTTTGGGATTATTGAAGTTCTAGGTTGAGCGTTGGAAGGGGATTCTATTTCGTCACAGTTGTTGGCTATTCTGAGCCAACCTTCAGGTAAGGAAAGCTAAAATGTTTGTTGTGTAGGTTGCATGTGAGTTTAGAAACTCAATAGGTGCGTGAATGTTGAGAATCCATAGATGGATTGAAGAAAATCTCATCTTTTGGGGTTTTGAGAAAAAGGAGGATTTTGATGATTTTGATGCATAGGTTGGATGCATGTGAGATTTGAGTTTATTTTGAGTCGTATGGAGCCTATGTATTGTGTTTTGTGTTTGCATGTGGCTGGATTTGTTGGTTTGGATGAGAGTTTCTGAACTCTCTGACTGGGATTAGGCTAGGCGCAGGTTGAGTGCGCCAGGCATGGAAGAGCTTAGGGCTCTCAGGTTGGATGTTGGGCCAGACGTGATTTGGTTGCGTCAGGCGTGAATACTCTTAAGAGTCTCTGTTTCAAGGGCACCGAGCGTGAGTTGAACGCACTGGGCGTGGATGAGTTTTAGGACTCTCAGGTTAGGATTAGGCTGGGCGAGCTTAGGCTACGCCGAGCGTAAATATGTTTAAAAATAATTATTTTAAATTGATGCTTATGCATGTTTAAAGTTAAAATGTTAGATCATATATGTGTGATATATGATGTATGGTGCGGTGTGATTCATATGTATGCTTTGTGATGATACGTATGAATGTTCGAATATGAGTATGCTTATTGATCATAATGGTGGGTAGACCATGTATGATGTATGATGCATTATTGATGTGATGTCTTATGACATGTGTATGACTGTTGATCATGATGGTGGGCAGACCATATATGATGTATGATGCATGATTGCATGTGATGCCTTATGGCATGAGTCTAGCCTAGGACTTGAGGAGAGGAAAAATATTTTCAAACTGGAAGAGCTCACATAGAGTCTCTTGAGAGTGGTGCTTGGATAGGCCACTGATATATGAGAGTGGTGCTCTGGGAGGCCACTGGATTTGGGAGAGTGGTGCTCAGATAGGCCACTGGGTTGGGTGAGTCTCCTCTAAGTCCTTAGCTATTGTTGGAGCGAGGTATGAGGTCGAGGGTTATTCCCTTAACCAAGTACTCGGGAAGGTGCGTGGATCCTTGCGGATAGTCGGTGGGCGAACTCCACAATTGACTTGGTTAATGCATGCCAAGGTCGTGGTAAGCCCGTACCCAGCTGTGCTATACCTGACGGTGGATCTGGACTTCCAATTGTGTAAGTGACATCATCCGAGTAAACCCGAGTGAGGATTATATATCCTGTTTAGCTGTGACCGAGCGGGCGCATTGGGCTTGAAAACGGTTGGGGTGGTTTCGGTAAGATGGAATGTCACTTATACAGCTCTATTGTTACGGAGATCTCCTAGGTGTATGCGTGACGACGCATTAGATGATTGATATCTGTCATGAGATGCATTTATTGCATGATTATTAATATGATGAAGTGTGGTGTTTGACTTCATGATCGGTGCATTGTATGTTATGCATGAGTAGTATTGGATAGAGTGTATGGTGAAACTCTATGAATATGATTGATGGTTGGATGATTGTGTAGTATAGATTATAGTTCTATACTTGTATGATTGATTTGTGAATTCTAGCTTAACCTTCTGTTTCCATGTGGTGGAACTGCGATGATCATACTTGGTATGGGAGCAGGTCAGGGCTAGCTTGGAGTTGAGGTGTCCGCTGCGAGACGGGGAGTTTTGATCCTCGTGTTGGAGTTACCATTTTGGGTAACGGTTTTGTCTGTGCTTGACCGGCACTAGGGAATATTATTTTTGGAATGACTGTACATATATGGAGTTTTATTTTATAACAAAAAATTTAGATAATTTATTTTTATTTGTACATGTATGTATGAGTTATCCAGCTTAATATTTCTCTTAGTTCACTAGCAGTAGTGCGATTCCACTAAGTGTAGAGATCATGGCGGGTCGTTACAGTATGTTGATGTCAAATGTGATTATGTATATGTTCTAAAATGGATGTTAATAGTTGTTAAAGTTAAAATTTGTAAAGTTGTTGTGTATAAAATGTTGTGCTTATTATTGTTGTTAAGTTGAAAGTTGGTATGTATGCTGAAAGATGATTAAGTTGTAAAAATGTAAATTGATATGATGTTATGTTATTGTATGGTATTAAGTTGAATGATGTTTAAGTTGTAACGATGTATGATGATAAGTTGTTAAGTTATTCAGTTGTTAGGCGTGTAGTTGTGCTACATGTTTATGCTTAGATACATAGAAACTAGAGAAGAGTTAAAGATGTTTTCAAAATTTAATATCTCATTATGCAAATATACATTGTGTTGAACCTTTCAATAAGTAAGTAACTTCTAAATGGGTACGCTATTTTTAATTGTCTCCTCTAATTTCTATGTGGTATTCGTATGTGGGTAACGTCGAGACATATGTGTATAAAGTGACCACAAAATAGAGGTAAGGTTGAGCTATACTGATTATAAGTGATCAACCGAGTAAAGTCCAAAGTTTGAGACTTAGTCCTTAACCAAGTATTGGAGGGTTGTGACATTTGGAGGACAGTCAGTGGGTTAATCTTATATGTGGCTTAACATTTTAAGCTAATACTATTGTAGACTTATTGAGTGGGACAGGTACAGGGACGATGGGGATGTTAATACCAGCCCAGCCCCCGTCTCTGATTTTACCAATCAGGAAAAATCTAAACTCGATCAACACGAATTTTTCCTATCCAAATCGGGCGGATTCGGACGAATACCCATAGGGTCGGGTTAAAATGTCATGCCTACACTTAGTCTTTGCTTAAAATGTCATGCCTACACTTAGTCTCTGCTCATAGATCTTACACAATGCAATCAATTAGATAAGTAAAATAAATCAAGTAATAATTAAGTTGTAAAATTTTTTTATCACAAACATCATTTACTAAAAAAAATAATAATCATATTTAAATCAAGTAAGACTATTATATAACAAAATTTCTTTTTCAGTATTTAATGAATTTACGTATTAAAAATTCAAATTTAATTTCATTGATTAAGTTAAAATAACTATACATTAATAGTCTACACACGAATAGTTAATTAGTTGGTAACTAAATAATATTCTCTCTTAAACTTATATATACTATAAATAAATAAAAAAATAAATTAAAAAAAAAAAAAAAACAGATTTCATGGGATAGGAAAGTTAGTTAAATATATTTAATTTTTATAATTTTTTTATAAATATATATATATATATATATATATTATTTTTTAAAATATCTTTAGTTATAATTATTATAAATTGAGCTTCTTAAGAGTATTTTTGAATTAAAAATATTAAATAATATTAACTTTATTAAAATTTGCTTATATCAATCCAAAAAAAATTAAGTATTTATATATATATAAAATAAGAAGCTATAATACATATGCAACATAAAAGGATTTTAAAACAATATGATTCTAATTAATTAGGTTGAGTTATATTCAAATTTATTTGCTTAAAATATTATAAAATCTTTTTATATATGTCTAATCTTATAAATTTCACACACTTAAGATGTAGTTTTTGACATAAGAAATGTGTATTAAAAGATTTCATATTTACTAATAATATGATCTTAATAATGTATATAATTGGAGAATAATTATCGCTTTACAAGTAAATTTTTTAAGGTTGAGTTAAGCTCATAACTCACATTATTAAGAAGATATATTACCTTATCCTATTGAATATTATTTAGCTTATCAAGTTATCCGCTATTAGACCATCCACAAATATCTAGTTTTACAAATTTGATGCTTGAAGTGTCTAATTATTAACATAAGAGAATGTATTAAAGATCTCACATCAACTAATAATAATCATATATAATATATATAAATAAAGATAATTTTCATCTCACTATATTGTTTTGATAAGATTGAGTTGAAGTTAAGTTTAATTTTTTTTATACAGTGAAAATTGATGAAATTGAAACAATTTAACAAATTTTGGGATAATATTAGAAGGAAAAGTAGAAAATTATTTAAACAAATTTAATTAAAAGTTGGGTTAAACTTTGAGAATGAAAATAAAGCTTTTATTGCCCACAAACAATGACAGTAAAGTGTACCAGCTCCCACAAATCAAACTCTACCTATTTCCTATTACACTCAGGAATTTCATATAAATTTGACTTACAAAATTAACAATTGCATTATGAAAGATAAAATTCTTATCAACAAGAAATGAGTACAAATACAATAGTAAATAAGTCGCACTCATGAGAAGAAAACTTGTTTAAATTTAAAGAATAT
The DNA here is from genome assembly GCF_000230855.2 of Cajanus cajan. Taxonomy (NCBI): domain Eukaryota; kingdom Viridiplantae; phylum Streptophyta; class Magnoliopsida; order Fabales; family Fabaceae; genus Cajanus; species Cajanus cajan. Next base: position 12,435,469 of record NC_138517.1, on the reverse strand, counting down.
TTACTTTTAAAAGCATCCCTATCAAAATACGAAAACATAATTACTAAAATAACTTGAAAGCTAAGCTTACACGTACATGACAATGACATATGCATCATTTCATGTACTTATATATATATATATATATATATATATATATATATATATATATATATATATATATATATATATATATTGATTTTTATATAAAATTAATGATTGTTTTATCCTCTAGTTACATTTTTATTGCGAATTATTAATCACACAATTAAATTTTTTTATGTTGTAAAATACTATCACTTTTTGTGTAAAAAATAAATAGAAACAAGAAGTAGATCTATCCCATTAGTAATTTATAAATAAATAAAAAAAGTTTTTATTGATATTCTTAAAAAAAATGTTTAAATTGGTTTCTTGTTGACATAATTAATCAAATGATTTCTTTCAACATCGAAAAACAACACTTTTAAAAAACGAAATTAAAATTCCAAAATTAAACAGTTGAAATGAGTCTGCCACGTGGATACCATGCCAACTCATTAAAGCAAGACTTCTGATCTTACGATGTGACTTTCCATTTAATTGAATCCATTTTGGATAAGTCTCTCCCCATAAACTCCCATTTCATTTTCAATGATTCAATCTTTTGCATAGCTCTCTGATCTTAACAAGTGTGATAGCATAGTTTGCTAACATGAACATCATGTCCAAAGTTGGTATTTTCTTTTATTTAAATTCTTCTTACGTGCAAATTAATTGACATTTTTTTATTTTTGGTGATTTAAAAAGTACATAGCCGTTTACTATATATTTAAAAGCTAGTTAGTTCATTTAATTATTTGACTGAAAGTTTTCCTGAACATTCTTCTTAACCAATAAATTAGTTCATGACTTTTTTAGAATATTTTGGTAGATGAAAGTTCTTTTAGTTTTTGGTAGATGAAAGTTGCTTGTTGTATGGAACATAAAAAATATATATAAAAAAAAAGGGTACCATCGTAAAACTGGGTTAATGATTTGATCTGCTGCAACTTTTATATTTATTTATTTATTAGTAAAATAAAATTTGGTTCCTTATTTTTTTATTTTTTTATTTTGCTAAAACTCTTATTTGGTCTTTTATATAATATTTTTTTTTAATAATTAACACATCAATAATATAACCAGAACGGGCCGTTCTGGTTTCAAAACGGGCCGTTCTGCTTCCAGGTGTACTTAAGAAATTTGGCATCTACTTACGTATCTACATGGTATCTACGTGGCATCCACCAGACATTCACGTTACCAACAGTTAATTTCGTTTAAATCATTTGGACGAAAGTCCCAAATTACAATAATTTAAATTATTGGGAACCAAATTGAAAAAAAAAATTAAAGTGAGATTAAATTGAAACAAAAAAATATTATAAGGGACCAAATAAGAATTTTAAATTTTTTTTTAATTTGATCTTTTAAATTTAAAAAAATTCACTTTAATTTTTTAAAATATCTATATTAGATCAAGTAAATCTATCCGTCAATTTATCACACTAATTTAATTAATTGAATAACATGTCAAACTGTGAATATGTCATGTTAGTCAAAATCATTAATGCAAAAAAAATTGACGGAAGGACTCATTCAAATAATAGAGATTTTTTAAGTTATTAAAATTAAAAAAAAAAATTTAATGGACCAAACTAGAACCTAAAATAAAAATGAGGCAACACAATTCTATTTTAGCTTAATATATTTTTTATTCAAAAATGATTGAAGTTTTTATTTTGGTCTTTATTATTATTTTTTTGTTAGCGGTGATTTGGTAAAGTACTTTTAAAATAATATTTTATTTTTTATTTTTTGTTTTTTAATGGTCAATATTTATATTTGTAGTTTTTTTTATTCATTCAAATAAATAAATGATAAAAAAGCGTAGAATTACACAACATTGACATATTTTTTCTTAGTGTTTTTCGAATATCATGACATTACTTGAAATAAATAAATAGGTAAGTAAATAAATTAATCTGAGAAAAATAACAAGTGATGTAGTGTTCAACACATATTCGACAAGAGTATTAATCTCGTACAAATAATAGATAGTAATTATATCATTCTCAACGAGAGTACCTTTAGGTCAATTATCACCAATTAATTTAATGGTACAAGTTGATTTTTTATTCATGCTATCATATATTAATCTCGCTTATGTTGCTATTACTAATTTATAAAAAAAAATTCACGACAAAAATCAAACATAAATTTTATGCTAAATAATATACACGTTTGATTAATCATTGTGCAATTCATATATAGATAAAATAAATAAATAAACAGAATATTTAAGGCTTTATACAATGTGTAAGAATAAGATATAAAGTAAAGAAAAAAAATAATAATTATGTAACTATTTGATCGATTAAGAAGGTTAGGTGTGTTCTTAGAACTTTTATTCAACTAATATTAAATGTCATTAATGATTCTCAATTATCAAACTAACACCCAAGTCTAAATACTTGACTATAATTATCAGTTTTCTTTTGGTAGTTAAATTTTTTCTTTTCTAATGAATCCTTATCTCGTTATATATAATTAATTAGGAACAAGTTTTATGTCCAATAGTAAAGATTTATGTAGATGAATATACATGCTCTCATCCCCGAGAAACCAAAAATAAAAAATAAAAAAAATACATGATTCCAAATGTAGTTCTCATTCAAATGTCAACTTGTCAATTGAAATTCAAGATATAAGATTATTTACATGATTATTCATTAAAAAAATTGAGCATGCATTAAAATTGGAATAAAATCCACTCGCAAGAGATCAAAATTATACTAAAGAATCCAATACAACTCCATGGAAAATATGATCAAATTCACCAAAGATTGAGTGAAAAAATGAGAGAGGAATCTATGAATAAGTTTCACAATATATTTCCAAAGTTAATTTTGTAGCAATTACTCATATATAATAATATTTTTTTTTATCATAGTTTAATGTAAAATGTAAAATAGGAGAATTTTTCAACAATTAAACTCATAAAACACTACACCAATATTTACATAATGAGATATCCAACTTTCAAAAACACCTCTCTCTAATCTTAAGTCAATACCACAACCATGTTTTTCTATATGCACTACCCAAGTTAATGGATATAAATTTAACAACATCAATCGACTTATACATATAAAAGCGCCTCAATAATTCAACCATACAACCATTTATATATATCATCCTAGACCAATATACATAGAATAAATATTACTCATCAACATATAACATGCAATAGGTTCATCTAACATATCTATGATCACCAATTCATAAAGTAAACAACAAGTTATTATAAGGCAATTCGTGCCTGAAGTCATTGAAGTAGGGAGCCCTCTACCTTGTTCACGTCCAACACCATTCAACCCACATCTAGTATGGATGAGGTAGTGACCCCTAGGCCTTCATGCCTAGTTGCGGAAAGTCCCACACTCAATCCCATTCTAGGTAAAGACGAATCTTTTTCCTCATGCTCTATGCCACTTCTTAGGTGCCTAATGTCAATCCAGACAAAGTTAATTATCTTACCTTACACTTGACCCCATTCAAACCATATTTGACACCATTTCAACTCGAGGCAATTGCTCTCCTCACACCCAATGCCACAAATCCTATGCCTAGCATGGACAAGACAAAAAAACCTCTGATTAAAATCATGCCTAACACCATGAAGGTACGCCTGATGCCATGACGAGTTTTGCACTTGTAAACCCACGAATTTGGTTTAAACCACTGAAAATTAGCAAATCACCAACATGCAAAGCTAGACAACACTTATACATATAATCAACAACTCATTTTGCACTCAAATAGAAAAATGCAACAATAATCCTCCAAATAACCAAGTTTTCTCCTTAAAAGCCAAAAGCATAAAGTTCAACCATCAAAATTCATAATCATGAAATTCCACAATATAATTATAGCTATTTAACATCCAAATAATCCACCAACAACCAAGCAATTCAACCAAACCACCCAACAAGAATCATGAATCTAACTTCCCTTACCTTTAAGTCGAAGTGAGCCAAGAAAAAGGAAGAAGAAAGGAACACCTCCAAGCTATCACCTAAGCTTCGCTCTAACACTACCTTGATTCTCAACTTCCAGGCTTCGAATCAACAATCCAATGATGAATATTATATACTCGGGGAACCTATAAATAAAAAGAATGAATTAGAATCTCAAACCTCCTCTCTCTAGCTTATCTGTCTAAGATTTTCTTAAGAATTGAACTTATAAAACTCAATTATTAAAAGAAACATTATATATTTCTCCCCTAAAGGTCAAACTGGACATTTACCTAAAGAAACTCTCTAAAACATCTAATGATTTCTCAAAAATTTCTTAATCCCTAGAGTCTCTCAACATCACACCTCTGAATATCACAACTTATAATTATTATTAAAGAGACAATAATTCATAAAAAATGTACAATGTTACAGCAAACAACTATATTGTACGATAACATTTTTAAGATTTTTTAATTTTTTATTTATCCTAATTTAAATAAATTATCAATAATTAAAAATATTTTGTATCATAATATAGTTTATTTATCTTAGTTATAAAATATTATTTATTTATTTAAAAATATTTATTTACACAAAATTTTATATATAATTTATATATTTAAATAAAATATTTATTTAAATATATAATTATTAAAATAATTTGTTATATATAATAATAATTTAACTTGAAAAAATGTATAAATTAAAATATTAGTATAATAATGTATATTTAAGAACAAATATAAATAACTTTACGATAGCTAATAATAATGAGTGGGTAAGCGCAGACACAGAAACCTTTATTTGTTCTCGTTCCGTTATATAAAAATATTCATTTAAATTATTCATAGGTATCTATTTTACTATCATCTATCTATTATATATATTGTGAATATTTATGGACACCAATATTTTTATCATTCCTATCTATAATTTATCCCATTCATTCATGTAAAATCCAATTCAATCCATCTAGTTATTAAAAAAAAAAAAACTTAGATGAATTTGGTTGAATCATATAATTAAATAGGTAACAGTCTATCCATCTTATTTTCAAATAATTTGATGGATAATTTAATTAATACTTTACGGATTAAAAGTAATTCAACATAATTTTTCTTCATATTTGATTTTTTTTAAAAGTAATCAAAATGTTTAGAATTTTTTCTAATATATTTATTTTATTATTTATTTGAAATAATTAAAATTTTTAAAAATAACTATTTATTTTAAAACTTATTTTGAAAATTTAATAAAATGAATAATCATTTCTTCAAAGACAAAATAAAAAAAGTTATAAAAAAATATTTTTATAAAACAGAAGAATATTTAGAAATAATTAAATATAAATATATATTCTTGAAAAAGATTATCAATGGATAAATTATCTATGCGTAACAAAAATGTTATTTAATGAGGATATTCATATAAATACCCACAAGTACGAGATTATTTATCATCTATATTTATATCATATAAATAGTAATTATAATTCTAAAACCAATTCACATTTAATAATATCAAAATTAATGAATTATATATTTTTAAAAGATACAAAATAAGAACTATTATATTATATAAGATTATTCAATGTTTTACTAAATTTAATGTAAGCGATAAAATTAACATATAATTATGATTTTTTATACATATTTTTTATCCATAACAAATATTGTTTTTTTCATCAAGTATTCTCCGTCGAATAGTGAGAATAATCTCTTCGAAAGTTTAATTATCCATAACACATATAATGCATAAACATTATGTTTTAAATCAATGTTAATAGATTTTCAACAATCAAGAGTTTCCAACCTCTCGTTGAGTAGAACATTGACCGCCCAATTTTATTGAAAAAATGAGACGAAATTTATAGAGTAGTGTTCTTCAATACTACGATATTCTAATGCATATCCACAAGAACAAAAATAATATATAAGTTGATCAAAATACAGAAATACATTAGGTCGAAGGAGGGAGAATAAGCCACCCACAGTCTCCACAATAAATAAATAAATATTATGTAAATGATACAATTAACCAACGCCCCACAAATTTCACATATGATATTCGTGCACACTCATGTACACGTCCTCTTTTAATCACCAATTCTTTTCCAAGTTCCAAAATTAGTAGAATGGACCCCAATGAAATTTCACTTTATACCCTTTTGCTCAAGCTCCTACCACAAGTGTCCTTCTTAAAAGCCAAAACTCATGAATGTGTCACAAGTCACAACTCCTTCCTTAATCCAAACACACACAAAAGACAACAACATGGAAACACCTTCACTTTCTCCTTCATTTCCTCTTTTGCTCTATCACCTCCTCCTCTACAACTAAACCATCACAAGATTCACAACAACCTCTTTTCACTATACTCTCCCATCTATACAATTCTATATTTTGTTCCTACTCAAGACTGTTGACATCGTTAGAATCACTACAACAATTCTTTTTTATCAAATTGTGCAATCTTTACAATTCTGGATCCTGTTCCGATCTTAAGTCTGCTGATATCGTTAGGGTCACCGAATTCTATTAATTCATGGGGGCTGGTGTTTCTACAACTGCAGCAGAAAATGATGATGGAAGCACTTTTTCTGTGTTCTCAGATACAGGCCTTGATGATGTCCCTGAGAATTGCATATCTTCATTGATGATGAGTTTTGATCCACAAGAGATTTGCACATTGGCCAGAGTGAACAAAACTTTCCATAGAGCTTCATCTGCTGACTTTGTTTGGGAATCGAAGTTGCCACCAAGCTACAAATTTCTTGTCAATAAAGTAGTTGGTGAACAAAATCTTGGTTCCATGACCAAGAAAGAGATCTATGCCAAACTATGCAGACCCAATTTCTTTGATGGTGGAACCAAAGTAAGTCTTATCACTCATTAATCTTCTTAATTGCCTAGTGGATCGGGTCTTCATTTTCATTTTCTTTTTTTCATTTTTCTTTCTTCATTTCATTGACAAGTTTGATTTGTTGTTTTGGTGATTATAGGAAGTTTGGCTAGACAGATGCAGTGGACAAGTATGTTTGTTCATTTCATCAAAATCCTTCAAGATTACAGGAATAGATGATAGAAGATATTGGAATTATATTCCAACTGAGGAATCCAGGTGAGAGAGGTGCAGATATTTTTATTTTTATTTTTTTACCAAAAATAATTTATGGTGGAGGTGCAAATATTGTTTATTTTTATGAATTTTCTTCTTTTTTTTTTTAAATTGAAATTGAATTTTTACCACAGCAACTTGAATAGACGCAATTAAGGTTATAAAGTCCTTCTGATTAAAGTTGAATAATAGGTACCCTTGTGTTCACAGAATTTGAATAAAACAGATCTTTCTTTTTAAGGTATATGATAAAGAGAAAACAGATCATTATTTTATCGTGTATTTCTTGGATTATTATATAATTTATTTTCTTTTGGCTTCTTGTTGCAATCAACAATTAATATTGTTTTCATCATCGATGAGGTAAATACATTAAAAAAAATTAACTTTTTCGGTAAAAGTCATTTTCGAACAACTCCAAAGCCAACAAATGGAAGCCAAAGTCGTTTTCTTGCCGTATATATATATATATATATATATATATATATATATATATATATATATATATATGCATATGGCGCGTCCTTCTATAGTACAATTACGCGCATATAGTAAAAGTTTATTTTCTGGGAAATAATAGTTATTTGAAGGATTTATAAAAACAAATATTTATTCATTTATTTAAAAATTAAAATAAGTTGAACCATACATCCACTATAATTCAATTCAAAACAAATTATCCTCTGTGATTTAACCATATATAACAGCAAATGCTTTAATGAAATACTTTCACCAGAAAAAAAATTGTTATTATTTTAATTTTATCAAACAAATACAATGTAAATTGTTGTTATGGCTCTTGAAATAGAAAATTCTTGACAAGGGGCATGTTTTGGTTTATTTTTTTCAAAAAGCATGTTGGCAATTTGCTTTACCATATTCAGGAAAGCGATTTGTCCTAGTCAGCATTCACATCTTGTAGGTAATTAAAGAACAAAGAACAAAAGTGCTAGCAATTTGCATTTAGAGAAATGCTATTAAATAAGATGAGAATGACTTGTATGGAAAAGTAATCGATCAATAATTAAAGTTCAGACTATATATTGTCAACTAACTCTTCCTAGTCAGCATCTTATAGATAAATAAAGAACAAAGAACAAGAGTGCAAGCAAGTTGCATTTTAAAATGTTATGAAATAGCTTAAAGGGACTTCTATTCAAGGAAAAGTAGTCTTAATTAATTAGCATTGTATATTTAGGGCATGGTAGTTGGGTTTCATATATCCAAACACAACGGAAGCATCTTTCCTCTGTTGGTTCTCTTTTACTAGTAAAATGTCTTCTTCTATCATAATAATGTATAATAGAGGATTGAACATGATAAAAATTGAAAAATGCAATAAAAAAATATATTAAAAAAATCTCAATCTTAAAAGATCAAAATATATCATATGCCTTTTTGTTTTTAAGATGAAATTATCTTATTATAATTAAGAAAAATATTATGTGCAAATATGACCCTATCAAGTTCTTGAGTAGAACAAGGGATCCAAATCACAATTTTAAGGAATACATTACTCATTGCAAATATTTTCATTTTTAAGACCCTATTAGTCAAAATAAAAGAAGATTATTGAACATTTGTTTCAAATGATGCAGGTTCAAGAGTGTTGCATACCTTCAACAAATGTGGTGGGTTGAAGTGATAGGGGACCTAGAGTTTGAGTTTCCCAAAGGGAACTATAGTGTATTTTTCAGGCTTCAATTGGGCAAAACCTCAAAGAGATTGGGCCGGCGCGTCTGCAACGTTGATCAAGTTCATGGCTGGGACATCAAGCCCGTTAGATTTCAACTATCTACATCGGACGGCCAGAGTTCACTCTCCCAGTGCTATTTGCGTGGGCCTGGAGAATGGGCCCACTATTATGTTGGAGACTTCGCAATTGAGAAGCCCAATGGGCTAACAAACATCAAGTTTTCTTTGGCCCAAATTGATTGCACTCACACCAAAGGTGGTCTTTGCATAGATGGGGTAGTGATTTGCCCAACAGAGTTATCAGAAAGATTGAAACAACTTTAGCAAAGATTACATCGTGTATTCAATTAATCACTTTTTGTAAGAAAAAAAATTAGGTCTAGGTTTCTCTCCTTGTTACTTCTTTTATTTTTATTTTTTTTTTATTTTTCAGATTATTGGCTCTTTTAGGAAGAACTAGGTGGGGGCACTCTATTTTTGTTACAAAGGAAGTCTTGAATGATGTGGGAAGAGGAGTGGTGAGCCTAATTTAGAAAAGGAAAGAGTGGAAAATAATAATCAAAAATGAGTTTTGAGTCCAAACAGTACTTTAGGGACAAGATTGTACTGGGTGCCCTTAATTTTTGTCCATCTGTGAGTGTTCCTTTTTGCTGACTTGTTTGTAAAGAAATTGAAATATGTAAAATAGTGTTGACTGTTGCATGCACTCTTGTATAGTGTGACTTGTGTTAACTTACCTACATAAATTTTAAAATTATTTCAAGATATGAATACATAAGTTAGGTTATTCGGTGAAAGTGGTGAATATTTGAAATTTCCCAATTTTACCTTAATTTTATTCTCAACTATTTTATCCCAATTCAATCTTTAAATTTGATCATTTTTTCTTATTTTTATTAAATTCCTATAATTACAAAGCCAAAGTAATCAATTCATGTGGATTCAATATTATTACTTGAATGATATCGTGCACTTTTAAAAAGTAGTGAAATATAATTGTTTTAAATTGTTTTTCTATTTCTCTTAAAGTTAGCACAATTACAAGCTATCCCTTGACCAAGTTTAGAAAATTGCCAATTAGTCCTTAGTAATTTATGTTTTTCATGTTCCATAGAGGTTACTCGGTAAAAATATAAACATAAAAGTAATGTTTTGAAAAAGAATTAGACTCTAAAAATAGAAGAGCAAACTTTTAGAAAAACAAAATAGGATTAACTAAATTTTAGTTAATAAATTATTTAAGCCAAATAATTATTAATTATAAATACTTTTCTTATTTAATTATTTTAAATTAGATTAATAAGTAGCTAGTTTTTGTTTTTTTTACTAACTCTTCCACTTGATTCTATCAAGCTAAATGTTAATAGTGGTTCTCTTAAAAATTTTGACAATTTGGAGATTAGTGGTGGTCTTCTTTAAGATAATTTATTTTTGTTTGATAAGAAGATATAACTTTGATGCCTTCAGTGTTTCCTATACTAGGATGTAGCTCTTTTTTTTTTTTTTTCCTATTAATTTGTCTTATTTTCCCACTCAGAAAAAGAAATTGAGTAATTAACCAAGTTGAACCACTTTAAGAATTGTAGTTGTACAATCAAGTGGTCTGTGATCCAACAAACAGAGTAATAGTAACGTTTTAACCTTACAACTTCGACTTTGACAATTAAATTCTCAAATTGATTGTAGTATCATGCTCCGGTAATTGTAACAGGAAAAATGATACGTGAAAATTGAAAAAAGATACATCTTTCGAAATTTATTGACCCAAATATCCTCCGAATTTCTTAAAATTTAAAATATTAAAATTAAAAGAAATATTTTATTTGAAAATTTTGACAAATATAAATCATCAAATGGTTCAAAAGATGAGTAGGAAACTTTGATTCGGAACATATAGCATTGCGCTTGTAATATTTGTTGGTTGTTAAGGAGAAGAGAAGTATCAATTCAAGTAAACATACAATATGCATGTGTCCATAAATGAATTTTTTTTTTTTTTGAAACTTTGAGGCTTTTTCTTTTCTTTTTTTTTTGTGAAGCTTTGAGACTTTTTGAATAAGGGACTTTTATGAAAATTTATTATATAAATAAGGTTATTTTAAAACATTTTATTAGTTTGAGATAGTCAATAATGGTGTCACTAGTTAACTTAGTGTCACTCCCTGTCACATAATTTTTTTTTTAAATGACCCAGAAGAAGTGGAATTGTAGTCGAATGAGTCAATATATGTATAAAATGAGTGCCATTACCCACAATTAGAAATTTTATTTTTTTAAAATAATAGTGTCGTTATCCCTAATGAGAGACTAGTACAGTGTTGAATTATACTAGTGTCATTACTTCCAGAAGACTATTATAGTATGTGATTGTACTAGTGTCATTACCTCACATGGAGATCTTATTTTAATTTTTTTTTAATTCAAGTCCTGCTATTCAACTTGGGAGATTTTTTTTTCTTTTATGTAATTGTCATTGTCCACATTTGGACACCATTTTTTTTGAAAAAGTTAAAGTGCCGCTATTCAAAGTTGGACATCATTTTTTATTTTCTTAAAAATTTAAAATAAATAAAAATAATCATCCAACAGGTGCAAATAATTTAAAAAATAAAAATTTACTTAATTATATACATATGATAATAATAATAATAATAATAATAATAATAATAGGTGTAAATAATTAATTGATATTAAATTTGACATTAAACTATTTTATAATGTCATTTTTAATTTTAATATAAATTTAAGTTTGTAATATTTTTTAATTAAAATTAATTTTAAAATTTTTAATTAAAAATTACCGTGTAAATACAATAATTTAAAAAAAAATTGAAAATTGTACTCGACACTTAAAAGATAAAATATGAAGAATAAAAAATTTTGAAAAAATGGTGCCCAAATGTAGGCAACATAAAAAGAAGGAAAAAAAATCCCCAAGGTTGAATAGTGGGCCTTAAAAAAATTAAAATATGATCCTCCAATGAAGGTAGTGACACTAGTACAATCAAACACTATACTAGTCCCTCAATGAGGGTAACGACACTAGTATAGTTAAACACTGTACTAGTCCCCCAATAAAGGGTAACAAGACTTGTACCAACACTATACTAGTCTTTCATTGGGAATAGTGACACTATTATTTTAAAAAAATTAAATTCACCCTCATTGAAAGTAGTGACACTAATACAATTCAACTCTATGTGGCTCATTCGGCTCTGGCTCTATTTCTTTTGAACTATTTTTCAAGAAAAAAAATTACATGGTAAGGGGTGGCACTACGTTGACCAACGACATCCCTGTTGACTACCCTAAATTGGTAATATGTTTAAAAACAACCACATTTATGTAATAAGTTTTAATAAAGACTCCATTTGGGTCAAAAAGCTAAGCTTTGAAAATTATCTTTTGGATGAGAATTATAGGCTTTAACTTGTTAGATATCTATGTGAGATTAGGAACTATCAATCTAAGCCATCAAATATCAATTTGACAAGTTTGTCCCAAAGATTGAATGACTATTATCTCAACTATACAATAATCCCTTCCCACTCTCCACAAGACACGAGATTCCTTAAATCTACATCATAAATCTTTGTTCCAAATGAAGAATTTTATAAAGTTGAAGACTTGGTAGATGATTACAATGTTGAGTTAATGGAAGAGATAATGCATAAGTTGAGGTATCCATATCATCATCCTGTGTATGAGAGCTTGACTTGGTTAGAGGACAAAATACCTAGGGTCGAGCTTTACATTTTATGGGCCTTAGGTGAAACAATAAATATGGGCTCTTATATAATTTTTAGTAATCATGTTTTTAAAATTTTGGAGTCCCTCATAGTCATGGGTACAAGGCGATTGCACCTATGGACAACCTTTAGGGTTGGTCCTAAATACACCTCTTCCCTATTGACCAGATCAAACTAAAATATTAATCATAATAGTTGTGTCTCTACAACATGCAACAATTTTAATTAGTGTACCTAAAATTACTATTTTAGATGATAAGGTGTCAACCATGACAATTGTGTCTTTAGAGTATGTCAAAATCTTAATTATTATACCTAAAATTATCATTTTAGATAAAGTATTATTATCATACCAGACACCATATAAAATTATTGTGTATTATTATAGATAAGATTAGCTGGGGTATCATCTTCAAGACATGTGTTTGTACTAAATTTTCTGGAAAAAAAAAAAAAAGAAGATAATTTCAATATTATTTAATAATAAGATATGAGAAAAAAAATTAATTAAGGAAAAGAGATTCTCACCAACAAGATTATCTAACATAGATTAATTATCGATAAAATTAAAAAATACATACACTAATAATTGTTAGAAAAGAATGGCTCAATCCAAGGGGGGTGAATTGGATTCTATGACACTTTAAAAATTTTCAGAGTTCTTACGATCTTTATTTCAATTCAAACTTTTCTAATATGAATTTTCAAAGAAGTTCCTTAAAGACTTGTTAATGAAAATGAGTCCTATATGCTTTCTTGATTAATTTTTGATAAATTTCAAAGTTAAGAACAATCAATATGCAATACTTTGATTCAATTTAAAACAATGTTGTGCATACAAATATGTTAATCAAGAATAATCTCTTTAACACACAACCAAGATATTACTTAAAGTAAAAGATAAGGGTAAGAGAAGATTGCACAAGTCTTTTATCCTGGTTCAGTCATTCCACATGTGACCTACATCCAGTCCTCAATCATAACCTGATCAAGATTTGTTCCACTATCTTAATGAAGAAGTTTTACAAGCATACCACACATGTATACACTCCTACATTCAAGATAATCACTTTCTTGACCCCAAGAAAGCACCCCTTGTAGAAACCCACTACAAGAATTCCTTACCACTTGAGACACCTACTCAAGATTTACAATTATTCACAAAGAATTAAAGGAACGAATTCACCTAGAAACTGAATAAATCAGATAGTGAATTTAGAAGCAAATCTTAATCTTTCTCTTTTCAAGAATGTGATGATGATGATGATCTTTTCTCAAAGCATTTCAAAAACGTTTTACTTCTTGGTTTCACAAAGAAAACACTCCAAGAAGGTCACAAAGACTTCACAATAACGTTTTTCTCTTTTTGATTCTCTGTTCTATCTTGTTCTGAAGTTTCAAAATGTAAGAACTATTTATAACATTTTCAGAACCAGATAATCGATTATTTTAAAGGATAATCGATTATTTTGTTCTTCATGATTTCTGGAAATCAACCAAGAACAGATTAATCGATTATTTTACAGGATAATTGATTACTCCAGAGACAGAGAGTGATTCCTAGGATAATCGATTATTCCAGAGAGTGATTCCTGAGATAATCGATTATTTCACAAATAATCGATTATTACAGCAAGGCATCATTTTTACCTGTTGCTGGAATAATCGATTATATTTAATGATAATCGATTATTTTGAGTCATTTTTCAAAAATTCTGTTTTATGTCTCAAAATAACTTTTCAAGTTTCTAACTCATCATCATACTCACTCTTAATCAGATTAGATAATGATTAACTCATGCACAAAGCACACACATGCAAAATAAGCTCAACAAAACAATACAACTTATGAGCTACTCCTATTATACAACATAATAGCCATATTTTCTTCTTGACTTTGTTTTTGACTTGTTGATGTCCTTGATCAGCTTTGATTCTTAGAATCCATACTTTGTTATCATCAAAACCTTCACTCTCCAAGTTTAAGTTGATTCACCACTCCATAAATCTCAACAACATATTAAAAAAAAGATATAAGAGAATTACTAGATAAGAAAACTGATCTCTTAATTTTTGTTGTTTTAATAAATGTTTACATTTTGTTATATTAGAAAGATATAACTATTTACATTTTTTACATGTTAATATTGGAAAATAATTATAAAATAAAATATGTTTTTTATTTTTTAAAATATTTTGAAATATTAGTTTTAGTTCTTATAAAATTTAATATGTTTTTAGTCTTTATATATTTATTTAATATTTTTTTTATTTTCTTAGCTTCTCTTAAAAGATTAAAACCGCAACATTTTTAATAAATATAAGAATTAAAATGATTAAATTTTTATAAGAACTAAAATTAATATTTTGAAATATTTTAAGAGATTAAAAATATATTTTATCAAAAAATATATTATAAATTATTTAAAATATCTTAAAAGTTTATCATATTTTTATTAGACACTACCGAAAATATGGACAACAAACATTGTTATGCCTGTTGGTTTTACCCGTTTCTTATCCAATTGTTACATAGTTTACAAATATAAATTGGGAGTTGCTATGATACCATTAATAATCGAGGAGTTTCAATATGTTTTTTTTATGTAAATTCATAAAAAATTTTAAAAAATTAATTTAATTATAAAATGAATTATCCAAATTATACTTATAAAATAAAAAAATAAGATAAAATTATAGAGATTAAAATTATAAGATTTCAATAATATTATAAAATATTAAAAAAAAGAAAAAAATTAATAAATAGTAGAAATAAAAAATTATTAAAATTACAATGTAAAAATTCAAAAATTTAAGACAAAAAGACAAAAAAAATATACTTAAAAAATTATTAAAATTAAAATATAAAAATTCAAAAATTTTAAGTAAAAAGATAAAAATATACTTAAAAAATTATTAAAATTAAACTTTTTAAATATATAATAATATTATTACAAATAAATTAAAATATATAAAATAAAAATAAAATGACTAAATAATTTAAAAATTAAGAAAATAAAATATCATAAATATTATTTAAATAAATTATTAAAAATATAAAATATAAAAGCCTGTACCGGTACCCTCTCAAATAAGATGGGTACCATAGAATTTCTCATATAAATTTTACTTTTATTGAATTCTTAAAATATGAAATAAATAATAAGATAAAATAATCATACACTAGAATAATTCATTCTCTCCAATCTTATCCTTTGATAACCTTCAAATTAGTTGATGCTTCTAATCAACAAATATGTTGGCTAAAATTAATCAAACTTATTGTTCTAATAGATAATATCTACGTAAAATTGTTGGTCATAGTGATAGAGTTTGTTGTGAAAACAGTTTCTAAGAAAATCTAGAGAAGTGTTGACTTGTCCTTAGAAAATAGCGGTTCCAAACCCAACACCGTTCACCTGCTTCCATCTCCTCGTTCTTTCTCTCACACAGAATCAAGGGTCCCTCTCATTTCTTCAGATCCACACTTTATTTACAGAAAGGTAACTTGTGCACTTCTCTCTCTATGCCCATGAGCTTCCTTCTCCATGTTAAGTTTGTTTCACTTGGTTCCTTATTTGGGTGTAGCTTTATTAGGTCATCAATTCAATTGTCCGAGCAAAGTAACAATCTCCTTC
The DNA here is from genome assembly GCF_000230855.2 of Cajanus cajan. Taxonomy (NCBI): domain Eukaryota; kingdom Viridiplantae; phylum Streptophyta; class Magnoliopsida; order Fabales; family Fabaceae; genus Cajanus; species Cajanus cajan. The sequence goes on along the minus strand of NC_138517.1, from coordinate 12,419,248 downwards.
CACTTTCTACTTTGCTAAAATGCCATGTCATTTCAAATTTGTTGGATGTTTAATGGAAGACAATTAGTAAGTTAGAAATTGACATTTTTAGATATTTTCATTTTAAAAAAATTATTTTGGCTCAAGTTTTAGTCAATGTTCAAGTGACACAATTTTGAATATTTTTCCTCTTTGGCTATATATTGAGTTGTTGACCAATCTTTGGGTAGCCCAAGTTTTCAACTTTTTAATGTCTAATGCTTTAATTATGATAGGGTCTATGGTTTTTAATGAAGGAAATAATTAATTTGCACTCAATATGTGGAATTATCCTTGCATTTTCAAAATTAATTGATTTTTAATATCCTGTGATTTTAATGCTAATTGCTTGAAGAATTTTTCTTAGACATCACCAAGTTTGTCAAAATTTTCATTTTGTGGTTTGGAATGGGTATGTGTGGCATTGATGATTGATATTTGGTTGTTCTATTTGCTATCAGGCTTTGATAATAAAAGATGTCTAAAGTGACAAACAAAATGGATTTCATCCAATTGCTTGGACCTGACATGTCAATCAAGATTCTCACCCATTTGGATGACCCTTGTGATCTTATTTGGGTTTCTGTTGTTTCCAGTTCTTGGCACTGATTTGGTAACTCATTTTGAGTTAATTACTTGCAAACTTAGGATTTATAGTGTATTGGACTTTTTGTCCGAAAAGTGCGTATTTGATTTGCTTGAATGCTTATGGCTTCTAAAATTTATCTTCAATATTGTTATATTATCCTATATGTATATTTTATTTTATTTTGGGTAAGATTTGGTTTTCTCGTTCAAGTTTGAAATAAAAGGCATGGAGTATTTCATTGTTCTTTGGTTTTATTTTGCTATTCATACGGTATTAATACGCGGACTAAATATTTTGCAATTATTGAACATGGTCTCTACAAGCAACTTTTCTTGAAAATGTTTCCTGAAATATCTGGTGTTGCTCAAAGCATTGAGCTTGACAACATTATTGAACCAATAAGCAACAATCATGGTCATTATGTAAATTGGGAGTGCCTTAAGAGAAATCATAAAGTCCATGCATTCTTGGCCAGTGGTCTTACTCCTTTGAGGAAAAATTGCATCTCAAAGGCTATTAGTGCATCTAGCACCGATTACTACCCTGAAGAAAGCATTGTACATACGTTGGAGCCTGGGGATAGAACTGAATATAGACAATCATACTGGTCAAGCAAAGGGGAAAGTGATCCTTATGTTCGCGAGACTTTAGTTTATAAGCTTGTCTAAAAAATGTGTCTTGTTACAGAGATCCATGTCCAACCATTTCAAGGTTAGCCTGGTAGCTATTTTAAACTTTGTTGTGCGTATCAAGTTAATTTGAAAAATAGGTAATTGAGGATCAAGAACTCTTAATCACTTGACATAGAATCTATATATTTACTTGTCAACATATTTTCAGCATGGTTTCCCTGTATATTCAGCTAAGGCTGTCTGATTCAGAATGGGACATCCGAGGTACCCAATGAAATTAGAGTTTTCTGTGGATAAAATGATTGTTAATCACGTCTTGGGGGACGATCAATTCATATGGACATATACTTCACCTGAATTTCCAATGTCTCAAGTGAGTTGCACTGTTAAAATTCAGGTTTTGCACATTTTTTTATCCATTCAATTTACTCAACATAGAGGAATCTTTGGATTCATCAACTGCTATTTTTTGGGGATCATCCACTTATTATCAAATTCTCATTCTCTACTTAATTGTTTTTTTCTATCCTTTATAAATATTTTTATCACAAGATTTGACTCGTAGCTTTTCTAGATAATGGTAACTGTCATTGATATGGCCTAGAGAGTAGTTAGTTCAGATAGTTTAGTAGTGGTGGGCAGAGAGTAGGGACTTAGCTTAAATAGTAACTTATTAAGAGGGATATAATTAATAAGGCATTTAGATTTATTAGTTTTGGAAGCAGAGTTGTGTCTCTCAGTTGTAAAAGGAGAAACTTGGAAAGAGAATTCTCCCCCTTTTTGGTTGAGATTCAATATACCTTTGCAGATTTGTTCTCTTTCTCGTATGTTAGATTTCCTAGTTCTTTCCCTTGTGGGTTTGTAACAATCTGGTCCAACCTGTTGGATCTCGTTTTCCAGAGATAACATGGAAACAAAAATAGAAACTTTGGAGAATTTGGTAGAGTTCTTAAAGATGACCATGGGGTGAGATTATGTTCTCTGGATATCATGGTTGCAAATAATTTTTGTACTTGTTTAAGTTAAATGAACTCAACTATTTGTAGTTAGTAATTGCAACTAAATTAGTCATTGGGTACTAATGTTAGTTTGTGAAGTATAGCATAGAGGTTTAGTGTAAGCCTATATATCATTCAGTTGAATATTAAATCATAAATCATTTTCTTCTCAGCATTCTTCTTCTCTCCACTGCAAAGCTGGATGCTTATGAGCTAGAGATTTGAAAGTACAGTATGGCGGGCATTTGGATAGGTAGAGGAGGAAATAGAGTATTAGCTTTCGACTAGGAAGAAGACAATGTGCAAACCTCCAAAATTTACCTAGTTCATGGCTGACAAAGGAGAGGAGAAAACTGAGACACAACATGATGGTATTTCTAAGCCCATCTTTGATGAGTCCCTAATGTGTGCAAGAAAACTCAACTTACCTAATTTTTTATGGCAACCTCGTATGAGGTGGATTGCTTAGATGAAATAGTTTTTCAAAATGTTGGTGGTACAATTGTTAGAGATTCCAGAGCAATTACTGGGTATTTCTTTGGTGGATTAAGTAGTAAAGTGAAATGAAGAATTCGGACAAAAACACTGACAATATTATGAAAGCCATAAATCTGGCTTGAGATAGCAAAGTAGGGTTCCCCAATTTCACCGTTGTGATTTGTGGACAAGGTTTAGGGGATGGTATTGGTATGGCCCCATGAGTAGTTAGTTTAGAATAGTTAAGTTGTTTGGTGGTTAATATTATTAAGAGTAGGGACTTGGATTTGTGTATAGCATAAAAGTAAGGACTCATAATTAGAATTCTTCTCCTTTTTCTGTTTAGATTCAATAGACTTCTACAACTTTGCTCTCTTTCTCTTCTTTAAGTTTCTCATTTTTTTTCTATTGAGGGTTTGTAACAATCTTGGTAATTAGCGGATCTTTAGCTTTATTAATTGGCATGTTGGGATGATAGAAGGGACTGTGTTAATATTTAATTGAAATTAATGCTGAATTATCATTAGAACCCCCCTCCCCTTTTGGATTCAGTAATCTCATGTTTTGGTTTTAACTGTTAAATATAACAAGCATGGATTTGACTCTTATCCATTCTAGATTGAAACTGCATTTTGTTTTTGACTATAGTATAACATTCAATGCCTGTGTTTGACACTTGAAAAAAGTTAGTGACATACTAAATTTACAGGGAAATCGCTTGCAACAATTCAAGCTACCTGAACCAATTATGTGCACTGGAGGTGTACTGGTAGTTGAGCTATTGGGTAGAGTTCAAAAACAATAAATGGATGAATTATTCTACATATGGTTTGTTTCACAAACATTCTTTTTTATTTGTTTTTTTTTAGAGAATTTGATTTGTTTCTTTCTACATGTGCACTCATAAATTTGTGTTTTTTCATGACATATGCCACTCACGGATCATGACAAGAGTTTTTGGGGAATTTCATCATATTATTCCTTACATTTATCTTCCAAAGATGAAATCTAATTTAAGCAAAGATGATATATTGTAAAGGGTTTGCTAACGTGCATTTATTTATTTATTTTAGTTAGAGTATGTTAACAATCTATTAGTGTATTTTAAAATAATCCTAGTTATTCCTTGCTAAGGTATTCTAACTAAATTTTAAGTAAGTGTATGTTAGCAAATCCCAATGTTAAATGCCATACTACCATCTACACCTGATTCTGAATAATTCATCATGTACTCTTGATGAGACGAAAAATTGTAACTTGTTTCTTTTTGAATTCTTTTTGTTACTTCATTGCTTGTGAGACTGTTTGGACACATACTTGGAAGAGTTCCAAATAGGTCATATTATCAGTAGTGTTGTTACTTGTTTCCAAGTTCCAACTTGATTAAATTTTCCATGTCTTCAAGTTTGTCTCGATTTCTTAATATCAAATGATGTTTTATTTCAAGAATGAATTACCATTTGTTTTCCATCATTGACAAGTTAAATTACTATGTGCAGCATCGCACATGTTCAAGTCACTGGACAACCACTTTCGCCGGTGTTTGATGTTAAAATTCATCATCCATTAGGGAAGTGTACCTTGAAATACCATTCTCAGAAAGATTGTTATACGTCTTCTTCATCATCATCATGGAGAAGAGATTCTAGTAATTCGTCACAACTACGGACGATAACCTCAAGCATAGTGTAGAGAGATGTGAGACGTTGGGAGCAAATTATCTTGGGTGCATTGCTTGGTTCTGGTCTTGTTGTAGTTGATGATCAATGAAAAATTTTAAGGAATCAAGTACCATAATTCTCAAATTCAATACATTTGGCCAAAGATTTGTATAGCATAGTCATGTTGAACACAATAATTTGTAGGAGGCTGAGGCAACATTTCATCTTTATATCTATTTCTTATGATCCATAAGTCTTGCCTTTTTGGCTAGTTATTAAGGATAGGTTGTAGACAAATCTTCTGGTGCCTTCATTCGGATTGGGCACATGAAGTGTGAGATTTTATTTTAGAGAATAAAATATAATGTATAGAGTCTGTTTGTCATGCATCATATGCATAAAATATTTTTGAAAGGTATGATATGGAATATACTGCCAAAGAAGGTCCCCTGTGCAAAAGCTTAGGAACTAACCTTGGGGATAAGTCGATTTAGAAGTCCCAATCCGATCTTCATGAGCATGAGATGTATCTAGTGCGGCTTAGTTATCCTGACTAGACTTTGATAGTATGTTCTTATAGTGAGAATGCATAGAGGGTGTGACCCAACGTGTATGCTTAGACTACTCTAGTGTGTTGCTAGCAGCACTACACAAGTGTGATGTTTTTATTGACACCATATGCATGATAACATGTAGTTCGTGTCCATTGCATATGCATTATCATTATATTTGTTGTTGTTTATTATGTTGTGGATGAGCTAAGTATGATGATAATGTGTAATTGTGTATGATATGTGATGATTATGTGTTATTTGTGTTTGACTAACCAATTTGCATTCCTACTCCCTTTCTATTTTGTGTTGTTTTCTTATGATTGTTACAGGTGATCATCAACATGATGCTGAAGATGTTGGTGATGAGCCTTAATTCTTAATGTTGGATTTTTCTCTGATAGGATACATGACATAGGAAATTAGTTAGGACAAGTTAGGATTTCATTTATGTTGGATGGTTGATTTTATTTTCTTTGTAATTTGATATTTTTACTAAGTCTATTATAGGCTAAAATGTGATTCTTTCTACCCGTATAAATTGAGTTTATTTATTATATTGAGATATTTCAATTGTTTTTTTTATATTATGTGTTTTGACATGCAGGGTAGAGAATGTCACAACACTAGTGCAACAAACCTAATTATCAATGTGGTTTAGTTATTAAAATTCATTTTATATAAATAATGCAATTTGTTTGTTTTTATTTTCAAATTGGTTATGATTTTTTTTAAATGGTGTGATTCCATTTCAAATTTAAATCGGTTCATTCTATTTTTTTTTCTGCACACTCAACCTATACCCCAAGTATCATACAAAAATTTATATGTAGCACAAAATTTTAATCCTTAAATCTTAATACACATATATATAATGCGAAGAAGTTGTCTAACTTCTTTTTCCCACTCGAACTCAAACTCAACATTCTCCATTCAATAATTTGTTATCTTATTAACTACATGTTATTAATTGAATTTGAAAATTGAAATATACATTTAAATTATACTCATTAACATTCTCCACGTGTTAATGTTCCCGATATGCATTAAATTCACACCTATTCATATTATGCATCTATCCATGTTTTAATAAAGCAATCAATTATAAAAAATTGAGAAGAGACATTATGCACTTGTCCATGTTCTTAATGAAACATTTAGTTACCAAAAAATGAGAAAATCAAATGTAGGTTACATCTATGAATCCTAAACTTATTGCCTCTCTCTCCTCTCTCTCTCTCTCGCTCTCTATATATATATATATATATCAATCATGAACAAACTAAAGTTATCTTCGTATAACTCTTTCTTCATTTTCATTGAAATTACATGTATTACTTTAGATTTTTGTGTCTATTTCATCGTATATCATTTGATTATAAATTTACACACACACACACACACACACACACACACACACACACACACATATATATATATATATATATATATATATATATAATATGAGATATCATTGACTTCAACTACTAGATGCTGTCATGACTTGAACTCCAAAGGCCGATTGTTTATTTGTAGGTGAGATCATAAGTGGTAGAAGATGACAAATGATGAAAAACACAAGTGTGGGACAAGACAAATTAAATCATTTCACCATGTAAAAAAATATATTTTATTATTAATATTTTTAAGAATTTAGAGTTTTGCTCTGTTAAATTTGAGGTTGCAAAAATTGTTTGATTAGGTTATTGAGTTTTTATGGATTGAGTGATCTAAGATCACATTTGAAATTATCAAAATACTAGGTTCAAATGTCACCGGTGTAACTTTTACTAAGTGTTAAACCATTTAATAACTTTATATTAAATGTGAATTTTGTAAATCTAATCGTTAGATTGAAAGTTCTTTACTCTTAGATCATATATACAAAATTTTATATTAATCCAAGATGATTTGATACTTCATTCTTATAAAAAAAATTGATGTAATATATTTATTTTAAAATATACTAAAATATGAACATCTTGATTGCTCTCAAGTTGTTGTTCAATTTTAACAAAATTTGATACACACATATAAAGTGATATAAATTTTCAAGCTAACGGTTAGATTTACAAAACTCACATTTAATATAAAATTATTGAGTAGTGTAATACTTAGTAAAAATTACACCAGTGTTTGAACCCTCCTCTCTCTCTCTCTCTCTCTCTCTATATATATATATATATATATATATATATTTTATGAATTGCATCTATCTCTTCAACTTAAGAGATTCACTTCTCATCGATCACCTCAATTAATGTTGTTTCTATATTTTTTGTCCTTAGATTATAAATTCATATATTATTTTTCATGTTGTTATTTTGATTGTGTTATTTATATTTTGTTCCCTATTAACAATAAGTAACGAGTCATCAAACATTTATAAATTAAAAAAGATGAGACATTTTGGTAGTTAGTATAACCTACAGTTTTTTCTTTTTGTAAGAATTGAAAGAAAAAATTAGAAATGGTGTGATGAATTGAGTTTTTAGCAACAAAAAATATACAAACATGCTGGATTTTTTTAATTATTTTTATTCTTATTTTTTTTATATCTTTTAACCGGTAATTATAGTATGAATTTATGGAAATATATTTTTAATTGATATTTTAATATTTTCATTGACTTGTAAGATAGAAATTTGGTTACATCACCTACATGTATAGTTTTATTATCACTTCATTAATTTAAAATTTTACACCCATTAAATTTAATATATTCATATAATATTAATATAAGGATGTTAGAGACGAGATGAATACGAATAATAGCTTTCTGCTATCCTTTTTATTAGATAAATATATATCTTGTATTTGTTTTCATATCCAAGTAAGTATTGGTTGAATATTTTTTTACTATTCATAAATATTCATGAGTACTCGTAGATATTTAAAAAAAAAATATTTTAAAATATTCAATAAAATATTTTAACTATATACTTCAGTTATTTATAATAATTTTTTTTCTTTTAAAAGTTATAAGAATCTAGTAAAAAAAAGTTTGAGGATTATAAGTAAAATTTAAATAAAACCTAAAAAAAATTTTAAATATTATAAAATTAAAATTTAAATATTTTTTTTTACAATTATATTAATAACAATAAGTAAATTGTAAACGTAAATTTAAAGCCCAAATAATAATTATTAAAATAAAATATTTTGATTACATATAATAAAATACAATAATTAACTATGTCAAACAAAATTTAAATAAAACTAAATTTATACTAATTCAAATAAAATTAAATTTATATAAATTTAAATAAACTAAATATTAACCGACACTGATATCCACATATACAAATAAGATACCTATATTCTATCCATTAACATAAGATAATAAAAAATATCCATTCACATTACTTATAGATAACTGTTTACTACCCATCTTTTACCTGTTATTGATTTTTTTCTATGGATATACTTATGAAATCTTTTTAACAATCCTAACTAATATATTTAAAATAAATTTAAATTAATTAATATTATTTCCATCAATTTTGTGCAGGTTCCACGAACTGGTACAAATAAAAGTAATCCTCCGGTTAAATTCGTTTCCGCCTAAAATTTGAGAACAAAATAAAATTACTTAATTTTACCGCTCAAAAGAAAAATAAAAAATTGGAAGATAAGACACCGAAGGACTTTTACACACCAAACGAAATCCAATACGGGGAGTCAAAATTACCTACGCACAGTTTCTCTACATAAATAACTATCTCCCAATCAAAACTCGCCACGTCAGCATTACAGTCCCCGAGCCGCTGCGGATCCATCACCGACTGATCCTACTATCACTTTCGCGACACGTGTCCCGATCGCAACCGGTCACTGCAGGTAACGCGATAGCGCGTGACAGGTAAAAGCGGTCACTCCCACACTGTTATAAAAACCTGTTTCTCCATCTCTCACTACTTTCTTTTTTATTCTCTGCTATTTCAATTCATTACGTCTCCAAAAAGCGACGCTTCGCTTCTTTTCGCAGCTCGCGCTTTCTCTGTGAGTAGTTTCTAAACGATTCGTTTTAGCACTGAACTGTTTTGCGAGCTTCATTGGTGTCTCTTTTTCCTTCAATTTTTCTGCTACTGATCGATCTTGAACCCTTTAATTTTTTGTATTTTAAATTCGTGTTGAGAGTAATATTATTTATTTGTTTCCTCTTCTTTTCTTTCTTTTTTTTCTTTAATTTTTGCGGTGTTCGGTTTAAGGTTTGCTTTTTCCGTTGTTTGGGGATGGGAGTTGGGACTTTATTATTGTGTTTGGGTTACGCCGCAGGTTTTGATGTTTCTGAATTTTAGGCTCCATTGTTCTAATGTTAATAATAACAATAATTTGATTGGGGTTCTGATTTACTTTGGACATCTTCATTGTTTGTCAGTGGCATGCATTTCATTACAGTGTTGTTCTCTTTTCTCTTTGAAGTGAATTCCTTTCCTTAGAGGAGGAAAAGCCGTTAGAATTAGGTTTCATTTAGTGAAATTGTTGGGTTGTGGTTTTCCTTCCTGGAAAACTGTATTGGGGTTTGTCAATTAGTGGCGTGTTTTTAAAAAAAGTGATGCTTCGAAACCGGGGTTTGTTTGGTCATTTAATTTAATTTTTAAAAAGTGAATTTTTGGGTTATTGGTTTTCCTTCTTTGTGCTGATGAATATGTATATATGTTATTTTCTTTGTGTCGTTAGATTCATATCAGCGATTATCCAGTGTTGAGAAGTGAATAACGATTCTGGGTGCATTTGGCTGAACTGGAGTTCGTTGATCTGTTTAAAGGTTGCCTGATGGAGTGAAGCTTGGAGATTTGAGATATAGAAGAAATACTACCAGGGTTTGGTACGCTATCTGTCTTTTGCCCAGCGTTCACAGCTATTTGAAAATATTTAAATAACGGTTAGGTTCGGCTCTGGAGAGCTACGTAGACTTGAGTCGTCAAGGGGGAATGCCTCCCATGACACCTTCCCGGGTGGCAGGTGGGTTAACCCAATCACCATCAAATTCTGGAATTTTCTTTCAAGGAGATGGGCAGTCGACGATTGTTGTTAATTCTCACTTGAGCTCATCTTTTGTTAATTCGTCTAGCTTAGTTCCGGGAGCTGGTCGCTCAAACCTGGGTCCAGTCTCTGGGGATATGAATAATGCAGCTTTGAACAGTGTGGCAAACTCAGCACCAAGTGTCGGAGCCAGTTCTTTAGTCACAGATGCAAATTCTGCTCTCTCTGGTGGTCCCCATTTGCAGAGAAGTGCCAGTGTTAACACAGATTCATACTTACGATTGCCTGCATCACCTATGTCATTTACTTCAAATAATATCTCTGGGTCATCAGTGATTGATGGTTCCTCTGTAGTACAACAGAGCTCTCATCAAGAACAAAATGCTCAACAATTGCAGCCTAATCAGCAGCAGCCGCATGGTGCTTCAAGTGCTACATCTTTGCCTGCATCTCAAACTGGTCTTTCTCCCCTTCAAATGAGTGCACAAGTCCCAGGATCTTTCATTCAAGATCCAAATAATATGTCTCATTTGTCAAAGAAACCTAGACTGGATATCAAACAGGAAGATATAATGCAGCAACAGGTTCTTCAGCAGATTCTTCAGAGACAAGATTCCATGCAATTACAGGGTCGTAATCCACAGTTACAGGCTTTGCTTCAACAGCAGCAGAGACTGAGACAACAGCAAATGTTTCAGTCGATGCCACAATTACAACGAGCGCAGTTGCAACAGCAGCAGCAACAACAACAGCAACAAATGCAATTGAGGCAGCAATTTCAGCAACAAATGATGCAGCCCTCTTCTGCTGTCAAGCGTGCATATGACAGTAGTGTTAGTGGGGTTTGTGCACGTCGATTGATGCAGTATCTCTATCATCAAAGGCAACGGCCAAATGTGAGTTCTGTATGTTTGCTGCATGTGATGGCCTATCTCGAGTGTTAAATATATTTGACATTCATAATAATATCTGTTTATTTTTGTTTTCTTTTGAAGATTACTCCTTTTATTTCAGGAATTTATCAAGATAGTTTATTATATTTTATATCTGAACACTTATATTTTGGGTATTTTTTAAGTTCTGGATTGGTTAAAACTGTTATTGAATTATTCTTTTTGCGTCAGGATAATAGTATTGCCTATTGGAGAAAATTTGTTGCGGAATATTACTCTCCTCGTGCAAAGAAACGGTGGTGCTTGTCATTATATAGCAACGTTGGGCATCATGCACTTGGTGTTTTCCCCCAAGCAGCTATGGTAAGTTTTTTGCATTTGTTATTCTTATATAGTTGTGTTTCTTTCTTAAAAATAGTATACTGGCTTAATATTTGCAAATGATCAATTATTCAATCGTACATTCAAAATGTTAATAGATTGAATTTGCTTATCATGTAATTGTTGACAACTCCTAAGAATGCCTTTATACTAGTGTTGGTACTTTTGAGTATTTGATGATTACATACTGACATGGTTATTTCTTTGTTCAGGATGCATGGCATTGTGACTTGTGTGGTTCTAAATCTGGAAAGGGATTTGGTAAGTATATGAAAAATGAAAATATTGGGGCTATATGACTTGAGAAAACTTTTTCTATTTCCATTTACTTTTCTGATAAATGATTATAAAAATGTTACTTTCATTTCACTTAATTTCCTGTTTTCAAAGAATTTGTATAAGAAGCTGTAAATAGGAGTTTTGTTGTTTTCACTATTTGTATCAGAGAGAAAACAAATTGACATATTTGTAATTTTTGAGAGTAATAAATGAAAGCAAACCAAACCAAACTGGCCCTTATGTCGTTATTATATAGTATATGATTGTGGAAATTTAATTTCATTATAAAGTTCTGATTTGTATTTCATTTTTTTTTAACTTTCTGGTTGACTAGTACTAGTGCAGTCAGTGCTGACCCAGTAACCAGTGAACACATTCCTAATTGTAACTTTATTTAAACTTGAAAGTTAGAAAAAGTTAACTGAACTAAAATGCTGTCAATAATAATCAAATCTAATATAACCAAGTGCTTATTAGTTTGTCATAGTTGAAGATGCACAGCTTGCACACTGGATGTTTCTGCAAACTAGATAATTAGCTTGTTATTTATTTAATTTCTGATGTTAATCTTGTAATCTAATATGACCATTCTGGATTTTCTTTACAGAGGCAACTTATGAAGTATTACCTAGACTTAATGAAATCAAATTTGGCAGTGGAGTGATTGATGAACTTTTGTTTCTGGACTCATCACGTGAACAAAGATTTCCGTCTGGTGCAATGATGATAGAATTTGCAAAAGCAGTTCAAGAGAGTGTATATGAGCAGCTTCGTGTTGTTCGTGAAGGTCAACTTCGAATCATATTCACTCAAGACTTGAAGGTTTCAAAATTTTTATTATTGTTAAATATCTTTTCTATTTTATTTTTTTTTAAAATTAAATGACCTCCTGAAGTTCTTGTCAAATTTGCACAGATACTGTCTTGGGAGTTCTGTGCAAGGCGCCATGAAGAACTTCTTCCTCGAAGGTTGGTTGCACCTCAGGTATGATTTTACATTCTTTAGATTGATCTATTCCGTGGTTGTAACCACTCTTTATTTTGTATAGATGATGGTGCTATTTGGCAGTTAAAGTAAATATTCATTTATTGTCTGATTTAATTAATAGTGTGGGTCTACTTTTGTTTACTTTGCATGTTTGGAAACTTTGGAATACTTCTGCAGAAAAACTCTGCAAATTCTGCATGTGTTCATGATTGTATAGTTAACTCCTTGTATGCTTGTGTTTTCTTTGCATCATATTTCTTGTGATTGTATGCACAAATGATAAGTACTAAATGGTGACAATAGTAATATAGACATTTGGGTATATGGAAATTGGTAGGCATTAAGTAAAGTTTCTTATTTTATGAAGTGGATCTGGTGATCAAGGAAATTAAAGATGAAAGTTACCCATAATGTACTAGTTGTTTTGAATGCGTCTGATGATTGGCACAAAATAATGCTCACCTGTCTGAAGTAAAGTTGATTGTTATGGTAATGTAGGTGTATTGTTTTGGAAGCTAATTCATATAATTCACTCTTTTGTAGGTCAACCAATTAGTTCAGTTGGCTCAAAAATGCCAGAGTACAATTGCTGAAAGTGGGGCAGATGGGGTTTCTCAGCAAGACTTACAAACTAACAGCAACATGTACGTTAATGTACTTTTTCCTTTGTGATTGGCGTATTTGGTAAATCCTTCTCAGTTAATATATATCTGTTGATTACATGCCTTATGTTTTTTTGTAATTTTGGTATGGTGCATTTTTATTTTTTATTTTTTGGCTGGATAGATGTAGAAACAATTCTAGAAAGGAAAATATGACGCAAAATATTATTTTGCTACATGTATGGGCTTCTCTGAATGTCATCTTTTCTTCTTCTTTTGTTGGGTTTGGTGGCACAAGAGCTGTTAGTGGCAAGGTGATGCGAGCTCTTTTGGGCTTTGCATGTTTCAGTTTACTTTTTATGCAAAATTCTACTTCAGTAAAAAGTACTTATACTATTCCATGTCAATTTGTCAATAACCAAACAAAGAAATTAAAAGATCTAGCTGTAGTATAAGATTTTCATTTGTTGGCATGCTTGCTTGTATTCTGGTTCTCTACAAAAATATCATTTTTTTAACATAGATCTTTAAGTTATGCAGTCGGTTTATGACAGATATTATTCTAAACTATTAGCATCTCATGCCATCTTAAGCATATATTAGAATTTGTGATTTTGCTTCCCTTTTGTTAACCATATTCTGTAGTTATCTAACCAAAAGAAAAGGCTAAAAACCTATTTTGGTCCCTTATAATAATTGTTTGTTTCAATTTAGTCCCACTTTTATTTTTGGTCTTAATTTGGTCTCTAATAAATTAATTGGTTGCAATGTTAGACTTCCGTCTAAATTATTTAAACGGAATTAATTGTTGGCCACGTGGATGTCACGTAGATGCATAGGTGGATGCCACGTTGATGCCAAATTTTTTGAAAACACCTAGAACCAGAACGGCCCGTTCTGAAACCAGAACGGGCCGTTCTGGGTGCACTCTTGGTGTGTCAATTTTGTATCTAAAACGGCCCGTTCCAAAACGCGTGAGAACAATAGTATATTCTATATTAATTTTATTAAAAAATATAATAATTTTGAAAAATATTTTATTGTAAAAATTTTAAAATTACTTATTTTTATAAAATACAATTGTCTTATAGATATAGTGATAAGTTTTCCTTTTTCTCTTTCTATCTGAAAAAATATTTAAGTGTCATTTTATAATTTTTTGCAACTTATTTAAAATTAGAGTGATAAAAATGAAGATAATTTTATCACAAAATAAAAAATAATTAAACAATAAAATAAAATATAAAAAAATATTAATGTATTTATTATATTAGATATAACAATATAATTAAAATATAATTAATAATATATATTTTATAAAATTATTAATATTTTATATATAAAAAAAAGAATGAAAAAAATTTTAGTGGGGCAAGTGCCCCCAATATGATTAACTTAGATCCTTCCCTGCATGTGGTTGTGTGGTGAAATGTTAGCCCCGTGCATCCTCTTCCTTTACTTCAGGTTTTACCTCTTCAAGAACAGGTTGTTGTTGTTGGGGTACATCGTTAATGACTTTAAGGAAAAATACCATGTCATTTCATCCTTTACTGTATAGTGTCAATTTGGTAGTAAGTGATTCATTTCAGTTTGACTAACAATGAAATAAAATCTGCTGCCATTGTCCTTAGTGATACACTGCATTGTCCTTAATGATACATTGTATAGCCTAACTGTTTAGCAATTGAAGTTATCAATTTTCATTAATAATATTACCAAATCCAGTGTTTGAAATGCTTTGTACCTTGGGTCTTTTTCCTTCCACGATTTACAACCGTGAACTATAATCATTGACCGTTTTTGTTTAGCAGTCTGGAACCAGAACGGCCCGTTCTGGTTGCACTCTTGGTGTGTTAATTTTGCACCTGGAATGGGCCGTTCCGGATGCAAAATTAACACACCAAGAGTGCACCCAGAACGACCCGTTCTGGTTTCAGAACGGGCCGTTCTGATTCCAGGTATTTTAAAAAAATTTGGCATCCACGTGGCATTTACCTATGCATCTACGTGACATTCACGTGGCCAACATTTAACTCCGTTTAAATAATTTGGACGGAAGTCCGACATTGCAACTAATTAATTTATTAGAGACCAAATTGAGACAAAAAATAAAAGTAGGACTAAATTAAAACAAACAATTATTATAAGGGACTAAAATACTATTTTAGCCCAAAAGAAAACTATTTTCTATTGTTTGGCTTTTTATAAGCTACCCTTGGTTATTAAGTGTTGTGTTGAAACAGTCTGTACGGCATTTACTAGTCCAATGAATAAGAAAACTAGAAAAGTATATCTATTGTGTCATATTTTTATTGATATGTTTGGTGCGGTTAGGATAGTATATGTTAACAGCTATTATGAGGCTGGACTAAAGCTTGTAATAATGTTTATTTTGCATTAGGGTATTGACAACTGGACGTCAGCTTGCAAAGATTTTAGAGTTGCAATCGCTAAATGACCTGGGCTTTTCTAAAAGATATGTGAGATGTTTGCAGGTATGTTATTAAATTCCAGTTCAAAGTTTCTGTTTAGTTTTGAGTAGCATAGGGAGAAATATTTACTTCTTATTCTATGTACTATTTCAATCCTTATAATTGTGTGCTACCATATTTGACAGATTTCGGAGGTCGTCAATAGCATGAAAGACCTAATAGATATCTGTGCAGATCACAAAATTGGGGCAATTGGTAATTTGCTTGTGGTTTTATGTCATCTTTTTCTCTTATTGGACTCCTAATCTTTAGTTGTACTAAGCTGTTTCTATTTTAGGTTGTTTGAAATCTGTTTTCATTGTCTTTTGCCTTTGTATACTAATCCAACATTTATCTGCAGAGAGCTTGAAAAACTATCCTCGGCTTGCAACAACCTCAAAGATCCAGATGCAAAAGATGCAAGAAATGGAACAGATAGCAAGTGTTCAAGGTCTGCCAACTGATCGAAACACACTTAATAAGCTAATGGCACTGAATCCTGGATCGAACAATCATATGAACAACACTCATAATATGGTTAATCGTGGTGGTTTGAGTGGGTCAGCCCAAGCTGCTTTAGCACTGAACAGCTACCAGAATCTTCTCATGAGGCAAAATTCTATGAATTCCAGCCCTGGCTCACTTCAGCGAGAAGGGCCCTCTTTCAATAATTCAAGCCCGAGTCCCTCTTCTGCTCTTCAAGGATCTGGTCCCGCTCTAAATCCAGGCTCAATGCAGAATTCTCCTGGTAGTGGTTTTCCAAGTCCCCATCTAACCCCACAGCAGCAGCAGCAACAACAACTCCTTCAACAGCGCACATTAAGTGCAAATAGTTTACTGCAACAAAATACTTCGCAGGGGTCCCAAGGAAATCAAGCTCTACAGCAGCAGCAGGTGATCCAGCACCTGCTGCAGGAGATGTCAAATAACAATGGGGGAATGCAACCACAATCTCTTGGTGGACCCAATGCAAATGGGAATATGGCGAAGAATGCATTGGGTTTTGGGGGCCATACTCCAACTGTAAGCGGAGGGGGTTCTGCCAACGTTTTAGGAAACAATGGACCCATTTCAAGGAATAATAGCTTCAAAACTACTTCAAATGGAGATTCTTCTGCAGCCGGTGGCAACAATGGATTCAACCCGAGAACATCCGAGATGCCACAAAATCTGCATTTGCAAGATATGATACCGGAGATTGGCCATGAGTTTGCAGATAATACCTACTTTCACAGTGATCTTGATGATAACATGGGCTTCGGCTGGAAGGCATGACTAACACAACTTGGTTATGTTATTGGCTTATCATGTTGATGTGTTTATTATCATTGTACAGGATACTTTAAATAGTTGCTGCTTTTTTCTTTGGTTTTCACTTTAGTTTTCTTGATGGAATTTGTTTGGACTCGAACTCGAGTAGGTTTTTTAGAGATTTTATTTGAGCGTTTTTGTCCTGCAAGTGTAATCTATTGGACAATTTAAACAAAAGTTAGATTTTTATACGGCACTTAAATTTCGTGTCAATTAAGTTTGATCAATACCATTGACAATGAAAGAAGTGTTACCTGGTATATTACAAATTAAGATGTCCTGCCAAAGTTATCATACTAGTTGAGTTTCAAAAGCTCAAATACTTGCCTCGCATCGCAGTTACAATTACAGACAGAGGAAGAAAAGTGGGACAACTGAGGCAAGGCTTGAATGTTGTAGTCCTTTAAGGCTTTAACATATAAACATCGTCTATAGTAGGCAAAAAGTTCTTACCTATATGGGATCGTCTGATTTTGTTGAGGTACTTTTGAGCCTCGTGATCAATAACAACCCAGAAAAAAGTTGAGGTTAAAAAAATATTTTAAAATATTTCCTAAAAATTTAAATATAAAAAATCATGTACCTCAAAATGGTATACCATCATTTAATTTTGAGCTATGAAGAATTTCAAAATAGAAGCAATCCTTATGCTAAAATTAGACTCCCGTAAGACTAAAAAATGAATAATATCATCTTACCGCCCAAAAATAAAAGGGAAGACAAGACACTGAACGACTTTTACACTCCAAATTCATTAGTCAGAGTCAAAATTACCTACGCACAGTTTCTATGTACATCTAAGTCTTTCCAATCAGAAATCGCCATGTCAGCAATTCAGTCTCCGAGCGGCTGCGGATCTAACGCCCAATAATCTCTACTATCACTTTCTCGACACGTGTCCCAATCGTGACTGGTTACTGCAGGTAACGTTGTAGCGCGTGACCGGTAGAAGCGGTCACTCCCAGACTGTTATAAAAACACTTGTTTCTCTCTCTCACTTCTTTCTTTTTTATTCTCTGTGATTTCAATTCATTACGTTTTCGTAAAGCGACGCTTCGCTTTTTCCAGCTCGCGGTTTAGCTGTAAGTAGTTTCTAAACGATGCGTTTTGATACTGAACTGTTTTCCGAGCTTCATTTGTTTTTTTTTTTTTTTTTCAACTTTTCTGCCACTGATCGATCTTGAACCCGTTAATTTTTTGTATTTTAAAATTGTGTTGAGAGTAATAAATTATTTGTTTCATTTTTTTCTTCTTTCAATTTTTGCGGTGTTGGGTTTAAGGTTTGCCTTTTTCCGTTGTTTGGGGATGCGAGTTGGGACTTTATTATCGTATTTGGGTTAAGACACAGGTTTTGATGTTTCTGAATTTTTGTGCATGTTGGGAATTAAATTGGGGCTCCTCTTTCGTTTTTTTCGGTTTCTTAGTTAGGTTTTTAATGTGGCTTTGGATTTTGGGTTTTTGGAATGTGTGAATTATGAGCTGCGGATTTTGGTGTTTTTTCCTCTTCTTGATGTTGAATTATTGATCTTTTCGTGGAGACTATTGTTCTAATGTTAATAAGATACGGATTTGGGTTCCGATTCACTTTAGACATCTTTATTGTTTTCCATTAGCATGCATTTTATTACAGTGTTAACTGTCGCCTCACTTTTCTCTTTGAAGTAACATCCTCTCCTTTGTGGAGGTAAAGACTTTTAAAATATGTTTCATTGAGTGAACTTGTTGGGTTGTGGTATTTCTTCCCGGAAAAGGGTATTGAGGTGTTTGTTAATTTGTGAATTTGTTGGCGTTTTAAAAAGTGATGCTTCTAAATTAGGGTTTGTTTGATCACTTAATTTTATTATTTATAGCTGGGGTTTTCCTTGTGCTTTTGAATATGTATGTATGTATGTTATTTTCCTTGTTGTTAGATTCATTTCAGCAATTGTCCAGTGTTGAGAAGTGAGTACAATTTTGGGTGCATTTGGCTGAACGGGCTTTTTTGTATTTGTTTAAAGGTTGTGTGATAGACTGAAGCTTGGATATTTGAGATATAGAAGAAATACTAACAGGGTTTTGTTCGCTATCCTGTCTGTTATATAGAGTTCATCAGCTATTTGAGAATATTTAAAGTACCAGTTAGGTTTGGCCCTGGAGAGCTACTTAGACTCCAGTCACCAAGGGGGGATGCCTCCCATGACACCTTCCAGGGTGGCAGGAGGGTTAACCCAATCATCATCAAATTCTGGAATTTTTTTTCAAGGGGATGGGCAGTCACAAAATGTAGTTAATTCTCACTTGAGCTCATCTTTTGTTAACTCATCTAGCACAGTTCCAGGAGCTGGTCGTTCAAACCTTGGTCCGGTTTCTGGTGATATGAACAATGCAATTTTGAACAGTGTGGCAAACTCAGCACCTAGTGTCGGAGCCAGTTCTTTAGTCACAGATGCAAATTCTGCTCTCTCTGGTGGCCCCCATTTGCAGAGAAGTGCCAGTGTTAACACAGATTCATACTTAAGATTACCTGCATCACCTATGTCATTTACTTCAAATAATATCTCTGGGTCATCAGTGATTGATGGTTCCTCTGTAGTACAACAGAGCTCTCATCAAGAACAGAATGTTCAACAATTGCAGCAGAATCAGCAGCTGCAGGGTGCTTCAAGTGCTACATCTTTGCCTGCATCTCAAACTGGTCCGTCTCACCTTCAAATGGGTGCACAAGTCCCAGGATCTTTCATTCAAGATCCAAATAATATGTCTCATATGTCAAAGAAACCTAGACTGGATATCAAACAGGAAGATATAATGCAGCAGCAGGTTATTCAGCAGATTCTTCAGAGACAAGATTCCATGCAATTTCAGGGTCGTAATCCTCAGTTACAAGCTTTGATTCAACAGCAGCAGAGACTGAGACAACAGCAAATGTTTCAATCAATGCCACAATTACAGCGAGCACAATTGCATCAGCAGCAGCAGCAGCAACAACAACAACAACAACAACAACAACAACAACAACAACAACAACAACAACAACAACAACAACAACAACAACAACAACAACAACAAATGCAATTGAGGCAGCAATTACAGCAACAAATGATGCAGCCCTCTCCTGCTGTCAAGCATCCATATGACAGTGGTGTTAGTGGGGTATGTGCCCGTCGATTGATGCAGTATCTCTATCATCAAAGGCAACGGCCAAATGTGAGTTCTGTTTATTTACTGCTTGTGATAATCTATCTTGAGTGTTAAATATATTTGAGACTCATTATCTGTTTATTTTTGTTTTCCTTTTTTAGATTACTGCTTTTATTTCAGGAACTTAACATTATAGTTTATTATATTATATCTCAACACATTTGTTTTATGTTCTGGGTATTTTAAAGTTCTAGATTAGTTTAAACTGTTATTGAATTATAAAGTTTGCTTCAGGATAATACTATTGCCTATTGGAGAAAATTTGTTGCTGAATATTACTCTCCTCGTGCAAAGAAACGGTGGTGCTTGTCATTATATAGCAATGTTGGACATCATGCACTTGGTGTCTTCCCCCAAGCAGCTATGGTAAGTACTTTGCATTTTGCCCATTTAATCTGTTGGTGCTTTTGAATCTTTGATGATTACATACTCTGACATGGATATTTCATTGTTCAGGATGCATGGCAGTGTGACTTATGTGGTTCTAAATCTGGAAAGGGATTTGGTAAGTATATGAAAAATGAAAATATTGTGGCTATATATGGCTTGAGAAAACTTATGCTGTTTCCATTTACTGTTCTGATTAATAATTATAAAAATGCTACTGTTTTAACTTTATTTCCTGTTTTCAAAGAATTTGTATAAGAAGCTGTAAATAGTAGTGTTGTTGTTTTCATTATTTCCTACAAAAAAAATTCTAAAATAGGAAAGAGAGAAAACAGATTGACATATTTGTAAATATTTTTGAAAGTAATGAATGAGAACAGAAGGTGCTTTATCAAATTGAACCAAAGCAAAGTGGCCCTTATGTTGTTATTCTCTAGTATATGATTGTGGAAATTTTAATTTCTTTCTATAATTCTGATTTGTATTTAATTTTGTTTAACTTTCTCGATGACTTGTATCCAGTGCCAGTCAGTGCTGACCCAGTAACCAGTGATCGCATTCCTAATTGTAGCTTTAGTTTAAACTTGAAAGTTAGACTAAATAATTGAACTAAAATGTGATCAATAATAATCAAATGTAATATAACTGAGTGAATCTCAGTCGGTAATAGTTGAAGATGCACATCTTGTAACATTGGATGCACCTGTTAATGAGATGATTAGTATGTTATATCTTTAAATTCTTGATGATGTAAATCTTGTAATCTAAGGCCCATTCTGGATTTTGTTTGCAGAGGCAACTTATGAAGTATTACCTAGACTTAATGAAATCAAATTTGGCAGTGGAGTGATTGATGAACTTTTGTTTCTGGACTTGCCACGTGAAATTAGATCTCGTTCAGGTGCGATGATGTTAGAATATGCAAAAGCAGTTCAAGAGAGTGTATATGAGCAGCTTCGTGTTGTTCGTGAAGGTCAACTTCGTATCATATTCACTCAAGACTTGAAGGTTTCAAAATTTTTATGATAGTTAAATATATTTTCTATTTGAATCTTTTTATTATAATGACCTGAAATTCTTGTTAAATTTGAACAGATATTATCTTGGGAGTTCTGTGCAAGGCGCCATGAAGAACTTCTTCCTCGAAGGCTGGTTGCACCTCAGGTATGACATAGCATTCTTTAGATTCCTCTATTCCATTTTTTTCTGTTACTTTATAGTTTGAATCATGGTAGTTGAATCGAGATACAAATAATGTATCGGAAGGCTTATTTTTTGAATCGTGAATCGAATCGTATCGTGAATCGTAAGATTCATGATCAATAAAAACATAGTGTATATATATGCATACAAGACATATAAAAATGAAGTCATACATAAATATATAGTAATTAGTAACATATAAACTTCAATACAAACAAAGATACAATTATACAAATAAAAACAGTCTCAAAGCCAAAAGAAATGACTGCACAGTTCAACAACAAAGCCTCCAAAAAAAATCATTGTTGTTGCTAAATATATGCATATACCAAGGACTGATTGCTATTCTAATTCAGCAATATAGCTACCCAAAAAAAATATTAGTGTTGTTGCAGCATAAACTCAGCAACAAGTGGTGCTACTGCCACACAAATTCTGCCACACAAATTCAGTCATATGGCCTCAAAAAATCTATACAAAATGCCCCTATCCAAGATCATTCATCATCCCCAACCCCAAGATCTACATCACTCAAGTCATCTTCATCTTCTAATATCAAAAGTTCTTCTTCTTCATTATCTTCAATTTCATCCTCATCTTCTATTATTGATTTTCCCTTACCAATCTTGGCATTCAAGTTTCTTGGACCTATGTAATCAAAAGAAATAAGAAAATAATAAGGTCTAGTTCTAATTCCAACTTCCAAGTTCTAAACTAACTTTTAAATATAAATAATTACCTCTCTTTCTTTTCTTCTTTGGAGCTCCCTCATCAACACCAAAGCACTCATGTACATCCATCCATGAGGCATCAATAGGCAAGCAAGGATTCTCCTTTTCGGTGATCCATTCATCATCGGATTCAATATCTGACAAACATATGGGATCATAGGTATCTCCATTCTCTTCTCTACTATTTTGCCTCATCTCAAGTTGAAGATTATATTTGACATATACAAGTGCATTTAATCTTTGTTGCTCCAATCGATTTCTTCTCTTAGTATGCACTTGGTCAAATGTACTCCAATTTCTCTCACATCCCGTGGCACTACATGTAAGACTCAAAATTCTCATGGCCACCTTTTGTAACTCTTTACCTCTTCCACCGTAACTCTCCCACCAAAGAGCTACAAAAAAAAATGTATTTATTTTACAAATGTAGTTATTAATTATTATGTATTATGTTTATGATATTAATAAAGAGTAAAAATTAAAGGGATACCCGGTTGTTTCTTATCTCTAGTAGCTATTGCCATGTCCATTCCAAAGATCTCCTTAGCTCCCTTAAACTTTTCAAGTTGTTGATCTATTATAACTCTTGTC
Organism: Cajanus cajan; assembly: GCF_000230855.2. NCBI lineage: Eukaryota > Viridiplantae > Streptophyta > Magnoliopsida > Fabales > Fabaceae > Cajanus > Cajanus cajan. The sequence continues at coordinate 12,396,317 of NC_138517.1, read as the reverse complement.
CTTATATCCGGAACCATTCTTTGAAAGGTTTCATATAAACCAATTAACACTTCACTATCCGGATTGAAGTTCTTGTCATAATGATACCTAACCAAATAAGAAATAACTTAGCTACTAGGCACAAAGAAAATAGTAGTTCTTAAAATGATAATTATTTTTAAATAATTTACCTAGGATTGAGATAATAGGCAGCTGCATGAAGAGGCCTATGAAGCTGCAGATTCCACCTAGTGTCAATAATCTTCCACACTTTTTTATACCTTGACTCTTGCATTTGAAAGTTTTGAGCAATTTTCTCTTTAGCCCTATCCATTGCTTCATAAATGTATGGTGAGGCTGGCTTTGAATCACCATCTACAAGCCTTAACACTTTCACAAGTGGAATCACGCACTTTAGACAATATGTAATTGATCTCCAAAATCTATCATCACTCAACACTAGGTTCATGACTTGCTTAGCCTCACTTTTACTAGCATGTGGACTAGTAGCCCATTCCTCCGATGCAAACATTGATCTAAGAGCATTCTTTTGTTGTTTAATGCAATTTAGTGTAAGATAAGAAGTTGCAAATCTTGTCACAGCTGGTCTTGCTAATTCCCCTCCATTGGAATATTGTCTATACAAATTAAGGACCCATGTATGCCTATATATGTAGGTAGTAATCTTCTTTGCATTAGCAATGGTATTATAGAATACCGGAAGCTCTCCAATGTCCTCAAGGATTAGATCAAGGCAATGGGCTGCACATGGGGACCAAAATAGTTTGGTTCTCTTCTCCATTAACATTTGTCCAGCAGCCACAAGATTAGAAGCCCCATCCGTCACAACTTGGACTACATGCTCCTCCCCAATTTCTTCAACAATGTTGTCTAACAATTCAAACATTTTTTTCCCATCCTTTATCACATCACTAGTATCAATAGATTTCAAAAAAACAGTCCCACTTGGACTGTTAACAAGAAAATTAGTGAGTGATCTTCCTTTTCCATCCGTCCAACCATCACACATCAAGGTGCATCCCCATTTCTCCCAATCACTTCTATATTTCTCTAAGCTTTTTTGGATGTTGTCAACAGCTTTCTTCAAAAAAGAAACCCTCACCTCATGATAAGTTGGTGGCTTCAAACCTCTCCCATATTCTCCAACAACCTTCAACATTTGAATAAAAAGAGGACTCCTTACCAAATTAAATGGTAATGCATTACCATAAATGCATTTACAAATTTCTTGAATCACAAATTCCCTATCTTTACAAACTTCATTCATTGTCTTTTGTTGGAAAATTTGAAATGTTCCCTCTTTTCCTTTTACTGTCCCATTCTCTATATTCAAGCAATCCTCTTTCTTTTTATCTTTAGTTTCCAAGAGCTTGACAAATATTTCCTTCACATCATCCGGAACACTTGTGCAAGCAATCACATTTTCCTTTGTTCCCGCAAGATGATGTTTCATCCTTGAAATACCACCCCAACAAACATGAGAACAAAACTTACATTTTACTTTGAGTCTATTTGGAGGGATACTATCACAATAGTTCCAAGTGATATCCGGCTCTCTTTTTGAATGACCCATTTTTTAATGGCCTACCAAGTACCAATAAATAGAAACTTAGACAGCAGCAAGAGAGGGAAGTTGTAGAGGGAATAACAAAGAAAAAAAGAGAGAACAAGTGAAGGAATGGACCACAAACAGCAACCCAAACAGCAACAAGAAGGAAGCCCTTACCTTGGAGTCTTGGACCACGAACAGCAACCCAAGCAGCAACAAGAGCAACCCAATCAGCAACAAGAAGGAAGCCCTTACCTTGGACCACGAACAGCAACCCAAACAAACGAAGCAGAGAAGTTGGACCACGCAAATGGACCACAAAAAGTGAAACCCACTAAGTGGGTCATGTACAGGGAGTCTAAGCGGGAGTTTCTGTCTCATTTCGTTTTTTTTTTTTTTAAAAAATCATTTTTTTAGGGTTTTTAGAACCGGGTCGTGCGTGACCCGACCCGGTTTCGGGGGTGACCCAAAATGTTCAGAATCGTGCGATTTCTCCTATGAATCGCGATTTTCCGATTCCGAACACGATTCAAGCGATTCGCATACGATTCGTAATCAAAAACGATTCTACATGCGATTCGAATCGCGGAGGCTCTGTATCGTATCGTATCGTACGATACGTATCGCGAATCGTGCGATACTTACTACCATGGTTTGAATAGATGATAGTGCTATTTGGCAGAATATTTCTGGTTGTAATTGACAGTTGGGTCTATTTTGGTTTACTTTGCATGTTTGGAATACTTCTGCAGAAAAAATTTTGTATGCTTAAATGATTGTATGACTAGCTCCTTGTTTGTTTGTATTCTTTGCATCATATTTCTCATGATTGTATGCACCCATGATAATCGCTGAGTGGTGATAGTAGTAATATACTAATATGGACATTTGGGTATGGAAATTGGTGTGCGTTAAGTAAACTTTCTTATTTTATGAAGTGGATCTGGTGATCAAGGAATTTAAGGTGTTAATTATTACCCATAAGGTACTAGGTGTTTGAAGGCCTCAAAATAATGCTCAACTGTCTGAAGGAAAGTTAATTGGTATGGCTTTGTAGGTGTATTGTTTTGGACGCTAATTTATATAATTCACACTTTTGTAGGTCAACCAATTAGTTCAGGTAGCTCAAAAATGCCAGAGTACAATCGCTGAAAGTGGGGCGGATGGGGTTTCTCAGCAAGACTTACAAACTAACAGCAACATGTAAGTTAATGTATTTTTTTCCCTTAGTGATTGGTGTATTTATTAAATCTTAGTTGATATGTATCTCTTGACTACACACCTTATGGGATGTTGTAGTATAAGATTTTCCTTTGTTGGGATACCTTCTTGTATTTTGGTGCTTTACAGAAATCTTTTTTTGTTTTTTACATACAGAGAATTTTAAGTCATGTAGTCAAATTTTGACCAGGATGTTATTCAAAACTATCTTAAACATATTAGAATTTGAGATATTGCTTGTTTTTTGTTAACCATATTCTCTTGTTGTCACCATAAGAAAACCCCATTTTCTTTTGTTGGGTCTTTTATAAACTTCGCTAGGTTATAAAATGTTGGGTTAAACCAGTCTTTGACATTTACTAGTTCAATTATTAAGAAAAGTATATTTATTGTGTTTATTGATTTGTTTGGTGGGGGGAAGGATGGTATCAGTTAACAACTAAAATGAGTGTGGACTAATGCTTAAAATAATGTTTGTTTTGCATCAGGGTATTGACAGCTGGGCGTCAGCTTGCGAAGATTTGGGAGTTGCAATCTCTAAATGACTTGGGCTTTTCTAAAAGATATGTGAGATGTCTGCAGGTATGCTATTAAATTCCAGTTTAAAGTTTCTGTTTAGTGTCGAGTAGTATAGAGAGAAATATTCATTTCTTTTTTTATATATTTTATCAATCCTTATAATTGCCTGCTGCAATACTTGACAGATTTCGGAGGTTGTCAATAGCATGAAAGACCTAATAGATATCTGTGCAGAGCACAAAATTGGGGCAATCGGTAATTTTCTTGTGGTTTTTGTGTCATCTTTTTCTCTTTACTCCTATTCTTTAGTTGTACGAAGCTGTTTCTATTTTAGGCATTTGGAATATATTTTCATATTGTCATTGGCCTTTGTATATTGATCCAACATATTTATCTGTAGAGAGCTTGAAAAACTATCCTCGACTTGCAACAGCCTCAAAGCTCCAGATGCAAAAGATGCAGGAAATGGAACATATAGCAAATGTTCAAGGTCTGCCAACTGATCGAAACACACTTAATAAGTTAATGGCATTGAATCCTGGATCTAACAATCATATAAACAACAATCATAATATGGTTAATCGTGGTGCTTTGAGTGGGTCAGCCCAAGCTGCTTTAGCACTGACCAACTACCAGAATCTTCTCATGAGGCAAAATTCTACGAATTCCAGCCCTGGCTCACTTCAGCGAGAAGGTTCCTCTTTCAGTAATTCAAGCCCGAGTCCCTCTTCTGCTCTTCAGGGATCTGGCCCTGCTTTAATTCCAGGTTCAATGCAGAATTCTCCTCGTAGTGGTTTTCCAAGTCCCCATCTAACCCCACAGCAGCAGCAGCAACTCCTTCAACAACGCACATTAAGTGCAAATAGTTTATTGCAACAAAATGCTTCGCAGGGGTCCCAAGGAAATCAAGCTCTACAGCAGCAGCAAATGATCCAGCAAATGCTGCAGGAGATGTCAAATAACAATGGGGGAATGCAACCACAACCTCTTGGTGGACCCAATGCAAATGGGAATATGGCGAAGAATGCATTGGTTTTTGGGGGGCATACTCCAACAGTAAGCGGAGGAGGTTCTGCAAATGTTTCAGGAAACAATGGTCCCGTTTCAAGGAATAATAGCTTCAAAACAGTTTCAAACGGTGATTCTTCTGCAGCTGGTGGCAACAATGGATTCAACTCGAGAACATCTGAGATGCCACAAAATCTGCATTTGCAAGATATTAGCCATGAGTTCTCGGATAACCCCTTGTTTAACAGTGATCTTGATGATAACATGGGTTTCGGCTGGAAGGCATGACTAACACAACTTGGCCATGTTATTGCCGTATCTTGTTTAAGTTTTTTTTTTTTTTTTTTTTTTTTTTGTACAGTATACTTTAAATATTTGCTTTTTTTTATATATTTTTTTTTATTGGGTTTCCCTATCATTTTCTTGGTGGAATTTGTTTGGACTCGAACTCGAGTAGGTGTTTTAGAGATTTTATTTGAGCGTTTTTTGTCCTGCAAGTGTAATCTATTGGATAATTTACAACAGTTAGCTATTTATACGGCACTTGAATTTCGTGTCAAATAAGTTTCATCGATACCATTGACAGCGGTGTTACCAGGTATTAATACAAATCAAGATGACCTCCCAAAGATATCAAAATGGTTCACCTATTATCGGTGTATGTTATTATTGGACAACTGTTTTAATAAAAAATCTAATCGTGAAATTTTAAAGTGTTTACCTTTATTTTTATTTATTATTATTATTATTATTATTATTATTATTATTAATTTATAATTAAGATTTGAATTTTTTTTTCAAATTTTAATAAGCTAAAACTAAATAGAAAATTAATTACATAAATAATATATTTATATGTCAAGTCCACTCATGAATTAAACAAATTAATTTATGCACAACTTTTGTCTAATTCATTTTTTTTTATCAAGTTCAATTTTTAGCTTAAATTTAACAAATTTGATTCATGAATCAAGTTCAGTTAATTATTAAATCAAGTTTCAATTATTTTTTAGATTCTTTGGTTCATTATTACCCTAAACATAGTATGCAACAACATTGTACATTCACTAAGAGATGGTAGAAATTGCAAACCATCTTCAATACCACAACACTAACAATACAAATAACATAAAATTAGTAAAAATATGTGGGTGGAAAAAAAAATATATTAAATTAGACAAACCTGATAAATAGCCAAACTCTGAAGCTGGGGAGAATTCTTGAGCATTTCTAACATGTTTATCCATATATAACCTAATTCAATATAGGTTAGATTGCAAAACTTGTGTAGGATTTTAAACTCTCCATCAATATTTTCATTGTTAGGAAAAAATAAATGTATAATTTGCAAGCTCACAATATTAGTGATCCCAAGGAGTTCAACAAATTATGATTTTAGTTAAAATTAGAAGTGTTTTGAGAGTTTTTCTACTAAAAAAATAAAAATACTCTTTGTTATAAAAAAAACTCTCAAAAACATTTTTAAATTTGTATACCAAACTCTAAGTCAAAGTCAAAATAAAGAGAGAGAACCAAGTGCTTAAGAGGGTTCCACTTCTTAGAGAGAACACTTACTGTAACAAAAAATCTTGTTAGGACAAATGCAAGAATATGACACTAGCTTGTGTCTAACAAAGCACTAATCTTATGAACCATGGTTTAAAAGTTTAGTTGAAGAGCCCTAAATGGAAATGATGTTACAAATGAATGGAATGCATAGGTGGGACTAGTTTAAGGTGAATTTGAACTACTTAAAATTTTTAAGCACCGAGTTTAAGTTACGTTTTGAGTTATCTAATATGATTTTATATATAATATTTTCTTAAAAGTATAAATTTTTTAATTATTAAACATTAATGATAAAAATTATTTAGTTATTAATATTTTTTTTTAAATATGATACTATATTTATAATGAAATTATTTGATTGAATATATATATATATATATATATTGTAAAGTATATCTTAATTTAAGTTTTATACTTTTTTATATTTTACAATTTAACTATTCATACATAATGTTAAAATTAATAATTTAACATAGTCAATCAACTCAATCTTATCTCATATATTTTCGCGTCTTGATTGAGTTTATTTAAGTTCTAAAAAATGATTCGATTAAACATTCAGATTAAGTGTGAGAAAGAATAAGTTCGACCTAATCTAACTTAATTAACCCATATCCTTAATATAAATTGCATATCCTAATAAAAGGATAAACTAATTTTTTAATAAGTCATATCCCTCCTATTGAATCTCCCCTATATGAAAATAAGAATTCAGGTCTAAATTCACGACATGAAATAAGTTGAAAAATTGTTGAGATTGAAACAAATAATAAAAAAAATGACTATATGGTGTTGTATGCAAACTTAGTTAAGAGCCCAAGATAAATCGAAACATTACAATCATCTATCAGAAAACTAATTTGTCAAGATACATGATAATGAATTCCTATGAACTACAATCATAACATTCTTTTCCCATAAAAGTTGAGGTTCAATATGCAAAACTGATGTATAGGGAATAAGTCCCTTATCAATGTTAGATTATAGCTAAAGAATAGGTAGAAACAGGAAATTGTTAAGTAAGAGATAATAAAAAGAAAAGAAGTAAAAAAACAACGGATGGTTGGATAAGCATTTTTTGGTTAATGATATTTATTTTGTTTGACACTTAGGTGTGATTGAAGTTCCTTAATTTGTCATTTTTTTTTTGTAAATGTAAACAGTCTTTCTTGAACTTGTCCGAAACTATGATACTTGAATTATTTGTTTTCCATTAAGAATAATTCATGCAAGCTCTTGGTTCTATAAGTGCATAGCTTAGTGTGATATAGAATTTAACCTATAAATAGGTAACAACATCATTCAATGCAATGAGCTATGCCCAATGTCCAAACATAGGTGAAAAATAATAGAACACAAAATTGAAATAAATAAAAAAAAGAATGCAATGAAGCTTACATGAATTGAAGTCGCATATGAGAAAGTCCTAGTTTGGTTAATGAATGATTGAATTTTTTCAAGGCGGGAAAATTAGATTTTTTTCCATCTCCACTTCTCATACAAAACAAGTGAAAAGAATGGACAAATGGACTAAATTATATATATATATATATATATATATATATATATATATATATATATATATAATGATTGTGTGGACAATATTATAAAATTTGTATAAAAATATTCATATCAATGACATAATATCAACCATTATAACAAAATAAAAAAATGTATACTATTATACATAATTTCTTTTAATAAGATTGATAATTGATTTTATATTTATAGAATTTTTTTTACAAAAAAGTTATACTTATAATATTAAAATTTGAATCAACATCTTTAATATAGGTTATTCTTTAATACCTTTAATATAGATATAGAGTAGTTGATACACCATAAAAAGCATTGGCTAGTTCTACACCAGACAAAGGTGCTTTTTAATGACATTCAACAAACTTTCCAAGGATCAAAGGCTAATCGGATATTCAAACGTAGCTTCATGTTTGGCAATCCTCATCGGAACGCTTTATTAGCTCATGCAACGAGACTTTTGTAATTTGTTTTCTTCTCTTTTCTTTCCTATTCATAAAAATAAAATAATATTATATTTATAATAAAATTTGTATAATATCACTTTTGTGTTTATCTCTTTATAATAAATGTTGGGGAAAAGTAGACATAAAAATAATATTGTAAATTGTGCAAGTTGTTTTTATAATTTTTATTTTACATATAACATTGCTTAAAAAAAATAGAATTGTTTCTCTTTACATATCATAAAAAATTGATATGTTTTTTTTTCCAATCCGCGTCAAGCTATTTTACCTAGAGATGGCAAAGTATACATAGACACTACATATATCCACAAAAATATCTATAAGTGGGACGAGTATTTACTTACAATTTTAGGATAGGATATTATTACCTACAAAATTGTGCGGATATGAATTCGGTTTTGAATATTATAGTACTCACCTCGCCCCTATTATATATTAGTATAATTAAATAAATAATATATATTACTTAAATACATACACATTTAGATGAAAACTAATTATATTGTTTACTTTTAAGACTAATAGTACAATTCTCTAATATTATACAGAAATCCTATATTTAATCTCATTCTCTTCATGAATTATGACTCTATAGCGTCGTTCTTTACCTTTGTGTGATTATATGAGTTTGAGTTTCACAATTTGCATAAATCCATCAATTGGGAGATAAACATTTGCAAAAATATGAAAATAATTTTTATGATGAGATGAAATATCTTACATACTTTTTTTCTAATAAAATTTTTATTATGTATAATTAATTATAAGTTAATCAATTTCAATATTGCGTTTTTGGCAAATGTTAGATAATATTGTCGGCATATAACATTCAACTATAATAAGAGTTTTTATTAAAGATTGAAATATTAATTTTAACAATTACTAAGTTAAATGATTGTCCTTGTAATATTTATTTATGCCTCGGGTTTGAACAAACTAATGTTATATTTGTTTGTTTTTAATATTATATATGTTTATTTTTAAGATTATGTTTCGATTATTTAAAAACATATTGTTTTAATTATTTTTTTTTATTAATTTATTATAATTAACCTTGTATAAGTAAAGTATTGATCGCAAGTGTGACTACAGGGACCTAGGTACCCAATGGGTACGAAATGAAGATCAAAATTGTTACATGAAACTGAATATAAGTATTATTTTTAAATACAAATATTATAGGATCATATTCAAACTCTACCCATTCTTATCCCTGGTCTTACCTACATAGAATCGCACAACAAATCAAAAGTTATAATGTCTTGAATCAATGGAGTGTGATTTTGGATCTAAGTTACATGATTCCAATTATTCAAATGATAATTTTGACCAAATACTATTTCATTGTTTGATTCGAATCATTTGACTTGTATCATTTAACATGATTTAGTTACATGATTTCAATTATTCAAATATACTCTTTCATTGTTTGATATGAATCATTTGACTTGATTTAAATTGTAAAATAGGTTTTGTTTTTTAATTTTGGATATGAAATAAATTGTGTTTAGAAAATAATATTTATTGTGTGATCATTTACAGTCTCGGATAAAGATTAATTTTTATCTCTAGCAATGAATATATATTTTTTTTTTTACCAATATCACTGTTAACCAAAAAATTGTGAATCCTTTTAAAGTAAGATGATCAAAGTTGTGATTTATTGTGATTTGAAGAATTAGTGTATAAGTGAGAAATAATTCTCATCTTATAAGTTAATTTTGCAAAACTGAGTTAGATTCTTAACCAACTTTCATAAGAGTTTAGACTTTCTTACTTGAGAAAAATAAAAAGAACAAGTATGATAGGAAAAATGAAGTTTGACTAGAGATTTTGGGTGAACTAATGCAAGTAATATAGTTTTTCTTCATAATGCAAGCAAGTTGAATTCCCACCTCCTTAAATGGAAACATGTTTTAGCAGAAAACAAGGGCATGAAACATTTAGGTTTATTGCATTTTCTTATTATTCATATTTTATGATTTGATGAATTTTTTAACTTAGCTTTTAAAATTTTACATAGTTTACTACTCGTTAATTGATCATCTGATATTGTTAATTGATATTAGAGGTGTCAAAGTGATCCAATTCAGTTCATTCGAATTGACTCATCACGAGCTAGTGCTTTAAAAAAGCTAGCTCATCCCAATTCACTTTGTGACGAGTCAGCAAAGTTCTAACCTAGTTTGACCCATTAGAAGTTGGTGGGTTAGGTAACGTGAATTGACTCACTAGATTTTTAAAAATAAAAAATAAGACAAAAATATTAGTTGCATGTTTATGTTTTTAATAAATAAAATATAGTTCTAATTTTTTCTATCAAGAAATCAAGTTAATCATTGATTCAAATAAAAATACAAAGAAAAATATCAATCAAAATTTTAAATAACAACTACGTAAAATATAAAAGTGTGTGTATATATATATTAATTGTAATGGGTTAAATGGGTAAACTCGACTCATTTAGATTCAAATTCATTTGATTCACAGGCTAAGTGAGTCGCACTGAAATTTAGTAAAAAGTTGATAGACATTTTTATTTTCTGATCAGACCTGAACCCATGGTAAACTAAATTGTTCCAGCAAGTTGAAACTCACTTTGTGATCCCTAATTAATATGATATATTAAGAGTTGACATGATATATTGACTAATAACTTTATTAAAAGAGACAAAAATCAACTTTATTGATCTTTATGCAAAAAAAAATTACTTTGCAAATACTTCTAATGGGAATAAGGAACATTGATTTTATATATATATATATATATATATATATATATATATATTATTTTTAACAAAAAATGACCATTAAGTGTATTGTAAAATATAATAAGTGCTTAAAAAAACATTTTTTACATGCTTTTTTGAACACACTATACTATTACCTAAAATTTATTAGAAATTCTAATTTTTTATTAGTTGTACTTGTCCTTTGATGATTTTTTTAACTAAATTGTTTGGGGTTCAAATCTTAATTTTAAATATGAAATAAACTATGTTGAAAAAGAAGTACTTATCTTATACACTTATGATCCTAGTAAAAATTAGTCAATACTTTTAATTATACATACCTTATACCAATTTCATGATTACATGATAAATTAATAATACAATATACATCAGAGTGTATTAATATATATATATATATATATATATATATATATATATAATATACAAATGCATCCTTACTTAGGGAGTGTATTAGTTCAAGATTTCATAGGATTTTAAAAGATTTTTTTTAAGTAAAAAAGTTCATTGATATTAGATCAAGATTTTATGTCACTTAAAAACAATCTAGTGGTATTCAATATGAATTTTCAAGACTTTTTTAAGAGTCCATTAAAATTCATTGGTATTCATTTGAGACTTTTTACAACTTAAAAATAATTCATTGGTATTAAAAAATATCGGGAATTTAAAGGATTGTTGTATTATAAGGATTTTGAAGGGATTTTGAAGTGATATTATAAATACCAAATTCATAAAACAATCTCATCTAAACCCATCAGATTTTGGAGGATTGTTTGAAGTGACTTTTCATCTTTTTTTTTCTATGCTCATGTCTTCTCCATTTTTTTCTCTTGCTAATAATACTGCACTATTGTTCATATATAATATTGTACTACTATTTCCATTTCGTTTCCCCTATTTGGTGAAACTTTTATACGTAAATGATAGTGTCATTGACTTGCTCTATTTTTCTCTCCGTTCTCTTTAATTGACTTGCTCTATTTTACTTTATTTAATTGAGATTGTTCCTCAGTTATATAACATAGAAAACGTTTGAAATTTTAACTTTTAAGTAGTAACTTTTTTATAATATGTGTCAAGAAAATGGAAAGGGTGAAAGCTAAAATTGATATCATGATCTCCATAATCAATTGTAGATCTTCAAGACCTTGTGATCAATAGATTTATTAGAACAATATATATATATATATATATATATATATATATATATATATATAAGATGAATTTGAGTTAGGGTTTATGTGAGTAAAATGGGATAATAATGGATCTTAGTTGGGCAAAGAACCCTCTCAGCACAAAAATTGCGATCTCTCTCCCTCTCTTGAATTTGTTACTATTATCCTTCCCCTTTTATGACTCAACAATTATTTTATTTTACTTTTTTTTACTATGAATTTTATTTTTTAATTTTTATATTTTGAAATTAGGATTTTTTATATTTAAAAAAAAATTAACATAAGACATTACAGTATCTTAGAATTCAATACTAAAAATATTTCTTCATGAGTGAATAATTGAAAGCAATTAAAAAATTAAAAAAAATTATTTTGTACCTGTAACAAATTTCAGATTTTTTTCTCCTAATTGATGTTTGTAAATTTCTAAGATATTTTAAATGAATAAAAGTGTATGAAAGACAAACTTTCACTCAAATACCAATATAAAATGAAGGGACATATTTAGTTATAATAGAGTAGGGTAGTTGACCCACTATATTTTTAATCATTTATAAATTTATAAACAAAATATTTTAAATCACAAATTAAAAAAAAATTTAAATGTTGTTTAGAATAATTTTTAGCATGTGCAACACTACATAACTTTCTTTGTAAAAAATGTCATTATAATGAATTTTCAATTGGAGTGGTGGACGAACCTTCATCTTCAACATTATCGATTAATGAAAATCATAATTTTGAGTCTATTATTAAAACTAAGGAGCAAGAGCGATAATATGCTAATACTTGGAGGACTGATATAGATATGGATATGTGGATGAATGCTATTTAGAAGGACATGATATTAAGAAGAATTATTATTATTATTTATCCAAATATTTTTTTTTAATTATTTTTGTCTTTGACTCTTTTTAAATTTGAATGTTTGAAAAAAAATCTTGAACTCTTATCGTATGTCAAAAATCTACAAAATTTTGAAAAGTTCACAAAGTCTTGCAGAATCCATTAAAATCCTAACTTAAAAGTCTTGTAGAATCCATTAAAATTCTGATTGAAAGTCTTGTGGAATCCTACAAAATCTTAAAAGTCATAAAAATCCTGCAAAATCTGTTAAAATTCACAGGACTTTTTTTTAACTAAAAAAATCTTTTAAAATACTAATCCAATACACCTCCCTTAACTTAAATACCTCTCTTAACTTAAATAAGATGATTATGACGTCAAAGTTTTTCTTCAATACAGTTGTATACCGAAACAAGTTGTATTGAAACTAATAGTTAAATTAAAATTACCATCTACCAAGCATTATTTAGTCCTTAAATTAGAATGTACATACTGTATTTGAAATCCGAAAAAAAAAAAACCTCATAACCATCTCGAACTATGCCCACATTTATCTATATTCAAATAACTGTTCTTCTTGATTATGTATGTATTTTAATCCAATGACTTTTTTTTTTATACTTTTTATTGTTACAATCAATTTTAATATTTTTAAATCGTCAATAGTTAAAATATATTTATATCATAATTTAAATTATTATTTTTAATTTTGAAATATAATTTATATATTAAAAATATTGCTTGTCGTAATTTTTATTTTCATAAAATAAATATGTATAACCTTTTTTTAATCGTCTGTAGATTACTATTACCTTTCACTGTATTCTTAATTAGACTAATCAAAAGAATTTTATAAGATAACACTAGATAATGTTTGACCTGTTTTTTAAATTTTAAAATCATTTAAAATATAAAATTAAAAAAACGATATAGAATTCAATTTTTTTTATAGTAATTTATAACTTTTTAACAATAAAATTATTTTTAAATTAATTTTTCTTAAATAATTTATTCATACATTTTATATTTGATTTCGTGATTTATTTTTTTTACTGCCCTTCATTTAATTTTTAAAATATATTCATTACACATTTTTAGTAGTGTGATTATTATATATTAACAAGTCATTTTAAGTGGAACTGAAATTATTTTTCTTATACAAATTTCAAGTTGGAGTAACATTAAAAAAATATAAGTAACTATAAGAGAACATCGAAGTAGTTACTCATATGTCATATAAATATTGAGAGTTTTAGAGTTATTTGGATATAGGTTCTCTTTGCATAAAATCCTTCAAAAATACTTTTAGGAGGAAAAACTAGCAAAAAAAAAAAAACAAAACTTCTCCACAAGTTAAAAGTAGTTTATACATAAACTAATTTGGTTCTTCATATAGTTTTTCCAAAATTTATAAAATAACTTTTTGCATAACCTAATTTTAGTTTCTAAAAAGTACTTCTTTCATTTTCTTCCTTTTTTTATAGAAAAAATGTCTAAATAAACTTATAATCTATAATGACTTTTAAAGACTTATCTATTAATATATATATATATATATATATATATATATATATATATATATATATATATATATATATATACTCTAACAAGACCTTATGTACTTACATGAGGATATTATATAGTATTTTTCTTCTCCTCCATCGTGTTCCTTATCCACGAATTCATGGTCTTTAGTTTTGCTTACCAAAGAGAAAACTTGCACATCTCAATGCTTAAGTCAATATTCGATCTCAATTAAGATGATGTAATAAATATTATCTAAAAATATCTTTTCATCTTGATTAAGTTGCAAATACTGATAAGCTTTTTATATCTTCGACATATGATTCTTTCCTGGTAGTTCTTGGCTGAGATCATAATTGTCTCTCAGCCTGTAACCTACCACTATAGCTTATAAACTATATTCAAATATGGCTTCGTTACTTTCATTTTTAGTTTTTTACACAATTGTCTTACGAAAAATTTTGGTAGACGAAAATGATAATTCTCCAAGAACAATTATCTCGTACGATCGAACTAGATTACATTTGGTGGGTACGACTACTAGTTTGAAATAAGGGTAAATATGGTATTTAATTTTTTAAAAGGCCATGATGGTGCAATTTGATTGGAATTAAGGATGCCTACGTGGCAAGTCAGGGGCGAGTTTTGCTCTCTTCGTCCCCGTTCCATAAAAGGTGGGACGGGTTCGAGTTTTAAATAGGTGAGTTTATATTTTTAAAATCTATCCCTTTTTTAAAGAAGTTTTGTTGAGTTCGAATAAATCTATGGGGACACATCACATTCTTTTAAATATTAATTTATTTATACATTTTAAATAAATTAAATTATAACTTAATAATTATATTATAAAATAAATAATATATAAAAAATAATAAATAAGAAAGAACTTATGAATAAAAAAATTTAAGAATTAAATTAAATGTATACTTTGAAGTTTATTACTTAGTTATCGCTATAATTTAAATTATTTAATTGACATAATTAATTTATATTTTAATATTTATAAAATTTAAAACTTAACTTTAATTTTTTAATTTATATATTTGTGTGTATAGATTAAATTTACAAATTTAAAAAAAAATTAAAAATTATTTGATACTTCATTTCATTAATTCAAATCAATGTATAAAATGATTTTATGATCATCCGTCAATTTGAATTAATGAAATGAAGTATTACATGATTTTCAATTTTTTTTTAAAAATTTGTAAATTTGATCTATGGATTAAGAACTTTAAATTCAACGGTTGGATCATTGAAATTTGATGTAAAACATGAGTTATTGAACGGAATAAGTCTAGGTAGACTTACCCTAGAGTAAACGGATTTCTCTTCAATATAAAGTTCTTAATACATAGATCAAATCTGCAAATTTTTAAAATAATTTTGAAAATCATTTGATATTTCGCTTCATTAATTCAAATTGACGGATAATCATAAAATCATTTTATCCATTGATTTGATTTATTGAAATAAAGTATCAAATGATTTTCAAATTTTCTAAAAATTTACAGATTTGATCTATGTATTAAGAACTTTAAATTGAACGGTTAGATTATTGGAATATGATGTAAAACACGAGTTATTAAATAGAGTAATAAACTTACTCTTAGAATAAAAAGATATCTCTTCTATATATATATATATTGCTGGAAAAAAATGTAGTAGGACATATACGAAGACGAGACGGTAAATTACATACTCAAACTCGTATCCAAACTCAGATTTTTCAAGTGAGAGAAAAATATGTACCCAAACCCATGATGATCAAAGAGAGTTTTTCTCCTTAAAATCATGTTGGAATTGGACGGATATCCATGGGTGCGTTAGAATGGTTGAAATCTGATTGGGCAACTGAAAAGGGTGTATTGGATTTAATGTGTGCATGGATGTGTTTTAGTATCGAGATTTTTCTGCCGAAAGTGGTTAACAGATAGTGACGTGAATAAATATTAGCACGTGCAAGGTATGACTAGTGTAAGATTCAACTGTGAAATAATTAAATATATTACTAATAAATATTTTGAAAGTTTATTTAAAAATTAATAGACAATATAAAATTCATTAACAGTCGCAGTAAATTTATTTTTAAAAAAAATGACGAAATTTATTAGTTATTTCATCATTTTTGTTTTGTCTTTCTAGGCTAATAATTATATCCTTTGAAGAATTTTTTATAGAATAAATATGTTTTAGAAAAAAGTTAATTCTAAATTAAATTATAACCTAATTTTTCTAGCAATTCCTTCTTTTTTATCATCATAGAAGAGACATATAGATAATTACTACTTAAAGCATTTGCTACCATGTTCACTTTTTTAATGGGATAATGAAACTTAAAGTCATAATCTTTGAGAAATTCCATCAATTTTCTTTGTCTTATATTCAACTTTTTATGATTAAACAAGTATTTTAAAATCTTGTGATTACTGTAAACTTCAAACCTTGCATCATACATATAGTACCTCCAAGACTCCAAGTCATGCTTTGGGTAATTCACTTCTTGTGTTTTCAACTGTAAAGAAAAATAAGTAACTACCTTGCCTTCTTGCATCAATATACATTTAAGATCATGTCTTGACACATCATAAAAGACATAAAAAATCTCCAATAGATTTGGGAGACTTAAAATTAGTGCAATTGTCAATCTCCTCTTCAACTCTTGGAAGCTATGCTCGCATTCCTTCATTCATATGTAAAGTTTTGTTTTCCTCATTAGTTTGACCATTGACAATGCCAACTTTGAAAATTGTTCTATAAAATCAAGGCATTCCAACAATGTTACCACCCTTAAGCCTACCAATCATTTGCAGCACACCTCGAATAAAATTAAAATAAAATTTAAAAAAAAACTAACAAGCCATAGGAGGACTAGGCTAAAACCCATGAAATATCAACAAAACCAAAATGAAGGCAATCCACACAATTACGAAAGAAATCCTCCCTAATAAAGTTAGGTAACAAATCCCATCAAGAAAAATTAAGCTTGTGTTTAAGTCCATAACACACTAGCTTATCAGTGTAATACCCTTTACTCCGTATGACATAACACATAATATATTATAAAATGAAACACCTCAAATATAATAAATAGGCTAAAAATCCATACAGGTAGAACGAAACACATTTTAACCTAAACTAGACTTAGTGAAAATATCAAATTACAAAGGAAATAAAATCAACCATTCTATATAAATGAAATCCTAACTAGTTCTAACTAATCCTCGGTATCACGTATGCTATCTGGGCAAAACTCAACATTAAGGATTAGGTCTCATCACCAACATCCTTAGCATCTTGTTGATGATCACTTACAACAGCCATAAGCAAACAACACAAAAGAGAAAGGGAGTAAGAAACATCTCATTCTGGTTAACAATGCAGGAATGCAAATCGACTATCCAAACACAAACATAATAAACAACATCATACCTAACTCATCCACAACATAATAAACAAAAACAAATATAGTTATAATGTGTATGCAATGGACGTGGACTACATGTTATCATGCATGTGGCGCCAGTAAAAACATCACACTTGTACATTGTCGCTAGCAACACACTAGAGTAATCTAGGAGTACATGCCGGGTCACACCTTCTGCACACTTTCACTAGAAGACATACTATCAGGGTTTGGTAGGGATAGCTAAGCCACAAATGATATATCTCATGCTCACGAGGACAGGACTGAGACTTCCAAATTGAGTTATCCCTAAAGTTGGCTCCCAAGCTTTTACATAAAGGACCTTTCCTAATGATATATTCCATATCGTATCCTTAAAAAATACTTTTATGCACATGATGCATGTCAAACAAACTCTATGCATAACATTTCATAAAATCCTCATTAATTCATTGTCAACTAATCCCATATCATAAAATCATCAACCATTTTGAATATAGCAATTAAAAATTCAACTATATCAATTAAATATTAACAATCAATGGCATAAGGGATAATTGTTAGAAAAGAATGGCTTGATTCAATATGGGGTGAATTGGATCAATCAACACCTTTAAAAA
The DNA here is from genome assembly GCF_000230855.2 of Cajanus cajan. Taxonomy (NCBI): domain Eukaryota; kingdom Viridiplantae; phylum Streptophyta; class Magnoliopsida; order Fabales; family Fabaceae; genus Cajanus; species Cajanus cajan. The sequence goes on along the minus strand of NC_138517.1, from coordinate 12,378,124 downwards.
TTATCAAAGTTATGGATCTTTATTAAAAAAATTCTTTTCTAAAAATAATTTCCAAAAAAGTTTATTAAATCGTTGATACATGGGATATGTTCCTATATGCTTTTATAGTTCTTATTTAAAGATTCACTTCATAACCATGTTAACATGCATTGATTATTTTTCAATTAAACCATTAAACAAACAAGAATATTAATCACATGCAAACATATGTGAAGCAAGTTAATTTTTTTCAATTTAAAGATTGTACAAAGTAAAAGAGTAAGGATGAGAGAGAAGTGCAAGATTATATATCCTGGTTCAGCCACTCCACATGTGACTTACATCTAGTCCTCAATCATAGCCTGATCAAGATTTGTTTCACTATCTCAATGATGAAGTTTTACAATCACATGCCACATACAAAAGACTCCAACATTCCAAGATAGACCCTTTCTTACACCCAAGAAAGTACTCCTTGTAGTAACCCACTACAAGAACTCCTACACTTGAGAAACCTACTCAAGTATCTTATTACAAAACACAAAAAGATTAAGGAACGAATTCATCCGTAGCTCCAAACTCACAAAGATGAATTCTCTGTCAAGTCTTAGTCCCTTATCAAGAATGTAGATGATGATGATAATCTTTCAAAACATTTCACAAAGATGTTCATTTCTTGGATTCACAAAGAAATCTCTTCAAGAAGATCACACATATCAAAATAGTTCACAAAGTTTCACTCAAAATCACTTGCTTATGTTTCTATATGTGAAAATCGATTTTATAAAGTTTTCAGACCCATATAATCGATTATTTTAATGGGTAATCAATTATTTTGTTCTTGGTAATTATGGAAATCCCTCAAGAAAAGAATAATAAATTATTTTATAGGATAATCAATTATTCTAGGGAATACATTCTGGGATAATCGATTATTTACAACAAGGTTTCTCATCCATTTGAAAAATATAGCAAAAATAATAGATTATGTTTAGTAATAATCGATTATTTTGAGTTAGTTCTCAAAATTCGGTTTCACACATCCAGAAACTCTCCAAGTTATTATTAATCATCATCATATCACCTCTAAGACACTTAGGAATAAGATTTGACACATGCACAAAGCATAAACAAACATAAACATGCATTGGATTACATAAGTGAACAACCAAGCAACAACTATACATAAACTACTTCTATTACATATTCATTCATGATCCTTAATCTCCTTCTTTTTTATCATCAAAACACTTTAGAACTTGATTCACCATCCATGAATCTCAACAATCACATCACTACATATTGCATGGTCCAAAAATCCTTAGCTAGAACTATATATATGCTATTAAGTTGATCTTAATTTTATTATAAAGTTAAGACAATTATCTCAACATTCTATGTTGACCTCAAGAGCTGAATATGCCATCTACTATTTTAAATAAATATAAAATCGTAACGTTTCAGCCTAAATCTGACAGCTTGACCTTTGCTCACTAATTTGATCATAACTTGTTTTAGACCTCTCTTTTTGGTGATTCCAACGACATTTGAAATTTAACATTCAAGGCTACAACTTTTATGAAGATCACAAAACCTAATCCTACCATTTAAGTCTACTTGAAAGGCTTGCAACATACGCATGTTACATTTCATGCACAAAATATGAGGTTCATCTTTTAACTCACATAATTTGATTATTCCTTAACATTTTTGTGTGATTCTTGAGTTTAAACTGTAGCCCCAAATGTGTACTTTCTAACCTAATAATTGGAACTCAATTTCATTAATCAAACATAGAGAAATCACGTAAATACCAAAGTATATTCATATAAGAATTTTCAAAACAAGGCACAAGGCACAACTCACACTTAAACTTTTTCTCTCAATATAATCGCCAAGAACTCTCCATAGGTTACGTTACACCTAAAAGACATAATTTACACATACAGCTACTATCCTTTCACTATTATCACAATAAGTTCCCTTAGGGTTTCCCATAGAAATACACATGAACCTCAAATCATACAATTTTCCATCTAAAACATGAAATTAATCATTCATTCAAACAATTCATGCAATTAATTATGAGTGAGAAGAATAAGGAACATAGCAAAAACATTAGGGGGAAACCCCTTATACATAGGCAGGCAACATACATAGGATTGAGGGTCAATCCTATTACCCGATATATAAATCCACACTTAGAACAAAGTTTCTCACTCCCGCTTACTTGGATAAGCTCTAGATGACGAGTGCATGGCTCTAGAGTGATTTCCTTCTTGCTCTTGTTCTCCGAGCTCTGAAATGCATACGTGAAAATAAAGGTGTAAAAAGGGTTTAATCAGAAAACTCTTCTTTTAAAAACCCTAACCTCCTTTTAATCCTCTAGTTAAACATATTAACCCCAGTTATCCCAAAGACCTCTTCCTTTTTTAATAAAATATTATACTATTCTTTAATAAAATATCATATAGTATATTCTAAAATATATTACATAATTAAAACAAATATTTAACAACCCCTATTAATAAAATAAAATATTAAAATTATTAATAAAATACTTATATTATTTTATGAAAAACAAGGTGTTACAATCAACACAAACATTATGCTCCCTAAAAATGTAATGAAAAGAACTGCATTCTCAAACAAAGTTGTAGGTAATGTTTCCATCTACTACATAGTGCCCAAGGAAAAACAGAAATATTACCAAACACTACTAGCACCAACTTTGAGTCACATTCAAGCCAAAGGTTGTGCCAACCAACCTCATGTGCATGTTCTATAGCCAACATAGCAACATAGCTACTACCAACTCAACATGAAGAACATCCTTTATATCCAGAAAAGCAGCAAACCCTCCCAAAAACGTACCACTGTGAAATCTAAAAAGCCCACCACTTCCAGCCATATTAGGAGAGTTCCAAGCCCAACCATTTGTGTTGCAATTTACAAAAAACTCAAACTTAAGAAAAAAATTAATTAAAATATAAGTTATATGTTTAAATATTTATTTATTACAAATTTATTATTATTATTATTATTATTATTACTATCATATATATATATATACACACACACAATTAAAATAATCTTGTATCAGAATAAAATTATTTTTGATAAATAAAATTTATTTCAAAAATTTATTTATTATGAACTTTAAATATAATATAATTTATATATTTAATTTTTTTTAATAAATTTTAGTTTTATAAAATAAAGATTTATCATGTGTATTGTACATGTTAAGATATTAATTATTCTTATCATCGCTACGATTTTCTCCTCTTATCATAATAACTTTTTTTTGTTCTACAAGATCTTCATCTTCTCTCTAATGACTTTGTTCTTCTTGTTGTTTCTTGTACACCATTTATACATTGTGCCAACATAAATCTTCCATTCAAAGTTTCGAAGGTTGTTATTTCAATACTAGAGTGAAAATTATTGTATGTGAACTCTATCAATTGTAAAAACTTATCCCAACTTTTTTTCAATCCCATCATGCAAGCTCTTTGTAGGTCTTCTAAAGATTGTACTGTCTTCTCTATTTGTCCATCAATTTGAGGATGATAACTTATCGTCTCTGAGCTTCTTTAATTTGTCCAATAAACTCATTGATCTTCAACATTCCTAGATACATACTACATGACTTCATCTCAACTACCAAATTCATATCTTGAATTTTTCTAGCAACTCCTTCTTTTTCTCCATCATAGAAGAGACATGTAGATAATTACTAATTAAGGCATTTGCTACCATGCTCACTTTTTTAATGGGATAGTGAAACTTAAAGTCATAATCTTTGAGAAATTCCATCAATTTTCTTTGCCTTATATTCAACTCTTTATGATTAAACAAGTATTTTGAACTCTTGTGATTATTGTAAACTTTAAACCTTGCATCATACATATAGTAACTCCAAATCTTCAAAGCAAACACCACGATGATAAACTCCAAGTCATGCAATGGGTAATTGACTTCATGTATTTTCAACTGTCTAAAAAAATAAGTAGCTACCTTGCCTTCTTGCATCAACATACATTTAAGACCATGTCTTGACACATCATAAAAGACACCAAACATCTCCAATAGATTTGGGAGAATTAAAACTAGTGCAATTGTCAATCTCCTCTTCAACTCTTGGAAGCTATGCTTGCATTCCTTCATTCATATGTAAGGTTGTTTTTTCCTTATTAGTTTGACCATTGACAATGCCAAATTTGAAAATTGTTCTATAAAATTTGGGTAGTAAAAATCAATCCTAAGAATTGTGGAGTATTTTTCTATAAAATTCACAAGGATATTGAAAATGCTTGGGGGGTGAAAATGAAGGAATGAACTTTGTACTTTTGTGATTGTTGTTGGTTACTCTTTTGTCAACACAACTTCTACCTTTTAGGGATCCTCAACTATTCCTCCTTAAGAAATAACATGTCTTAAGAAACTTATTTCAACCAAAATTCACATATTGAGAATTTGACACAGAGTTGTCTTTCACTCAAGATTAGCAACATAATCTTTAAGTGTTTTTCATGATCCTCTTCATTTTTCGAGTACAACAAGATATCATTAATAAATACTATCACAAACTTGTCAAAGTATTCATAAAATTCCTATTCTTATAGTCTATGAAGATAACTGATGCATTTGTTACTCTAAACGACATTACAAAAAATTCATAGTGGTCATATCTCATATGAAAAACAATCTTTGACATATCCATTTTTATATAGATCTAATAGTATCCAAATTTTAAGTCGACCATTGAAAACCATTGCATAAAATTAAATAATATATATGAAGAATTTATATCTTATTTCATTTTATAGGAGATGAATGAGGATTAAATATGATAAGGAGACTGATCAAATGTTTTCATTCTCTTTATTTCCATTTGATTTTAAGAAAGATATAATAAAAAAATTTAAACTTCATCCCATTTTTATCGAGTTTTGTCATGTTCAAGATAACCCGTAAATAATTCTTCTCACATTTTATAAAATTTAATTTAATTATATATTTGAAACAAATCATATTAATTTATTGATTACATTTAATTTAAACAATATACAAAAATTAATAAATAAAAAAGATCTTAAAAATAAAAAATAAGAATTATATATATATATATATTTGTCAAATGTGTAATTTTTACACATTGATAAAAATAAATAAATAAAATTCTTAATTTTTTTTATTCACGAGATTTAATTATCATCTCTAGCAAAGATTCCAACGAATTTACATTGGGGCACATGTATCACTCAACCAATCCATTCGAGTTTGACATATCCGAAGAATCGATAAATCACTGAATTTGAGAAACGTTAGCCAGAAACAATAATCATGAACAACATAACCGCAATCTGTTTCAGACCTTCAATTCCTTCCCCAATACTATGTCCCAAAACCAGCTTCAGAAAATTCCCACTAATACTACCTCGTTCCAGTCTTCAAGATTCTCAGCCACCCAACTCCACTCACCAACAACAACTCAACCTCTCCGTTCTTCGCTTCACCTTAGGTCTTAATCAATAATTAATCAACTATATGCAAATTTTAATCATTAATGTGTAGTTATACGGTCAACATTTGCTATGAGGAATCAATTTTAGTTATCCAACTATAATAACTAACTTAGTTATCCGTATAATATTATTATATGTGTTCATTGGTGTTTTGGCTTTGCTTTAGGGATACCTGGGTTGGATGAGTCCTACTTGCCCAGATGGATTGGTTATGGCTTTGGCTCACTTCTGCTGTTGAATCACTTTCTTGGCTCTGATTCAGCCACTGTTACACCGGCTCAGCTTGTAAGAAAAAAATTGAAACTGAATTGCATTTTAGTTTTGTGTATTTTTTTTCATTTTTTGTTTGTTAAGTTTGTTTATTTTTCTGGGGTGTATTTTGTTTGTTGTGTAGAGTACAGAGGTTTTGGGTCTGTCTTTGGCGTCCTTCTCAATTGCGCTGCCTTACCTTGGTAAATTTCTCAAGGTAAGTAACTAAATTCATCCATGTAGAATTAGTTCAATTCAATGTTTTCACCTAGAACAAGGTTTTAAATTGCGGTTGTGGTTCTGATTTTGTTACAATTCCTGACATTATGGGAAATTGTGGATAAATGTGACTACAATTGTGGTTTTGATGAGACAAATTTTTTGATGTTGCAGCCAAAATCATGGCCGTGGACAAAAACCATGTCCCTAAATAAAATGAATAAATTCAGTCAGACTTGTAGATATATATAATTAGCTTCCAGTTTCAAGAGCACTATTTTTTTTTTTAAATGCGTATAACAATTAAACAACTCTACTTTATCTTCTTTTGAAGGTTTTAAATTGTAGTCGTGTTTGCAGTTTTGTTGTAATCCTTGACATTGCAGACAAATGCAGCCAATGCAACTGCAATTGCACTTGTGGGGATATAAAAAACCTTGACATTGCGATTACAATTGCAGTTGGGGGCTGTTTTTTAAACCTTTTTTCGGTTTGCAAATATATATGGAGCTCAAATATGAAGTTTTTCATGTAAGACATTGATTCTCAGTCAAATGTGGGAAATTGTCAGGGTGCTCAACCAGTGGATGAAAAGACTATACCGGATGGTACAGAGCAAATATTTGTCATGTCAACAGATATAGTGAATGGTTTGAAGGAGGACCTGGCTTGGGCATCATATGTTCTGTTGCGTAATACAAATGCCATAGCTATGGTATGTCTCATAGATTATCATTATTCATTTAAAGAAAGAAACAAATGGTAGGTTGATTGCTATTAGGGTTCTTCATTTGTAGGTCACCTATAAGTACCACTTTAAACTCTCATTGAGGCTTGTGAAATGTGACAATCTACCCTCCCCTTAAACTTTTATTGTACATGAAAAACCAAAAACATATGGTAGGTCGTGCAATAATATTGTTGAGTTGACTAGAATTATTTGATAATGGTGAAAATTTGAAATTACTAGTCCAGAAGGTTAAATTGTCAAGTAATCAATCTGTAAATTGCATGTGATTTCTGCTAGAGTATATGAATTACACAGCCTGCTTAGCTGACTGCGGCTGTTGGGACTGGTTAGAATTGCTAGCAGTTAGTTAGTTTACTGTAAGATGTTTACATTGTATAAAACGGTTACAAGTTATCATGTAAAATATAAATAGCAAACTAAGTTCATTCATCAGTATCACAACTCATTTTCTCACTCTTTCTTTCTGCTGTTAAGCTTTTCTTCATCTACCTGATTCTTGAACAATTTGAATCTGTTCAGCTAATTTTTATTCAAGGAGAAATATGCGCAAGGGGATACTGGGACATACCAGATGATACATCAAAGGAAATTCTTCCTGGTTGGTTTAAAAATAAAATTAAAAATGCTGGCCTGTATGATTTGAAGGACACCCTATATTTTCCTCAGGATGCAGGTAGTGCTATATATCTATATCTATATATATATATATATATATATATTTTAGTTTTGGTTAAGTAAGCATGTGGAAGTTGAAGTATGAAAGTAGCTTGTTCTTGTTAAGTTTGCTAGGAGCTAGAAAGGCATCTCCATATTCAGTTGATATTTTTTTTAAATTGCCTAGAACTAGAATAGATGTCCCATTAAAATTTCACACAAAAAATACGAGGAACTGGAAATTTTATGGATAATATGGAGGATGCCATATGGAAATTACTGAAGAAATGGTAAATCTTTTATACTTCTTATAAGAATACATGTGCATTATTTTATTTTGTTATTTCCTAAACATATATGACTCAAAAATCTTTACTATGTGCTTCTGTACAAGGGTCTTTAGCTGACTGAGCTGAGTTTAAGAAAAGCTTCCTCAACTGTACATAAGGCTACAATTAATAATATTAGCAATAAATATTTTAATCCTATTAAAGGAATCCTTTCTGTCATGAATTTCACTTGATGTTGAACATTGTATGGTTTTGTACTTTTGTTCAAAAATCTGAAAGTTTGATGAATGCTTCAGATTCTGAATTTCAGGATCTGGTACCAATAGGGACTCGCTGTCTTCTGATCCAACCAGTGTTACAAGTATCTAATGACAGTGCTACCGGCTTGCAAAAACCTGTGGGATTCATTCTGCTGTCCTCAACTACAAGGTATGCATTTAGCAATAAAGACAGAGCCTGGATTGCAGCCGTGGCAAACAAATTTAGAGGTAATATAATTAGCACGTTTGAAGATTTATATAACAGTTTGCACTTCATTTTTTAATAATCAAGTCTGAATTCCATAGGAGGTCTCTTTCTTCCTATTTAAATGTGTCTGTTGTGCAGCTTTATTGTTGGAATGGCTAGTGGTTTTTTATTTTGATGTTTATGAAACTGAAAGAAGTGGCCAATAGCATACTTACAACCTTCTAGGAGAATGATTCTGTTATTTTTGGTTATAAGAGCAGATTTGAAATATTGAGTATTAGAGTAAAACAACAAATAAATTGAGGCTGCAGCAAGATATATACTATTCTCACATGGAACAGCATATTTATAAAACAAAAATAACTAAATAAAGAGCTGTTAATAGATAGATAACCCCACTAACAGATCACAGCCTAAAAAAATGAAACGGAAGAAGATTTTATCCTATCAGTCAACATGACTTTTATTTTCCTAAAAAATAACATAAAAATCTGATCTTCTGCAGTTTGGAAACAGCTTCCAACAGTCATGTCTTCAACAGATTCCAACGATATGAATATTTCATATGATGTGTTTTTTGATTGTATTATTTATCTGATTTGTAGATTGTAAGATATAAAGAAAGTACTTTGAAAAAGTGAAAATCATTGGTTTGTTTAGTCTTATCTTCCTTAATTGATATGTGCTTGAGAGTTAAGATATTTGCAACCAGAAGAAGTAGCCTTTAACATATTGACAAACCTCTGTGAGAATAATTCTAAGCATTTGAATATTTCATATAACATGATTTATTATTATTTAGTTGATTGAAGATTGTAAGATACAAAGTATATACTATGATAATCATTAGTTTGTTTACAATAAGCTTAAGAGCTGAGTTTAAATTCCATGAGCTGTGCATCTATTTAGCATATAGATATTCGCTCGACCTACCTGGTGTACCTCTTCCATTGCTGATATTATGCTGTTAATAAGCATAGCCTACTGTTTATCAAAGATTACAAGGGACATAACCATAATATAGTTCGGTATCGACAATAAAAAATTATACTGAGAGTTGACATTTATTTGGTTGATACCCTTTAGGCCATTTCATAAGTTTTGACAATTGACAATCTTTACTGTTGGAAGGTTTTGAGCACCTCTCAATCAATTTGTTTTTACCATGGTTATGATCATGTATGGTTACGAGCAAGCTTCACTTGTGTAAAAAATTGAAGCACGTGTCATATACAGTTCCATTATAAACTTTTTATGATACAGGAAGAGGCTAGCCATCTGATTATCTAAGGCAATGAAAGAGAGTATCTGGAGTACAAACAAAATGAAGCACGAAATCTATGTGATACAGGGCAATGGAAGGCATAGGATTTAACAGCTCAAAATGATGGTTCTCTTGGTTAACTTAAGGGCAGAAATTATGAAATTGAAGACGTGTGGAATCTGTGAGGGCGAGGTGGATTTTCAAGCATTAGGAAATACAAGTTGGTTGGTCAGTGGCAGTTTTTGTGCTATGAACATTACCTACGAATTTTGGAGAAGTGGGTGCATTGATTGAATAATATTTGAATCAATGGAGGTATCTCAAATTTTAAAAACTAGCATTCTTCTATGAAACCATATCTAGCTTGGTGCATCACCTTGTCATAACCTGTATCCTTTAAACGGGTTTACAATAATTCTGGGATGTATGCAAGTTGGTCTTCCCCTTGCACTTGTTGATGATTTGAGAGATTCTAGTTAGCCAGGTTCTTACTTTGTCTCAGTTCCATTTTACTCTATACTCTTATCACCATATTAACAAATGAGTACTCATGCATGAGTTCTGAGTTCTATTTGTATATACAAAATAGTCATTCATGAATTTTATTGATTCATTGTTCATATGTGTAATATGATTAAATTGGGTCTACTAGAAAGTAATTTAAGACTTCGTTTCCCGTCCGTCTTTCTTCCAAACCTTTTCTCTCTTCCTTAAGTTGTATATCCACATCATGAAAGAAAAATGCGTTTCAGGACGTAACTCGGGACAACAACATTAACATCTATAATGGCAATATATTTTTTTGGTATAGAATATTTATATATATATATAGAGGGAAGGGATTCACTTACTCTAAGAGTAAGTTTATCTAGACTTAATCCACTTAATAACTTATATTTTATATCAAATTTTCACGATTCAACTGTTTAATTAAAAAAATTTAATGCATAAATTAAGTCTATAAATTTTTTAAAAAAATTTAAAAATTATTTGATACTCTCTTTCATTGATCCAAATCAACAGATAATCATAAAAATATTTTATACGTTAATTTGAATTAATGTAATGAAATATTAAATAATTTTCAAATTTTTTAAAAATTTGTAAATTTAATCTATACATTAAGATATTTTAATTTAATAGTTAAATCGTTAAAATTTAATGTAAAACATAAATTATTAATTAGAGTAAATCTATATAGACTTACTTTTAGAGTAATATATATATATATATATATATATATATATATATATATATATATATCTTGAAGGCAATAATGTTCAAATCTAATAAAATTATTATGAGTGAGAAAACTCTTTCTTTAAATTTTTAATAGTTTTATACTCAAGATTTGAACTTGAAATTACTAATTAAACTGAAATAATAGTGTGTAAATTGATATAAGTGCATGATGGTTTTAGAAGGACAATTTTGATTAGTGGATAACTAATATTGTATACGCTCAAACATTTTCTTTGGTGCAAGTTTTGTTTATGGGTACCAAAACCTTCTGTGACTAAGATCACATAAACGATGACATATGTTAATTTTGTCAGAACTTATATTTTTTAAGAATGTTTTAATATTTGTTATTTAACCCTCATTAATTTATAACCTTTTAAATAATAGTCCCTAACCTATTTAAATATGCTTTATCTTCTTCATCTCCTTGTCCGTTTCATTTTTATTTTTCCTTTCTTCCCAAGCCTCCATCGGAATCCGAAGCCACCGATTCAAGACCGCCGCCGGATTCTTCCCGGAGCTCCTACTTCACTTGTTGAATTACATTCACGTTGCCCATAGGGTTGAAATTAAAAATTGCGGAGATGGAAGAACTGTTTTCCAACATGCTCCTATGAGAATCCTCCATCACCATGCTCATGTTCCGGTCCCACTCCGCGTGGTTTCTCAGCTGCGTCGTTGCGGCGGCGGCAGCAACAGTAGAGGTGGAGAACGTGCTAGGGTTGAAGTAATTCTCGCGAAAATAGTGCGACGGCGCCGACATGGTGGAGTCGGAGCTGCGGAGGGAGATGTTGAGAGAGGTGAAGTTAGCAGGGATGGTGCTGGTGCCAGAGCCAGAGATGCGCTAGAGAGAAGAGGAAAAATGAAAATGAAATAGGTAGGGAAATGAAGAAGATAAAACATATTTAAATAGGTCGGGGGCTATTATTTAAAAATTTATAAATTAATGAGGGTTAAATAGCAAATATTAAACATTCTTAAAAAATATAAGTTCTGACAAAATTAACACATGTCATCGTTTATGTGATCTTAATCACAGAAAGTTTTGATACCCCTAAATAAAACTCACACCAAAAGAAATGTCATACGCCCATTATCCTGCATGATATACAACACATACATGGATATAGGCCCAAAATCGAAAAAGAATAATGTAAAAGGAAGAAACATGAAAAGAAAATAACCTATACTTATCAGGCTAGGATTCAAATTTATGATCATCTCACTCCTCCCACGTCACATTTTTCCTTCAAATAAAACACCTCAGGGTTATGTTGTAGCAATTTTGTTCCTATGGATAGGGTTGGTGGAACAGAAACCCCGACATTAAAATAAATTAAATGCCACAGAAAAACAGCAGGCCTAGAAGCAAGTTACATCCAAAAATTTGTAACCATAACTAAATTGACCACAGACCATTAAAAGAAAAAGCAGATTGCAGAAATAAGTTATAACATCAGAAAAACTTTGTAATCCCCATCTTGTGCTCACCAACTTTGCCTGCTAGCACAATGTAGATAATGCTGCTACTAACATATATGATTTAGACCACGAAACTCACGCGTTTTCATGCCAAATTCTGTTGCTTATTTAAGAAAGAATCATTGAACAAAAACATAGAAGTGGGATGTTTGTAATAGTATCAGGTCTGACCTTAAATATACATCGTATAGCATTCTTGCAGTTATTTTCTTTTGCTATGAAATAGTAATTTTTTTTAAAGCCAATCTATAAATCTATTGCTACCTTTGTTGGCAATGTTATGTTAACTATATTTCTTTTTTTGCCTATAAACATAGTTCATTTAGTCTCTTAAAGATTAAAATTACCAAAAACTAATTTGTCTTCTTGAGATATGATTTTTGTTGACTAAACATTATTTTAACGTCGTAAAAATCGATCTTAAAATAAATCATCTTATATAAGTATTGATGTAATGATATCCCGTTAATGTTATCTACACAAGAATCCCCTTAAAAAAACATGTATTTTTGTTGTAACAAAATAAATTGCGCTCTAAGTAGTATTTCTCTCACCAATAATTCATTACTATTTTTTGTTTTGGTATACACTTATACAAAAAATAATGCAAACTGATTTTGCCAACTAATTAAAGTTGCTAATGACAAGTCTAACTTGTTTTTCGTTGTCATGTACTGCTCAAGGAGGGGTTAGTGAAATCATCAAATCAAATACAACTGCTGCCTTGGACTTCTGAATTGTGCCATTTAAAACCTCGTTGAAGACATAACAGATGAATACAGAGGTGATTACATAATGCTAAGTTTGTTACTACTTCACATTAACTGACATAGATAACTCAAAACCAGAGAGTAATTCATCATTGGCGTTTCTAGGGGCACCCCCCAGGTCACAGTCATAAGCCTAGAAGAATTCAATCTGACTAAAGACAACTTGAAGTTGGTTAGACTTTATTGCTTCTGAAGGGAAACTAAAAGCAAGATCTTGGCCCAATTTAAATTTGCTTCTAACTTTAGTGTTAAGACTTTTCTAAGATATGAATGGTGAATTGTACAAAACTTTTAAGTTTTTATGGAATAGTTAGATGAGGGAATTTTTGAAAAACTGTGTATTAAGTTAATTTTAATAAGAAATATTAGTAATACATAACTCACTCTTTTGAGTAAACTGTTTTTTGTTTTGACCAAAAAGTATTTTTTGCTAGAGGTGAACAGGCAGCCGGTAAGACCATTATTGGCCATTATGGGCAGGAAATCTCCCTGTTTGAGTAAACTCTTTTTTTCTTTTTTTTTTTTTCAATCAGCAAATGTTAGCAATTAATATGTTATGATAATTGATAGATTTGAATTCACTTTTTCATTATCACTCTGGTCTAATATTTCTCTCCCTAAACCATCAAATCATCTTATAACCCCATTAATCAGAAATTGTAATTTTTTTTTTGAGTTTTACTTCTTATTTAACAAACTATATCTATGATTTTATAATTTCTAATAAATTTTAATCAATAATAAGGAGTGTGTTGGTACTCCAAAATTTTACTCAATTTTAATTTATGAAAGAAGTTTCGTTCGTCTTACTTCCCTAATTAGTTTTATTTTCTTTTCATGTAATTATTTGTTAAACAATTTATCCAAAGCTGTCTCTAATAATATCTTTTCCATTCCAACAAGAAAAGAATCCACTGCCCCATCTACCTCCATTTCTCTGGCATTAAATTAACCATAGCCACAGCTATCATTATTTCATTAGCTGCTTCATTTATTGCAATCAGTATCCTAAAGGGATGCACAATGCATTGAGCACATTTAGTAGCATTGAATCAAAGCTAAATATTGAAAAATGCATTTTAAGCTTTTATCATGTTAATTTTTGTGGTCTGCATTAAGCAGGAACCGAAATTCTTGGACATTTCGAGAATTCAAGCCTCTTCCCCGGAGAAGATCATAGTTTTATGTGACCAATGTAGCATATGCCCCCTTCCCCCCTTTGTTTCTAAGGAAGGACTTTTTGTTTTCTTGGTTTATAGAACTTTATTGGTGGGGATTCTGTGACAGTGATTTGGACATGTTTGGCAGACTTGCCTTGAAGCAGATGCCAAGTGGTCCATGTGTAATCAAATGTGCAAAATCACAATGAGGCAACCATGTGCCCCTGCCACCACTATAGGGAGAACATGTGATGTGAGTAGTCAAATATCAATAATGTCATACTAGACTTTACCTGAAATAAAAGAAGAAAAAAAAGGTCAAAAAATACTAAACTTGAGACATTGAAGGGAAGAAAACAAAAAATAGTTCAAAGTTTTGCTCAATTTGGCACCCCCCATAAGATAAAATATTTTGCTGAATTCAAGTGAACACCTTGTTTTTCACAAACAACTTGTCATGGTTTGTTTATGGGTGAACCTGGGATATCCCATACCCAAGAGTCAATAATTAATTCTTTCAAACACTGAAATTCATTTAAAAGGTTAACCTATTTTAATAGATGTTCTTTCACACGCATAAACTTAAGGATCAAACTAGTGGCTAAATGCTTGAGGGACAAAATACCCCTCATGTTGGTACTTGTCTTTGATGTACTGAGATTCATTTAAAGAGTTAATCTCTTCTAATAAATATTCTTCCGTAAGTATAAACTTATAAATCGAACTCCTAATTACATATTTAAAAGACATGATTATCTATCACTCATGTTAGTATTTGTCATGATTGTGAATGAGTTAGCTTGAACAAACTTGATATTCGATTTTCAAACTGTTACATTCCTGATTTGGTAAGCTTGTTTTTCAAACTCACTTTGTAATTGGCAAATTGTTAGATGCATTGAGAATTGGAAACACCATTTATTCATATGATGGCCATTGGAAATGGAAAACCATTTCCGACATTTGTGACCAAACACTAAGGGTGGGCTCACCCATGCTTTTGTGCACTCTTTGAGTAGGAATCCAGTTTCTAAAAGATAACAGGCTTCTTATGTGCTTTGGTGGGTCTTAGAGATTCTATGTTCAATGTTGTGTTGCACGTTACTAAACTTGTACCAAGGGATAAAAATAAATTACACTATTCTTTGTTATGGTGGCAATGAGAAATGAAAACCAACATGGAATTATATTTAGAGGTCCCGAAATACGTGTTCAGTCAGATACCAACATGTATATTTGATCTTTTGATTACAAAAATAAAAAAATAAAAAAATCAATCATCAAAATCAAAATTGGAGTATATTGTTAATATAAGTGATTAACAACTTATATATATATGTTCTTTGAGAGTAAATCATCAAAACTCTATTCCCATATTGTTTGTATCTACTTCACTGAAGCAGAGTCCATAACAAATTTTAGGGGTTGTTGTAGGGTTTCTAATTTTGGACTTTAGTTGGGATTGGGGTTAAGGAAGAAAATTTGAGTTTAGTTTATTTTATTATTTATTCTTTTAGGCTCTCTTTGTGATTATGGTGGTGTGGATGTTTACGAGTGATGCTTGGCTTGAGTGGGAATTGTTGCTAAGGTTACGAATTTGATATTGGTTTTCCATGATGATTTTATATTGGATGCGGTGACTCATTACTAAAAGATTCATTAAACGGGTTCATTAATTTTTACATGTAAAAATTACAAAATTGATTTTTGAGTAATTAATATTTTGTCACGCAAAAGATTAGTGATTTGAATTATAGAGATTGTCCAAATAGTAAATAATTAGGATTATATACGCATGTTTGAACTATAATATTATTTTGACGGATAAAAAAGTTGGTTAGTTCTCAGTTTGTTTATTTTTTTTGCATGTCATTTTAATCTTAAAACTGAAATATTGTCCTAAAATCTCTTGAAAATGTTTGATTAGTTGGACATTATAGTTTCAAAACTAATTGACACTAAATTAACTTTAAAAGAAATTCATACACGATACAATAAATTTCGCATTGCATGCACACAGGTCACATAACTCATACTCTTTTCATGCCACATCATCCTCGTTGTGAACTTAAGTTAAAATTAATAGGGAAGGTCTATTGAAATATTTCTTTATGGGAATTTAATGTTAACGATTATATGCTATAGTACTTTCTAGCCAATGTATAAGTTCTATAAATTTTCCCTTTTAATTATACTATTATTATCTTTTATTATCACTCTTCTTATTTCTCCAACCATGGTTTAAAAATGGTTGCATTTATTTTATATTAAATTTGTTAACCGTTGATTTGGGTTAATCTCACTTGACTAAAATCAATCTTGAGACACGAACAAGGCATCTATGATGTTCTGATTGTAAGTTGGTTGTCATCATTAGAGTCATCGCATTTGATGTATTGTTCCCCTTAGCCTCGATTCTTAAGGGACGTGAAAATTTTTAAGTATATCGAAATAAACCCTCTAATCGAGGTTAAGGGACAACAATGGCCTAAGCGCTTCTTCTAACACCAATGTTTTGATTGTAAGTCCGTTGTCATTAGTAGGATATTGTCCATTTTGGCACTAGTTGGATCGTCACGGTTTTGTCCTTGAAAAGACCTTAGTGAATTAAGGAAAAAAGATGTTTATAAACTACTCTTAGTTTCAATTTTTAAATGATGTAGGACTTTTTAGACATGTCAAAACACTTGATAATCAAATTTTCAATGTCAACGGACCATTCATCTAAAAATTATAAAAATAAAATAAAATCCCACAAGTCATAATTTAACCCTAGAACACATCAATCGAATTATTTTACTGTTATATATGAAGTATACTTTTTAACAACTAAATTCTGTTGAGAAAATTGAAAGGACACCTTTATTAAAATATTTTCTTTTAACATCTTTTTTCATTTACAAGAGCGAAACACGAGATTTTACTGAATAGTTTCAAGTTTTATTATATTTAGACCAATGTAGCAATGGTCGAATTATTGCTAATTGTTATGTTTTTAACTAATTTCATTTTGTATCTTGTTAATTTAACTAATAGTTTATTTATTAACTATTTTTATTATTTAAGTTTATGATTAATTATATTTACTTTATTAACTAATTCACTTTGTCACATAATTAATTCTTTTAGCTAAATATGTGTTTAGTCTTTGAATTTGTGGAAATTTTGATTTTGATTTTTGTAATTTTTATTTTTATTTTTTATCCCTCTAAAATCAAAATTTATTGTTTTCGGTTCTATTTAATGTAATATTCCTTATTTGTTTATATGGCTCGTGGTAGGTTAAGTGATCACCTTAGGTGTCACTTACCATGTTTATGATAATATATCAATATGTAATACCTTAAATTTTTTCAATATGCTTAAATAAACGTTATTTGTCTATGTTAAAATAAACATTAGGAACAAATATATTAGTGATTTTGAATTTTGAAGAGATGGAAATTAAAGAAAATATTTTACAAGGATAAAAATTCTAAAAAACATTTAGTAAAAAATTAAAAATTATTTATTTTACAAGAAATAACAATAATAATTTCAAATTTTGATGGAATAAAAAAAATAATTTTTTTTATAGAAATTAAATTAAAATTGACTTATTATATAAGGATTAAAGTCTTGATCTTTTGTGTCATTTATTTTGTAGTTAATTTTAAGACAACAATACTAACAATATTTTAGTATGTATAATTTTATAAATGTTTATTTTATATAATTTATAATAAATAAAAATTTAGTTATTCTTTTGGTCTCTATAATTTTGTAACTTTTACCTTTTAGTTTTTATAATTGTAAATATTCCATTTTAGTCTCTATACATAATATATATATATATATATATATATATATATATATATATATATATATATATATGTATATATTTAGTTTCTATAATTTCATAAGTTTTTTCTTTTAGTTCTTAAAGAAATAGATGACAAAGACTAAAAGAAAAAAAAATAGTATATAGAAACTAAAATTAAATGTTGTAAAATTTATAAAATTATAAAAAAAAATTAAATCATAAAAAACATTTTTAAATATATAAATTATGTCATAATTAAAATTTATAATAAATAAAATATTTTAATATATAAATTATATTTTAAATTTATAATAATTAATTTATATCAAGATACAATGTTATTTTTAATTATTGATATTTTTTTAAAAAAATAGCAACGAAATTCAATATGAAACTAAAAATGAAAAGATAGAAATGAAAAGATATGAGATAAATTGTAAGATATGAAACTAAAAATGAAAAGATAGAAATTCAATATGAAACTAAAAATGAAAAGATAAATTGTAAGATATGAGAGATTGAAATAAATTTCTTAAAATACTTTTGTTAAAAAAAATCAACTAAAAACATTTCATTCAAAAAGAATTTCTAAAAGTATCAACCAAGATAACTATTATAATCAACTCTTATATATTATACATGAATTTCAATAGATTGTTTTTAGAAAATTTTGTTAGATGAGAGAGTTTTCAAGAACTTTTTTTTTAAATTTTTTTATCTGATTTAGATTTTATTTATCATAATTGTTTATGAGTTAAATTTTAATATTTTTAAAATGAATTATCAATAAATAAAAAATAATATTTAACTATAATATAAACTATTTATCATAAATTTAAAATATAATTTAAGCTTAAATATGTTTTTAATCCTTCAAATTTAAAATTGGTTTTTTTAATCTCTAAAATTTTAAAAAAATAAATCTTGTTTTAGTCTTTATATTCAAATTTTATTAAGAGATTTATGAAATATTATTGCATAAAATCTACTTAGTGGTATTTTTGTTGGTAAAACATCATATTAAACTCAATTGATAGTACATGACTATCTTAACTTGATACTTTCAATTATATTATTAATGATCTGGGGACTAAAAAAATATTTTTTAAAATTATAGGAACTAAAAAAGATAATTTAAATTTAAAGGACTAAAAAAATATTTAAATCTATAATTTATATATTTAAAAATATATATTTATGTAAAATTTAAATATAATTTATATTCAAACATAATATTTATTTATACATAAAATTTATTATAAAATTTAGTTATATATGATAAGTATTTTTCCTACATGCAATCAGGATAAAATACTTGATCATATATATAGAGGAGTCATATAGGCAGTTCCCTCTACATGTATTTTTATTTGTCCACAATCAAATTTAATTGAAAGTAAAACCAAATTTTAACTAACTAGTAAATATAGCCTCATGAGCTATACACATTTTTTTTCGTCCCCTCACTTTCTCTTTATTTTCAGCTACTATAATATCTTTCTAATTAATTTTTGGTTTTAAATAAATTTTATTTTAAAAATTATCTATTTTTATTTACCTCTCCCTTCCTCCTCTTCCTTCTCAGGAAAAAAAAAATTCAACGTTGAAAAGAAAGGAATTTGTAAAGTAGAAAATATTATAAAATATAAAAATATTAAGAGTATTTTTGAAAAAATATATAATAGAAATATATATCATAAGTCATAAATATATCATTATACTTCGACGCTGATTTTAAAAATAAATTTTAGATTAGTTTTTTCCCCTTTCTCAAAAGGGCCAAACTAACATAGTGTGTGGGTCATAAGAAATTTGTCGTTGCCAAATTGGGCTGAGTAAACTAGTTTGGCCGAAATTTAGAGTAATAATTAAAAATTTTGAAATTGGACCGATCAATCCAATCTGTTAGATTTCTGATTCATTTAAAATACAAAAATAACTGAGAATAAAAACGGTGAAAAACAAACTGAATTAATTTAAAACTGGTGGAAAACAAATCCAAACCTTTCTTTTATTTTTAAATTTTGTTTAATTTAACTAAAAAAAATTGAGCTCAATGAAGGTTTGATTTGAAATTGCAAAGGTTATCAGATGACTTGGCAATGGCCTTTTTTTTTTTTTTTTGGAGAACACAATTGACACAAAAGTAAATGTACATGGGAATAACTATGTAGAATAATTAGTGATTATTAGTATTTTAGTGTGTGTAATATAATATATATATATATATATATTATAATTAAAATTTATGATAAATTATATATTAATAAATATTATTTTTAAATATATATTATATTTAAAATTAGTACATATAAATAATTTTTAAACATGTAAATTATATCTTAGATTTATGATAAATAATTTGTATCATAAAAAAATTATTTATAATTATTGATAATTGTTTTAAAATATTGATATTTAATTCATAAATAATTATGAGAAATAAAAATTGAAATAGATGAGAAGTTAAAAAAATCTCTACTAACTCTCTCATTAAAAAAATTCTTATAAATATCCTCGCACAAAATAAATGTTCATATTTAATTTATATTTAATTTTATATGAATTCATTGACACAAGTACATAAATTTCCACCCATCAATAACTACTAGGGTTAGCCTATTGGTTGGGCGGGGAGGGATTAGGGTAGTTAGAAGCATGAAGACCTAGGTTTAATCTTCTTTGCAACCATTTTTGTAATCTTTCCTTTTTTAGATTTTCATCCACTTTTAGGATCAACAACTAACCCCACAAATTAACACGAGACTTTTTAGCATGTTTTGTCCTAACTCGCACACTTTCTGGAAAACTTCCTAGAAGGTCACTCATCCCTAAATTGTTCCAAGCTAAACATGCTTAACTATGGAGCTCTTATGTGATGAGTTACAGAAAAGTACACGCGTATTGTTGGTATAAGTAATACATGTTAATTCTTTTATATGATCCTCAACTGTACAATCTAGAACTTGTACGAATCTCTGGACCCCTCTCATTTTGATGTGTTCAGCCTATTACATGAAGAATTGTGATAAACAAAGATCGTTGAAGATCACTCCGAAGATTTATGCCCTATTCATTGAGGTAAGGTGAGAGTGAGTATTCTCACCCTAGGCATGGGGTATATGCTAGGTTGTGAGATTGGCTTCAATCTCTTTTTTGTTGCATGTGTTGTTTGAGGGAGAAATCCCAATTTTTTATTCATCTTATGAGGCTTGTTGTGGAAAGAATACTTGTGTAGTTGCTTGAAGAGTCAAGTCAAAGAATATTTAGGGTTGAATCAAAAGTGGCGTGTTGAAAAAATATTTGTATTAAGAACTGAACGTAGCCCCAATGGTTGAGACGAACTAGTATAAGAATACCTAGTGTTCTGTTTGACTTCTCTTTGCATTCCATCTTACTAGTGTTATTACTTCACAATGAAAAAGTGAAACTTTTTAATACACACTATTCATATCCTTCTCCTAATGTCTATCTTTTCTCTACAAGTAACAATAATTACAACAGTAATCCAGTATTTTGATAACCTCAAATGTGATCTCAAATTGCTTAATATATTAAAACTCAATAACCTGACCAAACACTTTACAACCTTAAATTCAACAAAGAAAACCTAAAAAATCTTAAGAATAGTAATAATAAAATACACTTTTTTTTCACACACCCCTCTCCCACACTTGTTTTTCATCGTTTGTTATCTTCTTCATCATCTACCATTTATGATCTCACCCACAAATTCCATTGGCCTTTGGAGTTTAAGCAATGACGACTTCTTGTAAATGAATTCAATGACATTCCATATTCTATTTTTGTTTTACGTAAATCCATACTCAAATAATATATGATGAGATAGACATGAAAATTTAAAGTAATACATGTAGTTTCAGCGAAAATGAATAAGGGGTTATACAAAGGTAAATTTGGTTTGTTCATGATTGAGAAATATATATAGTTTGATTGGAAAGAAAAAAAGGTGCAGAGGCAACAAGTTTGAGAGTTGAAGATGCAACAACATTTGGCCTTCTCATTTTTGGTAATTGAGTGCTTCAAGAACATGGACAAATATTGAATGCACCTTCTCATTTTTAGTAATTGAGTGCTTCATTGAGAACATGTACAAATGCATGATGTGAATGAGTATGAGTTAAATGCATGTTGGGAACACATGCACAAAATGTTAATGGGTGTAAGTTAAATGTATATTTCAATTTTAAAATTCAATTAATAAGATAACAAGTTATTGAATGAAGAATGTTGTGTTTCAGTTTGAGTGAAAAAAGAAGTTGGAGAACTTCTTCGCTTTATATATATATATATTAAGATTTTGGAACTAAATTAATGATTTGATAATTTTTTTTATTTGTTTGCAAGAATTATAAAATAAAACAGTAAATTGTGAAGAGTTTAAACTCACGATGAGAATAATTATAAATTGATTCACTAACTTTCCCTATGTAAAACCTCTTAATTTTTTATTCAATGTGGTGATTATAGAGTTAATTCGACAACCCACAAGTATATTTAAACTTTAATTCATTAGGTAAGAAAACCTAGATTTTTTAAGGAAAATCTCAATTCTTGGTAATTTTTGTTAAACAATTCTACATTAAGGTCAGGGACCAAAAGAGAAATGATAAGGTTTATCCTAATTTTTTGGTAATAAATGTTATCAACATTTTTTCTAAGCCTTAATATTAAAAAGATTTTCTAATCTCGATTAAAAATTATAAAATCATGTAGAGGTTGATCAGACTAAAACGTGCATTAAGCATAAGAATAAAATGATTAGCTAAATAAAGATTTTATTGAAGGAAAAACACATAGAAAATTACATAGTTCCAATAGCTACCTCAATCTCCAACAATAGAGATTTAGTCATTCATAATTAAGGATTACACAACACAAGAGAGACCTTTGAACGATCTATGATTACAAGAATAACCTCACAAGAACTCTCTCTAATCTCATTAAAATTATGTTAAGAAGAATATTGATGGATAGAATGATTCAAAGACCTCCTAGAAACCCTATTTTTATAATATTGTCTGATGAACTTTTAGGTTAGATGTACTCGCTCAAAGTGTCCATGTGGCTCACTCTGAGCGAGCTTATGCCTACTCTAGTGATGCTCTTTGTTCTGACTCACTCAAAGTGCTTTTGTGGTGGCTCTGAGCGAATTTTACTCACTTAGAGTGCCCAAGTGGTATAGTCCTCTAGGATTACTCTCTAACTTCACTCATAGAGAACGCCCTTGTGAAAACTTTGAGCAAATTTCACTCATTCTGAGCAAGCATCCTACTCACTTTAAGCGAGTTGATCATCATCTCCAAGGTTTGGTTTGGTCGCTTTGAACAAATTTTACTCGCTTTAAATTAGTCTTCTATGTGACTTGGAATAATAGTCGTCCCTTAAGATTTGTAGCTTTCAAATTATTTTTTTTCTTGTATTTTAACTAAATTAAAAAAATATTAAAAATACCTAATATTTAAATAATTAAATTATAATTAAAAAATAATTCTTAAGTTAGTGTTTTGTAACCAAAAACAAAATTTATAAACATAAATTATATTAATAATAATTACTAAATTAAATTATATATATATATACACACATATTTGACAATTATAACAAATTCTCAAACTAATAATTAATTAATGAGAGTATTCAAGAGAAAATCATTAATGTGACTTTACAAATTCTAAACATAAACTATGCGATATCATTATATCCGATCATTAATTGCCATAGTTTCTAAACAAATGTATCTTAATAGATTTCCAAATCAATAAACTCATAAAAAAATGTTAAAAAAAGTTCATTATTGAAACTCTACAAATTCTAAATAATAACACAAATTCATGTTATTTTTTATTATTTTGTATTGATGTCTTAAAATTTTGTCTTAAATTAATTTAATTCGATCGAAAGATAAATAAAATTTAATCATAAGTTTTCACAAAAAATCAAATTTAGATATTATCCTAACAATTCAATCTTAAATTTAATACATTAGCTATTGTAGGAAGAATTTCACCATAATTTTCATGTTACTAATTGTTATAGTTTACGAAGAAATGTCTAATTACATATTCCTAAATCAATAAACTTATTGAAAGGACTATTCAAGATAGAGCCATCAACGAGAGTTTACAAATTTTAAACAATAAATTACACAAAATCATGCTACTATAGTGGCTATAGACTATGAACAAATGTGTCTTTACATATTCTCAAATCAATAAATTCATTAACGGAACTATTTAAAAGAAAGTCATTAACACTCTGCAAATTCTAAACAATAAATTACACAAAATCATGTTACTAATTATTATACTTTATGAACATACGCGCCTTCTCGGAGTAACAAACCCATTAATGAGACAAAAAAAGCTTGATAAATAAATTCATTAACGCTTAAGAAAACTTATTTAGATAAAAATTCAAAAGAAATTATTCGTTATTTGTACTCATTGCTAATTTATTTTTTAAAAATTAACAAACAAAAAATATATGAAATTGTTTTTCTTATATTATGCACAACTAGTATTCAACAAGAAGAATGCATTAAATATTTATTATATATAACTAAAATTTATTATAAGTTATATATAAATAAATATTATGTTTGAATATATAAATTAAATTTAAATTTATATATAAATAGATATTTTTAAATATATAAATCATATTTTAAATTTATGACAATAATTTATATTATAATACAAGATGATTTTTATTTATTGATAAATTTTTTAAAAATATTAAAATTTAATTTATAAATAATTATAATAAATAAAAAATTAAAATTGTACATAAAACCTAACTCGTTTAAGCTCTCTTACTAGAAAACGATTAGTATTTCATATATAAAAAATCAAAGAACATAATCATAAATAAAGGTCACGTAATAACATGTATATTATTATTATTATTATTATTATTATTATTATTATTATTATTAAAGTTGAGATATTTTATTTTTTTATTAAAAATAAAATAAAAATAAAAATTAAACAATAAAAATATATTTGTTGAATCATTATAATAAATATCTTTAATTTTGTGAATATAAAAAAATAACTTAAAATATCTCAACAATGAATATGATAAATAAATAAAAAAAGCTCTTTTATAATTCTTTTATATTCACTTGTCATATCCATTGATTTGACATATATAGTGGATGTTCCCATACTGTTTTTTTCATAACAAAAAATAAGTTGTTATTCTCATATAAGAGTTCTTCGGAGACTTAAACCTTTTAAAGCTTTACTAAATAATTATGAAATAATGATTGCTAGAGATTCAAATCTGCCGGCAAAACTGATTTTTGGTGACGTTTTGCCGCGAGATCGCAAGACCTAGCTTGCTGCGATGTGAACTATTTCTTGAGTTTTGTGAGCCTTGACCTGGACCTGGCGCGCGTAGCGGAGGCAGTGGCAGAAGGGGGCAGTGGCAGAAGGGTTTAGGCAATGGCATTGAAGTGGAGGAACAGAGAATGTGGCGGGGCGTCAGAAGAGGAGTTGAAGAAAAAGAACCATTTGAAGAAAAAGGAAAAAAGCACCGTTGGAAGAAAAAGAGACGTTGGGATTAAAAAAAATAAGAAATAAAAATAAATAAATAAATAATAATTTTTTTTATTGTATATTTTTTCTCATAATTTATTTTTTTTTATTATAGTGCAATTGTACTTTTTAATAAAAATTTAAATTTGGTCCATAAATGATTAGAAAAAATATTCTAAAAGTTGAATTTCTTAAAGTTTCTTATCATTAGAGTAAATTTCTGTTTGAGTTGCTTAATGCTGACATGGCACACTGGGGACCACTTTTTTCATTTTTCAATGCATGAAGCAACTCAAATGAGTTGCTTCTATTGGAGATGCCTTGAGGTGTAAATTTGTAAATTTATTTATACAATTTAATGTAAACGGAGATAAGAATTGCAGTAGATAATATCAAGTACACAAAATTTGCAAACCGAGATAATATCAAGTACACAAAATTTTCAAACGGAGATTGCAGTAGATAAAAACAAGTACACAAAATCATCACAAATCAGAGATAAGAATCAAACGGAAATAAAGTGAACAATACAGGCCTATAAATAGGGGAGATAGTGAACGGAAACTGTGTGAAAGATAGAGATAGTGAACGATACTTGAGAAAACGTAAAAGAAAAGTGAGAAAGAAAGAGAAAGATAAAAAGAAAAAAAAAACAAAAACCTTAAGGTAAAGGGGAGGAGAACTTTATCTTTTTAAAATTTTATATGCTATTATGTTTTATTTATTTATTTTATATTTTATATGTATTTACTTAGTGAGGTGTCCCTAACCTTATTTATTTGCTTAATCTATGATAATATTTACTCTTAATAATTAATGAGGTGTTCCTCCAGTTTGTGTTATTTAATTGTTTTTAAGATTAACTATAATATAGTTTTCTTAAAATATCTTTGACTTGTCTTGTTGTTATTTCTTCATGTATTTATAAAGATAAATATTATTCTATGGCCATAAGAATGAAAGTTTGAATTAATTTGTAGTTGGAGCACTACTACAAAATCACTGTTCTACATCGGTTCTGGAAGGTAATCTACATCGGTTATAAAACCGATGTAGAATAGAGCGATGTAGATTTGCGTTTAAATCTACATCGGTTGTCAAAAAACCGATGTAGATTTGCGTTCAAATCTACATCGGTTGTAAACAAAACCGATGTAGATTTGAACGTAAATCTACATCGGTTCTACCTTAAACCGATGTAAATTGCATTTTTAAAAAAAAATCAATTATTTATTTAGATTCTTTCTGAGTTACCTGTATAAACATATTTCATTCATAGTATAATTTCAAAATCTAATTGTTGAGTTCCAATTCCCTCAATTAGAGGTTATCAGATACAATAACTACTCTAATAAAGCTATAACTTTGAATTCCATTTTATTCCTAAATAACTGTATTGAATAAGAGAAATCTTAAATAATTGTATTGAATGAGAGAAATCTTAAAAATAGGAAAGTCAACATATTGAGCTAAAACTAAACAGGGGCAATCTCATCTCATCAAGGAAATCATGTGATTTTTCTCAAATTTTTATAAACACCATTGATGTGTCAAAATTAGTTCCCATGAAACAGGATGTTTTCAAAAATCGGTCCAGATTCATACTCTTCAAAAATCTTAAAAATAGGGTGCACATTTGTTCTATAATAATTAGGAGATTTGTTCCGTAATCAGGACAGATTTGGATGATTTGATTTGTACAATTTTTTATTTCCTTATTTCCTTAATTAGGAGACTAGTAGTATATATAAATGTATTTTGAGGAATTTTTAATTATAGCTGATTATTACAGTTTTTATTTCCTTAATTATAGCTAATTTGTACAGTTTTTTATTTCCTTATTTCCTTAATTAGGAAACTTCTAAATAAATCTCTAGTTTTCGATTAACTTTTAATTTTTAGGAAAGTTTCCATTTCATTAAGTTCATAAATAGGCAAAACAGGGAAATAAAAAAAGGAAACAAATAATAGGCAATTCTTATAATTAAATAGGAATCCCTATAAATCAGTAACAATAATAAAGAATAAATCGTAGATCCTAATCCCTGAAATTCTGCAACATAATAATATCCCATAAATTTTGGGATTTCTATCCAACAGTGATTATTCTGTTAAATTTTTTTGTTTATAACTATTCTGTTAAATATATTGTTATTACTATAATTATGTAAATTTAAAGGTTTTTTTATGCATATATTATATAGAAATATAATTTTACATTTTAGGCAAAAAATATAGGATCTTACAACCCTCGGTTTCAATTTTTTCTCCCCTTCCTGATCTTAGGTAAAATCTCAATTTTAACAACATTGCTTTTGAGATTTTGCATAACTGACAGATAAGTTCTCATGACAAACATCAAATTAATGAATCATCTATAGTTTCCACGACAAAATGGAAATCAAAGGTCCAATAATTAGAGTATGAAGTTCAAACATTTTGCAAAACAAAAAATCTGATCCATTAATATAGTACCGTGGACTGTAGAAAACATGAAACATGCTTTTCGCGAATATAGCATTGGCCACAGAAGAAAGGAAATTGGGATAATAACTCTGGCTACCAACAATTGATTCAGGAAGACCATTTCTTGGTCGAGCAGCTTTTCGGATTCCCAATCTCAATTCTCCATTTTCACCCCTACAAACAAATTAATGACCAATAAGAAACAAACATTATAATGATTTTATTATCAGTCATTTTCCATGCTTCCAAATTTTGGCAAGACAAATTCTAGATCCCCGAGAACCAAAAATGTCACTATGCTAATTTGGTACTTCACTGTCACTATGACAAGAAGCTTCCTTAATATTAACATCAACAATGAATGTTTACTAATCATTCCAATAAAAGAACAAATTAACAGTGATTGCTAGAACAGTATAGGAAAAACAAACATATCAATACCAATGAAAACAATATCCTATTTGAACATGTATACACACCTTAGAAACAGAACTGCATCTCCAGAAACGAGATTCTTTTGGTTAACAAAGATACTCCAGCCAGTAGTGAGCAGATGCCGCCTTGGCTGACCTGACAAAAAGTTACCACATGGACTTTTTGTATCATTTATGTCAATCAATATGTGATTATGAAGCCAGCAACACCAACTTTTTCATTTATTTTTTCAATTACCTCTGTAAATATGTCTAAATTTCCATTCCACACCATGCAGGTCTTTGGCAACAAGCTCTTGAGAGGGTCTCTGCTGCTTATAATCCTGTAGTGAGCACAAAAGCAATTCATCATTCTCAAGGAGACAAAGAATTCAAAACTCTTGAAAAATTTAGTTGTAGAACTTATGAGTGCAAAGTAGAGCATGGTGTCACACCAAAGGAGGAAAACAGTCTTCAGCAGCTCTGCGAGGGACTGAGAACCCCCCATGAGTGCTGGTGTCTAAGGCTGTAAGCGTTTTGCAAAACATGTGAGGTGTTGACTTGGCAGGTGTTGTTTCATTTCCCTGTTCATCTGCTCTCAATTCCTCACGATCTTTCCCCTCCAAATACAATCCTGCCAACTGAACACAACCCAAGATTTCAAGCACTCCCCTTGTACTACAAACAATGCTCAAAATAATAAGAATTTCTCTACTTTTACAGAAGCAAAATAAGGTTTGAACAGCCACAAATGTTAGTCATGTTGCATATCAGCTTCAACAGCCAGCACCACAAGAGTTGTTACAAAGGAGAAAACAAACCTTTGCCAAGTAAAGATTGCGGTGGTCATGAACCTCATTTTTTGCTTTCTCCAAACATCACCGCGTAAAATTAAAAACAAGAGAATCACACAATTTAAGAGTAATAAGAAAAATTAGGTCAGTGGCATGAGGGAAGTAACCTTCGTTGCCGAGAGTGGATTGTTGTTTGGGGTGTTTCAAGATGGAGAGCCCGTGCTTGAGAACTTTCTCGGAACGGTGAACCTTGAGCTTCCTGACAAGGCAGAGGTAGTCCCACGCGCCGCCAACGGCAGTAGCACAATGCCCATAGCCTCCTCACTCCCAACAGCAATCTTAACCCCCGAATTGTGGAGCGCGGGGAGTTCGTGCTCGGTGACGTCTGCGTCGTCGAATTGGAATGCATGAGGGTTTGAATTTAGGGTTTGGGAAATGAGGAGGGGAATGCGGGAGGGGACATTGGAGAGGAGGAGGTTGTTGAGGAGGACGAGGAGGAAGGCGCAGGATTCGTGTAGGGTTAGAAAATCGGGGATAGTGATGCGGTGGTTGAAGGAAGTGGTTGGAGTGGTGTTGGACGAGGAGAGTCTATCGAGCGCGGTGGAGTCGATACGCATTTGAGAGCGGGAGCGACGGCGAAGACAGAGGAGGAAGCACTTGAGCTCTCCGTGGTTGCTCGCGGCGGCTGGGACGTTGCTGAGTGAAAGGCTTTAACCTAGCGTGGTCGCGGGGTACATATCAGGGGCTCACTTCTACATCGATCATAATAAAAACCGATGTAGAATGGCTCATATTTACATCGTTTCTCCTCCTAACCGATGTAAATATGTTTACATTTTCTATTTATTTACAAGTTTGCCACCGCGTTTATGATTTACATCGGTTATAGTAAAACCGATGTAAATTTAGCGATGTAAAAGAGTGTTTTTGTAGTAGTGGAGGTTTACCTTGGGGATTTAAATGAGTAAAGATTTAAGGTGAAATAACATTTAGTTATTTGTTATTATAATGCTTATTTATCCTGACTAGTCACTACAAGTATAATTCAAATTTTTATGTTAAGAATTATTAAAATATTCTCTAGTATTAATTTTTGCTATGCATGTTATGTGATTATAAATATTTATTTGAAAATTGTTCTCACTCCTTATGTTTCTTGTGTAATATATGTAATTAATTTATAAAAATAAAAAAAATGGGTGGAATTACCAGACTTCCAGGACCTTTCACTTCCATCATCTCTGCGGTATTTCCAGGAACCACTTGGTTTGTAGATGTCGTTGCCAACTCGGTCACTTTTCAAGGATTGACACTATCAACTTTTATGTTTTCTTCTACTCAAGAAATTCCTACCGTTATTGATGGACCAATAGTGATCACCTTTTTCCTACCTCCAACAAATCATGTCAATCCTATTGTGAACTTGTATCAACCAAATATGTAAACATTATAAAAATAATGTAAGAAATAAGTAGTTAATAAGTATGTACATTATTGTAAATATTTTTGTTTAATATGTGATGCAAATATAAAGTGCTATATGTAAGCAAGTTTAATAAGTATGTACATTGTAGTTAATATTTTTGTACATTATTGTGATAAGTCAAGATAGAATACAATTGCATGCAGTTCCGATTACTAGTGACTTACATGGACAAATCGGTGAGGCTCAGATAGTAGATAAATTCATTCGGAAGAAAAAGAGATTGTTGGGGGAAAAAGGGTATTGAAAAATTCAATATAGATAAAAAAGAGTTTTGAGATTTAATGATATGATATGTGTGCCTAATATTTCAGAAATTAAGAAAATAATTTTAGGTGAGGCACATAAGAGAAAGTTAAGCATACACCCTAGTGCAACAAAAATGTATCAGGATCTCAAGAGAATGTTTTGGTGGCCTAAAATGAAGAAGGAGGTAGCACAATATGTAGCTACATGTTTGATTTGTCAAAAGGCCAAGATAGAACACCAAAAGCCAGCAGGGATGTTGCAATCCTTAGATATACCTGAATGGAAATGGGACAATATAGCAATGGATTTTGTAGTTGGTTTACCACGAACAACACATAAGTTTGATTCTATATGGGTTATTGTGGATAGACTAACAAAATCTGCTCATTTCTTACCCATCAACATTAGGTATTCACTAGAAAAATTGACTGAACTGTACATAAGAGAGATTGTATGGCTGCGTGGTGTACCATCTAGCATAATATCTGATAGAGATCCTAGGTTTAATTCTAAATTTTGGGAAAGTTTACATCAAGCATTGGAAACTAAGCTTCGCCTTAGCTTTGCATATCATCCTCAAACAGATGGACAATCAGAAAGGACTATAAAATCCTTAGAAGACTTATTGAAAGCTTGTGTGCTAGAGGATTCAGGTAGTTGGGATCAATATTTGCCTCTGATTGAATTCACTTATAATAACAGTTTCCATTCTAGCATAGGTATGGAACCCTATGAAGCTCTATATGGAGAAGGTGCAGAATTCCTTTGTGTTGGTTTGAAACAGGAGAAAATTTAATCTTGGGTCCTGAATTGGTGCAACAAACCACAGAGAAAATCAAAATGATTCAGGAAAAATTGAGAACGACTCAAAGCAGACAGAAAAGTTATGCTGATAAAAGAAGATGACCTCTTGAATTTCAAGAAGGTGATCATGTATTTTTGAAAGTTACACCAACAACTAGAATTGGTAGGGTAATGAAATCAAAGAAACTCACACCTTGATTTATTGGTCCTTACCAAATTCTCAGAAAAATAGGTCCTATTGCTTACCAAATTTCTCTACCTCCTTTTCTTTCTAATCTTCACAATGTCTTTCATGTGTCTCAGTTAAGAAAATATATTTCTGATCCATCTCATGTAATAATGCCTGATACGGTACAATTAAAGGATAACCTTACATTTGAAACAATGCATGTACAGATCGTAGACAGGAGGATCAAGCAGTTGAGAGACAAACAGATTTTACTAGTAAAGGTCATTTCGAATGAGGACACTGGCGACGCTACGTGGGAATTAGAAGAGAAAATTAGGGAAATTTATCCTTATTTATTTTGAGCAATAAAAATTTCGAGGACGAAAATTTTGTAAGTTGGGGAGAATGTAATGTCTTAATTTTTAGATACAATATTTTTAATTTTATTATTATTTTCTAGTAGTATAAATTTGTAGTTGTTATATAAAATATTATATATATATATATATATATATATATATATATAAAATAGAGAATAAGTACAATATTACACTATATTAAATTTTTATTACAAATTTTTTAGTAAAATAAAATAGCATCATATAATATTTATTCACAATTTTATTATTATTATTACTATTATTATTATTATTTTAAAAAAAATAAGACTCTTAAATTTTAGTTAATTAAAATAAATAGATAAATACTAGTGTTCTATTTTTATAAAAATTTCAGTAAACTATATATATATATATATGATATCCAATAATAACATTTATAATATCTTATTATAATTACATACAACTTATTATAATGTATATAATAACATATACATATAAAATAGAATGGTTCAATGACTTGTTCTATAATGCATAGAGACCATAAGGTACAGGTCATAGGTTCAAGTCATGTTGTGTCTCTCTCTCTCTATATATATATATATATATATATATATATATATACATATTTTAGTAATTAAATAAGTTCAATGGCTTGTTCTATAATGCATAGAGACCATAAGGTACAGGTCACAAGTTCAAGTCATGTTGTGTCTCTATATATATATATACATATTTTAGTAATTAAATAAGTTTTTTTTATTCAAAATACATAAATATACACATGCAGTATGTCTATATCTAGATGAGAGCAACTCCAATGGGAGTTGCTTGTCCCATGAAGTAACTCAAACCCCAGTTTCTTATCATTGGAGGAGATGGGAGTTGCTTGTCCCATGAAGCAACTCAAATCCCAGTTTCTTACCATTGGAGGAGTGTGACGTGGCAGCAAGAGTTTCTTGAAGAAGAGAGAGGGTTACTTACTGAAGTGACGTGGCAGCAGGAGTTTCTTGAAGAAGAGTGAGGATTGCTTACTGAAGCAACCGTTCCTTACCTTTGTGAACGGAAGGAGGCGCGGTGGTGAGGCGATGGTTGGACGGCGGAGGCGCGGGGTGGTGAGGCAGTGGTTGGACGGCGGAGGCGCGCGATTGGACGTTCTGTCGTGGGACCTGATTGGAGCGAAACAGATTGAAGCCAGAGTCGACGTCGTCGTCGACGGCGGTGGACGTTCTGCCGCGAGACCTGGCTTGCTGCGACGCGGACTGCTTCCTGAGCTTTGCGAGCCTTGGCTTGGATCTAGCGCGCGCGGCGGAGGCGGCAGCGGCAAAAGGGTTTAGGCAGTCGGCATTGAAGTGGAGAAACAGAGAATGCGGCAGCGCGTCGGAGGATGAGTTGAAGAAAAAGAACCGTTTGAAGAAAAAGAAAAAAGCACCATTGGAAGAAAAAGAGACGTTGGGGTTAAAGAAATAAGAAATAAAAATAAATAAATAAATAAATAAAAATTTATTTTCTTTTATTATATATTTTTTTCTCATAATTTATTTTCTTTTATTGTAGTGCAATTGTCCTTTTTAATAAAAATTTAAATTTGGTTCATAAATGATTAGAAAAAAAATTCTAAATGTTGAATTTCTTAAAGTTTCTTACCATTGGAGTAAATTTATGTTTGAGTTGCTTAATGCTGACATGGCACACTAGGGACTACTTTTTTCATTTTTCAATGCATGAAGCAACTCAAATGAGTTCCTTCCATTGGAGATGCCCTGAGGTGTAAATTTGTAAATTTATCTATACAATTTAATGTAAACGGAGATAAGAATTGCAGTAGATAATATCAAGTACACAAAATCTACAAACGGAGATTGCAGTAGATAAACAAGTACACAAAATCATCACAAATCAGAGATAAGAATCAAATGGAAATAAGGTGAACAATACGGGCCGATAAATAGGGGAGATAGTGAATGGAAACTGTGTGAAAGAAAGAGATAGTGAACGATACTTGAGAAAACGTAAAAGAAAAGTGAGAAAGAAAGAGAAAGATAAAAAGAAAAAAAAACAACCTTAAGGTAAGGGGAGGAGAACTTTATCTTTTTAAAATTTTATATGTTATTATGTTTATTTATTTATTTTATATTTTATATGTATTTACTTAGTGAGGTGTCCCTAACCTTATTTATTTGCTTAATCTATGATAATTTTTACTCATAATAATTAATGAGGTGTTCCTAGATTGTGTAGTTTTGTTAAAATATATTTGATTTGTCGATCTTGTTGTTATTTCTTCATGTATTTATAAAGATAAATATTATTCTATAGCCATAAGAATGAAAGTTTGAATTAATTTGTAGTTGGAGGTTTACCTTGAAAATTTAAATGAGTAAAGATTTAAGGTGAAATAACCTTTTTATTTGTTATTATAATGTTTTATCCTAACTAGTCACTACAAGTATAATTCAAATTTTTATGTTAAGAATCATTAAAATATTCTCTAGTATTAACTATTGCTACGCATGATATGTGATTATAAATATTTATTTGAAAATTTTTCTCACTCCTTATGTTTCTTGTGTAATATATGTAATTAATTTATAAAAATAAAAAAATAGATGGACCTACCAGAACTTCCAGGACCTTTCACTTCCATCATCTTCGCGATATTTCCAAGAACCACTTGGTCTGTAGATGTCGTCGTCAACTTGGTCACTTTTCAAGGATTGACACTATCAACTTTTATGCTTTTTTCTACTCAAAAAATTCCTACCGTTATTGATGGACCAGTAATGATCACCTTTTTCCTACCTCCAACAAACCATGTCAATCCTATTGTGAACTTGTATCAACCAAATATCTAAACATTATAAAAGTAATGTAAGAAATAAGTAGTTTATATGTATGTACACTATTGTAAATATTTTTGTTTAATATGTGATGCAAATATAAAGTGCTATATGTAAACAAGTTTATAAAATTTTCTTTTGTTTTATGTATAGTAATATTAATGTTATAATGTTCATAATTATTATATATACGTATAATATTGGATTTAATATTCACACGACTAGGCGTTGCAGGAGTACTACTTGGGTAGGCCTGTTGGAAAGTCCTCCTTGAGTAGGTGTGTTTCTTGGAGTGAATTTTGAGGTTTGTTGAGTCTCCTCTAAATATTTAGTTAGCAGTTGAGTCAGGTAGGAGGTCAAGGGATATAGCCCTTAACTAAGTATCTGGAGATATTGTGTGATTCCTTGATAATAATCAGTGGATAAATTATATATGTGACTTGATAATGTATGTTAAGGTCATGGTAAATCTATACCCAATTGTACCATTCCTAATGATGGAACCATACATTCCTAGTATAAGTAACAATATCCAAGAAATCAGAGGAGGAATTGGTATCCCATTTTATTGTGATCGAGTTGATACTTCGGGTGCGAAAATGATTGGGTTGGTTTGATAGGATAAAGTCACTTTAACTGCTCGTGTTATTAGGAGATCCCCATAAGTGAATGCGTGATTACGCATTTATTGAGATGTATGCATATGATGTATGTTTTAATGTGATCTTGTGCATTGTCGAATGACTTGTTTGACATGATGTGAATGAGATACATGTTTACTTCGAAGTTTTGACTTTCATGTATGTTTTGCTATGATATTATAGGTTATATAATTGGTTTCTATGCTTACATGTTTTCAAGCTCTAACTCACCCTTCTGTTTTTATTGTAGTTTGGACTACAATGATACTATACATTGTATAAAAGCATATTAGAGCTAGGCTTGAGGAGTTGTAATTAATAGGTGGTGTGATCTTTTATTGGTGATGGTGCTACTTTACATAGTTTGTATAGATGTGTTTGACTAACACTAAGTTATATATTTTTATCCTTAAGATTATTGTATATACATATATGACTTATATCAATACAATAGTTACACTTTTATATTCATATTTTATGTAGGTACCTGTATCTATTAGTTAAGCTTTATATAAATCTAGTAAAACTAGTTTTCACTATGAGTAATAATGATTCCATTTAGTATGGGAACCAAGCTGGATCGTTACAAAAGTACTATTTTACTTTTATAAAAACCGAATCAACAAAAATAAATTATATCTTTTTAATAATAAAGATATTATTTTACTTTTATAATTGATAGAATTAATTATACATTTTTAATAATAAAAAAATATACATGCGACACTCCAGAATAATGAAAGCGAAAAAAGAGAAAGGTTTTTATTTATTGCCAGGTTAAAAAGTATTCATGTCTCTACACAACAGAACATGCTTAATGCCCATGGCGTTACAAAATTGCTTAACTCAGACAGAGCTGTAGTGTTGTGTTGTCATCAATCGTCTTACATATAATGACTATAAAGTGCAACAAATCCTAAAGTGACACACGGCAATCCCACCTCCAATCATAATGTCCCTTCTACCATTACATAATACTCCAATCATTACATCTTATTATACAATTATTTTTTTAATTTCTAAAGTCATATCTATCTTCTAAAAAAAAAAAGAAAAAAAAATAATTATGTTCAAGCTGAGATAAAACTGTATGAATGGTAAAAAATTTATTCACATTTACATATTTAGATATTGAATTTAAGACCATTGAAATAATATCAAACTAGTTAATTCATATAGTTTTGATTTATTATATTGTTGAGATGTAATAAATATGTTTATTCACTAATTATAGACTATGAAAGTTAATTTAATAAAGATGATGAAAAAATGAAAATCTTTAATGAGAAATTTTTATCTTCTTTTCTTGTCATATATGTTTTATTATAGTTTATTTGTTTTTAACTATTATTGATTAGATATAACTACGAGTTTCACCAATTTAATCTTTGTTGGAAAATTTATTTAGAAAAATTAAAGTTTTTATTTGTCTTAGATTCATTAAAATAGATCACTCATCATTTATCTATGTATCAAGCCTAATTATGTTAGGTATAAGGAGGTATAATGAGAAAATTTTAAATCTCACGTTAACTAAATATAAGACAAAAAATAGTATATAAATGGAGACAATTCTTCTCTTATAAGCCGGTTTTATAATATTGAGTTAGACTCCAATCTACTTCTTAAAATGGTATTAGAGTTATCTTAAACTAATTCAAAAAGAATTATTCACCATTTATATATGTATTAAACTTAATAGTATTGGACGTGAGAGAGAGTATTTGAAAAATTCAAGTTTTACCTATCTTAGATTTGTTAAAGAAAAGGCCATTATCATTTATCATGCACCAATCCTAATAATATTAGATGTGAAGGACTTATTAGAATAAACCTAAATTGCATATTAAATAAATCTAAGACAAAGAAAGAGTATATAAGTTAAGACAATCTTTAACTTACAAATCGATTTAATAAAATTGAATAGGTTTTAATCCACTTATTAAAAGAATTTAGCTGACCATTTCAATAGAATTTTTCCTTTTAATCGCATTATTACAGTGTTTATGATTCTATGGCTATATGCCTAATATTTTTCTTTTGCAACTATCATTATAGTTAAATTGAAATTTAGTACAAGTTTTAAGAATTTGTATCACCGACATCTTAAACTTGATTTCATTATTTATAACTATTTTCATTTAAGTTAAGCGACAGAATATAGGTTAAACTATCCCATCTCTAACTTATTTGAGATTTATATTAACAAAAAGTTTCTAATTTAAAAAAAAAATTATTATGCAACTTTTAAATGAGTCCTTATAATTTTTTTTTTTACAGGAGTCCTTATTTGCTATAAATTATTATTTTTCAATAGTTCTAAGTTGGCCAAAAACTAATTATAGGACTTATTTTTTAGTTTAAAAGCTAGAAGTTGATTTAAAAAAAATTAATTCAAAGACTTAAAAATTTTCAAACAATTTAAGAACCAACTTAGCAAATTTAACTTAAAGTATATATTGGTAAAGCATAGGCGTGGCCAAGATTAAGATAGCACTAGAAATTGTGACGCATGTTACATTTTAAAGATTAAGGAGCATGGAAGAAGCAAAAGCGTGATCCATATGAATTATTTGTTTATAGTTATGGTAGATGTAAGGGGTTGTGGTATGTGACGAAAAATATGTGAATTTTTGGAAAATGGAAGTGAGTATCAAAATCCGGTGGGTGTGTTTGACTTAATAATATAAGATGACGCCAATTGCGTACTCATAATGGCATTGGGCAATGGGCATGCCTTTATTGGAAGCATCTCAGCCTCCCATTTGCATGGTGCTCTATCCTTTTCATAGCAGCTGGGTTTTGGTTATACATACCAATTCATCACAACCAATTCTCAAAGAATTTTTCATCTAAGATGTTCCAACTGAAATTAGACTCAATCCTTTTAAATTAAGTTTTAGATTTAAGTTTTTTTTTATGAAAAAATGTAATGGAGAGAAAAAAAGTATATGAATCAAATATTTTTTTTTTTAAACATGATGGATTGAATAAAAATAATTCATTGATTTATTTAGATTTATTAAAATTTTACTAGAAAGTCCAATATTTATTCAATCTATTTGAAGAAAAAAATCAAATCCATTCGTTAATATCTTTATAAATAGATACCGAATCCATTCATGAGTTTTTTTTTAAAATATTTTATTTTTCTCTTATTTTTTTTTATGAATCATTATATTTTTATATAATTTTTTAAAATTTAAAAGACTTTTTTTTTAATATAAAAAGATCTTTTAAGATCTCAATCCAATAAACACTTTATATTATATTTTACTGAAATTTAAAAAATTAGTAGATAAATCACTAATCGATTATAAAATTTAATGAATAGATAAGAATCAATCTATTATTTGATGAATGAATTAGATAAATTCTTTTTTCCTTGTGGATAAATTAAATGTATGATGAATAAATAAATTATTTTAACACCTATAAAAATATTTACTAAAATTTATTAACTAATTTTTTTAATAAATATTAATTATCAACAAAATTAATAGACACTTTGAATTAAAAAAGAAATAATCTATCTCCAAACGTGATATATAGTAACTCACCATCATTGAAGCATCTGAAAAGTACCCACTTGGACCTGCAGCGTTTTGAATGTTTGCAAATTACATACACACATTCATTAATTTCTGCATCGCAAAGAAAGGAATTGTCCACCCAAACCAAACATCTCTTTTTCTTTGTGAAAGTGAAGGCTTTCTTTCTTTCTTTCTTTCTTTTTTTTTTCTTCTCATCCTTCTTGTTCTTGTTTTTCTCTTTATTGGACTTTTCTCTACCGACAGTTTTTTTTATATTTTTTATTTAACCAAAGTTCCCCTAGGTATGACACAAAAACGAAAACGAGTCAATATACACTGTTCCTTTCTTATTTTATGATTATCGTTGTGTTATATGTTATTTGCGGTGTTTTCCCCCTTTTGTTTTCTTTATGTTAAAATAAAGTTGTTAGATTCTTCTTTTCAAATGCCATAGTACTACTTGCAAGTACACAGACACCCTACCATATCAGCTTTAGAATGCTTTAATTTGACACTTTGAGCCAAGCTTTGTGTTCATTTAATCAAACTCACCCCAAATAATCATTCACAAATCAAGAGAAAAAGTTCTCTTTCTAAAATATATGTAACAATCTCATTTGTATTATATATAAGGTTAATTTTGTTGAAGTACTCTACAGAATGTAGCTTAATTTCCATGATTCCATCCCAGAGATATACATATACATTGTGTACAAAGCTTAAAATACTTTCTTCAACCTTTTTTCTTTTTTTAAATTGGTGAATTATGTTTCGAAATCTCACCCAGATCAAGAAAATCCCACAACTCAACAACTGCTACCAAAAGTATTTATAAATTACTTGAGAATGAAATTCTCACATTGATAGCAGAATCCAACTCATGTCTTGTGAGTTACATCCTTATCAACTGAATTAACTTTCGTAAACCAACAAATTATGTTATACTTTTAGAATACATTTTTTTTCCTATTATGTTCATGTAGGATATGATATGAGTCATATTTTTATCAATTGGTCTAACTTTTATTTACAAACCAATTATGTTATAGTTTTTGATAATGCGTCGACTTTAACAAATTAATTGTGTTATACTTTATATTCAAAATAAAACTTGCCATATTATTTTCTGATTGGAGAGGGAGAGAACCGATGTATATTAATAAACAAATAAATTTATGCATGTGCTATGTGTTATAACGAACGATATAGACAATGAATAAACTGTTAACTCACATAGCCCAACTAATAATCATACAATTAAGGGGGGAGGAACAAAGCATACTGAAGAGATCAAGACATGTCCGTGATGTTGCCTTGGACATTGATTGTGGTTTATAGAAAGTGAGTTCAGATTTCAGATGTTGCCTAGTTTTGAATAGGGTTTGTGATAACGAACCAGAAAACAAGCCAACAACACCAACAGCAACAAAGTTATTACAACGTATGCATATACACAGGTTTCTTTCATGTAATTCCCTTAAATTATAAGACTTTGCTGGTTTTCCCTTTGACCACACTCCAATGTCCACCCCACGTCACATGCTCACACATGCATATGGCTTCGACACTAACCATACGCTAGCACAAAAGCTATACAAACATTCTACTTCTACCTAACATATTATTATTATCATAATCTTTATCAGTATTGTCCTTCATAAAGTACTTTATTCCTCTATCCCTCTTCGGTATTCTTTAGTTTTCATTTTTCTCTCTTTTTTCCTTACCTTTGTGAGTGTGTATTAGTGTATAACACATTTCTTCCACATGCAAATGTGCACTGCCACGGTAATCGAACGGAACTAAGTCCCTTTGTCTATAGTAAGAGCATTTATCACATTTTGTTTTTATCTATGTATATCTTTCACATGGGACCCATTTTAACAAATATGTGATATAAAAATTAAATATTAATGTCACGCTTGGAAGTTAGTTATTATTTTATAACAAAATATACTAAAACAAATTCAAGTTCAAAATTTAGTTATTCAAACAATAATTACTTTTAACACAAGGGTTAACATTGATCAAGTATATCGTGTTTATACATCGTAAAAATATCTATTTAGAAAAAAAAAATTGTGTTTAATGATGTTACATTTGGGTAGAATTGGTTATAAGGACTTCACTTAAGAAAAAAATAATTTTTTGGTATACGTACTAACTAGTAAATATATATATATTCTTTTTTGGCAAACTTTAATAGTTTTGGTAGCAATCAACAACTTGATTATAGGTTTGTTTTGATAATTTTTTCTAGAAATACTTAAAATAAAGATATAAAAAGAAAAATTGAAATAAGTTTTTTCATA
The DNA here is from genome assembly GCF_000230855.2 of Cajanus cajan. Classification (NCBI taxonomy): domain Eukaryota; kingdom Viridiplantae; phylum Streptophyta; class Magnoliopsida; order Fabales; family Fabaceae; genus Cajanus; species Cajanus cajan. Next base: position 12,336,659 of record NC_138517.1, on the reverse strand, counting down.
ATTTTAGGGTCCATTTTGAACAAACAACTTATTTAAGATCTTATTTAATAAGTTTTTATGTAATAAGAACTTAAATTATAAGTACTTAAATTTTAATAAATTTTTTCATTTAGATATACATGTTAACAAACATTTACAATTTTTAAGTGTTTGAATATATCATCATTTAAGCACTTAATTATAGGATGTCATCTCATCCTAAAAATTAAAAAAAATTACAAATTAAATCTTGACTAAAATAAAATAAAATATAAAAGTAACTAAGTATTTTTAATATGACACTGTACATCACAATAGTATTAAAAAAAATATAAAAAAAAATTACTAGTCATATTCACCTAATTTTTGTTTATAAGAATATAAAATTAATAATAAATATGAGAAATTAATTATGTATATAATCATGATTAAAAATTAAGAATCATAAATTCTAAAGATTAAAAATCAATTCTGCATATTTATAAAATCATGATTAAAAAGTTATTATATAAAATTATTTGACATTTTGTTACATTAAATCAAATGAACGTATAATTTGAATATATACAATGGAGTATCATATAATTTTTAAACTTTACAGTAATTTGTAAACTTGATTTATTTATTAAAGATTCTTAATTCAATAGTTGAATCGTTAAAATTTAATATAGAATATAAATTATTGATAAGAGTAATTCTACCAAGATATACTCTCAGAGTAACCCCACAAATATACAAACACACACATTCATATACATATACATAAATATAGATATAGATAGATAGATAGATAAACATACACACACATAGATTAACCATTTTCAAGTCTTTTGAGACTTTTGAGTGCCTTAATGTTCAACTTTGTCGATGCGTTCCTGCAATGTATGCACATAAAGTTGTCAATTTGGATCCGATTGACCCACAAATAAGGTCAGTTTGGATATTGAATATGATGACCTAAATAAAATCGGATCATTATGACTTGGCTCACTACGCCCCTCACAGGTTAAATGGGTCCAAATCAAATTGACCTATAGGCTATAATATGTTATCTGATTAAATTAATAAGTGAATAATTTGAACTATTATTAATCTATAAATTTGTAATGCATTATCAAAATGATATAATAAAGTATAATAATACTATAATAGTAATTGTCTTTTATATTTGTTTACAAAGTTGTAATTTCAACCTTAAAAGTTAAGATTAGTTGTTGTGAGAGTTTTTTCATTTCTATTATACCCTTGATATCTTAACCTCATGACGCATCATTTTTATTTTATTTGTTGAAGAAGATGAAGATGAAGTCACGTTCGTATCTATACTCACATTTTTTTATTAAATATATTTTTTAATTAGGTCAATTTAACCCAATATCTCAACATAGGTCAAATCGAGAAAAAAAATATGATAACAAGATCAAATTAGACTAATCTAAAATAGTGTTTGACATGTGTATATGAGACCTGTTTGACACATCTATATTCACAAACTCATAGTATTATAAGTCTCGCAACCAAGTTTAAAAAATATAGAAGAAAAAGCAAAAAGAAAGGAAATTAGAAGCTTCGTCGAGCATATCTTTGACGTTGTTGTGAATTTTGTTATAAAAGAGTCGTGAGCTCAGATTAAGGGCTCCAAAAATTGTCATAATTGTGAGTCAACCAGAGAAGAGATTGGGATATTTAGGCTTTTAAAAAGCTATCCCAACAAATGAGGATATTTACAAAGCTACCTTCCTTGAGACTTTTTTGTTCTATAGCTCATCGACAATTTTAAGGATAATATCATTTTATTATTGTTGACATATTTAACGTTATACAATTGTGATCAAAAGTTTTTATTATCTCAAGTATATTGCCTATATAAGGATTATAAATTTGAGCTTCAAACGTTCGAAATCAACATCAATTTTCAATCGAAAGTTTCGTCGGAATTTATTTTCAAGTTGGTGATTATTATCTCGACACAACATTCCTTCTCATTTCTTTCTAATAATTATTATGTCAATCTCATGCCATATATTCTTATATAATTTTAAACATAACATACTGTGTTTTTATGAAAAATATTAATAGCATATCTTTTAATTGACATTTTTTTCTAATATATTTTTTATTAGGTGAAATTCGAATTCTACTGATTATGTATATAGATTTCATTTTAAAATTATAAGTCTAATATAAATTTTATATAAATTTAAATAATAGGAGATGAATTGTTGAAAAATTTGAACTTAAAATTTTAGAGATTTCATCTCAACTTTTTTTTTATTATTATGCCAACTCCAATAATTCTTTTAAAAAGGAATATTAGTAACAAGATAAAGTGAATGCTATCTATTTAAAATTTTATTTCTCAATAATTTAATAATTTCAATAATTTAAAATGAAAGTAATTATTAGTTATAATGTAATAATTTAATTTGACTTGTAACGATCTAATTCTCCTTAAATAATATAGTGACAACAAAAGAAAACTCATAATACAATAACTAACCGAATGGGTAGGTCAATGTAAAACAATTGTTTCACAATATAATTTTTTTCTTCATTTATATTAATCCATAAAGGAAGGGATATGAAGGGATATTTCTTTTAGTAATTATTTTGATTTTTATATTTAATAGATGATTATATCCTTTTATTCTTAAAAAAAATATTTTTTTTATCAAATTCAAGACTTGAACTCAATATCTTAAAGTTCATGGATTAACCACAACACCCATTGGATCAACATACTTTTATTATTATTTTTTATTTTTATTTTTAATAGAGATACAAAGTGTCTTAATCCTACTAATTATAATGTATAAAAATAAAACACAGTATATAATATTTACTTTGCTATTGATTGAAAAAAAATGTTCAAGTTTTATTGTGATTCAATTGATATATTATTTATATTTTTCTTATAATTTTTTGCTCAATGATAGTGATAATTGTAATACTCCCCTTTGAGTTTCTTCTTCTCTTCACAAACCCGAGAGTGTTTAAGAGCTCTGTGGATAATGATAATTGTAACACTCCCCTTTTAGTTTCATTTTCTCTTCACAGACCCGAGAGTGTTTAAGAGCTCAGTGGTTGAATCATGAAATAGGAAAAACAAGCTGCGGTGGTGGTGGGGTGCTACCTTGGAAGCTCGGAGTTGCTTCTTCTTCTTCCCTCTCCCTTTTTTTCTTCATTCAAATAGCTAGAGCTTTTGGAGTTCTTCATTGTCTTCTTCTTTTTCTTCCTCAAAGAGCTCAACATTGAGGTAGGGGAAGCTGAAATCTTGGGTTTTGGTTGAAACGTTGGAATATTGAATGAATTAAAAGTTTATTGTTGATGGAATTTTTGAAATCTATAACTGTGGGGATGGATTCAAAGGGGTTACATATTGAAAATTGGGGTTTTGTGTTCTTAATGAAAGGTTAAAAAGTTGATAATTTCTTGGAGTTTTAGTGTTTGCATGTTGTCTTTCTAGTGATTTCTGAGTTGCATGAACGAATCTAGTAGAGATATTGAATGTAGATTTGTTGAGGAGGAAAATTGGTGAAATGTAAGTGAGGAATGAAAGGGGAAGTCATGGAAATGCAAAAAATTTCTACACTCAACACTATAGGCGTGGTTCAGCACTACAGTTGTGGGAGAAAATGGGATGGTCGAGACTCAATGTTGTAGCCATGGTTCAGCACTATAGATGTGGGAGAAAATGGGATGACCGAGAGTTAGCGCTATAGTCGTGGGAAAACTAGACTGACCGAGAGTCAACGTTGGAGCGTTGCAGCAATAGGGGTAAATGACCGAATTTGATCTTGAGGTCTTTATGAAAGTTGTAGCCTTGGATGTTAGCTTTCTAATGGCGTTAGAATCACCTAAAAGGAGGTTTAAAACTCTAATTATGACTTTTTTAGTAAACAAAGATCAAGCTGTCAGCATTTAGGCAAATTATTGCGATTTTTACAATTTTTAGATGATGGAATTAGAACCTGGGTTCTTCATAAAAGTTGTAGAAAATCATCTTATCTTTCATATGATATAATGATGATCATGATATGAGTAGTAGAACTTCCTATGTGTTATTTTATGTGAAGGTTGTCATTGCACAATAAGTGATTTGATTAAGTTGTAAGTCATTCTAATTATTTAAGTTGATTTATGATGTTGTTTCTCAAGATGTGAATTGTGAGACCCTACCCTTAGCTGACCACACTCCCCCTCCCAACTCTCACTCTAACTCTCCCTTTCACTCTCTTTTCTTCCTCCATTCTCATTTGGGTTGATTTCACTTTGGTTTCTTGGATTCAAGGTGGTAGTGTGGAGTGATTAAGGTTGCTAGCTGAACATTTGGGGGTTCCTCTTCTTCTCCGACTCTTCTCTCTTCTTCGTTTATCAATCGTCTCTTCCCGGAAGCTCGGATTTCTTTACCGAGGTAAGGGAAGTTAGTATTTTAGCTGCGTTTTTGGCTGGAAAATGGGTTTAAGAACTCAGCTGACTGCTGATGTTTGATTGTGTTTGGCTGAGTTGCTGGAAAAATTGGGGTTTTGGGGTTTTATGGTTTTGAGTCAAAATTTGGGAAGAGCGCTGAAGGCTCGGAAGTTAACACCGAGATTTGTGGGTCCCTATCAGATTATACAGCGTGTAGGTCTAGTTGCTTATCGGTTGGCCTTGCCACCGTCCCTTTCAAACCTACACGATGTGTTTCATGTATCTCAGCCATAGTTTTAAAAATCGAACCGGTCATCGAACCGGTTAAGGTACTGGGTCAGTGGGTTAAAGGTTGAACCGGTGGGTCACTAGTTGAACCGCATGACTCGGTTTTTATTTATTTTTATTAAAAAAATATTCATATTAAATATATTTTATACTTATAAATTTTAATAAATTTATATCTTATTTTAAATTTCAATTTTTCTATCTTATTTAAAATTATTTTTATTTTTATTTTGTAAAAAAATATATAAAAAAATTACATGTTAAACTGTATATTAATACAAATTAAAAATATAAATAATATGTACATATATAATATGTTTGCAATTGATATCACAAAATAATATATGTAATATCTACATATATATTATATTATTAAATATATAATATAAAATTAATAATATACTATAAAAGTTATTTAAGTTGTATATTATATAAACAAGTACATTAGAACAAGTAGTCGTTGTTATATTTAATAAGAAACTTTGTTCTTCCATTAAGAGATTCAATTTTCATTATTATTTTTGTGGTTTATGGTCCCTTAAAAAAAATTATAAAAAAAAAATAAAAAAAGTGGTTGAATCGGTTTGACCCACCGGTTCACCGGTTGAACCGAAAAATTGACCGGTTCAATCCGGTTTGAAACGGGTCGACTGCATAACCGATCCAACTTAAGGTTCGGACCGGCTGGACCACCGGTTCCCGGTCCAACCGGTCCGACCGGCCGGTTCGGTCTGATTTTTTAAACACTGATCCCAGTTGAGGAAGTATGTGCATGATCCAAGTCATGTGGTGGAGCTGGATGATGTACAAGTGAAGCCGAACCTGACATTTGAGAAGTTGTCAGTAGCTGTGGTGGATCATAAGCTGAAGGAGCTGAGGGGCAAGTCCATTGCTCTGGTGAAAGTATTATGGGATGCAGTTACTGGTGAGGCTACTTGGGAGGTTGAGCAGCAGTGCCAAGAGCGTTACCCGTTTCTATTTCCAAGTAAGCCTGTTTTCAGGGACGAAAACTCTTGTTGTTGGGGAGATTGTGAGACCCTACCCTTAGCTGACCACACTCCCCCTCCCAACTCTCACTCTAACTCTCCCTTTCACTCTCTTTTCTTCCTCCATTCTCATTTGGGCTGATTTCACTTTGGTTTCTTGGATTCAAGGTGGTAGTGTGGAGTGATTAAGGTTGCTAGCTGAACATTTGGGGGTTCCTCTTCTTCTCCGACTCTTCTCTCTTCTCCGTTCATCAATCGTCTCTTCCCGGAAGCTCGAATTTCTTTACTGAGGTAAGGGAAGTTAGTATTTTAGTTGCGTTTTTGGCTGGAAAATGGGTTTAAGAACTCAGCTGACTGCTGGTGTTTGATTGTGTTTGGCTGAGTTGCTGGAAAAATTGGGGTTTTGGGGTTTTATGGTTTTGAGTCAAAATTTGGGATTTTCTTTGATCTGTGGTTGCATGCGCATAAAGCTGGTACTTTCGAGCTCCTTGATGAAAATGTGGCACTTTGAAACGTTTGCATGTGAGTTTTCTGTGAAATTTTGCAGGTTTTTGGAAATTTTTCGAACTTGGGAGAGTTACTGATGAGTTCGCGCTGGGCGCTGTTCTTCGCGCCGGGCGCGCGACCACCAAGAGACTCTGTTTAGGCAAGCCCGCCGGGCGCAAGGCTGTGTGCACTGGGCGAGCTTGCAAATGGGAGTCTCTGGTTGGCCCGCACCGGGCGTGACTCGAGCTGCGCTGGGCGCGATATCAAGAGTAACATGTTTTTGGGATACTTGGACCGCGCTAGGCGCACTTTTGGACTCGCTGGGCGCGGAGGCTCCTTGGGAGTCTCTGCCAAGAGCACGCCGGGCGCAATTGCGAATTGCGCTGGGCGCGAGACCTTGGTAGGTCTCTGCCTTCCCCACGCTGGGCGCGGGTTAGGCCCCGCTGAATGCACGAGACTCCTTGAGTCTCTGCCAGGCAGGCGCTGGGCGCAATTTGGAATTGCGCCAGGCGCGGGAGAGCCTTGGTGCTCTCGGGTTGAGTCTCGCTGGGCGCGAGTACTCCTGCGCTGGGCGCGCTGGTCCTGGTGCTCTCGGGTCAAGCCGCGCTGGGCGCGACCTCGAGTGCGCCGGGCGCGCAAGGAGATGATGATCTATATGATGTTGGCTGTTGAGTTGTGCCGAAATTGTTAATCAATGATGTTATATGCTGAACCAAGATTGAATTTGATGAATATGCTGTGATGACTAGGGGGGATAAAGCAGAGATAAATATGTTAGTTGTATTAGAGGTGTATTGTTGAGCTGGAATCAATGGATTAATAAGAGAAATTATATAGTATAGCGAAATTATAGACTATTGGGCTGAATTGTAGAAAATAATAATTTTGTTGAATTGTTGTGCTGTGTTATGCTGTGTTGTGCTGTGCTGTGCTGTGCTGTGTTGTGCTGTGTTGTGTTGTGCTGAGCTATGCTGAGTTGGGTGATATTATAGCCGCTAAGTCGGTGCTGTTGTTAGCCACACATGTGGTGCTGATTCTAACCGCTAGGGCGGTGCTATTGTTGCCGCTTTGCGGTGCTGTTATAGCCACTAGAGTGGTGCTGATGTTGCTGCTAAGCAGTGCTGATATTGCCGCATTGTGGTGCTGATATTGTTGAGTGGTATAAGTTGTACAAGTGTGCTGATAACTGTATCTGTTGTTATTTATATTGATATTTATATAATTGTATGTTGAATTTTAATTTCACTAGCTTACCCTTTTGTTGTTTTCCATGTTATTTGACTGCGATGATCATACTATGTATGGGAGCAGGGCAGGAATAGGTGGGCGTCTTGTGGTGAGTCTCCGGCGGACCTTGCAGCTGTTTTGCTTGGTGATGTTGTTTTACTTGTGGCTACTTGGGATAGTAGCATTTGGTTGTAATTTTCTTTGGTACACTTTAACTCTAGTCAGACTGGAACCTTGTATATTTATATATTCTAGATCCTATATTTATATACTTGTTCTATCTGTCTGGTGTTTCTAGTGTGCTATGCCGGGTGTAGTGACCAGCCGGGTCGTTACACATATTGTAAAGATGTATGTTGTTTACGTTATTTAAGTTGACATGATGTGAATTTGAAAGTTACGTCAAGTAGTATGTTGTGAAATTGTGTAGCTATGTTAGGATTCTATATGAACAATGTTGATGTATTGTTGAGATACATGTTGGTCATAATGTTGTAAATGAGTTGTCATGATGGTGATATGAGTTGAAAAGTTGTGTGTTGATTGAATTGTTGTGTTGTTGAGTTATGTTGGCCACTTAGGACTAAAAGAGATATTTTTGAAAGTTGCGTATCCAAATATGTGGATATATTGTGTTGTGGTGCTCTGAGAGCCCAATTTGTTGAAAAACCTTTCTTGGGAAGTTGACCTTTGAAGTGGATATTGTGTTGTTTCTCCTAGAGGACTTTGTTGGTACTGTGTGTGGGCAAGGTCGAGGGACACGTGTATGAAGTGACCACGATATAGAGGTCAAGTTGAGCTATATTGATTACAAGTGACCAATCGAGTAAAGTACGAAGTTGGAAACTTAGTTCTTGACCAAGTATCAAAAGGTTGTAGTATTTGGAGGATAGTCAGTAGACTAATCCCATAAGAGGCTTAGTTAGACTAGCTAATATCGTGGTAGGCTCGTACCCAACTGTTCTATAATGACATTAGTATTATACTTTCTTGTTCAAGTGACAATATTTGAGAAATTGAGTTGCTATATTGTGAATTTATATCCAATATTTGTTGTTGATTTTGTAAGCTCGAAAAAATCACCCTGTGTTGTTGGTTCAGTAAGATCAAATCGCTTAAATATTGTTCATCTTGTGTTGTAGGAGATCTCCAAGTTGAAATGTGTGATGCATATAATTGTTGTGTTGAGCATATGATGTGTTAAGTTGATTGTGTTGTTCATATGTTGTGTTGAATTGTGATGAAATGTGTTGATGTGTTGAATCAAAGTTGGATTATGTTGATCTATGTTGCATACTATGATGCTTTGTTACTGTGCTGTCAAAGATGAAATGATGATGTGATGTTCCTATATTGTGTGTGTGTGTGTGTATATATATATATATATATATATATGTTGTTTCTTTTTTTCCTAGCTTACCTTTACGTGTTTCCTTGTGATTTGGATTGTGATGATAATAGGGTTGAAGTGTTGTAGTAGAGGCCATACAGTAGTGTTGGAGCTAGATGTTTTGATGACTACTTATTAATGGTAGATTTGTTTAGACAGTTATAGTTGTTTGACTGACAACTTAGTTATATATTTATCTATGTAAGATTATTGTATGTATATTGCACATATTGGAATAATCGTTTCATTCTTATATACATGCAATTCTGTACCTATTTTAATATTTGTAAATATATGATTTTAAACTAATAATTGTGTCATTTAGTGTAAGGATCATGAAAAATCGTTACTATAATATTATAATTTAAGACTACTTTGTATATATTACTTATTTTTTAATTAAGTTGACCATAATGATCTTTTTTCTTTCTTTTAAATGTTAAAATATACAATCTTTATATTATTTTTATTTTTTAATTCAACTAATAGAATGTTAAGGAAATTTTCACAATAAAATAATTTAAGATTGATATATGTTAATTCACAATTACCAAATATCATTGTGTGGGTATATGAACTTATACAAATTAGTCCTAATTACTAATACATTTTTTTTACTACAAATAATGATAGAACATAAAATACATTCTAAATACTATCGAATAAAGTGTTAATGAAATACTATAACTACTAGTAAAAACCCAGAAGATTACTTCACAGGTCAAAATTATGAACAATTCTACCTAGTTGTAACTATTCAACTAGTATTTACACACTAGGAGATCACTCTCAAAAAGATTTCCCACAAAGCAAGAAAACGGGTGTCACGTAGAAATTCGGTCTAGATCCTTAATCACTTGTATTAACTTGCGTTGACTCTCTTGGTTAATACTAGGTCTTGAATTTGAATTATAAGTATGTATGTGTTTTAAATATTCAGGAAAAGAATTAATTGTTTATAATAGTTATTAATTTATTTTATATGTAAAATATTGATAATAAAACATGACTATTTATGAGTAATATCACGTTAATTAATTACCATTAGTTTTATTGTTGAAAACAATTTTTTTTATTTAAAAATCGTGTATAATATTTTTTTTCCTTTATAACGTTGCCGTTCTTGATATCCAGGTGTTTTTAATGGTAAAACAGTAAACTGTTTTCTATATAAAAAAACATATATTAAATAAAACTATCTGTTTTCTTATTTTTTATATAAAAAATAACAACAAACATAATTTTAATATAAAATAAAATTTGATATATATGTTTAGATTAAATGTACAATAACTATTATTTGTTGTTATATGCATTATAAGTATATTTTTTTTTAAAAATAATAAAAATAGTTTAATGTCTAGATAGGTTAATTGTAGTGAAGTTTTAAATAATATTTTATCTATATTAATTAATTAAAAATGTACATATCCACATTGTAAAATTAATAATAAAAAATTAATTAATCAACAAACTTTGCCTCTCTATCTAAGCAATAAGCAGAAACGACTTTTAATGAGAAAGGTTATCTAAAATGATTATAAATCCCTAAATTTACCTCAAAGGCCTAAATCCTTGATATGTATGGTATGGAGAATTGGAAGGCCATTTTTTTTTTCTAACTAGTATAGAGGGTTAATGTTTTATAAATTTATTAGAATTTTAATATCATAACGTACATGCTAAATGTTAATGATATGTAAAATACAACTAATATTTATAATAAATTATATATAAAAATAAATGATGTATTTAAATATATAAATTATATCTAAAATATGTATAAATATATATATATATATATTTTAAACATATAAATTATATGTTAGTTTATAATATATAATTTATATAATAGTATAATATTATTTTATTTATTGATAATTAATTTTAAAAAATTAAATTAAATTTATAAAAATTATGATAATTAATAATCAAATTAGATAAGAAAGTAAAAAAATTCCTAAAAATTCTCTTATCAAAAGAAAATTCTAAGAGCAACTCCAATGGGAGTTGCTTGTCCTATGAAGCAACTCAAGTGTCGGTTTCTTACCATTGGAGGACTCTGACGTGGCAACATGAGTTGCTTGAAGAAGAGAGAGTTGCTTCTTCAAGCAACCGTTCCTTACCAGATTTTAAGTAGATCTTATTGAACATATTTGGAAACGTTTCGGAAATAATAATGATGAAAATTAATTTTGTATAATATTTATGTATTTATTATTGCTTTATTTTATTTTTAATATCTACTTATTGTGTATTTTTTCTTGTAATTTATTTTTTTTTCATTGTAGCGCAATTATCCTTTTTAATAAAAATTTAAATTTGTTTCATAAATGATTATAAAAAAAATTCTAAGAGTTGAATTTTTTAAAATTTCTTACCATTAAAGTAAATTTGTGTTTGAGTTGCTTAATGCTGATATGACACACTAAGGACCACTTTTTTCATTTTTCAATGCATGAAGCAACTCAAATGAGTTGCTTCCATTAGAGATGCCCTAAATACACTCAATCAAAATAACAATTCCTATTTAATATATATGACTGATTTTACCTTATGACAAGGAAAAATAATAAATAAATTAGTATTCCAAAAAGTTAGTTTATGTTTTTAGGGGTATTTTTCTTTAAAGTATGTTGAATGTTAAATATATCTATCCATATATTTAAAAATTGATTTACATTAAAATAATTAAGAAACTGTTTTTAATCATTAATGTAATTGATTTGAAGTATCAATTGTCAAAAATAATAATCGATCTCCATGAAAAATTTAAACACATTTAAAATAAATATTTTTTTTTCAACATAATCTATTTCATATATAACATAAAAATTTGGATTCTTAATAATTTAATTAAAAAGCAAAAATAATCAATCTTTGTGATGTTGATAAGTGGTAATCGAAAAACTAACCCATTTTACGTAATCCAGTTATGTTAGTAATTGAGATGTTTAACTTTATGTTAAGAAAATCAATTTTGTATTTATTTTTATGAAAATTCGTGTATAAAGTCTTTACTTAAATGTAATTGGTCGGTACCTTGTCCGCCATCAAATATCTCATTGTCAACCGCCAATCTCCCAAACAACAATTTTATATTGTAAACTAATTCCTATGGATGCTTAAAAAATAGCATATATGTATCCTCCATTAATATTTAGGGAGTGATGCATTAATAATGATACATATAGATTATATTTATTATGTAATGTAATTACAAATTACTATCATGTTAAAAAATTTTATTTTTAATAATTATCTCAAATTTTATTTTAAAATTAATTTTAAATAATTGACAGCATAGTTTTTATTTTATATATATATATATATATATATATATATATATATATATATATAATGACATTGCCTCGCATAAAAGTTAAGCTCTAAACAAAATATTCATTTATTATATATAAATTATAATATATACACAATTTAAGGAATGAGATTTATTTTATCAATTATCCTAATTGGACATTTTTAATATTTTCTCTCTCTTAAATGTATATTTCACGCACTATCTTTATAATTAATTATAATTATTTCAAGTAATTATTATTTTTATTTATATTAGTATGTTGAGGTATTTCGTGTCTTAATTAAAAATAAAAATTAAGTAATAAAAATATAATAATTTAATTGATGTTATGATTTATTTATTAATTTTAAGATTTTAGATTTGATAAAAAAATATTTTTTATTTTTATTTTTTATAAATAAAAATATAATAATTAATAAAATATAAAAATCAAGATAGTTATTAAAAGACGTTTTATATATTAATATATATATATATATATATATATTAATTTTTAAATTAATCATTTCTATCAATATACTATTTTTTTATCTCCATCTAAAAATAAATTTAGATCATAAATTAAATTATTTATTATAAATGTAAATAAAATTCATATACTTAAAGATACTTTTATTATAAACTTTAATTATAATATAATTTATATTTAAGAAATCATCTATAATGAAATTTAATGAGAAGAATAACTCATGTTTTATATCAAAATTTATTGATCATATTGAATTAATTTTTTTAATGTATAAATCAATTCAACAAATTTTTAAGAAACTAAAAAATTATTTGATATTTTATTAAAAAAATTTAAATCAATAAATAAAATATTTTTATGATTATTTATCAATTTAAATTAATAAAATATAAAAATATTTTATCTATTAATTTAAAATATTTAATAAAATATCAAATAACTTTTATTTTTTTTTTTAAATTTACAAACTTGATCTATATATTAAGAACTTTTAATTTAACAATTGTATGGTTAAAATTTGATATAGAATGTGAGTTATTGAATGATATAAATAAATTTCTTTTTTTTAGGAGAAATATAAATAAACTTATTTCCCTAAAATTTAATTTTATAAAATAAATATTTATAGTGTATAAACCAAAGTAGTAATTATTATATAATTGAAAGAAAAAAAATCTGTTTAATTATATGAGAGCTATTTATTTGCATAATTAGCCAACAACCACATTAGGTAGAACCGTCGTCACCGTCATAATCGTAATACGTACGCACAGGATGTCAACCCTGTAGCAGCTTCTCACGTGTGACGAAGCTCGCGCGTGCCAAACTGTCGGTGGATCGTAAATCGAAACATCCTTTGAATTTCAGCACGGTAACAATAGCTCGAAAAACATGTTGTTTGCTTATCTTTTAGTATCCTAGTCACGCCTCCGATGCGCGCCACGTGTACCCCACAGAATCTTCCTTTTAACGAGATAAATAATTAATCACGACGACTTAGAATCATTTTTTTTCCTTCAATATTTTAAATATATTTTATTTTTCTGGTTATTAATTATACTCGATAGATTTCAATTTCGCACCCTTTTGTTTTGTTTCCCATTTGGTGATTACAGTTAATCGTATTTTTTTTAATAAAGTTTATAATAATTAACTGCATAAAAAATATTAAAGACTTGTTAGTTTTCTAACGAATTCATACCTATTTTGTTGTGCACATGCCCTCACACTTGAGAATGGAGATATTCTTTTACACACTTGAGGACATTTCCTTGTAACTAACAATCTTACTATATATGAAACCTTTCGGTACAAGGTAAATATCACAAGACTTTGCTTAAAATCTTTATAATAAATGTCACAAAAATGAGGAATAACAATTTTAAATTCGAATTTCTTATATTTTTATGTTAAGAGTCTATTATACCAGGCTACTGTACGCTACACTAATATTTCTACTTTAATTACAAAAAGGAAATATTTTTATTTATATGTGTATATCAAAAATATAAAAAATATATATGAAGAAACAAAAGGAAATATAGTGCTTGTCTATTTTATCAATAAGATCTGTCATTTCAATTATGCTTTAAGACACCAATTTTTTTTTGAGTCATGTAAATAATAATTGACAATATATACTTGTAATTTTCATCAGAAAATGAGGTTGAGAATAGCAATTCAAAATGATATTATATTTCCTTTTTTTTTTTTTAATATTTTCTAATCATATTACTCATCTTATTTTATATTTTTTTTCTTTTGATCTCTTTCTTAATTATGAAACTTTTGAATAAAAATAACATTTCTGGAAACAATTATATCTACATCTATTCTTTTCTTGTTTCTCTACCCTATATGGACAAATTTGCATTGCTCAGAATTAGATTGAGCATTGAAGAGGATCAAGTATTGGAGTTAACGACAAAGCTAGTTAGTCCAAAGATCAATTATGCCATTAAACCGACGATGGATAAATACACTAAAAATATATATTAATTAACTAGTATATTTAGTTTACAGAAAATATGAAAAAACTAGAATGGTAAAAAGGACAGATATCGTAATTGTCTGTGTAATAGAGGAAAAGACAAGCTAACCAAATGCTTCCATTAAATGAACCTATTGGCATGCAATGCCATCAAAAACGAAATTTTACCCGAATCGAAAGGGACCAAAGTGCTTCGCCTCCAATTTTGAATTCTTCCCTTCATTCTAGTTTCAATTATTATTATATGATATAAGAAAATAATGTGTGGGTGATCACATGTAGGTAATATTATATATATATATATATATATATATATATATATATATATATATATATATATATATATATATATATATATATATTCACACATATGTTAAAACCCACCCGATGATCATTCCCTTCTATTCAAATGCAGATTTTTTATATTCCTAACCAAAGCAAGATTTGACCAAAGAAAACTCACCCTAGTTCTCACCGAGTATTATTATAGTTCGTTTGCTTTTGGTTATTGTCAAGGAAAAGTTTTTCTTTTTCATTTTTTTATTATAAACTATTCTAAATACAATAAATTAAGAATTGTTAAATATGGGTGTACATGTGTTTCATTTTTTTTAAGTTGTTAAGAACTATTCCCTCACGTTCTTTTTATAAAAAAAACAAATTATAGTGTAAAATATACTAGCATTTGGTTTCTTACAAAAATGATTGAAAGTAGTATTTTATAAAATAATTTTCAAAATATGACTTTTAAGAGAGTATAAATTAGATAAAAATGTATAAAAATGCGACAAATTATAAAAAAAAACATGGATAATAAAAAACAATGTCAAAACAACTTATAAATATTCTATAACTTTTGTTATAAAAACTAAAATATAAATTAATTTACAAAAATATTTGTATCAAACAAGTTTTTTTCTTCTCAATCAACAAATAATTCTTAAATACAATGAGCAAAATATTAACAAAGTCCAACACATTAATAAATAACAAAGCTCTTTAAAGATCCTAACAAATATATTAAATAAAAATTTACTAAGAGAGATAAACCTCAACTTTTAGTAATCTCTATTGTCAGAAAGGAATTAATCTTTAATTGAAAAATATCTTATTGAAAAAAAAAAAAATTGGGAACATATAGAGCAATGGTTAATTTTTTTCCCTATTGAATTTTCAAAACATGAAAAGTAGGAGTGTATGCTTTACTATTTAATTGGATCAAAAGCAAAGTTTTGATTCTTAAATTATTATACATTCTTACAAAAAGGCAGAAAAGAAGGAAGCAGCACGTGTAGGTGTACTAATAAAAAGCCCTAGAAGCAAGTAATGAAACTCACGTTGGATTCATTTCAGTTTCACTTTCACCAAGGGTTAAAAAACAGCCTCCCTTGGTCCTTTTGCAACGAGGGACAGCACACGTGCGAGTGACCAATGAGAAGCTTTGGCGGGTAAAACTTTACTGTTTGAACCACCACCTCATCAAATTAATCTGCAAAGACAACCCACTATAACTCTCCACTGGCTAACACCAATGATTGGTCTAGCCCAAAATTCCCTAACTACCCCTACCATGCCACGTGGCGCCCAGAAAACAAGGGACACAGCATCTTTACGATGAATCAAAATGCACCCAAACTCTTCTAACACCACCAAGTTCACTTCTCTCCGTCGGTTTTCCTAACCATTTATGAAAAAATTAAGATTGCTTTGCCGCCTTTCCTTGTCTCCTTCTCTTCCTTTCCACCCACCAATTTTTTTTTTCTTTTTCATTTATATATGACTCTCAACTTTTTTTTTTTTTAAATTATTGAGGATTAAACATATTGTTATTAAAGAGAAATTACCCATGAAGGGGTAGAATGTTTTTCACTTTGGTTATGGTCAAGTCAACTAATTGAAAGCACGACTCGAGAGAAATTAATTTCCCTAATATAGTATAGAGGCATTTAAAAAAAAAAGACAATAATAAATATTTGAAAAGTAAGAGATCTGTAATCGATTATTTTATTTTACTTTTAGAAAAAAATAACAAAGTCAATTTTTTTAAAGACCTATTAATCAAAACTTTAAATTTTAAGATCTATTAGTATAAATATTTACACGATCATTTAATAAAAAAAAATGTATAATTTTTTAAAGTAGTTATTATAGATGTAAGCAAACGTATTATATGACAACATATAATTCAACGAGAATGCAAAAATATCATTATATTTACATTAATTCCTATTTTATACGACTATATATAGGAGCTTTTTTAAGCGTAGAATAGGTTACTTTAATAGTTTGTACATGGAACATGCTATTAATTATCATAAGGCACTATAAATTAAAATTAAGTGCATGTTTGCTTTTGATTATTTCTTAAAGAATTAAAAAATATAAATTAACTACTTTCTAAAACAAATTAATTCAGACACGCACAAAGTCAAAATGATCTAAAATGAATAGAAAAAAAATAATTACAATTTGATGAGTGGCTCATGAAATGCTTCATTTTATTAGTTGGGCACAAGAAACAAAAGAATAATTGATCATATGATATTTTAAGGACAATTATTAAAAACCTTGATTATTTAAACTAATTAGTTAAATGTATAGTATATATGAATATCACAGGGTGTCAACATAGTTAGCTGGCCACTCGTTTTTATATTCATTTTTTTCTGTTTCCATTTCATTTCACCATTTTCTTCTCCCTTCGATTTCTCCAGAACACCAAGGGAGAATCAATTCCTCTTCCTTGCAATTCTTCACTCTCTAGATTCTTTTCTTTCCTCATCCTCTTCTCTTTCACCTCCTTCAGAAAAAATAGAAAAAAACACAGCTTCAGATTATTATTCTAGCTGTTCATATTTTTTGTTCAAGATTATTCTGTAAAATCCTCAAACTCACAGTTTCAGCCACATTTTACTCTAAAGATCTGTGCTTTGACCCTTGGCAGGTTCATCTTTTGATGGGGTTGGAGTAGTTCTTCCTAACAAGCCATTGATTAGTCCAACTTTCTCTTTCTCTCTCTAAATTGAAAGCTTTTGTTGTTTTTCTCCTGTGTCTTTCTCTCTCTTGCTGTGGAATGCTGGGTCAGAGATTTCTGAGACATGTTCTAGCAGGCTTTTGGTGAATTGGGTCACTGTGGTTTCTGTCATGGGTGGTAGAGAATCTGAGTTCTCAGAGATCTAAGCCTCTGTGGTCTTTTGTTCACCGCACACACACCCTTTTGTTGCATAGTTGTGAAAGTGAAAGAGTGAGAGAAGATGATGAGGATGAGGAATAGTAGTGGTAGCAGTAATAATCACAATAACAAGACAAATGGTCTTTCCTCCATCATGAATGGAGGCTCAACTGGTTGCAGAGGTGAGCCTGGCTCCAAGGAGTGGGAGATGAGGCCAGGTGGAATGCTGGTTCAGATGAGAACCGCTGACTCGGATCGGAACTCAGTGCTTGTTCCCACTATTAGAGTTAGGGTCAAGTATGGTTCAATTTACCATGAAGTCAACATTAGTTCCCAAGCTACATTTGGTAACTCCTACTTTTTTTTTTCCTTTCAATTTTAATGTTATTTGTCTCCTATGTTTTCCCTTTTGTTGGTTTTCTTTACCTTTTTCTTGTTAGACAAAACTCAGATACTTAATGTTTCATACAAGTTTCTTAGGTTCTTTGTTACTGTTCTCTAATTAGAATTAGAGTTTCATCTTGTTGATAAAGATTTGCATTAAATGTAAATATAGATCACTAAGATGAAGCTGCACTTCTAATTGGAGAACAATACCAAAAGCACTTGAGAAATTGTATCCAAGTTTTATCCTTTATTGTGTTGGTTACATTGGCTATTGTGTGCGTGTGTTTTAATACTTGGGATTGCAGGGGAGTTGAAGAAAATGCTGTCAGGGCTAACTGGGCTACACCATCAAGACCAAAAGCTGTTTTACAAAGACAAGGAGAGGGATTCAAAGGCTTTTCTTGACATAGTTGGGGTCAAGGACAAATCCAAGATAGTGCTAGTGGAAGACCCTATTAGTCAAGAGAAGAGGTTGTTGGAGATAAGGAAGAATGCTAAGATGGAGAAAGCTGCAAAGTCGATCTCAGAAATCAGCTTGGAAGTAGATAGGCTTGCAGGGCGGGTATGTAATATGGTTGTTATTGTTATCATTATTGTTACTATTTTTTTTTTTTTTGGAGTTTTTTCTTTTTCATTTTCAATAACTTAATTATGAATGAGGTGGATTGTATTAAATGCTCGAGTGGTTGGGAGCTGATTATTGATTGGAATTGGTTAGGTATCAGCCTTTGAGACAATTATTAGCAAAGGTGGGAAAGTTGCGGAAACAGATGTGCTTAGTCTGATTGAGCTATTGATGAATCAATTGCTGAAATTGGATGGCATAATGGCTGATGGGGACGTGAAATTGCAGAGGAAAATGCAGGTAATGTTAAATACTTGGATGCATTTTGCTCATTTTGTTAGTTCTCGAATTGCATTGGTCATGCACTCATGGTTCCAATGGTAGTGAAACATTTTGAAGGTAAAAAGGGTAAAAAAGTATCTTGAAAGCTCTGGATTTGCTGAAAGTTAAGAATTCTGTGTCTAGAAGTACCAATGGAGAGCATGCCTGAGTGCAGCCTCAACAAAAGCATTCAAATGTATTAGATACTCCCTCTGACAAAATGGCTAAATGACTGCTGTTTAAAGTTTTTACATAGATATTAAGAATAATAAATGTATCACTTTTTGATACAATTTTATTAAAATAGTCCTACCTCTCCATAAATGTATTACTTTTAATTGTAAGGTTGAAGAATTTATGAGAAGGCAAATTAGAAAAACCAAATTTAATATTACATTGAAAATTGAGAACATAAGTCATTTTGGTACTTTTTTTCAATTGCTATAATTGCAACCATTTTGGGACGGAGGAGTCCTTGGATGCATTTTGCTCATTTTGTGTTATTAGTTCTCAAATTGCATTTGACTATGCACTCATGGTTCTAATGATAGTGAAAACATTTTGAAGGTGAAAAGGGTTCAAAAGTATGTTGAAACTTTGGATTTGCTGAAAGTTAAGAATTCCATGCCTAGTAGCAATGGAGGGCATGCCCCAGTGCAGCCTCAACAGAAGCATTCAAATGGGCAACAACAAAAGCATTCAAATGGACATAATCATAGGTTAGCACCAATTCAGGAGCAGCAACAAGAGCAAGCAAGGAACTCAAATGGGAATTCTCTAGCACTTTACCAAGACCAACAACAACAGCAACCCTCAAGGAATTCCACTTCAGGAGTTGTCGTAACCACAAATTGGGAATTGTTTGATTCTGTCCCACCATTGATCCCTGTGCCATCCACATCCACATCCACATCCCCACCCCCACACCCCTCAGTGACCAATAATAATTCAGGTCCTCCCAAGTTCAATTGGGAATTCTTCGACTAAGTACACTACACCGCGTGCTTCTGCTTGTGTGGATGTGATTTGGGTTTGTCTTCCACTTGAGTGTTATTATATGTTTTACATTCTTTTCTGTATTTAGATTTGTTTAGCAACCCCCTATAATCTGTCATTTACTTCACAAATAAATGGGGTTGCTATGATAGTGATTATCATAAAAAAAAAAAAATTACATTTCTGTGATTCTGGTGTCCACCGAATTCATTTACCAAATGTATGGGCCTATTTTTGATGGATATATGTAATATTATTATAATTCAGCATTTGTAGCTTTGTCATTGGAAGCATTAGGATTTAACCACATATTAGTGAAAGTTAAATTTCTGAGTTTAAAACATTTTTATACAATCATTCAATTACAACTATCATATATCATAAATTTATTGATTTTTTATGATACTTTTCTTGAAAGTCATATTTATAATAATTATTTTATTTGTTTCAGTGTAAAAACTTTTTCACTGTTATAGTGACCAGCATCACTATTAAACATGCCTTCGATACAGGTTTTGTTGTATTCCTTGTTGTAGCAGCATTGTACCATTGGTTGATGGCATGATAACAATTTTTCAGTTTCTTAACTTCTTGTGGGGGCTACAACTGAGAAAAAGACTAGCATCTATTAAAGTGTTTTACTAATCCATCCAATGATAGGAAGCCAAGTCCAAAAAGTGCTTCAAAAGAAGAGAAGAAGAAATGATAACTATGGATTAGAAATTACTATTAATAAATGAGAAAGTGCGCTAATGTTACCGTTTATGCACACAGGCTTTTCCACATTTAGAAACTTCCCTTCTTTGGCCTCAAGCAAAGGCCTTGAGGCTTGACATGAGTGAAGAACAAGCCTGTTTTCGCCTGCTACGCTTGCTGCACTGCAATTTAAACTGGTTATAATTCATGCAATGATTATGTAGTAGAGGGCATTAACATTTGTCCTAGTAAGCCTACAAAATCATCAACTTTTTTGTAGGTAATGATCGTAATATTACAATAGTGTGGAAGAAAGCAATCCTCTCCGGGAATGACAACTGCATAAATAATCATGTTTGAACTTGAAATAACAAAGTACAAGGCTCATGCTAATGCTAGTTGGTTCGCATGGTCAGACTTCTATTCCTACAAAGTTAGAATTTCATCATAAATCTTCACCGAAACCGGTCTTGCTTTAACTTTACATGGGAGGAATTTTGCTATCGAGTGATAGAAAAGGATTATATTGCATTGTTTTAAAAAATTAAGGGGTTAAATTAGATCGTTTAATAAT
The DNA here is from genome assembly GCF_000230855.2 of Cajanus cajan. Lineage (NCBI taxonomy): Eukaryota > Viridiplantae > Streptophyta > Magnoliopsida > Fabales > Fabaceae > Cajanus > Cajanus cajan. The sequence goes on along the minus strand of NC_138517.1, from coordinate 12,315,401 downwards.
AAAGAAATCAAATCAAATAAATTAAATAAAATGGGAGATAAAAAAGTAATTTAACATAATCTAATATAAAATTATTTAATATTTAAATTTTTTTTATCTATTAGAATTACAATGATAACACTAAAGTTTGAATCAAAGATCTTGTACATACTACTTAAAGTCCCTCTATCACTAGTTTGACCTTAAAGATTCTATTTAATACTTATCTAATACACATTAAAATCAATGTTGTGACATTGACATAAGTACCAAATCGCTCAATTAACGATAGTGATAAGTAAAGTCGTTTGTATGATGTAATAATTAGATATTAATAGTATAATTATGTTGACTACAAATATTGAGAAATTGAGTATCCAAATCAAAAGACAATTACAAAGAAATTAATAAAGAATAAAGTAAGAAAATTAGTTTAGGAAATTTATAGAACACTTGATACACTTGATGAACACAAAAAACTTAGTCTGTATCGAATGAATGAAATTGTTGGGGTTTAACTTTGCCAGACTTCCTAACATACAATGTATTCCTATTCAATTAAGCCTATGTAAGCATCAACCCACAAATTTATCTCAACCTTAATTCTTTAAGTTAAAAGACCCTAAATCTTTTGGTTGTACTATCAATCCCTCAAATTAGCATAACCATGCAACTTGCATAAGAAAAAGGTTAATGACACCAATTATCTTTACCATATCCTTAGGCATGAATAAAGTTGGTTGCCTTCATCAATTTACAATTCAAAAGAATTTCCCAATTACAATTTGAATCATATAATCATGTAAATAGTTGACCAGGCAATAAACAAGCATTCAGCATGAAGAAAAACAATAACAATACTTTTATTAAATAGAAACTAGCATAACTATTACATGAAAGTAGATCTAATTACATTAGAAACTAGCATAACTATTACATGAAATAGATCTAATTACATTAGAAACTAGCATAACTATTACATGAAAGTAGATCTAATTACATTAGATCTCAACAAAGAAAGATTTAGCCACTCATAATCACGGGGGAAAGAAGCAACTGAAAGTGAAACGATAGAAAATAAATCTCTCAACATCATAACCATCGCCCAACATTTTAATTGTCTTGTTTATTCAATACATAATGTTTTAGACAAATTCTAAGTAAGGTCGGGCAAATTTTTTTCCCTACTCCAAACTGACCAAGTCAAGCTTAATTTGGAGAAAGCAAATGTTTTGAAATAGGCCAATGAGTAATTGAGTTAAAAAATTCAGTTTAGGACAGGTTTATGCAGTCGAGCTCAAGTTTTTTTTAATATTTTTTTCAACCCTCCATATCCGAACACCAACGCTTATGTGTCTAGATTCATTAATCTAGTTGTTCACTCTTCTCTCTTTTCCATTCTATTTTCAGTCTCCATTCCTTCTCTACTCCATCCGTTCTCTCTTGTCTCCATGGTCGCTCAATCCTTTATCTCCTTTCTCTTTTCCTCTTTAATGACAACTATATTCATCTTTTCTCCCAAATGTTGTAAATGGATGATGCCATTTGCTATCCGTTTGGATTGCTTATGGTTGCCAACAACATCCAGATGATATTTTGTGGTTGTCAAGAACAAGATCCAAGCAATGAAATTCTTCTTATTTTTTGCATCCTTTATTTTGGTTTTCATTGTGATTAGTACGAATAGGTTTACATGTTGAAAAAGTTTCTACCTTTAACATGAAAAAGAAGATATGTACCTCATTTCTCTGCTCTTTGTTTTCAATGAGGTGTTTTTAGAGAGAAACCCTAATAATTGCCAAATATACATACATATTTGTGGAAAAAAGATAGACACTAGAAGGGGGGTTGAATAACGTATATAAAAAATTTGTACTTTTTGAATAGTGAAGTGGTAACGCCAACTGTAGAGAGTGCAAAAGAAAAGACAGATGAAACATACAGTAATTTTTATATTAGTTCGTCTCAATCATTAAGACCACGTCTAGTTCTTAATCTACTCAAATTGAGTTCCACTATCTTTAAAAAGATAAAAGTGTTCTTTTAAGAAGTCGCTTCTGGCTTAAACCCTAGTGTTCTTTGAATTGCCACTTCATGCAATCTACCCAAGTATTTTTTCAACATAAAGTTTCTCCAAACTTTAACACAAACTATTTTTTTACAGTCAAGCCTCGTCAAGTTTCAACACAAGTATTCTTTTATAGTCAAACCTCTTCAAACTCAAACGAATATTCTTTTATAGACAAACCCCTCCAGGCTCAACCCTATAACAACATTTATATCTGGGTAAAGTTTTACAAATGTTATTTCGTCTTCCAAACAAGATGTGATACAACCAAATAAGAACAAATGTCTTTACAAAAAGAATGAATAAATATTTGTACAAAATTTTCTCTTTTTCGTCGTCAAATCATCGTCCACTTCTGCTTTCTGATCTTGCAGTTCTTTATATAGAGGATTGGATGAAGATGATCGTTGCAAAACAATTTGCTTCATTTGTTAAGGAATCGGTTAGTCATGTACTACACTTTAACAGATTTGTGAGCTCTAATGGGTTCTCTTTATTATTAAGGAACCGTTTAGTTATGCACAAAATAATTGCTACTTATGATAAATAATACGTAATTAAGACTTTATGAGGCAAGAATGTATGTTTTGTCTGATGATACATCATCTGTATGAAGGTTTTCATCTTATGCATTGTCTGATTTGTATTTTACAAAAATATTTCCTTTTAGAAAAAATTCTCTATTTGTTATCATTATAACTTGAAAGCTTAATAGATCTAAAATTGTCTTTTGACCTAACACATATCCTATTTAATTTAGGAAATTATTAATATATTTTATGCATATAAATCTTATTTTTTTACGACAAAATACTTAGTCAAGAGTTAATTTTAATTTTATGATTTAATTGTTAAATACTATGTAATTTTAATATTTTTCTTTGTTGAGATATAACACAGGGAGAAATAATTTGGAAGCTACGAATTTCAAAGAGGAACCACTACTTCGAGCTTCATAGAAGACCTCTCTAAGCTAGAAAAATTCATTTAGAGTGATCAAATCATCACTTAAAGTGAGAAACAATTGAAAAAATCCCTGGAGGATCACATAAGCTTGCTCAAAGAAAACTACTTGACCATTATGAGCGAGCTAGTGCTCTGAGTGAGCCAAAACAAAGAGCATCACTAGAGCACGCATATGCTTGCTTAGAGTGGGCCATATGGGTGCTCTCAACAAGTATATTTGACCTAAAAGTCTATTAAAAAATATTACAAAAATAGAATCTCTAGGAGGTATCTATATCCATTCTTACTTTTAAAAACACAATTTTAAAGAGATTAGAGAGTTATTGTGAGATTAATCTTGTAATCATAGGCTTGTCAAAGGTCCTTCTTCTCTTATGTAATCCTTAATCATAAGTGACTAAGTTATCTACTATTGGAGATTGGTGTAACTGTTGTACTCATATAATCTTCCTTGTTCTTATTCAATATATTATTTTTATTCATTTAATCGCTTTTACTTTGTTCTTAATGGGTGCTTTGGCCAATGCATGATTTAATAATTTTAACCAAGATTGGGAAAACTTTTTAGAATTACAATCTAGGTAAAATGCTCATAATATTTTTTACTGAGAAATCGAGATAAATCTTATCAATTGACTTTTGGTCTTTGACCTTAATGTATAATTGTTTAACAAAAGTTACCAAGAAATTGGAAATTCTCTTAAACAACTTAGAATTTTTCGTCTAAGGAATTATGATTTAAATATAATAATGAATTGTCAAATTAATTGAATAATTATAATGTTGAATGAAAAGTAGGAAAGATTTACATGGAGAAGATTAATAAAATCAATCTCTGATGACTGCTCTCATCATTATATAAATTCAAAATCTTTATTGCTTTTGTTACATGCTTTTCTATAAATTTTCGTATTTCATTCTAAACAATTTTAAATTCCTTTTATTCATGTATTTAATATCAAAATTATATTAAACAATTATAAATTAAAGTTAATGTGAATTTGATACTTGGACTTTTATCATTTTTACTACTTGCGACAATTATTATATTTGCTAAATGTGTATCAAATCCATACTCTTTTTTTCTGCACTTGAATTTTTCTTTTCATAAATTTTCATTGCATGTCTTCTTTTTGAACCTTTTTCTTTGGTTGAAAATGTTGAGGTCTAAAGAGCTTGAAACCGTTCAATTTGTCCGTAACCTTTTTTATCCGCTACCTAATTAAACCAATGTCTAGCTACGTCAGTCAGAAATAGATCTAATTCTATTAATGATTGAGTTGGCTCAGATAAAGAGTTTTGGACTTGAATCCGATTGAACCTGACCATTGCTCAAGTCTAATCCTAAACCAAAATTAAAAATATCTATTTAAAGCTATGATCCAATAGGGGTTCAAGCTCCAAAACTAAATAAAATGAAAATTTGAAGTTGATCATCGTAGGAATCAATGTATAGGTGTATGAATTTCTTACACAGGGTTACAACCTAAGCAACTTCAATATTTAGTAATTTGATATAACTAGTATTGTCTTTTTTCCCCTTAAACTTATATGGTACTAAAAGAAATACTAACAATTTTTTTTTTAAATTCTAAAAGACTTAAACAATATTAAAACTTCTTTTAGATTTATGTAATGTTATTAAATACTATGTTAAATATACTTGTAAATATTGTTATTGTCGAAAAGAAAATTTTCAATTTTTTTAAGATTCAATTTGAAAGTGAGACATTGAAATGGCTTAATTATTAGACTTTAATTAATAATTTTGCACTTCAAATATTTATAAATATAAAATAAAATCAATAAACCTTATTAGTGAAGATTCAAATATAAAATTTGTGGCCGCGAAAATTTGAGACAACATTGACGGTTGATGACATGATAACAAATGACAACTGATAAAAATACTCGTATCTATTAAATGATTATTTAACTAATCCTCCAATGATAGGAAGCCAAGTCCAAAAAGTGTTTTGGAAGCAGAGAAGATGAAATGATAACTGTGGATAGAAATTACTATTAATAAATCAAAAAAGTTCGCTAATGTTAACCTTTCTTCAGAGGTTATTCCATTTGGAGACTTCCCTTCTTTGACCTCAAGCAAAGTGGTGGGAATGGAGGAGTGAAGAACAAGACTGTTTCAGTCTACTAACCTTGCTGCATTGCAATTTAAACTAATGATTATAATTCATGCAATGATTGCATAGTAGAGGGCATTAACATTTGTCCTAGTAAGCCTATGGAATCATAAACTTTTTTGTGGGTAATGATCGCAATACACAAATGTAGAAGAAAGCAATCCTTCTAGGGAATGACATATATATGCAAACACAATCTTATATGAACTTAAAATAGCAAAGTACAAGGTTCATGCTAAGGGTGGTTGGTTCACATGGGACTTCTGTTTCTTCCAAGTTAGGACTTAGAGTTCACTTTTTCAACGATTTGTTAAATGATGAGAGTAATAATATATTATTAATCTTTCTTGAGATGGGGTATATTAAGTTTACATGCATTGGGGAGGAATTTTTTACTAATTTAAAACTTTTATTTATGAAAAATATTAATCACACTTTTTTCCTTGCCACAAGTATTTCTTGCTCATTATAGTAACTAGATGTTCAGCTGGGGTAAATCCTAAACATATGTATATATATATTATATTTTAAAGAAATTAAATTTATGTTAAATTATTATATTTAATAAATATAAAATAAATTGAAATAGTAAATACACATAATAATTATATGGAATATATATATATATATATATATATATATATATATATTTATCACAAATTAGAAAAACTTTAAAATATTAAATGTTTGTTTTGATTTTAATTTTCCAAGTTCATTGTGTTATTAACATGATTCATAGACAAATTAAAACACCTAATCTTTCATATTTTAGTTATATTAATATCATTTAATTATAAGATACTAAATGAAATTAAAGATACAAAATAATAAACATTATAGTACTAACAAAAATGTCATAATATTTATAAAAAATGCATTATTATAATTGAGAGGACATATATTGTAATATTGTAATTAGGTAAGCTAAGTAAGTTGTGAGGGTCTTTGGTTAGAGGTTTAGTTGACCTTGAGAGGGAAATGTATATAAGGTTTTGTTTTGACTTGAGCTTTATAAGTTCATAATTTTTAGACCTTAAAGAGAGGAACACTGACCTGTTTCTTCTCTTCTTCTTCCTAGATCCCTATGATCCATGAGGATTGTTGTTGGACAATGGGTCCAAAGCATTTAAAGGACGAGAATCTGAGTTAAGTGGTGCAAAGATGGTGGAGGTCGGAAGCTGGAAGCCTCTTTTCTTCTTCCTCTCTTTCTCTTTCGAAAAGCTTAGAATCGAGGTAAGAGAAGTTAGGATGAATGGTTGATTGAATTATTGTGTTTTATGTGAGAAGGAATATCAATTGTTATGAATTAGAGGATTTTCATATTTGAAGGTTGTGTTGGTAGGGTTTTTGTTGTTCTTGATGTGGTTGAGATGATTTTGATGATCTTGACAAATTTTGTATTTGCATGTGTTGGTTTTGGGGCAAAATGAGTTTTTGGGAAAGTGTATATATGAATGATTGAGTTTCATGCATGAATTGATGTATGGGTTGGGTGGACTTTTGGATGATTGAAGTGTTTTGCTAGGTTGATGTTCTTGAGCTTTGAATCAACATATTTTATGGGTTTGATCGCTTAAAGTGCCCATGGGGGTCATTCCAAGCGAGCCTGGGTGGTTTCTCAAAGATACTCTTTGACTTGGGTCACTTAGAGCGAGCTTTTAGGCGCTTTGAGTGAATTTTGGTCACTTAGAGTGATTTTGGGGTCGCTTCAAGCGAGCTTAGGTGATTTCTTAGAGATGCTCTCTGATTTGGGTCACTTATAGTAGTTTTTGGATGCTTTAAGCAATTTTTGGCCAATCAAAGTGAGTCGTTGGTCGCTCCAAGTGAGCTTGGGATATTTTTCAGAGATGCTCTCTATCTTGGGTTGCTTAAAGTGATTTTTTGGGCACTTTGAGCAAATTTTGGCCGCTCAAAGCAAGTTGTTGGTAACTCCGAGTGAGTTGACCTCACTTAAAAAAAATATTGTCTTGTTTAAGCAAGCATATGGTCGAATTTGCTTTTGTATTCTTCATGAATGTTGTATCTCTGGGTGCTAGATTTTCAATGGCTTTGGAATCACCTAAAAAAGAGCTCTAGAACTCTAATTATGATATTTTTAGTGAGTAAAGGTAAATTTGTCATCATTTAGAAAAACTGTTATGATTTTTATAATTTTCAATATAGTAGATGATGGAGTTAGAACTTGAAGTCTGTATAAGAGTTGTAGATAATCTTTTTAGCTTTCATATGAGATAAAAATGAGTTTTATTGGAGTAGTGTAACTCCCTATGTATTATTTTATGTGAAAGTTGTCAATGTATGATAGTTAATTATAATAAGTTGTATGTTGATACATGCTATATGATGAACATGAATAGATGTTTTGAGTTCTATTGCATGTTGTATGGTGTATAATGATGGTTCTACATATGTTGGTTGGATATGACATATGTAGATGTTTGTGTGTTGTTAGATGATGATGAGTATATGTATGTTGTACATATGTATGATTATGATTTTGGAGACCAATGATATTCCTTGTATGGATGATGTTGTTGATCTCTATATGTATCGACAAGATGTGACGCATAGAGATGATGTATGGTGAGGTGTGGATGCTAAAAATGCGGTATGACATTAAAACATGTTGGCCAATTTTGGACTTGAAGAAAGGAAATTAATTTGAAAACTAAAGATCCCATATAGAGAATCTTGGAGAGGGACTTGTGAAGTAGATTTTGATTTCTATCACACTAATTATTACTTGTAAATTCAAAGCTTGAATGATCAAACATGTTAAATATTTTATGTAAGCGGTAAATTAAACTTAAGTAACCAAAATCAAGTTAAACTTAAGGAAAACAGATATGAGAAACAGTTGGGATTAAATTTCATCAATCTCCCTCCTATGTATTCCTAATGATTTTTGCAAATGATTCCATTACTCATTGCCATTGATTTCTCTATATTCATTAATAGCCAATTCCTTGACATAAGAAATTCTAAGATATTTAACTCAATGAATGGTTCCTCACTTCATTAAGCTAAACATCTTGCGTTAAAACCAGAACTTGTTACAACTATTAATTTCAAAACCATTCCTGACTTTCAAAATTAATAGGTGATTTGTTTCAAATCTAGATTCAGAAAACGTTTTCCAACCAAATTCTAAATCCGAGATCAAAGATAAATGATCAGTTTATCAAAACATTAAGAATAGAATACAAATCACTGGCACTGAATAATAAATAATATGTATATAAGAATCAAAAAGGAATACACAAGAGTTCAACAATTACATTCAATCCCAACCCTAGAGCTTTAGCTCTCCATAGAAGAAATCACAAGATGGAAATAGCTAGAAGAAAGGTAGAAGAAGAGAGATTGATCCTAAGAATCATGTTCCCACAAGCTCCAAGGTGCTCTGTTTCGTTTCTTTTCCTCTGTTCTTTGCTCATGTTACTTCTTTGGATTTTCTCTCTCTTCTGCCCTTTTATAGTTGCTGGATTCAAAATAGAGTAGGCAAGAAAGAGAAGGAACCGCTCAGCACCTGGAAATGGTTGAGCGGATTGAAGAATCATTCAACATGAAGTAATCTGAAGGGCTGAGCCCTTTTTATCCGTTGAGCGCTTGGGAGACTCCTTCACCCTTAAGTAATCCAAAGGGCTGAGCCCTTTTTCCTCTACTCCATTAATTGCTTGCAGCCTTAAAAGTGCTCAATCCTTTAAAAGAGCTGAGTCGTTTGCTTCCAGAAACTCTTCCTTGTTCCAATCTTCAAAATCTGCAAAATAAATGGAAATTTTGATAAGAAAAATGATCACTCCACATAATGACTTCAATTAAGAGCCCCTTTTTAATTCTATATGTATTTGCCATAATTTTATCATTATATCCAAAAAATTTGTGCTAGATAAATGTCTTAAATTAATATTTCATTAGACCAATTAGACACTTATCAAGGTGCTTGGGTAAGCCATTATTGGAAAGCATTCCTTGAGTAGGTATGTCTCTTGGAGTGGCTTTTGAGGTGTGTTCAATCTCCTCTAAGTCTTGAGTTAGTGGTTGAGTAAGGAAGGAAGTCGAAGGCTACAACTCTTAACCAAGTATCTAGGAAGGTTGCATGGTTCTTTGAGGATGACTAGTGGGATAACTCCATATGTGACTTGGTAATGCATACCAAGGTCATGGTATGCCTATACCTAGCTATACTACTCCTAACGGTACAATCAGACTTCCCTAGTGTAAGTGACGAGACCTGAGAAATTAGAGGAAGGATTGGTATCCCAATTTGCTATGCTCGAGCTGACGCTTCAAGCATGAAAATGATTAGGTTAGTTCGGTGGGTGAAAATCACTTAGACTAAGACTATTCATGTTGTTAGAAGATCTTTGTAGATGAACACGTGAAAATACATTGGTTGATGTGTTTGTAAATGATGCGGCGTTGAGGTGTGTGTTCATATATATATATATATATATATATATATATATATATATATATATATATATATATGACACGTTCTCTCAATTAATCTTGAATGTTATAGTGGGTTAGTTTTCGCTGCTAGTGATAGAGATTCTATTGAGTGTGACAATCATGGCAGGTCATTACATATATTATTATTCTTATTCTATAATTGTAAAATTTTCCTTTCTAAACCAATTCAAAAATAATTCAATTAAAAAGACTAATTATATAATTCTTATAATATAATATTTATTAGTAGATTCATTAAAATTATTTAATTCATACTCAATTACATATTTTAGTGTGTGAAGTTTAATTATTATTTTCAAACCATTAAAAATAAAGGTAGAAAAAAATTATAATAAAAGATGTTATTTAGAACCAAACCTACTTTTAATCATTTTTCTAGAATATTTGATAAACAAATTTTTGTACCTTATCAAACAACTCTTATAGTTATACATTTCTTATTTTAACATTTTTAAAATTTTAATAAAATATCTTAACTATTTTTAAATATATTAAATGTAATGACTCATCTAATTGCTACACTTACTACGATCCAACAACAATTAAACGAAAACATTAGTGTCAAACGTCAACTTAGGATATCATGCAACAAGTAGGTAAATCTCAAGTAGTCATATATGTAAGAAATAAAATGAATGTTCTTGAACATATATTCATACTTATTATAAAAGAAGTAACTACTATATACAAGATAAACATAGTCGTCGATCAAGCGTCTATACAAGACCTAACTACCTTAGGGTAACGACATCCAAAAGAGAGTCACCTTCAGCATGACTCACCATCGAACAACAATACTCGACCCACTAATATTGTCTTGCTCCCATACCAAGTATGATTATAACAATTCCAAACCACAAGGAAAAACACAAGACAAGCTTGTGATACAAAATTGTTAGTCACTTAGCCTCGTATAACTTAAGAGGGGGGGGGGGGAGTGAATTAAGTTTTCTAAATTTTTTCTCTTGTAAAAACTTTTCCAATTACTTTCTTATCAATTTATTTCCTTAGACAAATTTGTATGTAAAGAATGATGATTTAGAACAAATCAAACAGAATTAAATAACAAATAAATAAAAGTGTAGGGAAGAAGAATTGCAAACTTGATTTTATATTGGTTCGGCCAATCCTACCTACATCCAGTCCTCAAGTCTCCCACTTGAGATTTCCACTACTCTTGTAAACCTTACAAGACTTGAATCCTCCAACACCTCGGAACTCCCTTTCCTTGTGTTGAGATTCAAAAACCAACAAGGAGAAAAACCCTTTCTCCCTTACAGATCCAATGATCAATTGAGTTGTATAGAATGACTCTCTTTGAAGAGTAGATATTACACTTTGATGATCTTAAGAACTCTTAAGAGATTTTCCAAATGACTTTGGCCAAGTAGTTTTTGTAAATGATTTTCACAATAGAGTTCGTAACCTTTCTTTGAAAAATTATAGGTACTTATAGACAATTGGCACATCACCCGGACAATTGGGTCAACTCCTTTACTTGTCAGCCGGTACACCAAAAGGCCGTCCGACTAAGTAAAGGGGGGGCAGCTGTAGACCCCTAAAATTGTCCGGGTCGGAAATAAAGCTTGAAGACTCTTGAGGACTGAAGGAAAGTCAGCCAGAAGGACTCATGGAAGGCCCTAGGAGGATTCTCTGTAGGTCTAGAGGTCTTGTAATAAGCTCAAAATAAGGAAGTGGAGGGAATGAAGCCCAATACGGCCTCCCAAAAGTTCAGTACGGCCGTATTGAACATTTTGAACTACAATACGGCCGCACTGAACTCAATACGGCCGGATTGAAGTTTCTGAACTTCACTACGGCCGCACTGAACTCAATACGGCCGTATTGAGGTTTTTTGAACTTCAATACGGCCGTACTGAATTCAATACGGCTGTATTGTAGTTCAAAAACTCAATACGGGCCGTATTGACCCCCAAAGGCCGTACTGCGCCTCATCCCTATAAATATGACGTCAATTGGACGTCATTTGACACTTTGACACTGAGTTTTAACCCTCTTCTTGAGTATTCTGGGTTTTTTTGAGCAGTGCTCTGCCTAGAAATCACTCGGAGAGTTGATCCGACAAAGTTCTCGAGTTCTGAGCTTTTTGCTTGAGTCTCGAACTGAGTCGAAGGGAAATCCTCCGGATTTCCATAGTTAAAATTTTCTAGGAGGGAGCGAGCGGGCTTGTAGAGCGAGGGAACGCCAAAAAGCTTCCTAGTTTTACTTGAATATAAAAGCACGCTTCAAAGGTTTCTTCTTAAGACCTTCCTTTTACTGCTTTCTGTGTGTATATTTAACTGTCATCATGTAGATAGTTAAGTTATAATTGTTTAGAATAAATAGGGGTAATTTAGTAATTTCGCACTATTATTTTTTAGAAATAATCTGTCATAGGGAACCCGAAAGGGGCGCTGTGGGGTGCTAACACCTTCCCCACGCGTAACCGACTCCCTTACCCGACTCTGGTTGTCATGGCCGAAGTCGATTTTTGAATCGATTGCCTTAAACTTCTTTTTCCAATGTTTTGAGTAAAACATTGGTGGCGACTCCATGAACCCTTCCTTTTTATGAAAACCGCTAATCCATGGAGGGTCCCGCTTGGGATTAACATGGATTGGTGAGCCTTTTAATAAAATTGCTCGTTTGACAAGGTCTCAGTTTGAGAATAAGTCATTCTAGCAATCCATATTTTTAAACAAATAAAAGAGTCCAACCATCCTTCGCGAATGCCGAAAGCCCGTTTCGGGCCGGTGGCGACATGCATCAATTGAGTTTCTAAACTCACATGCAACTTAAATAACAAACATTCTAGCTTCCCTTACCTGAAGATTGGCTCAGATAGCCAAAGACTGAACAAAAGTATAATTTCCCCTCGAGGCTCAACTCGAAACTTCAGTCCTCCCAAAACAAGCTTTCTAATATGAATTTCAAGAAAAGTCAGAAGGAGTTAGTGATCTAGAGGAGAAAAGGAGTCAAACAGAGAAATTTGGGAGAGAAAGGAGCTCACTGACCCAGAGACCTTCTCTCTAAAAACTCCAAAACTCCTGAAGGCCCCCAACCCCCTATTTATAGACTTTCGGATTGGCCCAGAACGGCCCGTACCAAGTTCGGAACGGCCCGTTCTGAACTCCCAAATCACGCACAAAATTAACGCCCAGAACAGCCGGTTCTGAAATCAGAACGGCCCGTTCCGGGACTCACCCGGAACGGCCCGTTCTCCCTCCGGAACGGCCCGTTCTCCCTCCAGAACGGCCCGTTCTCCCTCCAGAACGGTCCGTGCTCCTTCCCAGAACGGCCCGTTCTCAACTACAATATGTAGTTCAATTCAGTAGCTTGGAACGGCCCGTTCCAGTTTGGGAACGGCCCGTTCTGGGCTATTGAATCAGCCTTTTTTTATTATTTTTTTTTTTTATTTTTTTTTTAACAATGTTACAAAAACCATTTAAAAATGCACTTTTGACATCCATTTGATATAGTTTGAAATTCATTTTAGATGCATAGGCTATTAAAATTCTAATGGTTTCTAGTCTTGCTACAAGTGCATATGTTTCTTCATAATTTATGCCTTCTTCTTGATTATATCCTTTAACAACTAGTCTAGCTTTGTTTATTATAATTATACCATGTTTATTTAATTTATTTCTAAATACCCATTTGGTTCCAATAATTGGATGATTATTTGGTCTAAGGACTAGTTTCCATACTTGATTTCTCTCAAATTGATTTAACTCTTCTTGCATAACATTTATCCAATGTACATCATTTAAAGCTTCATCAATGATTTTTAATTTTTATCTCAGAAACAAAAGACATATTATTACATGCTTCTTTTAGAGAGTGTCTAGTAGTTACCCATTTTTGATATATCTCCAATAATATTTTCAAGAGGATGATTTCTTAAGATTCTCCACTCTCTTTGAGGGTTCATGTTTGTTTGATATTCTTGGATTGTTGAATCCTCATTTTCTTCATCTTTCTTGTCCTTTTGAGTTTGCTCATTAATATGATTATCTTCAAAGCTCTCTACAATTTCATCAATAATATCTTTTGTTGGACAAACAAGGTTAGTTTCATCAAATACAACATGTATTGATTCCTCAATAGTCATAGTTCTTTTGTTGTATATTCTATATGATGTGCTATTTAGAGAGTATCCAGAAAATATTCCCTCATCATATTTAGCATCAAATTTTCCTAAGTTATCTTTTCCATTATTAAGTACAAAGCATTTGCATCCAAAAATATGAAGATGTGAAATATTAGGTTTTCTTCCATTGAATAACTCATAAGGAGTTTTCTTAAGAATAGGTCTAATTAAGGCTCTATTCATAGTATAGCATGCAGAGCTTCTGCCCAAATATATTTAGGAAGTTTTGAATCATTTAGCATTGTTCTTGCTAATTCTTCTAAAGATTTATTCTTCCTTTCTACTACTCCATTTTGTTATGGAGTTCAAGGAGCAGAAAAGTTATGTTCAATTCCATTTTCTTCACAAAATAAATCAAAATATTTATTTTCAAATTTTTTTCCATGATCACTTCTTATAGAAACAATTTTAAGGTTTTTCTTGTTTGAATTAGTTTAGCAAATTTTCTAAACACACCAAAAGTATCACTTTTATGAGCAAGAAATAAGGTCCAAGTATATCTAGAGAAATCATCCACTAAGACAAGACCATAGTAACTTCCACCAAAACTCAGTTCTAGATAGTCCAAACAAATCCATGTGTAAAAGTTCTAAGGGTCTAGAGGTTGTAACTATATTCTTTGGTTTGAAAGATACTTTTACTTGTTTCCCCTTTTTGTCATGCATCACCAAGTTTATTTTTCTCAAATTTAATTTTTGGTAATCCTATTTCTAAATCTTTTGATATTAATTTATTTAAGTATTCCATGTTTATGTGAGCAATTCTTTTATGCCATAACCATGATTCATCATCTTTACTCACAAGACATTGAGAATGACTCATATTTTTCTCTAACTTTATCTTGTATATATAGTTTACTCTAAATCCTATTATTTTAACATGTTCACCATTTTTATGTTCAACAAGCCATTTTTGTGAATCAAAAGATACAGAGAAACCTTCATTACATAATTGACTCACACTTGATAAACTATGTTTAAGACCATTCATAAGTAAGACAATTTCTATGGAGGTTGAGAAATTTGTACCAATTCTTCCAATGCCAAGTATTTTTCCTTTGTTGTTGTCTCCATAGGTTACATGTCCACTTTTCTTAGGAGTAATGTCAATGAATTTTGAAGTATCTCCTATCATGTGCTTGGAACATCCACTATCAATGTACCAAGTTTGGTCTTTGGAATCCTTCAAGACAAAGAATGTATTGATTTTGGGACCCAAGTTTTCTTTGGGTCCTTAATGTTAGTTTTAACTAAAGAATCTTTTGGAATCCAAATCATATTCTTAAGATTGCTAATGTTCTTTCTAACATAGCATGTTGATGAATTATGACCTTTCTTACCACAATAAAAACATGTTGTGAATGGAAAACTAGTAGCTTGTGTGGGAATAAAAGAATTTTTGTATTTCTTTTGTTGTTTTTGAGGATTATATCCTAATCCTTCCTTATCAAATACACATTTTTATTTTCCTAATATTATATCTAAATTATTTCTTCCACTAGTAAATTTTGCAAGAGTGTTTCTTAGGTTACTAATTTCATCTTTAAATCTATTGCATGTTGAACATTGAAAATTTATTTTATTTGTTTCTAACTTATTTTTAATCTCTTGATTTTCATCTTTAGAATTTATTATCCTAATTTTGGTTTTAAGATCATCTAATTCATTATTTAATTTCGAAATCTCTTTTTCCAAGTTTGAAATTATTTTCTTATATGATGATACTAATTTTGCAAGTTTAAAGGATTCTTTATGTAAATCATTGAATGCATCTTGTAGTTCATCAAATGAAATTGAGATATCATTGTTAGAAGATGTTACCTCTTCTCCGCTTTCGTAATCTTTGGCTATGAGTCCCAAATTTACAACTTTATTTTCAGAGTCACTTGTAGAATCCATGTCATTTTCTTCCCAAGTTATATAAGCTTTCTTCCCTTTCTTTTCTTTGAAGCTTTTCTTGTTGAATTTTTCCAGTTTTCTTTTAAGGATCGAACATTCTAATCTCAAATGGCCCGGTTGATTACACTCATAGCATTTTGGGGTTGAAGAAGATTCTTCTCTTTTCTTCTTTATGCTGAAGTCAAATTTTCTTCTATTTCCTTTATTCCTTAGGAATTTGTTGAATCTTTTTACAAAGAGACTAAAATCTTCTTCATCATCATCATCTTCCTCAATGTTGTAATCTTTTTCATTTTCTTCATGAGAGGATGAAGATGCTTTAAGTGCTATACTTTTCTTCTTTTTGTCACTATCTTCATTTTGACTTAGTCTCATCAATTCCATTTCATGCTCTTGAAGTTTTCGAAATAGAGATGCAAGAGACATGGTTGTTAGATCTTTTGATTTAGCAATTGCAGTCACTTTCGGTTGTCATTCCCTACTTAAACATCTCAAAACTTTGTTAATAAAATCTTCATTAGGAAAAACTTTTCCTAGGGATGCAAGATGATTGATTATATATGTAAATCTCTTTTGCATGTCTTGAATGCTTTCATTTTGATTCATTCTAAATAATTCATATTCATGGATGAGAGTGTTTATCCTAGATCTTTTAACATCATTTGTGCCTTCATGTGTTATTTTTAATGTGTCCCACATTTCTTTTTCATTTTTACAATTTAAAATTCTGAAGTATTCATCTATTCCTAATGCAGAAGTAATTATATTTTTGGTTTTCAAATTGTATTGAACTTTTCTTATATCATCATCACTCCATTGATCTTTGGGTAAATCTTTTATTTCATGACCTACTACAATTGTGGGAATGAAAGGACCATTTTCAACAGAATCCCATATATTTAAATCTATGGCTTCTATAAAAATTGCATCCTAGTTTTCCAATAATGAAACCCTTCACCATTGAATATTGGAGGTCTATTAATGGAGTTTCCTTCGAAAAATAAAAAATTTGTTGAGGTCATTTCAATTCTTGAAGCTTTTAAGCCTTATACAAGAAACCTGCTCTTGATACCACTGGTTAGTCACTTAGCCTCGTATAACTTAAGAGAAGGGGGGTGAATTAAGTTTTCTAAATTTTTCCTCTTGTAAAAACTTTTCCAATTACTTTCTTATCAATTTAATTCATTAGATAAATTTTTATGTAAAGAATGATGATGTAGAACAACTCAAACACAATTAAATAACAAATAAATAAAAGTGTAGGGAAGAAGAATTACAAACTTGATTTTATAGTGGTTCGGCCAATCATGCCTACATCCAGTCCTCAAGTCTCCCACTTGAGATTTCCACTACTCTTGTAAACCTTACAAGACTTGAATCCTCCAACACCTCGGAACTTCCTTTCCTTGTGTTGAGATTCAAAAACCAACAAGGAGAAAAACCCTTTCTCCTTTACAGATCAATTAAGTTTTACATAATGACTCTCTTTGAAGAGTAGATATTACACTTTGATGACCTTAAAGAACTCTTAAGAGATTTTGCAAATGACTTTGGCCAAGTAGTTTTTGTAAATTATTTTCACAATAGAGTTCGTAACCTTTCTCTGAAAAATTATAGGTATTTATAGACAATTGTTTCTTAGGTTATGTCTTTTCGTGAAGAGTTGTAACTTTCTATAATTTTTCAGAAAATAGGCACTGGTAATCGATTACAAGAGGTAATTGATTACAACGATTTAAGTTCAAAATGTTTGAAATGTTGTATAATTTTTAAATTCAAATTTTGAAGTTTCATCTTCTGGTAATCGATTACAAGAACTAGTACTTGATTACCAGAGCACGTTTAACATTTCAATTTTGAACAGAGAAGTTTTCATCCTTTGGTAATCGATTACATATACTGGTAGTCAATTACCAAACTGATAATACCAAAATTAGCTTATAAAAACTTAAGATATAGAAAGCTTCTATTTTCTAGTTAAAAATATTTTTGTTTAATCTTTTGAATACTCTTTTTGCTTTCTTTTCAAACAACTTATTCTTATATTCAAAAAGATTAAGTTTAGGTTTTCTTGAAATCCTTATTTTAATGGCCAAGTGAAATTTGCAAATTCTAAAAGTTCATTTTACGTACTAAGCTAAGCCGTCAAGACTTATCTAGTTATTACTTAAGATCTTGCTTCTTGATCAGCTTGCTTTAATTTGACTTTTATTTTCTTCAATGCTTTGGCATCATCAAAACTTTAGCATATGTTCTTCCACATTCTCCCCCTTTTTGATGAAGACAATTCACTGTAATATTATATCAACTCTCAACTTAACAAAAATAATAAACATAACATTGTGTATACTGTAACTTTACAACTTTCATCTTTAATAACTGTCAACTTGAACAACATAAATAATATACATCTTTACAACATTCACATCTTGAACAAACAACATCAAAAATCAACTTAAGCAACTAAAATGACTTACAACTTTACAACACATTCAACTTACCACACAATCAACAAACCTATTATCTTACTTACATACTAGTTCAACATTCATGAACTGTAAAACAATATTTTAACAACTAATTTTTCATCTTACAACTTCAACATGTATAGTAATTTCAATATAACTTCAATCAGAACGTAAACAACTTTAAACATCCTCATACATCATCATCCATATAAAAAAAGTCATCATATAATAACTTAGGACATCATATATTACCATATGCTATAAAAGAATTAACACATATCATTTTCAACATGAAATCATCAATTAGCAAACAATGACAACTTCCACATAATACAACATAATTGGATTCCACTAATACAATCCAACTCATCTTTATCTCATATGAAATATGAAAAGATTATCTACAACTCTCTTGAAGACTTCAGGTTCTAATTCCATCATCTACCATATTGAAAATCACAAAAACTGCAATAGCTTGCCCGAATGTTGACAACTTGACCTTTACTCACTAAAATGGTTATAACTAAAGTACTAGATCTCTTTTTTAGGTGATTCCAAAGCCATTGAAAAGCTAACATCTAAGGCTACAACTTTTATGAAGACAACAAAGTCTAATTCGAAAAGTACCAAATTGCTCTATTGGGAAAAATCCAAGTCCCACATTGACTAGAAATTAGGTAATTAAATAGTATATAAGTGGAAAGCAACCGTCACCTTACAAGCCAGTTTTGTAGAGTTGAGTTAGGCCTAACCCACTATTATAAGTTGGTATCAGAGCTATCCTAGATTCTTAAAAATGGGCCACCTACCATTCATTGATACATGCACCATAGGTATGAGGGGGTGTATTGAGAAAAACTCAAGTCCTACCAATCCTAGATCATTAAAAAAGGCCACCTATCATTTATCCACGTACCAAGCCCAATAGTACTAGACGTGAGGGGGTGTATTGGGAAAAACCCAAGTCCCATATCGACTAGAGATTAGACAATTAAATAGTATATAAATGGCAAGAAACCCTCACCTTACAAGCCGATTTTGCAGGGTTGAGTTAGGCTTAATCCACTATTCTAAGATCAGTCATTTCAAAATCACTTGGTAGATTCCTTCCAAAAAAACACACTTGATTCTAATTTGCAAATCCTCTCAGCCATATCCTTCTAGAGACACCCTATTTCTCATTTTCAATTTCGCTCAACTATATTTCAAAATGGTTTAACCGTTTCATGACAGAGATCATCTCTATTTTTTGTGATTTTGGGGTTTTCAAACCTCTCCATTCCATCCCAAGCTTTCTACAAGCTCGAATCTCAATTCTAAACCATAAAACCCATTTAACAACAAGAATTTGGGTACAAAATCAAGATTCTCCTCCCCATACCCCAATTACCTCAAAAGTCTCCAAGAAACTAAGAACACCAAGAATCCAAAAAAAAAAAACCCAACATCCATCCTCTCATACATCTTTACACAACATTCAGCAATTAATTAAACCTACCCATCAAAAATCACATCCACAACAACAACAAGCAACATGCAATGATTCAAGCCACAAGCTTCCAATACCTCATTGATGATCTAGAATCGACAGGAGAAACAAAAAAGATGACGAGCTCTGTACGACTTCAACTTGAGGACTCTTAGCTTCAGGGCTTTGAATAATCACCCACACCAACTAAGTTGGCTCAACTGCAAGAAGTGAGGGGAAAATGGATCTTTGTGAAGGAAGGGGGGAAGATTACGGAGAAACTCCCTCTAGTCTCTCTCTAAAGATTTCTAAAAACTTAAGTTATGAGCCTCTTTTCTTAAGAAAACCCATATAAACCCTTTCTAAAGTTAAACCAACTTAACAAAAAATAACCTTCTACTAAAACACACCACTTACAACAGACACATTAAACATGACTGTTACATTAAATAAAATATGACTAATACTTTTAATTATTAGTAATTATCTAATAAATAAAATTATTAATAAATAATAATCAATAATAAGATCAATATGCATATAATACTAATATACATTTATTTGTTAATATAATCTATAATCATATATTATTTTCATTTTTGTTTATAACTAATAATAAATAATTACTATTTAATATTTACCTATTACTGACATTTTAATTAAATTCAATTTCTTAATTTATAACTGATGTAATTAATTTTTTTAGGACGATTAATGTAATTAATAATATATAATTACTAATAAAAATTATCAGCTACTTAGCACTAATTAACTATTAAAAATACTAATAAACACAAACATCCCAATTATAATTTTCTAAAAAAAATCAATTTTATTTGATGATTAGAAAGAAAACAAATTTTATATATGATTTATGTAGATCAAGGTGGTGTATTGATTAATCATGATCAACCTAAAAATTAAAATGATTAAAAAAAATAAGTTAATCCTTGAAGGAAAAAAATGATAAAAAAAATTAAGTGACGTAGAAGAGAATAGAAAAAATAAATAAATAAGAAAAATAAAATAAAAATTATAGATATTATAGAAAAGAAAAAATAATTAAAAATAGTTGTTTAAATAAATAAAAAAAAAGGAAAATTGAAGAAAATATATTATATGAATGTTAATATTCGTATTTTTTATAGAAAATAACAAAAAAAGGCATTTTACCAAACATGAAGAGCATCAAAACATCTTTCAATAAATTTCCTCCTCCTATAAAAATAAAATGGTATAAAATGAGATATCACTAAAGTTTGTGTTGTTGGAAAATGTAACAAAAAAGAAAGAAAAAGAAAAGAGATTCATAAAATAATGAGCTATGTGAGACAAAAAATATAATTTTTAAATAATATAAATTTTGTCACTTTCTATTTTCAAGAAAAAAACAAAAAGAAATAAAAAAATCATATAAACAATGAACATGTAAGTGGGAGATGTTGTATAGAAATGGCGGACGTAGTTATGAGCAATCTGAAACACGAAACAAACGTTAGTAAAATTCTCCTGAGACGTGTGATGGCACTGACCTTAAGGACTTATCCACGGGATACGCGCAAACCCCCAGGATACAATAGGGTCGTCTCAAGGAATTGAGGAGCAGAATTGGCAATTAGAAAGTTTGAGAACTCATAAAGAAGAAAGAGAGAAATGAGTTTGGGGGTGAGAAAATAGTGTATGAGGCCTCTATTTATAGAGTCTCAAAAACTATAAAAAAATCACATAATTAATCCGGCAATTAAAGAAAATAAATTTGGTAATTCAAGGAAATTAATCCAAATTTGTAACGATAAGATTTTAATGACAGAATCAAATTTGAGTTTGAACTGTGAAAAACTGTCATTTTCGAATAAGGTTTCCTTAATTAATTAAAAATAATTTAATGTAATCAAAATAAAAATATTTCCGGATCTCATTTTCTTTTGGAATACCATATATGTACAACAATCCCCCACATATTTCAAAATAAAATACTTTATTTTTTATTGTATTAAAAATGAGAGATAAAGAAAAGAAACTGAGTTCTCATATTGGCTATAATACATTGGACCTGGTGTAGCAAGCTATATGAACCAGTCCTAGATTGATAATACTTAACATACAGTGAGATTGGTATAGCAAGCTATATGAACCAAATCACTTAATGAATATTAGCGATTTTATCATATTACACCCCCACAATTCTCGCCATTATCGTTGTTTTGCGCTATTAGGCCATGCGCATGCCCAACATTCATGAGTGCTATAGAGATCTCGCCATGATCTCATGCAAGCGGCCCCACTCACTTATATATGTGATTTCATCAAGTGCATGCTGCAAATCATACACCACCCATAAAGGATATGAAAATCATTAAAAGTTTTATAATGTGTTAAGCTTTCTCATCATAAAGCTTAACAATAAAACTTACTCTCTCAGTAATGCAGCTCTAGCACTTTCTCATATTTTACGAAGAGACAAAAAAAAATATTAAAATTGATTAAAATCAATTTAGTGCTAGCAGAACTGACAAGTGACTTGTTTTTACCCATATGAACCTTATTCATGGGATCTCCAATCACAAAGGTTGGGTTACCATCACTTGTTTGTTTACAAGTGGCTCAATAAAGTCTCATTCTCCTCGATGTTTAATATAACAATATCTTCCTTAGGGATTTAAGTGAAAGGATCGGCCAAACCCATTATTAACATCACATAATCGATAAATTCAATCATTTTATATAAGCAATTGCTTTACCACATTATTTTCAATGTTATATTCCCAATGAAATATTTACTAAGAGGTTTTTCAACCACTCAACCTCATAATCAACCATATCAGGAGAAATAAACTCTAACTCAACAATTATTTAATTGGTTGATCTCAAAGTAATTGCACCACATCCAAGTGTAGTGACATAACCACGAATGAATTTTGTCTCATTTTGATCAAAGATCAAATAATAATCATCATTGTATTTCTAATACAATGAAAATTCTACCATGTTGAATACCATCAATTTATGGTATCTTTCCAACATCTCATAGTATTAAAAATTATAATATAGATAATTTCACATTTCATTATGTAATTAAAATATTTAATCAATTAATATACTAGATCAATACTAGCTATTAGAGCCGTCAAAATGGGCCGTGGCCCGTGGGCCAACCCGGCCCACCTTGAAAACGGGCCGGGTTGGGCCAAAATAAATAGCAATTTTATGTTAAGTGGGTAAATTCAAACCCGGCCCACTTGGGCTGAACCCGTGGTGGGCCGGGCAGCCCACCAGCCCACTTATTTTTTTTATTGAAACCGAACAGCCAGCCCAACCCAATAGACAAGTCAACAGACAATCCCTAAAGTTCAAATTGTAAAATAAAAACAGTCAAAAAATCAAAACCCTATTCTAGCAAGGAAACGGGAGTACGGGACCACGCCGCAGTGCTTCACGAAGGCTCTGTTTCACACTTTCACTGCTTCAGTTTCACACACTAAGGGAGTACGGGACCACGCGCAGTGCTTCACGAAGACTCTGTTTCACACTTTCACTGCTTCAGTTTCACTAAGGTTCCGCTTCACACGAAGGTGCCCCTCTACATACAGTATAATGCTAATCTTTATTGATCTTTCTAGCATTTCAGTGGCCCCTTCATATCATTTTCGACCCGACAAAATTATTATATCTTTTTGGTTCCAACAAGCTAGAGATATGTGGATTGAAATTTGAACACCAATAATTCATTCATGTTTATTAATTAAAAAATATATTTTTCAATATGTCGTACCAATTTCTTATTTACACTCTAATTTATAACAACCGAATTAGCTTCTATTTTTTTAATGCAAAGTAGTGTAGTTTGTTTTAAAAGTTACTATACTTGTGTATTAAAAAAAACTAGAATAAATATATTGGGTGATGGACTAATGTGGTTTTTTTTAACAAATTATTTAATAAAATATATCTATTTGAACTACTAGAGGGAATATAATAATGAAGGATTAAAGTAATATATATAGAGTCCATTTAAATTATTAACAAACTAATTCTAATGTTAAATTATTAACACTAATTAGCATAAATTGTAGATGATTATATTTTCAAAATTTGAATCCTAATTAGCATAAATTAAGAAATTATTAAATATATCTTGTGTGATGTTATTGTTTCTTTTATTGTAGTTTCGTAGAGTTACCATTTAGGCATTGCTATATATTATTAATGTCTTGCTATATATTATTACCAATTATATATTGGTGTTTAATTGTATGAGTAACTTTCTTTTTATTAATGCTTTCAATATACAGAATGGAATCTGAAACCCACGAGCAAATTATTGATGTTGGGTTAAATGAACAACTTTCTCCTATTATTGAAGATATTGATGATTCTAGGCCAACTAAGAAGCCTAAAACAACCACATCTAAAGTTTGGGATAATTTTACTAAACTTGGGGTAAAAGATGGTTAAGAAAAAGCTAAAGGCAACCATTGTGGTAATGAATATGTTTGTGGTGGTGTAAAAATAGGAACTTCATCCATGTTACATCATTTGCAAAAGTGTGACATCTTAAAGCAAAAACAAAAATCTGCACAAATTGGAAATATGATAATTGATCAAGCTGGCAAGCTGAGGTCTAGAGAAATAGATCAAAAACATTTTGAAGATTTTCTTTCAAGGGCTATTATTGAACATGGGTTATCATTTAGTTTTGTTGAGTATAAGTGGATTAGAGAGTTATTTTTGTATTTATATCCTGGGTTAAGAATTCCTAGTAGGAATATAACTGTTTCTAACCTTTGGAGGATTCATGATGAAGAAAAAGTAAAGGTGAAAAATGCAATGCGTAAAGCTAATAGTAGGATTTGCTTAACATCTGACTGTTGGACATGCATAACTCAGGAAGGATACATTTGTGTAATTGCTCATTTTGTTGATTCTAATTGGAAACTGAATAGTAAGATTCTTGCCTTCTCTAAGCTAGATCCTCCACATGGTGGTCATGAAATGGCAAAAAAAATCTTTGAAATCTTGCTTGATTGGGGGATAGATAGGAAAGTGTTTTCCATAACTTTGGACAATGCAAGTGCCAATGACACAATGGTAAATTTCATGAAAGAACAATTTAATTTGCAGAATAGTTTGATTTGTAATGGCTCATATTTTCATGTGAGATGTAGTGCACATATACTGAACCTCATTGTTCAAGAGGGTTTGGGGGTGGCTAGTGGTGCTTTGAAAAAAATTAGAGAGAGTATAAAATATGTAAGAGGATCGGAAGCTAGAAAGATTGCTTTTAAAGAATGTGTGCTTCAAGTGAGGGGTATTGATACTAAGGTGGGTTTGAGAATGGATGTGCCCACTAGATGGAATTCCACTTATGTTATGCTTGATAGTGCAATTAAATACAAACGTGCATTTGGTTGTTTGGCTATTCGAGATAGGAATTATGTTCATTGCCCATTAGATGATGAGTGGAATAGGGCTGCAAGAATGTGCGAGTTCTTGAAGCCTTTTTTTGTCATGAAAAATTTGATATCAGGCTCCACTTATCCAACATCTAATCGGTACTTTATGCAAGTTTAGAAAATTGAAAAATTGTTGCGTGAATTTGTTATGTGTGAAGATCTAGTGATTAAAGAGATGGCTTAAAAATAGATGACTAAGTTTTCAAAGTATTGGCATGATTATTGTGAGATTCTTGCCATTGGTGCTATTCTTGACCCACGAATGAAGTTTGGAGCTATTCAGTTTGCTTATAGAAAAATTGAGCCTTCAACTTCTGAAGAGAAAATTAGTGCTTTAAGAAAGAAAATTTATGAACTGTTTGAAGAGTATGAGAAAGTAAAATCAAATGAGTCAAATGCTTCAACTTCTAATGTGTCTCTTCTTCCACCACAACCAATTTCATATACAGATGATGAGAAAGTACTTGATACCTTTGATGTAAGTTAATAATTTTTTTAAGTACTTTATTTAATTTCATTTTTATTTAGTAATTATCATTGAATAATGGATATTGAATTTATTTTTCTTTGTAATGTCTTAGGAATATGTTGATTATTTGAGCCAAAATGCTACTGCTAATGGAAAATCTGAATTGGATCTATATTTGGAGGAAGGAAATCTTGTTCCAAAGTTTCATGAAAAGTTAGATGTGTTAGCTTATTGGAGGGATCTTCATGATCGTTATCCAAACCTCTCTCGGATGGCTTGTGATGTGCTGAGTATTCCAATCACTACAGTTGCTAGTGAATCTGCTTTTAGTCTTGGGTCTCGAGTGCGAACTAAGTATCGCTCTACCATTCTTCCTGAAAATGTAGAGTTACTCATTCTAACTCAAAATTGGTTACATGGTTTTGAAGAATTAGGTAATTTTTATAATGAAAAATTTCTTATTTATTTTTACAATAGCTCATCCTAACACTTTTTTTTCCTATTTGCAGATGGAGATAAAATGGATGTGCAAAGAGAAGAAATTGTTATTGACATTTCCGTGCAAGACTCTAATTAAGTTTATTTTGCAAGACTTTCGTATGATAAAATATTGAAACTTTTTATTTTGAAGTTTGGAGTTTGATTATGGTTTGTAGTTAATTTTGTATGATGAGATATTGAAACTTTTTATTTTGGAGTTGGACTTTCATTTGAAATGCCCACATCCATATGAAAGGAGACACTTTAATGCTTGGTTTTTCTTTATTAATTATTACTATCGTGTAGTTTCTTACATGCACCGAAAAATTGATATGGATCAAATATCTTATCATATGGTGGATCACATGCAGAATATAACAGTGTACTTATCAGATTATCTTTTGTGAAGAGATTATGGGACCTTACGCTAACTTCAATTGAAAATTGCAAGGTCTAGTGAGCATACCAAGATCAAAAAAGATGGAAAGAGACACGTGGGAACGAATACAATGATTTTGATTCATTATTAGGGAGTTGAATTTATAATAAATATATAAGGGAGGTAAAGTGACAGGGAAAAAAGAAGGAGAAATTCATAAACGCAGATACTGGAGTAAGTTCAATTCACGTGTTATTTTATTTTGAATCGCATATAAGACTAGCAAATAGCAAGCACACATGAAAAAAGTGGTGATTTTTTAGGTAGCTCATAAGTTAAACCTTAATCACATTATGGTTTGTAGTTATATTTGTATGATGAAACATTTATATTCTTTATTTTGGACTTTTAGCATGGTTTGTGTTTAATTTTATATGATGAGTTATGTTATTTTTATGATTATTATGTTATTTGAAAATTTAAATTTTGTTTGTATTTTTTTTTTAAATTTTTTGGTGGGTTGGTGGGCTGGCCCGTTTGACCCACCAACCCGTGGTGGGCCGGGCCGGGCCATAAAAATTCTGACAAAATAAAAAGTGGGCCAGGTTGGGTTGGCCCATTTTTAAGGTGGGCCAAAGTGGGCTGGTCCACATGGGCCGGGCTGGCCCGTTTTGACAGCTCTACTAGCTATCTTCTCATAATGTGAAGTTTCTCTCTCACGTAATGTCATGTAGGTCAAACTCATATATAATCATTTATTACCTCAAAAGAAAATAACAAAAATATACTAGTCATCAAATCAAGTATATGATCACAAAAATATGAGGGAACTTTAAACCAATATCTCAAAACATATAACAAATATGTTCAACATCACATAAATTAATGTACCCAAAGCTCATCATATATGATCATATTGGTGTTAAGGGGAGTTTCATCTCATTTATGAAAATTAATAACAATATAAGGTATATTAATAATTAAATATTCTCATCATGAAGAGAATCTCAAATATTAATTGCCTATATCATTTCTCATATGATGTCTTGCAATTACTCTTCTCATCCTCTCATCACACCTCTTCTTTTCTCTTAAGTGATAGTACTTTTCAAGATCATACTATACCACTAGTTATATCTGTCAAAGCTATATTAATAGACCTCCAATATTATATCTATACTTTATTTATTTTTATTTTATAAAAAAAATTACCTTTTGACTTTACAGCTAAGGTAAGGAAACCTCACATGCCCAGTCACATTCCGTAACAAATTTCATATTGTTTAATGTGGTTGTACTCACGGATCAATATACCCATTAAATCCAAAAATTAAAAAATCCCAAAGAGATTTTCATGAACAACACAAGTCCTTAAGATTGTTGTATAAAAATGGTGGACATAGTTATGAGCAATCTGAAACACCGAAAAAACGTTAGTAAAATTCCCCTGAGGCGTGTGATGGCACTGACCTTAAGGACTTATCCGCGGGATACGCGCAAGCCCCCAGGATACAACAGGGTCATCTCAAGGAATTGAGGAGCTGTTTGTGGATGATTTCATTCGTAGGTTATTTTTATTCGAACTAGCACGATTTCAATTTAGGCATGTGTGGCATGACAGATTTCGCGACTTTTCAGTGATGAATTATACAAACAGCATGTGGAGTTAATTAATTAGGGTGCAATTTTAGCATAATAGAATATCTATGCTAATCATACAATCAATTTCATGCATGTGAACGTTGATGTGCATCGAATAAAAAACATGTATATTGATTGCAAAAATCATATCCTTCATTTAATGTTAACAGAATTACAATTCATAAGGATAATGAAAAGGATTCAGAAGACTACACTACGCTACACTATGTTATGCTACGCTACGTTAAAAAGGAAAAAGAAAGGGTTGTCGAGAAATCATACCCATCCTTCTCGTGCACGTGAGCCATATGCGCAGGCAAAGAGTTCTTGTGAGGTGTTGTGGGCGTGAGATTTCTGACCCCTTTCTACGAGCCTGGCTTGTCTATTTATAGAGATTTGGGGAATCAAGATAACTATATCTGACGTGCCTCAAATGCGTAACCGCTCTAAACCTCCACATCGTGGCTCATTTTTGGGCACGTCTTTTGATAACTTCTGGAACCCCTTATAACTCCCTCAAACCGTTCTGCAGTCTTGATACTTATCCCCTCGATTCACTTCAACCTCTCTTAATCGTGTCTCCCCTAGGTTCTTCATTCTGAGAGGTTGCGAAGTATACTCATGCATGTTCGGATCCCTGAGATTTTGAGTGATCCACGAAAAGTATCCTTGAGTGTTTCCTGATTCTTTTTTTACTTTGAGAGGTTGCGAAGCTGTGAAGCCTTTTCATGAGTAGCAACTTCAAGGTCCAAGGATTTTGAGTATTTCACGAAATATGTCTTCGAGTATCTCCCGATTCTCCTCGTGCCTCGTATGTCTCCACTTAAGAAACTTCTTTGTTATTTTATGATCACCTAAGATTTTGAGAACCCCTACATTTTGAGTATCTCCAAGTTCTCTTTTTTGGTGCTAATAGATGCCCCCTGGAAAACATTTGTTTCGAGGTATTCGAGAAAGAATGTTTTCCAATGCTCCAATTTTCCTTCTCTGATAAAACCCTAGAGCGTTGTTCTCTTTGAGAAAATTAAATGCCCCTGACAACATTAATTCCAAATCTTCCCTTTCGTCCCTACTGCAATAAGTTTGGTGGCCCTGATTCTGCTTTCCCAAGATAGGTTAACATATTTTTCAAATTTTTTGTCCGTTAGTGAATATTTTTAGTTACCAAAATTTTGAATTCCATTTTTGAATTTCACCGCGGGCTTTTACTGCGCTTTGGCCCATCTTGCTCTCTATATAACATTTCACCTATCCTCCTATGCCATTCTCTACTGTTTCCTCACATTAATCTTCTTTCACCTTCGATTTCATCACCTGTTTTTTGTTCTCATGGCAACTTCTGCTACGTCTGCATCTATGGCTACCCCTGTGGCCTCAACGGTTTCTCCTTCAGCCCAACCTACTCCTTTTGTACCTCTGTTGGTGGAGAATGTGAATATTTCCACCTTGAGCGACGGAGATAACCTACTCTTTCTGATGGGTCAACACATGCTTTTTTAGGCCCCTATTCGAATCTGAGTAAGAAGAAAACCCACAATGATTTGCTTCCAGAAGATGACTCCACTCTCCCTTTTGTTTGCTCTCCTATCATCGACCTCTCTTTTTTTTCGGATACTACCAAGATATTTCGGGCATTTCCTCCCCCCAAGGATAAACACATTCAATGGTTAGAACGAGTTGAGAACTCAATGCAATCTGAATGGAAAGAGGCTGGAATATTTGATTTTGTTCAGTTGTCAAAGTATGACCTGAACGTCTTTGATCCCCAGATGTTACTATCTGCCATTTTCTTTTGGAATAGGGAGACTCGTGCCTTTGAATTTCCATTTGGCTTTGTATGCCCAACTCTTTTGGATATCGCCGCTATTACGGAGTTGAAACCCTTAGGGGACCGCTATCTCCCTAGCGCTCTCGAAGAAGAGATTTTGATGAAAGACACTTTGATCGTTTAGGATAATAAGACGTATTATGCCATTGTCAGTGCACACCATGGCGAAAAGGGTACTCCTATCACTGACTCCGAGCATATTGCCTTTTTTCTCTATTGGTTATCTATTTGTGTCTTTTGTACTCCTTCTCTGCAAGTTCCCAAGTACTACTACACACTTGCCTAGGCTTTGCATCTTAAGAAAAAGGATTGCTTAAGTAAGTTGTTACTTGCATCTTTCTATGCTTACCTTGACGAAGCCTTGAAAAGTTTATTTCGAGAAATCGGTCCTCGAAACCTCACAGGGCCCCTCTGGCTCTTGCAATTATGGCTTAACGCTATTTTCGGGAAGAAATTGAAGCTTCTTCCTATCCAAGCCTCCATTCGATATTCTCTCGAAGGTGCTCGGTTGACAGCTTTGACCCCCAAGAAAAGATCTGTTGATGGTTTTGCCCGTTATGTCCAGGAAATTCTCGAATTCAATAAGTTCTCGAATGATTTGGTCCCTTTCATTCGCTCTGATTTGGCGAGGCCTTCCTGGTTGATTGGCCATAATCAGGTAGGACAAATTTCTCAGGAAATGGTCAAAATCTGGATGGGATTCTTATCTTGGGATCTCATTTTTACTGGCATGAAACAAAAGGATGTTAGAGTTTACCCCTATCAACCCCAACTCTTTGCTCGTCAATTTGGGCTTTTTCAGATTAGACTGTCACCTCTCCAACAAAAGGATCGAATTGATTTAGATATTTGTGTTGAAGACGGGGATTATGAAGGTTTTTTGTAGTTCATCCTGAAGCCCACTACCCAATTGTCTCTTACTCCTTGCTCTTTTCTTCCTGCTTTTCTAGTGTTTAAGTGCTCCCGTAGATGGTGGTGTGGATATTACACCAACAAGATGTGTACTTTTGAAGACTTCTCTTGGAAACTTATGAATTCTCCCTTTCCTCTGCAGGGCCCGAAGATCTCAAGTACTTACAAAAATCGCAACATTATTTATCAGTTTGAACAATATTACAAAGTTTGTTATCGCTCCGACAAAGTCAAACTGATTTTGAAAAGTTTTATCCTAAAAATATACCTCATCTTCCCAATTCCCTTTTTAGACTTGTGAAATATCTTGATTATCCTCCTTGGGTGAGGACTCTTGATCCCTCGTATGAGGATAACAAGACTATCCCTGTTAAGGATCGAGTGACGAGTGCAAGATGTTCTATGTATGATTTTACTAGGAATAAACAATGGCCTTTGTGTTGGGTTGACCACACTGTTGTCTATCCTAGTAATTAAACTTTACCCCTTTTCCTTTTATGCTTACTTCGAATCTCACATCTCTACTTATTTTCGATTCTCTCATGTTCAACTGCTGTTGCTCAAAAAGTTCCTCGACACTAAGAGGACACTCAGCACTGGAGAGATTCAGAGGATGACAAAGAGAACACTTCGTTAAAGCCTAGAAAACGAAAAAGTGCTTCTGACCGATTTTCCCTTCTCTTAAGGGTAAGAACAACGAAAATACATCCTCTCTTTTGAAATTGTAATGAATCTATGTTTGTCACAAGTTCATGTATTTGTATTTGTTCTTTGTAGGAGGTTGGAGTTCCCAAGAAAAAACTCTATTCAGACTCTCATAGTGGTCAATCTGTAAGTTATTTTTCTGGGAGAAATCAACATTGTTACTCGAACGTCATTCTGATCTCCTTCCCTTCGACTTGTTTCAGGTTTCCACCACTCGGAGGACCTCCAAAGACAAAGGGAAACAAAAAGCAACTTCGACTAAGTATGTCCCCAAACCGAAGATTCCCACTAAAAAGCTCATGAAGGATGCCATGAAACCCCCTGTACAAGTAATGTGCTTGCCCATTTGTACAAACAACGTTCAATACTTTTCTGTTAATTCGCTTTTATCCTTCATAATGATTACCCTTTTTTAGAAAAAGGTTGATTCAGAGGTGTCTGACTCTTCCTCTGAAAGCCCTCAAAGTACCCCTGTTTCTCCTACTGCTGTTCCACCTTCTCGAGATGTCATAAAAATCCGTGAATCAGCATCTCTTCTTGAACACCATTTTGAGGTATATTTTGTTGAATTTCGATTTTCACTTTTTTTTTTGGCCGTTTTCGAAGTTCTGCATTATGACAATGCTTTTCTTAACAGGTTGTTTCTTCTAATGTCATTACGGCCACCATTCCCATTTTTGTGAAAACCGTCGAAACTTCTCCCCCAGATTCGTTGCAAGGCGATGCACCTTCATTCAATTTTGATACTGGCGTGTCCTCTAGTCGAGGTGGGTAATTGTTTCTTTGGCATTATACTTTTTTCCAAGATTACCTCCGACTTGATCAAAATACCTTTCCCTTCTTGTGCAAGTCTAGAGGTAACTTTTGAGGATAAATTTCAACAATCTCCTCCCCTTGACCAGCTCACGAAAACAACTGATGTTGTACCCTCAGAAGCTCTGCTGACTATTCTTCTGGATGATGTAGACCTCATGAGCTTCTTCAATGATGAAGCTGCTCAAGATGACATTTTCGAGGTCCTGGAGAATTGGACTACCGAAACCTCGGCCTCAGGAAAAAACAAGAAACTGTTACGAGCTTTCAACCTCTATTATCTTCTTTCCGCTCGAAGGCCTATGTTGATCATCTCGACCAAGCTCTTACAGATCCCCAATTCAAAATAGAGATCTAGCTAATAGTGGATGATCTGAATGCCTTTCCTGATCTTCCTTCGGAGGTAACAATGGAACTAAACGAATATATGAATACTTTCGCTGCTGCCTCCAAATTGCACTTGAAGTGGTCCACTTCGAATCAAGAGATGGCTCAGCTCGAGGCTGATACTGAAGGGGATCGAACCAAATTGGAAAAGCTCAAAATAGAACTTCTTTCGATCAAGGAATCCACTTCTCAATTGGTTCCAAAATTTATGAAGCTTAAACAATCTGAGGAAGAGACGGAGCATACCCTTGCGGCCCTGCAACGAGAGCTTGATTCGATTAAGTCCAAACATGCTGCTTTGAGGCTTCGAAGCTAAGAGATCATGCTAAAGCAGAAGGGATTGCAGGAAGAAGGAAAAGGCATATCTCTCAAACTCTCGAAGTTGCTGGAGCAAAAGAGAAGATTGGAAGTATTGTGTGCTTCGTGGAAACAAAGTCTCAATCAGGCATATCAGGCATATGAAGCACTCAAATCTAAAAATTCTGCAAGTGATCAAAAAGATGAGAGATGCCTATTTATATTTTAGTTTTTATCCCTTGTACCTTTATTGCTTATCTCTTTGGACACCAATCTCAGTACATGTTACTTTCACCAAATTTCACTTGAAGTGGTCCACTTCGAATCAAGAGATGGCTCAGCTCGAGGCTGATACTGAAGGGGATCGAACCAAATTGGAAAAGCTCAAAATAGAACTTCTTTCGATCAAGGAATCCACTTCTCAGTTGGTTCCAAAATTTCTGAAGCTTAAACAATCTGAGGAAGAGACGGAGCATACCCTTGCGGCCCTGCAACGAGAGCTTGATTCGATTAAGTCCAAACATGCTGCTTTGAGGCTTCGAAGCTAAGAGATCATGCTAAAGCAGAAGGGATTGCAGGAAGAAGGAAAAGGCATATCTCTCAAACTCTCGAAGTTGCTGGAGCAAAAGAGAAGATTGGAAGTATTGTGTTCTTCGTGGAAACAAAGTCTCAATCAGGCATATCAGGCATATGAAGCACTCAAATCTAAAAATTCTGCAAGTGATCAAAAAGATGAGAGATGCCTATTTATATTTTAGTTTTTATCCCTTGTACCTTTATTTCTTATCTCTTTGGACACCAATCTCAGTACATGTTACTTTCACGAAATTTCTTCAAGTATTTTCCATTGATCACTTTGCTCGTATTTCTCGAACTTATCTCTTTGATCAAATATGCGTTGTTCAAGTAGAGTTTTTTGATGACGAACGGTCCTTCCCAACTATAGGACCATTTACCATGATCTCGAGATTTCTAGTCCATTGGGAGGATAACTTTTAAGACTACGTCTCCACTCGAAAATTGTTTGCTCCTGACCTTTTTGTTGTAAACTCGAGCTATTTTCTCTTTTTGATGAATGATATTTTGCATGGCTATCATTCTTTTGTCATCTAGTCGAATTAGCTCATCATACATTAAATTCCAATAATCTTCGACTGGTAAATCATTTTGCCTTTGCACGTGAATAGATTGTAAGTTGATATCAATAGGCAAAATTGCTTCGTGACCATAAACCAACTTGTATGGCGTAGTTTGAGTGGCATTCCTTGGTGAATTTCTATAAGCCCACAATACTTGCAATAATGTTTCATGCCAATTTCGAGGTTTCCCCGAAATATGTTTCTTGATCAAAGTTATGATCACTTTGTTAGCAGCCTCGACCTGGCCATTAGCTTGTGCATAGTAAGGTGTCGAAGTAATCAGTTTGATACCTCTCAACTGAGAATATTGCATAACCTTTTGACCTGTGAACACCGTACCTTGATCTGTAGTTATTGTCTAGGGTATTTTGAATCGAAAAATAATGTGGTCTTCGATAAAATCTATCACCTCTTTCTGATCTACCTCCTTTACAGGAATTTCTTCCACCCACTTCATGA
Source organism: Cajanus cajan (assembly GCF_000230855.2). NCBI lineage: Eukaryota > Viridiplantae > Streptophyta > Magnoliopsida > Fabales > Fabaceae > Cajanus > Cajanus cajan. The sequence continues at coordinate 12,280,825 of NC_138517.1, read as the reverse complement.
ATTAATTGATGGCCACAATTATATATTTGTGGTTCTTTGATGATGTAGGATGAATCTGACCAATTATGTCAATTGCCCATCCTCGAAATGGCCAAGGTTTGACAACCGTGTGCAACTCAGTTGCTGGTAATTTATGTATTAGACCATGCTTTTGGCATTCCTCCCAACCTTTTGCAAATTTGATACAGTCTTTGAACATACTTGGCCAAAAGTATCCTTTTCTAAACAAAGTCCATTTCATTTTCTCCCCTGCTTGATGAGCACCACAAATACGTTTGTGTACCTCTGCCATGGCTATGTAGCTCTCATGATTTCCAAGGCACTTAAACAAAACTTCATCGAACCCTTTCTTATATAGTTCATCGTTTAATATCACATAATTGAGAGCTCAATATTTAATCTTTCTTTTAGCTTGCAAATTTGGACTTTGCAGATACTCGATTAGCTCTTTCCTCCAGTCCTGAATGGTTGAGATGTTAATGGTGAGGAATTTGTGCTCGTCACTCAACTCATTCCTTATACAAATAAGATATTTAAGACATTCCCTGCTTATCTTGTACTAGGATGCAATTTGAGCTAATTCATTCGCAATTTCATTCTCGTTACGAGAGATATGTTCTAATTGGACTTCGTCAAATGAATTTAACAGAGCTGTAGCTCGAGACTTGCATTGGAGTAACTTTTCATTCATGCATTTATATTCTCGAGTTAACTATTTAATTACAAGTTGCGAGTCACCTCGAATAATTATGTTCCTTGCCCCTAAATCCTTAAGCAATTTTAGCCTAGTAATCAATGCTTCATATTCAGTTTCATTATTCGAGCATTCAGATTTCGTTCTTAGTGCAAATTTTGTGAGAATTCCATTCGGGGAAATAATTAGTAATCCGATTCCTACTCCTAACTCGTGTTTCGATCCATCGAAAAATAGTTCCCATGATTTCGTGGTTAAATAATTAACCTGTTCTGTTACATTAATTCGAGTGATCCGCGAGAAAATCAGCAATTACTTGTCCTTTTGCGGTTTTGAGGGGAACAAACGTTAATGAATACTTGATCAGTGCAAGTGCCCATTTCCCAACTTGAGAATGCAGGATGTTTGGATAACATATATTTAATCGCATTATTTCGACAAAGTACGAAAACATCATAAGGTTTAATATAATGCTTTAACTTTGTACAAACATAATATAAACTCAAACATAACTTCTCTAAAGGAGTGTATCTGATTTTTGCCTCGACTAACATCCTACTGATGTAATAAATGGCCCTTTCGATACCATTCTCATCATCTTGCGACAACATCCCCGCAATAGTCGAATCATTGGCCGAGACATACAATTTTAACCTTCTTCCTTCAAAGGGTGGCACTATCACTAGAGGATTGATCAAATAAGTCTTGATCTCCTCGAATGCCTTTTGATGATCTTCGTCCCATCGAAATTCTTCCTCCTTTTTCAGACGTAACAGAGGGGAAAACACCTTAGTCTTTCCTAATAAGTTCGAAATAAATCTTCGAAGGAAATTTATCTTACCTAACAAAGACTGTAACTCCTTCTTATTCGAAGGAGGCTTAGTTTCCATGATTGCCTGAGTCTTGTTCTTATCTACTTCAATGCCTTTATGGTGTACGATGAACCCTAGGAAATCCCCGCTGAAACACCGAAAGCACATTTCAATGGATTCATTTTCAGCCCATGTTTCCTCATTCTCTCGAAAGACAATTTCAAGTGTTGTATGTGATCCATTTTTCGTTTCGATCCAATCACTATGTCATCAAAATAAACCTGCATGAATTTACCAATTAGGTCATGAAAAATTAAGTTCATTACTCTTTGATATGTTGCCCTAGCATTTTTTAAGCCAAAAGGCATTATTACCCATTCGTAAGTTCCCAAAGTACTTGGGCACCTAAAAGTAGTTTTTGACACATCATTTTTAGCAATATAAATCTGGTTGTACCTAGAATATCCATATAATAAACTTAAAATTTCATTACGTGCGACGGCATCGATCATTGTTTCCGCAATAGGCATGGGATATGCATCCTTAGGCGTGGCTGCATTCAAATCTCGAAAATCGATGCATACCCTCAGTTTTCCATTCTTTTTTATAACAGGCATAATGTTCAATACCCAATCGGCATACACAGGGAAGATTTTTTCGGTGACCCCAACTATGAGTCAAAGATAGTATGGGTGAATCAAATCTCTTGAGTCATTCCAAGGTTTAATTCAGCCGTGTTCGATTCACCTATCCAAGAGATGAAGGACCATCTGAAACCATTATTGTTGACCCTTATGATCGAAGGAATTGAAGTTAACAAGAACATACTCCCACAAACAATCCTGAAATAATTTGGGAAGACTTTGGCAGATCTGAAACCCCACAATATCCTTATATCCGACTACACGGGGAAATCTTCGCAACCTGAAGGGATGATATTGTTGGATGTCCAAATTGGTAGTGTGAAGAGGACCACCATGTTCATCGTTACTCCCTCGAAAGCTAACCTTAATGTGTTGTTAGAAAGAGAATGGATCATGGAATGGGAGCGGTACCTTTGACATTACACCAAAAAGTCTTTTTCTGGAATGATGACGAACATCTAGAGGTGTTGGATGCAGACCAAAAAGAGTATGAGACGGGAATGTACTTCGCGGATCAGAAAATTACTGCATTCACAAAAACCAAGCCTTTCGATGCCCTTGATCCATATTTCTTGGAGGAAGAAAAGGGTGTTAAGAAGACTTTTTGTTGGGATGTTCCAAGAGGACTTGTTGTTCACCGAGCCGAGACTAAATCGACTCAAGTGCGAGAATGATGAGACAAGATCCATGTTTGAGCTTCTTAGCTCGAATTTCGGCCTACATGGCCGAAAGAACGACCAACGAGAGTGGTGGTGTCGAAATAGCCTAAGGGGGCATACTATGAGTAAAGGTCGAAAAAATGACGTCCACGAAGGCCAAAGAAAAAGAGGAAAACCAAAAAGAGTTTGTCAAAACAGATGGAAAAGAGACTCCTGAAATAAGAATCGAGGATGAACCAAGTAGGGACTTTGAAATAATCGAAGAAAGACTTGATTGTGTCTTTGACGATGCTCCTCTAGGGTTCGAGAAGTTGGAAAATGATGAGCTTAAAGTGAAATCTCAGGATTCTCTAGAAGAGGTCAATCTGGGTACAATCGAAAAGAGGAGAATCACCTACATCAACAAACTGGCGAACGAGAGTTTTAAAGAGTAGATCGTGCAAGTTTTGCACGAATATAAAGATTGCTTCACTTGGGATTATGAAGAAATGCCTGGTTTGGATCGAAGTTTAGTTGAACATAGGTTACCTATGATCTTAGGGGAAGAAACCAGTGAAACAGAACCCACAAAGGTTTGCTCTGCAGGTGATCGAAAAAATCAAAGAGGAGATCGAGCTCCAGAAAATGGGGTTTTCGAGTAGTTCACGATTTTCTTTCCTCGACCCATTCCAACATTAGACCTTTGTGGAGTAGTCCACTTTCCAATAAGAACATGCGCATTTGGCAGATACGTATTGCCAACTCGGGAGTTGTACATCTCCATCTTTCCGATGGGGGCCATAGGAGCATTGTGTTGAGATTGGGGGAGATTGAGATTGTTGAGATCACCTCTGAAGATTAAAGGTTTTGATGATAACAAATGTGTGGAACAAAGCTGACCAAGGACATCAACAACTTAGAAGTCAAAAACAAAGTCAAAGAAAAATGTTATGTAATAGGAGTAGTTTATAGATTGCTTTTATTGAGTTTATATTTTGTGTGTGCCTTGTGCTTTGGCTAATTTGTATCTAATCTGATTAGGAGTGTGTATGATGATGAGTTTAAAAGGTTAAAAAGTTATTTTGAGACTTAAAATAGTTTTGAAAACTAACTCAAAATAATCGATTATCATTAAATATAATCGATTATTCCAGCAACAAGAAAAAAGGATGCCTTGCTGCAATAATCGATTATTTGTGAAATAATCGATTATCCCAGAAATGACTCTCTGGAATAATCGATTATCCAGCAAAATAATCGATTAAATTGTTCTTGGATGATTTCCAGAAATCATGAAGAACAAAATAATCGATTATTCTTTAAAATAATCGATTATCTGGTTCTGAAAAACTTATAAATAGTTTGACCATTTTGAAACTTCAGAACAGTGTTAGAATTGAGAATCAAAATTAGAAAAACGTGTTTGTGAAGTCTTTGTGACATTTTTGGAGAGTTTTCTTTGTGAATCCAAGAAGAAAAACGTTTTTGGAATACTTTGAAAGAAGATCATCATCATCACATTCTTGAAAGGGAAGAGATTAAGATTTGCTTCTGAATTCCAGGTGAATTCGTTCCTTAATTCTTTGTGAATACTTGTAAATCTTGAGTAGGTTTCTCAAGTGGTAAGGAATTCTTGTAGTGGGTTTCTACAAGGGGTGCTTTCTTGAGGTCAAGAAAGTGGTTATCTTGAATGTAGGAGTGTATGCATGTGTGGTATGCTTGTAAAACTTCTTCATTAAGATAGTGAAACAAATCTTGATCAGGTTATGATTGAGGACTGGATGTAGGTCACATGTTGAGTGGCTGAACCAGGATAAAAGACTTGTGCAATCTTCTCTTACCCTTATCTTTTATTTTTTGTAATATCTTGATTGTATATTGAAAAGATTGTTCTTGGTTAACATGTTTGCATGAGCAACATTGGTTTAAACTGAATCAAAGTATTACATATTGTTCTTAACTTTGAATCTCATTATTGGTTAATGAAGAAAGCATATAGGATTCATTCTTCATTAACAAGTCTTTGAAAAACTTCTTTGAAAATTCATTTTAGAAAAGTTTAGATTGAAATAAAGATCCTAAAAACTCTGAAAATTTTTAAAGTGTCATAGAATCCAATTCACCCCCCCTCTTAGATTGAGTCATTCTTTTCTAACACATTTCCCTGTGGCATATGAACTTGTCGCATTACTATGCGAGTGTTCACTTTCGACTTTCCTCGAGCATTCTCAGCTTTATACCCTTTCATATTCTCTGACTCCTCAAAAGCCTTAGTCGCAGACCTATCGAACACAGCGCTACACCTCAGGCAAAGCATAACTTCCCGATCATCATTTTTCTTCCTCGAAAGGAAGTCAAGCAAACTATCACCTTCTTTCGGATAAATAGGTTCTTCTTTCGTGAACTCGACTAAGAGCTCTTCCAACTTTTCATCCGTAATAGGTTTGACAACTTCCTCCTCGTTCACAACCACGTCAACCATATTGACGCCTATCACATTGATCCCTATTTGGAGAGGTTCCACATATCCTACTTGTGTAGCAAATGGATCAGTATCGGTTTTCATCTCCTTCTCCTTGAAATCCAAGCGACCATCAGTAATCTCTTTCTCGATCATGTTCCTGAAACGTACACAATTGTTAGTCCAATGGCCATACATGTTGTGATACTTACAAAAAAAATTTCCCTTTTCTTTGTTCAAAATGAGGAATTTTATGATGTTCCGGAAGTGTGATTTGCTTATCTTTCAATAAAATGTCGAAGATCTTATCGGCGTTCGTTACATCGAAACTATATTTCCTATTCGAACCAGCCTCTGTATTATTTTCCTCGTGTTTTAATAATTGACATTGATAAGTTGGACCAGGTTGTAATTCAGGTAAGCTCACTTCCATATCTTCATTTAGACTCTCAAAATCATCATCTTTAATGTCCATATTGTCTAAATATGCCACTTTTTATTTTCGAACGAACTTATCAAATTTTCTCAACCTCTCTTTTTCTGCTCGAATTTGTTCAATTCGTCTCACTTTCTCTGCTAGTTGAGCCATGTCTCTCAGTTGCTGATTCACAAGTTTCTTTCGAATCAAAAAATCTAATCCAATGGCTGCAATTTTTACCAACTCATGCTCAGGAATTTTTGTGTAACATCAGGACTTTAGTTGCCTGAATCCATTCAAATATTCGTCTAATGCTCATGATGTTGCTTCTTTATATTCATCAGATCAACTATGCTCACCTTAGTCTCCTCTCGAAAAAAGTGTTCGTGGAAACTCTTTTCCAGTTGTGCCCAAGTAATAATTGAAATAGGTGGCAAAGTCGTAAATCACGTAAAAGCATGTTTGGTTAGTGAACTTGGAAAATATTTCATTTTCAGATATTCATTACTCACTAGGTCTCCACACTCAACTAAATATCTCGCTATATGTTCTACGGTGTATTCACCTAACTCCCTTGCGAATTTCGAGAATTCAGGGACTTTTGTCTCCCTGGGCAGTTCAGATTGGGTTATATAGTCAGGAAAGGCAGATACAAAGTAGGGGTGCTCATTTCGCCTTGATTCAAAATCGTGCCTATTTAGTACCCTCTCGACTATATGATCCAAATTTTTCTTGATGTTTCTCAGAGGTCCCCCCTGATTGAGGTGAATTCGAGATCAAACAATCCCGGGAATATTTGTTTCATTAATGGTCGGATTTTCAAGGCCATTCAAATTCACACTCGTATCTCTTAAAGGCCGATTATCATTAATTTTATGTCCTATTTTGTTCATCAGCTCATACAGGGGTGTGAGTATATTGTGCATTCGTGTAGACAACAAATTTACCATATCGTGGTTACTATGATCCATTTGTTGTCGAAGGGCTATCATGGCTTCGCTACTTATACCCATAAGTACATAATTACTTTGTCGAACTAGTGACCCTTCTTGGCTTGTGCCAACATGCTAGTGAGGGTCGTGCATGATAAAGCCCATCCCATTTGTGGCTGCATTATACCCATATGATGATATTTGCAGTAGAGGATTTTGCCCAGAATATGGTATTGGCATTTCTACGCTCATGGGCTGGGTACTTCTCCAATTCGGAGGCATCCCCTATGGGTATTGGCGGGTAGTGTTCATCATTTCTTGTGATGCATTCAAAAACCCTGTGGAGTTCGGAATACTTACAAGAGGTGGAGACATTGCCCCCCTGTTCTCATTTGGCACATTTTCTTGATTTGTATTCCGATTTTCTCCATTACCCTATTCTTCATTATGCGCGTCTCTTCTACTGGATGTAGACATAGTTCTCTCACTTCTAAGTCTCATAAAAATATAAACACACCTAAAACTAGTTCAATTTGTTCAGTTAAGTTCACCAAACGAGTCCCACCGGCGCGTGCTAATTTGTTTGTGGAGGATTTCATTCGTAAGTTCTTTTTATTCGAACTAGCACGATTTCAATTTAGGCATGTGTGGCATGACAAATTTCGCGACTTTTCAGTGATGAATCATACAACAGCATGTAGAGTTAATTAATTAGGGTGCAATTTTAGCATAACAGAATATCTATGCTAATCATACAATCAATTTCATGCATGTGAACGTTGATGTGTATCGAATAAACAACATGTATATTGACTGCAGAAATCATATCCTTCATTCGATGTTAACAAAATTACAATTCGTAAGGATAATGAAAAGGATTCAGAAGACTACACTACGCTACACTATGCTACGCTAAAAAGGAAAAAGAAAGGGTGGTCGAGAAATTGTACCCAGCTTTCTCGTGCACGTGAGTCATATGCGCAGGTGAAGAGTGCTTGTGAGGTGTTGTGGGCATGAGATTTCTAACCCCTTTCTACAAGCCTGGCTCATCTATTTATAGGGATTTGGGGAATCAAGATAACTATATCTGACGTGCCTCAAATGCGTAACCGCTCTAAACCTTCACATCATGGCTCATTTGCAGGCACGTCTTTTGATAACTTCTAGAATCGCTTATAACTCCCTCAAACCGTTCTATAGTCTTGATACTTATCCCCTCGATTCACTTTGACTTCTCTTAATTGTGTCTCCCCTAGGTTCTTCATTCTGACAGGTTGCGAAGTATACTTATATTGTCTGGATCCCTGAGATTTTGAGTGATCCACGAAAAGTATCCTTGAGTGTTTCCTGATTCTTCTTGTAGTTTGAGAGGTTGCAAAGCTGTGAAGCCTTTTCATGAGTAGCCACTTCAAGGTCTAAGGATTTCGAGTATTTCACGAAATATGTCTTTGAGTATCTCCTGATTCTCCTCGTGCTTCGTATGTCTCCTGTAACGACCCGCCATGGTCTCTACACTTAGTGGAATCGCACTACTACTAGTGAACTAAGGAAAATATTAAATTGGATAACTCATACATACAGGTATAGATAAGAATAAAAATAACCAAATTCTTTAAATACAAAATAAAATGCCATATATGTACAGTCATCCCAAAAATAATATTTCCTAGTGCCGGTCAAACAGACAAAAATCGCTACCCAAAATGGTAACCCTAACACGAGGATCAAACTCCCCGTCTCGCAGCGGTCACCTCGACTCCAAGCTAGCCCTGATCTGCTCCCATACCAAGTATGATCATCGCAGTTCCACCACATGGAAACAGAAGGGTAAGCTAGAATTCACAAATGAATCATAATAATCTATATTACACAATCGTATTCATAGAGTCACACCATACACTCTATCCAATACTACTCATGCATAAAATACAATCCACCAATCATGAAGTCAAACATCACACTTCATCATATTAATAATCATACAATAAATGCATCTCATGACAGATATCAATGCATATCAATCATCTAATGCGTCGTCACGCATACACCTAGGAGATCTCCACAACAATAGAGCTGTATAAGTGACATTCCATCCTACCGAGACCACCCCAACCGTTTTCACGCCCAATGCGCCCGCTCGGTCACAGCTAAACAGGATATATAATCCTCCCTCGGGTTTACTCGGATGATGTCACTTACACAATTGGAAGTCCAGATCCACCGTCAGGTATAGCACAGCTGGGTACGGGCTTACCACGACCTTGGCATGCATTAACCAAGTCAATTGTGGAGTTCGCCCACCGACTATCCGCAAGGATCCACGCACCTTCCCGAGTACTTGGTTAAGGGAATAACCCTCGACCTCATACCCCGCTCCAACACTAGCTAAGGACTTAGAGGAGACTCACCCAACCCAGTGGCCTATCTGAGCACCACTCTCCCAAATCCAGTGGCCTCCCAGAGCACCACTCTCATATATCAGTGGTCTATCCAAGCACCACTCTCAAGAGACTCTATGTGAGCTCTTCCAGTTCGAAAATATTTTTCCTCTCCTCAAGTCCTAGGCTAGACTCATGCCATAGGCATCACATGCAATAATGCATCATACATCATAATGGTCTGCCCACCATCATGATCAACAATCATACACATGTCATAAGACATCACATGCAATAATGCATCATACATCATAATGGTCTGCCCACCATTATGATCAACAATCATACTCATATGAACATATACGCATGTCATATCATATTCAAACATTCATACGTATCATCACAAAGCATACATATGAATCAAACCTCACCATACATCATATATCATACATACATGATCTAAAACTTTAACTTTAAACATGCATAAGCATCAATTCATTCATAAACTTATTCACGCTCGGCGTAGCCTGAGCTCGCCCAGCCTAATCCCAGCCTGAGAGTCCCAAGACTCATCCACGCCTAGCGCATTCAACCTGCGCCCGGCCTAAATTCCAATAACAGAGTTCACAAACTCTCATCCACACCAACAAATACAGCCACATGCAAACACAAAATACAATGCATAGACTCCATACAACTTAAATAAACCTAGAATCAACATGCACCCATCTGGTGCATCAAATTCACTAGAACCCCCATTTTTCCAAGACTTTGAACAATTAGCGAATTCTCCGATCCAGCCATGGATCCTCAACTTTCATGCATCAATTGAGTTTCTAAACTCACATGCAACTTAAATAACAAACATTCTAGCTTCCCTTACCTGAAGATTGGCTCAGATAGCCAAAGAATGAAAAGAGTATAATTTCCCCTCGAGGCTCAACTCGGAACTTCAGTCCTCCCAAAACAAGCTTTCTAATCTGAATTTCAAGAAAAGTCAGAAGGAGTTAGTGATCTAGAGGAGAAAAGGAGTCAAACAGAGAAATTTGGGAGAGAAAGGAGCTCACTGACCCAGAGACCTTCTCTCTAAAACTTCTCTCTAAAAACTCCAAAACTCCTGAAGGCCCCCAACCCCCTATTTATAGACTTTCGGATTGGCCCAGAACGGCCCGTACCGAATTCGGAACGGCCCGTTCCGAACTCCCAAATCACGCACAAAATTAACGCCCAGAACGGCCGGTTCTGAAATCAGAACGGCCCGTTCCGGAATTCATCCGGAACGGCCAGTTCTCCCTCCGGAACGGCCCGTTCTCCCTCCGGAACGGCCCGTTCTCCTTCCCAGAACGGCCCGTTCTCAACTACAATATGTAGTTCAATTCAGTAGCTTGGAACGGCCCGTTCCAATTTGGGAACGGCCCGTTCTGGGCTACAGAATCAGCCTCTTTTTTTTTTTTTTTTTTTTTTTTTTTTTTTAACAATGTTACATCTCCACTTCAGAAACTTCTTTTCTATTTTTCGATCACCTAAGATTTCGAGAACCCCTACATTTCGAGTATCTCCAAGTTCTCTTTTTTGGTGCTAACAGGAGCAGAACTAGCAATTAGAAAATTTGAGAACTCATAAAGAAGGAAGAGAGAAATGAGTTTTGGGGTGAGAAAATAGTGTGTCGGAGACCTCTATTTATAGAGTCTCAAAAATCCTAAAAAATTCACATAATTAATCCAACAATTAAAGAAAATAAATCTGGTAACTAAAGGAAATTAATCCAAATTTGTAACGGTAAGATTTTAATGACAGAATCAAATTTAAATTTGAAATGTGAAAAACTGCCATTTTCGAATAAGGTTTCCTTAATTAATTAAAAATAATTTAATATAATCAAAATAAAAATATTTCCGGATCTCATTTTCTTTTGGAATATCATACATGTACAACAGGAGATTGGATATGGAGAAATAAATTTCATAAAAATTTTAGAAATTTATTGATTTGTTGTAACGACCTGGGTGGTCACTACACTCAGCACAACACCACATAGCACCACACAGAAAAGAGCAAGTATATATATATAAGCAACTAAAATATATACACAAGGTCTAATCTGGGGCTAAGAAATCAGAGTAAACAAAATACATCTGGCAATGCTACATAAGTAGCTAAAACAACAAAACATCAACAGAATAGCTCCATCTACCAGCTGCAGACCTGCCTCTAGACACCAACCTAACCCTGCTCTGCTCCCATACAACGTATGATCATCACAGTCCAAACCACATGCAAAACAACAAAGGGTAAGCTAGTGAAAAGAATCAATCATATATATATATATATATATATATATATATATATATAATTACATAAATGGTAAACAGCTACAACTATCAGTACATCATCAGCATACAACTCATTAGATATACAGCATAAACAGTAGTAAACACACAATGCGTCGTCACGCATGACAACTAGAAGTGGTCGCTTGTAAGTGGTATAGCTCGACCTGGCCCCTATACCATGGTCGCTTTGTACACGTGTGCCTCGACCTTGCCCACACACGGGACCACTAAGAACTTAGAGGAAAACAACAAGTTACCACTCCAAGGGTTAGCTTTCCAGGGAGGGTTTTCAACAAATTGGGCTCTAAGAGCACCACAGCCACTCAATCCACACAATGGGATGAGCAAATTTCGAAAACATCTCCTCTAGTCTTAGTGATCAACAGCTTAGCCTTACGGCCTACAACAGCTCAGCCTTACGGCCTACAACAGCTCAGCTTTACGGCCTATAATAGCTCAGCCTTACAGCCTACAACAGCTTAGCCTTACGGCCTACAACATCTCAGCCTTACGGCCTACAATAGCTCAACCTTACGGCCTACAATAGTTCAGCATATATCAACATCTATCAGCAAAATTCAGCATAATTCAACATATATCAGCGTATAAGTACACCTCACATCCGCGCCCGGCGCACTCATGGTCGCGCCTGGCGTGGCACAACCAGAGAGCACTAGGGGCGAGCACGCCCGTTGCAATTCCAATTGCACCCAACACAAACCCAGGCAGAGACTTTAAGGAGTCTCACGCGCCCGGCGTGCCCAAAGCCACGCCCGACACAGGGAAGGCAGAGACCTCGCAAGGTCTCGTGCTCGGTGTAATATAAATTGTGCCCGGTGCCGCCTCTGGCAGAGACTAACAAAGAGTCTCCACGCCCGGCGAGACACAGTCACGCCCAGCGCCACATCAGAAACCAAAATCCTTGTTACTTACTGATATCGCGCCCAGCGCGATCCCAACCACGCCCGGCGTGGGCCATCCAGAGGCTCACACTCTCAAGCTCGCCCGATGCATACATCTTTGCGCCCGGCAGGCTTTCCCAAATGGAGCCCTCTGGTGGTCACGCGCCCGGGGCGAAGAACTGCACCCAGCGTGATACTCAGCAGCAACTCACCAAGTTCGAAAATTTCTTCAAAAACCTGCATAAACAACCAGAAAACCAACATGAAAACCAGCCAAAATACCACATTTTCACCAAACATCTTAAAAACACCATTTTTTTACACATGCAATCACAAACAATGAAAACCCCAAAATTTCACCCAAACCCCGAAAACCCCAAAACTCCATTTTCATCAAATCTCAGCCATCAATCCACAACAATCAGCCATCATGTGAGTTTCTAGCTCACTAAAACAAACAACCAGCAAGAAAATTCGAGCTTCCCTTACCTCGGTGAAGAATTCCGAGCTCTGAGAAAAAGAAACGGAGAAGAAGATGGAGAAGAGCTTAAATAGGGAAGAGAAGAAAAGAAACATCCAAACCTCAGCAAGTCCAAACTCTAAGAATCAACACCTTCACACCCAAGAATCCAGAGAAAAATGGGACCAAGGCAAACAAGGAAAGAAAAAGAGTGAGTATGAGAGTGAAAGAGAGTTAAGAGTGAGTTGAGGGAAGAAAAGGAAAGAAGAGGGTCTCACAACCTCCCCAACAATAAGAGTTTTCATCCCCGAAAATAGACTTACTTGAGAAAAGGAACGGATACCGCTCCCTGCACTGCTACTCAACCTCCCAAGTAGCCTCACCAGTAGTTGCATCCCAAAACACCTTCACCAGAGCAATGGACTTGCCCCTCAGCTCCTTCAGCTTGTGATCCACTACAGCTACCGGCAACTTCTCAAAAGTCGGATTCTCCTTCACCCGCACATCATCCAGCTCCACCACATGACTAGAGTCATGAACATACTTCCTCAGCTGGGATACATGAAATACATCGTGTAGGCTTGAAAGAGACGGTGGCAAGGCCAACCGATAAGCAACCAAACCCACACGCTGTATGATCTAATAGGGACCAACAAACCTCGGTGTCAACTTCCTTGCCTTCAACACTCTGCCCACACTAGAGGTCGGGGTCACCTTCAGAAACACATGCTCCCCTTCAATAAACTCCAAAGGCTTATGCCTCTTGTCAGCATATGATTTCTGCCTACTCTGAGTAGTCTTCATCCTCTCCTAAATCAACTACACCTTCTCAGTAGTTTGTAGGATTAGCTCCGGTCCCATAACCACTGACTCATCATCTTGATACCAGCACAGAGGAGTCCTACATCTCCTGCCATACAAGGCTTCAAACGACGCCATCCCAATACTAGCATGAAAGCTATTATTGTACATGAACTCAACCAGTGGTAGGACATCCTCCCAGCTTCCCAAGTGGTCTAACACACAAGCCCTCAGCAGATCCTCCAAGGACTGGATTGTCCTCTCTGACTGACCATCCGTCTGCGGATGATAAGAAAAACTCAGCTTCAGCTTCGTGCCTAAGGCTTGATGTAGACTCTGCCAAAATCTGGAAGTGAACCTCGGATCTTTGTCTGAAATAATACTGGAAGGCACCCCGTGCAACCGTACTATTTCCCTCACATACAATTGTGTCAGCTTCAACAAGGACCACTTGATGTTGACAGGCAAGAAATGTGCACACTTGGTCAACCGATCAACAATCACCCAGATAGCATTACTATTCCTAGCAGACCTAGGCAGCCCCACAATGAAGTCCATAGTGATACTATCTCACTTCCATTCCGGAATCTCCATCTACTACATCAACCCACTCGGCTTTTGATGCTCCACCTTCGCCTTCTGACAGGTTAGACAGGCCGTCACATATTCAACTATCTTCCTTTTCATACCAGACCACCAAAAATTCTTCTTGAGGTCTTGGTACATCTTAGTCATACCAGGATGTATGCTAAGTATGCTCTTGTGGCCTTCCTCTAACACAGCTCTCTTCAGCTCAGCATCATGAGGTAGGCAAATTCTGCCCTTGAACCTCAAGATTCCATCTCCGCCCAGCACAAAACCAACAGCCTTCTTAGTACCCAACAAACCAAGAAGCTTCACCAGCTCAACATCTTGCAACTGTTTCTGTCCAACCTGCCTCAAGAACTCACTAGTTATGGTAGTCATCCCACAACTAATGTGATCCTGAGCTAACTCCACACAGAGATTCAAATCTTTGAACTCCTCCACCAGCTCCAGCTCTCTCACCATCATACTAGACATGTGGATGGATTTCCTACTCAGCGCATCTACCACAACATTGGCCTTCCCAGGATGATACATCAACTAGAAGTCATAATCCTTCAGAAACTCCATCCACCACCTCTGCCTCATGTTCAGATCCTTCTGATCAAACAAGTACTTCAGACTCTTGTGATCACTGAAGATGCTAAACTAAGCACCATAAAAGTAATGCCTCCATATCTTCAAGGCAAACACAACCACTGCTAACTCCAAGTCATGAGTGGGATAATTCCTTTCATGGTTCTTCAGTTGCCTTGAAGCATATGCCACCACTTTCTTGGTTTGCATCAGCACACACCCCAAACCCTGGTGAGAGGCATCACAGTACACATCAAATGGTTCACCAGAATCGGGCAACACCAGCACAGCAGAAGTAGCCAACCTCCACTTCAGCTCATCAAAACTCCGCTCACAGGCATCAGTCCAAATGAACGGCTGCTCCTTCCTTGTCAACTGGGTCAGAGGCGCTACTATCTTGGAGAATCCTTCAACAAACCTTCGATAGTAACCTGCTAGACCCACAAAATTCTGAATATCAGTGACAGTTCTTGGACGCTCCCACTGCAACATCGACTCCACCTTAGCTGGATCAACAACAATTCCCTCAGCTGAAATCACATGTCCCAAGAACTTCACCTCATCCAACCAGAACACAGTTTGAAAGTTTAGCGTACACCTGCTTCGCCTTCAAAATCTCCAACACCAACCTCAAGTACTCACCATGCTCCTCCGGGGTTCTTGAATAAATCAGGATTTCATCATTGAACACCACCACAAATTTATCCAAGAAGGGCCAGAAGATCCTGTTCATGTAATCCATGAACACTACCGGGGCTTTGGTCACACCAAACGACACACAACATACTCATGGTGACCATACCTAGTCCTGAAAGCAGTCTTTGGTATGTCACCTTCCTTCACCCTGATTTGGTGATAACCTGACCTCAAGTCAATCTTAGAAAACATCGATGCTCCCTTCAATTGATCCATTAAGTCATCTATCCGGGGAAGTGGATATTTGTTCTTAATGGTCAGCTTGTTCAACTGCTAGTAATCAACACACAGTCGACTACTTCCATCTTTCTTCTTCATCGACAGCACGAGAGCACCCCACGGTGAAACACTTGGCCGCACCAACTTCTTCTCCAACAGGTCCTCCAACTGACCTTTCAGCTCAACCAACTCAGCTGGGGCCATCCTATAGAGAGCCACCGACACTAGCCGGCGCTTGGAACCAAGTCAATGCTAAACTCCATCTCCCTAACAGGAAGCAACCTAGGCACCTCATTAGGGAACACCTCAGCAAAATCCCTCACCACATCAATCTCAGCAATGACCCTCTCGGTCTCCACACTTATGGTAGCAAGGAGAAGACAGCACTCTGCCCCATCTCTCAATAATGATTCAACTTGAACAACTGAAATCAACAGCTCTTCCTCCTCCTGAGGAAAGATCAACCGCCTATTGGCACAATCTATAAGAATGCAATTGGCAGATGTCGCCACCGGCCCGAAATGGGCTTTCGGCATTCGCGAAGGATGGTTGGACTCTTTTATTTGTTTAAAAATATGGATTGCTAGAATGACTTATTCTCAAACTGAGACCTTGTCAAACGAGCAATTTTATTAAAAGGCTCACCAATCCATGTTAATCCCAAGCGGGACCCTCCATGGATTAGCGGTTTTCATAAAAAGGAAGGGTTCATGGAGTCGCCACCAATGTTTTACTCAAAACATTGGAAAAAGAAGTTTAAGGCAATCGATTCAAAAATCGACTTCGGCCATGACAACCAGAGTCGGGTAAGGGAGTCGGTTACGCGTGGGGAAGGTGTTAGCACCCCACAGCGCCCCTTTCGGGTTCCCTATGACAGATTATTTCTAAAAATAATAGTGCAAAATTACTAAATTACCCCTATTTATTCTAAGCAATTATAAATTAACTATCTACATGATGACAGTTTAAATATGTACACACAGAAAGCGGTAAAAGAAGGGATTTTAAGAGATAAACCTTTGAAGCGTGCTTTCTTATATATCTTGACAGAAATTGGGAAGCGTTTTGGCGTTCCCTCCCTCTACAAGACCGCTCGCTCCCTCCTATAAAATTTTAACTATGGAAATCCGGAGGATTTCCCTTCGACTAGGTTCGAGACTCAAGCAAATGGCTCGTGACTCAAGAACTTCGTCGGATCAACTCTCCGAGTGATTTCTAGGCAGAGCACTGCTAAAAAAAAAACCCAGAATACTCAAGAAGAGGGTTAAAACTCCGTGAAAAAGTGTAGAATGACGTCCAATTGACGTCATATTTATAGGGATGAGGCGCAATACGGCCTCTGGGGGTCAATACGGTCCGTATTGAAGTTTTGAACTACAATACGGCCGTATTGAATTCAGTACGGCCGTATTGAAGTTTAAAAAACCTCAATACGGCCGTATTGAGTTCAGTGCAGCCGTATTGAAGTTCAGTGCAGCCGTATTGAGTTCAGTGCAGCCGTATTGAAGTTCAGAAACTTCAATACGGCCGTATTGAGTTCAGTGCGGCCGTATTGTAGTTTAAAATGTTCAATACGGCCGTACTGAACTTTTGGGAGGCCGTATTGGGCTTCATTCCCTCCACTTTCTTATTTTTTTGCTACTCTAAGACCTCTAAACCTACAGATTGTCATCCTAGGGTCTTCCAGGGTCTTCCAGGAGTCCTTCCGGCTGACTTTCCTTTGGTCTTCGAGAGTCTTCAAGCTTTATTTCCGACCCGGACAATTTTAGGGGTCTACAGCTGCCCCCCCTTTACTTAGTCGGACGGCCTTTTGGTGTACCGGCTGACAAGTAAAGGAGTTGACCCAATTGTCCGGGTGATGTGCCAACCTTCTGACTTGTAGCGTCTTCTGGTGGAAAATTGTTGAGTAGCCTCTCCAGGTTGTTGCATACCTCGGCGCTTCTGACAACCTCGGTAGCTAAATTTACCCTCTCCAGGGTCAACTTCACTCGACGCCCGAGCCGGAAGTTGAACACCAACGTGCCTCTGACGACGCTGATGGTTGAGTACTGTCTCTCCAGACCTTGAGTACCGTCTCTCCAGACTCTGAGTACCGTCTCTCCAGACTCTGAGTACCGTCTCTCCAGACTTTGAGTACCGTCTCTCCAGACTCTGAGTACCGTCTCTCCAGACTTTGAGTACCGTCTCTCCAGACTTTGAGTACCGTCTCTCCAGACTTTGAGTACCGTCTCTCCAGACTTTGAGTACCGTCTCTCCAGACTTTGAGTATCGTCTCTCCAGACTCTGAGTACCGTCTCTCCAGACTTTGAGTACCGTCTCTCCAGACTTTGAGTATCGTCTCTCCAGACTTTGCTTCGGTTGTCTTTGACGACCTAGGCAACTGAGTTTGCCCTCTCCAGGGTCTGCGTCCGTGTCTTCTGATCACTTCGGCAATGCGAGTTTACCCTCTCCAGGGATCTGAGATGATTTTTTGTCTCAACAGTCCACTATGCTGCTTCGATGGTTTTTTCTGATTTTGTGCCACTGAGGGCTGGATAACGCAGGGATCCGTCTAGGGGATGTGCAATCATTCATAGGTTCTTGTGCTCCAACTTGCATTTGCATAGTTGGTACCCATGGGGAATTTCTGACTCCTTGGGGTGTAGACACAGATGCTCTTCTTGAATTGAGCGATGCCTTATGTTTGGCTGACGTCCTTTGACGTTGGTGGAGTATCCCGGTTATCCTTATTCGGGTGTCTCTCTTTGATTTTCTGATTTTGTAGCCTCTGTGTAGGCTATTATCCACTGGGGGATTCTGGATGTTGATTTTGATTTTGTCTCCACAGTCCACGATGCTGCTTTGACGATTGTTTTTTATTTTTGTGCCACTGAGGGCTGGATAACGCAGGGATCCGTCTAGGGGATGTGCAGTTACTCATAGGTTCTTGTGTCCCAACTTTCCTTTGCATAGTTGGTGCCCATTGAGGAATTTCTGTTTTCCTGGGGTGTAGACACGAAGATGCTCTTTCTGAGATGAGCGGTGCCTTATGATTGGCTGACGTCCTTTCGACGATGGTGGAGTATCCCGGTTATCCTTATTCGGGTGACTCTTTTTGTTTTTCTGATTTTGTAGCCTCTGTGTAGGCTATTATCCACTGGGGGATTCTGGATGTTGATTTTGATTTTGTCTCCACAGTCCACGATGCTGCTTTGACGATTGTTTTTGATTTTTGTGCCACTGAGGGCTGGATAACGCAGGGATCCGTCTAGGGGATGTGCAGTTACTCATAGGTTCTTGTGTCCCAACTTTCCTTTGCATAGTTGGTGCCCATTGAGGAATTTCTGTTTCCCTGGGGTGTAGACACGAAGATGCTCTTTCTGAGATGAGCGGTGCCTTATGATTGGCTGACGTCCTTTCGACGATGGTGGAGTATCCCGGTTATCCTTATTCGGGTGACTCTTTTTGTTTTTCTGGTTTTGTTGCCTCTACGTAGGCTGTTATCCACTAGGGGATTCTGTCGTTCAATTCTTGACTGGCCTCTTCTGTTAGGCAAATCATCTTGATGTTCGGTGTTTGGCTGGATGCCGAATTCCGCTTGGGGAATATATATATATATTTTTTTATTTTTCTCCTTTTGTAGGGGTGCCTCTTGAGTAGGCGACTGGGGATTTGGGGATCTTATGTATCCCAGAGTATTATTTAGGAAGCCTCTGCAGGCTTAGCCTTACTCAGCGCTTGAGTCAGAGAGCTATCTTCCACTGAGGAAGTTTCAAGTCCTTTGACTGAATATTTTGCTTGGATGATCGCGCTTCCATTGGGGATTTTGACGATCTTGCTTTGATAGCTCTCGCTGGGGATTTGTTCCATGAGCTTAAGCTGAGGTTTCTCTGGGAGTATTATTTCTGCGAGCCTCTCCAGGCTCAGTTATTCTGAGAGAGAGTATTATTTCGGCAAGCCTCTCCAAGCTCGATTATTCTGAGAGAGTATTATTTCGGCGAGCCTCTCCAGGCTCAGTTATTCTGATGAGGGAGTATTATTTCGGCGAGCCTCTCCAGGCTCAGTTATTCTGAAGGAGTATTATTTCGGCAAGCCTCTCCAGGCTCAGTTATTCTGTGAGAGAGTATTATTTCGGCAAGCCTCTCCAGGCTCAATTATTTTGTAGGAGTATTATTTCGGCAAGCCTCTCCAGGCTCAATTATTCTGTGGGAGTATTATTTCGACAAGCCTCTCCAGGCTCAGTTATTCTGTATGAGTATTATTTCGGCAAGCCTCTCCAGGCTCAGTTATTCTGTACGATGAGTTGCTTTTCTTGTTCAGCCCAAGAATGCAAGCTGAGATGTCTTTTGGAGAGTATTATTTTGGCAAGCCTCTCCAGGCTTAGTTATTCTGTATAATTTGTTGGATTTTCTGTATTTTGCCTTTTTGTTGATTTTGGCTTTTTCTGTGTTTTTGCCTTTTTTGTTGATTTTGGCTTTTTTTGTGTTTTTGTCTTTTTTGTTGATTTCGGCTTTTTCTGTATTTTTTGTTGATTTTGGCTTTTTCTGTATTTTTGCCTTTTTTGTTGGTTTTGGCTTTTTCTGTACAGAAATGTCTCTGAGGAGTATTATTTTGGCAAGCCTCTTCAGGCTCAGTTATTCTGAGAGAGTATTATTTCGGCGAGCCTCTCCAGGCTCAATTATTCTGAGAGAGTATTATATCGGCGAGCCTCTCCAGGCTCAGTTATTCTGAGAGAGTATTATTTCGGCAAGCCTCTCCAGGCTCAATTATTCTGTACGTTTTATTGATTTTCTGCATTTTGTTTGCTGCTGTCATACACAAGAAATTTTTCTATTTTTTCTATTTTATGCGACTGCCTCATGATGAGGTCTTTGAATGTGCAATTAATGTGCGTGATGCACAAAATGCAAGTTTAATTATTTTATTAATTTGTTTTTTTTTTTTTTTTTTTTTTGGAAAAAATGAATGGCTCCCCCTATCCTCTTCTTCTTGGAGGAATTTTGTCATCGACGTGAGGGAGGATTTCTGTTATTGCCAATACGACTGTTATTCATTTCAGTATGCCCGTATTGAAATGAAAATTTGTTCATAACCCTAATTTTGGTACGGACGTACTGAACATGATACGGGCGTATTGTTTTTCTGAAGTTTATATTTTTTTGTTTTTTTCAATAAACAGAGAATAAGTGATCTTCCATTACACCTATCATCTGTATGCATGTATGCGGTATGATGCACCTAATTCTATTTGATTCATTTTTCAAAAGAATTAACCGATGCGTTTCTCTATTTGAATTTTGCCAAGACGGGCTGTGCGATGCCGATTTCTGTAGCCGAGGAATGATGCGTATTTGATTTTGGTGTCATCAACCAAATGATTTTCCTTTCCTTTAGAAGATGTGTCAACCCTCCTATTGACTACTATGTCTCCATGTTTCCACTAGATTATTCAAAAATCGTTTGGGACAAGAAAGAAAAGAAGGAAAGGATATTTTTTTCGAAAGTTTATGTTTTAGAGGGGATTATTTATTTTTTGAAAAATGGATTTTGTAAGAATGGCTTGGCCAATGGTAGGCTTAAGTGTTTAGGCTTGTTTGATTAAACACTTATGAAGTTAAGCACGTCTTGGTTATTAACGTTTGTGATTTGATAACTTGGATAGCTTTTCTTGAGCCCCTTTGTTGAATTCAGTTGGTGGTACCATCATGGATTTATTCTGTTTTTCGATTGCCCTAACTTTTGCCTAAAACACCCATTTGTGGAGTTTTAGCGGGCTTTTGTTTTTGTTCATTATTTTGTAACCCTAATTTTTGCCTAGGTCACCCTTTTGTGGGATTCCTAGCGGGTCTTTTGCTCTTATTTTTGCGCAGTCCCCTTTTTGGGTTTCCTGCCGAGCTTTTTGTTTTTTAGGATTTTTGTCCTGAATGGATTTCTTTTTATCCATGACGGCACTTATTGAGGCCAAGGAAAGGTGCTCCAAGTTGTCACACACTTCCACATAAAAAAAGATGCGGGTTTATTTTATTAAGACGATTTTAACCTCATTTATGTTTATTCAAACAGGGTTAAATAATGCGGTCTAGAATTTTATTGTAAGCAAGAAAAGAAGCAATAAGAAATAATGAAGAATGATTTTATTATAATCATAGTGGAAACATGTGCCCTATCGAGGCTCGGGGGTCGGGCTGTCCCCGAGTAGTAATCTCTAATAGTCATCAGGTTTACACATCCCTATCGGAAGGAGGAGAGCACTTGATGACGACGACCGGCCTTGATGCTTGTGAACCGGCCTTCCTAAAGATCTGGCTTAAAGAACGTCGAGAAGGATCTTGATTCCTCTTCGTTCTTTGATCTTTAACAGGGTTGTATCCTAACCCTTGTTTCCCCGGATTATCCTTGATGATGGGTAGCTCCGGAATTCCTTGGGAGTCCTTGCCAAGTCCTTGTCCCGGCAAGTATCCATTCTTGGTGAGCATATGGGCTACCTTCTTCATTTCTCGGGGAAATGTCTCAACATTGGCGATCTCCAATGCTTGGAAGGCGGTTTCTAAAGCTTCCTCTGCTGCATCCACATAAGGTATGTTGGATGGCTTGCTGATGAGTATGTCATCTTCAGCTTGTACAGTCACCAGTTTGTCACCCACTATGAACTTGACTTTCTGGTGGAGCGTAGAGGGTACAGCTTTCGCATCATGAATCCAAGGTCGGCCAAGGAGACAGCTGTATGCCGGAGTAATGTCCATCACTTGAAATTCGACGTTGAAGATAGTGGGTCCAATTTGGATTGGAAGATTGATTTCTCCCACCACTTCTCTTTTAGAACCGTCGAAAGCTCGAACGATCATGTTGCTCGGGCGCATTTGGGATTCCCTTGATTGCCACTTGCTCGAGCGTTCTTTTTGGCATTACGTTCAAGGAAGATCCATTATTTACCAAGACTTTAGCGATGTGGTATTCCTTGCACTTTACAGAGATGTGCAAGGGCTTGTTGTGGTTCGGTCCCTCAGCGGGGACTTCTTCATCGGTGAAAGTGAGGTGATCATTAGCCGTGATGTGACTAACAATCCCCTCAAACTTGTCTTGGAAGATAGTGTGCGACACGTATGCTTCGTTCAAGACTTTCAACAGAGCTTGTCGATGCGGTTCGGAGCTTAGGATCAACGACAATAGGGTAATCTTTGCGGGCGTCCTATGAAGTTGATCCACGATGGAGTACTCGCTCTGTCGGATATACTTTAACAGCTTATCTGTCTCCTCCTCGGATTCTTTGTTTTCCTCGGTTTTCTCTTCTTTTTCTTTCCCTTTATTCTTGGGAGCTTTATCATGAAGATCTTCGGGAGTGTAGTTCCTGCCACTCCTAGTTATGCCCCCAAGTCCAGCGATGTTAGAGATATCGCTGTCGGCAGAAGAATGGATGTCGTATATCCATGGCACAGCCTTATTTGATTTGTAGGGAAAAGGTCTTGGAGCAGTGATCCTTAACGGTGTCGGACCTTCCCCTTTATTCGTCTTGATTACCAACAACGGAGTTGATGTGCGTTCACTTGGCGCGGTTGTTGGCTTACACTTAATAACAAATGGCGTGCGATCCATTCTGAACATACGCATCGATTGATCCTTTCTTTTTATTAATGTTTTTTAATGAATTACTAGGAGGGATGTATGAAATGCAAATCTAGATCCCTCCATGATCTTTGATAAGAATGCATGATATGAGATGATGACGTTGAATATGCATGCATTGTGTTTATTCAACTAAGCATTATCATGTTTTTAGGATGTCCCTAAGATGATGCATGATATTGCTTGGTTTGGATAAATAATATTTTTCTTTATTTTTCTTTTGGGTATTTTTTGGGTGAAAAGGGAAACTACCTATATGAATGTGATGAAAGTAGATGTTAACACCATATAATGGAAGATTCTTATTCCTATTTATTCTTATTTTTTTTAAAAGAATAGGAATGTTGTATGTTTAAAGAAATGCAATGTATGCTCAAACAATGTCACATAAACAATGCACAAACAATTCACTCATCCACGAACAGTCACGAGCGAATCACGAGGTAGGGGTATCCTGCAGAAAAGTGCATATTCAAGGTGGTTCTAACTGTTCTCACCGGTCTGAGGCCCCCAAGGTGCCCCCATTATAGGGACCCAATTCCTCTCGTCGTAAGCCGATGGAAAGCTCCAACGCACTGTCGGACTCGAGTTCATGGTTATCACCTTGAGTGATGCTTTCCGACAACGGTCTACGGGCACCTATAGACCCATTCGACAACCGGCCGTACTAACATCCACTCCCTATGGCTTACCACTCATGCCCCCGGGTATAGAGGGAACTGTTGTGTGCAAAGGTTTGTGTGCAATTTATATTTCAAACAATTGCAGAAAATTAAACAAACAACGGTTATTAAAGCCAAATAAATAAAGCATGTTATCATACAAACAAGGGGTAATAAAGTAATTTTAACTATTATTTGTTAAAAATAATCTGTCACTAAATGGGACTGACTCTCGAGGCTTCCCCAGCGGAGTCGCCATCTGTCGCCACCGGCCCGAAACGGGCTTTCGGCATTCGCGAAGGATGGTTGGACTCTTTTATTTGTTTAAAAATATGGATTGCTAGAATGACTTATTCTCAAACTGAGACCTTGTCAAACGAGCAATTTTATTAAAAGGCTCACCAATCCATGTTAATCCCAAGCGGGACCCTCCATGGATTAGCGGTTTTCATAAAAAGGAAGGGTTCATGGAGTCGCCACCAATGTTTTACTCAAAACATTGGAAAAAGAAGTTTAAGGCAATCGATTCAAAAATCGACTTCGGCCATGACAACCAGAGTCGGGTAAGGGAGTCGGTTACGCGTGGGGAAGGTGTTAGCACCCCACAGCGCCCCTTTCGGGTTCCCTATGACAGATTATTTCTAAAAATAATAGTGCGAAATTACTAAATTACCCCTATTTATTCTAAGCAATTATAAATTAACTATCTACATGATGATAGTTTAAATATGTACACACAGAAAGCGGTAAAAGAAGGGACTTTAAAGAGATAAACCTTTGAAGCGTGCTTTCTTATATATCTTGACAGAAATTGGGAAGCGTTTTGGCGTTCCCTCCCTCTACAAGACCGCTCGCTCCCTCCTATAAAATTTTAACTATGGAAATCCGGAGGATTTCCCTTCGACTAGGTTCGAGACTCAAGCAAATGGCTCGTGACTCAAGAACTTCGTCGGATCAACTCTTCGAGTGATTTCTAGGCAGAGCACTGCTCAAAAAAAAACCCAGAATACTCAAGAAGAGGGTTAAAACTCCGTGAAAAAGTGTAGAATGACGTCCAATTGACGTCATATTTATAGGGATGAGGCGCAATACGGCCTCTAGGGGTCAATACGGTCCGTATTGAAGTTTTGAACTACAATACGGCCGTATTGAATTCAGTACGGCCGTATTGAAGTTCAAAAAACCTCAATACGGCCGTATTGAGTTCAGTGCAGCCGTATTGAAGTTCAGTGCAGCCGTATTGAGTTCAGTGCAGCCGTATTGAAGTTCAGAAACTTCAATACGGCCGTATTGAGTTCAGTGCGGCCGTATTGTAGTTTAAAATGTTCAATACGGCCGTACTGAACTTTTGGGAGGCCGTATTGGGCTTCATTCCCTCCACTTTCTTATTTTTTTGCTACTCTAAGACCTCTAAACCTACAGATTGTCATCCTAGGGTCTTCTAGGGTCTTCCAGGAGTCCTTCCGGTTGACTTTCCTTTGGTCTTCGAGAGTCTTCAAGCTTTATTTCCGACCCGGACAATTTTAGGGGTCTACAGCAGACAACTAATCCATCCCTAAGATTATGTCAATATCCACCAAAGGTAAACAGATCAAGCTCACCTTGTACCTCTTCTCATTCACAATAATAGGACAACTAGCACAAAGCTTAGAAGCAACCACCGAAGTAGAAGAGGGCGTCGACACTAGTAGTCTAAACCCCAAATCACACACCGGCACACCCAACATAGCAGCACAAGCATAAGAAATAAAGGAGTGAGAAGCTCTAGAATCAAAAAGAATCATCACATCCTTACTAGCAGCTTTACCCTTCCCCTTCACAAGATCAGAAAAAGTTGAAGCCTCAGCCCTAGTCAAAGCAAACACTCTCCCAGCAGTAGTGGGTCTATCACCCCTCTAAGCATCACCCCTCTAAGCACCACTCCTCTGAGCATCCCTCTCCGGTTTGTTTCCGGCGGGACAGTTGGTCGACTCATGACCCATCTGATGGAACCTGAAAGATCGGCTCTCCGTGTGTGGATAATCCCTGACAAAATGGGGTCCAGCACACCTGTAACATCTAAGAGTGGCACCTTCATCCTGTCTCCCTCCACTGGCAGCATCAGCAGGTTTCCTAATGACAGGACCCCTTGCTGTGGTTGGGGCCTATCATATGGCTTCCTCTAATTTCTTCCTCTCTTGGACCTAGCTGGTCCCTCAACAGTCTTAGTCACATGGTTGCCACCTTCTAACCACTCAACCACCTTAGCCTTCTCCACCAAGGCCGGAAACTCAGTGATGGCCATAGGCACCACCACCCTCTTTAGCTCTTGTCTCAAACCCTCAGCAAATTGCCTGCATTTCCAGGCCTCAGATATAGCTTGCGAATAGAAATAAGCCAGGTGCTCGAATCTCATCGCATACTCCAACACAGACAGCCCACCCTGGTGCAACTGTATGAATTCAGCCTGCTTGGCGTGCCTCACGCTCTCTGGGAAGTATTTCTCCAGGAACACCCTCTTGAAGGATTCCCAATCATCAACCACTCTTCTAGTAGTCATCATGTGATGGGTACCTCTCCACCAATGCTCAGCCTCCCCAACCAGCATGTAAATAGCATATGCCAACCTCTTCTCCTAAGAACATCCCAACATAGTGAAGATCTTCTCCAGCTCAGAAATCCAATGGTCAGCTACCTCTGGGTCTGCATCTCCCTTGAAATGTGGAGGATGGCATTTCTGGAACTCAGCTAGATCCTGGCTCTGCTGTGACCCCACGGGCCTTGTTGCTTCAGCTGCAGCTCTATTAGCGTCCATCCTAGCAAAATAAGCATTTTGCTGCTGCATAGCCATAACCATCATCTCCATGGCATGGGCTATCTGCTCATTGGTTCTAGTCATTATCTACAAAAGTAACAGCACCTTCAGTATATAATAACTAAACCAAAAAACAATCAACAGCACATTAATCAACAAAGAAATCAGCACAGCACAGAGTTCAGCACAACAAAAGCCTAAAGGAACCACCCCCAAAGAGTTTCCACTAGACTCGAACTGCTCTGATACCACTAAAGTGTAACGACCTGGCTGGTCACTACACACAGCACAGCACCACACAGCACCACACAGAAAAGAGAAAGTATATATATATAAGCAACTAAAATATATACACAAGGTCTAATTTGGGGCTAAGAAATCAGAGTAAACAAAATACATCCAGCAATGCTACAAAAGTAGCTAAAACAACAAAACATCAAATGAATAGCTCCATATGCCAGCTGCAGACCTGCCTAGACACCAACCTATCCCTGCTCTGCTCCCATACAACTATGATCATCGCTGTCCAATCCACATGGAAATAATAAAGGCTAAGCTAGTGAAAAGAATCAATCACATATATATAATTACATGAATGGTAAACAGCTACAGCTATCAGTACATCATCAGCATACAACTCATCAAATATACAGCATAAACAGTAGTAAACACACAATGCATCGTCACGCATGTCAGCTAGAAGTGGTCACTTGTAAGCGGTATAACTCGACCTGGCCCCTATACCGTGGTCGCTTTGTACACGAGTGCCTCGACCTTGCCCACACATGGGACCAATAAGAACTTAGAGGAGAACAGAAAGTTACGAATCCAAGGGACAGCTTTCTAGGGAGGGTTTTCAACAAATTGGGCTCTAAGAGCACCACACCCACTCAATCCACACAATGAGATGAGGAAATTTCGAAAACATCTCCTCTAGTCTTAGTGATCAACAGCTCAGCCTTACGACCTATAATAGCTCAGCCTTACGACCTACAACAGCTCAGCCTTACGACCTACAACAGCTTAGCCTTACAGCCTACAATAGCTCAGCCTTACTGCCTACAACAACTCAGCCTTACGACCTACAATAGGTCAGCCTTATGGCCTACAACAGCTTAGCCTTACAGCCTACAACAGTTCAGCATTTATCAACATCTATTAGCAAATTTCAGCATAATTCAACATATATCAGCGTATAAGTACACCTCACATCCGCGCCCGGCACACTCATGGTCGCGCTCGGCATGGCACAACCAGAGAGCACCAGGGGCTAGCATGCCCGGCGCAATTCCAATTGTGCCTAGCGCAAACCCAGGCAGAGACTCTAAGGAGTCTCACGCGCCTGGCGTGCCCTAACCCACACCCGGTGCAGAGAAGGCAAAGACCTCCCAAGGTCTCGCGCTCGGCGCAATATAAATTGTGCCTGGCGCCGCCTTTGGCAAAGACTCCCAAAGAGTCTCCATGCCCAGCGAGACATAGTCACGCCCAGCGCCAAATCAGAAACCAAAATCCTTGTTACTTACTGATATTGCGCCCAGCGCGATCCCAACCACGCCCGGCGTGGGCCATCTAGAGGCGCACACTCTCAAGCTCGCCCCGGCGCTTACATCTTTGCGCCCGGCAGGCTTTCCCAAATGGAGCCCTCTGGTGGTCACACGCCCGGGGCGAAGAACTGCACCCAGCGTGATACTCAGTAGCAACTCACCAAGTTCGAAAATTTCTTCAAAAACCTACATAAACAACCAGAAAACCAACATGAAACCAGCCAAAATACCACATTTTCACCAAACATCTCAAAAACACCATTTTTTTACACATGCAATCACAAACAATGAAAACCCCAAAATTTCGCCCAAAACCCCGAAAACCCCAAAACTCCATTTTCATCAAATCTCAGCCATCAATCCACAACAATTAGCCATCATGTGAGTTTCTAGCTCACTAAAACAAACAACCGACAAGAAAATTCGAGCTTCCCTTACCTCGGTGAAGAATTCCGAGCTCTGGGAAAAAGAAACGGAGAAGAAGATGGAGAAGAGCTTGAACAGGGAAGAGAAGAAAAGAAACATCCAAACCTCAGCAAGTCCAAACTCTAAGAATCAGCACCTTCACACCCAAGAATCCAGAGAAAAACGGGACCAAGGCAAACAAGGAAAGAAAAAGAGTGAGTATGAGAGTGAAAGAGAGTTAAGAGTGAGTTGAGGGAAGAAAAGGAAAGAAGAGGGTCTTACAACCCCCCCAACAATAAGAGTTTTCATCCCCGAAAACAGACTTACTTGAGAATAGGAACGGATACCGCTCCCTGCACTGCTGCTCAACCTCCCAAGTAGCCTCACCAGTAGCTGCATCCCACAACACCTTCACCAGAGCAATGGACTTGCCCCTCAGCTCCTTCAGCTTGTGATCCACTACAACTACCGGCAACTTCTCAAAAGTCAGATTCTCCTTCACCCGCACATCATCCAGCTCCACCACATGACTAGAGTCATGAACATACTTCCTCAGCTGGGATACATGAAATACATCGTGTAGGTTTGAAAGAGACGGTGGCAAGGCCAACCGATAAGCAACCAAACCCACACGCTGTATGATCTAATAGGGACCAACAAACCTCGGTGTCAACTTCCTTGCCTTCAGCACTCTGCCCACACTAGAGGTCGGGGTCACCTTCAGAAACACATGCTCCCCTTCAACAAACTCCAAAGGCTTATGCCTCTTATCAGCATATGATTTCTTCCTACTCTGAGCAGTCTTCATCCTCTCCTAAATCAACTTCACCTTCTCAGTAGTTTGTAGGATTAGCTCCGGTCCAACAACCACTGACTCACCATCTTGATACCAGCATAGAGGAGTCCTACATCTCCTGCCATACAAGGCTTCAAACGGTGCCATCCCAATACTAGCATGAAAGCTATTATTGTACGTGAACTCAACCAGCGGTAGGACATCCTCCCAGCTTCCCAAGTGGTCTAACACACAAGCCCTCAACAGATCCTCCAAGGACTGGATTGTCCTCTCTGACTGACCATCCATTTGCGGATGATAAGCAGAACTCAGCTTCAGCTTCATGCCTAAGGCTTGATGTAGACTCTGCCAAAATCTGGAAGTGAACCTCGGATCTCTGTCTGAAATAATACTGGAAGGCACCCCGTGCAACTGTACTATTTCCCTCACATACAATTGTGTCAGCTTCTCCAAGGATCACTTGATGTTGACAGGCAAGAAATGTGCACACTTGGTCAACCGATCAACAATCACCCAGATAGCATTACTATTCCTAGCAGACCTAGGCAGCCCCACAATGAAGTCCATAGTGATACTATCCCACTTCCATTCCGGAATCTCCATCTACTGCATCAACCCACTCAGCTTCTGATGCTCCACCTTCGCCTTCTGACAGGTCAGACAGGCCGCCACATATTCAACTATCTCCCTCTTCATACCAGACCACCAAAAATTCTTCTTGAGGTTTTGGTACATCTTAGTCATACCAGGATGTATGTTAAGTCTGCTCTTGTGGCCTTCCTCTAACACATCTCTCTTCAGCTCAGCATCATGAGGTAGGCAAATTCTGCCCTTGAACCTCAAGATTCCATCTCCGCCCAGCACAAAACCAACAACCTTCTTAATACCCAACAAACCAAGAAGCTTCACCAGCTCAACATCTTGCAACTGTTTCTGTCCAACCTGCCTCAAGAACTCACTAGTTATGGTAGTCATCCCACAACTAATGTGATCTTGAGCTAACTCCAAACAAAGATTCAAATCTTTGAACTCCTCCACCAGCTCCAGCTCTCTCACCATCATACTAGACATGTGGATGGATTTCCTACTCAGCGCATCTGCCACAACATTGGTCTTCCCAGGATGATACATCAACTAGAAGTCATAATCCTTCAGAAACTCCATCCACCGCCTCTGCCTCATGTTCAGCTCCTTCTGATCAAACAAGTACTTCAGACTCTTGTGATCACTGAAGAAGCTAAACTAAGCACCATAAAGGTAATGCCTCCATATCTTCAAGGCAAACACAACCGCTGCTAACTCCAAGTCATGAGTGAGATAATTCCAGCACACACCCCAAACCTTGGTGAGAGGCATCACAGTACACATCAAATGGTTCACCAGAATCGGGCAACACCAGCACAGCAGAAGTAGCCAACCTCCGCTTCAGCTCATCAAAACTCTGCTCACAAGCATCAGTCCAAATGAACGGCTGCTCCTTCCTTGTCAACTGGGTTAGAGGCACTACTATCTTGGAGAATCCTTCAATAAACCTTCGATAGTAACCTGCTAGACCCACAAAACTCTGAATATTAGTGACAGTTCTTGGACGCTCCCACTACAACATCGACTCCACCTTAGCCGGATCAACAGCAATTCCCTCAACTGACATCACATGTCCCAAGAACTTCACCTCATCCAACCAGAACACACAATTTGAAAGCTTAGCGTACAGCTGCTTCGCCTTCAAAATCTCCAGCACCAACCTCAAGTGCTCACCATGCTCTTCCAGGGTTCTTGAATAAATCAGGATGTCATCAATGAACACCACCACAAATTTATCCAAGAAGGGCCAGAAGATCCTGTTCATGTAATCCATGAACACTGCCGGGGCGTTGGTCACACCAAATTGCACCATAACATACTCATGGTGACCATACCTAGTCCTGAAAGCAGTCTTTGGTATGTCACCCTCATTCACCCTGATTTGGTGATAACCTAACCTCAAGTCAATCTTAGAAAACACCGATGCTCCCTTCAATTGATCCATTAAGTCATCTATCCGGGGAAGTGGATATTTGTTCTTAATGGTCAGCTTGTTCAACTGCTAGTAATCAACACACAGTCGACTACTTCCATCTTTCTTCTTCATCGACAGCACGAGAGCACCCCACGGTGAAACACTTGGCCGCACCAACTTCTTCTCCAACAGGTCCTCCAACTGACCTTTCAGCTCAACCAACTCGGCTGGGGCCATCCTATAGAGAGCCACCGACACTAGCCGGCGCTTGGAACCAAGTCAATGCTAAACTCCATCTCCCTAACAGGAAGCAACCCAGGCACCTCATTAGGGAACACCTCAGCAAAATCCCTCACCACATCAATCTCAGCAATGACCCTCTCGGTCTCCACACTCATGGCAGCAAGGAGAAGACAACACTCTGCCCCATCTCTCAACAATGATTCAACTTGAACAACTGAAATTAACAGCTCTTCCTCCTCCTGAGGAAAGATCAACCGCCTATTGGCACAATCTATAAGAATGCGATTAGCAGACAACTAATCCATCCCTAAGATTATGTCAATATCCACCATAGGTAAACAGATCAAGTTCACCTTGTACCTCTTCTCATTCACAGTAATAGGACAACTAGCACACAGCTTAGAAGCAACCACCGAAGTAGAAGCGGGCATCGACACTAGCAGTCTAAACCCCACATCACACACCGGCACACCCAGCATAGCAGCACAAGCATAAGAAATAAAGGAGTGAGAAGCTCTAGAATCAAAAAGAATCATCACATCCTTACCAGCAGCTTTACCCTTCCCCTTCACAAGATCAGAAGAAGTTGAAGCCTCATCCCTAGTCAAAGCAAACACTCTCCCAGCAGTAGTGGGTCTATCACCCCTCTGAGCACCGCCCCTCTAAGCACCACTCCTCTGAGCATCCCTCTCCGATTTGTTTCTGGCGGGACAGTTGGTCGACTCATGACCCATCTGATGGCACCTAAAACATCGGCTCGCCGTGTGTGGATAATCCCTGACAAAATGGGGTCTAGCACACCTATAACATCTGAGAGTGACACCTCCATCCTGTCTCCCTCCTCTGGTAGCATCAGCAGGTTTCCTAATGATAAGACCCCCTTGCTGTGGTTGGGGCCTATCACATGGCTTCCTCTGATTTCCTCCTCTCTTGAACCTAGCTGGTCCCTCAATAGTCTTAGTCACATGGTTGCCACCTTCAAACCGCTCAACCACCTTAGCCTTCTCCACCAAGGCCGGAAACTCAGTGATGGCCATAGGCACCACCACCCTCTTCAGCTCTTGTCTCAAACCCTCAACAAATTTCCTGCATTTCCAGGCCTCAGATATAGCTTGCGAATAGAAACAACCCAGGTGCTCGAATCTCATCGCATACTCCAACACAGACAGCCCACCCTGGTGCAACTGTATGAATTCAGCCTCCTTGGCGTGCCTCACGCTCTCCGGGAAGTATTTCTCCAGGAACACCCTCTTGAAGCACTCCCAATCAACAACCACTCTTCTAGTAGTCAGCATGTGATGGGTACCTCTCCACCAATGCTCAGCCTCCCCAACCAGCATGTAAACAACATATGCCAGCCTCTTCTCCTAAGAACATCCCAACACAGTGAAGATCTTCTCCAGCTCACAAATCTAATGGTCAGCTACCTCTGGGTTTGCATCTCCCTTGAACTGTGGAGGATGGCATTTCTAGAACTCAGCTAGATCCCGGCTCTGCTGTGACCCCACGGGCCTTGTTGCTTTAGCTGCAGCTCTATTAGCGTCCATCCTAGCAACATAAGCATTTCGCTGCTGCATAGCCATAACCATCATCTCCATGGCATGGGCTATCTGCTCATTAGTTCTAGTCATTGTCTACAAAAGTAACAGCACCTTCAGTATATAATAACTAAACCAAAAAACAATCAACAGCACAATAATCAACAAAGAAAGCAGCACAGCACAGAGTTCAGCACAACAAAAGCCTAATGGAACCACCCCCAAAGAGTGTCCACTAGACTCGAACTGCTCTGATATCACTAAAGTGTAACGACCTGGCTGGTCACTACACACAACACAGCACCACACAGCACCAAACAGAAAAGAGAAAGTATATATATATATATAAGCAACTAAAATATATACACAAGGTCTAATTTGGGGCTAAGAAATTAGAGTAAAAAAAATACATCCAACAATGCTACACAAATAGCTAAAACAACAAAACATCAAATGAATAGCTCCATATGCCAGCTGCAGACCTGCCTAGACACCAACCTATCCCTGCTCTACTCCCTGTTAAGTCTCAATTTTACCTCTTTCTGAATGAGACTTATTGAACAAATCCACTCATCCTTTGCACCATTGCAAGACAATTGTCCCCTCTTTGATTCACTTTTTGTGCAGATATAGCTAACCCGTATTTAGCTAACAATACCTTAATACACCTCATTTTTGTGTGCAGGTATTAAGCTAGTGAATTGAGGATGGAAGACCTTAGGATTGGAAATCTAAGGAGTAGGGAGCAGAGTAGAGTGTCTGCGCCGGGCGCAAGATGAACCGCGCCGGGCTTGAGAAGAACAGAGTGTTCCACCTCTGAAAGTCATGCCTGCGCCGGGCGCGAGACTACCTCCGCCGGGCGCGATCGAGACAGAGAGTACCTTAAACTCTCTGGAAGGTATTGCGCCAGGCGTAAAAGGAAATTGCGCCGGGCTTACACTGAGGCAGAGAGTACTCAAAAGACCCTGTGCCAGGCGCAAAGACTTATGCGTCGGGCGCGGAACCCTAATCTGATCTCCCCAAGCTCGTATTTGAAGCCATTTTCGGGGGTTTCTCCCTCATTCATGCAGGGGCGCCTCCTTGGAGCGGTAGAAGGGATTCTCCGAGCTTGGGAACGTTCGTGTGTGGATCTTTCCTTTGGTTCTTCACTTCTCCTTTCATCTCTATTTTGTATTTACCTTCATTGTTGAGTGGTTCCACCCATTTTTTGTGGGGTTAGATGTAACCAACATACTCTATTGTAATCCTTACGTTTTTAATGATATATATATGTATTGTTTCATTCTTTGTTGTGTACGTTTCTACGCTTAATGCTTGCTTTGGATTGATCACCTTTTGCATGATTTAAGGTTCCATTGAGTATTGGGAAATACCATTGAAACTAGTTCTGGAACATATGCCTAGTGGAGATTGTATCTAGGGATAGAGCTTGACCTATTAGTAGTCTTAAACCCTAGCCCGTAATGCGGGTGTAGATATTGGGTACTCAAGGGATTTGATGGAACCACTTGGAGAAGATTGATGTTCTTCAAGTTGAACCATGCTAAGTCCCTTTCTTCTCTTGAGGTTAGACACTCCAATGATGAAGAAACACCTTTGAAGAAGCTCCAATGGTGAAGAAGCACTAAGGAGTGCTCGGTTACTCCTTGAAGAAGTAGAAGATGGAGGCTCCAAGGCACAAAGGTGGAAACCTTTGTGAAGGAACTAGGGAGAACTTGTTCTCCACGGTTTTGAGACTTTGAGAAGAGAGAATTCTTTTAGAAATTCTGATTTCATTCATCCAAAGTGAGGGAAAATGAAAGGTTTACAAATTTATAGAAGTAGGTAGCTTATGGAGCAAGCTAACCTTAACCATGGTTCAAGTGAACCATGGTTTGGTTGGCTTGACCATCCAAGCTAGTTAAGAGGCTTGTGAAGCAAGCTTCTCACTTAGCTTGCTTGGGAAGCAAGCTAGGAGAAGCTTGTAGCACAAGCTTCTCAACTTTGAGAAAGGATAAGCAATTTGGCCAAGACAAAGAGCTAGGCAAAGGTGGGCGGCCAAGGTCCTATTTTGCTCACTTTGATTATTTCAAAAATGTTTGATTTGGTTTAGTTAGGTTCATCCAATGATGATGAGACCTAGCTAAATCAAATCTATGAAAAATTAGGAGCAAAATGAGTCCAATATGTAAAATTTTGCCTAGGCCCAATTCTGGCCCAATTACTAGTCACACCCTCAAGCATTGCTAAATGCCACCCCACTTCTACTACTGGAAAAATAGAAAATGAGTGTATCAACAAAAGAGGTTAAATGGAGTCAAACTCTCCAAGTAACCCACCCTAGAATCAATATGTAATGACTAATAAAAGAAACTAAAGTGCCTCACAAATACAAAGGCAAAAATAAGCTTATACAAGAGAACTATGTACAAGATATTTACAACATATGAAAAAGGTCTTCAAAATCATCCCATTCCTCTTGGTTCTTTTAATGTATCTCCTCTTGGATTCCTTGGCCTTGGCCATAATCTATCAGGATTGATATTCAATGTCCGTACCTAGGCTCTTTCTCTAAGGGATTAGGTCTGAGTAAACTTATGGGTTGACTGAGCAATGTATGTAACAAGAGATTAAGGATTCATTAGTCTGACGTTTGGTGAAATCTGACCCCACAACCTCACACAACCATATTACCATCTCTATCCTTTTCCACTCACAAACCAATATTTATTTATAGCTTTCATTCCAATAGTCACAACTTTCAATTCACATGACAAACTATGAAATTGGAATTATTCTTTAGTCACGAATAGTCAATAAATGCTTATTTTACCTTCTAATCCCTGTGGATACGATATTTTTACTACTTGAACGGCCGGTATACTTGCCGTGTTTGAGACCGTTGATTGAATTAAATGAATTTACAATTATAACAAAAGTGTTTCAACGGAAATCTCAACAAGTTTTTGGCGCCATTGCCGGGGAATAGCATGGCAATTTAGTATTTATAGCTATTTGTGACTTATTCCTTTACTTTTATTGCTAATTTTGATTTTCGCAAATGAATTCTTTAGGCTGACTTGTGCACTCTAGTCTTTTGTTTTCTCTTGTATGCAAGGTACTATTCGAACCAGAGGTACAAATTCTTCTGAGCCACTGTTGAACGATCCTGGGATTGAACGCACGGCAAGGAGGAATAATAGCAACAGGAGAAGAAGAAGGACTAGAGCAAATCCAGTTGGCCAACCAACCACTCAGATTCCTGAAGTTCTTGTCTCTGACATTCCTGAGTTCACTATGGAAGGTGAAGGTGGTGCTCACAATGACAATCACAACCGGAGGCGCACTATAGGTGATGCTTTCACCTACACTAGCCCGAGGGAATTTTCTAGCATTGTGAGGCCTACCATGAATGACAGACTAGCAAAGATGAAGCCTGCACTCCTACAGCTTATCAGCTCTCATCAATTTTCTGGCTTGGATCATGAAGACCCACATACTCATCTCTATACTTTCTATGAGTTGTGTGGTTTAGTTGGAGTTTCTGGGGCTGATGAAGAGGCACTGTTCATGAGGTTGTTTCCATTTTCTCTGAATGGGAAGGCTAAGGCTTGGCTTCATTCTCAGCCAAACCAAAGCCTGACTACTTGGAGGGATGTGGAAACTAAATTCTTAGCCAGGTTCTTTCCCCCGTCCAAGAACACTGAGGCCAGAACTGCTATTGCTACTTTTGCTCAAGGTGCGGATGATCCATTATGTGAAGCGTGGGAGAGGTACAAATCACTGTTGAGGAGGTGCCCCAATCATGGTTTTGAGGTGGAGCATCAAGTTCAGACTTTCTGTAATGGGTTACAACCTCAAACCAAGATGATATTGGATGCTTCTTTTGGAGGGTCAGTCATGTTCAGAACTGCTGAAGAGGCTATCACAATCATTGAGTCCATGGCTTCCACTGATTTTAGGAGCTAGCATGATAGAAGCTCTTCACACAAGAGAGGAGTTTTGGAGCTGAGTACTCAAGATGCAGTGTTAGCTCAAAACAAGATACTTTCCCAACAGATTGAAGCCTTGAATCAACAGATGGCCAAGCTTCCTCAACAACTTCAAGCTATGCACTCTAATGCTCCTCCTATGCAACAAGTTATGGCATGTGATTTTTGTGGAGGTGACAACCCTAATGGTTATTGTGCCGGATCATCCAGTTCCCAAGGTGAAGCAGTGAATTATATGGGGAATCAAGGGCAGCAAAATTTCTCTCAACACCCATATCCGCAAAATTCAAACCAGGGGTGGAGAAATAACTATGGTGGAAACAAGCCAGATATGAATGTTTCATCAAGTAGCAGGACTCCACATCAACACCAACACCCACCTTTGTATGAGAGGACCACCAAGTTGGAAGACACATTGCAACAATTCATGCAATTGTCTATGTCCAACCAAAAGAATACGGATGCCTCAATCAAAAATCTGGAGATACAGGTGGGGCAAATAGCAAAGCAGTTAGCAGAACAACAAAAGGGTTCTTTCTCAGCCAACATCGAGAAAAACCCGAAGGGGCACTAAAATGCAGTATGCACGAGAAGTGGTAGGGAATTTGCGGTGAAAGAGAGTGAGAAGAATAATAAGAGAGCCAAGACCAAGAAGAAGGAGTGAAGGAATTGAGTCGGTTGAAGGAAATAAAATGAAAATTGAAAATGACAAAAAGAGTAAGAAAAATGAAGAAATTGAAAAAGAGGAAGAAGGAGAAAGTAGAGGAGAAAAAGAAAGCACTCATAAATAATGGAAGACTCTGCTGTATCCTTCCTTTCAGAGACCTTTGAGGTCTCTTCTTGTCAGGCTCGGGACATTAAACAAGCACTTCCTGGGAGGCAACCCAGAGATCTGAACTATGTTTTTATGTGATTTTCAGTTACTTGTTGTTTTTGACTTTGATTGTTTATGATTATGTTATAATTGTAGTTTATACTGGTTATTGGGACTGATTTTGTGATTGTTTATGTTTTGTGCTATGTATGTTGTATCGTATTATATGTGTTTTGTGTTAGGTTTTAATTGTGTGAATCTTGCTTGAGTGGGTTAATATAGATTAGAATATGTTAAGAGTGTGAGGAGTGAAAACCTAGGTGAAATCTTCATAGAATTGATCACGCCGGGCGTGCAATAGCCACGCCCAGCGCACTTAGAGTAATTTGGTCTCTGCCAAGACACACGCCGGGCACAATTTCTATTGCGCCCGGCCCAGCCTTAATTAAAGCCCCTAGAACGACCAAGCCCGGCGCATTTATTGGGGCGCCGGGCGCATTAACTTTTGGAAGGTCTGAGCCTTAAATACGCCAGGCGCGAATCTGCCCAAGCCCGGCGCATTGAATGCTTGCACGTTGTAACCCTAACTTCGCCGGGCGCGAAATGGCAGCGCCCGATGCCACACCAGATGAGGGCAACTTTTGGAATTCTACTGATATGGCGCCCGGCGTGGAAAATGGCAAGCCCGGCGCGCCCTTCAGAGGCCTTAACCTCTCAACTTCTTCTCCCACGTTCCCACTCTCATCTCTCAACCTACCAACCTTCTCAACTCCTCTCCCACTCTCCACTCTACACTCTTAACTCTCTTCTCCCTCACGCGAAATCCCTTCCCTTTCTCCCTCACTTTCTGCTCACGTCTTCCATCTCAAGGGCGCACATTCGTTCTTCTTTTCCTCCCAACACTCCGAACTCAAGTAGGTGTCCACACTCTCTGTTTTTCTTTTCCGTTATACCTTGTTCTTGTTTTTCTTGATTTTGGGTCTCCTTGAGGGTTTCGTTAACCCACATTCGGGTTTAGGGCTCAAATGTTTCACAAGCAAGTAAACCCTGGGTGCAGTCACACCAGGCACGAAGATTCATGCCTTGCCTAAGCGTCTTTTAAAATTTCTGGTTGAATATAAGCCGGGCACGATGAACTAAGCCCGGCGCGCCTTCTATTAAAGCCTCGAAACGGCCCGTTCCAATTCCAGAACGGCCTGTTTCGTACTTTGGAACGACTGTTCCAATTCCAGAACGGCCCGTTTCGAATTTAAGAACGGCCCGTTCTGATCTTGGAACAGCCCGTTCTGGGCCACTTTTCGAAAAATGCTTACTTGCGCCCGACGCAATTCATTTTTTTACGCCCGGCACAGTTGGTTCCAGAGAGTGCTCTCTACTCTCTGCGCCCGGTGCAATTATGTTTTGCGCCCGGCGCATTTGCTTCCAGAGAGAGCTATATGCTCTCGACGCCCGGCGTACAAGTTTCAAGACCGGCGTAAACTCCTCTGGACCTTTGTTTTTGTTGTTTTTAGTTTCTTTTTAGGTTTCAGTTTCAGTCTAAGGTTAGCTTTCATTGTTCCTTACCTAAACTGGTCATCCTGGTCTATTTTATTGTGCTCATCTATCTGCCTGGTACTTCTTGTATTATTTTTTTGCAGATGGCCTCCTCAAGCAAGCGCCCCCGTCTTGGCAAGTCGGGTCAACCTCCGCGTAAATCGAGTCGGCCCTATTCTGACCTCTTCCTGACTGAGCAGAACGAAAAACATTTCGAGTCTATCAGTGGAAGAAAGTTCATTTTGGAGCGGAGGGTTGAATTAGAAGATAATGAGGCCCCGGAGTTCCAGGCAGAGTTAAGCAGGCGCAGGTGGGACAAGCTTGGTTCCTACCCACTCCCGGCCAACATAGTTGTGGTCAAGGAGTTCTACGCCAATGCTCTGAGACAGGAGGGCATTGAGCCATTTAGCAGCTATGTTTAGGGAGTGCGAGTCCCCTATGATGCCCGGACGATTAATCAGTTTCTGGGGACTGCGCTGAGGGCTGACGAGGTGAATGAGTATGGCAACTACTCTATTAACACCATGGACCCTGCGGACGTAGAGGCTGCCATCTGCATGTCGGGACTGGGGTTCCACAAGAACCGATCTCAGCAGCCTCTACATGTGAAACGCCGAGATCTTCTGCCAGTGATCAGGATCTGGTCAGCATTGGTGCATGCCAACATCCTCCCGTGCTCACACGTCTCTGACCTGCACTGGACCCGATCCATACTTATGTACTGCATCATGACACAGAGGACCGTGGACCTGGGTGCCCTCATCTGTATGGAGATCTCTGGCTGCGCCAATTCTGCACCTGGCTTCGCCCTTGGACATCCGTCGCTCATCACGCAGTTATGCCAGCTGGCAGGTGTGGATGTCCATTCGCCTCCATTTGAGGGTCCTGGCAGGGCCATTGACAGCAGATATATCTCTGCCTATTGCCAGGACCGCGCACCACCGGCCGTGCCTGCACCCGAGCCCATTCATGCTGCTGGGCCTCAGGAGGACATACCTATGGATGAGGCTCCTGCCCCAGGCCCTCCCCTCACTTTGCATCAGCGTTTTGACGCCTGGGAGGGCCGCATAGATGCCTTCATGTAGAGACAGGAGGGCCGCATGGATGCCTTCATGCAGAGACAGGAGGGCCAGATGGATGCCTTTATGCAGTAGTAGGAGTCTCTCCACCGCGGACAGATGTTCATATTGGATGCCTTCAAGAGTTTCTCCCTGCACTCCGCTCCCGGTTACCAGTTCCCATCCACCGCTGATTACTATGCCTATACTGGCTGGCCTGGGGACCAGGCTCCTTTCCATGGGGGAGGTGGAGCTGTTGTTGAGGAGGGTGGAGCTGACCCCGAACATGATGATGATCAGGCCCCGTAGATGATGGATGCTGATGGAGCTGCCTTAGCCATTTTTATTATTTTTTGTCATTTATTTTTCTGTCATTTATTTTTAGTTATTTTACTATGTTTGTCCCAAAACTTTTATTATATTCAGTTTCTTTTTGGTGATTACTCTGGTTGGTTCAATTTTTTGTGAATATTCTGCTTTAGCACGGTTTTGAATCTTGTTGATACTTGCTTTGCTTATGGTCAATTCTGGATTGTGGTTTGCTTGATGTTGGTGGTGCGTGTACCTTAGACATTTTCAAGTCACGTTAGATCTTTAGTGCATGACTAGTTGCATACGGGTTTCAATGTTGATCATAGAACTGAGCTGAGTGTGATAATTTATGGATGCATAGCCGGGTGAAGTTTGAGCCTAAACACTGATGAGTGAACTACGCTTAAGTTGCATGATAGACTTTGCTTGAGTTTCCCTGGTGGTTTGCTTAAGTTGTGCATTTATATGATCAAGGCATTCATAAAGGTTAATGGCTTAGATCTAGTTAAGGGCATGTGTTAAATTGTTATATTGGGGTATAGAGAGGGACATCATTGTAAAATCTCAATTGCTCTCTTAAGCCATAACACCTTCAATTGTTGAAAAACCATGAGACTGCTACTGATTGACCCTGCTTGACCTAGATTGCCCTAATAAAGACCTTGTGATAAGTGCATGCATTTGTTTTACCATTAGTTTCATTTGGAAATGAAGAACAAAGTTAAATCATGTGGCATGAGTAGTAGACTAGAGAGAAACACCTACCCTGATACACTAGTGTGCATAGAGAGAAACACTTTCCTAGTGAGGATGCATACACAGATAGTCATTACTCTTCTCAGCTCTTTGATCTCTTTTGAAACCTTTGTTTGCACCTTGTCATGTTCCATTGCAATAATCGTGACTGAAAATTCATCTAAGGTTCATGCTTGCGAAAAGAAAATACAAGTGAACTAGGATGTAGAACTTGACACACTTGCATTGCTTGTTATCTGCTAGATTAATTACCTGTTGCTTGAGGACAAGCAAGGTTCTAAGTTTGGCGGAGTTGTTAAGTCTCAATTTTACCTCTTTCTGAATGAGACTTATTGAAAAAATCCACTCATCCTTTGCACCATTGCAAGACAATTGTCCCCTTTTTGATTCACTTTTTGTGCAGATATAGCTAACCCGTATTTAGCTAACAATACCTTAATACACCTCATTTTTTGTGCAGGTATTGAGCTAGTGAATTGAGGATGAAAGACCTTAGGATTGGAAATCTAAGGAGTAGGGAGCAGAGCAGAGTGTCTGCGCCGGGCGCAAGATGAACCACGCCGGGCTTGAGAAGAACATAGTGTTCCACCTCTGAAAGTCACGCCTGCGCCGGGCGCGAGACTACCTCCGCCGGGCGCGATCGAGACAGAGAGTACCTTAAACTCTCTGGAAAGTATTGCGCCGAGCGTAAAAGGAAATTGCGTCGGGCTTACACTGAGGCAGAGAGTACACAAAAGACCCTGCGCCGGGCACAAAGACTTATGCGCCGGGCGCGGAACCCTAATCTAATCTCCCCAAGCTCGTATTTGAAGCCATTTTCGGGGGTTTCTCCCTCATTCACGCAGGGGCGCCTCCTTGGAGCGGTAGAAGGGATTCTCCGAGCTTGGGAACGTTCGTGTGTGGATTTTTCCTTTGGTTCTTCACTTCTCCTTTCATCTCTATTTTGTATTTACCCTCATTGTTGAGTGGTTCCACCCATTTTTGGTGGGGTTAGATGTAACCAACGTACTCTATTGTAATCCTTACGTTTTTAATGATATATATATGTATTGTTTCATTCTTTGTTGTGTACGTTTCTACGCTTAATGCTTGCTTTGGATTGATCACCCTTTGCATGATTTAAGGTTCCATTGAGTATTGGGAAATACCATTGAAACTAGTTCTGGAACATATGCCTAGTGGAGATTGTATCTAGGGATAGAGCTTGACCCATTAGTAGTCTTAAACCCTAGCCCGTAATGCGGGTGTAGATATTGGGTACTCAAGGGATTGATATTCAATGTTCGCACCTAGGCTCTTTCTCTAAGGGATTAGGTCTGAGTAAACTTATGGGTTGACTGAGCAATGTATGTAACAAGAGATTAAGGATTCATTAGTCTGACGTTTGGTGAAATCTGACCCCACAACCTCACACAACCATATTACCATCTCTATCCTTTTCCACTCACAAACCAATATTTATTTATAGCTTTCATTCCAATAGTCACAACTTTCAATTCACATGACAAACTATGAAATTGGAATTATTCTTTAGTCACGAATAGTCAATAAATGCTTATTTTACCTTCTAATCCCTGTGGATACGATATTTTTACTACTTGAACGGCCGGTATACTTGCCGTGTTTGAAACCGTTGATAGAATTAAACGAATTTACAATTATAACAAAAGTGTTTCAACGGAAATCTCAACACTCCCATACAACTATGATCATCGCAGTCCAAACCACATGGAAACAATAAAGGCTAAGCTAGTGAAAAGAATCAATCATATATATAATTACATGAATGGTAAACAACTACAGCTATCAGTACATCATCAGCATACAACTCATCAAATATACAGCATAAACAGCAGTAAACACACAATGCGTCGTCACGCATGTCAGCTAGAAGTGGTCACTTATAAACGGTATAGCTCGACCTGGCCCCTATACCGTGGTCGCTTTGTACATGTGTGCCTCGACCTTGCCCACACATAGGACCACTAAGAACTTAGATGAAAACAGAAAGTTACGACTCCAAGGGTCAGCTT
Organism: Cajanus cajan; assembly: GCF_000230855.2. Lineage (NCBI taxonomy): Eukaryota > Viridiplantae > Streptophyta > Magnoliopsida > Fabales > Fabaceae > Cajanus > Cajanus cajan. The sequence goes on along the minus strand of NC_138517.1, from coordinate 12,237,216 downwards.
TCTAGGGAGGGTTTTCAACAAATTGGGCTCTAAAAGCACCACACCCACTTAATCCACACAATGAGATGAGGAAATTTCGAAAACATCTCCTCTAGTCTTAGTGATCAACAACTCAGCCTTACAACCTACAATAGCTCAGCCTTACAGCCTACAACAGCTCAGTCTTACGGCCTACAACAGCTCAGCCTTACGGCCTACAACAGCTCAGCCTTACAGCCTACAATAGCTCAGCCTTACTGCCTACAACAACTCAACCTTACGGCCTATAACAGCTCAGCCTTATGGCCTACAACAGCTCAGCCTTACGGGCTACAACAGTTCAGCATTTATCAACATCTATCAGCAAATTTTAGCATAATTCAACATATATCAGCGTATAAGTACACCTCACATCCGCGCCCGGCACACTCATGGTCGCGCTCGGCGTGGCACAACCAGAGAGCACCAGGGGCTAGCATGCCCGGTGCAATTCCAATTGTGCTTAGCGCAAACCCAGGCAGAGACTCTAAGGAGTCTCACGCGCCCGGCGTGCCCTAACCCACGCCCGGTGCAGGGAAGGCAAAGACCTCCCAAGGTCTCGCGCTCGGCGCAATATAAATTGCGCCTGGCGCCGCCTTTGGCAGAGACTCCCAAAGAGTCTTCATGCCCGGCGAGACATAGTCACGCCCGGCGCCACATCAGAAACCAAAATCCTTGTTACTTACTGATATCGCGCCCAGTGCGATCCCAACCACGCCCGGCGTGGGCCATCTAGAGGCTCACACTCTCAAGCTCGCCCGGCGCATGCATCTTTGCACCCGGCAGGCTTGCCCAAATAGAGCCCTTTGGTGTTCACGCGCTCGGTGCGAAGAACTGCGCCCAGCGTGATACTCAGCAGCAACTCACCAAGTTCAAAAATTTCTTCAAAAACTTGCATAAACAACCAGAAAACCAACATGCAAACCAACCAAAATACCACATTTTCACCAAACAGCTCAAAAACACCATATTTTTACACATGCAATCACAAACGATGAAAACCCCAAAATTTCACCCAAAACCCCGAAAACCCGAAAACTCCATTTTCATCAAATCTCAGCCATCAATCCACAACAATCATCCATCATGTGATGAGTTTCTAGCTCACTAAAACAAACAACGGGCAAGAAAATCCTAGCTTCCCTTACCTCGGTGAAGAATTCCGAGCTCCGGGAAGAAGAAATGGAGAAGAAGATGGAGAAAAGCTTGAACGGGGAAGAGAAGAAAAGAAACGTCCACACCTCAGCAAGTCCAAACTCTAAGAATCAGCACCTTCACACCCAAGAATCCAGAGAAAAATGGGACCAAGGCAAGTAAGGAAAGAAAAAGAGTAAGTATGAGAGTGAAAGAGAGTTAAGAGTGAGTTGAGGGAAGAAAAGGAAAGAAGAGGGTCTCACATTTGCAGTTACATTTTATTTTCAGTTTTTCACCAAACATTGACTTTAATTTGTTATCAAATTTTAGATTAATTTTGAAAAAATAAACTAAAAATAGTAAAAAGAAAGTAAAATGAATTTAAAAAAAGAAGAAAATAGACTACTTTGTATTCTTACATCAACTCCCTCAATTTCTTGGTTTTTCATATGTTTTTGGCATTGAAAATTGTAATTTGATTTTCATTTGGCTTTAATTGGTAATCAAATCTCATAGAAATAGTGAAAATAAAATAGAAAGAATATATAAAGGAAAAGAAAATAGATTACCAAAAAAACTATTTTTATTATTATCCTTATGTTTGTTGCATTGAAAATTGTAATTGCAAAACCTTTCTCCAATTCTCATGTAAAGATGACTTAGGTAAAGTATTTAGTAGTGAAGCCTTGCAAATAAAATGAGGTTATAAGTAAAACCCAATATTATATAGAAATTGCCACAAGCAATTATGTTGATATGAAAAAATTAATATTGCGACATGTGAAATTTGATTCTAATGATCGATCATCACAAATTTCACTTCAACAAAGTAGCCACAATTGGTGATGTTTGAAAGATTTAGGGGGTGGGGAGGTGACGAGGGATGATGAATGCAAGGAGAAATGGTTATTATGCATAGACAATGGAGGAGCAGTTGTTGTAGTTTTGGCTTCCATAGAAGTTGCAACTAGTGAAGATTTGAAAGATTTGGGGTTGAACATGGAGGGAGTGAGTAGGTGGCTAGGGATGACAGAGGAGTGGTTGTCATGATGATGGAGCAATGGCGTTGGGGGAGTTATGAATCTATTTGACAGGCATAGAAGAGAAATAACATAAAATAAAAAAAAATTAATCTAGATATTTAGAATTTATGTCTATGAAGATATATTAGAGCATCTTCAATGCATAGTACTCATGGCTTATTTTACTAATAAACAAGAATGTTAATTAGTAATTCTCATTGAAGTGTGATGATATGATATAGAAAATTATTTTAAAATAAGTAACAAACTAATATTACTTAAAACACAAATCGCTCCCACAAATAAAAAAGATATCATTAACTATGCTTAATTAAATTAATATTTAATTAACATAATTACACTGATTTTTAAGTTATCAAAAAGTGAAGTTTAAATAAAAAAAATTATTATAAAAGTGTGGATTGTTTATAAAATCTCACCATTAAAACATCCGCTAAATAATCAAATATCAATGATTCTACTATAACATTTTAAACATATATAATATTTTTATATGAAAAATCATCTTTTATGTCAAATCATTTTTATAAACATGTTTTATTATTTATAACTGATTAAGTTTAATTTAGAAATATGTTTAATTAAAAGTATAAAAAAGAGTGTAGCATTTAAAACTAGTAATATTATAATATTGCTTTTGACTTTTGAAATAAAAATTTAAATTAAATATGTTTTTAGTCTTTATACAATTTTTAACTTTTTTTTACTTTTATTTTTAATAAAGTTTCAGTTGAGTGTAGTTCCTCCGTAATTTATCACGCGTTCAATTAGTTTATCCAGTTAATTATTATTAACTGATATTGTGATATTAACATAGCCAACAGTTCTTATATATATATATTAAAATAAATAAATAAAAACATAGCTAACAGTTAAATAAACAAAATTAAAATATAAATGATGAATTCAAAGTTTTTATGGAATTCTGAAAGATGGAATTCTTTTATGAAACACATTATTATATTAATTTCTAAAAACTGTACATAAGTTCATAATCGCGGTCGAATAAATATGGTTTCATTGTGTAGTGATTTTAATGTCTATAAAATTAACAATTATATGTGATAATAAAAAATAAATATTTGTTTATGTGTATAAAAGTAGCAAATTTTTTGCTGTAAAAAAATAGTCAATTTTAATTTTTTTTTCTAATTTTGTTTGTTCTACTTCTTTTGATCCCCATTTTATTTAAAATATGTTTAGAATTGGTCTTTATCATTAATGAAACCCTAGATAGATAAAATAAATGGGATCAAATGTGTCTCTTATTCTTTATTTGTATGAGATATATTTTACAAATAGAGTTTTTCTAGGCTAAAAACTAAAATGGGTATATAAAATATTTGAAAACTTAAGAAATTAATATTTTAACATGTGTGTAAACTAAATATTTATTATATAATTGAAATTTATAATAAACTATATATAAATAAATACTATATTTGAATGTATAAATTATATTTAAAATTAATATAAATAAATGTTTTTAAATATAAAAATCATACTATACTTTTTATTTAAGATAAATAAATATATTATTTTTAATTATTAATAATTTATTTTAAAATATTAAAATTTAATTTATAAATAAATATGATAAATAAAAAATTAAATTAAATAAAAAAACTAAAAAAAAACCTCTCAAAACATTATAATCGAAGAATAATTCTTAAAAATATGTTTATATAAAATACTCATTCACATTTAATATATATAAATAGATTACTTGATTATAAAGTATAAGAGCATTTAATTGTTGAGAAAATGAGAGAAAGATAAAATAATATAAGAGAAGAATCAACTCAATAAACTCATGCCTAGGCATGGCAATTAGCAACGGGGCGGGGTGGGGGCGGGTTTTACATTCCCCGCTCCCGTTCCTGCAAATTTAAACCGTCCCTGCCCCCGATACCCGTCGGGAGTAAAATTTAGGTCCCATCCCCGCCTCTAGCGGGGTTCGGGTTTCCCTGCCTTGCCCCTGTCCCCGCTCCTAATTTTTTCTTCTTTTTTTTTCTTTTTTCTTTTAAATAAATATGAACAATTTTTTTTTAAAAAAAGTAAAATAATATAAATTTTTACATATAAATATTTTTAATTTTGGTTTATATATATATAAATAATTTTTTTAATTATATAATTAAGCGGGACGGGGGGCAGGGGCGGGGGCGGGTATGGGAACAGCGGCGGGGTAGGTATTAACATCTCCGTCCCCGCCCCCGCCCCCGATTTTATCAATCGGGAAAAACCTAAACCCAAATCCGAACTCGATAAATACGAGTTTTCCTCATCTAAATCGGAGCGGGTTCAGGCAGGTACCATGAGGATGAGTTAGATTCACATGCCTACTTAGGCTTCAATGAAAAATTGTGCTCGACTTGACATTTTTAAAGTAAAGAAAAAAATCGAGAATTAAAAATTGGAATTGATGAAATGAAAAAGGATCATTATATAAGTCCGAACGCTATCGACAGAACCAAATCAAACACCAGAGAATTGCTTCCTGCACCCCATCATGTATATTCTGGAACATCCATTCTGAGACAATAATTTGATGGAGGTAGAAAGCAATAGGATAGGTCCAAGAAACAATTGCCCAAACACAAAATATGTCTTATCATTCAGCCCAGCCTAGCCCAGTAATTGCTCAACAGTTTCGCTCCACTTACATATTTTTTCTTATGTTTTGGACAAATGGTAATAATTTTTAAGCTCATGATATATACACTTCCTTTTTTTTTATAAGTACATCTTTTTTATTTTTTTTTTAATTTATAAAATATTGTAGTTTTTTTTAAAATTTCTTAATTTTACACTTCCAACTTTTAATTTGTTATTTTCTTCTTTTTTCTCACACATTTTTTTTTCTAATTTTCACATGTTATCCAAATAGGTATGATGAAAGAAAGATAATTGAAAAAAGGAGGAAAGATGTGTTAAAAAAAAGTAATAAATTAAATATTGTAAATATAAAATTAAAAATTAAAAACAAGAATTAAAAATAATTAAAAATATTTTAGAAATTTAATTATTTTTTAAAAAAGGAGGTGTACTTAAAGAAAAAAGGAGGTGTATATATCATGAACCTAATTTTTATTTGTTTGGGTCTCATGATGTTTCTAGGCCCAAAATAAAGCCTTGAAACATATACAGCTCATGATATATATACCTCATTTATTTATAAGGATACCTCCTTTTTTTTTTCAAAACATAATTAAATTTTTAAAATGTTTTTAATTTTTATAACATAATTTTTTAATTTTATATCCCCAACATTTAATTTAGCACTTTTTTTATTTTTATTTTTTCACAGACCTCATTGCCTCCTATTTTTAGTTTTCACATGTACCTCATTACCTTTCCTCCATCTTCACCTATTTTGATAGATAGTTTTAATTTTTTCAATTTTATATTACTCTCTTCCTCCTCTTCTTTCAATTTTCTCATTATTATCTTCTCTCTTCCTGCTTTTAGTTTTCACACACACCTAGAATGTAGAACTAATTTTCGATAATATTATAGGCGCGTGTGGCTTTCTCGACAATGTCCAAAGTTCCAAGCCATGTACATTTTTTTCTTCAAGCACTTCTCCCAATTACATGTCTAAAAAATACAAAAACAAAGAATTTTGATGTTTTAGAAGTTATTTTTCAATATAGTAAAATTAATATTATTGAAAGCATGTTTTAAAATTGAGTTTTTAATATACTTCCCAAAAATTACGTTTTAGAACACTAAATTTATTGTTTCAAAAAATACTTTTTTCAAAATTATGTAAAACAACATACTTCCAGAAAGTATTTTTCAAAACATTAATTTTATTATTTTAGAAAATACTTTTCGGAAGTGTTATTTTACATAATTCCAAAAAGTTCTTTCTAGAACATTAAATTTAGTGTTCTGAAAAATACTTTCCAGAATTATGTAAAACAACACACTTCCAGAAAGTACTTTTGAAACATTAGATTTACTATTCTGAAAAATACTTTTAAAAACTGTGTTATTTACTGTTCTGGAAAGTACTATCTAGAAGAATATAAAAAATACAATTCTAGAAATTTTTTTATGAAACACTAATTTCACTATCCCGCATAGTACTCTGAAATAATGAAAATGTCTTTTGCATAACACTAGACTTAATTTAAGGTTTTTGGAGGTGTGAAAGGAGAGAAAGTGTTGGAAGAAGTAAAAAATATGTGTCCAGTTCAATAAATATTTTCGAGGAAGTCACATATACCTACCATGTTGTCACATACCAGTTTTACAGTATAGGTACATGTGAAAAAGTGAAAAAGATAAGGAAAATATAAAAAATTGTGAGAACTAAAACTACCTACTTAAATAGGTGAGAAATTGGAGAAAGACAGAAGGGAGCATGTGAAAATTGAAAGAGAAAAGGAAGATGTGTGAAAAAAACAAGAGAAGAAAGTAATAAATTAAAAGTTGGAGATATAAAATAAAAAGAAATAAAAAAATAAAAAACTATGACTATTTTAAAAATTATTTTTTTAAAAAAATAAAAAGATATATTTATATTAAAAAAAGGTGTATATATATATATATATATATATATATATATATATATATATATATATATCATGAACCAACATATACTATATGGGTTTTGGTTTGTTTTTCTGGACCATCATTTCAGCCCATGTTGAAAAATTAAACATTTGCACCAAAAATCTTATTCATATTTTAGATGTCATTTACTGTCTTGGACAAAAAATAATATAAAATAAAACAAGTATTTTGGGTTCTCTATTCACTGTCCTTTAAAACCTCATTGTGATTTCCAACAACCAACATCTGTGTTCGAACAATCAAAATGAAAGAAAAAAAAAAGAGAAATTATTAATTTATCTATCCACCATAATTAATCACAAATTATTTATATATGATAAATTGATTAAATTTTATAATAATTATCATAAAATCATATATGTTGAGATTTTTAATTAGTTAACAATTAACTATATAATTTTTGTAATTTACATAAAAACTAAACCCAAATTTTAATTCCCACCAAAAAAAGAGAATTTACAATTACAGCAAAATTTTCTCCTTTCTATAGAAAATTTTCACTCTCTTTTTTTTGCTAAACTTAAAAAAAAAAACAATTATATGAAGAATTTGAATTGGTCTAAGTATGGTGTAATTAAGTGAGTGAGAAGGAATGTTCATTTTTTCGATGTTTATTAAATTTTCTAAAGACATAATTCTCATATTCGAAAAAAAAATACTCTTTATAATGAAACCAAAAGAAAATATCAAAGAGAAAATTCATTTTCATTTCATGATCTTAATTTCGTTATCATTTTCATGGTTCACTAGTTATTGGATCTTAATTTAAGGGACTGACTGGTGAGGCTTTGAAACCAAATCGAATACCCACCATTATTTTTTTCTTTTTTTGTCAAATGAATTTTGTGTTAATTTCACTTAATGACAAAAATATATTAAAACATATGTTAAAAAATGTGTTAACAATGCAATTATATGTAACTTTGGATGTTCAGTATATACAAAAAAAAATTCTTTCCATAAAGTATTCTATGAACAAGATATATGATCAAACAAAAATGTTTTATAAAAAAAAGAAGATAATTTTTCTTTTAATTCTCAAGAGTATACGTATAAAAATATAAAAAAAAATAAAAATTAATAATATATCGCATGCGATCTAATCTTTTAACTATGAAACTCAATCATATTAAGGTTTCAACTTTCAATCTTCTAGGTGGCTCTGGCTCACCAATCCAAACACTAGAATTCTCACTAACATTAATGTAACTTTATCACAACTTTTATTTTTTCACAGAATAAAAAACTCAATAGAAGAAGCATATCACTTTGGTCTCCGGAATCGTTAGATTATTATATCAACATTCTTTCCTCGCGTTTAAATAAACAAAACACCAAATTCAAATATCTTGAATTCAAACAAGATAGGCGTAACGGTTTAAAATTTATCTTAATTAGCATAATGAATAATGGAAGGAACTTTTTGATGTAAATTCTATTCTACAAAAGTGTTACGGAACCTTTGTTTACCAATGACATTGATAAGTGACAAGGATAAGAAAAATTCTTTTTAATAACTTTTTTTTTTAATGTCTTGCTATTTCTATTTCCACCACTGAGTCTGAAACTAATTCTAATTATATTATTGTGACTATAGTTGATCTCAACAGAATAATTTTTGTATACTACAATAATTAAATTTTTTTAAATAGATGTATGAGAATAAAATATCTCTTTATTAAATGAATACTCATTTAAATAAATTCTCTTTAATATAAATGCATGTCAAGTTTAATTCGAATGAGATTTATTAAAAAAAAACTTGTGATGTTTAGCGTTTCTGTTAAGCATATATGCTTCTTTATTATTTAAAAATATATACATAACTTTCCGCAATTACTTTCCATCTTATGTCAAAAAGGAGCACACACACGTGCACTCTTTGAAGAAATCCATGTTGGCTTTATTCTTACATTAAATGATGGATAAATTAAAAAAATCATATAACAAGTTGGTGCTATAAAATTTGATTCCCATAGAATGGAAATCTCTCTTTTCCCTTAAGCATATATGCATGTTGCCTCTCCTATTGCTAACATCTAATTGTATTGGTTACTCTCTAATTTAAAGTCTTCGGTCATATCATGAATATGAAAGTTGAAAGAAGCCATTAATTTTAAATATTTTAATGATATTTTTTTTGTTAAATTATAAAATATCATCTTAATATTTCTTTCATGTTCTCTGGTTGAGTTAAAAAAATATATATTACTGTGATAAAAAAGTTGTCTCACTTATTTATATATATATATATATATATATATATATATATATATATATTATTTTATCATATATATATATACATAATTTATAATTTCATATGATTTGTAATAAATTTTATTTGTGTTATTATTAGGAACTAATTAAGCATCTTAAATATACAATTTGTAAAACTAAACATATATAAAAAGTTTAATAATAATTAAATTATTGGTGACTTAATATGTCTCGTAACAAATATTAAGATAAATTTTGATAATCAAAATTTGAATTTTAAAACAATTCAACCTTAAAATGTTAACTTATTAAAAGGTGTTATTTTATGACACATTATGTTGTCTTCTAATAAATGTATTTTTAAATTCTTAACTAATAAGAAATTATTTTACTTTTTATATAACTTTTAAACAACAATTATAAAAGTTAATAAATTAACTAACACTGTAATTTATTTATGAGATATCAATAGATATATTATTTATTATTTCAATTTTCAGATTTTATAAAAAAAAAATGGCACACATGAAAGTCATATTCTATTGCAATATTTTAAAAAGATGAAAATACTATGACATTTTCATAAGTCAATAAAAAATAAAAGCACTAACAAAAAACTTTCATACATAATGTAAAAAACTTCGAATAGTTACAAAAGAATTGCATCATCCTTTCAACTCTTTACTTTTTGTTTTTAATGCAGGGATCGTCATTGAACAGTTCAACCTTCATTGACGGTGGAAAAGAATAGAATTTTGAGTTTTAATTACCTCAAACTCCAACTCTAACGTGTAAAGGACTAAGGGTGCATGCACATATATGAGACAGCAGAATAGTTAGGTGACTTTTTCTGCATATGAAAGAGTCAGAGTCAGCACCAATCTTTTCAATCCACCATCTTATGATGGCCTACTTATTATTCCACAATTTGTACACTGATCATAAACTATTCTACGTCTCTATAGTACTGTACATTTGTGTGCATATAGACACATCACAAGTGCCAACAATTTTAAGCCGTCATAGCCACTTCCTTATCCAAAATCATCACTCCTTATTACCATTAATATAAAATACTGCTATTACATAACTTTTGAAAGGGTCAAGAGATATATTTGTTGATTAGATGTTATTGGATTGTATTTTAATTTTTCCTAATTAAGTTATTAGAAGAGAGTTCTATCAATTTTATTCATGATGAATTTAAAGTTTAATTAATTATCTTTGATAATTTTTTTTCTTCTTTTAACTATATATTTTGCTTTTATAAAACTCGAATACACCAAATCTTATACAACTCATATCAATGAGTTATTGGTATTTAAAAAGTTGTGTGAAATATGTTACTGATCATGAAATGTTCTTTAAATTATTAATTTGATGTTATATATATAATTCAAACTTATGGAAAGTTTTTCAACAAGAAATTACATTTTTTAGAAGTATTATTCAAAACCAACACATCATAGACTAATTGCTTGTAATACATAAAAAGGAATTTATATAATCATATATAAACAAATGTGGTAAAAGAACTGATAGCTAGAGTGCATTAAACATGCAGCAGTACTGTTTGATCGCTATGAAATTGAAATTGACAGCCTAGTCATTGGTGACCGCAGACATGTTCGATATCAGAGTTTTCTGCGGCTGCTGCCGAGGTTGTACAAGTGAACCCATTTGATGTATTCCATTTCCACTTTTCCTTTTCAGATATTAATTAAATGTCACAAGTGGAGTACTCCTTTTTCTTCATTTCTCATTTTTTTATTTTTGTGCTTTATCCATTAATTTAATTAATACATTGTTAAATTAATGATCATTATTTTAAATAATTTAATATTTATTTATTTTAATTAAAGATTAAAATTTAATCTTTATTTTAAATATAAAATTTGATTAAAAAATATTACTTTATCTTTTATAAAACAATCGGATGAGGAGAAGTTATACTTTCTTATTAAATTAAAAAAAAAATAATGTATTATCATACAACTTTTAAATCATAATTAATTATAAATTATTTTAAATAAAAATTTTAATGATTATTATTTTATTTAATAATGTAATGACCAGATATGATTTATATGTATATATAATTTAAGATTATTATATATAGTCATAGTTTTAACAATTATCAAATTTATACACTATTTAAGTATATTAAACTGTTGCTAATAATTTATCACACAAAAAGTTCAAGACATTCTCATTCAATAACGATAAGATTTAGGGTGTGTTTGGACTAAACAATTTAATTAAATATTTATTGAATAAGTGTTTATTATATAAATATTTATAAATAACATTTTTATCATTAAAAAAGTAATAATATTTAACTGTTGTCATCATAAGTTATTTTTGTAAATTATCCTAAATAAAATAAGATGTAAACAACTAACTATTGATATATCTCAAGTTATTTTCATACGTACGTTGTGCAAGAGTTACAGAAGTATTTTTTTCTTAAAGATAAATTTAAATAAGTTAATTGTAATTAACCTTTAATATTAAATTTGTGGAACTAAATACTGAAAATGATCGGTTAATAATATCAAAACTAATTGATACTTTTAAATGGATTACACTTTTAATAAATAAGTTTTAGAATGCTTAGCTTTCTTTATAAAAATGTATTTTCACTTTAAATCTGTTTCGATGAAGCCGACATAACGTGGGAAATAGGTAGCATAATGTCATTCTCATTTCATATAAACTCACTTGATCCCTCTCAAGTCATTCCAACATTTGAAATTGAAGTTTCTTAAGTAGAATATTCTCAGAATCGCTACAGCTATTACTTTCTTGGATATGAAGTAAATGGGGATTTTTTTATTTAATTAATCATACTTTGAAGCCAAATGAATCTAAAAGAAGTCAATAATAATGACTTATTTTAGGTCTTACTTTACAGCCGAAGATTTTCTAATGCATGGTTCAATGTTTTTCTAACAAGAATTAAACATGTTTTCTTAATTAAAAAATAAATAAATAAAAGTAATCATAACGTGTCTTATCAGCAAAAGAAATTGAATTTTATGTCCACCTTGACACAGTCAAGATTTGAGACCAGTGATTTTAGTGGATTCAGACTCCACTATTGTCCATATTATGGTATGAACAAATTGCACTAACTTTGGTTAGAGTTAACAATCTTATGTAATGCATGATGATAGTAAAGGGTATTAGACTGTTGATGAACAAATAGTGGATTCAGATTTACATCCCATTATAATAAATATCAGTTTTAATTAGAAGCCAATACAGATATCTCAAAGTAGAATTAGCAAGTCTCTTCTAAAGTAGAAAACTCTATATAAAAAAATAACAACATATTCATCATTATTTTAATTAAATTAAAACTTTCGTTTACTTAATTTCAAACCATCAACAAATAATTTTGATTTAATTTTAACTTATTATTATAAATATACAATCATTTTCTCTTTATCACATTTTACTTTCTTTTTCATTAAATAGAGACTTATTATAATAAATTTTATATATAGTGAGATAAAAAAAATGTTATTATATATATATTAAATATGTAAAAATAATTTTATTTGATATATAATTACATATAATTTTAATATTTATTTTAAATAAAATTTAACAATATAGACGACATGTTAATATTTTTATATCTATATTTTTTAATATTATATTAATATATATTATATTTATTTGAGGTGTAAGTAAAAATAATTTTTAATAATAAATATATATTATTATAAAATATGTGTTGTTTTATGATAATTTTTTAAATATAATCTACTCTTAACATAAATTGGATTGCAAAGACCATTTACTTAAAGTGTCACTTAATTATTTTTTCCTAAAATCAAACCGTGGTAGCAACTTTTGCATCTCATTGTAATTAGAGATATTAAAACAGACAGTGTAACCTGACTAGCCCTTGTTGAGTCATGTCAATTTGGATCAATTTATTTTTTAATAACTTTATATAATTTAAAATAAAAACAAAAATAAAAGTTATCTTATCAAATAAATCTATTACTTTTTGAGCCTAATAATTTTCCTAACTTGTCAAGTCGAGAGAAATTAATCCTTTATTTTCAATTTCAAGACACCTATAGTTATAACTCTGGTTGGGCACAAGCACTTATTCATTCTATATATTTTTTATATTATTTTTCTCTTGCTTTCACTCATCAAATCGACATTTTTTTTATATGGTATGGTCTGAAAAGGGGATTTAGTAGGAATCGAAAAGAAAGGAAATAATTTTTAAGGAATTAGAAAAATGTGTGTTTAGAAGAGATATAATTTAATTGAATTTAATTATGAAAACTAGTGATGGATTAAGTGAATTTAATTCAAGTTTTTTAAGAGTAGATATGTGTGAAGTTTTTTATAAAAAAGTATATGGAAAAGACTACTTTTTATTATCTAAATAATTTTATAAAAATGTAATTATTTGAATAATATATTTTTACATAAAAATTTAATTACAAATAATATAATTTTAAAATATTAATTTCTTTTTTTATATTTTTTTTACATAATTTCACTCTATTAGAAAATTATAAATTTTACATTATCTCTTACTTATTTTTTTTTATCAAATTAATTTGTTTTTCATTCTCCTCAATTTTTGCCTCTTCCAAACAAAATTTCCTATATTCAGGTTACTGTTATTTTTCAAGCACAAGATAAAAAAATAAAGTAAGAAATAGGTGCAATGCACTAGTGGGAAAGGCTGCACATGACATGTTTATGTAAGCCACAATGATGAACGAACTGTGTTTGTCACTTTACACTTTGAACAATAGTGAATTAGAAGATCCAAGTTGACACGGAAACGTGGGTCACCAAAGAAAACCCTGAAAAAGCAGCTGTCTCACATTCAGAGGCGACCAAACCAAGATGGTTAACCCTTCCTTTAATTCTCTCTTTTATTCTAACCATTCATTTCATTTAATTCTTGACCAATAGCTAGGGTTTGATTCCCAATTAAGCCTCAAGATATATGCTTAATTTCCGTAGATAAATTTGTCTACATGGGAGGGAGCCACTACCTATGTTGCTGCCACTCACCCCGTAATGGATCACTTTATTATTTCTCCCCAGTTGAATAGTGAGATGATTACGAAATTCACGATCATGATCACGATACTTCATATAATTTTATCTATATATAGTGATATCCATGACTATGAACACAATAGTGACATTTTTTCCTTCATCATTAACTTTTATATACTGTGATGTGATTTGTAAATGAGGTAGCCATCTACGTATAAGTCAGGCTTGCACAGAACTCTATATGTAAAAAATAATATTTAGTGTAAAATGATGTAATAAACTAACATTAATTAATTTCTCCTATGAAATGATGACAATCGTTGATAAATTTAACTATGCTATAAAGTTTAGATGCCTTTTAGGTTTACTGGGGTTTAGTGGTCCAGCCCCCACTCCATGAGAACAACCACATTACTGGTTTGAAGGAATATGCTATTTGACACAAATAGGGATTGGTGTAAGATAAGTTAGATTATGTTCATATAAAGGATCGATGTGTATATATATATATATATATATATATATATTGTTCTGTAAGGGTGGACTAACATAGGACGCAGATCCATGCAGCTTAATTTAGTTTTATCTGTATCATATTATTAATACAATAATGCAAGAGGAATTTCAACCTCAATCCCCATTTATATGTTACTCCTATCTCGTAATCGGATACATAGGCTTAGGCTCCTACAACATAGCACGTGTCATAATTTTGAAGCAAAACCAGACTCATAATTCAATTGGGTATGTCTATTTTGGTAGATTATTTTAATAATTTGCTAGTAGCCCGTGTAACTAATGGATTGATTTTAAATAAAACATGGTTCATTGTGTAAATTACAGGAAAACATAAAAATAAAAAAATTTAAAAAGTTGAATTGTGTTATTACAAATTTATTTTCGTCTAGAATCATTTCGTCTTATATAGGATGTAATAACGTTTCAAAAGATTATATACTTAGGAATTTTCTTTTGGAAAATACAAAGTTAAAAACTTGTGAGGTTTTAACTTTTAAATTAAGGTAGTTATTTAAAATACTTTAGGAAAGATGGGAAGAGTTGGAAAAGGGTTAAAAAAGTAAATTTTTATATTAATTTGTCTTAAACTTATATCATATTTGTTCAGTCTTTAACATCCCACCATAATTATTATTAATAGAAATATTGTTACATGTATTCTTTAAGTCAAGCCTATTTAAGAACATCTTAATAATGTTATTTAACTTTTCGTTAGTTAAAACTTGTTATAGTAGGCTTTTTTAGATGCCCAACCACTTTAATTTTAAAGGATTATTGTGTACCAAAGGTTCGTATACATGTTTTCATGATAATATTCATTTTGGACTTAAACTCTTAGAAATTTTCTTTTAGTTATCATTTAAAATGTTTTATATCAATGAAAATATATATATTTATATGTTTACAAACTTGTTCTCTCTTATTGTTTAACAACGTGAGACTTTGTTCGCACATCTAATAATTGTCATTTTTAACTGTACAATTCATAGATTCCTCCCATTTTATAGTGTATTAGGGATGATATAGTTTCCACCATTTTTATATAAAAATGGTTAAAGATATAGCTCATTGACTATATTGTCTTATAGTAAAATAAATATACAAGATAAAGTTCAATTCTTTGGCCTAGATACTTAGAGAGTATGAATGTTATGTGTAAAATATGTTATAAAGACAAGTGTATCTTTCCACAATAATAATAATGGACAAGAGTTAAAATATTGAATCCGAATGACTAAACAATAATTATCAATTTAGTAAAAAACCTTAATTACTTGAGAAAATTTAATTTTGTGAAAGAGTTAATAAGAAAAATAGAGTAACTAAAGATTGCATAAGTTGTAAACAAATAGATTTTGAATTGATTAAATTTGTAGAATATAAAACCCTTGAGTTGTGACTTCATTTGAACCTAATTTCTTCAAATTCAATTTTCTTGAATTCTAGATTGATTATCTATTTTTCCTCTCAATTAGCCAATTACTGTGATTGTATCACCTCTATTTTTAAATTACTAATTGATCAGAGAAAAAAATATAAAAAAAGCATAAAAACATATAGAAGTTGAATAAATATTTAATTTAATAGAAGGTTTTCAGAACTAGTTTGATCATATAGTTTCTTAACCCAATATATTGTTTTATAATTTAGTTAATTGATGTTCATTGGTCATTCTCATCTATTAACTTTATTTCATTTGAAGTGATTAGTTCATCATGTGATTGTTAAAGCAAAAAAAAAAAAATTTAATCAATACAAAAGAATTCAAATCAAATTAACATTTGGGATTCATGAAGTTCAATTACATCATAACTTTAGTGAAAAAATTAGCCAGACATAATAGCTAAAAAACCTATATAATTACACGACTAAAATCTATGAGTATAAGAGAAGAAAATTAATCAAATTATGTAATTCTCTACTCCAGTAGCGAGCTCTTATCCCCTATAGACCCTCAACAACTAATAAAGTGACTAGACTCTAATCATTGAAAAAGGGAAGTCAAAAGTGAACTCTTAAACCTTTTAAATATGTATTATTTATAAGAAAATTTTGATAATGAAATTTAGCACGGTGTGTAGTTTAAATGACATGGTTGTGCATCACAAGCAAGGTTGTGATTCTCTTCAGCACAAGCTTGAACGAAGCAACAAGCATGGTTGTGGCAATATCAAGCATGGTCATGCTTGACAAAACAAGGTGTGCCCTCCACTAAGCATTGGCATGCATAAAACACTAACATGATTGTGTTAAGCACAATTGCACTTCACAAGCTAGGGCATGCTTTCCATTAGGCATGGGTGTATGTGCTTAAAACTATATCACAACTGTTTTGCAATCAAGCATGATTATGCTTGTCAATATGAGTGTGGTCTTCCTCATGAATGGGTGTGCAGTCCAAAACAATCATAGTCTACACATCCATGTTACATCTTTATAGTTTTTTTTTCGTTCATAATTGTCTCCCTTCGTCCCATTTTTAACATTGAAGCTCCAACACCTATATGATGCATACTTAACACAAAACATGAGTTTTGTCAACAAAATCATGTATTAATTGGGATAAGATGATGCTAAAGTCCAACCAAAGACATATAATTATTTTAATATATTTTTCTTTTGCAATTTGACACTTGTATATATTGGCTATTGGAGGATCAAGGTCATTAATGGATGAATGTGAAGGTATCATTATGACAAGTTATGTTATTCATTTACATATCAATATTGCCATTATGTCTTTGTTATGTTTTTATTATTTTATTTTATATGTTTAGTATCTATTATATATAAACTAATAAATAAAAAATAATTTAAAAAAAGTTGAGTTATGCTAATTTTACATAGATGAAGTTATTGTGTGCTTTTTATTTTATTTTGTCTTAACATCATCTTGACCTACCTCTGACTTTAAAGTCGATCATGTATGACTGACACAAAAATGTAGCTTTGAGAAAAATAACACGAGTCATGGGATCGCAAATGATTGACACTAAAATCACATATAATTGGTCTGTTTATTTTAAACTTAAAAATAAGTATTTCTAAACAAACACTTAATAATTTTTTTTTTAAGAAGTAGATAAGAGTTGTTTCTTAAGAAAAAACATAAAACTGCTTATCTTTAAAAAGAAATTTAAACAAAACACATCAAAAAGTAAAAAAAAAGGTTCTTATTTTATCTTAAAAAATTCTTTTATAATTTTTTTTTTAAACAAATAGACCTAGTATTAACTTTTGTAATTTGGTATTGGTTTCTACTTGATATTTGTAACATATTCGTTTAATAACCATTAGGAGAAGGAGTTAATTCGATTATTTACCTACAAATTTTCAAATGCTTTCATAATATAAAATATTTAATCAGAAGTTGTCAACACAAGTAATTTGGTTTTAACATAAAGTTGTAATTAGATGTACAACTTTATTCTTACAAGAGATGTCTCGGCTAGAAGGAGTTAAACTTCTTTATTAAAAAAAAAAAAGAATAATACAAACTATCTAATTTCCAACTATATTTCTCATACTGATGTGTAATTTCTAAAAAACTTTATATTTAATTCCTTAATTTAGTTCAATGAATGTTCATCAATTGTAAAATTCATCATATCTAGTTAATTATTCACTTTTTTCTCTTTGTATGCTAGGTTTATGAGTTTTGTAAAATCTATACTAATAATTGTGACTACCTTGAAAATAAAATAAATAATTAAATAACTTAATATTAATAAATTAATAAAATAATAATATTTTCTTTATTTCAACATTTTGTAAAAGGATTCACAATACTTTTTTCATAACTTTATTAATAAAAAAGAGAACATAAAGAAACTAATGTGTGAATCAAAATAAGGCACAACCACCTATTAGGATAGAAACAAGAAAACTTTACAAAATAGAAATTTTGAACAATTGCAATTAAACTAGTAAGATTAAAACTCTGCCCGGTGACACACTAGTTAAAGCAAAACCCCTCTTTATCTCATTCATCAAATACATCCTTTTATATTTATTATATTCCTTTAATTAGTGATCAACCTAAACACAAACATACAAATATAGGGAGTGAGAATACATCTCATCCATACATAACATATATAAAGCATAAAGATAGACACACACATTTACAATATCAATAACATCTCATTTACATGTGAACATTCTTCCATACATCTACAATGACCATTCATATACATCCACTCATCATTTATAACCAACAAGTCATACAATTTAACTAACTATAAAATAAGACTCGTGCAATGCATGCTCTTAACTCTATATGCATGTGATGTCAATCTCCTCCTTATCATTATCAATACAATATAGCCTAGGATCCACATGGAATAAAACTACCTATCTATAGTGTATAGAACACCCATTTATAGTAATCCCCTCAAACCATCCTTAATCAAGGGATGTCTATCAAGGTTTTGTTGAAGTGTTACAATTGATCATGTTAGTCTCCCATTCCCATTAGAGGTTTCCCTACCACAACACTCTCTAGGACATAAGTATATGACCTATGATATCTCACTTGAACAAACTCACACTAACATACGAGCAAAGGTATGAATGCATGGAATCAATAACCACATTATAACAACACAATATACAATAATTCATTTCCTCATTTGCCAGTCCACAATACTAGACTTATCCATTTCATCTTAACATAGTACTTTTCACAATATGCATCATCACATCTTAACAATTCATCCTCATGACACTCATCACAACATACATCATCACATCCCAATAATTTATCACATAAATTAAATGACATCTCAAAATAACTCCTCATATGACATCATCGATATTATCTTACCAAACTTCACTATTCAATCAACTATTTACATGTTAATATTCAATAAGTTATTCTCTTAGTTCTCAATCTTAATCACTCACCTCAACTCCTTAATTATCATAATTCATAGAAACAACATCATAAGGGAAAATAGCATGGTGCCTAACAAGGTCGGACTCATGCTCGATGTGGAGAGGTTAGAGATCTCTCTACCAAATTCATGCTCGACATGGAATTACCCATGCTTAGTGTGGCAATGCTTGGGACCTCTCTGTCTCAATCACCCTTATCGTGCCCTAGGCCATGCCTAGCTCAAAAAGTCAAGGAATCCTCTGAACCTTCTCACCTAGCATGGTTTAGGCCACACCTAATGTCTCATTCTTTGTAAAATTGACGTTAAATGATTTCAGATGCAACACCTCACACCAAACACTGAGAGGTTTAGGACATCTTTAGCATCTCTGCACTCAACGTGACCATTTTCACATCTAACATGGTTGTAGATTTGGCAATCTGCAAAATCATGATCTACTCGTATCAATTATATCAATTCATCATACTCATCTTGTTTGCATCAATTCATCAACAATTCAACCAAACAATTTCTTACCACTCATACTACAATTTAATAACATCAAACCATACAAAGATCCATTTGAACAAGTCAGGTCCTCAATATCATAACTTAAACCCTAAAGAACCATAGATTATCCTCGTTCCAATTCAATCAAAGTTTAGATACAAGTTCATCAATAACACATAAAGCAACATCAAAAACTTCCATATAGGAACATCCATTACAATTTCAAAATGAAACCTAAGAGACTTAAGGATCGCCTCTTTACTCTTATCCCTCATATGTGCCCATGGATTGGAAATCTCACTCCCCTTATATTGATTGACGATCTTGCAGAACAACGTGCTTCTTAAAGCTTTGGCTGTTAATCTACACCTTCCCTAATGGTTTCCTTTAGGTTTCGTCCTACAAGTGCTTTATATTTTCAAAAGATTTTTTTCCTTATTTTTAATTAGCCTTCAAGTTGGACCCAAAATTCATTCTATAATCCTCTAAATTATTTATTATTTATAAAAATAAAATGTTATAATAATAAAAGAGATTCCTCATTTGCTATTCATTTTTATCTTTCTTATTTTACCCTTAATAACTATGCATAATCTCTAATAGCTATTCAAACTAACAAAATAAATTTATTATTTTCTCTATTTTTTAACAAAGACCTGTAGTAGTTTTTCCACTAGTATTAATATAACAACTGTTGTATTATTTGAATTATCGTACAAATATGTTTATTTCATACTTCTTATATTTTTCTTAAACATTTATTTCTAAATATTCTCCTAAAATTAAAAGGAAACAACAAAAAAAACATGACAACATTTAAAATTTCAGTTAATAATTGACAAAAAAATGTTTTGGTCATAGGATTTCAGTTAATAGAAGTGAAATATTATGAAATTATACAAAATATATACCAACTTTCCTTATTAATAAAATCATATATGTTAGAGTGATATTATTCTATCAGCATGAACTTATAATATCTATACTAATAAAAAAAGCTATATGTTAATTGTAAATGTCTGAGGGCACACTAATAATTTTCTCGTAATCTGAGGGTCGAATGTGAGTTCCGAGTTGATATCCCGAGGGAGGAGGTACCTGCAAAAGACACACTAACACTCAAGTCAGGACAAATACAAATAGCAACAGTAATAAATGAACAGTAACTTTACCTAGAGATGTGAACTATTTATACTGACATAAATGGGTCCAGTTCTCAAAGGAACCTGTACTAGGGTTACCAAATTAGGTAATACATCATTAATTAGTTTACACATATGATTAGCCCTTAATCACTACTTAGGGATGATTAATCAATCATAAAAAATCACCCTTACTGAATCCTCTTGACTATTGGGGATGCTGAATAACTATCGACCATTGAATGTGCTAAGGTATGCCAATTGGTATCGATCCATTCGGCTATTGACCATGCCGAATGGTGTAGGGAATCCTCAGGATGACCAAGGTATGGTCAAGTGGACCTTTTCCTTTGGTTGTCGAAGGTGCTAACTAGGCTCCTGCTCTTCATGTTGCCAAGTAAGTGTGGCCAGGGTGTGGTTAAGTGGACCTCTCCCTTCAACTGTCAAAGGTGCCGATTGGGCTCCTGCTCTTCATGGTGCCGAGTGAGTATGAACAAATGGTCGAGGTGTATAGCCGAATGACCTAACCAGTACATTAATAATTAATTTTATTAGATAAAAACAAAATTAACAAATTTTAATATTTTTTATTAATAAAATATAATTTTAAATATATTTTTAATCATCAAATTTAAGGTAAATATTTTTTTTAGTTTCTCAAATTTAAAATTATTTTTTAGTATTATAATTTAAAATAAATATTGTTTAAATGTCGTTATTGAATTTGGAAAATAAAACTCACCTATTATTAAATCTATTACATAAAATTTACCTATTAACGTTTTTATTGGTGAAAACATTATATAAACTCAATTGCAATTATATAATTGTCTCAAATTATTATTGTCATTTATGTTATTGATAGTCACGAGGAATTAAAACAAGTCATTTTGGAACTATTATAGGAATAAAAATATTTTAAATTTGAAATATTAAGAATAAAATTTACTCTAAATTTAAAGAATTAAAACATATTTAAATCTAAAATATATTATAATATATTATAATGATAATAATAGAAATCAAACTTAAGTCATTATATATTTCAACTTTGTCCACTAATATGACAATATATAGTAATTTAACAAATATTAATATCATGTTAGTATGGACAAAATCTTAAGTTCAAACTTTAGTACCTTCATTATAATTTTAAATTGATAAAATAGGTTAATATAACAATTAATTTTAGTTAAAGTAGTAAGTTACTTCCCATTAATTATAAATTAAATTATACATTTAATTGTAAGTTTCGGGGCAAGCACTTTATGAAGGAGAGGCTACTGAATGACATTTTGGTTACGGCTTGGGCATGGTTGAAGATAGACCCTACTTTTCAATTCAATTTCCAACAGTGGAGTGCAAACCCAGGTCTCTGTTTATCAAGTATAGGTTAGTGATGTTGATTTAAAGGAAAACCTAACAGTGTAGGTTAGTGGAAGGGTAACAAAGTTAGTTGCCATAGGTGTCGGAAAAGTGTAACTAGTGGTCTAATGTAGGAGTGTGTAGGTGGAATAGAGTTTATGTTGGCGATTAGAGGTATCTCAAAATGAATACGTCATAATGGAGGTGGATGATGATGGGAACAATGTAAGGGAAGAAGATTAGCAGATGGAGGATTATAAGCATGTGTAGAACATTAAGTTAGTTTCTGGTAAATGATTTCTTAGTTTTGTATTTGTACCTTTTTTCAGTTATCACTTGTACCTACCTAATAGTATTAATATATATATATATATATATATATATATATATATATATATAATTATAATTATCTTGACTGATAAAAAAATTATACATTTAGTTCTTATCTTTTTTTTTTTAATTTAATTAAAAAATAAATAAAAATTAGTCATTTTTATCATGTAGGTTTGACTCGAACATACGGTCAATAAAATCCTTGCTTTGAGCCCGTATCCAATATGACCCAAAAATACATATAAAAGAATGTCATCCTATTACCCAAAAATATTCCCCCTTTAATATGTATTCTAGCAAAGTGCAAAAACTGTTTACTATATATATATATACATAATACTAATAGATATCATAAAATCTAATAATGTAGATATTGATAATATGATTGTGAGAGTATTTCATGATATAAAGTGTCAAATTTTTATATGTATTTTTTACACTTAACAATATTGTATATAAAAGACTAAATTAAGTTTTTTAAAAATAAGAAATTAAACAAATATATAATTTAGCCTTAATTTTTTAAAATGAAAATCCTAACCTATTGGTGTATGAAATGGAAATAAGAAGTGTACAGCAGAGACATTCGTGCACGAATGTACATATGGAGCGTCGGTGCCGAACAAACACTGTGATGCCATCCGATGTCAATCTTGTCTACTTTGAATCATTGATTTGCTTTGCATTGCATTACAGTCAGTGTTATTGTAATATTTCAACCTCTTTGAAAATTTTGAACATTGATGGGATGGAGAAGACTGACATCTCCCATTATTGTTTGTAACTACAGGAGGATTCTTCCCTCCCAATCCATTATAACTAAAACTTATTTTTGTGTATATAGATACAACTTCATACACTTGTGATATAACAACAATAATTAATTTGGTTTTTTCATTTTTATCATTTACAAATTTTATTAGTGACTTCCAACATAATCACATATACACATATAAATAAGCAGTTATTTTAATTAATTTTATTAATTTCATAAAATAAAATCATAATATATTTGCTCTTAACTTATATATAAGCAGAAAAATGCTTAATTTTTTTAATCAAAATATAAACAAATTTTAATTAAATTATCGATATTATTTAATGTTTTCAATTCAAAAATACCTCTATGACTCTATATAATAAATGAGAACAATATCTATAATAAATGTAATCAAGTATATTTTAGAAAATATAATGTTATTTTATTTAAAATTATGAAAATTAAATACATTTAATAAATTTTTCTTAATCTGTGTCAAATTTTTATCTTTACTTATATATAGATTTATAAGGAGTATCAATTTTACTTATCTTACTTGTCCTTAAATTGTTATAGGAGAGGTAAGATATTATTCTATATCAAAATTTATATATCAATATTAGTAAAATTGATAAATATTGAAGAGTTTAAAAGGTAAGAGAGAAAATATTTATTTATCAATTTTTCTTCTCATTATTAAGTAACAAGAAATACATATATATTCTCACAATCATTATTATAAGTACCAATAAATAAAAAAAATATTAATATTTTACAGAAATTGTTAAGTGTCTTATAAAAGAATCATTATTTTTTTCTAAATTATGTCTTATAATAAAGATTGTAAGAGAGTACAAACAAGTAAAAAATTTTGGCAACATTTTCTAAACCATTCTTTTAAACAATTTTTTTATTATTAAATATTAAAATTAATTAGTATATAAAGTTTTCTGGACTAAATTTTTATTTAATAATTGTCATTTTATGTCACCTTTTCCGCAACTCCTTATATGAGTTAATATTGAATGTCTTCTCACTCTCTTATACGAATAAATAGTATGTTTTCCCATTCTTGTATGAACAAATGTTGTAAGTTTTCCATAATACTCCAATATTAGTACAAAAAAAATTGTTTTATATGTGCCTAAACGTTTATGTGTGCCTCTCAATTGATCTGTATGTATGTAATTAAGTTATGATCATGTAAATTTATTTCATTGTGAAAAGTGCCTCTAGACAAGCTAAGAAAGGTATAATAAGCGGCCACTTTTAAATGAGTCGGTCCAACAATATGTAAGACCTAAAGTAAATTTTAAAAGATTTTTTTTAAATAAAAAATATATGTTGAGATTTTTTTTTAATAAAGTGGGACATTTTTTTAAACATAGTAGACATTTTTAAGATATATGTTACTTTTTTACTTTCCAAAAATTAATAACAAACATTTTTTTTCGGTGAATGCAAAATTTAAGTTTTAGTTGTTTTATCCTTGACCTAAAACTTTCAATCTCCAAAAAGTGAGCAAGGTAAGACTTCATTCCCCTTTAGCCAAGGAAAAAAATATTCATTCTCTTCTATCCTCAAAGAATAGTTATATGACATTCTTGGATAGAGAAGCTTATAGATCTACCTTCAATCTCTCATGTGTGTATGGCAAAAGCAAAGAGACCCTTTTGAAATTATGAACGATTTACCAGGAAAAAAAAATGAAAAGAAAGATGAAGTAATTAATGAATGTAACAATGACTATGATAATATTCATATACTATGAGGAATATGCATATAACATGCATATCATTTTAATATTTTAAGAGTAAATAGTCTATACACATAAATAATGTAAAATATATATATATATATATATATATATATATATATATATATATTCACAAGAATTAATGAGAATAATAACAAAGTTTAAATTTAAATTTTGTACATATTAATATTAACCTTGACCAACTCAAAAATATTCTGACAGATTTATATTTCCGTCAGAAATTTTCGATGAAATTTTCTGTCAGAAATTTTCGACGAAAATATAAATCCGTCAAAAATTTCTGACGGAAAATTTCATCAGAAATATGAATCCGTCAAAAAATTTTGATGAAAATTTTCGACGAAAGATTTCATTGGAAATTTCCAACAGATTTATATTTCTGTCAGAAATTTCTGACGGAAATATAAATCTGTCAGAAATTTTTATTTTCGTCGAAAAATTTAAGACCATAGCACACTTCTTATGTCCCTTGTTTTAACTCTTCGGGAATCCGCTGATCGTTTTTTTTTAATTTATAAATAGTATTCTTAATATTATAAAATGAATAAATTTTAATTTTAATTTTAAAAAAATATTTTTCTTTAATTTTATCTTTTTAAAATGACTTAAATATGTGTTTAATCCTTATAAAATTAATAAGTTTTCATTTTAGTTTCTGTAAAAAAAATTTTTTTCATTTTCTAAAATTGGAATTTTTATTTTTAATTCTTATTTTGTAACCATTTTTAACTACTTTTTATTTAAAAAAAAAAGATAAATAATTATCTTAGGTGTCACCTACAACAATTACGTACTATTATCATATTGATATTTAACACCTCTAAATATTTTTTTAGTTTTTTAAAATAAATATTATTTATCTACCTTAAAATAATAATCAACCTAGTGAATTTATATTTTAGAGGGATGAAAATCAAAGAAAAATATTTTACTCATTTTACAAGTACGAAACAATCTTTATAAATCTTACAAGTATGAAAAATAAAGAAAAAAAATTTACAAATACCAAAATCAAAATCACCCATCTTATAGGGACTAAAATATATTTAATCCTTCTAAAATTAATATTTTCGATCTTAACAATTATTTAAATAATATTTATTTTTAAATATTTACAAAATACTTAGAGATGTTAGTATATTGTCTTTAAAATTATAGTAAGCAAGTTCAAGTGTGAATATTTTCATATTTGTGTGTTTCATGAGTTTTCTCTTAAACAATTAGTGCATATATTAGTTTATTTAACATAAGTAGTAGTTTTATATTTTAGAAGAAAAAACAAATTTTTTATTTTCTAGAAGTAATAACCTTAAAATTACACACACACACACACACACACACACACACACACATATATATATATATATAATATATATACAGAGAGAGAGAAGGGTTCAAACGACACTGGTGTAACTTTTACTAAGTGTTACACCGCTAAATAACTTTATAATAATTGTGAATTTTGTAAATCCAACCGTTAGATTGAAAGTTCATATCACTTTATATGTGTATATCAAATTTTGTTAAAATTGAACAACAACTGGAAGGTAATCAAAGTGTTCATATTTTAGTATATTTTGAAATGAATATATTACCTCAATTTTGTTTTATAAGAATGAAGTATCAAATCATCTTGAATTAATATAAAATTTTGTATATATGATCTAAGAGTAAAGAACTTTCAATCTAACGGTTGGATTCGCAAAATTCATAATTAATATAAAGTTATTGAGCGGTGTAACACTTAGTAAAACTTATACAGGTATCGTTTGAACCCTCCTCATATATATATATATATATATATATATATAATATATATATATATATATATATAATATATATAGGAGGTTATAATTATACCGGTGTAACTTTTACTAAGTATTACACCGCTCAATAACTTTATATTAAATGTGAATTTTGTAAATCCAATCGTTAAATTGAAAGTTCATATCACTTTATACGTGTATATCAAATTTTGTTAAAATTGAACAATAACTAGAAGGTAATCAAAGTGTTCATATTTTAGTGTATTTTGAAATGAATATATTACATCAATTTTGTTTTATAAAAATGAAGTATCAAATCATCTTGGATTAATATAAAATTTTGTATATATAATCTAAGAGATATGAACTTTCAATCTAACAGTTGAATTTACAAAATTTACATTTAATATAAAGTTATTGAGTGGTGTAATACTTAGTAAAAGTCACATTTAATATATATATAATTAAATGTGACTTTTACTAAGTATTACATTGCTCAATAACTTTATATTAAATGTGAATTTTATAAATCCAACCGTTAAATTAAAAATTCTTTACTCTTAAATTATATATACAAAATGTTATATTAATCGAAGATGATTTCTTATAAAACAAAATTAAATCTGTTGAAAAATTTATATTTTCGATGAAATTTTTTTTTGTAGGAAAAGCTATATTATTGATGGAATATTTCCGACAAATTTATATTTGTCGAAAATGTAAGAACTGATTTTAAATTTGATATGAAAATATTATGATATAATTAAATAAGATTTTAAGTTAGTATTTTATTAATGGTTGATAATTAGAAAATAAAACAAGGATAAATACATTTTTTTAATTTTATATGTTTGATTTAAGATAACTTACAAAATAACTCTTGGTAAAATTATTACGCTCAATAACTCACGGTGTGTGTTAAATCTCATCGATCCAATTAATTGTTAAATTAAAAGATATTAAATTTTACTAATAATTAATATAAAAAAATTAATTAGCTTTGGAATAAATTATTTGCTAATTAAGAATATAATTGAAATATTAATTATTTTAAATTATTTAACTAAAATTTTATTGACAATTTACTATATGATCTTAATATATTTGTATAACTAATATCTGGTTTTAAATTTGATGAGAATATTATGATATAATTAGATAAGATTTTAAGTTAGTATTTTATTAATGATAAAACACGCTAAAAAGTGAGATGTCGTGAAATAGAACTCTTGAGAAGCCACATATGAGGGCTGTTACATTGATAAATTTATTAAAATTAAAAAAAATATATAATTTTTGACAAAATTTTCTGATGGATTTTTTTTTTCCGACACCACTTTTTTCGACGGATTTAAATCCGTCGAAAAAGAAAAAATCGGTTAGAAATTTATCCTTTTCTATCGAAAATTTCTGTCAAAAATTAGCATTTTCCTTGTAGTTATACGAATTTAAACCAAACACTGATGAAATTCCAAATGTATTTTATGTCCATATTAAGATAACAAAAATAAAAGATAGTTTGTCAAAGATATCAAGATCAAAACTTCAAGATCAAAGATTTTCACCTTCTCATAGAAGCAAAGCCTACAAAAAATAAAAACAAATAACAATTATAATAAGACCAAATAACAAAACTCAAGTAACAAGGTTTTTTTTGTTATCACACTTTAAAATTCACACAAGTATATAAGATATAATAAACTACAATAAATGTATGTTAAACTAACACTAGAACTATAATCATCTCAAATAAGGTTTTAATCTAAAACAAAAATGCAATAAAATAAAGACAAAAAAGGAAGCTAAATAGGAAAATCTAAATGAGAGTTACCATTATACTACATTATTCATGAACAACTAAAAAGGCATAATAGGTTGTCAAAATGTGACCCATTATAAAAATGAGAAAAGTTGTCAAAAATATTATCCATAAACAACAACTGTGTAAGCTAATTATAAAATTTATAAGGTAATTAACCTAATGGTAACATCTAAGTATTCATGAAATACATAAAATCTTCAAACCTAAAACATACAAAATACATGAAAAAAGATAGAAAGTTAACTTGCAACAACTAATCAAATTAATTAAAATTAAGAAGTTATGAAAAAAGATTACATCAAGAAATATGTGTTAAAACATAAGCCGTCTTTTTCTCAATTGGAAGAACTTTCACAATAACTAACTATTTTGGAGTGTCAGATAACCTTTTTACAACTTTGACTCATTGATGTTGATTAAGGTTTGGTATCAAAGTTGCTTCAGCTAACACTTCTTGAATAAAAACATCTTTATTAATCGCAATATCAAATGTTTGAACAAGATGCTTTAATGATCTAGCCACTTCTTTCAACAAATTAGCTATTCCATCTTTTTCTCCTATCTTTCCCCTCTAGGATTGTGTGCTAGTAGAAGCTGGAGATTGACCCCTTCTTTGTGTAGTAGAGCCAAGTTCATCTAAATATATGGTATCACTAGCACCCTCTAAACCTAATTCCCCTTCATTTTTTTTTCTCTGCTCATGACTTCATCAACATCCATAGTAGTCTCAGCTCCATGTCCAATGGCTCTGTATTTAGCATACAAGTTCACTATATCATCCCAGTTTGCAATCACCTCGAATTGGAATTGTCTTGCTTCTTTATGGGCCTTGAAAACAAAAGAAATAAGTTAATAATAGAAAAAATAATACTTACATTGCTTTAAATAATAATAATATAAAATTACTTACATTGACATACTCATTCCAAGAATTTTAATTGTCAACTATAATCATGTGTTTTGTGCATCTCAATCAAATCCACTTTGACTAAGGATATCACTAACAACTCCATACCATGATCTCCAAAGTTTGATACGATTTTTTACATTCTCCCAAGTGACCTAGATTTTGAAGTTGGTAGATAACACTATAGTTGCAACATTATATGCTACCTTTTTCCAAGCTCCATCACTCTTATTGCCCAAACTTCTTTGATCTCGTAATACATCAACCTATACACATTACATCTCTAAATTCCATGAGAAATAACTTCTCGTTTCCTCGTTGTTCCTTTCTGTCTCTTTCACTTTCCCTTCAAGTTCTCTTTGGATGACTCCATTGAAGTCAATACCACTTATTAACCTACACATAAAAAATATCACATACAAACCACAAAATTAACTTGACCAATCCAATTCATAATTCTAGATCATGAAAATATTTTTTTTTTGCAAACAAATGGAAGCTATCAAAAGACAATATTTCAAGCAAAGTTTTCTTCAACCCAGTACAAAAATGTCCATCAAGTACATAAATAAGTCTTTCTTCAATAGAAAATTACATCAAAAAAAGAAAAAACTCCCCCAAAGCAATGTTTCTTCTAACTTGGTAGTTAGCAAACATATACATTGTTAATGTATCTTGAAATCTTGTCCACTTCTCAGTAACTTGAATAGTTGCAACCTTGTCTATGACATTGTTTTGAACTTTTTCTCTCCATTGGTTGGTTAGCTCCTCATCAACAATAGATAAGAACTCAAAGTCTTGAACCTCTAAAAGTTGATCAATTTGTTACTCATCTCTTATAAAACCGTGTAACACAAAACAAGCATTAATAAATCATATTTGTGTTTTTATAACAAAAAATGAAGGAGTTCTTAACATACTCCATCTTTTTTTTAGTATTCCAAAAGACCTTTCTATTGCATTTCGTGCACTTGAATGACAAAGATTAAATAACTCTTTGAAATTTTGAGGGGTGTTTCAAATCCACTCATTCAGATGATATCTAGTCCCTGGATATGGTGCTAAGAATCCTGTAGCATTAGTATATCCCGCATCCACAAGAAAGTACTTACTTACAATTTAAAAAAAATGAAAATTACAACCTAGAACATGATATTACCAGTTGGAATTTCAAGTTTATTTTGAGGATGCAAAGCATCTCATAATACTCAAGAATCTCCCATTGATCCTTCTCACCCAAGTAACACATGAATAAATCTCAAATCTAGACCACAAGTTGCTAACACATTTGTAGAGACATCACTCTTTCTGTTATGATATTTAGATCTATCTTCAAAAGAAACTATTGCCGGAATATGTGTTCCATCAAGTGCTCCAACACATTTCTACAAACAACACAAGTTTATCCATATATTTAGTTTTTCAAAAAGGTTTATTTTAAGTTTGACTAGCCTTACAATTGAAAAACTTACCTCAAACAATCTCCATTTGTTTTCACCTTGACCTTCTAGATAGGTATAAACTTCAAATAGTTCTGACTCACTTTCATTATAACTCTTAAGACATTATTAAATTGTCTACTTATTATTTCTTTAGATCTACATTAACTAAATTGCACTACCCTGTACTTTAGGTTGTGAGTAAAGATATGTAACAACATCATTGCTTCATTTCTTGGAACATTTATTGTTCCTACTAACCCCATTTTTCTTGTAAAATTCTACAAAGCCTGAAAAATGCAATCTTTTTTTGCCCCTCTATAAAGACGATTAAGGAAACTATGCCGCTCCAATTTCTAATTATGAGATGGTTCCTTAACAAAATAATTTTTATGGTACCATGCTACTATGCCCATAAGCATATAAACCACACAAGAAACAACCAATAAAGTTATCTCCTTAGACTCTTCTCTTTTACATTTTCTTGAGGTAATTTTGGTATTAACTAGGCTAACATCCCTTTCTTCTCAATCTACACCAAGTGAAACTAATATAAGAGAGAAAATTCTAAAATAATTAAAATGGAATATAAAATAATTTCAAAATATTATATATATATATATATATATATATGCCAAGTTTATGCTATGTATAAATTCATAATAGTTCAATATACAATATTAGAAATGATAGGTAATTAACAAATGATATCACAATAACTGGAAACAGAGAAACAAAAAAAATTCAATTAAATATATTTTATTTTTGTATTTTGTGGTGTAGTAATATAGAAAATACACCATGATTTGAACTATAAATACTCGTTAAAATTGAAAGTCAATTGTCAATCACATATTAGATCCTAAATTAGTTATAATTAAGAGTTACTTGTATTATGGGTATGTGTACGAGTGAGTTAACTCTTCTATTTTATTCCTTTGACCTCTTGTATTTACATATTGATTTTGACCTTATTAGTATAGTTTTGGCTTGTAGAAAAGAGAATTAAGAAAAAGCACAAAGTTCTCATATAATGTTATGATGTTAGCCATGATTTCATTATGTCATGTTGCCTTGTCTTATATTGTTTAAAATGTAAATATAGAAGTGCTAATTTTATTTAATTATCATTTCAATTTTTGTAGTGAATCCTCAAAATCCTTAAACATAATCTTTTTTTCCAGCTTCTGGAACTTCCATATCTTCTTGATAGCAATCCTGAAGTAAAGAACTTGTCACCTTATCCTTCTTCAATTCAAAGAGGTAAAAGTTTAGCCATTTTATGATCATAGATATGAAGCCAATCCCTTTTTTTTTTTTACATAAAATGCAAGAAGGACTAGGGAGAAATCTAAAGATTACTTGGGGGACATACAATTATTTTGGCATGATTGAACTTTTTGGTCAATATTGTTTATCACTTGTTTATGTAAATCTCTCTTTCATGGCTGGCTTTTTGTTCATTTGATTTGAGCTATCTCTTGATTTTATGGTGTATATGGTGTTATGAATTTTTAATGCAAAGATATAAATATGTCATGCCTATAGTGAAAATTTGACATCTAACTTTACTTTGAACAAATGGAGGTTTGGAGATTATTTTAGTATTCTTGTGGTGAAGACCCTTATGGGCTTGCAACTCTTTCATAGTTTAGACCATAATCATAGTCCTTGATATAGTAATATTACTACACTCTGTCCCAACCGACACTTGTCTTTTAATGACAATAATTATAACAAAGCAAATAAAAGACACATGTGGAATTAAAGCCTATAGTTATGTGGAATTAAAGCCTAAACTATTGGGCCCTTAAAAATATTTATTAATTTTGCAATGCTAATTCTATTTAAATAGAATAAACCTACTTAAACTAAATTGCATTAGCGACCTTACTCATGGCAACATTTGCATTTGTGATTGCAAAATTTTTGTTAATAGCATTACTTTCGTAATGCAAGTATATATTTGATTCTTTTCCTTGTGAGTTAATAATTTTCCACCATATAATCAGATGAGTGGTCCATTGTATGTTACTCATAAACCTAGAAACCTTTTCAAGAAGAATAAAGTATCACTAGAGTACTACACAACAGAAAGTGCTACAGAAAATATTCCTTCAAGATGTGGCACAGTGAAAATAATTTGCAGAACAACTATATTAATAATACCCCAAAAAAATATAATGTTATCTCTCTAAAAGCAAGGGAAAGAGGACATGGTGGATGCCCAAAGCTCTTCATACAATGTGTAATATCCCAAAATTTTATTAAATAAAACCGGTTATTTTGATTTTAAATATTTATTGAGATTATTAGTGTAACATCCCAAATTTTATACAATATTAATAAAAGGATTATTTTTATGTATTTTAAATATTTATAAAATTATTAAAAAGGGTTATTTTTTTTTTTTTTATATATTTTTAAAAGTTAAAAAAAAAATGTAACAAATAAGGAGTTCTTCCTTATTTCTTATTGTGAAAAAATTTAATTTATCATAAGTAGAATTGTGACATTCT
The DNA here is from genome assembly GCF_000230855.2 of Cajanus cajan. Taxonomy (NCBI): domain Eukaryota; kingdom Viridiplantae; phylum Streptophyta; class Magnoliopsida; order Fabales; family Fabaceae; genus Cajanus; species Cajanus cajan. Next base: position 12,203,438 of record NC_138517.1, on the reverse strand, counting down.
AATTATAATATTATTATATTATTATAATAATCAATTTTTTTTTATGATATTTTATAATTTTAATTTTATTGTCAAAATTTTCAGAAATTAAAATGTAGATAAATATATATATATATATATAGTATTTTTATTTTATTATTTTTATAATAGTGCTATGAATAATATTTTTTTTTACTATTCACGTAATAGTGAATTATGCTTTCAATCGGTACAGAAATCGGAATTTTTATATATAGTGGGATATACAATCAGTACAGCTCTATATAATTGTGGCAATAATGTACAGGAAACCACCTAATTCGATTAAAATATTATTATTATCCTTATCTCAAATAGTAAAGTTTATCACTTAACTTAAAATATAGTTTTCTGACAACCTACTACACAATAAAGAATTAATTTAATGAAAATGCAATCATGACAAATGCTAGTATAAATAGCCGTAGGAGGAGGTCACTTGAAACGGGAAGAAATTGAGAGAAAAGGGTCTACGGAGAAGAAGAAAGCAAAGGTTTAGGAAAAAAAAATTTATTTAGTGAGAAGGAAGTAGAAATTTAGAGATAGAGATAGAGGGAAAGAAAGGGAATCCAAAAGAGGAGGTTCTGCTAAAATTTTAGCTCTTGTTTATCTAGGTAAGGGGGAGAAGAACCTTATCTTTTTAAAATTTTATATACTATTATGTATATTTATTTATGTCATTTACTTGATTATATTTGTTTAGTGGGGTATCTCTAACCTCATCTATTTGCTTATATTTATTTAGTGGGGTGCCCCTAACCTCATTATTGTTATATTTATTCAGTGAGGTGTTACTAACCTCATCTAACTCCTTAACTTTTAATTACTTTATTTATTTATTTATTCAGTGAGGTGTTCCTAACTTCATCTAACTATTTAACTTTTGATTACCATGTTTATTTATTTATGTTATTTCTATTATTTAGTGGGGTGATTCTAACCTCATCTATTTGTTTAACCTTTAATTACTATTACTTATTCTATGATTATTCTTATCCATAATAATTATTAATATATTCACATTTTATATTGTTTAATTATTTTATAATAATTGTCATTGGCATTTAATTAATTAGTGTTCTTAATATATTTTATTTAAATTTGTGTTATTTAATTAAAGCTTAAATAATGATAAATTCTTAAATTTATTTTGAGTAATTTTTTTATGATTAATATAATTTGTTAAAATGTCTTTTACTCATTTTAAAGATAATTAATACTCTATGGCCATAGACGATAAAGTTTGAATTATTTGTAGCTGGAGGTTTAACCTTGGGGATTTAAATGAGTAAGAAATGGAGGTGGAATATCTTTTGGTTGGTATTATAATGATGCTCATTTATCCTGACTAGTCACTACAAGTATAATTCAAATTTTATTGTATCAAGAAAATCTAATATTTAATCTGTATAAATATATATTTATATATATATATATATGTTAAAATTTTATTTATAAATAATTATGTTTATTCGTTCGAATTATTGTATTTATTGGATATTGTTCTTACTCCTTTCTTTTCTTTGTTTTTTTTAATTAAATATATTATAAATAGATGGATCAACTTGAGATTCCAGATCATTTTGCTGTTATTATTACTGCTGTCCTACGTGGAAGGAAATTGGAATACGGAGGCTATTTGATGGATCTGTTATAACTTTACTTGTCAATCATATTATTTTAATTGTAATTTTCTTTCCGTTATGAATATATATATTGTATTAAAAGAGTAAGGAAAATGAATAATGTGTAAAATAATACGTTATTCTAAATATTTTAGAACGATATGTTTTGTATTAAATTCACAAGATATTCTTTTCTTTACTTTTATTTTATTAAATAAATATATAGATATTGTTAATGATATAATTGCGAAAATATTATAATATTGTATAATTTGGGTATTAGAATTAGGCGTTACATTTTAATGGTATCAGAGCAACGTTCCATGTGTAACTTGGGGAAATGTGCTAACCATGTTTCTATTATAAACTGATCTATAAAATCACAGATGGCAGGAAGAAGGAATACCGAACTAACAGAGGCTGTACAAGCTATTAGGGACATGGCTGCCGCCTTGTTAAGGAATCAACCACCAGGAAGAACAGGAGAGTCACAAGGACTTGTAGAATTCAGAAGCAATAACCCTTCCCAATTTGATGGAGGATACAATCCTGAAAAAGCTGAATTATGGATTAAAGAAATAGAAAAAATATTTCGAGCTATGAACTGTCCTGACAACCAAAAAGTAAATTATGCAGTATTTATGTTAGTAGGAGAAGCAGAATATTGGTGGGATAGTACCAGGAGATTATTAGAAGGAGGGGGAATAATCATTACATGGGAAGTATTTAGAACCAAATTTTTTGAAAAATATTTTCCTAATGATGTTAGGAGGGCTAAAGAAATAGAATTTATGCAGTTAAAACAAGGGAATATGACAGTGGGAGAATATGCTTCTAAGTTTGAGGAATTGGGAAAATACTCTACTTTCTTTTATCACCCTGATGAGAGGATGAAGTGTATTAAATTCGAGGATGGACTTAGATCAGAATTAAGAAAGGCAGTAGGGATATTGGAAATCTCTGATTTTCCCACATTAATACACAAGTATCGATTTTTGGAAGGTTTTGATCATAATAAGGATAATAGACCAAAATCTTTTGGCCCTCAATTTAGTAAGAAAAGGGATAATGAAAGAAAACCTTATGTTCGACCACAATGGAAACCCCAATCCTCTCAATTTGCAGGAAATTCCAGTAGGTCCATTAATAATCAAGCCAAGTGTTTTAAGTGTGGACAGGGTCATTATACTAAAGATTGTCATCTCAAAGGACCTGTTTGTTTCAAGTGTGGAAAGCCTGGTCATGTATTTTCTGAGTGTGGACAACCAAAGACGCACGTGAATACTTCCGGATCCAAACCAAGACCTTCTACAACTGGAAGAGTTTACACCATGACCGGAACTGAAGCTGCTCAAAACAATGATCTAATACAAGGTAAATGTTTCATTAAAGGCAAAACTTTAAATGTACTGTATGATTCAGGTGCAACTCATTCTTTTATCTCCAATAATTGTGTTCAATACCTCCAATTACCAATTTCTTCTTTAGAGAATAATTTGATTGTTTCAACCCCTACAAACAAATCTGTAATTGCCAATAAGGTTTGTTCAGACTGTCCTATTTTTATTGGCGATAAAAAATTTCTTGTAAATTTGATCTGCTTACCTTTATCACAATTAGATGTGATTTTAGGTATGAACTGGTTATCTTCCAACCACGTTCTTCTTAATTGTGCAGAAAAGTCTATAATATTTTCTGATCCTAAGGACCTATCGATTTCATTATCTAAACCAATAAACAAGTTTCCTTGGGGTAAAGTTCAAGGATATTTAATCTTATCCTCTATGGAAACTAAAGAGGAAGTCAACTTGAAAGACATAGCTGTCGTTCAAAATTTTCCTGAAGTCTTTCCTAATGATATTCCTGGTTTGCCACCTGACAGAGAGATTGAATTTTCGATTGATTTAATACCTGGAACTGGACCAATTTCAATGGCACCTTATAGGATGTCACCTTCTGAATTAGCTGAGTTGAAGAAATAATTAGAGGAGTTACTTGAAAAACAATTCATACGCCCTAGTGTATCACCTTGGGGGGCTCCTGTTTTGTTAGTCAAAAAGAAAGATGGAAGCTTTAGACTGTGTGTGGACTATCGGCAATTAAATAAGTTTACCATAAAGAATAAATATCCTCTTCCTAGGATAGATGATTTGATGGATCAATTAAGAGGAGCCACTGTATTTTCTAAGATAGATCTAAGATCAGGATACCATCAAATCAAAGTGAAAGCAGAAGACATACAGAAAACTGCATTTAGAACAAGGTATGGTCATTATGAATATCAAGTAATGCCTTTTGGAGTAACCAATGCACCTGCAGTGTTCATGGATTATATGAATAGGATTTTTCGTCCGTATTTAGACCATTTTGTGGTGGTCTTTATAGATGATATCCTCATATATTCTCGAACTCATGAAGAACATGAAGAACACCTTCAAACTGTTCTCCAAATCCTGAAAGATAAACAACTGTATGCCAAACTTTCTAAGTGTGAATTTTGGTTAGAGGAGGTTAAGTTTTTAGGACATGTGATTTCCAAAGATGGAGTGTCTGTGGATCCATCTAAGGTAGAAGCAGTTCTACTATGGGAACCTCCAAAGACGGTAACAGAAATCCGTAGTTTTTTGGGTTTGGCAGGATATTACAGGAGATTCATTGAGGGATTTTCTAAAATAGCTATGCCTTTAACTCAACTCACCAAGAAAGGACAACCCTTTGAGTGGACAGAAAAATGTGAGAGTAGTTTTCAGGAGCTTAAGAAAAGATTAACTACTGCACCAGTCTTAGCCTTACCCAATCCTAATGGACAATTTGTCATATTTTGTGATGCCTCAAAAATGGGATTAGGGTGTGTTCTTATGCAAGATAGAAGGGTAGTAGCATATGCTTCTAGACAATTGAGAGCTCATGAAAGGAATTACCCAACCCATGATCTAGAACTAGCTGCCATTGTTTTTGCACTCAAAATATGGAGACATTATGTGTATGGTGGTAAGTTTGATGTTTTTAGTGATCATAAAAGTTTAAAATATTTGTTTGATCAAAAGGAACTGAATATGAGACAAAGAAGGTGGATGGAATTTTTGAAAGATTATGATTTTGAATTACATTACCATCCAGGGAAAGCCAATGTTGTGGCTGATGCACTGAGTAGAAAATCCTTACATGTCTCCTCATTAATGATTCAAGAGATGAATTTGATAGAAAAATTTAGAGACATGAGTTTATCAACTACGGTAAGTCAAGATAAAATACAATTGCATGCGGTTCAAATTACTAGTGACTTACATGAACAAATTGGTGAGGCTCAGGTAGTTGATAAATTCATTCAGAAGAAAAAGAGGTTGATAAGTCAAAAGGATGGTGAAAAGTTCGATTTAGATCAAAGAGGAGTTTTGAGATTTAATAATAGGATATGTGTACCAAATGATTCAGAAATTAAGAAAATAATTTTAGGTGAGGCACATAAGAGCAAGCTGAGCATACACCCTGGGGCAACAAAGATGTATCAAGATCTCAAAAGAATGTTTTGGTGGCCCAAAATGAAAAAGGAAATAGCACAATATGTGGCTACATGTTTGATTTGTCAAAAAGCTAAGATAGAACACCAAAAGCCAGCAGGAATGTTACAACCCTTAGATATACCTGAATGGAAATGGGACAGTATAGCAATGGATTTTGTAGTTGGTTTACCACGAACAATTCATAAGTTTGATTCCATATGGGTTATTGTGGATAGACTAACAAAATCTGCTCATTTCTTACCCATCAACATTAGGTATTCTCTAGAAAAATTGACTGAACTGTATATAAGAGAGATTGTAAGGTTGCATGGGGTACCATCTAGCATAATATCTGATAGGGATCCTAGATTCACTTCTAGATTTTGGGGAAGTTTACATCAAGCATTAGGAACTAAGCTTCGTCTTAGCTCTGCATATCATCCTCAAACAGATGGACAATCAGAAAGAACCATACAATCCCTAGAAGATTTATTGAGAGCTTGTGTGCTAGAGAATTCTGGTAGTTGGGACAAATACTTGCCTCTGATTGAATTCACTTATAACAACAGTTTCCATTCTAGCATAGGTATGGCACCCTATGAAGCTTTATATGGAAGAAGGTGTAGAACTCCTTTGTGCTGGTTTGAGACAGGAGAGAATTTAATCTTGGGTCCTGAATTGGTGCAACAAACCACGGAAAAGATCAAAATGATTCAAGAAAAATTGAGAATGACTCAAAGCAGACAAAAAAGTTATGCTGATAAAAGAAGACGACCTCTTGAATTCCAGGAAGGTGATCATGTATTTTTGAAAGTTACACCAACAGCTGGTATTGGTAGGGTAATGAAATCAAAGAAACTCACTCCTCGATTTATTGGTCCTTATCAAATCCTTAGAAAAATAGGTCCTGTTGCTTACCAAATTTCTCTACCACCTTTTCTTTCTAATCTCCATAATGTCTTCCATGTGTCTCAGTTAAGAAAATATATTTCTGACCCTTCTCATATAATAATGCCTGATACAGTACAATTAAAGGATAACCTTACATTTGAAACAATGCCTGTACAGATCGCAGACAGGAGGATCAAACAGTTGAGAGGCAAACAGATTGCACTGGTAAAGGTAATCTGGAATGATGTTACTGGAGATGCTACTTGGGAACTCGAAGAAGAAGTTAAGAAAAATTATCCTTACTTATTTTAAGCAATAAAAATTTCGAGGACGAAATTTCTGTAAGTAGGGGAGAATTGTAATATCCCAAAATTTTATTAAATAAAACCGGTTATTTTGATTTTAAATATTTATTGAGATTATTAGTGTAACATCCCAAATTTTATACAATATTAATAAAAGGATTATTTTTATGTATTTTAAATATTTATAAAATTATTAAAAAGGGTTATTTATTTTTTTTTTTTTATATATTTTTAAAAGTTAAAAAAAAATGTAACAAATAAGGAGTTCTTCCTTATTTCTTATTGTGAAAAAATTTAATTTATCATAAGTAGAATTGTGACATTCTAATTATAATATTATTATATTATTATAATAATCAATTTTTTTTTATGATATTTTATAATTTTAATTTTATTGTCAAAATTTTCAGAAATTAAAATGTAGATAAATATATATATATATATATATATAGTATTTTTATTTTATTATTTTTATAATAGTGCTATGAATAATATTTTTTTTTACTATTCACGTAATAGTGAATTATGCTTTCAATCAGTACAGAAATCGGAATTTTTATATATAGTGGGATATACAATCAGTACAGCTCTATATAATTGTGGCAATAATGTACAGGAAACCACCTAATTCGATTAAAATATTATTATTATCCTTATCTCAAATAGTAAAGTTTATCACTTAACTTAAAATATAGTTTTCTGACAACCTACTACACAATAAAGAATTAATTTAATGAAAATGCAATCATGACAAATGCTAGTATAAATAGCCGTAGGAGGAGGTCACTTGAAACGGGAAGAAATTGAGAGAAAAGGGTCTACGGAGAAGAAGAAAGCAAAGGTTTAGGAAAAAAAAAATTTATTTAGTGAGAAGGAAGTAGAAATTTAGAGATAGAGATAGAGGGAAAGAAAGGGAATCCAAAAGAGGAGGTTCTGCTAAAATTTTAGCTCTTGTTTATCTAGGTAAGGGGGAGGAGAACCTTATCTTTTTAAAATTTTATATACTATTATGTATATTTATTTATGTCATTTACTTGATTATATTTGTTTAGTGGGGTATCTCTAACCTCATCTATTTGCTTATATTTATTTAGTGGGGTGCCCCTAACCTCATTATTGTTATATTTATTCAGTGAGGTGTTACTAACCTCATCTAACTCCTTAACTTTTAATTACTTTATTTATTTATTTATTCAGTGAGGTGTTCCTAACTTCATCTAACTATTTAACTTTTGATTACCATGTTTATTTATTTATGTTATTTCTATTATTTAGTGGGGTGATTCTAACCTCATCTATTTGTTTAACCTTTAATTACTATTACTTATTCTATGATTATTCTTATCCATAATAATTATTAATATATTCACATTTTATATTGTTTAATTATTTTATAATAATTGTCATTGGCATTTAATTAATTAGTGTTCTTAATATATTTTATTTAAATTTGTGTTATTTAATTAAAGCTTAAATAATGATAAATTCTTAAATTTATTTTGAGTAATTTTTTTATGATTAATATAATTTGTTAAAATGTCTTTTACTCATTTTAAAGATAATTAATACTCTATGGCCATAGACGATAAAGTTTGAATTATTTGTAGCTGGAGGTTTAACCTTGGGGATTTAAATGAGTAAGAAATGGAGGTGGAATATCTTTTGGTTGGTATTATAATGATGCTCATTTATCCTGACTAGTCACTACAAGTATAATTCAAATTTTATTGTATCAAGAAAATCTAATATTTAATCTGTATAAATATATATTTATATATATATATATGTTAAAATTTTATTTATAAATAATTATGTTTATTCGTTCGAATTATTGTATTTATTGGATATTGTTCTTACTCCTTTCTTTTCTTTGTTTTTTTTAATTAAATATATTATAAATAGATGGATCAACTTGAGATTCCAGATCATTTTGCTGTTATTATTACTGCTGTCCTACGTGGAAGGAAATTGGAATACGGAGGCTATTTGATGGATCTGTTATAACTTTACTTGTCAATCATATTATTTTAATTGTAATTTTCTTTCCGTTATGAATATATATATTGTATTAAAAGAGTAAGGAAAATGAATAATGTGTAAAATAATACGTTATTCTAAATATTTTAGAACGATATGTTTTGTATTAAATTCACAAGATATTCTTTTCTTTACTTTTATTTTATTAAATAAATATATAGATATTGTTAATGATATAATTGCGAAAATATTATAATATTGTATAATTTGGGTATTAGAATTAGGCGTTACACAATGCCAAAAATAAAAAATAAATAAAAAACTCATCATAAGGACATATCTTTAACAATAAACATTCAGAAAATAATTACTAGCTGATAAAATCCCATCATATCTCAACAAGTAAACACAATGCTATTCTGATATTTTTTTTATAAAAGAAAAGTACAAATCATAAAATTCAACTACTTAAGAAGCATTGCTACATCAACTCTCACTCGTATTGATTCATAATGTGAAAATAGTTTCCCTTGGTTAGAGAGAAAAATGTCGATCATGATAAGGAGCTTCTATTAAACACAATTGAGCGTCATTCATTATTCAACAAAATATTAGAAAGGTTATGTCACTGAAGGGGATCTACTCCCACAACAAATAGCATCTAGGCCTCTAGCTACCCACAAAGAGCCTCATCCTATGTTATGTTATAAGTAGATATAGTTGTTGTACAAGTGAGGTACAATATGCCAAATGACAACTTAACATGCATATGGAGTTTACATGCCCAAAATAATGTCAGAAGGAATGGATAAAGAAATCCATTGTTCCATGACTTGCATTTTGGCTTATGGTCCATGTCCAAAGAGTCTGACACAGGAGAAAGAAAATTTTATATATCTATAACAAGACATAGTATTTCACCTTGTAGAGAAAGAGACTAAGTACAAAAACTAAAATCTATTCTATTTCACCTGAGTTATACATTTTGATGATCAATAAAAGCCTTATAAATAAAAGTTTATCATATGTATTATATGCCACTACAACAATTACCATTGATTTCTAATAATCATTACACAATTTGTGGTTCTTTAATAGTAAACTAAAAGTATTAGAAATTTTTTTTTCAACCAAAGCATATACCAATAAATAGTAAAAACATGATAAAATTAGTACAACAAATAAAAATGAATAAAAATCACATCACAAAACAAAATAAAAGAAATTAATTAGTAAACAAACTTTCAAATTAGCAGGGAAAATTCTAATTGAAAATCTCCACCTGAGACAAAGGGACTGGTCAGACTTGTACACTCATGAAACAAATGAATCAATGTATAATTTAATGAAATCAAACATGAAATTGAAAATAAAACCCTAGATTAATACAAAATTCAATAAGAATTAAAATAGAACCCTAAAATTGAAAGAGAAGAAAAACGAACCTGAGTAGAGGGAGACATCAAGGATTGTAAGTTAAACGATCACGAGCAAGAGGAAAATTTAGATCATGAGTGTGCGAGAGACGAGAATTGCAAAAGAATGATGAGTACAAGTGAGTGAGAAATCGAGATTGAGATTGAGAGCGAGCGAGAGAATGAAAATAAGGAAAGAGAAAGAATCGCGATAGTTCGTCATGAGTGTGAGAGGGAAAGACCTAACCGCAAGTGTGAGAGTGAGAGAGCCAACCACAAACGTGTGAGAAGCATGATGAGCATGCGCAAATGTGGTCGAGAAAATTTTAATTCCTCTCTTTTTTGGTGGAATTTCAAATTCTATTAATTTTAATTAATTGAAATGCTTCATAAAACGAGAGAATTTAAAATTCTTTTAAAACAACTTATCCAAACAACATAAATTAGAGTGAATGCTTTATCCAAACACATTCAAAACATAGGTTAAGGGAATTGTACATTATTATTTGATTTAAATTATATATAGACACATAAAAAAAATATAATCCTAATTGTAGTCTTGAGTTAAAGAGTAAATTAAATAATTTTAAAAAAATAATGTTAGAGATCTCATATTAAATAGTGATATGACTATAGTAGTATATATAAGTTGTTCTTACTAGAATAAAGTCGGATGGAATATTTATTTTGTAAGATCTCCTTTTCTTCTCATCTTTTGATATTGGATTTGATTGCCCTTGTTATAAATGCGAGGGAGATACCTATAAAAAGGGTTTTGAATATCAAATTAGTCTATATGGTCAATCCTTAGTTGTCATATTATATGTACCTCTTTATTAATTAATCGTACTTCTTTAGTTTCATCTGTTTCATAACCATCATGATTAACATGTGAGAAAACAAAAATCAACTTGGACATTGTTGTTCTCAAGTTAATATATGAATATCTTGACCGAGTTAATATACCAACTTAATTACTCGTATGGTTTAATTATAACTTGAGATTGATATTTTAATTAGGTAATACATGTGCACGATCAAACTTATGTTATTGGCAAAGCATCACACTTGTTAGGATTTGTCTCAACTCCTCTACAAGCAATCATGAACTCCAAAAACTTATTCCCACCTTGAACTCTGAAATCACATTTTTTTTTCGGACTCAACCTCATATTATGTTTTCTAAGTTGTTGAAATATCTTGATCAAGTCATCACTATGTTCTTTAGCAAACTTTGTTTTGACAACCATGTCATCAACGTATACTTTGACATTTCTACCAATTTGATCACTGAATACCTTGTCCATCGACATTTGGTAAGTATCTCCGACATTCTTAAGGCCAAAAGGCATGACTCGATAACAAAAGTTTTCTTGATCAATGATAAACATTGTGCTTTCTTCATTCAAAGGATACATCATAATTTGGTTATAGCTAGAATGAGCATCCACTACTACATTTTAATTTTTTAGCAACATTTTCTTTCTTACATTTGTTAAAATATTGCTATATATTAAATAAATAGGTTATTTTGTAACATTTTCTTTTGAAAAATGTCACGATAAATAGAGTAACATTTTTTTATTTCAATATTATTCTTTTCAATTGTTTTCAAAATCAAAGTCTCATATCAAGTAAAAAAATGACACATAGGTATTTTGCAACATATTTTTGAAAAAAGTTACTATAGATAAGTAACGTTTTTTTTTTTTACTTTCTAAATATTGCTTCTAAAATCAATGTCCCATATCGAGTAAAAAAATATTTCTCTCATTTCTAACTGTTATTTATAATTAAAGTCCCAAATCGAATAAATAAATGATTCATAAATAGTATATATAATCATATAGTTATATTTAAGATAAATGAACTTTGATATTTGATATATAATTAATAATGTCTGATTAAAAATGTCTTCAACCTTCTCTTAATGAACTCCTAGGAGTTTAGGAGGCATAAAAATATAATAATTGATAATAATATCTAAATTAAAATTATTTATCATTTTATAAAGTTAACAAAAACTTAGTAACATCATTAAAATGTTACAAAAATATCACTTTCATAACATTTGAAAAATCTTGCCTAATTGTGTAAAAATGTTATTAAAAGTCTTTAGCAACATGAACTATATACAACATTTGACAATAGGTTGCAAAGTCAAATTAGTAACATTTATACACAATTAGGTAACATTTTTCAAATGTTGTCAAAAGTTCTTTGTGTTATAGTGATCTAGAAAACTTAAAATATTATAACCTGAAACACTGTCTACTAATGTCAACATTGGTGGATATGCATCTTTTGGACATGCCTTGTTCAAATCTGTGTAATCAACACACATGCACCATTTTCCATTTGACTTCTTCACCATTACAACATGGGCTAACCAAGTTGTATATTTAACTTCCTTGATGAAGTTGGCGTCTACCAACTTTTTGGTCTTTGCTTTTATTTGTTCTCTTCCTATTTTCCTTCTTTTTTGGGATATTGGTTTGACTTATGTGTAGATTGCTAACTTGTGACAAATAAAGTTAGGGTTTATCCCAGACATATTTGCACTACACCAAGCAAAAATATCAGAAATTTTAAATTATTGCCATGATTTTACCTTTGAGGTTTGGGCCTAAATTTTTTCCAATCTTTGTGCATTAGTTGATTGTTTCCTGATTTGGAACGCAATAAGCTTGTCAATGGGATTTGGTCTATGATCCTACATATCTGCTCAGGGATCTAAGTCAACCAAGTTGATAGCCTCAACATGAGTCATCATTAAGGAGGGAGTTGTTTGGCTAAAAACCTTGGCAGGTGTTACATTTAAGCTTTCAACATAACATTTTCAAACAAACTTATGATTAGCTTTGATTGTGATGATGTCTCGATTTATTCCTAGGAATTTCATTGCTAGATAAAATGTTGAGACAATTACTCCAAGTTGATTCAAGGTTTGTCATCCAATAACTATATTGTAAGACTCTAATGCTTCTACCAACTAATACTTGATGAGAATTCTTTTTGAGTTTCATGAATTACCAAAAGTTGTCAACAATTCTACATATCTCAAGTATGCACTCGTTCTCCAGCAAAACTGATTAGAGGTTTTGTATATGGTTGAATAAGATTGTGTGGAATGTCCAACTTCAAGAAAGTCGACAAATATAGGACATTGACATAATTTCTTTGATCAATCAATGTTTTTTGCACTTCCCAATTAATTTGCAATCTCTACTGGGATGACTATGGGGTCATCTTGATTTAAATGGATACATTCATAATCATCATCAATTTAGATAATGAGAGGAGTTGGTTTGTTGAGATTATTGGTGGAGTTGTTTAAATTGTGAATATATCTCAAATGCCACTTTCTGGTCGTACTCATACTTCCTCTTCTTGCAAAACCTTTAGTAATGGTGTTAATTACACCACGAAGATTGTTATTATCATTGTTTCTATCTCCAATTTGTTGGTGGCTTGGCATTCTTCATTTTGTCACTTAATCTTAGCGACCTTGGTAATTCTGATTACACCTATGACCTTTACCTCTACCTCGTTCGTGGTAACCTCCACAATGTGATTGGTTACGTTGGACATATGACTAGGTTGTCCATCTTGAATGAGTTCCTCAATGTGATCTTTCAAGATTCAACATTCTTCAATTGTGTGATCATAATTTCTACAGTAACGACAATATTTATTCTTATACACATTTGTTGGATTATGTCCCGATGGGGGTAAAGAGATCAAATATGCATTGTTAGCTTCTTCTAAAATGTTAACACGGGGTGAATTCAATAGTGTATAAAAGTCATACCTCAAACTTCATGTTGAACGAGGGCGAGGTCTCTTAAATTTTAATTCATTAATAAATTTCAACTTCTCTTTACCACTTGTTTCCCCTTTATTAGATGAGTTTCCTTTGACTTTGTTTTTGAATTCAACATGCTCTTCCATCTAATGTATCCAATAGCACGTGCACAAAGTTTGTCCATGCTACCTTGTTGTCTACGACATAAGCTATCAACAAAAGGTCTCGGTTTGAGAGTCATGAGCATAAAATGTAAGGCAACTTTAGGGGTTAGAGTGTGAATCTTTATGCAGATGCTAGCAAAGCATTCTATAAATTATCTTAATGATTCATCGTCTCCTTGCTGCAAGTTGGAAAAAGCAACTAAAGTGATATGATGAGGTCTACTGGTGGTATAGTGAGTTGTGAAGTAACAAACAAGAGCATCAAAATTGTTTATAGATCTTAGTGGTGGTTGAGTGTACTAAGTCAATGTCACTCCTTTTAGTTACATCAAAAATACATGACACATGATAGCATCTTCATTTGTGTAGAGATTCATTTGAGTGATGTACGCATCAATGTGCTTGTTAGGATCAAAATTGTCATCATATTGTTCAATGTTTAAAGTTTTCCAACCTATAATTAAGGGAACTCCATTATTCCATCAACGAAAACGTGTCATCAAACAAGATGATGACCTTGCAAATGGTGAGATTAGCTATGAATGGTTGCATGTTCAAATCGGTATGTATGATCAGGAAAAAAATGATATATATTCTTCTTCTTCTTTAGTAGGGACATGACTGTATTCATTTTGTGGTTGTTGTTGTCGTAATTGATTTCAAATGATTTTATTCTCATCATACAATGTCTAAAGATCAGCTACATGCTAACAATGTGTTGTTTCCATTGCTTCAACATTTTACTTCGTATGGCTTCAATTTGGTCTACTAGTTTCCTTAGTGCAACACTATCTTCCATGGTTGATCTTCCTTGATCTACTACTCCAATAACACTCCTAGCATGGCTTTGAGTTGAAACCATAAGTGGTTGAAGGAAATTTCCTACAACCCTACAATGGGTACTTAAAGGTTCTTACCAAAATAAACTTGAAAGGAATGCTTATTTTGTAAGATCTCATTTTCTTCTCATCTCTTGATATTGGGTTTTATTGCCTTGATCTTCATTTCAAATGCGAGGGATGTACCTACAAAATGGACTTTGATGATCAAGTTAGTTTACTTGGTCAATCCTCTTGTCATATTATACGCACTTATCTATTGATTAATCGAACTTGTTCAGTTTCATTGGTTCCATAACCATCGTGGTTAACAAGTGAGAAAACAAAAAATCAACTTGCACATTGATCGATGTTTTACAAGTTAATACATGAATATCTTGACTGAGTTAATATACCAACTTAACTACATGTGTGGTTTAATTATAATTAGAGATTGGTATTTTAAGTTGGTAATACATGTGCACAGCTGAACTTATGATATTGGTTAGGTTAGTATATAAGTGAAGAACAATTTTCACCTTACACTCCAATTTTATAAAATTGAGTTAGACTATATATTCCACTTTATTAACGGTATCAAAGCATATCATAGCTTATATCTTAATAATTATTGATTATTATTGGACTTATCGTGTCATCTACTATAGTACCACCTATATAAATTTTCAATTCTACAAATTTCACGTTCAAAATGTCACTTGACATGAAATAAATGTGTTGGAGATTCAACATTGATAAATGATAAAGTCATAGAACTATATATAAATGAGGAACAATAATTACTTTATAAGTTAATTTTGTAAGATTTAGTTAAATTCTAATTTACTTTTTTTTAACATAAAAATTTAACTGTATTTTTAATTTACGTATGGAGCTCTCATAAAAATAAAATATATATATCTTTTAATTTACGCATTTATGAGGTCTTAAACAACAATAATATTGTATTGACTTTCTTCATTGATTGTAATATTTAATTTGCATGGTTAGAAGGCAAAGCACACCCCTTAAGATTGGTCTATGCATGGCATGCCCTAACCGTCCATGAGCTGTGGGGATTCTGTGATGATATGATTGAGATAAAGAAAATAGATTAGAAAACGTGCCTTATTCCTTTTCATCACCACCAAGCGATCCAAACTGACACGTCATGCGGCTATTCAAGATCACAAAAAGTAGTCACAAAATTACGTTTTGATTTGAACGTGGAAGGGTATATAATGAAGAGCCTTATCGCTACGTGAGATTTTTCCCATGCCGACGTACCATGATTTTGTTCCGTAAGGCGTCTTGTCTCCCAAGAGGGTGCTATAGGTTTCTATTTTACTCTACTGTTGTTCACTTTCAAATGGTCAGAAGAGTAAGCAGCCATCCTCTTATTTCTACATTGATTCTTTCAAATTTGTCTCCATGGCAGCCATTCATGAATTTCATAACAAAAAAAAATCTAATGTGTTTTTTTGTGCAAAAAGAATAACGTTTTTGATACTTCAAATTTATTGACCACTTCATGAGATATTTTGAGAGTATTGAAAGGTTGCATATCACTCTTGGTAAAAAAATCATATCACACTTGCATCCGATGAAATTATACTATTTAGTAATTAAGTGATTGAAATTCGAATTTTAACTCCTAAAAATAAAGAAAATTTATATTTGTTCTTACCAGAGATCGGTCGTAGGGGACGATCTGTTGGGTAAGATCGGTGAGCCTCCTTCGCTGGTACGCTTGCTGCTCCAAGATGGGGGTGGTACTTGCAAAAGAGACTCTGATGCTAAAGTTAGTGTTTATTGTGGGTGTATGAGTCTCGTATAAGTAATGCACGTACCTTTGTGTGTATTAGGGTTTTGTTGGGCCTTGGGCCCGAGATCAGTTTATGACCTAATTGGATAGCGAGCCGATGTCGCCTAGCGCGTGTCCGAGGTCACTCCACGCTGTGATGCCGAGCTCGAGCTCGGCATAGCGGTACGGATAGTACAATATTAAAAGAAAATATTCATATATTTGATAACCAAGGCGACCTCGGGGTTTAAGTTGCGGATTTTGATGGAGACGCCAGCGAAGCGCTCCATGAATGTCCTTAATGGTTCTTCGTCGCCCTGTCTGAGGCTGGCCAAGGCGGCAGATGTGATGTGATGAGGTTGGCTCGTTGCGTATTGCGCCGTGAATCGCCTCACTAGAGTGTCGAAGCTATCGACTGATCCTATTGGGAATTGGGTATACCAGGCGAGTGCCGATCCCTTGAGCGAGGTTGGAAAAACCCTACACAGAATAGCATCTTCATTAGTGTATAGGTTTACCTGTGTGACGTATAAGTCAATGTGTTCATCTGGATCCGTCGTGCCGTCATAGCGGTCGATGTGGAGGGGCTTCCAGCCGAAAGGTAGAGGTGTCTCCATGATGCCGTCCACAAAGGGATGGCGGCGAATGCTCGTCCGATTTCTAGGAGCTTGAGCCAGAGCGTTGCTGACTTCATGGGCTGACCTGTTCGTTGGCACGTGAGACCGATGTGTGGAAGGTCGGGGAGTCGGTGCCCTAGGCGCGGTTGGGGGTTGAGAGACCGATTGCCCCTCCTCTTCGTGCTGACTACTCGGTTGAGGGGGCTGATTAGAAAGTTGCCGAGGAAGCTTGGCACGGATGTTTTGTAGATCGGCAGTGTGTTGTTGCCTCATCTGCTCGACTTGTTCGATCATACTTCTCAATGCTGCTTCGTTGTCCATGCTTGTCGTGCGATCTGCGTCATCTATTGGGCGTCTACTATGGCTTCGGGTGAATACCATAAGCGTGGCCGATAAGAGCTGTCTTGATCGGCCCCACGGTGGGCGCCAAATGTTCTTACCGGAGATCGGTCGTAGGAGACGATCTGTTGGGTAAGATCGGTGACCCTCCTTTGCTGGTATGCTTGCTGCTCCAAGATGGGAGTGGTACCTGCAAAAGAGACTCCGATGCTAAAGTTAGTGTTTGTTGGTGTATGAGTCTCGTATAAGTAATGCACGTACCTTTGTGTGTATTAGGGTTTTCTTGGGCCTTGGGCCCGAGATCAGTTTATGACTTAATTGGATAGCGAGCCGATGTCACCTAATGCGTGTCCGAGGTCACTCCGCGCTGTGATGCCGAGCTCGAGCTCAGCATAGCAGTACGGATAGTTCAATATTAAAAGAAAATATTCATATATTTGATAACCATCAAATCATGTTAACTTGTTAGTTTGAAAAACATTTATTTTTATTTTTAAAAAAACTTATAAGTCATGTTGTTTTTTAATGCTTTTTGTGCATTTTGTTAATCAAGGAGAGTGAATAACTAAGATAGAAAAAAAAAAAAAAAAGAGGGTTATATTTTGAGATAGAGGAATGTGGAAGGGTGGGTGTGGCGAAAAAAAAATGGATTAGAATGTTGAAATGAAGGGATGATATTAAGGACAAAGGTCAGCAAAATACAAAAGGTGAGATTGTTAGATAGGAGGGGAGGGTGATAAAAACATTTGGAGTATTGATAGTTTGAGAAGAGGGAATAGGAAGGAGGAAGACTGAAAAAAAAATTTCATTAAACGAGATAAACAATATTACAATTTTAATAATTAACTGATATTGAAAAACAAAATTAAATTTGTAGACTTTATAAAATTAATAGATTGAAATATAGAATTAAAAAAATTAAAAATCAAAATTACAAATAAAAATATTATAGAAGGGCAAAAATATAATTTAATACATCACTTTTTTATGTTTATATATATCTTTTCACCATATCTTTTATTACATCATAAATTTCTCTGTGTTTTCTTTCTTTATTTGTCTTAATTGTAAAATTGGTTATACAAGTCTTATTTACCACAAGATTTTGGGACTATTGTTTATACCTAACAACTTTTCACCGAGATTGGGTAAATATCTTAGGATGTGATAAATCTAGTCCAAATTAGTAGTTTATCACAAAACTTTAAGTATTGTCATTTTAAGGTAAGGATTGGCTATCATGCATCTCACCTTCAATAAAGTTATAAAAACCGAATCAGCTACTGAATCACTCAAAAAAGTAGTTTGATAGACGAGTAGTCAAATCCTATAGTCATTTAGTAAATCGGTGAAATCGATTTATATTAAAAAAAATAATACAAGTAACATTATTAAAAATATTTCATTCATTAAAATAAAAATTATTAACATACTAAAGGATAAATGTCACATGTTCAAATTTCAAATTTAAAATGTATGATTCCATACTTCAAATTTAAAAATATTGTCATTATATAAAATACTCAATACCCAAAATAACAATTAAATTAAAATTTATAATAATAAAGTTTATAAGCAAGTAAACTAAAGTCAATAATACAACAATATAAATAAGTTGAAAAATTAAAATATAAATAACATCAACATCTAAAAATCATACACAAGTTATCGACATTTCAAAATGTAACTTTTACAAAGTCCAAGCACATTATTTTTAAATTTTCTTTAAAAAAAAACAAAAACAAAAACAAACCTTTTAGATTTTTTTTTTGGATAATTTTTTTTTGAAAATAAATATTGAAAACTGGACCGATTCACTGGTTCACTGAATTTTCTTATGAAAATTTGTCAGTTTTATCTTATTTGATCCGGTTCCACTATGTAACTAATTTGATAAGTAAAAATGGTTCAGATTTGAGCACCAATTTTGTTTGAACCGGTCGGATCTGAATTTTATAACTATTCCCCTTAATTAGCATCGGTGAGACTCAAACTCAAATTGTCAATAAGTTTAAGCCAAGCAACAAATAATATAAAAAGATGATAATTTTCAACAACAGCCATAATTAAATACCCTAATCCTAATTCCTTTAGTGACCCCTAATCAAAAGAATAATTGCCATGCAATGCATGCAAAACTAGTAATGATTTACAATATAATCTGGGTTGATTATAATATATCAATTTGTCTCATGATTACGTACTTTGATGAATGTGATCCAACGAAGAATTTCTTATTTTAAAATAATCCGGCCAAAATATCTTAATAGTTTCCTTTCCTTGTTGATCTTAGAGTTAATTTGGGTGACGAACAAATATCCATTGAAACGGCATCGACATCATCATCATCATCATATTTTTAGTTAAAGGCTAATGGAGGAGGATTCATTATATATGACCTTTCTGAACACTCAAGGTAGACTAATTAGCATCTTATCATTGTTATTGTAGGTCAACCCTTAAATAGTAGGCCAACTAAGTAGTTCATACGTTTCCACTTGGCATCATATGCTAGCTGTGTATAATTTAGAA
This sequence comes from Cajanus cajan, assembly GCF_000230855.2. NCBI lineage: Eukaryota > Viridiplantae > Streptophyta > Magnoliopsida > Fabales > Fabaceae > Cajanus > Cajanus cajan. Next base: position 12,183,625 of record NC_138517.1, on the reverse strand, counting down.
TCCAGGTGGTCCAACAGCTAATTCATTCATTTTATAATTAATTAGTAACATTCATAGTAAGGAGGGATAATAGTTTGTATCTTTTAATTAAATTATTTATAATTTAAATTCTAATTTTAAGTATGAAATAAATTATAATTATATTAAAAAATATTTATTTAATATATATTTATAATTTGCCAACTCACAATCTAGTAAACATTTGAGATGACATTTTGTATGGAATAAATGAAAATATTAAATTTATTTTTGTAGATAATTCAGTATATATATATATAGTTTTAAAATAACTAAAATTTATATCTTATTTACTAAACAATATAGAAATTTTAATTTTAAATTGAAAATAAAATATATTGAACTCGTTGTAAGTAATTCAAAGGATCGGAATATGTAAGATTGATTGAAGAACTGGTATAATTAAAATAAAATTAATCATAACTGAAAACTAAATAAATAAAATAAAATTAGTTAATTGATTACAGTGCTTTATAGAAATAAACATAATTTGACGATATAAATTTATGTATAACTGACATGTGTTGACCTTATTATTTGCCTACTGTGTGTTTTAAATAATGATAATACTTTATAGATGTGCATAGAATAGCTTAATTATGGGTATAATAACTGCATGATATTATTCTTTAATCAGTGAAGATATATAGATAATGCTCGAAGCTTGTCAAGCACATATTGAAGACTACTGATTAAGATGGCTCAACTGTAGATTTATTATTTTATTGCAAATGAGTGAATCGTCTTATTGAGGACAAGAAAACTTGCACTAGCAATGAACTTAGGAACTTCTTGAAACTTTGAATGTAATGGAGACACAACTCATTTTATTTGTGACGTTTCTCTTTAATGCGTATAATGTAGTCTTTGCCAATGAATAACACTAACATTTTTTCTGCTATTGATTTTTTTTTATTCAATGATAATTGGTAAATTAAGTTATGCAAAAGCTTAATTGAACGGATACATCTTAAAAGCACTACAACAAAATAAACTGTTTGTGACATTTAATATGACTTTTAGTAGCAATAAAATTTTTTACAAAATCTTTTACCGGCATTTTCCCATTAGCCATTGTATGCAGTGTCGCTAAAATATTTAATGACAATTATTTTATATGCTGATAAAAACCCATATAATGGTCGGCAAAAATGTAAAAGTTTTTGTGGCATTTATTACTGACATTTAATATCTTTTGCTATTGCCACTAAAAGTTTAAGAAATGATTCATAATACTCTTTAATTATCTTATTTTTAGTCGATATAGAACTTGTAAGATCTTTCCTATCTTTACCAAAAAAAAAAAAAGTAATGGTGAGTAATTTGATATCAACTTAGAATAGTAAGTTATAGGTCTAACTCAATCCTATAAGGTGAGAGTTATCATTCACTTATATACTCTTCAATTATCTTATTTCTAGTTGATGTGGTGCTTAAGTTTTTACTAATAAATAATTGTCGCTAATAGTAAATTTTATTGTAATGTAAATATATTTTTAGTGACCATTATATATTAGTCATTAATATTTTTTTAAATAATAAAATAGAGGCAATCAATTTATTTCCGTTAAATAATTGTCGGTAATAATAAATTTTGTTGTAGTGAAGGTTTAAATATATTTTTAATTAATTCATTTAAATATAATTTCATATGTTGTTTAGATCATATTTAAAAAAAAATTGTTAATTTAATTCTCATAAATTTTAAAGTCTCACAAGTGACCACCCATTTATACTTGTTCAAATATAAATTACTATCTAACTTGGAGTAAGTGAGATGATGCGTTAGTTCATTTTGTTGAAAAAAAATATATTATGTAACTCATATAATTTATGTTTGATTTAATTATGCTATTAATCTAATTAATTATTTGATAATAAGGAACTGTTATAGAATAATAATAAGAGCTATTAAGAGTTATAATAAATATATTTTATTAGTTTTTAATGGAGGAATTAATGAAACACTATTATGATAATAAGCTAGAAGGTCCTTAATCTTGCCTATAAAAAGACCTTTGGTATTCTATTGTCTAATAAGCTTAAGGAAGGATAAGGGTTAGAAGATTTCTTTACTCTCTAAATTTTCTTTCTCTAATATTTGTGTGAGTTTCTTTTTGATAATAATGGTTGCCAGTGGAAGTATGTTTCTACATTATATATATTCTTTATTTTTATTCTATAATATGTATCAAGGATCAATGATCAAGTAATGAATACTTTATTATATTCATCGTAAAGGTCTAACAATTGGTATTAGAGCCTACTTTGTGGTCTTTGTGTTCAATTTATTTTTTTCTGACTAGTAATTTCAACTAATGAATATAGTATTTTTTTTTATCAAATATATTTAATTGTTAGTGATGTAATTGTTAAGTATAATGTGATTTTGATTATAATATGATAACATGACCGAATGTTTTGGAGATTTCAATAAATGATCAAATTATCTTATTTTATGTCGATATTGTTACATTATGCAATTAAAAAACATCAGTGATGATTAATATTAGTCATTAAACAAAAAATATTTAATAGGCAAAACTTACAACAATTGCTTTTAACCCATATATTTTGTCCTTTGTTTTGTTTGCTAACTGATTCTTACAATTTTATTGGTTATTATATTCAATTAATAGAGAATTAGAAATGTACAACAGATCTTGCAACAATTTTAATTGTTATAGTTAATTGTTATTATTAGTAGAAATTTATTGACGTTAATTAGGTTAAATTGTTATTTGTCGTATGTTATTAGTAATTAATTGCGTTACATTGAAATTCATTAAGATTATCCAAAGGTATATGTTAATTTAGTTGTTACATATATTTTATAATCAATTAGGATAAAATATCAAATTATATTTCTTAATTTACCATAGGGATTAAGAAAAGGAGAATAATATATGATAGTTTTATAATAAGATTATATGTGATGAATAAAATTGAGTAAAACTTTAATTTAGAGGCAAGTTTTATGTCATCAAATTCATATACTTATACATTATTTACATTTATCTCATATTATGAATAATGAGTGATTATGTTTAAACTTTGCAATTATGTAATTTGCAAATGTTTCTATTGTAAATTATGATAAATGATTAATTCATGAATTAATATATGAATTACATGTTTGGGAGTAGGCATAGCATCCCAAACAATTTTACAAAAGAGTTGTTTCATCACAAGGAAGAAATAATTAATTAAATTATGGGATAAATGTCATGATAGGAGATATTTCTATACCCGTAGGCATGATTTATTTTATTAAGATATTTATTGTCAATGTATGAAGTTTGTAAATTTTGTGCATGTTTTACATCAAAAGTTTTGAATTTACTAACTTATGAATTATCATAGCATTAATATAATATTATGAAAATGATATATAGTTTATCATGCTATAAAGACATTCCAAAAGTTAGTGAGAGTCAAATAGTGAAAGTGAATTCTCGACAAGCAAAATTTAGAAAATAAGGGAAAGTATATAATACTCTTGAATATCATTCTAAAGAAAATATCTATTGGATGCTATGAGATTATATCACAGGTATAATGTTTTCGATCTTAAAATTGTCAATTGTATTAAAGACCAATTAAGAACTCTTGGCTAAGTATTCTTTTGAAGAATATTAAAGGTGAAAGTCAAGACAAACAAATTGATATAAAGTAGACATAAAAGAGATTTAATCTCTATTGAGTATATTGTTGCATAATCAATGATCCAGTATAAGATTACTAACTACAGTATTTTAGGATCATATACTCAAAGGTTTGCATTAAAGTTTGTCTTTTTGATTTTATGACTTTGTGCACATGTCTTTGTCATTTGAATCATTATAGTATAAACCTATTTTAGTTATTAGAAAGTATCATGCATTGTAATACATGGAAGGAAATGTTTATCTTGAAAAATAACCGGCATGATTCATATATGATAATTTCTATATAGTTTTAAGGAATTTTAAACTTCATGTTAAATGGTCACTTAGATTTTGATGATAAGGATAATCTCTAAAGAGTGTATGAGCCAAGCGGGAGAATGTTGAAAAAAAAACACTCATATAAGTTATGTTTAATTTAATTACCCTATTAATCTAATTAATTGCCTAACAACAAGGAACTATTATAGAATAATAATAAGAGCTATTAAGAGTCATAATAAATATATTTTATTAGTTTTTAATGGAAGAACTAATTGATGGCTATTATGATAATAAGGTAGTTGATCGCTAGTCTTGTCCATAAAAAGGATGTGGTGTTTCATTGTCTAATAGACTTAAAAAAAAGGCCAAAAGTTATAAGAATTCTCTATATTTCTCTAAATATCTAAATACTTTATTATATATTTTGTAGTTTAGTAGTAATAGCTACAAGATATAGGTTTCCGCTAATATAAGTTATACATTAAAAATTTTATTTTTCTTACACATTTTGGTTTCTTGTGAGTTTATAGTACCTATATGTTTAATATAATTATATTTTTTTATGTAAAAAAGTATTTTATCCACAAATAGATAACCACGCCATCTTACAATTTTATGGTATTTGACCTAACGTGACTATTTTTTTGTGAAGTTTTTATTTTATTTTTATCCATAGACCTGACAATCTGACATGGCTATTGATAGTCACGTGGTTGAATATGTTAAAACAATTCCTTTATCTTATTTTTTTAAAAGAAACAATTTCTAGTTTTTTTTTGTTTAATACGAGTATTTTTTTACTATTAGACGAAAGACTGGAACTCATTCGCAGTATTTTTCTCACATGCAACAACAACTTCTATCTCTAATTCTCACTACTACAAAAATACTATTTAACATCGTCACATCTACATCAGCTTAAGTAAAATTGATGTAAAAGAAGAACGTGGTAGTATTTGCGTAATTAAATTAAAAATGTAAGCATGTTTATATCGGTTAGTAGAGAAACGATGTAAATATGAAGAATTTTACATCGGTTTTGACAGTAACCAATGTAGAATTCAAATCAAAAAATATAAGCACACGCTCTCTCAACATTCTCACAGAAACATTCTCTCTCAAAACCCTAGTTCCTCCCACCTCTGTCAGAAGCCAAGCCAATGCCGCCTTCTTCCTGCCAACGACTCAGGCCAGATAACTTTGCAGCCCAAGCCCAGGGAGCCGGACACTAATGTGGATCTTGAAGCGGGTCGGGCCCAGGCGAACGTCGTGGCCCATTGCAACAAGGCTCTGTTGCTTCCCCCTCGTTCCAAGGATCAAGTAGCGAAGAAGCGCAGGGACTCCGACGGAGTCCCCAAGAGTTCGGTCTCAGCACCAATGGCCAGGCCACCACGAAACCGTCGCGGCGCTCGGCGAGGCACGAGGAAGTGGTGGATGTGCTGCTGCTGAGTGTGGACGACGGTTTCTTTTCGAGGCATTCGCATATGAAGTACGAGCACTATTCATCGTCGCCACCTGACCCAGTTCGAATCCAAGAGCTCCCCGAATCCCTTGTTCCCAGTTTTTGTTTTTCTGTTGCAAAGACTTCACCTTTACTATTTTACCACACAGTCCTCTCTCTCTCTCTGTCCATACAAATCGGGTTTTGTGTTTTTCCTGTTTTATGCGAAAAATATAAAATTGTGTTCCGATTAATTAAATGTCGTGATCTGTTCATTATTTTACTTCACAATTTGGGGTCATGGGATGTGTTTGGTTTCTCGGCAACCATAACCGTAATGTTGGTGTTTGTGTCTGTTTGATTTTGTGAAAATGTTTTTGAGTTGGTGTTCTTGGATCTCTGATTAATGTTTTGTGCGTTTTGAATTTAATATAACTTGTTATTTTTGTTCCAAATCTGTCAGCAGACATGGAAACAAGGTTATACATGATATTGGAAACGATGTTGGGCTGGTCGTAGTTTCTGTTTAAGAGTTCAAATTTGAAGTGATTTTTCCCCCCTACATGGAAGCAAACAGGGAGGAAGCACTTAAAGCGATAAAGATTGCTGAAAAGCGATTTGCTCTAAGAGACTTTGCAGGTGCGAAGAACTATGCTGTAAAGGCAATCTACATCGGTTATAAGGAAAACCGATATAAATTTATACATAAATCTACATCAATTTTTCCAAGAACCGATGTAGAAATGTATACATTTTCTAAGTCGCTCTATTCTACATCAGTTTTAGAATCAATGTAGATGACTTTGCAGAACCAATGTAGAATATGCATCTTATAGTAGTGTCTTTGTACGTAATTTAAATTGAGCAATGAAAAAAATAAATGTACGAAGCAAAGGAAAAAAAAAACGTATAAAATGACTCGTTATATGAAAATAAAATAAAATGAGTTCTTGATATATAAATAAGACCTTAATTATAAAATTACTTAAATATCTTTTTAGTTACTACTATTTGAATTTTTTTAATTTTCATAAAATTATTTAATCATTTTAATTTCCGATTTTTTCAGACTTTTTGAAGTCTCTCATTAGAGAAATTTTTGTTAAAAGATGATGTAAGATATAAATATTCTTATTATAATGTCACTTGTTGTCTACGTAAGCATGTTTTTTTTTTTTTTGGTGTTGGTACGTAAGCATGTTTCAGGCACTAAAAAAATTGTATTTATTAGCTATTTTTTTTGGCGGTCTAAGAAAACCACCAGAAAATATTATACTTCTAGCAGATATACTAATCCCCACAAATGATCATATTTTCTGGTAGTTTTCTAGGCGATTTAACACCCCAACAATATGTTGAATATCTTTCTTTGCAGGCACACCTAGTATAGGTATGTGACAACTTAAGGTGCTCCTTGAAGATACAGTAAACACATTTCTAATTTCTAAATTAACATTTCTTGTAACAAAAAAAAAATCCCAAATTTCATGAGAAGTATGTATAACATTTCTTTTATTAAAAAATTAAAACCTAGGACATCTAATCATGAGAATTTTTTTGAGATAATTTCGCCTCTCTACGCGCTTCTACATTCTCACATTTAATATTGATATAAGGTAAAATCACATTGATTTTGATCTATTTTCATTATTTTTGTTAAGGTTTCCATTGCGCATTTGCAACATTCTTCAGAGTTCAAATGCTTTGTTTTCATCGAGTTCGTCGCTTGAATATCAATGTCTAGCACATCGTGAACCATGTGCCAGTACAAGAAGGGTTTGCTTCTAATTTTTTTTGTTGAGGAAGCCATCATGGACAACAATGAGAAAGAGGAAGAAGGAGAAGATGGTACAATTTTCCTTCAATCTGGTTAGATATGAAGCTAGGGCTAGAATAACTAATATTTTAGGGTTTGTCTTTTCCTTTCATTAAGTGGTGTGATAAGATCATTAGGTTGTTACGGGTTCATTTGAACTTACATATGGTCCAAGCATTCAAGTGTTGAGAATGAGATGCTCATTGTACATACTGTGTGATGCATGCTTACAATATGTTGGCTAACATTTCTTTCATGCATACTTACTTGCAAATCTAACTATTGGTATAGGAGTTATGAATTATTGTGGTCAATGTAATGCAACCAGCTTGCAGCAATGCAACATCTGTGGATTCTATTTCAAGTAGTAAAATTGAACCAATCATTTGTTTTACAGGAAGGCAAGATCAACCAAATCTTTCTTCTTTTGACATTACTGGAGAGAATAACACGAGAGACTATATCAAGAGATTCAAGATTGTGATGATTCTCCAATGCTTCAACTTTTGTCTAGGAATTTTTGTGGAATTTCTACAATTTTTAAAAGCTTTAATAAATTAAGTCTAAATCTTATTATTAATTTAATATTATTTTTATTCATTAATTATTGATGAAATTATAAATGTTTAATTTGCTAAAGCTATCTGGAAATGAAATAATTATAATTTTGTGAGCAGGAATCCAAATTACTTTATTAACTAATAAGTTATAATTTAAACTGAAATATAAGGTGTAATTTATTTTATATATATTTCTTGTGTATATATCTATATATTATATAAATCTAAAGTACTATCAAATCTTCTTATATTGACCGGTGTTTTAGGGATGATTGATTCTTGATGTGGTGTTTGAGTCTTCTTTGTCCAAATGATTATTTAATATTTATCATCATTATTTTTTTTAAAAAAAAAAATTAAGCTGAGGATATTGCTATGCTTGTGCATTATTCACACCTTAAGTCCAAAGTTTTTCTTTTTGTTGGTGTCAATTGTCAAGAGGTGTGTGAATAATGACAGTTTCTACTATGTCTTGGATAATAAAGTTGTTTTAAACTTCTAATTGTGGCACTTAAGGACACTACAATTTCTTGTTTTGTTATACATCTTTAGACCAAGTAATCATGTGTAACTTTGAGAATCTTTTTTCAAACCCAACATTTCAATGTTGATTCAATGATCTCAAACAAAGGTCGTCAGCCAATTTTGATAAACCAATTTTTGCATATATTTTATTTATTTATTTGATTTTTATTAGTATCATGATATATTAGTTTTGATTTGTTTTAGTAAGTTATTTTGGTCTTAGTTATAAATTTTAGTTAATTATCATGATTTTTTTCCTATTTTGACATTATTTCTTGTGCAAGACATATCTAGAGCTCCTGATATCAAATTTAGACGCTCTTGGTGTCTCTAAAAAGATAAGCGAGATTTTTACAAATTCTCTGCTAGAAACAAAAGGCCAATTTAGACGTTAAGTGACCCAAAAATGCATTGTAAAGTTGTAACTCTGTGCATTATTTTCTTTTTCTTTTTTAGAATGTAATGTTAGGATTTATTTAGTAATGTAATTAGTTGATTTAGTGAGATGAGTTTTTAATTACTCTGATTAAGCCAATTAGTGTAGTTTATAAATAAGTATAACACATGTACATTTGATATGATATACCTCATTTTTCAAAAATTGAGTTGCTTCTCTTAGAAGTCTCTCAAAAATGTCTCTCTCTCTCTCTTGGGTTTTTTCTCCTACACAAATTAGATTGCTACAACATGATTATGAATTCGAGTTCTCGATCTTTTTACTGAATAATTTCTTTATTTCTCTACTTCTCTATTTTAAGTTTAATTTTCGTTATTCATGATTGTAAATTTCAATTTGGATTTAGAACAAAAATTGAAGATTAATTTTAGAGCTAAATTTAAATTTAGATTTAGATTTAGACCTAAAATAACCTATATTGCCTAATTTAGTTGTTCATTGTTCTTGAATTTTATTAAAATTGTGAGATCAAGATTGCATTTTATATATTTTGATGGAATTCATAGATCTAGATCTAGATCTACATTTTTTTTTATTAAGTTCGTGTTGAAAGGTTAATTGAGAATTCGAATTTATTGTTGAATAATGAAAATTTTATCATATGGATTAAACTTTGAATTGATACTTCTCTGATTGAATTTCCGATTCTTGATTCTTCATTTTGTTGATTAAATAATGTTTTGAAATATTAAAAATCTCCTTGCTAATTTTATGTGATAAAATACAAATTAAATATACTTGTATTTTTGTGAAGAATGACCTAAATTATTTTTTGTATTATGAATTTTTAAAGGAAATCTAGTTTACTTTTAATAGTGACTTATTACTAATCATTAATTTTAAAAGGTTGGGTGCTCTTCACCAGTTAAGGGTAGCAACTCCAGGTAATTAATTCTTCATAATTAGTTTCTACACCTACTTGAAACTTAATATAGAATAACCACCTCAAAACAAATTATGATTGGAATATTGGCCTTGTTTCTTACCTTGATGATGGTTGCATCCACTTGGTGTCACTTGAAATACCACATTCTTAGTCACAGTTATATTATTATTGTCAAGAACATGTAGTATAGTGGCATGGACTTCACCTTTGATAGAGCCTATTCTAGAAAATTAATTACAATTTTTTTTAAATTGTAACCATAAGTCACTTATTAATAATTGGATAGTTAACCAAAAACCACTTATTAATTTGTTAATATTGTAAGCATTTTGACTTTTGACCATCTAACATCTGGTTCCATGACATGTTTCATTCCAGAGATTGACATCAAATTCACATTTTGCAAAATGTATTTTTTTTATTTGTATCGTTTATTGTGAATTAATAATAGTTATGATGTTGTATTGGCTCTTTTAAAACCATTGGTATAATGCTTTTCACTATTTTGTTTGATTAATCCATCGTTAGTTGAGATTTTTCTTATTTTCTTTTTCATGAAATTGTATTACATTATGTATCTAGGATTGTAGCTCAATGGTTTTAAGAAAGTTTTGAATTATACACAGAAAGTGACAGAAGACATCAAGTACAAGATGACAATCTCATGGAAGGAGGTAAATGAATTTAGCTACTGCAAGATATTTTTTTTAACATTTTTTGTTCATTTTATTTACTAAATAACTGCTACTTATATTTATTTTTAAGAAATACTTTACCACTTTTCCCCACCAATGTTTGAAGCTTGTTTGAGGGAAACTGCCTAACTAACCTTTCTTGAACATTTTTTGTTCAATTTTAGAGTTTTATTCTTTCTACTGGGTGGTACTTACCTTTCAATAAAGGTCTAATAAAATAGGTTATATATTGTTTTTCGTGGTTTTGACTATTTATTATAAATTCTCTCATTTATCACCATTTTGTTTCTCCATCGATCATGAAAGAGAAAGTTGCTACCCGGAGAAAGCTTGCAAATTGATGTCTCATTATTAATTGACAAAAATATGTAATCTTCTTTTTTCAATGGTGGGGATGTTTACTGAATTTTCTTTTTCTAGTTATACATTACTCTTGCACTTTCAAAATTTACATTATGCAAAAAAAAAATCTATATATATATAATATATATCAATAGTATTATTTTGTATGTAATTTTTTAATAATCTTTTGGTGTTGTGTATGTAGATTGAGGTAAATGATGAGTAAGGAGATGGATTTAGATATTATCAAGCAAAATAATCAGATTTTTTTTTTCTTGCATTTCATTGCTTTGGTGTTTCCTTTTTTTTCTCGTTACCTTGAATGTATTTTGAATTGGGTCATGACTTGTGTTTTATTAGTTGGGTCATGAATGTATTTCATTTTGCAACTTTATTAACAAAGTGAAGTTAGAGGCTGGCAAGACTCTCAGAGATTCACGGATGGAAATATCACCTATAAGAGATTCTCATAGGGATATTTTAAGCCCCACAAATAACAAGATTTTTTAGTGATATTTCCTTCTTCTTCTTTTTTTTTTTTTCTTTTTATTCTTTGGTGGATCTTCTTACTCAATTTCATATTTTTATTCTGTGTTTGAGATTAGTGATGAGAAAGTTGACTTCTACAATCAAGCTCTTTAGATGTTCTAATATGTGCAATCAAACTATTTATGTACACCATTTTTATTTAGATTCTATTTTTTTACCCCATATTAAATAATAATTTATGTATGTTGTGTAACTTTTCTTTTCATTTTATGATCAATTATTGCCATTTTTTATGATGTTTAAAATTTTATGTTGATGATTTCAAATATTCGTTAGGAGCTATAAATTTTCTCACAAAAGTAAAAAAAAAATGATCCTATAGTTTTTGGTGATTTTAAGCCGCTAGAATGTGTAAAATGTCAATCCTAAAATAGTGCATTTTCTAGCTGTTCTTAACTACCAAAAAAATGATAAATATAAATAGAATAAATGTTAGTTAAAAGACAATCTTATTAGTTTCCTCTAATTTAAAGTTTTGTTGTTAAAAAACAAAGAGATTTTTAATCAATATAATAAGTTTTAAAAATGAGTTAGACAAATTCTAAGATGCAATCTTTCAGTAAGACAAATTGTTGTGTATAAGATGAAAGCTACATTAAGACGAGTCTGTTACTAAGACAAACCTTTAGATATAAAAATAGATATGCATTAAATCTTTATCATTTATGATCTCTGAACAAAGAATTAACTATGTCTAAGTGTTTTCTTAATATATTGAATTTAAAAATACCTCCTTGGTACCTATATTTTACAAAAAGAAAAGAAAGACATGCTTTGCGTTAAAAGGGACAAGAAGGTCCCTATAAACACAAAAAATTGTAGTTAAAAGTTGTTTCATCACAATGACAACCTAACATATGACAGGTGATATGGTGTGTAGTTACTTGGAATATATGGAAGGCAAGGAACAATTCTAGATTTAGAGGAGTACAGTTCTTAAAGGAAAAGACATATCAAGACATAATTTATTTTTCTTGGCTATGGTTATCAATGGACAGCTCATTCCAGTACAGCTATCAGCAATGGATTATTAATCCAGGAGCTTGTTTATAGACTTAGATGTAAAATAGTGAGGGTGTGCGAGGAAGTTCAATTTAGAAGATAAGGTTGTTTTTCTACATCCATGAGATTATATGTAAAACGGATCCATCAAGAATATGAAAGTAGGAACATATTATTCTGATAAGCCAAAACTCTCTCCTGTAAATATGGGTGGCACCCCTAGTGCCCAAATATTAATATATTTTATTTGCTGTTTCAAAAAAAAAAACATGCATGGTTTTATCCACTTGGTATCCAAAAGGTGATAACTAGCTTCTTTGATCAAATAAGAAGTGAAAATTCGGTGAAAGAATTTGATGCAAACATTTAATACACCGACAAACATTTCTCTCCTCAAGAAGCAAATCATGAGAGAGAAGCTCAAGGATTTGTAATAGTCATTTTCACTCATGGATGAATGTTTGAAATTCATAAAAAGAGAGAGATCAAATTTGTAAAAAGCTACACATTTTTCTTTATGTAAAAAGTATTTGTACTTAAATTGTTGTATCACGTTTTGAAAGGAAAACAAAACAACCTTGTAAACATTTGTAACTTTGAGTTATTTGGTTTGAACTTGGAGAGGATTGTTTGTAAAAAAATATTCAATGTTTGAGCCTAGAAAGGCTCGTCTATGAAATAGTACTTGGTGTTGAAGCTTGGAGAGATTTTGTGTAAAAAGAATACTTAAGTAGTTGCTTGAAGGGCAAGTCAAAGAACACTTAGGGTTGAGTCAGAAATGGCTTGGTAAAGAATACTTGTATCTTGGATAAAATAATGGAATTTGATCTGGTTGGATTAAAAATTAGATGTAGTTTCGATGGTTGAGACGAACCAATATAAAAAAATAAAAAAAATACTTTGTGTTCCTAATGTTTACCATTTTTCCTACACTCCTTACTACAATATTATTACCTCACTGTTTCACGAAACGTGTATTTTTAAGTGACACTACTATTAGAATTTATCTTATTACATGTGATTTTTCTTGCGAATTTTTCATAAAATTTCGTAAGAAACGTTTTCCTACAAACTTTTATATGAAATTTTATTTACAAGTAATACCTTCGTGGATAATATATTTTTGCAAATTTTAAAATTCGCAAGAAATTTTCTTGAGAAATTTTTTGCGAAAAAAATTCGCAGGAAAGTTTCCTGCAAAAAAAAATCTCAAATAAAAAAAAATTGTAAAAAATATCTGTAAATTATTTTTCGCAAATAAATTCGCAAAAAAAATTTGCAAATATTTTTTTACATAAAAATTCGCAGAAAAATGACTTTTCTAGTAATGCACTATTCAACTCTCTTCCGGTATCGCTCTTTTTTCCACAATAAGAAAACATTTTTTAGTAGTTTAAAACCACTAGAAAATGTGGTTTATTTTGTAGTAGATGACTAGTGATTAACCAAAGCTCGCAAGAAACCATTTTTGACGCTTGTATACTTATCAGTTATTTTAAGCATGGGAAAAACCATTTGTAGCCGCTTTTAACCACCAGTAAATGTAATTTTAATCACCAGAAAACATTTTTTTTAGTAACAGACAAAAATGAGAAAATTAATTTTATGAAAACGTACTAAAATAATAAAATACATACATTTTAGCCACATACATTAGAAATTTTAATTAGAATCACATGAAGTTTGTTGCATTATTTAGTACGTCATACTATTTATAACCTCAAACAAAAATTAGAATCAAATTGTTTTTAAAGTTCTTCAAAAAGATATTTGTAAATATTTTTGAATTTGACTTGTCCAATTCAACTTGAACGTTCTCATCACCAAATATAAGTGACATTTAGAACCATCAAGGAAGAACAAAATATATTACTTATTGTAAAGTTTGATATAAAGGAAATCAAGGAAGCGATGAAACTGTGACGGGGGAGTAAGGGAGTAAGAGCCTAGGGCCGGATGGATACAACTTTAATTTTATTAATTAAATCTTTTAGGTCATTATTAAAAGATGATATTCAAAAAGTCAGGGGTCAATTTCATATGATTGGGTTGTTTCATAGATGAATGTTGAACTATCAAAATGTTGCATTTTAAGATGATGTTCATTGATGTTTTGTCTTAATTTATTGTTAATTTTTTTGGCAATACTTCATTTTTTCATTAAGTGTGTTGAAAAACAAAAAAAAAAAAAAAAGGCTAAATTTAGGTGAACTTGTGCAATTATGGAGTAAATTTATCATTCCAACATACATGACTATGTTCTAAGGAGAAGTTTTCTCATGTCAAGAAGCAATATCATGCTATCATGCTTGGCTGATGAAGCATACCCTTCACACTTGTGAAGCATGCCTGTGTCTCCCTTTGGCACGTTGTAAAGCACAACCATACTTACTTATATGCATAGTTGTGCTTGTTTGATTAAGCATGCTCTGTTCACAGAAGAATCACGTCTGTGTTCTCCCTCTGCTTTAAACTAAAGTGTGCCATGAGCACAACTATGCTTTCCTATATAGACAACCGTGCTTAAAAGTTTGTTCTAAATTTTAATTATAAATATGGATTTCCAAAGCACATAATAGTCATCCAGTTTTATCCAACTTTTACTTCTAGTTTCTCTTATATTTTATTTTCTTTCATGTATTCGTTATTGAGGTTCTATAAGAGGCTAAAAGCCAAATCCTGAGTGAAGGATTCTTCTTATCATGATTATTCCTTTTCCATTATTTGATGGGTTCTAGTCCGTGTCCATACATGTGCATTTTAATGTTATATGAAAAATTGATATGTCTTGGATGAGTGAGATGTGATATTGTTATTAATCTATCTATATTATACATGTTTTGTTTGTGTTTGGCTATCTGGTGTATATTCCTACACTATGAGCCGAGTGAGATGTTTCTCACTCTCTTTTCTTTGTGTTGCTTTCCTTTGATCGTTATACAAGTGATTATCAGCATGAGGCTAATGATGTTGGTAATGAAGCTTAGGCTTCTATGTGGACTTTGCTCTGATAGGACATGTGACGTCGGGACGTAGATAGGATTAGATTAGGGTGTTATTTCTATTAAATTATTTTGGAAACTTTAATTTTATTTCTTTGTAAATTTTGTTGATTATGTTATTTGTTTAAATTATAGATGTGATGTTCTCTATCTGAACATATTTGGTATTTTTAATAATGAAGGATTATGTTATTCTAATTTTATTATTTATGTGTTATGGTAAGCGGGGTAGAGGGAGTCACAACGGTGAGCGGCAATGACAACGGCTGTGAAACCTATTTTTGATTCTGAACCTATCTCTCCGATTGAATTGAAGCATTTGGGTATTTTTTGGACGTGTTCACGGATTAAAATTATTTTTTTTTGTCTGTCAACTATGTTACGTCGGACGTGGAGGATGTCCAACCATTTTGGGATTTAAGGTTAGTGCAAATACATTGGTTTACATTGTTTTGGTGGCGGCGATTGGATTGAATTGGAGGATACATTGTTAGGGTTTTCCTCTAGCGATTTCCAACTACGATGGTATGAGACCTTTGGGTGTTTTTCGGTCACGGTGAGCGGCAATGACAACGGCGGCGAAACCCATTTTTGATTCTGAACCTATCTCTCCGATTGAATTGAAGCATTTGAGTATTTTTTGGACGTGTTCATGGATTAAGATTATTTTTTTTGTCTGTCAACCATTTTACGTCGGACGTGGAAGATGTCCGACGTAATTTTACGTCGATTAAAACACCCGACGTAAATTTACGTCTTCCGCATTAATATCAGATATTTTTTTGACGTAAAAAATCTAAAATAACAGATGTAAAATGTCTCTTTTATACTAGTGATATAAATCTATTTAATCATATATAATTAAATTATTAATTTTGAATAAAATTTAATAAAATATTTTAAATGTGATTATAACTTTTTCTACACGTCTCCCTGAGTACAATTTTTTTTCCGGTCATCCTAATATTAATGTAATACATATTACATGCAAGTAAAAAAGAATATAGTCATTATATGTTGATGAGAGGGGGAAATAATAAAATACTTACATAAATCATTGACATAAAAAATATTTAAATAATACATGACAAGTTAAAAGGATTAAGTATTATGTATTTCTTAATCATTACAGTTCATACAGAATCTATAAAATGAAATAATACATGACATACTTAAAATTAAAAAGATTAAGCATTATGTATTTCCTAATGCTTACAATTCATACAGAATCTATAAAATGACAATCCCAGTAGAAATATTCTGTACAACATGCAAAATAAATAAGTTGACTATTATATAAAAGTCAACATATATTTTTTACATTTTTTTCAACATACGAAATTCCAAACGAGAAAAAAAAACACTTAATGATGGAAATCTAATCAGATGACACCTGATGATTGACTTTTATCAACAGCCATGCTCTTTTAAAAATGTACGACATTTCATTCTCAGACTTTTCTGTTTCCCGTTAACTGCATCCACACCATTACCCCATGTGTGCAGAGTCTAATCAGACAACACCTGAACACAGTTTCAACCTAGTTTTTTTATTTTTTTATTTTTTTATTTTTTATTTTTTTTTTATAAATGTTTTCATTATATATATACACAATTTTATTATTAAAAATTATTTTTATTTGTATTATAAATAAAATATAAGTTGATATATTGTTAAAAGAATATAAATACTATAGTGATACATAATTGTTAAAGTTTATTTAAAATTAATATTAAAATTGTATATAATTATATATTAAATAAATTTATACAATTATATTTATAATGACAATTTTTATATATTACTATCTAGCATTTCTTGTAAAGTGTTTAATAATTTTTATGTGTCAATTTTGTTCAAATTAAAATGAGTTTCGATGCGCATAGTAGAGAAGAAATTAATAAAGAAAAGAAAAGAAAACAGAGAAAAGAATAAAAATAAAGTTATTTAGCAAAAAAGAAGTAAAAGAGAAATAAAAAAGTTAGAAAAATTATTTAATATAAAAATAATAAATATTTTTATTATTATTATTAATATTTTATTACCTTTTTATTATTTGATTTTTATAATTTTTAAATATTATTTTATATATAAAAAGAAAACATAATCGTTTTTGTTGCATCTGTGGCCAATTTTTCTCCAACTTCTGCTTATTTTTGCAAAGAAGTCAAAGCAAAATTACTCACATTTTTTCGCAATTCTGCACACTACCACTGCACTAAACGAGGATAAATAGTAACTTCTTCTCTTCACAATTCTTTGGTATTTCGTGCATAGTAAAAGCGTTGTATATGTTGTTTAAAAATTTGAAGTTAAGATTATTTTATATTTTCATTAAATTTTAGCAAGTTAATAATATGATTTTTTTATTATAAGATATAAGGAACCCAAGGCAAAATAAAACAATAACTACTGCTTATGAAAATAGGTTCCCAACATGAATTTAATGTTTAGATTATGAAATAATAAATAGAAATCTCTGAATGTAAAAAAAATTATTTTTATTACTTATCCAATAAATTATTAATTTTCTAAAAAGAATATTTTTATTTTTTAAAATATAGTTTGGAAGAAAATTTCTACTAATAAAACCGATCAATTAAGTTTTTTTTTTAAAAAAAAAACAAATCAGTGATTGACAAAGTTAAAGTCAATAGAAATTTTACACCAATAAAGTAATACAAAATTACTATTTTATTATAAAGATATATTCATTTTAGTTATTTAAATGAGTTAATTAATAACTGAAAGACAATTTAAATTATATACAGAAACAAAAATTGTCTTTAAATAAATTAATTAAAAGTAAATTTAAATATGTTTGTAGTTAATGTAAAATGAATAAATTTAAATTTTAGTTTACGCAAATATTGGAATCAGTTTTCTTTCTTGTAAAAAGTGTAAATTTTGATTTTGGTTCCTAATTATATATATTTTTATTTTATTCTCATCCTTTTAAAATATGAAGTCATACTATTTTTGATCTCTAATGCATATTTTAAACTAAATAAGCAACACTTGTTTTAAGAGTTTATAATTTCTTTTAGAGATATCACATATTGATATACACATATATAGTATCACAAATAATTAATTGAAGGCCCCACTTAAGATAACCATTTAGCTGTCTAGCAAACTCATAAATACTAATGGATAAAAAAACACACATAAGTAGTACTAGGTAATATGAATCACATAATTGTAAAACTAAAACAATGGTTCCACATTTTAAAGGAATAAAAAAAACAATTATAAGGACTAAAATTAAATCTTGTCCATTATAGATTAAAAACATGTTAAATTCTCAAACTTATTTTAGGGACAAAGACTAAAAAATCACTCTTTCCAAAATGATTTTAGTGATAAGAATTTTATTTTGAATGGAGTAAGGTTATTATGTATGATAAAATTATCTCTTTTCAAATATTTAATACAATTGCATATAAAATATAATTGAAATATAATTGATTCAGATGCTTATTATTAATACTTTTATCTTTCACCATTCCTTAGGATAAGTTATCTTTAAAGGAAAACTTTCAATCTTAATAAATATTTTATACATGATTAGTTTATATTAACTTATTTATAAACTAATCAACACTAATGTTCTCTAAAATGTTTCTTAATCATCCTTAAATGCTCATTGACTTTAAGAACATCTTCGAAACAATCACCTGGTTTGAAATTTTGAAGTTTGATCCCTTTTTTTTTGTTTGTAATTTTATCTCGTAAAATGTCTACTTCACAACCTTGTTTATGTTATCTTTTTATTTTTATTTTTATTTTTAAATTTTTTTATGTTATCTTGCTGACTAAAATTATGATAAAATGAGTAGTGCTGTTGTTTGATGCTAGAAAAAGCACTAAAACAATAAAAATAAAAAGAATTGACATAAACAAACAAAGTCAAAATAACCGTACGTGCACTTTAATTTGTCATGTATTGATGGTCCATTAACCGTTGTCACCAACCAATTCGTTTATAAAAATCAAAAGAAAATGTAAACAATCTTAATTAAAGAAATGAGAGAAAAAGGGTATCCAAAAACAATTTGGTCAGTCACATGGAACATTAAAAAAAATTAGGAAGAATTAAAGACAAGTGATCATAACAAAAAATAAGTCAATTTATTGTAAAAGTATATACTTGTACTTTAACATAAGCTCCTTAGAAAAGGAATTTGGAGGAATCGTGATGGAATAAGCTATCTAATATTTCTGAGTTAAAAAAACTTTTTATCGACAACTAATTATATTATTCAATTGCGTCATGTCATTATTAAAAATAAATATGTTTATATTGACATAATATAATTAAAAAATATAATTAGTTGTTAATATAAAAAAACGTTATACTGATAGTATATATGTGATTAATTCTATTTCTATTAACCTCATCCCCATTTTAAGAAATTTAAGATCCCATAATAATCAAAGATATAGTCAAAATAGTGTCTAAGGTTAAACAAAAAAAAAATTTAAAAAAATGATTCCCAAATTCTTAGACTGTACGTTGATTTCCAACAAAAATAGTGCCATCCTTATTATTACTGTCAATTAATAATGAAAGCAACAAAGCTAAGCAAAGAGGGTGTGAAGATTTTGTCCCCCCCCAAATAAAAATGTCTTACTGGTGACTCTTCATAAGAATCTGTTACCCCCATTAAATCAATGTGCAACTTGATCTGCAACTTGCGCTGTTCTTTCACTTTGAAAAACTGAATGTGCATAAATTCCTCTGCTTATCTGCACAAAAGTACCCATCCCATTTTGTGCTTAACTAATGGTTTTTATTTTTTGTTGCATCTTATTCTGTTTAATAGTAAAAGACCACATCATGTCCACCAAAAGTTTTGGACAGTGTCAAGATTAGTGCAACAAAGCACAAATTCACAAACTACCATGATTGATAAATAATTATATCCTTTAAATATGTGTTCAAGATATCGATCTTTGAATTCATGTAAATTTAAAAATACGTGTTAGAGAAGTTAGTTTTTAAAT
Source organism: Cajanus cajan (assembly GCF_000230855.2). NCBI lineage: Eukaryota > Viridiplantae > Streptophyta > Magnoliopsida > Fabales > Fabaceae > Cajanus > Cajanus cajan. The sequence goes on along the minus strand of NC_138517.1, from coordinate 12,163,395 downwards.
AAATTTCAATAATGAAAAAGATTAGTTTCTAACTCTCTATTAAGAAATAACATTAGTTAAAAAAGATAAATAAAATAAAGAAACATGAAATCACACAAAAGATACAAGAATTCAAAGTACAAATTCACAAACTAACATCATACAATGTAACTGATAAATAATTATGTCTTTTAAATATGTAATCTCTTTGAATTCACGTCTCTCAAAAAATATCTATTAGAGATATAAGTTTTATAAATGAATCTTAGTACCTTGAAAGATTATACTCTAATTCTAAAAGTAAGAATGACTTGAATTAAAAAAGAGAAAAAGATACGAATTCACACAAAAGGCACAAGAACCATAAAATCAGGGTAGAAAACCAAGTGAGACCACATAAGCTGCCGGCGTTGGGCAATGGCACCCCAATTTTATGCCATAAATTGTTGTCCTACCCGTGAGTGAGTTTGACTTGAAATTCAAGTTCTAAACATTTTTTATACTCCAAAATACAATCTTCACTATGAGTGAGACCACCTTGTACTTGAGAACTCCACGACAAATTTCCACCACTTGAGCATTAAAACATAGATTTGCTCATATCCATTTAATGTGGTCCTTGAACAAATAGAAACCCCTCATATATCATCAATTGGTCAAACTCTGCCCCATGAGCGAGTGATCTTGTGATCTGAATTGCTAGTGACTCCACGTTTGTTATGATCCCCATCTTATTTTAGGCAAACAATATTTGATAGTTGAGATCTTTCCTAGTACAATGCCAACGGGGAGAGGTGTACTTTTTCGTTTATTTTATTTTGTCCCATGTATAAGCAGGAGAGGGAAAAGTTGATTTAACACAAGTAGCAAGTTTTCAAGGTGAGAGGGTCATGAAATTAATGCAACTTGATAGTGAAACCAACTTCAGTCTCTATCTATACAATCCAAAACTAAAATGAAAACTGCTGAAAAAGGACTTCTTTAAAAATGTTGCTTAATCAAATTCTAAAAGTAACTCATGACAATTAATTTATTTGACTAAGTCTCATACATATATAATAATGTGCCAATTAGGTATGATAGGACCGAAGATCTTAGTTTAGTAGTGAGGAACCAAAGACAGCTAGCTAAACTTTGCTTCAATCTATGTGGGGTGAGAAAATGCATTATTTTATTTCCACTGATGCATTAAAGGTACAACAATGTGCAATTCATTCCAAAAATATGTGGCAGGCTGGCTGCTATACATAAATAGAAGATCCTAATTCTTCAAGTCAATGTCAAATTTCATTATGTTAAGAAATTCTCTTACTTCAGGATAAATCTGGTTTTACTACTTTAATTTTTTTTTTCTCATTTTGTATTTTCTATTAATCTTGTAATTTGGCGAAATAAAACTCCAAATAGAGTAGGCAGATTCTCTAAAGCTTGTTGTAGCTTTTATAATGACTTCTTTTAGAGAACATGAACAAAGGGAGAGTGAGGACAAAAGGTGAATGTATTGAGGTAGAAAATAGAGGAACAGACAAGTCAGTAAGAGGCATAAATCATGAAATGAGGGTCTCTTCTCTTCTTCTGTGTAAAGCTGAACAAAAAAAGTACGTTACAGAAATAATGGTTACTCCTCCCGGACACCACATTTTCCTACTTCCCATGACATTCAATGCCCTGCAAAATGTAATTGAATTTTACTGGAAATAGCAGAAGTCCATAGAGGAGAAGCATATGCTGCTGGTGAATTTTCTTAAGGACAAAACTTAGACGCAGTTCGTTACACATTTTCAGTGTTATTTTTCAATTAGAATTGGAGTTTCACTCTGGTCATTGTTCTAATCTTAAATGTAAACCTTTTATTTAGTGGATTACTGAAGTGAAACTCTAATTTTAATCGGAAAATAACACTGAAAGCAAGGAACTTCATCAAGTGATATCTAAAAATCATAAAATAAAAATGTTATCCTCTGTCTCTACCCTACTGCCCTATACAGTTAAAGACAAATTTGTGAAATATTTTATCCTCCTCTCTTCAGTGTTTGTTTTTCTCTTTATGGCGGTTGATTAATTAAACCAAGGACTACTTATTTTCATCTGAATCAGCGAGTAATGCCAAAGAATCTTCCTTGCTTTCATGTTTGAGTGGCTTCTCTGGATCAACCTCATGGTTGTGATCATCAACAATAGAATCTGCTCCCATTCCTGTGAGTTTCTTGGCTCTTTGAGCCTCAAATTCCCAATCAGTTCTACACAGAACCACCAACATGGTCACTGCACAACACCCTTGAGCTGCAAGTAGGCCAAGCCAGAGTCCTTGGAAATCATAGCCAGTGAAAAAGGCCAACCAAATGGACACAGGCATTCCCACAAGGTAGAAGCATCCCAAGTTGATGTTAGCACCAACTTTAGGCCTTGCTGTGCCTCTCAGCACCCCACACCCTGTTGTTTGAGGACAGTTCCCAAGCTCACAAAGACCTATTATAGGCAACACCATAGATGTCAAAGTTATAATCTCCTTGTCCCTTGTGAACATGCTAGCCCATGTATTCCTAACTATGAGAGCAAAAACCAATGCCAAGACACCTGACATGAAGCTGCAAGACAACCCGACAATGGCAGAAAGCCTTGCCTTTGAGGGCTTCTGTGCCCCAAGCTTGTTGCCAACTCTTGTTGACACACTGAAGCTCAATGAAGAAGGGAAAATGTAAAGCAAAGAAGTGGTTTGGATCAAAATCCCCATTGAAGCCACAGTTGCTTTGGGGTTTACCAACAGCCCACACAACAAAATCATGATCTCATACCACCACCACTCCAAGCACACTGAAACACAGCTTGGAATGGCCAAGTTGAGAAGAGACCTCCACTGTGTGAAGCACTCAAAGGAGAAGCCTCCCCATGTCCTCTTATGAGTCCCAGAGAAGACAACATAAAGAATCAAAGAAGCCACAAGGTTGAAGTTTGTCCAGACCCCACCAAGAGCCACCCCTTTGACTCCAAGCTTGAGGTGAGCAACAAGGAAGTAGTTTATAGGGATGTGAAGTAGAATTGACAAAGTGGCACAAAGTGTGAGAGGAAGGGTAATGGATTGTGTCCTGAGGTAAATTCTCAAAGGGTGTAGGAAGGACTGTGCTATGAGGTCAGGAATGGAGTAAACAAGATATGATTGGGCTTGTGAGGCTATGGTCTCATCCTGGCCACAGAAGAGGAGAATTTGCTTCATGTAGAGCCAAAGGAGTGATATGGGGAGGGAAGTGAAGAGGAGCAAGAGAATGGTTCTTTGCAAGCATAGGCCAAGGAGGGTGAACTTTTTAGCACCAAAGGCTTGGCCGCAAATTGGCTCCATGCCAACAGCAAGGCCAGAGAGGATTGAGTAGCCAGTGATGTTGGCAAAGCCAACAGCTAAGGAGCCACCAGCCAAGGCAAGCTCACCAAGGTGGCCAAGGAAGAGCATGGAGATCATGGAGCGGCAATAGAGGAGGAGGCCAGTGAGGATCATTGGGATAGCTATTTTGAATATGGAAAACACTTCTTTGATGGCATCAGGGAAATGGGGTTTTGTTGCTTTTTTTGTTGGTGTTGGTGTTGTGATGTTATTTTGATGAGGTTGTGTTGGTGTTGGTGTTGGTTTTGGTGGTGGTGTGGTGTTGTTATGTGGTTTTTTGATCAAAGGGTTGGTGAGCATGTTGGGGTGGTGAGACTCTTGGGGGGGCTTGATTGGAATTGGGCAATCAGAGGAGGAAGTGCTGCATTTGCAGGTGACGTCAAGAGTTGGATGACACATAGTTTGTGTGTCCGTGTGTAGGGGAAAAAATGGTTTTTGAATAGACTCGAAACAGAGAGAGAAACAGAGAGAGATAGAGAGAGGGGTATTTGAGGACTGAGAAGGACGGGGTTTGGAAAGGGGTAGTGTGTGGGGTTTTATAGAGTTACAAGTAAGAGGGACATGAGACTTTGAATTTGTCACTTTCTCCAACACGGATTCACATTGTTTAAACACTTGAGTTGAGTTTAATCTTCAGTTTCATGAGTTTGGAAAAGGTGATTAGCGTTTCACCTGTTAGGTAGGGATTGCAGTTTTGTTTTAAACTCTTGGTATTTGAAAACAAATTTAATTAAAAGAGAAGAACAACTTTATACTAATATGATGTAAAATAAATAATTTTATACAGTTAGTTAATCATAAATCATCATATATGATAAATATATTGATTTTTATTATAATTATTTTAAGAGTAAATCAATGATATTTTTTTATTAATTGGTGATGTATTTTTTTTATACAGATAATGTATAATCATTAAATCATAATTAAGATATGTTAATTTTGTAATAGTTATTTAAAAAAGTGCATGTATTAATTAAAAGAAATTGCACTAACAAATTAATATTCTTACAAATTACATTTGACTCAACTAATTAAAGTAAAGTACAAAGGAATACAGCTTGATTAAGGTAAATAAAACTTCCTGTCACTTGAATTAGAAGTCCCTTAAAAATATATAACATTATATAACCGTACATGATATTAAATTAGAAAGAATTCCAGACATTACATATCTTTTCATTCAATTTAAAAATTCAAATAAAAAATTTTCAAATATAAATAAAATATTTATAATTTATTTAAAAATTAAAAATATTAGTTTTTAGGGGAAATGTGTCAAAATAATTTAGCACTCTAAAAAAATTAAACTACAGTCTCTCTGAAACTCTCTATGTACAATTGGAATTAAATAATATATTATCTCTATTTAAAATGATGTGTAAAACTATGTATAAGAAATTTCCCTTTTGGATGGGCTAAAAAGTCTAACAGTGTCCGGCCTAAAAAACATAAACATATATGTGAAAGAGTTGCACTATCTACTTTGGAATTTGGAGAGTAAGATTTAGAGGTTAAAAATTTGTCAGTGTTTGTGGTTCTTTGAAGGCTCAAGTCCAATTGAAGTATAATCGGGTCATTCTAACTTATGCACAGAGTAAAAGACAAAGAAAGATAGTATGATCCAAAAGTGACACTGTAGAGTAGATTGATTGAGTTTCTGCAATATTAAGGGCCAAGATTGCATGAAGACAAATGTTATCCTTGGACAGCATAGAACTAAATTACAAAAGCCAAAGAGGCCATTACTCGATCAATGTTGTGATCCTTGATATATAAGGAATTGTGTATCACTATTGTCCATTTATTAATGTATATATTCCTTAATTAATGCCAACCCATACTTGTCTGCTTCATAGTTGGGAAGCTTGGGACAAAGTCACTTATGAGTTTGTTCTATACTAAGTAGTTTCTGAGGCAACCAGGGATACCACTGTGTTTTGTTGTTTTGTACTTTCCTTGAGACTAATCACCAACAAACCCTCTTAAGTCTTGTCTCCAACACCCTCCCAAGTTTGTCTCCACATAATTAATTATACAATTTTATTATCTATCAAATGTTTTTTAACTACATTTTTTACAATATTTACTTTTTTCCTTCTTACTCATTTATTTCACATTTTTCTCTCTAAATTGTAAAATAAGTTGTATATTATAATTATAATTATAATTTCTCATTAGGGATTTAGTGTGAAGGTATGCTGAATAATAGATTAACCAAGGCAGCATGTAACAGCCCAAGCAACCCGCATGAGGATATTGTCCGCTTTGGCCCACGGCCGCACGGTTTTGCTCTTGGCGATGACACGCATGCCACCCCAAAAGGCCTCCTCACAAGGAAGGTATCCACACCCATATATATGGCATGCTTCGTTCGCCTTCCTAACCGATGTGGGACTATATCCACCCCCCCTCAAGGGAGTCCAGCGCCCTCGCTGGCACACCTGCCCGGGCCCCGGCTCTGATACCAATGTAACAGCCCAAGCAACCCGCATGAGGATATTGTCCGCTTTGGCCCACGGCCGCACGGTTTTGCTCTTGGCGATGACACGCATGCCACCCCAAAAGGCCTCCTCACAAGGAAGGTATCCACACCCATATATATGGCATGCTTCGTTCGCCTTCCTAACCGATGTGGGAAGGAGGCCTTTTGGGGTGGCATGCGTGTCATCGCCAAGAGCAAAACCGTGCGGCCGTGGGCCAAAGCGGACAATATCCTCATGCGGGTTGCTTGGGCTGTTACATTGGTATCAGAGCCGGGGCCCGGATCGGTGTGCCAGCGAGGGCGCTGGACTCCCTTGAGGGGGGGTGGATATAGTCCCACATCGGTTAGGAAGGAGAACGAAGCATGCCATATATATGGGTGTGGATACCTTCCTTGTGTAGACGCGTTTTGGGGTGGCATGCGTGCCATTGCCAAGAACAAATCCGTGAGGGCTGCGGCCAAAGCGGACAATATCTACATGCGGGTTGCTTGGGCTGTTACACAGCAGGGGACCAGTGAAATTTTTTTATGTTAATTCTCTTGATTTTTCTTAAAAGGACTAATTACACTTTAGGCCGGCACTTTATATTTATTCAAAGTCTGAGTTTAATCCTTTATCTTTTATTTTTAGTTTGGACCTTTTTAAGTCAATTGTGATGACTTTTGTCTGTGAAGAATTATTTTTTTAATAATTACAAACTATCTTAGTAAGTGGTTTTCATTTTTCATATTTAAGTATCAACAATATTAAATATTTAAAATGAAAGCTTTGTTATTACATCAGTCTTATTTTCGACTTGAGTACGATTGTTCTTAATAAATGATATATGTGTATTTCTATACATAAAAAAAGTCAATATCTTGATAAAAATTAAATTAATATAAGATGAAAAGATAAATAATGAAATTAAGAAGAGATATTAAATTTAAATTAATTTTAAATAAACATAAAATACAAAAAAAATAAAATAGTATAAATTTTGTTTTATTCATTCTTAAAAAAATTAAATCAATTTAATCACATATTTTGTCACTCATTTTAATGATTTTGTAAATTTTGTCACTCAACTATTTTATTTGCACATCTTTGCTGAACTTACATATTTCACACATTTTACTTGGATGTTAAAGCTCTATTAAACTTTGAATGATACATTGATATGTTCGGGAACCTAATTTTTTTTTCCTTTTACATAATTTTGTATATTTTGATACCCAACTTTTAATTTCACACATTTTTTCATAGACATAAACATGTCATTTAAAATTTGATAAACATATAATATCACCAAAAATGTGCAAAATTGTGCAAATTAACTAATGTGTAAATAAAATAATTAAGTAAAGTCTCACTAAAGTAATACTGTATTTTTTTTTATAGAACTATCTATTATAATTTAATAATATCCGATACAAACTCCATGTAATAATAAAAAAGTGAATTTTTATAGCATTAAGTGATCGATTTATATAGATTCTTATGATCACTGTGTCACTCATCAACACTATCATGATATAACACTATCATGATATAATATGACCGTAAAATTCCAAGTATATAATATAGTATATATGATATGGATATATTTTATATGTTGGGGTGAAATTATAGGTTAATGAAAATTAAACTTGATAGTTATCTATCATTTATTATTAGTGATAATTATTTTATAATAATAATTTAATTATTTTTATTTTATTATTTAATAAAATATCAATGATTAATAAATAATAATTATTAAAAATATATTTATATATCAAAACATATTATTAATAATAGTTATTTAACGATAATAAATTAATTATCTTTATTTTATTATTTAATAAAAATATTAATAACTAATAAATAATAATCACTAAAAATATATTTATAAGAGTAATTATTAAAAATGATTGATAAAAAAGTAAAAGTAGTTTTTAATTCATATTATTATGAAAAGCTTAAATCTCATATCGATTAATGATAAGACAATTAAATATTATATAAGTAAAAGGCAACACGTATTTTACAAGTTAATTTTATAAGATTAAGTTAGATTCATAACTTACTCTTTTAAGACGATATCAAATTACTCACTATTTATTCACGTATCAAATTCAACAACTCATCATTTTACAAGTTTTTATTAATTAGAGATATAACAATTAAAAAATATATAATCTAGAAATCCTTTCTTAAATTTTTAAGAACAATAATAAAAAATGTTAAATACTAGTAAAAAAATGTCATAAAAAAAGACTTTTATTAATATGCTAAATAATTGTCTATAAATATTTTATTGATACTTCATACAGCTAATGTATAAATGCTGTTAAAATATTATGTAATAATTTTTATTTTCATTAAAATAATGCTAAATATCATTAAAAATATGTTTCGATTAATTTACATTGAGAAAAAAGTGAAAATTATTCCAGCTCAAGGAGGGTAAATAAAATTATGTGCGAGCAAGCCAAGGAAGAGAGTAACTGATATAACATTAGAACCTTTTGCTTACAGCTTCATTGTCGGTTAGGTTTAGGAATTGAACCCGATTTGTAGTGTAAGTGATGAGGTAAATAGAGAATGACTTGGCTCTACCTTTTAATGACGAAAATCTTGAGGCATGTGAAGCCAAACTGCTACTTGACATCTTTGCCATTATTAGGTGTAGACCCTGTGGTCCAAAGGCTTCAACATAGGAAAATCATGTATTTATAAACATTTAACTGAGAGGGAAAGAGAGAAGTAAGAAATATAAATATGATAAATAATGTTACGTGATAGAAAAACAAAATTATAGGTGTTATTATATTAATTAGAGTAGTAAAAATGGCTTGAATGAAGTAGGCCGATTTAAACTCCCAAAAATTTGTTTTAAAGAAAATTGTGTTAATTTGGTCATTTGATTGGCCAAACATATTAGAATAAGATAGCTATCTTACAAATTTATTAGATTTATTTGGTCCAATATTTTTTGTAAAAATTAAATAAAAATACAAAATGAGTTGATTTAATCTCACTAGTCAAGCCAAAAAATAGTAGTCTATCTAAAATCTAAGTACATTCATCCAATTTGTTTATTTGACACCTCTAATGTTATCAGTATTTTAATACAAAAGTTTATGAATTGTGCTACTCTAGTATAAGTTTATGAAATGCCAATGTTTCTAGAAATTAACTAGAAAGCCATTATGGAGAGCATTTGTTGGTGTTAACAAAAAAAAAAAAAAAAAAAAAAAAAAACCTAAACATTGGTTAGTATAAATAGGAGTGATTTATATCTATTAACTAAAATTTGAACCTTGCTCTTAAGTATAAAATCACTAGTACAAAATATATATTTCCTGATGTACTTTCTATGTTGAGTGTCATCTACACAACATAGAAAGTGTCATCCACAAAACATAGAAAGTGGCACGGTGATATACTTATAAATATGTCAAAACATTCTATAACTGGTAAATTGTGTCACCCACCATAGAGTGTCATCTTATTAGGTCACGAGAGGTTGTGAACTCATTTGCGCTCTCCACTATTTATTGATCTTCTTCTTTCTCTCTGATAACTAAGGTGATTTTTAGCTTCCTTGTTCAGTGACCTCGTTAAGCCACTCCATTGCAGCATCCATCATTTTTGGCAACCCTGTTCAACAACCATTTCCAATGAATTTCGCAACCTCACTCTGCCATTGTAGTGCTTCATCTTCCATGTTTGTCTCATCTCGTCTCTTGTTCGTTCAAATTTTCAATGCAATGTTGGTTTGTTGGTTTATGAAAGTTGGTTTGTTTCATTTTCCAGGTTCTTTAGTTCAACAAGGTTGTTCAGTCTAATGAGGTTCTTTAGTTCCCCATTGCATGCACTTTGAGGTTCATTCTCTTCTCTTTTTGTGCAATGCTAGTTTATGCAATGTTGGTTTGTTGGTTTAGCAATGTTGCTAAGTGTTGTTGAGAATTTCCCTATTTTTAGAGTTTTTTTTTTTGTGTATGATTTTTGTTGTGTTGTGAGGTGCATCATAAGGAGGTTGGGGGTGTTGTTTGGGTGCATATTTTGTTACTTAGGTGTTGTTTTAGTTTGCTAGTTGGTGTGGTTTTGAGGTTTAGGAGCTTATTTAGTTTAGTTGATTTTAGTCCTTGAAAATAAGCCCGTATTTAGATTTTATTATACTTAGTAATTTTATTTTTAATAAATTAGAAAAACAAAAAAAATGTTAATTAGGCAATTCTAGGATGGTGTAAATGTTCATTTAGATATGATTAACATGAGTATAAGAAAATAGTTAGCTCCATAGGAAAATATTTAGACTTAAAACCAGTAATGTGTTTAATTTATAATATTCATATATATTATATTATTACTTGTTACGTGTATAATATTTTTTTTATTTTAATTATTAACATGATTGGCTTTTCTTTTTTATAAACTTATAACTAGATAGACGATAATCCTCCTCCTTCTTCTCCTTATTTCCCTTCTCCTCCATCTCATTCAAGAGAAGTATAGCAAAGTCAGCCAACCAAGAAAAGGGTTGGGCAACCTATTACATAAAAATACCTAACTGATAGCTGCAACTAAGGTGAGTTGAAGCACGTTGACATTAACATGGAGATGGGGCTTGCTTAATTTTGGGCTGCATAAGCAATTATTTCACAATTTTGTAGCCTTGACTAGGAAGAGCAAGGATTCCATTTCTTATGAGAGTTGAGAACGTGTTCTTGATAGTGTGAAGAACCAAATATGGTAGACTATCATGGTATGAAACATTATCTTTATATATAAAATGATTGTTAATTGTATATTGCACATTTACTAACAAAATTGTTATATATACAACTCATTTATGACATTCACAACGTTAAGTGGTTGAGGAATAAATATGTTGGTTATTTTGGCTAGCGTTGGAGAGGTTTTAAGAGCCAACTCAGCAATTAGTAAATTTTTGGTAACAAGAAAGCTAAAAATCCTTATCATCATTATCAGTATCTTGATCAAGAGAGTTGGGACAGGTTCCATGAGTACCATCTCTCACCAGATTATTTGGTAATTAAGTCAACTCAACAATTATTTAAATTATTTATTTATTTATATGTTTCCTCATTGCAAATGAATTTTGTGTTTCTATTATGTATAAAACATGAAAAGAGAAGGCAAGCACAAGAGCTATAAGTTCTTAATGTCTACACCCACGTATTGTCTCATAGGGGGGTATGACAAGTTTGAGGAAGACATGATGAAGGAGGTTGTTATTTCTTTAGGTGATGGATAGGGGCTAGCCAACAAAGCTAACTCAATTGTCATGCCAAGTGGAAAACAACTTGATAAAGGAAATCAAGGGAGCACACAAATACGCCACTCTAGAAATAGTAGGGAGGGTTGTAAGTATCATTTTTTTCATATGTTGGATGGATTACTCATCATCAAACACTAATAAATTTATTTAAATAAAACTATTATGTTGTAGGACAATTTAGAAGAGCAGGTCAGTCAAGGGACCTTTGTTGAGGAGGGTTGTAAAGACATATTGACAGTTGCACTTAGCACTCAAGAACATTCAGATCGTGTGCGTACAATTGGATGAGGTAGAGGCATCCATAATGTCTTTGGACCTCTTTCAACTACGCATGTCAATAGACCATAACTTATTGTTGATAATTAGGCACACCTTAAAGTTGAAGTGAAGGTGGATGTAATGATGGACCTCAAAGAATAACTTGCATCCATGGCTTTTGCACAACTATCTCCTCATACTTCTCTTTCTACTCCTCCTCCTCCTCCTCCTATCAGCTTGAAGGGGATTTATCTTTCCCCTGATGCATCAAAGGAGGATGTAGTTGATGCAACACAACCTCATGTGCAATTATACATTAATGGCATGTTGGAGTAGTTAGTGGTCATAGGCAAGGTGCAGATGTTGGGATCAACCATCCACCACCAAGAGATTTCAAATGATATACTATGAGTGGAGGTTGTTGATGTTAGGGAGCACAATGCTCAAGTCCCTCTGCCCTCTATAGAGGTTCAGACAATAGGATAGACCCTAGGTACCTTTATCATATGGCCACTTAGGCTAACTAGAGCCAATGTGGCTAAGGTAATTAATGTTTCAATTTATTACATTTTAATGATATTTTTAATTAATTATGTTTTACTAAATTAATTGTATTATATGATGTTTAGATTTCTTCTAGAAAAGGGAAAGTTGTTGCTGTTACACATGTAGTAGCTTCTGAGCTTTTTCCAATCCATTAATTGGCCTCGGAAACTATTGATCTTGAAAGGCAAGATGTATATATAGACATGACTCTTGAGGTCATTGGTAAGGACATGCCTATCCTTTTCTTTATTTGCCAACATGATGTGATGGACGTAGTTTATGGGGATGACCTCCTTTTGATATCAATGTTCCAATTATGGATTAGGTGAGTATTATTTGTAATGATTTTTAATTTAATATATTCAATTATACATTCCTTACATTATATTTCTTTTCACAATTATATATAGATATCTTCATTGTGTGGTTGTAGGCATGCAAAATGTCTTTTATTATGGTTTCATCAACCTGGTTGTCATCCGGTGTATTGGTAACAAATATACTGAGATCAGTCAGTATTTGATAAATTGGTTAAAAGATGAAGGAAATGAGGCGTACTTAGCACCTTATTTGAATGGGTAAATACTTGTATTATGTTTTATTTTATATTTATAGTAACTTAGTTGTTTTTAACAATATTAAAAATGTAGTGCGCATTGACAACTCCTCGTAATAATTCTGGGGTAGTTTCTTATAGTTCTCTTGTGTTCATCACACAAGAAAACTACTAAGATGTATATTAGACACATCACTAACTCATAAGTATCTAATTTTGATCTTTATTAGTTCTTTTTTTATACAATTTCATGAAACAAATAAAAAATTGTATCTTTTAACTATTTTTGATTTATCATTTGTTTTCGTTGGTCTTTGGAAGCAAGCTTGAGGTTACGGAGCCTTCCTTCAGTAGCTAGCTAGGAAGAAGTTTTAATATATTGCCACTAAAGTAAACCAATTGTCAACCAAATACTAGTTAGAGTTCAATTAAAATATATTCTATGCATGATTTATTTATGTTATATATTATAGTTTCCACAACAAGTTAGTAATCATGAGTGTAACTATTACGTGATGAAACATATGCTCACCATCATTACCAATGACACTAGGTACTCATAGAGAAAGGTAATACATTTTTTAAATCAAATTAATTGCTTTAAATGATCATACAATAGTGTAATGATCAACTAGTGTTTTAAATTATCTCTATTTTGAATTAATTATGTAAGTATTTAGAAATCTTTATCCATTTTTCTATGAAGATATGGAAGATATCCACAAAATATAGGCTTCTTCTTTTCGTGAGGCAATTCAAAATTGATTTATTTGTGTACATTATTTTAGTTTTATTTGTATACATTGACTAGATATTTATGTTTTAGTTTTATTCTCTTGGTACATATATATTTGTGTATATTATTTTAATTTTATTTGTGTACATTGTTATTAATTAATGATAATTATTATTAACATTATCTTTATAGTTAACTATCTTTGATTACTAAGAAGTTTAATTTATACATTATTTCAATTTAAATGATAGATATTGTATATTATATAGGTTAATAGTGAATTGGACAACAATATATTGATTTGATTATTTGAAAAAGTTATGTAGGTTTCAAAATACTCATAAACAAGATATTAAAAAAATCCCACATTCTATGATGGGTGTTGCATCAGCCGTCAAAGAATGTGCATATTTTATGATAGGTAATGTCACACTTGTCATGAAATATGGGTGTCAATGTATCATATCACCATATTTTGAACCCCCAACTATGATGGATGTTGACTATTAAACATAGAAAGTGAATTTCCTATGTTTTGTTTAACCCATGATAGAATGTGTAGACATTCTATGTCATCGAGATTTATGTTGCGTCCTAAGCTGACATTGTGAGACCCCGTTTCTATTTTTCTTTTCCATATACTCACTTCACTCTTCTCTCATTTTCTCCCTCTCAACTCTCTACTCACTTTGCTGATTCTCTTTCTCTCAACCTTGTGTTTCCTTGCTGGATCAAATCCATTCCTTGGTGGCTGCAGGTGAGGGGTAGTGTCATGTGTAGCTAGCTGGAGGCCGGAAATCCTTTTCTCTTCTCCGTTGAGCTCTTTTTCTTCTCTTCCGTTGTCCCGAAGCTTGGATTCTCGCACCGAGGTAAGAGAAGTTAGTTATTTGTTTGTGCTGGCTGTTTGGAAGTGAGCTAGAAACTCACATGATGATTGATTGTTGCGGATTGATGGCTGAGATTGATAAAAATGGATTTTTCCAGAGTTTCGGGGTTTGGGTGAAAATTTGGTGATCTTTCCTTCTTTGTGGTTGCATGTTGAAAAAGCTGGTATTTTCGGGTTGTATGATGAAAATGTGATGTTTTGGACCGATTACATGTGCCTGGGGTATTGATTTTGCAGGTTTTGGGTGAAATTTCCGAACTGGGGAGGGTTCCTGTTTGAATTTGAGCCGGGCGCAGTTCTTCGCGCCGGGCGAGGGGATAACCACGCCGGGCTCAATAGACCTTTGTATTCTCTGGTTGAGAATTGCGCCTGGCGCGATTTTAATGCGTCGAGCGTGCATTTGATTTTCAGAATTTGACTTTATAGTCTTCATGAAAGTTGTAGCCTTGGATGTTAGCTTTCCAATGGCGCTGGAATCACCCAAAAAGGATTTTTAGAACTCCAGATATGGCCGTTTTAGCGAAGAGGGGTCAAGCTGCCAGCATTACTTATAGTTGTTGCGGTTTTTAGAATTTGTAACAAGGTAGATGAAGGAATTAGGACTCGGTGTCTTCATGAGAGTTGTAGGAAATCTTCTTATATTTCATATGAGATAAGGATGAGTATGCTGATTTATAATATGGCTGTGCTCTAGAATGATGAGCTGAGTTGTGAGTAGTAAGCTACGTTGAATACTACTTAGCTGTGCTGTATGCTGATGTTGTTGTGCTGTGCTGTGAGCTGTTTTGCTGAGCTGTTTTGCTGTGCTGTTTATTGCTGAGCTGTATGTTGTGTTTAGCCACTATTGTGGTGTTGTTATAGCCGCTATGTCGGTGCTGTTAGCCACTATTGTGGTGTTGTTATAGCCGCTATGTCGGTGCTGTTAGCCACTATTGTGGTGCTGTTATAGCCGCTATGTCGGTGCTGTTAGCCACTATTATGGTGCTGTTATAGCCGCTATGTCGGTGCTGTTAGCCACTATTGTGGTGTTGTTATAGCCGCTGAGCAGTGCTGATATTGCTGAATTTGCTGTGGTGTAGTATAAGTTGTACGGGTGTGCTGATAGTTGTAGATGCTTTTATTTTCATATTTATGTATGTATGTCGATTTCTTTACACTGCATTACCCTTTGTTGTCTTCATGATGTTTGGACTGCAATGATCATACTATGTATGAGAGCAGAGCAGGGTTAGGTTGGTGCTGCTGAGGAGAGTCAGTAGCTGGCAGATGAAGTTTATTTCTGTTGATGTATTTAGCTACTTGGTTAGCAATTGATGGATGTATTTTGTTTTGTACACTCTAACTCTAGTCGGATTGGGGACCTTGTATATATATATATATATATTCTAGATCCTATATTTATATACTCGTTCTCTTCTGCCTGGTGTTTCCGGTGTGCTATGTTGTGCGTGTAGTGACCAGCCAGGTCGTTACAGACAGAGATCCAAAACACCTACCATGGATGTCTCTGACACACTATTGAATAGACTATGTTATGTTGAGATTGCTAAGTTAATTACTGAGTTAATTACTAAAGTCTCTCTTGAAGATCTTTATGAAGATTGAAGAAGATGTTTTGGTTTTGATGATGTTAGCATTAACTTTATGTAGCTTCAATAAGTTTTCTTCATTCATTTTTGTATTTTATGGCCTATGTTGAAAAGAATATTGTATTACTTGTTAATTAGACTTAGGCATGGATGTGTTTTCTTATTACTATTATCTTGATGAATTAATTTCACAATTACATATTGTTTTAGAAAGCATAAAACTCAACGTTTTTTTATTTCATGTGAAAACATAATGCAAGAAATTACAAAGTGTTTTGACATAAAATGGAACTTGGTTCATTCAAAAGAATTCAAGGTTAATTCATGTAATAGATTACCATATGAGGTAATAGATTACTAAAACTTAGTTCTAAAGTGGAATTCAAAGTCTTCTTTGTGATAATCGATTACCTGCTGATGTAGTTGATCACCATGGTGACTTTTGAGTGAAAACAAGTGAAACAAGTTGAAAAAGTATCAAGATAATCGATTACCAACATTAATAATTGATTACCTCAGTTGAAAACTGTTTTATGGTTCCTGGAACACGTGTTGATCTATTACCAAGATCAATAATCGATTACCACAGTTCTTGTTTTAACTAATTTCAGGTTCATTAAAAATTGATAATAGATTACCTGTTATTAGTAATAAATGATTGTTGTTACTAGTTTTTAATGTTGAAATATTATTTGCTCTATAAATATAACTCTTTTCAAAAACTAAAAGAGAGATGAAAAGAAACACATTACATTTGATTAGAGAAATCAAAGAAAGGAAAAAAAGAAATATTTTCAAAATCTGAAAATCATTTTTGAGTAAAGATCAAATATTTTTAAAACAATTCAAAAGCAAAAAAAAAAAAAAAACAAGAAAGGTGTCTTCTTGAAAGAAATTCAAGAACTTCAAGATTGTTGAGAAAATTTTTGTGAAAGACCACTCTAAACATCAGGTGTATCCATTCTGATCTTTAACCTTTTCTTTTGTTTGGTTGGGTATGTGACTCTTTGAGATAAGGGTATCTCAAGAAAGAGTTTAAGAGAAATCTTGAGATAGGTTTTCTCAAGTGGATTCTTGAGGTGCAAGAATTCTGTTATTTGTGTAATCTTGTGGGATCAAGATTAGGTAATTGAATTTTTTATTATAAAATTGCTTGTACATGGTGTTTATAAAGAATATTATAGTAGAAAGACTAGATTTAGTGGGTAACTAAGTTTGAAACTGGATGTAGGCCTTTGTATGACTAAACTAGTATAAATCACTATGCAAATTCTCTATTAAACTTCATACCTTGGTATAATTAATGCTGAATTGATAAAAAGAATTTCAAGAAGTGCAAGAAATATTTTCTTGAATATTATAGATTGTTGATTTGTGAAATTTCATATGATATATGCAATCTAGTAATAAAGTGGAAGAAGGTAATTGCTAAAATCAATTTGGATTACAACATTTGTTTCATTGTAATAAATCTGATATACTTTGTATTAAATCTGATATATTGTGTATCTTGATTGTATGGTAATCTAAATGTGATTAGTGAAATTGTTATAAGAAAGAAAGAAATTAATAAGAGAGCAAGAAAGATCATTAGAAGCCTTCTAAGCGAAGAATCTATTCAATCCTCTTATCTTATCGGATTGGATAAAAATTTATCTTGTACTTATCTTATATTTAGATATTCTCCTATTTTATCGGATAAAAATTCATCTTGTACTTATCTTATATTTGGATATGTATATGTTAAAATTGTACTTGTGAATTTTATTAATATTCGAGAATATCTATAAATACTTGAATTCTTTTAAAGAAATTAAAAGTAATAACTACATGTTAAATTTTATCTTTAGCATTCATTTAATGTTAATTCTATTGAAATAATTTTAGATTTATGTTAATCTTAATTTTTTTGAAGAATTTTCTCATTTGACATTATTTTACCATTTTACAAAATAAATTTATCATTATCAAATAAAAAATAATTAATAATTCATTTAAAATATATCAAATTATCAACAACTCAACAAAATATGATTTTTTTTCTCCTAATTTAATACAACTAAACATGAGCAATAACGGTTAGATTTTTGACAAGTATACTAATTATTGTAAATAGTAAAATAGACAGAAGTTCAAGTATCAAATCTACTAGGGATGGCAAGTGAGGGTATTTGCGGGTAAAATCCGTTACGGATAATAAATGGATAGGTTAATTGGGTACCCGCGAATAATGGGGACAAATAATTTTTTACCCGTTTTTATAAACGGGGTAGGGGCGGGTATGATGATATCCATATCCGCGAGTACCTGTTTAATAATATTTCTTAAATATCCTAATTATCCTTGTACCACGTAACCCTAAAACTACACTCTCTCATCTTATTTTCTTACAAAAGTGAGGTTGATGAAGTTACCAACATGTGTTAAGCATGTTATAGAATTATGTTAGATGTAATTTGATTAATTTTCTAGCTTTGATTGGACTAATAAGATTTATGTATTTTAAGTTGTTTACTTTCGTTTAAAATTATGAGATTGAATTATTGTAATTGTATGATATGAGACTTTCATTTACTTGTGAAATTGATGTATTTTAAATTATTGATTATCTTGCATTTTTATTATTATTTCAACAAAACTAACATTAAATACAAGTTCAAAATGAACATTGAATTTTTTGTAAATATTTCAATGACATTAAATATAAACTTAAAATTATTTGTAATAATTTTTTTAATTTCTTAAAAAATTTATAAATATCTATTGATATCCGTGAGTATTCAAAAAATTCATAGATACCCATGCGGATATGAGATGGGTATGAGACCAATTTTCATCCGGTGGGGCGGGGACGAGTTTACTATTACCCGTCCCATGGGACCCCATTGCCATCCCTAAAATCTACATAGACTTGTGTAACAATTAATTAATCTAATTTAATGTTAATTAGGAAAAGATATAAAAAGCTTAATTTGAAGAGTGGATAAAGGTAAAGAACTTGTTTTTACAGTTTTAATATCAGAAAACATATTAAAAGATAATTGATACATTCATAGTAAAAGGAGTCAAAAATTGATTTATCTGACCTTCCTTATGCGTATCCTTCTTAATTATTATCTAATTTCAGTTATTATTAGATTAATTTGACCTAATTCCTTATATGAGAAAATATAAGTTCTTTAATTAAAATCTCAATTATACGGTGAAGTTAATTAAGCAACTAGCTAGCATTAAGATCAAATATTTAAAAATGTTGACTAATAATTCTTATCATATTTCTAGTAGTAATAGTCATTTTGTTCTCTAGATCTTAGTTTTAAAAGAGTCTCTTAACCCCTATTAATTCTAAGGAATCATCATGCAGAGCTGATCAAAACAAAACAAAAACAAAACAATCATTAAGAAAGTGATCAAGACAAAGCAATCATTAAAAAAATAAGGACAATGATTAACTAAATAAAAATACAATTGAATAACATGCAAGAATAGTCATATAAAGTAGAGTCAGCTACGTTAAATTTCAATAAGTGAATTAGTCATCATGGTTATTAAGATCCACAAAAAAACAAAGGGAGACTTTCAAGAATTTTGCGATGACTAATGTTATTCATTTTATTTTCTCAAATCTTTCTAAAATATACAATATACAAAGTGTCTTTATTTTTTGCATCTACTCCTATTTATAACGTTTTGAATGGGCTTTTGCTTTCATGTTTTACCTTTTTAAGTAAATTTTATTAATAAATTTTGTAAATCCTTAGAGTGTTGACACCCTCAAAATGGATAGAGAGTGACTCAATTGAGTGAGAAGTTGTGATTAAAGATGTTTAAAATTGAACAAATTTAAATAAAAAATTGATCAAAAAAATTGCAAACTAATAGTTTGACTTTTTTTACCTAAATTGTGCAATTCAGTTCGGTTTGAAAATGTGAAATTGATCCAAACCAAGTTGAACTTATATGTAAATTTGATTTTTTTTTCTCAAATGCATAACATAAGTATACAATATTGACATATAACAAATTAAATTATAAGCTATTAAAAGATTTTTTTTCCTCTAAATGTACATTATAATATATTTACTTTAAAAAATATTTTATAAAATTATAAGTTACTAAACTGAATTTTAGAATAAAAAATTATAAATCATTTATAATGTTTGAAAAGAGTTTTATTATATTTTTATCATTTTGAAATACAAAAGAAGAAACAAAGACAAAAATTACATTATAGTGAAAACTACACCACACGTGTCAATTTCAAGCATTTAAACCAAAGGTGGAAAACAATGGTTCAGTCCATGAAGTAGTAGATGACAAACCTTTCTTAGAGAACCAATATGCACAACGATTCATTCCCCTCAAAATATGATTGAAGGCTAGAATCAAATTTCTACAATGGTACTACTTAATGCTGTTCAAGATCGAACCATAAGAATGTCATTAAGAATGCTCCCTCGAAATCATTTGTAGAGCCAACTGAGAATCACACTCCCAAATAACATCTATAAATCCCATATTCTAGGCTATTCAAAACCCATGGTAGATGGTCATAAGTTCAACACTCATATTCATTGCTATATTATAGCTTGAAAATCCTTTCTTTCATTAACCATAAGAATCTTTAATAATTCCACTGAAACCAGAAACTCTCGACTTGTAGCAAACTATATATATGAAAAATTATTTAATAAGAAAACTAAAATTGCATAAAAAAATGTTTTAAAAAAATAATTAGTAAGATAATAATTAATGTTAAATAAATTGAGTAACCGAAATCTTTTAGTATTTATATACTTTTAATTTTATTTTGGATGTATACGTCTTAAATGAGTAACATAATATTAATATTTTTAGTTGATTTTTAAATAAAAAATTTAAAATTATAAAACGAAATCTTTAAAGATTGGTTTCGTTTAGTTCGAATTTTATAACACTTTTAAATTGAACCAAATCAAATAATACTTGATTTTCTTTGGTTTGAGTGACTTTTAAGCCAAACATGAAACTAAATCCTAGTGCAAACACTGTTACTCATGATTACTTCTAAAAGTGCTTCAACAGCTGCTCGGTTAAGTGACCAAAGTTTTTGCTTTGAGTGAATAGATGATCACTCGCTTAAGTGTCCCAAGTGATTCACTTTGAGAAAGTAGAGGATCATCCTAAGTGGTTCTTCATCCTCACTCTCGATCTTGTCTCACTCAAGTAACCAAAAAGGCTAGCTTTTAACGAGAATTGATAGCTTCAATCCCTTGTTTGGTCTTTTTGACTAACCTCATCTTCCTCTTAATTTGTTTTTCTTGTGTCTATGACACTAACTAAAACATCAGAAGAGTTATGTTAAGATAAAATATATATATATTTTTTAATATTTATTTTTAACAAAAACAGGACTCAAAAGCATAAAATATGTTTGATAATTTTCTAAATTAATTAAGAGATATAAACATATTTAGAAATTATAAATAAAAAATACACACACAAAACTAATTAGAATCTTGGTAGTCCGGAAGAAAATAAAAATTAAGTACAATCCCTCTTCTAAAAAATCAAACAAATTTGGGTAATTGGATAACTCAAGTTAATTAAACAAATTTTATTAGTTAATTTAATGGTTCATCTTTTCCAACTACTTAAGCAATCACCTCATCAACCATATTATTTATATCAAATTTACTATCAAAATGACAAAATATAAAAAGAAAATATAGTAAAACCATTTAGAGTGTCATGCATAACTCATACGATCCAGGTTTATTTATTTGGCAGAAGAGGTAAGAGGGAAGAAAATTATTTTAAGAGTGTTTGGTACATTAAAAAAGTTTTTACTTTCTAAAAAATCTGAAGTCGAAAGTTTTAGCTTCTCATAAAACTCGAGCATTTTCAAGATTTAACAACCTACTTTGAAGTTAATTTCTATTGTGATGAAAATTGACTTCAATTAATCTTGGACGAGCAGGTATTAATTATATATTTCTCGTCAAGCTTTTTAACGACACAAAAAACAATTCGACTCGATAAATATAATTTAAGATATGACATTATCTTTTTTAAGATGTTGAAGAAAATAAAATAACTTTTTTGTCATGAACATTTAACTTAATTTTTGAAATAAAAAAATCAATTTTAATTTTTATACTAGAGACAACAATGGTGTATACTTTTTTGCCAAACTTTTCAAAGATGTGAAGATATGACATTATGATTAATTTAAATATGTTAAAACTTAATTAAAAGCATGAAATTAATTAAAATTAGTTAATTAGTTTGTGGTCAAAAGCCTGCACACGTCGTGCAATCAGTTTCAAACTTTGCTCCCTCAGTGTGAGCAAATACCAGAATGAGCATCCAAACGAAAAAAGAAAAAGTAAAAAACACGCTGGGTCACTGCACCCATATTCAAATAATGCAACAAATTGGAATCATACAACTTCAATGTTAATAAAAATATATTGGAGCAAAAAAATGTTAGAAAATGTAAAAATTTATAAAATTTATTATTGTAAATTAAAGAATTATATTTTCTTGCACACACGTTTTTTTTTTGTTCGTCCCTGGAGTATCCAGGGCCGACAGTAGTGACTAATCTCCTCGCTACGTTGGAGGCACCTCAAAGGGTGGGATAGCTGGCCCCAAGATTTAACGCGGCTGCATACACAAGGCAAGATTCGAACCCGTGACCTTGCTTAAGCGTGGATCAACCCCTACCGCTGAACCACACGCTTGGGGTTTTGCACACACGTTTTACAATAATTTTTACTAGTTTTTAATTAATTTTTCTTTCATATCTTTTTATCATTTTACTTATCGTATATTTTTCTTTCTTCTATTCTTATTTGCTTCTCATATAAAAAGTATCAAAATAAAATAAACAATAGTATTTAGATAGTCTTTATTTATAAATATTCTATCATTAATACTTATTAATTCTCTATGTTTCTCTCTTAATAGGTGGCCTCTTTAGGTACTACTCCCATCATCACAAGCTCCCCTATTTATAGGGAATGATATGACCTTTCATTCATAACCTTTCATTTATGACTTCTTACATGGCTCTTGGCTCTTTGTTCACGATTCTTCGTTTATCACTCTTAATTTTATGATTTTTTGTTCATAACTCTTAGTTTAAGACACTTTATTCTTGACTCTTCATTCATAATTCGACTCTTTATTATGACTTTTCATTCATGATTGAAAATTTTGGATTGATTTTCCAACAATTCCCTTCTCAATTAAAATTTCCAATGATCCACCTTTAGAATTTTCTTTCTTTACATCATGATTTTACTCCTCAAACTTTAGTGTGCTTCTTGTCATACCTTTGATCTCAATAATCTTCCACCAATATTTGATGGTGACACTTGTTGTACTTGCATTGTCGTTTCTTGGATATGTTTATCAAGAAGACTTTCGACACAAAAAGTTTGCATTATTGTTAACTACTATAGGGCATGTTACTTTATTTCTCGCTAAGAAAACTTTTCACACAAGGACCAGTACTTGCTAAGAAGACTTTTGACATAAGAATCAATACTCCTCATTTGACTAGTGGCCAAATCGTAACATATGCTTTTATACGACTACTCACGAAGACTTTTGACACAAGGATCAATACTCATCATCTGACTAGTCACCAAATTGCAACATATGTTCTTATACCACTTCATCAAACACATTAGAAGTTTTTATAGACAAACTTGAGAAACTCTCCATTACAAAATCCTTTCCTCTCACATAAGGTGGTGACCCTATTTCTCTCATTGGATAGTGACCACCTTCTCTTTTAATGGGTGGTGACCTCCTCTCTTTCATGGTTTTGTCCTTGAAAAAATGTTTTGATGAATTACAAAGGAAAGATGTTTATAAACTATCTTTAACTTTGATTTTTAAGCAATGTGAGACTTTTAAACAATAGTGAAACAATAAATGTTAATATGTTATTGGATGTCCGACATCATTTATAAAATAAAATTTATCATATACTAGGATATTTTTTTTTATAAAAAATAATAACTCAGTTAAAGAATAAAATAGTAAATAATTTAGAGAATGAAAAGTATATAATATTCTTATTATTATAGATAAAGGTAACGGTTCAACAGCAGTAGGTACATTAGCTTCTTTCTTTTTCATTGGTGGATTTGTCCTTTTTAGTCCAAGATTTATGTATGAACCATTAAAAAGTATGAGCAGGAGCCCACAGAAAGGGACCTTTTTGATCATTGACTGTACATATATTCAAAATTTGGTCACAAGTAAACAAAATAAAGCCAGAATATAAGGAAAATGCATTGGTCGTTAACTACTCACAACGTGTAAAAATTAATTTACCCAAAAGTTACATTACTGGTGAAGAATCATTTACATATTATATATTCATTACTTGTATTGACTATGACTTAGAATGTTTGACTTTAAACCCAATGAATTAGGGTAGATTTCACACATCCTACACACATTCTACACACATCATACTAAAACTTGTTGAACTAATTGCAGACAATAATTTAAGTGACATCGGTCTCAGACTAAATAAGATAAAAATACCGGTGGCAGGAAAAAAATGTTTGTAGAACAAGCAAGGTTTGAGTTTCCACACCACCTTTGTTAGTTGCTATACTTTGCCCATGGATTCTAGTGTGACCATCTCCGTGGCAGTTATTAGGCACTTCTTTTTAAATTTTTTATTTTTTAATTTGTTTTGTGCGAAAAATTATCATTTGATTTAGAAAAGCATGCTTTCGGTGGTACCCTTTTGAAGATTTGGAAAACTCCCTAATTAATGAGGAAACAAAGACCTTGGATGGGACTTTAGCATCAAAGTTTGAAGAACAACACCCCAGCTAAGGAACAGGAAAAAGGTTGTAGATTGAGGGAGGCACGATTAATCTATGGGAGGGAACATAAAAGTCGTGGAAATAAGAAAACAATGACCAACTGTTAGTTTGAATAGGATAGAGTAGTTCGATTTTGCTTAAATTATATTTTGAAATGGCGAATTGAGTATTCCTTAAATTAAATTAAATTAATTTTTTTCCTTTGAAAAAACTTGAATTTTAAAGTTTATGATGGAAAAAATAAACACCAAATTAGTTGTCTATTAATAGTGTGATTGGAAGATATTAAATTATTTCATTTAAGCTGTTTTTGTAGGAAAAAAAGTTGTTTGAAAATTAAAATGTTATGTGTTTGTAAACAACTTTTGCTCTAGAAAATAAGCTATTTTTACGAAGTTGAAAATTTGAAACGTATGATTATTTATAATATTTTTTTAAAATTAATTTACTACATAAAATTATTTTTATTATATATAAACAAAATTAAACATCTTATAGTTACTCATCAAGAAATTTATCTAAATAAAATTTTATTTCAATTATATTCAATTATAAAAATAATACTGATTATTCACATAATTAATTATTATAATAATCTAATTTTCACAATTTTTTCTGAACATACTCTAAATGGATACACAAATATTTTTTTGAATGATCTAAAAACAACTTTGGATTATGTTATTAGGAAATTTAGATCCGGAAATATACAAAGGAAAACAAGACACCATGCAAAGAAGTATGACATCCAGTGGTTGGAAACCAAATTGAGAGACATAAATACAATACATTTCGATGCATCATGCACCTTTCAATATATAATATTTTATGTACAAATATGTACATTATGTTTTGAGCGAGACAAGACTAATTGAAAATATTATTAAATGTCAAACTTCATAAATTTACATTTTTAATATCTTTTTTACAAATATTAAATTTTATCAACATAACTAATTAATCTTATAATATTGTTCTAACTATATCTATCATCTATATCAAATTTTTAGTATATTATTATTATTATTATGGGATGTCCGAGTGAAAAAATAAAAATAATTTTAATCATTTAATTATTTATTACTTTCTTTGTTTTATAATAAGTGACGTATTAAAAAAATAAGTTTTAAAATAAATATTATATTAATTTTTCAATACAATATTAATTATCTTTTTTTTTTTAATTTATATCCTTAATAATATTATATAAAAAAATAAATTTTTTGTTGCATCTTTTCTAGTAAAAAATATTAATTATAAGGTTAATTTTTTTAAAATCTCTATTATCTTTTATTTTTTATTAACTTCTCTTAATCTCTGTAAAATAATCTAATATGACACACTACAACAAAATTGTCATATAGTGACACATACCCTATAGTGATACTATAAATGTCACTAAAAATTATTTTTACCCACACAATAACTATAATATATATTGGTATATTATTAAAAAGTGTAGGTATAAACTATAGTGACACACAAAATATATTGTTAAATTTCATTCAAAATCAACACTAAAATTGTGTGTAACTATATGTTATAGACATATACCTATATATATTGTACATATAGTGAAACTTTTTGTATGTCACTACATGTAACATTTCTTGTAGTGACACTTGTTATGGAACAAATAGAATAATTTTTAAATTTCTTTTATTTAAATTAATTCTACATATCTATAAATATTTATTTTACTTAAATTAATTTTACATATCTATAAATATTTATATAAATAAAATTAAGTATACACATTCTTCATGTAAGCGTGCATTTTTTATGTGTGTTTTTTTTTATATAAACTAAGAAAAACTAATAAATAGATAAAAAATAATAATAAATTTACAAAATTAATCTTATAATTAATTTTTTTATTAGAAACAATGTGACATTCTTTCTAAAAAAATATTATGAAGGATATAAATAAAAAAGAAACAGTTAATACTATATTAAAAAATTAACATCACAATTATTTTAAGAATTGATTTTTCTTCAAACATCACTTATAATGGGACGGAATGAGGATTATAATTTCTAATCTTGTGTGTACGTGACTTTCGGTAGAGAATTCTTGTGTTTTATATCAAAACAAAAATAATACCTTTTTTTTTTTTTGCTGCATCCAAGAAATGAACCATTCACGCATGGAAAACGATACATAATTCCTTACAATCCTGAACAGTCGAACCGACACATGCAGCACATTATAGTAAGAATCCAAAAACCACTTTCACTTTGAGAAATGATGGCAAAAGTAGCTGTGAGAAATCCGAATAGGCAACTCCAAATCTTCAAACTGAAAATTTGACTCCATGATTGAGAATCTTGATCAGATGCACTGGTCACGCGAGTTGATCAATGTTGGGCATGCAGCAGTGGGTAGATTCATTGAGTCTTACAAGTTACAACAACAAACCAAACTTCTTTTGGATTACTTTGCTGTTGACTATATCCATGTATTTTATCTAAGTGAGGACTTTTAATAGTACTTTGAGCTGAAGCGCATGCATTTAACGCGATTATATATTCAGGATATATATGAACTTAAAATAAATTACCGAACTAAAATAACTTGTGTCATTTGATTTTTCATGCTCTATAATTAAATCCTTAATTAACTCGTTTAACTAATGAAAATGAGTATATTAAGAGGAGTGTATTAGAGAATAGAGAATGTGTTGTTATTAGTGATAGATTCAAAAAATTTAGATATAGTGAAAGTGATATCACCCTTTCTCCAACAAATTTTCTCAGGTACCAGTTTTTGCTGGTATCAGAGCGGTAACGTTCTGGCCACTAAGAGAGATCTAGAGACTCTTATAGAGAATCTAGATAGTGTTAACAAAACCCAAAATATTATCCTTTCTAGGATAAAATTTTTGGAAGACAAGATAGATCAGGTTTTTGAAATCCTGAAAACAAAAACTCATCCAATAAACGGAGATTTAGAAAAAATCTCTAAACAACTTTCTAAGCTCAGTCTTGGAACTAATACCTCTACAATCACCAGTTCTAACAAATATATTCTAGCCAAGCCTAGAAAATGACAAACAGAACTCAAACACAAACCCTTCCTTTTACAGGAACCTCACAAACTCTTACAGGACATACTCCCATAGGAGAATCAATAAATAGACAACCTGGAATCTTAGATAGATTTCTTAGAAGAACAAATTCAAACACACGCCAGCTAGAAGAGATAGTTGACATACAATCCAATATAGATATTGGAACAAATTCTAGGATAGATTCTTTAAATCCTAGACAACTATACAATCTAAATTGGCTTAGTTCAGACAGAACTAGTCTTTATAGATATCGTCGTTTAGATGACTTTCATTTACCCGACGACCAACATGAGATTATTAGACTAATCTCTGAACCAGTTGGTAGACAGCTTCTAAGTACCCAGAGGAGATATGTTCACTTAGGACTTATCACTATAGGGATTAGAACCCTAACCAGATCCTTCGTAGGAGCCAAAGCTTTCCTTGTCCTTTTTGACCGAAGGTTTAGGGATAACAATTCCCAGGCCATAATAGGGATAGTTGAAGTTGACCTCAACCAACCTGTTTCCCTTATATACATAGCTCCTAACTTTACAATGAATCTTGCAGATTTTATTCAAAATATAAATCTGGAAGTACAAACTAGAGGTTTTGGAGAAAATTTTGAAGGAAATAATCTCCACTTAGATATAACCTTTATAGGAAGAATAAGCGATCATATATCCCCCAGATATAGGATCAATACAAATCCATTGATTACCTCTCTAGGATCAAATGGAATACAATTTCTTCCACCACAAATCTTTGAATCTAGAAGAAACCAAGGAATTGAATGGCAAACCCATCTTAATTCCGGACCCACTAGAACTGCTATTACAGCACCACAAACAGCCATCATGACAAACCGAAGAAACAACCTTTCTATTAGGTTTGCAGATTATGATGACATAGTTGAACATAATCCCGAAGAAGAAAAACCCCCTAGAAATTCTTTCATGAATTTATGGACAGGATATTCTTATATTCCGGATTACACCCAAAACAAAGAAGAGAGTTCCTTAGGAAAAAACCGTCTCTCAAAAAAAACTGCTCCTTGCAGTAGAAAAATGGGAAAAACAAAAGGAAGTTGTTTCCCAAAGTTATAAAAATGAAATCTCTGATTCTGAAGATGAGGAAGATGATTTTATTTTTAGACAAAAACTTTTCTCACAACTTAGTGAAGAATGTGAAGAAGAACAAATTATCCTCAAAGAAATCGAGGAAGATTTTGATCTAGAAAACTGGTTGGAAGAAGATAAAAATTTCAAAAATAAATTAGTTTTTGAAAAAGAAGAAACTAATTCTGTAGTTTCTGAACCAGTTTCCGAAATCCAATCTTACAAAGGTTTAATGGGAGATAGTTACAATGGTAGTAACATTACAAACCAAATCCACCATTTTGACTATAGCACCGAAGACTACAATCTAGGATTTATCCCTAGAGAACAAATAGTTACTCCTACAGATTTCTCCATAGGAGATAACATAAAATCAAAAGAGAAAAGATTGCCTATACACTACTAGAAAAATTAAAATTAGAGAGGGAACAAATCCCTCACTAATTTTGATAAAATCCGTCACAAATCAATTAGTGACGGAATTTGTGACGGAAATGATTCCGTCACAAAATTTGGCGTCACAAAATATTTAGTGACGGATTATTTTCTCCGTCACAATTAGTGACGGAATTAAGGCATCACAAACAGTATAATTTCCGTCACTAATTTCTAATAATAAATGTTTAGAAATTAATAAAAATCCGTCGCAATTTGTGAGGGATTAAATCCCTCGCAATTTGTGAGGGATTAAATCCGTCACAAACTGTGATGACTTTAATTAAGTAGAATCCGTCACAATTTGCGACGCCAGAATTCCGTCACAATTTGCGACGGATCTTATCCGTCACTAACTGGGATGAATCCCTCACTAACTGTTTATGACTAGATTTGAGGAAACCATTGTTTTTAAGAGTCTGGTAATCGATTACCTATACATGTAATCGATTACCAGACAATTGAATAATCATATGTTCAAAATTTACTTATTTAAAGGGTTCTCTGGTAATCGATTACCTATACATGTAATCGATTACCAGACAATTGAAAAATCATATGTTCGAAATTTACTTATTTAAAGGGTTCTCTGGTAATCGATTACCCATTCATTGTAATCGATTACCAGAACAATGGACATGATAAATGAGTAATTCCAATGCATTCACCCTTATTCAATGACTAACAATTAAAAATTAAGCATTGATTTTAATTGATAAGTCATTCTAGAAAATTATTAGCACTAAAGGTGTAGTCCATCCTAATTAAAACATTTTAAAACCAATAATAACTTCTAGTACTCACTAAAACATTTTCTTTAGCACAAACACTAATAACAACTAAATGCTGGAAGTAACAGTTTTTGTCACATTTCAATAACTAAAATAAGAGAAGATTCTATTCCACAAATAATCCTTAAATCAATCATAACAGCACCCATTGAATGAAGATCTAGTCTATAAATCCATAATCCAATTTACCCTTCTGTACTGTTTCATAGATAATTTCAAACAATAACTGTGACAATATAGTAGTATATAGCCATATTCCATCTGACATGTAATTAAAAATATTAACAAACAAGTATTCTATAATTCTATTATCCAAATCCAGTTCCTTTTACACAACACAGATCTACATAATTCCAAAATCTCAACTTCTATAGAGGTAGCAAAGTTAAATAATCAAAGACTCGTTCATTTTCAACAAAGTGACCCCTCTCCCTCGTGCCACACCCCACTAGCAAAGCCAAAAATCAAATGACACATTCAATCGGACATATTCTGAGAAAGCATACCACATGCATATAGTATACTTCATTAATCAGTTTAAATCCAAATAACCACAGAAAATTTTAGGCCAATTTGATGAATATGATTTACTAATATTCATTTAGATTTTAAAATCTGCACATGCACAACCACCTAGTGACATTTGATTATTAAATATACAGCCACCAACACAGCTACAATTTCATATAATTAAAACAATACAAAACTTAATTACCTCAGTTGCAAGAAGCTCGAGCACGAGCGCACATTGTTTCGCCACCTCAAAATGGTAGCACACATTGTCTCCTTCATCTTTCCATGCATCCGGCACTTGAAGATGCCGGACCAGAGCAGGAACGGCACCACAATTCACTATCATTTTCACCAGACGCTCTGTGAGATAGAAGCCAAATCAGAAATTCAGCAACAACACAAAATACAAAAATCAAAGAAATCAGACAGCAACACGAAATAGTACCGTTCTCAGCGAGTTCAGAGAGAATGGTGACAGAATCTTTAATCAATGCACAATCAAACGCAGAGGGAGAGGGTAAGGGAACGCAACTGAGGAGAGAAACGTGTTCACGAATCTTCACAGAAATATTCGGGTGGCGTTGTTGAGAAGCGAAGTGCCGGGCCTTAGAACACGTTTGGTCTTCCCGTGACCAAGCTGCTCAGAATTTATTGCTTTAGGCACACTAAAGTTTGCCTTTGCCAGCTCCAACTGCACATTTGATCCTTTACCGACAACACAAGGTTGCTCCAACTTTCTAGCATCAGTTGCACATGTTGCATCCAGCTCCAGCTGAGTTGTGGTTCCTCCTGCAGCAAAAGGCTGCTCCAACATGCCAGCACCAGCTTCACATGTTTGAGACCTAAGAGTAGCTGGAATAGCTTCATCCAAGCCATCACAAAACTGATTAAATAATGTTTCCACTGAAACAAAAAACTGAATAGAATTAGGTAATGTATTAAACTCTTTTTATTTAATAAAAATTGTCTTTTTTGAAAATCATCATTCAAATCAATCATCCAAACAAAAGCTAGACTAATTATTCATCAAATACAAAGCCTTCTCAAAATATAAAGGGTCTTTAAATATCAATATTGCACCAAATTATTCAACGAACACAAGCCCTGTATCACACAGCAGATTATCACCATAAGAACAACAGATTATCTATTAATCTATTCAAAGAGATGACTACAAACTTTCACATTGGAGTGAGGGAAATTCAGACATACACTTTGAAGAACTACCACTATGAGGCAGAGAAGGCATTGATATCACATCTCCAGGCGTATGAGTTGAGGGTGTTGATGGTGCTGAACTTGGTGATGGACCTGGAACACCAGCCATTCTAGTTCTGAAAAAAAGAATTAGAGAAAAATTTGGAATCATAAACAAGATTCAGGCATTGACATTTGGCATGTGAAATACCGAACTTTATTAGTGCTTTCAAGCTCAACTCTAGGATATCATATCGGAAGGAAAACCTTACCCGTTCATATATATATATAGCAGTCTATATATCTTACTTGTTGACTCTAACAAATTTTTCTCCTAACATAAAGGGCCCAGAGGTTGTTAAATGGTCTAGAGGATCATTTCCCTAGTTGAGGTTAATTACAAGTTATAGGGCTATATTATATATGCAAGACATGTGAAATATGTAACGTAACGTAACTCTATTACCCATTATTGATGAAAAATGTGTGGAGCCGTGGAAACATATGAGCAATGCAAAAGACAGCTAAGTTAGTTTAGGATGTGCCCAATCAGAACGTTTGATGGTTGGGTTATGCAATCCTCTCCATTTTTTTATTAAAGCATATATAATTAACTTTGGCATTACTCCATTATAAATCGTATAAGTAAAGGAAATTACTTCTTTGAAAAGTGAATCTTTCATGATCCAGTAACAAAGCAAGAATTCAATGTTCAAACAAAGAATAGGGGAATCATTACCTAACCCCACAAAACCCCCTATTTTCCCTTCTGCACAAATCTGTCGGTTGCACAAGCAAATAAAATGTTCCTAAGATGGAATATACATGATGATAATTGCTATATATAAAAATCTTATAAGAATAAAAAAATGAGAGGATCTTACACAAATAGTAGAACGTTGTTCAAACAGCAAAAGATTGGGCAAGCAGTTGTCGTGAACAGTAGAGCGTCGTGCAGCCAGAACAATGGGCTTGCGTCAACAACGAAAACCCTTGATAAAAGAACCTATTGAAGGACAGTGGCGTCGAGTGCTTTCCCGACGTAGATGAAGAAACGCTCCTTATGGTCCCACTCCAGCCTGGTGAGGTTGAAATACTAGCGGGCGACCTGGAGGACGATGAGGTCGACCTCCCAGGCGTGGAGGACGGCGGCGGGGTGGAGATCAAGGAGGAGGCGGGCGGCGGTGCCGACGCTGAAGCCGAGGAGGGCGACGGGGTCGGGGGAAAGGAGGAGAGGGAAAAATAAAGGTTAGGTTTATCAGGGAGAAGAGAACGAAAGTAGAGAAAGTGGAGAAGAGAACGAAAGGGGAGGAGAGGGAAAAATAGGGTTAGGACGCGATTTCGAAGAGGGTCAGGGAAAAAATGATTGAATTGATAAAAAAGCGTGGGAAATGAAAAATAATCAAAAACAAAAAGGTGGGAAATGAAAAATAATCAAAAACAAAAATAATCAAAAGATAATAAAAATTATAACTAAAATATTTATAAATTTTCTAATATTAAATTTAGTATATATTAAAATTAATTAATTAAATATTTGTATTTAAGAAATTGTTACAGATTTTAGATATATATTTTAAAGTTTTTATTTTATTAAATTAATTAAAAATTAATTATATTTTATCACTTTTTAATCAAGTGAGTGAATGATAATGAATTAACTAAAATTCTAAAATATATTTTAATTAAAAATAATTTTTTGATAAATACGGTAACTATAAAGTATTATAATAAATAATTAAATTAAAAAATAATAAATTTTATAATGATTATTTTTTTAATGATGTTAAATTAAATATTCTAATTATTTTATAATAAATTAAAATGAAAATATAATAAAATATGTTAACTGATATTTTAAATAAAATATATTAAAATATTATAATAAAAAAAATTTTAATATTAAATCAAAATATTATATAAATCATAACTAATATTATCATAAATATTCTGATATTAAATTTATTCTATATTAAAATTAATTATATATTTGTATAAAAGAAATTGCTCTAGATTTTAGATTTTATTTATTATGTTTTATAATAAATAAAATTCAATATTAAATCAAAAGATTATAACAATCATAACTCAAATCCAGGTAAATATCTTTTTCTCTTAACTTTCCAACGCCACCAAGATTGCTCAATTCGGAGTCCTGTAGCTCTAGATAGAGCCAAAAAACCGAGCGAAGGTCAAAACAGAAATTTGATTAGTTTTGCAATTAGGCCCATAATTCAATGACAGGAAGTTTTTAAATTATAAGTTAAGAACTTATTAGTTAAGAACTGAAAAATTATTAGTTAAGAATTGAAAACTTATTAGTTAAGAACTGAAAAATTATAAGTTTGTGAACTAGCTAATTGAATTGGAAGTTTTTTGTAGGATAATTGATAATTATAAAATGTCAAGAAATAATTCTTATAACGAGGATGAGAAAATGACAGGAAAGATAAAGTAGTTTTTAAATTAAAAAGAATAAAAAATAATTTCAAAAAAATAATAAGGATAAAAAAGTAAAAAGAATAAAAAAAAGACTTACAAACTGAGTTATTTCAATTAATTTATAAAAATAAATTATAAACACCCATACTAAACAAGCTTATTTAATCGAATTAGCTTGTAAACTAGTTAAAATAACTTAATAAGCTACTTAAATGCCTTCTCTCAAACACAATCTAGATCAACAGATTTAAAAAAAAAAAAATCACTCTTAAGTATACCATATAACAACTCTCTGGTAGTATTGATTATTATTCTCAAATAACAACCGAGTGATTTGAAAAGATTAGAGTTAGTTCTTAAAATATTTTAATATTGATCATTCAATTAAATAAATTAAATTCACATAATCAAGTCAAGAGATCAAAGTAATTGTTAAATATGTTTTTATCTTCATTGTGAAATTTAAAATATAAAAAAAAAGAAATTAATATATATATATATATATATAACAACACATAAATTTAGAAAAATTAAAGCTAACTATATATAATTTTTTATTCATATTTATCACCCGATTATATAAAAATTGAAAATGAAATCAAGATAAATAAATTCAGAAGATAAAATCCAGAAAATCAATCTAATTCTAAATTTTTTGTTATATTTATAGCCTAATTCTAAAAGAAATATGGAAATCGAGGATACTCATCACTCATTTAAGTAAACATTGAAATTGAAATCAAAACAAATCTAGAAAGGTCAAACAAATTCTAAAAAAGAATATTTTTGTTAAAATTTAAATTCATATTTTTTACTATAAATGAAAATATATAATATAGCATGTGACAAATTATAATGCATATAACAATTTAAGAAAAAAATAGTGAAAATAAAAATAATTTAATTGGAAATAATGTTATAATTAAATTTATATTGACAATGAATGAAATAAATGAAAAATATAATAGATTGTGTGGCAAATTATAAAATTGTCTAAATCCTCAATTCTAGCATATAAATTGACTATTTGTTTGAAATTTATTGTCTTGGAAACTTTTTCTTTGTCATATGAAAATATTTTGCACACATTAAAATTAAAAACAAGATTTTCTAGTAAATATTATCTTATATTAATTTTTAAAATTATTAAATATTTAAAAATTAGCTAATATTTATTTTTATAAAATTTATTTTAAAAATCTCAACATATAAATATATTTTTAAAATTAATTTTATCATGATGGAATCAAATTATCATATCTAACCTAATAATTTAAAATTTGAGATATTTGAATTGACTTAATTATCCAAACAAAATATTTTAAGAATGATAGAAATTGAAATCAAAGTAATTCAAATACCAAGAATTTAAAATTCCTTGAATTTGTAAAATTCTTCATCCAAACACACCATAAGAGAATGCAATCTTGAATTTGTAAAATTCTTCATCCAAACACACCATAAGAGAATGCAATTGTAAGAGACAATTATATGAGTAAGATGTTTATTGTATGGATTAGAATACTATGTAGGTTCTTAAGAGAACCCTGAGAGAAACAAACAAACTATGCAAGTTTATATTTTGCTTTTTGATTGTTCTGTTGTATTCCTTGTTGCATGACATGTATGAATATCTATTTAATTCCACAAATACATGAGTTTTGATTTGAATTAAACATGTTTGGTATTTCAATTATGAAAAATATTATGTTATTCAATTTTTGTTATTTGTGTTATGGTATGTGGGGTAGAGGGTGTCACACAAATGATATATATTTATTATTAATAAATACATAAAATGTATATATATATATATATATATATATATATATATATATATATATATATTATATTTTTATAATATTATTCATAAATTAATATCAATAATATTATTAGTATATTTATACATAAACTAATAATTTGATAAATATAACTTATTATATATTAATATACTTTTACAAAAATATAAATATACATATCTTATCTACCATATTTATATTTTTGTAAAAGTATATTAATATATACTAAGTTATATTTATCAAATTATCAATTTATCTATAAATATACTAAAAATATTATTGATATTAATTTATTAGCAATATTAAATTATTAATAATATATAAATTTTATTTATTTAGTAATAATAAATATATATCATTTGTTACATTAATAAAAATTATAGTATATGTTAACTTAAATAAGCAAATAATTGTATAATTTTAAATTATTATTATATATATATATATATTAAAATTTTAAAATTATTAAATTTTTAATGGGAGAGATTCAAATTGCACAATTATGATTTTTGAGGGACTATAATTGTTCAATTAAAAATTAAACGACTAAAATTGCACAATTACAATCCTTTAGGGACTAAAATTATCCAATTAAAATCTTAGGGATCAAAATTGCACAATTACAATACTTGAGGGATCAAAAATGTAATTAAGCCAAAATTAAATTAATATATTTTTTTTTTAATTTCACAAGTTTTTTTTTAAATATTTTTAATGAATGTCTTAGTTTCTTATGTTCAAAATTGACAATTTTTTATTTAATTAAATGAATTTCATAATTTTTTTAGTCCTTTAATGAAATAAAATATTTTTAATTTTATTATTTTCTTAAAAAAAAATTTAACATATTTTCTTTAATTATGCATAATTCTTAAATATAAAAGTTTCATAAATAAAATTTAATATTTTGAGAGGAAACAATTTGTCACAAATTTTTCACAAAATATTTTAACCTATTTGTGACGGAATTTTGAGAGGGAAAAATCCGTCACTAAATTGTTTCATTTTAGTGACGAAATTTGTGACGGATTTTTTAGAGACGAAGTTCATTCTGTCACAAAATCCGTCACAAAATTTTTTTTTTAGCGATGAAATTTGTGACGGATTTTTAGAGACGAAAATTTTTCCGTCACAAAATCCGTCACAAATTTTGTTTTTTTTATTCAGTGACGAAATTTGTGACGGATTTTTAGAGACGGAATATATTCCGTCACAAAATCCGTCACAAAAGTCAATAAATTCTAGTCCGTCACAAAACTTAAAATTCCCTCACAAAATCCGTCACTATTAGCGATGCTATTTTTTCCGTTACAAAATTCGTCACAAATATTAATTTTTCTAGTAGTGTATAGAACCCAATTTCATTATGCCATCTCTTCTCTTGAACATAGGAAGTGTTGATCCCCAAATCTTACCTAATTACATAGAACAGTGGACTTCAGCTGTTATAAGAGATTATAGGATTCATCATGAAAATCATGTTTCCAATAGTCAATATATGATTGCCCGAGCAGAAACTTATCTTGGAGATATAGCTAGAGCTTGTTGGGAATCATTCAAACAAACTTTTCCTGACCAGGTCAAAACCAATTTGATCGACCCAGGACCAAACATTTACAATTTTTGTAGTGTTATACAAAGAATCTTTACAGCCTAGTCTGTAAACGATGGTAACACAATTAGACAAAGAATTTATTTAGGAAATCTCGAAAGACTTTCCATAAGTTACTTTGGAAAAATAAAAGAATTTACCCAAGATTATCTAATGTATGCTTCCATAGCTGGAGGTTTTACAGATAAAAATTTAGGAGAAAAACTTTTCCTAAAACTTCCTG
The DNA here is from genome assembly GCF_000230855.2 of Cajanus cajan. Taxonomy (NCBI): domain Eukaryota; kingdom Viridiplantae; phylum Streptophyta; class Magnoliopsida; order Fabales; family Fabaceae; genus Cajanus; species Cajanus cajan. The sequence goes on along the minus strand of NC_138517.1, from coordinate 12,125,697 downwards.
GTAAATTAGGTCAAAAAATTAGAGATAGCTGGAAAGATGATCAGGTAGATCCTGTCATGAATAACCTAGCTGTCAGAATACAACACATCATGAAAGTAATGGAAGATACCTGCACAAATATTGCCATTAACAAACAAATAAAAATGGCAGACACTGATATCTGCAAACAGATATACACACCCCAACAATACCACAAAGAGGTCAGAAGAAAGAAATCTCAACAAAGGTATTCTCCTACCCCTAGAACAAACAACTCTAGGAAGAAACAACAAACTCGTAGGTACTCCATTAGGGCATCTAATGCTAGAAAACCTACCTTGAATAAAGATAGACATGTTAGAAAAATTAAAAACAACAAAACATACACCAAGCAATTGGAATGTTTTGCTTGTCACCAGGCTGGTCATTATTCCCGTGACTGTCCTAACAAAGCTAATCTCTTCACTAGAGATGCTAAACTAATAAAAAGCTGTAGGATGAATCTTATTCCTATAGACGAAACAGTTTCTACTGACTCTGAAATTTACTCTGTAGTCAGCTGGTTTGATTACACCTCAGAAGAAGAAGAAACTAATAAAGATTACAAGATTATAAATGATTTTACAAAAAATGAGTATAATCATTTATATCCTTCAATAAATGAAAAATACAACAAATATGGCGAAATCCTTGATGATCTAGGATATAGTCTGATGAATATCAACGAAGAACAAAACATTTGTAACCATGAAATACAATTTTTTGCAGGTCCAGAACACATTGAGTGTTACCATTGCAAAAGATTTTTTCATAAAACTTTAAGGGCACACTGCCCTCTGTGTTACAAAAATCTTTGCAAAACTTGTTTAGAAGTTTTTCATAAATTAAAATTTCCTGAAAATGATAATAAGGAAACAAACAATTTAGACAACAAATTGATCAATAATCGCTTATCTGTTTTAGAAACTAGACTAAACCAGATCGAAAAAACAGTTGATTTTCTTTACGAAAATTATGAAAATCAAAACAAAATTTCTCATTATGAAGAAGGCCAATCTAGTGGCTTGATGGCTTTACAAAACAAAGATTGTATACCAATCATTTGTAATAAAAACCCTAACACTAGTCTTCATATTTTACTAAAAATCAATTTTCCAAAAATTGATAAACAAGACAAAACTGAAATGGTTATCCAAGCCCTTGTTGATACAGGAGCATCTTTTACATGTTTATGTGAAAGTATTGTTCCAAAACAAAATGTTTTTCAAAGTGAAAAAACTACGAAGACAAGAACAATGTCAGAAGATATCATCATCAATAATAAAGAAACAAAGAATTTCACAATTCAGCTTTCTACAAATTGTGATATTTTTGGTTCAAAAATATTTATCACAAAAGCAGACGTTATTAATCTCCGCCCTACTAATGAAAAAATGATTTTAGGCCTTGATTTTATAATTGCAAAAAATAGGTCTATAACAATAACAAAAGACTACGTGATTATTTCTAATCAAGCACAAATGTCACCAATCTTAGACGAACTTTCATCAGAGTTGCGAACTGAGCATGGTGATACCCCTCAAAAAACTACTGAATGTCTTTGTGAAACTTCAGGAAGTTGTAAAATAAAAGAAGCCGAACAAATGCTAGCTGATAACTACAAAAACTCTGAATTTTCTGAAGACATTGATAATTCTTATGAGTTGGCTTTAACAAATCTAGATATTGATTGTTATAACTGCATTAGAATTAATAAGGTTATAACATTTGATAACATACAACAAATCATTGACAGGTTAAACAAATCCAGTATAATAGGAGAAGATCCTACAAAGTATTGGGAAAAAGACCCTATTATTTGCAATCTTGATATAATAAACCCTGATCTTATCATCAAAACAAAAGATATTCCTTGCGAGAATTTCGAACAAGATGAATGTAGATCTCATATAAAAGCCTTATTAGATCTGAAAGTTATTGTACCCAGTACAAGCCCTCATAGGAGTCCGGCTTTTATAGTAAACAAACACTCCGAACAAAAAAGAGGTAAGACTAGAATGGTATACAACTATAAACGTCTAAATGATAATACTCATATAGATGGTTATACTATACCCTCAAAAGAAGTCTTGATAAATAGAATTCAGAAAGCAAAATGGTTTTCTAAGTTCGACTTAAAATCAGGATTTCATCAAGTCAAGATGCATCCTGACTCTATAAAATGGACTGCATTTTCTTGCTCTGAAGGACTTTTCGAATGGAAAGTCATGCCTTTCGGACTAAAAAATGCACCACAGATTTTCCAAAGAAAAATGGATAATATTTTTGGAGAATATAAAAATTTTACTTGTACATATATAGATGATGTACTAGTATTTTCCAAAACAAAAGAAGAACATTTTCTTCACTTGAAACAAGTATTACACCTTTTTGAAAAATTTGGTTTAATTGTTTCAAAATCTAAAATGGAAATATGTAAGACCCATATCTCCTTTTTAGGAACAGAAATTGGAAATGGTAAAATAAAACTCCAACCCCACATCTCACAAAAAATTCTTGCTTTTCCCGATAAAATGGAAGATGTGAAAACTCTCCGAGCATTTTTAGGATTACTTAACTATGCAAGAAATTTTATAAAAGATCTAGGAAAATTTACTGCCCCTTTATATAATAAAACAAGTTTAACCGGACAAAGGAATTTTAATTCTGGAGATATAAAGTTGGTTAAGCGGATAAAAGAAATGGTAAAAACCCTCCCTTCTTTATCCTTACCTCTAGATTCAGACTACCTAGTAGTTGAATGTGATGGTTGCGAAATGGGATGGGGTGGTATCCTCAAAAAGAAAAAGAACAAATTTGAAAATATTTCTGAAGAACAAATATGTAGATATGCTTCTGGGAAATATCATACAAAACCACAAATATATTCTACCTCAACAGATTAAAAAGTGAATGCTGTCATCAATAGTCTAAAATCTTTTGAACTATTTTTGATAAATAAAAAAGAAATTACCATTAGAACTGACTGTGAAGCAATTGTGGCTTATGGTAATTCACAAATAAATTCTGATAAAAAACCTCATAAAAGATGACTTTTATTTCAAGAGTTTATCTATCATAATGGGGTAAAAATAAATTTTGAACACATCAAAGGAATAAAAAACATTGCTGCTGACATTCTCTCCCGTTTTGCAGGAATGGTAGACAATGAAACCATCTAAGGTTTCATACCCTGGCGTGGGACAAAAAATGAAGTTTGGTAACCAAGAGTTGCCAATACTAACAAATGAATTTCTCTACCCTGGTAGGGAAAATACAAATGAAAAATTCAATTGCATAATTGATAACATTTGGAATATCTCCAGATGTACTGAAACAAACGAACAACTAATTTGTTCAATCAAAAAAGGCATCATTTGTGCCCTGTATAAATTTTGTATAACAGACAACCAAGGAGTTCCACTCCTAAACAAAGCCTCTCCGTCAGGAAAAGGATATACTTTTTTTGTCTTGTTATCTGGCCCCTACAAGGGTGTCTATACAAATTTTACCGACTTGTGCACTGCCAAGGAAGGTTTACAAAATCCTCGTTACAAAGGCTTTTACCCTCGAGAAGAGGCAGAAAAGGCTTTGGAACTGGACACCATTGATTTGACAAAAATAAAAAAAGCTCTGAATCCAGAACCTGAAATAAATGTCATTCATGCAAGTTTGCGAAAACCTCAGCCAAATTCGTTTAAGGAGGCTGTGAGACAAAACCCGAATTCTCCTCAAGAATTGAACCTGAAGAAGTCTTTGGTTTTACAAAATTTTTTATTAAAAGCACACAGAGATCCTCACTATGTTACAAGTTTATATGTAGCCGTGAAAAGTTACTTCAACCAAAGGTTCGCCTGTATAGAAGAATCTCCCATTTGCAAGGAAATCAAAAATGGAAGATGTCCTTGTAAAATCAAGTTTTTGTTCAGAAAGGCAAAACTTGATCTAGAAAACTTCAGGCCCGTCATCTTTGAAGAGTTGGCTATAAACATTAAAACATTACTGGACTATGGATGTTTGGATTCTGTTCTCATCCATCCCACCGAAAAGTTCGATGGTTTCGACCCTTCAATCAACGAAGCCATTAACTCAATACAAGCAATCTTCATGTGCCACTTTACTGTGAAGATTGTTACTTGTCCAAGTAATTTTTCAACAAATCAGTATCCAACTCATGTAATGAAGTTGCTTACTGAAGGACACAAAGAATATCCAGGAGTTTTATACCATGATGGGTATGAATCATGGGATGTTCAAGGCAATTCACATTATCAGTATTGCCTATACAGAGCTCAAATAATGGGATACAATTGGTTCTTCTCAACCACTGATGAAGAAGAATTCAACCTGATTAAAGAGTCTCACAATACAAAGTTGTTCCTCCCTGGAGAAAACGGAAAGTTCTTTATCCATTTCCCAACAGAAAACAACAACAAACTTGTGCAATTTTTCCAAAGGGAAAAAAGACACAAAGAAATCTATGAAGATGGTGGATGTTTTGGGCAACAAACACCCACGGACACAGTCTATGGCCGGATCTTCTGAAATGCAAGATGTCGGAGAAGACGAAGAAATTTTAGTCTCTAAATGAGAACTACGATAAAGTTGGACAGAAAACACTAGAATACAGCTGTCCGAGCAAAGAACAAAACCTTATCTTCAGAGAATCTACTTTAGATAAGGTTTATCTGTAATTTATGCTTTCTGTCTATTCAAATACCCTGTGACACAGTAAATGTATGGAAAACCTGACCATACTTGACTGAAGGGGTACTTGAGTCTTTTTCTTATTTTGTCTTTTAGTAATATGTTTTGTCTATATAAGGATTCTCTCCATCAGAGAAAAATATAGACGACTAAGAGAAAACCTTTGATAAGTGTGTAGAGAGAATTTGCAAGTTTCCCTTCCAGTTTGTAATTTCCTCTTTCATCAATAAAGCTTTGTAAGTATTTGTCTTTAAGATGGTAGGCTAAAACCATCATTGGTAGTTCTTAGAATGCCTTAGTTATTTATTTTAACATATGCGAATATGATTTAGAACTCTGAACTCTTTTGTGAAAACCTGGGATTTGTAAGCCTGAGAAATCAGGTGTGCCCTTGATATCTGCTTGAAAGAATAAGAAATTTTTTTTTTAAGAAATTTGTCTGGAGGGTAAGCTGAGGCAATTGTAAGACCCTTGGTGTGGGCTGTCGGTAAGTCCTCAAAGTTCCCAGAAGATCCAGAAAATTATTATTAAAAAAAAAATTCTTTTTCTCTCAAAACTTTCATAATCTCAAATTCACACATAAATGAGTTCTGGTTGTTCATCATATTTTATATTATGTTAAAAATTATAACTTATTGTGCATATCTGAGAACTATCATGTATCTCTTATTGTCTTCCGCTCTATCTACTCTGAGTTTTATTTAAGGCTTGTTTAAAAATCCCTAACTAGGAGGCTTTGCCACCTTTTCTGGGGTATTTTATGATATTTTATTTTCCTAACGGTCATTTACATATAGTATCATATAATCTCCCTGTTCCCCATCTTTATATTGCTATTTAATTTTATAATCAATATAGTAGTATAATTACTATTCCTTTTTCCAATTTTACAAACATATAAAAAAAAAACTTCTTTTGGATTACTTTGTTGTTGACTATATCCATGTATTTTATGTAAGTGAGGACTTTTAACAGTACTTTGAGCTGAAGCGCATGCATTTAACGCGATTATATATTCAGGATATATATGAACTTAAAATAAATTACCGAACTAAAATAACTTGTGTCATTTGATTTTTCATGCTCTATAATTAAATCCTTAATTAACTCGTTTAACTAATGAAAATGAGTATATTAAGAGGAGTGTATTAGAGAATAGAGAATGTGTTGTTATTAGTGATAGATTCAAAAAATTTAGATATAGTGAAAGTGATATTATATGTAAATTAGTATTTTAGTTATATATTACTGGTTGGATCGAAGCATGCATGCCTCTACATATTTTGTTTAAAAAAATGATATAAAATAAAATAAATAAAATTTGTGACGACCTGTTAAATTTTTACACTTAATGATTTACAACTAACAATAAAAAAAATATAATTAAATATCAGAAGTATTATTCAAGGGCTATTTGGAAAATAGATATTGATGTATACATGTAAGAGCTTCAATAGTAACTAGAGACATAAAATGTTGTATAACTATATAAACATATAAAACAATTCATATACAAATAATAATTTTAGTAGGCAATCAAACCTACTAAATACAACTAGTATCTCTACACAAGAGTAACTCCAAAAGATCAGCACCATCAACACTGAAACGGTCTCAAAAGAAACTCCATCTAAAAAATCTATCCCTGCTCTATTCTCATATTAAGTATGATTATTGTAGTTCAACTACATGAAAATATGCAAGGATAAGTTAGAATTCAAAGAATTAACATAATCAGTATTGAAGTAAAAACAATTATACTATCAACATAAAAAAATCAATTTGCTTCAACACAATATCAATTTGCAATTTTTCAACACAATACAATATGTTCTTCAACTTAAACAACACAACACTATACAAAACTAAAACTTATAAAGAATTACTTAATTTCAAAGTTTCTCAACAACTTAACAACAAATAAACACCACAAATTTTAATAAAATCAACAACTATTAAAAAGTACATTATTACAAAAATAATAGAGGTTACAAAATGTAAATCAAATGAGATAACATATAATTAGAAAAGAGTAAAATAATATTAAATATAATTAGAGATCAAAGGTTGTTACAAAATAAGAACATAGTCATTATTGATACGGTAGATAATTATTTTTTTTATAAATTTATTTTTATTCTATGTTACTCTTAAGGAATATGATGGTGGAAAATGTGACATCCTTACTACCCTAAAACATATATAAATAAATCTTGTAAATAAACTAAAGAATTAAATATTCAACGTTGGTAAAAGGGTTCACATAAAACCTTCATAAATAACCAAAATAATTAAAAATGAAATTTAGAAAATAAAACTTGAGAGTTTACAAATTATTTTTAAAAAATAATAAATACAACTCCAAATCCATATAAAAATTCCATATCCTAGAATTTTCTACTCTGATGTCACAATATCAGAGCACATCCACAACTCAACGATTGGCATTCTAGATATCACTCAAAGCCGGATCTTCCTCACCTATAACATCCACAAATTGTACGGTGAGAAAAGAAAACATCTATATGTAAAGAACATACAAACACACAACAATGTAATCTCATTACATAATGAAATATTTACCAGCATTTCTATATATCATAACTCTAGCAATCATGCATCATCTTCACATCATAATTCGCAATCACACTCATTCATCTCAAATCTTGCAATTAACATTATCATTTTCACATTCATAATTCGCACAAATCTTACAATTAACACTATGTTAAGGCCACGCCACAACTGACATAAGTGATACGTGTTAATTGTCTCACTTATCCCACACCATGTCAGGGTCACGCCCTCCCTGTAGCATCACTTACCCAAGGACCGTGCCATCCCTGGTCATGATGTGAGGAACCACAATCACATCACAATCCACACAAATATTGTAATTAACCCTATGTCAAGGTCACGCCTGTAGCATCTCTTGCTCAAGGTCGTGCCACCCCCGACATAAGCATTAATTGCCTCACACATCGCACCCTATGCCAAGGTCAGGCCTGTAGCATCTCTTGCCCAAGGTCGTGCCACCCCCGACATAAGCATGAGAAATCACACTCCTACATTGTGCCAAGGTCACGCCTACATCATCTCTTGCTCGAGGTTGTGCCACCCCCGACATAAGCATGAGGAATCACCCATCCCATATTATGCCAAGGTCACGCTTATAGCATCTCTTGCCTAAGGTCGTGCCACCCCAGGTCACAAGTGTGAGGAACCACAATCACATTCACATTCACATTCACATCCACATCCACATCTGTAACGTAGAAGAAAAAAAATGTGGCTGATTTAGTAGCCCAGAACGGGCCGTTCCCAATCTGGAACGGGCCGTTCCAAGCTATTAAATTGAACTGCATTTGTAGGGGAGTACGGGCCGTTCTGGATGGAGAACGGGCCGTTCTGGATGAGTTCCAGAACGGGCCGTTCTGATTTTAGAACAGGCCGTTCTGCAGGTGATTTTTGTGCGTGTTGAGGGAATTCAGAACGCGCCGTTCCGGTATCGGTACAGGCCATTCTGGCCATTTCGAAAAGTCTATAAATAGGGGTTGGGGGTCTTCAGGAGAATGTGAGTTTTTAGAGAGAAGTTTTAGAGAGAAGGTCTCTGGGTCTGTGAGCTCCTTTCTCTCCCAAATTTCTCTGTATGATTCCTTTTCTCCTCTAGACCACTAATTCCTTCTGTCTTTTCTTGAAATTCATATTAGAAAGCTTACTTTGGGAGGATTGAAGTTCCGGGTTGAGCTTTGGAAGAGAATTCTATTTCGTCACAGTTGTTGGCTATTTTGAGCCGATCTTCAAGTGAGGGAAGCTAGAATGTTTGTTGTTTAGGTTGCATGTGAGTTTAGAAACTCAATAGGTGCATGAATGTTGAGAATCCATAGATGGATTCAAGAAAATATCATTTTTGGGGTTTTGAGGAAAAGGAGGATTTTGATGCATAGTTGGGATGCATGTGAGATTTAAGTTTATTTTGAGTCGTATGGAGCCTATGCATTGTGTTTTGTGTTTGCATGTGATTGAATTTGTTAGTTTGGATGAGAGTTTTGAACTCTCTGACTAGGATTTAGGCAGGGTGCAGGTTGAGCGTGCCAAGCGTGGAAGAGCTTAGGGCTGTCGGGTTGGATGTTGGGCCAGACGTGATTTGGTTGCGTCAGGCGTGGATTGTAACACCTCATTTTTCTTATTTCGATTTTATTTTATTTTAAGGGTATTTTGGTAATTTTATAAAGGTGATAGGGGTGATTTAGTAGCTTGGAACGGGTTGTTCCGGAATTGGAACGGGCCGTTCCAAACTACCAAAAAGCATGTGATTTAGTAGCTCGGAACGGGCCGTTCCAGAATTGGAACGGGCCGTTCCAAACTACCAAGTTGTGTGTGAGTTAATAGCCCAGAACGGGCCGTTCTCAAGATGAAACGGGCCGTTCTCAAGATGAAACGGGCCGTTCCGGACTATTACATATGCCATTAACCCTAATTGGGAACGGGCTTGGAACGGGGCGTGACCGTTGTGGGTAATTAATGCACACCAGAACGGCCGTTCTGGTTTTGGAACGGGCCGTTCTGGATGTGATTTTTGGCCACGTTTTAATGGTCCGGAACGGGCCATTCCGGATTTGGAACGGGCCGTTCCGGCGTAAAAAGCCTATAAATAGAGCTGTTTGCCACTCCCAAAAAGCACACCTCTCATTTTTGATTTCTTTTCTTCTGCTTTCTCTCTTCTTTCCTCTACTTTCTGCTTCAGACCGAGGGGAACCCAACAAGGGAGATCAACCAGATCTAGTCTAGATTCAGCTTCTACATATCCAGGTACGGGGGAAAAGGGGATTATTTATATGTGGAGTTGCATGAGGGAATTGGGTAGAAGAAGAGCCCTTAGGATTATGAGTAATTTTACAATTATTCATGTTTGAGGAATTGATTATATCGTTAGATTCGGTATGTGTTGAGGATTATAAATATGCTAATAATTTGTAAAAATGATGCTCTAGGAGAGAGAACGAAATTATAGAAAAGTGCCTGTAGGTTAGGTTTTGGAAAAATTGGATTATTTCTGTTTGAGGAATTAATTATACCATTAGATTCGGTACGTGTTGAGGATTATAAATATGCGAATAATTTGTAAGAATGATGATCTGTGAGAGAGAACGAAATTGTAGAAAAGTGCCTGTGAACTAGGTTTTGGAACAATTAGGGGTTTTACTGTGCTGAAATTATATTAAATTACTAATTCTATTAATTATTTTATTAATGTTCTTGTTATATTATTTTATAAGAATTGATGATCGAGATATGAATTGCTTGAGGGATTTGTATACCCTTATTTTGTTAGACTTATCTGTTGAGTATGTGATATGAAATTGTGTATGTTATATGGAATTGTGATATGAGATGAGATGTTGTATGGAAATGATTAAGAATATGATTGCGATGTGTTTCCTCACACTAATGACTAGGGATGGCACGGCCCCTGGGTAAGTGGTGCTACAGGGAGGGCGTGACCCTAGCATGGTGTGGGATGAGTAAGACAGTTAACACACACCACTTATGTTGATTATGGCAGCCCTGGCATAAGGTTAATTGCAAGAGATTGTGTGGATTGTGATGTGATTGTGGTTCCTCACATCAATGACTAGGGATGGCATGGCCCCTGGGTAAGTGGTGCTACATGGAGGGCGTGACCCTGGCATGGTGTGGGATGAGTGAAGCAATTAACCTGTATCACTTATGTCAGTTTTGGCGTGGTCTTGACATAGTGTTAATTGTAAGATTTATGTGGATTGTGATGGATTGATGTAATTGTGAATTGAGATATGAAGATGAGAAATGATTGATTAATTATGATATATATATATATATATATGAATGCTGATAAATATTTTATTAAGCAAACGAGTTTTGATAAGATTACATTTGTGGTGTGTTTGTATGTACTTTACATATGATTGTTTTCTTTTCTCACCGTACGATTTGTGGATGTTTTAGGTGAGAAAGATCCAGCTTCGAGTGGCATCTAGAATGCCAACAGTGGAATTGCGGGATGCTCTGATAGTGTGACATCGGGGAAAGGAATTTTAGAATATAGGTTTTATATGGATTTGGAATTGTAAACGTTATTTTTGAAAATAATTTGAAAACTATTGCATTTCATTTTTATTATTATTGAAGGATAATTTTTAAGATTCTCATGTGAACCCTTTTACCGAAATTGAAAAATTTATTTATAAGTTTTTATTATTACAATATATATATGTTGGGGTAGTAAGGGTGTCACATTTAGTGGTATCAGAGCAGGTCGATCCAATCGGCCGTGAGTTATGAGTCTACTATGCTTGTTTGGTAGATAATTGATGGAATGATTGATTGTGCAATTTGTTGATATGTTAGTTTGTTGTTTACTTATAGTATAATTGTTAACTTTTCTGGTGATCAGAAAAGTAATGGCAGGAGGTAGGAACGATCGTGTAATCGTTGATGCCCTACAAGCGATGGCTCAGGCTCTTGGTAATATGAACCAACAACCAGAGATAGATTGGTTGGAGAGATTCCAACGAAATAATCCACGAAGCTTCCGTGGGGGTTATAATCCTGATGGAGCTGCTGACTGGATTTTTGAAGTGGAAAAGATATTCCAAGCTATGGGATGTCCTTTGATACAGAAGGTGACTTTGGCTGCCTTCATGCTTTCTGGAGAGGCTGGCATCTGGTGGCAAGGTGCTCTGCAAAGAATGATAGCTGCAGGTACCCTAGTGAACTGGGAGAATTTCAAGCAGCTATTCTTGGAGAAATACTTTCCCCGAGATGTAAGACATAAGAAACAGGTGGAATTCCTTGAATTGAAGCAAGGAGACGATTCTGTGGCTGATTATGTGACTAAGTTTGAAGACTTGGTTAGATTCTGCCCTATGTATGATGGTGTGGGCAATGAGGAGGAAAAATGTGTAAAGTTTGTGAGTGGTCTTCGACCGGAGATTAAACAAGTTTTCAATTATCAAGGGATCACTCACTATCACGAATTGGTAAACAAGTGCAGAGTATACGATGAGGATAACCGTGCTAGGGTAACTCATTATAAGAGTGGAGGACCCATGAGGAATAATAAGTTTGGGTCATCTAGTAAGGGTAAACCTTACACCAAGTTTGCCAGGAATTCGGGTTCTAAAGTGAATAATCAAGATTATGTGCAACAAAGAAGCCAAGCTCCAACGGCTAGCCAAGCTTCAAGAGGGGAAAGTGTGGGTTTTGTTTCACACAACAACTGCTTCAAATGTGGGCAGCCAGGTCATAGGGCAGTTGAGTGTCGGACGCAAAGAGTTATAACATGTTTCAAATGTCAAGCGAAGGGACACAAAACTAGTGAATGCCCCCAAAATAGGAAAGAAACAACAGATGTTGCCGGGAGCGCTAGCAAACCTCGAGCGACAGGAAGGGTGTTTGCCTTGAGTGGTGTTGAAGCTTCACAATCCAAAGACTTAATCCAGGGTATGTATTTCATTAATGGAACTCCTCTAATTGTTTTATATGACTTTGGTGCGACTCACTCTTTTATATCACATGCGTGTGTGTCCAAATTAAAATTTCCTATTTCTTCCTTGTCTTTTGAGTTAATAGTAGAGACACCAACTAGTGGTTCAGTGTCTACTTCTGAGGTCTGTTTAAAATGTCCTTTGATTATTGAGGGTAGAGATTTCATGGTTGACTTAATTTGTTTGCCTTTAAGTCAGCTAGATGTTATTCTGGGTATGGACTGGTTATCTTCCAATCATGTCCTTTTGAATTGTGCTGATAAATCTATTGTCTTTGGTGAGCCTGTTGAAAAAGTGAGTAAGGATTATTTGACTGCCAATCAAGTTAAGGTATCTTTACAAGAGGATGCCCAAGTGTACATGTTGTTAGCTTCTTTGAATTCTGAGAGTAATGTTTTGGTGAATGAACTGCCTGTTGTGTGTGACTTTTCGGATGTCTTCTCTGATGATATGTCTAGCTTACCACCTAGAAGAGAAGTAGAATTTTCCATAGACTTAGTACCAGGTTCAGGACCTATTTCTATTACACCTTATAGGATGTCACCCGTAGAGTTAGTGGAGCTTAAGAAACAAATAGAAGACTTGTTGGAGAAGGGGTTTGTGAGGCCTAGTGTATCACCTTGGGGAGCACCCGTACTATTAGTTAAGAAAAAGGATGGTAGTATGAGATTGTGTGTAGATTATCGCCAGTTGAACAAGGTGACCATTAAGAATAAATATCCATTGCCTAGGATAGATGATCTTATGGACTAGTTGGTGGGTGCTTGTGTATTTAGTAAAATTGATCTTAGATCGGGGTACCATCAGATTAGGGTTAAGAGTGAGGATGTACCTAAGACAACATTTAGGACTCGTTATGGACACTATGAGTATCTAGTAATGCCTTTTGGTGTGACAAATGCTCCTGCAATTTTTATGGATTACATGAATCGAATTTTTCATCCGTATTTGGATAAATTTGTAGTTGTCTTCATAGATGACATACTAGTTTATTCCAAGACTAAAGAGGAGCATAAGGAACACTTAAAGGTAGTACTTCAAACTCTTAGGGAGAGAAAGCTTTATGCCAAGTTGTCTAAGTGTGACTTTTGGCTAGAGGAGGTGAGTTTTTTAGGACATGTGATTTCAAGTGGAGGTATAGCAGTAGGTCCATCTAAAGTTGAGGCGGTGCTTAAATGGGAGACACCTAAGTCAGTTAGTGAGATTAGGAGTTTCCTTGGATTGGCTGGATACTATAGAAGATTCATTGAGGGATTCTCTAAGTTAGCATTACCCTTGACAAGTTTAACTAGGAAAGGAGTTGTGTTTGTATGGGATAGTAAATGTGAGAATAGTTTCCGAACCCTTAAGGAGAAGTTGACTAGTGCACCTGTTTTAGTGTTGCCTGACCTTAGTAAGACCTTCGTGGTTTATTGTGATGCTTCTAAGATGGGTTTGGGTGTAGTGTTAATGCAGGAGGGAAAGGTCGTATCTTATGCATCTAGGCAATTGAAAATGCATGAGAAGAATTACCCCACCCATGATCTTGAATTAGCAGCTGTGGTATTCACACTTAAGATTTGGAGACATTATTTGTATGGTTCAAAATTTGAGGTGTTTAGTGATCATAAGAGTCTTAGGTACTTATTTGACCAAAAGGAATTAAATATGAGACAAAGGAGATGGTTAGAGTTCCTTAAGGACTATGATTTTGATCTTAGTTATCATCCGGGTAAAGCTAATGTGGTGGCTGATGCATTGAGTAGGAAATCTTTGCATTTGTCTTCTCTTATGATTAGCGAGATGGACCTTTTGGCTCAATTTAGAGACTTGAGTTTGACTTATGAGGTGACCCCTAGAAGTGTGAGACTAGGTATGACTCGGGTGACTAGTGAGTTATTGAGGGAAATTAGAGAAGCACAGTTAATGGATTCATTTCTAGTGGCTAGACGTGATGCTATAGGACAAGGTGTTGGAGGAGAATTTACCTTGGGTGTAGATGGAGTGTTAAGATTTAAAGACCGAGTGTGCGTGCCTAGTGACCCTACACTTAGACGTTTGATCCTGGAGGAAGGTCATAGGAGCAAGCTTAGTTTTCACCCAGGGGCAACTAAGATGTATCAAGACCTTAGGAAGATATTTTGGTGGCCTAGGATGAAGAAAGATATAGTTGAATTTGTGAGTGCCTGTTTAGTGTGTCAGAAGGCTAAGATAGAACATCAGAAACCTTCAGGACCACTTCAGCCTTTGAGTATACCCGAGTGGAAGTGGGATAGCATTTCTATGGATTTTGTAGTTGCTTTGCCTAGGACTAGGAGAGGGCATGATTCCATTTGGGTTATAGTTGATAGGTTGACTAAGAGTGCACATTTCTTACCTATTAACATTAGGTATTCTCTAGAGAGATTGGCTGGACTGTATATTGATGAGATTGTGAGATTGCATGGGATACCATCTAGTATTGTGTCAGACAGGGATCCTAGATTCACCTCTAGGTTTTGGGGGAGCCTACAACAAGCTTTGGGGACCCAACTTAGACTTAGTTCAACTTACCAACCTCAAACTGATGGTCAGACTGAGAGGACTATTCAATCTTTAGAGGATTTGCTTAGAGCCTGTGTGTTGGACCAAGGCGGTAGTTGGGATAGTCTTTTACCTTTGATAGAGTTTACCTATAATAATAGTTACCACTCTAGTATAGGTATGGCACCTTATGAAGCCTTGTATGGTAGGAGGTGTAGGACCCCTTTGTGTTGGTGCGAACCTGGTGATAATGTTATCTTAGGACCTGAGATTGTGCAACAAACCACTGATAAGGTTAGATTGATACAAGAGTGGATGAGGACAGCTCAGAGTAGACAGAAAAATTATGCTGACAGAAGAAGGAAGGACTTGGAATTTCAAGAAGGTGACCATGTGTTCTTGAAAGTCACTCCGTGGACTGGGGTTGGCAGGGCATTGAAATCCAGAAAACTTACTCCTCGATTTATTGGTCCTTTCCAAATTCTAAAAAGGGTCGGTAGTGTTGCCTACCAAATTGCTTTGCCTCCTAATCTGTCAAATCTCCATGATGTCTTCCACATTTCCCAACTTCGGAAATACATCCATGATCCTTCGCATGTGATTGAGTCGGATCATCTTGAGGTTAAGGAGAACCTAACTGTGGAAGCTACCCCGGTGAGAGTCAAGGATCAAATGGTGAAGCAACTTAGGGGTAAGGAAATTCCTTTGGTGAAAGTTATTTAGGGAGGAGCTACACCTGAAAGTGCTACTTGGGAGCTAGAGGAGAAGATGAAAGTGTCATATCCATTTTTATTTGCTTCAGGTAATTTCGAGGACGAAATTTCTTGAAGGAGGGGAGAATTGTAACACCCCATTTTTCTTATTTCGATTTTATTTTATTTTAAGGGTATTTTGGTAATTTTATAAAGGTGATAGGGGTGATTTAGTAGCTTGGAACGGGTTGTTCCGGAATTGGAACGGGCCGTTCCAAACTACCAAAAAGCATGTGATTTAGTAGCTCGGAACGGGCCGTTCCAGAATTGGAACGGGCCGTTCCAAACTACCAAGTTGTGTGTGAGTTAATAGCCCAGAACGGGCCGTTCTCAAGATGAAACGGGCCGTTCCGGACTATTAAATATGCCATTAACCCTAATTGGGAACGGGCTTGGAACGGGGCGTGACCGTTGTGGGTAATTAATGCACACCAGAACGGGCCGTTCTGGTTTTGGAACGGGCCGTTCTGGATGTGATTTTTGGCCACGTTTTAATGGTCCGGAACGGGCCGTTCCGGATTTGGAACGGGTCGTTCCGACGTAAAAAGCCTATAAATAGAGCTGTTTGCCACTCCCAAAAAGCACACCTCTCATTTCTGATTTCTTTTCTTCTGCTTTCTCTCTTCTTTCCTCTACTTTCTGCTTCAGACCGAGGGGAACCCAACGAGGGAGATCAACCAGATCTAGTCTAGATTCAGCTTCTACATATCCAGGTACGGGGGAAAAAGGGATTATTTATATGTGGAGTTGCATGAGAGAATTGGGTAGAAGAAGAGCCCTTAGGATTATGAGTAATTTTACAATTATTCCTGTTTGAGGAATTAATTATATCATTAGATTCGGTATGTGTTGAGGATTATAAATATGCTAATAATTTGTAAAAATGATGCTCTAGGAGAGAGAACAAAATTATAGAAAAGTGCATGTAGGTTAGGTTTTGGAAAAATTGGATTATTTCTGTTTGAGGAATTAATTATACCATTAGATTCGGTACGTGTTGAGGATTATAAATATGCGAATAATTTGTAAGAATGATGATCTGTGAGAGAGAACGAAATTGTAGAAAAGTGCCTGTGAACTAGGTTTTGGAACAATTAGGGGTTTTACTGTGCTGAAATTATATTAAATTACTAATTCTATTAATTATTTTATTAATGTTCTTGTTATATTATTTTATAAGAATTGATGATCGAGATATGAATTGCTTGAGGGATTTGTAAACCCTTATTTTGTTAGACTTATCTGTTGAGTATGTGATATGAAATTGTGTATGTTATATGGAATTGTGATATGAGATGAGATGTTGTATGGAAATGATTAAGAATATGATTGCGATGTGTTTCCTCACACTAATGACTAGGGATGGCACGGCCCCTGGGTAAGTGGTGCTACAGGGAGGGCGTGACCCTAGCATGGTGTGGGATGAGTAAGACAGTTAACACACACCACTTATGTTGATTATGGCAGCCCTGGCATAGGGTTAATTGCAAGAGATTGTGTGGATTGTGATGTGATTGTGGTTCCTCACATCAATGACTAGGGATGGCATGGCCCCTGGGTAAGTGATGCTACATGGAGGGCGTGACCCTGGCATGGTGTGGGATGAGTGAAGCAATTAACCTGTATCACTTATGTCAGTTTTGGCGTGGTCTTGACATAGTGTTAATTGTAAGATTTATGTGGATTGTGATGGATTGATGTAATTGTGAATTGAGATATGAAGATGAGAAATGATTGATTAATTATGATATATATATATATATATATATATATATATATATATGAATGCTGATAAATATTTTATTAAGCAAACGAGTTTTGATAAGATTACATTTGTGGTGTGTTTGTATGTACTTTACATATGATTATTTTCTTTTCTCACCGTACGATTTGTGGATGTTTTAGGTGAGAAAGATCCAGCTTCGAGTGGCATCTAGAATGCCAACAGTGGAATTGCGGGATGCTCTGATAGTGTGACATCGGGGAAAGGATTTTTAGAATATAGGTTTTATATGGATTTGGAATTGTAAATGTTATTTTTGAAAATAATTTGAAAACTATTGCATTTCATTTTTATTATTATTGAAGGATAATTTTTAAGATTCTCATGTGAACCCTTTTACCGAAATTGAAAAATTTATTTATAAGTTTTTATTATTACAATATATATATGTTGGGGTAGTAAGGGTGTCACATGGATACTCTTAAGAGTCTCTATTTCAAGGACACCGAGCGTGAGTTGAACGCGCTGGGAATAGATGAGTTTTAGGACTCTCAGGTTGGGATTAGGCTGGGCAAGCTCAGGCTACGTCGGGCGTGAATATGTTTATGAATGAATTGATGCTTATGCATGTTTAAAGTTAAAGTTTAGATCATGTATGTATGATATATGATGTATGGTGAGGTGTGATTCATATGTATGATTTGTGATGATACGTATGAATGTTTGAATATGATATGACATGTGTATATGTTCATATGAGTATGTTTATTGATCATAGTGGTGGGTAGACTATTTATGATGTATGATGCATTATTGCATGTGATGTCTTATGACATGTGTATGATTGTTGATCATGATGGTGGGCAGACCATTATGATGTATGATGCATGATTGCATATGATGCCTATAACATGAGTCTAGCCTAGGACTTGAGGAGAGGAAAAATATTTTCGAACTGGAAGAGCTCACATAGAGTCTCTTGAGAGTGGTGCTTGGATAGGCCACTGACATATGAGAGTGGTGCTCAAGGAGGCCACTGGATTTGGGAGAGTGGTGCTCAGATAGGCCACTGGGTTGGGTGAGTCTCCTCTAAATCCTTAGCTAGTGTTGGAGCGGGGTATGAGGTCGAGGGTTATTCCCTTAACCAATTACTCGGGAAGGTGCGTGGATCCTTGCGGATAGTCGGTGGGCGAACTCCACAATTGACTTGGTTAATGCATGCCAAGGTCGTGGTAAGCCCGTACCCAGCTGTGCTATATCTGACGGTGGATCTGGACTTCCAAGTGTGTAAGTGACATCATCCGAGTAAACCCGAGTGAGGATTATATCCTGTTTAGCTGTGACTGAGCGGGCGCATTGGGCGTGAAAACGGTTGGGGTGGTTTCGGTAGGATGGAATGTCACTTATACAGCTCTATTGTTATGGAGATCTCCTAGGTGTATGCGTGACGATGCATTAGATGATTGATATGCATTGATATCTGTCATGAGATGCATTTATTGCATGATTATTAATATGATGAAGTGTGGTGTTTGACTTCATGATTGGTTGATTGTATCTTATGCATGAGTAGTATTGGATAGAGTGTATGGTGTGACTCTATGAATATGATTGATAGTTGGACGATTATGTAGTATAGGTTATTGTTCTATACTTGTATGATTGATTTGTGAATTCTAGCTTATACCCTTCTATTTCCATGTGGTGGAACTGCGATGATCATACTTGATATGGGAGCAGGTCAGGGCTAGCTTGGAGTTGAGGTGACCGCTGCGAGACGGGGAGTTTGATCTTCGTGTTAGGGTTACCATTTTGGGTAACAGTTTTTGTCTGTGCTTGACCGGCACTAAGGAATATTTTGGGATGACTGTACATATATGGTGCTTTATTTTGTATACAGAAACTTAATTATTTTGATCTATATATTTATGCCTGTATGTATGTGTTATCCAATTTAATATTCTCTGCGATTCCACTAAGTGTAGAGACCATGGCGGGTCGTTACAACATCTCAATTCCACAATACATACACAATCCACACAAAATAGTGGTTCACATACCCCTCAAGTAATTCACCATGAATCCTCATCTAGATCATCAATTTTACCAAATCATGTAATAATAATATTTATAAATTAATATAAAACCAGATTAAATCGCCAATTTAATATAATCTTAACCCAAACAATAAAACCCTCAATTTTTTCAAAACCTAACTCACAAGTACTTTTCTACAATTTCTCTCTCTCCCAGATCATCATTTGTACAAACTAATCATATATTCATAATCCTTAACACATACAGAATCTAAAGGGGTCATCAATTTCTCAAACAAAATTAATTATAAAATTACCCATAATCTTAAGGAACTCTTCCTCTACCCAATTCCCTCATGTAACTCTACATACAAATAATCTCATTTTCTCCCGTACCTGGATAAACAGTAGTTGAAACTAAAACAGAACTGAAAGAAGAGAGTGTAAAAGGGAAAGAAGAGAATATAGAAGAAAGAAGTCAGAACTGAAAGAAGTTAGAACTGAAAAATATGATTTTGGGAGTGCCAGAGCACTCAATTTATAGGCGTCAGGCTTCGCGGAATGGCCCGTTCTTAAACTAGAACAGTCTGTTCTGGGGTTGCAATTAAACCCATAACAACCATATTTGAAATAGCCCGTTCTCATCTATGGAACGCCCGTTATCATCTTTGAAACGCCCCGTTCCAATCTAGGATTATAGGTCATTTTGGTAGTTTAGAATGACCCATTCCAGTTTGGGAATGGCCGTTTTAGGCTACCAAAAATAGGTCTTTTTAGTAGTTTAGAACGTCCCGTTCCAATTTAGGAACAACTCGTTCTGGGCTACTAAGTCACCCCCTAAAAATTACTAAATTACCCTCAATAAAAATATAAAAATTGGGGTGTTACATAAAAAATAATATATAATAAAGAGGTATAAATGTCTAAAAAATGTGAAAACCAAAGAGAAATATTTCCTTTATATATATAGTACAGATATATGATAAAAGTTATTTTTATCTAATGAAAATTTAACAAATGTTTTTAACATTTAAATTATATTATAATTAAATTTTATAATAAATAAATACATTTAAAAATATAAACTAAATTTTGAATTAAAAATAGTTAAAATATAGTATAATGAAATTTTAGTCGACAATTAAAAAAATTATTTACGTAAAGATAGAAAGAAAATATAATTTTACATAATTAGGAGAGAAATTTTTTTAGTTACAAAAATCATGTGTAAAATTCACATTAAAAATAGAAATAATAATCAAAATATTTAATTAAAAAAATTGAAAATACACCCTATTTATTGACTCTTTCTTTCTCCTCTCTTTCTTAATTTTGTAATTTTCAATAAATTTTAAAGTATATTAAGGGAATTATGTTAGAAAGTATGTTATTATTACTATTCTTTTACAAAATTTTATTATATTACCAAACATACAATTAATTACATTATATAATGCAATTACAATTAAGTCCATTCACAAAATACAATGTGTCTATAAATCTAATTGTTAAGTAATGACTTTTACTTGATGATAGGCAAATTATATCTAACCACGGGTGAGTTGTAAGCATAAGATTACTAAAAGGATCACTTCATTATAAGAAATGTTACATATAATGATATATAAAAAATATTATAATATAATATATGTATGTATAACTTTATTTGACATATAATTATACATAATTTTATTTAATATTAATTTTGAATGAGATTCAATAACATATATTATGTGTTATTATAACTTATATTTACACTTTTTAACGGTATATCAACATATATTGTATTTATAATATAGATAAAAATATTTTTTTAATAATAAATATTGTATTATTATAGGGTGTATTACTACATGATAAATTTGTTTTTAAGTGCTTGTATATGGGTTAAGGTACCCTTCTACCTTTTTAATAATTTCTTTTTCTGATAATAAAAAATTATATCATCTCTCGAAATAATTCGGCCACACACTCAACCCCACCCCATTTAATTAATTCATGGATCAAAGTCCAATTAATGGAAAACAATACCAGAAAATTATAGCAACCTTTTTCAAAGAGATTGAAATAGATAGCTCATTATATTATCATTGTACTTCCTCCGTTTTGTGACTATATGTTCGGGGAAAAGAAAAACAATCTAGAAGTATGACAAGAGTTAATCTTGCTTTTGTATTAGAATCTTGATGACAACAACTTAAGCCACCATCACTTTTGAAAAGCAAATTGATTTCTAAATAGCAAGGGATAAGCTCGTTAATCATACAGTTAATTAATCCACATAAATCATAAAGGTTCATATGGACCAGAGCCTAATTAATTATATATCCTTCTACGTAGGACAAAACCATATTCAAGCATTGGCGTCAGAATTTCATATCGATCAGTAGTCAAAAATAAGCAGCAAGTCCGTTCTTAATTAACTTTACATATGGATGTGGATCAATCTTTTACCATAAAGATAATCAGGACTAGGGGTGTTCATGGATCGATTTTCTGAAAAATCTAAATCGAATCGAATCGAATTGTTTTATAAAAGTGAATTGGTTAACCGATCCGTTTTTTATAAAGTGAATTGATTTGGTTTTTTTAAAATATGAATTATTTTTTTTTTAAATTGGATGGGTTCGGTGTGATACAATTATTCATTTTTTACTCATATATGGATCGGTTTTTTTAAAAAATCAAATCGAACCGAACTGATCCACTTTGTAAAAATAGATCGGATGATTGAACCGATTTTATAAAATGGATCGGTTCGGATTTTTTTCAAAATGAATCAGATTTTTCAATATGAATCAGATCATTTATGGATCGGTTCGAATCAATTTGAATTTTTTACACATCTTTAATCAGGACGTCGACAACGGACACATCCTTAATAATATTACACGATAGAAATTAAGGATGCAAATGAAGAGATATCCAAGAATTCTCTTAATTGGTATAGATGATGTATATGCTTATTGAAATATTTGATAATTGTTAACTAATTACAATTCTTTTCATTCTAGTCCTCCAAAATGGAAAATATAGTTAGGATGTTTTGTGTCACAAATTCATAGGTCAAGAACCAAGGGGATGTTATCAAAGACTTTGTTTCTTCAAATTTCTGTCTAATTGTCATCGTGTACATCTTTCTCCCTCTAACGTAGCTTTTATCGTTTGCTTTAACTGATAATAACTTACAAGGTGGTCCGTGGATCCACACCGCTTTAATTTGTTGACTTTGTCGTCATCATTAAAGCCAATTTGATGCCGCTTAATTTGTGTCTTTTGTCACGTGAAAAAAAATGGTTTTGCTATTTATTTGTTTGTTACTGGCAGAAAAGTTAGAGTGAAAGATTATTGTCATAAAAAAAATAGTATTATAGAAAAATATTATATGAATAAGTTAATAACATCGTTTTGACATAATTTCATTGACATTGTGAAGATTTATTATCTATGTTGACATGCTGTCGCAATTTTATCATTGATGATTAAGGGTAATAGTGGATTAGGGAAATTGTTGTCAATCTCAACTGAATTTTAAGGTGAGATAGAAAAGAAACCATGATGAACCAACGTGCTTGGAGGAATGAGTATGGTGGAGCTAGGAGGATAGATGAAATACGGTCATGGCAGAGTGGTTACATTACCACGTACTTTGTTTCAAAACTCCCGGAGATCTTCAAGGAGTATGACATGTTGAAGATCTTTCATCATTGGAGAAGAGTATGAGATATGTTCATAGCAGATAAGTAAAACAGATGGGGGGCACTAGTATGACTTTGTGAGGGTTTTGGGTGTGAAGAAAGAATGACTGTTGTAGCACCAACTTGATAATATTAGAATTGGTGTTGCAAACATATTTAATTTAATAACTTATATTTTATATTAAATTTTTATAATTTAATTATTGAATTAAAAATATTTAATGTTTAAATTTTTTTTAAAAATATGAAAATTATTAAATATTTCATTTTATTAATTCAAATGATCAAATAAGTATAAAAACAATTTATACATTAATTTGAATTTATAGAACGAAATATCATATAATTTTTTAAATTTTTTAAAAAAAAATTATAGACTTAATTTATCTATTAAAATTTTTTAATTTAATGATTAAATTATTAAAATTTAATTTAAATATAAATTATTGAATAAAATTTATTACGATTTATTATTAAAATAAGTGAATCATTCAACCCTCCCACCCTTCCCCCTCTTTCACTCTCTCTATATATATGACTTTTAATTTTAATCATCTTTTATATACATTTCTGGAAAAGTAACTTAGAGGGTTAATTAATTATGTTCAAAATCATCTGTCTATTTATTGTTGATATACAGAACACGCCCTTGACCAATAAAGGAACACAGCAATTGATGTTCTTTGTGTATTCCAAAAATAATTAAATTTGGCTTTATATGAAAAAGGAAAAAAAAATAAAATCTGACCAGCTGTTAACTATAGTGTTGTATGAACACTATATAAACAACTTACTAAAGGTAGTATATATGCCTGAAGCCATGTTTGAATATCAACAAAGTCGAATTACTAGATAGTTTGTATTTCTAGAAGGATTATATAAGTAATGGCAAAAAGCACGAGAATTCAGACTGTTTTGTTGTTCATTGAGTTCAATCGTGGAATATAATATAACATGAGTGACTTTCACCATATAAGTCATATTAATCCGAGTTTTACTGAATTAATTTCTTTTAGATAAAGTTTAAAATTTCAGTTATATATAGAAGAAAAAGAAAACATGATTAACAGAGAGACGACAATAAAGACGATCAAACAGATTTCAATAAAAATGAACCACAGACAAAAGTCACAAAACAGATGGATACTTCATTAAAAAAATGATTTTTAAAAAAAATATATTTTAACAAGTAAATCGTTACATTTTTTAGACAAGTTAGTACTGTAGCCAGTTTATGTCTTCATTTTTCTAATATTTTACTTATGTAACACTCAGTTTTTATTTCACTTTTTATTTATTTATTTTAATTAAGGGTATTTTAGTAATTTTATAAAGGTGTTAGGGGTGATTTAGTAGCTTGGAACGGGCTGTTACAGAATTGGAACGGGCCGTTCCAAACTACCAAAACGTATGTAATTTAGTAGCTTGGAACGGGCTATTCCAGAATTGGAACGGGCCGTTCCAAACTACCAAGTTGTATGTGAGTTAATAGCCTAGAACGGGCCGTTCTCAAGATGGAACGGGCCGTTCCAGACTATTAGTTTTGCCTTTAACCCTAAATGGGAACGGGCTTGAAACGGAGCGTTCTTAAAATTATGGCCGTTGAGAGTAATTAATGCACACCAAAACAGGCCGTTCTGGTTTTGGAACGGGCCGTTCTGGATGTGAATTTTAGCCATGTTTTAAAGGTCCGGAATGGGCCGTTCCGAATTTGGAACGGGCCGTTCCGGCGTAAAAAGCCTATAAATAGAGCTGTTTGCCACTCCCAAAAAGCACACCTCTCATTTCTGATTTCTTTTCTTCTGCTCTCTCTTTTCTTTCCTCTACTTTCTGCTTCAGACCGAGGGGAACCTAGCGAGGGAGATCAACCAGATCTAGTGTAGATTCAGCTTCTACATATCTAGATTGAGCTTCTTCATATCCAGGTACGGGGGAAAAGGGAATTATTTATATATATAGAGTTACATGAGGGAATTGGGTAGAGGAAGAACCCCTTAGGATTATGAGTAATTTTAGAATTATTTCTGTTTGAAGAATTATTGACATTATTTGATCCTGTATATATTTAGGACAACAAATATATGATTTGTTTGTAAAAATGATGCTCTAGGAGAGAGAACGAAATTATAGAAAAGTGCCTGTAGGTTAGGTTTTGAAAAAATTGGATTATTTCTGTTTGAGAAATTAATGATACCATTAGATTCTGTATGTGTTGAGGATTAGAAATATATATTTAATTTGTAAGAATGATGATCTGAGAGGGAGAACGAAACTGTAGAAAAGTGCCTGTGAGCTAGGTTTTGGAACAATTGGGGGTTTTACCGTTATGTTGAAATTATATCAAATTGGTAATTTCATTGATTATTATATTAATTTATGAATATCATTGTTATATTATTTGATAGAAATTGATGATTTAAATGTGAATTGCTTGATATGTATGAAACCCATTATTTTGGACTTATATGATATGTGTATGGAATTGAACTATGAGATGTTGTGTGGAATGTGAATGAGATGTGGTTGTGGTTCTTCACACCTATGACCAGGGGTGAGCACGGCCCGAGATTGTTACATGAGTATCGTGACCTTGGTTAACATGTCAGGGATGAGCACGGCCCTAGGTTAGGGGTAACGTGACCTTGGCACAGTGTTATATCAGGGGTGAGCACGGCTCTGGATTGATACGTGGGTATCGTGACCTTGGTTAACATGTCAGGGGTGAGCACGACCCTAGGATAGGGATAACGTGACCTTGGCACAGTGTTATATCAGGGGTGAGCACGGCCTGAGATTGTTAAATGGGTAGCGTGACCTTGGCATAGTGTGAAGTGCAAGATTTGTGATGATTGGTGTGATTGAGAATTATGACGTGATGACAATGCATGATTGATTGAAATACAATATGTTGAAATATTTATCAATATTAAATTATAACGAGATAATATATTGTGTTTTCTTATGTGCTATATATATAGATGTTTTCTTTTCTCACCGTGCGATTTGTGGATATTTTAGGTGAGGAAGATCTGGCTACGAGTGGTATCTAGAATGCCAACGGTTGAATTGTCGGGATGCTCTGATATTGTGACATCGGGGCAAAGGATTTTTTAGAACATAGGTTTTTATTGTAAATGTTATTTATGAAAATAATTTGAAAACTCTTGCGTTTCATTTTTGTTATTGTGGTTATTGAAGGATAAGTTTTAAGATTCTCATGTGAACCCTTTTACCGAAATCGAAAAATTTATTTGTAAGTTTTTTATTATATATACAATTGGGGTAGTAAGGGTGTCACATTTAGTGATATCAGAGCAGGTCGATCCAATCGGCCGTGAGTTATGAGTCTACTATGCTTGTTTGGTAGATAATTGATGGAATGATTGATTGTGGAATTTGTTGATATGTTAGTGTTATGATTGATTAAGTTTATTGTTTACTTATAGTAAAATTGTTAACTTTTCTGGTGATCAGAAAAGTAATGGCAGGAGGTAGGAACGACCGTGCAATCGCTGATGCTTTACAAGCGATGGCTCAGGCTCTTGGTAATATGAATCAACAACCAGAAATAGATTGGTTGGAGAGATTCCAGCGAAATAATCCGCCAAGCTTCCGTGGGGGTTATAATCCTGATAGAGCTACTGACTGGATTTTTGAAGTTGAAAAGATATTTCAAGCTATGGGATGTCCTTTGATACAGAAGGTGACTTTGGCTGCCTTCATGCTTTCTGGAGAGGCTGGCATCTGGTGGCAAGGTGCTTTACAAAGAATGATAGCTGCAGGTACCCAAGTGAACTGGGAGAATTTCAAGCGGCTCTTCTTGGAGAAATACTTTCCCCGAGATGTGAGACATAAGAAACAGGTGGAATTCCTTGAATTGAAGCAAGGAGAAGATTCTGTGGCTGATTATGTGACTAAGTTTGAATACTTGGTTAGATTCTACCCTATGTATGATGGTGTGGGCAATGAGGAGGACAAATGTGTAAAGTTTGTGAGTGGTCTTCGCCCTGAGATTAAACAAGTTTTCAATTATCAAGGGATTACTCACTATCACGAATTGGTAAACAAGTGCCGAGTATATGATGAGGATAACCGTGCTAGGGTAACTCATTATAAAAGTGGAGGACCCATGAGGATTAATAAGTTTGGGTCATCTAGTAAGGGTAAACCTTACACCAAGTTTGTCAGGAATTCGAGTTCTAAGGTGAATAATCAAGGTTCTGTGCAACAAAGAAACCAAGTTCCCACGGCTAGCCAAACTTCTAGAGGAGGAAGTGTGGGTTCTGTTTCACACAACAACTGCTACAATTATAGGAAGTCAGGTCATAGGGCATATGAATGTCCGTTGCCTAGAGAAATAACCTGCTTCAAATGTCAAGAGAAGGGACACAGAGCTCGTGATTGCCCCAAGAACAAGACAACAGAGGTTGGAGGGAGTGCTAGCAAACCTCGAGCGACAGGAAGGGTGTTTGCCTTGAGTGGTGCTGAAGCTTCACAATCCAAAGACTTAATCCAGGGTATGTGTTTCATCAATGGAACTCCTCTAATTGTTTTGTATGACTCTGGTGCGACTCACTCTTTTATATCACATGCGTGTGTGTCCAAATTAAAATTTCCTGTTTCTTCCTTGTCTTTTGAGTTAATAGTAGAGACACTAACTAGTAGTTCAGTGTCTACTTCTGATGTCTGTTTAAAATGTCCTTTGATTATTGAGGACGGGTCGTTCCCAAACTAGAACGGCCGTTCCAAACTACTAAAATGGCCTACAAATCCTAGTTGAGAATGGGACGTTCCAGACCACCAAAAAAGCTTGTAATCCTAGTTGAGAACGGGCCGTTCAGGTTTTAGAACGGGCCATTCTAGATGAGAATTTAATACATGATGAAAGGATCTAGAACGGGCCATTCCGGATTCGAAACGGGCCGTTCTGGCCACTCTTGAAATCTATAAATAGAGCACTCTGGCAGTGTTTCTGGACACATCTGGAGACCAAGGAGAACCAAGAGAAGGAGATCAACTAGATTTCGCTTTAGCTTCGTCTTCTACTCACCCAGGTACGGGAGAGTGAGAAACCTCGTTCGGGGGTGTGGGAATAATTGTTGGATAGCTGGATTAGCCTACAACCCCTTGTCTGATGCATGCTTCTAGGAACAGGCAAAATATGAATATTTTCTGTTTTGTCTTCTGATTGTTCTGTTATGTTCCATGTCGGATGTAATGTGTGAATATGTAATTAATTTTAAGAATAAATATGTTTTGACATGAATTATAGTGTTATATGGGTTCCTGAGAGAACTATATGAGAAAAAAGCAAAATATTAATATTTTCTGTTTTGCTTTCTGAATGTTATATTGCGCTCCTTGTGTGATGTAGAGTGTGGATATGTATTTGATGTCAAAATTAGATAAGTTTTTATATGAATTAGAGTGCTTTGGGGATTTCTGTGTGAAACCCTATGAGAATAATTATGAGTATAACTATGTGGAACATGAACAAATGACATGAGGCATGATGTGAATGAGAATGTGCTAATGTTAACACTATGATTATGAGGATGTGAAATGTGATGAGATGAGATAAGATATGACTATGAGAATGTGAAATGTGATAAGATATGAAATTTCATGACAAGTGAAGTAATGAGTCTATGAGTTTGTGAACGTGTGACATGCATCATGTGCATATATGAGCTAACAAGGTGTACCTTAAGGTCACTGGTGATGTAACAAGCTAACAAGGTGTACTTTAGGGTTACTGGTGATGTAACAAGCTAACAAGGTGTACTTTAGGGTCACTGATGATGTAACAAGCTAACGAGGTGTACCTTAGGATCATTGGTGATTTAACAGGCTAACAAGGTGTACCTTAGGTCACCAATGATGAAATGATGAGATATGTGATGAGACACGTGACTGGCGCCACATGCATTTATAAGTCGAGTCCATGATATCATTGCATGATAAATGAGTATACATGTGATACTGATTATATATGTGCATTGTTTATATGTGATTGATGTTTATGACTTGTAATATGTTTGTTGTGTGTGTGTGCTATCTAACCTTTATTTCTGCACCTGAACCTGAGTGAGATGTTTCTCACTCCCTTGTTGTTATTTGTTTGTGTTTAAATTGTGTTGCAGGTGATCATCAGCATGAGAATGTTGGTGATGAGGCTTAGGCTTCAGTTGGGATGCTCTGATAGGATATGTGACATCGGGGCATAGATAGGCTTAGTTTAGGATGCTATTTCTATTAAACTATTTGAAAACTCAATTTTATTTCTTTGTAATTTCCGTGTTGAAGATATTGTTTATGAGTTTATGAATGTGAATCCTCTACGTAAGATATTTGAGAATTTGGTTTTATTTATGAAAGATTTTAATTAAAACATTTTTTTTAAATGATTGTATATGTATGTTGGGGTAGAGGGTGTCACATAATACATGAATGAAAATTATTATTATTATTATTATTATTATATATATATATATATATATATATATATATATACAAAACTTAACTAATTAGGTACAAAATTTACCCAAAAAAAATTAGATTTAACATATATTAATTTTGAATTTACCCAGGATTAGAACTCTCGTTAAAGACACTAGTGGAGTCGAGGTACTTCGTACCTCTATTAAAAATAAAATAAAAATTAAATAATAAAAATATATTGATCTAATTGGTATTATGATTAATTCATTAATTTCAAGTTCTTAAATTTGATTAAAAAATATTTTTAAAAATTTTTTAAAATAAAAAGGTATAATAATAAAAAAAAATGGAGACGAAAGTGATTACTGAAAAGGATACCCCTTTATATATTAGTATAGATTACTTGTAATTTCACTTTTCGTAGGCAAATAATTTGTGGTAACGTGTTACTAATAGTTTCTAAACCCTAAACCATCAAAAATGCAAAATTTACCTGCAGTTTTACAACCCTAGTTAAGTGCCCACAATTTCATAATCCTCGATGGTTAATTTCATGTAGTAAAAAAAAAAAAAAAAAAAAAAAAAAAAAAAAAAAAACCTCTAGTAAGTTAAAAATTATAATATATGGCATTATGCTTACATATGGTTTTTAACCTCTAGTAGTTGTTGAGTGTCATGAAACTTTAGGTAATCTAAAGCCATTGTTGGGGGTAGGCATGGCAACGGGGCGGGAGCGGGTTTTACGTTCCCCGTCCTTGTTTCCGCAAATTTAAACCGCTCCCACTCCCGCTCCCGCCCTCGATACTCGCCGAGAATAAAATTTAGGTCTTCATCCCCGCCCTGGACGGGGTTCGGGTTTTCCTGCCCCGCCCCCACCCCCGCTCCTATTTTTTTTCTTCTTTTTTTCTTTAAATAAATATGAATAATTTAAAAAAAATAAAAGAAAAGTAAAATAATATAAATTTTTACATATAAATATTTCTAATTTTGGTTTATATATATATAAAAATATTTTTTTAATTATATTATTAAGCGGGACGGGGGCGGGGGCAAGTATGGGGGCGGGGGCGGGGTGGGTATTAACATCCCCGCCCCCGCTCCCGATTTTATCAATTGTGAAAAACCCGAACCCAAACCTGAACCCGATAAACACGAGTTTTCTCCATCCAAATCGGGGCGGGTTCGAGCGGGTACTCACGGGGGTGGGTTAGATTGCCATGTCTAGTTGGCGGTTCTCATTTCTCATGTATTTATTAGGGGTTGTTTATCCCTCGTTATTACTATTTTTTTAATTACTTTTTTATTTTAGCATTTATTCTTGCACTTGTTTGTGGATAAAAGTTCATACACTATTATTTACATAAATTACTAATTTTATTTTGTTATATATATATAT
Source organism: Cajanus cajan (assembly GCF_000230855.2). Classification (NCBI taxonomy): domain Eukaryota; kingdom Viridiplantae; phylum Streptophyta; class Magnoliopsida; order Fabales; family Fabaceae; genus Cajanus; species Cajanus cajan. The sequence continues at coordinate 12,094,895 of NC_138517.1, read as the reverse complement.
ATATATATATATATATGTGTGTGTGTGTGTGTGTATTATAATAATTTACTATTACATTTTAACTCTTTAGTAATATTTTTTTCTTATATTTGTTAAAATATTGCTATATATTAAATAAATAGGTTATTTTGTATCATTTTTTTGAAAAACGTCATTATAGATAGAGTAACATTTTTTATTTCAATATTATTTTTTTCAAAATCAAAGTCTCATATTGAGTAAGAAAATGTCACAGGTTGTTTTGTAACATTTTTCTTGAAAAATGTTACTATAATTGCTTTTAGAATCAAAGTTCCACATTGTTACCCATAATTAAAGTCTCACATCGAATAAATGAATGACTCATAAAGAGTATATATAATCATATAGTTATATTTAAAATAAATAAACTTTGATATTTGATATATAACTAGTAGTGACTGATTAAGAATGTCTTTAATCTTCTCTTGAAGAATTTCTAGGGATTTAGGAGACATAAAAAAATATAATAATTGATAATAATATCTAAATTAAAATTAAAAATGTTGCCTATACAACATTTGATAATATGTTGCTAAAGTAGTTTAGTAACATTTATACACAATTAGCTAACATTTTTCAAATGTTACTAAAAGTTCTTTGTGTTATAGTGGTTTGAGAAGGTCTTTTTCTTAAATAAAGCAAGTAAAACAAATAAGAAATCAATTTACAAGTTATATATATAAACTAAATGTATATTTCTACCATATCGTAGTAAGTCTATATAATATGAAATATGAAATTAACACAAGATAGTATAGTAGTAAAAGGGTAAGGAGAGTATTCTCATGAAGTCACTCATACAAGAAGAAAAATAGAAACATAACATGTATATGCTCCTCAAAATATATAAACTAACATAGTTTTTACCAATATTCTTAAAATGAAGTACAAATCAACTACAAAATAATTAATCCGCTTTTGAGCTATCACCCACGCCCCTCTTCACGTTGAGAATTTGTTCTATTTATTGATATACTTCCTTGATCAGAAATCTGCAATATAAACATAAATCATAATTAGAAACATAAAAATTACAATATTAGATATTAAAAAAGTTATTCCATTTTGAAACACTACTAGTGAATTATTGTGTAACACTCCAAGTTTTCTAAAATTATTAAAAGAATATTTTGATTAATTGAAGGGTTTTATAAAATATTTTAGAGTCTTTTTTAATAATTATGAGTATTTTAATTAAATAATTAATATTTTTGAAAAACTTTTTTGTATAATATTTATTAGAGAAATATGTATTTTCATGATATTTTGTTATAGTAAGTATTTGGAGAAAAATATGGTTTTTTTTATAATTGTTTATTGTTTATATATTTTATTTTATTTATAATTATAATGGAAGAAATATATTTATTTCGTATATTATATATTTATTAATTATTAATTATTGTATTTTGTTATAATTTTTTGGGTTAGAAAAAATATGTTTATTTGATATATTATTTATTTATAAGTTTTAATATTTCCCAAATGTTTTATGTGCATTGATGTTTGTTATAATTTTTTTTTGGGTTAGGAGAAATATGTTTATTTATAATTTTTGTACATTGATGTTTGTTGATATGATTTGAGTTGTCTGTGGGTTCCTATAAAAACCCTAAGTAAATGCATTTGGATGATTGTATGAGGGGATGTTATGAGTATGAAATTATTTGAAATTGAGATTGAATTTGAATTATTGATGGTATAATAGAGTAATTTTAGACTTTAATCTATGTTTTTACCAATTGAATTAGAAGAAGAAAGTTTAGATGCAAGTTGTGCCTGATTTTGAAAATTCTAGTATAAATATACATTGGTATTTATGTGACTTCTCTATCTGTGATTAATGAAATTGAGTTTCAATTGTTGGGTTAGAAAATAAACATTTAGGGGTATAGTTTAGACTCAAGAATCACATAAAAATGTTAAGGGATGATCAAGTTATGTGAGTTATAAGATGAACTTCATGTTCTATGAACAAAATGTAGCATTCGTACGTCTTAAGTCTTTTTAGTAAACTTAAATGTCAGAATTAGGTTTTTTAATCTTCATGAAAGTTGTAGCCCTAGATGTAGTCATTCAAATTCCATTGGAATTACCTATAAAAAAAGATGTTTATAACTCAAGTTATGGTCTAATTAGTGAGAAAACGTCAAGCTGTCAAATTTAGGTTAAAATATTGCGATTTTGTATTTTTCAAAATTGGTAGATAGTAGAATTAACTCTTGAGGTCAACATAAAATTTATAGATAATTATCTTGATTTTCTAATAAAATTAATATCAACTTGATATTATATATATAGCTCTAGGTAAGATGTTTGGATCATATGATGTCTTAGAAGATTAAGTTGTGGAAATATAGCTTATAAATGAGGATGATGAATAGTTTTACCCTTTAAGTGTTTGATCTTATTAATGGTTTGAGGTTCTTATGTCAATGGTTAGGAATGATAAATTATGATACAAAACAATTATTAATAAGTTATGATGTAAGTTGATTGCTAATGACTTAAGGCGTTTTGATGATAATGATGTCTAAGGACTTAATGTGTGATATTGATAAGGTTGTTAAACTAGTTAAGTTATAGACTTAAATACTTAATGACTATGGTCAAGGTGTTAACGTATGATTAAATGATCTCATAATAATTCTATCTTGAGGTGTATCGGATGATGTTGTGTAATTGTTATGTTTGAGCTACGAACATGTGTAATCATTGAATTACTTAATGTTGATAACTAGTTGTGGTGTGTGATTATGCTAGATACGATATATTGTGAGCTATGTATGAATTGATTTATGTGCTTTTAACATTGATATAGATGTGTACGGATCCTGTGAGGGTCATATGATGATATGTAAGTGAGGCTTAGTTGTGATATGATATGATAAGACGTGTGGTATGTTAATTAATGAAATCACGTGAAATGTTATGCATGAAGTTTGCTTGACATGCATCATATGTACAAAAAAAAATTTAAGGGTACGATATGAAATAACCACTAGGGAAGACCCCTTTGTGTAAAAGCTTAGTGATCAATCCTTGGGCATAGCTTGATTTAAAAGTCCTAGTCTCGCCCTTTGTGTGCATCAAATGTAGCTTTCGTAACTCAGTTATCCCAACCAGACCCTGGTAGTATGTCCTTCTAGTAAAAGTGTATTAAGGGTGTGACTTGGTATATACTCCTAGGATACTTATGTATATTGCTAGCAACAATCCACAAATGTGATATGTGATATTTTTGTTGGTGGAATATGCATGATAATATGTAGTCTGTATTCATTGCATATGCATCTTAATGTTATGTGTTATTTAATTATTATGTCATGAAAGAGTTAAATGTGTTATTGTTACCAATATGTTAATGTTGCTTATATATGTATATTGTAACGCCCAATTTATATAATATTAAGCATAATATTATATATATATATATATATATATATATATATATATTATAGGTTGTTAACACAAGTATATCATTAATAATATTTGTACATAAAAACAAAGGAAGATTTTGTAAACTTGTTTACGTATAGTTAGCTTATAATTACATTACATATTATTCTAAAAATATTTACAACAACGTACGTAATTATAAATTACTTATTTCTCACACTTCTATTACAATATTTACATAATAGGTTGATACATATTTATTATAGGATTGACATGATTGGCTAGGGGTAGGTAGAAGGTAACTACTATAGGACCATCAATAATCGTAGGGTCTTCTTGAGTCGGAGAAAATATGAAAGTCAACAGTTCCACCTCATAAAAAGTAACCGAATTAGCAACGACATCCACACTTCAACTGGTCCTAGAAAATACTGTTGATATGACAGAAGGAAAAGGGTCAGGTATTGCCGATAGATCCATCTATTTTTTTTATAATTAATTAAATAATTTAAACAAAAAAAATTAAAGAGTGAGAACAATTATCCAATAAATATTAATAATTAAATAATATGCATAGAAATATTTTTAACTAATACTAATAAATATATATTAATTCTTCTTGATATAAAAATTTGAATTATACTTGTAGTGTCTAGTCAGGATAAATAAGAATTATAATAACATTCTAGTCTAGTCACCTTATGTTTTACTCATTTAAATCTCTAAGGTAAATCTCCAACTACAAATTAATTCGAACTTTCATTCTTATGGCTATAAAATAATATTTATCTTTATAATATATAAAGAAATAACAACAAGATGAGCTTAGGATATTTTAATAGAACTATATTATAGTTAACATTAATATAAAAATAATTAAGCTAAATAAGTTTGAGTATTTTTAATTATTTAAAATTTAATATAATTTATTTTATGTAAATGGAATGCATTTAAAGAATATTAATCAAGTAAATGACAGTGATAAACATCATAAAAATAATTAAATAACATAAACTAACAACACCTTATTAATTATTTAGAATAAAAAGTATCATAGATTAAGCAAGTAAATAAGATTAGGAATATCTTACTAAATAAATACACATAGATATAACATAAAATAAACAACATAATAGTATATAAAATTTAAAAGGATAAATGTCTCCCCCCTCTTACCTTAGTACATAGACTTATCAAGAGTTAACTGCGTAAAATTTTTTTTCAGTATTCTTCTCTAATCCTTTCTCTCCCCTTTTTCAATCTCTCCTTCGTGCTCTTTTTTTTTTAACTTCTCACTCTCCTTTCTCACTCATGATCCCTCCTTGGCCTATTTATAGGCAAAATTATTATTCATTAATTAATTTATTATTATTCCCTAATAGTTACAATTGAATTACCTATTTCATGTTTAGTTATTTAGGGATAAAGATTAATAAATGTGAGATAAGGTGATAGGATATTGTGTACGTGACAGCAGCAACAGATTTTCAGTTGTAGATTTTTTTTAAAATTTTTTTTCTTTCTTTTCCCATTCATAATATTTTTATAAAAAAATTTAATATAATTACTTATATTAAACATTTTAAATTTTAGTAATTTTAAATATATACATATATATATATATATCATAATAACTAAAATATTATTCTAAAAAAATTATAATAAAATCGAATAGTAAATATTTCTATTTTAATTTGCTAAAAATATAAAAAAAAAATCATAAGGTATTAAAATAAAACATCTATACTTATTTATTTATTTTAAATATGGTAACTAAAAATTTAAAAAATATTATTTTATGAATAAGATAATGATAAGAAAATTTATAATATTGCATCAGAGTTTCAAAATATTACATATATCTTGTTTAGGGTTTGGCCATTGGATGACATTCCTATACTGTGAGCTAGAGTAAGATGTCACTCCCTTGTTTGTTTGTTGTTAATCTTGTGGTTTTTGCAAGTGATTATTAGCACGATGTTAAAGATATTGGTCATGAAATTTAGGCTTCATGATAGGTGCTTTGAAAGAACATGTGACATTAGAACATAATTAGGACTAGATTTGAAGTTTGTTTCACATTATTACAAAATTGAGAACTCTGGTTTTAATTCCTTTGAAATTTTGTTATTTTCATTAAGTTAGTTTATATTACTGATCATGATTCTCTCTACTTGTATGGATTTTAAGTTCATTATTTTACATGAAGTATTTAAATTGTATTATTTATGTGTTATGATATACGAGGTAGAAAGTGTCATATATTGAACATATCCAAGTTAGAAGGTAATTAGTCTTGATAATTTTAAGCAAACAAAATCATCATTTCCTCAAATCTTCTATCTCGTTCTTCAAATCTTTTATTTTGTTCAATTAATGTTCTATTCTGTTCATTCAATTGTAATTTCAATGCAGTGACTTATAATGAAACACCAATTTAATTAAATTAGTCTACTATGCACAAAATGATCAATAGTTACTTTATTTGGTCTCAATTATTTAATGTGATACTATAAAGTATTTGATTGAGCCAACATTAACTACCTTATTCATTACGTAAATTTTTTTAATTAAAAACACATATATGTTAATAATTTTGTACCTAATGTTACTCAAGAATCATATAATTAATCAAGACTTATTGTAATGAATTATCATAACTATATGGTCATAAAAGTCATGCCTAAACAAACAATATCATGATATAATCACTAATGTCAAACTATGACTTTACATTAAAATTGGAAATTTAAAAGCTCAAGTAACTAAAAAAAACAATTTTTTTTTCTCTTCAACTAGTGATTTAAACAGCGAAACCAATAATTCCTCCCGTACCTCAACACAACTAAAGCACATTAATTTCTTCAAAGTATAAGAGTATAATATACATTATCATCATCATTTTAACTCAAACTTCCTAGGTAACTTGAATTGCCAAGAACGAGAAACCAATGGCAATAAACAAGCCAAAATCCCACTTCACAATTCACATTGCAAGATTACCTTACCTAATAATTAACACACTAAGCAAACCCAACCAATTTTTATCCACGAAAAATGAATTTCATCCACACCTAAAGTTAGTAGTCTACAAGCAACAAAGTCTTTGTTGATCAAATATGGAAACATGCATAAAAATAGAAATATTAATGGAAACTTAAGACTACAAACCATTAAGATCACCAACTATATGTAAATTTAATGGACCACAAGACCATATTAAGCTAGAGACACACAAAAATATAGCAACTTAACCATAAAGCCAACATTTAACACAAATAAAAAGAAGGAAAAGTGACTAGTGAATCAAAATCAAAAATAAGCAAACAACATTATTACATACAAACTTAGCATGTAATTAACAGACACAAAGCACCAACATAACCTCAAAGTTAGGAACTTGAACCAGTGAATAAAATTCATAATTCAACAACCACCGAGTTAAGATAAATAATAATAATAATAATAATAATAATAATAATAATAATAATAATAATAATAGACACTAATCAGTGAATAAAATCCACATGACAATTTAGATTCAATGTAAACATGAATAAATCATTATATAAAAAAATATGCATAACAATAACCTAATTTTGCAATTCTCTTTAAGAAGGATAAGATGAAAAAATCTCATTATACGAATGTCTAGTGTACCCAAACATGTGAGAAGGGAAAGGTCCCAATTCTATACCTTAGACATGCCCACAATGTTATTGACCTCCTAGATAATGAACTAGAGAAGCTTGAGTTGATATGTCTTGTAAAATAAATGATGTATTTGATTCATGTAATACCCATTTTTTATTATCAATGGCATTTTCGTAAATTTTATAAAGGTATAGGGATATTCTTGTAATTTTATTACTGATGGCATTTTCGCAATTTTAAAAAAATTTAAGGGGTGTTTTGGTAACTTGGAACGGGTCGTTCCAAAAGCAAAACGGGCCGTTCCAAGCTTAAAAAATATACTAAATTTTTTTAGTGAGAACGGGCCCAGAACGGGCCGTTCCAAAAGGAGAACAGGCCGTTCTGGTTTTGGAACGAGCCGTTCTGGAGGGAGAACGGGCCGTTCCGGAGGGAGAACTGGCCGTTCTGGCTGAGTATCGGAACGGGGCGTTCTGATTTTAGAACGGGTCGTTCTGCTTTTTGGGAACAGGCCGTTCCGATTTTAGAACGGGCCGTTCCAGTTTAAAAATTTGCGTACATTTGAAAGATTCGGAACGGGCCGTTCCGAATTCAATACGGGCCGTTCCGGGTGACTCTGGTTGCCTATAAATAGGGGCCAGGGGGTGAAAAAAATATACTGAGGGAAGTGAAAATCTTAGAGAGAGAGAAAGAGAAGAGAGAGAGAGAGAAAGAGAAGGGAGAGAGAGAGAAAGAAAAGAAAAGAGGAGAGAGAAAGAGGAATCCAGTAGAGGAGGTTCTGCCAGGGGAGAGAAAAGAGGAGGGAGAAGATGAGATTCTGCCCGAGTTTCGGTCCTTGCTTAAGGAGAGAGGTGGAGGTTCATTCTGCCCGAGTTTCGGTTCTTGTTTAAGCAAGAAAGAGGAGAAGGTTCTGCCCGAGTTTCAGTTCAGGTTTATCCAAGTAAGGGTAGTGCTTATAAAATTAATCTAGTATATATGAGCATGATAGGAATAGTATAATTTTAATATGCTATTTTATGTGGAGATTTTCATTTCATATAGTATAATTTGGATCAATTGATGGTTGTTTTGGATATTTAATTATTTATATTATTATTATATTGACAAATTGGCATGGTTATGGTTATGTTTAATTATGGAATATGCTATGTGTATGTGGTTTGGAAAAGTAAATAGGACTTAAAGGAGTAAGGTTATGGTATGGATAGATCTCTTGGTGAGATCAGGATATAATCTTTGGAAAAATATGGAATTTGGGAATCCCATGGTGAGGATTCCAATGTGGAACTTTTCCAAAGGTTATATAATAAACCACTTCAGATGTTAGGTGGATTCTGAAGTACTCCTCTAAGTATTCTATTTGCTACCGGTATGGGTCTAGGCCGAGTCATACCGATGGATGAGGTGGCCCCACCAGGGTTACGTGACGACGTAATCCAACTGTATATTTTCCATAAGAGGTTAGGCGTGGGACATGGGTTGCTGACATGTTTCACCGTATCAACACTTGGTTTGGATGGTGTTGAGGCCAACATTTGGTTTGGATGTGTTGGTTACATCATGGATTATACATCATGGATTATATAGTGGTGTGACTTTGTTTTGGATATGGAATATGTATACATATGGTATGGATTGTATACATTGGTTATGGATTATTTTATTATCATAAAATATGTATATATTGGCATGGACGTGTATACATTATATTTTGGGTTGGTATATATTTAGCTTGAAAATGACTTGTTGGTCTGGATAAATACTGTGGATAAATATTTGTTTAATGATATTTTATTATGATGTACTATGATTGGTTTTATATGTGCTAACCCTTATATTTCCATGATGTGGACTGTGATGATCTCACTATGTGGGGGAGCAGATCAGGTATGAGGCTTTGGGATAACAAGGAGTCTTTTGGATAGCTGCTTTGAGAAGTGGCTAGGTTTAGAGCTTGACCAGCACCTAGGGTGTCTTATTTTGATGTTTTCATGACATTGTAATTATATTATCTTTTTGGATTACTGTATAACTTTACTAAGGATGATGACTCTGCTATAGAAGATTATATTATATATTTTGGAAACAATTTATATGTTATTGTATAATTACACTCTAGCGTAGCTGACTTTTGCTCTATTTTCTTTATTTTATATTATTTTATTTTGGTTGGTTATTGATGTGACGGCCTAGGGTGGGTCGTTACAATTCATATGCTTGAATTTTTCCCTATAAAGTATAAAAAATGTAACTATTGGAATATACCAATATACAGCTGTATATTGGTTAACTGTTAGGTTGTTATAGGTTGTTAGTTAGTTTTTTTTAGTCACATATATATACAAGACACAGCTTTGTAATCTTATACATGATATTCAATATAATTCTGATGTATTCTTCAGCACTCTGTTTTGTTTTCTCTTTTCTCTAATACTGAACTATCAAGACTGTGATAGAGTCAATATGGTATCAGGAGCACATACTTCCACTTCTTGACCTTTTTGCATCTGCAATCTTGCTCCCATGGCAAAAACTCCCAAAGATCCCAGTTCAGACCCAACCAATCCTCTCTTTCTTCATCATTCCGATGGCCCTGGCCTTTTTCTCGCCTCCCAGCCACTCGATAACAAAAATTACACAACATGGAGTCGTGCTATGTTGGTGGCCCTTTCCGTAAAGAACAAGATTCCGTTTGTTGATGGTTCTCTTCCAAGACCTGCTGCTGATGACCCTACATACGCTGCGTGGATTCGTGGGAACAATGTAGTTATCTCTTGGCTTTATAATTCTGTTTCCAAAGAAATTATAACCAGCATACTATTTGCAAATATCGCCAAAGAAATTTGGGATGATTTGAAATCAAGATTCTCCAGAAAAAATGGTCCTCGTATATTTCAACTCAGGAGGCAACTTACATCTCTTCAACAAGGAACTGATGATGTGAGTACCTATTACACTAAACTAAAGTCAATCTGGGAGGATTTATCAGGATACAAACCCTCTTTTCCATGCACCTGTGGAGGCTTGCAACATCTTCAAGTCTACAATGACTTAGAATACGTAATGTCATTCTTGATGGGTTTGAACGATTCTTTCTCCCAAATTCGTGGTCAGATTCTTCTATCAGATCCACTTCCTCCAATTGGTAATGTATTTTCTTTGGTTCTTCAAGAAGAAACACAAAGAGAGATTGGTACTGTTGTAACCCACACTCCCTCTATAAACTCTGATAATATGGCTTTTGATGTTAATTCTTCCACAAAATCTTCTGCTGCTGATCACTATAAATTCAATAGAAGGGAAAGGCCAAAATGTGCATATTGTGGTTTATTGGGTCACACAAAGGATAAATGTTATAAGCTTGTAGGATATCCTCCTAACTACAACTTTAAGAATAGACAAACTCCTGTTGCAAATCAAGTTCTTGAAAGCCCAGAACCTTTAAATCAGAACAAACCTGACAATTTAACACCTGCTCAATGCCAGCAATTAATCAATTTCCTAACCAATCAAATGAAACTTGACAATCCTGATGAAGCTGTCCCTACAAATGTGACAGGTATTTGCATGAATACACTCTTTCTGTTGCATAATATTACTTATAGATGGGTTATTGATTCAGGAGCTACTTCTCATATTTGTCGTGATCGAAACATGTACCATTCATACACCTCTTTATCTGATTCTTATCTTATGCTGCCTAACTCCACTAAAGTAAAAATAGAAGGAATAGGAAGTATTCAACTAAATGATGACATCCATTTGCACAATGTGTTGTTCATACCATCATTTCGATTTAATCTCCTTTCACTTCTTAAATTGCTTAATGAAAACTAGTTTCAGTTTACTATGCAATCTAACAATTTTGTACTCCAGGACCTCATGACAATGAGGAGGATTGGCATCGCTAAACAAGATCAAGGGTTACTGTTCTTTTATTTTCCTAAGTCAAAATTTACCTTCAATAACATTGATTCTTGTAACCTTGTTTCCTATGATACTTGGCATGAAAGATTAGGTCATGTTCCTATTAATGTGTACAATTGATTGCCAATAAAGCTGTTTTATCCTTTGTTGATTCTCATTTTCATTGCAGCACTTGCCAACTTGCTAAGCAGAACCGACTTTCTTTCCCTAATCCTAACCATTTTAGTCCTAACTTCTTTGATTTACTACATGCTGATATTTGGGGACCCTTTAGGGAACTTACATATGATCGTTTTAAATACTTTTTAACTCTTGTTGAGGACAAAAGCAGGTTCACTTGGATCTTCTTATTGAAAAATAAATCTGATTGTGCTATTGTCATACCACAATTCTTATCTTATATTGAAACCCAATTCAATAAAACTCCTAAAACATTCAGGTCTAACAATGCCAAGGAACTTTCTTTCACTGATTTATTCTCCAAGAAAGGTATCATTCATCAATTCTCTTGTGTAGAAAGACCACAACAAAACAGTGTGGTTGAAAGAAAACATTTACACATCCTGAACATTGCTCGTGCGTTAATGTTTCAATCTAATGTTCCATTAAAATTTGGGGTGAATGTGTCAAAACTACTGTGTTCCTCATGAATAGAACTCCTAGCCTTATTCTGGATTCTAAGTCACCTTTTGAAATTTTGTATGATAAGATTCCTAACTATGTTGATTTCAGAGTTTTTGGCTCTTTATGCTATGCATCTACCCTTTTATCTAGCAGACACAAGTTCACTCATAGGGTTGTTGCTGCTGTTTTCCTGGGTTATCCCAAGGGATACAAATGTTACAAACTCCTTGACCTCTCCACCAAACAAATTTTTATTTCAAGAGATGTAAAATTTTTTGAACATATTTTCCCATTTAAACCTGCACATCAAACCATTTCTGATCCTTATATTACCCCTAATATCACTCATTCACATACCTTGGATGACATTGATGACCACAATACTACTGCACCTTATACTACCACTATTCCTCACACACCACCTGCCATTGTGGACCAACCTTCTCTTCGTAGATCCAACAGAACATCCAATCCTCCAAGCTATCTCAATGACTATCATTGTTACAATGTCACTGACTCTTCCATCACTACATATCCTATCCAAAATTACCTTGATTATTCTCATCTTTCCAATTCGTATAGACACTATATTTGTCAAATTTCAGAACATTTTGAACCGCAAACCTATGCTCAGGCTATCAAACACACATCATGGCAGAAAGCTATTTCTGATGAGCTGATTGCTATGGAAGTCAATAACACTTGGGATATTGTGCCTCTTCCTCCAGACAAAAAATCCATCAGCTGTAAGTGGTTATTCAAACTGAAATTAAACTCTGATGGCACTGTGGCTAAACATAAAGCCAGACTTGTTGCAAGGGGATTTACTCAACAGTATGGTCTTGACTTCCAGGAAACCTTTTCCCCTGTGGCAAAAATCACCACACTCAGGTTACTCTTATCCTTGGCAGCCTCTCAACATTGGCATTTAGCTCAACTTGATATCAACAATGCTTTTTTAAATGGTAACCTTGAGGAAGAAATATTCATGAAAATCCCTCAAGGATATAATCATAAAATCATTAATACCACATCCATTTCCCATGTCTGTAAACTTAAAAAATCTATTTATGGCCTTAAACAAGCTTCTAGGAGCTGGTTTAATAAATTCAGTACTACCTTACTATCTCATGGTTACAAGCAATCTATGTTTGATTATTCTTTATTCACTAAAGGGACTAATTCAAATTTCATTGCTCTTTTAGTATATGTGGATGACATTGTCATTGCTAGTCCTAGCAATGATGTTATTTCACATACAAAAATTCTTTTACAAAAATATTTCAGGTTGAAGGATCTTGGAGATCTCAAATTCTTTCTTGGATTAGAATTTTCCAAATCCAAAGAAGGAATATTTATGTGTCAAAGGCACTATACTATGTCAATCTTGGAAGACTGTGGAATGCTGGGATGCAAACCTTCATCTATCCCAATGGAATCCAATTCGAAACTGACAACAAAATCTGGCATAAAGCTATTAGACCCTGAAAAATACCGAAGGCTTATTGGCAGATTATTATACTTGACTATCTCTAGGCCTGACATATGCTTCACAGTACATAAGTTAAGTCAATTTGTTTCTAATCCATATACTGACCATATGAATGCAGCTAATATGTTACTTAGGTACCTCAAGCATACTGCTGGACAAGGTATCTTATTCAAAGCCAATTCAGATACCAGATTGCATGCATATGTTGATGCAGATTGGGGATCCTGTCAGGACAGTAGAAAGTCTACAACTGGCTTCTGTGTTTTCCTAGGAAACTCCTTAATCTCTTGGAAATCTAAAAGACAAAAAATAGTGAGTAAATCATCTGCAGAGGCAGAATATAGAGCCATATCTTCTGTATCTAGTGAAATTACTTGGCTGAGGAACCTCCTAACTGATTTCAACATCAACACCCCTTTTGTATCTGTATATTGTGATAATAAAGCTGCCATCCACATTGCCTCCAATCCTACCTTTCATGAAAGGACAAAACATCTTGAAATTGATCTACATTTCATCAGAGATAAATTCACCAAAGGTGTTATCAAGTTGATTCATGTCAGAAGATATCATCAACTGGCGGATGTTTTCACTAAAGCCTTATCGAAGAATGCATTTCTTGGCATCATATCCAAGATGGCCATAGACAATATTTTTCTGCCATCTTGAGGGGGGGATATTGGAATATACCAATATACAGTTGTATATTGGTTAACTGTTAGGTTGTTATAGGTTGTTAGTTAGTTTTTTTTAGTCACATATATATACAAGACACAGCTTTGTAATCTTACACATGATATTCAATATAATTCTGATGTATTCTTCAGCACTCTGTTTTCTTTTCTCTTTTCTCTAATACTGAAATATCAAGACTGTGATAGAGTCAATAGTAACCAATCAAACTAAAAAACAAAGTTGGTTAAGCATTATCATCTTTATCAAAATTATACTAACACTAATTTCTCTTGCCTCATTATTCACAAAATCTTCATTAACATGATTATTTGTTGTTATCTCTACTTTTGGCTTACTAACTTTGCGACCCAACTCTTGTTCCTATAACAATTTAATATATATATATATATATATATATATATATATATATATATATATATATTCTATATGTTATAACCAAAAGCATAATTATTATTTTTTAAGCAAAAGAGTTACGTTACCATCTCATTTTTATCGTGTGCAATACTCTTAGATCTATCGGTGTGAGAATTGTTTGCATCTTTCTATTATCTTTATTTATTTGGGAAATTTCCTAACAATTAACAAAGAAAAATTAATAAGTCTAAGTACATAAATATTAATAATAAAAAAGTTATTATTTATTACATTTGTTCTTGAATTTAAATGATAGTTAATAAAAGAAGCCCAATGGTGTCTATTTACTCCTTTTGAACCCATTACAACCAATTCATTTCTGTTACGTGTTCCATCATCCCTTTGTTGTCATAGTTGTTGTTTATACTCACTTCATTTTGTATTAAATGAGTTGAAGATATATTTTAAAAGAGCATCAAAGTCAACTTCAAACTTAGCCTTCAAATTATATGACAAATAAAGTTAATAATAATTTTAAATCAATTGAAATTGTAAACCAGATAACATGCACACATCATTTACTTGAATGGTGTTCTTAAGTACATCTTTTTAATCTCTTGGAATCTTTCTCCAACTTTTCTAGCAAATAGGAAATGCATTAACATTTCTTGCAACACAACCCAAAAACTTATTCAATGATGCTCCAACATTGTCTATAAGTTGGTCCTCACTATTCCAATTCACAACAATCCTTTCAATTGCAGATAAAAACCAAACATCATTTAGTGTTAATTTCTTTTTACTAAAAATAAAAACTTAAGTAACTAGCAACATATTACTAAATCAAACATATCAATCACATCAACAAGCCATGACCTTTTACATGAAACATACTTTGATACTTTTGTTTGCATCTCAATTTTATGAAAACCTACTTCCCAAGGAGATAAGTCTAAGAAGGGTGAAGGTTGATAAATTTGGTTTGAAGAATTATAGGGTATTTAACCTTATTTTGTAAGATATCCTACCTTTGAAGGCTTATTATACCTTAAAGGACTCCTATTATTGTTATACATTTTTTTTACTTGTAATTAAGTTGGTAGTGATTTTTGTAACAGCCCAATTTTCATTGGGCCAAGAGCCCAATTAAGGTGGTTTGGTAGCCCGGAACGGGCCGTTTCAAAATACAAAAATTGTCTACAAATTTTAGATGAGAACGGGGCGTTCCCAAATTGGAATGGGGCGTTCCCAAATTGAGAACGGGCTGTTCCAGAGTTGAGAACGGGCCGTTCCAAAATATGATCGTTGTGAGTATTAAATGCAGCTCAGAACGAGCCGTTCTGGTTTGAGAACGGGCCGTTCTGGATGTGATTTTTATTCATGAGTTAAGGGTCCAGAACGGACCGTTCCGGATTGGAACGGGCCATTCTGGCGAAGCCTGATGCCTATAAATAGAGCACTCTGCCACTCCCAAAAAGCACACCTCTCATTTTCTGAGTTCTTTTCTTCTTTTCTCTCTTCTCTCCTTCTACACTCTCTGAAGACCGAGGGGAACCTAGCGGAGGAGATCAACCAGATCCTTAGTTTTAGCTATTGTTATCCAGGTACTGGGGAAAATGGAATTATTTATATGTAGAGTTACATGAAGAAATTGGGTAAAGGAAGAATCCCTTAGGATTATGAGTAATTTTATAATTATTTCTGTTTGGAGAATTATTGGTCTTATTTGATTCTGTATGAATTTAGGATTATGAACATATATTTTATTTGTAAAAATGATGCTCTGGGAGAGAGAACGAAATGATAGAAAAGTGCGTGTAAGTTAGGTTTTGGAAAAATTGGATTATTTCTGTTTGAGAAATTGATGATTCCCTTAGATTCTGTATGTGTTGAGGATTAGAAATATGTATTTAATTTGTAAGAATGATGATCTGAGAGGGAGAATGAAACTGTAGAAAAGTATCTGTGAGCTAGGTTTTGGAACAATTGGGGGTTTTACCGTTATGTTGAAATTATATTAAATTGGTAATTCCGTTGAGTATTATATTAATTTGTAAAAGTTATTGTTATATTACTTGATAAGAATTGATAATCTAGATGTGAATTGCTTGAGGGGTGTGTAAACCCTTATTTTGTTGGATCTATCTGTTGTGTATGTACTGTGAAATTATGTATGTGATATGGATCTATGAGATGAGATGTTATGTGGATTGTGACGTGAATATGGTTCCTCACACTAATGACTAGGGACGGCACGGTCCCTGGGTAAGTGATGCTACATGGAAGGCGTGACCCTGGTATGGTCTGGGTTGAGTGAGGTAATTAACCCGTACAACTTGTGTCAAATGTGGAGAGGTCTTGACATAGTGTTAATTGTAAGATTGACGTGAATTATGGATGTGGAAATGATATTGTTAATTGTAAGATTTATGTGGATTGTGATAGATTGATGTGATTATGATTGTGATGTGATTGTGGTTCCTCACACTCATGCTTCAGGGACGACCGTACCCCTGGATGATCAGGGATGATACGAACCCTGGGTAGGTGATGCTTTAGGGACGAGCGTACTCCTGGATGATCAAGGATGATACGAACCCTAGGTAGGTGATGCTTCAAGGACGAGCGTACTCCTGGATGATCAGGGATGATACGAACCCTGGGTAGGTGATGCTTCAGGGACGAGCGTACCCCTGGATGATTAGGTATGATACGAACCCTGGGTAGGTGATATTTCAGGGACGAGTGTACCCTTGACATAGGGTGGGATGTGTGAGACAATTAATACTTATGTCGGGGGTGGCACGACCTTGGGCAAGAGATGCTATAGGCGTGACCTTGGCATAAGGTTGATTGCAAGATTTGTGATGATTGTTGTGATTGCGAATTGTGACGTGATGATGATGCGCGATTGATAAAGTTATGATACATTGAAATGTTTATGAATATTTTTTTAAGTATCGAGTTATAATGAGATGATATGTTGTGTGTTTGTATGTACTTTACATATAGATGTTTTCTTTTCTCACCGTACAATTTTGTGGATGTTTTAGGTGAGGAAGATCCGGCTGCAAGTGGCATCTAGAATGCCAACAGTTAAATTAGGAGTATGCTCTGATATTGTGACATTGGGGCAGAGGACTTTTAGGAAAGAATTTTTATATGGATTTGGAATTGTAAATATCATTTTGAAAATAATTTGTAAACTTTTGTGTTTCATTTTCTAAATCTTTAATATTGTGGTTATTGAAGAACGATTTTTGAAGTTTCTCATGTGAACCCTTGTTACCAAAATTTAAACATTTATTTGTAAAGTTACAGTATATGTGTTGGGGTAGTAAGGGTGTCACATTTAGTGGTATCAGAGCAGGTCGATCCAATCGGCCGTGAGTTATGAGTCTACTATGCTTGTTTGGTAGATGAATGATATAATGAATTGATTGTGGAATTTGTTGATATGCTAGTATGATGATTGATTTTGTTTGTTGTTATTTAATTGTGTGTACTCTAACAATGTTTTTGTATTATGATGAGGATAATGATGATGTGTCCCTTGTGTTGTTAGTGTTGTGCTTACTTGTGTATTGTTTTCTCAGAATTTGGCCGAAAGACATGATATATCTTAGTTGATGTTATTCATGATTGCTTATTTGTTTTGATACTTCTTACTTACGTAAGAAGTAGTGGTTAAGTGGTATCGCTCATATTGCGAGCATATGTGCCAGTAGTAGTGGACGAAGTCTTGCTAATCAACTAGAACTATTAGGACTTTGAATGTGGGTGAGACATTGATTTGTTGAGTGTATTAAGAAGTTTATGATTGGTAGAGTTTTTGAAAGCTATAGTTCTAGTGATTGAATCTAAGAGGTTATGTGTTGAGCATTAGAGCTTTGAGTGTTCTTGATGAAAGGTCAAAGTGTTGGTGATTTCCTTAAGTTTTGATGCTTGCATATTAACCTTGTTAGGGGTTAGGTTGCATAAGGATTTTATTTCGACTCTAAGTCTTTTGTGTGGAGTATGTGAGTTGTTTTGGTTTAGGATTGTAGTGAGAAGTTTGGATATGAGTTTGAGGTAAAGGAGTGAGTTTGAAAGGATTGAGGTATTTGTGTGGCCTTAGATGTTGATACACTATTGTAGTTTGGTGTAGAGGAAGTTTTTTGTTGTAGTTTTGTTGTGCCAGTTTGAGTACCGTATTGACAAAATTAGAGATTTGATATGTATGTTAATATGATAGATGACCTTATGGATTAATTAGCGAGTGTTTATGTGTTTAGTAAGATTGACCTTAGGGTGTATATGATCATATTGGAGATGAGGATGAAAATGTATACAAGACAAATTTAGGCTAAGTTATCTAAGTATGATTTTTGACTGTATGAAGTGAATTTTCAGGTCTTGTAATTTCTAGCGAAGGTATAATATTAATCTATTTAAAGTAGAAGTTGTGCTTAAGTGGGAGATACCTAAATCAGTTAGTGAGGTTAGGATTTTTCTTGGATTAGCTCATTGTTATTGGATATTTATTGAGTAACTTCCTAAGATAACATTACCTTTCAGCAGATTAACTAAGAAGAGTGTTGTTTTTGTGTGAGATAGTAAGTGTGAGAATAGTTCCCAAATTCTTAAGGAAAGATTGACTAGTGCACTAGTGTTAGCATTGGCTGATATTAGTAAACCTTTTGTGGTATAGGTTGATGTTTCTAAGATAGGTTTGGCTGGAACGTTGATGCAAGAAGGAAAGTTAGTAGCTTGTGATTCTAGGCAATTGAAAACTCATTAGAGGAATTACCTACCTATGACTTTAAGTTAGCGGTTGTAATATTTATTCTAAGATTTGGAGATGCTACCTATATGATTTTAAGCTTGAGGTATTTAGTGTGATCATAAGAGCCTTAAATATTTTTGACTGAAGAGTTAATTATAAGACAAAAGAGATAGTTTAAATTTATGGAGGACTAAGATTTCAAACTTAGTTGTTATCTGACTAAAGCCATTATGGTGACAAATGTTTTGGGTAGGAAACCTCTACATCTATCCTCCCTTATGATTAGAGAGATGAATCTTTTTGGCTCAAATTAGAGATTTAAGTTTGGCTTATAAGGTTACCCTTAGTAGTGTGAGACTAAGTATGACTTGAGTAACGAATGGATTGTTGAAGAAAATTAGAGAAGCATAATTAGTTGATTCATTTTGGTGACAAGATATGAGGTTATAGGATAAGGTGATGGATAAAAGTTTGACTTGGGTGTAGATGGAGTGGTGAAATTAGAGATCTGATATGTATACCTAGTGAACTTACGCTTAGGTGTTGGATCTTTAGAGATGATCATAGAAGTAAAACCAATATTGTGGCAGATGCCTTGATTATGATGACCTTTGATATATCATTTTTGATGATTTATGGGTTGGATTTGATTGAAGAATTTAGAGACTTATACTTGGTGTGTGAGATTATCCTTAGGAGCATTGAATTGATTATGTTGAAAGTGACTAGATAGGTACAAAAAGATTCAGAAGTATGAAAGTTTCATTAGTCAATGTTAAGACAAAGTAGTTATAGGAACAAAAACCAAGTTTAATTTGAATAGATATATGTTTGAATTGAATGATTCAAAAAAATTAAATTATTCAAGAACATCCATTATATATAGAACAATATCTTTTTGAAACACACATTGTTTCAACGTGGATGTTCCCAAAAAAAAAAATTTGAATTGGGCTTTTGAAATAATTTAATTTTTCTGAAATATTAAAGTTCTTTACACATTGAAACCCCTCATGAATTTTCTAGAAAAACTTGATAGATTAGTGAAGCCCTATTTGAAAAAAGATAGATTACTAGTTAGAGAGTCTATATCATATTCCCTAGTTTATTAGGCCCCAAGTCCGTACATGTTGCAAATTTGGACCTGAAATCACACTTAAAGATCAGGTAAACTCTTGATATATACTCGATCATCAAATGGAAAAATATAGACAACATTACCTTTCAAACACGCTACCTTTTAAATGCTTATGGCATCACAATGCTCTAAGTAAAAAGCTTTCAAACACATTACCTATAAAATTTACTACACACTCTTGAAAAAATATCAACAATCAAAAGGCTACAAATTATCATCAGGCATCCAAGAACACTATTAATAAAGCAATAAAAAATAAAAATTGCTAGAACAAATGCAAGATTATCAATAGAGAATATGTAGAAGAATTAAAGTGTGAGAAACAACCAAAAAACCTAGAAAAAGATTAAACACTTACTTAAAGATGATGATACATACTCTGCCAAGCAAGCTTCATTTTCCTATGGGTTCCACCCAAAATCTTCGCTTGCCAATGAGTTTGGCCAAAAATCTTTTAGTTTGCTTATGGGTTTCGCAAGCTAGAAATCAAAAAATAATTCCTCTAAAATAGCTTTGCAAGATCGACACAGTTATGATGCCAAAAATTGGAAGGAGAGATTGTGTGACACCCATTCCACCCTAATATACATAATAAAGTAAATTAAAAAAATATCAATTTAACATAGGTAAAATGGTTCACATATCTAAAAGAAAATACATTTCCAATATCCGATCAATTTAAAATAAAGTTTAGAAAGCAAATAAGTTTGTAAATAGTTTCAAAGGAAATGTAAAAACTCCAATTACAATAAAAATTAAAGTCCCAGAAGGCCCTTACCCTGATGTCACACTATCAGAGCACTCCTATGACTTAGTTATTGGCACCTTGAATGTCACTCATATCCACATCTTCTTCACCTAAAAACAACCACAAACATAAGGTGAGAAAATAAAATATTTATATAAAAAGCACATCACGAAATTCTACAAAACAATCTCAAAGCAGTATAATCCATAAATATTGTAACATTCCAAATTTTCGACTAGTATAAGGGTTAATTATTATTTATTTTTATATTTATGAAAATTATTTTTGAAAAATATTTTGATTTTTAGTAGCCTAGAACAGGTCTTTCCCAAACTGGAATGGGCCGTTCCAAACTACTAAAGTGGTCTTTAAACCATAGATTGGAACGGGTCGTTCCAACACAGGATGTTATGAGCAATATGCGAACCAAGAATGGGCCGTTCCACTTTGAAAACGGGTCATTCCAAACATGGCTGTTATGGGTTAAATTGTAATCCCAGAATGAGCCGTTCTGGTTTGAGAACGGGTCGTTCTAGATATGAAATTTAAGCATGACGAATGAGTCCAAAACGAGCCGTTCCAAATTCGAAACGGGTCATTCAGGCCACTCTTGATGCCTATAAATAGAACGCTCCGGCACTCCTAAAAGCACATTTTTCACTTATGACCTCTTTTACTTCTACACTCTCTGAAGACCAAGGGGGAACCCAGAGGAGGAGACCAACAGGATCCGACTTTAGTTTCAGCTCCTGCTTATCGAGGTAAGGGGGGAGTGAGAAACCTCGCTCGGGGGTGTGGGAATAATTGTTGGGTAGTAGGATTGATCCCCAATCTCTTACCTGATGCATGCTTCTAGGAACAGACAAAATATGAATGTTTTCTGTTTTGTCTTCTAATTGTTCTGTTGTGTTCCATGTTGGATGTAATGTGTGAATATGTAATTAATTTTGAGAATAAATATATTTTGATATGAATTAGAGTGCTCTATGGGTTCTTGAGTGAGAAACAGGCAAAATATAAATATTTTCTGTTTTGCTTTCTGAATGCTCTATTGCGTTCTTTGTGTGACGTAGAGTGTAAATATGTATTTGATTTCAAAATTAGATATGTTTTGATATAAATTAGAGTGCTCTATGGTTCCTGTGCAAAACCCCTATGAAGAACAATTATTATTTTTATTAGTAGTAGTACATATCTTATTTTTGAGCAAGGAATCCTCATATGCATGATTAACTACCAGGGATTGAAAAATGGGTGTTCGAAAAAGACGGTTCAAAGTGTTTTGTTAGGGTTTGAAGACGAAAAACAAAAAATGTTGCATGTGTGATAGAGTCACTCAAAGAAGAAAGGAGGGAAATAATTGAGGAAAAATGAAAAAATAAATTTTTAATTTAAGCGTATTAAATTAAAATGATATAATTAAAATAATGTTACTAGGGATTTCTAAAAAACCAATTGGCACTTTCCTCGAGATTAAAACCAAATTGGTTGTGTATGTTTCCACGGGTTATATATAACAACCCCAATCCGTTATAAATACAATAATCCATGTAGTGATTGTATAATTATGATACTTAAAATCATAGTTTTAAAAACCGGACCGGTCATCGAACTGGTTAAGGTACTGGGTCAGTGAGTCAAAGGTTGAACCGGTGGGTCACTAGTTGAATTGCATGACTCGATTTTTATTTATTTTTATTAAAAAGTATTCATATTAAATATATTTTATACTTATAAATTTTAATAAATTCATATCTTATTTTAATTTTTAATTTTTCTATCTTATTTAAAATTATTTTTATTTTTATTTTGTAAAAAAATACATAAAAAAATTACATGTTAAACGGTATATTAATACAAATTAAAAATATAAATAATATGTACATATATAATATGCTTGCAATTAATATCAGAAAATAATATATGTAATATTTACATAGATATTGCATTATTAAATATATAATTTAAAATTAATAATATACTATAAAAGTTATTTAAGTTGTATATATTGCAAACAAATATATTAGATTAGAACAAGTAGTCATTGTTATATTTAATAAGACTCCTTGCTTTTTCATTAAGAGATTCAATTATTATTATTATTTTTGTGATTTATAGTCCCTTAAAAAAATTTATAAAAAAAAAAAGTGGTTGAACCGGTTTGACCCACCGGTTCACCGGTTGAACCGGAAAATTGACCGGTTCAATTCGGTTTAAAACGGATCGACTACATAATCGATCCAACTTCAGATTCGGACCGGCTGGACCACCGGTTCCCGGTCCAACCGGTCCGACCGGTCGGGTCAGTCCGGGTTTTAAAACACTACTTAAAATTATACAATCGTGATATATATTTGAGAAAATAAAATTATTTAATTAAAATTAGGAGAACTAAATACACATAATTACAACACTTGAATGATTAAAATTACTTTATTAAAATCTTGGAACCAAAATTACACATTTATAATACTTGATAGATAAAAAAAAAAAATAAGTCTTTTTTTTAACTATATTATTAATTGTGAAATATTCAATAACCTTTTATGACAAATTTCTGTCGAGAAATCTGATTAATTATCTTTAACATCTCAAAAAATATAGTTAAGATATCTCCTCTTAGTTATATTTTTTTCATTCACAAAACTCAAATTTTGAATCTTATTTAATAAAAAAACAATATTTAGTTTTTTACTCTAACCAACAACTTATTTACTCAAGATATTTTAATTTATTTAGTTAGAGATTGAAATATGAAATTATTGAAATAGAATTTTTCCCATATATATACTAACATGCTTAAAGAATATACCAACTATATTAAATCTTATTGATATACATGGTTGAAAGTACTAAACTGAATAAATCCCTCCTTTACAATCAGACTTACAATTCGATTTGATTTCAATATTCCACTTGATCTTGACATATTAAGAATCGGCTGGCTAAAACGAATAACATTCCTCCCATCCACACTACAACCAATGTGCATGAATCTAAGACTTAGTAACCTAAGTGCATAAATCCAAGAAATGCAACCAAAGCTTATCTTATTTTGGGATTCCAATCAACACTTTGATTCACGTGGGTGTAGATAAATTGATATATACAATTCAATACAAAGTGCAAAATTAAATTGAATAAACTTAAAATTAATTAAATTAAAATAAGATTTGAATTTTTTTATCGTAATGAAATAGATTTTGAATCTAATTTTGAAAACTAATTCAATCAAATTCAAACTAAACTAGTATATAATAATAATAATAATAATAATAATAATAATAATAATTACTCATACTAAAATAAAGAATAAATTTATAAAATTTATCATGTCAACTCTTTTTCTTCATAGTTATTGATCCAAACTTAAACTCATCAACTATTTGATTCAGTTCACAAGCTTGTGAATTCAAGTGTTTTGACATTATGAAATATTATATAATTACTTTCACTTTTTTTTTCCTGTAAAACAATAGTCGAATATACATGAAATGAAAAAGACTAAAAATGAATGCTTGTAGCAAAATAAAGGATTAAACAAATGATTTAATAAAGGTAGATATTAATGCGATTGAAGCCTATACCTAGTTTTTCTTGCTAGGCAACTTAAATACTGAAAATCTTAATTACTCAAACTATTAAATGTTCCTCTGCTAACAAATACTAATTTTAATAACTAAAAAATAATAATCTTTATTTCTCCTAATAGTTTTTTTATATTTATAAAAATTATAATGACGACTCCAATTCCCTACCCACCAGGCCCGTGATATTTCTCCAAATAGTTTATGTCCTCATAAATTTGTCAATTACAAATATTTTAGTAATTTAATGTCAGGTTTAAACTTATTATAAATACATACATATGTTGGTTCAATTGGTACTAAGATATCAAGTTTGAGTCTTGAATTTAATAAAAAATTGATCATAAAAAAAATAAGGATAAAAATCTATTTTTGTCCCTTATAATAATTGTTTGTTTCAATTTAGTCTCACTTTAATTTTTGATCTCAATTTGGTCCCTAATAAATTAATTGGTTGCAATGTCGGACTTCCGTCCAAATTATCTAGACGGAGTTAACTGTTGGTCACGTGGATGCTACGTGGATGTCACATGGAAGCTACGTAGATGCTACGTGGATGTCAAATTTTTGTCATGCATCTGGAACCAGAACAGCCCGTTCTGGAACCAGAACGGCCCATTCTGGTTTCACTCCTGGTGCGTTAATTTTGCATCTGGAACGGGCCGTTCTGGATGCAAAATTAACGCACCGAGAGTGAAACCAGAACGGGCCGTTCCAGTTTCAGAACAGGCTGTTCTAGTTCCAGAATGTCACACATACAGTTAATAATTATATCCATAAATTTTAGATCGTGATGACAATACTTATTCATATATTTGTAATGTTAAAAATTTTATATATAATCTTTTAAAGTATAAATATATATTATAGTTATTTTTTACAAGTTTTTATATCTACAATTATGATTAAGGATAAAAATAAACTAGGTCAGATTATGTTATATTATAATTTAACAGATTTAAACCTAATTTTTGTTAAAAATACATGTTATAAATATTATATATTTATCTGTCATAGACATTTTTTAAAATGTTTGGTTACATAACAATCTTAAAAACGTACTTAATAATAATTTAACACTAATAAAAACATATAAATAAATATATTAAATCTTATAAAAATTAAGTTTAATTTATTTATTATATAAAGATGTTTTTAATATGTGATATAAATTTTTACAAGGCTTAAATATGTTTTTAGTCCCTCAAATTTAGGGTAAATCTATTTTTGGTCCCTCAAATTTAAAATTGTTGTTTTTTGTAATTTCAAAAAATCTTAATTTAGTCCTTATATTCAAATTTTGTTAAGAAATTTATCAAAAATTATTGCATAAAATCTACCTATTGGTGTTTCTATTAGTGAAAATATCACATTAAATCCGGTTGATATTGCATAATTGTCTTAATTAGTCATTTTCAAATATGTTATTGGTGACCTAAGGGACTAAAACAAGATTTTTGAAAATTATAGGACTAAAAACAACAGTTTTAAATTTGAGGGACCAAAAACAAATTTATCTTAAATTTGAGGGACTAAAAACATATTTAAGCCTTTTTATAATTTTAATTTTTTTTTATCAACATAAACAATAAATAGAAAGTACAAAAGTTTGACAAATATCAGATAAATGAATAACTCCTCGAAATTTATATTTTATACATACGATAATTTAAATATATATATATATATATATATTAGAATTTTTTTTATTTTTTAAAATATTATTTTTTAGATAAAAAAAATTGTGTATGTGTAAATGATTTTCTTTTGATTTTCGAACCACACTAGTGCACTATGTTGGTTGGCATTCTGGAACGGTCCGTTCTGAATCTAGAATGACCCCTTTTGGAAGCCAGAACGACCCGTTCTGGTCTCAGAACAGCCCGTTCTATTGCACGCGGTGTTAAATAATGCATCTGGAACGGGTCGTTCCAGATGCAAAATTTACACACCTGAGTGCAACCGGAACGGGCTGTTCCAGTTTTAGAACGGGCCGTTCCGGTTTTAGAACGGACCGTTCTGGTTCCAGATGCATGACAAAATTTAACATCCACGTGGCATGTACGTAGCTTCCACGTGGCATCTACGTAGCTTCCACGTGGCATCCACGTGACTAACAGTTAACTTCGTCTAAATAATTTGGACGGAAGTCCGACATTGCAACCAATTAATTTATTAGGGACCAAATTGAGACAAAAAATAAAAGTGGGACTAAATTGAAACAAACAATTATTATAAGGGACTAAAATAGGTTTTTAGCCAAAAATAAATAAATTAATGCAGCTAAAGTTTTAAGAGAGACTAATTCCTACAAAATCAAAGGACATTCCAACCAATATCATGATATCAAAGAAAAAACTTATTATAACTTAAAAATATGAAGCATATGCTTGCTTTATGTTTCTCTATAATTTTTGAAAAATAGTAAACCATTGCATTGTTAACTTTTAATGATATAAAAATAAATTAGTATATTAAAAATTATGTCAAAAGAATATTATTTTAAAAAGAAAGTTACATTTTTATGTCACTTTAATTTTTTTTATATAAATAATGAGAATAACGTTTTAATAGACTTGTGTATTGGAGAAAAAACTTGCACTCAACATGAAAAGAGATGGGAACACAACAGAGTATCCTCACATAGAAAACAACAAGAACATAAATTTAACGTGGTTCAATATCTTTGTCCTATACGTTCATTTATGAAACACCTCAACAAATATGTTATCATCTCTCAAGTAAAGGTTCCAAGTTTTTTTAAACTAACATACAAAAACTTCTCCCAAAATAGTGCATCAATTTTCAAATTAAACACGAGTTGCAACAAACGATATAAACACTATATCATGACAAGATGCTCTCATAACTTATAGACTCACATTTTTTTTCTAAAGACTTTTAAATAAAACACTAAGTGCTTGTTACGATACCAAGAGTCACACCCTTTAGAATTTGTCATCTCACGCATATAAATAATTACCACTTATTCATTATCAATTAATTTACTATATACACATGGGAAGTCAGAACCCACTACAAGAAATGTTACATATAATGACATATAAAAAGTGTCACTATAAATATAATATATGTAGGTATATATTTATTTGACATATATCTACATGCAATTTTATTATTAATTTTAAATGAGATTTAACAGCATATTTTATATATCACTATAGTCTATATCCACATTTTTTAACAATATACCAATATATATTATATTTATTATATGGGTAAAAGTAGTTTTTAGTGACATATATTGTATCACTATAGGGTATGTGTTACTATATGACAATTTTCTTGTAAGAACTCAAATTTATATGACATAATTATTATAATTAATAATTTTATAAGAAATTTACAATGACATTTCTAACGTAGTCATATTGTGGGTTGATCCTTATTTGTAGAGAAAAAAATTCCTTGATCATTATTATTAAATGTTTTAATTACTAACAAGTAACCATTGCTATTTAATTGAATAAAAATAGAAAAACAAAACTTTTTGTCTCCATATGAAAATGCATGAAATACCAGCATACATGTGAACGAGAGAAGGTCAGGAGTCGTTCGCTTTGACAATTTTTTTTTTTTTATTATTCTTATTTTTAATTTCAAAATTATTATTTCATTTTCATTCTAATTTTTGTTTTGAAATAAATTGTATAAGAAATAGTAAAAAAAAAAAAAAAAAAACCTTCGTTGGGATTTCTTGTTTCATTATTTTTATTGCTTCTTATAATATTTCGTTTAAATAAAAACAATGAAATATAATAACATTTTATTATTAAAAAGGAAAAGGAAAACATTTTATTTAACTAAGTTCCCTCACTTTTAAAAAAAAATTTAAGTGCCAAAATATAATGTGAAAGGGCATAATATAAAGTATGGCTCAGGCAAAAAGAAAAGTGTCCCAGCTGTCGTAGGGCAAAAGAGCTCATTGTGTTCATCACTAAAACCTTTGTTAATTTTCAACCAAAACTTTTGTAGAGGCATTTCTCACCATCCAATCACCTTATAAATGAGAAAGAAAACTTTTGTTGATCTACTTTGTTTCGGAGTCGAAAGATAACAACAAAAAAGAAGTATAGAAAGCTACAAATAACTCTGTAGATAGAGAATTTAATTGAATTGTTGAATGGAAAATTCATATAAATGAGACCTTAGCTTTCACATGTGTTCTCATGTTTGATTTAGCACCAATATATTTCGTGTCTTGCTTAAAGACGAGATTCCAATGTGTCTAATTGTGCTTCAGCTTTGAATTGAGACATAAAAACAAAAAGGTTTATACGACTTTATCGATATGTCATGAAGTTCGGAAAAGAACTTGCATCAATTTTTGTCCTAATGAAGACATCGCGTCATGGGCATATATCACCTTAACTTTCACGTTGTTTCTTTATTATACTCATTATATATTCATGTTGGAAAAGGGTAGTTATACTTACATTATATAGGTTCCTTTTGATACACTTAATTGTGAACAATTAATTGTTAAATTTGCATTTAATTATTGATATAGACTTCACTCAAAACTGATAACAATACAAATATAAGAGAAAATAGAAGAGGAAGAAGAAACTCACAAGAAAGTAATCATTATTCTATTAATTGCAAAATATGAGTGTCCAACTAAGTAAAAAGGAACACAAAATGACAAAAAATAAAAGTACTGCTTTGTTTGGATGATGAGATATTGTTCTTACCAAAATCTTACAAGTATTTTGATGATGGGATGACGTCCTCATTACTCTAATATCCATAGTGGTAGGGAGCACTTGCGAAAACTCATAACGTTCAAGTTAGAGGAGAGTTTAAGTTAAAAATGAAATTAGGGTAAATCAATACTTGATGTCCCAAATATAGGTGATTAATCTTATCTCTTGGTTTTAAGATAATTTTGTATAATATCTTGGAGATATATTGTCGTGATTGGGTGGAAAAATTGTTATTGATTAGTGAAGATATTATTTTTGATAAGCAACAATATTCTGTAAGATAAAATTTGTGCATGATTACAATATTCTAAAAGATATCATGTTACTCACTAGGAGTTAACTACCTAGGGTGTTACTTTACGATGATGGGATGGAGAGCTAGTGTGGGTGAGCAGGAGAAGGCCAACTCAACTCGATCCAGTTGGGTAGTACATGAGCCCCTAAGCTCCAAGCTCTATAAAGCGAAGGAGTTAATGAGTGAAGTTGCCCTTTTGCACTTGGAGATGTTGAGTTTTGCTAGCAAGGGCAAGGAGCAGATGTTAGATCACGTTCTGACCAGTTCCATGAAGGATTTGTTGTGGAAGGTTAAATCTACTACACTTGAAGTGCTTGTAGAGTTGATTAGCTTGTAATTGTTTAGAGTCTCAAAGCTCATAATCTTCAAGACATGAGAGCTTAGTAATTGCATAAGATTTTGTTCATTCGAAAATCACACAGGAGTGTTTTTTGTGTAAGGAACACAAGACCATGTTTACTTAGAAATTGCATGCGTGCAAGAGCTTGTTTGCTCAGAAAGCGCACAAGAATGTTATAGGGGAATACGATAGTTGATTTGCTCAAAAATTGCTCAAGAGCTTATAAGCATGGCCTTGTTTTGTGTAGGCATCAATGTATGTTGTTTTTTGCAATTTTCTTTGTAAACACACTAATAATGCTATTTTTATAAATAAATTAGCAAACAACTTTTTCTTGTTAAAGAAAAGCATAAAGTATAAATTATATCTCTTTAGCAATAAATTAAGGGTGGAAGATCAAATCTTACATTGATTGGCCTCATGTTCTTCCATCTAGATGAAGTTGGTGGCGTGTGTTCGCAACTCATTCATGTTGGTGGGCTTGTCTCGATAGAGATCATTGGAGAACGACTCCCCTTTCAATGCATTTAACATGGCAATTAAGACAATGTGGGCATGAAGGCTCCATATTTTATTAGCCACAGATGAGAACTTCTCCATGAAAGCTTGGAGTGATTTGTCATCATCTTGCTTGATGTTAAACAACATCAGAGTTGAGGTCTCATGAGGTTGACTAGTTGCAAAGTGCGCTCTAAATAGTTGTGTTAGAATGACATAACTAGGTATGCTTAGCAAGGTAGGCAAGTGTACCATAGTAGTGTAGGGCCTTCAAGTGTTGTAAAGAAGATCTTGCATAAAATTGCCTTGTGGTTGGGTGTATAATTGCATTCTAGTTTCATAGGCAACAAGGTGCTCGTCTAGGCATGTCGGCCCATCATATGCCTTCATATGGTGATGTGTTTCCATCCTCGAGGAAGCAATGCATTGATTATGTGGTTGTTAAAGGAGTGATCATGATGTTCATCAATGAATTGCCTTGGCATGATCGAGGATGAGGTCAACCTTCTTGGCTGAGTTGAGAGCCTTGTGTAGTAGGGGTGTCTCTAGTGGGCTAGGAGGTTGTGTATTCCTCTATTGTTGAGATACTTATGCCTATGAGAATATTGATGTTCTCTTGTCACAGAGCTTTGAGCTCTCACTCATATCATGAACAATCGACCTTGTGCTGCTAGCAAAAGGTCGCCAAGACTTCGTCATTACATTTCTGTATGGCCTCCATATCTTATAGGAGTTCAACAGTGGATGGAATGACTTGTGGCATAGTAATGGTGGCGAATGGTGCCATAAGCATCACAAGTAGTGTCATGGAATCGAGATTGGTCTAAGGTGGCTTGTAATCGCAGAGGTTATTGCTGTGTTGTTGCTCATTATTTGGTTTCAGGTGGAAACCATGCGTGATCAGAGGATAGTTTCACTTTGGTCCCATAGTAGATGCCAAGTGTTCTTACCAAAATCCTGCAAGTGCTCTAATGGCAAGATGACATCCTCATTACTCCAATATCCACGACTAGGGATGGCAAAAATACTCGCATCTGCGGGTATCTGTGCATGAAATCCGCTACGGATAATAAATAGATAGGCTAATTGGGTACCCGCGGGTAATGGGGATAGATAATTGTTTACCCGTTTATAAATGGGGTGGGGGCGGGTATGATGATATCCATACCCACGGATACCCATTATTTAATATTATTTTTTAAATATCTTAATTATCCTTGTACCACATAACCCTAAAACTACACTCTCTCATCTTATTTTCTTACAAAAGTGAGGTTGATGAAGTTACCAACATGTGTTAAGCATGTTATAGAATTATGTTAGATGTAATTTGATTAATTTTCTAGCTTTAATTGGACCAATAATATTTATATATTTTAAGTTGTTTACTTTCATTTGGAATTATGAGATTGAATTATTGTAGCTTTGTGATGAGACTTTAACTTATTTGTGAGATTGATGTATTTTAAGTTATTGATTATCTTGCATTTTTATTATTATTTCAACAAAAAATAATGTTAAATACAAGTTCAAAATTAACATTGAATTTTTATTTTTAATATTTCAATGACATTAAAATATAAACTTAAAATTATTTGTAATATAATTATTTTAATTTCTTAAAAATTTTATAAATATCCGTGGATATCCGTGAGTATTTAAGAAATTCATGGTTACCCACTTAATGGATACCCGCGGGGATATGGAATGAATATGGGGCCAATTTTCATTTAGTGGGGCGAGGGTGAGTTTACTATTACTCGCCCCCATGGGGCCCCATTGCCATCTCTATCCACGACAATGGAGAGCACCTATAAAGAGACTCTGACAATCAAGTTAGAGGGAGTTTAGGTTAATAATGAGATTTGCGTAAAATGATACCTGATGCTCTATATATAGGTGATTGATCTTATCTCTAGGTTTTGAGATAATGTTGTATGATATCTTAGAGATATATTTTGTTGATTGCATGGAGATATAGTTATTAATTACTCGAGATATTGTTCTTGATAAGCAAATATACTCTGTTAGGTAAATATAATGTGTTTGATTATGATATTCTAAAAGATATTCATGTCAAGATATCTTGCTAGCCGTTAGAAGTTAATTACCTAGGATTTCACTTTATAATGATGGATTGAGAACTTAGTTTGAGTGAGCAAGAAAAGATCAGCTTAGCTTGATTGAATTGGGTAGTACAAATATTTTAATTAAGAAAAAAAGAAAGAAGTAAAAGAGAAGATATCAAGAAAAAATAAATGGATTTTTAAATTGTTTAAAGCAAGAGAAATAAAAGGAAAAAAAAAGTAAATTTACCTTGTAAAGACATTTATCTTTAACACTATTAATATAATAACAAAAATAATAAATATGTCATTTAATTATTTAATAGGTTGACAACTTTTTCCTTCTACTATTTCTTTCAAAATCTCTCACATGTGAAAAGATTATTTTTCTTAATGTACGTCACTAAACTTTTTTTTCTTCTTTTCTTTCTCTTTTTTTACTAAACAACCAAAACTCAATTCTCTCCCCCCACTTCTTTCTCACATACTTCTTTCTTCCCAAAATCACCATATCCAAACAATATGCAAGAAAACTACACAATAATAAAGATAAAATAATTAATTACTATTATTTAGCAGAAGCAATACCATTAATTAATTAATATAGATATTGTATGTGTGTGTAACGAAAAATAAATGTGTACCGGTTGACTATTTTAGTGGTATATTGTAGTGACTCTGTTGGGACATTTTTAGCATTTTGTTTCTAAATTACTCATATTACACATCTCAATATTTCATTATCATCATTTATTGACAATTGACACACATTCATACTTAATTTTACGTTGTACTTATATTTACATCGCTCTCTAGAAGGTATAAGCTAACCCAAAGTTAGTTTTTTTTTTTATTTATTTATAATATTTTTAGTAAGCTAAATATTGTAGCAATCAAAATTTAATTTGTCCTTATTATATATTTTTTTTCCAGACTGGCTATAGAATAAGGAAAAAGTTGATATGTTTTGATAGTGTTAAATATATCATTTATAAGAAATATTTAACAATAGTCATAGATGTTTAAATATTACAAAAAATATATAGATTTAATTATATTATTATTCGAAATCTTATATAATATGATTATTTTTTGCACCATTTTTTTTGAATTTTTAAATAATATTTTAATGTACTATGACTTATAGTAATGTTGAATACTTAACTTATAATATCATCAAGTGTGGATTAAGTTAAGATAGTTAGAAAATAAGGTTGAGGATAATTTGAAGTAGATCGTTAATTAATTAGTTATATATGATCCATATTAAAATAATACTTAATTAACATAAGTCACACTTTATAAATATAAGTTTATTTTTAATTATCATACTGTCATAAAAAGAGAATGTCACAATATTTAGAAACGTACGTTCTTTGGGTGACAATAATATCTTCTGATTTAGATTAAGTTAATCGTAATATACCCCAATTAATTTGTTCCAAAACTAATTCTGAAAGGTTAGAAGCAAATGACTTTAATATATAAACGGTTTAGGGTTTATTATTAACTATAATTATTTAATGACAATAATTTAATTGTTGCTATTTAATTATATAATAAAAATATTAATAGTTAATATATAATAGTAAATAGTCACTAAAAATGTATTTATATTACACTAAAGTTTATTATTAGCAACAATTATTTATTAGAAAAAACTTAAGTTCTACATCGATTAAAGATAAGATAATTAAAGAGTATATAAGTGAGTAATGACTATCACCTTACAAGTTGATTTTGTATGGTTGAGTTAGACTCCTAATTCACTATTCTAAATTAGTATCAAATCACTCACTATTACTAAGTTCAATAAATTAAAATATATATAAATAGAAGATAACCCTTATCTTACAAGTCTCACATCGATTATTGATAAAAAGCATATAGGTTATGAATTTATAAAAGAAAATTATAGGAATAAATTATTTAAAATTTTACTAGCAATAGATAAAAGTCACTAAATGGATGAAAAGGAGACAATTGAAAAAATAACTTTTAATGACTTTTAAAATTGCTACTAGAATTGCCATTAAAAAATTAAATTTTTTCCGGCAATTTAGTGAGTTTTTACCAACATTTTATATAAATGTCGGTAATAATATTAGAACATGGATACACCAGCTATTATTTAAATACTGATAAAAAAATAATTGTCATTTATATGGTCACTAAAAAATAAAATATTGGCCCAAAATAATCGTTGTACATAAATTTTGCATTCATAAAATGTGAAGTTCATGTCTTGATGAGTCATCAAAACTTAGAGCATCTATAATGGGGGTTGCTTATAAGCAACTCCTTGTGCCACATCACTGCTAAATCAGCTCTAGCCCACTTTATGGGTTGCTTAAATTTTAGCAGAGTTGCTTGTAGAAGCAACTCGCTAAAATTTAAACAACCCATAAAATGGGTCAAAACTGATTTAGCAGTGATATGACACATGGGAGATGCTCTTACATAGATACGTAACGCAAGCCACGTCTATTCCAAAAAGTTTTTCGATATTTTAAAATAAATCCCTAAACTATAAATTGAATCTATAATTTTTTTTGCAATTTTTTAATCATTTCTCTAAGGTTACTTAACTTATAATTTATCTCACATAAAAATTGAAAAATATTATAAACTTGGTTTAAATATTAAAAAAAATCAATATAGAAATTGTGTGTTAATATATATATTAACTTATATATTAAATACAAATCTCTATCTTATACGAGAATATTTTAAGAGTTTTATTTTTTAATGAGAGAGGTTTTAGATGTAACGACTCAGTTGGTCACTACACACCGCAGATCACACTAGAAACACCACACAGAAAGGAACAAATGTATACATATAGGGTCTAGAATATATACATATACAAGGTCCAAGTCTGGATAGAGTTAAAGTGTACAAAATACATCAAATGCTACTACACCAAGCAGCTAAAACAACAAAACATCCTAATATATCAGCTCTGTCTGCCAGCTGCAACTCACCACCAGCTACTAACCTATCCCTACTCTGCTCCCATACATAGTATGATCATCGCAGTCCAAACACCATGGAAACAACAAAGGGTAAGCTAGTGAAAACAAATCAACATACATATATAACAATATGAATGGTAAACAGCTACAGCTATCAACGCAACAACCAGCTTATACCACACCACAGCATTCGGCAATATCAGCACCGCAAAGCGGCAATATCAGCACTGCATAGCAGCAATAACAGCACCACTCTAGTGGCTATAACAGCACCGCATAGCGGCAATAACAGCACCATCTTAGTGGCTTATAACAGCACCACAATAGTGGCTATAATGACACCGACATAGCGGCTATAACAGCACCACAATAGTGGCCATAACCAACATACAGCTCAGCAATATATGTAACAGCCCATTTTTCGTGGGCCAAAGGCCCAATTCGTGGCCCAGAACGGGCTGTTTCAATTTTAAAACGGGTCGTTCTGGAATAGTGAGTATGGCCAAAATTGTAGAAGCAGAACGGGCCGTTCTGATGGGAGAACGGGCCGTTCTGGTTTGGAGAACGGGCCGTTCTGGAAGCAGAACGGGCCGTTCTGTTGGGTTTGAGAACGGGCCGTTCTGGTTTGGGAACGGGCCGTTCCAGTTGAAAAATTTACGTAGGTTTGAAGGGCCCAGAACGGGCCGTTCCGATTTTGGAACGGGCCGTAGTGGTAGGTGGGCGAAAAATCCTATAAATAGGCCTCAAATCCTCTCATTTCTACACACCTCTCATTCTCACTCTCTCTTCTCTTCTATTCTCTCTTTCGTTCCTCTTCTTCTCTCTGAAGACCAAGAGGAACTCAAAGGATGAGGTTCTACTCCAGTTTTAGTTCAGATCCTTGTTTAAGGAAAAAGAGGAGGAGGTTCTGCCCGAGTTCCTATTTATCCAGGTACGGGGGTAAAGGGGATTATTTATATGTGGAGTTGCATGAGGGAAATAGGTAGAAGAAGAGCCCTTAGGATTATGAGTAATTTTACAGTTATTTCTGTTTGAAGAATTATTGGCATTATTTGATTCTGTATATATTTAGGACAATAATGATATAATTTGTTTGTAAAAATGATGCTCTAGGAGAGAGAGAACAAAATTATAGAAAAGTGCCTGTAGGGTAGGTTTTGGAAAAATTGGATTATTCCTGTTTGAGGAATTAATTATATCATTAGATTCGGTATGTGTTGAGGATTATAAATATGCTAATAATTTGTAAAAAATGATGCTCTAGGAGAGAGAACGAAATTATAGAAAAGTGCCTGTAGGTTAGGTTTTGGAAAAATTGGATTATTTCTGTTTGAGGAATTAATTATACCATTAGATTCGGTACGTGTTGAGGATTATAAATATGCGAATAATTTGTAAGAATGATGATCTGTGAGAGAGAACGAAATTGTAGAAAAGTGCCTGTGAACTAGGTTTTGAAACAATTAGGGGTTTTACTGTGCTGAAATTATATTAAATTGATAATTCCAATGTTTATTATATTAGTTTATGAATGTTATTCTTATATTATTTTATAAGAATTGATGATCGAGATGTGAATTGCTTGAGGATGTGTAAACCCTTATTTTGTTAGACTTATCTGTTGAGTATGTGATATGTGTATGTGATATGGAATCGTGATATGAGATGAGATGTTGTATGGACATGATTAAAAATGTGATTGCGACATGTGTTTCCTCACACTAATGACTAGGGATCGCACGGCTCCTGGGTAAGTGGTGCTACAGGGAGGACGTGACCCTAGCATGGTGTGGGATGAGTAAGACAGTTAACACACACCACTTATGTCGATTATGGCAGCCCTGGCACAGAGTTAATTGCAAGAGACTATGTGGATTGTAATGTGATTGTGGTTCCTCACACTAAAGGATCGAGGATGATACGAACCCTGGTAGTGGATGCTTTAGGGACGAGCGTACTCCTGGATGATCAGGGATGATACGAACCCTAGGTAGTTGATGATTCAGGGACGAGCGTACTCCTGGATGATCAGGGATGATACGAACCCTAGGTAGGTGATGCTTCAGGGACGAGCGTACTCCTTAATGACTAGGGATGGCACGGCCCCTAGGTAAGTGATGCTACAGGGAGGGCGTGACCCTGGTTTGGTGTGGGAGGCAATTAACCCGTATCACTTGTGTCAGATGTGGCGAGGTCTTGGCATAGTGTTAATTGTGAGATTGGTGTGAATTATGGATGTGAAAATGATATTTGTTGTAAATTGTATAATTGGTGTGGATTATGATGGATTGAGATATGTATGTGAAATGAGATATGTTAAATGTGAATTGAGATGTGAAGATGATGAATGATTGATATATATATATATATATATATATATATATATATATTTTATTAAATAATGAATTATGAGATTATATTGTGATGTGTTTGTATGTACTTTGCATATAGATATTTTCTTTTCTCACCGTATAAACTGTGGATATTTTAGGTGAAGAAGATCCGGCTACGAGTGGCATCTAGAATGCCAACAGTTAAATTATAGGAATGCTCTGATAGTGTGACATCGGGGCAGAGGATTTCTAGGACAGAATATTTACATGGATTTGGTATTGTAATAAATGATTTTAAAATTGTAAACTCTTAAATTTTACCTTTCAATTTTTATTTTTCAGTTATTCTCTTATATTGAAGAAAGAACATATTTGAAGTTTTATGTGAACCCTTTTACAACCCTTTGAAAGTTTATTCTTCTTAATTAAATTATATTATATATGTGTTGGGGTAGTAAGGGTGTCACATTTAGTGGTATCAAAGCAGGTCGATCCAATCGGCCGTGAGTTATGAGTCTACTATGCTTGTTTGGTAGATGAGTAATGTGATGATTTGACTGTAACTTATTGATGTGCTAATGTGATGATTGATTTTGTTTATTTATTTGTGTGCATTGTGTTCTTAGGATTTATCTGGAAGACATGATATAGCTTAGTTGATGATTACTCATTGGTTTTGATACTTCTTACTTATGTAAGAAGTAGTGGTTAAATAGTATCGCTCGTGTTGCAAGCATATGTGCCAGTAATAGTGAACGAAGCCTTGTGCTAGCCAACTAGAACTTTAGATGTGAGTGATACATTGATTTGTCGAGTGTACTAAGAGTTTGCGATTGGTGAAGTTTCTGACATCTATAGTTGTAGCGATTGAATCTAAGGTGATTGTCTCCTTGGCGAGAAATTGAAATGTTGGTAATTTCCTTGAGTGTTGGTGTTGGCATGTTTACCGTTTATGGTTTAGGTAGCATGTGAGTTTTATTTTCTAAGTCTGTTGTGCTAAATATGTGAGTTTTTTTTGGTTTAGGATTGTAGTGGGAAACTTGAATATGAAGTTGAGGTGTGAGTTTGGAAGGGTTGGTGTATTTTTGTGGCCTTAGATATATTGATATACTATTGTTGTTTGGTGTAGAGGATATTTTGGCTGCAGTTTTGTTGTGCCATTATGACTGCCATATTGACAGATTTAGATTTTATGGTCTTCACAAAAGTTATAGCCTTGGACGTTATCTTTCCAATGGAACTGGAATTAGGTAAAACGAAGGTCTAGAACTCCAGTTATAGCTACTTTAGTGATCAAAGGTCTAGCTATAAGCGCCGAATATATCTGCTGAGGTTTTTGAAATTTTTAGCTAAGAAGATGATCTTTTTGGAATCTTATGTCTTCATAAGATTTGTATCTTATTTTCTTAGCTTTCTTTTGAGATAGGTTTGAGATCATTTGGATGAGTATAACTCTTTGTGTGTCATTTGCTTTGACAGTTGTTGAAGGTAGGTATATGCTATAATGATGTTTTGGAGTTGTTAGGCATAGCAAGGGAAAAAAAAAAAGATTTGGATATGATGTTTTGAGGTTTTGTCATTGAGAGATTGTTTAAGATGATATGATGGTATGTGGTAAAGTTGGTTCATGTACATGCTATATGGAGTAAATGGTGATTAATTCGTACATGCTTAAGAATGGTATATATATGAAGGTTTAAAGTAGGTATTCTAATATGATTTGATGTGCATGTATGTTGATATGAGGACAGATGACCTTATGGATCAATTAACAAGTATTTATGTGTTTAGTAAGATTGACCTTAGGGTGTGATATCATCATATTGGAGATGAGGATGAAGATGTATCCAAGACAGCTATACGCTAATTTACCTAAGTATGATTTTTGATTGTATGAAGTGAGTTTTCTAGGTCCTGTAATTTCTGGCGGAGGTATGCCGTAGATCTATCTGATATAGAAGTTGTGCTTAAGTGAGAGATACTTGAGTCTATTAATGAGGTTAGGAGTTTCTTGGGTTAGCTCATTACTATTAGAGATTTATTGAGTAAATTTCTAAGATAGCATTACTTTTGACTAGGTCGTCTAGGAAGAGTGTTGTCCTTGTGGGGGATAGTAAGTGCGAGAGTAGTTTTCAAACTTTTAAGGAAAGATCGACTAGTGCACTAGTGTTAGCATTGGTTGATCTTAGTAAACTTTTTGTGGTATAGGTTGATGCTTCTAAGATAGGTTTGGACAGAGTGTTGATGCAAGAAGGAACAATAGTAGCTTATGCTTCTAGGAAATTGAGAATTCATGAGAGGAATTACCTTACCCATAACCTTGAGTTAGCAATTTTGTCATTTATACTAAGATTTGGAGACACTACCTATATGATTCTAAGCTTGAGGTATTTAGTGATCATAAGAACCTTAAATATCTTTTGACCAAAAGAGTTGAATATGAGATAAAAGAGATAGTTGGGATTTCTTAAGGAATAAGATTTTGATCTTATTTGTTATCCAGGCAAAGCCATTTTGGTGACCGATGCTTTGAGTATGAGACCTTTATATTTGTCTTCCCTTATGATTGGAGAGATGAATCTTTTTGGCTCAAATTAGAGATTTAAGTTTGGCTTATAAGGTTACCTTTAGTAGTGTGAGACTAAGTATGACTTGAGTAACGAATGGATTGTTGAAGGAAATTGGAGAAGCATTATTAGTTGATTCATTTTGGTGACAAGATATGATGCTATAGGATAAGGTGATGGATAAGAGTTTAACTTGGGTGTAGATGGAGTAGTGAAATTAGAGATCTGATATGTATACCTAGTAAACTTACGCTTAGGTGCTTGATCTTTAGAGATGAACATAGAAGTAAAACCAATATTATGGCAGATGCCTTGATTATGATGACCTCTGATATATTATTTTTGATGATTTAAGGGTTGGATTTGATTAAAGAATTTAGAGACTTATGCTTGGTGTGTGAGATTATCCTTAGGATCATTGAATTGATTATGTTGAAAGTGACTAGTGAATTAATAAATGAGATTAGAGAAGCCTAGGAGTCAGATCCTTTCTTAGGGAACCAAGTGGAGAAAATTGGTAGAAGTATAGATAACCATTTCTGAGTAGAAATCGACATTGTTTTGAGGTGCAAGAACAAACTTGGGTGCTTAGTAACCTTGAATTAAGAAAAATGATCTTAGAGGAAGGACATAAGAGTATTCTTAACATTCGTTTAGGAGTTACTGAGATGTGTCGGGACCTTAGAAGGATGTATCAGAGTGGTGCAATAGAAGCATGGGGGCCTAAGATAAAGAGAGGAGTAGAGGAATTTGTATACTCGTGTTTAGTATGCTGGAAGTCTTTAGGAATTTTTGTAGCACTTAGACGCTCCATTTTGGAAGTGAGATGGTGAGTGGATAGACCTTAGTGGTAGGTTTGTCTAAGACGCTTAAGAGATTGATTTTATTTGTGTTTCAGTGGATAGACTCGCCAAGTTTATATGTCTTACCCTTAGAAATCCTTTGATAAAATTGATAGAGTTGTATATCAGTAAGGTAGTGAGGTTGCATAAGGATTAGAAAGTAAGAAGAGAGAA
Organism: Cajanus cajan; assembly: GCF_000230855.2. Taxonomy (NCBI): domain Eukaryota; kingdom Viridiplantae; phylum Streptophyta; class Magnoliopsida; order Fabales; family Fabaceae; genus Cajanus; species Cajanus cajan. Next base: position 12,053,676 of record NC_138517.1, on the reverse strand, counting down.
GTCTACCATTACAAAAATTTCGGGGACGAAATTTCTTAAAGGAGGGGAGTATTGTAACAGCCCATTTTTCGTGGGCCAAAGGCCCAATTCATGGCCCAGAACGGGCCGTTTCAATTTTGAAACGGGCCGTTCTGGAATAGTGAGTATGGCCAAAATTGTAGAAGCAGAACGGGCCGTTCTGATGGGAGAACGGGCCGTTCTGGTTTGGAGAACGGGCCATTCTGTTGGGTTTGAGAACGGGCCATTCTGGTTTGGGAACGGGCCGTTCCAGTTGAAAAATTTACGTAGGTTTGAAGGGCCCAGAACGGGCCGTTCCGATTTTAGAACGGGCCGTAGTGGTAGGTGGGCGAAAAATCCTATAAATAGGCCTCAAATCCTCTCATTTCTACACACCTCTCATTCTCACTCTCTCTTCTCTTCTGTTCTCTCTTTCGTTCCTCTTCTTCTCTCTGAAGACCAAGAGGAACTCAAAGGATGAGGTTCTACTCCAGTTTTAGTTCAGATCCTTGTTTAAGGAAAAAGAGGAGGAGGTTCTGCTCGAGTTCCTATTTATCCAGGTACGGGGGAAAAGGGGATTATTTATATGTGGAGTTGCATGAGGGAATTGGGTAGAAGAAGAGCCCTTAGGATTATGAGTAATTTTACAATTATTTCTGTTTGAAGAATTATTGGCATTATTTGATTCTGTATATATTTAGGACAATAAAGATATAATTTGTTTGTAAAAATGATGCTCTAGGAGAGAGAACAAAATTATAGAAAAGTGCCTGTAGGGTAGGTTTTGGAAAAATTGGATTATTCCTGTTTGAGGAATTAATTATATCATTAGATTCGGTATGTGTTGAGGATTATAAATATGCTAATAATTTGTAAAAAAATGATGCTCTAGGAGAGAGAACGAAATTATAGAAAAGTGCCTGTAGGTTAGGTTTTGGAAAAATTGGATTATTTCTGTTTGAGGAATTAATTATACCATTAGATTCGGTACGTGTTGAGGATTATAAATATGCGAATAATTTGTAAGAATGATGATCTGTGAGAGAGAACGAAATTGTAGAAAAGTGCCTGTGAACTAGGTTTTGGAACAATTAGGGGTTTTACTGTGCTGAAATTATATTAAATTGATAATTCCAATGTTTATTATATTAGTTTATGAATGTTATTCTTATATTATTTTATAAGAATTGATGATCGAGATGTGAATTGCTTGAGGATGTGTAAACCCTTATTATGTTAGACTTATCTGTTGAGTATGTGATATGTGTATGTGATATGGAATCGTGATATGAGATGAGATGTTGTATGGACATGATTAAAAATGTGATTGCGATGTGTTTCCTCACACTAATGACTAGGGATGGCACGACCCCTGGGTAAGTGGTGCTACAGGGAGGACGTGACCCTAGCATGGTGTGGGATGAGTAAGACAGTTAACACACACCACTTATGTCGATTATGGCAGCCCTAGAACAGAGTTAATTGCAAGAGACTATGTGGATTGTAATGTGATTGTGGTTCCTCACACTAAAGGATCGAGGATGATACGAACCCTGGTAGTGGATGCTTCAGGGACGAGCGTACTCATGGATGATCAGGGATGATACGAACCCTGGGTAGTTGATGATTCAGGGACGAGCGTACTCCTGGATGATCAGGGATGATACGAACCCTAGGTAGGTGATGCTTCAGGGACGAGCGTACTCCTTAATGACTAGGGATGGCACGGCCCCTGGGTAAATGATGCTACAGGGAGGGCGTGACCCTGGTTTGGTGTGGGAGGCAATTAACCTGTATCACTTGTGTCAGATGTGGCGAGGTCTTGGCATAGTGTTAATTGTGAGATTGGTGTGAATTATGGATGTGGAAATGATATTTGTTGTAAATTGTATAATTGGTGTGGATTATGATGGATTGAGATATGTATGTGAAATGAGATATGTTAAATGTGAATTGAGATGTGAAGATGATGAATGATTGATATATATATATATATATATATATATATATATATATATATATATATTATTAAATAATGAATTATGAGATTATATTGTGATGTGTTTGTATGTACTTTGCATATAGATATTTTCTTTTCTCACCGTATAAACTGTGGATATTTTAGGTGAAGAAGATCCGGCTACGAGTGGCATCTAGAATGCCAACAGTTAAATTATGAGAATGCTCTGATAGTGTGACATCGGGGCAGAGGATTTCTAGGACAGAATATTTACATGGATTTTGTATTGTAATAAATGATTTTAAAATTGTAAACTCTTAAATTTTACCTTTCAAGTTTTATTTTTCAGTCATTCTCTTATATTGAAGAAAGAACATATTTAAAGTTTTATGTGAACCCTTTTACGAACCCTTTGAAAGTTTATTCTTCTTAATTAAATTATATTATATATGTGGTGGGGTAGTAAGGGTGTCACAATATACAGCACAACCAAACAGCTCACAGCCCAGCTAACACAGCTCACAACACAACACAACAATTCAGCATACAACACAGCTAAGTAGTATTCAACACAACTTACTACTCACAACTCAGCTCAACATTCTATAATACAGCAATATTATAATTCAACATTTAAAATCATCAATCACAGCCCAACTCAGCACGACAATATACATCTATTATTCAGCATTATCATCTTGTCAGCACAACATATTCATCAATTTCAGCTTAGTTCAGCATAATTCAACAACTATCAGCATACAATTCATCATCATCATACGCGCCCAGCGCACTCATAGTCGCGCCCGGCGTGGCGCAAACAGAGAGTACCAGTGGTTAATGCACTCGGTGCAAGAGTGCCTGTGCCCGGCGTGACCCAGCCAAAGAGCTCAAAGCTCTTATGCGCCTGGCGCAATACAAAATTGCGCCCAGCGCATGCCCAGGCATAGACTCTAAGGAGTCTCGCACGCCCAGCGTGCCCTAACTCGCAACCAGCGCGGGGAAGGCAGAGACCTCCCAAGGTCTCGCGCCCAACACAATTCAAATTGCGCCCAGCGCCCCTATGGTACAAACTCCCAAGGAGTCCCCACGCTCAGCGCGAAGAGGGTCGCCCTCAGCGTGGAACCATAACCCCAAAACATGTCACATACTACCAGCGCGCTCGGCGCGATCCATGTCACGCCCGGCGTGGGCCATCCAGAGGCTCACCTTCTCAAGCTCGCCCGGCGCACACATCTTTGTGCCCGGCAGGCTTGCCTAAAAGGAGCCTCCAGGTGGTCTCGCGCCCGGCGCGAAGAACGGCTCTCAGCGCGAGGCTCAGCAGCAACCCACCAAGTTTGAAAATTTTCCCAAAACCTGCAAAAATCTACTCATCCAGCACATGCAAACCAGCCAAAAGTTCACATTTTCATCCAAGATTTCAAAAATATAATCTTTTCACACATGCAATCATCAAACAAGAAAAACCCAAATTTTTCCTCCAACATCCCGAAAGCTTATTTTCACCAAAACAACCATCAATCTCAGCCAAAATCATTCAACATCAAACTATCCATGAGTTGCTACACTCATTTGCATCCAGCCATCAAGAAAACTATCTTCCCTTACCTCGGTGCAAGGTTCCGAGCTCTGGGAAAGAGAATGAGAGAGAGAAAGATGAAGAAGAAGAAGCTTTGAGAAAGGAGTTCCCCACACGGCTCAGCTAGCTCCGCCAAAACTTGAACCACCACCTTCAATCCAGGGAATGAGAATAAATCAGCCAAGTGAGTGAGAAAGAAAGAGTGGGAATGAGAGTGAGTGAGAGTGAAAAGGAGTTCGGGGGGAAAAGAAAAGGGAAAGGGTCTCACAACCTCCCCAACAACAGGAGTTTTCGTCCCCGAAAATAGACTTACTTGGGAAGAGAAACGGATACCGCTCTCTGCACTGCTGCTCCACTTCCCAAGTAGCCTCACCAGTAGCTGCATCCCACAACACCTTCACCAGAGCAATAGACTTGTCCCTCAGCTCCTTCAGCTTATGATCAACTACAGCTACCGGCAAATTCTCAAATGTCAGATTCTCCTTCACCCGCACATCATCCAGCTCCACCACATGACTCGGGTCATGAACATACTTCCTCAGCTGGGACACATGAAATACATCGTGTAGGTTTGAAAGAGACGGTGGCAAGGCCAACCGATAAGCAACCGGACCCACATGCTGTATGATTTGATAAGGACCCACAAACCTCGGTGTCAACTTCCTTGCCTTCAACACTCTACCCACACCAGAAGTCGGAGTCACCTTCAGAAATACATGTTCCCCTTCAGCAAACTCCAAAGGCTTACGCCTTTTGTCAGTATAAGATTTCTGCCTACTTTGAGCAGTCTTCATCCTCTCCTGAATCATCTTCACCTTCTCAGTAGTCTGTAGGATCAGCTCTGGTCCCACAACCACTAACTCACCATCCTGATACCAGCACAGAAGACTCCTACATCTTCTGCCATACAAGGCTTCAAACGACGCCATCCCAATACTAGCATGAAAGCTATTATTGTACGTGAACTCAACCAGCAGTAGGACATCCTCCCAGCTACCCAAGTGGTCTAACACACAAGCTCTCAGCAAATCCTCTAAGGACTGGATTGTCCTCTCTAACTGACCATCCATCTGCGGATGATAAGCAGAACTCAGCTTCAGCTTCGTGCCTAAGGCTTGATGTAGACTCTGTCAAAATCTAGAAGTGAACCTCGGATCTCTGTCTGAAATAATACTGGAAGGCACCCCGTGCAACCGTACTATTTCCCTCACATACAATTGCGTCAACTTCTCCAAGGACCACTTGATGTTGACAGGCAAGAAATGTGCACACTTGGTCAACCGATCAACAATCACCCAGATAGCATCACTATTCCTAGCCGACCTAGGAAAATTGACAATAAAGTCCATAGTGATACTATCTCACTTTCATTCTGGAATCTCCATCTGCTGCATCAACCCACTCGGCTTCTGATGCTCAACCTTCACCTTCTGACAGGTCAGACAGGCCGCCACATATTCAGCTATCTCCCTCTTCATACCAGACCACCAAAAAGTCTTCTTGAGGTCTTGGTACATCTTAGTCATACCTAGATGTATGCTAAGTCTGCTTTTGTGGCCTTCCTCCAATACAGCTCTTTTCAGTTCAGCATCCTGAGATAGACAAATTCTACCCTTGAACCTCAAGATTCCATCTTCTCCCAGCTCAAAACCAACAGCCTTCTCGGCACCCAGCAAACCAAGAAGCTTCACCAGCTCAACATCTTGCAACTGCTTAAGTCCAACCTGTCTTAAGAATTCACTAGTTATGGTAATCATCCCATGTGATCCTGAGCTAACTCCATACAGAGGTTCAGATCTCTGAACTCCTCAACCAGCTCCAGCTCCCTCAACATCATACTCGACATGTGGATGGATTTCCTACTCAGCGCATCCGCCACAACATTGGCCTTGCCAGGATGATACATCAACTGGAAGTCATAATCCTTCAGAAACTCCATCCACCGCCTTTGCCTCATGTTCAACTCCTTCTGATCAAAAAAGTACTTCAGACTCTTGTGATCACTGAAGACACTGAACCGAGCACCATACAAATAATGCCTTCATATCTTCAAGGCAAACACCACAGCTGCCAACTCCAAGTCATGAGTGGGATAATTCCTCTCATGGTTCTTCAATTCTTTAATTGCCTTGAAGCATATGCCACTACTTTCCTGTTTTGCATCAGCACACACCCCAGACCCTGGTGAGAAGCATCACAATACACATCAAAGGGCTCACCAGAATCTGGCAATACCAGCACAGGAGAAGTAGTCAACCTCCTCTTCAGCTCATCAAAGCTCCGCTCACAAGCATCTGTTCAAATGAACGGTTGCTCCTTCCTTGTCAGCTGGGTTAAAGGCGCTACTATCTTGGAGAATCCCTCAATGAACCTCCTATAGTAACCCGCCAAACCCACAAAACTCCTAATATCTGTGACAGTTCTAGGACGCTCCCACTGCAACACTGACTCCACCTTAGCCGGATCAACAACAATCCCCTCAACTGAGATCACATGTCCCAAAAACTTCACCTCATCCAACCAGAACTCACATTTTGAAAGCTTAGCATACAGCTGCTTCGCCTTCAAAATCTCCAACACCACCCTCAAGTGTTCTCCATGCTCTTCCCGGGTCCTTGAATAAATCAAGATGTCATCAATAAATACCACCACAAACTTATCCAAGAACAGCCGGAAGATTCTGTTCATGTAATCCATGAACACTGCAGGGGCGTTGGTCACACCAAACGACATTACAACATATTTATAGTGACCATACCTAGTCCTGAAAGCAGTCTTCGGTATGTCACCCTCCTTCACCCTAATCTGGTGATAACCTGACCTTAAGTCAATCTTCGAGAAAACGGATGCTCGCTTCAGTTGATCCATCAAGTCATCTATCCGAGGAAGTGGATATTTGTTCTTAATGGTCAACTTGTTCAACTGCCGGTAATCCACACAAAGTCGACTACCTCCATCTTTTTTCTTCACCAACAACACAGAAGCACCCCACGGCGAAACACTCGGCCGCACCAACTGCTTCTCCAACAGGTCCTCCAATTGACCTTTCAGCTCAACCAACTCAGCAGGAGCCATCCTATAGGGAGCCACCGACACTGGCCCCGCACCTAGAACCAAGTCAATGCTAAACTCCATCTCCCTAATAGGAGGCAACCCCGGTACCTCATCAGGGTACACCTCAACAAAATCCCGCACCACATCAATCTCAGCAATGACCCTCTCGGTCTCCACACTCAAAGAAACAAGCAGAAGACAGCACTCTGCTCCATCTCTCAGTAATGATTCAGCTTGGCCAGCTGAAATCAACAGCTCTTCCTCCACCTGAGGAAAGATCAACCGCCTCTTAGCACAATCTATAAGAATGCGATTGGCAGACAACCAATCCATCCTTAAGATTATGTCAATGTCCACCAAAGGTAAACAAATCAAGTTCACCTTATACTTCTTCTCATTCACAACAATCAGATAGCCAGCACATAGCTCGGAAGCAACTACCGAAGCAGAAGTGGGCATCGACACTAGTAGTCTTAACCCCAAATCACACACAGGCACACCCAGCATAGCAGCACAAGTATATGATATAAATGAATGAGAAGCACCAGAATAAAAAAGGATCATCACATCCTTACCAGTAGCTCTACCCTTCCCCTTCACAAGATCTGAGGAAGTAGAAGCTTCAGCCCCAATCAAAGCAAATACTCTACCAACTGTAGTGGGTCTGTCACCCCTCTGAGCATCACCTCTCTGGGCACCACCCCTCTGAGCATCATCCCTCTCTGGTCTGCTTCTAGCAGTACAGTTGGTCGACTCATGACCCATCTGATGGCACTTGAAGCACTGGCTCTCCGTGTATGGACAATCCCTGACAAAATAGGGCCCAACACACCTGTAACATCTAAGAGTGGCACCTCCACCCTGTCTCCCCCCACCACCAGCACCAAAAGGTTGCCTACAGGACCCCCTTGTTGTGGTTGGGGCCTATCATACGACTTCCTCTGATTCCCTCCTTTCTTGGACCCAGCTGGTCCCTCAACAGTCTTCATCCCACGGTTACCACCTTCCAACCGCTCAACAACCTTCGCCTTCTCCACTAAGGCCAGAAACTCAGTGATGGCCATAGGCACCACCACCCTCTTCAGCTCGTATTTCAGACCTTCCGCAAACTTCCTGCATTTCCAGGCCTCAGCTATACCTTGCGAATAGAAACGAGCCAGGTGCTCAAATCTCATCGCATACTCAGAAACTGTCATTCCTCCTTGGTGCAACCGCATAAACTCAGCCTCCTTGGCGTGCCTCATGCTCTCAGGGAAGTACTTCTCCAAGAACATCCTCCTGAAGCACTCCCAGTCAAAAACCACTCCTCTAGCGGTCATCATGTGATGGGTACCCCTCCACCAATGCTCAGCCTCCCCAACTAGCATGTACACAGCATATGCCAACCTCCTCTCTTGAGAACATCCCAGCACTGTAAAGATTTTTTCTAGCTCACAAATCTAGTGGTCAGCTACCTCTGGATTTGCATCTCTCTTGAACTGTGGAGGATGGCATTTCTGAAACTCAGCTAGATCCTGGCTCTCTTGTGACCCCGTGGGCCTTGCTGCACCAGCTGCAGCTCTATCAGCCTCTACCCTAGCAAAATAAGCATTTTTCTACTGCATAGCCATAGCCATCATCTCCATGGCACGGGCTATCTGCTCATTGGTTCTAGTCATTGTCTATAAAAGTAACAACATCTTTAGTATACAATAACTAAACCAAACAACAATCAACAGCACAACAAAATATCACAGCAAACAACACAGCAAGACAACACAGTACAGAGCTCAGCACAACAAAAGCCTAAAGGAACCACCCCCAAAGAGTGTCCACTAGACTCGAACTGCTCTGATACCACTAAAGTGTAACGACCCAGCTGGTCACTACACACCGCACAACACACTAGAAACACCACACAGAAAGGAACAAGTGAATACATATAGGGTCTAGAATATATACATATACAAGGTCCAAGTCTGGATAGAGTTACAATGTACAAAATACATCAAATGCTACTACACCAAGCAGCTAAAACAACAAAACATCCTAATATATCAGCTCCGTCTGCTAGCTGCAGACTCACCACCAGCCACCAACCTATCCCTACTCTACTCCCATACATAGTATGATCATCGCAGTCCAAACACCATGGAAACAACAAAGGGTAAGCTAGTGAAAACAAATCAACATACATATATAACAATATGAATGGTAAACAGCTACAGCTAGCAGCGCAGCAACCAGCTTATTCTACACCACAACATTCGACAATATCAGCATCGCAAAGCGACAATATCAGCACTGCATAACAGCAATAACAGCACCACTCTAGTGGCTATAACAGCACCACATAGCGGCAATAACAACACCATCTTAGCAGCTTATAACAACACCATAAATAGTGGCTATAATGACACTGACATAACGGCTATAACAACACCACAATAGTGGCCATAACCAACATACGTCTCGCGCGCCTGGCGTGCCCTAACCCGCGCCCAGCACAGGGAAGGCAGAGACCTCCTAGGGTCTCGCGCCCAGCGCAATTCAAATTGCGCCCAGCGCCCCCATGGCAGAGACTCCCAAGGAGTCCCCATGCTCAGTGCGAAGAGGGTCGCGCTCAGCGTGGAACCATAACCCTAAAACATGTCACATACTACCAGCGCGCTCGGCGCGATCCATGTCACGCCCAGCATGGGCCATCCAGAGGCTCACCTTCTCAAGCTCGCCCAGCGCACACATCTTTACGCCCGAAGGGCTTGCCTAAAAGGAGCCTCCAAGTGGTCTCGCGCCCGACACGAAGAACGGCGCTCAGCGCGAGGCTCAGCAGCAACCCACCAAGTTCGAAAATTTTCCCAAAACCCGCAAAAATCTACTCATCCAGCACATGCAAACCAGCCAAAAGTTCACATTTTCATCCAAGAGTTCAAAAATATAATCTTTTCACACATGCAATCATCAAACAAGAAAAACCCAAATTTTTCCTCCAACATCCCGAAAGCTTATTTTCACCAAAACAGCCATCAATCTCAGCCAAAATCATTCAACATCAAACTATCCATGAGTTGCTACACTCATTTGCATCCAGCCATCAAGAAAACTAGCTTCCCTTACCTCAGCGCAAGGTTTCGAGCTTCGGGAAAGAGAACGAGAGAGAGAAAGATGAAGAAGAAGAAGCTTTGAGAAAGGCGTTCCCCGCACGGCTCAGCTAGCTCCGCCAAAACTTGAACCACCACCTTCAATCCAGGGAATGAGAATAAATCAGCCAAGTGAGTGAGAAAGAAAGAGTGGGAATGAGAGTGAGTGAGAGTGAAAAGGAGTTCGGGGGGAAAAGAAAAGGGAAAGGGTCTCACATTAGAAGTTTTTTTTAATATTTTATCTAATTCAATTTTTATTTATCAACTCATATATATATATATATATATATATATATGTGTGTGTGTGTGTGTGTGTGTGTGTGTGTGTGTATATATATATTTATTAAGTGTGAATCTTTATATTGTGCGAAATAGTTTTTAGAGACTTTTTTTGATGAGAGGTTTTTAGATATTTTTTTAATGCCTTATCTAATTTGATTTTTATTTATTATAATTATTTATGAATTAAATTTTAATATTTTTAGAAAAAATTATTAATAAATAAAAATAATATTGTGTTACAATATAAATTATTTATTATAAATTTAAAATATAATTTATAAGTTTAAAAATACTTATTTATATAAATTTTAAATATGACTTATATATTCAAACATAATATTTATTTGTATGTAGTATAATTGATTATAAATTTTAGTTAATGTAATAAATGTTTAACCTGTGTATTATGTGAGAAGTTGAGAGTTTAGAGAGAAATGATTTCTAGAGAGAGGAACTCTAGTATGTGGACACTTTTCTCTTAATCTTCTTCTCCTTTTCTTCCCCGATTCATTTCTAAGTAGTGTTGTTTGATTCAAGTGATGAAGAACCTTAAAATCATACCTTCGAAGTCGTACGAAGTTGATTCTTCTCCTTTTTCCTTCCTCGGATAACATAGAGTCATATTTTTCTTCCTTTTTGAGGTAAGGAAAGCTAGAATTGTCAAGTTTAGATTAAGATGTTGAGTTGTTAGATTGATTCCATGGATGAATATGGGTAGAATTATATAATCGTTTAGAAGTTTTGAGGTTTTTGGAAGAAAAGTTGAAATTGGATCATTTCTTAAGTTGTGATGAATGCATGTTGTCTTATGTGTTGAATGTTGAGATGATAGAGTTGTGAGTTGTGAGATGCATGTTGTAACTAAGTTGTGAAGTGATGTAGATGTGTAGAGTTGATATATGAGTTGTGTTGAAAAACAGTGTTGTTGAGATGAACTATGCTGTTGAGTTGTGAGTTGTATGAGTTGTCGAGTTGTTAAATAGTGTTGATAAAAATGTGTTGTTGTGCTATGTTGATGAGATGTGATAGGAATAGAGGAGATGTTTTTGAAAGTTGCTCATCCCATTATGTGGATTGAGTGTATTGTGGTGCTCTAAGAGCCCGTCATTTGTTGACAATCCTTCTTGGGAAGTTATCTTTTGGAGTGGATGTTGTGTTGTTTTCTTCTAGGGCTTAGTTGGTACCGTGTGTAGGCAAGGTCAAGGCACACATGTATAAAGTGACTACAGTATAGGGGTCAGGTTAAGCTATACTGATTACAAGCGGCCAAAACCGAGTAAAGTACAAAGTCGGAAACTTAGTTCCTAACTGAGTATTGGAGTATATGATAATCGGTAGGCTAATCCTATAGGTGACTTAGTTAAGCTAGTTAATGTCGTGGTAGGCCTATACCCAGCTATTCTATCCTAAAATAGTACTATATTTCCTTTTTTAAGTGGCAAAATATGAGAAATCATTATTATGTTGTGGATTGATATCCAATTTGTTGTTGATCTAACAATCCCAAAAAGATCATTGCATTGCCGGTTCAGTAGGATCTAGCTACATAAATTACTCATCCTATGTTGTAGGAGATCTCCGAGTTGAAATGCATGATGACGCATATGTGTTGATGTGTTGATACTGTGTTGAGATGTGTTGCTATGTTGTATCAATGTTAAGATGTGTATCATATGTGTTGTTTGTTGTTGTGTTGGATACGGTGATGATATTTGAGTTGTATGTTGTGTCATTTATTTATATGAGTTGTTTATTTTACCTAACCCACCCTTACATGTTTTCATGCGGTTTGGACTGGATGATCATACATTGTATGAGAGCAAGGCAGGGAGAGGCCAGAAAGTCACAATTGAGGCCACAAATGGCACTTGGAGTTGGAGTGGGAGTTGGTTTGATTTTGTTGACTATTGGTTGTGGTAGATCATCATTATGTAGTTTTGTATACTTGTTTATAGTTGCTTGCTAAGCAACTTAGTTGGATATATTCATGTATATACATTTAGAGTATACTTATTGTAGTATATATATTCTTTGATGTTTTAATTGTTGTTGTGCAGTGTAACGATCACGGCGGGTCGTTACATATTACATAGAATAAAATACTAATATATATATATATATATATATATATATATATATATATATATATATATATATATATATATATACATAGAGAATTATCAAATTATTCAAAGAGTAACTTTTGTTAAAGTTACTTCCTTCAATAACTTATGATGTATGTTAAATTTCAAAGATCTAAGTATTAAATTAAAAGTTCTTAATGTATAAATTAAGTTTTCAAAATTTTAAAAAAATGTAGAATTGATCTATGCATTAAGAACTTTTAATTTAGTAGTTGAAAAATTAAAATTCAATATATACCATGAGTTACCAAATGAAATGAAGTTATAACTCAACGATTGAATTGAAAAAATTCACATTTAATTCAACGATTGAATTGAAAAAAATGACATTTAATTAAAAGCTATTAAATAATGTAATAATTGATAAAAGTTACACTAATATCATTTGAATCATCTTCTCTTTCTCTCTCTATATATTAAATGAAGAGATAATATTTTTTAAAATAATTAAACATAAAAAATTATATATTCTTTTAAAGACTAAAATTGTCAAAATTAATTACTTCAATTTGCTTAATGAGGTAAAACAAATTGTAATAAGTCAAACTTTTTATTTGAGACCCAAAATCAAATTTAACTCGACTCAATTAATTAAACTGACCAATCAAATCGTGAAAAAAGTTAGTAGGAAAACTAGTAAATTTATTTGGCCTAATTTTTTTTCTTATAAAATATGAATTTATAAAAAGAAAATGTTAATTTGACAGAGAGAAACACAAATGAGATTAGTTTTACACCTCCAACTTTTAATTTGTTACTTTTTTCTTCTTTTTCACATACTTTTTTTTTTCTTTTAGTTTTTACATGCTACCAAAATAAGTGTAGTGAAAGAAAGGTAAGGGGGTGTATGTAAAACTTGAAAAAAGGAGGAAAGATATGTGAAAAAAAAAAGTACTAAATTAAATATTGTGGATGTAAAATTAAAAATTAAAAATTAAAAATTAAAAATTAAAAATTAAAAAATTAAGAATATTTTAAAATTTTAATTATTATTTTTTTTTAAAAAAGGAGGTGTACTTATAGAAAAAAGGAGGTGCATATATCATGAACCGAATCAAAATGAGAGAGAACCCTTTTTCACAAGCACTATGAAACCAAGAATGAGAACCGTTGTGAACAATGTGAAGCAACTTTTCTGATTTTTTTTAGGTTCATAATATATACATCTCCTTTTTTCTATAAGTATACTTCTTTTTAAAAAAAATAATTAAAATTTTAAAATATTCTTAATTTTTTGTTTTAAATTTTTTAATTTTACATCCACAACATTTAATTTAATATTTTTTTTCACACATCTTTCCTCCTTTTTTCAATTTTTACATGCACCCCCTTATTTTTTCTTTACCCCACCTATTTTGGTAACATGTGAAAATTGAAATAGAAAAAAAAAAGTGTGTAAATAAGAAGAAGAAAGTAACAAATTGAAAGTTAAAAGTGTAAAAATTTTTTTTTAAATTATAATATTTTATAAAAAAAATTTAAAAAGAGGTGTACTTATAAAAAAAAGGAGGTATATATATCATGAGCCTTTTTTTTATTGGGCCAACGGGCTCCTGTGAAGTAGCGATTTGTTAGGTATCGGCCCACCCTGAGTCTTATGCTTAAAAAAAAAAGAAGAAGTTCTTATTAACCAATGTTAAAATAAAATGTTACAAGTATGCATATTATTAGGTAGAATTTTTGTTCTTCACCAGGAAAAAAGGGTAGAATATTTGTTTAAATTACATTCGGAGAAAAAGGGAGATCAAATTTTAATTTAATACCTTATTAATTAAATATTAAATTTTTTTAAAATAAAATTTATAAAAAGATATAATACTCAAAATACAGATTGTAACGTGTAAGAAAATACGTGACATGATTTTTTCTTATCATTTTATAAGTATAAATTATTGACTTTATCAATGAATAATTTTATATAAAAAAAAAACAATCTGATTAATTTTTTTTAATAATTTAATTTTTCACATCATTTTTTTTATATAAATTTTAATCATGTCAACGTAATATTAATAGAAAAATTGTTACTATGATATATATTTTTTCTCTTTCATCTTATTTTCTCTTTATCTTTTATTTCATGGTTCATCACATCCATCACTTACTACTATCTCAATTGCATCCAAAAAATTAGGTGGAAGAATATGATCACTAATATATGTGGCATGGTTTGACGTATACTATAATAAAATTATTATATAATGACACACACCCTATATTGATACAATACGTGTTACTAAAAATTACTTTTACCCACACAATAAATATAATATATATTGGTATATTGTTAAAAAGTGTAGATATAGACTATAGTGACACATAAAATATGTTGTTAAATTTTATTTAAAATTAACACTAAAATTATATGTAGTTATATGTCAAATAAATATATACCTACATATATTATACTTATAGTGACTTTTTGTACGTCACATATAGAACATTTTTTTTTAGTGGTACTGGTTGTTGGGGAACAGTGACCCTGCGATGATGGTGTGACATGTGTCCTGTGGAAGAGGGTCCCTAGCTTTTATTGTACGGTGAGTAGTAGTGGGACGTACCTCAACACTATTCCCTTTTTGTGACACCTTAGATTGAGCTACGTGAGGTGTAGGAAGAACAATTAAGGAAAAAAAATATCTCACCATCGACATGTGTTATCATGTTATCGGTTATATATCCACACTTTGTGATTATCATTCTCTCTCCATGGGAGGGTCCAACCCTAATCACCATCAACATCTTCAACTAGCCCAAATACTGAGGTGCTCCTGCAATGCAACACTCACCATTTTTGTTGGCTGCAATCTAAATGGCACATATAGAATGTTACTAGGAAAAACTAAATCTCACTATTTGAACCAACTTTATTCTATCATCATGTTTTCCATGTATATAGATTATAAGGAGTATGTTTGATATCACCCTCAAATTTACTTATACTTTATTTGACCATTTCATATGTTTGTTTGATCAATTAAAGTGTTTGGTAAATTAGTTTATTTTTACTGATTTATATAGTTTATGAGTTATATGCATATATTCATCAAGTTTATAACTAATTAACATGTAGTTAGAGATGTCAAATGAATAAGTTTGACTCACTAGATTAAGCATCACAAATGTACTAGTCCAACTTAACTCAATTTTTATATAAATCTTTCTTTCTTTGGTTTGGCTTGACCTGTTGAGCCACTTTTTTATTTATTATTATTATTATTATTATTAATTTTTTACTAATTCAATTGACTCGTAAAGGGAAACTAAATATGTCAAATAGACTTAATTTTTACTGCTTTTTGCTAGAGACCTTGAATACACCTAAGACACTATTAGTTTTATATTTTTCAACAATTTTAACATGGAACTTTTCCAATATTTTTAACTAAATAGGCTAATTTACCATGTTTTAACTAATAAGTTTTCAATTTTCAACTAATCAATTTTTAATTAAGCTAATTAATTTTGCCAAATTTAAAATTAAAAACAAGTAAAATTACTCTTCGCCTTTCTACTATTATGCAACAATCCAATTTAAAATTTGAAATTTATATTTTTCTTAATATTAAAGTCTTACATAATTGAACCTGTTTCAAAAAAAACCAAATTATATATATATATATATATATATATATATATATATATATTTACAGTACTAAAATCTTAAATTTTATTTTATTTATCAAATAGTTTGAAGCATAATAAAAAATTTATTATTAAAGATTTATAATTACAATGGTGAATATCTTAAAATAATAATGTCATGTCTTAAGTTATAGTTATTTATTTTAAAGTTTTTTATGCACTATTTGAAAATTTGATAAAAGATTTATGATTTTTTTTTTGTTTCTAGCATGTAAATTGAAAATGACTTCGATCTTGATAAAAATGAATTGAAATAAGTTATTTGATTATGATAGAAAATATTGTTTTGTGTTCAACATTGTGACAAGGCAATATCATGTTTTAAGTTATAGTTGTCATTTAGAGGATGTTTGCTACATGAAATGTTTTTATGAAATGTTTTTATGTTCTTAGGAATCTTAAATTAAAAATTTTAGTGGTGGTTAGTTTCCTATGTTTGGTAGTTAGTTTCTTATGTCTAATAGTTATTTAATTTTTTTTTTTAAGGAATGTAGTTTTTCGAGAATCATTTTTATTTCACTTTTCCATACAAACATTCCCATGGAGAAGGGTGAGAATCCAATTTTTTCAAGTTAGGAGGAAAGTTTAATGCATATAAAAAATTACAGTATCCTTTTTAAAAACATACACTACAAGCAAATTGTCATATAGTGACATAATATGTGTCACTAAAAATTACTTTTACCTACACAATAAATATAATATATGTTGATATATTGTTAAAAAGTGTGGGTATAAGTTATAGTGACACACAAAATATGTTGTTAAATCTCATTCAAAATCAACACTAAAATTATGTGTAGCTATATGTCAAATAGATATATACTTATATATATTATATTTATAGTGACATTTTTTATATATCACTATATGTAAAATTTATTGTAGTGATAAAATCTCTCTCTTTCTCTTTCTCTCTCTCACTCTCCTTTTCCCCCTCTCTTCCTCTCCCTCTCTCTTTCTTTCTCCCTCTCCCTTTCTCTCTCTCTCTCTCTTTCTCCCTCTCCCTCTCTCTGTCTCCCCTTCTATTTCTCTTACAATCTTACTCCCTCTCTCTCACTCTCACTCCACTTCTCATCCTCTCTCTCTCTCCATCTATCCTTCTCTCCCATTCCCCCTCTTTTAATTTTCTTTCTTCCTTTCTCCTTTTATTTCTCTTTATCCCTCTCTCACTCTCTTTTTCCCCCTCTCTTCCTCTTCCTCTCCCTCTCTCTTTCTTTCTTCCTCTCCCTTTCTCTCTCTCTCTCTCTCTCTTTCTCCCTCTCCCTGTCTCTGTCTCCCCTTCTATTTCTCTTACAATCTTACTCCCTCTCTCTCACTCTCACTCCACTTCTCTTCCTCTCTCTCTCTCCATCTATCCTTCTCTCCCATTCCCCCTCTTTTAATTTTCTTTCTTCCTTTCTCCTTTTATTTCTCTTTATCCCTCTCTCTTTCCTTGTCTCTCTCACTCCTCCTTTATCCCTCTCCCTCTCCCGCTCTTTCTCTCTCCCTTCCATATCTTTAATCATTTTTCTCTCTTTTGTATTTCATTATTTCTTGACCTTGTTAATTTTAATAATTAAAGTGTTTTATTTCTATAATTTAATAGTATTCGTTAACACTTTTTAATTAATTTATTCATATATTTGAACCAAATAATATATATATATATATATATATATATATATATTTATCCTTCTTAATTATTATGTAGTATTTTTCTTTGTTTATTTTTTTTTGTTGAATTCTGTATTTGAATAATTTTAACTATAAGTTTTCATCTTTAATAGTTTAATGTCATATTTGTAATAAGATTTGAGTAATAAATACATCTAATAAGTTTATTTTAATAAAAAATATTTCTGTAAAAAAATATTTATATTTCCAGAAATATAGTAGTGTAACTAAACATGAAAATCTTTAAGAACCTTTATGAGTAATCAAATATATTTTAGTTATTCTTGGTTATGAAAAAACTTCTCTCTTACCAAATGTTTCCTTAAGATATCCTTTGTGCCTTCAAAAATCTTGATAAAAAATCTACAACCATGGTGATACTTCAAAAAACCAAAATCAATTGTTATCTTAATGAAAGTCAACTCCAAAAAATGCATTCTTTAATAATTCTTTCACTTGAAAAGGTCTCACATTATATAAAGAGAAATGTAAATGACACTCCATAAGTTAACACTCTAATTCATTCTCTCTACCATTGGTTGAAAATCATAAATTTTGATGAGTCTTACTCTTATCACTAAATTAGAATAGCATATCATTAAATGAGACACGTGACTCACAAAATGTTTTATTTTCAATGATTCCAATTAATAATGATAAATGTTAAAAGGTGAGTGTTAAACAAAGTGTCGATGACTAATATTTCTATTGCATAAAATAATTTCATGTATTCCATCTTTCCTGTATAAGGAGAAGATCCCAAATCTACAAAAAACACATGACACGAAAACATCCAAATAATATGTACATTGTGGAAAACATTGGTCCAACTATAAATTCTCCCTCCCTCTCTCTCTCTAAGAATTAGTTTAAAAAAATTTTGGGCCTATAATATATACTTTTGTTCTAATAAGGGCCTAGCGAAAAGAATCAGGTCGATAACAATTATTCTTTGGTTCATGATATATATACCTTTTTATTTTTATTTTTATATAAGTACACCTTCTTTTAAAAAAAAAATAATTAAAATTTTAAAGTATTTTTAATTTTTTGTTTTAAATTTTTTAATTTTACATTTACAACATTTAATTTAGTATTTTTTTCACACATCTTTCCTCCTTTTTTCAATTTTTACATGCACTCCCTTATTTTTCCTTCACCTCACCTATTTTGGTAACATGTGAAAATTGAAAGAAAAAAAAATGTGTGAATAAGAAGAAGAAAGTAACAAATTAAAAGTTGAAAGTATAAAATTAAATTTTTTAAAAAAAATTATAATATTTTATGATTTTTTTTTTTAAAAGGAGGTGTACTTATATATATAAAAAAAAAGTGTATATATCATGATGCTTATTCTTTTCTTAAGGATTCCACTCCAGAAGCATGGAAGTACCGTTTTGTTTATGCATTGTGCTCATAACAAATTATAGCGTTGAAGTTTTTTGTTCATCTTATCTTATTCCGTTATGTTTTTATCATTGTTTTATATTATAGTGATGATCTTTTTAAATTAGGCTGTTTTTCGAAACATACTAATATTATATATTATAAATTAACACCCTATGTAAGGCACATGTTATTACCATGATGTTACATAAAATACTAAACCAACTCAAAATCAAGAGAAAAATTTATGAGTCTTTTAATTGATAATCAAAATAAAATAAATCAACCATATTATTATAAAAATCATTTTTTTTTCAACATTACTTTTTATTATAATCTATAACTTAAAATACACACAAACCTTCTTTTTATAATTGATGTTAGTAATTTCATTTTCTTTATGATTAAAATATAACTTTTGAAGAAAAAACTAATAAATATAAACGTAATATAAAATATATTTTATTATTAATATTTCATATTGTAATATATATGTCATGATAAGAAATATAATTGAGAGAATTTATTTAAGTGATTTTCCTGGCATTGTTAGACACACTAAATGTCTCTCATAATCCACTTTCTTACAATGCATACACGACATACATATTGGCATAGATTTAAATCATATAGCTTACACATTCTGCATATAACATATAGAAATATACAAGCCACAATAATATGATTATGACTCTTAAGAAATAAGATAAATCACGACACGGAAGTCATGTTTAAATTACAACCAATTACGATACGTAAATTGCCCAAAACACAATACATAGGCCAGAAAATAAAATAAAATAATGACGCGTTGATTGTATTTAAAAATATAAGCAAAAATCTATGGTCATCATCATAAACCACTCATTTAAAATAAGTAATAATAGTAACACTTTATTATTTATGCCCATTGAAAATGTCTACATATATAGAAAATAAATATGCATTTGCATGAAAAACGAAAAACAAGGTTCATCATGACCATGTTTAACAAGTAGCACAACCATCCTTAACCAGCATGGTCATGTTTAATAGTATCCATGACCATGCATAGGTGCTTAATCCAAATGCACGATTGTGCTCAACATGTATCATTGAACTTATCAACAAGCCTAACTAGGAATGATAAAAATACCCGCACCCGCGGGTATGTGCGGGTAAAATCTGCTACGAATAATAAATGGATAGGTTAATTGGGTACCTGCAGATAATGAGGACGGATAATTTTTTATCCGTTTATAAACGGGATGGGGGCGGGTATGATGATATTCATACCCCGGGTACCCGTTTAATAATATTTCTTAAATATTTTAATTATCCATGTATTACATAACCTTGAAACTACACTCTCTCATCTTATTTTCTTACAAAAGTGAGGTTGATGAAGTTACCAACATGTGTTAAGCATGTTATAGAATTATGTTGGATGTAATTTGATTAATTTTCTAGCTTTGATTGAACCAATAAGATTTATGTATTTTAAGTTGTTTACTTTCATTTAGAATTATGAGATTGAATTATTGTAGCTTTGTGATGAGACTTTAACTTACTTGTGAGATTGATGTATTTTAAGTTATTGATTATCTTGCATTTTTATTATTATTTCAACAAAATTAACGTTAAATACAAGTTCAAAATTAACATTAAAGTTTTATTTTTAATATTTCAATGACATTAAATATAAACTTAAAATTATTTGTAATATAATTTTTTAATTTCTTAAAAAATTTATAAATATCCATGGATACCCATGGATATCCGTGGATATTCAAGAAATTCATGGATACCCGCTTAATAGATACCCGCGCAGATATGGGGTGGGTATGAGGTCAATTTTCATCTAGCGGGGCGGGGACAGGTTTACTATTACCCGCCCCCATGGGGCCCATTGCCATCCCTAAGCCTAACCATGCTTGTTGAGTACGATCGTGCTTACAATTAGTACAACAGTGTTTAAGCACACAAAAACAATTCGACGATGGCTTTGAAGAAAAAGGAACATCCAAAGAATCCAAAATTTCAATTCATGGAAGCATGCAAGCATAACTCATATCCAATATGAAACATGCTTTCAAAACAAGTAAACAAACTAAGTGGGTTCAAGGTTATCATGCTATTATAGTATTCTGATATCACTATTGGAGATTCATGAAATATAGTTTATAAAAAATAGTTTATTTAAAACCATGACAAAAATAACCTTATTTCATTAGACCACACACACTACAAGAAAAATGACCTATGCCTACACACAAAAAATGTCACTAAAAATATAAATTTCATAGGTAAAGGTATCATGGACTTTGACCTACAGACATTGAAGTTGTCAACTTTGAGGGGGCATATAGCTACAACTAATAGCCTATCACTGTAAGTTTTACCTACAGACATAATTTTACCTACAACTACATTTGACTGTCACTATAAGAGCTACCTACAATTTGCAATATGCGTGGGTAAAAGTCATTGACTTATATTTACACTCCCTACTATAGGTAAACACCATTAAGTTGTACTTACATGTCATGACTGTAGGTAAAAGTCATTAACTTATTCTTACATACTCTGACTATAGGTAAAAATATTTTTATTTATTTATTATTATTATTATTATTGTACCTATAAATTAATAAATAAATATATTTAATTTATTAAAGTATAAAAAAAAGTCAAATTTCATTAACTAATATATTTAATTTAATATATATGTAATTATATTAAATAGTTTGTTATGTAATTATAATATTATAATTATCTATAATATCATTGGATATATATGTATTTATATATATTTAAAATATGAATTATAACTAATTCTAAAAATAATAATACAACCATTTTATTTATTTTAAATAAGGTAATTGAAATTTAAAAGAAGTATTATTTTAAGAATATTTATATATATATATATATATAATATTAATAATGTTGTATTACAAATTTAGAATATTACAGAATCACTACTACATCTGTAAGATATGAGATGGTGAAGGTTTGTCCACTAGTCAACCATTAGAAGTAATAACTATGAAGTTCTACTATTAACTGTTCAAGATTATTTTATGCAAGCATAAAAGAACATAAAAATATTTGACTTGCAATGAAAAAATTAAGAATTTAATTTTGACGTACTGTTGATTTAAATGATTTTAACACTAGTCAAATCACATGTTAACACATTAAAATTTAAAAGTTTAACTTTTCAAGTAACTATTATTATAGTCAAACTCCTTTAATGAAGTGACAATACATGATAGATAGTACAATGTCAAGTATAGACTATAGATGGAATGTAAAAAATAAAAGTTTATGCACCAAATCAAGTCATTGAGGCATAATATTAGTACATTGATACTTGTTAGCAATCTAACATTTCAAATTACAAAAGCACTTGAGATATGTACCTTCACAGGTGAAGAATGTGTTTCACACCCCCCAAAATTTGAATTTCCATTAATCTGTGGCTCTTTAGTCATAAAAGAGGCTTTTCCGGCACCAACCTGCGTCCTTAGAACTTCTGGCATATTATCTAATGGATTCAAAGGCATGCAATCAATGTCCTGAACAAAAAAAAAAACACCAATTAAAAACAAGAAAATGTGAAAACCATTATCAGACATAAAATATATCAAGATAATTTATTCAATTGGGAGAAAGAAATATTAAACCTTTGATTTTTTATTTACAGAACGTGATTCACAAAGATCATTTATATATTTTACAAATAACAAACCAATTTTATTCAATTAGAGTTATCACAAAGTGAGCTGGACACCACAAATTCAAGTCTTGAAATCAACCTTATGCAAGGTTGCTTTCTATAGGTCCAACCTTTCCCTAGACACTCTGCATAGCATAAGCTTTATAGCACAAAGCAGCTCTTTAGTTTATTAAAACATTACATCGTGTAGCATGCATGCTTGGTTCAACTTATTGCGAGGAAATAATCACTTTTTTAGGCATCTTCCTGAGAAACTTTTGAGAAAAGGAAAAGGCCAATTTTTCTCCTAAATTTAACTGAAACAAATGTGCCAAACGTACTGATTGATACTATCTTTAGAAGAAAGACTATAACATTTAAAAGTTGGCATGATAATAAGAAATCATATTACCATTACAAATTCAACACCCAATTCAGGACGGTCAAACTGAATCCTGCACTTGTCATAGTCAACAGTAAGCACACTACCATCATGAATCTCTCTTGTTTTTGGATGAAGAGCAATTACTCGCTGTCCAACATATAATGGTCTAGCTAAATCTGTTGGAAGTCCATCCCTAGCACCAGTCCGCAGTTCAGTGTAATGTTTCCTAACTTAGAATTCCGCACACATGCAAATTGCATTTCACTCGGTCAATAAAATCGAACTGAAGAACGCATGCAAAAAAACAGAGGTCGTTTTCGATTTTGGTCAAAATTTATCGGCAATCAAACAGAAGCAACTTATTAGAATTCATTAAAGTCGCAGAGAAATCGTCGCCGAAAATTGGAACGAGAAAAATTAGAAACAACGCTTCGTTCGAAGAAATATATATATATATATATATATATATATATATATATATATATAGAGAGAGAGAGAGAGAGAGAGAGAGAGAAGAGAAATCTAACCTGAATGGCGCGAAGTTCTGGAAGTTTGAGCGATTTGCGGAGAGGGAGAGAAAATATGATGGTTTGTTATGTGAGAACTAAGAAGAAGAGAGAAAGCGAAGGGTTTATATTGGAAAGGGGAGAGAGAGTGCGCATTTGGCAGACATAGTATCGTCACCAAGGCATTCCTTTTGGCGGGGCACAGAGGTGTGGGGAGCCAGGAGATTAGTAGACTTGCCCTGCTTTCCTTTCCTCTGCCCAATCACTTGGAGTTGGAGGGAATTTGTTCTGCTTTTTATTATTTTTTTAAAAGTTTAAAATAATATTTGCTGAACCAAAGTTATATCTTGAAAACATAAATTAGTTATTTATCGTCAATTTTGTAATAATGCTTAAAAATGTCATTAATAATAAATTTTTGAATAGATGTAATTATAATTTGTAAGGGTAATTTTTGAAAAATATAAAAGAGATAGAGAATAATTTTAAAAATATAGTTTAAGAGGTGATTAAAGGAATAAAGACTTATGCCTAAAATAATAGTAGGAATAAGTCTTTGAAAGCTTTTACCTATATTGACAATTTGTTGGTAGAAGAACTTTAAGTTATATTGAGTTTTGCCTACACTAATCAAAAGTGGGTATAGATTTTTGAGTTATACCTACATTAAATATTTGTAGGTAAATTTTTTTTTAGTTTTACCTACACTAATTCAGGTCTATAGGTAAAAGTGTCTGTAGGCATAAGTTATTTTTTTTGTAGTGACATTACACAAGAATCATTAAAGATTTAGGGTTTACCTTTTGGAGCTTACCTTATCAATGTTGAATAACTTTGTTTACATGAAGGAACAATTACCTTTGGCCACCAAGCATCAAAAGTGTGGCGTCTCTACCCCGTCAACACAAGCAACATTAAAACATGGAGTTTGGTGTTCTCCAATAGATATATGATAGCTAGGTTTTGTGTGACAATACAAAATCTAGCAATTTTTCAGTAGTGGTAAAGAAAGGTCAACATATATCCTTTTATAAATTTTTGTTGACCTAATTTTACTTTCTTATTAGGTTTGTATACTACATGTAACACATTACTTCTTGCTAATTATTGTTAATTTCTTTCAATAATTATGTATTGTGGTGTGTGTGGAGTGTTGTTGAGAGACTCTGGGATGTTAAGGAACTTCTAAAGAGTTTTTAGGTGGTTTTGAGAATTTTTCTAAATAGAGGTCCAATTTGATCCTAAGGGAAAAGTATATAAGATTCTTTTAAGAATTAAGTTTCGAAAGTTTAGTTCTTAAGAAATCTTAGAGAGATAAGTTAGAAATAAATGTTTTAGAGTCAATAAGTTTTATCCACTAAAGAAAAATCAGCATTATCTACGAAAGAAATTCGTAGATAAGCATGAAAATCCGTAGGCAAGTGTTAATTATCTACGAAAAAAAATCCTTAGGTAATAAGGTCGTAGATAACGTTAGCTACGGAAAATTTTCCGTAGGTAACGTTACCTATGAAAAAATTTTCATAGATAACCCACGAAAGTTGTTATATATGGATTTTATCTGTAGATAACCTTTGGAAAATTTTTGTTTAATTTTAATAAATTTATTAATGTAACAATCCTCATATTTGGCCTCTCAAGGATGCTATTTTATGACACTTCACTTTTTAACGTGTTTTGTCCTTACTACACATTTTCTGGGAAACTTCCCACAAGGTCACCCATCCCTATATTACTCCAAGTCAAGTACACTTAACTGTGGAGTTCTGATGAGATAAGCTACCGAAAAGCAGATGCATGTTGTTAGTATAAGTAGTACAAATTAATTCATTTAAGTCATCTTCAACTATACAATCTCATACTTATACTATTTTTTGATCCCTCTCATTTTGGTGTGTCCATACCGCTATAAAAATATAAAAGTATATATAATAATTATATTACTAATAATAATAATAATTATATTATATTTAATTAATCTTTAGTTATATATATATAATTACTTGTATAATTAAAAATCTACTTATTTCTATTTAAAATTAATATTATGATACAATTTAAATTATTTATTATAAATTTAAAAGTTTAAATAATAATTTATATATTTTAAAATGATAAGGGTTATAATAACATTGGTGTAACTTTTACTAAATATTACACCGCTCAATAACTTTATATTAAATGTGAATTTTGTAAATCCAATCGTTAGATTAAAAGTTCATATCACTTTATATGTTTATATAAAATTTTGTTAAAATTAAACAACAACTTGAAGGTAATCAAAGTGTTCGTATTTTAGTATATTTTGAAATTTATATATTACGTCAATTTTGTTTTACAAGAATGAAATATCAAATCATCTTGAATTAATATAAAATTTTGTATATATGAGCTAAGAGTAAAAAACTTTCAATCTAACGGTTGAATTTATAAAATTCACATTTAATATAAAGTTATTAAGCGATGTAATACTTAGTAAAAGTTACACCGGTGTTATTATAACCCTTCTCTTTTAAAATATTATTTTTATAAATTAAATTTTAACATTTTAAATAAATTATATTAATTAACTTAATATATTTATTCATCTTAAATATATTATATAAAATTCAAAAAATGTATTTATTCTTGTTTTATTTTCTAATTATCAACCATTAATAAAATACTAATTTAAAATCTTATCTAATTAGAGAATGGATTCTTTTACTCCAAGAGTAAGTCTAGGTAGACTTACTCCGTTCAATAATGCATGTTCTACATCAAATTTCAATGATCCAACCATTCAATTTTAAGTTCTTAATGCATAGATCAAATGATGGAAGTAGGTAGGTGAAGTGAAGCTTGTTCTTCCCTTGCCTCCTCCAAGCTCACGGATCTTGCTTCCTTGATTGATGATAACGGATTGAAGGTGGGATTAAGAAGAGAATGACCTGGTTTCCCTAAGCTAAGAAGGAAGTATCCTAGCTAGAGAATCAAAGCGAAAGCTCACAGACTATGCTTAGGAGAGGTGATTTTCCTAAGGCTAAGACTAGGCTTTCTTGGTGACTTTGAGAGAGAACTTGGCTGAAGATATTTCAGAAAATTCTCATTAACATTCAAAGTGTTTACATGATGAAAGAAACAAGCACTTATAGGCAAAGAAATCAAGCAAGTGGTGCCAACTCCAAAGGCACAAAAGTGGCGCCAAAATTTGAATTCAAATTTGAGTTTGAATTCAAATTTTGAACGTCCACTTTGGCTTCCCATGTGCAGCCCCTCCTTCTAGAAACCTTAATTACATTTAAGTGTAATTTAGGGTTCATTTGAGTGATCACATGTGCAGCCCCCTTTGGCACAAAACATGTGACTCAAATGCAACTCTAATTACTCCTAAATGTAATTAGATTTCTATGATTTATGCCTAATTCTTATTCCTTTTAAATTCCTATTCTAATGGCCTAAATACAATGGCCAAACATATATAAAATAAAAGGAAATAATAAAAGAAACAAAATGAGCCCAATATTGGGTACCAAAAGCCCAAAGGCCCATGAAGCCCAAAACTAGGCTCAATAAGCCTATAACCTAAAATATTATCCAAAATGGTCCAAAATACAAGACCAAAATATATGATACCTACACTAATATGTTATATACAAGACATAAGGAAAATAGCTAAAACAAGATATGGCCCATGAGAAGTTCAACTTGGGCCTTCCAAGCCCATCGGGCCCATTGGGCCTTGACTGGCCCAAACTTCCATGCCTAGCCCATTCCTTTGGGATCTTTTAGGATGTCACCTCTTGCCTTCTTATGCATGATTCCATCATCCCCTCCCTCTTGAAAAGGATTTGTCCTCAAATCACGAGGATGCATGGAATAAGAATCATCACCTACATGCACAACATACCATGTATAAGAGGTGAAATGTTCATGGGAAGAAAAGGAATTGTGTATCCTAAGAGGAATCCTTCTATCTAGCCTAGCAAAGAAAACTAAACTATTGAAATTGAACTTCCTAAAAGTAGAAATAGGATCCTCTTCTAAGCATAACCTAGAATGAAATCCTAAAAATGTAGCAACACTAAGACTAATACAATGGAAAGAATGATTCTTAAAAATTAAAACATCTTGCCTAAAGTACCCTAAATGGTAACCTAGGCATTTCCTAGAATATAAAGAAAATAAGGCTAGAAAACTTCCTAAACAATTTTGGATTTGATTGTTTGTTAGATATTCATAATCATATAAACTATATTTGTCTTGTAGGGAAGGAAGCAAATTTAGTTCAAAAGAGTAAGAACTTCCCTTAAGATCAAACATAGAATATAGATCATTACAATTCGTATCCACCAAACAATGTAAACCAAAAATTGGGTGCTTTATTAAGACCACATAAGTACTTTCTTCCTTGTGCACCTCCAAGGAAGTAGTATAAGGAGTAAAAATAGAAATAGTCCACTCCTTCTTCACTATATCTTGAAGTTGAAAATTCTTTGTTTGAAAATTGTGTTGTTCCTCATTCTCAGCTTCAAGATTAGTGGCAGCATAAGGGTAAGAGTTAAGGTCTTTATGTAGGAAGAGAGTATTTTGTAAATGATTTTTAGTGATAGAACAACTCACTTCACTCACAAGTCTTTTAGAGGAAATATTTTCCTCCTTACTCTTCCCTAAGAGAAATGCCTTTTTTCTTTCTTTTTCTCTTGTTTTTCTCAATTTTTCTTTAGCCAAAAGTTTTTCTTCCTTTTGTTTAAGGATGCGAATTTCTTCCTCCAAAATTGCAAGTTGTGTTTTTCTTTCAAGTTTTTCTTTCTCTCTTGTTAACACTTCTTGCTTTGTCCATGGTGTTAGTGATTTAAGCTCTTGAGTAGGATGTGAAAAATATTTTGAAGAGCTTGATTCACTAATACCTAAGGAATTTCTTCTCATGATTAAACAAAAAGAGTTTTATATGCTATGCAAAAAGAAAAAAAAATTTTGGTCTTTTCTAGGAACAAGACTAACACTTGGAAGTCTAAGTGTACAAATTGCACTATCAAGGGAGGTGAGCTACTAAGAGCCACTTAATAACCAAGCCTTTTCAAGTGGAAATCACTAAACTTCCTTGTGGTATTCTCAATTCCACAAATTGTTTTCACAAACTTTTAATGATTGATGATTTTCACAAGTGTTTTTGATTACAACTAAACGTGGGAAATTTAAATTCTACACATGCTAGTCGAATTAATAAAGCAAAGTAAACAAACTAAGAACAAACAAATCAAAGGAAACAATATTAAGCAACTAGTCGGATTTTCCCTAAGTGGAAGCTTGAAACATATGAAATTTCCAAGCCACTTCCACTAGTACTACACGTGAGTGACTATAAGGGATTAGATATACCTGACCAGCTTCTTAATACTCCCCCCAAGCTATTACAAATTGATTGAATTTACAAGAAAAATGCAAGAAATTAAACTAATCCTAAAACAAAGTTGTGACGAATTTAGAATCCAATATAGTCACGGATTTTTCAACCACCACTTTTCTTCACTAATCCATTCCAATTTTTGAAGTCCTTGTTTATCCTTGAAACCTGCAAATATTAGACAAAAAAATACAGCTAACAATGGCTCCTCACAATGATTAGGAAGGTGCACTCTTGTGATGGAAAATTTAGGAAGTTTTGGTCACCAAAATTAGGTCAAACTTTAAAGTCCTTTGGTCTTAAACTTAGCAGTACTCCTCTCCTAATCTTGTTGAGTCAATGTTTGATTCTCTTGCAAGGATTTTAAGCCACTTCCAGCACGGATCAGTTTTGAAAGAAAACTTGGACAAGCAACAAAAGCACAATTAGAACAAGCTTATACCAAAAAATCAAAGAATAAGGTGTATTTAGACAAGACTCAAAGATATCCAAGAATTCAAATCTGAAAATTCAGACTCCAATGAAGGCCAACACTCAAAAGGAATGTTCCTAGATAAGCACTAGAGTGGATTAACAAAACCAAAAACATTTGGAAGCAATCACCAAAATAGTAGATCCAAACACTTAGTGAAATTTTGATTCTCAATTTTGTGGTCTTCTCGACTTTTTCTTTCTTTTCTTTTGTTTTTTTTTCTCTTTTTTTTTAATCTTTTGTTTTTCTGAATTCAAGATATAATTCCAGAGAATATGAAATGCCTTTTACACCAAAAATGTCACAAAACAAACATACACAAATCGGATCTACTAGAAGATGTAATTTCAAGTGAAAATTCAAGTTCTAGTGCACTAAACTTTGAAATTAGTCTTGGATTCTTTTGTATTTTTGTTCTATTCTTTTTCTAAATCTCTTGCTTCACTTTTCCTCTGTTTTGTTCTGTTTTCCAGCAAGCAAATTTTCCAGAAATTGAATCCAAAACAAACTATGCACTAGAAGTAGATATATCACTTAAAAATCCAAGAAAATTTGTTGAAAGAATTTTTAAATGGAATTTGAATTTTGAAAACTATTCAAACACAATGGAAACCTAACTCTAAGAATTCATCAATGATCTAATGATGAATATGAACTCAAATATGTAAAAATAAAAGCACATAAGCAAAGCACATATGATGAAAGGTGAGTCTCGGCCAAACTCAAAATTACTCAAAAAAATTTCAGCACTAGATTAACAAGCACATCTTGAATTGTTTTAACATTTTTAAGAACTACACATGACTTGACAAACTTAAGATTCAGAAATTAAAATAAAGCACATGCATATGGATCAAAAATGACCGAACAAAGATGAACACAAATTGACTCAAACAAAGAAAAATTGGCACAAGTTGAATCCTAAAGCACTTTTGATTGCGGATTTGAATCAAAATGCAATCAACACTTGGATCTATGGAAAATTAATTTCAAAATTTATAGATCCTCAAAGGAGACTCAAGATGTGACAATTTTAGCACACAAGAACAGAATTCAATTGGTGAAAGAGGATACTTAACTTCAAGGAAGAAAACCTTGCTCTTGATACCAAAAATGATGGAAGTAGGTAGATGAAGTGAAGCTTGTTCTTCCCTTGCCTCCTCCAAGCTCACGGATCTTGCTTCCTTGATTGATGATAACGGATTGAAGGTGGGATTAAGAAGAGAATGACCTGGTTTCCCTAAGCTAAGAAGGAAGTATCCTAGCTAGAGAATCAAAGAGAAAGCTCACGGACTAAGCTTAGGAGAGGTGATTTTCCTAAGGCTAAGACTAGGCTTTCTTGGTGACTTTGAGAGAGAACTTGGCTGAAGATATCTCAGAAAATTCTCATTAACATTCAAAGTGTTTACATGATGAAAGAAACAAGCACTTATAGGCAAAGAAATCAAGCAAGTGGTGCCAACTCCAAAGGCACAAAAGTGGCGCCAAAATTTGAATTCAAATTTGATTTTGAATTCAAATTTTGAACGTCCACTTTGGCTTCCCATGTGCATCCCCTCCTTCTAGAAACCTTAATTACATTTAAGTGTAATTTAGGGTTCATTTGAGTGATCACATGTGCAGCCCCCTTTGGCACAAAACATGTGACTCAAATGCAACTCTAATTACTCCTAAATGTAATTAGATTTCTATGATTTATGCCTAATTCTTATTCCTTTTAAATTCCTATTCTAATGGCCTAAATACAATGGCCAAACATATACAAATAAAAGGAAATAATAAAAGAAACAAAATGAGCCCAATATTGGGTACCAAAAGCCCAAAGGCCCATGAAGCCCAAAACTAGGCTCAATAAGCCTATAGCCTAAAATATTATCCAAAATGGTCCAAAATACAAGACCAAAATATATGATACCTACACTAATATGTTATATACAAGACATAAGGAAAATAACTAAAACAAGATATGGCCCATGAGAAGTTCAACTTGGGCCTTCCAAGCCCATCGGGCCCATTGGGCCTTGACTGGCCCAAACCTCCATGCCTAGCCCATTCCTCTGGGATCTTTTAGGATGTCACCTCTTGCCTTCCTATGCATGATTCCATCATCAAATCTGCAAATTTTTATAAAATTTGAAAATCATTTGATATTTCATTTCATTAATTCAAATTGACGGATAATCATAAAATCATTTTATACATTGATTCAAATTAATGAAATGAAGTATCAAATGATTTTCAAATTTTCTAAAAATTTGCAGATTTGATCTATGCATTTAGAACTTGAAATTGAACGGTTGGATCGTTGAAATTTGATGTAGAACATGAGTTATTGAACGAAGTAAGTCTAGGTAGACTTACTCCTAGAGGAAAAGGATCCCTCCTCATCTAATTATATCATAATATTTTCATATCATATTTAAAACCAAATATTAGTATGTTATTTTTTATCATTATTAATTTATAAAAATAAAAATTTAAAAGGATAACTTTTAATAATATTTATTTTTTACCAAATATTCTTTACATTACTTAGATAACTAAAAAATTATCTACAAAAAAAATTCCGTAGATAATATTCTTTAGATAACTAATTCCGTAGGTAATATTCCGTAGATAACTAAAAAATATTTACAGAAAAAATTTCGTAGGTAATATTCCGTAGATAACTATTTCCATAGGTAATATTCCATAGATAACTAATTCCGTAGGTAATATTCCGTAGATAACTAATTCCATAGGTAATATTCCGTAGATAACTAAACATTATCTACGAAAAAAATTCTGTAAGTAATATTTTGTAGATAACTAAAATTTATCTACAGAAAAAATTTCGTAGGTAATATTCCATTGATAACTAAACATTATCTACAGAAAAAAATTTTGTAGGTAATATTTCGTAGATAATAATAGTTTTTCTTGTAGTGATCTACATCTCTGAACCTTCTCTCGAGGGGGTGGTTCTTTCCCAGAGTATTGATTTGTTATAGTTGTTGATTCAGGTTAGTAGAGTTGTGAATCAGACCTGTTGATTCATGTAGAGTTTCCTCGGAGGAGCTTGAAGTTCTTAATTTTCCTTTTTCTCTCTTCCTCTTGAATTTTGAGGTAAGGGAAACTAGAACCATGTTTTGTTGGATGGATTGAGTTGCATGTGTTTTGAATTATTAATTGTATGGATGATTCTAAGGTAAAGATTGTTGTTTTATTGAACCTTGGTGTTATGAGCTTATGAAGGTGAATCTTGATGATTAATCCTAGTTTTTGCGTGTTGCTATTCATGTGTAAAATAAGTTGTTAATGATATATATGAATGATATATCACATTTCTTGCTTGGTACCTTTTGAGTTTCATGTGGATTGAGCCATTTTCGTGAATCTGCATGTGACATCCTCTACCCCGACATAATATATACATAATACTTGTAAGATAAAATTAGAATGAATAAAAACTTTCTTAATTAGCAAATAGGTAAAGGATTCATATTCACATTCATAATCATAGTTCACTTGTGGAAATTACAAGAGAAATAAAGTTAAAGGTTTTCCAAACAGAGGAAGAAACTAAAGTCATAAACTAGTCCTAACTATGCCCCGATGTCACATATCCTATCAAAGCACTCCTAATTGTAGCCTAAGCCTCATCACAAACATCTTCATGCTGATGATCACTTGCAGCACAATAAGAATACACATAGAGCAAACAGGGGAGTGAGAAACATCTCACTCAGTTTCAGGTGTAAAAATAACAATTAGATAGCACACACACAACAAATATAATACAAGTCACAAGCACCAATCACATATAGGAAACAAACATAAACAATTAGTATCACATGCACACTCATTTATCATGCAATGATTCCATGGACTCGACTCATAAATTCATGCATATGGCACCAGTCATGTGTCTCATAATAACATATCACGTGGTATGCTGCTAAAGCAACATACCTGGAGTAGTCTAGAAGTACATGCCGACTCAACCATGCGCTCTCAACTAGAAGGATGTATTGCTAGAATCTCGTCAAGATAGTGAAGTCGCGCAAGATACGTCCCATGCACACAAACGGCCAGAACTGGGCCTTCCAAACTGCACTATCCCCTAGGACTCCTCCAAGATGTTTCACATTTTGAGGACCTTCCCTAACGATGTACTCCATATCGTACCCCGTCACATAAATGCATATGATGCATGTCACACATTCAAAAACCCATGTACTCAACATTTTACTTGTCATGGAACTTTATGTCTTTATCTCATTTCATCACGTTTCACATTCTTATAGTCATAGTGTTCACAATAACACGTATTTCACATCATGTCTCATAAAACACATCACTCATGTAATCACAATAATAAGACAATTCCCACACAATTTGCACCATCAAACAAGACATAAAGCATGTAAAACATCATAAGGGTCATGCCCAGTGTGCCCCAACTCGTGCCCGACACATTAAATGTCGCACCAAAAGTAGAGCATTACGCCTGGCCCGCCTTGAGCGCGCCCGACGAATTTAATGTCGCACCTAAAGTTGAGAATTCTGCTAGCCGTAGCTTAACACATGCTCAACGTGACTTTCTGATGAGGTTTTTCGCAAACCCACCACTTGGCAAATGAACCAAGTTTCGAAGTAGTATTCAAATATCATCCTCAAGGATTTGAGTGTTCAGTAATTCTTGCTCTAATGATTTAAATGAGAATGTTTTTATGATTTCAAATGAGTGAAGATAGGGTAGAACAACGCAATAAAATAAAAGTAGTAAAAACTATGGTTAAGAAACAAGGATTGGTTCAGAAGTACTTGCTAACTCGTAGATCTTCTTAAAATAAATGCGATTCTAATTCCATTATTTCCACGTTCATTAAGTAATCCAACAAGATTCCTCAAGATTGAATCCTAAAGTTATTAAGCTCAAAACATGATTCCTCTATGTTTTGAGTTTAACACTTCGCATTAAGAACAATGACTTGAACAATGTGACTAACCAAATCAAGTCTATTCCTAGAACAAGAAGTGATTAGGTGCAAGATTCAGTTCAGGTTTTCGAAAACGTTTTCCAACTGGATTCAAAAACCAAAAATCATACAACGGGTGATCAAGCCGATATAAGCATTAAGAGAAGAATCAAGCACAAATAATGAGATCAAAATGCATATATTTAAGAAGAAGAGGGGTTAGTAGTTACATCCAACCAATCCTTAATGAGTTTAGCAACACATGGCCATTACAAGATCTAAGAAGTAAAAGAAGAGATTACAAAGTTGGAGATGAAAACAAGGGGTTGGGCTTCGTTCCCAAATGACCCAGCTACCCAAGTAGTAGTTCCTCCTCTGGTTCTCTCTTCAAGTCCTCCTTACTCTGTTTTTCTCCTTAATTTTCGTCGTACCTGGTTTCTCCTCTTTTCCCCTTTTATATGGGCTTCAAAACAGGGCCAAAAAGTGACTTTTATTCCCACAGCTGTAGCTGTAGATCCACGGCTATAGCTGTGGAGAGTCCTTCAGGGTGAAGAAACCTCTGGCGCTGCAGCTGTAGCTCCATAGCCATGGCTGTGGAAACTCCTTCATGATTAAGCAACTCCCTGAGCTATAGCTGTGAAACCACAGCTATGGCTGTGAGTCTCTATGGCTTTTCCTTGATCTCCCAAGCCTCAACGCTGAAGCTTTGGACCTGCAGCTTTAGCTTCAAGTCTCTGGAACCAAAAATGAGCATTCCAGATTTCCACAGCTATAGCTGCAGAACCACAGCTATAGCTGCAAGTTTCTGGTCTTCAAAATTTCTCCCCAGATTTCCACAGCTATAGCTCCAGAACCACAGCTATGGCTGTGGAAATCTGTCTTCTCAATTTTCCTACAAAAAATGGAGAGAAAACATTAGGCTTTTGCTACTACTCTACTACCCTTTTAGTATATTTTGATTCTTCCAATTTAGGGGCAAAATAACATATATAAATATCTACAAATACCAAAAAGAGTACCAAAAGTTGAGTGTAAATTACACATAAAAGACACTCAACAACTACCCCAACTTAATCTCTTGTTGGTCCCCAACAAGATACCAATCAAAAACCAAAAAGGTTACTTCCTACCATGAGATTTCTTCTATATCAACAATAGGTAAACACTCAATCAATTCACCATCAAAAACCAATTTCTACTCACTGAGGTGCCCACAATAACAACCATGCCCAAACACAAAAATTGCAAGGCAAATCATAGCATGAACATTACAAACTAATATATGAACATACTCTTTCAACAATGGCTCTCCAGGGTCAGTGTTTCTCTCAAGTCCATTCATCATTTCTATGAACATAAGCATTGATATCATCTCTTCAGTACTACTCTTTGAGAGAAAATTAAGGATCACAAGGACTTTTTTGGAAAGTTGAGGGTTGACTGAGGCTTGGTTAACAAAGGAATGTGTTTTTTTTCAGATTAACAGGGTTTAAACTCAAGAGAGTAATATGAACATGAACCAAACACTCCATCTTGCTCACTCTAAATATTCAACTCCAACCAGATCTCTCAGCCCAAATTCTTCCTCTAATTACACACCCTCTTTCCTTGAGGTTCTTTGCCTAGATTTCAAGAGGTCCCTCTCTCTTTTAAGACTCTTTGTACAGGTGCTTGCTTATTTTGCTCTTGATTTGATTTGATTTGATTTTTTTTTTGTTTTTTTAGATCAAAATAATGACAAAATGAAAATAACAAGCACACTTGAATGTGAACAGAGAAAAATGATGGAGGGGTGACTCTTCCCTTCAACTTGCATTGGCTTACTTTCTCCATTTTCTTTCCACTTGGCAATTCTTACCAACTACCCCAACTTAATCCCCAATTCATTTTCATTTCAAGAGTTTGGTCAGGGTGATGAGTTGGTATTTGGGAAAGGTTTAAGGTGATTTGAAGGTTAAGGCTCAAACAGGTTTTAAAGGATGGATTCAATTATGGCTGGCTGTTTGGCTCTAGGCTTAAAAAGATTTCAGTTATTTACAATGGAATGCCTTAATCCTGTCCAAAACTTTCTCACAAGAACAATCATTCAAGACTCAACCAATGCAAACACATATGCTATGATGATGGCTCTCAAAGTATAAGTGTATATGATAGATGCACTGTTTGGTCTCTCTCACTCACCAGCTTGGCTAAATGTTCAATTACTGATTTTTCATGCCATGCTAATCAAATATCTCACAACTTCATGATCAAGCAAATTGGATGAGTACAACCTCAAAGCAAGTCTAAAAAACAAACCATTTCAAGGTGAATCAAAAGATGTGTTTTCACTTTTTGTTGATCTAAAAGCTATCTCATTTACTACCTCCCAAGAATGATTTTCAATTTTTCCCAAAAAATATCTATATATATATATATAATTATATATATCTATTTACATTTTTTTTGTATTCACACTACTGCTCTAGAGTAACTAAGGTGCAAACTCCAAACAAAACAATTAGTATCCCAAATTCAAACATTAGCAATTGCACCACCAAGTATGACATTCAACTAAAACACCAAAAGTTTAAGCATCTAACCCAAAACAAGCAAATCACCAAACAATTTAAACGATTAACAGAAATTTAAATGACTGAAATTTAAAATTGCAGAAATTTAAAATTGCACGAATTTAAAGTAAAACTCTGCTTCCTCAAAAAATGGGCTCAAAAAGTGGGTGACAGTGACCCTTCATCCTCAAATCCTTCTTCATTGTCCTCTCCTCCATCAATTCCTTCTTCTTCAGCTTCAGCATCAGTCCTCTGTCCTTGTTCACCTACATGAGGCTACTCAGGCTCACCACCTCCTCCTGAAAAGACAGGATTGTCCCCAGGCCAAAGAATAGCATCTTGAAATTGCTCCGGTGTGGGCCAAGGATATAAGCTTCCACCAGTATTGGCCTGATGTAACGTGTAGTTGTAAAAATAGGAGTGTAAAGCCAATTGCCCTCGATGATTAGCGGCTTGTTGGAGTTTCACATGGCGAAGATGAGCCATTTCCAATTGGTGCTGCTCCTCCATGTGCTGAAAGTGTTGCACCATACAAGCCTGCATGGTAGACGAATCGAAGGGACCAGTTGGCGGAACTGGAGGTGAGGTAACTGGTGGTGGAGATTGGGAATGGGTAGGTGGTGGGCGTGATCTGCGAGATGCCCGAGGAAACTCTCGTGGGTTATAGCAGCGAGCGTTGACAAACACATGATCTATCTTCCTCCTAATTGAGACCAACGGCTGAGGAATCACCACTCCTTTAGCTTTGCATAAGCCTGTAATCAATCCAGGGAAAGCTAAGGGTCTGACAGCACCAGACTTAGAAGGTTTAGAGAGGACAATAGCATGAATTTCATTTGATATTAAGGTAGCTATGTCCACATCCTTCTGTAGCAATATACAAAAAATCAACTTTGCCTTGGAGATGGTAATGTCAGAAGTGTGTGTGAGTGGGACGACATTGCTGTAGAGGACGGCCTGCCATAAACGCACAAGTGATTTCAAATCGGCTCGAAGAATGTGGGTGGGTTGGTTCTTCGTGCCTGTTTGATATTGGCTACCTGGAAGGCTCAGAGTCTCAAGCACCAAATTAGACATCTCTTCATTCACTACGGTCTTCATGAGCTTCCTATAATCATCTTCTTCCGGGATGGTATACTCAGTTTGCAAGAAGGTGTTGATGGCCTCTGGATCATAAGCAATGGTTTTACCTCTCACCCACGAGATTCTATCCTTGGAATCAGGTCGTACAGGGAAGGAATTAGCATAGAACTCTCGAATGATGATTTCATTGTATTTGTCTTCTGGCTCGCCAATCTTGGTCCAATTCCTCCTTCTATATTCACCCGTGAAATCTATTAAAGGGAGTATTTCAATCACCGGACGCTCAGCTATAATTTGACGGCTTTCCAAATCCAAAAACCTTTGTTGCTTGTATTTGGAGCGAAATCGGCTTGGAAGGAAAGTGAAATTTCTTGATGGAGGAGGTGGTGGCTGAGGTGAGGATGGTGCTTCTTCGTCCTCAGAAGATGATACTGATGGGGTTGGGGAGGAAGTAGCCACTTTCTTTCTTTTTTTATCAGCTGGGATCTCATGAGTGGCTCTAGAGCTTCTGCCTGAACCTCCCCCTTTTGAACGAACCATCTGAAGAATTAAAACCATTCTTGCAACCACGTTAGCAAACAAGTGAATAAGAAAATTCTTCATGAGGCAAAAGAAATATTGCTAACATTCCACTACATGAGACTCAGCACATTTCATTTAGCTCTAAAATTGTACACAATGCATGCATGGAATTTACAAACATGATCATTCACACACAACACATGCAACACATTGAAAGCACCAAAATTGTTGTTTGGAAGAGTTTCTCTATAACCCAATCTGCCAAATGCTCAAATGAAAAACCTTACTAGTACAATATTGTTTCCATGATCAACCCACCACAGAGGTTATTTTGATTGAAAAATGAGATCATCTTTTACTTAGGCATTTTGTCAAGCACATAACAGGCAAAGTTGGAATTAGTCATGCATGTTCACGTTGGAAGTTTAAACACCCAAACTCATGCAATTCCACATTGGCATACTTCCAAATCAAGCAAAAAGCTCGGAAATGATGAGAGACTATGAAGAGAGTTCAAAGAAATGAAGAACTCACAACCACCTTCCATGCAACGAAGAAAAGAGAAGAAAGATGAAGACTTTACCTTATAATCCTAGTAAAAGATGAATGCTTTGATGTTTCAGTGTGGAATGGTTGAGGAAAAAGGGAACCTTGATGCCTCAAATTTGAAACCTTATAGAGAGAATGTGAGGAGAAAGATGAAAAGTGGGGAGATGGAGGATTTTCGTGAGTGGAGGAAGTGAGAAATGAAGAGGTGGAGAGAGGAGGTTCAGTTTTAAAACTGACCCAAATGTTTGAGTCCCATGGTCTTAAATTGGCGCCAGAAAGTTGGCGCTTTGGCCGTAGTCTTGGCGCTTTAGCGCTGAGGATTTTTGAACTCAAGAGAGAGAGCTCCAGAGAGTTGGCGCTAAGGCCGTGGAAACTGCCGCTCCAGCGCTGGGAATTTGAACAAATCACCAAATCCACACAGAAACTTGACGCTATAGCGTTGATATTGGCGCTCCAGCTGTGGCACATGAAAGCTCTTATCTTGGCAGAGAAGTGGCGCTATAGCTGCAGAAGCTGGCGCTTGAGCGTTGACACTTTCATAGGCAATTGTGCTAGAACAGAAAGTTGGTGCTATGGCCATGGAGTTTGGCGCTTCAGCTGTGGAACTTAGCATGCAAACTGGGCTCAATAGAAACTTGGCGCCTTAGCTGTGGAATTTGACGCTTGAGCGCTGGGGTTTCTTGACTATTCCAGAAAGATAGCGCCATTGCGCTGAAGGCACCGCTGTAGCGGTGTTGCGCAATTGGATTTCTATGTTTATAATCATGCATCAGGGTCTAAGGCAGAGAGTTAGCGCCATGGCTGTGAGCCTGGCGCTGGAGCGGTGGGACTTGGAATTAAAATTCTAAGCTTTTCTCTTCCAAATAGAACAATACAAATTGATGGCTCACTTTTTCTTGAGCATTTTACCAATTCCTTTTCAACACCACAGCCAACTACACCAACACCATAAACACATCTAAAATAGCATCTTGCACATTAACACTAGACACTAAACTATAACACCAAAAACCATCAAGAATGATACTGTACTACAAGACTCAATATACTACACCCATGAAAATCAACATAAAACTCAAAACTCAAGACCCAAAAACTGCACCACCAGCAAAAGGGCATCAAAATAACTTCTTATATCCTAACACACAAAACCCAAACATAACCTAAACTAAATCAGCAATGTTACCACATTCCACAACATGCAAAACATCAAGCTATGAACAAAAACTGTTAACTACTCACTATTCAAGCTAAACCTAGAATCTAAAATAGAAATTAAAACAAGAACATGCTAATTTAATGTCTTTAGCTTGACAATCCTGTTTGTTCATGGCTCCTTCAAATGTGTGCTGGTAGTGAATCTCTCAATTTCACCACCCAAATAATGCTTGAGCCTCTCACCATTAACTAACTAAGTCCTTCTAGAAGCAGGATCTTCCAGTTCAATGGCTCCATAGGATTTGACAGATTTAATTGAGAAAGGACCTGACCACTTAGATTTGAGCTTCCCAAGGAAGAGTTTCAACCGGGAATTGAACAACAATACTTGCTGGCCAGGTTGGAAGTTCCTGTTCAGAATCTTCTTGTCATGGTACATCTTGGCTTTGTGCTTGTAAGACTTAGAGGACTCATAAGCTTTCAATCTCCTTTCTTCCCATTCATGCAATTGAAGCTTTCTTTTCTCCCCTACTGCCTTCAAATCATAATTTAAGGCCTTCAAAGCCCAAAATGCTTTATGTTCCAATCCCACTGGCAGATGACAAGCTTTACCAATGACCTTTTCCATATCTTCGTTAGAGATAGGCAAAGCCTTCTCTGGTGGCGATGAGCTCTTGAAATCATTTTGAGTTTCCAAGTAAGCATCATCTAATACATCAATTCTAAAGCAATCTTTGTTGCCTTTTGGAAACTTCGTTGTTTCAAATACATTGAAACTCACTTCCTCATCTTGGACCCTCACCTTCAGCTTTCCTTCATCCATGTCAATGATAACTCGAGCTGTCTTCATAAAGGGTCTGCCCAATATCAAAGGAACTTCTACATCCTCTTCCATATCCATGACTACGAAATCAACCGGAAACATGAACTTATCAACCTTCACGATCATATCTTCCACTATACCATGTGGAATCTTGATGGATCTGTCTGCCAACTGCAAGGTCATTCTTGTAGGTCTCACTTCCACTTCTCCTATCTTCTTCAGCATGGATAAAGGCATCAAGTTAATACTAGCTCCAAGGTCTAAGAGTGCCTTACCCACTGATAGATTACCGATTGATACAGGGAGAGTGAAACTGCCTGGATCTTTGGACTTCTGAGGTAGAGACTTCTGTATAATAGCACTGCATCCTGCCTCAAGCTCCACAGTCTCTTCTTTAAGAATTCTTCTCTTCTTAGTTAACAATTCCTTCATGAACCTAGCATAAGTGGGCATTTTCTCCATGGCTTCAGTGAAAGGAATATTAATCTGTAACTTCTTGATGATATCCAGAAATCTCAAGAATTGCCTTTCTTTTTCTTTCTTGGAAGGAGCATGAGGGTAAGGTAAGTTTTTTACAGGAACGGTAGAACTGACTTCCTTGCCCTTCTTTTTATTCTTCTCCTTCTCAACTCCATTTTTCTCTCTTATTTTCTCACTATCTACACTCTCACTCTTATTGTTTTCTCCCTCATTCTTCTCACTTTCTTCTTCAACCTCCTTCAATTCACTATTTTCTCCATTATTCTCAGCACCCTCATTGTTCTCACTCACCCTAATATCACTACCAACTACCTTCCCACTTCTTGTTGTTATGGCTTGGCAATACTCCTTGGGGTTGGTCTTGGTGTTGGCTGAAAATGGGCCTTTAGACATGTCAGCTAATTGTTTAGCTAGCTGACCCACCTGCACCTCCAAATTCTTGATGGAAGCTTCAGTGTTTTTCTGGTTTTTCATAGATACCTGCATGAACTGGTTCAGAGTCTCCTCCAATTTACTGGTTCTTTCATGCATAGAGGGATAAGCAGGCTGATGTTGTTGTTGTTGTTGTGGGGGCCTATTGGATGGCTCAGCTTCATTCTTCCATCCATATCCCTTATTGTTATTGTTTCTCCAACCTTGATTCCCCTGCATATAATTATTAGTATTATAATTATGGGAATTAAAATTACCTCCTTCCGGTTGGTTACCCACATAGTTGACCTCTTCTTCATTTGAAGTTTCAGAACAGTGACCATTGGGATGATCTCCCCCACAAAAATCACACTTTAAATAAGAATTTGATTGAGATGGGGAGGAAGCAATAGCATGAATTTGTTGTGGAATTTTGGCCATCTGCTTAGTCAATGCTTGAATCTGTTGAGACAGCAGCTTGTTCTGAGCAAGGATTGCATCATTTGTACTTAAATCAAGAACTCTTTTATGAGATTGATGCCTTCCATGCTCTGCTTGGTGATCAGAAGATGCCAAAGATTCTATAATTTGAGTAGCTTCTTCTAGGCTTACAGTCATCATGGTGCCACCAGCTGCTGCATCCAATAACATCTTCACCTCAGGCTTGATTCCATTCACAAAGAAGTTAAGTTGAGCTATATCCTCAAACCCGTGGTTAGGACATTTTCTGAGCAATGACTTAAATCTCTTCCAGGCTTCACAAAATGGTTCATCTGCACCTTGCCTGAAAGTTGTGATTTCTGATTTGGCCTTAATATACTTGGATGAAGGATAGAATCTATTCACAAACTTGTTTTCCACATCACCCCAGCTTGTCAAACTTTGATTCGGGTGAGATTGTAGTATTCAAATATCGTCCTCAGGGATTTGAGTGTCCAGTAATTCTTGCTCTAATGATTTAAATGAGAATGTTGTTATGATTTTAAATGAGTGAAGATAGGGTAGAACAACGCAATAAAATAAAAGTAGTAAAAACTATGGTTAAGAAACAAGGATTAGTTCAGAAGTACTTGCTAACTCGTAGATCTTCTTAAAATAAATGCGATTCTAATTCCATTATTTCCACGTTCATTAAGTAATCCAACAAGATTCCTCAAGATTGAATCCTAAAGTCATTAAGCTCAAAACATGATTCCTCTATGTTTTGAGTTTAACACTTCGCATTAAGAACAATGACTTGAACAATGTGACTAACCAAATCAAGTCTATTCCTAGAACAAGAAGTGATTAGGTGCAAGATTAAATTCGGGTTTTCGAAAACGTTTTCCAACTGGATTCAAAAACCAAAAATCATACAATGGGTGATCAAGCCGATATAAGCATTAAAAGAAGAATCAAGCACAAATAATGAGATCAAAATGCATATATTTAAGAAGAAGAGGGGTTAGTAGTTACATCCAACCAATCCTTAATGAGTTTAGCCACACATGGCCATTACAAGATCTAAGAAGTAAAAGAAGAGATTACAAAGTTGGAGATGAAAACAAGGGGTTGGGTTTCGTTCCCAAATGACCCAGCTACCCAAGTAGTAGTTCCTCCTCTGGTTCTCTCTTCAAGTCCTCCTTACTCTATTTTTCTCCTTAATTTTCGTCGTACCTGGTTTCTCCTCTTTTCCCCTTTTATATTGGCTTCAAAACAGGGCCAAAAAGTGACTTTTATTCCCACGGCTGCAGCTGTAGATCCACGACTATAGCTGTGGAGAGTCCTTCAGGGTGAAGAAACCTCTGGCGCTGCAGCTGTAGCTCCACAGCCATGGCTGTGGAAACTCCTTCATGATTAAGCAACTCCCTGAGCTGTAGCTGTGAAACCACAGCTATGGCTGTGAGTCTCTATGGCTTTTCCTTGATCTCCCAAGCCTCAACGCTCAAGCTTTGGACCTGCAGCTTTAGCTTCAAGTCTTTGGAACCAAAAATGAGCATTCCAGATTTCCACAGCTATAGCTGCAGAACCACAGCTATAGCTACAAGTTTCTGGTCTTCAAAATTTCTCCCCAGATTTTCACAGCTATAGCTCCAGAACCACAACTATGGCTATGGAAATCTGTCTTCTCAATTTTCCTACAAAAAATGGAGAGAAAACATTAGGCTTTAGCTACTACTCTACTACCCTTTTAGTATATTTTGATTCTTCCAATTTAGGGGCAAAATAACATATATAAATATCTACAAATACCAAAAAGAGTACCAAAAGTTGAGTGTAAATTACACATAAAAGACACTCAACACTTTCTTACGCCCGACGCAACTTTCCTGAGCCCGGCTCAACTTTTCCTGGGAAACTATGAATTTGCACCCAGCGCACTTTGTGCGAACCTACACTTTGAAATTAGATTATTTTTCACAATAAACACGTAATCATATAAATCAATCGGTAAAAATTCTCCAAATAACACCTAGAACATAAATCCATACTCAATTTTACATAAAATACCTTAAATCTTGTTAAAAGATCATACCCCTAATTGTTTCTCATAGGGTTTTTCACTGGAACTCACAGAGCACTCTAATTCATATCAAAACTTATCTAATTTCAAAATTAAACATATATTCACGCATCACATTCAACAAGGAACACAATAGAAAACTCATACATCAAAACAGAAAATATTCATATATTTTGCCTGTTCCTAGAACATGCATCAAGCAAGGGATTGGGGCCAATCCTGTT
Organism: Cajanus cajan; assembly: GCF_000230855.2. NCBI lineage: Eukaryota > Viridiplantae > Streptophyta > Magnoliopsida > Fabales > Fabaceae > Cajanus > Cajanus cajan. The sequence continues at coordinate 12,009,139 of NC_138517.1, read as the reverse complement.
ATCCAACAATTATTCCCACACTCTCGAGCAAGGTTTCTCACTCCCCCCTTACCTTGATAAGCAGAAGATGAAGCTAGAGAAGAATCTGGTTGGTCTTCTTCTCTTGGTTCTCCTTGGTTTTTAGAGAGCGTAGAAAGAAAATGAATAAGTAGATGTCAGGAGAATGAAGCGTAATATAACTTCTGATAACTCCTTTCTTAAAATAATAATAATAATAAGCAAAAGACTAACACGCCCTTCCTTCCCTTCCATAAAATAATAATAATAATAATAATAATAATAATAATAATAATAATGATAATAATATTAAACATATCTTCTCCCTTTTATAAGATAACTTAAACATATTATTAAAATTAAAATACATTTCATAAAAATAACTCTTTCTCTACTAATTAAACAAAATATAATTACAAATCGTGTCACATAATTAAAAATAGAGCTCATATAACTAATTAAATAATATTAAAAGCTTTAAAATAAATACATTAAACGTAAAAATAATTTCTAAAATATTATTAATGTAAGGTATGAAAACTGGGGTGTTACACTGCAAGTGCAAAATTCACCATCATGCCGAGTGTGCCTTCATGGTGCTAGGCATGGTTCAAATCAGGGTCCCTCCGTCTTATTATTCATGTCAGGCATAAAATTGGTGGCACTGGCCGTGAGGAGAGAGAATCCTCTCTACCTAGATTAATGTTGGGTTCTAATGGAGTGGCGTCGAACATGAGTCAAGCAAAGACTCTTTGCTTGAAATGGGGTTTAGTATGGGTTTTTCTACGTTAGGCATGAGTTTCTAAGGGTTCTCTACCTCATTCACGTCAATCATAGGTTGAATAGCATTGGGCATGGGATAAGAAGAAAGTTCCTTATCTCAATGGCGCTAGGTGTAAGGTGGATAGCATCGAGCATGATATGCTTTGTAAAATTTTGTTGTTTAATTGATTTATATATGGTGAACATGGATAGGTTAGATGAATATATTGCATGTTGTATGTTGATAGATGGTATTTGTTCTATGTATATCGATCTAGGGTGATATATGTAAATGAATATATTGTTGAATTGTTAAGGCATTGATGCTAAGAGTGCTTTAGACATTTAGGCTTGGTTGTTGATTGACTTAAGACTAAAGGGGAGAGTATTTTCAAAATTTGCATATCCCATTGTGAGGATATTGGTGTGGAACTCTAAGAGTCTAGTTGTTGGAAAAATTCCTTGGGTAGGTGTTGTCTCTTGGAGTTAGTTGTTTGAGTTTCCTCTAAGTCCAATTAATATTGAGTAAGGTATGAACTCAAGGAACACTTAACTGATTACTAGAGAGGTGTGTGGTATTCTGATGATAGTTAGTGAGCTAAATTCATAGGTGACTCGGTTAACATATGTCAATGTCATGCCAGACTCATGCCCAAGTTATGTTATACCTAACAATAATACTGAACTTTCCTAGTTTAAGTGGAGACATATAAGAAGTCATAATATAGGGATCAATATCTCAATTGGTTGTTGATCTAGCAAGTCTAAAAAGATTGATTGGTTCGGTATGGTCAAGTTACTTAAATTGTTTACCTTGGTTGTAGGAGATCTCCTTAGGTGAATGCGTGACAACGCATGTAGTTAATATATGATGCATATCAAGTTATGATTTTGGTGTTGTTCATATGTTGTATGGTTTGCTTGTTGAAAGAAAATGATATGATGAAATACAAATTATCTTATGTTGTTAAGTAGCCTAACTTGTAAGGTGTGGAATGCCATGTTGTGGTGTTTATGTTGTGTTGATATGATGTAAGCCATGAGGTATATGTTGTTTGGTTTTCATATTGACATTTGTAGTATAGTTTTTTATTTCTATACTTGGTGTATGATTGTTCTTTTAAACACTAACTTACCTTAACATGCGTTCCTAATGATTGGATTATGATGATCATGTTTATATGGGAGTAAGAAAGGGTTACGCTTGAGGAGTTTGGTGTGTGGAGAGTCATGTTGTTGGATGTCGGTGTAGCTAAAAAGCTACTTTATGTAATTTTTGTAGTATTATTTGATTAACAACCTAAGTTTATATTTCAGTTGTTTTGAATTACTCTTTGTGTGTGTGTGTGTGTTTAAGGGATGTTGTATTTCCTTAAAGGAACCTTTATTTCACGTTGGTTTTTGTAACAGCCCGATTTATATAAAATTATATTAATAATACATAGTATTTATTTTAATGTTTTAATATGTTTATTATAAGAATTTTTAATATTATTTAGCTATTTGATATGAGCTTTATTTTTTATATAAAAAAAATGTTATTTTTACTAAAAAGGATAAATATATTTTATATTATTTATCTATTTTATGTGAGCTCTATTTTAATATAAAATATAATTTTTAATTAATATTTGATTATTTGACATGAGATAGGTTTTTTATGAAATGTATTTTATTAAAGTTAAGTATATGTTATTTAAATTAAAAAGGAGGAAATGTATTTGATTATTTTTAATTATTTTATTAAAAGGAGAAGGGAGGATGTAAGAGTAATTTTGTTGTTGTTGTTGTTGTTATTATTATTATTTCATGTTCTCATTTTTTGCTTATTTCTGTATTACGCACTTTGAAAACTCAAGAGAACTAGGAGGAAGAGATCACTAGGGAACCGTACGTACTTCATCTTCTACTCAACCAGGTAAGGGGGGACTGAGAGGCCTCACTTAAGGGTGTGAGAATATATGTTGGGTAGTTGGATTGATCTCCAATCCCTTGCCTGATGCATGCATATAGGAATAGGAAAGTTGTGAAAGTTTTATATTTGAATGTTTGATTTTTCTGTTGTATTCCTTGATGAATGTTGAGCATGAATGTGTTTAATTTTGAAATTGGATATGTTTTTGTTGGATATGCTGATGATGAGAACCTTTATGTGTGTAACCTTATGGGATGATTATGAAGATGTGAAATGTGGCAAGTGATATGAGATATGATGAGACATGATAAGTGAAATGTTGAGTCAATGAAATAGTGAATTTGTGACATGCATCATGTGCATATATGACTCCAGGTGTGTCGCTTAGGTCGCATGCCAATGATGTATTGAGCTATTCCAAGTGTACCTTGAGTCACCAGTGATGTATTGAGTTATTCCAAGTGTATCTTGGGTCACTAGTGATGTATTGAGCGAGCTATTCCAAGTGTACCTTGGGTCACCAATGGTGTATTTATGAATGAACGTGCCCCTAGGTATGTTGTTGTAGTAGCATGCCAGTGATAAGAAATGTGCAACTTCCGTATGGCATCATATGCATGCATTTATGAATCGAGTCCATGATATCATTACATGATAAGTGAATGTCCATGCGTTCTAATGTATCTGTAACTTGAGAATTGTTCTTGGTTATGTGTAACTTATGTGGTATTTGTTATGATTGTGTGTTGCCTAACATTTATTTCTACATATGAATCAGAGTGAGATGTTTCTCACTCCTTTATTGCTCTATGTGTATTTTTATTGTGTTGTAGGTGATCATCAAGATGAAGATGTTGATGATGAGGTTTAAGTCTCATTGTGAGGTGTGCTCTGATAGGACATGTGACATCGGAGCTTAATTAATTAGGATTAGTTTAGAATGTTACTCTTGTTAAATTGCTTAGAAGACCTTAATTTTATTCTTTTGTAATTTCTACATTAAAATATAATTTATGATTTATGAATGTGAACTCTTTACCCTTATGTGGTTAGAGACTTAGATTTTATTTATGAATGATTTTATTTCTCTATTTATTGTATAATTATGTGCACAGGGTAGAGGGTGTCATAGTTTTTATCCGTATGCACATATTTATATTATTATTGTGTTTTCCAAGAACTTTTACACGCGAACCTTAGGTAGTTATATCTACTAGTAGTTGATCTATAAATATAGGAATCATGGTGGGTTGTTACAATAAAAGCCCAATCACTTGTCAATTTGATTAAATATAATTTAATTAAATCCATGTCAATTAATTAAATAATATTTAATTAATCAACTATTAAATTAAGTCATATTTAACTTAATTACTTGCTCAAAGTAGTTATCTTATGTGTGTAAGCCCATAGACTCTTATTTAATCACTACAAGAAAAATATAAATTTTCAACAAACATAATTCGTCGGTAAAAAGGAATATCCGTCGAAAATAGAGGATTTTTGACAGATGCAAATCCATCAGAAAAAGAGGCGTCGAAAGAAAAATTCGTCAAAAATAATTTAATCCATCGAAATTTTTTTACAAATATATCTATCGGTAATTATCCATTGGAAATTGTTTGAAAATCTTTATGTGATTCCGACGAAAAAATCCGTCAGAAAGTTTTTGTTTAATTTTAATAAATTTATTAATTGAACACTCCTCATATTTGGTCTTTCAAAGATTCATCTATATATTACTCTAAGTCAAGCATGCTTAACTGTAGAATTCTGATGAGATAAGTTATCGAAAAGTAAATGCATGTTGTTAGTATAGGTAGTATAAATTAATTCATTTAAGTCATCCTCAACTATACAATCTCATACTTGTACTGTAATATTCTGAAACTTCAATGTAATATTATAAATTTTCTTATCATTATCTTTTTCTTAAAATAATATTTTTTTATTATTAGTTACCTTATTAAAAAAATAAATAAATTTGGATGTTTTATTACCTAATGATTTTTTTTTAGTTATGATTCAATTTTTTTAATGATAATATTTTAAACATTATATATATATGTATATTAAATTTTTATACATATAAATATATTAAGAATATATATATATATATATATATATATATATATATAAACATTATGAAAGGGTAAAAAAAGAAACGAAAAAAACGAAAAAAAATCCGTTGCATTAAATGCACGGATAACTCCTTATCATCAATTCAGAATTCTTATCTCCAATTGATTTCAATTGATTCCATATTATCTATAAGAAACTAGATAAAGCTAATGGAAGTAAAACTAGGCTAATTGGAACCAATTTACTATCAATTTGCAACTAAGTAATCATTATTAAAACCCCTATAAATAGGCTTGAGAATTTGAAAGAAGTGTGGAATGAGGAAGAGGAGAGTGAACGTACAAGGAGATTGAGAGAAAGAAGAAAGAAAAAAAAAAAAGAAAAATTGTGGTAAACAATCTAGGCTCTCTCTAAAAAGAAATACTAGTTTTCTATTAAGGTAAGGGGAGGAAAACTTTATTTTTTTAAAGTTTTATATTCTATTATATTTATTTAATTATGTTATATTTTGTGTGTATTTATTTAGTGAGGAGTTCCTAACCTTATTTATTTGCTTAATCTATAATAATTTTTTACTCATAATAATTAATGAGGTGTTCCTAGTTTGTGTTATTTAATTATTTTATGATATTTATCAATGTCCTTTACTTGATTAATATCCCCTAATACATTCCATTTACGTAATTTAGTTCAAGTATTTTTTTGATATTAATATTAATTATAATATAGTTTTATTAAGAATATCTTAAATTTATTGTTATTTCTTCATTCATTTATAAAGATAAAAATTATCTTATGACCATAAGAATGAAAGTTTGAATTAATTTGTGGTTGGAGGTTTACCTTGGAAATTTAAATGAGTAAAGATTTAAGGTGAAATAACATTTAGTTATTTGTTATTATAATGTTCATTTATCCTGACTAGTCATTACAAATATAATTCAAATTTTTATATCAAGAAAAATTAATATATATTTACTAATATTAAATATTTTTATGCATATTATGTAATTGTTGATATTTATTGGATTATTGTTCTCACTCCTTATGTTTCTTGTTTAAAATTTGTAATTAATTTATAATTAATTTATATAAAATCAAATATATATACATATAGATGGATGTGCCAGCCATTTCAGGACCTTTTCCCTTAGTGATATCTACAGTATTTTCTGGAATTACATGGATTGTAGACGAGGTAGCAAACGTAGTCACATTCAATGAAGTGGCGGTGTCATCTTTACCTTCTCTCCAAACCAAGAAGTCCCTACAGTGATCGACGGCTCAATAATAGTCACTTTCTTTTTATCACCCGCTAACCATGTGAATCCAATTGTAAATTTGTTTCAACCACCCATGTAAATATTATAGTAGAAGTAGAAAAGAAACTATGGTATGTAAATAGGCACGTAATGTAAATATTTTTAGAATAATATGTAATGTAAATATTAAAATCGTATGTGAGATACAAGAAGTTATAATTATGTATGTCATTGTAAATATTATCCGTAAAAATATTTTTTTTTCTATCACGTATAATATTAATAATAATATACTTGTATTTTCAATCTATATATATACACGTATAATATTGGGATTAATATTTATACTACTAGATGTGACACTCTTACTACCCCAACACATATATTGTAATAATATAGATAAACTAAGGAAATCAAATTTTCAAAATAGGTAAAAGGGTTCACATAAAACCTTTAGAAGTATTCTTCAATATCCAAAATATTCTGAAAATGAAACTTGGAAAATAAAACATAAGAGGTTATAAAATATTTTCAAAATAATAGGCTCAACTCCGTATACAAATACAATTCATGTCCTAGAAATTCTCTGCCCCGATGTCACAATATCAGAGCATACCCATAAATCAACTGTTGACACTCTAGATGCCACTCATAGCTGGATCTTCCTCACCTAAAACATCCACAAATTGTACGGTGAGAAAAGAAAGCATCTATATATAAAGCACATAAGGAAAATGCAACATATCGTCTCATTATGACTCTATACTTAATAAAATATTCATAAACATTTCAACAGATCATAACTCGATCAATCATACATCATCATCACGTCATAATTTGCAATCACACCAATCATCACAAATCTTGCACTTCACACTATGCCAAGGTCACGTTACCCATTTAACAATCCAAGGTCGTGCTCACCCCCGATATAACACTATGCCAAGGTCACGATCCCCCTGTAGCATATCTAGCCCAGGGTCGTGCTCACCCCTGACATGTTATTCAAGGTCACGATACCCACGTAACAATCTAAGGCCGTGCTCACCCCTGATATAACACTGTGCCGAGGTCATGTTACCCCTAACCAAGGGTCGTGCTCACCCCCGACATGTTAACCAAGGTCACGATACCCATGTAACAATCCAAGGTCGTGCTCACCCCTGATATAACACTGTGCCGAGGTCACGTTACCCCTAACCCAGGGTCGTGCTCACCCCCGACATGTTAACCAAGGTCACGATACCCATGTAACAATCTCGGGCCGTGCTTACCCCTGGTCATAGGTGTGAAGAACCACAATCACATCACAATCCACACAATTCTTATAATTAACACTATGTCAAGGCCACGCCACAACTGACATAAGTGATACGTGTTAATTGTCTCACTCATCCCACATCATGCCAGGGTCACGCCCTCCCTGTAGCATCACTTACCCAGGGGCCATGCCATCCCTAGTCATTGATGTGAGGAACCTCAATCATAATCATATTCACATTCATCACATCTCATCTTATAGCTCAAGAACATATCACATACACACCACGGATAAGTCCAACAAAATAAGGGTTTCATACACCTCAAGCAATCCACATATAAATTGTCAATTCTTATCAATTGATATAACAATAATATTCATAAATTAATATAATACTCAACAGAATTACCAATTTAATATAATTTCAACATAAACAGTAAAATCTCCAATTGTTCCAAAACCTAGCTCACAGACACTTTTCTACAATTTCGTTCTCTCTCCCAGATCATCATTCTTACAAATTATTAGCACATTTATAATCCTCAACACATACCGAATCTAATGAGATCATCAATTCCCCAAACAGAAATCATCCAAATTTTCACAACCTAATTTACAGGCACTTTTCTATAATTTCGTTCTCTCTCCCAGAGCATCATTTTTACCAATTAATCATATATTCATATTCCTAAATACATACAGAATCAAATAAGACCAATAATCATTCGAACAGAAATAATTATAAAATTACTCATAATCCTAAGGATTCTTCCTCTACCCAATTCCCTCATGTAACTCTACATATAAATAATTCCCTTTTCCCCCGTACCTGGATAAACAGCAGTTGAACTAAACAGGGATCTCTTGGTCTCCTCCTCTAAGTGCCCCTTGGTCTTCAGAGAGAAGAAGAGGGAAAGAAGAGAGAACAGAAGATAATAGAAAGAGAGAATGAGAGATGTGTGAAAATGACAGGTGAGGGGCGCTATTTATAGGATTTCAGGCTCACCTACCGGAACGGCCCGTTCCAAAAGTGGAACGCCCGTTCTAGACCCTTCAAACCTACGCAAATTTCTCAACTGGAACGACCCGTTCTAAAACCGGAACGGCCCGTTCTCAATCCCAGCAGAACGACCCATACCACTTCCGGAACGGCCCGTTCTCCAAACCAGAACGGCCCGTTCTCCAAACCAGAACGGCCCGTTCTCCAACCGGAACGGCCCGTTTCACTTTTGAAACGGCCCGTTCCGGGCAACAAATTGGGCCCACGGCCCAGTGAAAATTGGGCTGTTACACTAGACGTTACATGTACTATCTTTGGATCTCTCTCATTCTGGTATGTCCGAACTGTTATAAAAATATAATAATATATATAACAATTATATTAACTATAATAATAATTATATTATATTTAATTAATCTTTATTTATATATATACTTACTTTTATAATTATCAATCTACTTATTTCTATTTAAAATTAGTATTATGATACAATTTAAATTATTTATTATAAATTTAAAAATATAAATAATAATTTATATATTTTAAAATATTATTTTTATAATTTATAATGATAATATAATTTATAAAATTATAAATATTTTTTTATTACATACTTATAAATTAAATTTTAATATTTTAAATAAATTATTAATTAACTTAATATATTTATTTATCTTAAATCTAAGATATAAAATATCCTTGTTTTATTTTTTAATTATCAACCATTAATAAAATACTAATTTAAAATATTATCTAATTATATCATAATATTTTCATATCAAATTTAAAATCAAATATTAGTTATATAAAAATATCAAGATCATATAGTAAATTGTCAATAAGATTCTAGTTAAATAATTTAAAATAATTAATTTTTTAACTATATTGTTAACAAATAATTTATTCCCAAGCTAATCAATTTTTTTATTATATTAATTGTTAGTAAAATTTAATAACTTTTAATTTAACAATTGAATCGATAAAATTTAATATACACCATGAGTTATTGAGGAGAGTAACTTTATTAAGAGTTACTTTAAGTCATTTGATTCCTCCTCTACCTCTTTCTTTCTTTCTTTCTCTCTCTCTCTCTCTCTCTCTCTCTCTATATATATATATATATATATATATATATATTTAAAATTTTATTGAGCTTTTTTAATATATGATTGTTAATTTTTGTCAAAAATTCTTACATTTTCTACTAATATAAATTTGTTGAAAATATTCCATGCATAATATAATTTTTCCTACAAATTTTTTTTCTATCAGAAATATAAATCTTCTGATGGATTTACCTATCGGTAATATAATTTTACCTATGAATTTTTTTTTGTTGGTAAAACCCGTCACAAATATAAATTTTCTAACATATTTATATCGGTTAAAAATTATCCATCGATAATTTGCATTTTTCTTGTAGTGAATTGATAATAATATTTAAATATTATATATAATATAATATTAAATATTATAAATAATGATTGATATCTAGCAATGCATCATTGGTACCCAATCAATAAAAATATTAGTAATTAGACTTTAACTTACCAAAACATAAATTATTGTTAAGTAATTTTTCCCTTCATCCACACATCTTGATTTCATCCACACATCTTGATTGAATGCGAGGCAAAATGGTGTAATTTTTGTTAAGTTCAACAATCTATTTATTGATACTTAGGTAAACATTGAAACACAAATAGGCTTAATATCACATACATCCATTAATTACTACATGACCACACATATTTCATGTCTCATTCTATCAATAAACTCAACACAACTCATATTATGCAGGAGGGACAAATTCTTCCTACATCACTCACACCTCTCAACATGAATCATTGCACCCAATAACTACATTTATAATTATTTGTTATAGATGACATTTGATAGCACTAACATAAAACTCCTACATGTAGGAATCATAAGTCAAATGACTAGTTGTTATGAGAAACACTTATATGCCATTTACATAACTAGCATGAAATCTTTTTACAATTAACCCATCTAATATAAATATTATTTTTAATATTTATACTTGTGAAATGTCATTCAACTCACAATAATCTTAGTATATTATTATCATCCTAATTAACAATAGTGCTTAAAATTAGTTTTCTATGATCAATAGAATCCCATACTCAAATCATACTTGATAAGTCTTACAATGAACCAACTATTATAATGATGTCATTATGTTATACAATAGACAACATAATAATTTTCCTGTCTTTATATAAATAATAAAATATTTATTTATCAAAATAATGATTAAAAAATGATTAAACAAAAATAATTGGACACTAGAACTAATTTCAATAAGATATCCTTTAATTTTTTTTTATAAAAAAAAAAACACACTTTTCACTATAAAATACAACCCTTCACACTTGAATCTTTTCGTTAAAGTACTCTGGTGAAAGAGCACAACTTTTTATTGCTACACCTTTTTCATAAATATTCACATATTTGCATATAAAAAAATACAACATTTCATTCGTTTTAAAAATCTTAAATTTCTAGAATGTGCTCGCTCAACTTGTAAGTCTGAATGAGCAGATTCTAAATAGAACTTAATTAAATATTAAATAATAAAGAATCAAATTTATTTAGATTTAAATACATTTTTTTTATACTTTTATGAATTTTACCTTTTAGTTTTGTAGTTAAAAATATTTCATTTCACTATATAGACAAAAATAAATAAATTTTATAAAATTTTAAGGACTAAAAGGAAACAAAATCAGTATGTATAAAAACTAAAATGAAATATTCTAAATTATAGCAACAACTAAATTATAGCAACAACTAAAAGATGAAATTCATGAAATTATAAGAATGGAAAGTATTTAAATCATTTATTTATTACTTTCAATTGTCAACACAAATTTTAAAAAACCAAGCCCTCTACAACAACAAAAACTAAAGCTTTTGGTAACATTTAAAAAATGTTATCTAATTCTATATATTGTTAATTTACTTTTAATAAATTTTAATAATGTGAAGTTTTAGTTAACTCAACAAAATAATTAGTTTTAATATAGATGTTGCTATCACTTATATATTATGACTCTTGGGTTCCTAGAAGTCCTTTTTAAGGTTTAAGATAGTTACTATCAAATTTATATCAAATAATAAAGATTATTTATCTTAAGTATTATTCTATAATTTTATATACTTTTTATGTGTCATTCATTTATTTGATGTAAAATTTTAAATTTAGACAATAATTAGATATTAAAAAAATACTTTTTATGTGACATTTTTTTATTCGACATGAGACTTTAATTTTGAAAACAATTAGAAAAAATAATATTGAAATAAAAATATTGTTCTATATATAGTAACATTTTTTTAAAAAAAAAATAGTAAAAAACTACGTAACTTAATTTATAATAACATTTTAATAAATAAAATTAGGTAAATTTTACAAAGAAGTTAATTGTAATAGTGCTTGTCACTTGAAATAAAAATAGGTGTTGGTTCCTAGTGTTGGATAACATTGTATTATTGATTATAAAAATAAATATTTTCAAAATCAAATAGATCATTGAACTGTCTTCAATTTGATATAATTTTTGTGAAGAACTAATGAGCTAGATATAAATGGTGATACATACAAAAAATATATATATAATTTATTGGCGCCCTAGTCCTTTATTAAACATTCAAACATATATATATAATTTAATTCAAAGTATTTGATATTTTTTTATTCATCCAAATTATAATGACGGTAACAAGCTTCGAACTTAAGACAAAGCATTTAGTTTATACAGTTATCTCTCATCTCACTCTCTATATATCTCCCCTTGCCCAGTCTTTGTATTTGTCTAAGGAGTAAAGTTCAGTTTCTCAAAACGCAGTAAATATCTAAGCAAATTAATGTTATGTATATATATGTAATATATATATATCTAATTTTATATGATCCTATGGAAGCACACTTCTCATTCCCTCTAGTTTGTCTCAGCAGCAAACAAGGTTTCAATGAAATCCATATCCCAATCCTGCATTATTCAGTAAAGTAAAAATTCCGCATTAGAATCATTTCCAAATTCCAGTTTCAATAACATGAACAATTTTTAGTATGTTGACTCACCTGATAAGTAGCTGAGTCACGTGCTGAGGAAACATCATCCACCATGAACCTATCCAAGGATTCTATGTCCAGAAATCCGCTATAGCCTCCCAGCTAGATATCAAAGAAGTTGGGTTATGTGGTTGAAAAATAAACTTAAATATTTCCTTTTATATATATAAAAAACCTTTGAACCATTCTTTACTGGATCATCAAGTTATATTCACCAAGTGAAAATTAATATTCTACATGCAAATTGTGCGGATTAAAATACAGAAGAGTTATTGTGCAAATTGATAAAAGCTTACTCGAACTACAGTGTTGAATATCCTGTGAGACATACCTGATTAGAATTCTTGTCAGAGCTTGTTGGGGACTCGTTTGACACATTTAATGTGCTTTCAGTTTGGTCGATAATCATATCACTACCACTGTTGGACTGTTGCAATATGAAGATTTTGAGTCAAATACATACCCATGGTTAGTGAGACGTAATAAACATGTGTCATTCTTATATGTTATCATATTATAAGAGTGCAAACACAATTAATTGTAAGAGGAGCCAAAATTACTAGATTGTGTAAAGTCCATTATTTTCTGTTTGATTCTTAATTTCTTCCTAATATGACATTGTTATGTTAACAAGTAATATATGTTCCAAGATACCCATCTAATGTAGATTAAAAAAAAAGCCGAAAAGTGCAAAAGAAAAGCCTGCATAACAAAACAACCAATGTACCTGTTCATGGGATTGCACAGCATGAGTTGAGTTAGAAAAGTCAGACTTTGGAAGTTCACTTGCATTAGGATTCTCTCCAGTCTGATTAAGACAACAAAAGAGTCATGACGAAAATCAAGCAAATATAATATTGAAATGATATTTGTATAATTATATTTACTGATGGATCATATATTTGAATGATCAATGATTAAAATTAAAAAAACATAATTTTTTAAAATAACCATTAGCTAATTTTTAATTTTGAACATTTATGAATAGTTATATGACAAAAGAATAATTTAATGTTTTTAATTTTAACAGTAAGAAGAATTTTCACTTGATATCCCCTCTCTATGTATATCAATATATAAAGTTTTATTTTGGCATAAATTCATTCCTCATCATAATTTTGGTAAATTTTCTTTGCATAAATAATTTTTTTCTAAAACTGGCTTACCTCAATAAGAATATCCATTTCATCTATCATCAAGAAAAGATCAGAAAGGTCGACTTCATCTGCTAGGTGGTTGAAATCACCCTCACCGATTGAAGTGACATTTCCTGCAACATTGACATTTTGTTGCTGTGACCTTTGTTGGTTCACAGAAACATTTTCTGCTCCTGTTCCATTATTAGTGATAAATGCTGGTGGAAGGTGATCACTTGACTTGACATAATCCATAGCAATAGAAGCAGAAGCAGAAGCAAACCCTCCTTGAGCCAAACCAGAATTTCCTTGCCCTAAAGGTGCCACAACATTCCTATTTGTATTTTGAGTTGTCCCTTTGATCAACCCAAAGCTATTGTTGTTTGCAATAGAATTCAGCGTACCAATAGTATTGTTATACCCTCCTTTTGTTCCATTTCCAACCACTTGTGATCCACCATTCTGTTGAATGCTGCTGCTGGTATCGTAAGTAGTACTATTCCAAGTCAGATTATTATTAGAGTTGTTTGCAATGGAATCCGTAGTACCAACAGCATTGTTATACTCTCCTTTCATTCCATTTCCAACCACTTGTGATCCACCATTCTGTTGAATGTTACCGTTGGTATTATAAGTAGTACTATTCCAAGTCAGATTATTATTATTAGAGTAGTTCAAAGATCCCATGTTCCAGTTTACTTGATCATAGCTAAACTTGTGATAATTTTCCAATGAAGTACCATAGTTTTGATTCATCAATTGCTGGTTACCATATTTCACACCTCCTCTAAGGCCATTTGCAGTGATCAAGCCGTGTCCCATTGTTCCATTTGATTGAAAGACAGCACCAACATTGTTGCAAGAGCTTTTTGAATAGTATGATGAGTTGGCATAGCTTCCCAACATCTTTTGTTGAATATTGTTGTAATTGGCCCCAGCATTATTGGTAGCAAAGCTTGATTGCATTCCAAGTCTGGCTTGATTCAAAGAATCACCATGCTGGTGTTGAACCCTCATGTTCAAGCCTTTATGCAATGAGTAGGGAAATTGATTAGATCTTCCAAATGTAGTAGTCACATAACTAGTACTTCTTGAAACATGATTGTAAGGTTTAAGAGCATTGGCTATTCCTCCGTACGCTGATTGATGTGCCAATCTTTTCATGTATTGCTGCACAGGAACACGTGCTTTCGCAGTTGCTGCTTGGAAGTCTCTGATCACTGATGGTGAAAGGCCAGAAGCAAACCTTGACTTTAGATCCCTGTTAGATAAGCCCTCGATTAAACCTTTGTCTGCTACTTTTCTCAGGAATATGCGATACTTCTGCAAGTGATTTATGTGCATACTTAAGGTTAGAACTTGCAAGAAGTGTGTTATCCAAGAAAAAATAATTGAATGCGCAATAGAGCTTTACTAAGATTCTACTATGCATGTCATATAATTGAGAAGCTACCAAACCTGTAAGTGACTGGCAACATTTTCTCTTGTCAAGTTTGGCACATTCATGACTTCAAGAATTCTCTTTGGCACTGCCCCTACATGAGTGAAAAGATAAGCCCATAATTAGAACCAATTATGTTTTGCTTCTATAAGACTAGTGATATTTTCACACTCCTTTTTCTACATACATAAACTATATACTTAAACTATTAGAATCGAACTGGTGTTAAAAGATTAGAATAGTATGCAGTCTTAAATTTAGATTCTATTGGAGTCATTCTAATTCTTATAGATAATAATAAACAAACTTTCATACCTAAATCTATCTTAATCTTCGTTTTAGAATAATTATATATATATATATATATATATATATATATATATATATATATATATATATACTCAATTCTCTCTCTCTCTCTTTTTTTTTTTTTTTTTTTTTTTTTTTTTTTTTTATCTTTGAAGTTTCTTTATGTAGCATCTTTTTTCTTCTTTTTCTTTTCTATTTCTATCTTACTCTTTGTTCCACCTACATACACCACCAAAATAGGGTGAACCTATATAAGAACTACTTTTTTTTTCTTTTTTTTATATCAATGTAAATTGAGTGTAAACTATAATATAGTGTGAGAAACTCATGGCATTATCAAGAAACCAAATATTTGCAGCAGATTACTTACTCTCCAATCCAATACGTTTTATGGCAAGCAGAAAGATGTTGTGAAGGTACGCTGTCCAAACAATCTTTGGTTTCTTCACAAGCCGATGCTTTCCTTCACTTTGGCCTTCCTTATTATTCTTTTGGCTACTCTTGTACTTCCTTTTCCTCTTATTCACAGTGGATGGTATTGCATAGTTAGCATCCTGAATAAAAACGCCACCACCTGGCAGTGAGGCCCCTTCATTATTTTCAATACTTATTTTCCTTTTCCTTGCAGCCACAGCATGCTGCCAAATGTCCTTGAAGTCATCTTGGCAAAAGGGTTTCAAAATAAAATGTGCTGCACCATTTGCTAAACTCTTGGCCACTGCACTCTTTCTCCTATCTGCTGACATCACTGCATGAAACAAAAGAGAATGTGTCACATATGCCCTAAGCTGTTTAAATAATACGCATAAGTGGTTTTGCACATATTTCTCCCCAAGAAACTAAAAGAAAATAGCTTTCAAAAACAGAAAGCATGTGAGTACATTCATGAGGACCAAACTAGTATATTTTACTTTCTTTCTAACGTAACCTCTTATTCTAAACATGTGTAAATTACTTGTGAATATGTTCTTTATGTATGTGTATATGACAAGGTCTTGTGCTTGAATCCATTCTTATAAACTAAATGTATCCTTCTAAACCCCCTAAGCTTTGATTTGTTATAATGGTTCACTTGGTTATGTTCTTTATTGGTAAACATATGTTGAAGTACATTGATGTTATATTTGAAAGAAAAGAAAAGAGAAAAACTCCTATATGCATGAAAGAAGAAACAGTGGTTTCATGTACAAGAATGCCACTCACTTATTACTGGTAACTGGAATTCATTTTCAATACGCTTTTGAAATTCAACCCCGTCCATTCCTGATATATGAAGTTCTGTAATGACGAGATCAAGAAAGCCTTGAAACTCTCGAAGAATATCCAAAGCGTTAAGAGCGCCTCTGGCAATGAGAACTGAAATTCAAAACCAAAGATCGAGTAAAGTATAAGCTCATTGAGTGAATTTACATAATTTACATTTTACATGAGATATGCGGTTCACAATCCATTACTGCTTTCAACCAAAATGTTTTCAAGTATATTTACATTTTACATGAGATATGCAGTTTCCAATCCATTAATTTAACCAAAGTTTCTAATTTGAGGGTTGTGGATGAAAAAAAAAATATAGTTGAGACAAAACTCTACTAAAGATTATTAGTTAAACTCTTCCATGGAAATAATTAGTTATAGATAAAATTAATAAATATTAATTAGTTATAGATGAAATTAATGAATATTTTATATCAACATTATGATTAAAAAAATATGATGGAAATAGGTGTGGGTATATGCATTAAGCACCCAAAAGATAATCCTAAAATGCATGATCTTTTAAGACTCTAATTATTCTATATATGACATATAATTAAATTTTATTATTATTTTTAAATTGGAAAACACAAATACTGTCAAGATTGATTAGGATTATGAATACTATACTAGAGATCCTAGACTACTTAATAACTTGTCTCATATCAACACAAAATTCATTGAAAAGATAAGTTACAATTATTAAAATAAATTAAATATTTTAATTTATTCTAAAAAATATTGCAAGTAGTAAAAATAAAAAATAAAAAATAAATTTATATACAATGTTAATATAAAACATTTTCACATATATATTAATAGGAATTTACTGTATCGTAACACAATATTAATGAATTGAATGTGATAAAAAAAAAATCAATTTTTATTACACATCTATTTTAAAAAAATTACAATGATATTCTCAATAAATTAAATTTCAAAAGTAATTCATATTTTACTAAAAACATTAAATTATATAAAAATATTATGTATTTTCTTCAAATACATGCATTGCTTCTAAAATATTATTCATAATAGTTTTAATTATTTTATTATTGGGCATAGTTTTTTAAAATTAAAATTTTATCTATTATTCTTCATAAATTTGTTAATTTTGATAAAAACCATCTTAAAAATTTTACCAAAAATAATTTTTAATTAATTAATAATATAAAATATTTTAACTAATCATGTATATCTTTTAAACTTACTAGTAGAAAAGAAAACACTTCGTGTTTTCATAATAACCTTTTTTTAATACACGTATGTTGATGAAATAGTGTATGGGTTATCCACAATTTCAAAAATAATTTTTTTTCTTCATAAAAAGACTATTGTGTCTTTTATTATACAGTTTATGTAATATTTATTATAAAAGGTTAAATTTGTAACAAACTATGTGTATACTAAAAAAAATCAACTTTATATATGTGTATAGATTATAATTTTAGAGAATGATTTGATAATTTTTAATATACTGAAATCAAAGTTTATATGATAAGAATGAGTTGACAGCTCATTTAACATGTCCACACTAATTAATTGGAAGGAGGGGAGGATTAAAATGTTTTCCATGCATAAGAGATGACAACCGGACGGAACGCGGGTAGGTTGTAATTAAAATCACTCGTCTTATCTTGTATGAGTATTTATTTAGGAGATATTTATGAATTTTTTTTATATATTTACGGATATTTATGAGTATTTATAATTATTTGTAAAATGTTAAATTTAAATAAAAAAAAATAAGAATTAAAATAAATAATTTTAAATATATATTTATATTAAAAAAATATAACATATCTGTACTAAAAAAATAATTATGAGATATATATTTATAATAAAATTAAATTAAATCAAATTACTTTATATATAACTACTAAGGTCCACCTAGTAATAAAGAATTAGAATAGTATTTGTAGCCTCTTAAGTTCGAATATGATATTATTATTATAATTTTAATAAATAAAATTATATTATATAATTAAAATTATTTTTAATATTTTTAAAATTTTCAAGTATCTTACTATCAATTTCTACTCCATTATTAGGAAGATACTCATTTAACTATTTATTTATAATAGTAAATTTTATCTGCAAATATATGTAGTTACATATATTTTATCATTCCTATTTATCACTAAGAGCATAAATCACAAGCCAAATTTAGAGAGAGATTAAAATAAATTAAGATAACAAGTTTATTTTTATGCATTATTATTTTAAAAAAATATATATAGTCAATTAATTAAAATTTATTGCATTATATTTTTTTATTTTTAAAATAAATTATAAAAATCAACAAATTTACAAGACATAACAATTTATTTTTATATATATACATAAAAATTAATTTGTTATCCGATTTTAATGTAAAAATAAATAAATTATGACCATCCCTATAACATATAATCACAATTTAAAATATAATTAATTGGTGAGTTCGGCATAAAAGTGAGTCTAATAAAGCACTCAACATTATTAAAACAAAGACATTTTTTTTTCTCTATCTTTATCTCAGCTTATTAAATTCATCATTAATTAATTTGTTTAAAATTAATAATTTATATTAATAAATTAAATTAACCAAACATTTTTCTATACACTATAAATCCATATTTACACGGTAACTTCATTTAATGCTACAAAACATCAATAGTGCTATGTAAGTAAGTAGGATTACTGTGTTTTGTCAAAAAGAAATAACAGGATTACTTTACTAGTGATATTAATGGAAGTAAGAATTAGTGTAAATTTGATTTAGATTTGGACTACAAAGATAAAGGATGGAGACATGAAAAAGATTTATATTTGGAGCATATAAAGGCAAAAAGGGCCTTGTATACGGTTAAAAAAGTGGGATAAAAAAACATTGGAAGACAATCTCAAAGGTCATGTGTCAAAAGAGCAACAAGAGAGTAAAAATCTTTAGGATAAGATTCAAGAAACTCTATCCAAATTGAGTTTTGTGTCAAAAAAAAAATTAATATATGCGATTTATTAATAAGTCATTGATTTGTGTAAAAATAAATTTAATTTTTTAAAATAAAATCTTTAATTTAAGTCATATACATGAAGAAAAAAAAAGTGATTGAAAATTCTACTTAAATGGTGGATCAGATTCCTTAATACTGATTATCTTAGAAGATTTTCTATAATATGCATTGGTATGCAAGTCATGGTCATTCAAGAAGTTCTACCCAAATAGTTTCAAAACATAGGATGACTAATTTCAACCTATTGGGGAAAATTTTGAGTTTTATCCGCAGCACACATTTGAAAAAGGGATCAAAATACATGAAATTCCAATACAAACAAAACATTGATGGCAAGAAATTATTACAAGTCCATAGTTTCATCCAATTTTACTTGATATGCAGCCGCTGTTTTTTAATTCACAAACTAAAAAAAAAAAACAAATTAACAACATCCATTTACGTTTCATGTAAAAATCAATTAAGATCATATTACTCTATATACTAATTTCATGAATTATATAGAATATTTGTTAATATACACAGAAACTCTTACCTTTATAATCGAATGAGTTGAGTATGTTAGTAATGATGGCCAAAGAAGTATCATCATCATCCACAACCAAAACACTGATATCAACTTTCTCAGAAGCCATTTTCTTTGTGCTTCCTTCCTTCTTTTATCTTAGACTAGAAACTCCAAAGAAATGAAACATGTGAAGAGACACTAGAAATAATCTAAGCATATATATAAAGAAAATAGGGAAGTGAGGGGCAATGGTGGTAAATGAATGGCTTACATGTGTCAATTTAACTTCTTTAAGTAGAGAAACAAGAGATTGAGGGGATCTTTTACCAATTTACCCATTTTATTGTCTTATTTGCACTTACCAATATCTTTACCTGCCAATTTATATTATGCTCTTTTTTTGAATAGTATACATATATATGACGCTCTTTTTCTTTCTTTTTTGACGAAGCATTTATACGATATTCAACTCAAGCTAATTAATGGAAAAAAATCTTCAGTCAAAAGATTATATTTCGTACTTTTTTTCTTCCATGTATAGTTTATTTTACAGCGAGTTCCTTGTTTGAAAGATTTGGCAATATTTTGTAATGCCTCTTTGAGCCAGCTATTTATTTTTTACTAAAATGTTTAAAGATTACAATTTTTTTTTGGTTAAAATTTCTCTTTGTCTAAAAGTCTTTGTATATTTGAGAAGAGCATTTTGTCACTTATAGTGATTCTATTCGTTAATTTTGAACAATATTATCTCTATTCAAAGATATGTGATTTATAAAAATAAAGAAAAAACACTTTGATTAAATGGTCTGTACAATGTTGTTTACCCTATCATTTAATTAAAAACTAATATTTATAAAAAAAATTTATTGAGTTTTACAATAATTTATGTCTAACAATTTTTTATTAATTGTTAATATAAAATATTTTACACCGAAGATATATAAATATTAAACTCAAAGTATTTTTGAGATTCAAATAATTTAAATTAAGTTGAGTAGACCCATTTTAATGATTTTTCAGTGTGTCTTTGACATGAGAATTTGATACCAAATTAAGACTAATTTGTTAAAGGTTTAAATAAAATGTAAGTTGTCAAAGGATCTAACCCATATTGTTTTGTGTTTAAAGGAATTAGTCATATACTAAAATAATGTGTAAAGAATTCAACAAAATTAAAATGAAAAGAAAAAGTACGAACTTTCGATTTTTATTTTGAGCTATTGGAGTCTTTAGTCGACTGTGATTATATTGAAATGGAAAACATGTATATTTTAGTTCACTATATTCTTTTTTCAGTTTTGAATGTGATAAATGATCATGTTACAAAGATTATCCAATATTTTTTAAGTTTTGAATTTTTACAATTCAATTTTTTTTTAATAACATGGGTTTAAATGAAATTGAGTTAAGATTGAGTTTTATAAATAAAAGGTTAAATTACATTTTTTTTATCCATCAATTTTATTAATACATAATTTTGTTTTTTTATTTTTAAATTAAAATAAATATATTTAATTTTTATTTAAAAAAAAAATTTAATTTGATCAATAATTTAACATTCGTCAACTATTAAATTTAGATGTCGATTCATTATATGGAAAATATTGTTTAAATTAAATAATTTTTAACTGATTATATTAATAAATAATATAATTAAAAAAATAAAAATAAAATGATTTTAGTAAATAATATTGTTTTATTTTATTTTAATAATGTTATTAAATAAATTCATTTGAATAAAATTATTAATAAACTTGATTATTTATTAGTATTTTATCATACATGTTAAATTTTTATTATATATAACTAAAATTTATAACAAATTATATATACAAATAAATATTATATTTAAATATATATAATTTGTATTTAAATTTTATAAAAATAAATATTTTAAACTTATAAATTATATATTATATTTATGATAAATAATTTATATTGTAGAACAAGATTACTTTATTCATTGATAATTTATGTTAAAATTATTATATTAAATTTATAAATAATTATGATAAATAAAAATAAATTAAAAGAAATCTAAAAATCTTCTCAAAGAAAAACTCATAAAAAATGTTAGTATAAAAGAAAACATTCAATTTAATATATAGGAGTTGATTTTATTTTATTTTAATATTATTATTAAATAAATATGTTTTAATATAATTATTCAATAAATGTATCTTAATAACATTATTAAATAAATATATTTTAATAACATTATTAAATAAATATATTTTAATAACATTATTAAATAAATATATTTTGATAAATTTATTAAATAATTATTTTTAATAACATTAAAAAATTTATTTTAATAACTTAATGAAATAACATTATTTATTTTAGGTACAGTTGTACTTTTTACCACTCATCTTTCACGGCTTTGTGAAATTTTTTACTCAACTTTCAAATTAAATTATACATTTTGATGCATAACTTTTAAAATTTTACATATTTTATCATATTAGTTGACTACTTATATAACATCAACTATTGATGTGAAATCTTGACCATTAACATGATATACATATGTTTACAATGAATAAAGTGACACATCGTCAATAAACATATAAAATTAATCATATCATATTATAATGTGTCACATCAATAATCAATTAATAACGGTAAATGTATCATAATAATTCATTGGTTTAATGTATAATTTCAAAAGTTGTGTAACAAAATTTGCCAAAAAATAAAAAATTTAGTTACAAAAAATACAATTAAATCTTTATTTTATTATCTTTTAAAAATGTTATTAAATCAATTATTTATTTAAATTTATTTTAATAACTTTATTAAGTATATTTATTTTAATAATTTTATTAAGTAACATTATTCATCAAAATAAATAAATTTATTTATTTATTTATATATAAATTATAATGATAATATACTATCACGTAGGGAATACTACCCCCACCAATGGAGAAACTATTAAATAATTATAAGAAAAATTATTGAAGCTTGAAGCAGGGAACCTTAAACGATTTCAAATACATATTTGCTTTTTTTTCTAAAACCAGGATAATGTATTTAATGATAAAGTATAATTAATACATATAATGTTTTTCGTATAAAATATTTTTGAGAAAAATGTATATGTAATGGCATTGTAAAAAACTTCATAAAGTTATCTAATCACAATTTTTCATTAACGGTAAGTTTGTTAATTTTAAAATAATTATCTTAAAATTAAGTTAATTTCATAATTATTTATCATTAGTAAACGCTATATAAAAAAATTACTAAACTAAATTAGGTTAACAATTACTAAACTAAATGCACGGTAAAATATAATCTTCATTATCTTCTTAATAAAATAAAGAAGGTATCGTCTTTTCAGGAAAAAAAATCAATTATTGTAATAGTCCAAACATCTCAAAATGAGAAGGATCTAGAGATTTGTATAGGTGTGAGACCGTGCAATTAAAGATGACTTAAAGGAATTAATTTGTATTATGTATATCGACAAAAAAATAATTTGGTAGTTAATCACTTAAGAAGTCTACAATTAAGTGTGTTTGGCTTGGAACAATTAATGGATGGATGACCTTTTGAGAAATTTCTTAGAAAGTATGCGAGTGATGATAAAGCACATTGAAAAGTTTTGTATTGGTTCATGGAGTCAATCGTTGATTCTAAATGTGAACAGACATATTCAAAAGGACTACTCACGGGAGGTTCTAATTGATGAAAGGTTTTGACCAATGAAAGGTTCTTTCAAGTGGAACTGTGTGAAGTATTGAAGAGTGAAGTCATCAAGACATCAAATATGATGAGTGTTACAAATGGTATCATAAGGGATCCTCTGTGAGACCCGTGACTGATATCTCATTTCTTCCTCTCAACTCTCAACTCATTCTCACTCTCTTACACTCTTCTTCCCCATCAATTTCTGATTCCTTGTGGTGACCTTGGTTTGAAGGTGTTGATTCTTAGAGTTTGGAGTTGCTGAGGTGTGGGCGTTCTCTTTTCTTCCTCGTTCAAGCTCTTCTTCATCTTCTTCTCGTTCTTCTCTTCCCGGAGCTCGGATTCTTCATACCGAGGTAAGGGAAGCTAGGATTTTCTTGCCGGTTGTTTGTTTTAGTGAGCTAGAAACTCACATGATGACTGATTGTTGCGGATTTATGGCTGAGATTGATGACAATGGAGTTTTGGGGTTTTTCGGGGTTGCGGGTGAAAATTTGGGATTTTTCTTTGTTTGTTGTTGCATGTTGAAAAAGCTGGGACTTTTGGGGTTATTGATGAAAAT
Source organism: Cajanus cajan (assembly GCF_000230855.2). Taxonomy (NCBI): domain Eukaryota; kingdom Viridiplantae; phylum Streptophyta; class Magnoliopsida; order Fabales; family Fabaceae; genus Cajanus; species Cajanus cajan. Next base: position 11,984,862 of record NC_138517.1, on the reverse strand, counting down.
GTGATGTTTTGGGCCGATTGCATGTGGATTTTCTGGTTGGTTATGCAGGCTTTTGAAGAAATTTTTGAACTTGGGGAGTTGCTGATGAGTAGCACGCCGGGCACAGTTCTTGGCACCGGGCGCGTGACCATTAGAGGGCTCCATTGGTCGAGCCCACCAGGCTCAGGGTTGTGCGCGCCGGGCGAGCTTGAGAATGGATGCCCCTGGATGGCTCACGTCGGGCGTGGTTGGACCATGCTGGGCGCGCTATCAGTTAGTGATCTACTATTTGATGATTCTGGTGTGGCGCCGGGCGTGACCACGTCTTACCAGGCGTGGAGACTCCCTGGGAGTCTCTGCCAGAGGTGGCGCCAGACGCAATTGATATTGCGTCGGGCGTGAGACCTTTGGGAAGTCTCTGCTTACCTTGCGCCGAGCGCGGGTTTGCACGTCGGGCGTGTGAGACCTTCTGAGGTCTCTGCCTCCTAGCACGCCGGGCGCAATGGGAATTGCACCGGGCGCGCTGAGCCTTGATGCTCTCTGGTTGTGCCACACCGGGCGTGACCATGAGCGCGTCGGGCGCATAGATGATATTTGATGTTTAGCTGATATGTGTTGAATTATGCTGAAATTTGCTGATAGATGTTGTGATATGCTGAGCTGAGCTGTAAATGTTAAATATTGCTGTGCTGACTAGTTGATAATGCTGAATTATGATGTTGAGCTGTAATTGATGTATATTGTTGTGATGTAAGTTGTCTAGCTGTGCTATGTTGTGCTGTGAGTTGTGTTAGTTGGGCTGTAAGTTGTTTAGCTGTGTTGTGTTGTGATGTGAGCTGTTATTGCTATTAAGCTGTGCTTTGCCGAATTTTGTTTGTGCTGATTTATGCTGTTAATGTCGTATGATGAAAAGTTGAGCTGTGTTGTATGCTATTATTGCTGCTATGCAGTGCTGTTATTGTCGCTATGCTGTGCTGTTATTGTCGCTATGCGGTGCTGTTATTGCCTCTATGCGGTGTTGTTATTGCCGTTATGCGGTGCTGTTATTGCCATTATACGGTGCTGTTATTGTCGCTATGCGGTGCTGTTATTGCTGCTATGCAGTGTTGTTATTGCCGCTATGCAGTGCTGTTATTGCCGTTATGCGGTGCTGTTATTGCCGCTATGCGATGCTGTTATTGCCTCTATGCGGTGCTGTTATTGCCGCTATGCGGTGCTGTTATTGCCATTATACGGTGCTGTTATTGCTGCTATGCGGTGCTATTATTGCTGCTATGCAGTGCTGTTATTGCCGCTATGCAGTGCTGTTATTGATGAATGTTGTGATATATTATGGGTTGATGTTGTTAAGCTGGTTGATGTACTGATAGTTGTAGCTATTTACCATTCATATATTTATATATGTATGTTGGTTCTTTTCACTATCTTACCCTTTGTTGTTTCTATGTGGTTTGGACTACGATGATCATACTATTTATGGGAGCAGAGCAGGGTTAGGTTGGTATGCTGAGGAGGGTCTGCAGCTGGCAAATGGCGTTTGATTATTTTGTTGTATTTAGCTGCTTTGTATAGCATTGTTGGATGTATTTTGTAACGACCCGACAGGTCCTACACAACGTACTGAACACCGGAAACACTAGGCAGAAAGAGCAAGTATATAATTATAGGGTCTAGAATATAAAAATATACAAAGCCTCAATCCGACTAGAGTTAGAGTGTATCAAAAACATCCAACCAAAACGAAATACATCGTCAATCGCTACATCTAGTAGCTACTACAACAAGACATCAAAAAAAACAGGGCCAGCTCCGCCTACCAGCTGCCGACTCACCACGAACCAAAACACCTATTCCTGTTCTGCTCCCGTACATAATACGATCATAGCAGTCCAAACACAAGGAAATAGAAAAGGGTAAGCTAGTATAGAAAGAAACAACGTACAACAAAATTCAAGTAATTAGAACAACTTCAACCGCCAACACAACAACATTCTACTACCCATCAATTTATACAACCAACCAGCAATTAGATATTAATGCGTCGTCACGCATATCACCTCGGAGATCTCCTACAACAACTCAGCCGTTTTGGCCTACAACAACTCAGCCATTTAGGCCTACATCAACTCAGCTATTAAGGCCTACAACAACTCAGCCATTAAGGCCTACAACAACTCAGCCCTTTAGGCCTACAACAACTCAGTCAATAACAACACTACACAACTATACAACTCAACACATCAACTTGCAACACTACACAACTACACCATTCAACATCAACTTGCAACACAACACAACCTTGCTACTCAACATAAATCAACCAACATTTATCTAATAGTTATCATCGATAGTTATCCACTGCAACTCTACTCAGTATAGAACAACATAATTCAATACATCAAAGGAAATGTCTCATCTCCGCGCCCGGCGCCCTCGTAGTTGCGCCCAGCGCAGTACAACCAGAGAGCCCCAAGGCCAGCGTGCCCAGCGCAAGCATGCTCGCGCTCAGCGGGACTCAGCCAGAGAGCACAAGGCTCTCCCGCGCTTGGCGCAATATCCATTGCGCCCAGCACAGGCCAGGTAGAGACTTCAAGGAGTCTCCCGCGCCCAGCGTACCTAACCCAGCGCTTGGCGCGGGGTAGGCAGAGACCATCCCTTGGTCTCGCGCCCAGCACAATTCAGAATTGCGCCCAGCGCCCACGAGGCAGAGACTCCTAAGGAGTCTCACGCCCAGTGCGACAAGGGCCGCGCTCAACGCAGCCTCTAGAGCCCAACAACAAGTTACAATGGGTATCGCGCTTAGCGCAGCCAAGTCGCGCCCAGCGAGGGCCAACCAGAGACCACATTCTCAAGCGCGCCCAGCGCACTCATCAAGGCGCTCAGCGAGCTTGGCTAAATGAGGTCCCCTGGCGGTCACGCGCTCAGCGCGATGAACAGTGCTCAGCGCGAAGCTCATCTGCAACCCTACCAAGTTTGAAAATTTCCCCAAACACCTGCAAAAGTCACTTTCAAGAACATGCAATCTAGCCAAAGTATCACATTTCCATCTAAGAGTTCAAAAACGCCCTCTTTTCATACATGCATCCACAAAATCATAGAAATAAAAAATTTCCCCAAAAATCCCCAAAGTCCCCAAAACTCCAATGCCACACCCAACAGCCAGAAATTTGAAAATCAACACCAACTACCTGAGTTCTCAGACTCATTTCAACCAAACCACAACCCGAAAACTAACTTACCTTACCTCGGGTGAAGATTTTCGAGCTTCCGAGAAGGAGGAATGACTCAACGGAGGAGAAGAAACGGACGGAGAAAAGAGAGACTTCAGCTAGCTTCCAAATCACCACTACACAACACCTTGAGAGAGCAAGGAATAGAAGAACAATCAGAAGAAAGGAGAGAGTTTGAGAGAATGCAAGTGAGGGAGAAAAAGGTTCAGCGGGAAGGGGAAAAGAAGTGGGTCTTACATATTTTGTACACTCTGACTCTAGCCAGATTTGGACCTTTTATATATATATATTCTAGACACTATATGTATATACTTGCTCTTTTCTGTGTGGTGTTTCTGGTGTACTGTGCTGTGTGTAGAGACCAGTCGGGTCGTTACACTTTAGTAGTATTAGAGCAGGTTGAGTCTAGTGGACACTCTTTGGGGGTGGTTCCTTTAGGCCTTTGTTGTGCTAAACTCTGTGCTTTGCTGATTTCCTTATTGTTTGTTGTGCTGTTGATTGTTGTTTGGTTTAGTTATTGTATACTAAAGATGTTGGTACTTTTGTAGATAATGACTAGAACCAATGAGCAGATAGTTCGTGCCATGGAGATGATGGCTATGGCTATGCAGCAGCAAAATGCTTATTTTGCTAAGGTAGAGGCTGATAGAGCTGCAGCTGGTGCAACAAGGCCCATGGGTTCACAGGAGAGCCGGGATCTTGCTGAGTTCCATAAATGCCATCCTCCATAGTTCAAGGGAGATGCAGACCCAGAGGTAGCTGACCACTGGATCTGTGAGCTGTAGAAAATCTTCACTATGTTGGGATGTTCTCAGGAGAGGAGGCTGTCATATGTTATCTACATGCTGGTAGGAGAGGCTGAGCATTTGGTGGAGGGGTACTCACCATATGCTTACTGCTAGAAGAGTTGTTGTTGACTGGGAGTGCTTTAGGAGGGTGTTTCTTGAGAAGTACTTCCCGGAGAGCGTGAGGCACGCCAAGGAGGCTGAGTTCATGTGGTTACACCAAGGTGGGCTGTCTGTATCGGAGTATGTGATGAGATTCGAACACCTGGCTCATTTCTATTCGCAAGCTATATCTGAGGCCTGGAAATGCAGAAAGTTTGCTGAGGGTCTGAAACAAGAGCTGAAGAGGGTGGTGGTGCCAATGGCCATCACTGAGTTTCCGGCCGTAGTGGAGAAGGCAAAAGTTGTGGAGCGGTTGGAAGGTGGCAACCGTGTGACTAGGACTGCTGAGGGACCAGCTAGGTCCAAGAGAGGAGGAAATCAGAGGAAGCCATATGATAGGCCTCAACCACAGTAAGGGGGTCCTATCATTAGGCAACCTGCTGATGCTGCCAGAGGAGGGAGATAGGGTGGAGGTGCCACTCTTAGATGTTACAGGTGTGTTGGACCCCATTTTTTCAGGGATTGTCCATACACTAAGAGTCGGTGTTTCAAGTGCCATTAGATGGGTCATGAGTTGACCAACTGTCCTGCCAAAAACAGACCGGAGAGAGATGCTCAGAGGGGTGGTTCCCAGAGAGGCGATGCTTAGAGAGGTGACAAACCTACTACAGCTGGTAGAGTATTCACTTTGACTGGGGCTGAAGCTTCTACTTCCTCAGATCTTGTGAAGGGGAAGGGTAGAGCTGCTGGTAAGGATGTGATGATTCTTTTCGACTTTGGTGCTTCTCATTCATTTATATCTTATGCTTGCACTGCTATGCTGGGTGTGCCTGTGTGTGATTTGGGGTTGATACTGCTAGTGTCGACGCCCGCTTCTGCTTCGATAGTTGCTTTTAAGCTGTGTGATGGTTGTCCTATTATTGTGAATGAGAAGAAGTACAAGGTGAACTTGATCTGTTTACCTTTGGTTGACACTGACATAATCTTATGGATGGATTGGTTGTCTGCCAATCACATCCTTATAGATTGTGCCAATAGGCGGTTAATCTTTCCTTAGGTGGAGGATGAGCTGTTGATTTCAGCTGTTCAAGCTGAATCATTGTTGAGAGATGGAGCAGAGTTTTGTCTTCTGCTTGCTGCCATGAGTGTGGAGACCGAAAGGGTCATTGCTGAGATTGATGTGGTGAAGGATTTTACTGAGGTGTTTCCTGATGATGTGCCTGGGTTGCCTCCTATTAGGGAGATGGAGTTTAGCATTGACTTGGTTCCAGGTGCGGGGCCAGTGTCGGTGGCTCCCTATAGGATGGCCCCTGCTGAGTTGGTTGAGCTGAAAGGTTAGTTGGAGGACCTGTTGGAAAAGTAGTTGGTGCGATCGAGTGTATCGCCATGGGGTGCCCCGTGTTGTTAGTGAAGAAGAAAGATGGAGGTAGTCGACTTTGTGTGGATTACCGGAAGTTGAACAAGTTGACCATTAAGAACAAATATCCACTTCCCCGGATAGATGACTTAATGGATCAACTGAGGGGAGCATCTTTATTTTCCAAGATTGACTTGAGGTCAAGTTATCACCAGATTAGGGTGAAGGAGGGTGACATACCGAAGACTGCTTTCAGGACTAGGTATGGTCACTATGAGTTTGTTGTGATGCCGTTTGGTGTGACCAACGCCCCTACAATGTTCATGGATTACATGAACAGGATCTTCCGGCCCTTCTTGGATAAATTTGTGGTGGTGTTTATTGACGACATCTTGATTTATTCAAGGACCCCGGAGGAGCATGGAGAGCACTTGCGGTTGGTGCTGGAGATTTTGAAGGCGAAGCAGCTGTACGCTAAGCTTTCAAAATGTGAGTTTTGGTTGGATGAAGTGAAGTTCTTGGGACATGTGATCTCAGCTGAGGGGATTGCTGTTGATCCAGCTAAAGTGGAGTTGGTGTTGCAGTGGGAGCATCCAAGAACTGTCACTAACATTCAGAGTTTTGTGGGTCTAGTGGGTTACTATCAAAGGTTCATTGAGGGATTCTCTAAGATAGTAGCACCTCTAACCCAGCTGATAAGGAAGGAGCAGCCGTTCATTTGGACAGATGCTTGTGAGCAGAGTTTTGATGAGCTGAAGAGGAGGTTGACTACTTCTCTTGTGCTGGTGTTGCCCGACTCTGGTGAATCTTTTGACGTGTATTGTGATGCTTCTCACCAGGGTTTAGGGTGTGTGCTGATGCAGAACAGGAAAGTGGTGGCATATGCTTCAAGGCAACTGAAGAATCATGAGAAGAATTATCCCACTCATGACTTGGAGTTGGCAGCTGTTGTTTTTGCCTTGAAGATATGGAGGCATTACTTGTATGGTGCTCGGTTCAGCGTCTTCAGTGATCACAAGATTCTGAAGTACCTGTTTGATCAGAAGGAGCTGAACATAAGACAGAGGTGGTTGATGTATCATCCTGGGAAGGCCAATGTTGTGGCGGATGCGCTGAGTAGGAAATCCATCCACATGTCTAGTATGATGGTGAAAGAGTTGGAGCTGGTGGAGAAGTTCAGAGATTTGAATCTCTGTGTGGAGTTAGCTCAAGATCATATTAGTTGTGGGATGATTACCATAACTAGTGAGTTCTTGAGGCAGGTTGGACTTAAGCAGTTGCAAGATGTTGAGCTGGTGAAGCTTCTTGGTTTGCTGGGAACTGAGAAGGCTATTGGTTTTGAGCTGGGAAGAGATGGAATCTTGAGGTTCAAGGGCAGAATTTGCCTACCTCATGATGCTGAGCTGAAGAGAGTTGTGTTGGAGGAAGGCCACAAGAGCAGACATAGCATACATCCTAGAATGACTAAGATGTACCAAGACCTCAAGAAGACTTTCTGGTGGTCTGGTATGAAGAGGGACATAGTTGAATATGTGGCGGCCTGTCTGACCTTTCAGAAGGCGAAGATGGAGCATCAGAAGCTGAGTGGGTTGATGCAGCAGATGGAGATTACGGAATGGAAGTGGGATAGTATCACTATGGACTTCATCGTCAGGTTGCCTAGGTCGGCTAGGAATAGTGATGCTATCTGGGTGATAGTTGATCGGTTGACCAAGTGTGCACATTTCTTGCCTGTCAACATCAAGTGGTCCTTGGAGAAGTTGACGCAGTTGTATGTGAGGGAAATAGTACGGTTGCACGGGGTGCCTTCCAGTATTATTTCAGACAAAGATCCGAGGTTCACTTCTAGATTTTGGCAGAGTCTACACCAAGCCTTAGGCACGAAGCTGAGCTCTGCTTATCATCTGCAGACAGATGGTCAGTCAGAGAGGACAATCCAGTCCTTGGAGGATTTGCTGAGGGCTTGTATGTTAGACCACTTGGGAAGCTGGGAGGAGGTCCTACCACTGGTGGAGTTTACTTACAATAATAGCTTTCATTCTAGTATTGGGATGGCGCCGTTTGAAGCCTTGTATGGCAGGAGATGTAGGACTCCTCTGTGCTGGTATCAAGATGGTGAGTCAGTGGTTGTGGGATCGGAGCTACTCCTACAGACTACTGAGAAAGTGAAGATGATTCAGGAGAGGATGAAGACTGCTCAGAGTAGGCAGAAATCGTATGCTGATAAAAGGCGTAAGCCTTTGGAGTTTGCTGAAGGGGAACATGTGTTTCTGAAGGTGACCCCGACTTTTGGTGTGGGTAGAGCGTTGAAGGCAAGGAAGTTGACACCGAGGTTTGTTGGTCCCTATCAGATCATACAGCGTGTGGTTCTGGTTGGTTATCGGTTGGCCTTGCCACCATCTCTTTCAAACCTACACGATGTATTTCATGTGTCCCAGTTGAGGAAGTATGTTCATGACCCTAGTCATGTGGTGGAGCTGGACGATGTGCGGGTGAAGGAGAATCTGACATTTGAGAAGTTGCCAGTAGCTGTGGTTGATCATAAGCTAAAGGAGCTGAGGGACAAGTCCATTGCTCTAGTGAAGGTGTTGTGGGATGCAGCTATTGGTGAGGCAACTTGGGAGGTTGAGCAGCAGTGAAGGGAACGGTATCCGTTTCTTTTCCCAAGTAAGTCTATTTTCGGGGACGAAAACTCTTGTTGTTGGGGAGGTTGTGAGACCCGTGGATGATATCTCATTTCTTCCTCTCAACTCTCAACTCATTCTCACTCTCTTACACTCTTCTTCGCCATCAATTTCTAATTCCTTGTGGTGACCTTGGTTTGAAGGTGTTGATTCTTGGCTAAAAACCTATTTTGGTCCCTTATAATAATTGTTTGTTTTAATTTAGTCCCACTTTTATTTTCGGTTTCAATTTGGTCCCAAACTAATTAATTGGTTTCAATTAGGTCCCTAATAAATTAATTGGTTTCAATGTGGGACTTCCATCCAAATTTCTTTAACGGTGTTAACTGTTGGCCACGTGGATTCCACGTAGATGCATAGGTGGATGCCATGTGGATAACACGTGGACGCCAATTTTTTTGAAAATACCTGGAACCAAAACGGCCCGTCCTGAAACCAGAACGGGCCGTTCTGGATGCATTCTTGGTGTGTTAATTTTGCATCTGAAACGGGCCGTTCCAGATGCAAAATTAACACACCAAGAGTATATCAGAATGGGCCATTCTGAAACCAGAACGGCCCGTTCCAAAACTGATGATAGAATATTATTTATTAATTTTATTAAAAAAATATAATAATTTTAAAAAATATTTTTTTATGGTAAAAATTTTAAAATTACTTATTTTTATAAAATACAATTATCTTATAAATAAAGTAATAACTTTTTCTTTTTCTCTTTCTATCTGAATAAATATTTAAGTGTCACTTTATAATTTTTTGTAACTTATTTAAAATTAGAGGAATAAAATGATAAAAATTAATAAGATAAACATAATAAAATTATTAATTTATTTTCTTTTAGTGTCCTATAAATTTTTACATTCATTTAAAACAAAAATATTTTGTATGTTAATTTGAATTAATTTAACGAAGTATCATATGATTTTTAATTTTTTAAATTTTTTTATAAATTTGATCTATACATAAAACACTTTTTAATTTAACAATTAAATTCTTAAAAATTTGATATAGAACATTAATTATTAAATAGAATAAATTTATCAAGACTTATTCTTGAAGTAAGTAAATTTTTTCTTCATTAAAAATGAAGATAATTTTACCACAAAATAAAAAATAATTAAACAATAAAATTAAATGTAAAAAAAATATTAATATATTTATTATATTAGATATAACAACATAATTAAAATATAATTAATAATATATATTTTTATAAAATTATTAATATTTTATATATAAAAAAAAAGAATGAAAAAAATTTTAGTGGGGCAAGTGCCCTCACTATGATTAACTTAAATTTGTCCCCGCATATGGTTGTGTGGTGAAATGTTAGTCCTGTATATCCTCTTCTTTTACTTCAGGTTCTACCTCTTCAAGAATAGGTTGTTGTTGGGGTACATCGTTAATGACTTCAAGGAAAAATATCATGTCATTTCATCCTTTACTGGTTTCAATTAGGTCCCTAATAAATTAATTGGTTTCAATGTAGGACTTCCGTCCAAATTTCTTTAACGGTGTTAAATTTCTGGTTGCACTTTTAGTATGTTAATTTTGCAACTGGAACGAGCAGTTCCGGATGCAAAATTAACACATCAAAAATTCAACCAGAATAGCTCGTTCTGGTTTCAGAATGGGCCATTCTATTTCCAGTTGTTTTCAAAAAAATTTGCCATCCACGTGGCATCCACCTATGCATCTACGTGGCATCCACGTGGCGAACAGTTAACTCCGTTTAAATAATTTGGACGGAAGTCCCACATTGAAACCAATTAATTTATTAGGGACCAAATTGAAACCAATTAATTAGTTTGGGACCAAATTGAAACCAAAAATAAAAGTGGAACTAAATTGAAACAAACAATTATTATAAGGGACCAAAATAGGTTTTTAGCCTTGATTCTTAGAGTTTGGAGTTGCTGAGGTGTGGGCGTTCTCTTTTCTTCCCCGTTCAAGCTCTTCTTCATCTTCTTCTCGTTCTTCTCTTCCCGGAGCTCGGATTCTTCATACCGAGGTAAGGGAAGCTAGGATTTTCTTGCCGGCTGTTTGTTTTAGTGAGTTAGAAACTCACATGATGGCTGATTGTTGCGGATTTATGGCTGAGATTGATGAAAATGGAGTTTTGGGGTTTTTCGGGGTTGCGGGTGAAAATTTGGGATTTTTCTTTGTTTGTTGTTGCATGTTGAAGAAGCTGGGACTTTTGGGGTTATTGATGAAAATGTGATGTTTTGGGCCGATTGCATGTGGATTTTCTGGTTGGTTATGCAGGTTTGTGAAGAAATTTTTGAACTTGGAGAGTTGTTGATGAGTAGCACGCCGGGCGCAGTTCTTGGCACCGGGCGCGTGACCATCAGAGGGCTCCATTGGTCGAGCCCGCCGGGCGCAGGGTTGTGCGCGCCGGGCGAGCTTTAGAATGGATGCCCCTGGATGGCTCACGTCGAGCGTGGTTGGACCACGCTGGGCGCGCTATCAGTCAGTGATCTACTATTTGGTGATTCTGGTGTGGCACCGGGCATGACCACGTCTCGCTGGGCATGGAGACTCCCTGGGAGTCTCTGCCAGAGGTGGCGCCGGGCGCAATTGATATTGCACCGGGTGTGAAACCTTAGGGAAGTCTCTGTTTACCTTGCACCGAGCGCGGGTTTGCACACCGGGCGTGTGAGACCTTCTGAGGTCTCTGCCTCCTAGCACGCCAGGCACAATAGGAATTGTGTCGGGCGTGCTGAGCCCTGATGCTATCTGGTTGTGCCACGCCGGGCGCGACCATGAACGCGTCGGTGCAGAGATGATATTTGATGTTTAGCTGATATGTGTTGAATTATGCTGAAATTTTCTGATAGATGTTGTGATATGTTGAGCTGAGCTGTAAATGTTAAATATTGTTGTGCTAACTAGTTGATAATGCTGAATTATGATGTTGAGTTGTAGTTGATGTATATTGATGTGTTGTAAGTTGTCTAGCTGTGTTGTGTTGTGTTGTGAGTTGTGTTAGCTGGGCTGTAAGTTGTTTAGCTGTGCTGTGTTGTGATGTGAGCTGTTATTGCTATTAAGTTGTACTGTGCCGAATGTTGTTTGTGCTGATTTATGCTGTTAATGTCGTATGGTGAAAATTTGAGCTGTGCTGTATGCTGTTATCGTCGCTATGTGGTGCTGTTATTGCCGTTATGCGGTGCTGTTATTGCCGTTATGCGGTGTTGTTATTGCCGTTATGCGGTGCTGTTATTGCCACTACGCGGTGCTGTTATTGCCGCTATGCAGTGCTGTTATTACTGCTATGTGGTGTTGTTATTGTCGCTATGCGGTGTTGTTATTGCTGAATGCTGTGATATATTATGGGCTGATGTTGTTAAGCTGGTTGATGTACTAATAGCTGTAGCTATTTACCATTCATATATTTATATATGTATGTTGATTCTTTTCACTAGCTTACCCTTTGCTGTTTCCATGTGGTTTGGACTGCGATGATCATACTATGTATGGGAGCAGAGCAGGGTTAGGTTGGTATGCTGAGGAGGGTCTGCAGCTGGCAGATGGTGTTTGATTTTTTTTTGTATTTAGCTGCTTTGTATAACATTGCTGAATGTATTTTGTACACTTTGACTCTAGCCAGATTTGGACCTTGTATATATATATATATATATATATATATATATATTCTAGACACTATATGTATATACTTGCTCTTTTCTGTGTGGTGTTTCTGGTGTACTATGTTGTGTGTAGGGACCAGGTTACATCCTCTCTCTCAGCATAGTGTGGTTCAAGGACGAATCAGGTGGAAGTTGGTGGGCTTGTTATATCTCAAACACACCTGAATAAAAGGGATCCAAATATTTTTAAAATTGTAAGACTATGCAGTTGGGGATGAGTTAAAGTAGAGGTGATCAGATTCCCTGTAGTCATTTGAGACTCGAATAATCTAATCATGAATCAATGCTTTTGGATGGTCTAATTTGGATAAGCAAAATTTGGGTTGAAAAGGACAGTTTCAAGCGAGTTCATATAGCTGGGCTCGGTTCCAATTCATATAACCCATCGACACCTAAACCTGAATAATTAATAATGTCCATATATATAATGTATTAATTGTGACTCATTTACCTTAGTCGTGCAACGCACTTGTATTATCTTTATCTCTTTCTCTTTCTTACAACTCCAACATCGTTTTGCTCACTCCACAACCCTTACCACTTTACTTCTCTCTCATCTCATCTCTCTCATACTTTCCTCTTTCTAAATCTTAATCTTTTTTCTTTTCTTACCCTCAAAGATTCATTTATTTACTTTTTTCTAATGGAGTGACGGGTTTATGAAAACGTAGATTAAGGTTTGTATCAAGATTGCAATTGTGTTTGTAGTTATGACATGTCTAGTACGTATAGTTCCAATTGTGGGGATGTCATTGTAACAGCCCAATTTTTACTAGGCCAAGAGCCCAATTAAGGTGGTTTAGTAGCCCGGAAAGGGCCATTCCAAAATTGGAACGGGCCATTCCAAATTACTAAATAGACCTACATTTGGTAACCAGGAACGGGCCGTTCCAAACCATTAAATTTGCCTATGATTCTTAGATGGGAACGAGACGTTCAGATTTTCATAAATGGCCTTTTCACCTAATTGAGAACGGGTCGTTCCAGAGTTGAGAATGGGCCGTTCCAAAATATGACCGTTGTAAGTATTAAATGCACCCCAGAACGGGACGTTCTGGTTTGAGAACGGGCTATTCTGAATGTGATTTTTTACTCGTGAGTTAAGGGTCCAGAACGGGCCGTTTTGGATTTGGAACGGGCCATTCCGGAGACATCTGATCCTATAAATAGAACACTCTAGCACTCCCAAAAGCACACTTTTCACTTCTCTTTTCTTTTCTTCTTTGCTCTTTTCTTTTCCTTCTACACTCTCTGAAGACCGAGAGGCACTTAGAGGAGGAGACCAAGGAGATCTCTGTTTTAGTTTCAGCTACTATTTATCCAGGTACGGGGGAAAAGGGGATTATTTTTATGCAAAGTTACATGAGGGAATTGGGTAGAGGAGGATTATGGGTAATTTTATAATTAATTCTGTTTGAGAAATTGATGATCCCTTTAGATTCTGTATGTGTTAAGGATTGTGAATATATATGATTAGTTTGTACAAATGATGATTTGGGAGAGAGAACGAAATTGTAGAAAAGTGCCTGTGAGTTAGGTTTTGGAAAAATTGGGAGTTTTATTGTTTGGGTTAAGATTATATTAAATTGGCGATTTAATCTGGTTTTATATTAATTTATAAATATTATTATTACATGATTTCGTAAAATTGATGATCTAGATGAGGATTCATAGTGAATTACTTGAGGGGTATGTGAACCACTATTTTGTGTGGATTGTGTATGTATTGTGGAATTGAGATGTGGATGTGGATGTGGATGTGAATGTGATTGTGGTTTCTCACACTTATGACCAGGGGTGGCATGACCTTGGGCAAGAGATGCTATAGGCGTGACCTTGGCATAGTATGGGATGGGTGATTCCTCATGCTTATGTCGGGGGTGGCACGACCTCGAGCAAGAGATGCTGCAGGCGTGACCTTGGCACAGTGTAAGAGTGTGATTTCTCATGCTTATGTCAGGGGTGACACGATCTTGGGCAAGAGATGCTACAAGTGTGACCTTGGCATAGGGTGGGATGTGTGAGGCAATTAATGCTTAAGTCAGGGGTGGCATGACCTCGAGCAAGAGATGCTACATGCATGACCTTGGCATAGTGTTAATTCTAAGATTTTGTGTGGATTATGAGTGTGAAAATGATAATGTTAATTGCAAGATTTGTGATGAATTGGTGTGATTGTGAATTATGACGTGAAGATGGTGCATGATTGATAGAGTTATGATGAGATTATGTTGTGGCTTTTCCCTTATGTGCTTTACATATAGATGTTTTTCTTTTCTCACTGTACAATTTGTGGATGTTTTAGGTGAGGAAGATCCGGCTATGAGTGGCATCTAGAATGCCAACAGTTGAACTATAGGTATGCTTTGATATTGTGACATCGGGGTAGAGGATTTAGAGGACATGAATTTTATTTGCATATAGAGTTGTACTTATTATTTTGAAAACATTTTGTAATCTCTTATTTTTTATTTTTCAAGTTTCATTTTCAAATTATTTTGGATATTGAAGAATGTTTCTAAAGGTTTTTATGTGAACCCTTTTACCGATGTTAAAAAGATTATTTCCTTTTTATATTATTATAATATATGTGTTGGGGTAGTAAGGGTGTCACATTTAGTGGTATTAGAGCCTGGTTGATCCAATTGGCCATGAGTTATGAGTCTACTATGCTTTTTTGGTAGATGAATGATAGAATGAATTGATTGTGGAATTTATTGATATGTTAGTATGATGATTGATTTTGTTTGTTGTTATTTAATTGTGTGTACTCTAACAATGTTTTGCATTATGATGATGATAATGATGATGATGTTTCCCTCGTGTTGTTAGTGTTGTGCTTACACTTATATTATTTTCTCATAGTTTGGATGAAAGACATGATATAGCTTAGTTGATGCTATTCATGATTGCTTATTTGTTTTGATATTTCTTGCTTATGTAAGAAGTAGTGGTTGAGTGGTATCGCTCGTGTTGCGAGCATATGTGCCAGTAATAGTGGACGAAGCCTTGTGCTAACCAACTAGAACTATTAGAACCTTGGATGTGGGTAAGACATTGATTTGTCAAGTGTATTAAGAGTTTACGATTGGTGGAGTTTCTGAAAGCTATAGTTGTAATGATTGAATCCAAAAGGTTATGTGTTGAGCATTAGAGCTTTGAGCATTCTTGATGAAAGGTCAAAGTTTTGGTGATTTCCTTAAGTTTTGATACTTGCATATTAACCTAGTTAGGGGTTAGGTTGCATGAGGATTTTATTTCAGTTATAAGTCTTTTGTGCTGAATGTGTGAGTGTGTTTGACTGTTCTCATACTGTTACAGTCATCATAGGTTTTATTTTCCCAATGTCTTCTATTTCAGTGTTTTGTGTACTAAAAAAATTAATTTGGACAAGAAATTTTTTTTTGAACGTGTCTCATCAAGTTCATAACCAATTCAACCCACCTGTAACAACCAACTACCCAATTAAATTGAACTTGAACAAGCAAAATTTTTACTTAGGCGGATATGGGTTTGATTCTAGTGGCTTACAATTTGGGTTTTCTGGGCTCGAATCTGTCTGAACCTGTCCGCTAATAAACTCTAGCTTAAAGAAATTAATTTGTACTACCTGTACCAACATGATACATATACTTTTTAATAGCTCATTACTTAAGACTTGAGTGTATTTCGCTTGGAGCAATTTATGGATGGGTAACCTAGACTCGATCAGGAAGTTTCTTATAAAGTAAGTGAGAACAAAATCTGCTAAAAAGTCTTATGCTAGTTTGTGGGATCAACCATTAATGCTAAACGTGGACAAATACCTAGAAAAGGCTACCCACAAAATATTTTGACTAATGAAGAGTTTTGACCAACGAGAGTTTTTGTGAAATATCACTGTGTGAAGTATTGTAGAGTGGAACTGCAAAGATGTCAAATATCAGGAGTGTTATAATTATAAATAGAGTTATTATCTTTGATAATTCTTTGTACAATTATAACTTTTTATATGATTTTAAAATTATTCAATATTTTTAAATAAATTTAATTTTATAATTAAAAAAATATATAAGTAACTATAGAATTTTAAAAATACAAATATCTAATTTATTTATTTTTGTGTATGATAATCAAAACAATATTAATATAAAAAATATTAAACAATAGATCAATAAATTTTAATATATATATATATATATATATGAGGAGAGATATATTTACTCTTGGAGTAAGTCTACCTAAACTTACTTCGTTCAATAACTCATGTTTTACATCAAGTTTCAACAATCCAACAATTGAAGTTAAAGTTGTTAATGCATAGATCAAGTCTACAAATTTTCAAAAAAAAACTGATACTTTGTTTCATTAATTCAAATTGACGGATAATTATAAAAATATTTTATATGTTGATTTGAATTAATGGAACGAGATATCAAATAATTTTCAAAGTTTTTAAAAAATTATAAAATAGATCTATGCATTCAAAACTTTAAATTGAACCGTTGAATCGTTAAAATTTTATGTAAAATATGAGTTATTAAATAGGATAAGTCTAGGTAGACTTTCTCTTATAGTAAACGGATTCCTCTTATATATATATGTGTGTGTGTGTGTGTGTGTGTGTGTGCGTGTGTGTGTGTGTGTGTGTGCGTGTGTGTGTGTAGAGAGAGAGAGAGAGAGAAAGGCAACTCAAAACACTTGCTAATATGAGAACAACTAATAATGACCACTAATTAAAATAAATGGTTTAGATTAAAAATGTGACACGCTTTATCCTAGGGATGGCAACGGGGCGGGTCGGGTACGGGTTTCATGATACCCGTCCCCGTCCTCACGAGTTAAACTTATCCCCATCCCTGTACCCGTACTCGTCGGGTATGTGATTTTCATCCCTATTCTCGTCCCCGTCGGGTATCAGGTATACCTGTACCCGTACCCGTACCCGTCAATTTTTTTTTTTTCATTTTTTATAAAAATATAATATTTTTAAATTATTGTTTATTATGTTATAATTATAATTAGGTTATTTCTCTATCTCATATTATAATAAATATTCACACATAAAAAAATATTAAAATTCTTTAATATAATTAAATTGAAAGTGGGTATTAAATTAAAAATGAGAACAGGGACGGGTACGGGTACGGGTACGGGGCGAGTAAGTACATACTCGTACCCGGTCAAACCAGGTATTCCCCGTCAAAGTCGGGACGGGTTCAAGTATTACCCGCGAGTACGGGTATATTTGTCATCCCTACTTTATCCCACATATCGTAATACTTGAAATAAACAAAATTTGAATCAAAAAGTCTATCATAAATAAATCTCAAATTTTCAACATAGAGAATGTCACATTTTAACTAACAATAGCCAACTAAAGTTCAACTAAAGCCTAATACATTAGAAGTAACAATTGTCCTTAGAGCATCACAAAAGAAATCAATCCTAACAAAATCTTGATGTTACATCCTATCAAAGCAAAATTTGAAATGCAAAGACTAGGTCCCATTTCCAACATCATCAAGATCATGATGAATCTCACTCTTGCTCATGACATAAGAGAAAGTCGAATAGTCAAACACACAACAAGTTATATATATATATATATATATATATATATATATATATATATATATATATCAAGGACAAAATAGTGCAACAAGGTCAATCACAGCTCACAACAATGTTCATCACACAAATACACATTAACACACATAATGCAATGGACAAGACTTCAAGGTGTGTATGCATGTGATGCCAGTAAAATTAGTTGTCAACTATTTCCCAAAAGCTACCGCTTTAAGGCTCACAATTATCGATTGTTGCCTGAAGGCCACCGCTCAAAGGCTCATAATTGTCAACTATTGTCTGAAGGTCATCGCTCGAAGGCTTAAAATTATCAATTGTTGTTTGAAGGCCACTATTTGAAGGCTCACAAGTGTCAATTGTTGCCCAAAGGCCACCGTCCAAAGGCTAAATCTTAATTATGTATATGATGCATGTCAAATAAGAATAAATGCATTATCATATTATAATAATACACATCATAAATGTATGTCAATTTACTTATCATAGTAGTCACGTCAATATACCAAGGCAAAAGCTCATTCACTTTATCAAGATATAACTATATATAATCAAACAATTCACTATTTTAATGAATTGCTATACACATTTCATTTACAACATTCAATTCTCATAAATTCATAATTTCATATTCAATCATATCCATTCATTAATACAAGAATCATTTCTTGGACAAGATAACAAACACACAACATATTGTATCCCACAAGAGTCACATATTCACATTTTAAACACATATTTATGCACTTTAACTTGATACATCTTAAGTCATTAACAATCAACTTGTTGAGATTTTCGTTGAAATTACTTTTTTTATTATTATAAATCATTTTAATTCTCTCAACGGACTCAAACACGGCAAGTATACGGCCGTACAAGTAGTAAATTTATATCATATCGACAAGGACTAGTTAGGTAAAACAAGCATTTAATGACTATTTATGACTAAAGAATAATTCCAATTTCTCATAGATTGTCATGAAAATTTGAATTAAAGGTTATGACTATTGGAATGTTAAACTATAAAACTCTTTGTTTTGTGTGTGGAAAGGGTAGAAATGGTATTGTGGTTTTCTAAGATTGTGAGGTTAGATATCACCGAACTTCTCACTAATGAATCTTTAATCTCTTGTTACATTCATTACTTAGTCAACCCATAAGTTTACTCAAACCTAATTCCTTAGAGCAAGAGCCTAGGTGCAGATAGTGAATATCAATTCCTTGAGTATCCAATACCTACACCCGCATTACGGGTTAGGGTTTAAGACTACCACTACAAGAATGTTTTAATTTAGAGTCGGCCAAAAGCCGACTCTAAATCATAAAAACCGACGTAATATTGTCAGTTATTCGTCGATTTTTGGCCGACACTAAATAAGTCGACACAAATTTTTTTGTGTCGGCTAAGCAGTCACTAACAAATTTATTTATTTTAATTTTTTATTGTCGGTTAAGCCGACACTATGTTGACATAAAATTTATTTTATTTTTTTCTTTATCTTCTTTTTTTCGCTTATCATTTATTCGTTCGTATTTTTAACATTCCTGGGACTCGATCCGTGAACCTTGAGGTCTTAAGTGAACTTGATAACCAAGTGTACTAGAACACATTATGCATATATAACATTGAAAAAATTATCTTTATCTCTTTCGAAGCACGTATATTATTTAAATATAACGTCGACTTTTCCGACGCTAAACTTAAAATATTTAATTTAAATTTATTTTAAGTTTAGCGTCGGAAAAGCCGACGCTACATTCAAAATAGCATCGGCTTTTTCGACACTATTTGCGTCAGCTATTAGCCGACGCTTATTTTTCGCCGCTTATTCACCGTTTTCTTGTAGTGTACTAATGGGCCAAACTCCATTCCTAGATACATTTCCCACTAGGCATTTGTTTTAGAGCTAGTTTCAATGGTTATTTTCCAATACCCAATGGACTCTATATCAAGCAAAGGAGGATCAATCCAAAGCAAGCATTAAGAATAGAAACATAACACAACAATGAATGAAACAACACACACACACACACACACACACACACACACACACATATATATATATATATATATATATATATATATATATATATATATATCATTAAGAACATAATGATTACATAAGAGTATCGTTGGTTACATCTAACCCCACAAAATAATGGGTAGAATCGCTCAAAATAATGAGAGTAAAACAAAAATAGAGATGAAAGAGAGATGGAAGAACAGAAGGAAAGACCCACACACGAACGGTCTCAAGCACCGGGAATCCCTTCCTCAGCTCCTAGAAGTTGCCTAATGTGTGAATGAGGGAAAAATCCTCGAAGTCTTGATCAAATACGAGTTGGGTGAGTCAGGTTAGGGTTACCACGCATGGCGCATTATGCTTCGCGCCCGGCGCAGGGCCTTCTAGAGAGTTTAGTTACTCTCTGTCTCAAGACATGCCCGTCGCAATTACTTTTAAGCCGGGCGCGATGTCTTCCAGAGAGTTTAAGTTATTCTCTGTCTCGAGCACGTCCGGCGCATCTTCTTGCGCCTGGCACAGTTCTGAATTACAGAGAGTGTGGCTCTCTGTTTTGCTCAAGCCCAGCGCAGGTAGTCTTGTGCCCGGTGCAAGTACTCTTCTCCTGCTCCTTAGCTCCTTTAATTTCCAATCTAATGGGTCTTCAACTTTCAACTCTTCACTCAATACCTGCACAAAAAATGAGGTGTATCAAGGTATTTTTAGATAAATTTTGGGTTAGCTATATCTGCACAAAAAATGAATCAAAAAGAGAATAATTATATTGCAAGAGTGCATAGGGTGAGTGGAATTGTTCAATAATTCATATCTAAACATATGTATAAATGAGACTTAACACAACTCACATTATAATTTCTTCACAATTATTTTTTTCTTATGATTTCTCTTTCCTAAATATTTATATAAGTACCTCAAACGATTTACAAGATCAAACACCTAAGGTATAAAGTTATTCATTATCATTATTAACAAATTATATTTTCATAACTTAACCTTCTAAGATATCGTGTTGTCCAAACATCATATCTAGAGTTATACATATGTTATCAAATTGATATTAATTTTCTTAGAAATATAAGGTAATTTTCTACAACTTATATGTTGACCTCAAGAGCTAATTCTTCCATCTATTATTTTTTAAACATACAAAACCCCAACGTTTCAACCTAAATTTGATAGTCTAACCTTTACTCACTAATTTGACCATAACTCAATTTACATACCTCTTTTGTAAGTGATTTAATCGACATTTGAAATCTATCATCCAGGACTACAACTTTCATGAAGATTATAAAACCTGATTCTGTCATTTAAGTCTTCTCGAAAGGCTTACAATGTACGTTTGTTACATTTCGTACATAAAATATAAGGTTCATCTTTTAATTCACATAATTCAATCATTCCTTAAAATTTTATGTGATTCTTGAATCTAAACTGTAGCTCCAAATGTCTAGTTTCTAACCCAACAATCAAAACTCAATTTTATTAAAATCACATACAGAGAAATCACACAAATACCAAAGTATATTCATACTAGAATTCTCATAGCAAGGCACAACTCACACTCAAACTATCTTCTCCCAATCCAATAGGTAAAAACATAGATTAAAGCTTGATATTAGTCTATTATGGCATCAATTACTCAAATCCAACCTCAATTTCATATACTCACATAATTAACATTAATCTTCACTTTGTTCTATAAATAAGGGTTTTGTATAGGAACTACAAGTACTCAGGGATTCTCAAACAATTAAAATTACATAAAATTAATTTTATATATAATTCAAACATCACATATAACACACATAATTACATTCTCATTCACCAAAAATACATTCCCTTTGGGTTCCCATAGGAACTCACGAGCAATTCAAGATCTACAAGATTAGTTCAATACACATAATTAAACAAATTAACATTAATTAGAGCAATGAAGATTCATATAGAAGACAAAATTTAAGGAACATATACAAATTGGGTTTTCCCCTCATACAACGCATATAACAAAAAAGAGATTGAGGCTAATCTCACTACTCAATAATTATCCCATGTCTAGAGCAAGATTACTTACTCTAACCGTACCTTGATGAGTGTTAGGCAAAAGGCGTGATCTTTGAAAGGATCTTCTTCAGTCTCTGACTCTCAAATCTTCAAAGTGTAAAGCATAAAAAATGAAAAGTGTGAGAAAGGAAGCTAGTGTGACCCCTTTTTTTTAAAAAAAAAAAAAAAACTTGACCCCTCTCTTAACGATTCTCCCATGCATATAACAGAAAAAAGATTGAGGCTAAACTTACCACTCAATAATTATCCCACGTCTAGAGCAATATTACTTACTCCAACCGTACCTTGATGAATGCTAGGCGAAAGGTGTGATCTTTGAAAGGATCTCCTTCAGTCTTTGACTTTCAAATCTTCAAAGTGTAGAGCATAAAAAATGAGAAGTGTGAGAAAGGAAACTAGTGTTACCCCTTTTATTTAAAAATAAAAATAAAAAACCTGACCCCTCTCTTAACGTAATCGATTAAACTATTTAATCACGGTTCTCTTTTCCTTCCCACAAAATAATAAAATAAAATAATTAATACAGTCATATAATATATAAAATAAACATATTTCTTTCAACCAATTATAAATAAAATACATAAAATAATTATAATAAAAACACATATTTTCTCCAAATAATTATTATAAAAAAATATCATAAAAATACATATTTCATAAATAAATATTATACAAAATAATTTCAAAAACATTTATTAAAAACACTCGTAATTATTAAAAGTGTCTAAAATATTTTATAAAACTTCTTTAATTAGTTAAAATATTCTTTTAAAAAATTTAGAAAACTTAGGGTGTTACAAAAAAATACAAATAAACTTATCACATATTATCATTATTGTAGTTTTCTTTATTATTGTTGTTAGTATCATTATCACCTCCATCTCTATTGCCTTTCTGCCACATCACCACAACAATAAACCTTGTCACCACAGACGATGGTGGTTGCGGTGATAGTTATATCACCACAACCATTATTATCATTGCTAGGCAACGGTGGTGGTGGTAGTAACGATGGCGGTGGTAATGGTGGTAGTGACAGCGGTGTGATGGAGGTGGTGGTGACGATGATGGTGATAGTGATGTCATGACATTGTGGTAGAGGTGGGGTGGCGACAGCGATTGTAATAACATGATGAGAACAACAATGATTAAAAAAACTACTATAACATTCTGCTTAGGTAAGTGATGAGGGTCTTTGGTTAGAGGTTCAAGTGACCCTAAGAGGGGAAAGAATATAAGGTTTATATTTTGAACAAAGCTCATAATCTCTTATTCTTTAGAAACCTTAGAGAGAGAATGATCTAGAGAGAAACTTTGATTATTCTTTCCTTCTTTCTTTTAGGTTCTTTTGGAGTGATATTTTTAGTTGGGAGTGTTGAATTCGAAGTTGTAAGGGCTGAGAGTAGGTGCAAAGATCGTCTTCTTCAAACTCAAAGTGATTTTTCCTTCTTCACCCCTTTTGATTCTGGTTGTTGGAGTAAAGGTAACGGAAGCTAGGACGAATTTGTTGTTTGATTTGATGACTTGTGCTGTTGTTTTCTTCAAATGTGGGTTAATTATGGTTGGAATCAGATTGAAGGGTAAAAGGTTTTGGTGTTCTTAGATGTCGAGGTGAAATTTGGTGATATGCTTAATTTGTTATTGCATGTGTTTCTCTTTGTTCCAAATGTGTTGTATATGATGGAAATACATGGTTTGTTGTAGTGCATGTGGGTGTTTTTCTAATTTTTAGGTGCTTTAGATGATTTTCATGATTTGCGTTGAGTAGAAATCACAGTCACGTCGGGTGCGCCTTCATGGCTCCAAGCATAGTTCCAACCAAAGGCCTCTGTATCGATCACGTTAGGCATAGGATCGATGACATCGAGCACAAGGTGAGAGACCCTTCTCGAGCTGGGGTAGCATTGGGTGCGGTTTGAACAATATTAAGCATGAGAGTAGGGGAAAGTCTTTAAATAGGTGATGTCAGGCGCTACTAAGGTGGTCTTGGGTGTGAATCAGGCAGAGACTCTATACCTAATATGAGGCTAGAGGTGGGTTTTTCCATGCTAGGCATGAGGTCCAAAGGGATCTCCACCTCAATAATGTTAGGCACAATTTGGATGGCATCGGACGTGAACCAGGCAGAGAGCTCCCTACCTTGATGGCGTCGGGCGCAAAGTAAGTTGCAACAGACGTGGGCTTCTTGGATGATATGTTGGTGTTTGGTGAATTTGTATGATGTATAAGGATTGTTCTATATATGTTGATTGGATATGGCATATATAGATGATTGTATGATGTGTGATGATTATTCTGTATATTTTGATTAGATATGACATGTATAGATGTTTGTATGATGTTGGCAGATGGTGAATATATATGTGTGTGTGTGTGTGTGTTGTATGATGAAGGATTTGTAGATCATTGATATGTCATATGTGGATGATGTTATTGATGATCTCTATATACATTGATTGGATGTGATGTATATGGTAAATGTATGATAAGGTGTAGATGTTGAAAATTCGATATGACATTAAGGCATGTTGGCTAACTTAAAACTTGAGGAGAGAAAATTATTTTGAAAATTGAAGATCCCATATAGGGTATTTTGGAGTGGTGCTTGGGCAGGCCATTGTTGGAAAACCCTCATTGAGTAGGTTTTTAAGGTGTTTTGAGTCTCCTCTAGGTCCTTAATTAGTGGCTGAGTAAGGTAGGAAGTCGAGGACTATAACCCTTAACCAAGTAATTGGAAAGGTTGCATGGTGCCTTGAGGATGGTTAATGGGCTAACAATTCACATATGACATGATAATGCATACCAAGGTTGTGGTACACCTATACCCAGTTGTACAACTCCTAATGGTGGAACCAAACTTTCCTAGTATAAGTGATGAGACCTGAGAAACCAAAGAAATGATTGGTATCCCATTTTGTTATGATCAAGCCGATGCTTCGAACATGAATACAATTAGGTTGGTTTGATAGGGTTGAAATCACTTAGATTTCTCATGTTGTAGGAGATCTTTGTAGGTGAATGCGTGACAACCCATTGGTTTATATGTTTTCATATGATGGGTATTTAGGTGTGTTCATATGCATTGTTGATGTCTTATGTGACATGATTTGGGTGAGATACATGTTTGCTTGAAGTGTTGTAACTTTCATGTATGGTTGTGGTGTGATGTTGTATATTATAGGATTATTTTCTATATGTACATGTTTTTGAACTATAGCTTACCCTTTCTATTTTCATGGTGGTTTAGACTGTGATGATCATATGTTGTATGAGAGTAGATCAGGGCTAGGCTTGAGGAGTTTATGCAAGCAAATGGCATGATCTTTTGTTGATGGAAATGCTACCATGTGTAGCTTGTATATATGTGCTAGATCAACACTAATACATAGGATTATTCGAGGATTATTGTATATATCATGTTTATATTAGTTCAGTTGTTTTACTTATATATTCATGCTATATATATTTATGTCATGTTTCTTCCCTTAATCCTGTATGTTCTAGTAGTATAGTTTCCATTGTTAATAGTGATTCCATTGGGTGTAGCAGTCATGGTCGATTGTTACAACTACAATGACAGATGTACATGGGAGCGATTGTTAAGTCTCATTTATACATATGTTTAGATAGGAATTATTGAACAATTCCACTCACCCCATGCACTCTTGCAATATAATTGTTTTCTTTTTTGATTCATTTTGTGCAGATATAGCTAACCCAAAAATTATCTAACAATACCTTGATACACCTCATTTTTTGTGCAGGTATTGAGTTAAAGAGTTAAGGTTGAAGACCCATAGGATTGGAAATTTAAGGAGCTAAGGAGCAGGAAAAGAGTACTTACGCCGGGCGCAGACTACCCGCGCCGGCCTTGAGAAAGACAGAGCATCACCTCTGCAATTCAGCATTGCGTCAAGTGCAAGAGCATCCACGCCGGGCACAATTCAAAACAGAGAGCATTCAAAACTCTCTGGAAGACATTGTGCCGAGCGTAAATGCATCTGCACCGGGCGTGATTCGAGACAGAGACTAATTACCTCTCTAGAAGAACCTGTGCCGGGTGCGAAGTATAACGCGTCGGGCGTGTAAACCCTATCCTGTCTCCCCCGGTTCGTATTTGATCAAATCTTTGAGGCTCATTCCCTCATTCACACATTGGGAGACTTCTAGGAGCTGTGGAAAGGATTCCCGGTGCTTGGGACCGTTTGTGTGTGGGTCTTTCCTTCGATTCTTCCATCTCTCTTCCATCTGTATTTTTGTTTTACCCTCATTGTTTTGAGCGATTGTACCCATTATTTTGTGGGGGTTAGATGTAACCAACTTAACTCTTATGTAATCTTCACGTTATCAATGATATATATATGTTATTTTATTCATTATTGTGTATGTTTATATTCTTAATGCTTGTTTTGGATTAATTCTCCTTTGCTTGATATAGAGTCCATTGGGTATTGGAAAATAGCCTTTTGAACTAGCTCTGAAACAAATACCTAGTGGAAAATGTATCTAGGAATGGAGTTTGGCCCATTAGTAGTCTTAAACCCTAACCCGTAATGCAGGTGTATGTATTGGATACTCAAGAAATTGATATTCACTATCTGCACCTAGGCTCTTGCCCTAAGGGATTAGGTTTGAGTAAACTTATGGGTTGACTAGGCAATGAATGTAACAAGAGAACAAAGATTCATCAGTGTGAAGTTCGGTGATATCTGACCTCACAATCTTACAAAATCACAATACCATTTCTTATCCCTTCCACACACACACTAATTATATCATAGGTTTGAAATTCCAATAGTCATAACCTTTATTTGAATTGCATGACAACCTATGAAAAATTGGAATTATTCTTTAGTCACAAATATTCTAAATGCTTATTTTACCTACTAGTCCTTGTGGATACGATTTAAATTTACTACTTGAATAACCGGTATACTTACCGTGTTTCAGTCCGTTGATAGAACAAAAATGATTTATAACAAAGACAGAAACTAATGTCAACGGAATTCTCAACAAGTTTTTGTTCAAGTGAGAACATTTGCTAATATGAGAACATGCAAACAACTAATAACAACTCTTAGATTGAAATAAATGATTTAAATTAAAATAATTACAAATAAATTTACCATGTATTATTGCTATTAGTTTTCTCTATTATTGTTGTCATTATCTCTATCACCTCCGCCTCCACTGCACTTATGCCACATCACTACCATTTCCATTGCTATCACAATAATTGTTTCCTCCACCATTGTTGTTACTATCATCAGCGATGGTGGTTGTGGAAGCAATGGCGGCAATGGTGGCAATGGTAGTGGTGATGACAATGATGATGATATAGTAACAATGCGATAGAGGGGGAGGTAGTGACAACAATTTCAATAATGAGATGAGGACAACGACGAAAGAGATAGCTATAATGATATATGGTAACTTTATTTTAATATTTTAATATTAATTGTTTATTTTAATCTAAGGGTTGTTATCAATTATTTTCATGTTCTCATATAACAAGTTTTCTCACTTGAGTTATATATATATATATATATATATATATATATATATATAGAGAGAGAGAGAGAGAGAGAGAGAGAGAAAGGGAGAATTTCCAGTCAGAGCATGTCTTATATGAGATATAAGAGTGAATCATAACCTTTAGATTAAAGATAAAAAAAATATCAATTGTTAGGATTAAAACTCAATTATAAACTCTCCCTTAAAAAATTATTACTATTGTCCCTTCCATAACTATTAACATCACAACCTTTGTTGTCACAATGATGGTGATAGTAATAGTGGTGGTGGTATAATGATTGTTGTTGTTACCATCATCTTTACGATTGTTGTGGCTATCATTATCACCATTGATGCTACCACCACTACCATGTGATGGCGGTGGCAATGTTGACATTGATAGCAACAATATTGGCAGTGATGGCGGTGGTTGTGATGACGGTTGTGGTGGTGGGTGGTGATGATGTTGATAATTGTGAAATGAATAATAATAGTAATAATTTTGTAAAGAAGTTTCTATAATTGCATTTTAATATCTATTAATTATTTTTATCTATAATTTGAAGATTATGATTTACACCTCTTATCTCTCATAATAAGACATACTCTTATTGAATTTGCCCCTTGTATATAAGACAATGGAGGTGCCAATGACAATGGCTCATGGTAATGGTGACATCACCATCATTGTTACCATTACTACCGTCATTTCCATGTGGCGATAACAATAATGGTGGTAGTGGGAACAACAATTGTGACAATATTAGTGGTGGCAGTGGCAATGATGACAACGTTGGTGGTATTGCCACTAACTCCAGCATTATCACCGTCATAGTTATTGTTGTTGTCACTAACAATAGCAACAACAACAACAATTACGATGGTGATGGTAATGATAGTGATATTAATAGTTGTGGAATGGATAATAATAATAATAATAATCATCATCATCATCTTATAAAAGAATGTCTATAATTGAGTTTTAATCTTATCTATTAATTATCTTTATCCATAATATATAGGTTATGATTTACTCCTCTCATCTCTCACACTAAATCATGATTTCATGGAATATGTTTGATATATGTACGTGTTATTAAAATTTGATACCTCGTTATTAACCCTTATATGCTAAACGTGAATGACTATCATGCACGAAAACGTTTTTGGAGTTATTTTTTAATAGAAATGTTGTTAGAGATTCTTTTATGATATATATATTTTTGAAAAGGCAGAGATTTATTAAGACAAATTGATGGTGGAGATATCACAAGCAGAGACCTCCACTCAAACAACAAATTAGGGGTGTTCATGAGTTAGGTTGGTTCAGATTTCGGTAAAATTTTGATTCAAACCAATTAAATTTAATTACTTAGGATTTCATAAGTTTTTTTTGCTTGATCCGAACCGAATAAATCCGATGTTGATTAGGTGAGTCTAGTTTGGGTCATTAGATATCAAATGAATTTAAAAAAATAAATTAAAAAAGTTTTTTTTTCCTCAAAGTAAATAGATTCTCAACACCAAAAAAAAAAGTAAATAGATTATTCAACATTAACTAAATTGACATATTGTAAAAAATTAACTAAATTGGTAGATTTGGAATATGATTTCTCTTAGTTTATTTTCTTAATCTACTTAAAGATTTCAACTGCACTATTATGTGAAAATGACACTCAATATATTTCACTATAGTTCTCTTTGGTTTCTTTAAGTATTAGAAAAAATGAATGAAAAAGTTTATATATTATAACACAAAAAATCTTCAAAACTGTAACGACCCGCCATGGTCCCTACACTCAGAGAATCGCACTACTACTAGTGAACTAAGAGAAATATTAAAACTGGATAACTCATACATACAGATATATATATATATATATATATATATATATAATATAATAACTATGTTTCTATATACAAAATATAACACCATATATGTACAGTCATCCCAATTAATATCACCCTAATGCTGGTCAAGCACGACTAGTCAAAAATCCAACTGACTCTAACACTAGGACAAAGTGTCCAATCTCACCAGCAGCGATCACACCAACTACAACCTAACCCTGACTTGCTCCTATACACAGTATGATCATCGCACTCCATCCACATGAAAATAGAAGGGTAAGCTAGAGTTCAATAAACAAACATAAAAGCAGAAGAATAAATATCTATGCTACTCAAATATCAAGTCATCCAATCATGAAGTCAAACACCACACACTTCATGATAACAACATTCATGCAATTTAAGCAACACATGAAAGATATCAAATGCATATCTATCATCTAATGCGTCGTCACGCATACACCTATGAGATCTCCCTAACAGCAGAGCAGTATAAGTGACATCCCAATCCTTAGAGTTCAATAAACAAACATAAAAGCATAAGAATACATATCTATGCTACTCAAATATCAAGTCATCCAATCATGAAGTCAAACACCACACACTTCATGATAACAACATTCACGCAATTTAAGCAACACATGAAAGATATCAAATGCATATCTATCATCTAATGCGTCGTCACGCATACACCTATGAGATCTCCCTAACAGCAGAGCAGTATAAGTGACATCCCAATCCTTCCAAAATCACCCCAACCGTTTTCACGCCCAATGCGCCTGCTCAGTCATAGCTAAAAAGGATATAAATCCTCACTCGGGTTTACTTGGATGATGTCACTTACACACTTGAAGTACGGTTCCACCGTCAGGAATAGCACAGCTAGACATAGGCTTACCACGACCTTGGCATGCATTACCAAGTCACTTGTGGAGTTCGCCCACCGACTATCCACAAGGAACCACGCACCTTCCCCAGTACTTAGAGGAGACTCACCCAAACTAGTGACCTATCTAAGCACCACTCTCACCCAAAACCAGTGGCCTATCTAAGCACCACTCTCATTTATATCAGTGGCCTTTCCAAGCACCACTCTCAAGAAACTCTATGTGAGCTCTTACAGTTCGAAAATATTTCCCTCTCCTCAAGTCCTAGGCTAGACACATGCCATAAGGCATCACATGCAATAATGTATCATACATCATACATGGCCAATTCATCATCATGATCAATATCACCCTCATATGAACATACACACATGTCATATCATATTTAAACATTCATACATACCATTACCAAGCATACATATGAATCATACACCACCATACATCATATATCATATATACATGATCAAATCTTCAACTTCACTCTTAAACATGCAAAAACATCAATTTCAATCAACATCACTAAGCATACTTACGCCCAACCTAAACCCAACCCGAGAGCTCTTAAGACTCTTCCACGCCCGGTGCATCCAACTCGCGTCTGGCGTCATGCAAATAGAGACTCACAGGAGTCTCCATGCCCGACGCATCAATCCTGCGCCCGACACAGTCTAGACAGAGACCTCCAAAGGTCTCCATGCCCGGTGCACCTATCCTGCGCCCGGTGCCATATTAGAAAAGGCCATGCAACATCACCATTTGATATTGCGCCCGGCGTGGCTCTCCTCACGTCTAACGTGATTCACCTAGAGACTCCCATCTTCAATCGCGCCCGACGCGACTAACCTCATGCCTAGCGTTATTAGAAGATGGTTGTTTCTGATGAATTCATGCCCGACGCCAAGAACATGCGCCCGATACAAATTCAAACAGCAACCTCCAAAACTTCAAAAATTCTATCCAAAACTTGAAAATCAGGAAATCCAGCCACATGCAATCCATAAAACATAACACATAGGCTCCATACAACTTGAAAACAAACTCAGATTCAACATGTACCCACCCAATGAATCAAAATCACTAAAACTCCATTTTTTCCAAAACCCCGAAAGATGAGAAATTCTTTCAATCCACCCTTTGATTCTCAAAATTCATGCATCAATTGAGTTCCTAAACTTACATGCAACCAATCAACCTACATTCTAACTTTCCTCACCTAAAAATTGGCTCAAAATAGCCAAGAACAGAGTAGAAGAAGAAATTCTTCCAAAGCTCGACCTGTGGACTTCAATCCTCCAAAATCAAGCTTCCTAGCCTAAGTTCCAAGAGAAGACAAAAGAGATTAGTAATCTAGAAGAGAAGAGGAATCAAACAGAGAAATTTGGGAGATAAAGGAGCTCACGGACCCAGAGTCCTTTTGTCTAAAACTTCTCTCTAAGTTTCTTTGAGAATGAACTTATGAAGTTCCCTTCTCAGAAAAACCCTTATATACTCTTCTCTCTAGAGTCAACTAGACTCTGAAATCTACTCACTACGTTACAAAAACAATCAACATGATAAATACATATTAATTGTTAACCAAATAAAAAAAATCATAATATATAAATTAATTGGTTTGAGTTGGGTTTCGATTGGGTTTTAATGTGTAAATTTAATATTCTAACCAATCAATATTGGATTTAATTGGTTTGATTCATATTGGACCCACACACAAACATATAAAAAAAAATATGAGCCAATTTAGTAGGTTTCAATTCAAATTGTTGAATTTGTTAGATTGATTTGATTCTATAAATATACCCCTACAATAACTACATCATATAAGAAACATAATTTTTAATCTCTTATCTAATTTAATTATTTTTTATCAATTAAATCAACTTTTCATCTCTACATAATAAATGTGATATTTTATTTTTAATTTTTTATCTAATTTAATTTTTTTATTTATCATAAATATTTATGAATGAATTTTAATATTTTTTAAAATAAATTACTAATAATAAAAATTAATATTATATTACAATTTAAACAATTTATCTCAAATCTAAATTACAATTTATATATTTAAATATACTTATTTGTATAAATTTTAAATATAATTTATATATTTAAATACTTTATGTAGTTATATATATGATAATTATAAATTTAATTATATATATAATAAATATTTAACCTGTAAAACGTAAGAATTAAAATACAAGTTAAAATTTATTTTAGTTAGAAACTCGCGTTTTGAAGTTTACATTGATCGATCTTTTGCACTTTTTTTTAAGGTCAATCCTGTGTCTTTTTTGAAATTATATTACATTTTTATTGACCTTTTTACAAAATTTTAAACTTAAAATATTGATTGTCAAAATTGTTAGAGTTCAAAGCTCACTGTTAAATAATATATAAATAAAAAAAAAAAACTCATCAATTTAAGAGGAGTGTATTGGTTTAGGATTTCGTAAAATTTTAAAAGATTTTTTTTGAGTAAAAAAATCTATTGGTATTCATTCAATCAGGATTTTGTCACTTAAAAACAATCCAGTAGTATTCAATCTGGATTTTCAAGATTTTTTAAAGAGTCTATTAAAATTCATTGGTATTCATTTGAGATTTTTTATAACTTAAAAACAATATATTAATATTCAAAAATATAAGGATTTTAAAGGATTATTGTGTGAGACGGATTTTGAAGGACTTTCTAGTGTTATCTATAAATACCAAATTCACAAAACAATTTCATCCAAACTCATTGGATTTTGAAGGATTGTTTGAAGTGACTTTTCAAGTGTTTCAAGAATTTTCAAGTGAGTTGTTCATCTTTTTTTTTTATGCTCCTGTCTTCTCCATTTTTTCTCTGCTAATAATACTGCACTATTGTTCATTGCTCATATATAATATTGTAGTACTGTTCCCATCCCATTCCCCTATTTTGTGAAACTTTGATATGTAAATGATAGTGTCATTGACTTGCTCTATTTTTCTGTTTGTTCTCTTTAATTGACTTGCTTTATTTTGATCTATGTAGTTGAATTTGTTCCTTTATATAACACAAAAAAAATGCTTGAAATTTCAACTTTTAAGTGATAATTTTTTTATAACACACGTCAAGAAAAGGAAAAAGGTGAAAGATGAAATTGATATCATAATCTCTACAATATATATATATATATATATATATATATATATATATATATATATAAGATGAATTTGAGTTAGGGTTTTTGTGAGTAGAATGAGATAAAATGGATCTTTTATTTTTTAGTTGGGGGAAGAATCCTCTCAGCTTAAAAACTGTGATCTCTCTCCTTCTCTTGAGTTTGTTACTTTTATCCCTCCTCCTTTTATGACTCAACAATTATTTTATTTTTTTTACTATGAATTTTTCTTTTTATTTTTATATTGTGAAATTAGGATTTTTTTATATTTAAAAAAGAAAATTAACATAAGACATTGCAGTATCTAATTTTTTAGGGTTTAGGATTTATGCCTTCATTAGCTTATTTTTTAAAAAAGGAAATATTGTTAAAATATTTGTTAGAATAATTTACATTTATAAATATCGTTAAAAATTATCATATAATATATAACTAAAATACTATTTTTTGGTGGATTGTGGATTTCCTAATCGACGCCAATTTTTAGCTCCATTTCGAGGTGTAAGATATCATCTACAAGATTTTGCAGGTCAGGGTAATGACCTTGAAAATGAGAAAGAATTGTTCAATCTTCGTCATGCATCTTTAAGGAATGTGATCGAAAGAATATTTGGTATTTTTAAATCATGTTTCACAATTTTTAAGTCAGCACTTCCATTTTTATTTAAGACACAAGTAGAACTTGTGTTAGTATGTGCAGCACTACACAACTTTTTACGTAAAGAATGTCGTTCTAATGAATTTTCAATTGAAGCGGTGGATGAACCTTCATCTTCAACGTTACCGGTTAATGAAGATCATATTTTTGAGCCTATTATTCAAACCCAGGAGCAAGAGCGAGAAGACGCTAATGCTTGGAGGACTAGTATAGCTATGGATATGTGGGTGAATGTTATTTAAGAGGATAGAATATTATGAAAAATTATTATTATTATTATTTATCTAAACATTATTATTTTTTTATTATTTTTGTCTTTGACTCTTTTTAAATTTGAATGTATGAAATTTTTTTTGAAATCTTATCAAATGTCAAAAATCCACGAAAATTCTACAAAATTCACAAAATCCCACACAATCCATTAAAATCCTGATTTAAAAGTCTTGCAAAATCCATTAAAATCCTGATTTTAAGTCTTGTAGAATCCTGCAAAATCTTAAAAATCATGAAAATCCTGCAAAATCTTTTAAAATTTACAGAATTTTTTTTAACTAAAAAAGTCCTTTAAAATCCTAATCCAATACACCCCCCTAATATTTTAAAATTTTAGATTATATTATAATATTAAATTCATATATATATATATATATATATATAATTTATTCACTAGTATTGTGTAAATGTTTGTTGAAGTTTAACTTTTCAACCTGACTGAAATATGCTAGTTACATTGCATTGTTCATATAGATAAAATATAGTAAACAACATTATCATTATTATTAGATACTGATTCTCAAAATTAACTATCCTAAAATGTAAAGTACAGTTATAGTATTGATAAAGAATATATAATCAAATTATTAAATTGACAATATTTAAACATTTGACATTTTTATTACATAAATAAACAATTTATTTTTAATTAATTATTATAGAAATAGTATATTTAGTAAAACTTAATTTGTTAAAACAGTTTCTTACTTTTTTACTTAGAAAGTTATATCAACAGACTTAAAAAAAATAAATAATTATTAATTTAAAATAAACAGAACGAAACATGTATTTCAATCTTTGTAATGTATATAGACATGTCAATATGAATGCACTGATGTGAAAATTTCAGAATTAAATAGAAGGAAACCGGGTCTTTAATTACTTTACAAAGTCTTGTAATTATATTAAAACTAATTAATGAAATTATAATAAATGTGAAATTATAATATTAAATTTTACTAATGATTACTGTAAAAGAATTAATTAATAAGTATTTAATATATGTATATTAAATACTTTTAATTAATTATGCAGTATTAAATATTTTTTTAATATCAATTTAATAAATATTTAGCTTTTTATGGTTAAGACTTTCTAATTTTATTCTATTTACTTAATCGGTACGTCAAACTACTCCTTTGAAAATCTACATAATATTTTACCATAAAATTAAAATTTATATATATTTCCAAACGTGCTTTTAAAAACCACTGAAATAAAAAAAGACAACTGTTTCCGCCAGCAGTTTGTACAAAACCACCTGCATTAAAGAAGATTTGTTTTCATCTCATATAAATGTAAATTTTATAAGAGAAAATATATTATGTTACCTCGTATAATTGCAAATTTTATAAAAGAAAATGTATTCTGCACAGTAGTTTAATATTATTTAAATGAATAATTAATTTGTTGATTTTTATAATAAATAATTAAAAACTCGTATATCAATAAATATTATACAAAAAATTATTATGCAACAAAAATATAAAATAATTTTACAATATTATTTATAATAAATAATAAATTTGTTAAATTTTATAATAAATAATTGAAAATTCATATCAATAATGTTTCCTATATACAAGTATTTTACACTTTTATAACTATTAAATTCATTTAATAATATTATATTCAATCACAAAATATTATATATAATAAACTTATATATTGATTTTTTTATATTATAAAAACTATGTATTAAACTTTGTAAATGTTGACTCACCTTTTGTCTATAACTATTATCTATTTTATAATATCAAATATTTTTAAGTATTATTAAAAGAGTTTGACCACATACGACAAAGGGTCCATTTGATTGGACTTATTTCTTAAAAAAGTATATTTTTAATAAAATAAAAAAGTTGTTTTTTTTGTGTTTTTAATGTGTTTGTCCAGTTTTTTATTTTAGAATAAACAATTACTTTTTTACTTTTTTAAGAATTTTTTTTATCTTTTTCCTATAAAATGATTTTTAAAGGTTAATTATTTTATAATAATTTTTTAAAATTTTTAAAAAAATATCCCAATAATTATATATTGGAACTAAATTGGTTAACACTCATTTTTTAAGTTATTTTAAATTTAAAGTTTAAAATAAAAAAAAATCTTAAAG
The DNA here is from genome assembly GCF_000230855.2 of Cajanus cajan. Classification (NCBI taxonomy): domain Eukaryota; kingdom Viridiplantae; phylum Streptophyta; class Magnoliopsida; order Fabales; family Fabaceae; genus Cajanus; species Cajanus cajan. The sequence continues at coordinate 11,948,980 of NC_138517.1, read as the reverse complement.
AAATATATCATTTTTTATTCTTTTTCAAATTTGATATTTCAAAGAAAATTACCCCAACAAAATATTTTACATATATATATATATATATATATATATATATGAAAGAGTTTTCTTTTTTATAACAGAAAGTACTGCAATTTCAAGCGAGTCACGGTTAGGAATTGAAAAAAAATTATATCAAATATTTATGATTGTTTTTATTATTAATATGGTAGAGAGAGGATGACATCTCATGACTATTAGACAGAAAATCAATAATATGTTAATAACTATTTGATCAAATATTATTATCCATTTTTTGTGAGTAGTTTAAATTACATTAAGCGCTCAGTTTGAACTATTCAAATTTTTTTATAGAAATTATGTTTATCAAATAAGATTTTAATAATTTCAAAAAATATTAAACCAAACCCATATTATAAGATAAAAACTTCGACCAAATTCTTTATTATTTATGTTAATCAACTTTTCAAATACTTTGAGTTTTATTAGTGAGTAAAACTCCTTATGTATTAAAAGTTGATAAATTAATGGATACTAGCTTATTATGGAGAAACATTGTACTCTAAAATTAAAGTTGATAATCTTATATAAAATAAATTATTCTTATTTGTTTTTAATATATGTATAATTTTTTAAATTATTTATTTTTAATACAAATATATATCATAAAATTATTTACTTTAGACTTATTTTAAAAATTATATTTAATTTCAATTATATATATATATATATATATATATATTAAAAAATGTTTACATCTGTAGATATCCGTCAATATATATAAAGTTTGCTAATATCCTCTAAATATATACTTGTATTATATGTTGGGTGGCTGACAAAGAGCTGCTACAAGTATTTGTGCTATTTCATTTTTCATCTCTAGCCACTATGATTTGAGTTTAAACTAATATCAGGTTTAGGTTATTAAGAAAAATTCTATGAACATTTACAGAGAATAAAATAATAAGCTAAATTGAATTAATTTTTTTTTTATATAATTTAAGATATCAACTTATGTGTTTATTTTTTTTATAAAATTTCTCATTTAATTTCTTGCAAATTAAGTTGAACTTTAAATGCATAAATTAATTTTAATTAGCTTATGAAAGAAATTCCATTTATTTTATTTTTTGTTTTTTTTCTTATATCTGTTTATGAAAAAATTAATTTAAATGAAACTTAAGGCAAATTTTATCATTTTTAATTTCTCTCTACAACACTTCAATTAATTTCATGTAGAACCTAACGATTAATCGATGATAAAATCAAACAACCAAATCATTAATTAATGATTGCAAAACTTATTTTGATTTCATAAGGAAAATATGTAATGCATCCATTTGTATTCTATGGATTTGATGGGAAAAGAAATAATGACCAACATGAATAATGCATGAGAAATGGGATATAGCATAGGTCTAAAGCTTGACCTTGGGAATGCTGTTTAAAAAATATTCACTTCGTGACCCATGAATCCATGATCTTTATTGCTAGTTATAATCAAGGATGTAAAATCGTGTTTTTAAAAATTAAAATAATAATTATAATATAAGATTTATTTTAATAACTTAAATTATTTAATTAATTAAAATTTTAAAATAAATTAAGGTTTTTTTTAATCAAATTAATAAAACGTGAGTTATTTGCCTCAGTGTTAACTTACTACTTAGGTAGTAAGTTTTAGATTCTAAAAGCCTAATTTATCACTTTGTAGCCAGAAACACAAAAGTGAGACTAAATGCATGTGAGAGAGTTTCAAGGGTTCTTGTTGCTATTTGGGGAAAACATCCAAAAAAGGCACCAAAGGGATCTAAAGAAAAGAACTTTGAGTTTTAGATTCTATTCTATGCATCAGAGACCATTTTATTGAGGTAAGGGAGAGTGAAATTGTCTTGCCATGCAATATGTCTTGAACTTATGGGTAGCAAAGTGATTCCTAAATCTTTATAGGTCTTTGATTACATGTTAATTTTTGGAAAGGGTTATGAACACCTTGAAAAAATGCTAGAATAAACTATGTATCTAATGTTTTAGTTATGCATATTGATTGAATTTATTTGACTTAGAGTTTATGCGCCCAATTTATGTGTTTTATTAGGATTACTGTGGTGCTAGACTTTTGATTAGGTCTATTCCAACTAAGTTATATAATGTGTATTGGACTAATTTTAGGGCTTTAAAATGTATCAAACCTTAATAATTCATAGCTTAAGAAATGTTAAATGAAACTTGTAAAACATGACTCACAAAATAGGGATTCACAACTTTGGAAATTTATATTTTGATCGAGAGCATGACTGTGTTAGGTAGAAATACGACTATTATGAAAGGAACACATACGTGCTTGAAAGAAGTGTGATTGTGTTGTAATTAAAGAAACCATTCTCAAATTGAGTATGCTTGTGCTAGGGTTTAGAGTTTAGGGTTACATGGTTGTGGCACAAAGGGGGGAAGAAATTGAAAATGATCATTTCTTTAAGAGAAGCATATTAGTGCTCAAAAAACAAGCAAAAAAGTGAGGAACAAGGCGCATCCGTGCTTAGTAGGAAGTACACACATGCTTGCCTAACATGATTGTTCTTAGCTATAATATGGTCGCGATGGATGTGTGAATATAGTGTCAGACATCCCTGTGAGCTATTATGTGCATGGGGGTTTATATAACAAATAATGAGAGGTTTTATGATGTTTTGACATATATAATTGAAGCATGGAGAAAGAGAATATGAGACCTTGAGAATAATGAATATTTGTGACACGTGATTTGTGAAAGACTAAGCTTAGGGAATATCCATCTTATAAGATTAAGTTTGAGACTAAGCAAAATGTGTTCAAGATTAAGTTTGAGACTAAGCAAAATGTGTTCAAGATTAAGTTTGAGACTTAGCAAAGTGTCATGAGTTGTGATGTGTTGTGAAAATGTTTGAGCCACACATTTCATGCATTATTTTGTTGGAGGTTTGGTGATGAAATTCAATTAGGGATATCTTTATTATGATCATCTATTATGACCTTGGAGAGTTTTACTAGCTATAATCTCTTCATCAACATGTTGAGAAAGAAGTATCCATGCACGACTACAAAACCTTGATTGAACCCAATTGGATATTCAACTATAGTTGAGAGTGAGACAAAATATACCCATAGTACTATCATTCATTGAATTTTCATGTACTTCTAAACTACCTCTTAGAGGCCAAGTCTAGAATTTGGCTTTCGTTAAATTGATACCACATGCATACATAACATAATAGTCTACATTGATGTGATCTTGAAAAGTATGTATTATTGAGTGTGAAATTCAAATTTAGCCTTATATTATGTGTAAATATATATTTGATGTATGTTTAAATACTACAACCTTTCATTTCATACCAAGGAATGTAAAATGTATTTTCACTTCCTTTCTATTCTTTGTTTTGTTTGGCTAAATGTCAATTTCAAGTGAGATTCAAGTTGACGTTGATAATTGTGTGAGAGATAAAACTTAGACTTCCTTTTATGTGTTTCAATTTATACTCTAATAGATGTGACCTCGAGATATATGAGGAAGATTATATTATCTTTATTTTAATTTTATTTTTTCATATTAAAAATGTTTGTGTATATTTAGTTTTAAAGTTTGAGACTTTTGTAAAGGTTGTTTTTCAGAGTCTATTTTATCTTAATTTACATTTTTTGATAATTAAATTCTTTTATAATAAACTATTTTTAAACCGTTTGTAAGATTTTCAAGTGTCATGTAAACCGTTTATCTGAAGAAAAAAAAGTATATTGTTTTAAATAATTTGAAATCTCACACTTACGTAAATACATTAAATAAACATTTTGGAATAAAAGGTGTGTCGCAAAGTACGTACTCAAAAATTATAAGTAATCTAATTACTCCCTTATCATTATTGAAGTAAAAAAAAAAAGAAATTTTGTATTTAATAATACCAGTGGTTATAAATGATTACAATTGAAATGAGAACTAATGAAATGTGTAAAATTTGAGTTTTTCCCTCTTTACGGCAGAAAATTTGGACCTTTATGCATTTTAAATGCATGCAAATTATCCATATGTTTTCCCTCTAAACATGATATATACAAAATATGTGCAACTTTTCATACAATAAAAAATTCATGATATTTATTTTAGAGTTATATTATTCGTATAATATATTTTTATGATATTTTATAAAGATATTATATTCTTATAATATTAGTCGTATAATACTATTATTCCTCCAGCCTTGGATAAATTTCTCCATGCTATATTAGGTGATTTTATTGTTAATCATTTTTGGTTCATTGCCTCTATCTTGGTATCCAATATCCAACTCTTGTTGAAGTTGCAAAGACTATTGTCCCTAACTTCCCTGAACAAGACCACATAGTTTGGAGCACTACAAATTTGGGTCTTCTCACCTTCAAATATGCAATTTTGTTCTTGAATTCCAACAACCAAATTTTTCCTTGGTGTAAGATAATTTGGATTAATAAATCCAGCCCCTCTCCAATTTTTTTATACTGTGGCATATAATGCATAAAAAAAACTGCAAACTAATGGATTAGATTCAGTATTGTTTCAACATACTAGTTAACATTCTTCATAAGGTGGAACTTAGGATTGAATTTAGTTTCTCTTATATTTTATATTTTTTTATGCCAACTTGAACAGAGAATAATATAGGTGATTTATAATCTTGTTAAAAATTATTAAAAGGATTGGATGTTAACTTTAGTCTTATATGGGATCTGTCTTTTGAAATCGTGTTTTATTCTAATTTAAAATTTTAATTATCAATATATATATATATATATATATTATTTTATTTTTTTCTTGTGAAACTTTTATGGCGCTGATTTTGAAACTTGTGACCGTATCTTTCTCAATTGTGTAGGAATTTTTTGAGCTTACAGGGATGGATACTTGGTTGTTTTGCCATCAACATTGGCATTTCATGTGCAACTTTTCCTGTAATATAGAATTTATGATATTTACTTTAGTTATATCATTCGTACAATATATTTTTAAAATATTTATTACAATTTTTTTCTCTCTACATCATTCAACCATTTTATATATATAACACATTTATTTTCTCTTTCTGTCAATATTTATATAAAAGTATTCAAACATAATTCCCTCAACGGATAGTGACATGGAATGTTAAAAACAAACTGATATCGATAATGAAATGATTATTACAAACTATTTTTTTTTATTTTATTTCATTACTTAATTACAAAAATGAAAAAGAGAAAAATATATTCCTCGTATTCTGTTAATAAAAAAGACATCATCGGGCCAATCTTATAAGCAGGGTTTTTCCAAAAAAAAAATTTTAGAAAAAAGGTGGAAATTCTTAATTTTTTTCCTTTTGTCATTGATCCTGTTTTGGCGCGCTTTAATCATATGACACGTAGCCATGTATCCATTTTTATTCTACGGAGTTGATGCAAAAGAAAGAATGAGCTATCTGAAAATGCATAAAAACTGGGGATAGAATTTGTCTTAAGATTAACCTTTTGAATGCAGTTTCATAATTCCCTTAGTGATCCATGATCCATGTTAACTAATATATCAAGAATTTGGAAATATTCCAATTTATCATTATTGAAGTCAAACAATAAATGTTTTAGTATCTAAATACCAAACGGATGTATCATTAAACTCAAACAAGATTTTGTATAACAGTGATTATAAATGATTGAAATGAAACTTAATTAAGTGTATGAAAATTTTTACCCATTTTCATGGGAAGAAAGCAGGAACATGAATGCATGCAAACTATTTATTTTTTCCTCTAAACACGATATATATGTATATATATACTATTTATTTTTTCCTCTAAACACGATATATATATTAAGGGACTAGTTATATATTAATTTTAGAGTTATATCATTCATGTAATGTTTTTCTATATATCATAAGGGACGAGTTTTCTTCCATGGAGTGAAGGTGTGAAGGGAGTTCTTATTATTTCTCACTTGCTCTTTGTAGATGTTGGCTTCTAGTTTTTCATTGCACAAGAGGATGAGATTATAAGTATAGAAACATACTAGATGATTATGTTGCGACATTAGGTCAGTCAGTTGATTAATTTGTAAAATTCTGAAGTAACTTATAGCATGAATGTGGAGCAGAATATCAAATTAAGTCTGGCTTCGTTCAACTCTTGCTGTTAGAGAAGGCATAGAAAGAGAGGACTATTTTAGATCTCTTTTTATGGTTGATAGAAACAAAAAAATCTATCTATAATTTTATTAAGTATAGGGTGTATCAGTAAATTAGACCTTGGAAGGGTAAAACTCTTTCAATGATTGGTATAGATGTCCTTTTAAAATTCGTGATTCAAGTCTCTACATATTGTATCAACGTGTTTCAAACCCTCAATCCCTTAGGGATGAATTACAAAAGATGGTGCCATTTTATTGGTTGGGTTCTGGTAGGCGAGGTTCAAGAAGAATAAATTTCTTAACTTCGCACAAAATATGTGATTGAGAAGGAAAATGGTGGTACGAAATTTCGAAATCTATTTGCCTTTAATTTGGTCATGTTAAGAAAGTAAGGATAAAAGTTTTTGTCTCCAATGCTTTGTCATCTCGAAATTCAAAGCTAAATATTATCCATAAGGAGATTTCATAAAAGTGTTGCTTTGATGAAAATGAACGATGGAGCTACATAAAAATACATGAAAAATGAGGTAGCATGGATTTCAATATTGACTTGGAGAATGTAGTTTAATTACTTAATATTCACATAGTGATCCATGATCCATGCTAGCTAATCGGAACCATCTTAGTTATCATTGTTGACGTGAAATGAGAATATATTTTTTTTTTTATCTACATCAATATAAACACTACTAATACATCAGGAGTTTATTTCATTAATTAAAAAAGAAATTCTACATTGATTAAAGAACTATTGTAATATCAATGATGTGAAAAGTAATGACTTTTTACATCAGTTATTTTACTACGATAATATATATGAAAATTTTTAATTGTTCATAGTAAAATCAAAGTAAAAAGAGAAAATTTCAACGTTCAATTTCATCTAGACAATTAAAAATCAAATATATAAATGACAACTATTAAAAAAATATAAAAATATATATATAAAAAAAAAAGGAAGGTGACAGAAAATGATGTTTTATTAAAAGATTTAAAAAATATTGCGTTTGGATGATTTTTAGTAGCACAAAGAGCCTGACCCATAAATTTCTTGTTACGTGATCCCGTTATAAGGTTTGAGGGAACATTCTTATCCTTTTGTTCATCCATTATTATATTGATATTGCTCTATTCTTTACTTTACAACTTAAAAAAAAAAAAAAAAAGTTAGATAACAACATTAAAAAAAGTATTATTATAAAAATAATATATAAATATAAATTTATTTAACATATAATTTTATATAATTTAATTTTTTTTAAACGGCGAAATAAAATTATATTGTGACACTAAAAATAATCTCATATTTACAAGATATTAGTTAGGAATAATTTAAATTAACTATTCAAATTACCTACTAAACAAACAATTTACTTTAGTATTAATTTTAAATGAAATTCAATAATATATATTTTATATTATTATAACTTATATTTACATATTTTAACAATATACTAATATATATTATATTAAAAATACTTATATAAATAAAAATAATTTTAATAATAAATATTATATTACTATAAAATATATATCATTACATGATAATTATTTTAGTGCACATATCAGAAACATGTAAAAATGTGGGCTTATCATTATTGCCTTCACGTAATAAATTTTATTATTATGTTTCTTCTCTTATATTATTACCTTCACGAACTTAATGCTGAATTTATTTAGTTGTTAAGTTTTGTATTTATTTACTATATTTTAAAGTAAAACGTTTTCTACTCTGTCATCTCTTGTTTACTTGTTAATTAATCATGATGAATCATAATCATGTAACACCCCTCTACTAATTTCTTTTAACCTCGTATTTTTATACTCTTTATTTTATTTTCATTAATTACTATTTTTTTTTTGTGACAATTTAGCCTATGTACATTTTGTTTCTCACTCACTTCTTTGTTCAATCATTGAACGTCATGTTGGATGCTTATTGAATAAGTATAATTAAGGTTTTTTTTTTTTTATCACGACAAGTGCTTAATTTTATACATACAAATATATGAAAAATGGCATAAGTTCCATTAAAATAAATTGTTTTTCCAATAAAACTTCTTTAATGAAAACTAACTTCGACCTCAAATAGTTAATTTAACTGAGTATATGAATTTAGTTAAAATTTCTTATTTTATAAGTAGAAATTAATTGGTTGAAAATGTTCCTTTAATTAATATGATTTATTATCTATATATATATATATATATATATATATATATATATAATATTTTTAAAATAATAAAATAGGAAAAATATCTAAATAATTATTACGAAACCTTAGTGTTAGTAGTGATAGTTATTTAGAGTTTCTTTCTATGCAGCTGTTATAAAAGCTTAAATTTTAGTAACAATCATTTAGATACTCTTTCTATTTTATCATTATAAAGATCTTATAAAAAAATATTAAATATTTTCTAATAAAAATTGGAAAAACTTAAAATCATTATTTGATCCTGTACCAAATAATTTTTATAAAGATATTACTAATATACTAAATATTTTTATTAAAATTATAAATAAAATTATTAACAATAATCATTCAGATCTTCTTCTTATTTTATTATTATGAAGATCTTATTAAAATATTAAATATTTTAAAATAATAATGATGATAATGATAATAATAATAAAGTTATTAATAATAGTTGTTTTTGAATGTTATTCGTATATTTAATTATTATAATATGTTAAGGTTATAAATGATAATTATTTAGATCTCCTTCTTAATTAGTTATTGTGAAAATCTTACTAAATATTGATTATTTTTTAAGATTTATCTGTGAAAACAACAATATAAAAGAATATATGTGTATACGTATCTATTTATGTGTGTATGTATGTATGTATTTGGTATTTTTTCTATTTAAGAAAAAATTGAAATATTTATTTTAATTTTATATTATTTGCATAATATATTTTTATAATATTTTTATAGTTTTATCATATTTTTCTCTCTCCATATCAACTATTTTTATGCTATACTTGTTTGTATTCTGTTTTTATTTTATTCTCATTGGTATAAAGAAAAATTGTACAAATACAAATTCTCTTTATCTTAAATTTTTTAACTGATAGTGAAATGTCTATTATACATTATTCACTTTTTTTTTTCTTGAAAATGCTTATTTAGAAATAATTAAAGAGTGTATATCTAATTCTATTATTAAGAGAGGGAAAAAAATAAAGTGGTATCAGGTCAACTCAGCCTAATTTGGAAGGGCAATAGTCTATGAATCAAGACTTAAAATGAGACGATAAATAAATAAAGTTTACGCCATTTTAATGTGAGGAGAAAAAAACTTTCAATTCTTTTGACTTCGTCTAAATTCTAGTTCATTCAAATATTAAGTTCATGAAAAATTCAATTTTCCAAAAAAATAAATAAACAAACCACGATTCACATTCAATCTCCAATCTCTACTAGTTTCCCATATTTAATAATTGGGATCGTATAAAGATAATTAAAAGTATTTTTTATTTTTTATTAAAAAAATTAAATTCATTAGTTGATACTTCTTGTTTTACCTTTTCATGTGATAACTTATTGGATGTTGAATTAGATAGTTTTTCTCCCTTAACAAATATTTTATGAACGAACCTAAATATTTATTATGTATAACTAATATATTTATAATTATTGCAATTTTGGTTTTCTCATAATCAAGATCGTTACAAGTTTTAAAAATCATATTGATTATTAAATTAGTTAGAATAATGGGTTAATTGGTCAAAGATCAAACATATACATTATTAATTGAATTTGCATGGCTTAATTTCTATTTTTTTTTAATTATTTATTTTATACTTGTAAATTTTAATAAAATTCATATCATAAAGAAATAAGAAAAATTATGGTCAATATAATGCTAATAGAGCAATCAAATTATAGAATAGTTAAGACGCATAAATTAATATCTAATTAAATATTAATTTTAAATTAAAATATATTATATAAATACCCCTTTAGGATAATAAGTTAGTGAATTACTTTTTTACAATGGGAGTTAGGGGTGTGCAAAAAAACCGAACCGAACCGAATTGTTTAAAATTAAACCGAACCGATCCAGAAAATAACCGATCCAAATATAAATTATCCGAACCGAACTGGTTTAAAAAAACCAATTAACCAAACTACTTTATTTAAAACGGTTCGGATCATACCCTTTAAAAAACCATTTTAACCAAACCAGTTTCTTTTCTACCAAGTACCAACTGCTCCAAACTCGTGCTCCAGCCTCCAGCTCCTAGCGACATCTTCTACCGTTTTACGCGGTGCACTGCACTCTTTTGAGTTCTTTGCATAGTTGCATTGCAGGTTCATTATACAAAATCCCTAGAAATCCCTTCTTAATTTGTTGTCTCTTCTTCGCACTCCTTTTTCTCTCTTTCGAGGGTTTCTTCCTAATTTGCAGGTTCATTAATTTGTTGTCTAAAGTTCTCAACTATTCCGGTGAGTTCATCGATTCTCCCCGTTTTTTCTTCGATTGGGGTGTTTGGGTGATGGGTTTTGGTTTTAGTTCAGTTCTTTATTTTTTCTAAAACTGTATAATTTTCTCCTCTTAACTTTATTTCATTGTTGATTCTCCATGAGCTTTATGCTTTCCCCCTTTTTTGTTCCTTTATTATTTTCACATCCTCTGTTTTTTTAAAGAAGGGGTTGGTGTATGTGTGTGTGAGAATCTTAAAGATGAATGTATAATGCTATGTAATTAGCATTTGGAGAGGGATATTGGTATGCAGTTAGCATTTGTATAACATTGCACATAAGAATATGCTACTTCTATCTTTGAATTTTACAAATATATAATTTTTTTGAGGGTTTTAGTGTATTAGCTTCTAATGAAATGTAAATATGATGGATTGCAGGTGTTCCATGTATTGATTGGCTCTTCTAATTTGGGTTAGTTGCATTTTACTTTAGACGATCAACTATATTCTTACTTTTATGGTTAATTTAAGCCTTTCAGCTTTTCATAGTTTGCTACAATATATGAGCCCATTCTGATATTTTATCTATTGCTTGTTATAATTGATAAATGATTGGGTTTATTAGATAGATTTGGTACATGACTATTAATGCCTTGTCTAAGATGGCTATAGCTCTAGTGTTAGTGTTACTCTAATTGTAGTTTTACCAGGAACTTAACATTGCTTGGGCCTTGGTTAGCATTCTTTAGCTTGTTGGTAGACTTATAGTGTGTTTGTATAACACCCAAGAATCAATTCTACCCCCACAAAATCATGGCAATACCATGACAAAGTAGAAGCAACTATTTGTTGTTTTAATTAATTACTTATCACCATGAAGCTAATACAAACACAATATTAATTAATTGGTTTGTTAATTGATGGCTGCTTTTTTAATCTTTATTTAATTTTCCCACAATTGTTTTCTTTGCTTAATGCTGAGTTGGCCTTTGTCAAGTTTTCAAGTGTTGGTTTATGCTTTTCTGTTACAATTTGCATGCATTTAGCTGTTTTCTCTAGAATCTGGATACCTGGTTCCTTCTTTCTTCCATCATTCATTCCACTCGGTAGCTTTTGTCTCTTACCTTAAATTTCATTGATGTCAATGTTCTATTTGAGCTTTCATTTATTAATAATAAAGAAACAGAAGAAGAATTAGAATTAGTCTCACTATACCTTTTGTTTGTGTTTGGGGCGTTAACGAATATATCTTAACTAGGAATGCATTGTGCATTGGCTTCATAATTTATTTTGGTTTGGTCATTTTTGGCATCATGTATTGTATGTTCCTTTGTTACTATTTTAGATAAATGTGTTTGGAATGTTTGAGAACATCTCATTTTTCTCTAATTTTTGTTCTATGTTTAGGTTTCATCATTTAGAGTGACAGAGAATAGCTACCAAGAATAGCAGCGTATTATTTTGTGAAGATGGTACTAGGATTAAGATCAAAGAGTAGAAAAAGTGTCTCAATCCAAGTTCAATACATCATCCATGTTCAGGAGATCAAGCCGTGGCCCCCTTCACAATCACTGAGGTCTGTTCAATCGGTAGTGTGACACCCTCTACCCCAACATAATTACAATAGATATAAACCATCTATATATAAATTCTTTCTTAGTCTAATATAAAATAATTATCTCAAGTATCATTGGGTAAAAGATGCACATTCATAATTTTCAACTGTAAGTATCAAATTGTCAAGAAATAATAAAATAAAGATTATAGATTAATCCCAGTAAAGGTGGCAGGGCCTCCTAGTTAGGAATTAACTTATAATCTTTTAGTAAAATTATAATATGACAAAAATACACACTTTCAACATAAATAACATAAAAATTACAAAAGAAAAATAATAATAATTTAACAATAAGTCTAGCTAATCCCGATGTCACATCTTATCAGAGCGAAACCCAAACAGAAGCCTAAGCTTCACCACCAACATCCTTAGCCTCATGCTAATTATCTGCATCATAATTTAAATATACACAAAAATGACAAGGGAGTGAGAAACTTCTCACTCAGTTGCAGATATAGAAATAAAAGTTAAATAGCACACACACACGCAATATAATTCACATATATAATCAATCTCACATATATGCTTATGTATAATGATTTCCTTGACTTGACTCACTAATGTATGCATGTGGCGCCATACAGAAGTTGCAGAATTTATCACTGGTGACCCAAAGGTACACCTATCACTGGTGTTCATACACCTCGTTAGCATGTTACATCACTGGTGTCCCGAAGGCACACCTATCACTGGTGTTCATACACCTCGTTAGCATATCGTGGGTGACTCAAAGGTACACCTTGTTAGTCGTGGGTATGCGGCCTCAGCGGCACACCTGGAGTAATATGTGCATATGATGCATGTCATACATTCACAGACTCAACCTTTAGCATGTTACACATATCATATTCATATTTCATAATTAAGAATTATTTCAATAATCCAATTTAATAGTCCAATAGTCCAACAGTCCAAACAGTCCAACAGTCCAAACAGTCCAACAGTCCAACAGTCCAACAATCCAACAGTCCAGAGGTTGCTTAGGTATCATATTTTTCAATAATAATATATTAAGATCTTTTAAGTAAAGTAGGAAGCTTAAAAGGTAATATAAGATAATAAGGAGGCTCAGCCTTCCATTTAAATAATAGATTACAAATTTATAAATACTTAGGAGGCTTAGCCTTCCATTCAAATAACAGATTCTAATATGTAAATAAATAAGATATAAAACAAAACACATCAATAATACATATTCAAAGAAATAAACAACAGGTAAGGGATCGGGAGCCAATCCAACAAACAAACTATTTAACAATTATTCCCACACCCCCAAGCGAGGTTTCCCACTCCCCCCCTTACCTGGGTTTACAGAAATTTGGGCAGAATCTCCTCTCTTCTTTCTTTAAAAGGAATCGGAATTAGGGCAGAATCTCTTCCTCTTTCTCCTTAAACAAGGCACTAGAGCAGAACCTCCTTTTCTTTCTCCTTCTCTCTCTCTTACTTTCTCTCTCTATTTCTCCAGAATTTCCTTCTCTCTAGAATTCTAAATTTTTAAAACCTTAGGCCCCTATTTATAGAATTTTTGAAGTTACTATGCACTATGCACTATTCATTAAAATAATATTATAAATTACAATGCACTATGCACTATTCATTATTATATTCAAATTAATTAAAATTTTGAAACGGAAAGAATCCGCAGCCCACGTTTCAGTCGCCCCTTCACTGTGCAATTGCATAGTAAAATACTATTCATACATACGTATTCGTAAATAGTAAAATACGTATACGTAAATAGTAAAATACATAAATAAAATACTTATTCACATAATAAATACATAAAAAATATTTCTTTTCATTAAATAAAATTTGGGATGTTACAGGTAGTACTGCAATGGGAAAATGGTGATCAAATTTCTGGGTCTCTGGCATCCACAGCTGGCACTGGATGTCTTTATTTTTTCATGTTATAGTTTATTTTTTCAGTTCAAGAAGTTTATCATTTATCTGGCAAAAATTGTTCTCCAGCTGCTCAATCTTGTTGGTTTTGGAAGCCGTCAAATGAAATGAATGCACACATGATTGAAGAATGTATTATGTTGCAGTAATCAAATTGAAGTCTTTTCAAACTGGTTAATAAATCTGGTTCAAAAAATTGATTTAAAAAATCTGGTTCAAAAAACTGGTTAATAAATCTGGTTCAAAAATCTGGTTTAAAAAATCTGGTTCAAAAATCTGTTTTAAAAAAACTGGTTAATAAATCTGTTTTAAAAAAATCTGATTTAAAAAATCTGGTTCAAAAAATCTGGTTCAAAAAATCTGGTTCAAAAATCCATTTTAAAAAACTGATTTCAAAAAACCGGTTTTAAACCGGTTTTTATCCGATCCATTTTGGAAAATGGATTAATCCATAAATCTGGATCGAAATTGGTTCGAAACTGATCCATTAATTAGGTTCGGTTCAAAATCGGATCAGTAAACCGGATCGGATCGGAATTTACTAAACCAATCCATTTAAAAGCGGATCGGATCGGTTTGGATCGGTTTTTTAAAAAAACTGATCCATGCCCACCCCTAATGGGAGTTCACATATACATGTCTTTATGTTCGTAACATATTGTCTAATTTGGATTTTATAACGACCCTCCATGATCAATACACTTCGTAGAAATCCTCAAATAGTAATGGAATTATTCAAATGCTTAAGATTTTACACTCACTCTACATGAATATGCATACCATGATGTGTATATAAGTATAAAAGTAGCTAAGAAACAACTTTATAAGTATATACCATATATGTACAACCATCCAATATAAAAAATAATATAGAATCTTAAGTGTCAATCAAGCACGACTATACAAACTACACACAATAGCAACACCATCAACAAAAATCATGCCCCTACCAATAGCAGCTCCTCATACCTAGTCCTGATATGCTCTCACAGAATATATGATCATCGTAGTCCAAATCACCATAGAAATAGAAAAGGGTATGCTAGAGTTTGAAAACATGTATATATATAGAAAACAATCATATAATATAAAACCTCACTCCACAATCATACATGAAAGCTACAACATTCCAAACAAACATATATCTCATTTAAACCATGTCACACAAGACATCAATAATGTATATGAACACACCACAACACACATCAAATGCAACATATCAACTAAGGCGTCGTCACGCATTCAGCTACAGAGATCTACTAACAACATGAATAGTCTAAATGATTGCCATCCTAGCGAACCAACCCAATCATTTTCATGTTTGAAGTGTTAGCTCGATTATAGCAAAATGGGATACCAATCCCTCTTTTGGTTTCTCAGGTCTTATCACTTACACTAGGAAAGTTTGATTCCAACGTCAGGAATAGTACAATTGGGTATAGGCTTACCATAACCTTGGCATGCATTACCAAGTCACTTAGAACTCTCCCACTGATTATCATCAAGGAACCACACAACCTTTTTAGGTACTTGGTTAAGGGTTGTAGCCCTTGACCCTTTACCTTACTCAACCAGTAACTAATTTCTTAGAGGAGACTCAACATACCTCAAAACCTTCTCCAAGAGATACATCTACTCAAGGAAGGTTTTCCAAACAATGGCCTACCCGAGCACCACTTTAAGATACCCTATATGGGATCTTCAATTTTCAATATAATTTTCTCTCCTCAAGTCTTAAGTTAGCCATCATGCTTTAATATCACACAACATTCTCAACATTTACACCTCATCATCCATCTATTATATATATCACATCCAGTCAATGCATATAGAGATCAACAATATCAATTATTATAACATACCAATGCTTAACACCTCAATCAAGAATATCATACCAATGCTTAACAATTCATTCAATAATAACATATCAATGTTCCACAATTCATTCAACAATAGTATATCAATCATACATAGCATGCCAATGCTTATTATCATTTCAGCTACACAAAGATAGCACATCAATACTTATTATCATCATCCTACATCATACAACATGTAATAGACACAAGTTTTCTATTCATGTTCACCAAATTCACCCATCACGCAACATGTATCAACATATAATTTATCAAAATCACTTATTGTATAATGAAAATCTTCACATAAAACAATGCATAGGAAGTTCTACTACTCCAATAATACTAATCCTTATCTCATATGAAAGATAATAAGATTTTCTACAACTTTCATGAAGAACTTGAGTTCTAATTCCACCATTTACCATGTTGAAAATTGTAAAAAAAAAATCACAAGAATTTGCCTAAATCTTGAAAGCTTGACTTTTATTCACTAAAAAGGTCATAACTAGGGTTCTAGACCTCCTTTTTGAGTTATTCTAAAGTCATTGGAAAGCTAACATCCAAGGCTACAACTTTCATGAAGACTTCAATGTTAGATTTTTGCCACCCCAGTTCTCCCCATGGCAACAATGCTCAACCATGGCTTAAGTGCTAGATCTCTGCCAGCCCAATTTTCCCCATGGCTGTAGCGCTCAAATATGGCTACAGCATTGAATCTTGACTATCGTAATTTTTCCCATGACTATAGTGCTCAATTGTAGTTACAGCGTTGGGTGCAGATTTTTCTACATTTTCATGGTTCTTCCTTCATTTATCACTTGCTCTTAACAATTTTTCTCCCTAAACACCATCTACAACTCATTTTCACTACTAGATTCATACATATAACTCATAAATTTCACAAAACACCTCATGCATCCATTAAAGCACCAAGATCACTCACTTTTGCTCAACTCATTCAAGAACACCCACAACCCCAAATAACATGCAATCTACTTAACCAACTCAACCACAAATCACATCTTTGGTGATGATCCAAACACATGTAACTCAAAATGTAGCAATGATTCAAGTTCTGTCTTCCCTTACCTCAATTCTGAGCTAAACCGAGGAAGGTGAAGGAGAAGAAAGGAGAACCCCGAGCTTCTGAGCTCCTCACGACCTCAATCCTATGAATCTTAGCTTAAGCTTCCAATTAGACACTCCCCGCTACGAATCTTACACTCTAAGAGAACCTAGAAAGAAGAAAGGAAGAAGAATTAAAGCTTCTCTCTCTTGATCTTTCTCTCTGAGATTTTTAAAGAACAAGAGATTATGAGCCCTGTTCAAAGTAAAATCCTTATATGTTCTTCCTCTTAGGATCAATTGAACCTCTGGCCAAAGACCCTCACAACCTACCCAATGTTATAGATTTATATCCTATGATTTTTCTTTTAATCATCTCTCAAAAGACCTCTTACCAATAAAAGACTTTGTGTGTATATAAAATCATGTTTGTCCTCTTGTTCAAACAATGTGAATGCCAACAATCCTCTCCTCAAACAAAGGACCATAGTTTTTTCCCTTTTTCAGTACAAGTCATCAATCCATGAGCATATCTAATGGTGACTCATAAAGCTTAAACATGCTCTAAATACTTGTATCAGTCCACGAGTATATCCAATAGTGATCCATAAGGCTCAATCATGCTTTAAATACCCAAATCCACTTGTCAAATCCATCATACTTGTTTGAGTTGGTTAACTAGTCAAACAAACAACTCTAATACCAATTGTTATGCATCAGGGGGTTTCCACACACATATACACATATCTCCACATTAGTAAGATATTATCCATTTTAGACATAAGTCTTCATGATTTTGCTTTTGGTTATCACCCAAAAGGTCTTTTACCACACTACTAGAAAAATTAATATTTGTGACGAATTTTGTGACGGAAAAAATAGCATCGCTAATAGTGACGTATTTTGTGAGGGAATTTTAAGTTTTGTGACGAACAAGAATTTATTGACTTTTGTGACGGATTTTGTGACGGAAAATATTCCGTCTCTAAAAATCCGTCACAAATTTCGTCACTGAATCAAAAAAAAAATATTTGTAACGGATTTTGTGACGGAAAAATTTTCGTCTCTAAAAATCCGTCACAAATTTCATCACTAAATAAAAAAAAATGTTTGTGACGGATTTTGTGACGGAATGAACTTCGTCTCTAAAAAATCCGTCACAAATTTCGTCACTAAAATGAAAAAATTTAGTGACGGATTGTTCCCTCTCAAAATTCCGTCACAAATAGGTTAAAATATTTTGTGAAAAAAATTGTGACAAATTGTTCCCTCTCAAAATATTAAATTTTATTTATGAAACTTTTATATTTAAGAATTATGCATAATTAAAGAAAATATGTTAAATTTTTTTTAAAAAAATAATAAAATTAAAAATATTTTATTTCATTAAAGGACTGAAAAAATTATGAAATTCATTTAATTAAATAAAAAATTGTCAATTTTGAACCTAAGAAACTAAGACATTCATTAAAAATATTTAAAAAAAAGCTTGTGAAATTAAAAAAAAAAAAAAAAAAGAATATTAATTTAATTTTGGCTTAATTACATTTTTGATCTCTCAAGTATTGTAATTGTGCAATTTTGATCCCTAAGATTTTAATTGGATAATTTTAGTCCCTAAAGAATTGTAATTGTGCAATTTTAGTTGTTTAATTTTTAATTGAACAATTTTAGTCCCTCAAAAATCATAATTGTGCAATTTGAATCTCTCCCATTAAAAATTTAATAATTTTAAAATTTTAATATATATATATATATATATATATATAATAATTTAAAATTATACAATTATTTGCTTATTTAAGTTAACATATACTATAATTTTTATTAATGTAACAAATGATATATATTTATTATTACTAAATAAATAAAATTTATATATTATTAATAATTTAATATTTCTAATAAATTAATATCAATAATATTTTTAGTATATTTATAGATAAATTGATAATTTGATAAATATAACTTAGTATATATTAATATACTTTTACAAAAATATAAATATAGTAGATAAGATATGTATATTTATATTTTTGTAAAAGTATATTAATATATAATAAGTTATATTTATCAAATTATTAGTTTATGTATAAATATACTAATAATATTATTGATATTAATTTATGAATAATAATAAAAATATAATATATATATATATATATATATATATATATATATTTTATGTATTTATTAATAATAAATATATATCATTTGTGTGATGTAACATCTCAAATTTTATTTAATGAAAAGAAATTTTTTTTTATGTATTTATTATGTGAATAAGTATTTTATTTACGTATTTTACTATTTATGTATACGTATTTTACTATTTACGAATACGTATGTATGAATAGTATTTTACTATTCATATGAATAGTAATTTTGAAAAAACGTAAGCGCTTACGCAAGACTCAAATTATTTATATGAATAGTATTTTACTATTCATGAATAGTAATTATATTATTATTTTAATGAATAGTATTTTACTATGCAATTGCACAGTAAAGGGGCGGCTGAAACGTGGGCTGCGGATTCTTTCCGTTTCAAAATTTTAATTAATTTGAATATTTTAATGAATAGTGCATAGTGCATAGTAACTTATAATATTATTTTAATGAATAGTGCATAGTGCATAGTAACTTCAAAATTTCTATAAATAGGGACCTAAGGATTTTGAAAATTCATAACTAGAGAGAAGAAAAGTTTAGAGAGAAGGAATTCTAGAGAGATAGAAAGAGAAAATAAGAGAGAAGGTTCTGCCTAGGTTGTGAAAAGAGGAGGAGAATAGAGAAGGTTCTGCTCTAGTTCCGGTTCCAGTTTAAGGAGAAAGAGAGGAGATTCTGCCCAAATTCCTATTTATCCAGGTAAGGGGGGAGTGGGAAACCTTGCTTGGGGGTGTAGAAATAATTGTTAAATAGTCTGTTTGTTGGATTGGCTCCCGATCCCTTGCCTGTTGTTTATTTCTTTGAATATGTATTATTGATGTGTTTTGTTTATTTACATATTAGAATCTGTTATTTGAATGGAAGGCTAAGCCTCCTAAGTATTTATAAATTTGTAATCTATTATTTAAATGGAAGGCTGAGCCTCCTTATTATCTTATATTACCTTTTAAGCTTCCTACTTTACTTAAAAGATCTTAATATATTATTATTGAAAAATATGATACCTAAGCAACCTCTGGACTGTTGGATTGTTGGACTGTTGGACTATTGGACTGTTTGGACTGTTGGACTGTTTGGACTGTTGGACTATTGGACTATTAAATTGGATTATTGAAATAATTCTTAATTATGAAATATGAATATGATATGTGTAACATGCTAAAGGTTGAGTCTGTGAATGTATGACATGCATCATATGCACATATTACTCCAGGTGTGCCGCTGAGGCCGCATACCCACGACTAACAAGGTGTACCTTTGGGTCACCCACGATATGCTAACGAGGTGTATGAACACCAATGATAGGTGTACCTTAGGGTCACCGACAATTGTATAGGTGTGCCTTCGGGTCACCAGTGATGAATTCTGCAACTTCCGTATGGCGCCACATGCATACATTAGTGAGTCAAGTCAAGAAAATCATTATACATAAGCATATATGTGAGATTGATTATATATGTGGATTATATTGCGTGTGTGTGTGCTATTTAACTTTTATTTCTATATCTGCAACTGAGTGAGAAGTTTCTCACTCCCTTGTCATTTTTGTGTATATTTAAATTATGATGCAGATAATTAGCATGAGGCTGAGGATGTTGGTGGTGAAGCTTAGGCTTCTGTTTGGGTTTCGCTCTGATAGGATGTGACATCGGGATTAGCTAGACTTATTGTTAAATTATTATTATTTTTCTTTTGTAATTTTTATGTTATTTATGTTGAAAGTGTGTATTTTTGTCATATTATAATTTTACTAAAAGATTATAAGTTAATTCCTAACTAGGAGGCTCTGCCACCTTTACTGGGATTAATCTATAATCTTTATTTTATTATTTCTTGACAATTTGATACTTACAGTTGAAAATTATGAATGTGCATCTTTTACCCAATGATACTTGAGATAATTATTTTATATTAGACTAAGAAAGAATTTATATATAGATGGTTTATATCTATTGTAATTATGTTGGGGTAGAGGGTGTAACATTTAGTGGTATCAGAGCGAGTCGATTTTATCAACCGTGTGTGTTATGTGCTTATCATGACTCTGTTGTGTACTCTGACTATGTCTTGTTTGTTGTGTACTATGATGATGATGTTCGTCCTGTGTTGATATTGTTGAGTTTGAGATTGTTAAGTTAGTTTGTAATCAGAGGAATGATAATCATGATAGTGTTAGCCAACTCGAATTATTAGAACCTTGGATGGGAGGTGATATATTGAGTGTACTAAGAGTTTATGATTGGTGAAGTTTCTGACATCTATAGTTGTAGCAGGTTGAATCTAAAGGTGGTTGTCTCTTTGGTGAGAGATCGAAATGATGTTAATTCCCTTAAGTGTTATTATTGGTATGTTAATTATTTATGGTTTAGGTAGCATGTGAGTTGTTTTGATTGAGAAAAGTAAGGAGAGACTTGAATGAGAAATTAAGTAGTGAATTTGGAAAAAAATTGAGGTATTTTGTGGCATTAGATATATTGATACATTATTGCTATTTGGTGTCGAAAATATTTTCATTATAGTTTGTTATGATAGTATGAGTATTATATCGACAAAATTTATATTTTGAGGTCTTTATGAAGAATATGGCTTTAGATATTATCTTTTCAATAGAACTAGGATAAGATGAAACAAAAATCTAGAACTTCAAGTTATGACTGCCTTGGTGATTAGAAATTTAGTAAGCATTGAATTTATTAGTGGTGATATTTGAATCTTTAGCTAAAGAGATGATCTCTTGGAAATCTTATGTCTTCATAAAGAGTTGTAGCTTATTCACTTAACTTTCGTTTGAGATAGGTTTGAAATCACTTGGATGAATACAACTCGGTTTGTCAGGTAGATATATGCTAACTATATGAT
The DNA here is from genome assembly GCF_000230855.2 of Cajanus cajan. Taxonomy (NCBI): domain Eukaryota; kingdom Viridiplantae; phylum Streptophyta; class Magnoliopsida; order Fabales; family Fabaceae; genus Cajanus; species Cajanus cajan. The sequence continues at coordinate 11,926,906 of NC_138517.1, read as the reverse complement.
TCTATGGTTGAGGTATTTAGTGATCATAAGAACCTTAAATATATTTTGACCAAAGGGGTTGAATACGAGATAAAAGAAATAGTTGAAATTTCTTAAGGAGTAAAATTTTGATCTTATTATTTGGCTAAAGCCATTGTGGTGATTGATGTTTTGAGGAAATCTTTATCTTTCATTATGATTAGAGAGATGAATCTTTTTGGCTTAAATTAGAAATTTAAGTTTGGATTATAAGGTTACTTCTAGTATTGTGAGATTAAGTATGAATAGCGAATGGATTGTTGAAGAAAATTATAGGAGCATAATTAGTTGATTTATTTTGGTAACAAGTTATAAGGCTATAGGTTAAGGTGATGGATATGATTATGACTTGGGTGAAGATGAAATGGTGAAACTTGAAAACTGATATGGATACCGAGTGTACATTATGCTTAGGTACCTGATCTTTAGAATTGATCATAGAAGAGTTTGAATTGGTTGTAGATAGAGTAGTAAAATTAATGATCTGATATGTGTATCTAATGCTTAGGTGTTGATGTTGTGGCAAATATCTGGATTACCATGATAACCAAATTATTATTTTGATGATTTAAGGATTGAATTTGATTGCAGAATTTAGAAACTTATGCTTGATGTGTAAGATTACCCTAGTAGCATTGAATTATTTATGTTGGAAGTAACTATCAGATTAATAGATAAGATTAGAGGAACTAGGAGTTAGATCCTTTATTAGTGACCCAAATAAGCAAGAGATTAGAAAGGACACAGTTGGATGTTTAGTTATAAAACTTGAAAGGACATAAGAGTACTCTTAACATTTATTTAGGAGTTACTAAAATGTATCAGAGTGGCGCAAGGGAAGCGTGATGGTCTAATATGGAAAGCGAAGTAAAGAACTTGAATCAAGGTATGGAGAGTGAGTTTAAATTTGGAGTGGATGGAGTTTTGAGATTTAAGGATAAGTTGTGCATTCCTAGTGTGCTAGAATTTAATAAAGCAATCCTAGAAGAAGGTCATAAGAGTATCTTTAGTATCCATTCAGAAACTACTAAGATGTACCAAAATCTTAAGAAGATATTTTGTGATCTAAGATGAAGAGAAGAGTAAAGCAATTGTATATTTATGGTTAGCATACTAGAAGTTTTTAAGAATCTTGTAGCACTTAGATGCTCCATTTTGGAAGTAAGATGGTGAATAGATAGACCCTAGTGGAAGATTTGTCTAAGACGCTTAAGAAATTGATTTTGTTTGTGTTTAAGTGGATAAATTCGTCAAGATCTTTCCTTAAGCAAATCCTTTGAGGAAATTGATAAAAGTTGTACATCAACAAGGTAGTGATGTTGCATAAGAATTAGAAGTAAGAATGCAAAGAGTTTACCATTGCAAAAATTTCGGGGACGAAATTTCTAAAAGGAGGGGAGAATTGTAACATCTCAAATTTTATTTAATGAAAAGAAATTTTTTTTTATGTATTTATTATGTGAATAAGTATTTTATTTACGTATTTTACTATTTATGTATACGTATTTTACTATTTACGAATACGTATGTATGAATAGTATTTTACTATTCATATGAATAGTAATTTTGAAAAAACGTAAGCGCTTACGCAAGACTCAAATTATTTGTATGAATAGTATTTTACTATTCATGAATAGTAATTATATTATTATTTTAATGAATAGTATTTTACTATGCAATTGCACAGTAAAGGGGCGGCTGAAACGTGGGCTGCGGATTCTTTCCGTTTCAAAATTTTAATTAATTTGAATATTTTAATGAATAGTGCATAGTGCATAGTAACTTATAATATTATTTTAATGAATAGTGCATAGTGCATAGTAACTTCAAAATTTCTATAAATAGGGACCTAAGGATTTTGAAAATTCATAACTAGAGAGAAGAAAAGTTTAGAGAGAAGGAATTCTAGAGAGATAGAAAGAGAAAATAAGAGAGAAGGTTCTGCCTAGGTTGTGAAAAGAGGAGGAGAATAGAGAAGGTTCTGCTCTAGTTCCGGTTCCAGTTTAAGGAGAAAGAGAGGAGATTCTGCCCAAATTCCTATTTATCCAGGTAAGGGGGGAGTGGGAAACCTTGCTTGGGGGTGTAGAAATAATTGTTAAATAGTCTGTTTGTTGGATTGGCTCCCGATCCCTTGCCTGTTGTTTATTTCTTTGAATATGTATTATTGATGTGTTTTGTTTATTTACATATTAGAATCTGTTATTTGAATGGAAGGCTAAGCCTCCTAAGTATTTATAAATTTGTAATCTATTATTTAAATGGAAGGCTGAGCCTCCTTATTATCTTATATTACCTTTTAAGCTTCCTACTTTACTTAAAAGATCTTAATATATTATTATTGAAAAATATGATACCTAAGCAACCTCTGGACTGTTGGATTGTTGGACTGTTGGACTATTGGACTGTTTGGACTGTTGGACTGTTTGGACTGTTGGACTATTGGACTATTAAATTGGATTATTGAAATAATTCTTAATTATGAAATATGAATATGATATGTGTAACATGCTAAAGGTTGAGTCTGTGAATGTATGACATGCATCATATGCACATATTACTCCAGGTGTGCCGCTGAGGCCGCATACCCACGACTAACAAGGTGTACCTTTGGGTCACCCACGATATGCTAACGAGGTGTATGAACACCAATGATAGGTGTACCTTAGGGTCACCGACAATTGTATAGGTGTGCCTTCGGGTCACCAGTGATGAATTCTGCAACTTCCGTATGGCGCCACATGCATACATTAGTGAGTCAAGTCAAGAAAATCATTATACATAAGCATATATGTGAGATTGATTATATATGTGGATTATATTGCGTGTGTGTGTGCTATTTAACTTTTATTTCTATATCTGCAACTGAGTGAGAAGTTTCTCACTCCCTTGTCATTTTTGTGTATATTTAAATTATGATGCAGATAATTAGCATGAGGCTGAGGATGTTGGTGGTGAAGCTTAGGCTTCTGTTTGGGTTTCGCTCTGATAGGATGTGACATCGGGATTAGCTAGACTTATTGTTAAATTATTATTATTTTTCTTTTGTAATTTTTATGTTATTTATGTTGAAAGTGTGTATTTTTGTCATATTATAATTTTACTAAAAGATTATAAGTTAATTCCTAACTAGGAGGCTCTGCCACCTTTACTGGGATTAATCTATAATCTTTATTTTATTATTTCTTGACAATTTGATACTTACAGTTGAAAATTATGAATGTGCATCTTTTACCCAATGATACTTGAGATAATTATTTTATATTAGACTAAGAAAGAATTTATATATAGATGGTTTATATCTATTGTAATTATGTTGGGGTAGAGGGTGTAACATGTGACACCCTCTACTCCACATACCATAACACAAATAACAAAAATTGAATAACATAATCTTTTTCATAATTGAAATACCAAACATGTTTAATTCAAATCAAAACTCATGTATTTGTGGAATTAAATAGATATTCATACATCTCACGCAACAAGGAATACAACAGAACAATCAAAAAGCAAAATATAAAGTTGCATAATTTATTTGTTTCTCTCAGGGTTCTCTTAAGAACCCACAGAGTACTCTAATCCATACAATAAACATCATACTCATATAATTGTCTCTTACAATTGCATTCCCTTATGGTGTGTTTGGATGAGTAATTTTACAAATTCAAGGAATTTGAAATTCTTGGTATTTGAATTACTTTGATTTCAATTTCTATCATTGTTAAAATATTTTGTTTAGATAAGTCAATTCAATTTTTTTTTAAATTTTAAATTGTTAATTTGGATATGATAATTTGATTCTATCATGATAAAATTGCTTTTAAAAATATATTTATATGTTGAGATTTTTAAATAAAATTTTATAAAAAAAATGTTAACTAATTTTTAAATATTTAATAATTTTAAAAATTAATTTAGATAATATTTAATAATTTTTAAAGTATTTTTGAATATTCAATAATTAAAAATATGAAGATATAAGATAAAATATATAAGCGAAATAAGGGGAAAAAATATGAGGAATTTCAAATTCTTACATTTTTGGGAGAATTTGAAATTCTATTATTTCAAAGAATTTCACAAATGCTTGGAATTCAAATTCTTTGTAAATTCTCCATCCAAACAAAGTATTTCACCTCAAAAATTTAAAATTCTTCAAACAAATGAATTACCCCATTAAAATTCCTCATCCAAACATACTCTTAGGTTTCTCATAGGAACCATAGAGATATTAAAATTATACATTTATATTTAAATATAAGAAAAACAACAAAAAGAAGCATGTATAACCAGAACGGCCCGTTCTGAAACCAGAACGGCCCGTTCTGAAACCAGAACGGTCCGTTCTGAAACCAGAACGGTCCGTTCTGAAACCAGAACGGTCCGTTCTGAAACCAGAACGACCCGTTCTTAAACCAGAACGGCGCGTTCTGGAATCAAATTTTAAGGTACAACAGCCACGTATGGAACGACCCGTTCCGCTTTAGTTTTAATTGGCTATTTTAGTATTTTAGAACGGCCCGTTCCACTTTGGGAACGGGCCGTTCTGTATTTGCGTATTGATCATAAATTTATGTGTTAGAACGGAGCGTTCCGATTTAATTTTAATAGGCTATTTTAGTAGTCTAGAACGGTCCGTTCCAGTTTGAGAATGGCCCGTTCTGGGCTACTTAAAAATCAAAATATTACAAAAATTAATTTTCATAAATATTCATTATTAAAATAGTAATAATTATTAAAAACATTTAAAACATTCTATAAAAGTCATTAAAATAACTATAAGAAGATAATGTCCACAAATATAAAATAAATAATAATTAACTAATTTAGTTATTTATTGAAAAATATCTTTCTAATTTCATAATTTTTAATTTTAAAATTTAAATTTTTAGTTAAAAATTAAAAATTTCTTATTTTTTGTTAATAAAATAATATCCTTTAATTTCTTAATTTTTATGCTTAAAGCAAACTTATAAAATAATCTAATTTAGATTTATGAAAGAAATAAGCACAACCTAAAAAATGGAGATATTTTATTTTGCATGAAAGTTATTAATATGACAGGTATTACTCGATCTTGTGTTTTCAAGTATCTTAATATTGTGAAAAATATGAGTTAGAATTGATTTAAATGAATAAATATTAGAACTATATATTCAAATGTATCACAAAGAAAAAGGAGGGGAAATAACATACACTACAAGAAAAACCCAAAATATCATTATTAATTAAAATAAGGGAGGAAAAAGTTAATTTATGTTAAGCAAATTAATTATATGCGTCTATCATTTGTTTCTAATTAATTACATCCAATATATACTATGTCATTTTTATGAAAAATGAATTTCATTCATCTTTGATTTTGAAAATAAGAATTTTTCAATTCATTTTTTAAAATTATTACTTAAAGTTGATATATATTTTAAATCATAGTGTGCATGATATTTAATTTAAAATATATATATATATATATATATATATATATATATTTCAAAAGTTGAAATAAAATAAGAGATCAAATCTATTGATATTTGTATTAATAATTTATTTTCTCTTAATATATAGTATATAAATAGTATTATCTTATATAAGTAGTAATTGTATGTGCCACTATTAAATAAATAAATAAGAAAATTAATACTTTCTTAAAAATTTGAGAATATATATATACAACATCATTTAGAAAAACTTCAAGTAGGGGTCAATGTAACTTTTCCTAGCTAGATTAAATGTTCTTTATTTAAAAATTAAAACATTATATTTAAAATAATTACACTAAATAATTATTTTTGTTCTTAATCTTGATTGATTTAAAAAATATCTCTCCAAGTTGTAGTAATTTATTAAATTTTCATTTTATTAATTGTTTTATGAATTTTATATTTAAGTAGTAAATCAGTAAAATATAGGTAATGAGTATAAATATATGAGTATTATATTTAAAATATAGGTAATGAGTATATATATAATTTGCTTTCCTTTTGTGTTTCATTTTCTCTTTATGCTTTTTTAGTTTATCAGTTGTCGTCCTACATGTGTTTGTTACCTTTTTCTTTAATTTGGATTTTATACGATGTAAGTTTTAATTAGAGATTCAACGAATCATATTAATATTAAAGATTTCAACAAATTATATTACTATTAAACATCCGATGAATAAGAATATATTTGAAGAAATAACTTATTTAACATATTATATAATAAGTTTTTATGTAATAAGATCAATGAATAATGATATGTTTTAAGAAATAACTTCTTTAAGATCTTATATAATAAGTTTTTATATGATAAGATCTTATAATATTATAAGTGTTTAAAATTTAATAAACTTTTGTATTTGAATATGTTAAAAAGTAATTATATAATTTTAAAGTGTTGGATGTATAATTATTTAAATACTTATAGGATGTTATTTCATTTTAAAAATAAAGAAAAATTATTATAATTAAATTTTGATTGAAATTAAAATAAAAATATAAAAAGTAACTAAATAACTTTAAAAAAATAATTAGAAAATTAACACGTATAAGAAAGAAATAAAAATAATTAAATATAAAAAGTAACTAATTAAAAAATAATACATATAAGCATCACACATAAGTACTTAAAAAAATGCCAAAAAAAAAAAAGAAAAAGTGTAATTAGAAATGAAGGTAAAATTTAGAGAAATAAGAAAGTTTATGCGCGACAAAATTTTAAGTTGCCTTTTTCACTTGCTAATAAAAAGTTTCCTTTGTTGATACATTATTCAAAAAAATAAAAATAAAAATAATATTAAAAATTTAATATTTTTATAAATATTAGAGAGATTTTATTATGATTTGAGTTATAATTTTTATAATGTTTTGATTTAATATTGACTGAATAAAGTTGTCATGAATTGGGCTTATGGGTTTTTTCCACTTTTAGGCTCCTAAACCCATTATTAGAAACCAAGCCCAACCCATTTACTTCCCTCTGAAATTTAACAAGTATTTCATTCTTCCCTCCGAAACCAACCCCGACCCATTTACTTCCCTCTGAAATTTAACAAGTATTTCATTCTTCCCTCTGAAATTGAACAACACAGCTTTCCACTGCCCTAGCACACATTCCAGACTCCCTCGCCGGCCACGACACTTCCTTCCCTGTTCTCTTGGAGACCCATCTTTGAGAAACCAATTCTCCCCACGAATGTAATCATCTAATCACACAAAGATCTCACCTTTTTCCTTTCCAATTTCTCCTTTTCTATTCAACTTCTTCAATTTCTCCTTCCCTGTTTTCTTTGAATTGCTGCGGTGACCCCTATGTTCTAGGTAGTGTATGCTTTTCAAAATTTTGGCTGTGCTCAGGAAAATGACAAGGGTGATACATTCAAATGGCATCCACCGCAAGCCTCGACGTCGCCAACGGCCCCGTGATGAGCCTCTACGCCCTCCGCAAGAAGCTGAACCGCATCAACGCCATGGAGGACTCCGTTTCCCAAGGGAAGCCGCTCAACAAGGAGCAGGAGGAGGTCCTCCGCTCCAACCCTCCGTCCTCGCCCTTATCGACGAGCTCGAAAAGCTCTGCCAGCCTCTCGCCTCCGCCCTCGCCGACGGAGCTTGAAGCCTCCGCCGCGAACAGTTCGCGGTGCCGAAACCCTAGCCGAGAACTCTGGCTCCAGACTTTGGCCTCAATAGGGGCGTTTTGAGATATTGTGCCTGTCAGGCTCTTACTTGGTTGCTAATAGTGGTGGCCCTCGCAATCGAACTGGTGGATTGACTGTTTCCCTTGCAAGTCCTGATGGTCGTGTCATTGGTGGAGGAGTTGGTGGAGTTCTTATTGCTGCAAGTCCTGTTCAGGTATCTAAATTTGTATTGGTGCCTGAATATTATATGTGGAAGGTCATGGTTCACGGATCAAAATTGGAAACTTGTTAAATTTTGATGTTTTATTACTGTAGGTGATACTTGGGAGCTTTATATGGGGCAGATCGAAGTCCTTGTAAAGGAGTTTGAGAAGATGGGGTTTATTGTTGAGAGAGTTGTTGGCATTGCAGATGAGTTCATCAAGGTTAGGTTTTCTTTCTAAAAAGGACTTTTTAAGTAATTTTGTTCCATGGTCTATCAATCTTTTGATATAATCAAGTTCTGAGTGTCTAATTGAAGCTTTTTGATGAGTGGCTAAAACTTATTTGTCATTTGTTTAGTTGGCTGCACCTTTGGAGACACTTGGGAGGGCTGCAGCTGAACTAGATATCAAAAAACGGACTCTTATTGGTATATGCAAATCCCCCAAAGGGAGAATTTGTTCTTATTACTATTTTTAAGTTCACTGTGTCAGATGGTGCTAACTAGAATGTGACTGGTTGTGCAATTCCCATGTTTCTGTTAATGTGTCTTGTAATAACTGCCAGGTATGGATTTGCAATTTGAGGTGGAGGAGGTGGAAGCTTTTGTGAAACAACCTGATGGTTCTGTTTTCAGTTGGTGTGAGCGTTTTCAGTGCTACTGTCACTTGATATATGGAATAGTGAATTCTTTCGTTAGACATTTGTCTTCTCTACAATCGAAATCGCTCTTTGTAATTTGATGTGCTTGTTAGCCAGTTCCATGTAACACCCCAATTTTCAAAAAGGTTATTATTATTATTATTATTATTAGATGGTATTTGGTCATAATTATTTTAATAATTATAGAGGAATATTATTTTGTACGTTTTAAATAATTATTATTTTGGACAATTATTTTGTACGTATTAAATAAGTATTTTTATTAGCATATTTAAATAAATATTTATATGTTTTAAGAGAAGGTTGATTTTATATGATATTTTGTTATTGAAATTATATTATTATATTTAGGGTCAGAAATATATTATTATTATAGAGAAAAAAATATTTTATAATATACATGTATTTATTTTATTTAATTATTTTGAGGAAAATTAGAAGTGGGTTAGAAGAGAAGGAAAATGGGTTGGGTTGACCCAGTCCAATAGATTAATTTTAAGAAAGGAGTCAGGTGGTGTTAACCCTATCTGCCTCATTTGCGTTCTGAAGGGTTAGGGAAAAAAAAGAGGAGAAACAAAGAGCTCTAAGGAAGAGTACTCAGGAACGATCTTAGATCACACCAAGACCATTCATCTTCTGCTCATCCAGGTACGGGGGAGATGGGTTTCTTCATATGTGAATATAGGGGTCACTACAAGAAAATTCGGTATTTCAGACGGCAAAAATCCGTGGGAAATGCCCAAAATCCGTGGGTAATGAGGCATTTCCGACGGACACTAATCCGTCGGTAAATTGGTCGTCTGAAATTTACCCACGGATTTTAATCCGTGGGTAACTTTCCCACGGATTTTCCCACGGATTTTGTAACATCCCAAATTTTATTCAATGAAAAGAAATATTTTTTTATGTATTTATTATGTGAATAAGTATTTTATTTATGTATTTTACTATTTACGTATACGTATTTTTACTATTTATGTATACGTATTTTACTATTTATGTATATGTATTTTACTATTTACGTATACGTATGTATGAATAGTATTTTACTATGCAATTGCACAGTGAAGGGGCGGCTGAAACGTGGGCTGCGGATTCTTTACGTTTCAAAATTTTAATTAATTTGAATATAATAATGAATAGTGCATAGTGCATAGTAATTTATAATATTATTTTAATGAATAGTGCATAGTGCATAGTAACTTCAAAAATTCTATAAATAGGGGCCTAAGGTTTTGAAAATTTAGAATTCTAGAGAGAAGGAAATTCTGGAGAAATAGAGAGAGAAAGTAAGAGAGAGAGAAGGAGAAAGAAAAGGAGGTTCTGCTCTAGTGTCTTGTTTAAGGAGAAAGAGGAAGAGATTCTGCCCTAATTCCGATTCCTTTTAAGGAAAGATAGAGAGGAGGAGATTCTGCCCAAATTTCTGTAAACCCAGGTAAGGGGGGAGTGGGAAACCTTGCTTGGGGGTGTAGAAATAATTGTTAAATAGTTTGTTTGTTGGATTGGCTCCCGATCCCTTGCCTGTTGTTTATTTCTTTGAATATGTATTATTGATGTGTTTTGTTTTATATCTTATTTATTTACATATTAGAATCTGTTATTTGAATGGAAGGCTAAGCCTCCTAAGTATTTATAAATTTGTAATCTATTATTTAAATGGAAGGCTGAGCCTCCTTATTATCTTATATTACCTTTTAAGCTTCCTACTTTACTTAAAAGATCTTAATATATTATTATTGAAAAATATGATACCTAAGCAACCTCTGGACTGTTGGATTGTTGGACTGTTGGATTGTTGGACTGGTGGACTGTTGGACTGTTTGGACTGTTGGACTGTTTGGACTGTTGGACTATTGGACTATTAAATTGGATTATTGAAATAATTCTTAATTATGAAATATGAATATGATATGTGTAACATGCTAAAGGTTGAGTCTGTGAATGTATGACATGCATCATATGCACATATTACTCCAGGTGTGCCGCTGAGGCCGCATACCCACGACTAACAAGGTGTACCTTTGAGTCACCCACGATATGCTAACGAGGTGTATGAACACCAGTGATAGGTGTGCCTTCGGGACACCAGTGATGTAACATGCTAACGAGGTGTATGAACACCAGTGATAGGTGTACCTTTGGGTCACCAGTGATAAATTCTGAAACTTCCGTATGGCGCCACATGCATACAATAGTGAGTCAAGTCAAGAAAATCATTATACATAAGCATATATGTGAGATTGATTATATATGTGAATTATATTGCGTGTGTGTGTGCTATTTAACTTTTATTTCTATATCTGCAACTGAGTGAGAAGTTTCTCACTCCCTTGTCATTTTTGTGTATATTTAAATTATGATGCAGATAATTAGCATGAGGCTGAGGATGTTGGTGGTGAAGCTTAGGCTTCTGTTTGGGTTTCGCTCTGATAGGATGTGACATCGGGATTAGCTAGACTTATTGTTAAATTATTATTATTTTTCTTTTGTAATTTTTATGTTATTTATGTTGAAAGTGTGTATTTTTGTCATATTATAATTTTTCTAAAAGATTATAAGTTAATTTCTAACTAGGAGGCCCTGCCACCTTTACTGGGATTAATCTATAATCTTTATTTTATTATTTCTTGACAATTTGATACTTATAGTTGAAAATTATGAATGTGCATCTTTTACCCAATGATACTTGAGATAATTATTTTATATTAGATTAAGAAAGAATTTATATATAGATGGTTTATATCTATTGTATTTATGTTGGGGTAGAGGGTGTCACATTTAGTGGTATCAGAGCAAGTCGATTTTATCAACCGTGTGTGTTATGTGCTTATCATGACTCTGTTGTGTACTCTGACTATGTCTTGTTTGTTGTGCATTATGATGATGATGTTCGTCCTGTGTTGATATTGTTGAGTTTGAGATTGTTAAGTTAGTTTGTAATCAGAGGAATGATAATCATGATAGTGTTAGCCAACTCGAATTATTAGAACCTTGGATGGGAGGTGATATATTGAGTGTACTAAGAGTTTATGATTGGTGAAGTTTCTGACATCTATAGTTGTAGTAGGTTGAATCTAAAGGTGGTTGTCTCTTTGGTGAGAGATCGAAATGATGGTAATTCCCTTAAGTGTTATTATTGGTATGTTAATTATTTATGGTTTAGGTAGCATGAGAGTTGTTTTGATTGAGAAAAGTAAGGAGAGACTTGAATGAGAAATTAAGTAGTGAATTTGGAAAAAGTTGAGGTATTTTGTGGCATTAGATATATTGATACATTATTGCTATTTGGTGTCGAAAATATTTTCATTATAGTTTGTTATGATAGTATGAGTATTATATCGACCAAATTTATATTTTGAGGTCTTTATGAAGAATATGGCTTTAGATATTATCTTTTCAATAGAACTAGGATAAGATGAAACAAAAATCTAGAACTTCAAGTTATGACTGCCTTGGTGATTAGAAATTTAGTAAGCACTGAATTTATTAGTGGTGATATTTGAATCTTTAGCTAAAGAGATGATCTCTTGGAAATCTTATGTCTTCATAAAGAGTTGTAGCTTATTCACTTAACTTTCGTTTGAGATAAGTTTGAAATCACTTGGATGAATACAACTCTGTGTATCAGGCAGATATATGCTATCATGATATTTTGAGTTGTTAGGTATAAAAATAGATTTAAATATGATATTTTGAGGTTTTGTATTTGATAGGTCTATTAAAATGATATAATGCAGAGTAGTAAAAGTTGGTTCTTGTACATGCTATAGGATGTAAGCAATGATCAATTCATACATGCTTAGGAATGATATTTATGAAAAAGGTATTCTAATATGATTTGATATACATGTATGTAGAAATAAGAATAGATGACTTTATGGATCAATCAGTGGAGGGTTGCGATAATAAAATGTTTTTGACCTTAGGATGTGAGATGATCATATTAGAGTATAGATTTAAACTAGATTGTCTAAGTATGAATTTGGATTGTATGAGGTGAGTAATTTAGACCATGAATTTCTTGCGGAGGAAGATTTACCTAAGTTGTGCTTAAGTGAGAGATACTTGAGTCAATTAGTAAAATCAGGAGTCTTGTTTGATAGTTTATATGAAAATTCAGTGAGTAATTTTTTTTTTTTTTTTTTTTAACAGCTGTTCATGGTTTAAACTGCTCTCACTATAAAAATTGCTTTTGCCTTCGTTTCTTTGGTTATTAAGATGTTTCAGTTCACTAGGTTGTTTCTTGCCTACCCTTGGAATCAACCGTAAGGATAATCTATATCAGAAATTCTTGAACCTATGTATATTTTTAACTACCCAAATCATTTCGTTGCTTACTTCTTTGAATTACTTACTATTACCTTTGACTGAATTGACTAGAAAGGAGTTACATTAGTATGGGATAACAATTGAGGAAGTAGTTTTCAAACTCTTAAGGAAAGATTGACTAGTGTTAATATTACTAGATTTTAGTAAGATTATTGTGATATATAAATATGTCTCTGAAAATAGGTTTAGGAAGAATATTGTGGCAAGAAGAAAAGATAGTAGCTTATGTTTCTAAGAAATTGAAAATTCATGAGAGAAATTACCTTACCCATAACCTTGTTAGCGACTTTGTCATTTATACTAAGATTTGGAGACACTAACTATATGATTCTATGGTTGAGGTATTTAGTGATCATAAGAACCTTAAATATCTTTTGACCAAAGGGGTTGAATACGAGATAAAAGAAATAGTTGAAATTTCTTAAGGAGTAAAATTTTGATCTTATTATTTGGCTAAAGCCATTGTGGTGATTGATGTTTTGAGGAAATCTTTATCTTTCATTATGATTAGAGAGATGAATCTTTTTGGCTCAAATTAGAAATTTAAGTTTGGATTATAAGGTTACTTCTAGTATTGTGAGATTAAGTATGAATAACGAATGGATTGTTGAAGAAAATTATAGGAGCATAATTAGTTGATTTATTTTGGTAACAAGTTATAAGGCTATAGGTTAAGGTGATGGATATGATTATGACTTGGGTGAAGATGAAATGGTGAAACTAGAGAACTGATATGGATACCGAGTGTACATTATGCTTAGGTACCTGATCTTTAGAATTGATCATAGAAGAGTTTGAATTGGTTGTAGATAGAGTAGTAAAATTAGTGATCTGATATGTGTATCTAATGCTTAGGTGTTGATGTTGTGGCAAATATCTGGATTACAATGATAACCAAATTATTATTTTGATGATTTAAGGATTGAATTTGATTGTAGAATTTAGAAACTTATGCTTGATGTGTAAGATTACCCTAGTAGCATTGAATTATTTAAGTTGGAAGTAACTATCAGATTAATAGATGAGATTAGAGGAACTAGGAGTTAGATCCTTTATTAGTGACCCAAATAAGCAAGAGATTAGAAAGGACACAGTTGGATGTTTAGTTATAAAACTTGAAAGGACATAAGAGTACTCTTAACATTTATTTAGGAGTTACTAAAATGTATCAGAGTGGCGCAGGGGAAGCGTGATGGTCTAATATGGAAAGAGAAGTAGAGAACTTGAATCAAGATATGGAGAGTGAGTTTAAATTTGGAGTGGATGGAGTTTTGAGATTTAAGGATAAGTTGTGCATTCCTAGTGTGCTAGAATTTAATAAAGCAATCCTAGAAGAAGGTCATAAGAGTATCTTTAGTATCCATTCAGAAACTACTAAGATGTACCAAAATATTAAGAAGATATTTTGTGACCTAAGATGAAGAGAGGAGTAAAGCAATTGTATATTTATGGTTAGCATACTAGAAGTTTTTAAGAATCTTGTAGCACTTAGATGCTCCATTTTGGAAGTAAGATGGTGAATAGATAGACCCTAGTGGAAGATTTGTCTAAGACGCTTAAGAAATTGATTTTGTTTGTGTTTAAGTGGATAAATTCGTCAAGATCTTTCCCTAAGCAAATCCTTTGAGGAAATTGATAAAAGTTGTACATCAACAAGGTAGTGATGTTGCATAAGAATTAGAAGTAAGAATGCGAAGAGTTTACCATTGCAAAAATTTCGGGGACGAAATTTCTAAAAGGAGGGGAGAATTGTAACATCCCAAATTTTATTCAATGAAAAGAAATATTTTTTTATGTATTTATTATGTGAATAAGTATTTTATTTATGTATTTTACTATTTACGTATACGTATTTTTACTATTTATGTATACGTATTTTACTATTTATGTATATGTATTTTACTATTTACGTATACGTATGTATGAATAGTATTTTACTATGCAATTGCACAGTGAAGGGGCGGCTGAAACGTGGGCTGCGGATTCTTTACGTTTCAAAATTTTAATTAATTTGAATATAATAATGAATAGTGCATAGTGCATAGTAATTTATAATATTAATTTAATGAATAGTGCATAGTGCATAGTAACTTCAAAAATTCTATAAATAGGGGCCTAAGGTTTTGAAAATTTAGAATTCTAGAGAGAAGGAAATTCTGGAGAAATAGAGAGAGAAAGTAAGAGAGAGAGAAGGAGAAAGAAAAGGAGGTTCTGCTCTAGTGTCTTGTTTAAGGAGAAAGAGGAAGAGATTCTGCCCTAATTCCGATTCCTTTTAAGGAAAGATAGAGAGGAGGAGATTCTGCCCAAATTTCTGTAAACCCAGGTAAGGGGGGAGTGGGAAACCTTGCTTGGGGGTGTAGAAATAATTGTTAAATAGTTTGTTTGTTGGATTGGCTCCCGATCCCTTGCCTGTTGTTTATTTCTTTGAATATGTATTATTGATGTGTTTTGTTTTATATCTTATTTATTTACATATTAGAATCTGTTATTTGAATGGAAGGCTAAGCCTCCTAAGTATTTATAAATTTGTAATCTATTATTTAAATGGAAGGCTGAGCCTCCTTATTATCTTATATTACCTTTTAAGCTTCCTACTTTACTTAAAAGATCTTAATATATTATTATTGAAAAATATGATACCTAAGCAACCTCTGGACTGTTGGATTGTTGGACTGTTGGATTGTTGGACTGGTGGACTGTTGGACTGTTTGGACTGTTGGACTGTTTGGACTGTTGGACTATTGGACTATTAAATTGGATTATTGAAATAATTCTTAATTATGAAATATGAATATGATATGTGTAACATGCTAAAGGTTGAGTCTGTGAATGTATGACATGCATCATATGCACATATTACTCCAGGTGTGCCGCTGAGGCCGCATACCCACGACTAACAAGGTGTACCTTTGAGTCACCCACGATATGCTAACGAGGTGTATGAACACCAGTGATAGGTGTGCCTTCGGGACACCAGTGATGTAACATGCTAACGAGGTGTATGAACACCAGTGATAGGTGTACCTTTGGGTCACCAGTGATAAATTCTGAAACTTCCGTATGGCGCCACATGCATACAATAGTGAGTCAAGTCAAGAAAATCATTATACATAAGCATATATGTGAGATTGATTATATATGTGAATTATATTGCGTGTGTGTGTGCTATTTAACTTTTATTTCTATATCTGCAACTGAGTGAGAAGTTTCTCACTCCCTTGTCATTTTTGTGTATATTTAAATTATGATGCAGATAATTAGCATGAGGCTGAGGATGTTGGTGGTGAAGCTTAGGCTTCTGTTTGGGTTTCGCTCTGATAGGATGTGACATCGGGATTAGCTAGACTTATTGTTAAATTATTATTATTTTTCTTTTGTAATTTTTATGTTATTTATGTTGAAAGTGTGTATTTTTGTCATATTATAATTTTTCTAAAAGATTATAAGTTAATTTCTAACTAGGAGGCCCTGCCACCTTTACTGGGATTAATCTATAATCTTTATTTTATTATTTCTTGACAATTTGATACTTATAGTTGAAAATTATGAATGTGCATCTTTTACCCAATGATACTTGAGATAATTATTTTATATTAGATTAAGAAAGAATTTATATATAGATGGTTTATATCTATTGTATTTATGTTGGGGTAGAGGGTGTCACAGATTTATCCGTGGGTAATTTCCCACGAATTTTCCGACGGATTTATCTGTGGGTAATTTCCCACGGATAAATCCGTGGGAAATTACCCGAAAATTATAATTTTTTTTAATTTTAATAAATTTATTAATGCAACAACCCTCATATTTGGCCTCTCAAGGGTTCTATTTCACGATATTTCATTGTTTAGTGTGTTTTATCCTTACTTGTGCAATTTCTGGAAAACTTCCCAGAAGGTCACCCATCCCTGTACTACTCCAGGTCAAGCACGCTTAACTGTGAAGTTCTTATGAGTAAGCTACCGAAATGTATATGTATGTTGTCAGTATAACTTGTACAAATTAATTCATTTAAGTCATTCTCAAATATACAATCTCATATTTGTACTATAATAATAATATATAATAATTTTATATTACAAATAATAATAATTAATAATAATAATATATTTAATTATTATTTATTTATATGTACTTACTTTTATAATTAACGTCTACTTATTTTTATTTAAAATTATAATTTAAATTATTTCATTTTATAATTTATAATGATAATATAATTTAAAAAATTATAAATATTTATTTAATACATACTTATAAATTAAATTTTAATATTTTAAATAAATTATTAATTAATTTAATATATTTATTTACCTTAAATCAAACATATAAAATTCAAAAAATGTATTTATCCTTGTTTTTTTTTCTTCTAATTATCAACTATTAATAAAATACTAACTTAAAATCTTATCTAATTATATATAATATTCTCATATCAAATTTAAAATCAGATATTAGTTATACAAAAATATTAAGATCATATAGTAAAACCAGATATTAATTATACAAAAATATTAAGATCATATAGTAAATTGTCAATAAGATTTTAGTTAAATAATTTAAAATAATTAATGTTTCAATTATATTGTTAATTCACAAATAATTTATTCCAAAACTAATTAATTTTTTATATTAATTATTAGTAAAATTTAGTAACTTTTAATTTAACAATTAATTAGATTGATAAAATTCAACACACGCCATGAGTTACTGAGCGGAATAACTTTACCAAAGAGTTATTTTATAAGTTATCTTAAATCAAACATATAAAATTCAAAAAATGTATTTATCCTTGTTTTATTTTTTAATTATCAACTATTAATAAAATACTAACTTAAAATCTTATCTAATAATATCATAATATTTTCATATCAAATTTAAAACCAGTTCTTACATTTTCGACAAATATAAATTTGTCTGAAATATTTCATCAATAATATAGTTTTTCCTACAAAAAATTTTCTCATCGAAAATATAAATTTTTCAACATATTTAATTTTTTTTATAAGAAATCATCTTCGATTAATATAACATTTTGTATATATGATTTAAGAGTAAAATATTTTTAATTTAACGGTTGAATTTACAAAATTCACATTTAATATAAAGTTATACGTCATCTTGTAACTGATTTTGTCTAAAAAATAATAGATAATCATACCCTTAAATGATTTTTATTTTTTATATTCTAATTTTATTTGTAATAATATGATTATATATTTAAATAATTTAATTTTAATAATTTTTTAAGTATATTTTTGTCTTTTCACTTAAAATATTTGAATTTCCATATTTTAATTTGAATTATTTTTTAAGTATATTTTTGTCTTTTTGTCTTAAATTTTTGAATTTCTATATTGTAATTTAAATAATTTTTTATTTCTATTATTTATTAATTCTTTTCTTTTTTAATGTTTTATAACATTATTAAAATTTTATAATTTTAATCTCTCTAATTTTATCTTACTTTTTATTTTATAAATATATTTTAGATTATTCATTTTATAATTAAATTAATTTTTTTAAATTTTTTATGAGTTTACATTCTAAGAATGTATTGCAACTCCTCAATTTTGAATTTAAAAAAAAAATAATTTTTCACAGAATTTCCCACGGATTCCTCACGGATTTATCCGTGGGTAATTTCCCACGGACTAATCCATGGGTAATTTCCCACGGACTTGTCCGTGGGTAATTTCCCACGGATTAGTCCGTGGGTAATTTCCCACGGATTTGTCCGTGGGTAATTTCCCACGGATTTATCCGTGGGAAATTACCCACGGATAAATCCGTGGGAAATCCGTGGGAAATCCTGAAAAATTATTTTTTTTAAATTCAAAATTTTATTAAATAATTATCCTATTTAAAGATATTAAATCAATCATAATTATGTAAATCAAAACAAATTCATTCATACAAAATAAAATGTCATACATAACAAATAAAGTTTAGGAGTTCAAATTTAAAAATAACATATAGTACGATCAGTAGTAGAATTATAACATAATGTCTAATAATTAGAATATCCATGTTGTTGCTATCTAATAATCAAATATTGAGGAATTTCAATACATTCTTAGAATGTAAACTCATAAAAAATTTAAATAATTTAATTTAATTATAAAATGAATAATCCAAATTATATTTATAAAATAAAAAGTAAGATAAAATTAGAGAGATTAAAATTATAAAATTTTATTAATGTTATAAAATATTTAAAATGAAAAGAATTAATAAATAATAGAAATAAAAATTATTAAAATTAAAATATAGAAATTCAAAAATTTAAGACAAAAAGACAAAAATATACTTAAAAAATAATTCAAATTAAAATATAGAAATTCAAATATTTTAAGTGAAAAGACAAAAATATACTTAAAAAATTATTAAAATTAAACTATTTAAATATATAATCATATTATTACAAATAAAATTAGACAAAATCAGTTACAAGATGACGTATATTTCCCTTTATCTATTACTATAGATAATCAAACAACTATATATTTAACTATTTTTCTTCTATTCATTTTCTCTGTCTTTATCTCTACTTTCTATATATAGATTCATTGAAGTTTTAAATACTCATATTTATACTCGTTACTTTGTATTTTACTGATTTACTTAAATATAAAATTCAGAAATCAATAAAATGTAAATTTAAGAAATTACTACAACTTAAAGAGATTTTTAAATCAATTAGTTATTAGGAACAAAAATAATTATTTAGTGTAATTATTTTAACTTTAATCTTTTAAGTTTTAAATAAAGAAGATTTAATCTAGAAAAAATTACATTAACCCCTACTTGAAGTTTTTCTCAATAACGTCATACATATATCTCTTCTCAAATTTTTAAGTGAGTATTAATTTTCTTATTTATTTATTTAAGAGGCACATACAACTACTTATATAAGATAATACTGTTTATATACTATTAAGAGAAAATAATTTATTAATACAAATATCAATAATTAAATGAGATTTGATCTCTTATTTCATTATTTCAACTTTTTTGAAATTTATTTTAAATATCATGCACACTGTGATTTAAAAAAATATATTAAATTTAAGTAATAATTTTAAAAATGAATTGAAAAAAATCTTATTTTCAAAATTGAAGATCAATGAAAGTTTTCATCAAAATGACATATTGGATGTAATTTAGAAATAAATGATAAATACATATATATGATTTGCAGAACATAATTTAACTTTTTTCCCCCTTATTTAATTAATAACGTTATTTTCAAAGAGATGAGTGATTTTTAAAAATTAAAGAAAAGATGTGTTATTCTTAAATTTGAACGTCATGTGTTGGTATTTTTCAAGATAAGTAACAAAAAACACATTTACGCTAATTAGTTTATAATTTATAATAACCTAAACATATAATTATATATAGGTAATATAAGTCATACCTCACACACTTTGATTTATATTTATCTTATTTATATTTTGAAAACACCCATATAATAATGAAAACATTATATAGTGCATTGTTGTGTGTATTGATGCGATTAGGATTGGTTGCATTTGAAAAATAATTGGCTTAAATTTTATTTAATAATTTTAGACGTGGGAAATTCCGTCAGAAATTTCAGACGGATTTTAATCCGTGGGAAACTTCGTCAAAATTTTTAGACGGATTTAAATCCGTGGGAAATTCCGTCAGAAATTTCAGACGGATATAAATCCGTCGGAAATTCCATCGGAAATTTCCCACGGATTTAAATCCGTCGAAAATTCCGTCGGAAATTCCTTCATGTAAAAATCCGTGGGAAATTCCGTCGGAAATTTCCCACGGATCTAAATCCGTGGGAAATTTCCGACGGATTTTGGTCCGTGGGAAATAATCCGTGGGAAATTTGACTTTTTCTTGTAGTGGGTGTTCGGGTAGTGAGGGCAATCCCTAAGTCCCTCAAGGAACTCTATTTAAAATTCTGAACGATTATCTGTGCAATCGATGTTCTAAATTCTTAATTCATTTGGAAGAACTTATTTCTTGAATTGTCTTTGAATTCCATTAGGGCTTTCTTGTTAATTCTTTATCCTTAAATTTGATGACTTGAATTTTATGTGTTAAGAAGAGTTTAGATTTTTTTTTTTGTAAAACCAATGGAAACCAATTTTTGAGGCTTGAGATGTGTATGGATTGATTTGGAACGTATGAAGAATATAAATGGAGTTAAACTGAACCAACGGGGTGTAGAAGTAGTGAAAATTGGTAAAAACCTTGTTGAAACTCGTAAAACGCAGGTTTAATTTCACAGAGGGGAGTCTGGGCAGAGATTTGGGCGCTCAGCGCCAGTTTTGGGCGTCGGGCGTCGGGACCCCGACATACGTTTGTAATTTTGCGATATCTTTCTTTGTAGTTATCCAAATCGAGTGCCGTTTGTTTTGTTAGAAACTAGACATCTGGGGCTACCATTTAGACACAAGAATCGTGTAAAGATATTAATATTTGATCAAGTTATGTGAGTTTCAATTTGAGCCTTCCAATCTGTGTGCGAACCACAACATCAATTTTTGTGATCCCTGAATGGTAACCTAAACGACTTTATTAGGATTTGTGTTCTTCATGAAAGTTGTAGATATTGATGTTAGGATTCTAATGGAGTTGGGATCACTTAGAAAGGATATGTATATCTCGAGTTATGGTTAAATTATTAACTGAATGTCATAGATATTGTGATGTGTGTGAAGAATTATGTGAAATTTGTGGTCTATGATGTTGATAACTTAATGATAGGTACCTAGAATGTGAGGATGATATTGCATGGATTGTTATTGACATGTGATGATGTTATATAATGGAGATGCATTAATTATGAGTTACGTGGGATGCATGAGTTGCATGAGACTTATGAGTTGCGTGTGGTGCTTGAGAAGCCAGACGTGGCTATATTGCATTGGACCCTGGGCCCAGAGAGGGGTTGAGACAGGGGGGACCATGACGGGAGGCATTCCATGCGTGGGCCGTTGGGTGTTTAACTGCGCAGCTCACTGGCCACAGAGGGTTTAACGGTGGGTGGATTGCCTTTGCACGGGCCGCTGGGTGTTTAACAGTGCAACATACCGGCCCTGGGAGGGTGTGAGAACGGTATGCCCGCATTGGCAACAACTAAGGGAATTGACGAGGTACGCCCATTGTGCGGAGTGCCAAGTTGAGACTCTTAGGAGAGGAGATGTGTATGAGCATGTGTATGAAAGCTTGTATGATTGAAAAAAAAATGATGTTTGGTAATTATATGAGATGTATTTGTTGTTTATAGTTAATGATGATATTTTGGTGCACGGTGTGGGGTGGGAATTGGGTAGCTCTATGTTCATATATGATGTTATCTATCTCTCACCGTCCTGTTTTTATGTGGTTTTCTTTTAGGTGAAGATGAAGGCACTCATAGTGTTGAGTTCTAAATGGAAAGGGTTCTGCTCTGATAGGATGTGACATTGGGGCATGAATTTAGGATGCTTTAGTTATGAATTGTTATTTGTCGTTTGAGGAGACTTATTTTTAGGAGTTTTATATTCACCTTATATTTGTAAATTCTGGATCCCTTTCATTTTTCTTTAAAGACCTTGATAATTTTCTTTTAAGAGTAAAACTTTATTATTATTATTATTATTTCTATTTATTTCAAGACTTGTGAACCTATGAGTTTTTATTAAAATATGTGGATCCTTCTTGATGTTATATTTATTGAATTATTCTTATTGTTGTTACTTATCTATTATGGGGTAGAAGGGTGTCACATTCCACGCATGCTGCATGCTGCATGTTGTTTTATCTGATTCTCAGATTATAGGTGCCTTAGCTTTCTAATTCAAGAAAATATTAGGAAAATGCATTCTTGTGATTATGAATACAAAAAATGTGACATGTTAATAAATAAGCTTTATTGTTGTGCTATGACTACCATGGAATTGCAGTGTTGTATGAACTCTCCTATTGACATGTCGTAACATTTTGGCTCTCTTATAAATAGAATTTGCAGGTAAACAACAGCAAGTCAGCCAAAACCCTTAAATTTGATGGAAAAGAAATCCATTGGGAAATTGGAGAGAATCTTCTTCAGAAATTGGAATCAGAGAACATTGTTAAGCAAGTCTTTCCTTTGCATGGTGTTTTTACTCACATGTGCCATCATTTTTTCTCTTGATTAGTGTGGCTTGAACCTGAACTAATATTGCTTTTGGTTGATAGATGAAAAGAAGAGAAAGAAACTTCTCAGAAGTTGGGCACTTCATTGGTGGGACTTAACTAATCAACCAATTGATGAGATTTATTCTTACTATGGGGCAAAGGTTAATGTGACTATGACTCTATGAGCTTTATAACATTATCTGAAAATGATATTGTCCATTCTCCTTATCCAATGATGGAATGAATAATGTGCAGATTGCAATCTATTTTTCTTTTCTTGGAATGTTCACAAGGTGGCTGCTCTTCCCTGCTGCATGTGGGCTTACATTGCAATTGATAGATTTTGGGTGAGCCAATCTGTCTGTTGGTTTTTGTTTATGCTACCACTTCTTCTATAGTATTGCATCTAGTTAAGTGGTTTTATGGCTCCTCATTACATTTTAGGTCATTGAGATTAGTGGTGCTTCCTGCTTTCTTCATCATAGTGATACTTTGGGCAATAATGTTTTCTCAGTTCTGGAAACGTAAAAATTCTGCACTGTTAGCAAGGTATTGTCTTACTTTTTTTGGGATCAGTACAATCACTTTTCTCATTCAATTGCTTTGATTCTTCCCTCTTCCTTCACACCTTTTCTCTTGTGTTTGGTATTGCAGATGGCCTATTAGTTCTGCAGTTGCAGCTGACCAAGGATACAAGATTCTAGGCAGGAAGGCCAGCTCCTGGCAGCCCCCAATGGAACTCTTGAAAGTATTTGAGTCTGATAGAACTAAAGAGAAGGAAATATTTCAGAGACATGAGTGGCTTGGGCGTCTCATGCGATTCAGAAATGATGCTATAATTATCTTTGGCATCATATGCCTCCAGTTACCATTTGAGTTGGCATATACCCATATTTATGAAGTTCTTGGTTCTGATTTAATTAAGTAAGAATACATATCATTTTTTTTTGTGCTTCTACTTATTAGTGTTAGTTGAGTATTCTGTTATGTCTTTTATGATTTTTCTTTCTCTGTGTTGTTCTCTTTTTCCAATAATTCTATTTTGTTCTTCCGTTCTTGAGTCTCAATTAAAGTATCTTCTGTTGTGTTTATATAATTATTGGTCTTTCAACATTTATTTTCTCATCCTACTATAGTCTTCTTTCTAGCCTCATTTCATGTTCTCTTTTGACTCTTTGGTGGCAATTACCCTGCTATAGTCTTCTTTCTGTCAAACTAAAAAGTTTTTGGTAATCGATTACAACAACTGGTAATCGATTACCAGAGATTTTCTTTCCTGGCATAATTGAATGTAATTGCTACAATAAATTTTACAAAATATTTTTAATCTTTTTAATAATTAATTTAGATGTAACATCTTGCTAACTTACACTTATGCTTGAGTTGTACTAATTTGATGATCTTAAATTTTATAAAGTTTTACTTAGATACAAAGATGAATTTAAGTTTTAAACTCGATGGCTTGTTAATTTTATAAAGTTTAAATTCAAATTTTGAAATTTTCATCTTTTGGTAATCGATTACAAGAAATGGGTAATCGATTACCAGAGAACCCTTTAATAAGTAAATTTCGAACATATGATTTTCATTGTCTGGTAATCAATTACCTATACATGTAATCGATTACCAGACTCTTAAATAATAGGCATCACAGTTAGTGACAGATTTTATCCGTCGCAAATTGTGACGGAATTATGGCGTCGCAAATTGTGACGGATTCTAGTCAATAATAGGCATCACAGTTTGTGATGGATTTTCTTCGTCGCAAATTGTGACGGATACTTGGCATCACAGTTTGTGACGGATTCCTTCATCACAATTTGTGAGGGATTTTGACGGACTCACATACCTCTCAATCCCTCTCAAATTGCGAGGGGTTTAATCCCTCACAAATTGCGAGGGATTTAATCCCTCACAAATTGCGACGGAGTTAGAGGCGTCACAAATTGCGACGGATTTTTATTAATTTCTAAACATTTATCGTTAGAAATTAGTGACAGAAATTATACTGTTTGTGATGCCTTAATTCCGTCACTAATTGTGACGGAGAAAATAATCCGTCACTAAATATTTTGTGACGCCAAATTTTGTGACAGAATCATTTCCGTCACAAATTCCGTCACTAATTTATTTGTGACGGATTTTATGCAGATTAGTGACGGATTTGTTCCCTCTCTAATTTTAATTTTTCTAGTAGTGCCAATGGAGAAAATTATGTGTTTATAAATTATTCATCTTATTCAAATTATCTCAATTGTAAAATAAGACTCATGTAATGAATGCTCCCAACTCTACATGCATCTAATACCAATCTTCTCTTCCTCATCAACTTAGAATAGCCTAGGAGCCATGGAACGAGACCACCCATCTACGATGATCTCCCTATCCATCCTCAACTAGGGGAAGTTTATCAGGGTCATGTCAAAGTATTCAAGTATTGTTGCCTTAAATCGCCTATATAAGGTTATCCATCACAACACCCCCCAAGGCATAGGTAAATGACCTATGAAACCT
Organism: Cajanus cajan; assembly: GCF_000230855.2. Taxonomy (NCBI): domain Eukaryota; kingdom Viridiplantae; phylum Streptophyta; class Magnoliopsida; order Fabales; family Fabaceae; genus Cajanus; species Cajanus cajan. The sequence goes on along the minus strand of NC_138517.1, from coordinate 11,901,423 downwards.
ACCTGCATAAACTCACACTATCCTATAAACAAAGTATGTATGAATGAACTCTACTAACAACACCACATCGTCACACACATACAACAACCATTAAATACAACTTGCCAAACTACAACCCTTAACTTATCTATAACATCTCACCACATCACATCATAATGACTCATAATAACATGCATCATCATAACTAATCAACTCAACCATACCTCATCATTAGTAAAAAACCTTCACACTTCATAACATACGTCACTACAAACACATCAATAACATCTCATCATACCACACATCATAACATTATAAATCATCATTACTCATATTCATTCATCACATATTATAGCATTATAACATCATTCACCAATTTCTCAAATGTTGCACACATCATTCTCAATTCAAACATCCACATTTCATATCATGTATAGGCACAATGTCTTATAAACATAACTTCACACCTTCATCATAACTCAATCATCACTCATCCATAATTATCATTTCTAACACTTTCTCTTTCTTAACTATAGTTATTAGTATTTCAAACCATTCTCAATATTAAGCATTTAAAGAATAAAGTAACTCTCTATTACAATTCATGCACTATCTCTTCTTATCTTAAGCTTCTAAAACATTGTGTGGCCTAAATGCGATATCTAAAGTTTTACCTATGCTATCAAGTCGATCTTAATTTTATTTGAAAGTTAAGATAATTATATACAACTTCTATCTTGACATCAAAAGTTTATTTTTCCATATTTTATTTTTAAAAATTACAAAACTGCAATATTTAAGCCTAAAACTGAGATAGTTTGACCTTTTCTCACTAATTGGAACATAACTTGGTTTATATAACTTATTTTTGGATGATTCTAGTATCATTGGAAAGCTAACATCCAAGGCTACAACTCTTATAAATATCACAAAACATAATTCAGCCATATAAGGGATCCTCACAAGGCTTACAAATTATAAATGTAATATTTCACGCATAGAACGTGAAGCTCATCTTTTGGTTATTTCTTAACATTTTTCTGTAATTGTTGAGTCTAAATTTTAGCCCCAATTGTTTAATTTTTAACCCAACAAATAGAGCTCTATTTGGCTAATCACACAAAAAAAAAATCATAAAATCACTAAGGTATGTTTACTTACGATCAATTAACGCTAAATCATCTAATTTGTGTAAAACCCCCAATTCATACAAACCTCCCCAATTATCACCTAGCCTTAACCCTTATATATTCAAAATTTAATAAAATTTAATTAATGGTCATATGACCACATGAATCGCACAATCTCAATTAATTTATCAAACACATTCAATTACAAATCCTAAAGAGGCTTAGGGGTCACCTCACTGCCCATACCCCTCATTTGTGCCCATGAATGAGACATTCTCACTCCCTCCTCATCTCGAGTGATGATTCTATAGCACAAGCACATTCTATTTTGCCTCAATCACTACTTTGAGCTCTCTCTGTTGGCCTCATGTAGGTTTTCTTCTTTGTTATTACTCATCGTCTACGTCATATCTTTTAGTGCTTCCTCAAATGGTATCACACCCTCCTGGACTACAACAACTTGTACTTCCTTATTAGTTCCTCAAATGATGATTCCCAAGGCAATGAGCATGATCTTTATTATTTTGAGGCTACTCCATTCACTCCTTAGGATTCTCCTTTAAGTTTTTCCTTTACAGACACTTTTAGGGTTTAAAAAATTAACACATGTATATGACCTAACCCACTTTTTCGTATTATTAATAAGCCTTCGGGTTAGACTCAAGAATCCAACCTAAGTCTCCTATCTAACTCACTACCTATTGTTTCCAAAAACATTTTAGTTATATCATTAACCTAATTAATTAAATTAATTAAGTCTGAAGTCTAATTCTTTTTATTAAAATACTTATTTTATTAAATTAAAAATATTATTTACATTATAAACTTAATTAATTAGTTAACTAATAAGTCTATAAATTAATTTTTATTAAAAAATTATTTTATTTTATTTTAGAAAATCAAGATGTTACAATGGTCATACTAGATCTTTAGGGTCTATGTTGATGATACTTGAGTGACTAGGATAATTATTGTCTGGTAAGGTTGATTCTGTAACACCCTAGTTTTCAAAATGGTTATTATTACTATTATTATTATTATTATGTGGTATTTGGTCATAATTTTGTGATTATATTTTACTTCAATTGTAGCTAATTCACATTTCATTTATGCTTAATTGTAGGCTTTAGAAATATATGTATATTGTTGGGCTTAATTAGATAGTTGTAAACTTTCTTTTCAATAAAATCGTTTTCGCTGGGCTGACTGGCAAACCTCGGTGTTTAGGGCATAACTTGGGCTGTGATGGTCCAAAGGATGCAAAATTGGTGTCAATGGAAATCTAAGAGAAAAACGAACAACTTTTACAGAAATAGCCATTTGCAAAATCGGTCGTTTAGGAGGTCAAAATTGGAATTTGATTGATACAATTGGTTCTCGCTGGACTGATTGGCAAGCCTCGGTTTGTGGGGTATAACTTGGTCGGTGGTTGTTCAAATGATACAAACTTGGTGGCTATGGAAAGATAAGAGAAAATCCTACAACTTTCATGAAGGAAATATTTTCAGATTCGGCTGTCTATAAGGTCCAAATCAGTAGCTAAAGTCGATGAGGAAAAGAACATGGCACCAACTCCATTAATTCATCCCACCAACTTTAATAATTCATCTCACTAATTCATTCCACTTAGTTTTGTCTAAGATTTTTTCATTATTTTCCATTTTTTTAATGTGTCTTGAAGGCTATAAATAGCCCTTCACTTCTCCATTGCAAACCATCCCTCAATTCTCATTCTCTCTTCTCTTATACTCTCTTCTTCTCCTCTTCTTCTCTTTGAAGACCTAGAGGAATCCATAGGAGGTGGTTCTATCCTAGTAGAAGGAGCCTAGAGGAGGAAGCTCTTCTTTAGTTTCAGCGCTTGTCATCCAGGTAAGGGGGGGAGTGAGAAATCTCGCTCTGGGTGTGGGATTGTATGCTGGGTAGTGGGATTGGCCCCCAATCCTGTGTTTGTTGTATGTTATATTGTTTGTATGTTCTAATTGCTTGGTTAATATGTGTGTATGAATAGAAATTTTGTTGAGATTATGATTGTGAAAGTTATGAATATGATATGATAATGTGAATGTGATGTTTCTAATGATATGATGTGATGATGAAATATGATGTGAAATGACCATGAGATATGATTGACCATGAGATAGATAATGTGATAATGTGACAATGAGATATGAAATGTGATAAAGAGAAATGACCATGGAAAGTGATAAAGTGATATGAGAATGCATAGAGTCTTGTTTGACATGCATCATTTGCATAAAGTGATAAGGGTACGATATGGAATACGCCGCCAGAGAAGGCCCCCTAGTGTAAAAGCTGTGGGGATCAGTCCTTGGGGATGGCTCGGTTTGGAAGTCCCAGTCTCGCCCATTGTGTGCATGGGATGTATCTTGCGCGGCTTAGCTATCCCGACGAGACTCTGGTAGTATGTCCTTCTAGTGAGAGTGCGCAGAGGTTGTGTCCCGGCATGTACTCCTAGACTACTCTTTGTGTATTGCTAGCGGCAATATACTACGTGATAAGTGACTGGCGCCACATGCATGATAAAATGTAGTCCGTGTCCATACATGTGTCTTTTGATGTTATATGACAAATGAATATGCCTTGAATGAGTAAGATGTGATATTGTTATTAATCTATGTTATACATATTTTGTTTGTGCTTGGCTATCTGGTATATATTTCTACACTGTGAGCCGAGTGAGATGTTTTCTCACTCCCTTTTTCTTTGTGTTGTTTTTCTTTAACCGTTATACAGGTGATTATCAGCATGAGGCTGAGGATGTTGGTGGTGAAGCTTAGGCTTCTTTATGGGCTATGCTCTGATAGGACATGTGACATCGGGGTATAGATAAGATTAGATTAGGTTGTTAATGTTATTTTAAATTACTTTGAAAACTTTGAGATTTATTTCTTTGTAATTTCCGCTGATTATGTTTGTTAAAAATGTGATACTCTTTAAACATGTTTGATTATTAAAGTTATATTATTTAAATTTATTGATTTATGATATGCGGGGTAGAGGGTGTCACATTTAGTGGTATCAGAGCAAGTCGATCTAATCGACCGTGAGTTATGAGTCTACTATGCTTGTTTGGTAGATTAATAATGTGATGAGTTGATTGATGTGCTAATATGATGATTGATTATGTTGTGTGCATTGTGTTCTCAGGATTTGTTTGATAGACATGATATAATTTGATGATGCTATTTTTGATTGCTCTTTTCATAATTGCTTATTTGGTTGATACTTCTTGCTTACGTAAGAAGTAGTGGTTGAGTAGTATCACTCGTATGGTGAGCTTATGTACCAATAGTACGGATAAAGCCTATTGAGACCTTAGAATTAGGAGAGACATTAATTTGTCAAAAGTTTACGATTAATGAAATTTAGGAATCTATAGTAGTAGCGATTGAATCCAAGGAGGTTGTATATGAGAATTGGAGTTTTGATATTTTGATGAGAGGTTGAAACGTTCCTTGAGTATTGGTGCTTCATGTTAACTTTTATGGTTTAGGTAATATGTGAATATTATTCTCTAAGTCCTTTGCACTAAATATGTGAGCTGTTTTGGTCTAGGATTGTAATGGAAAGCTTGAATATGAGTTTAAGGTGGAAAGGAGTGAGTTTGGAATGGTTGAGGTATTTTGTGAAATGTTAGTACACTATTGCTGTATAATATGGGGATTATTTTCGTTAAAATTTTGTTGTGCCTGTATGAGTATCATATTGACAGAATCAGATTTTATGGTCTTCACAAAAGTAGTAGCTTTGGACGTTATCTTTCTAATGGAACTGGAATCAGGTAAAACGGAGGTATAGAACTCTAGTTATAGCTACTTTGGTGATCAAAGGTCTAGTTATAAGCGCTGAATATATCTGCTGCGGTTTTTGAAATTTGTAGCTAAGAAGATGATCTTTTTAGAATTCTATGTCTTCGTAGGAGTTGTAGCTTATTCTCTTATCTTTATTTTGAGATAGGTTTGAGATCATTTGAATAAGTATAACTCTCTAGGTATCATTTTCTTTAAACATTGTTGAAGGGATATGTATGGTTTCATGATATTTTTGAATCGTTGGGCAATGCAAGGATAAGAATTGATTTTGTTTTGGGGTGTTTGCATAAGGATTGAGAGGTTGTTTAAAGGTTGTATAATGCTATGTGATAAAGTTTGTTCATGTACATGCTTATCGATGGTATATTTGAAGGTTTAAAGTTGGTATTCTAATATGATTTAGTAAGCATGTATGTTGATATGTGGATAGATTACCTTAGGGATCAATTGGTGAATGTCGTGTGGTTAGTGAGATTGATCTTAGGGTGTGATATGATCATATTGTAGTTGAAGGTGGAGATATATTCAAGACGGTTGTATGTTAAGTATTACTATTTTATTTTATCTTATTTATTGATTGATTGATTGATTTATTTATTATTTTTATTGTATAAGATAAGTTTTCTAGTTCTTGTAAATTCCAGTTAAGGTAAACATGGATATGTCTCAGGTAGAAGTTGTATTTAAGTGGGGAGATATCTAAGCCAATTAGTGAAGATAAGAGTTTTATGATGTTAGCTTATTATTATTGGAGATTTATTGAAGGAATTTCTAAGATAGCTTTGCCCTTAACTACATTCACTAAGAGGAGTATTGTCTTTATGTGGGATAGTAAGTATGAGAGTAGTTCCAACCCTTAAGGCAAGATTGACTAGTGTTAATACTACTAGATTTTAGTAAGTCTTTTGTGGAACATAGTTATGTTTCTAAGATAAGATTGGATAGAGTGTGGATGCAAGAAGGAACAGATAAGTAGCTTATGATTCTAGAAAATTGAGAATTTATGAGAAGGAATTACCTTACCCATGACCTTGATTTGAAGACATTACCTATATGATTCTAAGCTTGAGGTATTTAGCGATCATAAGAGTTTTAAATATCTATTGACCAAAAGAGATAGTTAGAAATTTTTAAGGAATAAGATTTTGATCTTACTGGTTATTTGGCCAAAGCCATTGTGGTAACCAATGTTTTGAGTAGGAAACCTTTATATTTTTCCTTATGATTAGAAAGAAGGATCTTTTTAGGGATTTAAGTCTGACTTGTGAGATTACTCCTAGTGGTGAAAAACTAGGTGTGACTCGAGTAACAAGTGGATCATTGAGATAAATTGGAGAAATACAATTAGTTGATTCATATTGGTAACAAGATATGAGACTATAGAATAAGGTGATGGATAGGGGTTTGAATTGGTTGAAGATGGAGCAGTAAAATTAGTGATTTGATATGTATAACATGCTTAGGTGCTTGATCTTTACAGATGATCATAGAAGTAATATCAATATTATGACAGATGCCTTGATTACGATGATCACTAATATATTTAAGGATTGGATTTGATTGGAGAATTTAGGGACTTATGATTGATGTGTGAGACTACCTTTAGGAACATTGAATTGACTATGGTTGAAAATAACTAGTGAATTAATGGATGAGATTAGAATCTTTTCTAGTGAACCAAGTGGAAAAGATTAGTAGGAATATGATTAAAATTTATAATAAAAAAAAAAAAATTGGAATTGATGTTGTTTTGAGGTGCAAGAATAAATTTGGGTGCTTAGTAATCTTGAAATTAGAAAGATGATCTTAAAGGGAGGACACAAGAGTACTCTTAGCATCCATTTAAGAGCCACTAAGATGTACCAAGACCTTAGGAAAATATTCCAGTGGCCTAAGATAGAAGAATTTGTGTATGCTTGCTTAGTATGTTAGAAGGCTAAGGGAGAACATCAGAAACCTTCAGGTTTACTGCAACCTTTAGATGTGCCTGTGTGGAAATGAGATAGCATCTCGATGGATTTTGTAGTAGGATTAGCTAGGACATGGAAGAACTTGGATGATTATATGGGTCATTGTGGATAGATTAACTAAGTCTGCCCATTTTATTCCCATTAACATTAGATACCCTTTGGAAAGGTTAACCAAGTTGTACATAGGTGAGATTGTAAGGTTGCATGGGGTTCCTACTAGTATAGTTTCGGATAGAGATCCTAGGTTCACCTCTAGATTTTGGGATGGCACCCTATGAGGCTTTGTATGGTAGGAGATGTAGAACACCTTTGTGTTGGGCAGAATCTGGAGAGAGTGCCATATTAGGAATTGAAATAGTTCAACAAACTACTGAAAAGGTTAGGACAATCCAAAAGAAAATGAGAGCATCACAGAGTAGGCAGAAGAGCTACCATGATAAAAGAAGGAAAGACCTTGAGTTTAAAGAAGGAGATCATGTATTCCTTAAAGTAACTCCTTGGACTGGAATTGGTAGAGCACTTAAATCTCGCAAGCTTACTCTACGATTCATTGGTCCCTACCAGATCCTTAAGAGAATTGGTGATGTAGCTTTCCAAATTGCGTTACCTCCATCCCTATCAAATCTTCATGATGTCTTTCATGTTTCTCAACCTAGAAAATACATTCATCTCATATTGTGGAATCCGACAACATTCAGTTAAAGGATAACCTCACCTATGAGACTATACCTTTGAGGATTGAGGATAAGAGGGTAAAGAAACTAAGAGGTAAGGAAATTCTTTTAGTCAAGGCTATTTGGGGAGGAAACTTTGAAGAAGGCGCTATATGGAAACTAGAAAGCAAGGGGAGAGAAGATTATCCATTCCTGTTTTCAGGTAAATTTCGAGGACGAAATTTCTTAAAGGAGGGGAGAATTGTAACACCCTAGTTTTCAAAATGGTTATTATTACTATTATTATTATTATTATGTGGTATTTGGTCATAATTTTGTGATTATATTTTACTTCAATTGTAGCTAATTCACATTTCATTTATGCTTAATTGTAGGCTTTAGAAATATATGTATATTGTTGGGCTTAATTAGATAGTTGTAAACTTTCTTTTCAATAAAATCGTTTTCGCTGGGCTGACTGGCAAACCTCGGTGTTTAGGGCATAACTTGGGCTGTGATGGTCCAAAGGATGCAAAATTGGTGTCAATGGAAATCTAAGAGAAAAACGAACAACTTTTACAGAAATAGCCATTTGCAAAATCGGTCGTTTAGGAGGTCAAAATTGGAATTTGATTGATACAATTGGTTCTCGCTGGACTGATTGGCAAGCCTCGGTTTGTGGGGTATAACTTGGTCGGTGGTTGTTCAAATGATACAAACTTGGTGGCTATGGAAAGATAAGAGAAAATCCTACAACTTTCATGAAGGAAATATTTTCAGATTCGGCTGTCTATAAGGTCCAAATCAGTAGCTAAAGTCGATGAGGAAAAGAACATGGCACCAACTCCATTAATTCATCCCACCAACTTTAATAATTCATCTCACTAATTCATTCCACTTAGTTTTGTCTAAGATTTTTTCATTATTTTCCATTTTTTTAATGTGTCTTGAAGGCTATAAATAGCCCTTCACTTCTCCATTGCAAACCATCCCTCAATTCTCATTCTCTCTTCTCTTATACTCTCTTCTTCTCCTCTTCTTCTCTTTGAAGACCTAGAGGAATCCATAGGAGGTGGTTCTATCCTAGTAGAAGGAGCCTAGAGGAGGAAGCTCTTCTTTAGTTTCAGCGCTTGTCATCCAGGTAAGGGGGGGAGTGAGAAATCTCGCTCTGGGTGTGGGATTGTATGCTGGGTAGTGGGATTGGCCCCCAATCCTGTGTTTGTTGTATGTTATATTGTTTGTATGTTCTAATTGCTTGGTTAATATGTGTGTATGAATAGAAATTTTGTTGAGATTATGATTGTGAAAGTTATGAATATGATATGATAATGTGAATGTGATGTTTCTAATGATATGATGTGATGATGAAATATGATGTGAAATGACCATGAGATATGATTGACCATGAGATAGATAATGTGATAATGTGACAATGAGATATGAAATGTGATAAAGAGAAATGACCATGGAAAGTGATAAAGTGATATGAGAATGCATAGAGTCTTGTTTGACATGCATCATTTGCATAAAGTGATAAGGGTACGATATGGAATACGCCGCCAGAGAAGGCCCCCTAGTGTAAAAGCTGTGGGGATCAGTCCTTGGGGATGGCTCGGTTTGGAAGTCCCAGTCTCGCCCATTGTGTGCATGGGATGTATCTTGCGCGGCTTAGCTATCCCGACGAGACTCTGGTAGTATGTCCTTCTAGTGAGAGTGCGCAGAGGTTGTGTCCCGGCATGTACTCCTAGACTACTCTTTGTGTATTGCTAGCGGCAATATACTACGTGATAAGTGACTGGCGCCACATGCATGATAAAATGTAGTCCGTGTCCATACATGTGTCTTTTGATGTTATATGACAAATGAATATGCCTTGAATGAGTAAGATGTGATATTGTTATTAATCTATGTTATACATATTTTGTTTGTGCTTGGCTATCTGGTATATATTTCTACACTGTGAGCCGAGTGAGATGTTTTCTCACTCCCTTTTTCTTTGTGTTGTTTTTCTTTAACCGTTATACAGGTGATTATCAGCATGAGGCTGAGGATGTTGGTGGTGAAGCTTAGGCTTCTTTATGGGCTATGCTCTGATAGGACATGTGACATCGGGGTATAGATAAGATTAGATTAGGTTGTTAATGTTATTTTAAATTACTTTGAAAACTTTGAGATTTATTTCTTTGTAATTTCCGCTGATTATGTTTGTTAAAAATGTGATACTCTTTAAACATGTTTGATTATTAAAGTTATATTATTTAAATTTATTGATTTATGATATGCGGGGTAGAGGGTGTCACAGATTCGAGTAAACTGCTTGTATAGGAGATCTTCGTTGTTCATACATGACAACACATATAGCGCAAGTAAGCACATTGATGTTTAGTATGCAAGATGTAGGATGTAGCATATGATGATGTAGGATGTAACATATGATGATGTAGGATGTAACATATGATGATGAGTTCTATTGTGGTTATGCATGGTTCCCCTATGGTGGGACTACATGATGATGTCATGAGCAGTTTGAGGCTTGAGTTATATGTTATATTAATTCTATATGCACTTCCTTATTATTATCTTATGTTATTGTTTATCAAGTTTACCCTAGTTTTTGTTGTGTTAACTGCAATGATGATCATGTTTTGACATAAGAGTAAACCAAGTTTAGTTAGAGAATGAGTAACTTGGAGCTGTTGTGGCCATCTATAGAATGGTGGAAGTTTGAGACAAGCTAGTCTCATGACTTTGCTTTTGTTGTTTTAGATTGGCTCAAATATAAAGTAGGTTTGATGTTTGTTTGTAGATAGAGGATGTTATTCACTACTTTGGTGACCAAGAATTATTTTACCGTTTTGATTTTGATCGATTATTGAGATCTTGAGTATTATATGTATATGTGCATATATATGTGTTTGTGTGTGTGTGCATCATGTCCAAGTTTTGTAGCATGATAAACCTAGGTTAGGCGACTTATGTTATCCACGACATAACTTTGTTTATGTTAGAGTTGTGCTAATGTGAAACTTGTCGAGTTGTCACATCCCTATTGAAGTTGAGGGCCAGGCATGAGTGGTTCGTCTGACCTTTATAGTGTCATCAATGTCCCAATCATAAGTCTATTGACATTATTAAAATCATTGCATTCGTTGTATTATTTACTTTGATATTTGTTAGACCATCATAATTTTATCCTTAAAAAAGCACTTTAATAAGTAAAAAAAAAAGTATTTATCAATTATATCCATAATCTCAATTTCTAAACAATGTAAAACTTTTTAACATTTCAGAACATATATATATAAATAATACTTTTTTTTCTCGAGCCTATAAAATGTTAAATCAACCTGAATACATGAGAATAACTAATATAATAATAAAGTTATAATCTCAAAGATTATTTTAAATTGAAACATGTTATAATCTAGTAATCAAATTAATAAACTCTTTACTAAAAATGTCTTGTTTAGTCAAACAAACTGTTAAGATAGTCAAGCTGACCAAACTAAAATCAAACACATGCAACACTACCTATAAGATAAGGTATCGTCATAGAAAGGTTATAGAAATTCAATTATTTAAGAAGATTAATGGTTGTTAAACGATGCAAAACTAGATTGATAATCATAATAATAATAATAATAATAATAATAATAATAATAATAATAATAATAATAAAGTATTTAATATATTGAAACGTATTGAAATTTTTTATATTATTTACTAATTATGAAATATTATATTAATAAAAAGTATTGATTTTTTCTATATATACTTTAACAGTTATATATGAAGTCGTATAAAACTTTTGTTAAAATTAAAAGGCCTAATTAATTGGTTTACAATAATTAAAATTAGTTAATTTAATTATTAACATTAAATTTATCTTTAGCATTAATAAGACAAACTGTTATTTTTATAAATATATTTTGTTGACTTTAACTTTTTTAATCTCTTATCAATAATATATTTTTTTCTTAAAACACAAGACAAAGTTACTCTTTAAAACATAAATGACATTAATATATACTAGTATTTTAGTTTACTGTATATGTTAAATGTCTATTATTGATAAATAAAATTTACAATATATAAATATTATATATTTTAATATATAAATTATATTAACTTCAATATTAGATAAATAAATTTTTTTAATCACATAAATTATAGTTTATATTTATGAAAAATAATTTATATTATGATACAAGATTAATTTTAATTATTAATAATTTATTTTAAAATTATTAAATTTAATATACATATATATATAATAAATACAAATTGAAATTGATAACTCATAATTAAAATACTTGTGTAAAAAAATTAAAACAGAGGATATTCCAAATTGATTCGGGTAAAACAATATATATCAAATTTGTAATCTATTTGTAAAAATAAAAAATAAAAAAATAAAATAAATAAAAGGAAAAATTAATAATTCATTATCAATACGCGCTTCCGCGGAAGGAAATTTAAAAAAGTAATGAATATTGAATACACTACAGACTATAGTCTATTCCAGAACATGTGTGTAGGTTTTATTAAATTATTAATTAATTATTTTTTGTACATTCATGATAAGAAAATGAAGGGGCGGTTATTAACTGTCAACCGTGTGTCAGAAAGAGAAATGTTAAGAATGTGACACGTGTTGAGATTCTGCCACGTGTCTAACCTACCATAACCATTCAATGAATGTATTGACCTCAATCGTTGCGTGCAAGCCCAATTTGTTGGTTTCATATTCATCGTTATATTTTTGTCTCAATAATTTATCAAGCACACCCAAAAATAAATGTTGACTAAGACCAACTTGAGTAGCTAGATAGTTTTGGTACGGTAAGGAGCGTTTGGTATGGAAAAATATAATTTTTAATAATTACATATTTTAAGAATTATAATTCTTATAAATAATTAAAATTTGTTTGATTATTTAAAAAAGCTTTTTAACAATATTCATATATGATTATTTGGGATTAAAGATTTTTATGTTTTGTTACAATAGTATATTTTTTTATATATAAATATTTTTATAAAAATATTTTTTATTAAAATAAATTCATTAAATATATTTATATTTACTCAAATTTTAATACAAATATGACATTAAATTATTTTAAAAGTTAAAAACTTATAATTAAAATTATTAAATATAGAATTCAACAAAAGAAATAAAAAAAATGTTACATAATAAATAAGAAGGATAAAAGTATAATATTTCATTTCATTCAAATAAATAAATAAATATTGTTAATAAATATCATTAAACTATAGAAATAAAATAGATTTTAGTATTATTAAAATTGATAAAGTCAAGAAATAATAAGATACAAGAAAGAGAGAGAAATAGAGATATGAGAGAAATAGTGAGGGGGAGGAAGAGAGGAGAAGAGAAGGAGTGAGAATGAGATTGACAAAGAGAGAGGGGGTAAAAAGAGAAATAGAAGAAGAGAGAGAGGGAGAAAAAGAAATAGGAAGAGAGAGAAAGAGATAGAGAGAGAGAGAGGAAGAGGGGGGGGGAGTGAAAGTGAGAGAGATAGAGAAAGAAAGAGAAGGAAAAAAAGAAATAGAAGGAGTGAAAGATATATTTTTATATACATAAAAACATTTTCCTAACCTGTGAAAGTATTGTTACCACCCCCATGATAATGTTTTAGTGGGAAAGTGGAATAAAAATAGTTATTAGAAATTTATATTTAAGTTTTTTTTAACTAGCTACCAAATATGGAAAATCAAAATTCTCAACTTAAGATTCTCAGGAAAGAAAAAATATTTCACGTACTAAACATGAAAATCTTTTATTCTTGAGAATCATGTATGAATATTCACGGGTACTTTTATGAGTAACCAAACATATTTTAGCTATTTCTAGGAATCATGATTCCTAGAAATTATAATTCTTAGAAACTATGATTCTTGGATATGAGAAAAGTTCTCCTTAGCAAATGACCCCTAAAAATAAAGTTAATCTATCTCAACATCAAAATAGGATATAAAATTATCCAAGACTTTATGCTTTAAAGTCAAATTATGTTCTAACAAATACACAAATTTTATGCTTTGAAAATTATGTTGTAATAACTTCACGGATATACTTATTTAGTTAAAATTAAATTATACTTTTGTTCCCTCTATTTATTTTTAAGATTCAATTTGCTTCCACTATTTTTAAATGATTTGATTTGGTTCTCTAATTTTTTAAAAATGCTTCATGTTATCCTTTTGTCCAAATTGATATTAAAGATATTAATAAATTCAAATGGAAGGGTAATATTAAACTATCATCTAAAAATTAAAAGACTAAATTGAATTAATTAAAACTAGTGGGGTCAAATTGAATTTTTTTTATCAATAGAGAGACTAAATTGAAAAAAAAAAATTAACAAATTTCTTTTTGTTTAGATAAGTTTAAATTTTTTTATTAGATAATTTCTTCATTATGTGATCATTTTGTTAATTCCAAGTACTCATTGTTTTCATTTATGATCTAATTAAGATAAGTAAAATAAATACAAATTTATTTAATTAAACAAAAAATGTTATATAAATATTTATTCAATTTGATCCTATTATTTTTAAAAATTAAAATACTTAATTTGGTTTTACTATTTTTAAAATTTTTAATTTTAAAAAAATATTCAATATTTTCTTTTTATCTAATTTTATTTTCATTATTAATGTCAATTTGAATAGAAGGATAATATTGATTATTTTATGAAAAATAAATAAATTAATTAAAATTTTTAAAAATAATAAACTAAATTAAATCTTAAAATTAATAGCGAGATTTAAATATAATTTATCATTTAAAATACATTGATATAGATACAATGTATCTTATTAACTTCCTCTAACTAAAGAATAATTGGGTCTACAGTAGTAAACTCGTATATATGTGTGTTAAAATATAATTAACTTGATTGACATAAGTTGTTAGGTAAGTATAACTTGTTTGATATATGAGAAAGTTTATTCTATAATAGCAATTTCAATGGGAGTTGTTTGTCCCATGAAACAATTTAAGCCTCGGTTTCTTATCATTGAAAGAGTCTGACGTGGCAACATGAATTGCTTAAAGAAGAGAGAGAGTTGCTTCCTCAAGTAACCGTTCCTTACCAGATTTCAAAGAGGTCTTATTGAACATATTTGTAAACGTTTTGGAAATAATAATGATGAAAATTAATTTCGTATAATGTCTATGTATTTACTATTGCTTTATTTTATTTTTAATATCTACTTATTGTGTATTTTTTCTCGTAATTTATTTTCTTTCATTGTAGTACAATTATCTTTTTTAATAAAAATTTAAAATTGGTTCATAAACGATTAGAAAAAAATTCTAAAAGTTGAATTTCTTAAAGTTTCTTACCATTGGAGTAAATTTGTATTTGAGTTGCTTAATACTGACATGGCACACTGAGGATCACTTTTTTCATTTTTCAATGCATGAAGCAACTCAAATGAATTGCTTCCATTGGAGATGCCCTTATTTTTTTTTTATAGGATTGTTTCACTGATAATATATAATTTATATTAAATTTTAACAATTTAATAATTAAATTAAAATATTTAATAAATAATTTAAATTTATATTTTTATAAATTTTATATAATATATCATTATATAAATTCAAATTAATATATAATATAATTTTTATGAATATACATTAACTTAAATTAATGTAAAAAATATCATATAATTTTTAATTTTTATAAAAATTTATAAATTTAATTTATTTAATAAAAAATTAATTTAATAACTAAACCATTAAAATTTTATATATATTATAATTTATTTAATAAAATAACTCTACCAAAAATTACTTTCAAATAAATCACTCCCATGAACTAATATCTCATCACAAATTATAATGTCTCTTTCCTTCTGGTATTACATCTAATTCTTCTAAATCAAATAAAGTTAAAATAAGTAATTTTAATTGTTAACAATAAAATTATCTATTCATATTTTTACTCATTTAAAATTTATTATACATGTGCGTATAATATTATCTATTGATATCTCATCAAAGACCGAAATCACTCATTTTAATTTCTAAAATGAATTTCTAACTTTAGAAAAGACAAATTATTAAAACAAAACTGTCTAAAATGTCTTCTCGATCAAATGTAACATTAAAGTACTACTACTGGAACTAATCTCATGGGACAATTTTAATATTTTTAATAAGTACTTATTGTAGAAGAAAATTATATATATATATATATATATATATATATAATTCAATAAATCACACTAAAATTAAAGTTATATACCTTAACTTTTTAAAACTCTTTATCAATTAATTTTTCCTTAAACACCTTAAAAATCAATATAGCACAACATATTGCCTCGGAAAAATCTTAACTGTTACAATTAAAATTAATACTCTTATAAACGGGAAGATAACTCGTACATATAATTCCATTCGATCTCAAATATATAAAGAAAAGTACTAATTCATCTTAACTAAAATAATTAACATCATTTAATTTCATTTTTAAAAAACTAACATATTTTCTAAATTACCTTTTATTAAAACTTAAAATTAAAAATAAACTGTTTATTAAAAATGGACACCCCATTTTCATAAAATATAATATAAGTAATTAATTAATAATTTTAATATTTTATTTTAATAATAGAGTTGTTTAATATTTATTTTAATTATTTGATATATTTTGAAATATAAATATAAGGGGATTATGTTTTTAAAAGAAAAGTTCTTATCAGTTGTTCATTTTACACTCCTACGCTTATATGCTTCGAAACTCGGAGGATCGAAAGGAGAAGGAAACCACCTTAGAGTTGCAAGACCGTCGTTTAGTGCTTATCCAATCAAGAGAAAAGTGAGAAACCTCACTCTGAGTGTGAGATTGTATGTTGAATAGTAAGATTAACCTTAATTCTATCTTTGTCGTATGTCTATATATGAAAGGTTTTTCCCAAATGTGTCTTGATTTTCTCTATTTTCTTTTTGTATGTTCTATTTGATGTAAATTGTATATATGTCTTGGTAATTTTTTAAATTAGTTTGAAATGATATGTTTTGGTGTTCTTGTGGGTTCTTATGGGAACTCTAAATGAATGCATTGGAGGTTGTATAAGGAGATTTATTGAGTATATATAATTGTATGCATGAATTGTGTTGTTTAAAATGTTGATTACATAATTTGGAATGTTTCTACCAATTGGATGGTCTCTTTTGATGAATTATGGTGACGGGATGAGTTTCGAGATCCAAAGAGTAAAAAATCGCATTATAAAATTCCGTCACAAGTGTAATAAGTGAGTAACAGTTGTGATTGACGCCACAAGTGTGACTAGTGAGTCACGATCGTGACTTGTTTGGATCTTCACCTTTTGGATTTCGTCGAGCCACCCACGGGTGTGACTAGTAAGTCATGGGCATAATTGGCATCATGATTGTGATTTGTGAGTCATGACTATGACTTGTGCTGATGCTCTTGTTTCACATTTTTTTTCTTGTCTCTTCTTCCTTTTATCACCTCTATTACTTGAGATAAATCATGTTCATAAGTTTGAGATAAAATGTATGATACTTGTGTATGAACTATACATGAATTGAGTGATGTATTGCCTCATGATCTTAATATTACCTTTTTACTAATGATTAGCTAATGTATTTGAGAATGTACATGGGATATTTGATGTGATATGATAAATATGTGATATGTAAAGTGAGATCACGTGGATGTAACACATTGATTCTATTTAACATGCATCATTTGCATAAAATATGTTTTTGGGGTACAATACAAAATACATTGCTAGAGAAGGTCCCTTGTGTAAAAGCTTGAGAACCAACCTTAGGGATAACTTGTTTAGGAAGTTGTAGTTCTGTCCTCTTGTGCATGAGATGTATCTTGCATGGTTTGGCTATCTCGACTAGATCCTAGTAATATGTCCTCTTAGTAAAAGTGTGTAGAGGTCGGGGTGTGACCCAACATGTACTCCTAGGCTACTCTATGTGTATTGCTAACGGTAGTGCACATGTGTGATGTTTTTACTGGCGACACATGCATGATAATGTGTATTATGTATCAATTGTATAATGCATTATAATGTATCTAGCACATGTATTTTCAATATTCAAAAGGAAAAAGTACTACTAGAAGTGATAACAAAACAATGAGTAAACATGACTTCTAAGACATTAGCATTTGCATAGATTTCAAAATAAAATTAACACATACACCACACAAACTACAAATCATGCATCATACAACATATTAGACATTAAAAAATAAAAGAAAACTTATAGAATAAGAATCCTAAGGTAAAACACAAAGATATGGTTCATAAAAATTAGTACTAAAAATTTTTGAACCAAAAATTTTCAACACATTTTAGATCTATCATATAGCATTCAAAATTTTAGATATAAGAAACAAACATACTACAAGACATGTAAGTATTATTAGACAACACAAAAAAATGAAGAAGAAACCTCCATGGAAAAATCAAAGCTTATGATACCAAATATAATGAAACTAGCTTGGAGAAGGTTGATGTTTCTCTTCAACTAGCTTCTAATGCTTCCTATCTTCTTCCATGGATTCCAAAAACACCAAAATAAACTTCAAATGACAAAGTAGATTCAAAAATGGATGTGCCACTTCTTCTAGAGAAGATAAGCAAGGGTGTTAAACTTGTCATAAGGAGAAAATTGTTGATAAAGGTTTTTAAGGAGAAGTGTCTCCAAGAGAAAGAACTAAAACTTTTGGAAGGAAAAAACTCAATGTTATTTCTTACAATTTATCAAAAGTGACATCCAACTACTAGGTTACAATTATATATAGGGTTTGGTAACTTGTAGTGCAAGCTAAGGTAACTTAACTTAAAAATAACCTATGTTAGGTTAACTAACTTGAACTCGAGACTATTAACCAATTTTGTCTAAGCCTCCTCCATATGTCACTATCTTAGATCTAGAATAGTCAATGAGAATTTTCCATGTCACAAGAAAAGTGTGACTCGTGTCACTATCCTAGATCTAGAAGAGCCAATGGGAATTTGTCATGTGACATTATGTGTTTTGTGTGACTAGACAATGTCATGTGACATGTTGTCTCTTGGATGGCCTAGGAAAACCTTGTCCCCTCCATGTTGGACATCCCAAACCACTTGCAAGAGCAAGTGGGTGTCCTACATGATCCCAAACCTAATATGTCCAACAAGCATTTACTAGTTGCACCACTTCAAACTATTATTTAACCCCTAAAATAAAAATACAAGGACATCAATTTCTACATTACTTTATCCAAAATACAAGATCAAAAATAAGAAAAATATTTACAAGAAAAAATATATACAAAGAGAAAGCCAGCAAACTACTAAAAATAATCAAAAACTCAATAAAAGTTTGGGCCCTCTTCCTTCAAGTTTAGTTCACTTCTCTTGATTTCTTTAAGATTAGGCTTCTCGGCATGATATCATTAGATCGTGAGGTTGCATGGGGTTCCAAATAGTATAATTTATGATAGAGACCATATATTCACTTTTAGATTTTGAGAGAGTTTATATAGGAGTTTGGATATTAAACTTGGGTTGAATTTAGTCTACCACCCTAAAATAGACGGTCAAACCAAAAACATCATTTGATATTTAGAAGATTTGTTGAGAATCATTCATCTATCTTTGCTTCATATACAAGATGTACAACTAAATGTTCCATTGAATGAAAAAAAAATGTTGGCCAAAAAATCTTTTCAAATTTTGCACATTGTTTAAATAATTGATTGCGCAACATTCTCCATGACCGAAACATGTATTGTATTTTCACAAGTTTCTTTGAAGAACGATCTCTATCACTACCTCAATATGTGTACAATCTCTATCTCACTCAATTACATATATTAAAAAATCCCTAGTCATGAATGTCGAAAAAAGACTTCATTATACATTATGATAGAAACATTAATATGCCAGACAAATTTTGGTGGGTGTGCACATGGACCCTAATTACTTAATTCAATTCCTAATATCAATTAATTACCTTAACAGAGGAAGAAAAAGGAGAAATTACACAGTGAAATTAGTGAAAGTGTAAAACCCCAAACATTTTTTTATTAAAGAAAGAATATATGGAGCATAAATTGCACGACAAAAATTGCACAGTGGATAGAGATTGAAAAGTGGGAGCATGTGTGGAACAGCAATCAAAACCTATTTATCAAAGATTGAGATAAAAAAGACCATACCTGGGTAGGAGAAGTGAGCAGCTAAGACCAAGAGAGTAACAGAGAAGGCGGCAAAACTTTTCTAGATTAGGGGTCGAAAGTGAAATTGGGGGAAAGGTCTCCCATTCACGCTCCTTTTTTTTTTTTTTTTTTCCTTTCTTTTCTTTCTTTACTTTTGTAATTAAAAAAAATAAAATAAATACTAAATATTTTACTTTCAAATTCCTATAATCATAAATATTTTATTAAAGATATAATGATAAACATTAAATTAACTATTATTTTAAATTAAGTTAATATAATTAAATTTAATATCTAATATAAAATACATTCTTTATATTTATACTAATAAATAAAGGGATATCCCTTTTAATAACTATCTTTATCTCCACATTTGATAAATTATTATATTTTTTTATTATTAAAAAAATAATTTTTTTATTATCAAACTTAATACTTGAATTCAATACATTGAAGTTCAAAGGTCAATGTTAACACTACTTCGACCAATATATTTTTATTATTTAATTTTTATTTTTATTTTATTTTTAATAGAAATATAATGTATCTTGATCTTATTATTAATAATAATAATAACAATAATATTAATAATAATAATAAATAAGTGATTTATTAATTTTTTAGCTTAAAATTCATCATTTTTATTAATTTGTAAATTATAAAATATATTATTAAATATAATTATCTATAACTATAATAAGGAGATTGGATTCTTTGTTGTACACAATTTTTGTCCAGTTTTATCCTTATAATTACTATTTTATAAATCTTTTCAATAAATTTTACTCCATAACCATATCTATTTTAATTATACAGAATGTTTTTTTTTTTGAAGATTATATATATATATATATATATATATATATATGAAAAAAGATCAATTTACTCCAAGTGCAAGTTTACCTAAACTTACTGTATTTAATAACACATATTTTACATCAAATCTTAATAATCAAATCATTAAATTAAAATTTTTTAATATATATAAATTTTTAAAAAGTTTAAAAACAATTTGATACTCAGTTCATTAACTTTTAATTCATACATAAATTACTTTTAACTTATGAAATTTTTTTTTTCTTAAAATAACTTATAAAAAAAACTTATTCAAACAAACTTTCTGTCTATTTATCTTCTTAATTTTTCTCCTTAAAAATGATTTAAACAAACTCTAAATAGAATTTTAGTGAGCTTCTTTCATGGTGTCCGAGGGTGATTCCTAGGCCGTAGGGAATATTGACGTAAAGGTAATCCAAGAAGAGTCATTGGCTTGACCTTTAAAGTTAATGCAAGTATCTAGTTTAGTACATGCGAATTGCGAAGTATGCATGCACTCGCGGGAACAGACAGCAATAAAGAAAGAAACGCGCAATTAATGATCCTTTGGAAGTTGGAATTGTAACATGTGGTGGTTGTGAAAGAGCCTGACACCTGTACCATAGTTGTCTTTCCATCGCTTTCCCTACGCGAATCCAACTCTCGCTGAGTTGCCTCCTCCTCCTCCTACCTACACAATTCCTTACGTTACTCACAAAAAACACTCTTATCATATATGCTTTCACTTTCCTGCAAATACAAACTCTTTTCAATTTTTATTTAATTTAATCAACATGTAATCTTAGTATAATAAACATTTTATACTAATAAGTCACTAATTAATGCTTTTTTTTTCTTTTTTTATTTTATTTCTTCATTCTTTAACTCTTCACAAGGTTTGATCATATACAATCCGACTCATTTTATTAAATAAATTAATTAAATTAACTTTTTGATTGATCTAAAATAATCTTTAATATTTTTTTTAATCTATTTTTATCCCTATCTCGTGGGTAGAATGTAAATTGATTTCATTTTTTTAAATAAGATCTCGAATTAATTTGATTGAATTTTAAAAATTAAAAAATGATTAAAAAAATATCTTATTAAAGGTGAATAATCAAATTTTTTGACAAAAATTAATCATCGAAAAAATTAACGTAAAAAACATAGTTATAAAAAAAGTATTAAAAATTATATTATTAATTAATTAGAAATTTTAATATGGCTTTTTATACAATGATTATTAGAAATACTGAATTTATCAAACACGATAATTTGTAATTAATATTAAAAAATTACAGTATTGTTATATATATAATATTATTTATATAATAAATTGTAGAACAAATTTCAGAATTAAAGGAGTGAAAATGGGTGAGAAAAAGTTTTTATTTTATTATTATTTTGCTGGTCCAAATCCTACACAGTATCCTTTGACTCTATCAACTAACACACACATGACACATTAACTTCCTCTTTCTGTCCCTTACTCACTCACACACACACACACACTCTTTTTCTCATCACTTTCCTCTTTCCTTTTCAGAATGAGTCAAAAGCCAATCACAACTAGCCACCCAGCTGGCTCCTCACAACCCTGAACTCAAAATCTCACTCTCACACTCCGTGTGGCGTCTTTCTCTCTCAAAATCAAACCTATATATGCTTCCCTCACTTCCCTTTATTTATTACACACCTCACTCTCCCTTCTCTCCAACACAAGAACTCAAACCATCACCACAACAAAAAACAAGACAATATCATAACACCCTTTGCATCATTCTAGTGCAAGCCAAACCCTTTTAACTTAATTTGGCTTCACCACCATAGCATTAACTAACATGTTTACCTTGAGTCACTCTTCTGACGGCTACCATGCTTCCTCCGGGGGCTCTCGCGGCGGCGTCGCATTTCCCGGCGAGGACGTGCGGTTGGCGGTGAGGCACCCGAAGAAGCGGGCGGGCCGGAAGAAGTTCCAGGAGACGCGCCACCCGGTGTACCGGGGAGTCAGGAGGAGAAACTCTGATAAGTGGGTTTGTGAAGTGAGGGAGCCCAACAAGAAGACAAGGATTTGGTTGGGGACTTTCCCCACGCCGGAGATGGCCGCCCGGGCTCACGACGTGGCGGCGATGGCCCTCAGGGGCCGGTGCGCCTGCCTCAACTTCGCCGACTCGGCGTGGCGGTTACCAGTCCCCGCCACGGCCGAGGCGAAGGATATACAAAAGGCAGCAGCACAGGCTGCTGAGGCTTTTAGGCCAGACCAGACTTTAAAAAGGATAGACCAGACTTTAAAAAGTATCGATATGAGGGAAGAGCATGTAGAAGTAACATCAATGACGACGATAACAACGACAATGAGAGACCAACAAGGCATGTTTTATATGGATGAAGAGGAAGGGCAAGAGTTGGATATGCCTGAGTTGCTTAGAAATATGGTGCTAATGTCTCCAACGCACTGTTTGGGGTATGAGTATGAAGATGCTGACTTGGAGGCTCAAGATGCTGAGGTGTCACTATGGAGTTTCTCAATTTAGTAGTGTGTTTGGTTTGTTTTGTTTTGGTTGTTTCTTGTTAGTTTTGGATTGTGGAGTGTCTGTACTGTTTATTTTTATTAGTAGTACGGATACTATTTATAGGTGGAAAGATTGAAAGGGACTAGAAGGAATAATTTTCTTTTGTAACCCTTTTTTGTGGAAGTAAGTAATCAGGTATCAAGTGCATCCCTTCAAATTTATGAATAAAATAAATGAAAGAAGAATCTAGTTTTGGTTTTTAATGTTTGTTAAAGTATAATAACAAAGTGAGTTAACGTTGAGTGTGTGAAGGGTGAACCTTAGACTAGATAGAACATTTGCCAAGTGTACTAGGAGCCTATCAACAAACTAGGACCACGCTTTTTTCAAGTAGATTATAGTAATAGTTTAGCTTTAAAGAAGTAGATAAAGCAGAACTTTCTGTCATGATTTGAGTTGGATTGGGTCAAACTATTCAATTTGAAATTGGTAACCATCTCAAACAGTTTTTCTTTTTTTGAAGTCTTCACATATTTAAGTATATATGTTGAAATCGACACTTGACCCTGCAATAATGGTGCAATAATTGAAGAGGATTTGAATGTAAATAGAAAGTATGTCTTTGATATTTCCTTTAGAAACCAAAAGAGTCACTTTCTATCTTACGGTGTGGAGCCACGTGGCCAACTTGACCACGGTTTAGCCACGGTTTTGTGACCCATTCCCTCTAGAAAGCAGCCAAAACCATGTTTCCAGTTGTGAAATAAGTTTCGTTTCTGAGAAGATTCTAATAACTTGAAAATGTAGGAGCAACGAGCAAGAGAATTATGCACCAAATTATTTTGTACCTTCTAAGTTACTTAATAAACACCCCTATATATTTTTAATATTTTGGATTTATAAACTGTATTATACATAAACTTTGGAATTTAATTTTGAAATAATATAAAAAAAATTATATTATTAATCAATTAAGTTTACTCTAGATATGACTTTAATTATTATAAAAATGAATAATTTTCCGATATATGATGATTTATGGTTAGATAACAGTATAAAAACTGTTTAGAGTGTATTTCAAATAAGACAAATTTCATGTGTACTCTCTAAGGCCACATTTTTGCAATCAATCATACACTTGGTTGCAATTTCAACTTTTTATGCAGAATATAGTTATTGTTGTTACTAGCATTGCTTATATTAAGTAGGAGGTAACGTTTTTCTCAAAAAAAAAAAAATAGTTTCCTTTTGATTTTTGTGAAATGTGCTTTAGATGCGTGCGTGTATATGAAGAATTTGATGTTTAAATAATAGAACTCTGCCTCTGTTCTTATTCTTCCCTTCAGTTTTGTGCCCTGTATTTCTTCTTTTTCTTCTTGAATATGTGATGAGAAAAGGAACAAGGGAAGTAGAAGGAATTATTCTATTACTGAAAGCAAAGAAGCTGGCCCAACAGACAGATTCATAGGGGGAAAAAAGGATATAGAAAAGATTGCATTAATTTAGCAATTTAGAAATGGTACATTGGTAAGTATTACAGCCAATTATTGAACCCGTAAATATACAAACTGCATAGGGAAACTAATGTGCTTTTTCTTTCTAATGCTTCAATAAAGAACCATGAAAGGAACTTGATTAATCAAGTTCACAATATTTAATCTGAAGCTAGTCGTTAATAAGCCCAGCAACTTTCTCAGGAGTTACATTTTGAAGGTATCTAACTTCTTTAGCAGTGACTCTAGCTTCTTTCTGTTTCCATCTTGAATATGCGATGGAACCTTATCTTCATACGCTGGAGCGTTTATAGTCTTCTCTAGTCTTTCTATTTGCCTGCATAATCAAAGATCCAATATTTCAAGAGATAAAGATGTGTATTAAAAGCCACTCAAAAGAGGATGGGGGATGTCAAGCTTCCAATTGTTCACAAAAGAAAATCCAATCTTTTTATTTACCCCAATAAAATATACCATGTAAGCATTACTTAAGTATTCAATTAAGAAAATACAATAAAAAAAATGAAAATGCAAAGGGCATGTGTGTATGCTACTCTATCATAATATCTTGGATAACAAGGTAAACTTACTTCCTTAACTCTTGTATGTGCTTCTGAATCTGTTCTTGCCCTGCTTCTGAAAAAATATTTCCTTGAGGCTCCACATAAACAGAAAGGCTTTCATTTACAAGTGACATGGCATATCCAGATGGAACAGGATCATTTTCATTGATTACCTGCAAGCCATATAATCAGCATTACAAGTAAAAAAAATGTTAATCTGGTCAAGTAAACTAGTGTTACGCTATGCTACCCTAGAAGGACCTAGGTGTAGAAAAAGAGTCAGAAAATCACTCAACAAAATAAGGGATGTATGAATGCGTACAAAAATCATAGAAGTTTAAGAAACTTACAGTCAAAGAGGATAGATTTGATAGAGTAACAATCTCTAGTTTATAGTTGTTGATAATCTTTGTCACCATCTGTGTTTGGCAAAGAGCAATAGCTGGTCGCCTAACAACATAAGCATCAACTTCGGAATCAGCAAAGAATCTTAGATTGAATAACAATCTAATTTGTGGAAAAACTGGTTGACATTTGACAATTTAGTGCTATATATAACAATCCACAAACCCACTCCCCGCCCCAAAATAAGAATTATTTTTAAGCAGTTGTAACTCTTCCTGACTTATACATAAGAAAGGAAATAGGTACATGTTTCAATGTTAACTTAATTCAAATTGTGTTAGTTGAGATACAGAAGAAGTAAAGAACACCGAAGTTGAGAGGAAAATAGTGGCAAAATCAACTAGCACTCCTGTTTCCACATACCTCTCATGTCTTTCATTTGATAGTGATCTGAGAGACTTAACAGCACTCTCTAAAAGAGCCATCTCATCCTCCACCCTTTCATTATTCCAGCACTATGATTAAAAATAAACAAATTAATTAAAAGCTAAAACCGGGGATGATTATCCTTTAAAAATAAATAATAACAGAATCATAGAAGAAAATAATAACAAAAAAAAATCAGAATCATAGAAGAAAATAATGATGAGTAAATAAAAAAGAATGCACACAAAAAGCATGCTGAAAATTGACTAGTATTTGAATGGAAATGTGTCAGACCAAACTAACCTCGACAGGTGATGGATAACTGCTTATCATGATAGATTCCTCCCTCTTGCATTCCATCGGTGAAGGAAGGCGCTGCCACAATTCCTCCGTGACAAATGGCATAAAGGGATGAAGCAACCTCAGGCCGTTGTCAAGACAAAACCACAAAGTGTCTTTTGCAAATATTCTTTCAGAAGCAAACTTGGGATCATTACCAGTAAAATAAGGTTTAACCACTTCAATAAATACATCACACAATTGATACTGCCACCAAGAATACACAGCACTGGTAGCATTGGAGAACTCAAATGACTCCAGAGCCTTTATAGTTTTGGATATGGTTTTATTCAACACTGAAAGTATCCACTGGCAGCTAAATGGAAGAACATCTGGATTCAATTTTGCAGGTGGAGTATAATCATCTCCAAGCTTGGTCATAGCAAACCGCACTGCATTCCACAATTTATTACACCATTGCCGGTACCCTACTACCCTTTTAATGTCTAAGTTAATTTTGTCAGACTGAGACAAAAGTCAAGAATGTTGATGAGAAAATGACAAAACTTGGCTAATTAAGAACAATTTTCATTTAAAGATAAGGAGTGCTTGCAATACATTCTTCTTAACACACTCACTCTATTGATTAAAAACTACAAAATCAGGAGAGAGACATTAAATAAAGTGTAGAACCTATCAATTTTTGTATTTTTAATAAATTTTAACCAATTGAAGAGAATGTATATAAAAGAGTATATTTGAGAGTTAGTTGTTAACATTTCTCTTTATGGATTGGTAGAAGAATAACACCTGAGCCATGTATGAGACCAGTGCAAAACGGAGAGCATCAGCACCACATTCATCAATTCCATCTGGAAAGTCCTTCTTCTGACCTGCTCTAGCTACAGTTAGTTCTTTGGGGTCCAGGTTACTATCCTCTAGCCTCTTATGCAGACCTTCCAGTGATATCCCATTTATCACTTCAATGGGATCAATAACGTTTCCTAAGGACTTAGATATCTTTCGGCCATGTGCATCCCGAATCATGGGATGCAAATATATCTGCATAAGATTATTAGTACATCTGTAAGATCTGAAATTCTTAGGCATGCATGAACTCAATTCATATTTCATAGTACATCAACACTATTTACCAAAGGAGATCCTCCATTTGGAGTTCATTTTTTCTTTCCTATAAATAGTGATGTAATAGAAAGCCATTCGTTCATCTTTGACAGTATTTATAATTTGATTCCTGTTGCTTCCGTTCTTCTAATAAAATGTTAAATTTCAGCATAAGATAGGCGAGCCTGTGCATTGTACAAGCTTCAATCACAAAGGTTTTTTGTGTGATAGGACATGTTAGAGATGCAATATAAAACTAATTACGTATCTTCACCTAACAGCTTAAGCTTTTGAGATAGTTAGTTCGTGCAAAACACAAATGTCTACAACTGAGAAGTGAGGAGAAAATCCTCATCTTAAATCAATAACAAATGCCTACCCATTCAAGCTTGAAAACTTGGTACAGTATGATCAAAAATGCTTTGGTAAGCATATTAAATAATGTTATCCACGAATGATCATCAAAAGATAGTTAGGATTAAATATGTTTTTAGCCCGTGAACTTTTACCAATTTTTATTTTTAGTTCCTGAACAAATTTTATTTGATTTAATCCGAATAATTTTTTTTTATGAACAAAAAATCTTAACACAAGGGACCAAAAATGTTAACAAATGAAAAAGTTCATAAACTAAAATTGAAAATCTGCAAAAGTTCATAGACTAAACTAATAAAGAAATTTGTTTAGAAACTAAAAGTAAAAATTGACAAAACATATTTAATCCAAATAGTTATCTCACCTTTCTAAAAGGCACATCTCCACCCAGATTCATTCCTAACATCACCATCCGAGCAACCCAAAAGAAGATGATATCATGGCCAGTTTCCAACACAGAAGTTGGATAAAATGCCCTAAGATCTTCTGTCACATCTGGCCAGCCCAATACAGATAATGGATACAGACCAGCAGAAAACCATGTATCAAGTACATCAGGATCCTGCCTCAAGTGAAACTTCTTTCCATTATACCTTAGGCTAGCCTCCTCTTGAGCCTCCTTTTCATTTCTTGCCACTATCCAATGATCTTCATAAGCACCATATTCCTGAAGAGTGTCATCCTCTAACATGACATACCATGCAGGTATTTGGTGACCCCACCATAGCTGCCGCGAAATGCACCAATCATGTATATTTCCTAGCCATCTATAAGATGTTATATCTTGGTCAATACATGCTTATACCACACAACAATAAAAATAGAAATAGAAATAGAGGAACAAAACCACATGAAAACAATAGAAGTTAGAGTGCATGCTAAGAACACCATAATAACACAAGTGCCCCCACCATGAAGAATATTATGAAATTAAAAATCAACCTTAGATCAATGTATTCTATATACTCCATTCAATGATTTGATTTATATCTTTGGCCAATGCTTATTACTGTGGAAAAAACCGTGAGAAATCAGTGAGAAATGACAATTAATCAAAATTCATTATATTCCTCAAGATTTCATTTGCCTCAGCTTCAATGTTGAGCTGTACCAAGCAGGGTAGCCGAATTCAATCTAAAAAGTCAAAGCATTTCTTACATATATAATATAATATAGGCTAAACTATACTTTTGGTCCTTTATCTTATTTATTAAATTTATTTTAATCTTTTATTTTTTAAAATGTTCATTATAGTCAACTATCTCTTAAATTTGGCCTAATTTAATCCTTTTGAAGCAATAATTGTTTTCAATTTTAAAACATGATTTTGGGTTATTTTTTGAATGATTCAAAACTTGAAATTTATATTATTATATTCACTTATATAAAAACTGTTGAGCGCAACTAAAATTCAAATAAAAAAATATTATAAACATGATGAAAATTACATAAAAAAAGTTCAAAAGACAATTAAAATTTCAAAAAACTATAATTTTATACTATTTTCTAATTGATTATTAGACATATTTTTTACTTGATTTTTATTGTATTATGACTCTTATGAATTTAAACATTAATTAAATTTTATAATTTTTATATAGTTAAATCTATTATTACAGGTTTCACGTCTTAAATCAGTAAAAAAAAAATAATTTAAAATTGAGTTACCAAATTAATCTAAATATAAAAGATAAAAGATCAAAATAAACATTTTAATAAATAAAAAACTAAAATAGATTTAATAAATAAAATAAAAGAATAAAAGTATAATTTAATCTGTAATATATTACTATAACAGAGATGGTAAAATCTACTAGGACTTTTCACACTGGTACTTCCTTCTTGTAATATAAAAAAGGAAATAACAAAAAAACTAACATAGGAGATATGCAAACCTCTTCCAGTCAGCTGTAAATTGCTTTGGTATAATATCTAGTTTTTTGCGTTCTAAAGCATGAAGAGCCTGCTTTCCCAGATCCTCAGACATAACATACCACTGCGGCTTTATTAGGGGTTCCACTATATCATTGCTTCTCGAACATACACCAAGTCGCATCTCATTGCTTTCAGAACCTCTGTACAAGCCCTAAACAAAAGAAAAAAAAAAACAAAATGTAATAAGAAATATCGCAAAATAGTTTATTTCAACATTTAGATTAGTACAAGCATCATAGAAACAAGCTCTTGCTAAATCAGACAATACTTGATAAATATATAAATGCAATGTCAAAAGAGCTTTATATGCAACATAAATCAGATTCTTCATGAACGCATGAGTAATTAATTTCCAACAAAGTGTGGCATGCACCATGCATGTTGCCTAAGTACCAAATATTTGTTATGAACTAAATTCACAGCACCAATACCTTCTGCTGCAATACTTCTATGATTGCTTCTCTAGCTTTAAATCGTGGCATGCCCTCAAATTTGAAGCCACCATTGCTATTTATTTTACCATCATCAGTGAAAATATTGATGAATTCAAGGTTGTGACGCTTCCCCACATCAAAATCTTCGGGGTCATGAGCAGGGGTAATCTGCAAGGAATAAATAATAATAATAATAATAATAATAATAAGAAAAAGTAAATTACAATGATATGTACAACCTCTTGAAAAAGAATTTCAACACTACAAAATTTACAAATTTAGTCATATATATGGTGGTCACCTTAACAGCACCAGTCCCAAACTTTGGATCAACAAGAATAGTATCACAAATTATAGGAAGCTTTCTGCCATTAAATGGATGAATAGCATATTTCCCATGAAATTGGCAGAATCTGTCATCACTAGGATGTATAGCAATAGCAGTGTCACCAAGCATAGTTTCTATTCTAGTTGTGGCCACAACAATTTCACCAAGGTTCCCTTCCAAAGGGTAGGCAAATTTTGTTAACACCCCAAATTCCACCGGTTTCGCATATCCCGGAACATTAAGCAGAGTCCTTTCTTTGATTTCAACATAATCCACCTTCATGCAGCAAGTAATTACACTAAATATGGAATACATCAAGTAAAACATTGAAGCACTCACATTGCATACCTCAATATCGGATATTGCTGTTCGTAACACACAATCCCAATTCACTAAACGAACATCCCTACAACAGTGGCAATAGATAACAAAGTTTACTCCAGATAAGAACCTTTTAGAGTCATAATTGGCATAGACATTAGACTAGAAAATTGAAATATAAACATTGATAGGAAGTTGAGAGCTTGAGGAATAGTCAAAATTTAATCAACAAGTCAAGCTCAAACCAGCATTATATATTTTAATTTAATTTAATTCTCATGAATATATATGATATCATGTAGCATTTCTTTTATTAACATTTGTCTGTATCAACTTAGGAAAAACCATTAAAAGGTGCTTGGCTATAAATGTTTTCACTTGAAAATTTGGTTTTTAATAGGTCCCTTCTTGTTTTTAAGGAATAAAGGAAGTAGCAAAAGGAGAGAAATAAATAAAATACTGGAAGAGGAAGAATATATAAATTGGAATGAAATAGATCGTGGGAATTCACTTTATTCGACTGCCAATTGCAATACATTTATAATACTTGCAGTAACAAAAAAACTGACAAAGATAAAACTGAAATACTTTGGCCTAAAGTTTAGGAACAGCTACTTTGACTAGAAAGACTTATTCAACAACTGAAACAGTAAGAGCTAAAACAAATAAAGATGCCACGTGCACTCCAAAAACAAATATCTAACACTCCTCCTTGATTTTGGGACTGCAAACTCCAATCTTCTGTCTTAAGAACTCAAACTTGCTAACTGGAAGTGGCTTGGTGAACAAATCTGCAACTTGGTGTTCAGTCTTGCAATAAACAAGGACAACAGCTCCATCTCTCTATACCTCCCTTAAGAAGAACAACTTAATGTTGAAATGCTTGGTTTTCCCATGAAAGACAGGATTATGAGAAATAGCTATTGCAGCTTGATTGTCAACAAAAACTTCCGTGCTTTCCTTCTTCCCTATGTTAAGATCAATTAAAATTTTCCTCAACCACAAGGCTTGGTTAACTGCAGCTGTAGCAGCAACAAACTCAGCTTCTGTTGTAGATTGCGCAACAGTTTCTTGTTTCTTTAAGTTCCATGAGAAAACACTCGATCCAAAGTTAAAACAATACCCTGAGGTACTCCTCATATTATCAATTGAGTCACCCCAATCACTATCTAAGAAACCTGTTAGCTTAAATTCTTCAGTCCACTTGAACTTGATGCCAAAATTGCAGGTGCCTTTGACATATCTAATCACCTTTTTTTGCAGCCTTGAGATGCATTTCACTAGGAAAATGCATAAAGGGATAAAATGCTTACAACATTTAAGATGTCGGGCCGAGTTGTTGTAAAGTACATCAAACACCCAATCATGCTTCTGAAATATGCTTGATCTATCTTCTCGGTTCCATCTTCCTTGCACAACTTTTCTTTTTGATTCATTGGAGTGTTCATTTCTTTGCATTCTTCAAGTTTGAACTTCTTCAAAATCTCCTTGGCGTATTTTTTTTTGACAAATGAAGACTTCATGTTCTCCTTGTTTGATCTCCATGCCAAGAAAGAAGGTCATTAAACCAAGGTTTGTCATCTCAAAAACCTCCATCATTTCTTTCTTAAGCTTCTCTACAAGCCTTGTGTTGCCTCTTGTTACAAAGAGGTCATCCACATAGAGTGAGATGATAAGAATGTCACCTCTATCATGCTTAACATACAATGAATCCCAAGTTTAGCAAATGATCATCAATTCTGTTGTACCAAGATATTAGGGCTTGTTTCAGCCCATAAAAAGCCTTTTTGAGAAGATAAACCTTATCTTCTCTTTCCTTCACAAAGCCTTGGGGTTTTTCAACATAGATTTCTTCTTGTAAGAAACCATTTAAAAAAGTTGATTTAACATCAAGTTGATAAACCTTCCAATTCTTTTGAGCAACTATTGCAAGTAACAACTGATGGTGTCCAATCGAGCAACAGGTATAAACGTATCTGAGTAGTCTACACCAAAAATCTGTGCATAACCTTTCACCACAAGTCTTGCCTTGTGTTTGTTGATAGAACCGCCAGCATTTAGCGTAGTTCTATACACCCACTTGACCCCCAATTACTTTTCTACCTTGAGATTTTTCCATAAGAATCCAGGTTGGTTTTTCTCAATCATTGACAACTCCTGCTTTATTGCAGCCATCCAATTTGGACTTTTCTTTGCTTCTTCATAATCTACAGGTTCACACAGAAATATTGCATCTTTCATAAATTTCAGAGAGCAATCTGGTATCTCTTACTGAAATATCATCCACTAATTCATTTTTCCAGCTTTCTTCTTCATTCCGTTTTGTGTTTGAGGCTGAAGACTTGAACTTCACATCTGTAGAGGCCAGATATATCTTCTTTTTATCATCCCAATTCCATTCTTCATCTTCCACAAAGTGAACATCCCTGCTAATAACTATTTTTCCGGTTTGCGGTCGAAAGATTTTATAAGCTTTGCTGACTGTACTATAGCCTATAAAGATACCCAGTAATGCTCTTTTATCCAACTTATCTCGCTTGCTTTGTGGAACATGAGTAAAGCACAAACAACCAAATATTTTAAGAAATTTCAAAGATGGTTTGTAACCATACTAGACCTCAAATGGTGTTTGATTGTTCAATGCTTTGGTGGGAAGTCTATTATGAAGAAAAATAGTTGTACTTGCTACCTCTGCCCAATATTCCTTTGGAAAATTCTTCTCATACAACATACATCTCGTCATCTCCAAGATATATCGATTTCTCATCTCATTAACCCCATTTTGTTGTGGGGTATAGGGAGCGGTTAGTTGATGTTCAATGCCAGAATCCTCACAAAATTTGTTGAATTTTTCATGTGTATTCAGTGCCATTGTCTAACCTCAATCTGAATTTTGAAACCATTTTTGTTCTCAACCTTGGCTTTGAACTTCCAAAAAACTCCAGTCACTTCTGATTTGTTCTTGAAGAAAAAGATCAAGCATTCTGGTAAAGTCATCAATAAAGAGAACATAATAAAGATTACCTTTCAATAAAGTTGTTCTTTGAGGCCCTGCAACATCTGTGTGAATTAATTGCAACTTCCTTGATGCTCTCCATGTTGTCTTTGAAAAAGGTTTTCTGTTTTGCTTGCCAAATTGACAAGCTTTGCAATTTGAAATTCGATCCTCATGCTCAGGAACATCAAGTGCCAGGCCTTTTTCATTTAACTGCAACAGCCCTTGGTGATGATAATTCACGAGCCTCTTGTGCCAGATTTCTAGGACATTTTCCTTGAGTGAGAAAACAGCTTGCTCCTCCATTGGATTTAGAGCAAAGCTTTTCCCTTTCATTTTTACCTTGAACATATCTTGACCAATTGCATCTTTAATCAAGCAATATTTGTCTTCAAAAACAACTTTAAATCCTTTTTCGGTCAATTGATCAACACTTAATAAGTTTTGGTCAAGCTGAGGAATAAAGAACATCAAGAATAAATTTTGTGCCTACACAGCTTGTGATTGCAACTGTTCCTTTTCCTCTGACTGTGATATAATCACCATTGCCTATTCTGACTTTAGTGACATTAGTTGGCCTCAAATCTTTGAAGAGTGCCTTGTCAAAGGTCATGTGGTTGGTACAACCACTATCAATTTAGCCAACTTTCATTTGACTCACTACTCAAGAAACAAGTAGCCACAAATAGTTGGTCCTCTTCCTCTTGATTGGCAATCTGAGCTCCTTCATCGTGGTAATTTTTGTTTTTACAAATTACAGCTTCATGCCCCATCTGGTTGCACTTGCTGCATTTTGCCTCTAGTCTTTTCCAACATTTGAAGGGTGGATGACCTTTTCTACCACAATGTTGACAAGGTGGATAGTTTTTCTTTACTCCCTTGCCTTTAATTTGGTTGTTTGCTGGACTTTCATTGCTTGACACCTAATTCTTCTTGAAATTTTTCTTTTTACTTGTTCCAAGTTCTTGGCTCTTGGCTTGTAAAGCACCTTCAACCATATAATCTTTCCTCATGAGTCTTCGTTGCTCCTGGGCTTGTAGGGCGTGTATAACTTCTGCCAAAGTGATCTTGGACAGATCCTTTTGTTGGGGTTATTTTTATGATATTTGTCTGAGGGGATATTTTATGAGGGTTGTTTTTTTATAAGTTTATTACACAAACATACTCCACAATGATGAGATATTGTCCGCTTCGGGCCTTAGCCCGGTTTTGCTTTTGGTCATCACCCAAAAGGCCTCTCAATTATTAAAGTATGTTTATATGTTATGAGTTATGAAGGGTTATGAGGGTTGTTACCGCATTCAACCAGTGGATTATTTTTATAAGGTTATTACACAAGCATATTCCACAATGATGAGATATTGTCCGCTTTGGGCCTAAGCCCTCACGGTCTTGCTTTTGGTCATCACCCAAAAGGCCTTTCGATCATTGAAGTATGTTTGTATTATATAAATTATTATTTTTTGTCTTATTTTATCGATGTAGGACTTGTTTGTATCCCAACACCTTTGTATTCTCCAATGTGGTTATTGATGCTTCATATCTCTCAGGCACTGTAACTAGAATTTTTTCAACTATTCTAGAATCATAAAATTTAGTGCCAAGCAATCTAACCTTGTTAACAATGCTTAGTAGTCTATCTGAGTAACTTTTAATCGTCTCAGACTCTTGCATTTTTTGCAGCTCAAATTCCTGCATCAAACTCAGAACTTGCATGCCTCGAATCTGCTCATCCCCTGCATACTCTTCCTTCAAGTAATCCTAGATTGACTTTGGCCTTTTGTGGGTTATGATCCTAGTAAATATGGTTTGAGAAACACCAACAAATAGGCATGACTTTGCCTTTGCCTTCTTGGTTTTTTTCTCTTTGTGGTTCTTTATTTGAGCCATGGTAGCGTTTTCAAGCAGTGGAGGTATTTCGTAATCCTCTTCCACGACTTCCCACAAATCCAAAGCTTCTAGGTAAGCCTCCATTTTGACAGCCTAGAGATTGTAGTTTTCTCCATCAAAAACTGGAGGTGCAACTTGTGAGAAATTTGATTCAACATCCATTTTCATAGGTCCGTAAGAATAGGACTCACGATACTAATTGTTGTTTTTAAGGAATAAAGGCAGTAGCAAAAGGAGAAAAATAAATAAAATACTGGAAGAGGAAGAATATATAAATTGGGATGAAATAGATCTTGGGAATTCACTGTATTCGACTGTCAATTGCAATACATTTATAGTACTTGCAGTAACAAAAAAAAACTGACTAAGATAAAATTGAAATACTTTGGCCTAAAGTTTAGGAACAGCTACTTTGACTATATTCAAAGGTGACAGTAACATTGTGTCTATGTTTTGTTCTATCATGTTGTAGCCATGCTCGAGCCATTTACTTTTTAATTGGGCATATAGAAAAATATATCATCAGTGTGTCTTACTTGTTGGGATACAAACAAGTCTCACATCGATAAAATAAGAGAAAAAATAGCAACTTATAAAGCACACACATACTCTAATGTCAGAGAGGCCTTTTGGGTAATGACCAAAAGTAAAATCGTGAGAGGTTAGGCCCAAAACGGACAATATCTCATCATTGTGGAATATGCTTCTAATATATAAATACAGATTTACAGATTTCGCTGCATGAAAGGTTAGGTCTCATGTTTGAGAGAAGGATTGTTGGGATACAAACACGTCCCATATCGATAAAATAAGAGAAAAAATAACAACTTATAAATCACACACATACTCCAATGTTTGAGAGGCCTTTTGGGTGATGACCAAAAGCAAAAACCGCACATACTTCAA
This sequence comes from Cajanus cajan, assembly GCF_000230855.2. Lineage (NCBI taxonomy): Eukaryota > Viridiplantae > Streptophyta > Magnoliopsida > Fabales > Fabaceae > Cajanus > Cajanus cajan. Next base: position 11,864,884 of record NC_138517.1, on the reverse strand, counting down.
TGTTTGAGAGGCCTTTTGGGTGATGACCAAAAGCAAAACCGTGAGGGCTTAGGCCCAAAGCAGACAATAACCTTATAAAAATAACCCTCATAAAATATTTTCTCAGACAAATATCATAAAATAACCACAACATTACTAAACATGTGTGATGTGTCTAACACATGCAGACATCATTAAAATGGCACGGTGGGGCTTTATACACCTCAACAAATTTGGGAACGTGTAAATACTAGTGCCATAGCAAACACTTCTCAAAGGCATCCTGTTATTTTTTCAATACTGCTTTGAAAGATCTGTCACTTAATTGCTTGCCTTAATGCATGTATCATTTGCATCTTTTTAACTTTAAGAATTGTTTAAATATTTGGGAGAAGTCACGTCGATGTCATAGTCTAACAAAAATTTAGCTTTGTGTAAATCATATTGTTAGTAGTTTCAACTAATCTAAAATCACCGTTTATATAACTTTTTAGTTATATATTATAAAAATCAAAAAACTTACTATACATAAGAGATCTGTGATTAGATGAAAGTGTAAAACTACTTTACATTTTTTTAGTACATAACCTATTTTCTCTATTGCCAATTTTTGAAAGCTTTCTATTTGGTTTCCAACTTAACTAATACCACATGTCTTGAATCTTGATACGATATAATCATGATCTTTCTGAATTCAAAAAAGTTGAAATCGGCATTAATGAAGAACCCCTAATTCAAGAGTTAAGATAAAAGCATCTCAAAATGACAACATATATTGTGATTCCGTAAACAATCACCTCACCTGTAGATAAGGCCATGCTTGTATAGCCTCACAAAAGCTTCTGTCACAGCGTTAGATCTTCTGTCATCCATTGTGAAACACTGGAATGGATAGCATTCAGGCACAGACGAATATGAAAACCGAACATCACATTATGTCAGTGAACATGAGAAAAAGATCTATTTCTATTGTGAAGGCTTATTTTCTTAGCTTCCTCGAGGGTTATATGCTCATAAAGAGTTTATTAGGATGTTTCTAGACTGCATGTGCAAAGAAATTGCATTGCTCTTTAGAGCTGATGTATTTTCTTTTTACCTCTATAGTGTCCAAGTAACCTTAGGAGAATTCATGATCCTCTTGTTTTGCATTCTTTTCGGACAATGAATTCTTCTTTTTATCAAGAGAGAGAGCTGTGACATTGGACTAAACACTAAAGAAGTTATAACTTATATATATTTACCTCACGAGACCAATCCATAGAGGTTCCTAACCGACGTAGTTGTTGTAATATTGTGCCCCCATACTTGTGTTTCCATTTCCAAACCTTTTGAACCAACATCACCAAAGTAGGTTATATGATCAAGAACAAACAAATAGAATATATCAAGTTAGTAAGGACCATTGACTTCAAAGATCATTCCACAAAACATACCTCAGATATAAATCTCTCACGGCCAAGATCATGCCTGGTTAATTGTTTTTCACGCATTATCTTTTTCTCCACAACTACCTGTTCTATGACAATCATAATCAAAATCATCTTATACATAAAAGATACGCTGAAAACAACAAATGAGAGAGTAATAAAGTGGTTTTTGAGTGAAATAAAATAAAAATTATCAAAAAAACATTGACAAAATTGAATGTCTATATACAATAATACAAATGAATAATGCACAAGACCAACGTCCAACAAGTCGTATGTCGGTGTAATATATTGGACTTGATCTCCTTAAACAAAGTTTTAAGTTCGAGTCTTGTGAATAAGAAAAAATATGATTAGAAAGGGAAACTTCATTAAAAGTTGTCAATCAGGTTGCTAGATTAGTTATTGGCAAATCAGAAAAAAGCTAGAAAAGTGAAATTTGTTGAATTCAGAAACAACCTGTGTTGCAATCCCACCATGGTCCATCCCAGGCACCCACAAAGCATTGTATCCAGACATTCTTCGCCAACGAATCATTGTGTCCTGCAATCAATAAATAACATCGAGATGAATGATTCTTGGATCTTGACAGCTAAACTGCACAACATAACAATGAAAATTTGTGCGCACCTGTATTGCTGCTGTGAGAGCATGACCTATGTGGAGAGCACCAGTCACATTAGGAGGAGGATAAACCTGAACATAAAGCACTATCATCTTGTCTCATCACATGGTATACAAATTGTTTTCAATGAGTAAAACTAACAATTCCATTGATTTTTCAGAAACTTCATAAACTATACCACAAATTGAAGCATGAGAAAGGCTATTTCACACTCAAAAAACCAAGTGTTAAGTACTAATTGTAACCAAAACATTCTTTGTTTCCCTGAGATTGTAACTTAGGTACAAAAGCAAAGTCAACAAAATTCTCACAATAACAAAAGGTTGTTTGGTGCTGCTAGCATCTGCCACAAAGAACCCTGATTTCTCCCACCACTCATACCACCTAAAGTTTTATCAAACACAATTAAAAGAATCATTTCATATTTTCATATAATATAACCAAATTGCTGTGAACATAAACAGTTAAAGAAAGAATTAGCACTCACGATTTCTCCACAGCACTTGGACTGTACTGCTTTGACATTTGACAGGACATACGTTTCTTATCACCTGAAGGAGTCTCAGGATCAACACAATCTTCAGGATTCTCATCCTCTACTCCACCTTTCACATTTTTTCTTCCATTCCTTTTTGAGGCACGAGACGGGTGCCGATCCTGTTCCTGAACATTCTTTACAATATCAAATTCCATGAAACAACAAACAATTGAATGCAAATTCATATAATACAAAAAGTAAAAAAGAAAAATAATCAAGTGTTGTTGCAGATGAGAAGCTCTAATCACCTGAGCTTGCTTAAGAAGAAACTTTTCTTTTTTCAATTGCTTCTCTCTTGCCTGCCACAAAGCAATAGATTCAATGGTAACACAAAATGCAACTTTGTGTCCATTCATTTAAACAACAAACAACAATGACTAAGAGTTGTTTGGATAAACTTTTCCAAAAATTTAAATGAAACAAGTTTTTTCACAAGTTAAAATTAGTTTATGCTTAAGCTAATTTGTAGTAGTTCTTTTCTGTTAACTTCTCCAAAATCTTATTTTAAACTCATGCATAACTATTTAGCTTATGAAGAAACTTATTTTAATTTTTTTACTTATTTTTCTCACTTAGAAGTACTTTTAAGAAAACCTATCCAATACTTGATATGCAAAAACTAGCATAAATCAACAAGAAGATGAATATGAATATGAAGATTGTGAAGGACCTTATCTTCCCTCTTCTTTTTCTTGTCAGGGTCTTCTTCCATTGTTGGTGAAAGATGAAGTGTTCCTATGCTCTGACAAAGATTCTAGGAGATTGAGATTCTGCGTGCAAAATTATGAAGTGTGCGAGGCAAATATACCAATGATAACTGTAGTTACCAAGTGAGACTGTTTTTATAGCTCGAGAAAAACGAGGAATACTGAATAAGGTGATTCTCGCTTCATATTGAACAAGACTTTCTTAATTTTCAACAAAGTTCATCTAACAATAAGAGAATGCGTTATGACTCAGAAAACGCTCCTTTTGATTTTTTTTTTTTTTGGTTCGTGAAACGCTCCTTTTGATAGTATGATAATATTGTGTCGTTTTCTCTATGTATTTAAATATTTCCTTGCCCTTCAAGTAATACTATAACCCAATCAATTAAAAGTTTGACTTGTTAGTTTCAATTAAAATTGGCAAAAGATGTAGAATGGGATCAACACTTTTTCTTTTTAATTTCACCAGTTTAACGTACACTTTAAAAATAGTTTTTAGGTTTGAATGATTTTGAACCTTAAAATTATTATAACTTTTTTTTTTTGGGTTACAAACTTTTTACTTTAATCTTGATAAAAGAATTATTGATCCAGTCCCTATATTTAATAAAAACAAAGAAATTTTAGTGTTATCAATGATTATAAACATGACTTTTATTATAAAAAAGATCTTTATATCAAAAATATTCTCTAAACAATGGTTGGAGAATAATTCCCTTTGTAATATAGAGATCACCTAAGTGATTATTGTTTCTACTAATAAAAATTGTTATTATATTTTTTTTTAAAAAAAAAAATCAATTATCTATCAATTATGATAAATTTTGTTGATTGATTTTTATAACTTTTAAGGACTGAATTAATAATCAAAAATCAAAATTAAAAAATCATATATTTAATTTTTTTTATAAATAAAAACAGTACACCTTAAACTCATTCACCAATAAAGTAATATCTCAGATACGACGAAAATAAAATTTGCCTTTCAAATACAAATAAAATTTGTCTTATAACTATTATTAACAACGAATCGAACTAATTCAAAAATAACTCAAATTGTAATTCAACAATTAGTTTGTTGAATTTTGTTCATAAACTTAATAAGCTAAACTTAAACTAAAAATTAAATTCAATAAATAAATGAGTCGAACTTGAGTTATATATAATTTGACTCATTTGATTCATGACACAAATATATAATTGACTTTCTATTTAATTCAAGTTTATTAAAATTTCAAAGAACTTTTAAAACTTAATTATATGTTATTAATAATAAAAGAAGTAACTTAGGATTTTATAGTTATGAATTAGATTTTCTCTTATTTTATGCAAGATATAGTTATTTTTTTTTATGCAAATTGTAGATGTAATTATTTTCTTTAGGATCATACTTTTTTGAGTTTTGAATATAAGAAAATAAATAAAAAATTAAAAAGAAAACTTCATAATTATTAGTCTCATATACAAGCAAATCAATCTTTATTTAATGTTGTTATCTCTAAAATACTATTTCATTTAATTGAAATTATATTTGTAAAGCCTCTTACTATACTCGATATCAAGTTTCAAGGAAAGACTGTTTAGAAAAATGTTATTTTTAAAATGGAATTAACAAAATTAAATAATGTAAACAACCTTTCTTGATTAACATGAATTGATTTTTTTATATATTCAAAAACCAACAAAATACCTTATAACCTTGCAAAAACTACTAAAACAAGTTACATTTTGTCTTTTTTAAAATAGTTAAACAATCATTTATCTAAAATCTATTAATAAATTGAAATTTTGAAATACATAAGATTCAAAAAAAAATGATTTTTAGTTCATATAATTCAAGTTAACAAACAAAACCATTCTATTGGCGAATTTGAACCAAGTCAAAAAAATTTATGTCAAACTCATGCCATATTTTGAACTAAGTCAAATATTATAAAGTTTAACAAAACTGAACTGAGCTCATTTTCAACTCTACTTTTATAGCATACAAGAAAAGGAAAACAAAAGTACTATAAAAAGCATTACCAACGTATAAGGCATTGCAATTAAAATTTCACTAAGAAAGTATGCCTCATACATGATGAGGAACACAAAAGGTTACAAAATCAAAAAACACAGAAACCATCGTGTTAAGCAGCATTTCAAATAAATGCCTACACGAGGAAAATAAAAAAGTTCTGATGTACAAAAATCAAAGTAAGCACTAAGCAGCAGCATATGACATGTCCTGCATCTGATCAGTTGTGTCAACAGCACTATTTTACCTTCTTAAGCAGAGCTGAGGTTCTAAACTCTGCATCATCCCTTATAAAACTCCACCAAAAAAATGTGATAGGAATTCTTGTTGCATGCCATAGAGCATGAGCATCCACATATCCCATGTAAGGTGGGAAGTCATATGTCTCCAACACCATAGCTAAGCCTCCTCCAACCACTACTGCCCATAACTTCCATCGCGCTGGATGGTTTGAAGCACTGGCCCAAATGGCCCAAATAAGAAGCTGGACAATAACCATTCCCATGCAAACTATCCTGTTCATACCTGGAAAACAAAAAGTCAACGCATCGGCTTGCACCACAAAGACACAGCATCATTTTTGTGGACCTAATTTTGAGTAAATGTATGCAACAAGGAAATGCAGCTTCTATCTTTTTCCAGCATGGTTAACAAAAACATTATGAAATTAGGATTAAGGACACAAGTTGTCACAAAATAAATCAAGGAAGCATGAACATGACTCTTGTTGGGAACATAAATACTATAAGATGACCAGAACACTTATTTTAAAGATAAAAGATTACCATAAGCAAGTTCGTAGAAATTCAGATACATGATATGAGTTGTCACAAATGCAATCAAGGGAGCAGAAATCATGACTCGTGTAGCCTCATCCCTCACGTTAAAAGCTCGCAGTATTGCTAGAATGAGGGTGAATCCAAGTAAGGCCACAGCAGAAGAAAAATCCAGCTTCTCTGTTAATTCCACGGCTCTACAGATAATTAAGGTTGAAATAAAAACGAAAAAGTTAACTTATAATTACACAACGTCCTCTCCTCATCATTATAAACTACTACATCTGGTCCTAACTATTGGTCCCAATTATAAGTAACAAATTAGATTTTTCTTTGATCCTAATTATAAGCAACAATCATTAGTTTTTAAACAAGGATAAATTTTTTTATAGCCCTTAATTTCTTGCTAACTCTATTGCCTATATCTTTGGAATAAAATTGGAATTTATGACAGGATTAACTAAAACAACCAACTTAATTATTTTTGTTGGTCTTCATGATTTGTCCTGTGTTGTTTATAATTAGGATCAGGATAGTAATAAATATCTGAACAAAATAAGAGTAAAGTCTATTAATGCTGAAGATATCAGATCAGAATCTATTTTTTCTTCTATCTGTTGAATGAAATCAGTTAATGGTTCCAGGCAGTGTTATTGTACACTGTATTCAGAATAAGTCAACCCTATTTTATATATATCTATTTTATATAAAAGTCTTGTGACACCACATACATTTTAGTAGTCCTCCGTATTGATTCCTTAGACTGTAAACATCAATCAATGTAGTCCCTAATTTTGTAAATGCCAATTCACTTTAGGCCATGACGTCAATGGAAAAATGATGTCGAAAAAGAATGAAGTGAATGGCTTTTTGCAAAGTCAAGTGACCAACATTTACAATTTTTTCAAGGACTAAATTAAGGGTTTAGTCATAAATATTTTATGAATTGAGATCATTGTAGCATAAAAACCTAATATTTATAAGAAAATCAATACTGAATTGAGGGTTAGTACTTCAACACTGCTTTATAATTTTATATACACAGCAGAAACCATAAAAGGAAACCATCAAGCAAACAACTTACCTGCTGTGAAAAACAGCACTCCACAACCATGCATTCATAGATAGAATCCCATAGATATGCCACAATCCAGTGTACTCATAGTAAGTCTTCTTGTCTGGCCTCAAAGGCAACTTATAGTACACAAGAATGAAAAAAGATACCCAACCATGAAACTGCATAGCAAGATTGAGGGCAGACAGAGCAACAGCCACCGGTTCCTGAAATTATAAAGCATATCCACATTACAATCAGAAACTAAACCAATTTAGCATACTACCTTAAAACTTTTATAGGAGATTCAAGAAAGAACCTGAATCCCACAAACACGTCGAAATGGCCATTTTCCATGATACTTGACAGGCTTATCACCAAGTTTTGTTCTTTCTTCCTCTCTAGCTACCATACAGTAATACCTACAGTCAGTGCGACAGTCCCATTGTTTCCACCTCAAGTAGAGGGGTTCATGCATGTACCATGGACCATCAATTGGCTTCCCATCTGATGAGAATTTACAATGCTGAAAGCATCTATCCCCTACACATCCAGTTTTCTCACACTGCTGCACACAACCTCTGAAATTAAAGTCACAACCAAAATTTATCATATGGCAGGCCAGACAAGAATAGAGCATAATTATTCTACTTTTAATATGTATGGAAACTACATAATACCGGCAGTAATTTTGTTAGCATAGAGGTCAATGCTGGATTCAGCTGCAGAACATGGTATAGTTTATGTATCTACCATTCTGCTCATTATTTACTTACTACTGACCAGTGACAATTTTAAGCTTCACCATTTCTTTATTATTAAAAAAACCATGAAAGTCAACAACTAGATTTTCCAACTCCTTCAAGAAAGCATAAATATGGGAATGGAATAAACTGAACACATGTAGTTATTAAAAATAAAATAAAAAATAAAAAATAAATAAAAAGAAAAAAAGAAAAGAATAAGGTGGTACTGGTCAAAGTTTTGAACTAAAAGCTAGTGCAAAATGTAAACAATGATGAAACCCAACTACCCAAGTCAAGCTTCTAACAGCAGTAATGAAACCATTGACACTAATGCCTCTACAATCTAATTATTAAAATATAGATTCAGACAGTGCAAAAAATCCTCATTCAATTCAAGTTGTTTCTTTCTAGTTTTGGAACAATGGTTTCAATGTTATCAATAACATCTTAACATCAGCCAGAAAAGATCAGCCATCATAACCATAGAGTATTCAGGCCTACGTATTGTGGTGATCTCAAACTTGTTTATTTATTTATCAAGATATATGAAGCTGTGATGTGAAATTAATTATTATATAAATAAAACATAGTTGTCAGTAGCGTGCTACAGCAGCATATGCATTGCCAGAGTGTCACACAGCACTTCACTATAGCAGCCATAGTGGCTGCAATAACGGCTAAAACAGCAGCATTGTGGCACTCTACTATAGTGGTACTATATCGATGGTGTCCAAAATATTAATGCCCTCCAACGTTAACATTAGAGGGCATTTTATGGAGGTAATTTTGGGTAAAAATAAGGGTTTCGGGATGTTAAAGTTCATAACTATCATGCCTCATTTCTCTCCTCTCCTACCTTGCAACTATTGCTGTAACCTCTGTGCAACCCTCCAGTGACTCTGCCAACCATCGAGCAGCTCTTTTTACTTCTCTCTTGTTCTCATTCTATTTTTTATTTTTTTTGGTTTCTCTGGTAATGTTGTTCTCTTACACTAAAGCTAAACCCTTTTACACTCTAATAATAACTCAATATTTCTTAGAAATAAAGGGGCATATGATGCTTGGTAGAAGTAGAGGTGTGAATAATCTAAGCTGTTTTTTTTATTAACCAAGGAAAAGAAAGAACCGATTACAGCACAACAGTGCACATGAAAGCTGCCCTCTAGCATCTTTAGGAACAATAAGAGCTATTTATGAACTATTGAAGCTTGGTCATTAAATTTGTTTAGCTAAACAAACAAGACCAAGCTTTATAGTCAAGATTGATTATTTAAATGAGTCAAACACAACATTTGATTTTTATATTAATATTCGTGTATAAATTTGTAATATTATTTATTATATTTACTTAAAAGATTATAATTTTGTTTATAATTATCTTACACATACCATTTACCTGATTTCAATTTCAAAGAGTAGTATTTTAAATAGGTGACCAAAAGTTGTCTTTAAAAAAAATCACCATTTTCATCACCAAGGATTTCATTTTTAATCTTAAGTCATCATTATGAATATAAAATTATACTTTATTACTAATTTACCTCACTTTCTAGCTCAAAAGTATCTATCAAGTTAAATAAGCTAAGCCCAAGCTTCACATTTTTTAACCAAGTCAAGCTCAAGTTTTAAGTTTGTCTAGTTCAAATAAATGAAACGAGTATTATTTTCACAACGCAAACTTGAACTTTAATTGCTTATCACTATTCAACTTGTTTACACTAGTGAAAGTGAGAGAAGCAAAAACATGGTAATCATTTAGGATCTGTTTGGACAAAGTACTTATAGGAGAAGAAAATAAGAAAGAAAAATGAAATTAATTTTTCTAGATGCATGTTTAAAAAAAAGGTTTTCACAAAAATTAATATGACATAATTTCTACAAATTAACTTATGTATAAGCTGATTTTAACTAATAAAAAAGTTAATTTCATTTTTCTTCCCAATGTCCTTCTAGAGAAATTTATCCAAACATGCCTTTAAACAGTTGTAAGTACATTGTTATGAAACATAAATGCTCCAAAACCCCAACCATTTTTGTGAACATCTCAATTGCAAATATCCAATATTGTATACAATTTGTCTCATAATAAGTGTTGTCCTAGGTTTTTTTAACATAAACCAAGAAAAATTAATAAATAAATGAAAAGGAATAATAATTTTACAAAATTAACCTTATTGTTAATCTTCTTTACTATAAATGATGCAACACAATAACACCATTTAAAAAGAATACTATTACTAATTGTATAAATGGTGAAAAAAATAATTAATGTTACATCGAAAAGCTTAAATGACACTTATTTTAAGATTTATTTTTTCTTATTATATGAAATTTGTTATGGGACAGAAAGAGTATTAATATTATGAACAATGCAACATGTACAACCAAATTATACAAGTTTTGAAACAAGGTTACCAAAAAAAAAAAGATATATATATATATATATATATATATATATATTATACAAGTTTTGAAACATTTAAACTGACATCATGACATTTTAATGGCACTAACTCCTGCCAACTGTTCAAAGGGCACTGATTAAGAAGTCAATAAATAGAAAGGTTTTTATTGAAAATTATGGTGAGGGTGCATTAGTAAAATTAAATAGTAGTACACTTTTCTATAAAACGGTTCTGCTCTTGATTACTTAACTAGTGCTTCAGGTCACTTGTTAGCATTGTGCTATAATAATACTACTACCAATTGTTCCAAACAAAAATAAGGCATCTCTCGGTTAGCACAGAACACAGATATCACTATCTAAAATTCTCAACAAATAAAAGAAATGGTTCTACTAACAAGTTCCATTAGGATATTAGTCAAAGAACATTTAATACACCCTGTCAAACGCTTTCAGTTACTCAAAAAAAAGTATTAAACGAATATTTTTCATTTGTATTAAAATAGATAGATGTGCCTTCTCACCAAATACTTTCTACTTCTATTTTTCTACTCATCACCCTAAGTCACTACCTAGCATTTGCCAAAAAAGGAAAATAATCCAGCACTCAGACTCCAAGCCTAACACATCACAAAAACATTGCCCATTGCTGCCCCGCAAGCAGTGGAACTTCCGAAAATTATCAGAAACAATTAAATAAAACAATGAAACTCCAAGAAAAACAACCAAAAAAACTAATCATCTAACAAAAAAACAACATCATCTAAAAAAAGTCTAATCACACACACACTCCATGCTTGAAAATTGACACCAAACCATTAAAAAGAAAAAAAATGAAATGCATCATTATTCATTTCACCTCACCCAGAATCCTAGAATCAACCAAAACCAACCACATAATACACAAATAACACTTAAAAATTTCCACGTCCAACCTAAAACATTTACAAGCCAAAAGAAAAGTACCAATTCTGGGACACCCCAACACTGCAAATACTCCTTGTTTCTCTCTATCTCTCCTTTCTTGTGACGTCATAGTAGTAATTGTCACTTCTCTCTCTTCTATTTCTTTCTCAAAGTGTAGCCACCCACTATGTCCATCAAACATTTTCCAAAACAATATAGACAGCAAAATTCCAAGTTCCAATTTTTACCATACCCATAACATTAAAACACCACACCCAGATTTCTACACGACCCCAAAACCTAATCAAGCGTTTAGATTGAAAATTTCAAATCTGGGATTCTCTAACCAATATCCCAGAGAGAGAGAGAGACTAACACGTAAAGTGGATCGGCGTCGCCGTCGGTGGCGGCGAGGGGGCGGAGGAGGGAGCAGAGGGCGGCGAAGAGCAAGAGGAAGCGAAAGGGACCCATCGGATTCGCGAGAAAGCAAAAGTCAAAGTCCAAAGGGGAAGGAGGAAGAGGAGGAGGTTGTTCCGGCGAGAATAGACGGCGAGCTTTGCATTGAAGGAGAAGGGTGGAGGAGGTCGCACTGACGACGGAGCACGGTGGCGGTGACGGTGACGGTTGATCCCGAAAGGGAAAGGAGTGAGTCAACTCGGAGCGAGTTGGGGAATGGTGGGGTGGCGAAAACAGAACCAGAATCTCGTGAGGAGATGAATGCAAGAGAGTGTATATGATATTGATATCTCTTACAACATTATTATTTTATTATTCTATTTATCATTAATTATTTTTATTTGTGAATTATAAAGAGAATTTGAGTTCAATTTTCATGTGAGTAGTCTATAGATTTTTTTTATTTCTTTTTTCTTTTAATCGATCATAAATTATTTTTATTCTTTTATTCTTTTGATTCTTAATACTTGATCTCGTAAACTAATAGAAGCAAACGTAATAATACCAAAATCGTAATAAATTAATAATATATAAAAATTCTTGAGAATCTATTATTATTATTATTATCGTAAATTTTTTACTAAAAATCATAAATTAACTATAATTATTCTGATATATTTTTATATAATTTTACTAAAATAATTCACTTTATAAATAACTATATTAGTTTTAATTATAGTAATTAAATAATTTATGAAAAATATAATTAAAAATATTAATTAATATTACATTAAAAGATAAAAAAAATAAATATTTTAAATTATTTTTCAAATATTAAAGTTGTAGTTATTATGATACAGAGAATGAAGTATATTTTAAATCTTGCAAGGTGTTCGGCACAGTTCAAATAAAATTAATTCTAATGTTGTGTTTGAAAAATAAAATAATATTAAGATTAGTTAATTTTGTTTTGTATGTTTATCTTTTTTTATTTCTATAATAAAAGTCCGGTATCTTGATTTTTTTACGAGAATAGTAGTTACAATCGATAATAACCATCTTTTTTACATCATTCTTTCACTTTTTTTTTTTTTGAGAGGATTCACTTTTATTTTTTAATTAAACAATTTTATATTTTAAAATTACTAAATATCTATGTTTTGTTGTACTTTTTGTCCTCTATGTTTTATAATTTTGTAAATTTTGTTGAACAATTTTTTAAATTGTATATTTTAATTTCTAATTAAATTTTTTTTTTTACATATTACCATCTCATTAATTGATTATATAACATGACATATTAATGAGTAAGATGTCATATTAATCATTAACATTAATTAATAATGTGACATATAAATAATAATGTAATATAATGTATCACATTAATAATTGAAGTGTTTAAACAATCAATCAATTAAATTTACAAAATATATAAAATTTTAAACATTTGATGACAAAAATCATTAAATATAAATGAAAAAAAATACAATCAGACTAAATTAAACATGTTCACGAGAATAGTATGTTTAATGGGTAATCATGAGAATAATATGTCTAAGCGTAATATTTCTGACAATGTCATCTTATATTTTGAAATAAATGTCTATTAAAAAATTGTGAAAAACTAAAAAAATATTATTATATGTGTCTTAAAAAGAAGAGAAAAAAATTATACGTTGGTGTAAAATAATTTTAGAGTATCATTTTATCATTAATTATATTTTTTTTACAAGAATATATAACTTATTATCACCAAATTGACCTATAAAAATAAAGAGATACTTCTAACAACTATCATTTATATATCAAGTTTATTGATTTTTTATTATAATTATTTTAAAAGTAATATTAATAGTGATTTTTTTATTAATAAACTGTCTATCCACTAACAACTCTTATACTGACCGTTAAAAGAATTTTTTACTAAAATAATTTTTTTTTAAAAAAAAATTACCAAAATAACACATATACCATTTTATTTACCCAAATAGAACCTTTTGCTATTCACACTCAGAATTCGATTTCCGGGAAATCGAATTCTGAACTTCAAAAAAAAAAATTTTCTCTGAATTCGGTTCCCGTGGAACCGGATTCTGAGTAATGTTTAAATTTTTCTTTTCTTTTCTGTTTGTAGTTCGGGTTACGGGTTAATGTTGCAACTAGAACGGCCCGTTCTCCAAGCAGAACGGGCCGTTCTGCTTGCACGCATAGTGTGTTATTTTTGAAACTGGAACGTCCCAACAAAACGGCCCGTTTTGATGCATTTGTCATGTGCTTTTTTTTTGCATCCGGAAAGGCCCGTTCTCCTTGCAGAAGGCCGTTTTGCAAGGAGAACGGCCTGAACGGGCCGTTCCGGATGCAGTTTTACACCACGTACAGATCCAAAAATGCAAAAAACAAATAAATAAATAAATAAAAATTTAACAGCTCAGAATTCGGTTTCCGGGGAACCGAGTTCTGAGTGTGAACAGTAAAATGCTCTATTTGAGTAAATAAAGTGGTACAGATGTTATCTTGGTAAATAAAAAATAAAAATAAATTATTTTAGTAAAAAATTCCCGTTAAAAATAATGCCAACTCTAAAAACTATAATAAACTTTAACTTGTTTAAGTGTAAAGTCTCCAAAAGTTTATTTCTGACTATCGTAAGATTTTGTACTTTTAGCTTTTTAATCAATTATAATATTTGTGTAGATATACAAATGTTTGCAAAATTAATTGTGTATGATTTTATTTTGGAGAAAAAAAAATTAAACTAAATTTTAAAGTTGTGGACTGAACTTTATATTTTAATGCTCGTCTTATTTCACAAACAAGTTATTTTTTTTAATAATATTATTAATACAAAATATTTTTAATTTTATTTGTGATAATCTCTATTAAAAATTAATTGATCATTTTTAATAAAATTTTTCTTATCAACTACTTATTTATATATATATATAGGAGAGATTTGTTTACTCTAGAAATAAGTTTATCTAGACTTATTCTGTTCAATAACTCATGTTCTATATCAACCATTAAATTTAAAGTTCTTAATATACATCAAATTTGCAATTTTCTAAAAATTTTAAATTTGATACTTCATTTCATTAATTCAAATTGACGGATAATCATAAAAACATGTTATCCATCAATATATATATATATATATATATATATATATGAAGAGGGTTCAAACGACACCGGTGTAACTTTTACTAAGTATTACATCATTCAATAACTTTATATTAAATGTGAATTTTGTAAATCCAGCTGTTAAATTGAAGGTTCATAAAACTTTATATATGTGAGACCCCTTTCCTTTTTCTTTTCTTCCCCAAACTCTCTTCTCACTCACTTTTGTTGATTCACTCTCTTCTTCCCTCTCAAACTCTCACTTCTCCTCTTTTACTTAGATTCAAGGTGCTGAGTAGGTATTGATTTTCTTGTCGAGCCGTGTGGATTTGAGCTGTTTCCCTTCTTCTCCGTCACTCTTCTCCTTCATTCGTCGTTCGTCTCTTCCCGGAAGCTTGGATTCCTTGCACCGAGATAAGGGAAGCTAGTTTTTGGCTATGTTTTGTTGAAAATGAGTTCATAAACTCATTTGTGGGCTGATGGTTTGATGATTTCGAGCTGAGATTGAAGAAATTCGTTTTCGGGTTTTTCGGGGTTTGGGTGAAAATTTAGGGTTTTGATTGTTTGTTGGTTGCATACTGAAAATGAGGTGTTTTTAGTGATGTTTGATGAAAATGTGGACTTTTGGATGGATTGCATGTTGGTTTTCTGGTGGATTTTGCAGGTTTTGAAGAGATTTTCGAAAGTTTGAGGGTTGCTGCTAAGTATCACGCCGAGCGCGTGACCATCAGAGGGCTCTATTTTGACAAGCCTTCGGGCGCAAGGATGTGTGCGCCGAGCGTGCTTGAGAATGTGAGCCTCTGGATGGCCTACACCGGGCGTGGTGGGACAGTGCTGGGTGCGATATCAGTAAGTGACATATGTTTTGGGGTTCTGGTTTGGTGCTGGGCGAGACTTTGTCACGCCGGGCGTGGAGACTCCTTGGGAGTCTCTGCCAGAGGTGGCGCCGGGCGCAATTTATATTACGCCGGGCGTGAGACCCTTGGGGAGGTCTCTACTTTCTTGCGCCGAGTGCGAGATGAGTACGCCGGGCTTACGAGACCTTGTGAAGTCTCTGCCTCCTATCACGTCGGGCGCAATAGGAATTGCGCCGGGCGTGCTGGTTCCTTGGTACTCTCTGGTTGTGCCATGCCGGGCGCGACCATGAGTGCATCGGGCGCGTTTATGCTGTTTCCTTATATGTTGTTTTATGCTGAGCTGAGCTGTTATTGATGAATGTTATTCATGCTGAATTATAATATTGTTGTGTTGTGAGACGATAATGTTGTGCTATAAGCTATTTAGCCGTGATGTAAGTTGATATTGCTATAAGCTATGCTGTGCTGTATGCTGATATAAACTGTTGTAGGTCGTAAGGCTGAGCTGTTGTAGGCTGTAAGGCTGAGCTGTTGTAGGCCGTAAGGCTGAGCTGTTGTAGGAGATTGTTATCTCGTTTGGCAAGTGTACCAAATCGTATACGTAGTTCAATGAAAGTATGAGTATCGTCTCCTAAGGGACTTGCGCAACACTTTGCAATTTCACTTGTTATCTAACTAAGCTACCGAAAAACAATAAGAGTTTGATTTTCTGCAGTAAATAATGTAAACAAGCAATAATAATTCTTTTTGGTATTTTGGTAAACACTTAGAGTGCAAAACTTGATTCTAATGCAATATTAATAAATTGTTGGGGTTTGACTTCACTAAACCTTCCTCTCATGCTTATCACTAAGTTCACAATAGTTATTATTCAGAATTTATCAATCACTCTCAAAAGTAACCAACCCTAATCTCTTACAAGTTGGAATCTAAGTTTCTAACTTAAACTATCAATCTCTTGCATAGTTTAACCAAGAAACCAGCTTTAAGAACAAGAGCTTAAGAAAGACCAATGGCATTTACTCTATCTCTAGCAATAAGCACCATTAGCTGCTCTATTTCATTTCAGAGGTTTAAAATCATTTCTCAATCTCTTAAAAACCTGAAGTTCAAGTTAAGGGTGATCAAGCCAAAACAAGCATTATGCACAGAAACAAAATAATAAAACTGAATAACAACTTAGATTGATAACTTAGAGTTTACACATGAGAATGGGTTTAGTTACATCAAACCCCAACAAGGGTGAGTTTAGCTATACATAGACATGTAGAACTCTACAAATGATGAAGAAAGGAAGAAGCTTGGTCTTGAAGGTTCCAGAGCTCTCCAGTCGCCACACACACTCCAAGAATGATCCTCCTTACTTCCCTCCTCGAAAATCCCACTTTTAGGTCATAAAAACTTTTGTCTTATGTGAATAATGACATGTCAGCACAATCCACGCTAAGCCTCAGTTCCACGCTCAGCGTGGGGATCAAAATTCTGTTCCAGGGATTCTCTGCCATGCTGAGGCTAAGCGTGGATCTGGGTCTTAGCCTGGAAACTTAACCAAAAATTCCTTCAACTTCAAATTCACCACTTTGTGCTTGACTTCCTTCCTTCTTTCCTAGCTTTCTCCTAAACTACAAAATAACAACCAAATACTTGTAAGTTACCTAAAAACATGATTCAAAAACAAAATGTGATCACCTAACAATTTAGATATGTTTTGAGTTAAAAACAAAGTCTAAAAGCAAGGAAAATTGATATAAGTGCTTCAAACTAGGTCATAAACTTAATGAAATCATAGCACTTATCAGAGATCTCCGAGCTGATATGCGTGACGACGCATTGTATGTTTTATTGCTGTTTATGCTGTTGTGGAAGAACGCATGTAAAAGATTTTGATGATGTCAAATAAATTGTAGAAAACAAGAGGTCAAGTTAAAGCAAGGTGTTCAAGAAACAAAAATCTCAATGTATTTTAGATAAGTCTTGTTAACCTAACTTTATATGTAAAAAGAAATCTTTAGAAAAATTGCATAAGGTTCTTGGCCATTTAAAATAAAGAATTTCAAGAAAACTCAAATATAATCTTTTATATTAATAAGGTTTTGAAAATAAAGGTTTTCTATATTTTAAGTTTTAATAAGGCAATTATTGTTTTAAAGAGTCTGGTAATCGATTACCAGTACATGTAATCGATTACCAGAGGATGAATCTCATATGTTTAAAATGCACTTATTAAAACGTGTTCTGGTAATCGATTACCCATTCCTTGTAATCGATTACCAGAAGTTAAAAGTTCCAAAATTTGAATTTAAATTTTACAACGTTCCAAACGTTTTGAAATTAAATCGTTGTAATCGATTACCAGAGCCTATTTTCTGGAAAATTTTAGAAAGACACAACTCTTCATGAAAAGTCATGACCTATGAAACAATCATCTATAAATACCAATAATTTTTCAGAAAAAGGTTACGAACTAATTGTGAAAAATTATCTTTACAATCACTTGGCCAAAAATCATTTGCAAATATTATCTAAAGAGTTCTACTAGATCAACAAAGTGTAAAATCCACTCTTCAAAGAGAGTTGTTCTACTTCATTCATCTTTTCTATTGATTTGTAAAGGGGAAATTGTTGTTCTCCTTGGTGGTCTGTGATTCTCAACACGAGGAAAGAGAATTCCTAGGTGTTGGAGAATTTGAGTCTTGTAAAGGTTACAAGCATAGTGAAAAATCTCAAGTGGGTGACTTGAGGACTGAATGTAGGCAAGGTTGGCCGAACCAGTATAAAATCAAGTTTGCAATTCTCTATCCCTATACTTTTAATTTTGTTGTGAAGTTTTTTGCATCATTACGTACAAATTGTTTATGATATTGATTTTATAAGAAAGAAGTTAGAAAAACTAATAAATTGAAGAAAAATTATATAACTTAATTCAGCCCCCCCCCTCTTAAGTTACACGAGGCTACTTGACTAACAGTTGTATAGCTGATGAGTTGTATGCTGATGATGTGCTGATAGCTGTAGCTGTTTACTACTCATGTATTTTTATATATGTATGCTGAATCCTTTTCACTAGCCTACCCTTTGTTGTTTCCATGTGTTTTGGACTGCAATGATCATACGTTGTATGGGAGCAGAGCATGGTTAGGTCGGTGAGATGAGGCAGGTCTGCAGCTGACAAATAGAGCTGATTCTTTTTGTTGTTTGATGTTTTGGCCACTACTTTGGCTACTTTGGGTTATATCTATACTCTGATGTTTAGCTCAGATTGGACCTTGTGTATATATATATATATACTTGTTCTTTCTGTGTGGTGTTTTTTTTTGTGCAGTGTGTAGTGATCAGCCGGGTTGTTACAATATATTTATATCAATATTTGTTAAAATTGAACAATAACTTGAAAGTAATCAAAGTGTTCATATTCTATTATATTTTCAAATATATATATTACGTCAATTTTGTTTTATAAAAATGAAGTATCAAATCATCTTAGATTAATATAAAATTTTGTATATATATATATATATATATATATATATATATATATATGATATAAGAGTAAAGAATTTTTAATCTAATGATTAGATTTATAAAATTTATATTAAATATAAAATTATTAAGCGGTGTAATACTTAGTAAAAATTACACTAATATCGTTAAACCTTCCTTTTATATATATATATATATATATATATATATATATATATATATATATATATATATATATATATATATATATAACTCAAATGGAGATCTTATTTAAAGATATTAATTCAATCATATTCAAACAAACAATTTGTTAGTATATAAAACCAATAATAATATGTAATATAAAATTTTCAATTAATGTAACAATTAGAATTTTTTATTTTTGTTCAAACGCATTCATAGAATTCATATAAGTAAAATTAGGTTTTTAAAAGTTCAAACAATTAAACATTTTTTTTCATAATCACATCATGTCCTCTCTATAAGCTTAATTTTAGAATCTCTTGCCTTTCTTTTTCCGAAATATACTATTAAAATACTGGTTAGAGATTTAAAAAATTGCTTCATTTGTGCTACTTCTGCGCTCTAAGGGATTTCACTTTTATTTTATGCTCTTCAACAACTCTTCCAATGGGTTCCTAGGTTTTTTAAAGTTGGAGGTTTGGTGATTATGAATTGATTTGTTTTTTTAATGATGGATCTCTTATCACTGAACATGTTGTGACGTGTTTTTTTTTTAATATCAAAATACACTAGTCTAGTTTGTTCCTTTTCAACTTTCTAATAAAATAATAAAAGAGAAAAATATGTCAAGTAAAAAAGATGGGGTTACGGGAATATTTAGATATGTAATTTTTTTTTTTGGTGCATAGATATGTAATTTAATTAATATACTTTTTACATAAGGTTTTTGTGGCATAATTCCTTTCTTGGCTCGATTAGGTTGGTTTGGGCGCCATTCCATTTGAAATTTGGTGGTGTACTTATAAACGAAAATGATCATCAGAGCCGTGTCTAAAAATTATAAGGTTAAGATAAAAAAATTTGTATTCAAAATTTAATTTAAATAATTTTTAAAAAAATTATCTTAAAGTTATATAAGATTTGGGTAATTTAATGTTAAAACATTACTTTTAACTATAAGAAAAGTATAAATATTATCAATAATATTTTGGAAGTAATGCATGTGTTTGAAAAAAGAATCTTATTTTTCTATATATAGTTTTGTAACGATATAGATATCAACATGTCCCTAGATTTTACACTCAACAACTATAATAGTAAAAAATATAAATCTAATTATTTAGGTTAAATATATAAGCACTACCTAGTATATATACAACGATATATGTGTATAAATTTCATTAACAACTGAAATAATAAAGTAAATTCCCCGATGAGACTATAAGTATAATTGTACTTATATATAAATATAGTAATCTAAAATTGAAATCATAATTTAGGTTGCTAGTCAAGCTACTATTATAAATTTAGATACAGTAAGGTAGCTCGAGCAATACTGTCATCCTCTTGCATGGTTCTCAAAATTGACTCATCCTCCATGTAATCTAACATTGTTCCTATAATAAGTATGATCATCATAGTCCAATCACAAAAAAATATGCAAAGGTAAACTTACAAAAGACAATACAACAAGTATAATTATACTATCAACATCAACATACCAACAATTATGGAATCAACACAACAAACTCTAATTTAACAACTTACGACACGACATCCAACTAATCAACATATCAACTTAAACTTTGAATACTACAACCATTCTACACAACAATTGATCAACACAATATTTCACAACACAACTTAAACAACAATTCCACATATTAACACATGTCAACTTCACAACTTATCAACACAACAACATAATGCGCCATCACACATTTCAACTAAGAAATCTCTTACTATACAGGTGAGTAGTCTCTAAATATTGCACCTCTTCTAGTACTTAGTTAGGGATTTTGGCCCCTAACCTAGTACCTTACTTGGTTAATCACTTTATACACATATAGCTCGACCTTGCATTCATATGGATCTACATTTTGTCACTTATAATTAGTATGGATCGATTGCCCGGCCCCCATAATATATCAATTAAGATTCTAAAGAAGATTCAACATTTTGCTTCAAGAGTCAATTTTCCAATAAGGGTTTTCAACAATTGGACTTGTAGAACACCATAACACCATATCCTTATAATGGGATATTCATATTTTAAAACAACATTTCTTCTCTAATCCTAAGTCAATCAACACAAATCAACTTTATGCTTTAAGCATTCTTAACATAGTTATCTAAACACTATACTACATGTCGCAACCCAAAAATTTCCGATCTTGCAACCTATGGTTTAGACATCCTTTTAAAGATCGCATCAATTAAGGAATGTCCGGAAACCAAACTAATCCTTAATTAATGATTTTTTAAAATAGGTTCATGGAGTCGCCACCAATGTTTTGCTCAAAACATTGGAAAAATAAAAGATTTTTAAAAGGTCCAATAATGTCCTTGATAACTAGAATTGGGTTCGTGGGTCGGTTACGTGTAGGGAAGGTATTAAGCACCCTTACAGTGCCCTAAATCGATACTCTATGATGAAGTTAACGCGATAAGAATTAATAAATTAAATATTTAATCCCCTTTATTAATGACTATTTACATTCTTGAAATTTAAATTACACAATTGACTCTAAAATGTCTACATGATTGTTTTTATTATAATCCCCTTAAGTGCCAATAATTCTCATATGAAAATTAATTATAAATTATCATCAGCAAAGATTTGTAAAAATAAAATTTGTTATGAAACATCCTTCATATTAGTTAAAAATATGAACATTCCGTGTATATTAGGAACTCCCTTTTTGTCACTATTATATCCTTTTAAAGTTACCTCAAAAGGATTAGAAACTCAAGTTCTTAATAATACTTTATGTTTTGAATTTATTCATCCACCAAGATCAAGAGAATTAAATTTACTAAGAGAAAAAAGTATTATTGAAAATAAAAGAAAACAAATTAATTTTTTATCTAAAGAAATTCAATATAAAAGAATAGAAGAATAGTTATTAAATAAAAATGTTCAAGAAACTATTAAGAAAATTAATAATCAAATTGAACAAGAAATTTGTGAACTAAACCCAACAACTTTTTAGCATAGAAAAAAGTATGAAGTATCATTACCTTACATTGAAAATTTTGATGAAAAGAATATCAATACTAAAGCAAGACCCATTCAAATGAATTCTCAATATTTAGAATACTGTAAAAAAGAAATTCAAGAATATTTAGAAAAAGGATTAATTAGACCTTCTAAATCTCCTTGGAGTTGTTCGGCTTTTTATGTATTAAATGCAGTTGAACTCGAAAGAGGAGCACCAAGATTAGTTATTAATTATAAACCCCTCAATAAAGTATTAAAATGGATTAGGTATCCTTTACCTAATAAACAAGATCTAATTAAAAGATTAAATCATGCTACAATATTCTCAAAATTTGATATGAAATCTGGTTATTATCAAATTGGGGTGAAAGAGGAAGATAAGTACAAAACTGCTTTTAATGTTCCTTTTGGACATTACGAGTGGAATGTACTTCCATTCGGATTAAAGAATGCCCCTTCTGAATATCAAAATATTATGAATGATATTTTTTACCCATATATGAAATTTGCATTAGTATATCTAGATGATGTATTAATATTTTCCAACTCTATTAATCAACATATAGAACATTTTAAAACATTTATTAATTTAATTAAAGAAAATGGATTAGTAGTGTCAGCCAAGAAAATTAAAATATTTCAAACTAAAATAAGATTTCTAGGCTATGAAATTTATCAGGGAACCATTACACCAATCCAAAGATCAATAGAATTTTCAGAAAAATTTCCAAATGAAATAAAGGATAAGACCTAACTCCAGAGATTTCTAGGTTGTGTCAATTATGTGGCAGATTTTATTCCAAATATCAGAGTTATATGTGCCCCACTTTATGAACGTCTTAGAAAGAATCCAAAACCTTGGGACAATGAAATGACCCAAGTCATTATTAAAGTAAAGCAAATAGTTAAAAAATTACCCTGTCTAGGGATTCCTAACCCAGAAGCCTATCTTATTGTCGAGACAGATGCCTCAGACTTAGGATATGGGGGAATTTTAAAACAAAAGATTTTATCAAAAGAGCAAGTGGTCAGATATCATTCAGGTATTTGGCACCCAGCTCAGCAAAAATATTCAACAGTTAAAAAAGAAATTTTATCAATAGTTTTATGCCTTCAAAAATTTCAAGATGATTTATTTTCAAAAAGATTTTTAATAAGAACTGATTGCAAAGCAGCTCCATCAGTTTTACAAAAAGATGTTAAAAATTTAGTTTCAAAACATATTTTTGCTAGATGGCAAGCTTTATTATCATGCTTCGATTTTGAGATTGAGCATATTAAAGGAGAGTCAAACACATTACCAGATTATTTAACAAGAGAGTTTTTACAGGAAAATGAGCAAAAGCTCTAGACACAATTATGGGATGCCATTCAAGGCCCCACTCAACAATACTGTTAAATCGGCTCAATCAGAAGCATCAAGACAATTATCGGCTTCGCCGAGTTCATCAAGAAAGTTACCTCAATCTTTCAATACAAAATTACCTTCAAAATCCACAACATTTTTAGAAGCGGCCACCAACTCTCCATTACTTTTTCACAACAAATTTGACCCCATTGCAGCCTTAGGACATGCACCAGAACCAAGCTCAATACCTTCTCCCTCAAAACAAATCTCCCAAAACCTTTCTAAAAACATTACCCACAATACTATTCCAGCAACCACACCATCAAATTCAAGATCTTATGATGATTCCTACATTACTAAGGACACCTATATTGACATCATGCCAATAGAACCCGAGTGGAAAGATCTAACAAGGGATCAATTAATCAATACCATTTTCCCAAAAGACAGCCATCACCAAAACTTTTTAAAGCCCATAATCTTTTACGAATTCATTCTAGTTGATTCTGATTCAATAGAATTATTTCACTCTAGAGATAAAGACAATAATATTATATATTCAAAAGCAAAAATTCTCAAAATTATGACTCTTGAAGAATGGGGACAACCCATCCATCAACCATTTTCAAGACAGTTCCTATTATTATTATTATTATTATTATTGTTATTATTATTATTATAGTTATTATTATTATTGTTATTATTATTATTATTGTTATTATTATTATTATTGTTATTATTATTGTTATTATTATTATTATTATTGTTATTGTTATTATTATTGTTATTATTATTATTATAATTATTATTGTTATTATTATTATTATTATTATTATCATCATTATTATTATTATTATTATTATTATTATTATTATAAATAATAATGAGTGTTATTTTTTCCTTTTTTTTGAAACACGTAATTTCACTAAAATTGGTTTTTTATTAATTATTTTAAAATTTTCCTTTTATAGTAAATATTGTTTTACACTAAATCATTTTTTTACATTAACTATTTAAAATTTAAAATTATAAAATGTTAACTTATTACATTATTTTTTTTTGTTTTTTTTATTACAGTATTTTTTCTTTCTCATTTCAAACATTTTTTACTTATATATTTAAAATTATTATTTTTTGATTATAATTTTTTCTTTATTCAAATTTCAAAGTATATATGATTATCTCCAATGCGGGTTGACACAAATGATTAAGGATTTAGTTTGAGTTTGTGTTCTCCATGACGCAGGTTTGAGATCTCCTATGACCATTAAAAGAAGATTTTAATGGACATACTTACTTAAGGAGATCATTGACTTCAAAGGTGAAATTCTTGTGGTGAGTCTCTATTAGTTCTCATTTGAGCAAGTAAAGTCTTGAATCAAATTTGACACTACTAAGCTTCAACTAATCATTATGTGGACAATTGTGTTTGGTATGAGGGTTTCCAACATACTATTTGCTCCTTGTTCGATAGGCATGTGAATGTCATCTCCTATCTACTATTTTAATGATTAAAAAAGAGTATATATGGTTGTCTTTCAATGATAAAAAAATGAATAAGATAAAATTCCTTTGGCATGTAAAGCACTATCCTAAAATGATGTATTCTACAAAACTATTAGGGTCAATATACATGCCAACCACTACAACATCATAGCAAAACATACATGTTAACTAACATTCCAAGCAAACATGTATCTCACACACATCATGTCAAGTAAGACATTCAACAACGTACATGATCACATCACATACATACATCATATGCAAACATTTTAACCAATGCATCGTTACGCATTTACCTACAAAAATCTCCTACAACATGAGTAGTTTAAATAACTCCACTTAGTATTCTTGATAAATTTATTACTAACAATATATAAAATTGATACATTTTTTATATACATTTTTTAAAAATTTTATTCTTATAAATTATCTTTTAATCATTTTCACCTTCTCTAGTGAAAATTAACTAATTTTTTCTTCTATCAAACAAAATATAAAACAAAAAAAATTAATAAAAAGAAATCAAGGGAATTTTTGTGTCTTCATATTTATTTTTCATGGTATAAATTACAGCATTGCACGTTACATGGGTGAGTAGAGTCCAACCCAAAACTCCCTCCTTTCTCCTCCATGGCTTCCGCGACACTCTCTCACTCTCACCTTCCTTCTCCTCTTATTCTTCATTCTTCTTCTTCTCGTCGTTTTCCTCTTTCTATCAAAATTACGAAACCACCCCTCTCACCCTTTCCTCTCCGCACGCGCCTCTTCTTCCTCCCTCCGCCACGCGCCTACGTGACCGCGCCCGCATCCGACCCGAATTTCGGCGACCCGGATCCGAAGCTGAACGGGCTGGCTACGGAGAAGCCGAAGCCGCGGCGCGTGGTCACGTGGAGCCTCCTCTGCGCGCTTCTCATGAAGCACAAACTGCGCCTCGCCCTCGCCCTCGCAACTCTCTTCGCCTGCACCGCCTGTACCCTATCCATGCCCATTTTCTCTGGTAACTTATCTTCTCTCCTCACCTTAGTCATAGTAATTCCCTAAATTTTCAATTTCAACCTCGACGCATCTTTTTTTTTTTTTTTTTTCAGGAAAAGGTTAATTTTTAGTCTTATATTTCATCTCATTAGTAGAACATGATTAATGTCCGTGAATTTGGTTGTCAATTTCTTTTAAAGAAAAAAACTGACATATGGAGATGAATTTCTCTCCCTCTCTCTCTCTATATATATATATACTTTTAAAAAAATTAAGTTAATTTTTGAAAGCTATAAATATATCAAAAGGATATTTTTAACCTGTACATTTCATCATCATTATTGGATATAAGTTTAGAAGGGGTTTTGGGAAAATTTATGTATAATTTAGATGCGTCGGGTTTTTAAAAGGTGAAAATTGTATTCGGGATTCCTGACATGTGTGTTTGGTTGTTAAATTTGCTTCATTTCTATTCTTCTAAAATAAAGGCAGAAACTCACATATAATTAATATTCCATTCGCTTTTGGTACAAGACTTGAGAAATACTATTCATATACATTTGAATTTTTGAATTAATTAATATTTTTGATTTTATAAAATAATATTATATAACTTTTCTATATACTGTTAAATCGTTTGGATTTCTACCAATAATATAAGTATTGAAAAAGAAAAAAATACATTAATTAAAGAATACATTAATATTGATTAAGGGTGCTATGAAAAAAATATTTAATATAAATTGACAAAACTCCAAATAAAATGGAATGGAGGGAGTAGTAATTTTGTTTTTAATTTTAGTTTAAAGTTATTTAGTTGTTCACTATATATCATTTATCAATTATATGATATATTTGAAGTTACTTTTCATCATTTGTGAATCTTACCATTCAATGCAAACTATGAATTATGATCCATGATTGAAAGATTTTGCTGTCAATTCACGATTTAAATCTCGATTTGGTAACTTTAATTTAGAGAACTTCTGTAAAAAGTAATTATTTTTGCAAGACGTAAATTGTTAAAGGAGTGGTTAACCAAGAAATTTTTTTTCTTTTGTCTAATTTGCTTGAGCTACATGGCCATCAAATATGGTAATGTAAACATTTGTTCTTTGAGGACTTGAATACAACAATCTCTGCGTTTTGTAGAAAATGGGATGATGAAATTTTATTTGCTCATGGAAAATAGTGTTGTGCAAAACTGCAAATTGGTATTGTTATTGCAGTATTTTTAATTATGAAATTTGGGGTGCTATCTTATGATTCCTTTTTACCACTGTTTATGCACGATTTCACTGTTGATCATACTATATATGCATTCTTATGTGGTGTTGTTCTTTTAGGACGGTTTTTTGAAGTCCTAATTGGTGTTAGACCTGAGCCGTTATGGAAGCTGCTCAGTAAAATTGGAGTTCTGTATGCCCTGGAGCCACTTTTAACTATTATTTTTGTTATAAACATGAACATAGTGTGGGAGAAAATTATGTCAACACTAAGAGCTCAGATCTTTGGAAGAATATTGATTCAGAAGGTAGAGTCAAATCTTTCTATCTGTCTTGATAATTTTTTCTTTTTCTATCTATTATTTCTTTTTGATAATGCCTGGAGATAGTGTATGGTTGTTTCGAATTATTGGAAAGAAGTTATTTTTGCTTTGGTTGATTAATCATATAGTTTTTTTTTGTGCAGATTGAATTTTTTGACAAATACAAGGTATGCATATGGAATCACTTACATTATACGTGCTTTTAGTTTTCCATGTTTGTGATGTATCTCTCGAGATTTTTGGGTTGAGACACCACGTGCAGATAACCATTGTTCTGTCACCTTTACCTGATTGTTGTGCGATGTATTCTATTGTCCTATCTTCATTCGTTCCCCTTTTTGTCTTTCTGTCCTCTTCTTTCTTTGTATTGCAATGTTTTCATCTATTTCTGTAACTTAATCTGAATCTCTTTCCTATGTGATTTTATGCACAGCAGTATTTTTTTTTAAATATAAAATTGTAAATTCATTGAGCTATTATATCACCGTTTCTTTACTTAATATAGTAAACTAACAAAGTAGGTGCAAAAATTATTGCACTTTCTTTGGTTTGCTTCTTATAGGTTGGTGAACTCACAGGTTTGTTAACATCTGATTTGGGTTCTCTTAAAGATATTGTCAGTGAGAATGTCTCAAGGGATCGAGGATTCAGGGCATTATCTGAGGCAAGCAACTCTACACCAATGAGAAGTGAGCTTTATATTTCCTATATTTAAGCATGTGTATGGTTCATTCCATTTTCACTTTGTTGGGTAGACTTTCCTTCATTTCTTGACGAGTGGAATTTGTACCACAAATTTATTGTTTAATTTTTTAATTTTTTTTCACTTATTTATACTCATGCATGTTTTAGTTTGCATTTTGCTGCCCACGTTCATTTGTGTGATGGCTTCTATTTTCTTTGTTCTTGTAGGTCATTGGAACAATATTCATACTTTTTTCTTTATCCCCACAACTGGCACCCATTCTGGGTGTTCTGATGCTTGCAGTTTCCATTTCAATCGGTAAGTTTTCATTGTATCTGATGATATCAATTCAATTCATTTTCAAAATTGTTGCGGTCTATTATAAAAAGCAGAAATATTATCACCTATCTTATTCACCCTTTCTTAAATGTAAGAGATTTAATAATTTCATAAATAGCTTATATATGCAGGCTGAGAGTTGTATGTATCTTGAATTATAAATACATTGTAATAGTAATTTGGTAAAAAAAAAATTGGGTCATGCTTTTTGTCATTTCATGCATTCTTCCCTGATGCTAATTCTTTTTGGTTCTCTGAAGCTGTCTACAAGAGATCTACTTTGCCGGTTTTTAAAGCACATGGGATGGCCCAAGCATCTATATCTGATTGTGTGACAGAAACATTTTCTGCTATTCGAACAGTGAGTTCCCAATAGTTTGTGTTCTTATGACAAATATTTGTATTATGTATTGCAATGGCCTGGTTTTATAATCCACAGCTGAAACAGTGACATGCTTGCTTACAGGTAAGATCCTTTGGTGGTGAAAAGCGCCAAATGTTTTCATTTGCTAGCCAGGTAAGGTTATTTAAAGAAGAACCAATAGCTAATTTCATAAAGGGTGTGACATCCTCTAGATACTTCCATGTTAATTATTTGTTCCGTGCAGGTTCTATCTTTCCAATCAAGTGGGATAAAGCTTGCAAGTTTCAAATCTGCAAATGAATCCTTGACTAGAGTAGCTGTTTATATTTCTTTAACAGCATTATATGTTCTTGGAGGAAGCAAGGTTAAGGCGGTAAGCACTTCTAGCTTTTGAAACTTTTGTCTTTTCTCTATAATATAATGACAAATCTAATCATGGTCTTTTCTTTTCTTTCCTTCTACAACAGATATTGACAATCATGACTGTTGCTACTTATTTGCATTCTTTCTTTTAAGTTCTGATATATTATCCTTATGATCATATACATCTTTCTCTTATTATTTTCTTACAAGAATTTTCTACCACTGAAATCATTCTTGAATATTTCTGAGTTGCTCTTAATTCTTGTTTAGGGTGAGCTCTCTGTTGGAACCATGGCATCTTTTATTGGATATACTTTCACTTTAACATTTGCTGTAAGCTAGTTGAGTTGTTGACCTTCTGTTTTACTTTATTTTATATTTTTCATCCTCTGTCCTATCTGATATCATGTATTTTAGGTTCAAGGATTGGTTAATACTTTTGGAGATCTTCGTGGAACTTTGGCTGCTGTTGAGAGGATCAACTCTGTTTTGTCTGGAGCTCCAGTTGATGATGCCCTTGCTTATGGGTTAGAAAGAGAACTGAAACAAAAAACAATGGATGATGAAAGCTATAAATTGGTCTTAGCTAATATTTCTACTGAGAATAACCAAAAAAATTATTTACATTACATGTCAGCTCTTAAAACATCAAGCAATTTGTGTAACTTAGCTTGGTCTGGAGATATTTGTCTTGAAGGTATCTTTTTTGAATTTTGTTTGTATCCCTTGTGAGGTGTTGTCTTAATGCACGGCTTATTTAGTAATGTATACTTTTTTTTTCCTTCTCTTTCAATGACTATGCTCATATTATGCTGCAGATGTGTATTTCTCTTATCCTTTAAGGCCAGATGTGGAAATCTTAAATGGCCTAAATTTACGGCTAAAATATGGAACTGTAACTGCTCTGGTGGGTCCTAGTGGTGCTGGAAAAAGTACAGTAGTACAGTTATTGTCTCGTTTTTATGAGGTTTGATTTCTGTTTATTATGTTGTAAGATGAAATTTCATTGATTTTTGTCTTGAAAATACATTCATCAAGTAAATTTTATTTCTGCAGCCTACAAGAGGTTGTATAACAGTTGCAGGAGAGGATGTCCGAACATTTGACAAGAGTGAATGGGCCCGGGTTGTCTCTATTGTAAATCAAGTAAGGAATAAGGAGAAAAAAAAAAAGAATCTTCATGTTTGATATTAAACATATTGCTTCATTTTTGTAAATAATACATATTACAGGAGCCTGTTCTGTTTTCGGTGTCTGTTGGAGAAAATATAGCATATGGGCTCCCAGATGAAGATGTTTCTAAAGAAGATGTGATTAAGGCAGCGAAAGCTGCAAATGCTCATGACTTTATAATTTCACTTCCACAGGTTGGTTTGTCTTCTAGGTATGCAGATGCTTTTATGTACTACAGTTATAATAGATAAGTTGTGTTCTTATTGTTCATCTTTTCTGGAAAGGGCTATGATACACTTGTTGGCGAGCGTGGAGGTCTACTGAGTGGAGGACAGAGACAGGTACAGTAGAGTTCACATATAAGACCCTTTTCCTTTGATGGCAATAGCATTTTACATGCGAACGCATTAGAAGGTTCTTGAGTCTTGTTTTTAAATTGCAGAGAATTGCTATTGCCCGAGCTCTCCTAAAGAATGCTCCTATCCTTATACTTGACGAGGTGCTGTTATTTGTTTAATTCTATGCTTTTCTATACAATAGATAATGAAAATCCTAATTGAGAGAATCCATTTCCAATTGATCCTATTTATGTGTCTTGATTGGTGATTCAGGCTACGAGTGCCCTGGATGCTGTGAGTGAGCGCTTGGTCCAGGATGCTCTCAACCATTTGATGAAGGGAAGGACAACATTAGTAATAGCTCACCGATTAAGCACAGTCCAAAATGCCTATCAAATTGCAGTTTGTTCTGAGGGGAGGGTTGCAGAACTAGGCACCCATTTTGAGCTATTGGCCAAGAAGGGCCAATATGCTTCACTGGTTGGTACTCAAAGGCTTGCATTTGAATAAATTATTAGGATCATGATCAAGCTGTTAATAGTCGATGGATACTCAAATCTCATGCTATATTGGTATACAGGGTCTCATCTTATTGCAACAAATCACAAATAGAGTTGAAATTACTCCTTCCATTTTAAAATACTATATATTTATTAATTTAGGACTTTTGATTTTATTTCAAAATGTCACTTTCAAAAATTAAGAGCATTATTTTTTTCAATAAAATTGAGTCTGTTTAAGCTTGTTTTCTTTCTTATAAAAGCGTTTTCTAAAAATAAATAATCCAATGACGGTTATTTAATCCTTTCATCTCATAATAAAGACCCGTTCTTATTAGATATACTCCCGATACACATATATATTTACATATAATTAGGGGATCAGTCAAGCGAGAAACACATGTTAATATAAGAATAATAAATAAAAATCTTTAAATTAAAATAAATAATTTATATTAAAAAATATAAATAAAGTTATCACATAATACTATTATCATAATTCCTGTTATTATTTTTTTTTCTATCATTAATATTGCAACCATTTCTTCTGTATTATTGTTGCGTCACCACTACTTCCACCATATTTCTGTCATTCTCAATTAACTCGCTCAATGAATGTTTTTATTTATAGGCAATTGTTAATATATTAACTTATATTTTTAGACAGAATACACTAACAATTTTGCATTAAAATTTTAAGGGGGAAAAATACCATCTCTTTATTTTAATTAATTTATGAGTTATTACAGTAATTCAATATATAAATTAAAAAATAAACTGATTTCACTTTTCTCTCCTCAGCATTCAGCTGCCTCAATCATGTTGCCACGAAAACCACGTCCTCAACCTTCCAATCATCTTACATTGTTTTCCTCCATTCAATAAAGGGAAATATTGTTGAGAAATTATTTTATAATTTAAAATTTAAATTAAATATTTAATCTAATTAATATTTGTTTTTTTTTTATACTCTAACATTCCAAAAACCAAAGCAATTGGGATTTTTCACTCTGATCAAGTCCACGTTTTGTTTCAAATTAGTTAGCACAAGTACATCACTTATTTTACTGTTCCCGGAAAACTTGCAAAACAAATTTTAAAACTGGTGCACATACTTTTATTATTGAAAAAAGTATCTAATAATGCCTATATATATACATCACTAGGTGAGGAAAACAGATACGAAAAAAAACACACAACTTTATCTATTTCTCTCTCAAAATTATTTCTACTACTAAAATATATTTTTGGAGCGGTGTTTTTCAATTCGGGGATCTTTCACTACACTCGAACGATCTAACGGGTTGACGTATCTTAGGAGAGGAACACATTCTAAGACTCAAAATTATCAATGCAGTGGGGGCGTTTTCTCTCTAAGAATAGCGCTCTGCGTGCTTCAACCTAGGCTACTCTAAACCTATTATTCAATACTTTAATTTGCTCTTTGTGTTTAATTAGTTGTTATTAATTGCTCTGTTTTAATTTTATAATATTCATTGTGTTGTTGATATTGATTTTATTGATAAATCTAAATATTTATTTTCTTGTGTTCTATTTAATTTTCTAACAATCTTAGAGAGAAAAATTCTCCTTTCTTGTTCAATATCAACATGTCTGCAATGAATATTTTAAAGTCTTTGAGTAGTAAGCCAGGAAAATTTAATGGTGAAAATTTTTTATGTTGGCAACAACAAATGAAATTTTGGCTTACAGAGTTCAGTTTATTTTCTGTTATTTTAAATGAAAAATATGAAAATTGTCCTGATCGTACCTCGGTTGAAGCTAGTTCTTTTAGTGATAAAGATATTTTGTATCATGGTCATATTTTGAGTGCTCTATCTGATAAAATTTATAAAATATTTTGTCATACAAAAACTGCTTTGGAGTTATGGAACGCTCTTGAATTAAAATATGGTTCTGCTGAAAAGGGGTTTAAGAAAATACTCTTGTGAAAGAATGGAAGATGGAAAACCTTTCTCTGACCAAGTTCATGAATTTGAAAATATTATTTATGATATGATATGAAAATGAAAGAAATTATTTTACCTGACATAATGCTTGTTAGTTTGTTACTTTCTAAATTGCCTCCTTCTTGGTCTGAATTTGCAAGAAGCCTTAAGCATAAACCCGATTGTTAAGAGCTAGTTATCAGGACTAATATCCTACCATTTATTCTCTCATTATTATGATGTAATTTCCTGTTTTACATTGTAATCTTTTTCTTTAAATCATATTGATTGCCTCACACAAATTGTGGTGAGATTTATCACATCTTACATGGTATCAGGTTACGGTTCCAAACCCTAGCCTCCAAACCCTTGTGCCGTCATCTGCCACCACGGTCGCACATTCTCCCCCAACCGTGCGATCGTCCAATTCTGTTTGCGGTCCTCTCTCATGGATGACGATACCACTCCTCCGTCTCTGCCGTTTGCTACCTTGGTTCACATGATCACCATTCGGCTTAACTTTGAGAATTTTCTTCTCTGGCGTAAACAGGTTACTTCTCTTCTTCAAAATCAGAATTTGTTTCACATTGTTTATGGTTCTGTTGAACCACCGTCGCCAATCCTTGATTCTATTCCAAATCCTCGATTCGCTCAATGGCAAGCTCAAGATCGAAATGTCACCAGTCTCCTACTTTCTTCCTTGACCGAGGAGGCCCTCTCTGAGACACTCAGTGCTGACACTGCTCGGGATATTTGGAATGCTCTGCATACTGCCTATGCTTCACGCAGCAAGGCTCGTGAACTGCGCCTCCGTGACGAGCTTCAAATCATGCGTCGTGGATCCATCTCTATGACAGAATATGGAAAGAAATTTTGCAC
Source organism: Cajanus cajan (assembly GCF_000230855.2). Classification (NCBI taxonomy): domain Eukaryota; kingdom Viridiplantae; phylum Streptophyta; class Magnoliopsida; order Fabales; family Fabaceae; genus Cajanus; species Cajanus cajan. Next base: position 11,830,703 of record NC_138517.1, on the reverse strand, counting down.
TATTTGTGATCAGTTAGCTGCTATTAGTGCTCCTATTGCTAATGATGACAAAGTACACTGGTTCCTTCGTGGTCTTGGTCCCTCCTATGCAAATTTTTCCACGGGTCAGCTTGATTAGGTACCTTTGCCTCGATTTACTGATATTTTTTGTAAGGTCGAAAGCCATGCTATTTTTCAGGCATCTCTTGAGGAACCAACGCCCTCTCAGCCAGCTGCCTTCTATGCGAACAATCAACCTCGCTCATCTAGCAATCAGTCGTCTCGCAGTGGTAACCGTGGACATTCCCATGATGGTTCTAATGGTGGTAACCATGGCAATTCTAATGGTGGTTCTCGTCAACGTCGCAACAACTCTGGTCGTCGCAACTCTTATGTCCCTCGATGTCAGATTTGTCGTGAACAGGGTCATTATGCTAACAAATGTCCTGTTCGCTGGGACCGGTCTTTTGAGTCTGCTAATTTGGCTAAGGCATTTGCTGCCAGTTGCTCGGTGGACACCTCAAACCAGTTAGATTGGTATATGGACACCGGTGCCACATCTCACATGACACCTTCTTCGTCTCGGTTGACTGATTCCCAAAATTATAATGGTACTGATCGTGTTTTTGAGGGTAATGGGACCTCTTTAAATATTACTCATGTTGGTTCTCGTTCTTTATCACATATTGTTCCTTTGTCAGATGTTTTGGTTGTGCCTAATCTAACTAAAAATCTTGTATCTGTTAGCAAACTGACTCGTGATAATCATGCTAAAGCTATTTTTGTGGATGACTCCTTTGTTATTCAGAATCGAAAGACAGGCAGAGTTCTGGCAAGGGGACGATGTGATCAAGGACTCTATGTGATGGATCAAGGACCACAAGCGTTGCTTACTACTAGTTCTTCACTGCCTCGTGCCTCTTTTGAACTTTGGCACTCTCGTTTGGGACATGTTAATTTTGATGTTATTAATAAGTTAAATCAGCAAGGTTATTTAAATGTTTCGTCTATTTTGCCTAAGCCAATCTGTTGCACTACTTGTCAGATGGCTAAGAGTAAACGTTTAGTTTTTTATGACAATAATAAAAGGGCTTCTGCCGTTCTTGATCTTATTCATTGTGATTTATGGGGACCCTCTCCAGTTGCTTCTATTGCTGGATATTCTTACTTTGTTATTTTTGTGGATGATTTCTCTCGTTTTACCTGGTTTTATCCATTACGACATAAATCAGATTTTTATGATGTGCTTGTTCGGTTCAAAGTCTTTGTGGAAAACCAATTTTCTCGATTTATTAAAGTTTTCCAAAGTGACAATGGCACCGAGTTCACGAATAACAAAGTATAGGATTTATTTGCTTCTTCTGGTGTGCTTCATCGGTTCTCATGCCCGCATACTCAAGCACAGAATGGTCGGGTTGAACGGAAACATAGACATGTTCTTGAGATTGGTCTTGCAATGTTGTATCAGTCACATGTTCCTACTCGTTATTGGGTTGATGCTTTTAGTTCTGCGGTATATATTATTAATCGTGTTCCCTCTCAGGTGCTATCCGGCCAGATTCCATTCACACTTCTATTTCAAGTTGCGCCTACATATGCTAATTTTCATCCTTTTGGTTGTCGTGTGTTTCCATGATTGCGCCCATACATGAAAAATAAATTTAGTCCTCGGAGTTCTCCTTGCATATTTTTGGGTTATAGTAGTCATCACAAAGGATTCAAATGCTTAGATCTGACCACTTCCAGGATTTATGTGTCTCGCCATGCTCAATTTGATGAAACTTGCTTCCCTTTTGCAGGTTCTCCTTCTTCTAGCATTGATCTTATGGTTTCTTCATTTTATGAACCAATCACAGGCTTCAAGTCTTCTTCGATGTCTGTTTCCTCTAGTCTTCCGACGAGACCACCACCAGTTACTACCTTGTCTTGTCCATCATGTGTTTCCTTGGATGCTGCTCTGGCTCCCCATCCTGCTCCACCTGTTGCACCTGCTTCATCGGAATCTGTCTCTCCTCCACGAACTCCATCCCCAGCATCGACCTCTCCTATAGTGTTGCCTGCTTCTTCTGATGCTTCTATTCAACCAGCCCCGGTTGCTGTTCGTATGCAGACTAGATCACAGAATGGCATTTTTCGGCCTAATCCACGTTATGCCCTCGCTCATCACCAGCCTACTGCTCTTCTCACTGCTTTGCATGTTGCTGCTGATCCCAAGGGTTTTAAATCTGCCATGAAGCATCCTCAATGGTTGGCAGCAATGGAGGATGAGCTCTTTGCTCTTCGTAACAATCATACTTGGACCTTAGTCCCTCGTCCATCTGCTCCTAATATTGTTGGTATTAAATGGGTTTTTCGTACCAAACACAAAAGTGACGACACTATTGAGCGCTTAAAAGCGCGTTTGGTGGCTCAAGGTTTCACGCAAATTCCAGGTTTTGATTACTCACTCACTTTCAGTCCGGTTGTCAAGGCTACTACTATTCGTCTTATTTTATCACTTGCCGTGCTTAATGGCTGGCCACTTCATCAGTTGGATGTAAAAAATGCTTTTCTTCATGGCCACCTCACTAAAACTGTCTATATGGAACAACCTCCTGGCTTTGTTGATCCTCGTTTTCTGACTCATGTCTGCCGGTTGAACAAGGCTCTCTATGGGCTCAAACAGGCGCCCCGTGCTTGGTTTCAACGTTTTTTTCTGATGCGCTCTGGTTTTATTTGCAGCAGGGCTGATCCATCCTTGTTCTTCTTCTATCGCGGGCGCATCACTCTCTACCTCTTGGTTTATGTGGATGATATTATTCTTACTGGAAGTGATCCCCCCTTTCTCACTCAATTTATTGCTCGTCTTAATGCTGAGTTTGCAATTAAATATCTAGGAAAGCTTGGCTACTTCCTTGGTCTTGAGATCACTTATACTGCCAATGGTTTGTTCTTGGGACAAGCCAAATATGCTCATGATCTGCTTTCCCGAGCTATGATGCTTGAGGCCAAACCTGTCTCGACCCCATTGGCTGCCGGTTTTCATCTTGTCAGTGATGGAGTGGCTTACTCTGATCCAACTCAGTACCGCTCTTTGGTTGGGGCCTTACAATACTTAACCATTACTCGCCCTGATTTATCATATGCCGTCAACATGGTAAGCCAATTTCTCCAGGCTCCTACTATTGATCATTTTCAAGCTGTCAAACGTATTCTCCGTTATGTTTGTGGTACACAACATTTTGGACTTACGTTTCGCAACTCACCTTCTCCCGCGATTCTTGGTTATAGTGATGCTGATTGGGCTCGCTGCACGGATACTCGTCGGTCTACCTATGGCTATGCTATCTTTCTTGGTGACAATCTTTTGTCTTGGAGTGCCAAGAAACAACCTACTGTTGCCCGCTCTAGTTGTGAATCTGAGTACCGGGCCATGGCCAACACAGCTTCTGAACTTGTTTGGTTGCTCAATCTCCTTCGTGAACTTCGTGTTGGGTTGTCTATGACTCCTCTCCTTCTCAGTGATAATCAAAGTGCATTGTTTATGGCTCAGAATCCTATTGCTCATAAGCATGCTAAGCATATTGATTTGGATTGTCACTTCATCCGTGAGTTAGTTGCCTCTGGTCGCTTGGCTGTTCGCCATGTTCCTACTTCTCTACAACTTGCTGATATTTTTACAAAGGCGTTGCCTCGTCCGTTGTTTGAATTGTTTCGATCCAAGCTTCGTGTTGGTCTCAATCCAACGCTTAGCTTGACGGGGGGTGTTAAGAGCTAGTTATCAGGACTAATATCCTACCATTTATTCTCTCATTATTATGATGTAATTTCCTGTTTTACATTGTAATCTTTTTCTTTAAATCATATTGATTGCCTCACACAAATTGTGGTGAGATTTATCACATCTTACACCGATCATTTCACTTTATCTGATTTATTGGTTACATTGCGAATTGAAGATAAACATCGTATTTCACAAAATGATTCTAATAAAACCCCTTTTTCAGGCTAAGGCTCATTTAGTGAAAAATGCTAATAAGCCTAAACAAAAAATTTTTAAAAAATATGGTTTTTCCAATAATAATAAATTTGGTCAAAACTCTCATTTCTCCAAAAATAAAAACAAAGCTTTTAATAACAACTACAAACCAAAGAGTAAAATTCAAGGAAATGAGTCCTTTTGCTTTGTTTGTGGAAGAAACAATCATTTTGCTAAAGATTGTTTTCATCGTCGTCGTCAACCAAAAGATGTTACATCTGATCCCAAATCATCGTCTCAGCCTCAAGCTAATGTTATTACCGCTAATGCTAGCTCGGATTCCCCATCTAACAGGTATCATGTCACTAGCCCAGAGTTAAATTTTATTTATAACTCAAATGATTGGTGGATTGACTCTGGAGCTAATGTTCATGTGTGTGCTGATAAAAAATTATTTTCTTCATATCAGGAATGTGGCACAAGTACTGTAAGCATGGGGAATGGGAGCCTAGCATGCGTCATTGGTCTAGGCCGAGTAGAATTAGAATTATCTTCAGGAAATTGTCTTGTTTTAGATGCAGTTTTTCATGTTTTTGAAATTAGAAAAAATTTGATTAGTGCTGCTTTGTTAGTTCAACGAGATTTTAAAGTTTTTTTTGAATCCAATAGAGTTGTAATTTCTCGACATGGTTCTTTTGTTGGGAAAGGATATATTTGTGATGGTTTATTTAAACTTAATATCATGTCTTCCTTTATTAATAAAAATTCTAGCATTTCTTCATCTTCTATTTCAAATGTTGAATGTTGTGACATTTGGCATGGTAGACTTGTTAACTTGAATTCTATTAAAAGAATGATGACACTTGATCTTATTCCTAAATCTTTTAATGAAATGAAACAAAAATGTGAAGTTTGTATTCAAGCCAAACAACCTAGAAAATCTTTTCAAAATTCTGTCCAAAAGGAAACTTGCTTGCTTGAACTCATTCATAGTGACATATGTGATAGCAATGGTGTTATTACTCATGGTGGAAAGAAATACTTTATTACCTTCATTGATGACTTCTCAAAATATTGCTATGTATACTTGATTATTCATAAAAGTGAGTTATTTGAAAAATTCAAGGTTTATAAAGCAGAAGTTGAAAATCAACTAGAAAGGAGTATTAAAATTCTTCGTTCTGATAGAGGAGGGGAACATTCTTCTAATGAAATGGGTGAATTTTTTGAAACACATGGCATAATTCATGAAGTCTCTCCTCCCTATGCTCCTCCCTATGCTCCTCAATCTAATGGAATTGCTGAAAGAAAAAATTATACTTTATTAAACATGATAAACGCTATGCTTATAAGTTCTAGTTTGCCTGATAATTTGTGGGGGGAAGCTTGGTTTACTGCATGTCACATTTTGAATAAAATTCCTTATAAAAGTTCAGATAAAACCCCTTATGAACTTTGGAAAAATAGAAAACCAAATTTGAAATATCTCAAAGTGTGAGGGTGTCTTGCAGAGGTGAATATTCTTATTAATAAGAAAAGAAAAATTGGTCTCAGGACGGTTGATTGTGTTTTTTTGGGATATTCTTTACATAGTACTACTTATAGATTTTTAGTTATTAATTCTTAAGTTGCTGAAATTTCTAATAATATAATGAATTAATCATCCATACACTGTTAGTGTAAAGTTTTTTACACTGGCAACCAATCATATCTTTTAAAGTTGCTTATTTTATTATTATTTCATTAAATAAACAGTTGACATGACACTATTAAAAGATATGATTGTTTTCCAGTGTAAAAAAACTTTACACTAACAGTGTATAGGTGATTAACTCTAATATAATTATGGAATCTAGAGATGTTGTTTTCTTTGAAAATATTTTTCCTTTGAAGAATAAATTGTCTAAACTTGTTTATGATACTTCTAGCTCTGTTTTACCTTCTAGTAGTATTGTTAACAAAGATTTTGAACCTAGAATTAGTAAAAGAATTAGAAAAGCTAAAGATTTTGGTCTTGAATTTTATTCTTTTTTACTTGAAAATGATCCTAAAACTTACATTGAAGCTATGAGATCTATTGATGCACCTTTTTTTGGAAAGAAGCTATTAATGATGAAATAGATTCTCTTAAAATCAATAAAACTTGGTTTTTGACCAACCTCCTGGTTGCAAGAGTATAGGTTGTAAATGGATTTTTCGGAAAAAATTAAGAACAGATGGCTCCAAAGATAAGTTTAAGGCAAGACTTGTTGTTATTGGTTATAAACAAGTAGAAGGTGTAGATTTCTTTGATACATATTCACCTGTTTCAAAAATTACTACTATTAGAGTTCTAATTGCACTTGCATGTGTTTTTAATTTGGAAATTCATCAAATGGACGTAAAACTACCTTCTTAAATGGTGACTTGGAAGAAGAAATTTACATGAATCAACTTGAAGGTTTTATAGAACCTAGAATGGAAAATAAAGTTTGCAAGCTTGTTAAATTGTTGTATGGTTTAAGACAGGCTCCCAAACAATGGCATGATAAATTTGATCAAGTTGTTTCTTCATATGGATTTCAGTTTAATAATAGTGATAGATGTGTTTATGTGAAACAATTTGATGATAATTCATGTGTTATTTTATGTCTCTATGTGGATGAATATTTGGCAGTAATCTACATGTTATAAATGATGTGAAGTCTTTCTTGTTTAGTAATTTTAAAATGAAGGATCTTGGTCTTGTTGATGTTATTTTAGGTATTAAGTTGATTAAGAATCATGATGATTTTGTTTTGACACAATCACATTATATTGAAAAATTATTAAAGAAGTTTAATTATTTTGATGTGAAACCAGTTTCTACCCCATTTGATTCTAGTATTAAATTGAAGAAAAATATTGGTGAAAGTGTCTCTCCTCTTAAATACTCTCAAATTATTGGTTCCTTGCTGCATTTGTCTAATTTTTCAAGACCGGACATTGCATATGTTGTTGGTAGGTTAGGGAGATATACTCATAATCCTAATCATTCACATTGGCTTGCTTTAGAAAGATTATTTAGATATCTTAAAGGAACTATTAATTATGGCATTCACTATGCATGTTATCCTGATGTAATTGAAGGTTTCTGTGATGCAAATTGGATTTTTGACTCTGATGAAACTAAATCTACTAGTGGTTATGTTTTTACTTTAGCTGGAGGCGCATTCTACTATGGAAGCCGAAATAATTGCTTTAGATACTACTAGTAGTGAGGCTAAATTTCTTAAAAGTTTATTATATGACTTGCCTTTATTAAATAAACCTATACCTCAAATCTCAATGCATTGTGATAGTCAAGTTGCTATTGCTAAAGTAACTAGCAAAAACTTTAATGAAAAAAGAAGGCACTTGAGAATAAGACACAAATATATTAGAAATTTGATAACTCATAGTGTTATTTCTGTTGATTTTATCAGGTCTGAAAATAATCTTGCGGATCCACTAACAAAGGGGTTGACGTGTCAACAAGTACTTGAATCGTCGAGGGGAATGGGACTAAAGTCCATTAACTAGTTGCAACAATGGACACCCGTCTCCACATAAATGGCGATCCCATAAATGGAGTTCAATGGGTAATAACGAAATTGTTTGTTAACTAAGTACACCATTGTAAATTACAAAATTATTGTATGTTCCATTCATATGGCAAGGTGTACTCTAAAGTAAACTGTGACAGTAATAAGGTTGAGGTATTCAAATATTTATATTTAATTTGTTAGAAATTAAAAATACCTCTTAATGGACCCAATGACAATTATTGTAGGGGTGGGTGTCACAGACCACCCTTGGAAGGGTTCACCTAGTGAGTGTGGTGGTGGGGCCGCTACTGTGAGATATGGACAATCTCTAAATGACACTCACGAAACAAGATACATGCCCAAGGCCGTAATGCGCTCCACTGATTAGAACTCAAATGAACACCTTTATTATACGTGTTATATTCTAAAATTTGGCCAAAGGGATATGACTTAAGACAATCATGTCTCCATAATCTCTTAGATGGAAGTTCATATGCACTAGGTATAAGGCTCAAACCCGAAAGGTTCCTTATACTAAAAATATAATATATCATGTTCCATTAAATTTTTAAGTTTATATATATATATATAATTTGTTTTTCATATTTTAAATTTTTAAATTAGTGGGGGATTGTTAAGAAATTATTTTATAATTTAAAATTTAAATTAAATATTTAATCTAATTAATATTTTTTTTTATACTCTAACGTTCCAAAAACCAAAGCAGTTGGGATTTTTCACTTTGACCAAGTCCACGTTTTGTTTCAAATTAGTTAGCACAAGTAAGTCACTTATTTTACTGTTCCTAGAAAACTTGCAAAACAAATTTTAAAACTGGTGCACGTACTCCTATTGTTGAAAAAAGTATCTAATAGTGCCTATATATATACATCAGTAGATAAGGAAAACATATACGAAAAAAAAATACACAACTTCATCTATTTCTCTCTCAAAATTATTTCTACAACTAAAATATATTTTTGGAACAGTGTTCTTTGGTTCGGGGATTTTTCACTGCACTTGAACGATGTAACGGGTTGACGTATCTTGGGAGAGGAGCGCATTCTAAGACTCAAAATTACCAGTGTAGTGAGGACGTTTTCTCTCTAAGGATAACGCTCTGCGTGCTTCAACGCAGGATACTCTAAACTTATTATTCAATACTTTAATTTGCTCTTTTTGTTTAATTAATTATTACTAATTCCTCTGTTTTAATTTTATAATATTCATTGTTGATATTGGTTTTATTGATAAATCTAAATATTTATTTTCTTGTGTTCTATTTAATTTTCTAACAAATATTGGCTGTGGAAAACATTTTATGGGATTTTTATTTTAATGTGTCGTCGGTGAAGATGGGAGTATAGCGGTGGTTGCATCTTGATGATCAAAAAGACGGTTAAACAAAGAAAGGAGGCATGTGTTAGAGAGGGACGACGGTGTTTCAAATTTCACTGTTGTTTCACTACCATATAGAGTATATAGCGCACTTTTCAAATTCTATTTTATTATGTAAAATAATTACTTTGCTTGGATTCTCCTCTCTTTGAAAGAAAAAAGTGTGCTGTAATTTTATTTTTAAAGCTTAATCATGTATTTATTCTTTTAAATTTGAGATATGAATGTTGTTATCCTTAAAATTTAAAGTTTGTATTTTTAGTCCTTAAAATATAAAATTGTCCGGTTCTATCAAATATTTGAATTCAAGGTCCAATTGATAGTCTATTTAAACTTATAGAACATATCATAAAAGAAGCTATCAAATCAATGTTAGTGAATATACAAAGACTACGGTAGACAAGTTTATCATATTATTCACCCGTAGATAAGTGAACAATAATCATTTTTATTTTCATTTTTTTATTTAAACTATTTAAAATTACTAAAAATGTCCTTTTTCTAGAAGTTGCTTAGACTTAACTCTAGTGGTCACCACTTGTTCTTCACTATGGCGACAATGCATTCACCACGGACCCACTTGTCGAGGTCAACCACCTGTTAGCCACTATCATGACGGCGAAATCCAGTAGGTAAGGTGGAAGTCATGCTCTCAAGTGTTGTAGAGGACAAGGTGGTGGTGGCTGCCAACAATGGTGGGCTTGGCACAAGCATCATAGACAATGAGGTGGTGGTGGTTGTCGACTATGGTAGGCTTGGTGTAGGCGATACAGGGAGCCGAGTTGTGGGGAAGGGTGGCGACGCGGGGTTCTCGTGATAGGTGCAGACAATTTCGACGACAAAGTTTGGTAGGGTTTCAACAAAGAAAGAGGAAGACGAAGGGATCTCGTTCATGTAGCTTCCTCACCAAACTCAGGGTCCATTATTATTGTCAGAGTTAGCACTTATCGGGAAAAAATGTTAGGCGTTTGGGCTTGCACTTTCTCCTTGGTGCTTATGCTTTCTCCCACTTCTTCGTGCACCTTCTCCTTCTTCGACCCAGACTTGAACCACGTCTCCTTCACCTTGGTGTCCATCACAAAGACATCATGATGAAGACACTGTTATAGGCGGGGCCGTAGAGCTCCTCATAGGTAGCAATGATCTTGTCATCAATCTTGAGGAGTTTGTCATCAAAGGAGGGAGGGGGACAAAGCCCTCAGGGGTTGAAGGTGATATTGTTGTTAAGGTTGATAGAGTTGAAAAGGGAAGTTGGGGTTGACAAAGTTGAATGAGGTTGAAATTGACGGAGATGATAGTAGGGGGTGTTGAAGGAGATTGGAGTTAACACACTGAAGACTTTTTTTTTTTTGGACAAAATGTTCATCTACTATAAAAAATTAAATTAATACATTAGTACAAAATTTATCATCAAATAAATTTGAACCGTTCATTTCAATTATTCATACATATCTAATAAAATTTTTATTTCTCAACCAGTGAAACATAAAAAATATACTTTGTTTTATTGGTCAACTTATGAACCATATGATGTATGCGTTTACTATAGATTTCGCCCGCTAAATAACTAATGCCAACTTGACGAACAACGAATCAACTTAAGAGAATGTGAGTTATAAAAATGATAGGATTGAACCAATTTACCTTTTTAGTTTGACTCATTATGAAATTCAAATTAAATATCCAATTTACTCATAGAACATATAGAATCACCTTTCTTTTTCTTCTCGAAGGAACAATTGATACAAAAAATAAAACACAGCCACATCATTACCCTTCCACGACTTCAAAAGAAAAAAAAAAAACACTACATAAAAGAAACTCTTCCAAATTTAGAAGGCATGTTCATTTTTTAATTCAACAAGATTCATCCACCTCATATTATTGTCCCAGCATAGAATGATAGAAAAAAACACAATAATAAGAAGAAAAAAACTAAACTGATTCAAAGTGTTCATCTACCATTTTGGTATAAATTAGCATTTAATAAGGAATTGTAGGTGATAAATTGGCAAGTTGACCTCTATCTTGCATCTCATCAACAAGCTCCCAAACATAAGTGTACCGGGAACCGAACACCCCTTCGGTCAATGCACAACTTGAAAAAGTATTTGGTTACAAGTTAGGAACTTATCATCATCAGCATACTGAGGAACCGAATACCCCTTCGGCCAATACACAACCCGAAAGGGTATTTCTCCACAAGGTTGAACAGTCGCCCAATCACCAAGTTTGAAGGTCAAGTACTAGTTCAGCTAATGCATAACCTAAAAGGGTATTCGGTCATAATATAAGCCGAATACCCATCATTATTGAAGTTACATTACGCTAATTTTGGTTAGATAACATAGTACCACATCAACCCAAATCAAAGGATAAACTCAATTTATTAATCTCTTAATCAAAAAGGCCCATCAGGCCCAAACAAGTCACTATAAATACAATATTGATGGGACAGAAAGGTAGGTATGATTATTTAATACTGTAGCATTCATTGCTCTATACCGAATACTAACTCGAGCGTCGGAGTGCCTTTGCAGGTACCCTCCCCCACCCTGAGGACAGTATCCGGTCGGCACCGAAGACTTGCGAGATCAAGAAGGAATTGCAAGAGGAGTGTTCCCGAGCAGAAACATTTTGGCGCCCGCCGTGGGGCCGAAACCAGAACGGTTCTCGACCCTAAAGCAAGATGGTAACGACAAGGAGTCAGCAAGAAAACGTATCCAACTACCCATTCGGGATGCCCCGCGATACCACTAGACGACAAACTAATCAGAACGAAGAAGGAATGGAGGAATCCTACGTAGATCGATCTCAACAACCCAACCCATCATCAGCCATCGAGCAATTGAAGGCCGAAATGATGGAATTGAAGAGGCTCCGAGAAAAGGACGCTCGCGAATTGTCATTACTAAGAAAGGAGAACGCAGAGCTCAGGAGCGACAACCGATCCTGGCATCCATCTCACGACACCCTGAATACTCTATCAACAAGACATCAGGGGGAGTCTTCGGGGTGGTACAAGGAGACAAAGGCCCCTCGGCCGCCTGGTGGTGTGACGACGACCACTCTGGATCAACAACGAAGGCAAGGGAAGACGCCTTTCACTCCAGACATAGCCGGGGCCCGACTGCCCGACAATTGGAAGAACTTGGCTTTAGAGAAGTATGACGGAACGGCCGACCCAGAAGAACATCTTGATGCTTTCGTCACTCAGGTCAGTTTGTACACTGACGACGATGCCATTATGTGTAAAGTTTTCCCTACCTCATTGAAAGGACCGGCACTTAATTGGTTCATGAGACTCCCATCCGAATCGGTAGACTCATTCACAACCTTATCTTCCCGGTTCGTGATACAGTTTGCCACGAGCCGTCCCCATCAACTTACCTCAATCGCATTAGTCAACATTCGCCAAGAAAAGAAGGAACCCCTGAGAACGTTCATGGAAAGGTTCGGAAGAATGACGCTTTCTATTCGAGACCTAGACCTGGCTGTGGCAATGCATCACCTGACCACGGCACTAAGGCCCGGGCCTTTCGTCAATAGTTTATGTAAGAAGTCGCCCCGGGACCTGGATGACCTGAGACAAAGAGCCACCAAGTATATGCAGATGGAAGAGTTGGCCGAGTTCAGAAATCAGAACCGGCCCGACCTCTCCATTGGGAAGAAAGAAGCGGAAAAGGAGCACCTTCCAAGGTCTCGCCCTCGAGACGTGCCTGAGAGGGAGAGGAATAATAGGGGACCTAGATACGCACAATACACGCCGCTTAACACAAGCAGAGCCAAGGTGTTGGAGCAGGCCTTGGCCACAGAAGTCCTCACAGTCCCCCGTCGTGCTATGACTCCGCCTCACGCGGACAAAACCAAAACATGCCAATTTCACAGAAATAGAGGACATACCACCGAGGAATGTACAGCCCTCCGAGATCGCATTGAGGATCTTGTTAAGTCAGGCCACCTTCAAAACTTCACCCAATCCTCAGGTAAAAGGAGATATGATAGCTACCATAATAAGAGGAAAAGGGTTAGGGGCAAAAAGAGATCGGAACCTCATGCGCTTGATGGTTCGCGTACCAAGCATAGGCGTGTCGAAAGGAACCACACAGACTTGGCCATCCCTTCGGCCATAGTTGCACGTGACTTCCTTGATCCTGACGTCCGACCTTCTAAGATGCTAGCGCCAGATCTTCTTTCTGAACAAGGGCGCCAAAATGTTCCTGCTCGGGAACACTCCTCTTGCAATTCCTTCTTGATCTCGCAAGTCTTCGGTGCCGACCGGATACTGTCCTCAGGGTGGGGGAGGGTACCTGCAAAGGCACTCCGACGCTCGAGTTAGTATTCGGTATAGAGCAATGAATGCTACAGTATTAAATAATCATACCTACCTTTCTGTCCCATCAATATTGTATTTATAGTGACTTGTTTGGGCCTGATGGACCTTTTTGATTAAGAGATTAATAAATTGAGTTTATCCTTTGATTTGGGTTGATGTGGTACTATGTTATCTAACCAAAATTAGCGTAATGTAACTTCAATAATGATGGGTATTCGGCTTATATTATGACCGAATACCCTTTTAGGTTATGCATTAGCTGAACTAGTACTTGACCTTCAAACTTGGTGATTGGGCGACTGTTCAACCTTGTGGAGAAATACCCTTTCGGGTTGTGTATTGGCCGAAGGGGTATTCGGTTCCTCAGTATGCTGATGATGATAAGTTCCTAACTTGTAACCAAATACTTTTTCAAGTTGTGCATTGACCGAAGGGGTGTTCGGTTCCCGGTACAATAAGTATTCTCCATTTGCACAAACCATCAATAAGAGAACTACATTTTACTGTATTAGTATTCAAGTTTTTGCTTTGCATTTCTTCAAAGAGATTCATGGCTTCTCTAATGTAACCCATTAATCACCATCATATGAAATTTAATGTTATTATTACATTTCAATTCATTAACTGTTACGATTGTAATATAATTTATTTATTTTAATATATATCCCAAACTACGATTTATCTCCAAAGACAAAAAGATATGATATTAAAAAAATTATAATTTAAAAATAAATTGAATTTTTAAAAAGTACAATATTAAAGTTAAACCAGTGAATTGAAAAAGTAAAAAAATATTAAAATCAATAAAATAAATAATGTTCATAATATATTAAAAATAAAACAGTATAAAAGAAAATCATGAATCTTTGATGGAGTGATGAAAAAGAAGCTTCCAGTTTGGTGACAAAAGAAATCTTTAAGGAACAATTCTTTTTAGAAATAATAATATATGCTAATCATTTTAATGTTACCATTAGTATATTAATTATTTTGTTATTAGAGTGAGAAGAACTACTTTTTTAAAAAAAATTTCATACTCTATTGTTTAGGACATTGTTTGTGAGACTTTAATGTGTTTGACTTCAAACGCACAAGTTTGAATACATCGTTGTGTAAAACTTGGGGAACAAATCAGTTATTAAATTGTATTGAAGGTCCATCGAAAATTTGCTTTAAAAAAACTCACTAGTATCATAACACAATATTTTCTTTCATGCTTTTTCTACTAATATTTTCTAACAATCTAAAGCAAATTGCTTCTCTTTTTGCTGTTCTAATGGATTTATTGTTCTGTATAATTATGTGTTTGATAAGTGTTATGATTTCATTAAGTTTATAACCCAATTTAGAGCACTTATATCAATTTTCAATAGCTTGAAATCTTGAAATTTTGTCTTTGAATCATGTTTTTAGGTAACTTACAAACATTTGGTTGCCATTTTGTAGCTTAGAAGAACTTTTGTAAAGAACACAAAACCTAAAAATATTGTTAAGGTTATCTTGCATGGTTGACAGCACAAAACTTAATATTTCGCACACTAGAATAAAGACTGAACTTATAACTCGCATAACTCAATCAATTCTTAACATTTTTACACTATTCTAGAATATAAATTATAGCCCCAAGTGTCTACTTTGTAACCTAATAAACGAAAATTGATTTGGTCATCACATGGAAAGATTACAAAAATAATAAGATATATCCATAAGTAAAATCTCCCAATTACTCATTAATTCATATTGTACTAGTAAGGCCATTCGGCCACCTGGTTCGGCCATTCGGCCACCTGATAGCCGATACCCAATCGGCACCTGAATGACCGAACCAGGTGGCCGATTGCCGTTCGGCTACCAGATGATCTATGAACTCAGATTCCTACTAATAAAGAGGCAAGAATTTACCCATAATTAAGGATTAAGAGTTAATCATACCCATAAGCCGATTAGAGGCGTATTACCTAATCTGGTAATCTTGTTGCAGGGCCGATAGAAATCCGGGCCCATAAATGTCAGTATAAATAGCTCTTGTCACGAGGTAACGTCACTATTCATTAATTACTCTAGATATTCGTGCTTGTCTTGACTTGAGCGTTGGAGTGCCTTTTGCAGGTACCAACCCCTCCACCCGCATTGGATCGGAGCACTCGTTCGGCCCTCAGATTACCAGAAGGTTATAGGTGTATCCTTTTGACAGGTACATTTTGGCGCCCACCGTGGGGCCGAACAAAGATAATTCGAAGATTAACTGTAGTGAGACATGCCGATAACTAGGAGAACCAACACACATGATCACCAACATGAAGAGGAGGAACACGTTGAAGTTGTTGACGAAACAGATCTTTCAGAAACCATTCGGTTGTTAAAACAGGAGATGGAGATCATGAAACAGCAGCGAGACAAGGATGCGAGGGAGCTTTTGGCCTTGATAGCCGAGAATGAGGCATTAAGAAATCAAGATCCCTCATGGAAGCCGACTCAGGCCACCAATACTCAAACTCAAGGGTCGTTCCAATCCTATGCGATCCACAACTCGGCCCCTCATGCTTCGGCCGCGGCACCCGAAAAGTTTCCCTCGGCCCTACCCACTATTGGTCGTCCTGCAGATTTGACAATCGGATCACACCGACACCCTTTCACCCCTTCTATTATGCAACTTCCCCTGATGGATAACTGGAAATCTCTGCCTATTGATAAATATGATGGTACAACCGACCCTGATGAACATCTTGATGTTTTTCTCACACAGGTGACCTTGAGTACCACGGATGATGCAGCGCTGTGCCGGATCTTTCCGACGTCTCTGAAAGGCAGGGCTTTGAGTTGGTTCACTCGGTTACCTCCCAACTCAATCGACTCGTTCAACACTTTGTCATCGCAGTTTACCATCTAGTTCGCAACAAGTCGTCCCCACAGCTTGACCTCTCTCTCATTGGTTAGTCTTTGGCAAGATAAGAAGGAGACTCTTCGGGCTTTCATGGATCGTTTTAACAAAACCTGTTTGGAAATTCGAGATCTTAATCCCGCGGTTGCACTCCACCATCTTACCACAGCTTTGAAGCCCGGGCCATTCGTTAATAGCCTGTGCAAAAAAAACCCCTTCAGATATGGATGAACTTAGAAGGCGAGCCGATAAGTATATGCAGATGGAAGAGTTGGCTGAGTTCTGAAACCAAGCCCGAGCTGAACCCACAGGAAAACCCGATAAGCCTACAGAGCCACCCTATCGAGGGCGAAACAAGGAGATAAACCTTCGCGATCGGCCAGCGCGGGGTCCGAAATACACTCACTATACTCCCCTCAATGCAAGCCGAGCTGCGGTGCTCGATCAAGCTCTAGCATCAGAGGTACTAGCTGTCCCAAAAAGAGCTTCCACACCATCGCGCGCCGATACTAGCAAGTCTTGTCGGTACCACCGCAATAGGGGGCATTCCACCGAAGAGTGCGCGGCTCTCCGAGACAAAATTGAGGACTTAATCAAGCAAGGCCAGCTTCAAAATTTCATCGATCGGCCAGATCCGCATCGATCGCGCCAATATCAACCTAGACAGGACCGACCCCGGCATGACCGTACAGACAGGCCTCGCCGCGAGCGAAGCCGGTCGCGCGAAAGGAAAGATGAGCCTACAGCTTCCCATAGGCGAGTTATCAATACCATTGCAGGGGGGTTTGCTGGTGGAGGCTCAACTTCGTCGGCGCAGAAGAGGCATTTACAGCTATAACATTCACTGATGCTGATTTCCAAGGGATTGACCCTGTGCAAGATGATCCAATGGTAATCAGCATTGAAATTCACAACTGCATAGTGAAGAAAACGTTGGTGGATCAGGGTAGCTCGGCCGACATCTTGTACTGGAACACCTTCAAACAGTTGGGCATTTCAGAGAAGGAACTCATTCCATATGATGATCCCTTGGTCGGGTTCTCGGGCGAAAGAGTCAGTACAAAGGGATATATTAAACTCTTCACACGTTTTTGTTATGATGAGCAAGAGTATAAGGAAATCCAAGTAAAGTATATTGTAGTGGACGCCAACACATCCTACAATATTCTTTTGGGTCGGCCATCATTGAATATGTTGGGAGCTATCGTGTCTATGCCACACTTGGCAATGAAGTTTCCGTCCGATAAAGGAACGATCCTCACAATTCACGCCGATCAAAAGGCAGCCCGAGAGTGTTACTTCGCTAGCTTGCGAATAACCCCTATTGAAGAAAAGCAACCAAAGCAAAAGAGAGTTCATGCTGTGAACCCTTCAGTAGGTGATACGGCCCAAACTTGGGATCTGGATCCAAGAATCAATGATGAAGAACGAATAGAGTCAATTGAAGACAAAATCGGTCTCCAAATTGGCCGAGAAACTTCCCAAGTCACCTACTTGGGGGCTGGACTCACCGAGGCAGATCGCCAAGCATTAGGCATGGTCATTCAGAAAAAAAAGGATCTTTTTGCTTGGGTGCCCGCTAATATGCCAGGCATAGATCCAAAGGTCATGTGTCACAAGTTGTCTGTTTGCAGGGAGGCCAAACCAATAGCTCAGCGGAATAGGAAGATGGGCACTGAGAGAAAACTGGCTGTTGAAAAGGAAGTTGCCAAGTTACTTGAAGCAAAATTCATTCGGGAGATACAATATACAACGTGGCTTGCAAACGTGGTCATGGTCAAAAAGCCTAACGGGAAACGGCGAATGTGCACGGATTACACTAACTTGAATAAAGCCTGCCCAAAGGATGCCTACCCATTGCCCAATATTGATCGGCTAGTTGATGGTGCCTCGGGGCACAACATGCTAACATTTCTTGATGCCTACTCAGGATACAACCAGATTCAAATGCACTCGCAAGACGAGGAGAAGACCGCTTTCATCACTGATTCGGCTAACTATTGTTATCGGGTCATGCCTTTCGGCCTCAAGAATGCCGGGGCCACATATCAACGGCTCATGAACAAGATATTCCAAAGTCAAATCGGCAAGAATATGGAGGTCTATGTGGATGATATGGTTGTTAAATTGAATAACCTTCATAATCATATTGCAGACTTGGGGGAGGTTTTTCAACAAGTTCGGCGTTATGATATGAGACTCAATCCAGACAAGTGTGTGTTTGGAATAGCCGGCGGCAAGTTCCTTGGTTTCATGCTTTCGACCAGAGGTATAGAGGCCAATCCTGACAAATGTCGAGCGGTGGTTGACATGAGAAGTCCCTAAAATGTCAAAGAAGTGCAACGACTAGCTGGTCGGCTCACAGCGTTGTCAAGGTTTCTTCCTTGCCTCTCGGAAGTGGCCAAACCGATCCTTGGACTTCTGAGAAAAACAAATAGATTTGCATGGAATGAAGAGTGCGAAGTGGCTTTTAAAACATTAAAGCTGCGCCTCGGGACGCCCCCAGTCCTCTCTAAACCCGACCCGTCATCAGACCTCATCGTATACATGTGCGTGTCACATGAAGCCATCAGTTCAGTCTTGATCCAGGAGAAGGAAGCTCAAGTGCCTATTTATTTCGTCAGCCGCCTGTTGCAAGAATCGGAAAGTAGATATCAATTGCTAGAAAAGGTGGCACTCGGACTTGTTCACACTGCTCGAAGACTTCAGCAATACTTTCAAGGACACAAAATCGTGGTACGAACTGATTGTCCCATTGCTAAGGTCTTACGGAAGCCCGAATTGGTAGGGCGAATGATGGCATGGTCCGTTGAACTATCGAAATTCGATATTTCATTCGAACCAAGGGGGCCGATTAAGTCACAATATTGGGCCGAGTTCATCAATCAGTTACAGCCTAATGGTCAGTTTCAGAGTGATCAGTGGACGTTACGTGTCGACGGTTCTTCCAACAACACAGGCAGTGGGGCAAGTATAATTCTAAAAGGACCAATGGGGATAACCCTCGAACAATCCATGCACTTCAGATTTCGGGCCTCCAACAATCAAGCCGAATACGAAGCGCTGTTAGCAGGATTGAGGTTGGCAGGCGACATCGGGGCCCGGAGATTGCTTTGTTGGACGGATTCACAGATCGTATCGGAACAGGTTAATAATAATTTTCAAGTAAAAGATCCAAATTTTCTCTGTTACTATCACCTCTTCCATAACATGTGTTCTAATTTCAACGAAGTACAAGTCTGGCACACGCCGAGGGAAAATAATGAACGAGCCGATCAACTGGCCAGATTGGCAAGTAGCACTCGGAAATCGGGACAACTCAGAACTACTCTGCACCTGGAATTACCTACTCCAAGCATCGCTGCAACCGAAAGCATAGCAGTAGAAGCAGCAGCATCCAATACAAACTGGATGACAGAAATTCTTGATTTCATTCTCCATGGCAAGGAGCCGGACGAACCCTTAGCCGCTAAGAACCTACGAACTCAAGCTGCTAGATATTCGGTCATAGGGGGAGAGTTATACAGGAGGGTTTTCTCAACCCCGTTACTCAAATGCGTAGACTCGGCACAATCTGATTATGTGTTACGGGAGATTCATCAAGGCATTTGTGGATCACATTCAGGCGGACGAACCCTCGCAGCAAAAGTGTTAAGGGCAGGTTATTACTGGCCAACCCTTAAGAGTGATTGTGCGCAGTTCGTCAAACGATGTATTCAATGTCAAAAACATGGAAACTTGATTCATGCCTCGGCAGAACAACTTCATACTATTAGTTCACCTTGGCCATTTGCTCTGTGAGGGATGGACTTTCTCGGCCCATTCCCCAAAGCCAAGGGTCAATGCAAATTCTTGTTGGTAGCAGTCGATTACTTCACAAAGTGGATAGAGGCCGAGCCACTTGCCACCATTACGGCGAATAATGTTCAGAAGTTTCTTTGGAAGAACATTATTACGCGTTTCGGAATACCATACGCCATCATCACTGATAATGGACTTCAATTTACAGATCAAAAACTCAACAAGTTTATGACCGACTTGGGTATTCGACATCGATTCACCTCAGTCGAACACCCACAATCAAATGGGCAGGCCGAAGCAGCGAATAAGGTTATTCTTAGTGAGTTGAAGAAACGCCTGGGGGATGCAAAAGGAGCTTGGGCTGAAGAGCTGCTTGAGGTCCTATGGGCCTATCGGTGCACCCCTCAATCAACAACAAAAGAAACTCCGTTTCGGCTAACGTATGGTACGAATGCTATGATTCCCGTTGAAGTTGGAGAGCCATCGTTTCGGAGGCAATACTTCAATGAAGACAGCAATGAGGCGTCCCTCCGGGCCGAAATAGACATGGTCGATGAAGTTCGTACCCAAGCTCAGATCATGGTGGAAGCTTGCAAATAACGAATGGCTAGACGATTTAACTCAACACTTGTCAAGAGGGAGTTTCATGAGGGAGACCTCGTATGGAGAGTTCAAGGGTCGGCAAGACGCAATCCTCGGGAAGGCAAGCTGGCGGCTAACTGGGACGGTCCGTTTCGTGTTCGCCATAACCTTGACAACGACGCATATAAGCTCAAGGAACTTTTGGGCAAGGTCGTTCCAAGAACGTGGAACTCGTCTCACTTGAAAATGTATTTTAGCTAGGTTTTTGAGTTCAATATTGTAATCACAATATACTTTCTCGGTGCACTCTTTTCCTTGATCGGTCTTTTCTCCCCTTACAAAAAAGTGAAAAGGGGTTTTGGCCGACAAGGTTTTTAACGAGGCACCCATTAATGAGAAGCAGTTTAACACAATACGTTTTGTCTTCCACTTGATATATTAACAGCAATAAGGCTTCCCTCCCGAATGACCCCATTCGGCCAAGGATGTGCCTTCGGAAATCGCGCAATAAGGCTTCCCTCCCGAATGACCCCATTCGGCCAAGGATGTGCCTCAAGATAGTCCGACGTAACTCGTTCGGTTTTGCATCAAAAGCAATCAATTCCGAAGTCCCTTTCGGCTTTGATTCAAAAAGCCTTCAAGCCCGACGTAACTCGTTCGGTTTTGCATCAAAAGCAGTCAATACCGAAAACCCATTCGGCCTTGATTCAAAAAGCCTTCAAGCCCGACGTAACTCGTTCGGTTTTGCATCAAAAGCAATCAATTCCGAAGTCCCCTTCGGCCCTTATTCAAAAAACCTTCAAGTCTAACATAACTCGTTCGGGTTTACGTCAACATCAATCCATTCTGAAGAAACCCTTCGGTTTCTTAATTCGACAAATCATGTACGGATGAAATCGTTCGTATATTGCTCAAGCAATCAGTTCGTTCGGCTTTGACTCAAATAATCAACATTCAAAGTACTTAGACAACTCATTGGTCAACTCTGAAATCTCTTCATTAACAAAAAACATAGGCTCTATCGGCCAAATTTTACAACCAAAGTCAAAAACCTACAATTAAAAACAAGCATGTTGAAAAGGCTCTATCGGCCTGGCTTACAAAAAAGAACAAGTTTCCTACAAGACTACTCTTCGGCATTGTTATCAGCATTCTTTTGCACCTCCGGCTCGTCCTCCTGATCCGGTTGTGCATCCTGCTGGATTTTAGTCTCACCATCCGAAGCGACATGAGTCTCCTCATCTTCGATGTCATCATCGTTCAGCGCATCGCTGTCAGGGATGGCCCCCTCGGGGATATCTTGAAAGGACATGAAAGACCCTTGGTAGAAGTCTTTTGACATGTCAAACTCAAAACCCTCTTTGAAACGGCCGAAGTGTTGTGCTTGCCGAAGGGCATGGCGGAATCCAGCTTCATGTTGGGCCACAATACGATCCTTGGCTTGCTCCTTCACCCTTTCCAGCTCCGCCTTGGCTTCCTCCAATCGGCGCTTCTCTTCATTCGCAGCTTTTTGCATGTCCAGCCGAAGAGTATCATTATTGCGCCGTTGTACATCTAGTTCGGCCGCGAGTTGCCGATTCCTCTCTAGAGCTTCCTCGGCAGTCGCCACAGCCTCGGCCATTGCCCTATCGGCATTCTCAACTCGTTCTCGTAGTTGCATCAACTCACCAATTGGCTCCATGGCGAGATGGTGCGCGAGTGCCAGTGACCGAGATTGCACCTCGCAAAAATACTTCCACTTGGCCGCAGCATCGAACTGGTTTAGAAACTCTCGGCCATGATCCGAGATGACGTTTGGCTGAACCAGCGATTCGGCGGTAACGTCTTCGCTCAAGAAGGCCCTTGACATTAGCATGGGGGGCACGCATATAATTGTCCCTCCAGGAGAAGACACCGACTGTTTAGACTTCTTGGGCTTCTCCGGCCTCTCTTCGGCAGTTTTTCATTTCGGTCCTTCGTGAGCAACCTCCTTCCCTTTCTTCACCTTCTTGCGTTTCCGATCTGGAGTAGGCGGGGTTCGATCTTCGCGCGTCGGGCGTGGCGTTTGGGCAATCGCCGAACTACCCACAGCCCCCGAAGCCTTAGCTTGTTGAATCCGACCGGCCAGGAGGTCGCGGATGTTGAAGTCGTCAGCTCCACTTTTCACCATGATTCCTGCATAAGTAACCAAGTGAACATCAATATGAATTTAGTTTAAGGCTGAAACGGGAATGTTACGTACCTATTAAGTCACTCTCCCATTTGGGAGATTCAACCACGTTTATTAATGACCTCGTCGGCAAACGCCGAGGAAGTCGAAGTAAAAACTGCAAATCCCGTTGCTCTTCGGCTGTGAGAAGCTCATCCGGCACTACGTCATACGGACGAGGGGCGCGTGTCCAGTTCAAGGGGAAAAAACTTCGACCATCGGCCCCGAAGAAGAAACGTCTTCCGTTCGGACGGATAGTCACTCGAAAAAATCCCGCTTTAAAATTCTTATAAGATGAAGTAAAACTATCCAAGAGTAGCCGAGTTCCCATCCGGCTAAGAGATAACCATTTGGCCAAGTCTGAAGGACGAGACGAATAAAAAGAGAGAAAAAGTAAAGGCGAAGGCCTAATGTTTACACACACGCATAGATGTTTGAAACCTTGAAGTTGAGCCCAGCTATTCGGGTGTAGTTGGGTCGGCGCCACATTCAAAACTCGAAGCACTCCCATGGTAAATTCGTCAAAAGGCAACTTCACCTTTAAGTCTCGGAGAAGACAGTCATACATGTAGAACGAGGCCATCCTCTCGTCTTGCTTATCCAAACATACCGTGTCCGGATTTGGAAAAGCGTCATTTTGGCATGCACGAACTCGGATCGGATACGGCTCCTCTCGAGCATCAAAGGTCAAACATTTTGTATATTACAGCAAATTCGTGATCATGCTAGTATCTCGGTACCGGGAATGGTACGAAGTCACTTCTCCATTTACCCATTCGTACCCAGGTACTCCCGATGGTCCATACCTCTGCCGATTCGAGACACGTCTGGCTCTGGTCGGCACCTCTTCACTCCCACTAGTTGAAGCCTCTTCGGCCGTACTTGCATTTTCGCTAGACCTATCCGCGTTCGGCCCAAAAGCCATAGACGACGACCCCTCGGATGACGATGACCGAGCCACACTAGCCGAAGAGCTCTCGGAAGAAGTAGCCATCCAAATAAACTTACCAAAAATCCAAGTTTGAAAGTCACTCGGCTCGTGTTGCTAAAACCTTGAACTTGCTCGGATAACCCTGTTCGGCTGAGAACGATACGTGTGGGAGGCCCTACCACGCATCACTATATATAGCGAAGGAAAAGGGCGGGAAAATTCAAAATTGAGAAAAGGTGTAACTGCTTGATCTTCAAAATCCAACGATGCAGATCCATCCAACTTTTCGACTTCCTCCACAACTGCACTTAATTTTTGTACCCTTACAAAAGGTACCCCTTCCGCAAGGCTAGGGGGCAAGTGTACTAGTAAGGCCATTCGGCCACCTGGTTCGGCCATTCGGCCACCTGATAGCCGATACCCAATCGGCACCCGAATGACCGAACCAGGTGGTCGATTGCCGTTCGGCTACCAGATGATCTATGAACTCAGATTCCTACTAATAAAGAGGCAAGAATTTACCCATAATTAAGGATTAAGAGTTAATCATACCCATAAGCCGATTAGAGGCGTATTACCTAATCTGGTAATCTTGTTGCAGGGCCCATGGAAATCCGGGCCCATAAATGTCAGTATAAATAGCTCTTGTCACGAGGTAACGTCACTGTTCATTAATTGCTCTAGATATTCGTGCTTGTCCTGACTTGAGCGTTGGAGTGCCTTTTGCAGGTACCAACCCCTTCACTCGCATTGGATTAGAGCACTCGTTCGGCCCTCAGATTACGAGAAGGTTATAGGTGTATCCTTTCGACAGGTACACATATAATTAAGGGTGTTCATTAATCTACAAGGACCCTAACTTGTAAAGCACATCCAATGAATTCAATTATCATCTAGATCATTAATTTTACCAAATAAATATAACAATCACATTTATAAATCAATATAAAATTCAATTGAATCATTAATTTTACAAAATAATTATAATGGTTCATTCTTTTTCTACTAAAATTTTCTTACAGTTTTGTCACAAAATATTTCAATAATTAAAGTGGTCCAACAAAAATCTCTGAAGGACTAGTATGTTAGACATTGTAATTTAAGGATGCATTTTTGCTTATCTACACTAGTCTTACAAAAAGGAGAGGAATTTTATTAGGAAATAGTATTGAGGGAAATCATTAAACAATAAACATTAAGGTGAGTGAAGCTAACATCGGAACTTGAAGAATTATCTTTAATTTTACTAATTGGTACAATAATAAAATATTTATTAAATTTTATTTGAGACTTTGTGAGGATGTTGGTCTGGTTTCATCCTTATCAAATTTCATAGGGATTTCTGTTTCCCATGCAAAAACAACTCAAATGACTTCTCTCTTTCGGAATATGTACGAGTAGGTGCATTCCTATACTTTCTGTTTTGCCTGAAATACCAAAAGTCAACCCAAGATTAAGAACCTTAACTGAAGCAACTAAATATAACTGCCATAAACATGAGAAAATTAAAATCTAGAATTAAATGATTAACAAGACTACATCAAGATAAACTATGTATTCCTAAATATTAAACTACAAACATTGATTCCCATTCATATCAAAAGACATATTTTAAGCAAGTCTATGCATGAGTTTGCGGTTAATTCTTATATACAACAATGCTATCCAGTTCCCACAACTAGCAGTTGTGTGTATGCAATCACTACAAAAAAATCAAGTTTTAGATACCACCAAAATCGGTCGCTATTTAGGTAAATTCAGTCGCTATTTCATTCAGCGACCGAAATAGCGACCGAAAAATTCCGTCGCTAAAACCCTGGTCGCTATTTCAAATAGCGACCGAAATTTTTTCCGTCGCAATTTAGCGACCGAAAAATCAGTCGCTAGACAATACAAATCCGTCGCTAAAATTTTGGTCTCCTAACTTCTGGAGACCAATTTTGCGACCGAATTTTTTGGTAGCAATTTCCGTCGCTATTTTTTGTATTTATTTAATAAAAACATTTTATGAATCAGTCGCTAATTCGGTCGCTAAATAATTGATGTAGCTACGGATAAAATCAGTCGCTATTTCGGTCGCTAAAAACTAATGTAGCTAAGGATAAAATCGGTCACTATTTCGGTCGCTAAAAACTGATATAGCTACGGATAAAATCGGTCGCTATTTCGGTCGCTAAAAAACTGATGTAGCTACGGATAGAATTGGTCGCTATTTCGGTCGCTAAAACACTGATATAGCTACAAATAGAATCAGTCGCTGTTTCGGTCGCTAATAGCTTGAATTAGCTACAAATTATTTTAGTCGCTATTTCGGTCGCTAAAATATATCAGTATTTTTAAATTCTTTTTTAATTATTAATTTATACCTGTTAACGAATATGAAATTAACAATATATTTATTACACAATTTATAATAATAAACTAGAACATACTAAAAGACATAATCTTATCGATGAAAATTTATATTATAGTGAAAACTAAATAAAATATAAGTATGTCAATATAGTATGCTAAAAACACAATAATAACATAAAACGTTTAAACTTCAACAAAGTAATAGTGAAATACAATAAAATATCCTAAAACAAGTAAAATAAAGAAGCTTAATTAAGGGTCTTCTGCTATGTCATCAGGAGCATCATCAACAGCATGGTCAGGATCATCTGGGGTAGTACTCAGTGCATGAGGGGTTGGCCTTAAAGGGTCAATGTTGAGATGACGTAGTATATACTGCATCTGCTCATCATGCTGTCGTATATGCTCTTCCAATGCTTTTTCCTTTGCTTCCTTTGCAGCAAGCTCAGCATTTAATTTAGTTATCCTATTTTGCATTTCTTCAATCACCCCTGCAGTGACTGGTGATGGCTGTGACCTAGAAGATTGTGGAAGTGTTGAGCGAATGAAATCATCGGTCAATCCAGCAAGCCCATACAAGTTCCCCTTCGGATTCTTTTTAACCACCTGCAAATAAACTTCATTATCACTAATACAAGTAGAAGCAGAGCCCTCTGTGTCATCCTGTGTAGCTTGTTGCTTGACTTCAATTAGACGCTCGTTATATTTCTCCTAAAAAAAATAAAAAATATTATTTCAACAAAAATTTTAAGACAATATATTCTTTGATTTTAATTCAGCAAATAATTGTTATTTTACAGCAAATAATTCAGCAAATAATTCATCCTAGTCAACGTCATGATATTTTCTACAGGATTAACCAATCACACAATATATATCCTTAAAGCAAATAATGGTCTTTAAAGGAATCTGACAAAATACATATTTGCTATGTGTTTCTTTTGCTGTTTGCTTCCAACTGCAGATATTATCACTGTCACTGCTACCAATTGTGTGGTCAATGGCAAATTTCAATTCATATTAATCACCACTGTAGATTTGTTTTTCTAAAGTAATTTCTTATATGTGGCCCAGATTTGGATGTTAGTAATACTATGGAGGAAGCAAAAAGCAGATGGCTTCGTCCCAATGAGATTCATGCCATACTCTGTAATCACAAATATTTCAAGATCCATGCCAAGCCGGTGCATTTGCCCGAAAGTAATCATATGCAGCTAATAACAGCAAATTTACATTTTTAATTAGATATGCATTATCGTATAGATTGTTTCTCATATTTGTTCTTGTCTTTTTCAACTTATATTTCTTAATTTCCATGAAACATTTTGGTTTTCTTGCTCCTGAGCATTTCATGTTTTGTAGACTGTTATAAATATTGTAAACATGTAGATCCTTCAGTTCTTGTTGAAGCATGTCTTAACTAAAATTAAAATATGTAAAAGAAGAAAAGTTTATATGCAAATATATGCATTTTTCAAGTGTATATGTTGTGAATATTATGACTATAAAGCAATATAAAACCTCTATAATTGATTCTTGGCATTCTTCCTTCGCAGATCTATTAAATGGGATT
Organism: Cajanus cajan; assembly: GCF_000230855.2. NCBI lineage: Eukaryota > Viridiplantae > Streptophyta > Magnoliopsida > Fabales > Fabaceae > Cajanus > Cajanus cajan. Next base: position 11,803,176 of record NC_138517.1, on the reverse strand, counting down.
TTAATTTAAGTAGTATTTTTGCATCTAACTGACAAAGTGTTTGCAGTATTGAGAATTATATGATGTCCAACAGGATTCCAATCATCAGTGCTAATGTTATATTATAATTTTGTTTGTAAAACAGGTGGTACTATTGTACTATTTGACCGCAAGATGCTTAGGAATTTTAGAAAAGATGGGCACAATTGGAAAAAGAAAAGTGATGGGAAAACTGTTAAAGAAGCCCATGAACACTTAAAAGTGAGGGTTTTCATTTAATTGGTGTTTATTTGAAGTTTTGTGTTAGCAAGTACCCCATTGAATATAGATTCTTGAACATGTATCCAGAGGGGGTTTTTAATGGTTTCTCCTATATTGAATTTGATCTTTTTAATGGTTTTGCACTTTTGCCTACTTTAGTAAAATTGGTCTTTTTTAATAGTCTGCAATGATTTGTTATGCCTTTCCTTGATCCCAATTGATTGGACTGTCTAAATAGTTTCACAAAATCTTTGGTTTAGAGTGGCCAATGGCACCAGTTGATCAAATGTAGTGTTTAGTTTAGCAAGATAAGCTAGCTTTTAGCTTATTTGACTAGCTTAAAAGCTTGTTTGGCCAAAGTAGAATTGTTTGGTAAATGAGTTTATTTCACTAGCTTGTAGCATTTTTTTAAACACTACTTTGCTAATTCGGTCTCTAAATAGCGACCGATAAAATTCGGTCGCTAATTTCGGTCGCTATTTTGTATTTTTCTTGTAGTGGCATATTAAGCTAAAACAAGAGCAACCATTTAATAAGAATTGTACCACCATTTGAACTTGTCAAAAGTCACTATTTATATAAAATATATTGAATTTAAAGTGCAGGTTATAGCACTGCTACATCAGCAATTTTGCTTTTACCATACGGTATTTTGACAGGGTTGTAGCTTCATGGTTAAAATTCATCATCTTTCACTTTTTTCCTTGCAAAAAACCTTTCTTTTTATACACGAATTACAGATTATTTCAAGAGCCTCACATTTCAAAGACTTTCCATCTCTCTTTTAAAATTTACTATTCTCTCCTTTACCACCGATGATATTTCCCTAAATAGCAAATTCTGGAAATAATCATTAGATTAATCAATCGTTGTAAAATTTTGGACAAATAATTGCAATTCCGGATGAAGCCTAATACATGTGTGATCATGTTAGTTTTACTGTTAATTTAATATTCTTTCAACGAATTTCAGTTGATTTTATTAAACTAGTTTGATACTTGTGTGTTATTGTGAGCTTGTTGCCATCAGGATATATTAGGCTTTGCTCTCTCCCTGTAATCTGGTTGGACTCATCAAATTTTGTGCATGCTTATGCTTTCCAAGTCCACACATTATAAAATAACAGGCAAAGGGAACTAATGCTGGATTCTGTATTTGTCCATGAAACTGTAAATCAATAAACAGACATTAGTTTGTAAAGCCACACTAACTAATGTGTAGTCTGGGTTTGGTATCTTCTTCCCAAAACATAATTAACATAAAATGCAAACCTTGTACCTTAAATTAAAAACAAAGACACAAACTATGGAAACAGTACAGGGAAGAAATCAGTCCTACTTGTAGTTCTGTTGGTTGGTGGTGGTGAATATATTATAAGCTTGCATATAAGGAGTTCAACCATTTGTCTATACATATGGAGATCAAGGTTTTCCACATTTGGTATATCACTTGCACCAAAGAATTTTACTCTGGCAGAGGAACCTAGTTCAACATTACAAAATGCATCAGAAGATTTATCACAGAAATGAACACGCTTAGTTCATTCAAGAATTAACAAGTCCAAAACAGAAATGCTACCCCTCTATAATATGTTACTTGACATTCAAAGTTTGTTCTTGTTGAGACTCACAAAACAGAACAAGTTTCTGTAAACTTATTTGGGTGGAAACAAAATGTGAAGGGGGAATTTCCATGAGAAAATTGCAGAATGTTGATCTCTTAGCTCACATGGATAACTAACAATACACATGTAGAAACAACCAAACTGCATCACATAAACAATATGAACATTTATACATAGAAATAATTTACTTTTTGTATTCACTCATTACAAACTTCAAATTCAATATCCAACTCACTCATAGAGCACAAAGAATCAACTTTCGTTTTCTTCTTGAAGGATCAATTGATACAAAAATAGAACACAAGCACATCATTACCCTTTCATGTTCCAACTCTTAAAATTAAAAAACAAAAGAAATACATAAAAGAAACTCTCCCAAATCTAGAAGCCATGATCATTTTGTAATTTGACAAGGTTCATCTACTTCATTATTGTCCCAGTATAGAATGATAGAAAAAGAAAACTAATAAAAGTAGAAACTGATCTAATTGAAAATTTTCACCCTTGGGCTTTGGGCCCCTTCATATTTGGAAAATAGGCCCAAATGTATAAGTTATTATGTATTATTTAACCAAGTGAGAAAGGTCAAATTAGAGTTGAGAGTGAGAGACTCGTTATTGAGAGAGAACAGTTGCAAACAAATATAGAGAAGAGAAGAGAAAATCATAGTGCAGTTTGCATATCCATTGGATGAAGCACATTAGATGGAACTAGAATGAAAATAAATTGAAATAACCATTTGGCAGATTAGAGAAGCCGACTGGCGACTCATTGGAACACATTTGCATATATAAGTGATTGAAAGTAGGTTACGTATAGTTAATATGAATCAAGAGAATTAATGACTAACTATTTTTTGTCACAAATCAAATGACCTAGTTATTCTATAGTAACTAGAAAGCATCTCACCTGATTTAACACTTACAATAAGCCTTTAGCAATCATTTCTCGGAGAAGTTCCTCTGCCTTATCATTCTCGTCTTTTTCAAATAGAGCAGAAATAATTATTTCAAAAGTTATAGCATTAGGGATGCAACCTTTCTCTTCCATTTTTGACTGCAAGGCCAATGCTTCATCAAACAACCCCACTTTACAAAGTCCATTGATCATAACATTATATGTCACGACATCCAGATGATGGCCTTTAATCAAAAGATACTGAAAAGCTTCTTGTGCTTTCTCAAGTCTTTCACCAACTAACCATTTTCTTGAATAATGCAATTGCTCTGTCTAGATGACCATTTTTGCATAAAGCATCCAATAAGGAATTGTAGGTAATTATATTGGCAGGTTGACCTCTATCATGCATCTCATCAACAAGATTCCAAACATCAGCTATCCTTCCCGATTTGCACAGACCATCAACAAGTGAAGTATAAGTTACAGTATTAGGAATTATATTTTTGCATTGCATTCTTTCAAAAAGATTGATGGCTTCATCTATCATTTTCTTCTTACATAATCCATCAATCATGATAGTATAGCTATAAACATCAGGTGCCACTCCTATTTGGGACATAGAGTTGAATACATGCTTTGCTTTTTTCACTTCATTAACCATGCAGTATCCGTCCATTAATGTATTATAAGTGATAAAATTAGGTTCCACACCTGCTTTTACCATCGAAGCTATCACAATTTTAGCTTCTTTTATCTTTCCTTCCTTACATGACGCATCAACCAATATGTTAAAGGTATAAATATTTGGGTTGATGTTTTTTAATTTCATATCATTTAACAAAGCAATTGCTTCTTTGAAATGACCCATAATGCAAAAGCCATACATTAAACTACTGAAAGTGACAACATCTGGAGAAATCTTTTTGACAAGCATTTCAGAATACAAATTACAGGCATCAGCAACAAGTTTATTTTTGCATAAGCAGTCAATGATTGTGCTATACATTACCACATCAGGCCTAATTGAATGCCCTTCAATCCTGTTGAGCAACTGTATGGCAGCCTTTGTTTCTCCTAATTTACAAAGACCATTGATCAAAGTCCCATAACTAACATGGTCCAACTGAAATCCTTGAGCTTTAACGCAATCATGAAAGTGCAGTGCTTTCCTAAGCTAACCACAAAGACATAAACCTTTGATAAGTGTTGTGAGGGTTATTGTATCTGGCTTATATCCCATTTTGAGAATCTTGGCGAACACAGAAAAGGCAAAATTGATGTGACCGAGGTGGCAGAAGCAGTTGATGAGGATGTTCAAAGTAACAATATTTGGTGTAATACCTTTGAATTCCAATTGTTTGGAAAGGGAAATAGCAGTTGGGTAATGGTTCATCTTGACAAGGGATCCCAAAATGTGGCCAAAATGGAAGATGGGTGGGGAAGGATGCATATGGAGCATGCGATTGAATGAGGCAACGGCATCGTCGTGATTGAGAGATTGAGAGTGGAAGCTTGCATTTGCATAAAAAAGAAGAAACTTTGGAAACCTAAACCTTAATACTGACAAAGACATTGAAGTCCTATTTGGGAAGATGTGGGATTTGAAGGAAGCCAGGAAGGGTTTGCAGTGAACTCGTACAGAAACTGTAATAGCTATTTAACTGTCATATCTTTGTTCAACAACTTAGAAAGAAAAAATAGCCGCTGATTTATGAAGGACAACAACATTCATATTGACGCAGTTTGATTCGGTTTTCTAACTGTTGAATATACGCCTTACAGATACTTTCATATTATATTAGTTTAAATAGAAACACGATTTATATAATTAAAATTTAGAAAAAAAGTTGTTCACCTAGTTTTTAAAATCTACTCATTTCTTCTATGATAACATGTGAAAAAGAAAAAGAAAATAGAAGTGAATTTGAGAATACACTAATATGTGTTTATTTTTTTATTTCTGCATTATGTTCATGATTCTTTAATTTTTTTTGTTAAAAAAATCTCACCCCGTTAGTTATGATATGTTTCTGAATATTTTTTTTTTTTGAAAAAAGTATATCTCTATGTCTGGACTACATACTCATTTAGTGACTTTTTTCTTTTTTTAATTTTGTTGGTATTTTACATGTGAAGGAGTTAAAAATAGAGAATTGTGACTTGTGAGTATGATAAGCCTAATATAGGATGTCTGCATCTCTTGGTTCATTTTGTTGAAAAAGTAACTACACCGTTGTAGGATGAACTAAGTAAACCAAATAGCATAAAAAAAAGAAGGAAGATATTGGGGCATGGGTAGTGATACTTCATGTGGTTAAGGGTAGTGTTTTGTAATACACTACTACAGTTTTTAATGAATAAAGTACACACTGTTATTTTGAATAATTCTTTTTTATTAATAATGTATAATTATTGTTATTTTATAAAGAGGTATATGTGTTATTTAAATAAATAAATAAGAGAGATTAGTGTATTCACTTAAAAAATTAGAGGGAATGTGTGAGTAATATAAAATAACTTTAGGAAAGATACAATAAAACTATTTTTAATTATTGATAATTTAAAAATTACATAATTTAATTATTTTTTGTCTAATAAAAAGGTATAACTCATTCTTACTAGATTAATGTTATCAGGATAGAATAGTACTTTTAGTCACAACTTCATGCTTAAATTGAAGATCAAACCATGATTTATAGTTAAAGAACATATGTCATGTATATTATGTTCAATATTTGGTTCAATAGTTGATTGTGTGTATGATTAAATATTTTATAAAAAAAATTAATAAGTCATTAATTTAAGTAAAATTAGATTCAATTTTTAAAAAACAATATGATCTCATGATTGGATATTATGAATAAAAAAAATGTAATTGAAATATGAGATTTTAACAAAAATGGAGAGTTGAAGTTTTTAGTGATAATCATCCATAAAATCAATAAATACTTCACATTAATAACGTGTATATATATATATATATATATATATATATATATATATAAAAGAAGGGATTCGTATATTCTATGAATAAATTTACGTAAATTTTCATTAAATTTCAATGATCCAACCGTTGAATTTAAAGTTCTTAATGCATAGTTCAAGTCTACAAATTTTGAAAATTATTTGATACTTCATTTTATTACTTCAAATCAACGTATAAAATGATTTTATGATTATCCGACCATTTAAATCAATGAAATGAAGTATCAAATAATTTTCAAATTTTTTAAAGAGTTGTAGACTTGATCTATACATTAAGAACTTTAAATTCAACCGTTGAATCATTAAAATTTAATGTAAAACATGAGTTATTGAATGTGATAAGTTTAGATAAATTTATTCATGAAGTAAACGAATTTTTTTTATAGAGTAAAATCCTCATAAATGACACTTTTGATGTATTGTTTATCCACAATAGATTTTGTCATTTACAAGCTTACAACATAATAATAAAATCATGATCAAAGCATAGAAGACACGAGCCAAATTATGAATTTAACACCATAACGGATGCATGAGAACAAATATATTTACCAAACCAAACAAATCATAGATAAGTACTAACACTAAACACATTTATTCGAAGGATTAACATATTTTTTAATATTTATAGTTTTATTACTTATCTTATTTTATAGTTTTTATAGTTTAAAACATTTTTTTTATTCTTTATATTTATCCTTTTCAATATTTTTTAGTTCATATAATTTAAGGTAAATCTTTTTAATCCATATTGATGATTATTTTCTAATGTTTTGTTGACGTGGCTAAAGTTTTCAATTTTGTGAGAATAAAAAAAAAGTGTCTCAATAATTGACGTCAGAGGTGAAGGTATATACGAAAGTGACATGAAGTATCGAGAAATCTAATTTAGAGTAATGCTAACAAAATAAAATTGACATCAGAGACACAATTGAATTAGTGCCTATAGTTAAAGGTAGATCTTTTTAGTTCATATCGTTAATTTTTTTTATAACTTTGTGTTGATGTAATAAAAATCTTTAATTTTGTGAGAATAAAAAAGTGTTTTAACTATGCATGTTACATGTGTGGTACAAAAGAGACATGGAGTATCAAGAGATCTAATTTAGAATAACTCTAACAAAATAAAATTGACATCAAATACACAAAATTAAATTAATATCTTGGTTACATCAACACGAAAAGGATAACATTACAACAACAAAAAAATTTAATGACAAAGATTAAAATATTAAAAAAACTACAAGTATAGAGACTTAAAAGTATAGGGACTAAAAGATAATGTAAGTGATATTATAGAGACTAAATAATATTTTAACATATTTTAAATTATAGAAACTAAAAAGATAAAATAAAGTGAAACTATAAAAATAAGAAGACATTTCAACCAATTTTTAATCTACCAGACTAGCAAATTTACATAAATACACTTTCTGTATTATGTCATGTATAAAAAAATTGGAGTTAATAAAGTCCTTTTAATAACTACTATACATACTAGAAAAAAGAGACACTCTCTAGTTATAAAAAATAAAATAATGAGTGATTATTTAGTGAGATTTGGAAACCAAACATCTTTGAAGTAGAAAAAAGACATAATAAATAAATAGATTAAAGATAATGAAAGAGAATGTGATTTAGAGTTAGTTATAAGGATAAATTAGCCTAAAATTTATGTATATAAAAATAGGGTATCTCTTTTATTAATAATATAAATATAAATGGAATAGGTAAATTTATATAATTAGATTTCTCTATATTTTATCACATGTAAAAGTTGAGGTTACTAAAATCTTTTTGGTAACTTTTTCTCTTTAGTTTTTTTTAAAATTTTTTAATTAAATTTTTTTGTTGAAACCCTAACGAAATTATAATAAGAAGGAATATTTTATTTTTTAATTAAATCTTTAATCTAAACTCTAATGTCACCAAATTTCTTTTCTAAAACTTAAAAATACCACATAATAAAAATAATCACTCCCTATATATTAGATACAAACATCTATCTTGTGCAAGAATATTTTTATAGATTTTTCTTCAAAGGTTTATAAGAATTTTTTAACTTTTATTTAATTTAATTTTTATTTTTTATAATTATTTATAAATTAAATATTAATATTTTAAAATAAATTAGCAATAAATAAAAATAATTTTTTTTATATGTAATCATACTTTAATCTATCATATAATTACATAAGTAATTTGTCTTACATGGGATAGAAATATATATCTAGAAAAAAAGACATTTTTATTTAGAAGTCCAATTCTAATATATAAATTTTTAAATAATGTTTATTTCATAAGTAATAGGAAAAGAAAAATAATTGTACGTAAGCATGAATTACTTATTAATTATGAGAAGAAAAGAAATTGAAAAAATACATTTTATGATTGTGACCGATTACAAATCAACTTTTATTTGTATAAAAATCTCTTAAAATTAAATTTTTTTTATCACTTTTTAAAGCCTAAACATTCTTCCCAATCTTGTCAGGAAAAAACCAATTAAAGTTTATTTTTTTTTAGCTCCAATTAATCTTCTTGTTAGTTTATGCCGGATATGTCCATCTCTGTCAAATATATATGTATAAATTAAATCAGTAAAGTAAAACATTCCAAGAGCAATTCATGTATGTGTATATATATATATATATATATATATATATATATATATATATATTGCCATTATGCGGTGTTGTTATTACCGCTATGCAGTACTGTACTCCATGCTGATAGGAGTTGTTGTAGGCCGTAAGGCTGAACTGTTGATCACTAGAATTAGAGGAAATATTTTTCGAAATTCCTCATCCCATTGTGTGGATTGAGTGGCTGTGGTGCTCTTAGAGCCTAATTTGTTGAAAACCCTCCTTGGAAAGCTGACCCTTGGAGAGGTAACTAGCTCTTCTCCTCTAAGTTCTTAGTGGTCCCGTGTGTGGGTAAGGTCGAGGTACACGTGTATAAAGCAACCACGGTATAGGGGTCAGGTCGAGCTATACCGATTACAAGCGACCAATACTAACTAATATGCGTGACGACGCATGGTGTGTTTACTGCTGTTATTGCTAATTGATGTGAGATGTGTGCTGTGATATACTATAAACTGATGTTGTTAAGCTGGTTGATGTGTTGATAGCTGTAGTTGTTCACCATTCATATTTTTATATATGTATGTTGATTCTTTTCACTAGCTTACCCTTTGTTATTTTCCATGTGGTTTGGACTGCGATGATCATACTATGTATGGGAGCAGAGCAGGGCTAGATTAGTGTGATGAGGAGAGTCTGACTGACAGATGGCGTTTGATTTTATCGTTGTATTTAGCTACTTAGTTTAGCATTGCTGGATGTATTTTGTGTAACACCCCAATTTTCAAAAAGGTTATTATTATTATTATTATTATTATTATTATTATTAGATGGTATTTGGTCATAATTATTTTAATAATTATAGAGGAATATTATTTTGTACGTTTTAAATAATTATTATTTTGGACAATTATTTTGTACGTATTAAATAAGTATTTTTATTAGCATTTTTAAATAAATATTTATATGTTTTAAGAGTAGGTTGATTTTATATGATATTTTGTTATTGAAATTATATTATTATATTTAGGGTCAGAAATATATTATTATTATAGAGAAAAAATATTTTATAATATACATGTATTTATTTTATTTAATTATTTTGAGGAAAATTAGAAGTAGGTTAGAAGAGAAGGAAAATGGGTTGGGTTGACCCAGTCCAATGGATTAATTTTAAGAAAGGAGTCAGGTGGTGTTAACCCTATCTGCCTCATTTGCGTTCTGAAGGGTTAGGGAAAAAAGAGAGGAGAAATAAAGAGCTCTAAGGAAGAGTACTCAGGAACGATCTTAGATCACACCAAGACCATTCATCTTCTGCTCATCCAGGTACGGGGGAGATGAGTTTCTTCATATGTGAATATAGGGGTGTTCGGGTAGTGAGGACAATCCCTAAGTCCCTCTAGGAACTCTATTTAAAATTCTGAACGATTATCTGTGCAATCGATGTTCTAAATTCTTAATTCATTTGGAAGAACTTATTTCTTGAATTGTCTTTGAATTCCATTGGGGCTTTCTTGTTAACTCTTTATCCTTAAATTTGATGACTTGAATTTTATGTGTTAAAAGAGTTTAGATTTTTTTTTGTGAAACCAATGGAAACCAATTTTTGAAGCTTGAGATGTGTATGGATTGATTTGGAACGTATGAAGAATATAAATGGAGTTAAACTGAACCAACGGGGTGTAGAAGTAGTGAAAATTGGTAGAAACCTTGTTGAAACTCGTAAAACGCAGGTTTAATTTCACAGAGGGGAGTCTGGGCAGAGATTTGGGCGTTCAGCGCCAGTTTTGGGCGTCGGGCGTCGGGACCCCGACATACGTTTGTAATTTTGCGATATCTTTCTGTGTAGTTATCCAAATCGAGTTCCGTTTGTTTTGTTAGAAACTAGACATCTGGGGATACCATTTAGACACAAGAATCGTGTAAAAATATTAATATTTGATCAAGTTATGTGAGTTGCAATTTGAGCCTTCCAATCTGTGTGCGAACCACAACATCAATTTTTGTGAGCCCTGAATGGTAATCTAAAAGACTTTATTAGGATTTGTGTTCTTCATGAAAGTTGTAGATATTGATGTTAGGATTCTAATGGAGTTGGGATCACTTAGAAAGGATATGTATATCTCGAGTTATGGTTAAATTATTAACTGAATGTCATAGATATTGTGATGTGTGTGAAGAATTATGTGAAATTTGTGGTCTATGATGTTGATAACTTAATGATAGGTACCTAGCATGTGAGGATGATATTGCATGGATTGTTATTGACATGTGATGATGTTATATAATGGAGATGCATTAATTATGAGTTACGTGGGATGCATGAGTTGCATGAGACTTATGAGTTGCATGTGGTGCTTGAGAAGCCAGACGTGGCTATATTGCATTGGACCCTGGGCCCAGAGAGGGGTTGAGACAGGGGGGCCATGACGGGAGGCATTCCATGCGTGGGCCGTTGGGTGTTTAACTGCGCAGCTCACTGGCCACAGAGGGTTTAACGGTGGGTGGATTGCCTTTGCACGGGCCGCTGGGTGTTTAACCGTGCAACATACCGGCCCTGGGAGGGTGTGACAACGGTATGCCCGCATTGGCAACAACTAAGGGAATTGACGAGGTACGCCCATTGTGCGGAGTGCCAAGTTGAGACTCTTAGGAGAGGAGATGTGTATGAGCATATAGTGAGCATGTGTATGAAAGCTTGTATGATTGAAAAAAAATGATGTTTGGTAATTATATGAGATGTATTTGTTGTTTATAGTTAATGATGATATTTTGGTGCACGGTGTGGGGTGGGAATTGGGTAGCTCTATGTTCATATATGATGTTATCTATCTCTCACCGTCCTGTTTTTATGTGGTTTTCTTTTAGGTGAAGATGAAGGCACTCATAGTGTTGAGTTCTAAAGGGAAAGGGTTTTGCTCTGATAGGATGTGACATTGGGGCATGAATTTAGGATGCTTTAGTTATGAATTGTTATTTGTCGTTTGAGGAGACTTATTTTTAGGAGTTTTATATTCACCTTATATTTGTAAATTCTGGATCCCTTTCATTTTTCTTTAGAGACCTTGATAATTTTCTTTTAAGAGTAAAACTTTATTATTATTATTATTATTATTATTATTATTTCTATTTATTTCAAGACTTGTGAACCTATGAGTTTTTATTAAAATATGTGGACCCTTCTTGATGTTATATTTATTGAATTATTCTTATTGTTGTTACTTATCTATTATGGGGTAGAAGGGTGTCACATTTTGTGCACTCTGACTCTAGCCAGATTTGGACCTTGTATATATATATATATTCTAGACATTATATATATATACTTGTTCGTTTCTGTGTGGTGTTCTGGTATACTATGCTATGTGTAGTGACCAGTCAGGTCGTTACATTTTATATATATTTTAGATATATACACAAACGTGTGACAATCTTTCAGTATCTTCTTTATACACGAAATCAGTCCTTGAAAAATAGTGTTAAAAACACAAGATAACAAAAGTTTAAGGATATTTGATTAGAGTTCACTCTTCTCTTTTTGAGTACATTTATAATTGCTTTACTTATAGTGTTACGCATGGTTGTCAGGCCACAAGGCTGAAATATTGGGTAAACTAGTTCAATTTAACTGTTCTCTACATCACATCATCTTGAACTACTTCCCAATTCACAATGATTTTCCAACTTGGATGTAACAAATTAAGTATGTGGTTGAATAGACTACTCTCAAGTACTTCTAACTCAAAAAAAAAAATGAATTTTTTTTATAAACTAAAATTAGGTAATGCGTGAATAAAAAATATGAGTTTGAAGAAGTTAATAAAAAAGAGTTTTTACAAATTAATTTATACATAAAGTAATTTTAATTTTTAAAAAAGTTTATTACATTTTTTTTCTTCTTCTAATTTTTACTTTTGGAAAAATGTACATAAACAGACTCTAACTAGACTTCAACAAATGTCAAAGTTTAGTGATGAGATCTTAAGATGAGGAAGAAATGGAGATTACAGCCTTTAAGTCAGCAAGGCACTCAGTTGGAAGACCAAGAAAGGAATTCATAAGGAAATCATCAATAGGATCAACTGTTGCCACACCAACCAGTCTGCATTTTCCCTCTTTATCCAATCTCTTGCCTCTTCCACTCTTCACAATGCCCTTTGATTCTTCAGATGTCAACACTGTCTTCACCAGCAGTGGGGCAGCCTTATAGAGACTACCAGCAGAAAAAATGAATCTGGCCTTGAACTCAAGATCAACCTTTGAAAAAAATTTAAAAAAAAAAACCGAAGCAACCATATCATTAATTGGGTGGTTATACATGGAACTAAACTAATTAGAGAGACACCTTTGACAAATTTAAATAAGATCATGCTTGACCAACTGTTTTTGCCTTTACAATATGCAGAAGTTTCTCTAATTAACTTTAATAGTGTAAATTCATTTTATATTGTTATTTTAACGCAAATTAATATATAGAGAGTAAATTTATTGACTTTTATTATAACTGTTATAGAAGCTATACGACAAATGATTTTTGAATGATTAGTGGTATAAAATTTTCACACAGATAATGAATGTCTATTAAACTATTGTATTTCACTCATCTTTCTCTAAAATCAGTCCTAAAAGAAAATTTGAAACAAACAAGCAGCTAAGCATTAATTAGGGTCACTAAAAGTTGTACACATAGCATTTGTTTGAATAAATTTCTGTAAAATTACTTCTAAAAGAAAAAAAAATAGGAAATTAAAATTAGCTTATAGATAAATTAATATGTAAAAACTCTATAATATAATTTTTCTAAAAAGTTATACATAAGCTTATGTATAAATTAGTTTTATCTTATAAAAAAATTTATTTCATTTTTTTTTTCATTTTCTTTTTTCAAAAGAATTATAGAAAAATTTATCCAAACATACCAATAATACACAATCCTTTGAAGTTGAAGTATAATCTCGAGAACTTATGTTTACCTTGCCAGATTCTTGGTTAATACTTCCTTGGAATGCTTGTGGAACTATATCAATCTTCAAAAATGGTGGCAATGGCAATCCAAGAAACTTGGTTGTAGAACTTGTTAGTGGTGGAATATACAAAGTTTCAAGATCAAATGAAACAGGAAGGTCATTTTCGGTTGAATTCTCTGTGACCTTCGCACCAACTCCAGTTCCTATTCCCCCTTCAGCATCATACTCAAAGTCAGGATACCTTGAAATTCCAAGCTTGCAACCCTTTTCTGTCTTGAAACTGACAGTGTAAGACTCGGTTGTTGAGGGTTCAATGCTTGTGGAAATGGTATTTTCCTGTTTTTCACTTGAAAAGGAAAAGAAGATAGTGCTTCTTCTTCTTCTAAACTTTGATTTCTTGGTGCACAATTTGCATGGAAATGGTGGGCTTAAGGAGTTTATTTTGCAACTCATCTAGTGTGTGTGATTTAATTACTTGATGAGAGATGGAGGTTGGACTCTAGGAATGTGCTTTGAAGAATAAGTCCTAGCGGAATTATGAATTAAGATCTGAGGTTGGTTTTGGTTTGAGGCTATGAATCTTATCTTTTCATATGGGGTCTTGCCTTTGTGCAATAGGAAATCAACACTTGGCAGTTTAATGGTATTGGGCAGAGAAAACAAACAAATGCTCCGTAGACTTCAATTATTTGGTTTTCCAAAATTGAAAAGAGCTTCTGCCATGGATTAAGGGTATGTCTAGATAAAAAAAAAATTTCAAAATTACTTTCAGACAAGAAATCAAAATAATTTTATTATATGTTAAAATTAGCTTATAAATAAATTAAAAATAAAATTTAGAAAAATAAATTAGAAAAAACTTATACAAATTAGTTTGTGTGTAAATATAAACTAATTTTAATTTATTAAAAATTTTATTTTATTTTTTTCTATTAAAATATAATTTTAATCTTTATAGTTTCACTTACTTTACCTTTTTAGTTCTTAAAGTTTAAATTAGATATTTTTAATTTATATACTTACCTTTTACAATCATTTTTAATCTTTATAGTTTAAAATAAATTATTTTAATTCTTATATTTGTAGTTCTTTTAATTCTTTTATTACATATTGTTAATTTCTTTTTAATTTTATCTATTTTTTTATTGGTACAATATATAGAGATATTCAATTTTATAGAGTGAAAAAAAAAAGTATTTCATAATGGGTATCCTAGTTAAGGGCACAATCTTCAATTTTAAGGTGAAATATTTCAATAATTAAAGTGGTCCAACAAAAATATCTAAAGGACTACTATGTTAGACATTGTAATTTAAGGATGCATTTTTGCTTATCTACACTAGTCTTACAAAAAAGAAAGGAATTTTATTAGGAAATAGTTGAGAGGTAAATCATTAAACAATAAACATTAAGGTGATTGAAGCTAACATTAGAAGTTGAAGAATTATCTTTAATTTTACTAATTGGTACAATAATCAAATATTTATTAAATTTTATTTGAGACTTTGTGAGGATGTTGGTCTGGTCTCCTCCTTATCAATTTTCATAGGGATTTCTGTTTCCCATCCAAAAATAACTCAAATGACTCCTCTTTTCGGAATATGTAGGAGTAGGTGCATTCCTATACTTCCTGTTTTGCCTGAAATACCAAAGTTAACCCAAGATTAAGAACTTTAACTGAAGCAACTAAATATAACTGCCATAAACATGAGAAAATTAAAATCTAGAATAAAATTATTAACAACACTACATCAAGATTAACTATGTATTCCTAAATATTAAACTACAAACAATTGATTCCCATTCATATCAAAAGACATGTTTTAAGCAAGTCTATGCATGAGTTTGCAGTTAATTCTTATATACCACAATGCTAGCCAGTTCCCACAACTAGCAGTTGTGTGTATGCAATGCATATTAAACTAAAACAAGAGCAACCATTTAATAAGAATTGTACCACCATTTGAACTTGTCAAAAGTCACTATTTATATAAAATATATTGAACTTGAAGTGCAGGTTATAGCTCTGCTACATCAGCAATTTTGTTTTTACCATACAGTATTTTGACAGAGTTGTAGCTTCATGGTTAAAATTCATCATCTTTCACTTTTTTACTTGCAAAAAACCTTTCTTTTTACACATGAATTACAGACTATTTCAGATTATTTCAAGAGCCTCACATTTCAAAGACTTTCCATCTCTCTTTTAAAATTTAAAATTCTCTCCTTTACCACCGATGATATTTCCCTAGATAACAAATTCTGGAAATAATCATTACATTAATCAATAATTGTAAAATTCTGGACAAATAATTGCAATTCCGGATGAAGCCTAATACATGTGAGATCATTTTATTTTTATTGTTAATTTAATATTCTTTCAATGAATTTCAATTGATTTTATTAAATTAGTTTGATACTTGTGTGTTATTGTGAGCTTGTTGCCATCAGGATATATTAGGCTTTGCCCTCTCCCTGTAAATCTGGTTGGACTCATCAAATTTTGTGCAAGCTTATGCTTTCCAAGCCCACACATTACAAAATAACAAGCAAAGGGAACTAATGCTGGATTCTGTATTTGTCCATCAAATTGTAAATCTATAAATAGACATTAGGTTGTACAGCCACACTGACTAATGTGTAGTCTGGAAACATAATTAACATAAAAAGCAAACCTTGTACATTAAATTAAAAACAAAAGACACAAACTATGGAGACAGTACAGGGAAGAAATTGTAGTTCTGTTTGTTGGTGGTGGTGAATATATTATGAGCTTGCATATGAGGAGTTCAACCATTTGTCTATACATCTGGAGATCAAGGTTTTCCACATTTGGTATATGACTTGCACCAAAGAATTTTACTCTGGCAGAGGAACCTAGTTCAATATTACAAAATGCATTAGAAGATTTATCACAGAAAAGAACACGCTTAGTTCATTCAAGAATTAACAAGTCCAAAACAAAAATGCTACCCCCTCTATAATATGTTACTTGATATTCAAAGTTTGTTCTTGTTGTGACTATCAAAACAGAACAAGTTTCTGTAAACTTATTTGGGTGGAAACAAAATGTAAAGGGGGAATTTTCATGAGCAAATTGCACAATGTTTATCTCTTAGCTCACATGGATAGCTAACAATACACACATAGAAAAAACCAAACTGCATCACATAAACAATATGAACATTTATACATAGAACTAATTTACTTTTTGTATTCACTCATTACAAACTTCAAATTCAATATCCAACTCACTCATAGAGCACAAAGAATCAACTTTCGTTTCCTTGTTGAAGGATCAATTGATACAAAAATATAACACAACCACATCATTACCCTTTCACGTTCCAACTCATAAAATTAAAAAACAAAAGCAATACATAAAAGAAACTCTCCCAAATCTAGAAGTCATGATCATTTTGTAATTTGACAAGGTTGATCTAATTGAAAATTTTCACCCTTGGGTTTTGGGTCCCCTTCATATGTGAAAAATAGGCCCAAATGTGTAAGTTATTTATGTATTATTTAACGTGAGAAAGGTCAAATTAGAGTTGAGAGTGAGAGACTCATTAATGAGAGAGAACAGTTGCAAATAAATATAGAGAAGAGAAGAGAAAATCATAGTGCAGTTTGCATATCCATAGGATGAAGCACATTAGATGGAATTGGAATGAAAATAAATTGAAATAACCTTCGGTAGATTAGAGAAGCCGACTGCCGACTCATTGGAACACATTTGCATATATAAGTGATTGAAAATAAGTTACGTATAGTTAATATGAATCAAGAGAATCAATGACTAACTATTTTTTTGTCACAAATCAAATGACCTAGTTATTCTTTAGTAACTAGAAAGCATCTCACCTGATTTAACACTTACAATAAGCCTCTAGCAATCATTTCTCGGAGAAGTTCCTCTGCCTTATCATTCTCGTCTTTTTCAAATAGAGAAGAAATAATTATTTCAAAAGTTATAGCATTAGGGATGCAACCTTTCTCTTCCATTTTTGACTGCAAGGCCAATGCTTCATCAAACAACCCCACTTTACAAAGTCCATTGATCATAACATTATATGTCACGACATCCAGACGATGGCCTTTAATCAAAAGATATTGAAAAGTATCTTGTGCTTTCTCAAGTCTTTCACCTTTGCATACAGTGCATCGATAAGTATTGTGTACGTGTACTTATTTGGCTGAATTCTCCAACTAATCATTTTCTTAAATAATGCAATTGCTCTGTCTAGACGACCATTTTTGCATAAAGCATCCAATAAGGAATTGTAGGTAATTATATTGGCAGGTTGACCTCTATCATGCATCTCATCAACAAGATTCCAAACATCAGCTATCCTTCCCGATTTGCACAGACCATCAATAAGTGAAGTATAAGTTACAGTATTAGGAATTATATTTTTGCATTGCATTCTTTCAAAAAGATTGATGACTTCATCTATCATTTTCTTCTTACATAATCCATCAATCATGATAGTATAGCTATAAACATCAGGTGCCACTCCTATTTGGGACATAGAGTTGAATACATGCTTTGCTTTTTTCACTTCATTAACCATGCAGTATACGTCCATTAATGTATTATAAGTAATAACATTAGGTTCCACACCTGCTTTTACCATCGAAGCTATCACAATTTTAGCTTCTTTTATCTTTCCTTCCTTACATGACGCATCAACCAATATGTTGAAGGTATAAATATTTGGGTTGATGTTTTTTAATTTCATATCATTTAACAAAGCAATTGCTTCTTTGAAATGACCCATAATGCAAAAGCCATACATTAAACTACTGAAAGTGACAACATCTAGAGAAATCTTTTTGACAAGCATTTAAGAATACAAATTACAGGCATCAGCAACAAGTTTTTTTTGCATAAGCTGTCAATGATTGTGTTATACATTACCACATCAAGCTTAATTGAATTCCCTTCAATCCTTTTGAGCAACTGTATGGCGGCCTTTGTTTCTCCTGATTTACATAGACCATTGATCAAAGTCCCATAACTAACATAGTCCAACTAAAATCCTTGAGCTTTAACGCAATCATGAAAGTGCAATGCTTTCCTAAGCTGACCACAAAGACAAAAACTTTTGATGAGTGTTGTGAGGGTTATTGTATCTGGCTTATATCCCATTTTGAGAATCTTGGCGAACACAGAAAAGGAAAAATTGATGTGACCGAGGTGGCAGAAGCAGTTGATGAGGATGTTCAAAGTAACAATATTTGGTGTAATACCTTTGAATTCCAATTGTTTGGAAAGGGAAATAGCAGTTGGGTAATGGTTCATCTTGACAAGGGATCCCAAAATGTGGCCAAAATGGAAGATGGGTGGGGAAGGATGCATATGGAGCATGCGATTGAATGAGGCAACGGCATCGTCGTGATGGAGAGATTGAGAGTGGAAGCTTGCATTTGCACAAAAAGGAAGAAACTTTGGAAACCTAAACCTTAATACTGACAAAGACATTGAAGTCCTATTTGGGAAGATGTGGGACTTGAAGGAAGCCAGGAAGAGTTTGCAGTGAACTTGTACAGAAACTGTAATAGCTATTTAACAGTGATATTTTTATTCAACAACAACTTAGAAAGAAAAAATAGCCACTGATTTATGAAGGACAACAACATTCATATTGACGCAGTTTGCGTTTGATTCGGTTTTCTAACTGCTGAATATACCCTTACAGATACTTTCATATTATATTAGTTTAAATAGAAACACGATTTATATAATTAAAATTTAGAAAAAAGTTGTTCACCTAGTTTTTAAAATCTACTCATTTCTTCTATGATAACATGTGAAAAAGAAAAAAAAAATAGAAGTGAATTAGAATACACTAATATGTGTTTATTCTTTATTTCTGCATTATGTTCATGATTCTTTAATATTTTTTTAAAAAAAAAAATCTCACCCCGTTAGTTATGATATGTTTCTGAATATTTTTTTTTTGTTGAAAAAAGTATATCCTTATGTCTGGACTACATACTCATTTAGTGACTTTTGTTTTTTATTTTGTTGGTATTTTACATGTGAAGGAGTCAAAAATAGAGAATTGTGACTTGTGAGTATGATAAGCCTAATATAGGATGTCTGCATCTCTTGGTTCATTTTGTTCAAAAAGTAACTACACCGTTGTAGGATTAACTAAGTAAACGAAATAGCATAAAAAAAATAGGAAGATATTGGGGCATGGGTAGTGATACTTCATGTGGTTAAGGGTAGTGTTCTGTAATACACTACTACAGTTTTTAATGATTAAAGTACACACTGTTATTTTGAATAATTCTTTTTTATTAATAATGTATAATTATTGTTATTTTATAAAGAGGTATATGTGTTATTTAAATAAATAAAAGAGAGAGATTAGTGTATTCACTTAAAAATTAGAGGGGATGTGTGAGTAATATAAAGAAACTTTAGGAGAGATACAATAAAAGTATTTTTAATTATTGATAATTTTAAAAAATTATATAATTTAATTATTTTTTGTCTAATAAAAATGTATAATTCATTCTTACTAGATTAATGTTATCAGGATAGAATAGTACTTTTAGTCACCACTTCATGCTTAAATCGAAGATCAAACCATGATTTATAGTTAAAGAACATATGTCATGTATATTATGTTCAATATTTGGTTCAATAGTTGATCATATGTATGATTAAATATTTTATGAAAAAAAATTAATAAGTCATTAAATTAAGTAAAATTAGATTCAATTTTTTTTTTAAATATGAACTCATGTTTGGATATTATGAATAAAAAAATGTAATTGAAATATGAGACTTTAACAAAAATGCAGAGTTGAAGTTTTCAGTGATAATCATCCATAAAATCAATAAATACTTCACATTAATAACATGTATATATATATATATAAAAGAAGGGATTCATATATTTTATGAATAAGTTTACCTAAATTTTCATTAAATTTCAATGATCCAACCGTTGAATTCAAAGTTCTTAATGCATAGATCAAGTCTACAAATTTTGAAAATCATTTGATACTTTATTTTATTAATTCAAATCAACGTATAAAATGATTTTATGATTATCCGACCATTTAAATCAACGAAATGAAGTATCAAATAATTTTTAAATTTTTTAAAGAGTTGTAAACTTGGTCTATACATTAAGAACTTTAAATTCAACCGTTAAATCATTAAAATTTAATGTAAAACATGAGTTATTGAATTAGATAAGTTTAGATAAATTTATTCATGAAGTAAACGAATTTCTTTTATACATATATAGAGTAAAATCCTCATAAATGACACCTACGACGTATTGTTTATCCACAATAGATTTGTCACATGCAAGTTTACAACATAATAATAAGATCATGGTCAAAGCATAGAAGACACAAGCCAAATTATAAATTTAACACCATAACAGATGTATGAGAACAAGTATGTTTACCAAACCAAACAAATCATAGATAAGTTCTAACACTAAAAATATATTTATTCCAAGGATTAACATATTTTTTAATATTTATAGTTTTACTTTTCTTATTTTATAGTTTTTATAGTTTAAAACAAACTTTTTTATTCTTTATATTTATCTTTTTCGATATTTTTTAGTTCATATAGTTTAAGGTAAGTCTTTTTAATTCATATTGATAATTATTTTCTAATGTTGTGTTGATGTGGTTAAAGTTTTCAATTTTGTGAGAATAAAAAAATGTGTCTCAATTATTAACGTCATAGGTCAAGGTACATACAAAAGTGAATTAAGTATCGAGAGACTTAATTTAGAGTAATTTTAACAAAATAAAATCAACATCAGAGACATAGTTGAATTAGTCCCTATAGTTAAAGGTAGATCTTTTTAGTTCATATCGTTAATTTTTTTATAACTTTGTGTTGATGTGATAAAAATCTTTAATTTTGTGAGAATAAAAAAGTGTTTCAACTACGGGAGTTACATGTGAGGTTACAAAAGAGACATGAAGTATCAAGAGATCTAATTTAGAATAACTCTAACAAAATAAAATTGACATCAAATACACAAAATTGAATTAATATCTTTGTTACATCAATACGAAAGGGACAACATTACAAAAAAAAAATTAATGACAGGGATTAAAAGATTAAAAAAAATTACAAGTATAGAGACTTAAAAGTATAGGGAATAAAAGGTAATGTAAGTGATATTATAGAGACAAAATAATATTTGAACATTTTAAATTATAGAAACTAAAAAGATAAAATAAAGTGAAACTATAAAAATAAAAAGACATTTCAAGTAGTTTTTAATCTACTATATATATGTGTGTGTGTAATAGACTAGCAAATTTACATAAATACACTTTCTGTATTATGTCATGTGTAAAAATTGGGGTTACTGAAGTCCTTTTAATAACTATTATACATACTAGAAAAAAGAGGTACTCTCTAGTTATAAAAAAATAAAATAATGAGTAATTATTTAGAGAGGGATTTGGAAATCAAATATCTTTGAAGTAGAAAAAAGCGATAATAAATAAATAGATTAAAGATAATGAAAGAGAAAGTGATTTAGAGTTAGTTATAAGGATAAATTAGTTCAAAATTTGTGTACACAAAAAATAGGGTATTCCTTTTATTAATAGTATAGATATAAATGGAATAGGCAAATTTACATAATTAGATTTCTCTATATTTCATCACATGTAAAAGTTGAGGTTGCTAAAGTCTTTTAGTAACATTTTCTCTTTAGTTTTTTTTTTTAATTTTTTTATTTTAAATTTTTTTTGAAACCCTAATGAAATTATAATAAAAAAGAATATTTTATTTTGTAATTAAATCTTTAATCTAAAGTCTAATGTCACCAAATTCCTTTTTAAAACTTAAAAATGCCACTTAATAAAAAATAATCAATCCCTATATATTAGATACAAACATCTATCTTGTGCAAGAATGTTTTTAAAAATATTTCTTCAAGGGTTTATAAGAATTTTTTTTTAAATTTTATTTAATTTGATTTTTATTTATTATAATTATATATAAATTAAATATTAATATTTTAAAATAAATTATTAATAAATAGAAATAATTTTTTTATGTGTAATATAATCACATAAGTAATTTGTCTTACATGGGATAGAAATATATATCTAGAAAAAAAAAGACATTTTTATTTAAGAGTCCAATTCTAATATATAAATTTTTAAATAATGTTTATTTCATAAGTAATAGGAAAAGAAAAATAGTTGTGCGTAAGCACGAATTACTTATCAATTATGAGAAGAAAAACAAAAGAAAAAAGTTGAAAAAAATACATTTTATGATCGTGACCGATTACAAATCAACTTTTATTTGTATAAAAATTTCTTAAAAGTAAGTTTTTTTATTATCACTTTTTACACTACTAAAAAATTAATATTTGTGACGAATTTTGTGACGGAAAAAATAGCATCGCTAATAGTGACGGATTTTGTGAGGGAATTTTAAGTTTTGTGACGGACTAGAATTTATTGACTTTTGTGACGGATTTTGTGACGGAATATATTCCGTCTCTAAAAATCCGTCACAAATTTCGTCACTGAATAAAAAAAAAATTTGTGACGGAAAAATTTTCGTCTCTAAAAATCCGTCACAAATTTCATCGCTAAATAAAAAAAAAAATTTGTGACGGATTTTGTGACGGAATGAACTTCGTCTCTAAAAAATCCGTCACAAATTTCGTCACTAAAATTTTTTAAGAAAATAATAAAATTAAAAATATTTTATTTCATGAAAGGACTAAAAAAATTATGAAATTTATTTAATTAAATAAAAATTTGTCAATTTTGAACATAAGAAACTAAGACATTCATTAAAAATATTTAAAAAAAAACTTGTGAAATTAAAAAAAAATATTAATTTAATTTTGGCTTAATTACATTTTTGATCCCTCAAGTATTGTAATTGTGCAATTTTGATCCCTAAGATTTTAATTGGATAATTTTAGTCCCTAAAGGATTGTAATTGTGCAATTTTAGTCGTTTAATTTTTAATTGAACAATTATAGTCCCTCAAAAATCATAATTGTGCAATTTGAATCTCTCCCATTAAAAATTTAATAATTTTAAAATTTTAATATATATATATATATATATATAATAATAATTTAAAATTATACAATTATTTGCTTATTTAAGTTAACATATACTATAATTTTTATTAATGTAACAAATGATATATATTTATTATTACTAAATAAATAAAATTTATATATTATTAATAATTTAATATTGCTAATAAATTAATATCAATAATATTTTTAGTATATTTATAGATAAATTGATAATTTGATAAATATAACTTAGTATATATTAATATACTTTTACAAAAATATAAATATAGTAGATAAGATATGTATATTTATATTTTTGTAAAAGTATATTAATATATAATAAGTTATATTTATCAAATTATTAGTTTATGTATAAATATACTAATAATATTATTGATATTAATTTATGAATAATATTATAAAAATATAATATATATATATATATATATATATTTTATGTATTTATTAATAATAAATATATATCATTTGTGTGACACCCTCTACCCCACATACCATAACACAAATAACAAAAATTGAATAACATAATATTTTTCATAATTGAAATACCAAACATGTTTAATTCAAATCAAAACTCATGTATTTGTGGAATTAAATAGATATTCATACATGTCATGCAACAAGGAATACAACAGAACAATCAAAAAGCAAAATATAAACTTGCATAGTTTGTTTGTTTCTCTCAGGGTTCTCTTAAGAACCTACATAGTATTCTAATCCATACAATAAACATCTTACTCATATAATTGTCTCTTACAATTGCATTCTCTTATGGTGTGTTTGGATGAAGAATTTTACAAATTCAAGGAATTTTAAATTCTTGGTATTTGAATTACTTTGATTTCAATTTCTATCATTCTTAAAATATTTTGTTTGGATAATTAAGTCAATTCAAATATCTCAAATTTTAAATTATTAGGTTAGATATGATAATTTGATTCCATCATGATAAAATTAATTTTAAAAATATATTTATATGTTGAGATTTTTAAAATAAATTTTATAAAAATAAATATTAGCTAATTTTTAAATATTTAATAATTTTAAAAATTAATATAAGATAATATTTACTAGAAAATCTTGTTTTTAATTTTAATGTGTGCAAAATATTTTCATATGACAAAGAAAAAGTTTCCAAGACAATAAATTTCAAACAAATAGTCAATTTATCTGCTAGAATTGAGGATTTAGACAATTTTATAATTTGCCACACAATCTATTATATTTTTCATTTATTTCATTCATTGTCAATATAAATTTAATTATAACATTATTTCCAATTAAATTATTTTTATTTTCACTATTTTTTTCTTAAATTGTTATATGCATTATAATTTGTCACATACTATATTATATATTTTCATTTATAGTAAAAAATATGAATTTAAATTTTAACAAAAATATTCTTTTTTAGAATTTGTTTGACCTTTCTAGATTTGTTTTGATTTCAATTTCAATGTTTACTTAAATGAGTGATGAGTATCCTCGATTTCCATATTTCTTTTAGAATTAGGCTATAAATATAACAAAAAATTTAGAATTAGATTGATTTTCTGGATTTTATCTTCTGAATTTATTTATCTTGATTTCATTTTCAATTTTTATATAATCGGGTGATAAATATGAATAAAAAATTATATATAGTTAGCTTTAATTTTTCTAAATTTATGTGTTGTTATATATATATATATATTAATTTTTTTTTTATATTTTAAATTTCACAATGAAGATAAAAACATATTTAACAATTACTTTGATCTCTTGACTTGATTATGTGAATTTAATTTATTTAATTGAATGATCAATATTAAAATATTTTAAGAACTAACTCTAATCTTTTCAAATCACTCGGTTGTTATTTGAGAATAATAATCAATACTACCAGAGAGTTGTTATATGGTATACTTAAGAGTGACAAGGATAATTTACAAGTTTTTAATTATTTTTTTTAACTTTAATTGCTTCTAAATGAAGGAAAAAAAGTAAGAAAACAAGATAACTTGAAACCCTTCATTGAGTCATATCAGAATATTTATTATAATTTTAATTATGATTTTTATAATCTTTTGATTTAATACTGGATTTCTTTTGATTATAATATTTTAATGTATTTTATTTGAAGTATCAGTTAAAATATTTTATTATCTTTTCATTTTAATTTATTGTAAAATAATTAGAATATTTAATTTAGTATCATAAAAAAATAATCATTTTAAGATTTAATTTATTTAATTTCATTATTTATTATAATACTTTTAGTCATTGTATTGATAATTTTTTTTAATTAAAATATATTTCAAAATTTTAGTTAATTCATTATCATTCACTTATTTTATTAAAAAGTGATCAAATATAATTTATTTTCAATTAATTGAATAAAATAAAAACTTTAAAATATATATTTAAAATCTGTAACAATTTCTTAAATATTAATATTTAATTAATTTTAATATAGACTAAATTTAATATTAGAAAATTTATTATGATTTTAGTTATAATTTTTATTATGTTTTGATTTAATATTGGATTTATTTTGATTATAAAACATAGTAAATAAAATCTAAAATGTGTATCAATATATTTGATAAAAATATTTAATTAATTTTTAGTTTCCCTCTAAAACCCCAGGTGAAATTGGAGAAGATCAGTAGCGGTGTGCCTGTAGCCCATCCCTGACAGTGGATATTATCCGTAGATAAGTTCTGTAGGGAAAACATATTTTTATTATCTTTTCATTTTTATTTATTATAAAATAATTAGAATATTTAATTTAACATCATTAAAAAAATAATCATTATAAAATTTATTTTTTTTAGTTTAATTATTTATTATAATACTTTTTAGTTACCGTATTTATCAAAAAATTATTTTAATTAAATATAGTTTAGAATTTTAATATATAGTAAATTTAATATTAGAAAATTTATAAATATTTTAGTTATAATTTTTGTTATCTTTTGATTTAATATTGGATTTCTTTTGATTATGAAAGATAGTAAATAAAATCTAAAATCTGTATGAGTTTATTTGATAAAAAAGTTTAATTAATTTTAATATATAATAAATTTAATATCAAAATATTTACCTGGATTTGAGTTATGATTGTTATAATCATTTGATTTAATATTGGATTTTATTTATTATAAAACATAATAAATAAAATCTAAAATTTGTAGTAATTTCTTTGATACAAATATGTAATTAATTTTAATATATAATAAATTTAATATCATAATATTTATTATAATTTTAGTTATGATTTATATAACTAAAATAGAATAGAATAGTATGTTAATTACTATATGAAGTGATTTCTTGTAGATTTATTTGTCAATTTATAATTATATATTATCTCAATTATCTATGATAATTTGTCAAAATTAAATTAATTGGAAAAGCATTATTAAAATGGTCTTTTGTATTTATTTGGTACTTTCTCTGGACCTTAATTTTTGTGTTTAGACTTTTTCTTTTGTTTCAATTTTTATTTTTATTTTTATGTACATGGCAGAAACCAAAATCTAAAAAATTTCAGCTTACCTCTAAAACAAATCCCAAAATCTGGAATTTCCCTCTAAAACTTTCAGCTTACCTCTCCAAAAAAATAAAAAAAATTTTGATTTCCCTCCCTAAAAAATCACAAACCCAACAACTGCCTCCCTAAAAAATCAAGAAACCCACGGTTTCTCTTCTCCGAAGAAACCCTTCGAAATCCTTAAGCACCATGAGGAATGAAAGGCTCTAAACATAAAGAAGAAGAGTCATACACCACACTTCCACTTCCACTCTGGCTCTCCCTCTGCCACCGCAGGCCATGGCGGCCTCCGCCCCTCCAACAGCGCAGCGGCCCAAGCGCAGCGGCCCAAGCGTCCAGTAGCCAGGTGGGGTTCATGTTCATCCCCACTAGCGAGATCGATGTTGGGCGGACGCAGTACATGGCAGCCACCTTCTCCGTGCAGTCGTTCCCCCTCTCGGCATCCCAAAGGCTGAGCCCCATGCTGCCGAACTATGACAGAGTGGGCTTCAACTATGGGCTGAGGGTCCAGCCCACTATGGAGATCGAGTCTAAGCTGGAAATGGCGGGGCGTGTTCGAGTCTTGCACTTTTTCACACATCGCGTTTACGCCAAAGCCGGTTGCAGGTATTCTTAACATTCCCCCTTCCTCCCTCTCTCTAGGGTTTCGCCTCATGTTTTCCCTTTTTCCCTTTCTCAAATTAGGGTTCCAGCGAGCATGGCGGAGGGTCTTGCCAGCCCTGGCTGCGACAGCCACGAGAACGGCAACCACAACCCTCGCTCCAATGTCTGCGAGCAAGACAGGTACCTTCCCATCACCAACATAAGCCGCATCTTGAGGAAGGCTCTACGAGTGATGGGACGACCACGGCCTCGGTTCTTGCACGTGAGATAATTAATCTCGGGCTTCTAAGTGAGACTTTTGGGGCTAACCCTGTCTCTCTCAAGAGAGGGATTGATAAAAGTGTGCAGGGGTTGGTGGAGGAGTTAGAGAAGAAGGCTAGGCTTGTTAAGGGTGGAGATGATATCAAAGGTGTGGATTGTTTCGTGTTTTTTTTCTGGATTGTTTCGTGTTTTTTTTTTATATTAATTTTTTATTTTATTTAATTTAATTACTCTGCGAGCAGGGGGTTTTAACATTCGAAGTTGTGCAAATCTTGTTATTAGAGTTTATGAAAATCTTAGAGTTTGTGGAAATCGTAGAGTTTACAAAATTGAGGTCTATGATTTGGTATTTTGGGGTCTCAATGTTATTGAGGGGTTTTTGATCATGGTCGTCGTTTCTTTTTCTATTAATATTTTGTTTGTCTTTTTAATTATCTGATTGCCGATTGTGTTGATTCATATGAATATTTACTGTGTTGATTCGTATGAATATTTGTGATTTGTGCTGTGTGATTGTTGGTTTTGTGAGTTCAGTTTTTGATGCTTGAGTTTATTCATCTGAGACAATCTTCCATAAGACTTTAAATTATTTGGTGTTTTTACTGGAATTTTATTTTGGGTTTGACTTTCTAGAGGGTTCATTTATAGTCATGTTTTTATTATTAGAGCTTCAGGTTTGTGATGTATGTTGTTTAATATGGTCTTGTGGTTTGTTTTGTTCCAGTCAATCATCAAATTAATTGATCAGTTACTTGCTAACCATTCTCTATGATTTTTGAAGTGAGCAATTTGTATAGAAGTTGAAAAGGACTGTATAATTGTTTTTTTTTTGCAGGTTTTATGTAATTTGAGTTCGGGTTGTCAAGAAATAATTGATGGATGATGATAGTAGAAATGGATAAGATGTCTGCTCCTTCATCAAGGGAGCGTGCACAACGCCTCTATGAAAAGGTATTTTTTTTTCTCTCTTTTTGATCATTATTTGCCTGATCAAATGTTATTGTATAAGATGGGGTGAATTGGAAACTATCTTTTGTTTGTGTTTTATTGTTGAGCATTATTTGTTTTGTCAACATTAAGTTGGAAACTATGGCAAATAGTCAATTATGGCTTTTATCTTTCTCATCTTTTGTCTTAATCTGAATTTGATGCCAAACTGCATTTTGAAATGAGTTATCAATGATGCAATAGTTTTTTTTTTCTTTTATATTATTAACCAATTGTAAATTATTCTGCTTATAATTTTTTTTCTTCTACTTCCTGTCGATGTCTGGTTAATGCTTATTGGTGTTTGAGAATGCTAAATACTTACCCCAACGACTTCTTCTTCTTGTGGTTTTTGAGTACTTGGATTTGGTATGATTTAGGTACAAAGGGACTTTGAGGAACTCCCTTCCACAGCTTTTCGGCCGTTGCGTGACTCATTGAATGCGAGTGAGGGTCTATGTATTTTTGGTGCTATTCATAGGGTGTTTAAGTTTAGGATGTGTATTTGATTCCCTCTTATTTTTTCTGTTAGGTCTTTAGCTTTTCCATGCAGGGCTTTGGTAAAGAGTGCATGCCACGGGGTCAGTGCACCTTTGGAGCACGTTTGGAAGATGAAGAGATCAAGATATTGGCAGAGTTTGTCAAGTTACAGGCTGATCAAGGGTGGCCAAGTATAGAGACTGAAGAAAAGTGATTTAATACATGATTGGTTCAATTTATTTTAAAAGAATAATTGCTTATTTCTTTCAACTTTTTGAGGGAACCTTTGATAAATAAGTGATTATTTATTTAGAATTAAACTGAACCAAACATGCTATTAACTTTTGTTGCATCTTTTCATGATAAATAGGTACGTAATGATTGGTTTACAGTTAATTTGTATGCAGACATATACTGGCATGGAAATTTTGGAGTTGTTTATAAATTTTTTGATAGATTTTGGATTTGTATTCTTTTGTTAATGCTGTTTGGTGGCTTAACTGACCTTTGCAAATGGGTATGTCTCAGGTGGGAAGGTGGTGTACCAGACCACTAAGAAGAGGGCAAGCGGACCCAAATGCCCTATCACTTGAAAGAGGATCCAAGGGGTATGTGTAACATCCCAATTTTCAAAATGGTAATTACTATTATTATTATTATTATTACATAGTATTTGGTCATAATTTGAGGATTATCTTTTATTTCAATTGTAGCTAATTTACACTCCATTTATGATTAATTGTAGGTTTTAGAAAGATAGGTGTGTTAATGGACTTAATTAAATAGTTGAAAAACTTTCTTTTTGTTAAAATCGTTTTCGCAGGGCTGACTGGCAAGCCTCGGTTTTTGGGGCATAACTCGGTCTGTGGTTGTCCAAATGATGCAAACTTTGTATCAATGGAAAGCTAAGAGAAAATAGTATAACTGTTATGAAGAAACCATTTTCAAATTCCTTCATCTACCATGTTAAATATTCTAAACACCGCAACAGCTTTGACTCACGCTGGCAGCCTGACTCCTATTCACTAAAACGGTCATATCTGGAGTTATACACCTCCTTTTTCGGTGATTCCAAAACGACTGAAAAGATAACAGCCACGGCTAAAACTTTCATGAAGACCACCTGACCAAATTCTGCCATCTAGAAGGTCTAAATCATCGTGCTTAAGAACGTGTCCACTAAATCATCCACCAGCACCACTAACTCATCCAATAACTCCACTAATTCTTCTACCAACTCCACCAACTCCACTAATTCATTTCATATTACTCCACTAAGCCCATTTTACTTATATTTTAATGTGTTATGAAGGCTATAAATAGCCCTTCACTTCTCCATTGCAAACCATCCCTCAATTCTCATTCTCTCTTCTCTTCTACTCTCTCTCATTTCCTCTTCTTCTCTTTGAAGACCAAGAGGAATCCATAGGAGGAAGCTCTGGTCTATTTACAGTTCTGGTCCCTATCTAAGAAGAGAAGGTTCTGCTCAAGTTACTATTCATCCAGGTACGGGGGAAAAGGGGATTATTTATATGTAGAGTACATGAGGGAATTGGGTAGAGGAAGAATTTCTTAGGATTATGATTTTATAATTATTTTATTTGAAGAATCATTAGTTCTATTGAAATTATGTGTTGAGGTCTATAGATATGCCAAATTGTAGGAATAATGATCTGGGAAGAAAGAAGAAATCATAAGTGCTGTGAACTAGAATTTGGAATAATTATGAGTTTCACTGTTATATTAAATTGATTATCTTATTGATTATTATAATTTATGAATATTATTGCTATATTACTCGTTAAGAATGGATGATCTTGATGTGAATTGCTTGAGGGGTGTGTAAACCCTCATTTTGTTGGGCTTATCTGTTGTGTATGTGATGTGTATGTGATGTGGAATTATGTACGTGATGTGAATTTGAGTTATGAAATGAGAAGTGTGGAATGTGATTGAGATGTGAATGAGATGTGATTATGGTACTGATGACCAGGGGTGAGCACGACCCTAAGCTGATGGGTAGCGTGACCTTGGCACAGTATTATGTCAGGGGTGAGCACGGCCCTAGGCTACTAAAAAGGGTAGCGTGACCTTGGCACAGTGTTATGTCAGGGGTGAGCACGGCCCTAGGTTGGAAAAAGGGTAGCGTGACCTTGACATAGTGAAATTTGTGTGGATTATGAATGAATTGTAATGTTCAAGTGGATTGTGATGGATTGATGTAATTGTGAATTGAGATGTGAATATGATGAATGGTTGATAAATTATGATACACACACACACACACATATATATATAGATAAATGCTTATGAATATTTTATTAAATAATGAGTTATTATGAGATTATATTGTGATGTGTTTGTATGTACTTTGCATATAGATATTTTCTTTTCTCACCGTATAAACTGTGGATATTTTAGGAGAAGAAGATCCAGCTACGAGTGGCATCTAGGATGCCAACAGTTAAAATTCTGGGAATGCTCTCATCGGGGCAGAGGATTTCTAGGATGAAATATTTATGTGTATTTGGCACTGTAATATTGTTTTGAAAACAATTTGTAAAACTCTTGTGTTTTATGTTTTATATCTCTATTAATGTGATTGTCGAATTTTTTTATGTGAACCCTTTTACCAACTTAGAAAATTTAACCTTCTTAAATGTATTATAAATTTTTTTTTTCATATATGTGTTGGGGTAGTAAGGGTGTCACATTTAGTGGTATCAGAGCAGGCCGATCCAATCGGCCGTGAGTTATGAGTCTACTATGCTTGTTTGGTAGATTAATAATGTGATGAGATGATTGATGTGCTAATGTGATGATTAATTATGTTCTTATTTATTTATTTGTATGTATTGTATTCTCAGGATTTGTCTGATAGACATGATATAAATTGATGATGCTATTTTTGATTGATCTTTTCATAATTGCTTATTTGTTTGATACTTTTTGCTTACGTAAGAAGTAGTGATTGAGTAGTATCACTCGTATGGTGAGCTTATGTACCAATAGTACGGACAAAGCCTTGATAATCAACTAGAAATTATTGAGACCTTAGATTTGGATGATTTTTCAATAGTTTACGGTTAATGGAAGTTAGGAATCTATAGTAGTAGTGGTTGAATCCAAGGAGGTTGTATTTGAGAATTGGAGTTTTGATATTTTGATGAGAGATTGGTACGTTCCTTGAGTGTTGGTGCTTGCATGTTAACTTTTATGGTTGAGGTAGTATGTGAATTTTATTCTTTAAGTCCTTTGTGAGCTGTTTTGGTCTAGGATTTGTAATGAAAAACTTGAATATGAGTTAAGGTGGGAAGGAGTGAATTTGAAATGGTTGAGGTATTTTGTGAAATGTTAGTACACTACTGCTTTATGATATGGGGATTATTTTCGTTGAAATTCTGTTGTGCTAGTATGAGTATCATATGACAGACTCAGATTTTGTGGTCTTCATGAGAATTGTGGCTTGGGATATTATTTTTCCAATGGAACTAGAATAAGATAAAACAGAGGTCTAGAACCTTAGTTATGACTACTTTGGTGATCAGAAGTTTAGTTATAAGAGCTGAATATACTTGAAATGATTTCTGAATTTTTAGTTAGGAAGGTGATCTTTTTGAAATCTTATGCCTTCATAAGAATTGTAGCTTATTCATTTACCTTTCGTTTGAGATAGGTTTGAGATCATTTGGATGAGTATAACTCTGTGTGTCAGGTAGATATATGCTATCATGATATTTTTGAGATTTTAGGCATAACAAGGATAAAAATGGATTTGATGATGTTTTAAGGTCTGGTCACTGAAAGGTTGATTCAAATGATATGATTGGTTCATGGTGATAAATTCATACATATTTAGGGATGATATATGTGAAAGAGGTATTCTAATATGAATTGATATGCAAGTATGTGACCTTATGGATCAATTAGTGGATATTTGTGTGTTAATGAGAGGTTTTGACCTTAGGATGTGATACCATCATATTAGAGTTAAGTGTGAAGATATATCTAAGATAAACTTAGCTAGATTATGATTTTGATTGTATGAGGTGAGTGTTCTAGGCTATGTAATTTCTTGCGAAGGTATAACATAGAGCTATCTAAGGTAGAAGTTGTTCTTAAGTGAGAGATACCTAATTCAATTAGTAAAATTAAGAGTTTTCTTAGGATAATTTATAGGAGATTTATTAAGTAAATGTCTAAGGTAGCAGTTAGAGGTTTAGGCTACTCTCATTTCACTCGCCTCTACTGCAGGAATCGCTTTTGCTTTCTTTTCCTCTAGCTACTAAGACGTTTCAGTTCACTAAGTTGTCGTTTGCCTACCCATGAATTCAACAGTAGTTTGAAAGGCTAACCCATATTAGGAATTTCTGGACCTATGTTTATTTTAAGTACCTAAAACATTTTATCGCTTACTTCTCTAGGTCGCTTAGTATTACCTTTGACTGGATTGACTAAGAAAAAGTTGCCTTTGTGTGCATAACAAAGGAGAAGGTAGTTTTCAAACTATTAAGGAAGAATTGGCTAGTGTTAATACTACTAGATGTTAACAAAGACTTTTGTGGTATATAGTTATGCTTCTAAAGATAGGATCAGGAAGAGTGTTGTGGCAAGAAGAAAGGTAGAAGCTTATGATTCTAGGCAACTGAAAATTCATGAGAGGAATTACTTTACCCATAACTTTGAGTTAGCAGTTTTAATATGAATACTAAGATTTGAAAACACTACGTATATGATTCTAAGCTTGAGGTATTTAGCGATCATAATAGCTTTAAATATCTATTAACCAAAAGAAATAGTTAGAATTCGTTGAGAAATAAGATTTTGATCTTATTGATTATTCGGCCAAGCCATTATGGCAACCGATGTTTTGAGTAGTAAAACTTTATATTTATCTTCCTTTATGATTAGAGAAATGGATTTTTTTAGATTACTCCTAGTAGTGTGAAACTAGGTATGACTTGAGTAACAAGTGAATTCTTGAAAGAAATTGGAAAAGCATAATTAGTTGATTCATTTGGTGATAAGATATGAGGCTATAAGATAAAGTGATGAATAAGAGTTTAACTTGGGTGTAAATGGAGTGGTGAAATTAGAGATCTGATATGTACATGTAGTGAACTTACGCTTAGGTGGTTAATCTTTAGAAATAATCTTAATATCGTGACAGACGCCTTAATTATGTTGATCTTTGATATATCACTTTTGATGATTTAAGGGTTGGATTTGATTGAAGAATTTAAGACTTATGATTGGTGTTTGAGATTATCCTTAGGAGCATTGAATTGATTATATTTAAAGTGACTAGTAAATTAATGGATAAGATTAGAGAAGCCTAGGAGTCAGATCCTTTCTTAGGGAATCAAATAGAGAAGATTGGTAGTAGTACGTATAATCATTTCTGAGTAGAATCAATATTGTTTTAAGGAGCAAATTTGAATGCTAAGTAAACTTGAAAGGACATAAGAACTCTTCAAATTTATTTAGGAGTTACTAAAATGTATCAGAGTGGCGCAGCAGAAGCGTGATGGTCTAAGATGAGAATAGAAGTAGAGAAGTTGAATTAAGGTATGGAGAGTGAGTTTAAATTTGGAGTGGATGGAATTTTAAGATTTAAGGATAGGTTATACATTCATAGTGTGCTAGAGTTTAATAAAGCAATCCTAGAAGAAGGACATAAGAGTATTCTTAGTATCCATCCAGAAATCACTAAGATGTACCAAAATCTTAAAAAGATATTTTGGTGGCCTTAAGTGTAGAGAGGAATAGAGGATGGTGTGTACTCATATTTAGTATAGTATAAGTCTGAGACAAAACATCAGAAGCCTTTAGGACTTTTGTAGCCTTTAGATGTTCCTATTTGGAAATGAGATAATGTGTCTAGACCTTGTTGTGGGTTTTCCTAGGAAGTTTAGAAAGAATCTTGAACAAGTCATAGTCAAACCTCTTCGTTGCGGAAATTCGAGGACGAATTTCTTAAAAGGGGGGAAGTATTGTAACATCCCAATTTTCAAAATGGTAATTACTATTATTATTATTATTATTACATAGTATTTGGTCATAATTTGAGGATTATCTTTTATTTCAATTGTAGCTAATTTACACTCCATTTATGATTAATTGTAGGTTTTAGAAAGATAGGTGTGTTAATGGACTTAATTAAATAGTTGAAAAACTTTCTTTTTGTTAAAATCGTTTTCGCAGGGCTGACTGGCAAGCCTCGGTTTTTGGGGCATAACTCGGTCTGTGGTTGTCCAAATGATGCAAACTTTGTATCAATGGAAAGCTAAGAGAAAATAGTATAACTGTTATGAAGAAACCATTTTCAAATTCCTTCATCTACCATGTTAAATATTCTAAACACCGCAACAGCTTTGACTCACGCTGGCAGCCTGACTCCTATTCACTAAAACGGTCATATCTGGAGTTATACACCTCCTTTTTCGGTGATTCCAAAACGACTGAAAAGATAACAGCCACGGCTAAAACTTTCATGAAGACCACCTGACCAAATTCTGCCATCTAGAAGGTCTAAATCATCGTGCTTAAGAACGTGTCCACTAAATCATCCACCAGCACCACTAACTCATCCAATAACTCCACTAATTCTTCTACCAACTCCACCAACTCCACTAATTCATTTCATATTACTCCACTAAGCCCATTTTACTTATATTTTAATGTGTTATGAAGGCTATAAATAGCCCTTCACTTCTCCATTGCAAACCATCCCTCAATTCTCATTCTCTCTTCTCTTCTACTCTCTCTCATTTCCTCTTCTTCTCTTTGAAGACCAAGAGGAATCCATAGGAGGAAGCTCTGGTCTATTTACAGTTCTGGTCCCTATCTAAGAAGAGAAGGTTCTGCTCAAGTTACTATTCATCCAGGTACGGGGGAAAAGGGGATTATTTATATGTAGAGTACATGAGGGAATTGGGTAGAGGAAGAATTTCTTAGGATTATGATTTTATAATTATTTTATTTGAAGAATCATTAGTTCTATTGAAATTATGTGTTGAGGTCTATAGATATGCCAAATTGTAGGAATAATGATCTGGGAAGAAAGAAGAAATCATAAGTGCTGTGAACTAGAATTTGGAATAATTATGAGTTTCACTGTTATATTAAATTGATTATCTTATTGATTATTATAATTTATGAATATTATTGCTATATTACTCGTTAAGAATGGATGATCTTGATGTGAATTGCTTGAGGGGTGTGTAAACCCTCATTTTGTTGGGCTTATCTGTTGTGTATGTGATGTGTATGTGATGTGGAATTATGTACGTGATGTGAATTTGAGTTATGAAATGAGAAGTGTGGAATGTGATTGAGATGTGAATGAGATGTGATTATGGTACTGATGACCAGGGGTGAGCACGACCCTAAGCTGATGGGTAGCGTGACCTTGGCACAGTATTATGTCAGGGGTGAGCACGGCCCTAGGCTACTAAAAAGGGTAGCGTGACCTTGGCACAGTGTTATGTCAGGGGTGAGCACGGCCCTAGGTTGGAAAAAGGGTAGCGTGACCTTGACATAGTGAAATTTGTGTGGATTATGAATGAATTGTAATGTTCAAGTGGATTGTGATGGATTGATGTAATTGTGAATTGAGATGTGAATATGATGAATGGTTGATAAATTATGATACACACACACACACACATATATATATAGATAAATGCTTATGAATATTTTATTAAATAATGAGTTATTATGAGATTATATTGTGATGTGTTTGTATGTACTTTGCATATAGATATTTTCTTTTCTCACCGTATAAACTGTGGATATTTTAGGAGAAGAAGATCCAGCTACGAGTGGCATCTAGGATGCCAACAGTTAAAATTCTGGGAATGCTCTCATCGGGGCAGAGGATTTCTAGGATGAAATATTTATGTGTATTTGGCACTGTAATATTGTTTTGAAAACAATTTGTAAAACTCTTGTGTTTTATGTTTTATATCTCTATTAATGTGATTGTCGAATTTTTTTATGTGAACCCTTTTACCAACTTAGAAAATTTAACCTTCTTAAATGTATTATAAATTTTTTTTTTCATATATGTGTTGGCGTAGTAAGGGTGTCACAGTATGTATATTTTTTTTTATTTATTTTGTCTTCTTTTTCATATTGCCTTTGAATACTAAGGATCAGTGATTTGTTGTGAAGAATCTAATTTGTATATATGAAAATTAGTATACTTAGAGATCTGGGTATTTATAAAATTACTGAATGTATCTGATAGGCATGCTTTGTACTCAGGGGAAATTTGTCTATCTTGTGTCTTGTGAAATTGTTGAGATGGAAAATTTCTGGA
The DNA here is from genome assembly GCF_000230855.2 of Cajanus cajan. Taxonomy (NCBI): domain Eukaryota; kingdom Viridiplantae; phylum Streptophyta; class Magnoliopsida; order Fabales; family Fabaceae; genus Cajanus; species Cajanus cajan. Next base: position 11,765,613 of record NC_138517.1, on the reverse strand, counting down.
TGATTCTTATTTTTTTCCCTTCAATTTTGGTTCAGTGCCTAATTGATTGTTTTTTGTGACGGGTATGTATCTATTGAGGACAGGTTGTGGGAATGAGATTGAGCTGCTTTTCTTAATGATTTTTCTCAGTTATCTGATTGGAATGGGTGTTGGTATGGACATTTTAAGGAGGTGTTTTGGATGCTATAATTTTCAAGTCCTTTGGGTGTTTGTTGGTAGCCTTAATTCTTAGATAACTGAATTCAGATTTTGAATGTTAATGAGTTGTGTGTAATGCGGTGAACACTTTTTTGAAATGATTTTTATCAGTTATCTGATTGGAACGAGTTTTGATTATGGCTTATTGTTGTAAGCTCCTGGCCAAGCTTATGAGTAAGCTTTCACTTAATATGAACATATTGAATAATGATGTTTGGGAGAACTTATTTACATTTTGTTTAGGCTTGGGACAGTTAATAATAATAGCTTATGATGTATACAATTTTTGTTTCAACTTATTCCAATAGTAATGAGTTATTATATACAGTAGATTAATTGTACAAATTAAATACGCATGATCTTGAATCAATAATTGTTCCATTAACATACTATAAACGCATTTTTCAATGATTGTTTGCATCTGATAGGATTATATAGCAGACTTAGTTACTTGTTATTAAATTTCAGAAGACAAATGTTATTGTTTAGTCCAGAGTAATAGGCTCTGGTAATCGATTACAGTACTTGGTAATCGATTACCAGAGAACCTTTTAATAAGTAAATTTCGAACATATGATTTTCATTGTCTAGTAATCGATTACATGTATAGGTAATCGATTACCAGACTCTTAAAAACAATGGTTTCCTCAAATTTAGTCATCAATAGTTAGTGAGGGATTCATCCCAGTTAGTGACGGATAAAATCCATCGCAAATTGTGACGGAATTCTGGCGTCGCAAATTGTGACGGATTCTACTTAATTAAAGTCATCACAGTTTGTGACGGATTTAATCCCTCACAAATTGCGAGGGATTTAATCCCTCGCAAATTGTGACGGATTCTACTTAATTAAATTCATCACAGTTTGTGACGGATTTTTATTAATTTCTAAACATTTATTATTAGAAATTAGTGACGGAAATTATACCGTTTGTGATGCCTTAATTCCGTCACTAATTGTGACGGAGAAAATAATTCGTCACTAAATATTTTGTGACGCCAAATTTTGTGACGGAATCATTTCCGTCACAAATTCCGTCACTAATTGATTTGTGACGGATTTTATCAAAATTAGTGACGGATTTTTTCCCTCTCTAATTTTAATTTTTCTAGTAGTGTTAAAGCCTAAACATTCTTCCCAATCTTTCAGGAAACAACAAATTAAAGTATATATATATTTTTTTAATTTTGAGCACCAATTAATCTTCTTGTTGGTTTATGCTGGATATATCCATCTTTGTTGTAACACCCCGATTTTCATAGATTATACGAAGGTTCAAAGTCCAATAATGGTGATTTAGTAGCCTAGAATGGGTCATTCCCAAACTGGAACGGGCCGTTCCAAACTACTAAAGAGACCTATTTTTGGTACCCCAGTACAGGCCGTTCCCAAACTGGAACGGGTCGTTCCAAACTATTAAAATGGCCTATAACCCTAGTTGGGAACGGGTCATTCTGGTTTAAGAATGGGTCGTTCCAAACATGACCGTTGTGAGTTAATCTTAACCCTAGAACAGGCCGTTCTGGTTCGAGAACGGGCCGTTACAGATGCGAATTTTTACACATGACGATTGAGTCAATAGCGGACCATTCTGGATCCGAAACGGGCCATTCTGGCCACGCCTGACGGCTATAAATAGCACACTCTGGCACTCCTAAAAGCACATTTTTCACTTCTAACTTCTTTTTCTTCTACACTCTTTGAAGACCAAAGGGAACCCATAAGAGGAGACCAGCAAGATCCTGCTTCAGTTTTAGCTACTACTTATCGTGGTAAAGGGGGAGTGAGAAACCTCGCTCTGGGTGTGGGAATGTATGTTGGGTAGTGGGATTGGCCTCAATCCTATGTTTGTTGTATGCTCATATATAAGGGGTTTTTTCCAATTGTATTTGTTTCATCTCTGTTTCTCCTTGAATGTTCTAATTGATGTAATTAGTATGTATGTATGAGTAGTGTTTGTGTTTGGAATATAATTGCAGACTTTGGTGTTCCTATGAGTTCCTATGGGAAACCTTAAGAGAATGCATTTGTGATTGTAAGAGGAGGGTGGTTGATGAGGCAATTATATGAGTAAATTGTATTATTTTAAATGTTTATTGTATGAATTGGGGTGCTCTGTGGGTTCCTGAGAGAACCTTATGAGAAACAGGAAAAATATGAATGTTTTCTGTTTTTCTTTCTAATTGTTCTGTTGTATTCCTTGTTGGATGAGATGTACGAATATGTGTTTGATTTCATAAACAGATATGTTTTGATATGAATTAAAATGCTTTGTGGAGACTATGTGAAGATGATGAGATAATGTGAAATGTGAATATGAGACATGAGATATGAGGATATGTGATAATGTTATATGACAATGAGACATGATAATGTTATATGATAATGAGACATGATAATGTGATATGAGAATGCATATAGTCTTGACTGACATGCATCATTTGCATAAATTTTTTTAAGGGTACGATATAGAATACACCACTAGGAAGGCCCTCTTGCGTAAAAGCTTGGGGATTATTCCTTGGGGATAAATCAGTTTGGAAGTCCTAGTCTCTCCCATTATGTGTATGGGATGTATCTTGCGCAGCTTAGCTATCCCGACTAGACCCTGGTAGTATATCTTTCTAGTGAGAGCGACATGTACTCCTAGACTACTCTCATGTATTGCTAGCGACAATAAGCCATGTGATATGTGTTACTAGCACCACATTCATGATAATATGTAGTCTGTGTCCATTACATGTGCATTTTAATGTTATATGTTAAAGTGATTTTTATGCCTTTGATGAGTGAAATGTAATATTGTTTTTAATCTATCTATGCTATGTACATATACATGTTTTGTTTGCGTTTGGCTATCCGATGTATATTCCTACACCGTGAGCCAAAGTGAGATGTTTCTCACTCCCTTTTCTTTTGTGTTGTTTCCTTTGATTGTTGTACAGGTGATTATCACCATGAGGATGAGGATGTTGGTGATGAAGCTCACGCTTCTATGTTAGACTTTGCTATGATAGGACATGTGACATCGGGGCGTAGATAAGATTAGATTAGAAAGTTGTTCTTATTGAATTATTTTGGAAAAGTACATTACTTTTTTAGATAAGGACAACACTCCATAGCTAAATGACCATAAAAGGACAAAAAGGTTCCTAGGTTTCTGCTAAATTCAGATACAACTGTTAACAAGGCAAAAAGAATTCATGCAAGGTCTATTACAGGAAGCAACATTTAATGCAAGAATCTGAGCATTAAATGAAAAGATCAAACCAGTCATAAAAAACTACAACTGCTTCAACGGACACTTACAACGGGCAGATTTCACAAGACTATATATAGGTCACAACGTCGAACCTGAAAAGGCTGGCTATTTGGCTCGAAATGGTTCAAGCGAGAAGAAGAGTGATATCCAACCTATGATGCAACAAAACCAGAGATAGAGCGTATATAGTCAACTTTACCACAATGTACTCATCTCTGTAAACTAAGGAAGTTCAAAACATTTACTTCTTAGGAACAAACCTTAGTGAGCGTGCCAATTTATGTATCCTCCCCATGAGAGTAAACCAAACACTCAATCGTTGTAAAGACTAAGATCGCACACCTTAGTGAGTGTAGAAACCTATATATCCTCTCTATAAGAGTAACCCATACACTCAAATCAAATTTGCTTAGTCAACATCGTAAAGCCTGAAGAGGCTAGGAAAAGAATACTTGTAAAGCCTCGAGAGGCTTGTCAAAGAATACTCACTACGAGCTAGAAGTGGTTGAGTAAAGAATAATAGCATCAATGAGTGAAGTCAACGGGCTAGGAGTTGGTCGAGAATACTCACTAAGAGCCAGAAGTGGCTAATCAAAGAATACTAGCGCTAGTGAGTGAAGCTGGCGGGCCAGGAGTTGGTCGAGAATACTCAATGAGAGCCAAAAGTGGATGAACAAAGAATATTAGCTTCAGCAAGTGAAGTAGACGAACCATAAGTGTTTGAGAATACATGGGCAACTAGAAGTGGTTTAAGAATACTAGCGCCTAAGAGTGAAGTAGACGAGCCAGAAGTGGTTGAGAATACTTGGGACCAGGAGTGGTCGTGACCTGGTGGTCTATAATACTCACTACTAGCCTAAAGAGCCTGAATAAACAATACTTGCACTTTATTTAATTGATTTTAAATATTGAAAACTTTGTCCAATGCTTATTGTCTATCAAAACTATATTCAAACGAAAATCATCCTTGTTTCATTTGAAAGAACGGTTTTTGCTTAAAAAGTATTTTCTCTTAGCAGACGATAAAATTCCCAGATGCAAATGATTCTGCTGAACCAATCCTGGGTAGTTTCTGTTTAACCTTGACCAACACCATTTGACCGGACTAAAGAGAGCCTTATTGCGAAAAGTTTTTAAAATGCCTTTGTTCACAGATACACATATTCAACCCCCCCTTCTATGTGTTTTTCTGCTAACTTCAATTGGTATCAGAGCTTGACCCCTTGGGTTGAGCATCTAACAATGCAGGGAACACAACGATCCATGGAAAAACAAAGGACGAATGGAAACTGAAGAGCAAGGAAGACGAACAACCCGTATAGGAAAACTTGGTATCAAATTATTAACCTCATTAATACATGTTGCTTATGTTATAAGAATAGATCATATCTCATGGGTTAGGATGTTATACATATATATATATGTTTGTCATCTAAGTTCGTCTAGAACACAATGGGACAACCAACGTGGAAAGTCACTACGTTTAAACACACCTCAGAGTGCAGTAAGAAAATTACTGTCTGGAAAGCTTCGTATAATGAAGTGTCTAGGGAATTTCCCTTGCGTCTAAATTTTTTTGTCTGATATATCCCTATTTAATGACCTTCATTATTAAATAAAGACCTTGTTGAGAACAGTCAGAGACAAACATTCTCCAATTTTAGAGAATTAAAACTCTTAAGTAAATAAATAACAAATCGTCATTTAGGGTTTCTCTATTGAAAAGACACATCCCTTACCCTAAATTTAATGCACATTGCACATCAATCTGCACGAGGATGACAAAAAGGTGCCACGTCATACGAATCATAAGGCAAATAAAAATAGAAAATATCCTTTTTTTTTTTTTCAAAAAACCTTATATCTACCTTCATATTCGAAAACGTACTCCCTATGCCTCATACCCTTGAAACTCTAACTCTTCATCTTTGTCTTAAACCTCTAAACCCTAATCTCTCATCTCAGAAAACCCTCTCTTCCACTACAATGGCCGCTCAAATTGAAAACGTCGCAAATGTGGATATTCCCGCATAAATGCGTGAAGCTACTAACTATGCTCACACCTTCTCTACAGAGGTAAAGCCAGTCATGTACTTAGAGCATCACTTCGACATTAACAAAATGCAGGGATGAGGAATAACTATCTATGAGGATTTGGCTAACTGTGAAATTCTTGGGTACTTCAACATTAAGGAAGTTGTTTACCCTGGGTTAAAAACATTTTACGAATCATTGAGGATCCATCAAGGGTGTTTCAAAGGAAAGGTACTCGAAATAAGAGTCGAGATCTCCCTTTTCACCATCGCTCAAGCGGTTAGATGCGAGAGAGCTGGAAACATCTACTAGGAAGAGTGGATGTCTAATGCTTGTGGGTTGACAAAAGTCACCAAAGCTCTTCACAAACAAGGTGAGAGAGGACCGATAATCTATAACAAGCTTGATGACAAAGGAAAATTTATCAACAAATTTTGAAAAATCAATCTTTCATAAGATAGGTGGCAAGGATATCATATCAGACATGCCCAAGTTTTGTCTATTCCAGATGATGACTGGAACCACCTTTGACCTGTCTCAAATACTATTTTAGCATTGGAAAGGGTGCTTGAAAGATTGCAAGAATTTCATAGTTTCATAGTTCATACCATGCTTCTAAACAAAATCCTCTGGGATCAAAACATCTAGCACACGTTCCACATGCTTGGAAACGAGCAGGAGAAGTAGAAGATCGTGGATATGGGGTTAAACAAATGACTACAGCCAATCGTCTTCGGAAAGGCTAATATGGGGAAGATGCCTGTAAACTACATCGTTCCTGATCCCACCGAAATAATAGAAATAAAGAAGGAGATTGGAGAAGAGTAGCGTGCGACGCGATCAACAAGGAAACGTCAATCATCTACATCTCCCATGAAGGTTAAACCTTTGGCTACTGTAGCACCAACAGCTAGACGGAGAATGGTTCTTCAATTAGAAAAAGAATCCGCGTCTGATGTTGAGAACAACCAACTCATCAGGAAGGTCGTAAAAAGAAAAGCCTTGTTACCTCCTCTTGCACCACCTCAATCCACAAAGAAAAGGGTCATAAAGCTTGCATCAAAAGTGGTGGCTAAACCTACGTCTGAAGTTCTCACTCCTTCAGCTCAGATGAAAATTTCTGCAAATGTTCCCTCTCATCTCATCACTATACATTCCTCTTTTGTAAGTGACATTTCTCTATCTTATTTTCCTTTAACCTCTCATATACTTGGTCTAATCCAAAAACTTCTATATAGGCTGCTTTTGTAAATACTGTGGACCTAAGAAAAAGAAAGACGACAATTAGGGCCGATCGCAAAGTCTTGCCCCCAAAGTCCATTCCTTCCACTCTAACATGGCGGCCAATAAACTTGCTGATTCCAGAAAGTATGGATTCCAAGACGGATCTATACTTCATCATGTTCCTTGGAGTTGCTGATCCTGAAGGAAAAACAGAGTTATTTTAGGAGAATCAACTTACCACAAACAAAGACGCAACGAAGAGAAACAAAATTGGTCTACGATCAAAGCTACGACCATACATTATCGATAGGACAATAAATGTTTTATGTGGACTTTACCCCATCAACTGGGCAGGATGCTATGTATTTCAAAAACCCACTACATATGCTCTGGGATACTACAGACCTTTGTACTCTTGGCTTGAAGAAGGCTCAATCATACTGGAAGCTGAAGGAAATCCTCAGCGTGATTCGCAAGGGAACACCCACAAGTATGAAGCCATTCTTCTAAAATAGGCCACATATGAACCAGAGTACTACTACCAGAGTCAACCTCCTCCTCTTGCTCCTTTCTCTATACTCACTTATCCGCCTGGCTTTGGACTCAAGGAGAAGTCTCCTCCATCCTCTCCATAAAAGGTTGAAGTCTAATCCACGTGCACTTCGTCTGAGCAATATCATCTGGAGCGTTTTCCTATCCTTACCATCACTAACCCTCACAAGAAATTGGAAGAAGAAGAAGCTCCCACATCTGACAGAAAAGAACTTCTTGTGCTAATATACGAATACGAGGAAGGGGAATACACGTGCACTCCTTATTGCCCTAACATTCCCTTCTCCCCATCAGAGGCCTACCTGGCTCTCTCACCTAGCACAATCACGACTTTTCCTCCACCAACCTTCAAAAGGAAAATCTATCCAGGAGGGATAATCAAGTCCAAAACTGCATGGACTCCACCATAAGATACCCCTTAGCTCATACTTCCTCTACACCAACAACCATCCTCTTCATCTCCCAAACTTAACAACAAAACCTCATCCACTACAACCGATCATCTGAGAAAACCACCACCATCGGTACCAAAGGTAGAATTTATCAATCTACCAACAAATTCACCCCTATACATATATGTCTTTATCGCTCTCTATGTGTCCAACTATGCTGCATTTGGCCATTTGTGCCTCTGTATAGATACACAGATATAGCTATATTTACCTCATTCCCTATACACAAATCAAGACACTCCAATTTTTGTCTATCCTGATCGAGTCTACCCCCACCTTCCCCCAATCAATCCAAACAAGATGAAGGATCATGCGCTGCATTTAGGACAATGCCCAAACCATCAAGAGTTGAGATCCGCTATTATAAAGGAGTAAACTTGGACAGGCAACAAGACCTTGCCAGAGTGCTACAATACACTGAAGACGATGCTGAAAAGTTCTATCAGAACTTCATGTACAAGTGTAATCAAAAAGTAAGTTTGTTTGGATTCTCAGATGAAGAAAAGGCTAAGACATCCATGCTACGCGGGTATCGCTGGATGACCCCCTATAGACTGATGCACTTCAGTGACACATCTGCCACCTATCTTCATAGACGACGTGGGCTAGATCGTGATGTTCTTAGCAAAAGATACCTCATTCATTCCGCACTCTTCAACTTAGATCTCTATAAGGACGAATGGAAGGTTGTCACAGACACATGGCATAAGGTTGCGTATAAGTTGTGCAAGGTCATTCCACCATGGAAACCTGGGATTCCTAAACCTTGGGATGCTCCCTTTAAAGTAGCACAACTTGAATCGACTGAGCCTATTTCTGCTGAGCCAATTTCAGCTTCTACGCCTATGGAAGGTCTCCCATCTGCTTCTAAACAAACACAACAATATGTCTCACTTGATACTTTTAACGACTTCAAAGCAGATCTGAACAGCAAGTTGGATACTCTATTCAACTTGGTGGCATCTCAGCTCTCCAAGGATCCACCTCCATCATCTTGATCATTTTGGAGAAACTAGCTTAGGGATTGCTAAATTAAGGGGAGAGTAGTTTGATGCATTTTTTTGTTGTTGTTGGTTTTGGATTGCATTTATCTTTCTCATTGTACACATTAAACAATTCAATTCAATACAACTCTATTTTCTTTCAACTATATTAAGCTATGAAATACCTTAATCTTATTATGATTTTGTTATTGATTAATGCTCTATCTTGATATCGTAACCCTGATATTTTTGATGATTACAAAGGGGGAGAAATAGAAATGAATTAATTAATCAGATGTGTTAAATAAATCAAAAACATCTAAGGAATAATCAAGTAAGGGGGAGCGTTTATATTAAGGGGGAGAGTTGTAATACATTGTTTAAGGAATAATCAAGTAAGGGGGAGAACTTATACGTAGGGGAGAGTTGTAATACATTGTTAATATGCGAACTCGCTACAAATTAAGCATTGCTCTGATTTAACGGTTTTAGGGTTTATCTGAAATAATTTGATCAATTATATTTGTCATCATCAAAAAGGGGGAGATTGTTAAGTCAGACGAAACAATTCCCAGTAAGGTTTTGAGTGAGACAAATATAATACATGTTGTTATCTCTAACTTAGTGTTTCAGAAAAATATAAGTACAGGTAAAATGAAGAACAAGCATATGCATTAGACAATACAAAATGACAGACGAAAGCTTCAAATAGACAGTCAGGATAAAGCTTCAAGCACCTGAACAAAATTGATCAATCATTGAGACTAAGCATAATCCCAAGACAGATGAAAGGCCAACACAAGCATCCAACAAGGCCAAATCAAGAACAAGGAAAAAGTGTGTCAAGCATAACCTAAAGTGCAACATAAAGACTCAGACGAAGGTTGGTCAAAGATTAGAAGAAAGTCAACAACATATCGAATGAAGGACAACACAAACTGATAAGCATTCTAGAAGGAATTGAAAGTCTGACCATATACTAGTTGACTAGACGAAAAGAAAAGTCAATGCATTAATAACAAATGCTCAGACAAAGGTCAAGTCTTGAGCTACACATAGACTACCAAACATAGACAAAAGCTGTCATGCAATCACCTGAAAATCAAGTTTCAAAAGGCAATTTGAATATCGTCCATTCTCATAGGAGAACACACGAAGTCATCAAAATTGTGAGAAGAAAAGAAGAAAGGAGAAGATCAAGCGCATAACTAAAAGCATGCACGTGTCAGAAAAAGTGCATTACTTTTTCAGATAAGGACAACACTCCATAGCTACATGACCAGAAAAGGACAAAAATGTTCCTAGGTCTCTGCTAAATTCAGACACAGCTATTAACAACGCAAAAAAAAAATTCACACAAGGTCTATTACAGGACGTAACATTTAATGCAAGAATCTGAGCATTAAATGAGAAGATCAAACCAGTCATAAACGACTACAACTGTAACACCCAAATTTTTATTATTATTATTTTTGTTAATGGCATTTTCGTAATTTTAATAAAGTTATAGGGATATTTTGGGTTTCGGAACGGGCCGTTCCAAAAGTGGAACGGGCCGTTCCAAATGTTGAAAATGTGAGGTTTTTGTAGTCCCAGAACGGGCCTGGAACGGGCCGTTCTGGTATGGAGAACGGGCCGTTCCGGATGGAGAACGAGCCGTTCTGCTGAGATTAAGAACGGGCCGTTCTGGTTTTAGAACGGGCCGTTCTGCTTTTTGGGAACGGGCCGTTCCGATTTTGGAACGGGCCGTTCCAGTTGAGAAATTTGCACAAATTCGAAGGATCCGGAACGGGCCGTTCCGAATTCAATACGGGCCGTTCCGGGTACACCAGTTTGCCTATAAATAGGGCAGGGGGGGTGAAAATTTTTATACAGAGAAGAAGTGAAATCCTAGAGAGAGAAAGAGAAGAGAGAGAGAGAGAAAGAGAGAGAAAAGGAAAAGAAAGAGGGGATCCAGAGGAGGAGGTCCTGCCCAAGTTCCAACTCCGCCTATCTAGGTAAGGGGGGGGAGTGAGAACCTCACTCAGGGGTGTGGGGATAATTGTTGGATAGTTGTTTGTCGGATTGGCCCCCAATCCCTTGCCGTTGTTCTGTCTGATTTTCTATTTACTCTATTTTGTTCTTTGTTGAAGATGTCGTTGTTCTGTTTGATTTTCTATTTACTTTACTTTGTTCTTTGTTGAAGGTGTCGTTGTTCTGTTTGATTTTCTATTTACTTTACTTTGTTCTTTGTTGAAGGTGCCGTTGTTCTGTTTGATTTTCTATTTACTCTACTTTGTTTTTGTTAAAGGTGTCGTTGTTCTGTCCGATTTTCTATTTATTATACTTTGTTCTTTGTTGAAAGTAATAAATGAGTATGAAATTAATGTTAATAATAAATGAGTTTTAATATGAACAAGAATGCTCTCTGTGAATACCTATGCGGACCTTATGAGGAGTATTGATGACATGACCATGTGAAATATGGACAAATGACAGGAGACCTAAGAATGGACTATTGAGACAAACTATGATTATGATACTATGACAAATAATGATATGATGTACTAAATGAAATTATGTAATAAGTTAAATGTTGAGTCCATGAGATTATGAATGTATGACATGCATCATATGCATATATTACTCCAGGTGTGCCGCTGAGGCCGCATACCCACGACTAACAAGGTGTACCTTATGGTCACCCACGATGTAACATGCTAACAAGGTGTACCTTATGGTCACCCACGACTAACAAGGTGTACCTTATGGTCACCCACGATGTAACATGCTAACAAGGTGTACCTTAGGGTCACCAGTGATGTAACCAGGTGTACCTTAGGGTCACCAACGATGAATTGTGAATCTTCCATATGGCGCCACATGCATGCATTTATGAGTTGAGTCCATGACATCATAAGCATGATAAATGAGTATATATATATGATATTGACTATTTATGTATTGTTTACATGTGACTTATATATGTTGTGTGTGTGTGTGCTATCTAGCAGTTATTTCTGCACCTGAAACTGAGTGAGATGTTTCTCACTCCCTTGTTGTTTTTGTATATGTTTTAAATTGTGTTGCAGATGATCAGCATCATGAGGATGTTGGTGATGAGGCTTAAAAGCTTCAATTGGGCATGCTCTGATAGGATGTGACATCGGGGCATAGTTATTTTAGTTTAATATGTTATTGTTTTAATAACTTTAGTTTCTCTTCTTTGTAATTTCTAACGAAGAGATAACGTAGATAAAGTTTATAATTCAAGGAAAATGTATGTTAAGAATTGTAATTTGAACGTTCTTGATAAAAGACCAGAATGAATATCTTTATTTATATTTTATTACATGATTTGGAAAATATAAATTGATTCCTAACCAGGAGGCACTGCCACCTTTACTGGAGTTAATTTATATTTCCTTTATTATTATTTGTATATATATGATTTCTTGTTTTTCACTAAATTGTATTGAAAATCTTAACTTCTTTTCTTTTATAATTCTTTTACACTGTAGTTATGATTTATGAGTTACGAATGTGAATCTTCTACCTTGTGATATTTGAAATATTTGTCAACTATGAAAGATTTTATTTACCCAAAAAGAATAAAAGAAATATTTTATTGTTACATTTGTTGTATATTAATAATGGGGTAGAGGGTGTCACATTTAGTGGTATCAGAGCAGGTCGATCTAATCGACCGTGTGTTATGAGTTTACTATGCTTACTTGATTTATTATGTTTATTTGGTACATGAATGATGGACTAAACTGATTGTTAAACTTGTTGGTATGCTAGTATGATGATTGATTATGTTTATTGATTGTATTATTTTCTTAGACTATGGCTGGTAGAAATGATCGTGCGATTGCCGATGCTCTTCAAGCATTAGCACAAGCTATGAATAATAACAATAGGACTGAAGTTACTCCTAACTGGTTGGAGCAATTTCAACGAAATCACCCACCTACCTTTAAAGGAGGATATGACCCAGATGCTGCTATGAATTGGCTAACAGAAATAGAGAAAATTTTCAATGTTATGGATTGTCCCATCGCTCAGAAGGTGAAGTTGGCCACATTCATGTTGACTGCTGATGCTCACTTTTGGTAGGAAGAAGCACTTCGGAGGATGATTGATGGAGGGGTGCACTTGAATTGGGACAACTTCAAGAAGGTCTTTCTTGAGAAGTATTTCCCGGATGATGTGAGAAGTCGGAAGGAAATGGAATTCCTTGAGCTGAATCAAGGGAACGACACAGTGGCTGTGTATGCTGCCAAATTTGATGCTTTGGTTCGTTATTGCACACACTACCATGGTGAGGGTGGTGAAAGAGCTAAATGCATAAAATTTGTAAATGGTCTGCGTCCTGAAGTGAAAACTGCAATTAACTATCAGGAGATATATCACTTTCCCACTCTGGTCAATAAGTGCAACATTTATGATCATGACAACCGTGCTCGTGCTGCTTTTTATAAAGGAGTTGGAGGTCCTATTCGTGTTGTGAGTTCTAGTACTTCGGGAAGGAGTAAGCCTTACTTCGCTTCTAATAGATTTCAAGGGAGTAAAGCTGCTGCTAATAAAAGTAAGTTGTTTACTAGAGGATCCACTGTTAGTGCTACTGGAAGTGTTGGAGGGTCTGTGTCCACTCCTTCAGGAAGATGTGGGAAGTGTGGACGTGTTGGTCATAATCAGTCTGAGTGTCTTGACAAGGAGATTACCTGCTTCAATTGCAGTGGCAAGGGTCACATCAGCACCCAATGTCCTGAACCACGAAGAACACGTGTTATTGGATCGGGTTCGCAAATTGAGCGTCCAAAGACTGTAGGGAGAGTATTTGCTCTTAGTGGTGCTGAAGCTTCTCGGTCAGAAAATTTGATACAAGGTACTTGTTTCATAGCTGAGACTCCTTTTGTTGTACTATTTGATTCTGGTGCAACTCATTCCTTTATTTCTGTCTCTTGTGTCCAAAAATTGAATTTGCCTGTGTCTTTGTTAGATTTTGATCTAGTTGTTGAAACCCCTACTAATGGTCCTGTGACTACATCCCTAGTGTGTTTGAAATGTCCTTTGACAGTTTCTGATAAGCAGTTTCTAGTTGACTTAATTTGTTTGCCTCTTAGTCAATTAGATGTAATTCTTGGCATGGATTGGTTATCTTCTCACCATGTCCTTTTAAACTGCTTTGAGAAATCTATTTCCTTTGGTGAATGTAAGAGTATGGAATTTCTTAGTGCTGCTGACATTGAAACTTGTTTAAAAGACAATGAAAGAGTGTACATGATCTTAGCTTCTTTAACACTTGAGACTGATAGTAAGCTAGATGAGATTCCCTTAGTAAGAGAATTTCCAGAAGTATTTCCTTAGGATGTGTCTAGTTTACCACCTGAGAGAGAGATTGAGTTTAGCATAGACTTAGTACCAGGTACCCCACCTATATCTATAGCACCCTATAGGATGTCCCCAACAGAGTTAGTTGAGCTTAAGAAACAAATAGAGGAATTACAAGGAAAACAATTCATTAGGCCTAGTGTTTCGCCTTGGGGAGCGCCTGTTTTGTTGGTTAAGAAGAAAGATGGGAGCATGAGGTTGTGCGTAGACTATAGGCAACTGAATAAAGTGACCATTAAGAATAAGTATCCTTTGCCTAGGATAGATGACCTTATGGATCAACTAGTTGGAGCTTGTGTGTTCAGTAAGATAGATTTAAGGTCAGGATACCATCAGATTAGAGTGAGAGCTGAGGATGTTCCTAAGACTGCCTTTAGAACCCGCTATGGGCACTATGAGTATTTAGTTATGCCTTTTGGTGTGACTAATGCACCTGGTGTTTTTATGGACTACATGAATAGGATCTTTCACCCTTACTTGGATAGATTTGTAGTGGTCTTCATAGATGATATCCTAGTGTATTCCAAGACTAGGGAAGAGCATGTTGAGCACCTTAGGATCGTTCTTCAAACCCTTAAGGAGAAACAGTTGTATGCTAAATTGTCAAAATGTGAATTTTGGTTGGATAGTGTGAACTTTCTAGGACATGTGATATCCAAGGGTGGAATAGCTGTAGATCCTGCTAAGGTAGAAGCTGTGTTAGAGTGGAGAACACCTAAATCAGTATTTGAGATTAGGAGTTTCCTAGGACTAGCTGGTTATTACAGAAGGTTCATAGAGAATTTCTCTAGGCTAGCTCTTCCTTTGACTAAGCTGACGAAGAAAGACCAACCTTTTGTGTGGGATTCTAGGTGTCAGGAGAGTTTTCAAGAGCTTAAGAGGAGATTAACTAGTGCTCCTGTGTTAGTATTACCTGATCCTAGTAAGACTTTTGAGGTATTTTGTGATGCTTCTAAATTGGGTTTAGGAGGAGTACTTATGCAGGAGGGTAAGGTAGTAGCCTATGCTTCAAGACAACTTAAAATTCATGAGCAAAACTATCCTACCCATGACCTTGAGTTAGCTGCAATAGTTTTTGTGCTCAAGTTGTGGAGACATTACTTGTTTGGGTCTAGATTTGAGGTTTTTAGTGACCATAAAAGCCTTAAGTACTTGTTTGACCAAAAGGAATTGAATATGAGGCAGAGGAGATGGTTAGAGTTTCTTAAGGATTATGACTTTCAATTAAATTATCACCCTGGCAAGGCTAATGTTGTAGCTGATGCTTTGAGTAGAAAATCTTTGAGAATGTCTTCCTTGATGATTAGGGAAATGCAAATGATTGAGGAGTTTAGGGATATGAGCTTAGGGTGTGAGTTGACCTCTAAGAGTATTAAGTTGGGAGCTTTAAGAGTGACTAATAGCTTGATAGATGAGATTAGAGAAGGTCAGAAGATGGATCCTTTCTTATTGGGTCGGGTAGAGAAGTTGAATCAAGGTGTGAAAAGTGAGTTTAGAATTGGAGTGGATGGAGTTTTAAGATTTAAGGATAGGTTGTGCATTCCTAGTGTGCCAGAACTTAAGAGAGCAATCCTGGAAGAAGGTCATAAGAGTATCCTTAGTATCCATCCAGGAGCCACTAAGATGTACCAAGACCTTAAGAAGATGTTTTGGTGGCCTAAGATGAAGAGGGAAGTGGAGGAATTTGTGTATGCTTGCTTAGTATGTCAGAAAGCTAAGGTAGAACACCAAAAACCTTCAGGTTTGATGCAACCTTTAGATGTGCCTGTGTGGAAGTGGGATAGCATCTCTATGGATTTTGTAGTTGGGTTACCTAAGACTGTGAAGAACTTGGATGCTATGTGGGTCATTGTGGATAGATTGACTAAGTCTGCCCATTTTATTCCCATTAATATTAGGTACTCTTTGGAGAGGTTAACCAAGTTGTACATCAGTGAGATCGTGAGGTTGCATGGAGTTCCTACTAGTATTGTGTCTGATAGAGATCCTAGGTTCACCTCTAGATTTTGGGAGAGTTTGCATAAGGCTTTAGGCACTAAGCTTAGATTGAGTTCAGCTTACCATCCCCAAACAGATGGCCAAACTGAGAGAACCATACAATCTTTGGAAGACTTGTTGAGGGCTTGCATCTTAGAACGTGGGGGTAGTTGGGATAGTTTCCTACCTTTGATAGAATTTACCTACAATAATAGCTACCATTCTAGTATTGGGATGGCACCATATGAGGCTCTGTATGGTAGGAGATGTAGAACACCTTTATGTTGGGTAGAACCTGGAGAGAATGTCATGTTAGGACCTGAGATAGTTCAACAAACTATTGAACAGGTTAAGATGATCCAAGAGAAGATGAGAGCAACTCAGAGTAGGCAAAAGAGTTATAATGACAAGAGGAGAAAAGACCTTAAGTTTAAAGAAGGTGATCATGTATTCCTTAAAGTCACTCCTTGGACAGGAGTAGGCAGAGCACTGAAATCCCGTAAGCTTACTCCACGTTTCATTGGTCCTTATCAAATTCTTAAAAGAATCGGTGAAGTGGCCTATCAAATTGCTTTGCCTCCATCTCTTTCAAATCTCCATAGTGTCTTTCATGTTTCCCAACTCAGAAAGTATGTCCATGATCCTTCCCATATCATTGAGTTTGACAACATTCAGTTGAAGGATAATCTTACTTATGAAACGGTTCCTCTAAGGATTGATGACACGAGAGTGAAACAACTAAGAGGAAAGGAAATCCCTTTGGTTAAGGTCGTTTGGGGAGGAAATATTGAAGAAAGTGCTACATGGGAATTAGAAAGCAAGATGCGAGAAGCTCATCCATTTCTGTTTTCAGGTAAATTTCAGGGACGAAATTTCTAAAAGGAGGGGAGAATTGTAACACCCAAATTTTTATTATTATTATTTTTGTTAATGGCATTTTCGTAATTTTAATAAAGTTATAGGGATATTTTGGGTTTCGGAACGGGCCGTTCCAAATGTTGAAAATGTGAGGTTTTTGTAGTCCCAGAACGGGCCTGGAACGGGCCGTTCTGGTATGGAGAACGGGCCGTTCCGGATGGAGAACGAGCCGTTCTGCTGAGATTAAGAACGGGCCGTTCTGGTTTTAGAACGGGCCGTTCTGCTTTTTGGGAACGGGCCGTTCCGATTTTGGAACGGGCCGTTCCAGTTGAGAAATTTGCACAAATTCGAAGGATCCGGAACGGGCCGTTCCGAATTCAATACGGGCCGTTCCGGGTACACCAGTTTGCCTATAAATAGGGCAGGGGGGTGAAAATTTTTATACAGAGAAGAAGTGAAATCCTAGAGAGAGAAAGAGAAGAGAGAGAGAGAGAAAGAGAGAGAAAAGGAAAAGAAAGAGGGGATCCAGAGGAGGAGGTCCTGCCCAAGTTCCAACTCCGCCTATCTAGGTAAGGGGGGGGAGTGAGAACCTCACTCAGGGGTGTGGGGATAATTGTTGGATAGTTGTTTGTCGGATTGGCCCCCAATCCCTTGCCGTTGTTCTGTCTGATTTTCTATTTACTCTATTTTGTTCTTTGTTGAAGATGTCGTTGTTCTGTTTGATTTTCTATTTACTTTACTTTGTTCTTTGTTGAAGGTGCCGTTGTTCTGTTTGATTTTCTATTTACTTTACTTTGTTCTTTGTTGAAGGTGCCGTTGTTCTGTTTGATTTTCTATTTACTCTACTTTGTTTTTGTTAAAGGTGTCGTTGTTCTGTCCGATTTTCTATTTATTATACTTTGTTCTTTGTTGAAAGTAATAAATGAGTATGAAACTAATGTTAATAATAAATGAGTTTTAATATGAACAAGAATGCTCTCTGTGAATACCTATGCGGACCTTATGAGGAGTATTGATGACATGACCATGTGAAATATGGACAAATGACAGGAGACCTAAGAATGGACTATTGAGACAAACTATGATTATGATACTATGACAAATAATGATATGATGTACTAAATGAAATTATGTAATAAGTTAAATGTTGAGTCCATGAGATTATGAATGTATGACATGCATCATATGCATATATTACTCCAGGTGTGCCGCTGAGGCCGCATACCCACGACTAACAAGGTGTACCTTATGGTCACCCACGATGTAACATGCTAACAAGGTGTACCTTATGGTCACCCACGATGTAACATGCTAACAAGGTGTACCTTAGGGTCACCAGTGATGTAACCAGGTGTACCTTAGGGTCACCAACGATGAATTGTGAATCTTCCATATGGCGCCACATGCATGCATTTATGAGTTGAGTCCATGACATCATAAGCATGATAAATGAGTATATATATATGATATTGACTATTTATGTATTGTTTACATGTGACTTATATATGTTGTGTGTGTGTGTGCTATCTAGCAGTTATTTCTGCACCTGAAACTGAGTGAGATGTTTCTCACTCCCTTGTTGTTTTTGTATATGTTTTAAATTGTGTTGCAGATGATCAGCATCATGAGGATGTTGGTGATGAGGCTTAAAAGCTTCAATTGGGCATGCTCTGATAGGATGTGACATCGGGGCATAGTTATTTTAGTTTAATATGTTATTGTTTTAATAACTTTAGTTTCTCTTCTTTGTAATTTCTAACGAAGAGATAACGTAGATAAAGTTTATAATTCAAGGAAAATGTATGTTAAGAATTGTAATTTGAACGTTCTTGATAAAAGACCAGAATGAATATCTTTATTTATATTTTATTACATTTGGAAAATATAAATTGATTCCTAACCAGGAGGCACTGCCACCTTTACTGGAGTTAATTTATATTTCCTTTATTATTATTTGTATATATATGATTTCTTGTTTTTCACTAAATTGTATTGAAAATCTTAACTTCTTTTCTTTTATAATTCTTTTACACTGTAGTTATGATTTATGAGTTACGAATGTGAATCTTCTACCTTGTGATATTTGAAATATTTGTCAACTATGAAAGATTTTATTTACCCAAAAAGAATAAAAGAAATATTTTATTGTTACATTTGTTGTATATTAATAATGGGGTAGAGGGTGTCACAACAACTGCTTCAACAGACACTTGCAACAGGCAAATTTCACAAGACTATATATAGGTCACAACGTCGAACCTGAAAAGGCTGGCTATTTGGCTCGAAATGGTTCAAGCGAGAAGAAGAGTGATATCCAGCCCATGATGCAATGAAACTAGAGATAGAGCGTATAGAGTCAACTGTACCACAGTGTAATCATCTCTATAAACTAAGGAAGTTCAAAACATTTACTTTTTAGGAACAAACCTTAGTGAGTGTGCCAATTTATGTATCCTCTCCATGAGAGCAAACCAAACACTCAATCGTTGTAAAGACAAAGGTCGCACACCTTAGTGAGTGTAGAAACCTATATATCCTCTCTATGAAAGTAACCCATACACTCAAACCAAACTTGCTTAGTCAACATCGTAAATTCTGAAGAGGCTAGGAAAAGAATACTTGTAAAGCCTGGAGAGGCTTGTCAGAAAATACTAACTACGAACCAGAAGTGCCTATGTAAAGAATACTAATATTGATGAGTGAATTCAAAGGGCCAGGAGTTGGTCGAGAATACTCACTAAGAGCCAGAAGTGACTGATCAAAGAATACTAGCGCTAGTGAGTAAAGTTGGCGAGACAGGAGTTGGTCGAGAATACTCTATGAGAGCCAGAAGTGGCTGAACAAAGAATACTAGTATCAGCAAGTGAAGCAGACGAACCAGGAGTGGTTGAGAATACTCGGAAAACCAGAAGTGGTTTAAGAATACTAGAATCTGTGAGTGAAGCAGACGAGCCAGAAGTGGTTGAGAATACTTGGGACCAGGAGTGGTCGTGACCTGGTGGTCTATAATACTCACTGCTAGCCTGAAGAGGCTGAATAAACAATACTTGCACTTAATTGATTATCTAGTGGAACCCTTCAATTGAATGAGATTGGACATAACTCAACTTGAGTAAACCAGTATAAAAAGTTGTTCTACGATTTAAAAAAGCTTTAGACGCACTTTATTTGATTGATCTTAAATATTGAAAACTTCGTCCAATGCTTATTGTCTATCAAAAATATATTCAAACGAAAACCATCCTTGTTTCATTCGAAAGAACGGTTTTCGCTTAAAAAGTATTTTCTCTAAGCAGACGATAAAATTCCTAAAGGCAAATGATTTTGCTGAACCAATCCTAGGTAGTTTCTATTTAACCTTGACCAATACCATTTGACTGGATGAAAGAGAGCCTTATTGCGAAAAGTTTTTAAAATGTTTTTGTTCACACATACACATATTCAACCCCCCTCCCCTTCTATGTGTTTTTTCGCTAACTTCACCTTCAACATCATACTCAAAGTCAGGATACCTTGAACCCTTTTCTATCCTGAAACTGACAGTGTAAGACTCGGTTGTTGAGGGTTCAATGCTTGTGGAAATGGTATTTTCCTTTTTTCACTTGAAAAGGAAAAGAAGATAGTGATTCTTCTTCCTCTAAACTTTGGTTTCTTGGTGCACAATTTGCATGGAAGTGGTGGGCTTAAGGAGTTTATTTTGCAACTCATCTAGTGTGTGTGATTTAATTACTTGATGAAAGATAGAGGTTGAACTCTAGAAATATGCTTTGAAGAATAAGTCCAAGCGGAATTAAGAATTAAGATCTGAGGTTGGTTTTGGTTTGAGGCTACGAATCTTATCTTTTCATATGGGGTCTTGGCTTTGTGCAACAGGAAAACAACACTTGGCAGTTTAATGGTATTGGGTAGAGAAAACAAACAAAATGGTCCATAGACTTCAATTCTTTGTCTTCCAAAATTGAAAAGAGCTTCCGCGACAAATTGGATTAAGGGTATGTCTAGATAATTTTTTTAAAAAAATTACTTTCAGACAAGAAATCAAAATAATTTTTTTATGTTAAAATTAGCTTATAAATAAATTAAAAATAAAATTAGAAAAATAAATTAGAAAAAACTTAATGCAAATCATTTGATACTTCGTTTTATTAATTCAAAATAACGTATAAAATAATTTTATGATTATCCAACCATTTGAATCAATGAAATGAAGTATCAAATGATTTTCAAATTTCTTAAAGAGTTGCAGACTTAATCTATGCATTAAGAATTTTAAATTCAATAGTTGAATCATTGAATTTTGATGTAAAACATGAGTTATTGAATCAAATAAGTTTAGATAAACTTATTCATGAAGTAAATAAATTTCATTTTTACATACATACATACATACATACATACATATATATATATATATATATATATATATATATATATATACACTAAAATCCTCATAAATGACACTTCTGATGTATTGTTTATCCACAATAGATTTGTCATTTACAGTTTACAACATAATAATAAAATCATGGTCAAAGCATAGAAGAAACGAGCCAAATTATGAATTTAACAGCATAACGGATGCATGAGAACAAGTATGTTTACCAAACCAAACAAATCATAGATAAGTACTAACACTAAAAACATTTATTCCAAGGATTAACATATTTTTTAATATTTATAGTTTTATTACTTATCTTATTTTATAGTTTTTATAGTTTAAAACAAATTTTTTATTCTTTATATTTATCCTTTTCAATATTTTTTAGTTTATATAGTTTAAGGTAAATCTTTTTAATCCATATTGATAATTATTTTCTAATGTTGTGTTGACATGGTTAAAGTTTTCAGTTTTGTGAGAATAAAAAAAAAAGTGTCTAAATAATTGACGTTACAGGTGAAGGTACATACAAAAATGACATGAAATATCGAGAAATTTAATTTAGAGTAATTCTAACAAAATAAAATTGACATCAGAGACATAGTTGAATTAGTCCCTATAGTTAAAGGTAGATCTTTTTAGATCATACGTTATTTCTTTTTATAACTTTGTGTTGATGTGATAAAAATCTTTAATTTCGTGAGAATAAAAAAGTGTTTCAACTATGCATGTTACATGTGAGGGTACAAAAGAGACATGGAGTATGAGGAGATCTAATTTAGAATAAATCCAACAAAATAAAATTGACATCAAATACACAAAATTAAATTAATATCTTAGTTACATCAACACTAAAGGGATAACATTACAACAACAAAAAAATTAATGACAAAAATTAAAAGATTAAAAAAACTACAAGTATAGAGACTTAAAAGTATAGGGACTAAACGGTAATGTAAGTGATATTATAGAGACTAAATAATATTTTAACATATTTTAAATTATAGAAACTAAAAAGATAAAATAAAGTGAAACTATAAAAATAAAAAGACATTTCAACCAATTTTTAATCTGCCAGACTAGCAAATTTACATAAATACACTTTCTGTATTATGTCATATGTATAAAAAAACTAGGGTTACTAAAGTCCTTTTAATAACTACTATACATACTAGAAAAAAGAGGCCCTCTCTAGTTATAAAAAATAAAATGATGAGTGATTATTTTGTGAGATTTGGAAACCAAACATCTTTGAAGTAGAAAAAAGACATAATAAATAAATAGATTAAAGATAATGAAAGAGAAAGTGATTTAGAGTTAGTTATAAAGATAAATTAGCCTAAAATTTGTATATATAAAAATAGGGGTATCTCTTTTATTAATAGTATAAATATAAATGGAATAGGTAAATTTATATAATTAGATTTTTTTATATTTCATCACATGTAAAAGTTGAGGTTACTATTTGGTAACTTTTTCTCTTTATTTTTTTTTTAAAAAAATTTTAATTAATTTTTTTTTGAAACTCTAACGAAATTATAACAAGAAGGAATATTTTATTTTTTAATTAAATCTTTAATCTAAACTCTAATGTCACCAAATTCCTTTTTAAAACTTAAAAATGCCACATAATAAAAATAATCGCTCCCTATATATTAGATACAAACATCTATCATATGCAAGAATGTTTTTAAAGATTTTTCTTCAAAGGTTTATAAGAATTTTTTTTAACTTTTATTTAATTTAATTTTTATTTATTATAATTATTTATAAATTAAATATTAATATTTTAAAATAAATTATCAATAAATAAAAATAATTTTTTTATGTGTAATCATACTTTAATCTATCATATAATTACATAAGTAATTTGTCTTACATGGGATAGAAATATATATCTAGAAAAAAAGACATTTTTATTTAGAAGTCCAATTCTAATATATAAATTTTTAAATAATGTTTATTTCATAAGTAATAGGAAAAGAAAAATAGTTGTGCGTAAGCACGAATTACTTATTAATTATGAGAAGAAAAGAAAAAGTAAAAAAATACCTTTTATGATAGTGACCGATTACAAATCAACTTTTATTTGTATAAAAATCTCTTAAAAGTAAATTTATTTTATCACTTTTTAAAGCCTAAACATTCTTCCCAATCTTGTTAGGAAAAAACAAATTAAAGTTCATTGTTTTTTTATTTATTTTGAGCTCCAATTAATCTTCTTGTTAGTTTATGCCGGATATATCCATCTCTGTCAAATATATATGTATAAATTAAATCAGTAAAATAAAACATTCCAAGAGCAATTCATGTATGTACGTATAGATTTATATATATATATATATATATATATATATATATATATATATATAGGGAGCATATCAAGTGAGAAGAATTTATTATAAGAAGGTGAGAAGGTTAATATATAACCCTTAGATTAATTTTCTCTCACTTGATTAAATCTCAAATTTTTTCTCACTTGATTAATCTAAGGGTTATAACCTTCTCACCTTCTCATAATAAATTCTTCTCACTTGATATGCTTCCTATATATATATATATATATATATATATTAGATATATACACAAACGTGTGACAATCTTTCAGTATCTCCTTTATACACGAAATCAGTCCTTGAAAAATAGTGTTAAAAACACATGAAGATAACAAAAGTTTAAGGATATTTGAGTTCATTCTTCTTTTTTTGAGTACACTTATAATTGCTTTACTTATAGTGTTACGCATGGTTGTCAGGTCACAAGGCTGAAATATTAGGTAAATTCAATTTAACTATTCTCTACATCACATCATCTTGAACTACTTCCCAATTCACAATGATTTTCCAACTTAGATGTAACAAATATAAGTATGTGGTTGAATAGACTACTCTCAAGTACTTCTAGCTCAAAAAAAAAATGAATTTTTTTTTATAAACTAAAATTAGGTAATGCGTGAATAAAAAATATGAGTTTGAACAAGTTAATAAAAAAGAGTTTTTATAAATTAATTTATACATAAAGTAATTTTAATTTTTAAAAAAGTTTATTACATTTTTTTTCTTCTAATTTTTACTTTTGGAAAAATGTACATAAACAGACTCTTAACTAGACTTCAACAAATGTCAAAGTTTAGTGATGAGATCTTAAGATGAGGAAGAAATGGAGATTACAGCCTATAAGTCAGCAAGGCACTCAGTTGGAAGACCAAGAAAGGAATTCATAAGGAAATCATCAATAGGATCAACTGTTGCCACACCAACCAGTCTGCATTTTCCCTCTTTATCCAATCTCTTGCCTCTTCCACTCTTCACAATGCCCTTTGATTCTTCAGATGTCAACACTGTCTTCACCAGCAGTGGGGCAGCCTTATAGAGACTACCAGCAGAAAAAATGAATCTGGCCTTGAACTCAAGATCAACCTTTTAAAAAAAATTAATAAAAAAAACCGAAGCAACCATATCATTAATTGGGTGGTTATACATAGAACTAAACTAATTAGAGAGACACCTTTGGCAAATTAAAATAAGATCATGCTTGACCAACTGTTTTTGCCTTTACAATATGCAGAAGTTTCTCTAATTAACTTTGATAGTGTAAATTCATTTTATATTGTTATTTTATCGCAAATTAATATATAGAGAGTAAATTTATTGACTTTTATTATAACTGTTATAGAAGCTATACGACAAATGATTTTTTGAATGATTAGTGGTATAAAATTTTCACACAGATAATGAATGTCTATTAAACTATTGTATTTCACTCATCTTTCTCTAAAATCAGTCCTAAAAGAAAATTTGAAACAAACACGCAGCTAAGCATTAATTAGGGTCACTAAAAGTTGTACACATAGCATTTGTTTGAATAAATTTCTGTAAAATTATTTAGTAACTAGAAAGCATCTCACCTGATTTAACACTTACAATAAGCTTCTAGCAATCATTTCTCGGAGAAGTTCCTCTGCCTTATCATTCTCGTCTTTTTCAAATAAAAAAGAAATAATTATTTCAAAAGTTATAGCATCAGGCATGCAATCATTGTCTTCCATTATTGACAGCAAGGCCAATGCTTCATCAAACAACCCCACTTTACAAAGTGCATTGATCATAACATTATATGTAGAGACATTGAGATGATGGCCTTTAGTCAAAAGATACTGAAAAACTTCTTGCGATTTCTCAATTCTTCCACCTTTGCACAGTCCATCAATAAGTATTGTGTATGTGTACTTATCTAGCTGAATTCTCCAACTAATCATTTTCTTGAATAATTCAATTGCTCTGTCTAGATGACCATTTTTGCATAAAGCATCCAATAAGGAACTGTAGGTAATTATATTGGCAGGTTGACCTCTATCATGCATCTCATCAACAAGATTCCAAACATCAACTATCCTTCCCGATTTGCACAGGCCATCAATAAGTGAAGTATAAGTTATAGTATTAGGAATTATATTTTTGCATTGCATTCTTTCAAAAAGATTGATGGCTTCATCTATCATTTTCTTCTTACATAATCCATCAATCATGATAGTATAGCTATAAACATCAGGTGCCACTCCTATTTGGGACATAGAGTTGAATACATGCTTTACTTTTTTCACTTCATTAACCATGCAGTATCCGTCCATTAATGTATTATAAGTAATAACATTAGGTTCCACACCTGCTTTTACCATCGAAGCTATCACAATTTTAGCTTCTTTTATCTTTCCTTCCTTACATGACGCATCAACCAATATGTTGAAGGTATAAATATCTGGGTTGATGTTTTTCAATTTCATATCATTTAAAAAAGCAATTGCTTCTTTAAAATGACCCATAATGGAAAAGCCATACATTAAACTACTGAAAGTTACAACATCCGGAGAAATCTTTTTGACAAGCATTTCAGAATACAAATTACACGCATCAGCAAGAAGTTTATTTTTGCATAAGCCGTCAATGATTGTGCTATACATTATCACATTAGGCTTAATTGAATGCCCTTCAATCCTTTTGAGCAACTGTATGGCAGCCTTTGTTTCTCCTGATTTACAAAGACCATTGATCAAAGTCCCATAACTAACATGGTCCAACTGAAATCCTTGAGCTTTAAGGCAATCATGAAAGTGCAGTGCTTTCCTAAGCTGACCACAAAAACATAAACCTTTGATGAGTGTTGTGTGGGTTATTGCATCTGGCTTATATCCCATTTTGAGAATCTTGGCGAACACAGAAAAGGCAAAATTGATGTGACCGAGGTGGCAGAAGCAATTGATGAGGATGCTCAAAATAACAATATTTGGTGTAATCCCTTTGAATTCCAATTGTTTGGAAAGCGAAATAGCAGTTGGGTAATGCTTCATCTTGACAAGGGATCCCAAAATGTGGCCAAAATGGAAGATGGGTGGGGAAGGATGCATATGGAGCATGCGATTGAATGAGGCAACGGCATCGTCGTGATTGAGAGATTGAGAGTGGAAGCTTGCATTTGCATAAAAAGGAAGAAATTTTGAAAACCTAAACCTTAATATTGACAAAGACATTGAAGTTCTATCTGGGAAGATGTGGGACTTGAAGGAAGCTAGGAAGGATCTGTAAGAGCTATTTAACAGTCATATTTTTATTCAACAACTTAGCGTATGTTTGGATTCGCGTATTGAGTTACATTTTTGAACAAAATTGCATCAATTTGATGAGAAACAACTTCTTATTTTTCCGTTTTTTACGCGATTCAAATGCTCTGGACAACGGGGGAACCAAATACACGGTTGGAGAAAATAGCCCTTGATTTATGAAGGAAAACAGCATTCATATTGACTCAGTTTGCGTTTGATTCAGTTTTCTAACTGCTGAATATACCCCTTACAGATACTTTCATATTATATTAGTTTAAATAGAAACACGATTTATATAATTAAAATTTAGAAAAAAAGTTGTTCACCTAGTTTTTAAAATTCATTTATTCTATGATAACATGTGAAAAAGAAAAAGAAAATAGAAGTGAATTTGGAATACACTAATATGTGTTTATTCTTTATTTTTTATTTCTGCATTATGTTCATGATTCTTTAGTTTTTTTTTTAAATCTCACCCGGTTAGTTATGATATCATTGATATGTTTCTGAATATATTTTTTTGAAAAAAGTATATCTCTATGTCTGGACTACATACTCCTTTAGTGACTTTTTTTTTTTAATTTATTTTGTTGGTAGTTTACATGTGAAGGAGTCAAAAATAGAGAATTGTGACTTGTGAGTCAAAAAATAGCATAAAAAAATTAAAAATAGGAAGATATTGGGGCATGGGTAGTGATACTATGTGGTTAAGGGTAGTGTTTTGTAATACACTACTACAGTTTTTAATGATTATAATACACACTGTTATTTTGAATAATTTATTTTTTATTAATAATGTATAATTAATGTTATTTTATAAAGAGGTATATGTGTTATTTAAATAAATAAATAAATAAGAGAGATTAGTATTTACTTAAAAATTAGAGGGGATGTGTGAGTAATATAAAGAAACTTTAGGAGAGATTAGTGGAATTTTCCCTTAAATTTATATTCTATAATAATTTTTTAATATATTAATTATATTATAATTAAAAATTATTATAAATAATATTTTACTATATTATAAAATGATAATAAAAAATTATATTGAGATACAATAAAACTATTTTTAATTATTGATAATTTAAAAAAATTACACAATTTAATTATTTTTTTGTCTAATAAAAAGGTATAACTCATTCTTGCTAGATTAATGTTATAAGGATAGAACAGTACTTTTAGTCACAACTTCATGCTTAAATTGAAGATCAAATCATGATCTATAGTTAAAGAACATATGTCATGTATATTATGTTTAATATTTGGTTCAATGGTTGATCATGTGTATAATTAAATATTTTATAAAAAAATTAATAAGTCATTAATTTAAGTAAAATTAGATTTAATTTTTTAAAAAAAATATGATCTCATGTTTGAATATTATGAATAAAAAAATGAAATTGAAAGATAAGACTTCAACAAAAATGGAGAGTTGAATTTTTTAGTGATAATCATCCATAAAATCAATAAATACTTCACATTAATAACTTTTATATATATATATATATATATATATATATATATATATATATATATATATATATATATATATATATATATATATATAAAAGAAGGGATTCGTTTATTCTATGAGTAAGTTTACTTAAATTTACTTCAATTAATAATTCATGTTTTTTTATTAAATTTTAATAATCCAACTATTGAATTCAAAGTTCTTAATGTATAGATCAAGTCTACAAATTTTTAAAAATTTTGAAAATCATTTGATACTTCATGTTATTAATTAAATAAACGTATAAAATAATTTTATGATTATCCGACCATTTGAATCAATGAAATAAAGTATCAAATAATTTTTAAATTTTTTTTAAAGAGTTGCATACTTAATCTATACATTAAGAACTTTAAATTCAACAGTTGAATCATTACAATTTGATGTAAAACGTGAGTTATTGAATGAGATAAGTTTAGATAAACTTATTCATGAAATAAACTAATTTATTTTAAACATATATAGACTAAAATCATCATAAATGACACCTCTGATGTATTGTTTATCCATAATAGATTTGTCATTTACAAGTTTACAACATAATAATAAAATCATGTTCAAAGTATAGAAGACACGAGCCAAATTATGAATTTAGCACCATAACTAGGGATGGCAACGGGGCGGGGCGGGTACGGGTTTCATGATACCCGTCTCCGTCCCCGCGAGCCAAATCCATACCCGTCCCCGTACCCGTACCCGTCGGGTATGTGATTTTCATCCCCATCCCCGTCCCCGTCGGGTATCGGGTATACCGTACCCGTACCCGTACCCGTCAAATTTTTTATTTTATTATTATTTTTTTAAAATATAATATTTTTAAATTATTTTTTTTAATTATATTATAATTATAATTAGATTATTTCTCTATCTCATATTATAATAAATAATTACACATAAAAAATACTAAAATTCTTTAATATAATTAAATTAAAAGTGAGTATTTAATTAAAAATGAGAACGGGGACGGATATGGGTACGGGTACGGGACGGGTAAGTACATACCCGTACCCGTACCCGTACCCGATTTAATATATCGGGTTTTACCGGTACCCGTACCCGTACCCGGTCAAACCGGGTATTCCCCGTCAAAGTCGGGACGGGTTCGGGTATTACCCGCGGGTACGGGTATATTTGCCATCCCTAACCATAACGGATGCATGAGAATAAGTATGTTTACCAAAGCAAACAAATCATAGATAAGTACTAACACTAAAAACATTTATTCCAAGGATTAACATATATTTTTTAATCTTTATAGTTTTACTTATCTTATTTTATAGTTTTTATAGTTTAAAACACTTTTTATTCTTTATATTTATCCTTTTCAATATTTTTTAGTTTATATAGTTTAAGGTAAATCCTTTTAATCCATATTGATAATTATCTTCTAATTTGTGTTGACGTGGTTAAAGTTTTCAATTTTGTGAGAATAAAAAAAAAGTATCTCAATAATTAATGTAAGTACGTACGAAAGTAACATAAGTATCAAAAAACTTAATTTATAGTAATTTTAACAAAACAAAAAATGCATTAGAGACAATTGAATTAGTCCCTATAGTTAAAGGTAGATGTTTTTAGTTTATATCGTTAATATTTTTATAACTTTGTGTTGATGTGATAAAAAAAACTAATTTCGTGAGAATAAAAAAGTGTTTCAACTATGAGTGTTACATATGAGGATATAAAAAAAGACATGAAGTGTCAAGAAATCTAATTTAAAATAACTCTAAAATAAAATTGACATCAAATACACAAAATTTTTAAATTAATATTTTGGTTACATCAATACGAAAGGGACAACATTACCAAAAAAAAAAAAAGAGTTAATGACAGAGATTAAAAAATTAAAAAAATTATAAGTATTGAGACTTAAAAAGTATACAGACTAAAAGGTAATATAAGTGATATTATAGTGACTAAATAATATTTTAACATATTTTAAATTATAGAAACTAAAAAGATAAAATAAAGTGAAACTATAAAAATAAAAAGACATTTCAACCAGTTTTTAATCTACTATATATATATGTGTTACTAAAGTCATTTTAATAACTACGATACATATTAGGAAAAAAAAAGAGGTACTCTGTAGTTATAAAAATTAAAATAATGACTGATTATTTGGACAGAGATTTGGAAATCAAATATCTTTGAAGTAGAAAAAAGAGATAATAAATAAATAGATTAAAGATAATAAAAGAAAAAGTAATTTAGAATTAGCTATAAGGATAAATTAGCTCAAAATTTGTGTATACAAAATTAGAATATCTCTTTTATTAATAGTATAGATATAAATGTAATAGGCAAATTTACATAATTAGATTTCTCTATATTTCATCACATGTAAAGGTTGAGGTTGCTAAAGTCTTTTTAGTAACATTTTCTCTTTAATTTTTTTAAACTTTTTTAATTTTAAAAAATAATCTTTTTTGAAACTCAAAAGAAATTATAATAAAAAAGAATATTTTATTTTATAATTAAATCTTTAATCTAAACTCTAATGTCACCAAATTCTTTTTTAAAACTTAAAAATGCCGCTTAATAAAAAATAATTAGTCCCTATATATTAGATACAAACATCTATCTTGTACAAGAACGTTTTTTTAAAAAAATTCTTCAAGAGGGTTTATAAATTTTTTTTAACTTTTATTTATTTTTTTTTACATGGGATAGAAATATATATCTAAAAAAAAGACATTTTTATTTAGAAGTCCAATTCTAATATATAAATTTTTAAATAATATTTATTTCATAAGTAATAGAAAAAGAAAAATAGTTGTACGTAAGCACGAATTACTTATTAATTATCAGAAGAAGAAAAAAAAAGAAAAAAATTCAAAAAAAATATTTTATGATTGTGACCAATTACAAATCAATTTTTATTTGTATAAAAATCTCTTAAAAATAAATATTTTTTTATCACTTTTTAAAGGCTAAACATTCTTCCCAATCTTGTTAGGAAACAACAAATTAAAGTTCATTTTTTTTAAAATTTTGAGCACCAATTAATCTTCTTGTTGATTTATGCCGGATATACCCATCTCTGTCAAATAAGAAAAATTAAAAATTGATCTCATGCAAAAGTTATGTACCAGCTCTGTTAAATATATATGTATAAATTAAATCAGTAAAGTAAAATATTCCAAGAGCAATTCATGTATGTACGTATAGATTTTTCTTAATATATATATAGATATTAGATATATACACAAACTGTGAGACAATCTTTCAGTATCTCCTTTATACTCGAAATCAGTCCTTGAAAAATAGTGTTAATTAAAAGCACATGAAGATAACAAAAGTTTAAGGATATTTGATTAGAGTTCGCTCTTTTTTTTTAGTACATTTATAATTGCTTTACTTATAGTGTTATGCATGGTTGTCAGGCCACAAGGCTGAAATATTGAGTAAACTAGTTCAATTTAACTGTTCTCTACATCACATCATCTTGAACTACTTCCCAATTCACAATTATTTTCCAACTTGGATGTAACAAATATAAGTATGTGGCTAAATAGACTTTTTTCAAGTACTTCTAACTCAAAAAAAAATTGAATTTTTTTTATAAACTAAAATTAGGTAATGCGTGAATAAAAAATATGAGTTTGAAGAAGTTAATAAAAAAGAGTTTTTACAAATTAATTTATACATAAAATAATTTTAATTTTTAAAAAAGTTTAGTACATTTTTTTTCTTCTAATATTTACTTTTGGAAAAATGTACATAAACAGACTCTAACTAGACTTCAACAAATGTCAAAGTTTAGTGATGAGTCTTAAGATGAGGAAGAAATGGAGATTACAGCCTATAAGTCAGCAAGGCACTCAGTTGGAAGACCAAGAAAGGAATTCATAAGGAAATCATCAATAGGATCAACTGTTGCCACACCAACCAGTCTGCATTTTCCCTCTTTATCCAATCTCTTGCCTCTTCCACTCTTCACAATGCCCTTTGATTCTTCAGATGTCAACACTGTCTTCACCAGCAGTGGGGCAGCCTTATAGAGACTACCAGCAGAAAAAATGAATCTGGCCTTGAACTCAAGATCAACCTTTTAAAAAAAGTTATAAAAAAAAAAACCGAAGCAACCATATCATTAATTAGGTGGTTATACATGGAACTAAACTAATTAGAGAGACACCTTTGGCAAATTAAAATAAGATCATGCTTGACCAACTGTTTTTGCCTTTACAATATGCAGAAGTTTCTCTAATTAACTTTGATAGTGTAAATTCATTTTATATTGTTATTTTATCGCAAATTAATATATAGAGAGTAAATTTATTGACTTTTATTATAACTGTTATAGAAGCTATACGACAAATGATTTTTTGAATGATTAGTGGTATAAAATTTTCACACAGATAATGAATGTCTATTAAACTATTGTATTTCACTCATCTTTCTCTAAAATTAGTCCTAAAAGAAAATTTGAAACAAACACGCAGCTAAGCATTAATTAGGATCACTAAAAGTTGTACACATAGCATTTGTTTGAATATATTTCTGTAAAATTACTTCTAAAAGAAAAAAAAAATAGGAAATTAAGATTAGCTTATAGATAAATTAATATGTAAAAACTCTATAATATAATTTTTCTAAAAAGTTATACATAAGCTTATGTATAAATTAGTTTTATCTTATAAAAAAATTTATTTCATTTTTTTTTTCATTTTCTTTTTTCAAAAGAATTATAGAAAAATTTATCCAAACATACCAATAATACACAATCCTTTGAAGTTGAAGTATAATCTCGAGAACTTATGTTTACCTTGCCAGATTCTTGGTTAATACTTCCTTGGAATGCTTGTGGAACTATATCAATCTTCAAAAATGGTGGCAATGGCAATCCAAGAAACTTGGTTGTAGAACTTGTTAGTGGTGGAATATACAAAGTTTCAAGATCAAATGAAACAGGAAGGTCACTTTCGGTTGAATTCTCTGTGACCTTCGCACCAACTCTCCAGTTCCTATTCCCCCTTCAGCATCATACTCAAAGTCAGGATACCTTGAAATTTCAAGCTTGCAACCCTTTTCTGTCTTGAAACTGACAGTGTAAGACTCGGTTGTTGAGGGTTCAATACTTGTGGAAATGGTATTTTCCTGTTTTTCACTTGAAAAGGAAAAGAAGATAGTGCTTCTTCTTCTTCTTCTTCTAAACTTTGATTTCTTGGTGCACAATTTGCATGGAAATGGTGGGCTCAAGGAGTTTATTTTGCAACTCATCTAGTGTTTGTGAATTAATTACTTGATGAGAGATGGAGGTTGGACTCTAGAAATGTGCTTTGAAGAATAAGTCCTAGCGGAATTATGAATTAAGATCTGAGGTTGGTTTTGGTTTGAGGTTATGAATCTTATCTTTTCTTAGGGGTCTTGGCTTTGTGCAATAGGAAATCAACACTTGGCAGTTTAATGGTATTGGGCAGAGAAAACAAACAAATGCTCGGTAGACTTCAATTATTTGTTTTCCAAAATTGAAAAGAGCTTCAGCCACAAATTGGATTAAGGGTATGTCTAGATAATAAAAAAATTCAAAATTACTTTCAGACAAGAAATCAAAATAATTTTATTATATGTTAAAATTAGCTTATAAATAAATTAAAAATAAATTAAAAATAAAATTTAAAAAAATAAATTAGAAAAAAACTTATACAAATTAGTTTATGTGCATATATAAATTAATTTTAGTTTATTAAAAAATTTATTTAATTTTTTCTATTAAAATATAATTTTAATCTTTATAGTTTTACTTATTTTACCCTTTTAGTTCTTATAGTTTAAAATAGATATTTTTAATTTATATACTTACCTTTTACAATATTTTTAATCTTTATAGTTTAAGATAAATTATTTTAATTCTTATATTTGTAGTTCTTGTAATTTTTTTACTACATGTCGTTAATTTCTTTTTAATTTTATCTATTTTTTTATTGGTACAATATATAGAGATATTCAATTTTATAGAGTGAAAAAAAAAGGTATTTCATAATGGGTATCCTAGTTAAGGGCACAATCTTCAATTTTAAGGTGAAATATTTCAATAATTAAAGTGGTCCAACAAAAATCTCTAAAGGACTACTATGTTAGACATTGTAATTTAAGGATGCATTTTTGCTTATCTACACTAGTCTTACAAAAAGGAAAGGAATTTTATTAGGAAATAGTTGAGAGGGAAATCATTAAACAATAAACATTAAGGTGAGTGAAGCTAACATCTGAAGTTGAAGAATTATCTTTAATTTTACTAATTGGTACAATAATAAAATATTTATTAAATTTTATTTGAGACTTTGTGAGGATGTTGGTCTGGTCTCCTCCTTATCAATTTTCATAGGGATTTCTGTTTCCCATCCAAAAATAACTCAAATGACTTCTCTTTTCGGAATATGTAGGAGTAGGTGCATTCCTATACTTTCTGTTTTGCCTGAAATACCGAAGTCAACCCAAGATTAAGAACTTTAACTGAAGCAACTAAATATAACTGCCATAAACATGAGAAAATTAAAATCTAGAATAAAATTATTAACAACACTACATCAAGATTAACTATGTATTCCTAAATATTAAACTACAAACAATTGATTCCCATTCATATCAAAAGACTTATTTTAAGCAAGTCTGTGCATGAGTTTGCAGTTAATTCTTATATACCACAATGCTAGCCAGTTCCCACAACTAGCAGTTGTGTGTATGCAATGCATATTAAACTAAAACAAGAGCAACCATTTAATAAGAATTGTACCACCATTTGAACTTGTCAAAAGTCACTATTTATATAAAATATATTGAATTTGAAGTACAGGTTATAGCACTGCTACATCAGCAATTTTGTTTTTACCATACAGTATTTTGACAGAGTTGTAGCTTCATGGTTAAAATTCATCATCTTTCACTTTTTTCCTTGCAAAACACCTTTCTTTGTACACATGAATTACAGACTATTTCAGATTATTTCAAGGGCCTCACATTTCAAAGACTTTCCATCTCTCTTTTAAAATTTACTATTCTCTCCTTTACCACCGATGATATTTCCCTAGATAACAAATTCTGGAAATAATCATTACATTAATCAGTCGTTGTAAAATTCTGGACAAATAATTGCAATTCCGGATGAAGCCTAATACATGTGAGATCATGTTATTTTTACTGTTAATTTAATATTCTTTCAATGAATTTCAGTTGATTTTATTAAATTAGTTTGATACTTGTGTTATTGTGAGCTTGTTGCCATCAGGATATATTAGGCTTTGCCCTCTCCCTGTAATCTGGTTGGACTCATCAAATTTTGTGCAAGCTTATGCTTTCCAAGCCCACACATTACAAAATAACAAGCAAAGGGAACTAATGTTGCATTCTGTATTTGTCCATCAAATTGTAAATCTACAAACAGACATTAGGTTGTACAGCCACACTGACTAATATGTAGTCTGGGTTTGGTATCTTCTTCTATCATTTTTCCGAAACATAATTAACATAAAAAGCAAACCTTGTACCTTAAATTAAAAACAAAGACACAAACTATGGAGACAGTACAGGGAAGAAATCAGTCCTACTTGTAGTTCTGTTGGTTGGTGGTGGTGAATATATTATGAGCTTGCATATGAGGAGTTCAACCATTTGTCTATACATCTGGAGATCAAGGTTTTCCACATTTGGTATATGACTTGCACCAAATAATTTTACTTTGGCAGAGGAACGTAGTTCAACATTACAAAACGCATCAGAAGATTTATCACAGAAATGAACACGCTTAGTTCATTCAAGAATTAACAAGTTCAAAACAGAAATGCTACCCCCTCTGTCACTTGATATTCAAAGTTTGTTCTTGTTGTGACTATCAAAACAGAACAAGTTTCTATAAACTTATTTGGGTGGAAACAAAATGTGAAGGGGGAATTGAGCAAATTGCACAAAGTTTATCTCTTAGCTCACATAGATAACTAACAATACACACGTAGAAACAACCAAACTGCATCACATAAACAATATGAACATTTATACATAGAACTAATTTACTTTTTGTATTCACTCATTACAAACTTCAAATTCAATATCCAACTCACTCATACAGCACAAAGAATCAACTTTCGTTTCCTTCTTGAAGGATCAATTGATACAAAAATATAACACAAGCACATCATTACCCTTTCACGTTCCAACTCTTAAAATTGAAAAACAAAAGCAATACATAAAAGAAGCTCTCCCAAATCTAGAAGTCAAGATCATTTTGTAATTTGACAAGGTTGATCTAATTGAAAATTTTCACCCTTGGGTTTTGGGTCCCCTTCATATGTGAAAAATAGGCCCAAATGTGTAAGTTATTTATGTATTATTTAACGTGAGAAAAGTCAAATTAGAGTTGAGAGTGAGAGGCTCATTAATGAGAGAGAACAGTTGCAAACAAATATAGAGAAGAGAAGAGAAAATCATAGTGCAGTTTGCATATCCATAGGATGAAGCACATTAGATGGAATTGGAATGAAAATAAATTGAAATTACCAGCGGCAGATTAGAGAAGCCGACTGCTGACTCATTGGAACACATTTGCATTGTAGACCCCTAAAATTGTCCGGGTCGGAAATAAGACTCGAAGACTCTCGAAGACCGAAGGAAAGTCAGCCGAAAGGACTCCTGGAAGACCCTGGAAGACCCTAGGATGATTCTTCATAGGTTTAGAAGTCTTAGAGTAGCTTAAAATAAGGATGTGGGAGGATTGGAGCTCAATACGGCCTCCTAGAAGTTCAGTACGGCCGTACTGAACAATTTGAACTACAATACGGCCGTACTGAAACCAATACGGCCGTACTAAAGTTTTTGAACTTCAGTACGGCCGTACTGAATTCAATACGGCCGTACTGTAGTTCAAAACTTCAGTACGGGCCGTATTGATGTCAGAGGCCGTACTGCGCCTCACTCCTATATATAGGACGTCATTTGGACGTCATTCCACACATTTGAACACCTTTTGGACTCTTTTGTTGAGTATTCTGGGGTTTTTGAGCAGTGTTCTGCCCTAGAAGTCTCTCCGAGAGCCGATCCGACGAAGTTCTTGAGTTCTGAGCATTTTGCTTGAGGATTCGAACTAGTCGAAGGGAAATCTTTCTGATTTCCATAGTAAAAATTAATTTTTAGGGAAGGAGCGAGCAAGCGTGTAGTGGGAAGGAGTGCCAAAAAGCCTCCTATTATTTGAATATATAAAAACACGCTTCAAAGGTTTCTTCTTCAAAATCCTTCCTTTTACTGCTTTCTGATTGTTGCATCGCATGTTTAAATTATTCATCATGTAAATATTCCGCTTATAATCGTTTCTAATAAATAGGGGTAATTTAGTAATTTTACACTGTTATTTATGAAATAATCCGTCATAGGGAACCCGAAAGGGGCGTTGTGGGGTGCTAACACCTTCCCCGCACGTAACCGACTCCCTTACCCAACTCTGGTTGTAATGGCCGAGGTTGATTTGCGAAAATCAATTGGCTTATCCCTTTTTCCAATGTTTTGAGTAAAACATTGGTGGCGACTCCAAGAACCCTTCTTTTTGCGAAAACCACTAGTCCATGGAGGGTCCCGCTTGGGATTAACATGGATTGGTGAATCATTTAATAAAATTGTTAGTTCGATGAGGTCTCAGTTTGAGAATAAGTCGTTCTAACAATCCATTATTTTTCAAACCTTTAAAAAGAGTCCGACCATCGTCGCGAATGCCAACGTCCGTTTCGGCGGGTGGCGACAGATGGCGACTCCACTGGGGAAGCCTCGAGAGTCAGTCCCATTTAGTGATGGATTATTTCTAAAATAATAGTTTAAAATTACTTCATTACCCCTCGCTTGCATGATAATATATTTTATCTATGTGGCTTTTAATAACTGTTGTATGTTTAAATTTTCGCAATTGTTTGAAATATAAATTGCACACAAACCTTTGCACACAACAGTTCCCTCTATACCCGGGGGCATGAGTGGAAAGCCATAGGGAGTGGATGTTAGTACGGCAGGTTGTCGAATGGGTCTATAGGTGCCCGTAGACCGTTGTCGGAAAACATCACTCAAGGTGATAACCATGAACTCGAGTCCGACAGTGCGTTGGAGCTTTCCATCGACTTACGACGAGAGGAATTGGGTCCCTATAATGGGGGCACCTTGGGGGCCTCAGACCAGTGAGAACAGTTAGAACCTCCTTGAATATGCACTTTTCTGCAGGATACCCCTACCTCGTGATTCGCTCGTGACTGTTCGTGGATGAGTGAATTGTTTGTGCATTGTTTATGTGACATTGTTTGAGCATTGTAGACCCCTAAAATTGTCCGGGTCGGAAATAAAGCTTGAAGACTCTCGAAGACTGAAGGATAATCAGCCAGAAGGACTCCTCGAAGGCCCTAGGAGGGTTCTCTGTAGGTCCAGAGGTCTTAGAATAGCTCAAAATAAAGAAGTGGAGGGAAAAAGCCCAATACGGCCGTACTGAACTCAATACGGCCGTATTGAAGCTTCAATACGGCCATACTGAAGTCAGTACGACCGTATTGACACTTCAATACGACCGCTGCGAACTCAATACGGGCGTATTGAAATTTCTGACTTTCAATACGACCGTATTGAACCCCAATACGACCGTATTGAAGTTCAAAAATTTCAATACGGCCGTATTGGCCCTGTAGGCCGTACTGCGCCTATTCCCTATAAATATGACGTCAATTGGACGTCATTCCACACTTTTCAACATAGTTTGAACCCTCTCCTTGAGTATTCTGGGGTTTTTGAGCAGTGTTCTGCCCTAGAAATCACTCGGAGAGTTGATCCGACGAAGTTCTTGAGCCCGAGCCATTTTGCTTGAGGATCGAACCTAGTCGAGGGGAAATCTCTTTGATTCCCTTAGTTAAAATTTTGTTCTAGGAGAGCGAGGAGCGGGCTTGTAGAGCGAGGGAACGCCAAAACGCTTCCCAGTTCATTTTTTATAAAAAGCACGCTTCAAGAGGTTTCCCTTCAATCCTTCCTTTTACTGCTTTCTGTGTGCATATTTAAACTGTCATCATGTAGATAGTCAATTCATAATTGTTTAGAATAAATAGGGGTAATTTAGTAATTTTACGCTGTTATTTTAGAAAATAATCTGTCATAGGGAACCCGAAAGGGGCGCCGTGGGGTGCTAACACCTTCCCCACGCGTAACCGACTCCCTTACCCAACTCTGGTTGTAATGGCCAAAGTTGATTTTTAATCAATTGCCTTATCCCTTTTTCCAATGTTTTGAGTAAAACATTGGTGGCGACTCCACGAACCCTCCTTTTACGAAAACCACTAATCCATGGAGGGTCCCGCTTGGGATTAATATGGATTGGTGAGCCTTTTAATAAAATTGCTCGTTTGACGAGGTCTCAGTTTGAGAATAAGTCATTCTAGCAATCCACATTTTCAAACAAATAAAACGAGTCCAACCATCCTTCGCGAATGCCGAAAGCCCGTTTCGGGCCGGTGGCGACAGATGGCGACTCCACTGGGGAAGCCTCGAGAGTCAGTCCCATTTAGTGACAGATTATTTTTAACAAATAATAGTTAAAATTACTTCATTACCCCTTGCTTGTATGATAACATGATTTATTATATGGCTTTTAATAACTGTTGTTTGTTTAATTTCCGCAATTGTTTTGAAATACAAATTGTACACAAACCTTTGCACACAACAGTTCCCTCTATACCCGGGGGCATGAGTGGTAATCCATAGGGAGTGGATGTTAGTACGGCCGGTTGATGGGTTTATAGGAGCCTATGAGACCGTTGTCGGAAAACATCACTCAAGGTGATAACCATGAACTTGAGTCCGACGGTGCGTTGGAGCTTTCCATCGACCTACGACAAGAGGAATTGGGTCCCTATAATGGGGGCACCTTGGGGGCCTTTGACCAAGTGAGAACAGTTAGATCCTCCTTGAATATGCACTTTTCTGCAGGAGACCCCTACCTCGTAATTTGCTCGTGACTGTTCGTGGATGAGTGAATTGTTTGTGCATTGACTATATGACATTGTATGAGCATACATTTGCATTTGTTAAACAAACAACATCCCTATTCTATTTAAATAAAAAGAATAAATAGAAATAAAGATCTTCTAGTACATGGTGTTAACATCTACCTTCATTTGCATTCATATAGGTAGTTTCCCTTTTCACCCAAAAAATACAAAAAGATACAAAATATTCAAAAGAAAAATATGTATTTACCCAAACCAAGCAATATCATGCATCATCTTAGGAAAATCCTAAAAACATGATAATGCTTAGTTGAATAAACACAATGCATGCATATTCAACGTCATCATCTCATATCATGCATTCTTATCAATGCATCATGGAGGGATCTAGATTTGCATTTCATACATCCCTCCTAGTAATTCATTAATAAATATTAATAAAAAGAAAGAAATAATCGATGCGTATGTTCAAGATGGATCGCACGCCATTGGTTATTCAATGCAAGCCAACAACTGCGCCAAGCGAAAACGTAACAACTCCGTTGTTGGTAATCAAGACAAACAAAGGGGAAGGTCCAACACCGTTAAGGATCATCGCTCCAAGGCCTTTCCCCTACGAATCGAATAAGGCTGTGCCGTGGATATACGACATCCATTCTTCTGCCGACAGCGATATCTCCAACATCGCTGGACTTGGGGGCATGACTAGGAGTGGCACGATCTACACTCCCGATGATCTTCATGATAAAGCTCCCAAGAATAAAGGAAAAGAAAAGGAGAAAACCGAGGAAGATAGAGAATCCGAGGAGGAGACAGACGAGCTGTTAAAGTTTATCCGACAGAGCAAGTACTCCATCGTGGATCAACTTCATAGGACGCCAGCAAAGATCACGCTGTTGTCGTTGATCCTAAGTTCCGAACCGCATCGGCAAGCTCTGTCGAAAGTCTTGAACGAGGCATATGTGTCGCACACTATCTCCCAAGACAAGTTTGAGGGGATTGTTAGTCACATCACGGCTAGTGATCACCTCACCTTCACCGATGAAGAGATCCCCACCGAGGGACCGCACCATAACAAGCCCTTGCACATCTCTGTAAAGTGCAAGGAGTATCACATCGCGAAAGTCTTGGTAGATAATGGATCTTCCTTGAATGTGATGCCAAAAAGAACGCTCAAGCAATTGGCAATCAA
Source organism: Cajanus cajan (assembly GCF_000230855.2). Lineage (NCBI taxonomy): Eukaryota > Viridiplantae > Streptophyta > Magnoliopsida > Fabales > Fabaceae > Cajanus > Cajanus cajan. Next base: position 11,724,051 of record NC_138517.1, on the reverse strand, counting down.
GGGGGTCCAAATGCGCCCGAGCAACATGATCGTTCGAGCCTTCGATAGTTCTAAAAGAGAAGTGGTGGGAGAGATCAATCTTCCAATCCAAATTGGACCCACTATCTTTAATGTCGAATTCCAAGTGATGGACATTACTCCCGCATACAGCTGTCTCCTCGGCCGACCTTGGATTCATGATGCGAAAGCTGTACCCTCTACGCTCCACCAGAAAGTCAAGTTCATCGTGGGTGACAAACTGGTGACCGTGCAAGCTGAAGATGACATACTCATCAGTAAGCCATCCAACATACCTTATGTGGATGCAGCAGAGGAAGCTTTGGAAACCGCCTTCCAAGCATTGGAAATTGCCAATGTTGAAACGTTTCCCCGAGAAATGAAGAAGGTAGCCCATATGCTCACAAAGAACGGATACTTGCCAGGACAAGGATTGGGCAAGTACTCCCAAGGAATCCCGGAGCTACCTATTATCAAGGACAATCCGGGGAAACAAGGGTTAGGATACAACCCTGTTAAAGATCAAAGAACGAAGAGGAATCAAGATCCTTCTCAACGTTCTTTAAGCCAGATCTTTAAGAAGGCTGGTTCACAAACATCAAGGCCAGTTGTCGTCATCAAGTGTCCTTTTCCTTCTAATAGGGATGTGTAAATTCAGTGACTATTAGAGATCACTCCTCGGGGACAGCCCGACCCCCGAGCCTCGATAGGGCACATGTTTCCATCATGATTATAATAAAATCATTCTTCATTAATTTCTTATTGATTCTTTTCTTGCTTACAATAAAGTTCTAGACCACATTATTTAACCCTGTTTGAACGAACATAAGTGAGGTTAAAATCGTCTTAATAATCAATAAACCCGCATCATTTTTATGTGGAAATGTGCATGACAGCTTGGAGCACCTTTTCTTGACATCAATAAATGCCATCATGGATAAAGAAATCCTAAAGATAATAAGCTCGGCAGGAAACCCAAAAGGGGACTGCGCAAAATAAGAGCAAAAGACCCGCTAGGAATCTCACAAAAGGGTGACCTAGGCAAAAATTAGGGTTACAAAATAATGAACAAAAACAAAAGCCCGCTAAGACATCACAAATGGGTGTTTTAGGCAAAAGTTAGGGCCGTCAAAAAAGGGAACAAAATAAATCCGTGATGGTACCATCAATTGAATTCGACAAGGAGCTCAAGAAAAGCTATCCAAGTTGTCAAAGCACAATCATTAATAACGAAGATGTGCTTAACTTCATAAATGTTTAATCGAACAAACCTAAACACAATAAGCCTGCCATTGGCCAGCCATTCTTACAAAATCCATTTTTCAAAAATAAAATAATCCCCTCTAAAACACAAACTTTTGAAAATATATATCCTTTCCTTCTTTTCTCTCTTGTCCCAACGATTTTTGAATAATCTAGTGGAAACATGGAGATATAGTGGTCAATAGGAGGGTTGACACATCTTCTAAAGAAAGGGAAGAATCATTTGGTTGATGACACCAAAATCAAATATGCATCATTCCTCGGTAACAGAAATCGGCAGAGCACAGTCCGTCTGGAGGAATGGCAAAATCCAAACACAAAAACGCATCGGTTAATTCTTTTGAAAAAAGAATCAAATAGAATTAGGTGCATCATACTACATACATGCATACAGATGATAGGTGTACTGGAAGATCACTTATTCTCTGTTTATTGAAAAAACAAAAAATATATAAACTTCAGAAAAAACAATACGCCCGTATCATGTTCAGTACGCCCGTACCAAAATTAGGGTTATGAACAAATTTTCAATTCAATACGGGCATACTGAAATGGATGCGGCCGTATTGGCCATAAAGAAATTTTCAAAGACCTCGTCATGAGGCAACTACATAAATTAGAAAAAATAGGAAAAATTGCTTGTGTATGACAGCAGCAAACAAAATGCAAAGATTCAGAAAATCAACAGCGTCATACAGAATAACTGAGCCTGGAGAGGCTTGCCGAAAGAATACTCTCAGAATAACTGAGCCTGGAGAGGCTTGCCGAAAAAATACTCTCAGAATAACTGAGCCTGGAGAGGCTTGCCGAAAAAATACTCTCAGAATAACTGAGCCTGGAGAGGCTTGCCGAAAGAATACTCTCAAAATAACTGAGCCTGGAGAGGCTTGCCGAAAGAATACTCTCAAAATAACTGAGCCTGGAGAGGCTCGCCGAAATAATACTCTCTCAGAATAATTGAGCCTGGAGAGGCTCGCCGAAATAATACTCTCTCAGAATAACTGAGACATTTCTATACAGAAAAAGCCAAAACCAACAAAAAAGGCAAAAATACAGAAATCAACAAAAATACAGAAAAAGCCGAACTCAACAAAAAAGGCAAAAACACAGAAAAAGCCAAAATCAACAAAAAAGGCAAAAACACAGAAAAAGCCAAAATCGAAAAAAGGGCAAAATACAGAAAATCCAACAAATCATACAGAATAATTGAGCCTGGAGAGGCTCGCTGAAATAATACTCTCTCAGAATAACTGAGCCTGGAGAGGCTTGCCTAAATAATACTCCCGCAGAATAATTGAGCCTGGAGAGGCTCGCCGAAATAATACTCTTTCATCATAACTAAAGCCTGGAGAGGCTTGCCTAAATAATACTCCCGCAGAATAATTGAGCCTGGAGAGGCTTGCCGAAATAATACTCCTTCAGAATAATTGAGCCTGGAGAGGCTCGCCGAAATAATACTCTTTCATCATAACTAAAGCCTGGAGAGGCTTGCCTAAATAATACTCCCGCAGAATAATTGAGCCTGGAGAGGCTTGCAGAAATAATACTCTCAGAATATTTGAGCCTGGAGAGGCTTGCTGAAATAATACTCTTTCAGAATAATTGAGCCTGGAGAGGCTTGCAGAAATAATACTTCCTCAGAATAACTAAAGCCTGGAGAGGCTTGCAGAAATAATACTCCCCCAACTGTACAGAATAAATGAGCCTGGAGAGGCTCGCAGAAATAATACTCCCCAGAGGAACCTCAGCTCAAGCTCACGGAAAAATCCCCAGCGAGAGCTATCAAAGCAAAATTGACGCAATCCCCAATGGAAGTGCGATCATCCAAACAGTATATCCAAGTCAAAGGACTTAAACTTCCTCAGTGAAGATAGCTCTCCAACTCAAGTATCGAGTGAGGCTAAGCCTGTAGAGGCTTCCTAAATAATACTCTGGGATACATAAGATCCCCAAATCCCCAGTCGCCTACTCAAGAGGCATCCCTGCAGAAGGAGAAGAAAATAAAAATCAATAATCACTCCCCAAGTGGAATTTGGCTCTCAGCCAATCATTGAACGTCAAGCTGATACGCCCAACAGAAGAGGCTAATCAAAATCAACGACAAAATCCCCCAGTGGATAACAGCCTACACAGAGGCAGCAAAATCAAAAAACCAAAAGAGACACCCGAACAAGGATAACCGGGATACTCCACCAACGTCGAAAGGACGTCAGCCAATCATAAGGCACCGCTCACATCAGAAAGAGCATCTTTGCGTCTACACCCAAAGGAATCAGAAATTCCCCAGTGGGAACCAACTACGCTATAGAAAGTTGGGGCACAAGAACCTATGAGTAACTGCACATCCCCTAGACGGATCCCTGCGTTATCCAGCCCTTAGTGGCACAAAATCAGAAACAACCGTCGAAGCAGCACCGTGGACTGTGGAGACAAAATCGTCACGAATCCCTGGAAAGGAGATATTCACGCTACCCCGTCGTCACAAACACGGAGGTATGCAGCTTCCGGCTCGGACAATGAGCGAAGCTATCTCTGAAAAAGGGTACTCACCGCCTACCGTTGTCATAAAGGTACTTAGCTTCCGGCTCGAACAAAGAGTGAAGCTAAGCCTGGAGAGACGGTACTTACAGCTTCCAGCTTGGGCAACAAGCAAAGCAAGGCCTGGAGAGGCAAAACTCATACTGCTCACCGTCGTCACAAAGGTGCTTAGCTTCCGGCTCGAACAAAGAGTGAAGTTAAGCCTGGAGAGACGGTACTTACAGCTTCCAGCTTGGGCAACAAGCAAAGCAAGGCCTGGAGAGGCAAAACTCATACTGCTCACCGTCGTCACAAAGGTGCTTAGCTTCCGGCTCGAACAAAGAGTGAAGTTAAGCCTGGAGAGACGGTACTTACAGCTTCCAGCTTGGGCAACAAGCAAAGCAAGGCCTGGAGAGGCAAAACTCACACTGCTCACCGTCGTCGCAAAGGTGCTTGGTTTCCGGCTCGAACAAAGAGTGAAGCTAAGCCTGGAGAGGCGGTACTCAACCATCAGCGTCATCAGAGGCGCGTTGATGTCCAACTTCCGGCTCGGGCGTCGAGTGAAGTTGGCCTTGGAGAAGGTAAACTCAGCTACCGAGGATGTCAGAAGCGCCGAGGTATGCACCCACCTGGAGAGGCTACTCAACATTTTCCCACCGGAAGACGCTACAAGTCAGAAGGTCGGCACAATACCCAGACAATTGGGTCAACTCCTTTACTTGTCAGCCGATACACCAAGAGGCCGTCCGACTAAGTAAAGGGGGGGCAGCTGTAGACCCCTAAAATTGTCCGGGTCGGAAATAAAGCTTGAAGACTCTCGAAGACTGAAGGATAATCAGCCAGAAGGACTCCTCGAAGGCCCTAGGAGGGTTCTCTGTAGGTCCAGAGGTCTTAGAATAGCTCAAAATAAAGAAGTGGAGGGAAAAAGCCCAATACGGCCGTACTGAACTCAATACGGCCGTATTGAAGCTTCAATACGGCCATACTGAAGTCAGTACGACCGTATTGACACTTCAATACGACCGCTGCGAACTCAATACGGGCGTATTGAAATTTCTGACTTTCAATACGACCGTATTGAACCCCAATACGACCGTATTGAAGTTCAAAAATTTCAATACGGCCGTATTGGCCCTGTAGGCCGTACTGCGCCTATTCCCTATAAATATGACGTCAATTGGACGTCATTCCACACTTTTCAACATAGTTTGAACCCTCTCCTTGAGTATTCTGGGGTTTTTGAGCAGTGTTCTGCCCTAGAAATCACTCGGAGAGTTGATCCGACGAAGTTCTTGAGCCCGAGCCATTTTGCTTGAGGATCGAACCTAGTCGAGGGGAAATCTCTTTGATTCCCTTAGTTAAAATTTTGTTCTAGGAGAGCGAGGAGCGGGCTTGTAGAGCGAGGGAACGCCAAAACGCTTCCCAGTTCATTTTTTATAAAAAGCACGCTTCAAGAGGTTTCCCTTCAATCCTTCCTTTTACTGCTTTCTGTGTGCATATTTAAACTGTCATCATGTAGATAGTCAATTCATAATTGTTTAGAATAAATAGGGGTAATTTAGTAATTTTACGCTGTTATTTTAGAAAATAATCTGTCATAGGGAACCCGAAAGGGGCGCCGTGGGGTGCTAACACCTTCCCCACGCGTAACCGACTCCCTTACCCAACTCTGGTTGTAATGGCCAAAGTTGATTTTTAATCAATTGCCTTATCCCTTTTTCCAATGTTTTGAGTAAAACATTGGTGGCGACTCCACGAACCCTCCTTTTACGAAAACCACTAATCCATGGAGGGTCCCGCTTGGGATTAATATGGATTGGTGAGCCTTTTAATAAAATTGCTCGTTTGACGAGGTCTCAGTTTGAGAATAAGTCATTCTAGCAATCCACATTTTCAAACAAATAAAACGAGTCCAACCATCCTTCGCGAATGCCGAAAGCCCGTTTCGGGCCGGTGGCGACAAGCATACATTGCATTCTTTAAACATACAACATTCCCTTTTAAAATAAGAATAAATAGGAATAAGAATCTTCCATTACATGGTGTTAACATCTACCTTCATCACATTCATATAGGTAGTTTCCCTTTTCACCCAAAAAAATATACAAAAAACAAAATACCCAAAAAAAGAAAAAGGGTTATTTATCCAAACCAAGCAATATCATGCATCATCTTAGGAGCATCCTGAAAACATGATAATGCTTAGTTGAATAAACACAATGCATGCATATTCAACGCCATCATCTCATATCATGCATTCTTATCAAAGATCATGGAGGGATCTAGGTTTACATTTCATACATCCCTCCTAGTAATTCATTAATAAACATTAAATAAAAAGAAAGGATTAAGCGATGCGTATGTTCAGAATGGATCGCACGCCATTTGTTATTAAATGCAAGCCAACAACCGCGCCAAGCGAACACACGTCAACTCCGTTGTTGGTAATCAAGACAAACAAAGGGGAAGGTCCAACACCGTTAAGGATCACTACTCCAAGGCCTTTTCCCTACGAATCAAATAAGGCTGTGCAATGGATATACGACATCCATTCTTCTGCCGACAGCGATATCTCTAACATCGCTGGACTTGGGGGCATGACTAGGAGTGGCAGGATCTACACTCCCGAAGATCTTCATGATAAAGCTCCCAAGAATAAAGGAAAAGAAAAAGAAAAAGAAAAAAACGAGGAAAATAAAGAATCTGAGGAGGAGACTGACGAGCTGTTAAGATATATCCGACAGAGCGAGTACTCCATCGTGGATCAACTTCATAGGACGCCAGCAAAGATTACCCTGTTGTCGTTGATCCTAAGTTCCGAACCGCATCGGCAAGCTCTGTTGAAAGTCTTGAACGAGGCATATGTGTCGCACACTATCTCCCAAGACAAATTTGAGGGGATTGTTAGTCACATCACGGCTAATGATCACCTCACTTTCACCGATGAAGAAATCCCCGCTGAGGGACCGAACCACAACAAGCCCTTGCACATCTCTATAAAGTGCAAGGAATATCACATCGCTAAAGTCTTGGTAGATAATGGATCTTCCTTGAATGTGATGCCAAAAAGAACGTTCGATCAAATGGCAATCAAGGGAATCCAAATGCGCCCGAGCAACATGATCGTCCGAGCTTTCGACGGTTCTAAAAGAGAAGTGGTGGGAGAAGTCAATCTCCCAATCCAAATTGGACCCACCATCTTCAACGTCGAATTTCAAGTGATGAACATTACTCCCGCATACAGCTGTCTCCTCGGCCGACCTTGGATTCATGATGCGAAAGCTGTTCCCTCTACGCTCCACCAGAAAGTCAAATTCATAGTGGGTGACAAGCTGGTGACCGTACAAGCTGAAGATGACATACTCATCAGCAAGCCATCTGCCATACCTTACGTGGATGCAGCAGAGGAAGCTCTAGAGACCGCCTTCCAAGCATTGGAGATCGCCAATGTCGAAACGTTTCCCCGAGAAATGAAGAAGGTAGCCCATATGCTCACCAAGAATGGATACTTGCCCGGACAAGGACTTGGCAAGGATTCCCAAGGGATTCCCGAGCTACCCATCATCAAAGATAATCCGGGGAAACAAGAGCTAGGATACAACCCTAATAAAGATCAAAGGACGAAGAGGAATCAAGATCCTTCTCGACGTTCTTTAAGCCAGATCTTTAGGAAGGCCGATTCACAAGCATCAAGGCCGGTCGTCGTCATCAAGTACTCTTCTCCTTCCGATAGGGATGTATAGACCTGATGACTGTTAGAGATTACTCCTCGGGGACAGCCCGACCCCCGAGCCTCGATAGGGCACATGTTTCCTCTAGAATTATAATAAAATCATTCTTTATTATTTCTTATTGCTTCTTTTCTTGCTTGCAATAAATTTCTAGACCACATTATTTTAACCCTGTTTGAATAAGCATGAATGAGGTTAAAATTGTCTTAATAACAATAAACCCGCATCATTTTTATGTGGAAGTGTGTGTGACAACTTGGAGCACCATTCCTTGGCCTCGACAAGTGCCATCATGGATAAAAAAATAAATCCTAAAAACAAAAAGCTCGGCAAGAAACCCAAAAAGGGGGCTGCGCAAAAATAAGAGCAAAAGACCCGCTAGGAATCCCACGAAAGGGTGACCTAGGCAAAAATTAGGGTTGCAAAATAAACAAAAACAAAGGTCCGCTAAGACGCCACAAAGAGGTGTTTTAGGCAAAAATAAGGACAATCAAAAAAGCAAAAGAAACCCATGATGGTACCATGAACCAAATTCAAAAAGAAAGGTTCAAGGAAAGCTATCTAAGTTGTCAAATCACAACGTCAAATAACAAGACTTTCTTAACTTCATAAGTGTTTAATCAAACAAGCCTAAACACATGAGCCTACCTTGGCCAGCCATTCTTACAAAAACCATTTTCAAAAAGAATATCTTTCCTTTCTTTTCTCTTGTCCCAAACGATTTTAGAATAATCTAATGGAAACATGGAGATATAGTGGTCAATAGGAGGGTTGACATGTCTTCTAAAGGAAGGGAAGGATCACTTGGTTGATGACACCAATCTCGATATAACACGCATCATTCCTCGGTTACATAAATCGGCAGCGCACAGCCCGTCTAGAGGAATGGCAAAATCCAAGCAAAGAAACGCATCGGTTAATTCTTTTGAAAAAATAAATCAAATAGAATTAGGTGCATCATACCGCATACATGCATACAGATGATAGGTGTACTGGAAGATCACTTATTCTCTGTTTATTGAAAAAACCAAAAAAAAAAAAAAAAATCAAACTTCAGAAAAAACAATGCGCCCGTACCATGTTCAGTACGCCCGTACTAAAATTAGGGTTATGAACAAATTTTTAACTCAATACAGGCGTAGTGAAATGGATACAGCCGTATTGGCCTTTAGTTGCACATTTAAAGACCTTATCATGAGGCAATCGCATAAAATAGAAAAATAGAAAAAAATTGCTTGTGTATGACAGCAATCAACAGAAAAAGCCAAAAAACGACAAAAAAGGCAAAAAATCAGAAAATCAACCGCATCGTACAGAATAACTGAGCCTGGAGAGGCTTGCCGAAATAATACTCCCTCATCATACAGAATAACTGAGCCTGGAGAGGCTTGCCGAAATAATACTCCCCAATCGTACAGAATAACTGAGCCTGGAGAGGCTTGCCGAAATAATACTCCCCAAAGACTTCTCAGCTCACACTCTTGGACCAAATCCCCAGTGAAAGCTATCAGCGCAAGATCAGCAAGATTCCCCAATGGAAGCAATGATCATCCAAACGAAATATCCGAGTCAAAGGACTTTGACTTCCTCAGTGGAAGATAGCTTTCCAACTCGAGCGACGAGTGAAGCTAAGCCTGAAGAGGCTTTCTAAATAATACTCTGGGATACATAAGATCTTCAATCCCCATTCGCCTACTCAGAGGCACTCCTTCAAAAAAAAGAAAAAAAAATCAACAACCATTCCCCAAGCAGAATCCGGCACTCAGCCGAACACCAAACATCAAGATAATTCACCTACTCAGAGGCACTCCTTCAAAAAAAAAAAAAAAAAAAAAAAGATCAATAACCATTCCCCAAGCGGAATCCGGCACTCAACCGAACGCCAAACATCAAGATAATTCGCCTACTCAGAGGCACTCCTTCAAAAAGAGAAAAATCAAAAAGATCAATAACCATTCCCCAAGCGGAATCCGGCACTCAGCCGAATACCGAACATCAAGATAATTCGCCTACTCAGAGGCACTCCTTCAAAAAGAGAAAATCCAAAAAAGATCAATAATCATTCCCCAAGCGGAATTCGGCATTCAGCCAATCACCGAACGTCAAGATAATCCGCCTAACAGAAGAGGCCAATCAAAATCAACGACAGAATCCCCCAGCGGATAACAGCCTACGCAGAGGCAACAAAACCAAGAAATCAAAAGAGACTCCCGAATAAGGATAACCGGGATACTCCACCAACGTCGAAAGGACGTCAGCCAATCATAAGGCACCGCTCACTTCGGAAAGAGCATTTTTGTGTCTGCACCCCCAAGGAATCAGAATTTCCCCAGTGGGCACCAACTACGCAATAAAGAGTTGGGACACAAGAACCTATGAGTAACTGCACATCCCCTAGACGGATCCCTGCGTTATCCAGCCCTCAGCGGCATCAAAATCAAAAACAACCGTCGAAGCAGCATCGTGGACTGTGGAGACAAAATCATCACAATAGAATCCCCCAGCGGATAACAGCCTACGCAGAGGCAACAAAACCAAGAAAATCAAAAAGAGTCACCCGAATAAGGATAACCGGGATACTCCACCAACGTCGAAAGGACGTCAGCCAATCATAAGGCATCGCTCACCTCAGAAAGAGCATCTTTGTGTCTGCACCCCCAAGGAATCAGAAATTCCCCAGTGGGCACCAACTACACAATGGAAAGTTGGGACACAAGAACCTATGAGTAACTACACATCCCCTAGACGGATCCCTGCGTTATCCAGCCCTCAGTGGCACAAAAATCAAAAAACAATCGTCGAAGCAGCATCGTGGACTGTGGAGACAAAATCATCACAAATCCCTGGAGAGGGCAAACTCACACTGCCAACGTCGTCAGAAACACGGAGGCAGACCCTGGGGAGGGAAAATCGCAGACCCTGGAGAGGGCAAACTCACGCTACCAAAGTGACCAGAAGCACGGAGGTACGCAACCCTGGGGAGGGCAAACCGCAGACCCTGGAGAGGGCAAACTCAGCTGTCAAGGTTGTCAGAAACACCGAGACAGAGCCTGGAGAGGCGGTACTCAGCTACCCCGTCGTCAGAAACACGGAGGTATGCAACCCTGGGGAGGGCAAACCGCAGACCCTGGAGAGGGCAAACTCAGCTGCCAAGGTTGTCAGAAACACCGAGGCAGAGCCTGGAGAGGCGGTACTCAGCTACCCCGTCGTCAGAAACAACGGAGGTATGCAACTGTCAAGGTTGTCAGAAACACCGAGACAGAGCCTGGAGAGGCGGTACTCAGCTACCCCGTCGTCAGAAACAACGGAGGTATGCAACTGCCAATGTCATCAGAAACACAGAGGCAGAGCCTGGAGAGGCGGTACTCAGCCACCAACGTCGTCAGAAACATGGAGGTGTGCAACTGCTAACGTCGTCAGAAACACGGAGGCAGAGCCTGGAGAGGCGGTACTCAGCTACCGAGGTTGTCAAAAACACCGAGGTATGCACGAGCCTGGAGAGGCGACGACTAATACTCAACCTGGAGAGGCTACTCAACAATTTTCCACCGGAAGACACTACAAGTCGGAAGGATGGCTTATTCCCCGGACAATTGGGTCAACTCCTTTACTTGTCAACCGGTACACCAAAAAGTCGTTTGACTAAGTAAAGGGGGGGCAGCTGTAGACCCCTAAAATTGTCCGGGTCGGAAATAAGACTTGAAGACTCTCGAAGACCGAAGGAAAGTCAGCCGAAAGGACTCCTGGAAGACCCTGGAAGACCCTAGGATGATTCTTCATAGGTTTAGAAGTCTTAGAGTAGCTTAAAATAAGGATGTGGGAGGATTGGAGCTCAATACGGCCTCCTAGAAGTTCAGTACGACCGTACTGAACAATTTGAACTACAATACGGCCGTACTGAAACCAATACGGCCGTACTGAAGTTTTTGAACTTTAGTACGGCCGTACTGAATTCAATACGGCCGTACTGTAGTTCAAAACTTCAGTACGGGCCGTATTGATGTCAGAGGCCGTACTGCGCCTCACTCCTATATATAGGACGTCATTTGGACGTCATTCCACACATTTGAACACCTTTTGGACTCTTTTGTTGAGTATTCTGGGGTTTTTGAGCAGTGTTCTGCCCTAGAAGTCTCTCCGAGAGCCGATCCGACGAAGTTCTTGAGTTCTGAGCATTTTGCTTGAGGATTCGAACTAGTCGAAGGGAAATCTTTCTGATTTCCATAGTAAAAATTAATTTTTAGGGAAGGAGCGAGCAAGCGTGTAGTGGGAAGGAGTGCCAAAAAGCCTCCTATTATTTGAATATATAAAAACACGCTTCAAAGGTTTCTTCTTCAAAATCCTTCCTTTTACTGCTTTCTGATTGTTGCATCGCATGTTTAAATTATTCATCATGTAAATATTCCGCTTATAATCGTTTCTAATAAATAGGGGTAATTTAGTAATTTTACACTGTTATTTATGAAATAATCCGTCATAGGGAACCCGAAAGGGGCGTTGTGGGGTGCTAACACCTTCCCCGCACGTAACCGACTCCCTTACCCAACTCTGGTTGTAATGGCCAAGGTTGATTTGCGAAAATCAATTGCCTTATCCCTTTTTCCAATGTTTTGAGTAAAACATTGGTGGCGACTCCAAGAACCCTTCTTTTTGCAAAAACCACTAGTCCATGGAGGGTCCCGCTTGGGATTAACATGGATTGGTGAATCATTTAATAAAATTGTTAGTTCGATGAGGTCTCAGTTTGAGAATAAGTCGTTCTAACAATCCATTATTTTTCAAACCTTTAAAAAGAGTCCGACCATCGTCGCGAATGCCAACGTCCGTTTTGGCGGGTGGCGACATGCATATATAAGTGATTGAAAATAGGTTACGTATAGTTAATATGAATCAAGAGAATCAATGACTAACTATTTTTTGCCACAAATCAAATGACCTATTTATTCTTTAGTAACTAGAAAGCATCTCACCTGATTTAACACTTACAATAAGCCTCTAGCAATCATTTCTCGGAGAAGTTCCTCTGCCTTATCATTCTCGTCTTTTTCAAATAGAGAAGAAATAATTATTTCAAAAGTTATAGCATCAGGGATGCAACCTTTCTCTTCCATTATTGACAGCAAGGCCAATGCTTCATCAAACAACTCCACTTTACAAAGTGCATTAATCATAACATTATATGTCGAGACATTGAGATGATAGCCTTTAGTCAAAAGATACTGAAAAACTTCTTGGGCTTTCTCAAGTCTTCCACCTTTGCACAGTCCATCAATAAGTATTGTGTATGTGTACTTATTTGGCTGAATTCTCCAACTAATCATTTTCTTGAATAATGCAATTGCTCTGTCTAGATGACCATTTTTGAATAAAGCATCCAATAAGAAACTGTAGGTAATTATATTGGCAGGTTGACCTCTATCATGCATCTCATCAACAAGATCCTAAACATCAGCTATCCTTCCCGATTTGCACAGACCATCAATAAGTGAAGTATAAGTTACAGTATTAGGAATCATATTTTTGCGTTGCATGTCTTCAAAAAGATTGATGGCTTCATCTACCATTTTCTTCTTACATAATCCATCAATCATGATAGTATAGCTATAAACATTAGGTGCCACTCCTATTTGGAACATAGAGTTGAATACATGCTTTTCTTTTTTCACTTCATTAACCATGCAGTATCCGTCCATTAATGTACTATAAGTAATAACATTAGGTTCCACACCTGCTTTTACCATCGAAGCTACCACAATTTTAGCTTCTTTTATCTTTCCTTCCTTACATGATGCATCAACCAATATGTTAAAGGTAACAATATTTGGGTTGATGTTTTTTAATTTCATATCATTTAACAAAGCAATTGCTTCTTTGAAATGACCCATAATGCAAAAGCCATACATTAAACTACTGAAAGTGACAACATCTGGAGAAATCTTTTTGACAAGCATTTCAGAATACAAATTACAGGCATCAGCAACAAGTTTATTTTTGCATAAGCTGTCAATGATTGTGTTATACATTACCACATCAGGCTTAATTGAATTCCCTTCAATCCTTTTGAGCAACTGTATGGCGGCCTTTGTTTCTCCTGATTTACATAGACCATTGATCAAAGTCCCATAACTAACATGGTTCAACTGAAATCCTTGAGCTTTAACGCAATCATGAAAATGCAGTGCTTTCCTAAGCTGACCACAAAGACATAAACCCTTGATGAGTGTATTGAAGGTAATTGCATCTGGCTTATATCCCATTTTGAGAATCTTGGCGAACACAGAAAAGGCAAAATTGATGTGACCGAGGTGGCAGAAGCAGTTGATGAGGATGTTGAAAGTAACAATATTTGGTGTAATACCTTTGAATTCCAATTGTTTGGAAAGGGAAATAGCAGTTGGGTAATGGTTCATCTTGACAAGGGATCCCAAAATGTGGCCAAAATGGAAGATGGGTGGCGAAGGATGCATATCGAGCATACGATTGAATGAGGCAACGGCATCGTCGTGATTGAGAGATTGAGAGTGGAAGCTTGCATTTGCATAAAAAGGAAGAAACTTTGGAAACCTAAACCTTAATACTGACAAAGACATTGGAGGAAGCCAGAAGAGTTTGCAGTGAACTCGTACAGAAACTGTAAGAGCTATTTAACAGTGATATTTTTATTCAACAACAACTTAGAAAGAAAAAATAGCCGCTGATTTATGAAGGAAAACAGCATTCATATTGACGCAGTTTGCGTTTGATTCAGTTTTGCTGAATATACCCCTTACAGATACTTTCATATTATATTAGTTTAAATAGAAACACGATTTATATAATTAAAATTTAGAAAAAAGTTGTTCACCTAGTTTTTAAAGTCTACTCATTTCTTCTATGATAACATGTGAAAAAGAATAAAAAATAGAAGTGAATTCAGAATACACTAATATGTGTTTATTCTTTATTTTTTATTTCTTCATTATGTTCATGATTCTTTAATTTTTTTTTTTTTTAAATCTCACCCCGTTAGCTATGATATCATTGATATGTTTCTGAATATATTTTTTTGAAAAAAGTATATCTCTATGTCTGGACTACATACTCATTTAGTGACTTTTTTTTATTTATTTTGTTGGTATTTTACATGTGAAGGAGTCAAAAATAGAGAATTGTGACTTGTGAGTCAAAAAATAGCATAAAAAAATTAAAAATAGGAAGATAATGGGGCATGGGTAGTGATACTTCATGTGGTTAAGGGTACTCTTTTGTAATACACTACTACAGGTTTTAATGATTAAAGTACGTACACACTGTTATTTTGAATAATTTTTTTTATTAATAATGTATAATTATTGTTATTTTATAAAGAGGTATATGTGTTATTTAAATAAATAAATAAGAGAGATTAGTGTATTAACTTAAAAATTAGAGGAGATGTGTGAGTAATATAAAGAAACTTTAGAGAGATACAATAAAACTATTTTTAAATATTGATAATTTAAAAAAATTATATAATTTAATTATCTTTTGTTTAATAAAAAAGTATAACTCATTCTTACTAGATTAATGTTATAAGGATAGAATAGTACTTTTAGTCACAACTTCATGCTTAAATTGAAGATCAAACCATGATTTATAGTTAAAGAACATATGTCATGTATATTATATTTAATATTTGGTTCAATGGTTGATCATGTGTATGATTAAATATTTTATAAAAAAAATAAGTGATTAATTTAAGTAAAATTAGATTCAAATTTTTTTTTTAAAATATGATCTCATGTTTGGATATTATGAATAAAATAAATGTAATTGAAAGATGAGACTTTTACAAAAATGGAGAGTTGAATTTTTTTAGTGATAATCATCCATAAAAAATAAATACTTCATATTAATAACGTATATATATATATATATATATATATAAGAAGGGATTCGTATATTTTATAAGTAAGTTTACCTAAATTTTCATTAAATTTCGATGATCCAACCATTGAATTCAAAGTTCTTAATACATAAATCAAGTCTACAAATTTTGAAAATCATTTGATACTTCATTTTATTAATTCAAATCAACGTATAAAATGATTTTATGATTATCCAACCATTTAAATCAATGAAATAAAGTATCAAATGATTTTCAAATTTTTTAAAGAGTTGTATACTTAGTCTATATATTAAGAACTTTAAATTCAACCGTTGAATCGTTGAAATTTAATGTAAAACATGAGTTATCGAATGTAATAAGTTTAGATAAATTTATTCATGAAGTAAACGAATTTCTTGTATACATATATAGAGTAAAATTCTAATAAATGACACCTATGTTGTATTGTTTATCCACAATAAATTTTTCATATGCAAGTTTACAACATAATAATAAGATCATGGTAAAAGCATAGAAGATACGAGCCAAATTATGAATTTAACAACATAACGGATGCATAAGAACAAGTATGTTTACCAAACTAAACAAATCATAGATAAGTACTAACACTAAAAACATATCTATTCCAAGGATTAACATATTTTTTAATATTTATAGTTTTACTTATCTTATTTTATAGTTTTTATAGTTTAAAGCAAACTTTTTATTCTTTATATTTAGAACAATGCTACATTCTCTGAAAAACGGAATACGAATCATCCTCCGAACATTATATTATTAATATTTTTTAATAAATTTATTATAAAATAATTATTTAATTTAATATTTATAATTTAAATTAATACTATAGATATAAATGGAACAAGCAAATTTACATAATTAGATTTCTCTATATTTCATCACATGTAAAAGTTGAGATTGCTAAAGTCTTTTTATTAACATTTTCTCTTTAGTTTTTTTAACTTTTTTTATTTTAATTTTTTTTTCTGAAACCCTAATGAAATTATAATAAAAAGGAATATTTTATTTTATAATTAAATCTTTAATCCAAATTTTAATGTCACTAAATTCTTTTTTAAAACTTAAAAATGTCACTTAATAAAAAATAATCAATCCCTATATATTAGATACAAACATCTATCTTGTGCAAGAATGTTTTTAAAAATATTTCTTCAAGGGTTTATAAGAAATTGTTTTAACTTTTATTTAATTTGATTTTTATTTATTATAATTATTTATAAATTAAATATTAATATTTTAAAATAAATTATCAATAAATAAAAATAATTTTATGTGTAATCACACTTTGATCTATCATATAATTACATAAGTAATTTGTCTTACATGGGATAGAAATATATGTCTAGAAAAAAAAAGACATTTTTATTTAGAAGTCCAATTCTAATATATAAATTTTTAAATAATGTTTATTTCATAAGTAATACGAAAAGAAAAATAGTTGTGCATAAGCACGAAACACTTATTAATTATGAGAAGAAAAAAAAAGAAAAAAGTTGAAAAAAAAATACATTTTATGATCGTGACCGATTATAAATCAACTTTTATTTGTATGAAAATTTCTTAGAAGTAAGTATTTTTTATTTATCACTTTTTAAAGCCTAAACATTCTTCCCAATCTTTCAGGAAAACAAAAAATTAAAGTTCATTTTTCTTTTTTAATTTTGAGCACTAATTAATCTTGTTGTTGGTTTATGCCGGATATATCCATCTCTGTTGTAACACCCTAATTTTCACAGATTATACGAAGACTCAAAGTTCAATAAGGGTGATTTAGTAATCCAGAATGGGTCGTTCCAAACTACTAAAAAGACCTATTTTTGGTAGCCCAAAACGGGTCATTCCCAAACTGAAAAGGAAGAGTGGGCCGTTTCAAACATGGTCGTTGTGAGTTAATCTCAACCCTAGAACGGACCGTTTTGATTTGAGAACGGACCGTTCTAGATGCGAATTTTTACACATGACAAATGAGTCCATAACGGTCCGCTTCGGATCCGAAACGGGCCATTCTAGCCATGCCTGACATCTATAAATAGCACACTCTGCCACTCTCAAAAGCACATTTTTCACTTCTGACTTTTTTTTCTTCTACACTCTCTAAAGACTAATGGGAACCTAGAGGAGGAGACCAGCAAGATCCTACTTTAGTTTCAGCTCCTGCTTATCGAGGTAAGGGGGAGTGAGAAACCTCGCTTTGGGTGTGGAAATGTATGTTGGGTAGTGGGATTAGCCCCAATCCTATGTTTGTTGTATGCTCATGTATGAGGGTTTTTTCCAATTGTATTTTCATCTTTGTTTCTCCTTGATTGTTCTAATTGATGTATTTAGTATGTATGTATGAGTAGTGTTTGTGTTTGGAATATAATTGCAAACTTTGGTGTTCCTATGAGTTCCTATGGGAAATCCTAAGGGAATGCATTGATGATTGTAAGAGGGGGGTGTTTGAAGAGGCAATTATATGAATAAATTGTATTGTTTTATATGTTTATTGTATATATTAGGGTGTTTTGTGGGTTCTTGAGAGAACCCTATGAGAAACAGACAAAATATGAATGTTTTCTATTTTGCTTTCTAATTGTTCTGTTGTATTCCTTGTTGGATGAGATGTACGAATATGTGTTTAATTTCATAAACAAACATGTTTTGATATGAATTAAAGTGCTCTGTGGAGACTATATGAAGATGATGAAATAATGTAAAATGTGAATATGAGACATGAGATATGAGGATATGTGATAATGTTATATGACAATGAGACATGACAATGAGACATGATAATGTGATATGAGAATGCATAGAGTCTTGATTGTCATGCATCATTTGCATAAATATTTTTAAGGGTACGAAATGGAATACATCGCCAGGGAAGGCCTTTTGTGTAAAAGCTTGGGGGTTAGTCCTTGGGGATAACTCAATTTGGAAGTTTCAGTCTCGCCCATTGTGTGCATGGGATGTATCTTGCGCGGCTTAGCTATCCCGACTAGACCTTGGTAGTATATCCTTCTAGTGAGAGTACGCAGAGGGTGTGACCCGACATGTACTCCTATACTGCTCTCATGTATTGCTAGCGACAATACGCCATGTGATATATGTTACTGGCACCACATGCATGATAATATGTAGTCCGTGTCCATTACATGTGCATTTTAATGTTATATGTTAAAGTGATTTTTACGCCTTTGATGAGTGGAATGTGATATTGTTTTTAATCTATCTATGTTATGTACATATACATGTCTTGTTTGTATTTGGCTATCCGATGTATATTCCTACACCATGAGCCAGAGTGAGATGTTTCTCACTCCTTTTTCTTTTGTGTTGTTTCCTTTGATTGTTATACAAGTGATTATCAGCATGAGGCTGAGGATATTGGTGATGAAGCTTAGGCTTCTATGTTGGGCTTTGCTCTGATAGGACATGTGACATCGGGGCGTAGATAGGATTATATTAGGAAGTTGTTCTTATTAAAATATTTTGGAAACCTTAGTATTATTTCTTTGTAATTTTTGCTGATTAGGTTCTTTGTTTAAGTGATGGATGCGGTTCTCTCTATCAAAACACTTTGGTATTTCAATTATGAAAGATTGTGTTATTCAAATTTTATTATTTATGTGTTATGGTTGCGGGGTAGAGGGTGTCACATTTAGTGGTATTAGAGCAGGTTGATCTAATTGGTCATGAGTTATGAGTCTACTACGCTTGTTTGGTAGATGAATGATGGAATGAATTGATTGTGGAACTTATTGATATGCTAGTGTGATGATTGATTATGTTTGTTGTTTATTTAATTGTGTGTACCATTTCTTAGAATTTGGCTGATGGACATGTGTTGAGATTTTCGTTGAAATTAACTTTTGTTCTTATTATAAATCATTTTAACTCTAACAACAGACTCAAGCACGACAAGTATACCGGTCGTACAAGTAGTAAATTTAAATCGTATCCACAGGGACTAGTTAGGTAAAACAAGCATTTAATGACTATTTATGACTAAATTAAGAATAATTCTAATTTCTCATAGATTGTCATGCAATTGAAGTAAAGATTATGACTGTTGGAATTTTAAAACCATAATATAAATTATGTGTGTGTGGAAGGGATAAGAAATGGTATTGTGATTTTGTAAGATTGTGGGGTCAGATATCACCGAACTTCACACTGATGAATCTTTATTCTCTTGTTACAATCATTGCCTAGTCAACCCATAAGTTTACTCAAACCTAATCCCTTAGAGCAACAACCTAGGTGTAGATAGTGAATATCAATTCCTTGAGTATCCAATACATACACCCACAAAATAATGGGTAAAACCACTCAAAACAATAAGGGTGAAGAAAAAATAGGAAGAACCGAAGGAAAGACCCACACACGAATGGTCCCAAGCACTGGGAATCTCTTCCACAGCTCCTAGAAGTCGCCCAATGTGTGAAGAGGGACGGATCCTCAAAGATTTGATCAAATACGAGCTAGGTGAGTCAGGATAGGGTTACCACACCCGACGCGTTATGCTTTGTGCCCGGCGCAGGGTCTTCTAGAGAGGTAATTGGTGTTTGTCTCGAATCACGCCCGGTGCAAGCACTCCTACGCCCGGTGTAATGTCTTCTAGAGAGTTTTGAATGCTCTCTGTCTTTAAGCATGCCCGACGCAAATGCTCTTGCGCCCAACACAATGTTAAAGTGTAGAATGTGATGCTCTCTGTATTTCTTAAGCCCAATGCGGGTAGTCTGTGCCCGACGTAGTTTTGCTTCTCCTGCTCCTTAGCTCTTTCAATTTCTAATCCAACGGGTCTTCAACCCCAACTCTTTAACTCAATACCTGTGCAAAAAATGAGGTGTATAAAGGTATTGTCAGATGATTTTTGGGTTAGCTATATCTGCACAAAATTAAATCAAAAGAGAACAATTACATTGCAATAGTGCATATAGTGAGTGAAGTTGTTCAATAATTACTATCTAAAAAGACGTGAAATTGAGACTTAACAACATGATATAGCTTAGATGATGCTATTTATGGTTATTGTTCTTCATTTTCATGATTGCTTATTTGTTTTGATACTTCTTGCTTACGTAAAAAGTAGTGGTTGGGTGGTATCGCTAGTGTTGCGAGCATAGGTGCAAGTAGTAGTGGACGAAGCATCGTGCTAACCAACTAGAAATATTAGAACCTTGGATATGGGTGAGCCATTGATTTTTCGAGTGTATTGAGAGTTTATGGTTAATGGAGTTTTTGAAATCTATAGTTGAAGCGATAGAATCCACAGAGGTTATATGTTGAGAATTGGAGTTTTGGTATTCTTGATGAGAGATTGAAATGTTGGCATTTTCCTTGAGTATTGGTGCTTGCATGTTAACCTTTTTGGTTTAGGTAGTGTTCTAGCCAAAGGGTGAGCTAGGGTTTCTTCCTAGGTTGAGCCTTAGAGCCAGAGCATTCAAAAGTGTAATCTGCCCTCCCAAACCCTGCGGTTTTGGGTTTTATAGTTTCTTGTTAATGGGCCTCATGGACCTCGAGAATGTGGGGATTTCCTTAACTGGAAAATATTTGGTAAATGAAGGTGGGATTTTTTCCTTGCCATCGGATAACTTCTATATAGGGAGGCTGAATCGCCCCCTTACCGACTAGACCCATATAGGAGGGCCAGTCGGGTCCTAGCCGAGTAGGATCTCTCTAGATGATTGGGATCGATTTATGACCGACTTGACTTATGTAGAGAAACCAGGTCAGATATTGACCGAGTGAAACCTTAGAGCGGGGTCGACTCAGGTTATAGCTGAGATAACACTCGTGGGTAATGCTACGTAGGATGCTGGCCGAACCTCCCCTTACAGGGGCCGAGATCGGCATCTGACTGAGTCAAAACCCTACCGGGGAAAGTGGGATCGGAATATTACCGAGCTTTCCCAACTAGGGTGCCAAATCGACTAACACTGAGTCCCTCCATGACAGAGTCAGATCGGTCTATACCTGGGACGGTACACTTGCCTTCTAGCCCCGAGCCTATTAGGCGAAGGGGCTTAACTAGTGCCCACCTCAGGTCAAAACCTTGGCAAGGGAGTGAATCAAAGTATTGCCGAGTCTAGACACTTGACCGGGTGTCCTCGCATTGGATCCAGTTCAACTTTCACCCGGGACGGTACACTGGCCTTCCATCCCTAAGCCTATTAGGCGAAAGGGCTTGTGCAGTTTCTCTTCATGGGGATTTTCCGATTTGCGCTAAGAATGTCGGCCATTTACCCATGCACCCTTGGGTATCCACAAGCGTGGCTAGGTATTTCTACTGGTCAGCGATTGGTTATGTTGTCTTGTGATATTCCGATCCGCAACCCTTCAAATGTTGGCATGAGGGGTGTGCATTTATTACATAGCTATTTTTTGTAGGGGATTAATTAATTACGACACCTTGTGGTAATGACAATTGGCTTTATTTAATGCTTGGCCCCTTCAATTAGGAGTCGCATCGTTCCACGTGTGAAGGGATGTTTTGGGTGCTGCACTTAACATGAAACGCCGCGTTTCACCCATGGCTTCTCATATACGCTTCTTTGCCCTTATAAATATGAACCTCTCGCGAGCTCTTGCCATTTTTTTTCTCTCTTTTCCCTCCTTCCTTTGTGCGCTTGTTCTCCTCCGTGGTTCCTTGAAACTCGTTGGGATTCTCCGGTGGTTCGCGACGGCCTATGACGGTGCTTTTGGAGTTTATTTGAGTGGGAAGTTGTTGTGTGTCCTTAGGTATGCCCATCTGAACCATTTGGCCATTTTTGTTTGCAACGAAGCCTAAGTTGTTATTTAAGTTAGGTTTATTCTCGCAATGGCGCTCGTAAACTATGGGGAAATGTACAAATGGGTAAAAGATGATGTTTTGCGTTGCGAATCTTTAATAAATTCTTGGGATGCTATGGAGAGTTTTTGTAGAGAGCACGTAGTGTGTGGTGAGGGTGACCATGTAATTATTTGTGAGCCTTGTGTAGATAAAGAACCTATATGTATTGAGGGGGCTTCCCCCGAGAGGTTTACTTTTTGTTATTGCACTCTAATCTCCAGATTGAAGGCGAGATGGCCCCTTACTGTTTGTGAGAAAGGAGTGCTTCAAGCCTTAGGTGTTGCCCCTACCCAGTTTCATCCTAATAGTTGGGCTTTTGTCTGAGGATTTGAGATCCTATGTGTAGGCTTAGGCATAAACCCGATCGTAGATAAGTTCTTTTACTTCTTCGAGAGTCGCACCAGTAAACGTAGTAATTGGGTGTCTATTCATGGGGTGACTGGTCGAGGACTTTTGACTTTGTTCAATCGTCCTATAAGGACTTTAAAAAATCATATTTCCGAATATGTTGCTCCCCAGGCCATGAACATGTGCTAGAGGGATTCCCTTTATACTGGAAACAAAAGACGATATCCTTTGGAGGGCTACATACCGAGAAGCTCTCTAAGACGGACTAGGAAGACGTAAAAAACCTTGAGGACCTCAAAACAGTTTTCAACACCGCGAAACTTCTAGACTTAGAAACTAGGCCCAAGGAATTGAAAATTTATATAGGTATTCGGTTTTTGACTGATCGCCTCCCTTTTAACTTTCCATCTTCATTTTTCTTTGTTGACTAATATTATGTTTCTCGCCGTTGCAAAAAAATAGCTAGCATGAGCAATCGAGAACTGATGAAGTTATGGAAACAACAAGAAGTTGCTAAGGCTATCGCCACTGAAGTGATCGGGGAAAAGACGAGGAATACTTGTCCCTTATCCCGACCAGGCGTGTTAGAGGAAAGTTCCCACAAGTGTCGCTGCGAGGCCGAGATGGTCATTCCCCTTTTAAATCTGGAGACCGAAATCGGTGATGGGGTTGCCGAGAAAGACATAGAAGTCCAATCCGCTGAGACGACTCTGAGTTTGTGTATGGGTGAGAATTGGGATCCCGTGGACCGTGGAACGGAGCGAGGTAAAGTTAGCTCATTTTGGGATGACAAGTTTAACCACTCACCTCACATTCGCCAAACTGATTTTCTTGATGGCGACAAGGATGATCTAGAGAAGATGAATGCCTTCTCCATCGCCAAAGGGGTCGAGTCCTTGACCAATCGCCTCTCCGTTCTTTCCCTCATCAATGAAGACAAACTCCGCAAATTGGTGAGGGAGACCAAGGTTCAAGGTAAGAAAATTAATTCTCTTGAAGAAATCTTAAACAAAAGCAAGGACGACCTAAAATGGGTGACCGGTGAGCGGGATAAGCTTCTGGAGGGTCGGCATGCCTTTGATGAAGAGAGGAAGCCTTGGGCCACCGAGAAGGCGACCTTGGAGAAGGATCTTGACGAGGCTCGCTTGGCTCGTGACAAGAGCGCTGATGCTGCTAATGTTTTTGAAAATGAAATCTGATCGCTGAAGACTGAAAATGAAAAGCTAGAAGCCGATCTCCAAGCCACCAAGATAGAGGCGGTGAAGAAATTCGTAGAAGGTTTTGACGCTGCAACGTCCCAAATCAAGTTTCTTCATGCTGATATTGACCTTGGCAACATCGGGTATTTCAAAGAGTTCATCAACGGAGAACTCGTGGATCCTCCGGAAGATGATTAAAATCGCTTTATAAAAATTCTGTTGTTGTATGGACTCGTCATGTGTTTTCTTTTATTTCGGAATTTTTCTTAATCTTTTGAACAACAATGATCTAGCAATATAAATTTTGGTGTTGTTATATATCTGAAAAACGAGGCTTTTGAATACTATGTTAAAAATAGACCAAGTTATAAATGGTGTGGTCATCTTTTTTTCGACATCACGAGATGATAAGCGCCTGGTTTTACACTAAATGTACACGACCTCAATTAAGCACTCAACTTGAGTAGAGTGGTCGTCTGAAGTCAGATTTAAGAAAACAATCTAACTTCAAATATTTAACTTGAGTAAAGTAGTCGCCCCAATTCCGATATCAACGATTAATGAGAAAATTTTTCCAAGTTTAAAGTTGAAAAAAAAAATTTGGACCAGGTAGTCGCCTCTATGCCGATCCCAATAGGGGTGGTATTCTGATCTCCTTAATTCAAGAAGAATAATTTAGAGTTTAAATGTGAATGGAAACGTACCATGCCAATTACGACATTTGTAATATCATGGTCGCCTAAAATCCGATTCAACAACTAAGATAGTTTGGAAGGGACATGCGTCATCCTTTTACCGATCTCATCAGTGAAGAAATAATCGTGATTAATGAAGAAGTGAAAACAAGTCCAAAAGTTTTTTTACAGGAGAGACACGTCGTCCAAATTCTGATCTCATTAAAAATGAGGAAAAATAATTTTAAGTTAAAAACTGGCGTTGAACAATGTGATCAACCAGACTCCGATCTCATTAAAAATGAGGAAAAACTTGTTGAATAACGTGATCGTCCAAATTCCGATCGCATTAGATGAGGAAAAATAATTTTGATTTTGTAAAATTTTTGAACGATGTAATCGCCCAAACTCTGACCTCATGGGAGGATTAAGATTAAACCAAGTTGAGACCTCTCTTCAATAATGGGATCGTCCAAAATCCGACCGCTTTTGGGAAATAGATAAATATGCTAAGTTGAAAACCTCAAAGACTTAAGCAATGTGATCACCCAAATGCCGATGGCCATAATCAATGAGACAATAATCCAAGTTTGAACTTGAAGTGCAAGAGGTCGTCCATATGCCGATCATAATCGCCCAAACTCTGACCTCATGGGAGGATTAAAATTAAACCAAGTTGAGACCTCTCTTCCATAATGGGATCGTCCAAAATCCGACCTCTTTCGGGAAATAGATAAATATGCTAAGTTGAAAACCTCAAAGATTTAAGCAATGTGATCGCCCAAATGCCGATGGCCATAATCAATGAGACAATAATCCAAGTTTGAACTTGAAGTGCAAGAGGTTGTCCATATGCCGATCATAATATCCCAAACTTCGATGATGGAATACTTGGTTGGAAAACCGGATTGATGTTGATTTCCCTTCAAGCTTCTCCCTAGATCTTTGGCTCCTTGATTCTTCCTAGGCTTGGCTAAGGTCTCCAAGGGAGGAGGAGACCTTAGAACCACCACGGTTTGGTGGAGAAACTCTCCCAAGAGGCGCCACTCCTTGATGAAGAGATAAGCCCCTTCAATTCTCACCACACTCTTCTATGAAGGGATAAGAGAATTGGATGCTATCAAAGAGGTTTAGGGACTTTTAGAAGAGAGAAATCTGAACTCAATTTCAGAAATGAAATCTCAATACATCCAAAAGTTTTTACAATGAAGGAAAAACGAAAATATAGGAGTAGGAAGCTTGGAGAGTAAGCTACTCTTAACCATGGTTCACTAGGAACCATGGTAAGGTCTAGCTAACCACTCATGGTCTAGAGGCTTGGAGTGCAAGCTACTCACTTAGCTTGCTTGGTAAGCAAGCTAAGGAGAAGCTTGTGCTTCAAGCTTCCAAGCTTGAGAAGAACCAAGCAATTTGGCCAAGTGTGAACACAAGTGTGAACACATCTAGGTGGGCGGCCTTTTGGACTTATTTTACTCCAACCGGTTTTAAAATTGTTAATTTGATTTAGTTAGGTTCATCCAATGTGAATGGAACCTAGCTAAATCAAATCTATGAAAAATTAGGAGTAAAATGAGTCCAATATGTAAATTTTAGCCTAGGACCACCTTTTGGCTAAATTGCTAGTAACACTCTCTAGCTTACTAATGGCACTCTCTAGCTTGCTAATGCCACTCTCAATCCTACTACTAGAAAACTAAGAAAATAGTGTATTTCTAGGTTAGGTTAAATGGAGTCAAAGTGCCCAAGTAACCTACCCTAGAAACAATATACAATAGCTACTAAAAAGGAAATAAAGTGCCTCACAAATACAAAGGCAAAAATATACCTATACAAGTATCTACAAAGTACAAGAAATCAACTATACAAGTATGTACAATGGAGAATCCTTAGATCAACCTTCACCCTTCTTGGTCTTATCTCTTCCAAAGGGATCCTTGGGGATTAGATTTCCATCATTCGACCTCATGGGAGGATTAAAATTAAACCAAGTTAAGACCTCTCTTCCATAATGGGATCGTCCAAAATCTGACCTCTTTCGGGAAATAGATAAATATGCTAAGTTGAAAACCTCAAAGATTTAAGCAATGTGATCGCCAAATGTCGATGACCATAATCAATGAGACAATAATCCAAGTTTGAACTTGAAGTGCAAGAGGTCATCCATACGCCAATCTTCATAACCATTGAAAAAATAATCCAAGTTAAAAATTCAATATCACATGGAATGGTCGCTCAAATTCCGACTCAGTTTGGTGAGGAAAATGACCAAGTTACAACATCCAATGAGTTATTTATACTCGCCTAGTCAGATTTTTACCGATCAATCATGAGTTTTATCTTTGAGTTATTTATACTCGCCTAGTCATATTTTTACCAATCAATCACGAGTTTGTCTTCGAGTTATTTATACTCGCTCAGCCGGATTTTTATCGATCAATCACGAGTTTTGTCTTCGAGTTATTTATACTCGCCCAGTCAGATTTTTACCGATCAATCACGAGTTTGTCTTCGAGTTATTTATACTTGCCCAGTTAGATTTTTACCGATCAATCACGAGTTTGTCTTTGAGTTATTTATACTCGCCCAGTCAGATTTTTACCGATCAATCACAAGTTTGTCTTCGAGTTATTTATACTCGCCTAGTCAGATTTTTACCGAGCAATCATGAGTTTGGTGCCTTTAAAATAACACATGTTAATAATCATGAAAAGATACTAGGGAATGATATTTATTGAGATGGGAAATTATTAGTTTATGGTGCCTCGTTAAAAACCTTCTCAGCAAAAAACCCCTCACATTTTTATGGGGAAAAAATATTGAGCTAGGAAAAGAGTGCACCTAATACAAATGAATAAGTTAACTACAATAGAAACGTAGATTTGCAGCATTCCAAGTTCTCGGTATCTTCCCTCTATCAAGCGTCTTCAATCTGTAAGCTCCCTTGCCAACTACCTCGTCAATGCGGTAAGGCCCGACCCATTTAGGGGACAACTCATTCCTAAGTTGGGTCAACTGAGCACGCTTTAAGACGAGGTTTCCTTCAATGAAGCTTCGTGGGACGAACTTTGAGTTATACTTGAATGCCACTTGTCGCCGCTACCTGATTTATTCGAGCTCTATCTCTTGTTTCGGCAATCAAATCAAGGTCGACTCGTCTTCCTTGGTCAGATTCCTCCTCAGCAAAGTATGTTGCGCGCATGGACGATTCTTTTATCTCGACTAGTATCATTGCGTTTGTCCCATACACTAAGTTAAATGGGGTGTCCTGGGTGGATGAGTGAGTAGTCGTGTGATACGACCATAGTACTCTGGGGAGTTCGTCCACCCATGACAAGCCTGAATTCTCAACCCGCTTCTTGATTCCAGAGAGTATCACCTTGTTCGTCGATTCTGCTTGGCCATTGGATTGGGGATGTTCTACAGATGTAAGCATCATCCGGATTCCGATCTCTTTACAGAAATTCTGAACCCTTTCACTAGTGAATTGCGTTTCGTTGTCCGATACCAACACCTGCGAGATACCATATCGACATATGACATTTTTCCACAAGAAATTCTCACCTTTTATGTTGAGATGGTTGCCACTAGTTCTGCCTCTATCCATTTACTAAAATAATCCACCACCACGATCAAGAACTTCAATTGGCGTACAGCCATCGAGAAGGGGCCTAAAATGTCAATCCCCCACTTATTGAAAGGCCATGGATACATAAGTTAGTGAAGTCTTTTGGCAGGTGAATGATGCTGGACTGCGTGTCTTTGGCACTAATCACATTTTCGGACCCAATTAACACAATCTTTTCTTAGGGTCGGCCAAAAGTAACCTGCTCGGGTAACCTTGTACACAAGAGATCGGCCTCTGATATAGCTGCCACACATCCCCCCATGAATCTCTTCCATTACCCGTTGGGCTTGTGATGTCGTTAAGCACCTCAAAAGAGGGGCACTGAATGCTCTTCGGTACAGTATTCTCGATAAGATCACGAACCTCGCCGACTCCCTTACAATTAGCGATGCTTCATGCTTATCTTCAAGCAACGATCCTTGTGTTAGGTACAAGATGTAAGGTGTCATCCAAGATTCTTCCTCTTCTTCAATAACCAGGACCTCGGCGGAGGAACCATAGATGGTTGGGACAGGACTTCTTGGATGACCGAACGCATAGCACCCGGTCTCTTCATGCTTGCTAGTTTTGAAAGGAGGTCGGCTCGTGAATTCTGCTCCCTAGGGACATGATTCAGTGAGAATTTGGTGAAGTCGGCCGACATGACCTTTACTTTTTCCAGATACCTTGCCAGTTGGGGTGCCTTTGCCTGGAAAGTTCCTGCCACCTACCCCGTCACAAGTTGCGAGTCACTCCGAGTCGACAGACTCGTTGCACCCATTTCCTTTGCCAGAGTCATCCTTGCCAATAGCGCTTCATACTCTACCTGGTTATTGCTCGCCCGAAACTCAAATCGTAGCGATTGTTTTAAGAGTATGCCTTTGGGACCCTCAAGGATGATCCTAGACCCGCTACCGCCCAAGTTTGAGGCTCTATCCATAGATAAAATCCATTCGCTTTCTCCCGTATCATCCTCTTCGGCAGGTGAGGTCAATTCTACTAAGAAGTCGGCCAATGCTTGAGCTTTGATGGCTCCCCTCGGCTCATATCTAATCACGAATTCTGATAACTCGATTGACCACTTCATCATCCTTCTAGCTAGGTCAGGCTTTTGCAAAACCTGCCTGATCGGGTAGTCTGTTCGGATTATTACTTCATAGCTCTTGTAGACCCCTAAAATTGTCCGGGTCGGAAATAAGACTCGAAGACTCTCGAAGACCAAAGGAAAGTCAGCCGGAAGGACTCCTGGAAGACCCTAGGATGACAATCTGTAGGTTTAGAGGTCTTAGAGTAGCAAAAAATAAGAAAGTGGAGGGAATGAAGCCCAATACGGCCTCCCAAAAGTTCAGTACGGCCGTATTGAACATTTTAAACTACAATACGGCCGCACTGAACTCAATACGGCCGTATTGAAGTTTCTGAACTTCAATACGGCTGCATTGAATTCAATACGGCTGCACTGAACTTCAATACGGCTGCACTGAACTTCGATACGGCCGTATTGAGGTTTTTTGAACTTCAATACGGCCGTATTGAATTCAATACGGCCGTATTGTAGTTCAAAACTTCAATACGGACCGTATTGACCCCCAGAGGCCGTATTGCGCCTCATCCCTATAAATATGACGTCAATTGGACGTCATTCTACACTTTTGGACTGAGTTTTAACCCTCTTCTTGAGTATTCTGGGTTTTTTTGAGCAGTGCTCTGCCTAGAAATCACTCGGAGAGTTGATCCGACGAAGTTTTTGAGTCACGAGCCATTTGCTTGAGTCTCGAACCTAGTCGAAGGGAAATCCTCCGGATTTCCATAGTTAAAATTTTATAGGAGGGAGCGAGCGGTCTTGTAGAGGGAGGGAACGCCAAAACGCTTCCCAATTTCTGTCAAGATATATAAGAAAGCACGCTTCAAAGGTTTATCTCTTTAAAGTCCCTTCTTTTACCGCTTTCTGTGTGTACATATTTAAACTGTCATCATGTAGATAGTTAATTTATAATAGCTTAGAATAAATAGGGGTAATTTAGTAATTTCGCACTATTATTTTTAAATAATCTGTCATAGGGAACCCGAAAGAGGCGCTGTGGGGTGCTAACACCTTCCCCACGCGTAACCGACTCCCTTACCCGACTCTGGTTGTAATGGCCGAAGTCGATTTTTGAATCGATTGCCTTAAACCTCTTTTTCCAATGTTTTGAGTAAAACATTGGTGGCGACTCCATGAACCCTTCCTTTTTATGAAAACCGCTAATCCATGGAGGGTCCCGCTTGGGATTAACATGGATTGGTGAGCCTTTTAATAAAATTGCTCGTTTGACGAGGTCTCAGTTTGAGAATAAGTCATTCTAGCAATCCATATTTTTAAACAAATAAAAGAGTCCAACCATCCTTCGCGAATGCCGAAAGCCCGTTTCGGGCCGGTGGCGACAGATGGCGACTCCACTGGGGAAGCCTCGAGAGTCAGTCCCATTTAGTGACAGATTATTTTTAACAAATAATAGTTAAAATTACTTCATTACCCCTTGCTTGTATGATAACACGTTTTACCTATTTGGCTTTAAATAACTGTTGTATGTTTAAATTTTTGCAATTGTTTGAAATAAAAACTGCACACAAACCTTTGCACACAACAGTTCCCTCTATACCCGGGGGCATGAGTGGTAAGCCATAGGGAGTGGATGTTAGTACGGCCGGTTGTCGAATGGGTCTATAGGTGCCCGTAGACCGTTGTCGGAAAGCATCACTCAAGGTGATAACCATGAACTCGAGTCCGACAGTGCGTTGGAGCTTTCCATCGACTTACGACGAGAGGAATTGGGTCCCTATAATGGGGGCACCTTGGGGGCCTCAGACCGGTGAGAACAGTTAGAACCACCTTGAATATGCACCTTTCTGCAGGAAACCCCTACCTCGTGATTCACTCGTGACTGTTCGTGGATGAGTGAATTGTTTGTGTAAATGCTTATGTGCAATTGTTTGTGCATTAATAAATATCCTCGTGATAAGGTCTAAAGAATAATCCCCATGCATGAAAATGTCATGACATGAGAGGAAAAACCAATGTGTGAAAATAATAAAAGTAAGGAGCATAGGCATCATTATCAATAATACCTCATGCATCCTCATCATCATTTATAGGCTCACTAATACCCTCTCGATGTGAGTGAAAGAGACCAGTGACTATTGAGATTCTCCGTTGTGGAGAGATCATAGGCTAGGGAGGGTGATAAACTTTTATCTTAAAAAGGCAGCGCCTTAAAGATGAAAGATTATCAAGCTCACATCAAGAGTGTATTCATATCATAAATAATCTAATTAGAATAAACATTCATTTTAGAAAGTGGCTGGTCATCTCTCTGTCCTCACACGCGCGCAGAAAATCAAGAAGATGGAAGCGCTGGAGGACCAAAATAAGAAGCTTACAGCCGAGCTCTCACAGCTTAAAGAACAAATGGCGCAAATGATGGAACTCATGCGTCATCATAATGTACATGGGGCTCACCACAGTGACCATGAGTCCCATCATCATGAGGAGGAAGAGCACGAGGAAGAGCCTCCACACGCTATACCTATAGGGGCTGGAATTGTAATTAAAGAGCCCGAAGTTTCAAAGGAACAATTCCACGCCCTAGAGGATCGGCTAAGGGCTATGGAGGGGCATGACTTCAATATTAAAGATGCCGCCGACATGTGTTTAGTGAGAGACATCCAATTCCCTCCTAAATTTAAAGTGCCGGATTTCCCAAAGTACGTGGGATCGACTTGCCCTAAGAGTCATCTCACCATGTACTGTCGCAAAATGGCTGCATATGCCACAAACGAAAAGCTCTTGATCCACTGCTTCCAAGAGAGCTTGGCTGATACCGCGCTCAACTGGTATATGCAGCTAGATGGAAATCTAGTACACACATGGAGGCAGTTGGCCGACGCCTTTCTCAAGCGCTACAAATACAACATCGACCTAACACCCGATAGGTCAGATCTTCAAGCCTTGAGTAAAAAGAACGATGAATCCTTCAAGGCGTACGCCCAACGTTGGAGGGAGTTGGCGGCACAGATAGAGCCCCCGCTGTCGGATAAGGAGACGGTGTCCTTGTTCATCAATTCGTTGACTGGTCCCTATTATGACAAGATGATAGGGAACATGACAACACTCTTCTCGGACATCATCACCATTGGAGAAAGGGTGGAACAAGGACTCAAAAGTGGGAAGCTGGCTAAGCCTTCCCAACCATATGAAGCTAAGAAGGCCTTCGGGAAGAAGAAAGAAGGAGGAGTCAACGCTATAACCATTTCTTCATCTTCTTCCACTTCGAAGTCAGGAAAGTCGCAGTATAACCCTGTGAGGAAGCTTGATAAACTTCCGACCACATATAGCGACCTCCTACCGAAGTTAGTGGAAGCTCATCTTCTAGCTTACATTCCACCAAGGAAGATGGATCCACCTTATCCCGAGTGGTACAAACCACAAGATAAATGCCTATACCACTCGGGGGCACCAGGACATTCAACGGAGAACTGTAGGGCTCTCAAACACAAGGTCCAAGACCTTATTGATGCCGAGTGGGTCACCTTCGATTCGACAGCACCCGACGTGAGCAAGAATCCTCTACCAAAGCAGGAGTAGAGAATGACAAGCCACAATAGGGCCCCTCCATATTTTTCTTTTCTTTTAGGGACTCGTGATCAGTACCCGAGATCATGAGAACCTTTTCATGTAAATAAGGGTCTTTGTACAAATTTTAATACATATCAATAAAGAGGCATTTTTCACACATTATTCTCTCATTTGTTCTTTCCTCTCTTTCTCTCATTAATATTAATAAATTCTAAACCTAAACAGAACCAATAAAACAATTATGTCTGTGATTGTTCGCTCCGACCGGGATCCGAAAGTTGAGGATGAATGGGTTGAGTTGGACAGTGATGAGGAGACCATTTCTCCGGACTTGCAAAGACTGCTAGATCAAGAGGCTCGTCTACTCCAACCGCATCAAGAAAAATTGGAGACCGTGAATTTGGGGCAAGGCCAAGAAATAAAAGAGGTCAATATTGGAACCCATATCAGTGATGAAATAAGGGAGCAATTGATCCAGTTGTTAAAGGAATACAAAGATGTATTTGCATGGTCGTACCATGATATGCCCGGTTTGGACTCTAATATCGTCGAGCACAAATTACCACTGAAAGAAGGGTTTCGACCCGTCAAACAAAAGCTCCGACGAGTCAAGCCCGAATGGTCTTTAAAGATCAAGGAGGAGGTAGAAAAACAATTAGACGCGGGGTTCCTGATTGTATCCCAGTATCCCGAATGGCTGGCTAACATAGTGCCGGTCATTAAAAAGAATGGAAAGGTTAGAGTTTGTGTTGACTACAGGGATCTTAATCGTGCTAGTCCAAAGGACGATTTTCCCTTACCACACATCGATACATTGGTGGATCATACAGCCACAAACACACTTTATTCCTTCATGGATGGGTACTCTGGGTACAACCAAATCAAGATGAATGTGGAAGACCGCGAGAAGACTTCCTTCATTAAACCCTGGGGTACTTTTTGCTACAGGGTAATGCCTTTTGGACTCAAGAATGCGGGTGCCACCTATCAACGAGCGATGGTGACGTTATTCCATGATATGATCCACAAAGAAATTGAAGTATATGTGGATGACATGATCGCAAAGTCAAAAGATGAGATGGACCATGTCCAATATTTGAGAAAATTATTCAATCGGCTTCGCAAGTATCAGCTTAAGCTAAATCCGGCTAAGTGTACTTTCGGAGTCCGGTCGGGTAAGCTTCTCGGGTTCATCGTCAGTGAAAAAGGCATAGAGGTGGACCCCGATAAAGTAAAGGCAATAATGGAAATGCCTACTCCTAAAACTGAGAAAGAAATTAGAGGATTCCTCGGCAGGGTGAACTACGTCGCAAGGTTCATCGCACAGTTGACTGACACGTGCAAGCCAATATTCAAGCTGTTGCGCAAGAATCATTCCGAAGTTTGGGATGAAAATTGTCAACAAGCTTTTGATAAGATCAAACAGTGCTTGGCCAATCCACCGGTATTGGTGCCACATGTCGAGGGAAGACCATTGATCCTCTATCTAACTGTGCTCGATGAGTCCATGGGAGTTGTGCTAGGACAACAAGACGAAACTGGAAAGAAAGAACGAGCCATCTACTACTTGAGCAAGAAATTTCTCGATTATGAAACCCGCTACACGCCATTAGAAAAGACATGCTGCGCGTTAGCGTGGGCAACACAACGGCTCAGGCAGTATATGATAAGGCATACTACTTGGTTGGTTTCCAAAATGGATCCAATCAAGTACGTGTTCGACAAACCAATAATCACTGGGAAGATTGCCCGATGGCAAGTACAGTTATCAGAATTTGACATAATACATGTCACACAAAAGGCCATCAAGGGCAGCACCCTAGCTGATTACCTAGCACATGGGCCGACCAACGACTACCAATCCCTTCAGGATGATTTCCCCAATGAGCATATAATGCATCTACAACATGAAGAGCTTAAAGATGATGCATGGACCATGTATTTTGATGGAGCCTCCAACATGCTTGGACGAGGGATTGGCACAGTGCTAATCTCTCCACAAGGAAAACACATTCCCATAACGGCAAGACTCAACTTCGATTGTACAAACAATATGGCAGAATACGAGGCTTGCGCGTTGGGAATCCAAGCAGCCATCAACAATGGTATCTTAAAGCTCAAAGTGTTTGGTGATTCGGCCCTAGTCATCTACCAATTACGAGGTGAATGGGAAGTCCGAAATCCCAAATTGATACCATATGTTGAGCACATCAAAGATTTGACACAACTCTTCCAAAGTGTCGTCTTTGAATACATTCCAAGGGAGGAAAATCAGTTTGCCGACGCTCTTGCTACACTATCATCAATGTTCGCCTTGGATAATGAGCATGAAATGCCCATCATCAATATCCGGAGACATGATAAGCAAGCGTTTTGCCTTCTGATAGATGAAGTAGTTGATGATCATCCATGGTTCCATGACATCAAGCAATATTTGACAAAAGGGGAATATCTTGATATGGCCAGTGATAATGACAAGAAGCATATCCAAAGAAGGGCCATGGGATTTTTGCTAGTCGGCGAAACCCTCTACAAGAAAAATTATGACTCGGTCTTGTTGAGATGTGTAGACCAAGTCGAAGCTCAAAACATGATCAAAGAAGTTCATGAGGGGGTTTTTGGTACCCACATTCCCGGGCCCGCAATGGCTAAAAAGATCCTCAGGGCGGGATATTATTGGTCGACCATGGAAAAGGATTGTTACCAATATGTGCGAAAATGCCATAAATGTCAAGCATACGCCGACAATATTCATATCCCACCAACCCCACTCAACGTATTGGCTTCGCCTTGGCCATTCTCAATGTGGGGCATGGATGTTATTGGACCCATTGAGCCGAAAGCATCCAATGGGCACAGATTCATTCTTGTGGCCATTGACTATTTCACCAAATGGGTAGAAGCGGCATCGTATGCTCATGTGACCCGAAAGGTGGTAACATCCTTCATCAAAAAGAATATGATATGCAGATACGGTATTCCTGATAAGATCATCACTGATAATGGATCCAATTTGAATAAAAAAATGGTGGGAGAACTGTGCCAAGAATTCAAGATCCAACACCACAACTCTTCCCCATATCGGCCAAAGATGAATGGGGCAGTCGAGGCAGCCAATAAAAACATCAAGAAAATAGTGCAAAAAATGGTTGTCTCATTTAAAGATTGGCACGAGATGTTACCCTTCGCTCTCCATGGTTATAGGACTTCCGTACGCACATCTACCGGAGCTACTCCATTCTCCCTTGTCTATGGGATGGAGGCAGTTCTACCCGTCGAAGTCGAAATACCCTCTCTGAGGGTAATCATGGAAGCAAAACTTTCCGAAGCAGAATGGGTTCAAAGCCGGTATGACCAGTTAAACCTTATTGAAGAAAAACGGCTGAACGCCATATGCCATGGTCAAGCCTATCAGAGAAAGATCAAAAAGGCTTTTGACAAGAAAGTCCACCCTCGAGTCTATCATGAGGGAGAACTGGTAATGAAAAAGTTGCTACCAGCTCAAAAGGACAAAATCGGAAAGTGGGCCCCAAATTACGAAGGACCATATGTGGTGAGGCGAGCCTTCTCAGGAGGAGCACTGATCCTCACGGACATGGATGGAGAAGAACTTCGATACCCAGTCAACGCTGACGTGGTAAAGAAGTATTACACTTGAAGACGTTGCTTGCACAGGCCCGCTAGGACGAAAACCCGAAAAGGGCGTCCTAGGCAAAAGTTAGGGCAAAATAAAAGCCCGCCAGTACAAGGGTACTAGGCAAAACAAAGGCAAAATCACCCCCGCTAGGATACGTCCTAGGCAAAAGTTAGGGGCAAAAGAATAAGACATAAAAATAAAGCAAGCAACGATCACTTGAATCGAAAACCGAAAGGCGATTCATGTGATTATCTTCTAGAAGCAAGCGTCTTGCAGTGTCTACACTCCTGACTCAGGCATATCACCCGAAACAACTAGGAGAACGTACGGAGCAACAATTACAGATATAATTGTTAAGCCCAATGTAAATAGCCTACCCAGGCCAGCCATTCTTCAGAAATTTCCTTCTGTATATCTTTCTGTAAAAACACTTGTGAATATTAATAAAATATCTATTCATTTCTTTTCTCTCTTGACCATGTGATTATGCCTCTAAATTGGTATTTCTAAAAAATTGTATGAAATTCCTTAATAATCGGTCAATAAAAGAAAATGGGAGGGGTTCCTATAAAATCCGTAATCTCCTGCGTAAAAAGGCTCACAAAAATATTCCCTCACGTCAATGACAGAAGTTCCTCCAAGAAAAGGAGGATAGGGAGAGCCATTCATTTTTCTAAAAACATTAAATAATAAAACTTGCATTTGTGCATCACACACATTAGTTGCACATTCAAAGACCTTATCATAAGGCAATTGCATAAAATAGAAAATAGGAAAAATTGCTTGTGTATGGCAGCGGTCAACAGAAAGGGCCGCAAATCAACAGAAAAGGCAAAAATACAGAAAAAGCCAAAAAAAAATGACAAAAAAGGCAAAAAAAAATACAGAAAAAGCCAAAAACGACAAAAAAGGCAAAATACAGAAAATCCAGCAAAATTGTACAGAATAACTAAGCCTGGAGAGGCTTGCAGAAACAATACTCTCTCATCATACAGAATAATTGAGCCTGGAGAGGCTTGCCGAAATAATACTCTCTCAGAATAATTGAGCCTGGAGAGGCTTGCCGAAATAATACTCCCACAGAATAACTGAGCCTGGAGAGGCTCGCCGAAATAATACTCCCCAGAGATATCTCAGCTTCCACCCTTGGACCAAATTTCCCAGTGAAAGCTATCAAGGCCAGATCATCGAAATTCCCCAACGGAAGCATGATCTAAACAGAATATCCAAGTCGAAAGGACTTAAACTTCTTCAGTGGAAGATAGCTTTCCAACTCAAAACAAAGAGTGAAGCTAAGCCTGAAGAGGCTTTCTAAATAATACTCTGGGATACATAAAATCCCCAAATCCCCAGTCGCCTACTCAAGAGGCACCCTTACAAAAGGAGAAAAATAAAAAAAAATAAATATTCCCCAAGCGGAATTCGGCATCTAGCCAAACCACTAAACATCAAGATGATTTGCCTAACAGAAGAGGTCAATCAAAAATCAACATCCAGAATCCCCAGCGGATAACAGCCTACACAGAGGCAGCAAAAATCAGAAAATCCAAAAGAGTCACCCGAATAAGGATAACCGGGATACTCCACCACCGTCAAAAGGACGTTAGCCAACCATAAGGCACCGCTCACATCAGAAAGAGCATCTTCGTGTCTACACCCCAAGGAAACAGAAATTCCTCAATGGGCACCAACTACGCAAAGGAAAGTTGGGACACAAGAACCTATGAGTAACTGCACATCCCCTAGACGGATCCCTGCGTTATCCAGCCCTCAGTGGCACAAAAATAAAAAACAATCGTCAAAGCAGCATCGTGGACTGTGGAGACAAAATCATCACAAATCCCTGGAGAGGGCAAACTCACGCTACCCGGTTGTCAGGAACACGGAGGTATGCAACTACCCCGAGGTTGTCAAGAACACGGAGGTAAAGCCTGGAGAGGCGGTACTCACAACTTCCAGCTCGGGCGTCGAGTGAAGTTGAGCCTGGAGAGGCGGTACTCACAGCTTCCAGCTTGGGCGGCAAGCGAAGCTAACCCTGGAGAGGGCAAACTCAACTGCCTAGGATGTCAGAAGCACCGAAGCAGAGCCTGGAGAGGCAGTACTCACAGCTTCCAGCTTGGGCGGCAAGCGAAGCTAACCCTGGAGAGGGCAAACTCAACTGCCTAGGATGTCAGAAGCACCGAAGCAGAGCCTGGAGAGGCGGTACTCACAGCTTCCAGCTTGGGCGGCAAGCGAAGCTAACCCTGGAGAGGGCAAACTCAGCTGCCTAGGATGTCAGAAGCACCGAAGCAGACCCTGGAGAGGCGGTACTCACAGCTTCCAGCTTGGGCGGCAAGCGAAGCTAACCCTGGAGAGGGCAAACTCAACTGCCTAGAATGTCAGAAGCACCGAAGCAGAGCCTGGAGAGGCGGTACTCACAGCTTCCAGCTTGGGCGGCAAGCGAAGCTAAGCCTGGAGAGGCGGTATTCACAACTTCCAGCTCGGGCGTCGAGTGAAGTTGAGCCTGGAGAGGCGGTACTCACGCTACCAGAGTGCTCAGAAGCACGGAGGTATGCAGCTTCCGGCTCGGGCGACGAGCGAAGCAAAACCTGGAGAGGCTACTCAGCAATTTTCCACCGGAAGACACTACAAGTCGGAAGGATGGCCTTATTCCCCGGACAATTGGGTCAACTCCTTTACTTATCAACCGGTACACTAAAAGGCCGTTTGACTAAGTAAAGGGGGGGGCAGCTGTAGACCCCTAAAATTGTCCGGGTCGGAAATAAGACTCGAAGACTCTCGAAGACCAAAGGAAAGTCAGCCGGAAGGACTCCTGGAAGACCCTAGGATGACAATCTGTAGGTTTAGAGGTCTTAGAGTAGCAAAAAATAAGAAAGTGGAGGGAATGAAGCCCAATACGGCCTCCCAAAAGTTCAGTACGGCCGTATTGAACATTTTAAACTACAATACGGCCGCACTGAACTCAATACGGCCGTATTGAAGTTTCTGAACTTCAATACGGCTGCATTGAATTCAATACGGCTGCACTGAACTTCAATACGGCTGCACTGAACTTCGATACGGCCGTATTGAGGTTTTTTGAATTCAAAACTTCAATACGGACCGTATTGACCCCCAGAGGCCGTATTGCGCCTCATCCCTATAAATATGACGTCAATTGGACGTCATTCTACACTTTTGGACTGAGTTTTAACCCTCTTCTTGAGTATTCTGGGTTTTTTTGAGCAGTGCTCTGCCTAGAAATCACTCGGAGAGTTGATCCGACGAAGTTTTTGAGTCACGAGCCATTTGCTTGAGTCTCGAACCTAGTCGAAGGGAAATCCTCCGG
Source organism: Cajanus cajan (assembly GCF_000230855.2). Classification (NCBI taxonomy): domain Eukaryota; kingdom Viridiplantae; phylum Streptophyta; class Magnoliopsida; order Fabales; family Fabaceae; genus Cajanus; species Cajanus cajan. The sequence goes on along the minus strand of NC_138517.1, from coordinate 11,684,436 downwards.
ATTTCCATAGTTAAAATTTTATAGGAGGGAGCGAGCGGTCTTGTAGAGGGAGGGAACGCCAAAACGCTTCCCAATTTCTGTCAAGATATATAAGAAAGCACGCTTCAAAGGTTTATCTCTTTAAAGTCCCTTCTTTTACCGCTTTCTGTGTGTACATATTTAAACTGTCATCATGTAGATAGTTAATTTATAATAGCTTAGAATAAATAGGGGTAATTTAGTAATTTCGCACTATTATTTTTAAATAATCTGTCATAGGGAACCCGAAAGGGGCGCTGTGGGGTGCTAACACCTTCCCCACGCGTAACCGACTCCCTTACCCGACTCTGGTTGTAATGGCCGAAGTCGATTTTTGAATCGATTGCCTTAAACCTCTTTTTCCAATGTTTTGAGTAAAACATTGGTGGCGACTCCATGAACCCTTCCTTTTTATGAAAACCGCTAATCCATGGAGGGTCCCGCTTGGGATTAACATGGATTGGTGAGCCTTTTAATAAAATTGCTCGTTTGACGAGGTCTCAGTTTGAGAATAAGTCATTCTAGCAATCCATATTTTTAAACAAATAAAAGAGTCCAACCATCCTTCGCGAATGCCGAAAGCCCGTTTCGGGCCGGTGGCGACAGCTCTGAAAATAGAGCCTAAGCTTTCTCGTTGTTACCAATATGGTGAATGCTAACTTCTCGATCTTCTGGTAGCGAACCTTTGCTCCTTGCAACATCCTGTTGACAAAATAAACAGGCATTTGAGAGTTACCTTTCTCTTGAACCAAAACCGCGCTGACGGCACTATCCAACGTCGACAGGTACACCAACAAGGGGGAATTAGTTTGCGCTTGGTGAGGATCGGCGGTGAGGTGAGAGACTTCTTGAGTTCGCCAAATGCCCTTTCACACTCGTTTGTCCATGAAAAGCGATCATTCTTCCTTAAACATTGGAATAAGGGTAATGATTTATATGCCACTTTCGAAAGAAAATGAGAAAGGGAAGCCATCCTTCCCGCCAACTGTTGGACCTCCTTTACTGTCACCAGGCTTCTCATATTTATTATCGCGGACCACTTATCAAGGTTTGCTTCAATACCACGATGAGTCAATAAGAAATCGAAAAACTTACCTGCTTGGACGCTGAAAGAGCACTTTGCAGGATTTAACTTGAGCTGGTATCGTGCCAGAGTGTCGAATGATTCTTGCAGGTCAAAGAAATGCCAAACAACACTAGCCGATTTTACCACCATGTCATCCATGTATGCCTCCACATTTCTACCTAAATGATCTGCCAAAACCTTGTCCATAAGCCTCTGGTACGTCACTCGCGCGTTCTTCAACCCAAAAGGCATGACCTTGTAACAGTAGGTGGCCTGATCGGCTATGAACGTCATTTTGTCCTCATCACCGGGATGCATCCTGATCTGGTTGTAACCCGAGTATCCATCCATAAAGCTTAGCAACTCATATCCCGACGCATTGTCGACTAGGCAATCTATGTTGGGCAGCGGATACGAGTCTTTCGGACAAGCTTTATTTAGGTCAGTGAAGTCTGTGCACATTCTCGAATTTCCGTTGGTTTTTCATACCATTACCATGTTTGCTAGCCACGTCGGGTATTGGATTTCCCGAATGTGGCCAGCTGCCATCAACTTCCTCGTCTCCTCAGCTATAGCTCTCCTTTTGTCCTCTCTGAATTTTTGCCTTTTTTGAATCACAGGCTTCACCTTAGGATCAACCATGAGGTGGTGACATAGGAAATCCGGATCAATACCTGGCATGTCACGAGCACTCCACGCAAAGGCTGATATGTTGTTTTTCAACACGGTCACCAACCCCTCTTCATCTTCTTTAGCCAAAGACACACCGATCTTGACTATTTTTCCTTCAGCCAAGCTAACTTCCTTCACGTACTCTGCCGGGGCTGGTCGGGAATCGAAGTGAGTCATCCTCGGATCTAACTCAATGGATTGGACTCCCCGATCAACCTGTGTCACATATAGGTGTCTTCTCGCCCTCAGGCTGTCCTCGCAATATTTCCTCACGACTTCTTGGTCCATGCTGAGGACTCCGACCTTTCCACTGGGCAAGGGATACTTCAACTTCAAGTGGGGCGTTGAAACTACGGCACCCAATTTATTCAATGTGGGTCGTCCGACTAGACTGTTGTAGGATGATTGGGCGTTTACAACCAAGTATCAGATAGTGACAGTCTTCATATGGTTGCCTTGCCCAAAGGTGGTTTCTAGGTCGGCGTACCCCCTGGCCGTCACCTGGTCACCTACAAAACCTACCAAAGTTCCTGCATATGGCATAAGGCGATCAGTCAGAATTTTCATCCTGACGAAAGCCTCCCAGAACATGATGTCTGCCGAGCTTCCCTGATCTACCAACACGCGTTTCACATTATATCCCATGACGATCGCGAAAATGACTATAGGGTCGTCCTCAAGGGGAGACACCCCTTCGTAGTCAGCGTCCGAGAACGTGATGGCTGGCCGATTTGGTCACGCCCACTCCGAGACAGATAACACCGATCAGGAATATCTCTTCTAGACCACCGACATCAGGCCTCCTCCAGCGAAATCCCCCGCTATGGTGTTAAAATCTCCATGGACAGCCTGTTGGTGGGTCTCCGAGCTTTTCCCCGGACGGGCACTGGGGGGAGACACTCCTTTATGCCTACCTCCTTTTATGTCCTCTTCTTTACGTCTACGTCTTCTGTCGAATGAGCCTTCGTCTTGCTTTCCTGCCACGAACTTCTTCAAACGTCTCTCCTTGATAAGACGTTCAATTTGCCTCTTGAGAACAAAATAGTTATGGGTAGTTTGCCCATGTGTCCTATGAAACTCGCACCAATCGATCTTGAAAGGACCCAACTGGCGATCAGTCGCTGCCAGGAACTCAAAGAGTGATGGATTGTTGACGTCATGGAGTATTTGCCTCCTAGGGACATTGAGTGGGGTGAACTTTTCCTGCTCGTTGTTTCGTGTCCACTCGCCCCTTGTCCGACCACCATAGTCTGCCTGCTTGCGATTTCCTTCCTTTGAATTGTAGTGGTCACGTCGTTTACTCCAATCTGAGCATACCCGGAGATGCTTATTGTCCTCCTTGTTGTTGCCCCCTGCTTCTCGGCTTTCAGCCGCCCTCTTATTGATTTGTCCTTCCTCCGTCTTGATGTGACTCAGGGTGAAAGCTCTCACCTCTGACATTGTTTGACAATTCGCTTTCTCCAGCGCAATGTTGAAAGCTCTAGATCTTAGGCCATTCTGGAATGCGATGACCGTCATCCTTTCATCCAAAGATGCTATACTCAAGGTGACCTCATTGAACCTTTGTAGAAAGTCCTTCAACGACTCCTCGTGTTGCTGTTTGAGATCAAACAAGTCCGACGTGATCGGTAGTTTCTTCTTGTTAGCTGCAAACTGCGCCATGAAGAGCCGACTAAAGACATCAAAGTCAGTGATTGATCGGTCAGGGAGACCACTAAACCAATTAAGGGCTGCCTTTTTTAGCGTGCCCATGAATAGCTTGTAGCAGATTTCCATACTCCCTCCATAAATCAGCATTTGAGCTCAGAAATTCGTCAAATGCTGACTCAGATCCTGAGTTCCGTCAAAAGGTTCAAGTTGGGGGACCCGATGATCCCTCGGGATGGTCTCGGCCTCTATGGCTTCCGAGAAAGGTCAGTAATCCCTAGGGACTTCCATCATGACATCTTCCTCTGCCATCCTGGTGTTGGCCGTTATCATAGCCTACATCTCATCCGCTCGTCTCCTGATCTCCTCGTTTTCTCGTTGAATAGCCTCCTCTCTCTCCCTAGATTGCACATTCTCCTCACTCAGGCCATTGATCAATGCCATCATCTCCTCCATGGTAGGGTGTTGTGAGTTGTTGTTTGAAGTTCCGCCTCTCGCCATAGTAAAGTGTGGGCCCTTCTGTATTGCTTGGGGCGAAGGAAAAGTTTCACCATAGCCCCACGGTGGGCGCCAAAATGTTCCGCCCAAGGGGGCGTCTAGGAGTCTTCTCGTAGGTCAACCTTCCCAAGCCAGAGCATTCAAGTGTGTAATGTGTCCTCCCAAACCCTATGGTTTTCGGTTTTATAGTTTCTTGTTAATGGGCCTCATGGACCCTAAGAATGTGGGGATTTCCTTAACTGGAAAATATTAGGTAAATAAAGGTGGGATTTTTCCCTTGCCATCGGATAGCTTCTATATGGGGAGGCCGGATCGCCCCCTTACCGAATAGACCCCTATAGGGGGGCCAGTCGGGTCCTGGCCGAGTAGGATCTCTCTAGATGAGTAGGATCGTTTTATGATTGACCTGATTTATGCAGAGAAACCAGGTCAGATATTGACCGAGTGAAACCTTAGAGAGGGGTCGACTCGGGTTATAGCTGAGATAACACTCGTGGGAACTGCTACGTAGGATGTCGGCCGAACCTCCCCCTACAGGGGCCGAGATCGGCATCTAATCGAGTCAAAACCCTACCAGGGAAAGTGGGATCGGAATATTACCGAGTTTTCCCAACTAAGGTTCCAAATCGACTAACACTGAGTCCCTCCATGCCAGAGTCAGATCGGTCTATACCCGGGACGGTACAGGTAGCATGTAAGTTTTATTGTCTAAGTTGAAGTTTAGTGAAAAACACATAGAAGGGGGGATAAATATGTATGTGTGAACAAAGGAATTTTAAAAACATTTTCGCAATAAGGCTCTCTTTTGTCTAGTAAAATAATATTAGTGAATGCTAAATAGAAACTACCCAGGATTGGTTTAACAAAATCATTTTTCGTCTGGGAGTTTCATCGTCTGCTCAGAGAAACCGTTCTTTTAGGATAATTAGTTGAACAAGTATGGTTCTCGTCTGAAGATAGTTTTAATAGACGATAAGCGTTAGATGAAGTTCTCAATATATTAAATCAATCAAATAAAGTGCGTCTGAAACGTTAAAATAGTGCAAATATTTTATACTGATTCGCTCAAATTGAGTTACGTCCAGTCTCCTTCAAACGAAGGGTTCCACTAGATATTTAACGAAATACAAGTATTATTTGTTCAGCCTCTTTAGGCTCGCAGTGAGTTTTATAGACCACCCAAGTCACGACTGTAACAACCCGCCATGGTCTCTACACTTAGTGGAATCGCACTACTACTAGTGAACTAAGAGAAATATTAAGTTGGATAACTCATAGATACAGGTATAGATAAGAAAGAAAAAAAAATAACTAAGTTTCTTAAATACAAAATAGAACTCCATATATGTACAGTCATCCCAAAATTAATTTTCCCTAGTGCCGGTCAAGCACAGACAAAACCGTTACCCAAAATGGTAACTCTAACACGAGGATCAATCTCCCCGTCTCGCAACGGTCACCTCAACTCCAAGCTATCCCTGACCTACTCCCATACCAAGTATGATTATCGCAGTCCCACCACATGGAAACAGAAGGGTAAGCTAGAGTTCAAAACCAATCATACAAGTACAAAATAAAATCTATACCACACATCATACAACTATCAATCATGTTCATAGAGTCACACCATACACTCTATCCAATACTACTCATTCGTAAAATACAATCCACCAATCATGAAGTCAAACACCACACTTAATCATAGTAATAATCATGCAATAAATGCATCTCATGACAAATATCAATGCATATTAATCATCTAATGCGTCGTCACACATACACGTAAGAGATCTCCCTAACAATAGAGCTGTATAAGTGACATTCCGTCCTACCGAAACTACCCCAACCGTTTTCACGCCCAATGCGCCCGCTCGATCACAGCTAAACAGGATATAATCCTCACTCAGGTTTACTCGGATGATGTCACTTACACAATTGGAAGTCCAGATCCACCGTCAAGTATAGAACAGTTGGGTACGGGCTTACCACGACCTTGGCATGCATAACCAAGTCATTTGTGGAGTTCGCCCACCGACTATCCACAAGGATCCACGCACCTTCCTGAGCACTTGGTTAAGGCAATAACCCTCGACCTCATACCCCGCTCCAACACTAGCTAAGGACTTAGAGGAGACTCACCCAACCTAGTGGCCTACCTGAGCACCACTCTCCCAAATTCAGTGGCCTACCTGAGCACCACTCTCATATATCAGTGGCCTATCCAAGCACCACTCTCAAGAGACTTTATGTGAGCTCTTCCAATTCGAAAACATTTTTCCTCTCCTCAAGTCCTAGGCTAGACTCATGCCATAAGGCATCACATGCAATTATGCATCATACATCAACATGGTCTGCCCACCATCTTGATCAACAATCATACACATGTCATAAGACATCACATGCAATAATGCATCATACATCATACATCATACATGGTCTACCCACCATTATGATCAATAATCATACACATATGAACATATAATCATGCCATATCATATTTAAACATTCATATATATCATCAGTATGCATACATATGAATCACACCTCACCATACATCATATATCATACATACATGATCCAAAACTTCAACTTAACATGCATTAGCATTATTTCATTCATAAACATATTCATTCCTAGCCCAGCCTGAGCTCACCCAACCTAATCCCAACCTGAAAGTTCTAAAACTCATCCACGCCTGGTACATTTAACTCACGCCCGGTGTCGTTGAGACTGAGACTACTAAGACTCTCCACGCTTGACGCAACCAAATCATGCCTGGCCCAACATCCAACCCGAGAGCCCTAAGCTCTCATCCAAACTAACAAATCCAACCATATGCAAACACAAAAAAACACAATGCATAGGCTCCATACAACATAAAACAAACTCAAAATCAACATGCGCCCATTTGATGCATCAAATTCACCAAAAACCCCATTTTTCCCAAAACCCTGAAAAATGAGCGAATTCTCCGATCCAGCCATGGATCCTCAACTTTCATGTACCAATTGAGTTTCTAAACTCACATGCAACTTAAACAACAAACATTCTAGCTTTCCTCACCTGAAGATTGGCTCAAAATAGCCAATAACTGAGAAAAAGTAGAATTCTCTTCCGAAGCTTAACCCGAAACTTCAATCCTCCCAAAGCAAGCTTCTTAATCTGAATTTCAAGAAAAGACAGAAGGAATTAGTGATCTAAAGGAGAAAAGGAATCATACAGAGAAATTTGGGAAAGCAAGGAGCTCACAGACCTAGAGTCCTTCTCTCTAAAACTTCTCTCTAAAAACTTCACTTTCTCCTCAACCACACAACCCCTATTTATAGAAGTTTAGGAGTGACCAGAATGGCCTGTTCCGAATCCGGAATGGCCCGTTCTACACCCTTTCATCATGTGCAAGAATCACATGCAGAACGGCCAGTTCTGAAATCAGAACGGCCCATTCTGGGACTCATCTAGAACGGTCTGTTCTCCATCCAGAACGGCCCGTACTCCATCTAGAACAGCCCGTTCTTAACTATGATTTACAGGTCAATTTAGTAGTTTGGAACGGCCCGTTCCAGATTGGGAACGACCCGTTCTGGGCTACTAAATCACCCATATTGGGCTTTTGGGCCGTCTTAAATAACTTACTACGTTAAAATACCCCCAACAAATAGGAATTTTTGTCCCTGAAAATGGGCTTACATGAAAAGAGGAATGGATATTGTTCCTTGAACTGACTCTCCACCTCCCAGGTAGCCTCACTAGTAGCTGTATCCCAAAGAATCTTCACCAAGCTGATGGACTTGCCACGAAGCTCCTTCAACTTGTGATCAACCACAACTACCAGTCTCTTCTAATAGGTCAACTTCTCTCTAACTCGCACCTCATCCATCTCTACCACTTGACTCGAGTCTCTTATGTACTTCCTCAACTGTGAAACGTGAAACACATGCTCTCCCTCTTCAAATTCTAGAGGTCTTCTCCTCCTATCAGCATAGGACTTTTATCGACTCTAGGTAGCCCTCAACATTTCTTAAATCTATCTCACCATCTCAGTAGCCTGAAGAACTAACTCTGGACCAACCACTACTGACTCACCCTCCTGATACCAACATAATGGAGTCCTACACCCCGTGCCATACAAAGCCTCAAAGGGCACCATGCCAATACTCGAGTGATAATTGTTGTTGTAGGTAAACTCTACCAATGGTAACACCTCCTCCCAGCTACTCAGATGATCCAACACACAAGCTCTTAAGAGATCCTCCAGTGACTGAATTGTCCTCTCCGACTGACCATCTATCTATGGATGATAAGCAGAGCTCAACCTCAACCTCGTCCCCAAAGCCTGATGTAGAGTCTGTCAACCTGGAAGTAAACCTTGGATCTCTTTCAGAAATAATACTAGAAGGCACTCCATGTAATCGTACTATCTCTCTGATATAGAACTGTGCAAGCCTCTCCAAGGACCACCTCTTGACAGGAAGAAAGTGCGCACACTTAGTCAACCTATCAACAATCACCAGATAGAGTCACTGTTCCTAGCTGTCCTAGGCAACCCAACCACAAAGTCCTTAATGACACTATCACACTTCCACTTGAGAATCTCCATCAGCACTAAGCTCAAAACCAGCTGCCCTCTCGGTACCAAGCAATCCCAAAATCCTTAACAACTCTGGATCCTGTAATTGTTTAGTTCCCACCTGTCTCAGGAACTCATTAGTTATGGTGATCATACCACAACTAATGTGATCTCGAACAACTTCCACCTCTAGTCTCAAATCTCTGAACTGCTCAATCAGCTCCAACTCCTTAATCATCATAGCCGACATATGAATGAATTTCCTAATCAATACATCTACTACCACACTCGCCTTCCCAGGATGATACATCAACTGGAAATCAAAGTCCTGATAGACCATGGGCCAAGGGCCCAGTGACCAGAGCTATGTCTAGAAGAATACAGGAAGAGTTGGACCTTGTGAAGACTAGTGGGCTTGTCAAGCCCAAGGTAATCTTCACTTGGAATGCTCTATCATGAAGAGAAGGCCTAGTTCTACTTGTTTATATTGTACAGTTTATACATAGTCTTTTGTATAGGTTATTTTTGCCTTTGTATTTGTGAGGCACTTTACTTACTTTACCTAGTGTTTGAATATTGATTTTGAGGAAGGTTACTTGGAGAGTTTAACTCCATTTAATCTCCCTAGTTGATACATTCATTTTTTATTTATTCAGTAGGGAAAAGGGGGTAACAATTAGCAAAGCTAGGGTGTGTGTTTAGAAATTGGGCCTGAGTTGGGCCTAGGCAAAATTTTGCATATTGGACTCATTTTGCTCCTAATTTTTCATAGATTTGATTTAGCTAGGTCTCATCATCATAAGATGAACCTAACTAAACCAAATCAAGATTTTTCAAATTAAATCAAGGAGAGAAATGATCCGAAGGCCGCCTAGCTCTCTTTCTCCTCCTTGGCCGAATTTTTGAACTAGCACCTCTAGGTTTTGAAGCTTGCCTTGCAAGCTTCTAAACCTTAGTAGGTTAAGCTTACTTTACCATGGTTCTTAAGTGAACCATGGTCAAAGTTAGCTTCTCCTACAAGCTTGCTTAACCGTGGGAGTTAAGTTTACCTTACCATGGTTCCTAGTGAACCATGGTTAAGGTTAGCTTCTCCTACAAGCTACCTCTCCCTATATATTTGTAAATACTACTCTTGTACTCACTTTTGACAAATTTGAGAAATATAATCTGAATTTCTCTCCCACTCAAGAGTCATAAAATCGTAGAGAATTTCTCTCCTAGGTTTTCTATCCAAGGTTTTCAACCTTCACTTTGGTTCCTCAAGCTTCTACAACAAGCTAAGGAGAACCGAATCAACTTCAAGGCTTCTCCTCCATGGAAGCTTCTTTCATGGAGATTCAAGCTTCACTTAAGGATTAACCTCAAGAACATTCGGTCCAAGCATGGAGCTATTGAAGATTGTCAATCATCTTCAACCTAGTTCCATCATTTTTGGTATCTAGAGCCTAGTGCTCTTGAGGTTTTTGTTTCTAACTTTCCTACTTGAATCCGTGTTGTCTAATCTTCCTTTTCTATGTCTTAATGTGTGTTTGCTGTATGGATCTAATTTTGTTCATATCTTGATGGATCCTAATTGTCACATGAGAAATAATTGATTCATATTGTTGCTTGCTCCTAATTCTTGAATCAATTTGTTTTGGTGTGCCTAGGTTCATGTACTTGTGCTTTTGATTTTTGCTTGAGTCTCTCTATTCCTATAACATGAGTCTGTGATTGGACATTGATAATGCTTAGTGTATGTTTTTGTTTTTGAATCATATGTTTTGTCTAGAGTCATGTGTAGTCCTTTGAATGTCATTGAATCCTAAACTAGCTTGTTTGACCTAATTTTGTTTTGTGTTTTTGAATCCGAAAATTGTTGTGTCTTTTCTTATTAAATCTGTACCTTACTATATGTGCTTTTGTTTTACATGATTGAGTTCCTAATTTGTTATTAGTTCTAGCAAATTTCCTAGAGTTAGGTTTCTATTATGTCTTGTTAAAAGTTTTGTCAAATAAAATTGTTAAACACTTTCCTATTAGGTTTTTCCTTGAGTCTTGTGGTGGCTGAAACCTAATACACTTTTATAAGCATTAAAACAGAGACAAAACAGAGGTGTGAGTGTCCTAATTGCATGAGAAAAACAAAGGAAAAAGTGCTTAAAACCGAGACCTATAAGTGTTTAAAAGGCATTGAAACTCCTAAACATCAAAAGAAAAATAAGTGAAAAATATTTTGCCAAAAATAAAAGAAAGAAAAAGCAAAAGAAAAAGCCAAAAAGGAGTGAAATCTTGTTTGTGTTGCTCTCGGTTTTGGTACTAGTTTGACACCTAATTTTTGTGAACAGCCACATCATTTGAGTCTTAATTTCATTTCTAATCTTAGCTTTTAATTTTGTAATCCATTCTAGTTCCTTTCCTGGGTTATTCTTTGTGTGCTAGCTTTCTAAATTTGCCTTAATTTTTTGCTTGTCAATTTTGTGGAATTCTTTCTAGTCTTGTCTCATCTTCTTCTACCATTTGGTGTAGCCTTTCTAAATTGTTCTTTTTCAGTTTTAGCACTAATATTCAGTTTTGAAGGTGGTTGAGTGCTTCTTAAAAGGTGTAGGAGGCCAAGGTAAGGGACATCCACTTGAAGGCTTTGGTGGTTGCTTAGGGAATTGATTCTCTTGGTGGCTAGGCTCTTGAAAACACCTAGAAGTGACCAAAGCCAAGGTTACTTCTAAAAGGAGGAGTGAAACACCTTGTGAGGCTGCAGTTGGTGGCTGAATTGCAGCAAGAAGGAGTAAAGCTAATTGTGAAAATTTTTGTGAAAATTTAGAACTAAATTTAGTGACGGAATTTTTGGTTTCTAAAACTAGTTTTTCCTTACAAAATCCGTCTCTAAATTTGTTTCTAAATTAGTGGCTAATTTGTTTTCTTTGAAATTAAGTGCAGCCACTAAATTCATTTGAAAGTGAATTTACATTTCATTTGGAGTGTGAATTTACATTTCATTTGAAGAAAATTTTAATTTTAATTTTCTTGTAATTTTTGTTTTCCAAATTTTTGTACAAGACCTTTATTAAGGAGTGTCTTGGAGTGCCTTTGGTGTATCTCCATCTCTCCTTAAGAATTCTTTTAGTAAAACTGTGTAGCACTTGTGAGAGTGGTCCTTGAAGGTCTTTGGTGCCTCTCAAGCTCTCACTTAGGTTTAATTGCTTTCAACGCCTAGTTTATGTTTTCTTGTCTTTAAGTTTTCAAGCAATTTATGTTTTAAGCAATTTATGTTTTCAGTCATTTAAGTTTTCAAGCAATTTATGTTTTCATGCTCTTTATGTTTTCAAGCATCATATAAATTGTACACATAGGCACTTGTTTGTTATTTTTCTTTAAGAAAAGATCTTTGTGAAAATTGCTTTGTGCAAAGCAAAAGTACAAGGGGGTTTAGAGATTTTTACTTGAAGAGGCTTGGTTATTAAGTGGCTCTTTAGTAGCTCACCTCCCTCCAAAGTTCAATTTGTACTCTTAGACCTCCAAGTGCCAAGTCTAAAGCACTTCAAAAACATTATATTTCATAAAAACTATTTTTGAGTGAAAATATTTTCTTGAATTAAAATGTCTCAATATTCTTCACATAGTGAAAGTGATGGCTCTCCAAAAAGTCTTTCATATATCACCAAAGAGCTTAAATCACTTAAACTATGGAAAAAGCAAGAGTCCATTCAAAGAGAGAAGGAAAAGATTGAAAGAGAAGGACAACTTGCTTATTTAGAGGAAGAATTGAGAATTTTAAGGCAAGAAGAGGAAAAATTAAAAGGAGATATGAAGAAACATAGGAAAAAGAGTAGGAGCTCACATTCCCAATACACATCCCCTAATGAAAGCATGAATCAAGGGGATCACTATCATCATACTCCTAGAAGGTCCATAAGACCTAGGGAAATCAAAGTTGACCTTCCACATTTCTTTGGTAAAGATGATGTGGAAGTATACTTAGATTGGGAAACGAAGGTTGAGCAACTCTTTGCTTGCCACAAGGTAAGTGAAGAGAGAAAGGTCCCTCTGGCTACCCTTAGCTTCCAAGGGCATGCCATGTATTGGTGGACTGCTCTAGAGAGAGAGAGACGCCTCCACAATGATCCTCCAATTCAGTATTGGAATGATCTCAAAAGTGCTATGAGAAGGAGGCATATTCCCACCTACTATGGAAGGGAGCTTATGAATAAGCTCCAAAGGCTCCAACAAAGAGATATGTCTGTAGAACTCTATAGGCAACAAATGGAGCTTTTAATGATGAGGGAAAGCATAAGGGAAGACGAAGCTACAACTGTAGCTAGATTCTTAAGTGGTCTTAATTTAGAAATAAGAGACCAAGTGGAGCTACTACCCTACAGGGACCTAAATGACTTGGTCTAACTTTGTGTAAGGGTAGAACAACAAAGAATGAGAAAATCTTACAAAAAAGATAGCTCTCACTCTTTATTTCTAAAGAAATATTCCAAGAAGGAGGGGAAAACTTTTGAGAAAAAGAAAACTTATGAACCCTCCAAGAATCTAGCAACAGAAAAAGATAAGGGAAAGGGGAAGGACACTACACACACTAGTTCTAGGACTAGTGACATAAAGTGCTTTAAATGTTTAGGGAGAGGCCACATTGCCTCCCAATGCCCCACAAAGAAGGTCATGATCATGAGGGGGCAAGGCATTTATAGTAGCCAAGATGAGGCTACTACTTCCTCTAGTAATAGTGAGGAAGAAGCAAGTGAGCAAGAAGAAGGTGTAGAGTCTACTTTTCCTTATGAAGGCGAGCTCTTAATGCTTAGGAGACTCCTGAACAACCAACCTAGTGATACTCTATCACAAAGGAAGAACATATTTCATACTAGATGCAAAGTTTTAAACAGTACATGTTCTCTCATTGTTGATAGTGGCTCATGGTGCAACTGTTGTAGCACTAGGCTGGTTGAGAAGTTGAGTTTAACTACTAGTCCCCATCCTAAACCTTATCAACTCCATTGGATTGATGAGGATGGTGACTTGGCAGTTGACCAACAAGTAAAGGTCAAGCTTTCCATTGGGAACTATGAAGATGAGGTGTTATGTGATGTAGTACCAATGGAAGCTTGTCATATCTTATTAGGAAGGCCATGGCAATTTGATAAGAAAACTATGCATAATGGCCTTACTAAAGAGATTACCTTTACTCATAGGGAAAAGAAATTTGTGTTTCATCCTCTTTCTCCTGAACAGGTGGCTGAGGATCAAGCACAAATGAAACTCAAAAGAGATAGTGAGAAAAGATTTTTAAAAAAAAAGGAAAAAGGTGAAAAAAAAGTCTGTGAAAACTAAGGATAGAGAGGAATCTAAGGAGAAAGGAGTTCCCTCCTTAGAAGTTGTTGCTCAAGAGAATAACTCTTAAAAAAAAAAGCTCTCTTGATTCAACAACCCTCTTATATCCTTCTCTGTAAAGGAACTCTGTCTTGCACTGCCACATCTAGTGGACATGAGACTTTACCTAAGGGGGTAAAAGCAATTTTAAAGGAATATGATTATCTATTTCCTCCCGAGGGTCCAATGGGCCTTCCTCCTTCTAGAGGAATAGAACATCAAATTGATTTAGTGCCTGGGGCTAGCCTACCTAATAGGCCTGCCTATAGGACCAACCCCCAAGAAACAAAAGAAATTGAGTCTCAAGTCCAAGAGTTGTTGGAGAAGGGCTGGGTTCGAAAGAGCTGTTCCAGTGTTGTTGGTTCCAAAGAAAGATGGCAAATGGAGAATGTGTTGTGATAGTAGAGCCATCAACAACATCACTGTGAAATATAGGCATCCTATCCCTAGACTTGATGACATGTTAGATGAGCTTCATGGAGCCATCATATTTTCTAAAGTTGATCTTAAAAGTGGTTATAATCAAATAAGAATTAAAGAGGGTGATGAATGGAAAACCACTTTTAAGACCAAGTTTGGATTGTATGAATGGTTGGTGATGCCTTTTGGGCTCACCAATGCTCCCAGTACCTTTATGCGTCTCATGAATCATGTTCTAAGGGATTGTATAGGTAGATTTGTTGTAGTTTATTTTGATGATATTCTCATATATAGTAGGAGCCTAAGTGATCACATAGGACACTTAAGGCAAGTTTTTGTTATTCTTAGGAAAAATCAACTTTTTGGAAACTTAGAAAAATGTACCTTTTGTGTAGATAGTGTTGTTTTCTTAGGGTTTATCATTAGTAAAAAAAAGGGTTCATGTGGACCCCGAGAAAATCAAGGCCATCCAAGAATGGCCCACTGCTAAGAGTGTTGGAGATATTAGGAGCTTCCATGGGTTGGCAAGCTTCTATAGAAGGTTTGTTCCTAATTTCTCCACACTAGCCTCCCCATTAAATGACTTAGTCAAGAAAAATGTGGAATTTATATGGGGAGAGAAACAAGAAAATGCCTTCACAACCTTAAAGCATAAGCTTACTCATGCACCACTTCTAGCTCTACCTGATTTTTCAAAAACTTTTGAGTTAGAATGTGATGCCTTTGGAGTTGGCATAGGGGCAGTTTTGTTACAGGGTGGGCATCCCATTGCATATTTCAGTGAAAAACTCAAGGGTGCCTCTCTTAACTATCCTACCTATGACAAAGAGCTCTATGCTTTGGTTAGGGCCCTTCAAACTTGGGAACACTACCTTATTCCCAAAGAGTTTGTCATTCATAGTGACCATGAGTCACTTAAATATTTGAAGGGTCAAGGCAAACTAAATAAAAGGCATGCTAAGTGGGTAGAGTTCTTAGAACAATTCCCATATGTGATTAAATACAAGAAAGGGAAAAATAATGTTGTGGCTGATGCCCTTTCTAGGAGACACACTTTGTTAGTCTCCCTTGGATCTCAAATCTTGGGATTTAATCACATTAAGGAATTGTATACTAATGATCTCGAATTCAAGGAAAATTATAACCAATGCTTAGCAAAGCCTCAAGGAGGTTTCTATATTTCTGAGGGGTATTTGTATAAAGAAGGAAGAATTTGCATACCCCAAGGATCTATAAGGAAACTCCTTGTTAAAGAAAGTTATGAGGGTGGTCTCATGGGGCACTTTGGAGTTGAAAAGAGTCTAAGTTTTCTAAAAGAAAAATTCTTTTGGCCCCATATGAGAAGGGATGTTGAGAAGTTTTGCTCTAGATGTATAGCTTGTTTACAAGTAAAGTCTAAAGTAATGCCTCATGGCATCTATACACCCTTTCCTGTTGCTAACTCTCCATGGGTTGATATCAGTATGGACTTCATTTTGGGCTTACCCAAGACCCAGAGAGGCATGGATTCAATTTTTGTGGTAGTGGACAGATTTAGTAAAATGGCCCACTTTATACCCTGCCACAAAATAGATGATGCAAGCAACAAAGCAAGACTCTTCTTCAAGGAAGTAGTTAGACTTCATGGTCTACCCAAAACCATTGTTTCAGATAGGGATACTAAGTTCCTTAGCCATTTCTGGAAAACTCTTTGGAGTAGGCTAGGAACTAAATTGCTTTTCTCTACTACTTGTCACCCACAAACTGATGGGCAAACAGAAGTAGTCAATAGATCCCTATCTACAATGTTAAGGGCATTCCTTAAGGGTAACCATAAATCTTGGGATGAATACTTGCCCCACATTGAATTTGCTTACAACAGGGTAGTCCATAAGACTACCAAAATCTCACCTTTTGAGGTTGTGTATGGTTTTAACCCTCTTACTCCTTTGGACCTAATACCCCTACCAGATTCTTCTCATTACTTTCATAAAGAAGGGGTATCTAGGGCTGAATTTGTTAAAAAATTACATGAAAAGGTTAAAACTCATATACAACAATAAAATGAGAGAACTGTTTTAGATAGAAGCAAGGGAAAGAAAACCCTCATTTTTGAGGAAGGAGATTGGGTTTGGCTTCATTTGAGAAAGGAAAGGTTTCCTTCTCAAAGGAAGTCTAAACTCAACCCAAGAGGAGATGGTCCCTTCAAAAAAGTCCTCCAAAGAATCAATGATAATGCTTACAGGTTAGATCTTCCTAGTGATTATGGAGTAAGCAACACTTTTAATGTGAGTGATCTTATTCCTTTTGCAGGTTATGATGAAGAAGATGAACCTACAGATTTGAGGACAAATCCTTCTCAAGAAGGAGGGGATGATAGACTATGGGCCAAGGGCCTAGTGACCAGAGCTATGGCTAGAAGAATACAGGAAGAGTTGGACCTTGTGAAGACTAGTGGGCTTGTCAAGCCCAAGGTAATCTTCACTTGGAATGCTCTATCATGAAGAGAAGGCCTAGTTCTACTTGTTTATATTGTACAGTTTATACATAGTCTTTTGTATAGGTTATTTTTACCTTTGTATTTGTGAGGCACTTTACTTACTTTTCCTAGTGTTTGTATATTGATTTTGAGGAAGGTTACTTGGAGAGTTTAACTCCATTTAACCTCCCTAGTTGATACATTCATTTTGTATTTTTTCAGTAGGGAAAAGGGGGTGACAATTAGCAAAGCTAGGGTGTGTGTTTAGAAATTGGGCCTGAGTTGGGCCTAGGCAAAATTTTGCATATTGGACTCATTTTGCTCCTAATTTTTCATAGATTTGATTTAGCTAGGTCTCATCATCATAAGATGAAACTAACTAAACCAAATCAAGATTTTTCAAATTAAATCAAGGAGCAAAATGATCCAAAGGCCGCCTATTGAAGATTGTCAATCATCTTCAACCTAGTT
Organism: Cajanus cajan; assembly: GCF_000230855.2. NCBI lineage: Eukaryota > Viridiplantae > Streptophyta > Magnoliopsida > Fabales > Fabaceae > Cajanus > Cajanus cajan. The sequence continues at coordinate 11,667,270 of NC_138517.1, read as the reverse complement.
CCATCAAGTCCTTTAGGAATTCCATCCACCTCCTCTGCCTCATATTCAACTCCTTTTGATTAAACAGGTACTTTAAACTCTTGTGATCACTAAATACACTAAATCTCGCACCATACAGATAGTGCCTCCACGACTTCAAGGCAAACACCACAGCTACAAGCTCCAAATCATGAGTAGGATAATTCCTTTCATAAGTCTTAAGTTTCCTTGAGACATATGTCACTACTCTCCCTCCTTGCATCAACACATTCCCCCAACCCCCTGGTGAGAAGCATCACAGAACACTTCAAAATACTCACTAGTATCAGGTAACACCAAAACCGAAGAAGCAGTCAATCACCCCTTCAATTCTTGAAAACTCTGCTCGCAAGCGTCCATCCAAACAAAAAGTTGATCCTTCCAAGTCAGTTAAGTCAAAGGCATTATTATTCGAGAGAAACCCTCTATGAATCTCTGATAGTAACTCTTTAACCCAACGAAACTCCTAATCTCCGTAGCAGTCCTCGGACGGTCCCACTGAATCACAACCTCCACCTTGGTTAGATCCACTGCAATCCCCTCTGCCAATATCACATGCCCCAAAACAAATCTCACATCGGACAACCAAAACTCACACTTGGACAGTTTGACATACAACTATCTCTCCCTCAGCACCTCCAAAACCAACCTCAGATGCTCACGATAATCCTCCAAGGATCTAAAATACACCAAAATATCATCAATAAAGACCACCACAAATCTGTCCAAGAATGACCTGAAAATCCTGTTCATGTAATCCATGAACACTGTTGGAGAATTATTGACACCAAAGCGCATCACTATGTACTCACAGTGACCATACCTAGTCCTAACAGCAGTCTTCGATATGTCACTCTCCTTTACCCTGATCTGATGGTATCCGGATCTCAAATTAATCTTCAAAAATATTGAAGCTCCCCTCAGCTGATCTATCAAATCATCAATCCTCGAAAGTGGATACTTATTCTTTATCATCAACTTATTCAATTGCCAATAATCAACACACAAACGGGCCCCACCATCCTTCTTCTTCACTAACAATACTGAAACACCCCAAGGAGAAACACTGGGCCTCACCATCTATTTCTCCAACAAATCCTCAATCTGTTTCTTCAGCTCTACCAACTCAGCTGGAGCCATCCTATAAGGAGCCACTAATACTGGCCTTGCACCTGGTACCATATCAACGCTAAACTCAACATCATGCATAGGTGGCAATCCCAGCACATCATCTGGGAAACCTCAGGAAACTCACTAATAATCTTAATCCCAATGATGACCCTCTCCGTCTGAACACTTAAGGCGGCAAACAACATGAAGCACTTAGCTCCATCTCTTATCAACTACTCAGCCTGATCTGCTAATAAAAACACCTCATCCTCCAACTGAGGAAATATCAACTCTCTTCGAGCATAATCTATAAGGATGTGATGGGCAGATAACCAATCCATCCCCAAGATTATGTCAATATCTACCATGAGCAACACAATCAGGTTCACTTGGAACCTCCTACCAAACACCTCTATCGGGCATCTCACACAACTCTCCGATGTCACCAAAGAAATTGAAGCCGGAGTAGATACATACAAATTAACGTGCAATGCAGACACCGACAACCCAATCTCCCCACACAATCAACATAAATAAATGAATGTGTGGCACCAAAATCAAACAGGAACAAAACATCCTCACCTGTTGCCTTCCCCTTCCTCTTCACCCAATCTAATAAAGTGGAAGTCTCTACACTTGATAAAGCAAACACTCTCCCCGCAATCGTAGGTCTGACTGGCCTCAAGGCACTCCAGATGGAGTCGGTGGCATATGATAATCTCTAGAAATGTGGCCTAGCTTGCCACATCAAAAAAAAATATTCCCCAAATGGGAACAATCTCTAACCATGTGGGCTTCTCCACATCTGTAACACTGCACTGAATGTGCTCCACCTTGAGGAGTAGCAGGACGAGGTCCCCTACTAATAGCTTCTCTTTGAGACTGAACAGGTCTGTCATAGGGTCCCCTCTGCTGGTCTCCTCTCCTAGATCCAGATGATCCCTCCTGAACTCTAACAGCCTTGCCACTGCTACCACCACCCTTCAATCTCTCAACAGACTTTGCCTTCTCAACCAAGGAAGGAAACTCCTCTATGGACATAGGGACTATGACCCTCTTCAACTCATGCCTCAACCCCTCTGCAAACTTCCTACATCTCCAAGCCTCAGATATAGCCTGAGAGTAGAAACGAGCCAGATGCTCAAACCTCATAGAATACTCAGAAACAGACAAGCTCCCCTGATGTAATATCATAAACTCAACCTCCTTAGCATATCTAACGCTGTCCGGGAAATACTTCTCCAAGAAAACCCTCTTGAAGCAATCCCAATCTACAACCACACCTCTACTCTCCATCATCTGCCTGGTGTCTCTCCACTAGTACTCAGCCTCATCTGCCAGCATGTAAACTGCATAGGCCAACTTTCTCTCCTCTGAAGACCCCAAAACACTAAAGATCTTCTCCATCTCGCTCAACCATTGATCTACTATATCAAGATCTGAATCCCCCTTAAACTGAGGAGGCTGACATCCCCTAAACTCTGCTAAATCTCTCCCATCTTGAGAGACCACCGGTCTAGCTGCCTCAACCGCAGCTCTACCTGCCTCCATCTGAGCAAAGTGAGCACATTACTGCTGCATCACCATGGCCATCATCTCCATAGCCCTAGCGATCTGATCAAACTGAGGCCTCACCATACTAAAAGAATTCAAACATTCTTTTACTAACACTTCACCACTACAACTCACCAAAATTAACACATATCAGAGATATGACACAACAGAAATCTAGAAGGATCACTCCCCACAGAGTATCCCGAAAGACTAAACCTGGCTCTAATACTATAAAAGTGTAATAACCCGCCATGGTCTCTACACTTAGTGGAATCGCACTACTAGTGAACTAAGAGAAATATTAAGTTGGATAACTCATACCTACAAGTATAGATAAGAAAGAAAAAAATAACTAGTTTCTTAAATACAAAATAGAACTCCATATATGTACAGTCATCCCAAAAATAATATTCCCTAGTGTCGATCAAGCACAGACAAAATCGTTACCTAAAATGGTAACTCTAACACGAGGATCAAACTCTCCGTCTCGCAGCGGTCACCTCAACTCCAAGCTATCCCTGACCTGCTCCCATACCGAGTATGATCATCGCAGTCCCACCACATGGAAACAGAAGGGTAAGCTAGAGTTCAAAACCAATCATACAAGTACAGAATAAAATCTATACCACACATCATCCAACTATCAATCATGTTCATAGAGTCACACCATACACTTTATCCAATACTACTCATGCATAAAATACAATCCACCAATCATGAAGTCAAACAGCACACTTCATCATATTAATTATCATGCAATAAATGCATCTCATGATAGATATCAATGCATATCAATCATCTAATGCGTCGTCACGCATACACCTAGGAGATTTCTCTAACAATAGAGCTGTATAAGTGACATTCCATCCTACCGAAACCACCCCAACCGTTTTCACGCCCAATATGCCCCCTCAGTCATAGCTAACCAGGATATAATCCTCACTCGGGTTTACTCGGATGATGTCACTTACACAATTGGAAGTCCAGATCCACCGTCAGGTATAGCACAGCTGGGTACGGGCTTACCACGACCTTGGCATGCATAACCAAGTCAATTATGGAGTTCGCCCACTGACTATCTGTAAGGATCCACGCACCTTCCCGAGTACTTGGTTAATGGAATAACCTTCGACCTCATACCCCGCTCCAACACTAGCTAAGGACTTAGAGCAGACTCACCCAACCCAGGGGCCTACCTGAGCACCACTCTCCCAAATCCAGTGGCCTACCTGAGCACCACTCTCATATATTAGTGGCCTATCTAAGCACCACTCTCAAGAGACTCTATGTGAGCTCTTCTAGTTCAAAAACATTTTTCCTCTCCTCAAGTCCTAGGCTAGACTCATGCCATAAGGCATCACATGCAATTATGCATCATACATCATACATGGTCTGCCCACCATCATGATCAACAATTATACACATGTCATAAGACATCACATGCAATAATGCATCATACATCATACATGGTCTACCCACTATTATGATCAATAATCATACACATATGAACATATACTCATGCCATATCATATTTAAACATTCATATATATCATCACTATGCATACATATGAATCACACCTCACCATACATCATGTATCATACATACATGATCAAAAACTTCAACTTAACCTGCATTACCATCATTTCATTCATAAACATATTCACGTTCGGCGCAGCCTGAGCTCGCCCAGCCTAATCCCAACCTGAGAGTTCTAAAACTCATCCACGCCTGGCACGTTCAACTCACGCTCGGTGTCCTTGAGACAAAGACTACTAAGAGTCTCCATGCCTGACGCAACCAAATCACGCCTGGTCCAACATCCAACCCGAGAGCCCTAAGCTCTTCCACGCCTAACGCGCTCAACCTGCGCCTAGCCTAATCCCAGTCAGAGAGTTCAAAACTCTCATCCAAACTAACAAATCCAACCATATGCAAACACAAAAAAACATAATGCATAGGCTCCATACAACACAAAACAAACTCAAAATCAACATCCAGCCATCTGATGCATCAAATTCACCAAAAACCCCATTTTTCCCAAAACCCCAAAAAATGAGTGAATTCTCCGATCCAGCCATGGATCCTCAACTTCCATGCACCAATTGAATTACTAAACTCACATGCAACTTAAACAAAAAACATTCTAGCTTCCCTCACCTGAAGATTGGCTCAAAATAGCCAACAACTGAGAAGAAGTACAATTTCCTTCCGAAGCTCAACCCGAAACTTCAATCCTCCCAAAGCAAGCTTCCTAATCTGAATTTCAAGAAAAGACAGAAGGCATTAGTTATCTAGAGGAGAAAATGAATAATACAAAGAAATTTGGGAGAGAAAGGAGCTCACAGACCTAGAGTCCTTCTCTCTAAAACTTCTCTCTAAAAACTTCACTTTCTCCTCAACCACACAACCCCTATTTATAGAAGTTCAGGAGTGGCCAGAACGACTTGTTTCGAATTCGGAATGGATCGTTCTGCACCCTTTCATCATGTGCAAAAATCACATGCAGAACAGCCCGTTCTATATTAGAACGGTTCGTACTCCATCTAGAAGGGCCCATACTCCATCCATAGCGACCCTTTCTCAATTATGATTTACTGGTCAATTTATTAGTTTGGAACGGCCCGTTCCAGATTGGGAACAGCCCGTTATGGGCTACTAAATCACCCATATTAGGCTTTTGAGCCTTCTGAAATAACTTACTACGTTACAACGACCACTCCTTGTCCCAAGTATTATCAACTACTTCTGGCTTGTCAGCTTCACTCGTTGACGCTATAGTATTCTTTACTCAGCCACTTCTAGCTCCTTGTGAGTATTATCGACAAACTCTTGGCCCACTAACTTCACCATTAGCACTAATATTTTTTATCAGCCACTTCTCGCTCTCAATGAGTATTCTCGCCCAACTCCTGGCCCATCAACTTCACTCACTAGCACTAGTATTCTTTAATCAGCCACTTCTGGCTCGTAGTGAGTATTCTTTGACAAGCCTCTCCAAGCTTTACAAGTATTCTTTCCGTAGCCTCTTCAGACTTTACAAATGATAATTGAATTGGTTTGGTTTGAGTGTTTGAGTTACTCTCATAGAGAGGATACATAAGATTATACACTCATTAAGGTATGCAACCTTAGTCATTACAATGATTGAGTATTGGGTTTACTCGCACAGAGAGGATACTTAAGTTGGTACATTCACTAAGACTTTTGTTCCTAAGATGCACACGCTTGGAACTCCTTAGTCTACAAAGATGAATACACTATGATACATTTGACTCTATATGCACTATCTCTGGTTTCATTGCTTTTGTGGGCTTGATATCACTCTTGTTAAAATTGCAAACGCCAAAAGACTACCTTTCAAGGTTTGAGATAGTGATATATATATATATATATATATATATATATATATTATCTTGTAGAATTTGCCCGTTGCAAGTGTTCGTTGAAGCAGTAATAATCGTTCATGACTAGTTTGATCTTTCATTTAGTGCTCAAGATCTTGCATTAAATGTTGCTTCCCGTTTATAGACCTTGCGTGAAGTCTTTTTTGCCTTGTTAGTAGTTGTGTCTGAATTTAGTAAAGACCTAGGAACCTTTTTGTCCTTTTCTAGTCACATAGCTATAGAGTGTTGTCCTTATCTAAAAAAGTGATGTACTTTTTCTGACACATGCATGCTTTTGCTTTTGCGTGCTTTTCTTCTTCTTCTTCTCTTCCTTTGATCACACGTTTACATTGAGATTTGAGTGATTATAGACGATACCTTGATTTATCTTTTGAGACTTGATTCTTTAATTGGTTGCATGGCAGTTTCTGTTTGTGTCTGTTATATCTGTGTATCAATCTTGATTTCCGTCTGAGCATCTGAGTTTAATGCTTTGAATTTTCTTCAGATCTAGTCAACAATGTGAATGGACAGACTTTATTTTTGTCTAAAATATCTTTCAGTCTGTGTTGTCCTTTGTCTTATATGTTGTTGACTTTCTTCCGATCTTTGACTCATGCTTCATCTATTTTCTTATGTTGCACTAGGGGTTGTTCTTGACATACCTTCATCTGATGTTGAACTTATAGTTGTCTGACACACGCATTATACTTTGTCTATTTAGTTAGCTTGATTTGACTGATTCTCATGATGTGCGTTGACTTAACTGTTCTTTTATTAAAGTTGGCCATCTGGCTTCATTTGATGTTTAACCCATCTTTCTTTTGTTCCAGATTTATCCATGTTTTGGCTTTTCATCTGACACTTCAATGTTTCATCTTGTAGTTGGCCTCGTCTTAGTGTTTGTTGAATGTTCTTATATTTTTTATCAGACCTAATCTTGATGTTTGATTAGCCATCATCTGATTCTCTTTTTTAGTTTGTCCAAGCTTCGTAGATCTTGCATTTAATGCATTTGATCTTGCATTAAATGTTTTCCTACCTAATCTATGTTGCGTGAAGTCTTTTGTACTGTTTGCTTACTTTTATGTCTGACTTCAATCATAACCTAGGCATGCTTGTACTTTCCTAGCATTGTAGTTGCAGAGGCGTTGTCTTTTACTGACTGGTAGGTGTATTTGTTCTGACACATGCAACCTTCACTTGTGGATAAATGCTAGTATTTTTCTCTTCTCTCTTCTTCTATTTTGATGACTTCATGTGTTTTTCTGAGAGTGTGGGTGCTAGGTAGTTCTTCTTGTTGTGACTTAGTAGACTTCAAATGTAATTCAACAATTGTCGTTTTCATCTGGAAATTTGAGTCTCCATCTAAGAGATAGACTTTGACTTTGATTGTCCATCGTTTTTGGTCTTGTATCATATGAGGCTTTATTATTTTCTTTCTTGTGTTGGACTTGATTTCGTCTGATCTCCTCATCTAATGTCTTGTTAGCTTTTACCCTTTATCTTGGTTGCTCGTGCTCTGTTCTTAAATTTATGTTATGTCTGTGTTGGGAAGGGGTCATTGTATTTGTGAGTAGCTTTGTCTGGTGTATTTCCTTCTTTGATCAACCTTCATCCGGTGCTTAACTCATTTTGTCTTGGTTCTGGTGTAGAAGGCGGTACATGCATATTCTATATTCTTCAACTTGCCTGTCCTTATGTTTTTATCTAAAACACTAACACATTTGTTAGAGATAACAATATGCATTATATTTGTCTCATTCAAAACCTTACTAGGAATTGCTTCGTCTGACTTAACATTCTCCCCCTTTTTGATGATGACAAATATAATTGATCAAATGGTTTCAGATAAACTAAATGAGAGCTATTTGTATGTTATAGCAAGTTTATTGTATTTCTCCCCCTTAGTATGTGCTATCCCCTTTACTAGATTGTCTCTTAGCCATGTCTGATTTGTTATTTGATTTAGGTAACATATTTGATTAATTCTTTTTTATTTTTCCCCCTTTGTAATCATCAAAAAGAAATTGATACCAGGGTAAATATCAAAGGAGAGCGATAGTCTTTAAGAAACCTTTATTCCAGGATAAGTAATATAACAATTGAGATTCCATGCAAGATTATTCATCATAGCATAGATATCAAAACACTGATCGGAGCATTCCATTTAATCCCAAATATCTCAGACAAGACACTGAAAAGGATTATTATGCACAAACTGCTCTACACCAATACTATCACACTCAAAATCGTATCAACAACATACTTGCATATGACAACTAGTTATCAACATTAATTATACAATGATTACATATGTTTGTAGTTCAAACACAACAATTATACAACATCATTCAATACATCTTAAGATAAAATGTTTATCAAATTTTCTAATCATAAGTTAAGACATTAACCATAATTACTAAGAGATCAACATCACTAAACATTTAAATCAATAACTTAATTAGTCTCGTAGCCTCGTCAATATCACACATTAAGTTTTTAGACATCGTTATCACCAAAATATCTCAAGTCGTTAACAATTAACTCATATCATAACTTATTTACACTTGTTTTCTCCCATGATTTGTATTTCCTAAAAATTGATATAGATACCAAAAACCATTTGTAAGATCAATCAAAGGTAAAGTCATTCCTCATTACCATTCACAAACTACATTTTCATTCACAATACATTTTCACAACTTAATTTTCTACGACCTCGTGTAACATCCTGTTTTTATAAAACATAATATATGTATTTTATTAATAATTTTGATACTTTATTTTTTATTAATAAGATTTGTTTGATATTTATTTTATTATTATTTACTATATTTATGATAATTAAATGCTTTGAATTTAGTAACTATTGGTAATTATTTTATATGAATATATATTGTGAGGTTTTATAATTAAAGATTATATTATTTAATTATTTATAATAAGGGAAGGGAAATTATTTTTGATAACCATGGTTCACATTTTTACTAAAGGGTTAAAGGGAGGTTAAGTTTTAAAAAGAAAAAAAAACAAAAAAATAAAAAGAGAAAGCTGGTCAGTTTTACATTTTACATTTTTTCTCACGTATGCGTTTACACTCTAGAGCTTGGAGAACCAGAAGGAGGGAAACCACCCCAGATTTAACCATTCATCTTTTTCTGCTCAAAAAGGTAGGGGGAGAGTGAGAAACCTCCCTCTGAGTGTGGGAATGTATGTTGGTTAGTGGGATTAACCTTCAATCCTATGTTTGTTGTATGTTCATGTATAAGGGGTTTTTCTCAATTGTGTCTGTTTCACTTGTTGTTCTTCTTGTGTGTAATTAATTGTATGAATTGATTGAATGAATGATTAATTTCAGTTATAGAATTGTAATAGTATGATTTGAGATCTCTATGGGTTCCTATGAGGAACCCTAAGGGAATGCATTGATAGTTGTAAGAGATGATGGTTGAAAGATGTAATTTTATGAGTAAATTGTATTGCTTTGAATGTTTATTGCATGATTTATAATGTTTTTACCGATCATATGAAGAGATTAATAATTTGGATACAGAATGCAAAAAATCGCAGATCTACAGAGTTCTGATCGCAGAAACTACGCTAAGCGTCGTTTTTGGTGCTAAGCGTCAAGGTGACAAAAAGATGATAATGTTGTTTGTGATCCTCAGGCTAAGCGTGAGCTTGAGGCTTAGTGTGGCCTACGCTGAGCGTGAGATTCCACACTTAGCATGGCTCAACCAGAGAGTTAAGATTACCCTCTAGAAGCCTTGCGCTAATGCCCAATCTGGCGTTAAGCATCAGTTATCATGTTATGTTTTTTTCCTTCTTTGTTTGATGAATTCTATTGGTGTAATATGAATCATGTGTTACTTCCCTTTTGTGATCTATGATATGCAATGATGTGAAACTCTTGTGTTATTCAATGTTATCATTTAATGAATATAATTGATGAGTATGTGATGTGAGAAAATTTGATACGGTGGAATGACATGATAATGTTATGTGATAATGAGACATGATAATGTGATATGAGAATGCATAGAGTCTTGATTTACATGCATCATTTGCATAAATGTTTTTAAGTGTACGATATGGAATACACTGTCAGGGAAGGCCCCCTTGTGAAAAAACTTGGGGATTAGTCCTTAGGGATAGCTCGATTTGTAAGTCTCAGTCTCGCCCATTGTGTGCATGGGATGTATCTTGCACGGCTTAGCTATCTCGACTATCCCCTAGTAGTATGTCCTTCTAGTGAGAGTGCGCAAAGAGTGTGATATTGTTGTTAATTTATCTATGCTATGTATATATATGTAGTCCATGTCCATTACATGTGCATTTTAATATTATGTTAGTTGATTTACATCATGGATGAGTGGGGTGTGATACTGTTGTTAATTTATCTATGTTATGTATATATAAACGTCTTGTTTGTGTTTGGCTATCCGGTGTGTATTCCTATACCGTGAGCTAGAGTGAGATGTTTCTCACTCCCTTTTCTTTTGTGTTATTCTCCTTCTCCTCCTGTTGCTATTGTTCCTCCTTGTCGTGTGCTCAATCTCAGGATTGCTCAACAATGGCTCAGAAGGATTGGTCAATCTAATTCAAATAGTACCTTGCATACAAGAGAAAGCAGAAGACTAGAGTACACAGGTTAGCTATAAGAATTCATTGCTAACATAAAAATAACAATAACAATAAAGGAACAAGTCACAAATAGCTATAAATACTAAATTGCCTTGCTAATCCCCAGCAACGGCGCCAAAAACTTGTTGAGATTTTCGTTGAACTACTTTTGTTATCACTTTAAATCACTTTTGTTCTATCAACGATCTCAAACACGGCAAGTATACCGGCCGTTCAAGTAGTAAAATTATCGTATCCACAGGGATTAGTAGGTAAAATAAACATTTATTGACTATTCGTGACTAAAGAATAATTCCAATTTTGTAGTTTGTCATGTAAATGTGAATTGAAGAATATGACTACTAGAATGTTTAAACTATAAAATATTGGTTTGTGTGTGGAAAAGGGATAGAAATGGTATTATGGTTTTGTGAGATTGTGGGGTCAGATATCACCGAGCGTTACACTAATGAATCCTTAATCCCTTGTTACATACATTGCTTAGTCAACCCATAATTTTACTTAAACCTAATCCCTTAGAGCAAGAGTTTAGGTGCGGATATTGAATATCAATTCCTTGAGTATCCAATACCTACACCCACATTACGGGCTAGGGTTTAAGACTACTAATGGGCCAAGCTCCATTCCTAGATACATTTCCCACTAGGCATTTGTTTCAGAGCTAGTTTTAATGGTTATTTTCCAACACCCAATGGAACCTATATCCTGCAAAGGAGGATCAATCCAAAGCAAGCATTAAGAATAGAAACATACACAATAATGAGTAAAACATGTATATATCATTAAAATGTAAGGATTACAATAGAGTTTGTTGGTTACATCTAACCCCACAAAACAATGGGTAGAACCACTCAAAACAAGGAGGGTAAAACAAAAATAGAGATGGAAGAGAGAATGAAGAACCGAAGGAAAGACCCGCACACGAACGGTCCCAAGCTCCGGGAATCCCTTCCTCAGCTCCTAAAACGCGTCCAATGTGCAAATGAGGAGAAAATTAAACCCTCAAAAGTTTCTTCAAATACGAGCTTAGGGAGTCAGATTAAGGTTACACGCTCGGCACATAAGTCTTTGCGTCCAACGCAGGGCCTTCCAGGAAGGTCAAGTACACTCTGCCTCAGGACACGCCCAGCGTAATTCCTTTTACCCGACGCAATGCCTTCTAGAGAGTTTGAGATACTCTGTCTCGATCACGCCCGGTGAGGGTAGTCTCGCGCCCGGCACAGCTATAACTTACAGAGGTGAGACACTCTGTTTTGCTCAAGCCCGGCGCGGGTAATCTTGCGCCCGGCGTAGTAACTCTTCCCTGCTCCTTAGCTCCTTAATTTTTCAATCCTATGGATCTTCTATACTCAATTCTCTAGCTTAATACTTGCACAAAAATGAGGTGTATTAGGGTATTGTTAGCTAAATTTTGGGTTAGCTATATCTGCACAAAAAATGAATCAAAAAGAGAACAATTATCTTGCAATGGTGCAAAGGATGAGTGGAATTGTTCAATAAGTCTTGTCCAAAAAGAAGTATAATTGAGACTTAACAACTCCCCCGAACTTAGAACCTTGCTTGCCCTCAAGCAATAGGTAATTAATCTATCTGATAACAAGCAATGCATGTGTGTCAAATTCCTACATCCTAGTTCACTTGTATTTTCTTTTCGCAAGCATGAACCTTAGATGAACTTTCAGTCACAATTATTGCAATGGAACATGACAAGGTGCAAACAAAGGTTTCAAAAGAGATCAAAGAGCTGAGAAAAGTTAATGATCATCTATGAATGCATCCTCACTAGGAAAGTGTTTCTCTTTATGCACACTAGTGTATCAGGGTGAGTATTTCTCTCAAATCTACTACTCACGCAACATAATTCAATTTTGCTCTTCGTTTCCAAAAAGAACAAATGGTAAAACGAATGCAGGCACTCATCACAAGGTCTTTATTAGGGAAAATCTGGGTTAAGTAGTAGCAATCTCATGATTTTTCAAGGATTGAAGGTGCTATGGCTTAAGAGAGCAATTGAGATTTCTACAATGATATCCCTCTTCATACCCCAATACAACATTTTGGCACATGCCCTTAATCGAATCCAAGCCATCAACCTTTATGTGATGCATATTTACATTTTTGCATCTTAATATTTTTTTATTTTTTTTTTGTTTTGTTTTTTTTATTTTTTTCATTTTGTAATGGCGGACCACATACTTTCCTCTTCCCAGAGTTCCTCACTCTTCAACTCCCCCAAACTTGTTTGGTGTCATCAATTACTCTCTTAACCACAGCAAAGGTTATGGTTAATTTTCACAATTTGGGTTAAGTGGAAGGTGTGGTGTTTAGGCTTAGGAAGCTATGGGTCAAGTGAAAAGTGGAGATGGCTTTCTGGCTTAGACGATTAGCAAAATATGGAAATATGAATGCCTTGATCATATAAATGCACAACATTAGCAAACTACCAGGGAAACTCAAGCAAAGTCTATCATGCAGCTTAAGCGTAGTTCACTCATCAGTATTTAGGCTCAAACCTCACCTGGCTATGCATCCACAGATTATCACACTTGGCTCAGTTCTATGATCAACATTGAAACCCGTATGCAACTAGTCATGAACTAAAACTCTAACATGACTTGAAAATGTCTAAGGTACACGCACCACAAACATCAAGCAAACCACAATCCAGAATCGACCACAAGCAAAGCAAGTATCAACAAGATTAAAAACCGTGCTAAAGCAGAATATTCACAAAAAGGAACCAATAGAGTAATCACCAAAAAGACACTGAATATAATAGAGTTCTGAAATAAGAACAGTTAAATAACTGAAAATAAAAGACAGGAAAATAAATGGCAAGAAACAATAAAAGTAGGCTAAGGTAGGCTCCATCTGCATCCATCTATGGAGCCTGGTCATCATCATCAGCATTTGTTCCATCATCATCAGCAGCATCAGCAGCAGCTCCACCCCCCCCCCCAAAGAAAGGAGCCTGGTCCCCAGGCCAACCAGTGTAAGCATGATAATCGGCAGTGGAAGGGAACTGGTAGCTGGGAGTGGAGTGTAAGGAGAAACTCCTGAAGGCATCCAAAATGAACATTTGGCCGCGGTGGAGGTACTCCTACTGCTGCATGAAAGCGTCCATCCAGCCCTCCTAACGCTGCATAAAGGTCTCTAGGTGGCCTTCTAGAGTGTCAAAATACTGATGGATAGTGAGTGGAGGGCCTGGGGCAGGAGCATCATCCATGGGCACGTCCTTCTGAGGCCTAGTAGCATGAATGGGCTCTAGTGCAGGAACGGCCGGTGGTGGGCAGTCCTAGCAATAGGCCGAGATGTACCTGCTATCAATCCACCAGCCAGGACCCTCAAACGGTGGCGAGTGGACATCCACACCAGGCAGCTGGCATAATTGCGTGATGAGAGAGGGATGTTCAAGGGCGACGGAGGGAGGAGAGTTGGCGCAGCCAGAGATCTCGACGCAGATGAGCCTGCCCAAGTCCACGGTCCTCCCTGTCATGATACAGTACATCAGCATGGCCCTGGTCTAGTGTAGGTCAGAAACATGTGAGCACGGGAGGATGTTGGCATGCACCAATGCAGGCCAAATCTTGACCATCGATAGAAGATCCCGGTGCTTCACGTGGAGAGGCTGTTGAGAGTGGTTCCTGTGGAAGCCAAATCCAGGCATGCATATGGCAGCCTCTACCACCGCAGGGTCCATCGTCGTAGTCGAGTAGTTGCCATACTCGCATTTCTCCTCAGGTGTCAGTTCAGTCCCCTAAACGTTATTAATCGTCTGGGCATCAAAGGGGACTCGCACACCCCTCACATAGCTGGAATATGGCACAATGCCCTCCTCTGGTCTCAGGGCATTGGCATAGAACTCCTTGACGATAGCTATGTTGGCCGGAAGGGGATAGGAGCCTAGCTTGTCCCACCGGCGCCTATGCAGCTTAGTTTGGAACTCTTGTGCCTCGTCGTCATCCAACTCAACCCGCCTCTCTAAAATGAATTTACTGCCACTGATGGACTCAAAATGTGTCTCGTTACGTTTCGTGAAGAACTGGCGGGAGTAAGGTCGGCTAGGCTTGCATGGAGGTTAGCCCGGTTGGTCAGAGCGGAGGCGTTTGCTTGAGGAGGCCATCTGTAGAAAATAACACAAGAAATCCCAGCCAGACAGATGAGCATCATAAGACATACAATGATGACCAAATCAAATAAGGCAGAATAAAGACTATCCTTAGACCAAAATTAAAACAGAATATGAAAGATCAAATTAACTATACAATCTAGCCATAGAAAGCACAAAAACATAAAAAGAAAATAAAACATAACAAAAACAAAGGAGCCAGAGGTGTTATGCGCCAGGCTTAAGACTCATGCGCCGGGCGCGGAGAGTGCAGTGAACTCTCTGGAATCAATAGCGTTGGGCGCAAAAGGAATTATGTCGAGCGCAATACGCATAAGAAGCTCTCTGGAGCTCGTCGCGCTGGGCGCAAAACAGAATTGCGCCGGGCGTGAGCAACTGAAGGGTTTTTACACATTAAGCACGTCGGGCGCAGTTCTTTGCGCCCGGCTTAGGTTTAACCTTTAGCTTCTTGAAATCACGTTTGGGTCGGGCACAGCTCGTAGCGCCCGGCGTGGGGTAGCCATATTTATACTTTTTGGTCCCAAAACCCCAATGTGGGTTAGCTGAACCCCCATGGCAACCCAAAAACAAGAAAAAATGAAGAACAGGGTAAAACAGAAAAGAAAAAAAAAAGTAAGAAAACCTACTTGAGTATGGAGCTGTTGGAGGGAAGGAAGACAAACGCGAGAGCTTGACCTTCAGAAGGAGAACGTGGGCAGAGAGTGAGAGGAGATGAAGGGTGTTTACAGTTTTGGGGAGAGGAGAGGAAAAAGAGAGTTGAAGGAGAGAAGGTTTGAGAGATGAAGGGAGTTGAGGTTGAGAGAATGATGGGTTTTGGAAGAGAAAGAGTGAGTGGGAAGACGGAGAGTGATGGGAGGTTGAGAGAATGGGAGAGAAACGTGAGAGTGAGAGAGGGAAGAGTGGGAAAGTGGGAGAGTGGGCGTGAGAGGTTAAGGGGGCATCTAAAGGGTCGCGCCGGGCGCGCAATTCGTGCGCCGAGCGCCATATCAGAAGAAGTCCAAAAGTTGCCCTAATCTGGTGTCACGTCGGGCCCTGCCGCATCGCACCGGGCGTGTTTAGGGTAAACTCGAGCAAGCATTCAATGCGTCAGGCTTGGCAGATACGAGCTCGGCGTATTTAAGGCACAGGCCTTCTAGTGATTAATATGTCGGGCACATTCATTAGCGCGCCGGGTTTGCTACCCCCTGGAGCCTCTAGCTTTTAATGCGCCCAGTGTGCCAGTAAACGCGCCGGGCGTGGTCAACTCTATGAAGATTTCACCTGAATTTTCCACTCCTCACACTCCTAACAGGATCTAATCTATATCAACCCACTCAAGCATGATTCACATAATTAACATATAACACAAAGCACATAAAGCACAATAAAACACATATAGCACAGAACAACATATAACACAAAACAACGGAGCATCATAAACAAAGTTCAGAAATACATAAAACAAGAATCTAAAATTGGTACTAGAATCTAAAACACGAATGAGATAAGAAACACATAAACAAAGTTCATATCTCTGGGTTGCCTCCCAAGAAGCGCTTGTTTACTGTCCCGAGCCTGACTGTCCCCAACTTGAATTGCTCTAATTCTCCTTCTCCTCCTGTTGCTATTGTTCCTCCTTGTCGTGTGCTCAATCTCAAGATTGCTCAACAATGGCTCAAAAGGATTGGTCGATCTAATTCAAATAGTACCTTGCATACAAGAGAAAGTGGAAGACTAGAGTACACAGGTTAGCTCTAAGAATTCATTGCTAACATAAAAATAACAATAACAATAAAGGAACAAGTCACAAATATCTATAAATACTAAATTTCCTTGCTAATCCCCGGCAACGGCGCCAAAAACTTGTTGAGATTTTCGTTGAACTACTTTTGTTATCACTTTAAACACTTTTGTTCTATTAACGGTCTCAAATACGGCAAGTATACCGGCCGTTCAAGTAGTAAAATTATCGTATCCACAGAGATTAGTGGGTAAAATAAGCATTTATTGACTATTCGTGACTAAAGAATAATTCCAATTTTGTAGTTTGTCATGTAAATGTGAATTGAAGAATATGACTACTGGAATGTTTAAACTATAAAATATTGGTTTGTGTGTGGAAAAGGGATAGAAATGGTATTATGGTTTTGTGAGATTGTGGGGTCAGATATCACCGAGCATCACACTAATGAATCCTTAATCCCTTGTTACATACATTGCTTAGTCAACCCATAAGTTTACTCAATCCTAATCCCTTAGAGCAAGAGCCTAGGTGCGGATATTGAATATCAATTCCTTGAGTATCCAATACCTACACCCGCATTACGGGCTAGGGTTCAAGACTACTAATGGGCCAAGCTCCATTCCTAGATACATTTCCCACTAGGCATTTGTTTCAAAGCTAGTTTCAATGGTTATTTTCCAACACCCAATGGAACCTATATCATGCAAAGGAGGATCAATCCAAAGCAAGCATTAAGAATAGAAACATACACAATAATGAGTAAAAGAACATGAATATATATCATTAAAACGTAAGGATTACAATAGAGTTCGTTGGTTAAATCTAACCCCACAAAACAATGGGTAGAACCACTCAAAACAATGAGGGTAAAACAAAAATAGAGATGGAAGAGAGAATGAAGAACCGAAGGAAAGACCCACAGACGAACGGTCCCAAGCTCCGGGAATCCCTTCCTCAGCTCCTAAAACGCGTCCAATGTGCGAATGAGGAGAAAATTAAACCCTCGAAAGTTTCTTCAAATATGAGCTTAGGGAGTCAGATTAGGGTTACAGGCTCGGCGCATAAGTCTTTGCGCCCGGCGTAGGGCCTTCCAGGAAGGTCAAGTACACTCTGCCTGAGGACACGCCCGGCGTAATTCCTTTTACGCCCGACGCAATGCCTTCCAGAGAGTTTGAGATACTCTCTGTCTCGATCACGCCCGGTGAGGGTAGTCTCGCGCCCGGCGCAACTATAACTTGCAGAGGTGAGACACTTTGTTTTGCTCAAGCCCGGCGCGGGTAATCTTACGCCCGGCGCAATAACTCTTCCCTGCTCCTTAGCTCCTTATTTTTCCAATCCTATGGATCTTCTATCCTCAATTCTCTAGCTCAATACTTGCACAAAAATGAGGTATATTAGGTTATTGTTAGCTAAATTCTGGGTTAGCTATATCTGCACAAAAAATGAATCAAAAAGAGAACAATTATCTTGCAATGGTGCAAAGGATGAGTGGAATTGTTCAATAAGTCTTGTCCAAAAAGAAGTATAATTGAGACTTAACAATCATCAGCATGAGACTAAGGATGTTGGTGATGAAACTTAGACTTCAATGTTGGGTTTTGCTCTGATAGGACATATGATATCGGGGTGTAGATAGAATTAGATTACGACATTATTTATATTAAATTATTTTGAAAACCTTAGCCTTATTTCTTTTGTAATTTTCGCTGATTATGTTATTTGTTTAAGTTATGGATGTGGTGTTCTCTATCTGAACACGTTTAGTATTTTAATAATGAAAGATTAAGTTACTCAGATTTTATTAATTATGTGTTTATGGTATGCGGGGTAGAGGGTGTCACACCTCATGTAGTCCAAACATCATATTTAGAGCTATATATATGTTTTAACAAGTTGATATTCATTTTCTTAGAAATTTGAGACAATTATCTATAATTTCTATATTGACCTCAAGAATTAACTATGTCATCTACTATTTTTAAAAAATACAAAACACCAACCTTCCAACCTAACTAAATCTGATAGTTTGACATTTGCTCACTAATTTGATTATAACATTAGTTCTAAGTATCCATTTTAGGTGACTTCAAGGACATTTGAAAGTTAACATTCAGGACTACAATTTTTATGAAGATCACAAAACCTGATTTTAACAATATCATGCCCAACATGAAGAGGGCTGCAACTTCTCTATCACAAATATGCCCGACATGACTGAGGTCACGCTCAACTTGTAGGAATATTGTCAAATGGTGTCCAACGTGACCCATTTGATGCCCAACATGATATCAATTCGTGAAAGACTTGTTGAATGTATGAAAATCACACATTACAAACCCCAAACTTTAAAACTCCAATCCAATGGATAAAAATCAAGATTAAAGCTTACTACTACTTTATTGTATCATCAATTACTCAAATTCAACATTAGTTTCACATTGTAATTACATATCCCTATTAACTACTCACAAAATAATCATTTAGGGTTCTCATTGGAATCTACCGTCAATCCAAACTTCACAATTACATGTTTAATCACAAAATTGGAGACATAAACAACTACACAATATCAAATAGGACAATAAAGAATCATATAGAAGACAAAAAAAACACATAATGCTATCAATTGGAAAAATTCACTTTATACAATACAAGCAACAAAGAAGGAATTGGGGGTCAATCTCTCTACCCAACTTACATGTCATGTCTAGAGCAAGACTAGGCATGGCAATCTAACCCATCCCCGTGGGTACCCGCTCGAACCCGCCCCGATTTGGATGGGAAAAACCCGTGTTTATCGGGTTCGGGTTTTCCCCGATTAACCCGCTCCCGTCCTGCTTAATAATATAATTAAAAAAATTATTTATATATATAAACCAAAATTAGAAATATTTATATGTAAAAATTTATATTATTTTACTTTTCTTTTATTTTTTAAATTTGTTCATATTTATTTAAAAGAAAAAGAGAAAGAAAAAAAAAAGAAGAAGAAAAATAGGAGCGGGGGCGGGGGCGGGGCAGGGAAACCTGAAACCCGCAGGGGGCGGGGATGAATACCCAGATTTTACCACGTCAGGTATCGGGGGCAGGAGCGGGGGCAGTTTAAATTTGTGAGGGAGAGGGCAGGGAACATAAAATTCGCCCATGCCCCGCCCCGTTGCCATGCCTAAGCAAGACTACTCACTTTTCTTTATTGATGAATGCTTGATGAAGGATGTAGATCTTTGGGATATTCTCCTGCCAGCTTTAGTTCTTCTTTCAGTTTTTCAAAGTGTATGCGTAATATAGAAAATAAGAAATATAAAAATAAAATAAAAAAATTGTCGTAATTTCCTTTCCAAAAAAACACGACTTACACTTAACATTTGAGTAAAAATACTTTAACCATAATCTTTTTCTCCTTTCTCTCAAATATTAAAACTTATAAATAAATAATATATGAAATAAACATATTTTTTCAATCCAAATAATTATAACAAAATATAATAATTAATAATTAACAAATATATAACATATAAAATAAATATATTTCTCTCAACATCATTATGATTACAATAAAATATATAAACAATAAACAATAATAATAATAACACATATTTCTCTCTAAATACTTATTATAACAAAATATCACAAAAATACATATTTTTAATAAATATTATATAAAAAAAATTATAAATATTTAATATTTAATTAAAATACTCATAATTATTAAAAATCTCTAAAATATTCTATAAAACTCTTTAATTAATCAAAAATAATTTTTTAATAATTTTAAAAATTCGTAGTGTTCCTGTACCCACAACCTAAAAGTTCTTTTTGAAAAGTAAATGTTATAGTCATGCCATCCACACGTCTGTCCCAAAGTCTTGGCATTAAATTCATCATAGTGTTGAAGAATATGAGAAGCAATTATAGCGCAGCATTCCTTTAAAATTTGAAATTTTCACATCATTGGGCAAAGTGGTAGGCACTAGGGCCATTGCTTAACTTATTTGTTCATGCTATAGGATGTCACCAAAAGCGGTGAGTCACGAATTTGGGGTATTTTTTAAAATTATTTATATAAATGGGGCTGTTTTGAAACTATTTACACTTTTGGGGTATTTTATAACGGTATCGCTATGACCCATAGCGACACCAGTAACACGTGTATTATTTTTTTTTGTAATTACGGACGGCTAAAATTTAGCCAATAAAAATCGTTATAGACTATAGCGACTTTTGCAAAGTAGTTATAGACTACATCACCATTTAAAAAATTTAATTAATATATATTTTTTATTATTAAAATAATATTTTATTTAAAGGCGTTATGGGCCATAGCGACACAATGTTGCTATGAGCCATAACAACACTACTTTTTTTATTTTAATATTTTTATTTTATTTTAAATATTCTTTTTTGTATTTTTAATAAAAACTACGCAAATAAATAAATTTAATTAAATTTATATTTTCAGTTTTTTGTTTAATTTAATTAAATTTATATTTTCAGTTTTTATTTATAAATTTAATTAAAAATAATTATTTGTATAGTTTTAATTAAATTTTGTAGTTTAAGTTTATTAAGATTTTTTTATATGTTAATTTAAAAAATAACTGACAAAAAAATATTTAAAATAAAATAAAAATATGAAAATAAGTATTTAAAATAAAATGAAAATAAATGCTGATAGATTTGCTGGATAAAAAAATTTAACGTTTCAATTCATTCTAATTAAACTATTTGAATTTAATTACGAGTGGATGTGCTTGTTAAGATGTTGGTCATCACTTATCTTGTGGCAGTTTTAATAACATAAGCTGTTGTTAACCTGGTAGATAAATAAATGTTGTTAACATGCTGAATAATGAAAATAAATATTATTAACATGCTGGATAATGAAAATAAATGTTGTTAACCTGCTGGATAAATCACACATCATTATTGTTCAGGTTCCTCACCAGGCGCTATGGCCTATAGCGCCAAAATTTCGCTATAAGTCATAGCGACTTGATTTTTTTTTTTCTTTTCTTTTTAAATTTATATTATCAATTTATTTCAAATATTAATTTTATATTTCTGTTATTATAAAAATTTATTTAACTTCAATAAATTATTTATTTTATTTTCTTTTATTCTTATTTATATTATTAACTTTTTTCAAATTCTATTTTTAAATTTCTGTTTTATATATTTATATTTTCTATTATTTCTATATATTTTATATATTTTATTTTTTTATTTATGTTTTTTAATTTTTAAATGGGTGACACTATTAACTATATTATTTTTTTTCTATTATTATATAAATTTTAATTATTATTTATAAACTTATTTTTTTATTATTTTCTTTATTTAATATATTTTTTCGTTTTTATTTTTTTAAGTTTAAAATATGAGGCGCTATGGGCTATAGCGACTTCATTCAAGTTGTTTAGTGTCGTTATAGGCTGCACCAACTTTGTGAATATGGCTTTCATAACTTCTCTGGAGTTAAAAAATGTCACGTGTCATTGGTGTCGCTATGGGTCATAGCGACACCGTTATAAACAGCCCTTAAGGCGTAAATACTTTCAAAACAGCCTCATTTAGTAATAAACTTTTCAAACAACCCCACTTTGATCAAAAAGCCTACCAAAAAGATTGGACAATAATTCTAAGAATATTTGAGACACTTGCATCAAATTATACCTCAAAAAATTAATTATAAACCAAAGAATATTTTTATAATAAATAGATAAAAAGTTTAGAATTTAGGATTTATAAAAAAAAAATTGTACAATAATTCTAAGTATATTTGAGACAGTTGCACCGAATTATACCTCAAAAGAATTAATTATAAATTAAAGAATATCTCAATTTTTTTTAATAAAGAAGTATAAAATCTTCTCACCAACTTATAAAAATTATTTTCTTTTTGGTCTCATTTCACTGTGTCATACCAAAAGATGTGACGGTAGAGTTCCAGGGACAGAATCATGTGTGAAGTTTAGACAAAGCAGACATTAACTTTGAGGTGTTTCCCTGTCTGGCCAGAAACGAGGGTATCATAGTTAACATTATTAATGGTTGTGTAGTGTTATGGTATTGGCTAGTGGAGTAACATCTTTCACATCACCAAATCGATTAGGCCCTCACTCTCAAAGAGTTGATTTTGTACTTTACACTCGTGGTGCAAGACCCTTTTGCTCTTTCATTTTTTTTTCTTTTTTTTTTCTTTCATAATTTATAGAATTTTGCAACCCATGATGTGATATGATACGAAGTAATAAATGTGCCTACGTTAATTTTACTTTTCAAAAATTATTAATAAAAAATGGTTGTTTCTCCAAAGTTGTTAAAATCGTAGAATTATAGATAGAACAGATAAGTGATCATTTGTAGTGTGATATATATTCCCGTATAACAATTTGTAAAATATATTTTTTATCTATTTCTTTTATTATTAAATTTATTTTACAGAAATATATTATTAATGATAGAGAGAAATAGACACAAAAATAATATTATATGGATTATTATATAATTTTTTTTTTCTTAGTGTAACATTATTTTATATACATCAACATATTCAAATTTTAAAAATCATCCATATCTTATGTGAAGAAGTAATTGTGATTTTATATCTAATAAGTATTTATTATTATTTCTATCATTTTAATTAAATAAAATATTGTCATATCCTTTTATAAACTAATAAAACAAAATTTTCATTTTAATATTCAAATTAACTTTAAAATTAATATAAAAAACATTAATTAAACGTGTGATATATAATTTAATTAAAATTTTAAAGTTTTTCTTCTTCTTCAAATAACATTGATACAGCATACATGGGAAACCAAATATTACACACACTCATTTGGCACTCCTTATTTATCTTTCTCTCTTTTCTTTTATACCATATATCTATTACATTTATCGCTTATCTTTCTTCTATTACTTTCTGGTGGGCATTACTCTATTTTGAATTTTTTATACCAGCACACACCTTTTTTCTTTAGTTAATATATTTTAAATCAAATTGACAAAATTCAAATACATACTTAAAGCTTTCAAAATAAACATATATTCTATTTATCCAACTAGTCATATAAATTTAACATTATATATCATATTTAAATGCTTATAGATAACGATGGTAAGTTAGAATTAAATTTACTAAGAGATTGTTTATATTATCACTCATACACGTTTTAATTCTTTCAAACAGAGAAGCATGCATTCAAATAAACGTATATTTGTCTACTGCAAATGCCAAAACAAACATAAACTAAAATAGTCTGATTTAATTGATTGAATAGAGTATATGGTCTAACTTAATCAAATTGTCTAAAGTTTAAATTTTGATATTTGGGTATGAAATAAATTTTTTTAGAAGGAGAATACTCATCATGTGTACATTCACAATTCTTTACTTTTAATATACTCGTTACCAATACTATGCTTATAAAAAAATAAATAAAAATAAATAAAAACAAAGGGTATGAGTATTATAATCTTTGTTATATCAAGTTTGATTCCCACCAACAAAAAATAAATTAAAATTAAATTTTAATGTTCAAATTCTATATGATTATTCCATCATTTTTTTCAATTTTTTTTACAAATACTTAAGTCCAAATTCAAACTCATTCGATGACTAAATACTTCACTCATCAGTAATAAATTTAATAAAATATTCATAAAATTCCTCATGTTGTGATCTCTTATACTCGTAATGTCGTAGTTTTATATTTTGGATGTAAAAATTCTTGCAATACATCGAGAAGATTCTTTCTTTAATTCGTTAAAAATCACCAAGCTACCATACCATTTGCCTTATACGGATCCATATGGATTTATCTTGAAATGTACGTAACATTGGTAACAACCATAACTTGTGCATACATGTCACGTTCAATAAAAACAGTAGTGAAGTACTAGATCAAATGAAAACATGACCACTAAAATAATATTCTAAAAAAGTGTTGGAATCGCCATGTCTTCAAGGTTGCCATAATCATTCCATCCATACTTTAATACATATAGTATCATTTATAATAATATAAGAGTTAATCACCTATATACTGTCAATATAATATTCTTTTACACTGATAACCAATTATATTTTTTAATTGTATCATGTCACTATAAACACATTTATTTTTAATAGTGACATGACATAATTAAAATATATAATTAGTTATCCGTATAAAAAAACTTTACACCTATAATATATAGGTGATTAACTCATAATATAATATATAAAAAATGGCATTGACTTTTGGCCTAATAAATGATGACAAACCAACCCACCCACCCTCCTTATATGGCTATGTACAACGATTAATCATTGTTGAGTTGAGATGTCACGGACAATTCATTACAACCATCACCAGCTGGCTTAGTGGTTCAACACATTCAATTCTACTAGGGCTGCTTCTGGTCCATAAACTATTTCGACACAACACAGTGTACAATAAATAAATAAATAATGTATAAAATTTAAAGGCAAGGTGCAACCCAACACTTGTCACACTCAGGACATGGAAATGAATTAATTGAACTAGAGTTCATTAATAGTCATGAAAATTATCAACATTTACTTGGTACAGCTTAGTTTATAAGAGTGTCTATCTTGCTACTATCTTGTTCTTGTGTTTAAGCAACTTTGTTTTATTTTTTTTATTTTTTTCCATTGGAACCAGCTTATGTGACACAAAAGGTATCTTAAATTTAAGATTTGTATCTTATTATATAAGATACGATAGCTTATAAAGAAAAAATTATTTTTACACCATCAAAATTAATAAGAGGAGGAAAAACCAGTAAATCATTCAGAAAAAGTTTGAGTAAGAATTACTAAACTTATCATTGAAATAAAAGTATAGTAAGTTGCTTATGGATTGTTTAAATGTAATGTGATAATGTGTGATTCAGTAAAGTAAAATAAGATATTTGCTTAATCAACCTACATCCATTGTACATCAAGATTAAACTCATAAACTAAACCAAACACAATAATACTAATATCTTGGCACGCTAGAAAAGAAGTGCAACAGAAACATCAGGTTAAGATAACAGCAGCAAACATCAAGATCAACTTCATTTACAAACCAGGCAGAATGAGTGCCTTTACTCACTCAAGGCACGTAACATGAGAAGGAAAAACAAGAAAGTGAGCAATTAGTATAGCAGAACTTCTCTATCAGACACACACCATTAAACCACTACCAAAACTAAACAAAATCTTGCACCAGCCAGAAGACAGTTATCATCAACACCAATGCAAATGAGGAAAACATATACAACGTGTTAGCTGAGCAAAATTTGCACAAGAATGCTGAAATTTGGACATATCATGAAGCAATCTGAGTCTTCTTTCCGCTTAGCAGACAAGAGATGATCTCAAAGATGTAGGTAGCTGAGTGCACGATGACCAACGGATGACTGATTCAGTCACCACAAGGTCAAGTTGCTCACATTCACCAAGTCCAATTGTCCTGTTTCTCTTGCTGTGGATTCCCAGCATCCTATGTCCATTCATTCCACTTGCCCTTTTAGCATCTACAGGCTTGCGATCCGTTTCATTAACTTCGCGTCCAATGCAAAGGGGAGAATCTTGTAGCACTAGCAACTTTCCCAAGTTTGCTTCTGTGAAAAATTGCAAACTAGATCAGACCAAGGAGTAAAGAGATTATAAAGATGATTAGAATTAGAATAGAAAAAGTTTAATGCATATACCTCCAGCAATTGCATTTACATCTGACATGTTAGCTGAGCACTCTAATTTACAACTCTTTTGCTCAACAACAGAAGTGGGGCTGAGGAATGAAAAGCTAAGCACCGAGGGAACAGGAGAAGAAAATTCCAAACAAGTGGAATCGCCCACACTCTTGAATGAAAACCCACCAGAAACTAGAAATGGAGTGACTGGTTCCACCAAAAAAGATGAAAATGATGATCTGCATGTGAACGTAGGTGATTGAGCATCACAAGTTGGTGAGCCAGCGCCAAAGCTGATGTCCTGATTCCTGGACATAAAAGAGGCAGAGAATGAGCTGCTGCCAATATTGCCTTCTTCACAACTTTGGATTTTATGTTCACTTAGTTGTTCGGGATTTGTTTGGTTGTCCTCCATCCAGCAATGATCTAGAAAGGGAAAGTTCAGATGAAGATTAGGAATACATATTCATTAGATTCTTTTTATTTCTTTCTTTTCTTATTGATTTAGATAATAGTTTTGAACACACGCGCCATAAATGACATAGTATGATGGATTTCATACCTTAAATAACCCCTTAATTGTAATAGCTTTTGGTTTTAGGGAGTGTATTGTCTTATTTCTCTTTGGGGTGTTATGGCATAACTTTATTGCTGAGCCATTTGCCATGATCTAAATGTTTAAAACTGTCAGACTATTGGTTCAATAGGCAGAATTTGCATGTTCTTAATGCATCACTTAAGTTATGCATTCAATAGATAGCAATGATCTTTTTATGTTCAATTTTTTCATATTAATCTATATCTCAGTTGAACTGTCATTATCCTGCTTGGCTAAAAAAGCTCTCATGACCCCAATATTGAATCTACATAAAATAGCTTCAGCTCATAGACATAGCTACATAAAGAAGTAAACTTACCTAAAACCTCTCGTGCAGTGAGCCTTCGAGAAGGATCAGTGCACAACATTCCCTTGATCAAATCCTTAGCTGATTCAGAAACGCGATCCCAAGGTTCCAAAGGAAACTTCAGGGAAGCAGCTTTAACAGCTTCAAAAATGTGTGATTTGGTCTTCCCCCAAAACGGAGGCATTCCGCTCAACAGAATGTAAAGAATAACACCTGCACTCCACACATCAGCAGCCTGGTTATATGCACCAGCCAGTACCTCTGGAGCTATATAAAATGGACTCCCAACTAACCCGTGCAAACTCTGACCTGCTTAAACAAACCCCAATACTTAAAGATGAACACCACACACATTCATAGCAGTAACCAAAATTGAAAGGATTAAAGAAAGCCACCAAGTGCAAAGGAAGCAAAGAAAGTATAAGTACCAGGCTTGATGTATGTTGCAAGTCCAAAATCTGCCAATTTAATAGGAGATGAGGAGGATCTTGTTGCTAAGAGAATGTTCTCAGGCTTCAAATCTCTATGAACAACCCCATTCTCATGACAATACAAAACCACCTGCATTAGGTGCCTAAAGAGAACCCTGGCTTCAGATTCTAAAAACCACCCGTTCTTCTCTAATCTGTGAAACAGCTCCCCTCCAGCACAAAGCTCCATCACCAAGTGAACAAAACCTTCCTCTTCATAAACTGCTTTGAGATCCACAACATTGGGGTGCCCAGATAGCCTAGCCATTATCTCTATCTCAAGCTTCACACTCCTCAAATCATCCAAAGTAACCAACCTATCTTTCGCAATTGATTTGCAGGCCAAAACCTCTCCTGTCAACTTGTCGGAACATGCTCTTATGACACCAAACTGCCCCCAACCCAATTGCTCGCCGAGAATGTACCGATCTTTTAAATTATATACATGATTTGTGTCTAATATGGTCTCAGTCAAACCTGCTACTTTGTAACAATTGTATGAAGTACAAGGTTCATTGCTGCTGTTGCTATTGGCAACAGCCATACCAATTCCGTCCCTCCTCAACAAACCTAGAAATATAAGTAACTATCCGATTCACTCACCCCAACAAAACTCTAGTTGAATCGTTGAAACTTGTGGTTCAGGAGACAACACCACCCTCTTTGGGAAAACAAAACACAAATATCAAACTTTGATTTTTTTTATTTGTATTTTTCTCACTTACACACCAAAACCCTCCATTTGAGAGTCAAAGTCTTTGAAGAAGCTTAACGTGGTTGGAATTTGGCAAAGAAAAAACACAACGTACGGCACACGATACCTTAAATCCGAACCAGTCAGAACTCAGGACCACTTCTCTACCTTCTCCCAAGTCCCAAATCACCTGATCTGCAAAACAGTAACAATGAGACTCACATCAACCACTTCACAATAAAAAAAAAATTAAATAAAAAACTAAACATGTTCATAGCAAACAACCCCCTCTAACAGTAATCACACGACTCAGATCACAATTCACAATAATTTGAAGAGTCAACCTTCCCCAGCTTCAAATTCCACAAAAACAAGTGGTGAAATATTCTTCTAGAACCAGCACATACCCACCACAAACCCAACTGAAAAAGCAAATAAAAAAAACATTTTTTATGCTACCAGCAGAAAATTCCAACCCGTATCACCTCATAACAGACACAAACGATCCTCAATAAACTCCAAAACGACAAAAGAGCGACCCCAGAAGGCAAAACAACTCGGAAACAACAGAACAAGAGAAAACAACACAAACCCATCAGAGTCCACACAAAACCAGACAACCCCAGATCCAAGCACAGCAAAGAGGACTCACCGGTTGCAAAGAGAAACCTTAAAATCCGGAAAAGGGTGGGTCTGAGGAGAGAGAAGGAGGCCGTTGGAGCAGTGGTTGAACTCCACGGAAGAGAGAGCAACCATGGGCTCCAAAGAGGGACCTCTTTGAGACTCAGCACAAACACTAACAACAATAACAGTAACACCAACTTTGTCCTTTATGTTGCTGCTTTGTTCGGTCGTGCCTTTTTGAAATTGAAGGCTCCTCGGACTCCAACATCGACTTCTAATATAGTTAAATGAATCCTACCTCCACAATCATTATTACTAGATTCTTATCTATTTTTATACATTTTATTTATCGCCATAATTATAAAAGGATATCATAATTTAGTGTTTATAATTTTTTATTTTTATTTCATAATTTATTTATTTATTTATATTTATATTTTTAATTATTTCTCTATTCAAAAATTAATTGTATATTTTTATTTTATCATTTCTATTTTTTTATTTTTATGATGAGTCACAAACTACCTCATTTTTCTTAATATAATTAAATTTATAATGAATAAATATTTTAATTTTATATATATATATATATATATATATATATATTATGTAAACATAACCAGATCTACAAAGATTAGTATAGTAATTAAAAGGAAAAGGTTGGAATAGTAAAAAGATGAACTTAAGTTTGGTATTATTACAACCATCTTTACAGTTTTTTCTAAAAACGTACAAGTAACCAATGAGACTTTTTATTAATATTGTTTCCTATTAATTGTATTCTTCTTTCTTTTTGAAGGTACTATTAATTGTATTTTTAATTTAGGATTATATAATGTAATTTAACAATCCCTTTTCTACATTCTTTTTTACCAGATTCTTATTTATTTTATAGATTTCATCATAATGATCATTTATTTTTTATTATTAAAATTTATACGATTTTTTTCTATATATTAACTTAATTACTCAATTCACTTCAATTAAGTAAATTAGTTAATTTATTTTATAACAACAAATTTATCATATTTACATATATTTTTTTTAAAATTATCTCCTCTTTCCTAATTAATATTCCTATGTTTTCTATTATAAAAAAATATTTTTTTACAAATTAAAGAAATTAATTATGCATTAAATTTTAGTAATTTTATAATATTATTTTTGAATTGTTCTTGCTATAAATGTAAAAAATAAAAGTATAACTAAGAAGTTATGCATTAACTATGAAGGATATTTTAAGAGTTGAATGAGATAAAATATTTAAAAATAAAAAAAATGTATTTTTATTTTCTTATAATAGATATTGAATGGGTATTCTTATATGTTCTAACTAAATATAGTAGATGTCTTATATTATTTCTCTTTTTTAATTAATATTTATTTTTCTCTTAAATATTTAGAATACATGTTTATCAAATAATTTAATAATTAATATATTTTTCTAAATTAAGAAACATATTTTAATTTGGAATGTTTTGATATATATAAGAAAATATGAATTAGATCTTATATAAAGGAATAAACAATTATTTTAAGTAGGTCTTATAAATAAGAATGAAGGTACTAAATATATAAATACACATATATAAGAAGGGATTCACTTACTTTGATAAATCATGTTCTACTAGGATCAGACATAATATTGTCGGTCATTCGTCTAATTTTTTTTTGTCGGCTAAGCCGTCAGTAACAATTTTATTTATTTTAATTTTTTATTGTCGATTAAGTCGACACTACGTCAACACAAAATTTATTTTATTTTTTTATTCATCTTCTTTTTCTAATTTATCATTTATTTGTTCGTAATTTTAGCATTACCGAGACTCGATCCTAGAACTTTAACGTGTTAAGGGAACTTGATAACCAACTGCACCATCATACATTATGCGTATATAAGATTCAAATAATCATATTTATCTCTCTCAAAGCACGTATAGTGTCGAAAAAATCAACATTATTCTTTAGAAATAGTGTCGGCTTTTCTGACTCTAAATTTAAATTGAGTTTAGCGTCGAAAAAGCCGACACTATTCTTTAAATACAGCGTCGGCTTTAGGGATGACAAAAATATCCGCACCCGCGAGTATTTGCGGGTAAAATCCGCTATAGATAATAAATGGATAGGCTAATTGGGTGCCCGCGGATAATGGGATGGATAATTTTTTACCCGTTTATAAACGGGGCGGGGGCGTGTATGATGATATCCATACCCGCGGATACCCGTTTAACAATATTTCTTAAATATCCTAATTATCATTGTACCACATAACCCTAAAGCTACACTCTCTCATCTTATTTTCTTACAAAAGTGAGGTTAATGAAGTTACCAACATGTGTTAAGCATGTTATAGAATTATGTAGCTATGTAACATGAGACTTTCACTTACTTATGAGATTGATGTATTTTAAGTTATTGATTATCTTGCATTTTTATTATTATTTTAACAAAATTAACGTTAAAAATAGAAGTTCAAAATTAACATTGATTTTTTTTTAATATTTCAATGACATTAAATATAAACTTAGAATTATTTGTAATATAATTTTTTTTTATTTCTTAAAAAAATTATAAATATCCATGGATATCCGTGGGTATTCAAGAAATTCATGGATACTCGCTTAATGGATACCCGCGCGGATATGGGGTGGGTATGGGGCCAATTTTCATCTAGCGGGGCGGGGACGAGTTTACTATTACCCACCCCCATGGGACCCCATTGCCATCCCTAGTCGGCTTTGTCGACACTAACTTAATTTAAGTTTAGTGTCGGAAAAGCCGATGTTATTCTTTAAATATAGCGTCGACTTTGTCGACACTAACTTAATAACACTACAAGAAAATTCGCTATTACAGACTGCCAGAATCCGTGGGAAATCCCAAAAATCCGTGGGTAATAGTGCATTTCTGACGGATTACCGACAGACACCAATCCGTCGATAAATTGCTCATCTAAAATATTTATCGATGGATTTATCCGTAGGTAACTTTCCGATTGATTTTCCCATGGATTTATCTGTGGGTAAATCTGTGGGAAATTACCCACGGATAAGTCCGTGGGAAATTACCCACAAATAAATCCGTGGGAAATTTTCGTGGGAAATTCTGTGGAAAATCATATTTTTTTTAAAAATTCAAAATTATATTAAATAATTATCCTATTTAAAGATATTAAATCAATCATAATTATGTAAATCAAAACAAGTTCATTCATACAAAATAAAATGTCATACATAACAAATAAAGTTTAGGAGTTCAAATTTAAAATAACATATAGTACGATCTGTAGAATTATAACATAATGTCTAATAATCAGAATATCCAGGTGAATT
Organism: Cajanus cajan; assembly: GCF_000230855.2. NCBI lineage: Eukaryota > Viridiplantae > Streptophyta > Magnoliopsida > Fabales > Fabaceae > Cajanus > Cajanus cajan. The sequence continues at coordinate 11,634,990 of NC_138517.1, read as the reverse complement.
TTGTTGATGTTGGTCATTAGCTTGTTGATCCTCTGTTGGTTGTCGATTGTCTTGTTGTTGGTCTTGTTGGTGTCTATTTGGTTGTTGAGGTTGATGTTGTTGTTGTTGTTGCTGTTGAAAAGTAGTTTGCATAGTAGGTGGTAGGAATGGGAGTACAACATTGAGAAATGTGTTGAACTGAGTCTGATATTGGGAGGTCAAGGATTGAATCTCAGTCTGATACTGGGAGCGCATCTGACGCATCTCTTCCTCATTAGTTAAAACTCATTGTGTCAACTGAGAAATCTCTTGTGTATTTTGAGACTGACTTAAAGATGTCCCCACAAAGTTGCTATCCTCATTCTCATAAAGATCTCCTGTACCATAACGACGTCCCTTGTATTTTCTACCAATAACTGCATTTCAACATTGACTCCTAAGTCTATCCTCCTCAATAGGGTCTAAAGGGGTGCATTCTGAGGTGCCAACAGTGGACCAAACCTCAGATATAGCTTGAGAAAATCTAGCTTCAAACTCTTCCTATTATCATCATAAACAGTACGTTAAAATAGTGTAAACATTAATTGTATTAAAGACAAATAAAATAAGTAACATAATAGACTCACATATGTCCGCCTAGATCTATCATCAACAAACTGACCAGTATCTTTTCGTAGATGAGTTTGCTGAAAGAGTTCATCATGGTGTACAGGTTGACCAAGCTCCTTTTCCTACAAATAAAAACATTATATAAATAAAAATTTAACATATAAAACTAAGCATTAAAAAAATGAAGAGTAAAATATAATACCATGTGAATGGCATGTTCATTCATGCTAATGGAGCCACATGTGTGCATACTTCCGCCTTTTTCAGATGCTCTATTTTTTTGTGTTTGTGTACACTTTGTACGATATGTAGGTGCATTCCAAGATTCTAATAAAGAATTCCACACACGATCTCCAATCCAATCTGGTTTCTTATTTTTCTTTCGGGCATCCATAAACATCTCAGAAAGTCTATGAGAAGCTTTTGCATTGAATTTTTTTTTTATATTACTTTCGTGGTCAGAACTCCATTTCACCATCCTCTATTAACAACCATATATATTAATTAATAAACAAAGAAACATCTCAAAAAGTCTGTGAGAACAAGCAAGTATTTAACAATAATATATATATTTAATTAATAACCAAATCAATCTATGAAAAATACACTTATATGGGTTTAATACAATTCAATACAATATAATTCAATATAATATAATTCATTGATTAACACTATTAATTACACAAAACTAAACTGGAATAAAATTGAGAATCAAGAAGTATTTACTATACTAACTTTATATTATAACTAGAAGGTAATTGTTATCTTTGAATATAAAGAATTGGAATATCAACACCTAAATCAACAAACAGACCCACATCCATATCAACAAACTAATACCCAATATTTAAATAAACATATAAGTGTATATTTCATAATTCTTTAATTTACCTTAAAACGTTGAAAGAAAATATCTTTATCAGCCTGGGAAATTTCTCCCCATGTGACCCAGGGTGAATGATATTGCTACTTATTAGTCATTGCCTCTGTATCATGCATGTATACTAATAGTTTTTTCTCTATCTATAAACACAAAAAACAAAATTAACAAGCATACCTTGAAAGTACGGTGAAACAATTTGTTTCCTCTAAGTTAGAATACAACGTCCACTAGAAGAATTTAATAGCAAAAATCTCGACCTGTTAATAAAAAAATTGAAATATAATTTATATAAAATCAGGGAACAAATTCAAAACATTTAATCATAATCATATTTGCATCCGGAACGGCCCGTTCTTCATCTGGAATGGCCCATTCTTCATCTGAAACGGGCTGTTTTGGATGAAGAACGGGTCATTCCGGATGAATAACGGGCCGTTCTGGATGAAGAACAGGCTGTTCCGGATGAATAATTAACATAGGATGAGCAGAACAACCCGTTCTGCTTGCAGAACGGGCCGTTCCAGAAACAAAAAATGGGCGAAACACAGCTTAAACGAAACCCTAACATGTGATGTAAGAAATAAAGAAAGAAAAGGAGAAGTTGCATCAATAATGGGACCAAAAACTTCCTATCTTTCAACAAAGAAATCACCTGCAATGAGATGAGACCACAAGGAGCCACAAGGAGCCACAAGGAGGGAGGAGGAAAAACTTCCTTTGCCACGTAAATGAGACCACCTGCAACAGCTAAGGGCCTTTGGGCATATAAAACATAAGAAACACCTTTTTTTTTTGTCAAAATATTTATTAAATATATTAGTATTATATTACATTTTTAAATCGATTTTAAATTTGATCTATAACTATTATAAAAAATATATTAAGGTTATGTAATTATTTTTTGTCTCCATTTTTTAGTGGACCATTATATTTTTTGGATATAAAAAAAATTAGGAAATTGCTACAGTACCCTCAAAGATTGAGGGGTTTCAATACATTCTTAGAATGTAAACTCATAAAAAATTTAAAAAAATTAATTTAATTATAAAATGAATAATCCAAATTATATTTATAAAATAAAAAGTAAGATAAAATTATAGAGATTAAAATTATAAAATTTCAATAATGTTATAAAACATTAAAAAAGAAAAGAATTAATAAATAATAGAAATAAAAATTATTAAAATTACAATATAGAAATTCAAAAATTTAAGACAAAAAGACAAAAATATACTTAAAAAATAATTCAAATTAAAATATAGAAATTCAAATATTTTAAGTGAAAAGACAAAAATATACTTAAAAAATAATTAAAATTAAACTATTTAAATATATAATCATATTATTACAAATAAAATCAGAATATATAAAATAAAAATAAAAATAAAATGAATAAATAATTTAAAAATTAAAAGAATAAAATATCATAAATATTATTTAAATAAATTATTAAAAATATAAAATATAAAATAAAATTATAATTACAACTATACCGATACCCTCTCAAACAATATGAGTACCATAGAATTTCTCAAAAAATTATATTCTCTTTAAATAACTACATACAATCTTCTAATATTCTATCTACATATCATTATTAGAAGCACAAAGTGATTCAACTCTCCTAGTATTTATAAAAATATTTAATTTTTAATATTATTTTTATTTTTAACAAAATTTATAAAATCATTTAATATATATGTATATATATATGGTGTATATATTAAAGAGAATGGATTTTTTTACTCTAAGAGTAAGTCTAACTAGACTTATTATGTTCAATAACTCATGTTCTATATCAAATTTTAACGATCTAACCGTTCAATTTAAAGTTCTTAATGCATAGATCAAATATGTAAATTGTTAGAAAATTTGAAAATTATTTGATACTTCGTTTTATTAATTTGAATTAATGTATAAAATGATTCTATGATTATCCGTCAATTTGAATTAATGAAATGAAGTATCAAATGATTTTCAAATTTTCTAAAAATTTGCAGATTTGATCTATGCATTAAGAATTTTAAATTGAATAGTTGGATCATTAAAATTTAATGTTGAACATGAGTTATTGAATGGAGTAAGTCTAGGTAAACTTACTCTTTGAGTAAAAAGATCCATCTTCGTATATATATATATATTAAATTAGTTTATCACGTACCATTATATATATATATATACTAGGAGAAAGAGGAAACAGACACTTGGTGTCTTTAAATCTTTTTAAAAGTAAAATAATTAAAATTTATTTATTTATTTCTTAAGAATTAAGGGTATAATTATCCATGATTTTTTAGACAAAAATCAGTTACAAGATGACGTATATTTCCCTTTATCTATTACTATAGATAATCAAACAACTATATATTTAACTATTTTTCTTCCATTTATTTTCTCTGTCTTTATCTCTACTTTCTATATATAGATTCATTGAAGTTTTAAATACTCATATTTATACTCGTTACTTTGTATTTTATTGATTTGCTTAAATATAAAATTCAGAAATCAATAAAATGAAAATTTAAGAAATTGCTACAACTTGAAGAGATATTTTTAAATCAATTAGTTATTAGGAAAAAAAATAATTATTTAGTGTAATTATTTTAAATATAATGTTTTAAGTTTTAAATAAAGAAGATTTAATCTAGAAAAATTCCATTAACCCCTACTTGAAGTTTTTCTCAATGACGTCGTACGTATATCTCTTCTCAAATTTTTAAGTGAGTATTAATTTTCTTATTTATTTATTTAAGTGGCACATACAACTACTTATATAAGATAATAATATTTATACACTATTAAGAGAAAATAATTTATTAATACAAATATCAATAATTAAATGAGATTTGATCTCTTATTTCATTATTTCAACCTTTTTTAAATATATTTTAAATATCATGCACACTGTAATTTAAAAAATATATTAAATTTAAGTAATAATTTTAAAAATGAATTGAAAAAAATCTTATTTTCAAAATTGAAGATCAATGAAAGTTTTCATCAAAATGACATAGTATTGGATGTAACTTAGAAATAAATGATAGACACATATATATGATTTGCAGAACATAATTTAACTTTTTTCCCCTTATTTAATTAATAATGTTATTTTGAAAGAGATGAGTAATTTTTAAAAATTAAAGAAAATATATGTTATTCTTAAATTTGGACGTCATGTGTTGGTATTTTTCAAGATAAGTAAAAAAAATCACATTTATGCTAATTAGTTTATAATTTATAATAACCTAAAGATATAATTATATATAGGTAAGCCATACCTCACTCACTTTGATTTATATTTATCTTATTCATTACAATATATTTATATTTTGAAAACACCCATATAATAATGAAAATATTATATAGTGCGTTGTTGTGTGTATCGACGGGATCAGGATTGCTTGCATTTGAAAAAAAATTGGCTTATATTTTATTTAATAATTTCAGACAGATCTATATCCGTCGGAAATTTCAGACGAATTTAAATTCGTCGAAAATTTCGTCAGAAATTTCAGATGGATTTAAATCTGTTGGAAATTCTGTCGAAAATTCCATCAGTTAAAAATCTGTCATAAATTCTGTCAGAAATTTTTGACGAATTTTTGTCCGTGAGAAATTATTCGTTGGAAATTTAACTTTTTCTTGTAGTGTAACTTAATTTAAATTTAGTGTCGAAAAAGCCGACACTACATCTTAAAATAACGTCGGGAAAGGGTGGATGGCAACGGGAAAGGGTGGATTTACGTTTCAATATCTTCGTCTCTGTCCTCGAGTTTGTACCTCATACTCATTCTCATCCTTAATACTTGATGAGTATGGAATTTGTGTTCCATCTTCATCCTCTTTATATCAAGTATACTTGTATATGTTCAAGAATTAATTAAATATTTTCTTGCAAAAAAAATGTATTAAAAAAAGAATTCCAACATAGAGTAGTAATTACAAAATTACACTAATCAAGTTTTATCTTACATAAATTTAAAATAAAGTAAGAATTACATAAGTCTTGAATAAATTCTAAAAAAAAAGTAAATTAAGTTTATAAAATTTAAAGCTAGAATGAGGATAGGGATACACATGAGGCTGATAAGTATATATATCCATCTTGTACCCATACTTGTACCTGGTCAAACTAGGTATTTCCTATAAAAATTTATTTGTCATTCATATATTTTACATCTAATTTTAACGATCCAATTGTTAAAATAAAAAATAATAAAGATTATAACATGTAAATTAAGTGAGATAATGTATAACTATAAGATTTTAAAATAATTTTAAACAAAAATAGGGACTAAAGGAGGTTACAAAATAAGTGGATAGTTATTATTGATAGAAAGGTTAAATTTTTTGTATACATATTTTATTTCTTCTAAGCTAGCCTTATGAGATATGATGGTGGAAAAAACATTAGTATACAATAAAGGGATATAAATGTCCAAAAAAATGTGAAAACCAAATGGAGGTATCTCTTTTATATATATATATATATATATATATATATATATATATATATATATATATATATTCTAATTTACCCTTATGAAATATGATGGTGGAAAAAATATTAGTATAAAATAAAGGGATATAAATGTCTAAAAAAATGTGAAAACCAAATGGAGGTATCTCCTTTATATATAGTATAGAAGTATATGCTAACGGGGTTGAAAGACTAAAAACACTTGGCATCTTTATGTATTTTGTTTTAAAATAATTTAAATAAAAATAAAGTAGAGGTTAAAGAATGTTAATCAAGTGAGATAATATGCAATTAGAAAAGAATAAAATAATCTTAAATAAAATTGGAGACTAAAAGTAGTTACAAAATAATAAGATAATATTATTTATAAAATGGTTATTAAAGATAATGGTAGTTACTAAAAAAATTCTTCAGTTTTTTAATTTTTTCTTAATAACTAAAGTGTATAATGGTTCAACATAGAGACCAAAGGTAGTTCCTATAGGAGGTGTCTGCTTTTTATATTACGTTAGAATATATTAGATAAAAAAAAAAGATACTTTGTGCATCTTAATATTTATTTAGATAAAAGGAAATAAAAAAAAGTAGAGTGAGTAGTTATTAAAAAAAATAGTAGTTACTAAAAAATTTATTGAATTTTAATTTTTTTTAATAACAAAAGGATATAATAGTCTACTTGTTGGGGTTTCATTAGATGAATTTTCAAAAAAATAATTTTCATTAAAAGATCTCATAAGCGAAATAACTCATTTTTCATATATCACACACTACCAAGAATCACACTAAGAATTTTGGATTTTTAGCTTTCGAAGTGTGCTTTAAGAATTTTCATTAGAAATTTTGTTTGGATGATGAAGTAACAATCTTTTGATAATCAAGCACTAATAGTATGATGTCTCTACTTAATCTACATGAGCAACACTAGACCAAAGTTTGGTGCTAACTATAGAGAATAGGAGTAGTTTCTTGAGATGACATAAAATCTTAGATTTTATGTTATTAGCAAAGTTAAATTAACACATCCTTTTATAGACTATTGTTAAACCTAATTTGCATCCTTATTGAGTTTGTACTATACAAGCTCAATTTTCTATCTAATTTAATTAAATCATATTTAGTCAAATCTTTGGTAATTAATTAAATCTTATTTAATTAATCAACCATTAGACTAAATCTCATTTAATTTAATGACTTTCTCTAAGTTTTTACTCAATGTGTGTGACCTAGTAGGTTCTTACTTAATTGGCAATAATATTTAAATATCATGTTGAATACAATATTAAATATTATAGACAAATATTGATATCTAGCAATGCATTATTGTATAATATTTTTTCCCTTTGTCTATATGTCTTTGATTTGAACATAAGACATAAAAGTGTCATTCTCATTAAGTTTAATCATATGTTTTTGATATCAAGGTAGATGTTAAACATGAATAGGTCCAATATCTTTTATTGGCTCATTTTGTATGGTCACACACATTTCATGGCTCACTTTATCGAGAGATCTAAGGCATAACTCTCATTATGATGGAGGGACAAATCCTTTCTACATCAATCACATCCTTCCACATAATTCATTGTAGGCTTAATTAACTACTTGTATAATTACCTTGTTATGGATAATGTTTGATAAAATCAAAGCCTACAACTTCTACATGTAGGAATCATATTGATTTCTGTAACATCCCAAAATTTTATTTTTATGTATTGAGATTCTTAGTAGATATATCATATTTTTATATACATATTTTACTATTTATATACGTATTTTACTATTCATGTATACGTATTTTACTATTTATATATACGTATTTTATTAATTACGTATACGTATGTATGAATAGTATTTTACTATGCAATTGCACAGTGAAGGGGCGGCTGAAACGTGGGCTGCGGATTCTTTCCGTTTCAAAATTTTAATTAATTTGAATATAATAATGAATAGTGCATAGTGCATAGTAATTTATAATATTATTTTAATGAATAGTGCATAGTGCATAGTAACTTCAAAATTTCTATAAATAGGGGCTTAAGGTTTTGGAAATTCAGAATTCTAGAGAGAAAGAAATTCTGGAGAAATAGAGAGAGAAAGTAAGAGAGAGAGAAGGAAAAAGAAAATAAGGTTCTGCCTAGGTTTTGAAAGAGGAGGAGAATAGAGAAGGTTCTGCCCTTGTTTCGATAATCATCTAAGAAGAAAAAGAGGAGATTCTGCCGAATTCTTTTTTATCCAGGTAAGGGGGGGAGTGGGAAACCTCGCTTGGGGGTGTTGGAGTAATCGTTAAATAGTTGTTTGTTAGATTGGCTCCCGATCTTATGCCTGTTGTTTGTTTATATGAAATATTGTTATTAATGTGCTTTGCTTTTTGCATTACTTGATTTCTTGTCCGTAGTAAATAATAACTATACTATTTTTATAAAAGAAAAAAAATGAATAAATTGTTTATTAATAAAGATATGGAAGGCTAAGCCTCCTATTAATTAATAAATATGTAATTGATGTTAAAAAAAGAATAAGTTTTAGAATAAAAATACCTATGCGAACTTATGAAGATCTTATTATGACTTGAGTATATGAAGTAAATATGAGACCTATGCGGACCTATGAGGATATGACTGTATGAAATATGTACTCATGACTTGTGACCTACGATCCATGAATGGACCGTTGAACTGTTGAACTATTGGACCGTTGGACTATTGGACTGTTGGACTATTGGACTGTTGGACTATTGGACTATTAAAGTTGGATTAATAAAATAAATCATAATTATGAAATATGAATCTTATATGTGTAATATGCTAAATGTTGAGTCTATGAATGTATGACATGCATCATATGCATATATTATTCCAGGTGTGCCGCTGAGGCCGCATACCAGTGATGCTAACAAGGTGTATGATCACCAGTGATAGGTGTGCCTTCGGGACACCAGTGATGTAACATGCTAACGAGGTGTATGAACACCAGTGATAGGTGTACCTTTGGGTCACCAGTGATAAATTCTGAAACTTTCGTATGGCGCCACATGCATACATTAGTGAGTCAAGTCAAGAAAATCATTATACATAAGCATATATGTGAGATTGATTATATATGTGAATTATATTGCGTGTGTGTGTGCTATTTAACTTTTATTTCTATACCTGCAACTAAGTGAGAAGATTCTCACTCCTCTTGTTATTCTTGTATATGTTTAAATTTATGTTGCAGGTAATCTTAATCATGAGGATGTTGGTAATGAAGTCTAGAGGCTTAAGTGGGCATGCTCTGATAGGATGTGACATCGGGCTTAGCTAGGCTTCTTTCTGGGATAATAATGTTTTATTTTCCTTCTTTTGAAATTTAAATATATTTGTATGATATCAAAAAAAATTATAAATTGATTCCTAACTAGGAGGCACTGCCACCTTTACTGGGATTAATTTATAATCTTTGTTTTATTATGACTTCTTGAGTTTGGTATAAATGTTAATTACGAATGTGCATCTTCTACCTTATGATATTTATTATCACTCTAATATATTTTTTTAATATAGTTAATGCTTATTAAGTAATTATGTTGGGGTAGAGGGTGTCACATTTAGTGGTATCAGAGCAGGTCGATTCTATCGGCCGTGAGTTATGTGTCTACTATGTTTATTGATTGTAAATATATTATGTTATAGTTGTCTGTGTTTATTAAAAGTTCTATATATCCAGATTATGGCTGGTAGAAATGATCGTGCGATTGCTGATGCTCTCCAAGCATTAGCCCAAGCTATGAACAACAACAATATGGCTGGAGTTGTTCCTAACTGGTTGGAGCAATTTCAGAAGAATAACCCGCCGACCTTTAAAGGAGGATATGACCCAGATGTTGCAATAAATTGGCTAATGGAAATCGAAAAGATCTTCAATGCTATGGAATGTCCTTTTCCTCAGAAAGTGAGGTTGGCTACCTTTATGTTTACTGCTGATGCCCATTTTTGGTGGGAAGGAGCACTTCAAAGGATAATAGATGGAGGAATGCAATTAAATTGGGAAAACTTCAAAAGAGTTTTTCTTGAGAAGTATTTCCCGGATGATGTGAGAAGCCAGAAGGAAGCTGAATTTCTCGAGTTAAAGCAAGGAAATGATACGGTGGCACACTATGCTGAAAAATTTGATGCCTTGGTCCGTTATTGTACCCATTATCATGGTGAGGGTGGCAAACGGGCTAAATGTATTAAGTTTGTGAATGGCCTTCGTCCTGAGATAAAAACCGCAATTAATTATCAAGAGATTTATCACTACCCAACGCTTGTCAACAAGAGTAGAATCTATGACCGTGATAATCGTGCACGTTCTGTCTTTTACAAGGGAGCTGGAGGTCCTATTCGTGCAGTGAATTCAAATACTTCTGGTAAGAGTAAGCCTTATTCTGCTTCTACCAGATCTCAGGGAAATATGGCTGCTGCCAATAGAACTAAATCGTCCACTGTGAACACTACTGGTAGTGTTGGAGGGTCTGTGTCTATTTCTTCAGGAAGATGTGGAAAGTGTGGACGGATCGGTCATATTAAATCAGAGTGTCGTGACAAGGAGGTTACTTGCTTCAACTGCAATGGTAAAGGACACATCAGTACTCAATGTCCTGAACCACCAAGAACACGTGTTATTGGATCAGGATCGCAAACCGAACGACCAAAGACTATAGGGAGAGTATTTGCTCTTAGTGGTGTTGAAGCTGCTCGATCAGAAAATTTGATACAAGGTACTTGTTTCATAGCTGAGACTCCTTTTGTTGTACTATTTGATTCTGGTGCAACTCATTCCTTTATTTCCATCTCTTGTGTCCAAAAACTGAAATTGCCTGTGTCTTTGTTAAATTTTGATTTAGTTGTTGAAACTCCTACTAATGGTCCTGTAACTACATCCCTAGTGTGTTTAAAATGCCCTTTGACAATTTCTGATAAACAGTTTCTAGTTGACTTAATCTGTTTGCCTCTTAGTCAATTAGATGTAATCCTTGGTATGGATTGGCTATCTTCTCACCATGTTCTTTTGAATTGCTTTGATAAATCCATTTCATTTGGTGAATGTAAGAGTGCGGAATTTCTTAGTGCTTCTGAGATTAAAACTTGTTTAAAGGAAAATGAAAGGGTATACATGATCTTATCTTCATTGACAGTTGAGACTGAGAGTAAGCTAGATGAGATTCCCTTAGTGAGAGAATTTCCTGAAGTATTTCCTAAGGATGTGTCTAGTTTACCACCCGAGAGAGAGATTGAGTTCAGTATAGACTTAGTGCCAGGTACCGCACCCATATCTATAGCACCCTATAGGATGTCTCCTAAAGAGTTAGTTGAGCTTAAGAAACAAATAGAGGAACTACAAGAGAAACAATTCATTAGGCCTAGTGTTTCACCTTGGGGAGCGCCTGTTTTATTGGTCAAAAAGAAAGATGGAAGTATGAGATTGTGTGTAGATTATAGACAATTGAATAAGGTGACCATTAAGAATAAGTATCCCTTGCCTAGAATAGATGATCTTATGGATCAACTAGTTGGAGCTTGTGTGTTTAGTAAAATAGATTTGAGATCAGGTTACCATCAAATCCGAGTGAAATCCGAGGATATCCCAAAGACTGCTTTTAGGACTCGTTATGGGCACTATGAGTATTTAGTTATGCCTTTTGGTGTAACTAATGCACCTGGAGTATTCATGGATTATATGAATAGGATCTTTCATCCTTACTTGGATAAATTTGTAGTAGTCTTCATAGATGATATCCTAGTGTATTCCAAGACCAGGGAGGAGCATGCTGAGCACCTTAGGATTGTCCTTCAAACCCTTAAGGAGAAACAGTTGTATGCTAAATTGGCAAAATGTGAATTTTGGTTGGAGAGTGTAAATTTTCTAGGGCATGTGATATCCAAGGATGGAATAGCTGTAGATCCCTCTAAGGTAGAAGCGGTTCTTGAATGGAAAGCACCTAAGTCAGTTTTTGAGATTAGAAGTTTTCTAGGATTAGCTGGGTATTATAGGAGGTTTATAGAGGGTTTTTCTAGATTAGCTTTACCTTTAACCAAGTTAACTAGGAAGAACCAACCTTTTGTGTGGAACTCTAAGTGTGAAGAGAGTTTTCAAGAACTTAAGAAGAGACTAACTAGTGCACCTGTGTTAGTATTACCTGACCCTAGCAAGACTTTTGAGGTATTTTGTGATGCTTCCAAAATGGGATTAGGTGGAGTACTTATGCAGGAAGGTAGGGTAGTAGCTTATGCGTCTAGACAACTTAAGATCCATGAACAAAACTATCCTACCCATGACCTTGAGTTAGCTGCAATAGTATTCGTGCTTAAGTTGTGGAGGCACTACTTGTTTGGATCTAGATTTGAGGTGTTTAGTGATCACAAAAGCCTTAAGTACTTGTTTGACCAAAAAGAATTAAATATGAGACAGAGAAGATGGTTAGAATTTCTTAAGGACTATGACTTTCAATTGAACTATCACCCTGGCAAAGCTAATGTTGTGGCTGACGCTTTGAGTAGGAAATCTCTGAGAGTGTCTTCCTTGATGATTATGGAATTGCGTATGATTGAAGAATTTAGGGATATGAGTTTAGGGTGTGAACTAACCCCTAAGAGTATTAGGTTGGGAACCTTGAAGGTGACTAATAACTTGATAGATGAAATTAAAAAAGGTCAGAAGATTGACCCTTTCCTATTGAGTCAAGTTGAGAAATTGAATCAAGGTGTGGAAAATGAATTTAGAATTGGAATAGATGGAGTATTGAGATTTAGGGATAGGTTGTGTATTCCTAGGGTGCCTGAACTTAAGAAAGCAATACTTGAAGAAGGACATAGGAGTAGCCTTAGTATTCATCCAGGAGCCACTAAGATGTACCAAGACCTTAAGAAGATGTTCTGGTGGCCTAAGATGAAAAAGGAAGTGGAGGAATTTGTGTATGCCTGCCTGGTATGTCAGAAAGCTAAGGTAGAACACCAAAAACCTTCAGGTTTCCTGCAACCTTTGGATGTGCCTGTGTGGAAATGGGATAGTATCTCTATGGATTTCGTAGTGGGGTTACCTAAAGCTGCGAAAAACTTAGATGCTATATGGGTCATTGTGGATAGATTGACTAAGTCTGCCCATTTTATTCCAATTAACATTAAATATTCTTTGGAAAGACTAACCAAGTTGTACATAAGTGAGATTGTAAGATTACATGGGGTTCCTACTAGTATAATGTCTGATAGAGATCCTAGATTTACTTCTAGATTTTGGGAGAGTTTGCATAAGGCTTTAGGCACTAAGCTTAGATTGAGTTCAGCCTACCATCCCCAAACAGATGGTCAAACCGAAAGAACTATTCAATCTTTGGAAGACTTGTTGAGAGCTTGCATCTTAGAACATGGGGGTAGTTGGGATAGTTTCCTACCTTTGATAGAGTTTACCTACAACAATAGCTACCATTCCAGTATTGGGATGGCACCTTATGAAGCTCTATATGGTAGGAGATGTAGAACACCTTTGTGTTGGGTAGAACCTGGAGAGAATGCTATCTTAGGACCTGAGATAGTTCAACAAACTACTGAACAAGTTAAGATGATCCAGGAGAGAATGAGAGCAACTCAGAGTAGGCAGAAAAGTTACAGTGATAAGAGGAGAAAGGACCTTGAGTTTAATGAAGGTGATCATGTATTCCTTAAAGTTACTCCTTGGACAGGAGTGGGCAGAGCACTGAAGTCCCGTAAACTTACTCCACGTTTTATTGGTCCTTATCAAATCCTTAAAAGAATTGGTGAAGTAGCCTATCAAATTGCCTTACCCCCATCTCTTTCAAATCTTCATAATGTCTTTCATGTTTCCCAACTCAGAAAGTATGTCCATGATCCTTCCCATATCATTGAGTCTGACAACATTCAGTTGAAAGATAATCTTACCTATGAAACAGTTCCTCTAAGAATTGATGATACGAGGGTAAAACAACTAAGAGGAAAGGAAATTCCTTTGGTTAAGGTCGTTTGGGGAGGAAATTTTGAAGAAAGTGCTACTTGGGAATTAGAAAGCAAGATGCGTGAAGCATATCCATTCCTATTTTCAGGTAAATTTCGAGGACGAAATTTCTAAAAGGAGGGGAGAAATGTAACATCCCAAAATTTTATTTTTATGTATTGAGATTCTTAGTAGATATATCATATTTTTATATACATATTTTACTATTTATATACGTATTTTACTATTCATGTATACGTATTTTACTATTTATATATACGTATTTTATTAATTACGTATACGTAAGTATGAATAGTATTTTACTATGCAATTGCACAGTGAAGGGGCGGCTGAAACGTGGGCTGCGGATTCTTTCCGTTTCAAAATTTTAATTAATTTGAATATAATAATGAATAGTGCATAGTGCATAGTAATTTATAATATTATTTTAATGAATAGTGCATAGTGCATAGTAACTTCAAAATTTCTATAAATAGGGGCTTAAGGTTTTGGAAATTCAGAATTCTAGAGAGAAAGAAATTCTGGAGAAATAGAGAGAGAAAGTAAGAGAGAGAGAAGGAAAAAGAAAATAAGGTTCTGCCTAGGTTTTGAAAGAGGAGGAGAATAGAGAAGGTTCTGCCCTTGTTTCGATAATCATCTAAGAAGAAAAAGAGGAGATTCTGCCGAATTCTTTTTTATCCAGGTAAGGGGGGGAGTGGGAAACCTCGCTTGGGGGTGTTGGAGTAATCGTTAAATAGTTGTTTGTTAGATTGGCTCCCGATCTTATGCCTGTTGTTTGTTTATATGAAATATTGTTATTAATGTGCTTTGCTTTTTGCATTACTTGATTTCTTGTCCGTAGTAAATAATAACTATACTATTTTTATAAAAGAAAAAAAATGAATAAATTGTTTATTAATAAAGATATGGAAGGCTAAGCCTCCTATTAATTAATAAATATGTAATTGATGTTAAAAAAAGAATAAGTTTTAGAATAAAAATACCTATGCGAACTTATGAAGATCTTATTATGACTTGAGTATATGAAGTAAATATGAGACCTATGCGGACCTATGAGGATATGACTGTATGAAATATGTACTCATGACTTGTGACCTACGATCCATGAATGGACCGTTGAACTGTTGAACTATTGGACCGTTGGACTATTGGACTGTTGGACTATTGGACTGTTGGACTATTGGACTATTAAAGTTGGATTAATAAAATAAATCATAATTATGAAATATGAATCTTATATGTGTAATATGCTAAATGTTGAGTCTATGAATGTATGACATGCATCATATGCATATATTATTCCAGGTGTGCCGCTGAGGCCGCATACCAGTGATGCTAACAAGGTGTATGATCACCAGTGATAGGTGTGCCTTCGGGACACCAGTGATGTAACATGCTAACGAGGTGTATGAACACCAGTGATAGGTGTACCTTTGGGTCACCAGTGATAAATTCTGAAACTTTCGTATGGCGCCACATGCATACATTAGTGAGTCAAGTCAAGAAAATCATTATACATAAGCATATATGTGAGATTGATTATATATGTGAATTATATTGCGTGTGTGTGTGCTATTTAACTTTTATTTCTATACCTGCAACTAAGTGAGAAGATTCTCACTCCTCTTGTTATTCTTGTATATGTTTAAATTTATGTTGCAGGTAATCTTAATCATGAGGATGTTGGTAATGAAGTCTAGAGGCTTAAGTGGGCATGCTCTGATAGGATGTGACATCGGGCTTAGCTAGGCTTCTTTCTGGGATAATAATGTTTTATTTTCCTTCTTTTGAAATTTAAATATATTTGTATGATATCAAAAAAAATTATAAATTGATTCCTAACTAGGAGGCACTGCCACCTTTACTGGGATTAATTTATAATCTTTGTTTTATTATGACTTCTTGAGTTTGGTATAAATGTTAATTACGAATGTGCATCTTCTACCTTATGATATTTATTATCACTCTAATATATTTTTTTAATATAGTTAATGCTTATTAAGTAATTATGTTGGGGTAGAGGGTGTCACAATTTCAAGTTGAAGGACTACTCTACTATAGTCGCCATGAGAAACACTTATGACACTTGCATAATTATTATGAAGTCTTCTCATAGTGAGCCCATTCAATATAAATATTACTCCTAATATTTATACATGTGTATCTGACTTAATATCTCATGTCTATGACCTGTAAGATGCGGTCATCGATCAACTCATACAACAGTTTCAATGTATTATTACCGTTCTAGTTAACAATAATACTTGATTATGAATAATTTATAAATGGTGTTCTTTATTTAAAGAATCTCTAAATCAAGTCACACTTTGATATATCTTAGAACAATAGTTTATTCTAAGGACATTACAATGTTATAGTAATACAATAACTAAAATGATTAAAATATATTTACATCAAAGTCATGATAAATATAAAGGATTAGCTATTAGGACTAACTATAACACTACCAAATGTGAATACCAAAAACGATTATTAAAAGAAGTATCTCTTATATATATTAGTATATACTAGTTAGATCTTAATGTATTTTTATTTAAATAAAATTAAAATGTAAAAAAAGAAAAAGAACGAGTTCAATTTAAAACACATATTTTAACGGTTACAATACAAACAAAGTTGGTTTAGTTTAAAATTTTTGTGTTTACACATTATTGGCGGTTTTATTTAAAGGAAATTTTTTGTTATTAAATAAGAGATTGTAGGAACAAATAAAGGAAAGTTAATATAGTTAAAGGGTAAATATGTCTTAAAAAATGTTTAACAAAATAGTATTTTCTTTATTTTTGTTATATATATAGAGAGAGTCAAAATTTGTTGGGTGTAAGTCTAAACACTTACACCAAATTTTATATATTTAATAACTTTTTGTATAATACAAATTTATTCAATCAATTGTTGAATTATGTGATATTATATTCAAAATCATGATATCAAATTTCACATAATTTGAATTTTCAATGTATGTTATCAAAATATGGATATTTACATATATTTTCAAAGTATCATAATATAAGTTAAAATAAAATAATGTGATGAACAACTAAATAATTTTAGAATTATGTGAAGTTTGATATCTATGATCTTAAATATAATATTACATAATTCAATGATTTGATTAACTAAATTTGCATCCAAAAAATTATTAAAAATATAATATTTGTTGTAAGCGTTTAAACTTGCACTTAGTGTCATTACGACATATATATATATATATATATATATATATATATATATATATATATATATATATATATATCATAATATTTTGACATCATGTGTTAATCTATAAACATTAACATATTTTATATTTTTAATAATTTTTTTATAATATAAATTTAATTATTAAATTATATGATATTATATTGATAATCATATGCATCAAATTTGACATAATTTAAAATTTTCATATAATATTTTTTCGATAATAAACATTTAAATATATTTTAAATATTATATTACACATATTCATTGTTGAGATATTATGTTACATAAGGAACTGATTGGTGAAACAAGTTCTACATTAAATCAAAAGTTATATATAAAATCCATTACGTATTGTAAATATAATTAAACTCAAAGACTACTCTAAACTTAATCACCACTATAATCAAATTTACATTTACTTATAACATGCACTTTGCATTAGAGAATTGGACACCTTGATAGGCTTATTTCAAACCATTATTTGTTGATAGTGAAAATCTGTTTTGTATATATTATTATTGAAAATCTTATGAATAATTATAAATATTTATAGATTTTTTTATTCAATCATAGCCTCAAATTTAGTATTTATACCGAAATTGTAATCTAGCGAACATATGATAAATGGCTTTCACACATTCAAAATGCCTACAGTTAAAATTATTTCTCAAATAGTACATAATCATTTTCAACTTATCCATCTTGTGTAAAAAAAATACTTTAAAAAAATCAAAATTTTCTTATTTATTCAAAGTTTTATCTCTCTCTCTTTTTAATATATTATCTTGTTTTAACTATTTTTATTTTTAAATAAATGATAGACTAGATAGTTTTACAATATCTTTCTATCTGACAATATGATTAGATATAACAATTTTACACATTTGTCCTCTTTAAATTTAACGGTGTAAATATTGTTTTCTAAGATAACAAGCTATATATATATATATATATATATATATATATATATATATTTTACATGATTTAATTAGAATGCTTTGTGTACTAGTAAGTCCATTCGGCCACCTGATTCGGCCGTTCGGCCACCTGTTGGCCGACACCCAATCAGCACCTGAATGGCCGAACCAGGTGGCTGATTGCCATTCGGCCACTAAATGGTCCATAGGCTCAGATTTCTATTAATAAGAATCAAGGATTGACTCATAATCAAGGATTAAGAGCTAATCACGCCAGCAAGCCGATTAGAGGCGTATTACCTAATCTGGTAATCTTGTTGCAGGGCCCATGGGAATCCGGACCCATAAATGTCAGTATAAATAGCGCATGTCACAAGGTAACATCACTGTTCATTAATTACTATCGATACTCGTGCTTATCCTGATTTGAGCATCGGAGTGCCTTTTGTAGGTACCCTCCACGCATTGGAATATTCGCTTGGAGCTCCCGTTCAGCCCTCAGAATACAAGAAGATTACTAGTGTGCCCTTCAGATAAGTACACTTTGGTATTATAAATTTTATATTTCTCGTAATTATTTATCCTCATGTAATTTAAATTTATTAATTTTTATAATAATTATTTTAAAGACTGCATTCAATTTGGTAGTATAAAATAAGTCAAAGTAAGTCAAAACATGCTAGACAATAAGAATCATGATATATTGGAATAAAAATGTGTAACGCAGTTGGTAGATTGGAACAGGGCGTTCCAAAGTTGGAACGGACCGTTCCAAACTACTAGAACAAGGTTGATTTAATAGCCTAGAACGGGTTGTTCCCAAACTGGAACAGGCCGTTCTAGACTACTAAATATTCCTGTAAATCCTAGTTGAGAACGGGTCGTTCCAAATATAGTTGTTGTGAGTTAAATTAAACTCCAGAATGGGTCATTCTGGTTTAAGAACGAGTCGTTCTGGACGTGCCAGAACGGGCCTTCTGGTTTCAGAACGGGCCGTTTTGCATGTGAATTTTACACATGACGAAGGAGCTCAAAACGAGCCGTTCTGGATTCAAAACGGGTCGTTCTAATCACTCCTGACCTCTATAAATAGGGGTTGAGGAGGGGGAGAAAAGGGGAACATAGAGAGAAGTTTTAGTGAGAAGGACTATGGGCCAGGAAGCTTGCTTTTGGAAGATGGAGGTTCCCGGGTTGAGTTTCGGAAGGAAATTTCACTTCTTCTCAACTCTTGGCAATGCTGAGCCAATCTTCAGGTTAGGGAAGCTTCATGCATTATTTTCCTTGAAAATGGTTAAGTTGTTGGGTGCGGATTGAGTTAAAAAGTCGGGTTTTGTTATTTGAAAGAAAAGAGATGATTGATTTGAATTAGTGGTTCACTACTAGAATTTCTCTTATTACATGCGACTTTTCCTGCGAGTTTTTCATAAAAATTTGCAGGAAACGTTGTTCTTGCAAATTTTCCTGCAAAATTTTATCTGCAGGTAATACCTTCATGGATAATATTTTTTTGCGAATTTTAAAATTCGCAAGAAATTTTCCAGCAAAATTTCTTGCGGAAAAAATTCGCAGGAAAGTTTCTTACAAAAAAAAATTCGTAGGAAAGTTTCCTGCGAATTTTTCGGAAGAAATTTTGCAGGAATATTATTTACGAAAAAAATTAAAGAAATTACTATAAATTCTATCAATAATTTTTCAACTTTCAAATGCTCACAATGAATTCGTCCGAAACATTTGTTTCCATTCCTCCAACATGTGATTTATAATCTTTTAAATTCTAAGATTGTAGATTATAAGCCTAACACAACCATATAAATCAACTTGTAAGGTAAATGTTACCCCAACTTATATACTCTTTAATTACTTTATTTTTAATCGATGTGGGGCTTGAAGTTTTTTTTAAAATATTGAACTTATAAATTTAAATATATATTTTTTATTTTTCTTGCGGATTAAAATTTGCAGGAGAATCTGCAGGAAAAGTTACTTGCAAAATTTTTCTACCATTTAGTAAACATTACTTGCGAATTTATTTTTGCAAGAAAATCTGCAAGAAACAAAATAAAATTCTTACAATACTTTCTGCAAATTTTTACCATGGAAAAAAAATCTGATTATTAAAATTGTAGCAAAATTTGTAAGAAATATTTGTAAATTATTTTTTTCTACCATTTAGTAAACATTACTTGTGAATTTATTTTTGCAAGAAAATTTGCAAGAAACAAAATAAAATTCTTACAATACTTTCTGCAAATTTTTACCATGGAAAAAAAATTCTATGATTATTAAAATTGTAGCAAAATTTGTAAGAAATATTTGTAAATTATTTTTCGCAAATAAATTCGCAAAAAATTTCTGCGAATATTTTTTTTCAGGAAAATTCACAAAATATTTTTGCAAATATTTTTTTGCAAGAAAATTCGTAAAAAATTTCTGCAAATATTTTTTTGCAGGAAAATTTGCAAGAAAATGACATTTTTCTAGTAGTGGTTGCATGTAGTTGTTCTTGTGTTTCAGAAGTTGTTTATAACGTGGTTAAGTTGCTAAGTTGCTTGATGAAGATGAGTTGAATAGTTGTTGACTTACGTTGTTTATATGTTGTGTATTTGGTGAAACTAAGTGGTTTTTATGTTGTTTACTATTGAATTATTAATAAGTTGAGATGTATAAGTTGAAGTAATTCATTTTTGTAAAGTTGATATTGTGTTAACTGTAGTTGTTTAATTAAGTAGTATAAAGATGTCTATTGCTATAAAGTTGAAAGTTGCCTATTGTTGTAAGATACCTATTGTTGTATTGCTGTAAGTTGCCTATTATTGTATTGCTATAAGTTGCCTATTGTTGTATTGCTGTAAGTTGCCTATTATTGTATTGCTGCAAGTTGCCTATGGTTATAAGATGTCTATTATTGTATTGTTGTAAGTTGCCTATTATTCTAAGATGCCTATTGTTGTATTGTTGTAAGTTGCTCATTGTTGTAAGATGCCTATTGTTGTATTGTTGTAAGTTGCCTATTGTTGTAAGATGCCTATTGTTGCATTATTGTAAAGTTGTAAAGTTGTTTATTGCCGTAAAGTTGTAAAGCTGTCTATTGTTGTAAAGCTGAAAAGTTGGGGACATATGGTGAAGATATATGTCCTATGTTGAGATACATAGTACTAAGGAGATAAGTTGAAAGTTATTTTAAAGTTGAATTCCTTAGTACTGTGTGGGCGACATGGAAGTAGTCGATCAATGTCATGGTTGAATGACCAATTTGAGTAAGGTATCTAGTTAGAGATGTAGTCTTTGACTAGGTACTGGAGGGTGCGTGGTACTTGGAGGACAGTGGGTGGGCTAACTCCATATGTGGATTGGTGATGCTAGCCAAGGCCGTGGTAGGCTCATACCCAAACCCTTTTTGTCCTGACAGTAGTACTGGACCTCCGAGTCTAAGTGGCACACCTGAGTAATCACCTATTGTTGTCTATACCTAGTTCTCTTTGGAGTTCCTAACAATGTCCTATACCTAACCTGGTTGAGATAGGTCAAATGCTGGATTCGGTAGGGTTTATGCCACCTAGACTGCTCAACCTCAGTTGTTGGAGATCTCCTAGTTATATATGCGTGACGACGCATTAGTTGATGTTGCATGGGTTGTTGTATTCAAGTTGTATATAATGTTGTATGAATGAGTTGATAGTTGAGCTATTGTGATAAATACTATGTAATTGTGTTGTGATTAGTTGTTGATCACTAGGACTAGGAGAGATGTTTTCGAAGTTACTCATCCCATTGTGTGGATTGACATAGTTGTGGTGCTCTGAGAGCCCAATTTGTTGAAAAACCCTGATGAGTCATTATTTTCCCCTATTTTCTTACCTTTCTGTACTTATTTTAATCTCTGATTTGCGCTTAACTGTTGATTATCTCCACTGTTTTCTATTTGGGCTTTAATTGGACCGGTAATTCATATTTTAACTAATTTGAATTTTCAGAATCTAATTATTCCAAAATTTTATTTTCAGGGCAGTTTAATAATTATTCGGGCTTGGAATTAATTTCTGGACTTCAAGTGGAGCTGTCACGTCATCTGCCATGTCATCGCTGCACCATTTTCCACCTCAACATTCATTTTTAGTTGTAGGCTATTTTATTCTCTCTTGGGTCAGACTTGTATTTTTGTTTGGGCCCAATTTCGTTTTAGGTCTAGGTTAGGGTTAGGGATGACTTGGCAGCCACTAACATGAGAGGTTGATGTAGCCTACGTGAACAGTAGCCACCACCCTCATTCTTTACGTTTATTTTCTCTGGAGCTACAATGTTCTTACGTTTTGGTTCTCTGTTGCTTTCTTTTACTTTTGGCTCTCTTTAGCTGCCATTTTCGTTTTACTTTCTTCTTCTCTTCTTATTATGTATGCATTTTTGTATCTGAACTGAACCTGAACCATTTGCATTGAAGAAATACTTTCGTTTCCATTTCCGTTTTCATTTCCATTTTCGGTTTCTGTTCCATTTTCGTTTCTGTCTGTATTATTTTTGTTTCTGTTCCATCTTAATGGAAGGCTAAAACCCCAGGGGTTGAGCAGATTGCAATCTCTTATTGAGGTTTTATTTATATTTCCACTCTAATCTGTGTTCTGCTTAGTTCTTCTTCAATGAACCTTTGAAACGTTTTTGACACCTGTTCATGCTTAATGAATCAGGTTGGTCACAAGTTGCTTAATCTTGTGGAGAGGTTTAATGTTGTATACGTTTGCTTAATTCGTGTAGGGAAATCTTGAGTTAATCTTCGCTTAGTTGGTTAACTCGGATGGAACAAGGATTAAGTTATGAACAGAGAAATCTTTTGAGAACCAGGGATAAAACAGTTGCAATTCAAACAGGGAGCCAATCTGTTTTACTAGTTGTGTTTTATTTCGTTTTATTGTGTTATAAACTAAAAATCTGAACCAAACCCCCCACTTCGTGTGTTTAAGCCTTTAGCAGTAAAAGAAGGTCCTTGGGAGACGACCTAGGAGTCACTTCCTAGTACTACATTTAATTGTAATTATTTGACCGGATACGGCTCCGATCAAATTTGGCCTCCTTGGGAAGTTGTCCCTTGGAGTAGATGTTGTGTTGTTCTCCTCTAGGACTTAGTTGATCCCGTGTGTGGGCAAGGTCGAGGCACACGTATATGAAGCGACCACGGTATAGGGGCCAGGCCGAGCTATACCGATTACGAGCGGCCAATTTGAATTAAGTGTGATATGTTGAAAATGTTGTTGCTAGTAGATGACATTGTATATCTATTGTTGTAGATGTTGTGTTGCTTTAAGTTGCAAGTTGAAAGTAGAATTAATTCTATTGCTGTTTTTTATATGTTGATGCTATTTTTTTTGTTTATTGTTGTGAGCTTACCCTAGTGTGTTTTCCCTATGTGGTTGGGACTGCGATGACCATACCTTGGTATGCGAGCAGATCAAGATAGGTGCTCTACTGGATTGGGTGAGCTTCGAGACTTAGGAGGAGGGCTAACGTTGTAGTTAGTTGATTGGTAGCTTTTGACTACCTAGTTATTGTATAGGGTATTATTTCCCTACTTTCAGTTATATATATCTTACGAGGCATTTTAGTTGTGTATTCTCATTATATATATAATTGTTTAGTAGTGAGATTTTATTTTTATACTTATATTTAGATGCTATAGACAGTGTGAGACCTAGCGGGTCGTTACAAAATACAATTTTATTGTTTAAATATTATATTAAAATGAAAAATATTCTATTTTGTTTTAAAAAGAAGACAAAACAAAATAAGTTATAACTTTCAATGCTCCTATTATTCTCACTTCGAAAATATTTTGTGTTTTACTTTAATTTTATGTCTTACTTTAAATTTTTTATAGAAAAATATTTCGTTGTGTAAAATATAAATTAAAAAATGTTTTGCTTGATTGTTTCCTTTCCAAGTTAATTACTTCTTTTATATATATATATATATATATATATATATATATATATATATATATATTTTGAATTCATGTTTTTATTCATATGCAAAATTTTATATAATTATAAAACTATTTGATAATTCATCACATCACTTTAATGATATTTAAATTATATATAAATATTTATTGTTACATAATATACATATAAAATGTGTAAAACAAAGCATATATATATAAATTTAAATCATATGAAATTTGATATTCATGATCACGAGTGTAATGTCACATAGATCAACATTTGGTTTGATTAAATTTCTATTCTATAAAAAATTATTGAGGATGTTTGATGAAGTTGTCTTGAGAAGATGAAGCTTCGATTATCCTCTTGACTTCTCCTTGCTTCACAATGTTTCTAGGGGTCTTCAAATGCATGGAAGCACAAAATATAGAGGTTATTCTCTATTTTGGTGCACCACTCTCCAAGGAGGAGAAGAAAGGAATAGATGTCACATAACCGCATTAGTATTAGTGGTATGCTAACTTGAGAGACATATAAATTAACATGGTCATCAAGGTTAAAGGTCACATCATACTTGTCTAAGCCCAAGTTCTTCCATCCTTTAGGGAGGGGTACTCCCATGATTTCATTAGTGAAGGGATGCTTGTGAAACTCCTCAAGAATGACAACAAAATGGGGTATCAATGTCCCAACTTGATGAGACACCCAAGTGATTTGGATCCCTCAAGTGATCGACACTACATTAGAAGGAAAACTAGAGTTACACAAAGAGTTACATAAGTTTAGCCACCAAGTGGGATCATTCTTAGTGGTGATAATCTTGGTACCTGCTTGTGACTGCTTAATTAGTCATTACATTTCAAAGTTTGTTGAATTTATGTCATTTTTATTGTTGTTCACTTTGTTCACGTAACTGTTGTAGCTCCTTTTGCAATTATTCCAACATGTGAGTTTTATTCGGTATCTCTTGGTGTTGGCATGGTGATTTGCTTGTGTCCTACCATCTGCTAATTAATAAAGACCATAGGAATAATTTTTCTACAACCCCATGATGGGTGCCAAATGTACTTGATGGAAAAAATACTTGTCTTCGTCCAAAGTCTTCAATCTTCAGTCTTTAGTTCTTAGATTGGTAGTTGTTATCGTTAATGAGCATACCTTTTGAAGGTGAAATGCAAGTATATATATAGGAGAAAAGATGTTACTATTAATCGATAGGACATTTAAGTGCATTCGAGATCGTTTATTGTCATGTAATGGTTGGACGTTACCATTGGCCAGACAACCATAAAGCTAGAGTCTTCAGTCTACTAAGGACTATTCAAGTTACTGTGACACCCTTACTACCCCAACATATATATTGTAATAATAAAAGCTTATAAATAAAATTTTTTATTTCGGTAAAAGGGTTCACATGAGAATCTTCAAAATTATCCTTCAATAACCACAATAACAAAAATGAAACGCAAGAGTTTTCAAATTGTTTTCAAAAATAACATTTACAATAAAAACCTATGTTCTAAAAATCCTTTGCCCCGATGTCACAATATCAGAGCATCTCGACAATTTAACCACTCGTAGCCAGATCTTCCTCACCTAAAATATCCACAAATCGCACGGTGAGAAAAGAAAACATCTATATATATAGCACATAAGAAAACACAACATATTATCTCATTAAAATTTAATATTTATAAATATTTCAGCATATCGTATTTTAATCAATTATGCATTGTCATCACGTCATAATTCTCAATCACACCAATCATCACAAATCTTGCACTTCACACTATGCCAAGGTCACGCTACCCATTTAACAATCTTGGGTCGTGCTCACCCCTGATATAACATTGTGCCAAGGTCACGTTATCCCTATCCTAGGGCCGTGCTCACCCCTAACATGTTAACCAAGGTCACGATACCCACGTAACAATCCAGAGCCGTGCTCACCCCTGATATAACACTGTGCCAAGGTCACATTACCCCTAACCTAAGGCCATGCTCACCCCTGACATGTTAACCAAGGTCACGATACTCATGTAACAATCTCGGGCCGTGCTCACCCTTGGTCATAGGTGTGAAGAACCACAACCACATCTCATTCACATTCCACACAACATCTCATAGTTTAATTCCATAAACATATCAGATAAGTCCAAAATAATGGGTTTCATACATATCAAGCAATTCACATTTAAATCGTCAATTTTTATCAAATAATATAACAATGATATTCATAAATTAATATAATAATCAATAGAATTAGTAATTTAATATAATTGCAGCATAAATAGTAAAACCCCCTGTAGACACCCAATTTCGTCCGGGGTATACAAATAACAAGATAGGACATCAGAGGGCCCAAAGGCCCAAATCAATTTTTAGTGGCCCGGAACGGGCCGTTCTCAATCAGAACGGGCCGTTCTGGGCTTCCAAAAAAGCCTAAAAATTTAGGTTGGAACGGACCGTTCTAGACCAGAACGGGCCGTTCCAAACTAATCAAGGAGGCTAAAATGTGTACCTTAGAACAGCCGTTCTGAAATCAGAACGGCCCGTTCTGGGGAACCAGAACGGCCCGTTCTGATTTCAGAACGGGCCGTTCCAGGGTACATGTATACTGCACAACGTTCGGATCCGGAACGGGCCGTTCCGGCCCACAGCTGATGCCTATAAATAGAGAATCTCGGCCAACAGTAAAGGGGACTCCAAAATTTTGTCTAGAGCTCGAAATTTCTCTCTTCTTCTCTCTTTTTCTCACTCTTTCTCTCTCTTGTATTTCTTGAGAGTTTGTGAGGTATTGTAGTGTGAAAAGGTCGCCACAAAGCACCTAGAATCACCATTAACAAAGCTTGATACGAGGTATTTCAGTCAATCTTCTTCTCTCTCTTTTATTTTGCATCTTTATCTCTTTTTTTTTGTTATAACAAACTTCATAATGTAGATATTTTAGGGTTAATCGTTTAATTTATATTTTAAATATGTAAATAAATATTAATAAAGGGGATTCAATATTTAATTTATTAATTTTTATCATATTAACTTCATCATAGGGTACCGATTGAGGGCGTTGTAGGGGTGCTTAATACCTTCCCTACACGTAACCGACCCCCGAACCCAATTCTGGTTATCAAGGCCATTATTGGATCTTTAAAAACCTTTTCTTTTTTTCAATGTTTTGAGTAAAATGTTGGTAGCGACTCCATGAACCTATTTTCAAAACCATTAATTAAGGATTAGTCTGGTATCCGGGCATTCCTTAATTAATGAGACTTTTAAAAGGATGTCTAAACCATACGTCGCAAGATCGGAAATTTTCGGGTTGCGACACCCCCAATTGTTCCAAAACCTAGCTCACAGGCACTTTTCTATAATTTCGTTCTCTCTCCCAGATCATTATTCTTACAATTTAAATATATATTTTTAATCCTCAACACATACGGAATCTAATGGTATAATTAATTCCTCAAACAGAAATAATCCAATTTTTCCAAAACCTAACCTACAGGCACTTTTCTACAATTTCGTTCTCTCTCCCAGCTCATCATTCTTACAATTTAAATATATATTTTTAATCCTCAACACATACGGAATCTAATGGTATAATTAATTTCTCAAACAGAAATAATCCAATTTTTCCAAAACCTACTACACTTTTCTATAATTTCGTTCTCTCTCCTAGAGCATCATTCTTACAAACAAATCATATATTTATTGTCCTAAATATATACAGAATCAAATAATGTCAATAATTCTTCAAACATAAATAATTATAAAATTACTCATAATCTTAAGGGATTCTTCCTCTACCCAATTCCCTCATGTAACTCTATACATAAATAATTCCCTTTTCCCCCGTACCTGGATATGTAGAAGCTGAATCTAGATATGTAGAAGCTGAATCTAGATATGTAGAAGCTGAATCTACACTAGATCTGGTTGATCTCCCTCGCTGGGTTCCCCTCGGTCTGAAGCAGAAAGTAGAGGAAAGAAGAGAGAGAGAGTAGAAGAAAAGAAATTAGAAATGAGAGGTGTGCTTTTTGGGAGTGGCAAACAACTTTATTTATAGGCATTCTACGCCGGGACGGCCTGTTCCAAATCCGGAACGACCCGTTCCGGACCCTTAAAACGTGGCTAAAAATCACATCCAGAACGACCGTTCTAAAACCAGAACGGCCCGTTCTGGTGTGCATTAATTACTCCCAACGGCCATAATTTTAAGAACGCCCCGTTCCAAGCCCGTTCCTATTTAGGGTTAAAGGCAAAATTAATAGTCCAGAATGGCCCGTTCCATCTTGAGAACGGCCCGTTCCAATTCTGGAAAGGCCCGTTCCGAGCTACTAAATCACATATCTTTTGGTAGTTTGGAATGGCCCGTTCCAATTCCGGAACAGCCCGTTCCAAGCTACTAAATCACCCCAATCACCTTTATAAAATTACAAAAATACCCTTAAAATAAAATAAAATTAAAATAAGAAAAATGGGGTGTTACAATTCTCCCATCCTTTAAGAAATTTCGTCCTCGAAATTACCTGAAGCAAATAAAAATGGATATGAAGCTTTCATCTTCTCCTCTAACTCCCAAGTAGCACTTTCAGGTGTAGCTCCTCCCCAAATAACTTTCACCAAAGGAATTTCCTTACCCCTAAGTTGCTTCATCATTCGATCCTCGACTCTCACCGGGGTAGCTTCCACAGTTAGATTCTCCTTAACCTCAAGATGATCTGACTCAATCACATGCGAAGGATCATGGATGTATTTCCGAAGTTGGGAAATGTGGAAAACATCATGGAGATTTGACAGATTAGGAGGCAAAGCAATTTGGTAGGCAACACTACCGACTCTTTTTAGAATTTGAAAAGGACCAATAAATCGAGGAGTAAGTTTTCTGGATTTCAATGCCCTGCCAACCCCAGTCCACGGAGTGACTTTCAAGAACACATGGTCACCTTCTTGAAATTCCAAGTTCTTCCTTCTTCTGTCAGCATAACTTTTCTGTCTACTCTGAGCTGTCCTCATCCTTTCTTGTATCAATCTAACCTTATCAGTGGTTTTTTGCACAATCTCAGGTCCTAAGATAACATTATCACCAGGCTCGCACCAACATAAAGGGGTCCTACATCTCCTACCATACAAGGCTTCATAAGGTGCCATACCTATACTAGAGTGGTAACTATTATTATAGGTAAACTCTATCAAAGATAAAAGACTATCCCAACTAACCCCTTGGTCCAACACACAGGCTCTAAGCAAATCCTCTAAAGATTGAATAGTCCTCTCAGTCTGACCATTAGTTTGAGGGTGGTAAGCTGAACTAAGTCTAAGTTGGGTCCCCAAAGCTCGTTGTAGGCTCCCCCAAAACCTAGAGGTGAATCTAGGGTCTTTGTCCGACACTATACTAGATGGTATCCCATGCAATCTCACAATCTCATCAATATACAGTCCAACCAATCTCTCTAGAGAATACCTAAGGTAAGAAATGTGCACTCTTAGTCAACCTATCAACTATAACCCAAATGGAATCATGCCCTCTCCTAGTCTTAGGCAAAGCAACTACAAAATCCATAGAAATGTTATCCCATTTCCACTCGGGTATACTCAAAAGCTGAAGTAGTCCTGAAGGTTTCTAATGTTCTATCTTAGTCTTCTGACACACTAAACAGGCACTCACAAATTCAGCTATATCTTTCTTCATCCAAGGCCACCAAAATATCTTCCTAAGGTCTTGATACATCTTAGTTGCTCCTGGGTGAAAACTAAGCTTGCTCCTATGACCTTCCTCTAAGATCAAACGTCTAAGTGTAGGGTCACTAGGCACGCACACTCGGTCTTTAAATCTTAACATTCCATCTACACCCAAGGTAAATTCTCCTCCAACACCTTGTCCTATAGCATCACGTCTAGCCATTAGAAATGAATCCACTAACTGTGCTTCTCCAATTTCCCTCAACAACTCACTAGTCACCCGAGTCATACCTAATCTCACACTTCTAGGGGTCACCTCACAAGTCAAACTCAAGTCTCTAAATTGAGCCAAAAGGTCCATCTCCCTAATCATAAGAGAAGACAAATGCAAAGATTTCCTACTTAAAGCATCAGCCACCACATTGGCTTTGCCCGGATGATAACTAAGATTAAAATCATAATCCTTAAGGAACTCTAACCATCTCCTTTGCCTCATATTTAATTCCTTTTGGTCAAATAAATACCTAAGACTCTTATGATCACTAAACACCTCAAATTTTGAACCATACAAATAATGTCTCCAAATCTTAAGTGTGAATACCACAGCTGCTAATTCAAGATCATGGGTAGGGTAATTCTTCTCATGTATTTTCAATTGCCTAGATGCATAAGATACAACCTTTCCGTCTTTCATTAACACTCCACCCAAACCCATCTTAGAAGCGTCACAATAAACCACAAAAGTCTTACTAAGGTCAGGCAACACTAAAACAGGTGCACTAGTCAACTTCTCCTTAAGGGTTCGGAAACTATTCTCACATTTACTATCCCATACAAACACAACTCCTTTCCTAGTTAAACTTGTCAAGGGTAATACTAACTTAGAGAATCCCTCTATGAATCTTCTATAGTATCCAGCCAATCCAAGGAAACTCCTAATCTCACTAATTGACTTAGGTGTCTCCCATTTAAGCACCGCCTCAACTTTAGATGGATCTACTGCTATACCTCCACTTGAAATCACATGTCCTAAGAAACTCACCTCCTCTAGCCAAAAGTCACACTTAGACAACTTGGCATAAAGTTGTCTCTCCCTGATAGTTTGAAGTACTACCTTTAAGTGTTCCTTATGCTCCTTTTTAGTCTTGGAATAAACTAGTATGTCATCTATGAAGACAACTACAAATTTATCCAAATACGGATGAAAAATTTGGTTCATGTAATCCATAAAAATTGCAGGAGCATTTGTCACACCAAAAGGCATTACTAGATACTCATAGTGTCCATAACGAGTCCTAAATGTTGTCTTAGGTACATCCTCACTCTTAACTCTAATCTGATGGTACCCCGATCTAAGATCAATTTTACTAAATATACAAGCACCCACCAACTGGTCCATAAGATCATCTATCCTAGGTAATGGATATTTATTCTTAATGGTCACCTTGTTCAACTGGTGATAATCTACACAATCTCATACTACCATCATTCTTCTTAACTAAAAGTACGGGTGATCCCCAAGGTGATACACTAGGCCTCACAAACCCCTTCTCCAACAAGTCTTCTATTTGTTTCTTAAGCTCCATTAACTCTACGGGTGACATCCTATAAGGTGCAATAGAAATAGGTCCTGTACCTGGTACTAAGTCTATGGAAAATTATACTTCTCTTGTAGGTGGTAAACTAGACATATCATCAGAGAAGACATCCGAAAAGTCACACACAACAGGCAGTTCATTCACCAAAATATTACTCTCAGAATTCAAAGAAGCTAACAACATGTACACTTGGGCATCCTCTTGTAAAGATACCTTAACTTGGTTGGCAGTCAAATAATCCTTACTCACTTTTTCAACAGGCTCACCAAAGACAATAGATTTATCAGCACAATTCAAAAGGACATGATTGGAAGATAACCAGTCCATACCCAGAATAACGTCTAGCTGACTTAGAGGCAAACAAATTAAGTCAACCATGAAATCTCTACCATCAATAATCAAAGGACATTTTAAATAGACATCAGAAGTAGACATTGAACCACTAGTTGGTGTCTCTACTATTAATTCAAAAGACAAGGAAGAAACAGGTAATTTTAATTTGGACACACATGCATGTGATATATAGGGCAGAATCTAACCAAGTCTTCAAACTTAGTCACATAATCAGCCACAGAATCTTCTTCTTGCTTCAATTCAAGGAATTCCACCTGTTTCTTATGTCTTACATCTCGGGGAAAGTATTTCTCCAAGAATAGCTGCTTGAAATTCTCCCAGTTCACTTGGGTACCTGCAGCTATCATTCTTTGCAGAGCACCTTGCCACCAGATGCCAGCCTCTCCAGAAAGCATGAAGGCAGCCAAAGTCACCTTCTGTATCAAAGGACATCCCATAGCTTGGAATATCTTTTCAACTTCGAAAATCCAGTCAGTAGCTCCATCAGGATTATAACCCCCACGGAAGCTTGGCGGATTTTTTCGCTGGAATCTCTCCAACCAATCTATCTATGGTTGTTGGTTCATATTACCAAGAGCCTGAGCCATCGCTTGTAAAGCATCAGCGATTACACGATCGTTCCTACCTCCTGCCATTACTTTTCTGATCTCCAGAAAAGTTAACAATTATACTATAAGTAAACAACAAACTTAATCAATCATATCAACAAATTCCACAATCAATCATTCCATCGATCATCTACCAAACAAGCATAGTAGACTCATAACTCACGGCCGATTGGATCGACCTGCTCTAATACTACTAAATATGACACCCTTACTACCCCAACATATATATTGTAATAATAAAAACTTATAAATAAAATTTCATTTCGGTAAAAGGGTTCACATGAGAATCTTAAAAATTATCCTTCAATAACCACAATAACAAAAATGAAACGCAAGAGTTTTCAAATTGTTTTCAAAAATAACATTTACAATAAAAACCTATGTTCTAAAAATCCTTTGCCCCGATGTCACAATATCAGAGCATCCCGACAATTTAACCACTCGTAGCCAGATCTTCCTCACCTAAATATCCACAAATCGCACGGTGAGAAAAGAAAACATCTATATATATAACACATAAGAAAACACATCATATTATCTCATTATAATTTAATATTCATGAATGTCGCCACCGGCCCGAAACGGGCTTTCGGCGGTCGCGAAGACGGTCGGACTCGTTTATTTGTTTAAAAATAGTGGATTGCTAGAATGACTTATTCTCAAACTGAGACCTCGTCAAACGAGCAATTTTATTAAAAGGCTCACTAATCCATATTAATCCCAAGCGGGACCCTCCATGGATTAGTGGTTTTCATAAAAGGAGGGTTCGTGGAGTCGCCACCAATGTTTTACTCAAAACATTGGAAAAAGGGATAAGGCAATTGATTTAAAAATCAACTTTGGCCACTACAACCAGAGTTGGGTAAGGGAGTCGGTTACGCGTGGGGAAGGTGTTAGCACCCCACAGCGCCCCTTTCGGGTTCCCTATGACAGATTATTTTTAACAGAACAGTATAAAATTACTAAATTACCCCTATTTATTCTAAACAATTATGAATTGACTATCTACATGATGACAGTTTAAATATACACACAGAAAGCAGTAAAAGGAAGGATTGAAAGGAAACCTCTTGAAGCGTGCTTTTATATATTGTAAAGAACTGGGAAGCGTTTTGGCGTTCCCACGCTCTACAAGCCCGCTCCTCGCTCTCCTAGAACAAAATTTTAACTAAGGGAATCAAAAAGATTTCCCCTCGACTAGGTTCGATCCTCAAGCAAAATGGCTCGGGGCTCAAGAACTTCGTCGGATCAACTCTCCGAGTGATTTCTAGGGCAGAACACTGCTCAAAAACCCCAGAATACTCAAGGAGAGGGTTCAAACTATGTTGAA
Source organism: Cajanus cajan (assembly GCF_000230855.2). Taxonomy (NCBI): domain Eukaryota; kingdom Viridiplantae; phylum Streptophyta; class Magnoliopsida; order Fabales; family Fabaceae; genus Cajanus; species Cajanus cajan. The sequence continues at coordinate 11,601,409 of NC_138517.1, read as the reverse complement.
AAAGTGTGGTAGGACGTCCAAATGGCCTCCTATTTATAGGAATGGGCCTCAATACGGCCTACAGGGGCAATACGGCCGTATTGAAATTTTTGAACTTCAATACGGTCGTATTGAAGTTCAATACGGCCGTATTGAAGTTCAGAAATTTCAATACGGCGTATTGAGTTCACTGTGGCCATATTGAAGCTTCAATACGGCCGTATTGGGGTTCAGTACGGCCGTATTGGGCTTTTTCCCTCCACTTCTTTATTTTGAGCTATTCTAAGACCTCTAGACCTACAGAGAACCCTCCTAGGGCCTTCGAGGAGTCCTTCTGGCTGATTATCCTTCAGTCTTCGAGAGTCTTCAAGCTTTATTTCCGACCCGGACAATTTTAGGGGTCTACAGCTGCCCCCCCTTTACTTAGTCAAACGGTCTTTTGGTGTACCGGCTGACAAGTAAAGGAGTTGACCCAATTGTCCGGGTGATGTGCCGACCTTCTGACTTGTAATGTCTTCCGGTGGAAAATTGTTGAGTAGCCTCTCCAGGTTGTTGCATACCTTGGCGCTTCTGACAACCTCGGTAGCTAAGTTTAACACCAACGTGCCTCTGACGACGCTGATGGCTGAGTATTGTCTCTCCAGACCTTGAGTATTGTCTCTCCAGACCTCGAGTACTGTCTCTCCAGACTTTGTTTGAGTATTGTCTCTCCAGACTTTATTTGAGTATCGTCTCTCCAGACTCTGAGTACTGTCTCTCCAGACTTCGAGTACTGTCTCTCCAGACTTCGAGTACTGTCTCTCCAGACTTTGTTTGAGTATTGTCTCTCCAGACCTTGTTTGAGTATTGTCTCTCCAGACTTTGTTTGAGTATTGTCTCTCCAGACCTTGTTTGAGTATTGTCTCTCCAGACCTTGTTTGAGTATTGTCTCTCCAGACCTTGTTTGAGTACCGTCTCTCCAGACTTCGTTTGAGTATCGTCTCTCCAGACTTTGCCTCTCAAAGATGAGGTAGTTGAGTATAGTTTGTCTCCACAGTCCACAATGCTGCTTCGACGGTTTGTTTTTCTGATTTTGTGCCGCTGAGGGCTGGATAACGCAGGGATCCGTCTAGGGGATGTGCAGTCATTCATAGGTTCTTGTGTCCCAACTTGCATTGCTTAGTTGGTACCCATGGGAATTTTTGACTCCTTGGGGTGTAGACACAGATGCTCTCTGAGTTGAGCGATGCCTTATGTTTGGCTGACGTCCTTTTGACGTGAGTGGAGTATCCCGGTTATCCTTATTCGGGTGTCTCTCTTTGATTTTCTGATTGTGTTGCCTCTGTGTAGGCTGTTATCCACTGGGGGATTTTGTCGTTGATTTTGATTAGCCTCTTCTGTTAGGCGTATCGGCTTGACGTTCGATGTTTGGCTAAGAGCCGGATTCCACTTGGGGAATACTTATTGATATTTTTGATTTTCTTCTCCTTTTTGCAGGGATGCCTCTTGAGTAGGCGATTGGGGATTTGGGGATCTTATTGTGTCCCAGAGTATTATTTAGGAAGCCTCTACAGGCTTAGCCTCGCTCAGTGCTTTGAGTCGGAGAGCTATCTTCCACCGAGGAAGTGTTAAGTCCTTTGACTTGTATATACTGTTTGGATGATCGCACTTCCATTGGGGATTGCGTCGATTTTGCTTTGATAGCTCTCGCTGGGGATTTTTCCGTGAGCTTGAGCTGAGGTTCCCTCTGGGGAGTATCATTTCTGCGAGCCTCTCCAGGCTCAGTTATTCTGCATACTGTGGAGGATATGGAGTATTATTTTGGTAAGCCTCTCCAGGCTTAGTTATTTGGTACAGATTGTTTGTTGGATTTTCTATATCCTTGCCTTTTTTATTTTCGGCTTTTTCTGTATTTTGTCTTTTCTTCTGATTTTGGCTTTTTCTGTATTTTGCCTTTTTCATGTTTTTGGCTTTTGCTGTACAGAAATTAAAAGTGTTAAAGAAATTAGATTTATGAGAGAGTATTATTTCGGCAAGCCTCTCCAGGCTCAGTTATTTTGTAGGAGTATTATTTCGGCAAGCCTCTCCAGGCTCAATTATTCTGTGGGAGTATTGTTTCGGCAAGCCTCTCCAGGCTCAATTATTCTGTACGAGTATTATTTCGGCAAGCCTCTCCAGGCTCAATTATTCTGAGAGTATTATTTCGGCGAGCCTCTCCAGGCTCAGTTATTTTGAGAGAGTATTATTTCGGCGAGCCTCTCCAGGCTCAGTTATTTTGAGAGTATTCTTTCGGCAAGCCTCTCCAGGCTCAGTTATTCTGTATGATGCTGTTGATTTTCTGAATCTTTGTATTTTGCTTGCTGCTGTCATACACAAGCAATTTTCTATTTTTCTATTTTATGCGGTTGCCTCATGATAAGGTCTTTGAATGTGCAACTAATGTGTGTGTGATGCACAAATGCAATACAATTTTTTACTTTTGTTCATTTATTTAGAAAAGTGAGTGGCTCTCCCTATCCTCTTCTTCTTGGAGGACTTTCTGTCATTGACGCGAGGGAGTATTTTTGTGAGCCTTTATGCAGGAGATTATGGATTTTACAGGAACCCCTCCAATTTTCTTTTATTGACCGATTATTAATGGAATTTCGTACAATTTTATGAAAAACCAATTCAGAGGCATAATCACATGGTCAAGAAAGAAAAGAAACAAATGGATATTTTTATTGATATTCACAAGTGTTTTTACAGAAAGATATACAGAAGGAAATTTCTGAAGAATGGCTGGCCAGGGTAGGCTATATACATTGGGCTTAACAATTATATCTGTAATTGTTGCTCTTTACGTTCCCCTAATTGCTTCGGCCTGAGCCAGGAGTGTAGATGCTGCAAGATGCTTGCTTCTAGAAGATAATCACTTGAACCGCCTTTCGGTTTTCGGTTTAAGCGATCGTTGCTTGCTTTGCTTTTACATCTTATTCTTTTGCCCCTAACTTTTGCTTAGGACGTATCCTAACGGGGTAAATTTGCCTTTGTTTTGCCTAGTACCCTTGTACTGGCAGGCTTTTTATTTTGCCCTAACTTTTGCCTAGGACGCCCTTTTTGGGTTTTCATCCTAGCGGGCCTATGCAAGCAACGTCTTCAAGCATAGTACTTCTTTACCACGTCAGTGTTGACTAAGTATCGAAGTTCTTCTCCATCCATGTTTGTGAGGATCAATGCTCCTCCTGAGAAGGCTCGTTTTCCCACGTATGGTCCTCCGTGATTTGGGGCATACTTTCCGATTTTGTCCTTTTGAGTTGGTAGTAATTTCTTCATTACCAACTCTCCCTCATGGTAGACTCGAGGGTGGACTTTCTTGTCAAAAGCCTTTTTGATCTTCCTCTGATAGGCTTGACCATGGCATATGGCGTTCAGCCGTTTCTTTTTGATAGGGTTCAACTGGTCATATTGGCTTTGAACCCATTCTGCCTCGGAAAGTTTTGTTTCCATGATTACCCTTAGATAGAATATCTCGACTTCGATGGGTAGAACTGCCTCCACCCCATAAACGAGTGAGAATGGAGTAGCTCCTGTAAATGGACGTACTGAAGTCCTATAGCCATGAGGAGCGAAGGGTAACATCTCGTGTCAGTCTTTAAATGAGACAACCGTCTTTTGCACTATTTTTTTGATGTTCTTATTGGTTGCCTCGACTGCCCCATTCATCTTTGGCCGATATGGGGAAGAGTTGTGGTGTTGGATCTTGAATTCTTGGCACAGTTCTTCCACCATTTTGTTGTTCAGATTAGATCCATTATCAGTGATGATTTATTTCTCCATGCTTCCACTAGATTATTCTAAAATCTTTTGGGACAAGAGAGAAAAGAAGGGAAAGATATTTTTGTTTTGAAGTTTGTATTTTAGAGGGGATTATTTTTCAAAAATGGTTTTTGTAAGAATGGATGGCCAAGGTAGGCTTATGTGTTTAGGCTTGCTTGATTAAACACTTATGAAGTTAAGAAAATCTTTGTTTATTGACGTTGTGATTTTGACAACTTGGATAGCTGCTCTTGAACCTTTCTTTTTGAATTCGGTTCATGTTACCATCATGGATTTCTTTTGTTTTTTGATTGTCCTTATTTTTGCCTAAAACACCCTTTTGTGGCGTTTTAGCGGACCTTTGTTTTTGTTTATTATTGTAACCCTAACTTTTGCCTAGGTCACCCTTTTGTGGGATTCCTAGCGGGTCTTTTTATCTTTAGGATTTCTTTATCCATGATGGCACTTATTGAGGCCAAGAAAAGGTGCTCCAAGTTGACACACACACTTCCACATAAAAATGATGTGGGTTTATTATTATTAAGATGATTTTAACCTCATTCATGTTTATTCAAACAGGGTTAAAAAAAAATGTGGTTTAGAATTTTATTATAAGCAAGAAAAGAAGCAATGAGAAAGAATGATTTTATTATAATCATAGTGGAAGCATGTGTCCTTATTTCATCACTGATATGGGTCCCAATGTTGACCTCTTTTATCTTTCGGCCATGCCCCAAATTCACGGTTTCGAATTTCTCTTGACGAGCTTCTTGATCTAGCAATCTTTGCAGATCCGGAGAAATGGTCTCCTCATCACTGTCCAACTCAACCCTTTCACCTTCGGATCCCGGTTAGAGCGAACAATTACAGACACAATTATTTTATTGGTTCTGTTTAGGTTTAGAATTTATTAATATTGATGAGGAAAGAGAGAAAAGAACAAAAGAGAGTGATGTGTGAAATGCCTCTTTATTGATATATGTAAAATGTACAAAAACCCTTATTTACATGAAAAGGTTCTCATGATCTCGGGTACTGATCATGAGTCCCTAAAAGAGAAGAAAAATATGAAGGGGCCCTATTGTGGCTTGCCATTCTCTACTCCTGCTTTGGTAGAGGATTCTTGCTCACGTCGGGCGCTGTCGAATCGAAGGTGACCCACCCAGCATCAATAAGGTTTTGGACCTTGTATTTGAGAGCTAGGCATCTCTCTGTTGAATGCCCTGGTGCCCCCGAATGGTATAAACATTTGTCTTGTGGCTTGTACCAATCGGGGTAAGGTGGGTCGATCTTCCTTGGTGGAACATGAGCTAGAAGTTTGGCTTCTACTAGCTTCGGAAGGAGATCGCTATAAGTGGTCGGAAGTTTATCAAACTTCTTCACAGGGATGAATTGCGATCTTCCTGACTTCGAAGTGGAAGAAGCCGAGGATATGGTTATAGCATTGACTCCTCCCTCATTCTTCTTCCTGAAGGTCTTCTTAGCCTCGAATGATTGGGAAGGCTTAGCTAGCTTCCCACTTTTCAATCCTTGTTCCACTCTCTCCCCAATAGTGATGATGTCCGAGAAGAGTGTCGTTGTGTTCCCTATCATTTTATCGTAATAGGGACCAGTCAACGAGTTGATGAATAAGGACACCATCTCCTTATCTGACAGCGGGGGCTCTATCTGTGCCGCCAACTCCCTCCATCGTTGGGCGTACGCCTTGAAGGATTCATCATTTGTCTTACTCAAGGCTTGAAGATCTGACCTATCAGGTGTTAGGTCGATGTTGTATTTGTAGCGCTTGAGAAAGGCGTCGGCCAACTGCCTCCATGTACATACTTGATTTCCATCTAGCTGCATATACCAGTTGAGTGCAGTTTCAGCCAAGCTCTCTTGAAAGCAATGAATCAAGAGCTTTTCGTTTGTGGCATATGCAGCCATCTTTCGGCAGTACATGGTGAGATGACTCTTGGGGCAAGTCGATCCCACGTATCTCGGGAAATCTGGCACTTTAAATTTGGGAGGGAATTGAATATCCCTCACTAAGCACATGTCGGCGGCATCTTTGATATCAAAATCATGCCCCTCCATAGCCCTTAGCCGATCCTCTAGGGCGTGGAATTGTTCTTTTGAAACCTCGGGCTCTTTGATCATAATTCCAGCCCCAAGAGGTATGGCATGTGGAGGATCTTCTTCATGCTCCTCCTCCTCATGATGGGACCCATGGTCATTGTGATGAGATCCATGAATGTTATGGTGACGCATGAGTTCCAACATTTGCGCCATCTGCTCTTTGAGCTGTGAAAGCTCGGTTGTGAGCTTTTTGTTTTGCTCCTCCAATGCTTCCATTTTCTTGATTTTCCGTGCGCGCGTAAGGACAGAGAGATGACCAGCCACTTTCTAAAATGAATGTTTAGTTAGTTTATTTTATGGAATGAATACACTTTTTAACATGAGCTTGATAAACCTCCATCTTTAAGGCGCTGCCTTTTTAAGACGGAAGTTTACCACCCTTCTTTATCTATGATTTCTCCCCAACGGAGAATCTCTATAGTCATGGGTCTCTTTCACTCATGTCAAGAGGTATTGGTGATCCTAAAATGTATGTTTTTATGAGGATGCATGATGTCTTATTGGTAATGATGTACATGCTTCTCACTTTTATTATATTTTCACACATGGTCTTTCCTCTCATGTCATGGTTTTTTATGCATGGGGAATTTTTTAGACCTTATCACGAGGTTATTTATTAATGCACAAACAATTGCACGTAAACATTTACACAAACAATTCACTCATCCACGAACAGTCACGAGCGAATCACGAGGTAGGGGTCTCCTGCAGAAATGGTGCATATTCAAGGTAGGTTCTAACTGTTCTCACCAGTCCAAGGCCCCCAAGGTGCCCCCATTATAGGGACCCAATTCCTCTCGTCGTAGGTCGATGGAAAGTTCCAACGCACCGTCGGACTCAAGTTCATGGTTATCACCTTGAGTGATGTTTTCCGACAACGGTCTACGGGCACCTATAGACCCATTCGACAACCGGCCGTACTAACATCCACTCCCTATGGTTAATCACTCATGCCCCCGGGTATAGAGGGAACTGTTGTGTGCAAAGGTTTGTGTGCAGTTTTTTATTTCAAACAATTGCGGAATTTAAACATACAACAGTTATTTAAAGCCATATAATAAAACATATTATAATACAAGCAAGGGGTAATGAAGTAATTTTAACTATTATTTGTTAAAAATAATCTGTCACTAAATGGGACTGACTCTCGAGGCTTCCCCAGTGAAGTCGCCATCTGTCGCCACCGGCCCGAAACGGGCTTTCGGCGGTCGCGAAGACGGTCGGACTCGTTTATTTGTTTAAAAATAGTGGATTGCTAGAATGACTTATTCTCAAACTGAGACCTCGTCAAACGAGCAATTTTATTAAAAGGCTCACTAATCCATATTAATCCCAAGCGGGACCCTCCATGGATTAGTGGTTTTCATAAAAGGAGGGTTCGTGGAGTCGCCACCAATGTTTTACTCAAAACATTGGAAAAAGGGATAAGGCAATTGATTTAAAAATCAACTTTGGCCACTACAACCAGAGTTGGGTAAGGGAGTCGGTTACGCGTGGGGAAGGTGTTAGCACCCCACAGCGCCCCTTTCGGGTTCCCTATGACAGATTATTTTTAACAGAACAGTATAAAATTACTAAATTACCCCTATTTATTCTAAACAATTATGAATTGACTATCTACATGATGACAGTTTAAATATACACACAGAAAGCAGTAAAAGGAAGGATTGAAAGGAAACCTCTTGAAGCGTGCTTTTATATATTGTAAAGAACTGGGAAGCGTTTTGGCGTTCCCACGCTCTACAAGCCCGCTCCTCGCTCTCCTAGAACAAAATTTTAACTAAGGGAATCAAAAAGATTTCCCCTCGACTAGGTTCGATCCTCAAGCAAAATGGCTCGGGGCTCAAGAACTTCGTCGGATCAACTCTCCGAGTGATTTCTAGGGCAGAACACTGCTCAAAAACCCCAGAATACTCAAGGAGAGGGTTCAAACTATGTTGAAAAAGTGTGGTAGGACGTCCAAATGGCCTCCTATTTATAGGAATGGGCCTCAATACGGCCTACAGGGGCAATACGGCCGTATTGAAATTTTTGAACTTCAATACGGTCGTATTGAAGTTCAATACGGCCGTATTGAAGTTCAGAAATTTCAATACGGCGTATTGAGTTCACTGTGGCCATATTGAAGCTTCAATACGGCCGTATTGGGGTTCAGTACGGCCGTATTGGGCTTTTTCCCTCCACTTCTTTATTTTGAGCTATTCTAAGACCTCTAGACCTACAGAGAACCCTCCTAGGGCCTTCGAGGAGTCCTTCTGGCTGATTATCCTTCAGTCTTCGAGAGTCTTCAAGCTTTATTTCCGACCCGGACAATTTTAGGGGTCTACAATGAATATTTCAACATATCGTATTTTAATCAATCATGCATTGTCATCACGTCATAATTCTCAATCACACCAATCATCACAAATCTTACACTTCACACTATGCCAAGGTCATGCTACCCATTTAACAATCTCGGGCCATGCTCACCCCTGATATAACACTGTGCCAAGGTCACGTTATCCCTATCCTAGGGCCATGCTCACCCCTGACATGTTAACCAAGGTCACGATACCCACGTAACAATCCAGAGCTGTGCTCACCCCTGATATAACATTGTGCCAAGGTCACGTTACCCCTAACCTAAGGTCGTGCTCACCCCTGACATGTTAACCAAGGTCACGATACTCATGTAACAATCTCGGGCCGTGCTCACCCTTGGTCATAGGTGTGAAGAACCACAACCACATCTCATTCACATTCCACACAACATCTCATAGTTTAATTCCATACACATATCAGATAAGTCCAAAATAATGGGTTTCATACATATCAAGCAATTCACATTTAAATCGTCAATTTTTATCAAATAATATAATAATGATATTCATAAATTAAGATAATAATCAATAGAATTAGCAATTTAATATAATTGTAACATAAATAGTAAAACCCCCAATTGTTCCAAAACCTAGCTCACAGGCACTTTTCTACAATTTTATTCTCTCTCCCAGATCATCATTCTTACAATTTAAATATATATTTTTAATCCTCAACACATACGGAATCTAATGGTATAATTAATTCCTCAAACAGAAATAATCCAATTTTTCCAAAACCTAACCTACAGACACTTTTCTACAATTTTGTTCTCTCTTCCAGCTCATCATTCTTACAATATAAATATATATTTTTAATCCTCAACACATACGGAATCTAATGGTATAATTAATTCCTCAAACAAAAATAATCCAATTTTTCCAAAACCTACCCTACAGGCACTTTTCTATAATTTCATTCTCTCTCCTAGAGCATCATTCTTACAAACAAATCATATATTTATTGTCTTAATATATACATAATCAAATAATGTCAATAATTCTTCAAATAGAAATAATTATAAAATTACTCATAATCCTAAGGGATTCTTCCTCTACCCAATTCCCTTATGTAACTCTATACATAAATAATTCCCTTTTTCCCCGTACCTGGATATGTAGAAGCTGAATCTAGATATGTACAAGCTGAATCTACACTAGATCTGGTTGATCTCCCTCGCTGGGTTTCCCTCAGTCTGAAGCAGAAAGTAGAGGAAAGAAGAGAGAGAGCAGAAGAAAAGAAATAAAAAATGAGAGGTGTGCTTTTTGGGAGTGGAAAACAGCTTTATTTATAGGCATTCTACACCGGAAGGACCCGTTTCAAATCCGGAACGGCCCGTTCCGGACCCTTAAAACGTGGCTAAAAATCACATCCAGAACGGCCCGTTCCAAAACCAGAACGGCCTGTTCTGGTGTGCATTAATTACTCCCAACGGCCATAATTTTAAGAAGGCCCCGTTCCAAGCCCGTTCCCATTTAGGGTTAAAGGCAAAATTAATAGTCCGGAACGGCCCGTTCCATCTTGAGAACGACCTGTTCTAGGCTATTAACTCACGTACAACTTGGTAGTTTGGAACGACCCATTCCGAGCTACTAAATCACATACCTTTTGGTAGTTTGGAACGGCCCGTTCCAATTTCGGAACAGCCCGTTCCAAGCTACTAAATCACCCCTATCACCTTTATAAAATTACCAAAATACCCTTAAAATAAAATAAAATAAAAATAAGAAAAATGGGGTGTTACAGTTACACTACAAGAAAAAGCAAATTTTCGACGGATATCAATCCGTAAGAAAATATAAATTTTTTGACGGATATTTCTGTCAGAAATTTCTGACAAATTTATACTTTCGTCGGAATATCCGTCAGAAATTTCCAATAGAAAATTTCTGACGGAAAATTTCGTCGGAAATATAAATCTGTCAGAAATTTCCAACGGATTTTTGTTTCTGTCAGAAATTTTAAGACCATAGCACACTTCCTAATGTCCATTGTTTGAACTCTTCGGGAATCCGATGATCGTTTTTTTTGAAATTTATAAATATTATTTTTAATATTATAAAATGAATAGATTTTAATTTTAATTTTTAAAAAATATGTTTCTTTAATTTTATCTTTTTAAAATGACTTAAATTTGTCTTTAATCCTTATAAAATTAATAAGTTTTGATTTTAGTTTCTGTAAAAAAAATTGTTTTTCATTTTCTAAAATTGAAATTTTATTTTTAATTCTTATTTTTTATGTAATCATTTTTAACTACTTTTTATTTTTTATAAAAAATGATAAATAATTATCTTAGGTATCACCTACAACAATTACGTACTATTATCATATTGATATTTAACGCCTCTAATTTTTTTTTTAGTTTTTTAAAATAAATATTATTTATCTACCTTAGAATAATCAAACTAGTAAATTTATATTTTAGAGGGATGAAAATCAAATAAAAGTATTTTACTCATTTTACAAGTACGAAACAATCTTTATAAATCTTACAAGGATGAAAAATAAAGAAAAAAATTTACAAAGACCAAAATCAAAATCACCCATGTTATAGGGACTAAAATATATTTAAACCTTCCAAAATTAATATTTTTTATCTTAACAATTATTTTAAATAAATAATATTTATTTTTAAATATTTATAAAATACTTAGAGATGTTAGTATATTGTCTTTAAAATTATAGTAAGCTAGTTCAAGTGTGAATATTTTCATATTTGTGTGTTTCATGAGTTTTCTATTAAATAATTAGTGCATATATTAGTTTATTTAACACAAATAGTAGTTTTATATTTTAGAAGAAAAAACATACATTTTTTATTTTCTAGAAGTAATAAGCTTAAAATTACATATATATATATATAATGTATATATATAGGGGGTTATAATTATATCGGTGTAATTTTTACTAAGTATTACCAAATATGAGGGCTGTTACATTAATAAATTTATTAAAATTAAAAAAATTATAATTTGTGACGGAATTTTCTAACGAATTAAATTATTTCTGACAAATTTTTTTTTCCGACGCCACTTTTTCTTACGGATTTAAATCTGTCGGAAAAAAAATCCGTCAAAAATTAATCCTTTTCCGTCAGAAATTTGCTTTTTTCTTGTAGTGTTAGGAGCGATCTTTATCGAGTAGTTTGACTAGTGTTTGCACTTTTCTAGTATGTAATCAAGATACCAACCTTGTGTAACTGAGTTTAACTTGCATGTATTCGAAAAGAAGATGCGAGACCTATTTGGTACATTATGCACTTTTAATTTAATGGTTGAATTACGAAATTATACATAGACTATGAGTCATTGAGTAGATTAATTTTAGCAAGAGTTATTTTTGGAATAATTTGATCCCTCTTCATTTATACATTGATTTGAATCTATACAAAATATTATATGATTTTCAATTTTTTTTAAAATTTGTCAACTTGTTCTATGTATAACTTTTAATTTAATGATTGGATTGTTGAAATTCAATATACATTATAAGTTATTGATTAAAGTAACTTTACCAAGAGTTACTCTTATAGTAATTTGATCTCTCTTCATTTGTACATTGATTTGAACCTATATAATGTATTATATAGTTTTTAAATTTTTAAAATTTGTAGACTTGATCTATATATATTAAGAATTTTTAATTTAACAATAAAATTATAGAAATTCAACATACACTATAAGTTATTGAGTGAAGTAAATTTATCTAGAGTTACTCTTTAAGTAGTTTGATCCCTCCTCACTTATATGTTAATTTGAATTTATATAACAAAGTATTGCATGGTTTTCAATTTTTTTAAAAATTTATAGACTTAATTTATGCATTAAAAAACTTTTGATTTAATGGTTGGATTATTGAAATCCAATATACATTATGAGTTATTGAGTGAAGTAACTTAACCAAGAGTTGCTCCTAAAGTTATTTACTCCTTGTTTAGTTATATGTTGATTTGAATCTATATAACAAAGTATTGCATGATTTTCAATTTTTTAAAAAATTTATAGACTTAATTTATGCATTAAAAACTTTTGATTTAATGGTTGGATTGTTAAAATTCAATATACATTATGAGTTATTGAGTAAAGTAACTTTACCAAAAGTTGTTCTTGGAGTAATTTACTCCCTCTTCAGTTATACATTGAGTTGAATCTATATAACAAAATATTATATGATTTTTAATTTATTTTTTTTAAGTTTTTTTATAGATTTAATCTATACATTAAGAATTTTTAATTTAATGGTTGGATTGTTGAAATTCAATATACACTATTACTAATTGAGTGGAGTAACTTTACCAAAAGTTACTCTTGGAGTAATTTGATCCCTTCTCATATGACTCAAATTACTTTAAGAGTAACTCTTGATAAAGTTACTCTACTCAATAACTCATAGTGTATGTTGAATTTCAATCCAACCGTAAACTTAAAAAGAAAATTGCACCCATTTACCCTAGGATTTACTTAAATAACACACACCTACCCTTTAGACTTTAAAAATCATTCATCTCCCTTAGAATAATGTCATTAATTAAAGTGAGAGAAGGAGAAAATAGTTTTGATAAATAGTTTATATTGTAACAAAATATTATTTTAATTATTAATAATTTATTTTAAAAATATCAAAATTTAATTTGATAAATAAAACTCAAGTTTGATAAAAAGTTAATTTTTTTAAAAAAATTCTCTTATTTAAAAGAAATCCTCAAAAATTCTATCGCGCAAGATAAATATTCATATTTAATATATAAATATTAATTAATTTTATTATTATCATATTTTTTGTGTCAAATATTTATATATTTTATTGGTGACTAATTTTTACTAAATAATTTAGTTAATTGTTTTAATGAGAACTTTATTTTTTAAAGTATTTATTTTTCATTCTAAAATTCAAATATGAAATTTTACTTAAAAAATCTAAACCTAATACAAAAATTATTAGTTAAAAGTTTCGATCGGAGAAAAAAGAAAAGGAAAAGAAAAAGGAAAAAGAAAAGGAAAAGGAAAGAGACATAAAAAAGTAAAGAAAACACATGAATAACAATAAAGACACAACAAAATCACATTTAGGACAACATTAATAAGATAACAAAAAATAATTTTACAATTTATTATTAAATTATATTTTTAATCTTTTATCTTACTTTTTATGTTTATTTTAGTTCTTTGTTTATTAAAATGTTCATTAGTCCTTAATCTATTATTTTTGGGATCAGTTTAATTCTTTTAAAAAATTGATTATTTTTAATTTTGCGACATAATTTTAAATTAATTTTTAATTTATTTAAGATGTAAAATGTATAACAATATGAAAATAATCACATTCAATTATCATTTGAATCTAAAGGAGTTATAAATATAGTGAAAATCAAGTGTAAAATATATCTTACAAACAATTAAAAATAATATGAAATTAGTTTTTTTTTAAAATTTTCAATTATTTTTTAAACTTATGTTATTGGATTTTCACCATATTTATAAGTTTTTTTTTTAAATTTTAGTTGTATTCAACAATTTTCATACAAGTGAATTTAATGAAATAAATTTCAAAACTTGAACTAGTTAAAAAAATTTAAAATTATCTCTAATTTATAAATAACCATTATTTTGAAAAGATTATATCAATTCAAATTTATGAGATAAAGAATCAAAGTGAATATTAAAAAAAATAAAAGATCAAATTAAATTAAAAAATTAAGATAAAGGCCAAAATTTCTTTTTAATCCAATTTATCCTTTTCTTTAAAATCTTTCCACCAAATAAAGAAAAAATTATAATATTTACATCTTCACATATTATCTATCTAAACCTATTATAAAAAGATATATGATATATAACCGTTTTTTATCTTATTTTTTTAATATATCATTATCTACATGAAATTTTTAACAATAAGAATGCTTTATCATAATTTCTAAATAAATCATCCATAATTATTTTTTTTTTCCTGGAGTATCCAGGACAGATAGCTGGTCCCAAAATTTAACACAATTGCATACTTAAAGCATGATTCGAATCTCTAACCTTGTTTAAGTGTGGATCAACCCTACCGCTAAACTACACACTTGGGGTTTAATAATTATCTATTTATTTATTTATTTATTTTTAAATTTTCTTTTAAAAAATAAGAGGTTTTCCTAGAGACCTCACGGCTTACGTGTAGTTAGTTCCTTTCCTAAACTCTTTCCCGATTCACCAATCACCACCCCAGGCCCCGAGAGAAGAGTGTGATCTCCGAATCCCGAACCCTAATTTCACGAACTTGGGTTTCCCTTTCCCACGAACTTCACTTCACTCATTCATTTATTCATTCATGATCACGCTATACATCAACATTCCCCTCCCTCCCTCGCGCATCGAACAACCCTCCATCCATCCTTTCACGAATTCCACTCGATTATAGACTCCCTCTCTCTTTCACTTTCACTTTCACTTTCAATTTCAATTTCAATTTATCTTTCTCTGTTCCTTTGTCCCAATTCGCTCTCTCTCGATCAATGGACGTGGACGGGGGCAGCAAGCGCGTGTACAATCGCCTCGGTGCGGACGCGAAGCACCAGAAAGTGTGCTTCCACTGGCAAGCGGGCAAGTGCAACCGCTACCCCTGCCCCTTCCTGCACAGCGAGTTGCCCCCTTCCAACGGCGCCTCCTCCAAACGGGCCCACGAAGCTTCGGGCCTGTCTGGGCCGCGCCGCGGCCTGAATTTCAACAACACGTGGGGTCGCGGCGGGGGACGGGGCGGAGGAGGAGGCGGTAGAGGGGCGGCGGTTGTGAAGGCCGACAAAGTTTGTAATTATTGGATTCAGGGGAATTGTAGTTATGGAGAGAGGTGTAAGTTCCTACACTCTTGGAGTGTGGGGGATGGGTTCTCGATGCTCACCCAGCTTGAAGGGCATCAAAAGGTACAAAAAAAGAATCATTTTTTAGTGAATGTTTATGTTGCTAACTTGCTGTGTGGTTATATGGGATTTGGGGTAGCTAAATTTAGTAGTGGTGAATAAGTAATCTTTGTTTGTTGTTAATTAGGAAATCAATGGTTGATGTGGATTTCTTGTGAATTTGCACGTAATGTTGACTGTTGATGTACTTGTCAAGGACCGAAATTATGTACTTTACTGATATTGATAATATTGGTAGTTAATTTTCTCATCCATGACTGAAATTATGTACTTTGGTAGAATTTCTTACGATCGACAACTGGAGTTATTTAATTTACTCTCTAAAGTGAGCTGCTCGCTTTAGAAGAGCTATGGTGTATACTCTGCTTGATAGTGCAAGGTTTTGAATTACGTGGTCGCAGTTGCAGTTTAGTTGTGATTCTTGATTTCGAGGGGAAATTGTACAGAAAGGCGGCTGCCATTGTTGTTGTGGGGAAATGTTAAAATTTTTGATGTTGTGGCTGAAATCGTTGTTGCGGGCTGTTTCTTTCAAACCTGTGCATGGCAACGTATTTATCATTGGATTTTATGATGTACATGTGTTTATAATTCTCATTTTGATTTAAATGGTGGATGTGCTGCTGTGTATATGGTTTAAGTGTGAAGTGTGAACTGGGTTTATGTTGACATTACACTTTGTGAAAATTGATATTTGATACAAGTGTGCGTGTTTTGGTGATTGGGATTGATGGGATGAGTTGTGGTTTTGTTGAATGAACAGGCTGTGAGTGCGATTGCCTTTCCCTCGGGTTCGGATAAGCTTTATACTGGAAGCACTGATGAGACTGTAAGGATTTGGGACTGCCAGTCTGGAAAGGTTGTTATTTTTTCTTTTTTTGTGTTTTGTTTCAATTTTATAGTTACAGACAACTGTGCTTTTTTCCTTCAATGTTAAGCTTCATGATTTTGTTTGTATCCTTGGAATAGGAGATTTTTTTTTTCTTACTTTAGTTTTAATTTTGTTTGTCTGTACCAGGTGTCTGTCACAAAATTCCTGTGTAAATGCTGGGTCAAATCATATATTTGTGCAACTTGTTTTTGCAATTTTTTTTATTGAGTTTCCTGATGCATTTATCATCACAACTGATTTGTTTATTTATTTTACATCAAATTGTTTGGTTGCAGTATTTTTATGAAACTAATGTTTGTTGTTTCCTAGATATTTTAGTTTTCTTATGTATTTGATCGCTTTCGAACTCCATAAATTGCCTTGGGGAAATATTTTTGGGTCTGGGTGCATTTCCCATTTTCTTAAAGTTGAACAGCAACGTATGTGATTCTCTCAAATACGTAGTTATTTTGCTGAGAAGAAGCGCTAGATGATCAATTTCCATTACAATTTTGCTTCAACACCTCCCACGTTACAATATTATTGTTTACTCTCCAATACTTTATGTTGATATTAAACTATCCAATATTGTTGCTTTCCCCATCATTTTTAATGTGAAACAAGGATATTTTTAGTGTAACACGGGATTGCACGGTTCTTCATTTTTTAAACTATTGTTATTGGCTTCATTTTTGTCTTCTCTCTATTTTGTTTTCAAATTTCAAAGTCAGCATTGAACATTGTATTTTTCTGTAATTTTTCATAGTTTCTTTTTGAGCTTGTTGAAAAGGTGAGATTGATATTGATTTTGTTTGTTTATGCTCCTTTGCAGTGTATAGGGGTGGTCAATCTTGGTGGTGATGTAGGTTGTATGATCAGTGAAGGCCCCTGGGTTTTTGTTGGGATACCCAATTTTGTTAAGGTAAGAAAGAACACAAATAGGCATCTCCTTTGTTTTTCTCTAATTTTGTACTCTGTAATTTTTTAAATAAAGTATATCTTAGTGAAATGTTTTTTCTAAGGTATGTTCTTCCACTGTCCATAACATCATAACTGATGTCCTTTTGGTTGATGGCATTGGTGCTGCAGGCCTGGAACACACAAAATTTAATGGAGCTAAGTCTTAACGGCCCTGTTGGACAAGTTTATGCACTTGTTGTGAATAATGACATGCTCTTTGCCGGTACACAGGTAAATATTTTCTTTTCCCTTTGACATTGTTTTTGTTTTATTTAGAGTCCTGCTTTATTTTTTGATGCTGTAGTCCTGATCTCAATGTAGATTATCTTCACGGTGCTTAGGACCTATTGTCTGGAAATTACTTGAGGATGATAATACCGAGGTTAATTTTGTAGCTGATAATTAATGCTGAGATAGGGAAATGAAGACATCAAAGGAAAAACATTTAAGATTATTTGCCTTTGCCCAAATTACGGATACAGATTTGCACTTAGATATTGCACACTTTTTTGACATTTAAGCTTGAGAATGGGGCTTTAGAGGGAAATGGGAGGAAGAGGAAACTTTTTATTTTTAAATTAAGTGTTAAATTTATAAAAACAATCCAAAGATTATATCATTAAGTTTTTTGCTAATCTATCATCTTATATCTTTCATTTTAAAAAATTACCTAATTAGAGAATATTTATTAAAAATGTAAGATTTGTCGTCCGTTTTCTTTCCCTCCTAAGTCCTATTCCCAAACATACCCTAAGGGAAATGAATGGGAGACGAAGTATGATATGATTGTAAATAATTATGTCATATCACAAATCTCAAGTTGGAATACTGTAAAATTTAGGGCTTTTACGTCACGTGATTGGCCAAGAAGATTTTTCTTACTTTTAGCCTGGCTTGAGGTGCAACAAAATGATATTGAAGCAATTGTCAGCTGGATATGTGGGATATTTCAAATCACTGGTGGGTGTCTTGGCTTGGGCCATAGGCCATTGATTGTGTCTAAGGACTTGTTGGGGATTTGTTTGGGGGAGATGTGATATCTTGAATCACATATTGGATATGTGAAGGATTGCACGATGTTCTGTATAATAAGTATTAACTATTAAGGCAGCTGGATGCCTTTTAACTCCTAAATTCATAATGAATTTATGCTTCAATGATCTTGGGAAATACTTTTGTTAAACTCGATCAAACATGTTTCAAAGCCTGTTGTAGTTTTTATTATTGAAAATGAGAACAATACATGAGAAAAAGTTCTAACTTGTCTACACATTTGGAATACCATCTTAATTTTTAATCTCGAATGAAATACTTCTGCAGGATGGATCTATATTGGCATGGAAGTTTAATGTAGTTACCAACTGCTTTGAGCCGGCTGCATCACTTAAAGGTCATTCTCGTGGTGTTGTTTCATTAGTTGTTGGTGCTAATAGACTCTACTCTGGTTCAATGGACAATACAATAAGAGTAAGTTTACAGAAGCTCTTTGCCATAAGTGTCTGATTCATTTTCCTTTAGACTCTACAAGTAATGTAATAATAGGTTTTGGTTTGTTAATTTGCAACATTCCAACTATTTATTGTCTTTCAGGTATGGAACCTTGAAACCTTGCAGTGCTTACAAACACTAACAGAGCACACATCTGTTGTGATGTCTGTTCTCTGCTGGGACCAATTCCTTTTATCTTGTTCATTGGACAAAACAGTGAAGGTTGTTTTCACATTATTTACTAGTTGTACATCAGTACATGTATAGACTGTATGTAAGTTCTGGATTTTTTGTTTGTTTGATATTTATTTGATTCCTGCAGGTCTGGTATGCTACAGAAAGTGGAAACTTGGAAGTGACATATACTCACAATGAAGAGCATGTATGTATTGAATTATTTATTATTTTCCCCTTGTATACTTGGTTTTATTATAATATAATATTGCTTGTCCAGTTTGAAATGACGATGTCTAATAATTGTGTGGATTCAATTTTTAGCTTTGGTATCAATGATCCGGCTACTACTCTTTTTGAACTATACTCATATCCTCTCACATGCATGTGGTTTAGAAAATATAAGAAATGCGGTCAAGTTTCTGATGATGAAAATGGATCAGTGGCTCTGTTTTGCATACAACCAGATAGGGACTTGACCAGAAAGGGACATATATATGTTGTACTTTAGTGTTTAAATTCGTTCCTTGGTGATAATACTAATCAAAATATTTCAATCTTCCAAAATAACGAGGCATGGGAATAGGATACAAGGTAAAAATGACTCAAATCTGGATATAGCTGCTCTTTTAAATCACCCTTTTATAGAGTAGAACTAATAAGTTATAAGCCAAAAGGAAAGAAGTTCTGGAGTTGGAGCTTCATTAGTATTTGAAGTATAGAGAGAACAACAAATCACTATTGCTTTTAGTTTTTTTCCCCTCGATTGGCTTTTCAATTTCTCAGACAACATTTCCCACTTCACTTACTTCTTCAAGAAGCTATACAGCTGGAATGAACTGTTCTATTACTTGAACACTTCTGATAAGTCCGGGCTTTGTAAAAGAAGCACGTGTGTTTTTTAGTCGAATTTATTACTTAAAGAGAAGAAGGGGACAAAAATGAAATAACGGGGGCAAGTTCAATATTTGCAAATATTTTACATATAGTTATTAGAAAAATCTAGGAGGGTGGGGGCATAGTGCATGCCTGCCCCCCTCTGTACCTGTAACTGTTACTATATCCTGTACATCAATGAGCTATTTGACACATTTTCTATTTTTATGTGAACTCATTTGCTTGATTATCATTTTAAGCGATATTATCCTTTTATTCTTGTATAACCTTTCTTTTCACTAAATAGTATTGAAAACTCGAGGAAAAATTGTTTTTTGCAATGTTGTATATTATTTAGATATTCTTAACAGTAATTACTAGCACATGAAATGTGGCTAGGGGGATTTGTGAAGTGTGTGAGGTGGCTTTCATGATGTTTCTAATTTTGTTATTTGTGTACAGGGTATACTTACCCTATGTGGAATGCATGATTCACAAGGCAAGCCTGTTTTGCTGTGCTCTTGCAATGATAATACTGTGCGCCTCTATGATCTGCCATCGTAAGCATTTGACTTCCTATTCATGCTCTCATTTGGTTCTCTTATTCTCTCTACAATGTACAAACCACTAGAGTATTTTGGAATTTATTCAATGCATTGTGTCTTAGCGCACGAGAGCTCATGTTTTATGACAGAAAATCCGGCTTTCATTTGTATCTTTAGATATCGAGCTTGATTATTATGCGAGATGATTTTTTTATATCACTGATAACTAACAAAGGGACTAATTTTTCATTGCTTGCCCACTTTCTTGTTCAGATTTGCAGAGAGAGGTAAGATAATGACAAAACAAGAGGTACGAGCAATTCAGATAGGGCCTAACGGCATTTTCTTCACCGGTGACGGTACTGGTCAAGTAAGAGTGTGGAATTGGGTAGCGGAGGCAACCAGTACCATCCAATAAAGTGACACTAACAGTGTGTTCCATTTAATTGTAATAGTACTTTTTTCTGGTCATCCTTTTTGTAATTTTTTATCTGCAAGAAGGGAATTCAGGCTGAGGCTGGGATTGGGAAGAGGCAGAAAAAGAGAGGCAAAGGGAGGAGTGTGTAATTTTATGTTTGCGGAAGTAGTCTTGCTTTAGAGTCTGAGCTGTGGTTTAGTCCTTGGCGCAAAGCTGTGCTCAAGTATTAATATTTGTAACATTTTGTGAAATCACAACATTATTTAGCGTTTATTACTTAACACCCTCCAATGCGTATATATACACGAAATAAATGTTTGTTACATGTCATTACAATTAACCGGCAGGTCTTGTATTTTCGTCTGTTGTATTTTTTTCCCTGGTGATCAAAGCTTGACGAATATTGATGATTTGCTTGTTTTCTTTTGCTGCAGCAATCAAAAGTACAATTATCCAAATTACTCACTAGTTACATCTCATGTTCTGCATTTTGTATTTTTAAGAATATTTTTCTCAGGTTTTGTTTCCTACCTGATTGACTTGGTAATAACTGGCCTTCTCATTGTTTATACAAGAGTTTATCGGAGTTGTGGTCCTTTCAATATACACACATGAAGTACCTGACACTATTTACTATTATGTCATTTTGGGTTGTATATAATGTTATTTTACTATTTGTTTAGTAAGGGTTTATTATTTGTTCATGGTCAAATATTCTTTTTCGAAAATGAAAGATGTTATTAAAACTTTTCACTTATCGCTTAACAAATAACACTTGATCTCAAGTATTAATGTATGTCACACAAAGTTAATAGAGGACTAAGAGTTGACAAAAATTTAAGGACTAAAATAGAATTCTTAAAAAGTTAATGGACTAAGAACTTATTTAACTCTTTAAAAAGGGCATCTTGATATCATGCTCATGGATGAGAATAAATGAAGACTTAAATAGAAGTTTATGATCTTAAAGTAAATAGAAGGTAGGCCTAGACTTTAAGATGATTATATCTTTCTGAGATCTTGCAATTGCAAGTTTCAATAAGTGAAGTGACAAACAAAGTTGTACAAAGTCTATAACTTATAGCCTTGGACGCGTTACGAGACTCTGATTCCTTTGAACAAGATTACTTAGAGTGATTTGATTTTCTTCCTATCTATTTATAAGATAATATCATTTAAAGAGTCTAATATAGGTTTTTTTTTTTTTTTTTTCTGGACATATTCTCAAGGATGAGGTAGACTTCCCAATCCATAAGGATAAACTCAAATCTATTGCTTTGCCCACAAGTCCTACTAGCATAGCAAGTTTGATCACAATAGCAAGTTTGATCACAAGTGTATTGGTTGTTCTAGTGATAAGCTCTAAATAATTCTGATTTTAAATTCGGTTTTTTGATTGGAGTGAAATCGGTCTATGGGACAAAGTTGAATACCGATTGACCCATCAATAAATACAAGACTAGACTTGTTTATTAAATAACTTGGAATTGATTATAAAAAAAAAACTTTTGCTCTGGTAGTAAGAATGAGTACTATTCATATTCTTGTAGCTTTGGAAGCTCAAATGAAATGGGAATTTTGGCATTTAGATATCAAATGTGATTCTTAAATGGAAACCTAGTTGAAAAAATTTATGTAAATCCGAAAGTTTTATTGTGAAAAGGGGTAAAGATAAGGTGTATAAGTTTTATAATGCCTTATATAGGCTAAAAGAGGTTCCTAGAACATGGTATAATAGAATTGATAACTATTTCTACAATAGAGGTTTCAAAAGGAGTGAAAATGATGCAAATCTTTATATGTAAAGGTTGTTGGATAATGGCTCTTTGATTATTTCCTTGTATGTCGATGGTTTGCTAGTGACTAGCAATAATCAACAAGAAATGCAATACATATAGAGGAGATGCAAAATCAATTTCAAATGTCTAGTTTAGGAAAAATGGACTATTTTCTAAGCTTGGAAGTGCATCAAACTAAGAATGGTATTTGTAAGAATCAAGAAAAGTATGTTAGAAAAATAAATAAGTAAATTAAATAATATGACTCATGTGAAATATAATTATGGGCTTAAATATGATTTATAAAAGGAGCTATTGGTTTATATGAAAAGTTATTGTTTTTAAATTTTAAAAACCGATGGTAACCAACTTGATGGAAGTTGGCAAAAGAAAGGAAATAAGGGTTCTATCTCTACTTTGAAAAATCACTCACTATTAACCATCAATAAAGAACGTGAGAACAAAAAGAGAAGGAAAGAGACAGATTGGGAAAGGAAAATGAAGAACTAATTTCATTATGAATCAAAGTAAGTCTTTCTTACTATTATAAATATACGTGAGAATCATAGATTTTAAAATCCTTACAGTATGCAGTAGTTTTCTTGAATCATGAATGATATATGAAAGCTACAACTTACATGTGGTATCAAAGTTTTAGGTTGTTGAATTTATGATCCTCCATAAATGATGTTTTCCCAATTTGTATGAACTGTAATTTTTTTATTTATTAAGATGTCAATGTTATAATTTTTTGGTAATTCAATTATAATGAAAATTTTATTAGAATTTATGAATCTCATCACAGGATCATTATCTTTTCCATTGCGTACAGATTGATATGAAATCATAAAAGTTTTAAATTGATATAAAGAATGTAATGCTTCTTGAATTTGAAATGCTTTTCTCGTAACAGGGAGATTTTCTATTTCAAATGAAAAATAAATATTAAATTGAAATCAAATGCTAAATGTTTTTCCAATTTTTCTATCACGTCATTTTTAATTTGAAATTATAGCTTATATGTACGAAATGCCGAAATCATTTTTGGAATTGCAATTTACATTTACAATTTTGGCATGATTAGAAATTTAAAAGTCCGTGATTGTATTTTATATCTAATTGAATTTTTAATTGAAAGTTTTAACTACCTTTTGAATGGCTGCATTAAACCCTTATGAAACAACATATTTTACAATTGAAAGTAATTTTTAATTGTTGTGATTTATTTTAAAATTAAATGTATGACAAATTTATAATAACCAAAAGTGGTCAAATCTTTGTCTTATTTAATTTCAAATTAGTAATAATTTTATTTCAATTACCCATAACATGGATGCTAAATTATGAATTATTGGTTTATGGATTAATTGAAATTCATTATTGTAAGGCATTTATGGATCACCCAAAGGTTGATTAGTTTTTATAATTAATGGATATGACTGTTGGCGGTGAGTATGCATTATTAGCTTTATTTACATATCAAAAAATAATAAGTATTTCTAATTAATGCACATGTCTTATCAAATAATGTTAATATTATTATATTTTGTGCATTAATGTATCACCCAAAGGAGAAAATTAGCATGCGTAGAATGTTTGTTTATTGTTTGAATTTGTATCGTATGTTTAATTCATGACTCAAAGTAATATATTTTTAAAATCAATTTTACTATGATAGAATCAAATTATCATATTCAACCTAATAATTTAAAATTTAAGAAATTTGAATTGACTCATCCAAATAAAATATTTTAAGAATGATAGAAATTGAAATCAAAGTAATTCAAATACCAAGAATTTAAAATTTCTTAAATTTATAAAATTTCTCATTCAAACACACTATAAAGCAATCATTTACATTATCAGTGTTGTGAGTTGTGAAATCATGTGATGTGAAAATCATCTTATGGCACAAAAACTGAAATCTGGTTATACTA
The DNA here is from genome assembly GCF_000230855.2 of Cajanus cajan. NCBI lineage: Eukaryota > Viridiplantae > Streptophyta > Magnoliopsida > Fabales > Fabaceae > Cajanus > Cajanus cajan. Next base: position 11,577,229 of record NC_138517.1, on the reverse strand, counting down.
ATGCAGCAGCATGACTTATAGATAATTTTTAACTTCGGATTAAATACTTTACTAATTATAATTTTTTTGACGCCTATTAGTCATTTGAGACTTTCAAGCAGACAGTATATTTCATCCCTGAAAATTATAAGAGATGCAGCTCTTGGTCTACACAGAAACATTTCCATGGATTTTATAGGCCACAGCTTGATTTCATAAAAGCATACTCTTCAACCTACTTTGTGCATATATAGCAATGTGGGATCAAGTGTAAAAGTGCACACTGATTGTTACCATTTGGTTAATGTGAAAGAAAATCTGAAAAGAATAAAAAGGACTTTCTATATAAAATTAAAGGAAAAAATCAGTGAATAAGATCTAAGATGTCAAAATAATATGATGATTTTTCTCTGTCTCTTATTGATCCGAATGCACAAATATATATACAAGAGATATAATATTGCAGCCCCTCAATTATTCCTGAATTACCTCATAACTTTCTTAATTCAGTTCCTATTTTATCGGATCAAATATACACACATTCTTTCCGAAATTATATCATATATACAAACAGAGTGTCCTATGATATCATGCTATCAAATATTTCTGCAATAATAAGATATAATGCTGTCAAATCTGCAATAATAAGAGATATACTCTTATCATAAGATAAAATGGAATCTTATATTATCATTTTCTCCTTTTAAATACTGAATATAATCAATGGCAGGGAAGAGAATTGACACAGGTGTTTCCCACTTGTTAGTTGTGTTACCAAGAGTCATTGACATGAAACCAGTGTGTCATCGGCTTCATTTCATAATTTTACTCGTTTATTAAAACAATACAACAATTTTTTTTTTAATTACCTATTCTTAATTCGTCCAAATGTTAACCAAGCTTCTAGGTCCAATGGTTGTAAGATCTGTCGTGGGACATGAGAGGTCAACCTGGTACTACCAGGTTTGATTCTTATTTGTGTTAAAAACATGTTTAGCTAGTAGAAGTCACGTCTTGCAAGCGTTTTAATTGTCAGCTTTGGGACACTGCGCGAACCATGCCCATGGTGAAAAATAAATCTGTCCCAACATTGAAGGATGCACCATTCTCTCAAAGAAGGCATAAAAAATAGTTTCATCGATATGATATAGGGCCTGTTTGTATTTTTCACAAGCACTTCAGGAAAGGTACTAAGAAAAAATGTAATAAGTTTCTTTATAAGTTAAAATTAGTTTATGTATAAGTTAATTTGTAGAAACTTTCTCATATAGTTTCAAAAAAAAAAAACAAATTAGCTTATGCATGGTTAGTTTTAGTCTATGAAGAAATTTATTTCATTTTTCTCTTTTTATTTTTATTTTTTCCGAAAGTTAAAGTTTATTCAAATTGGCTCATAATGTACTATGTTCCCTTGTGCGCATCTAACCATCCAATATGTATTCTTAAATTGTCTGAATTTGCACACTTGTAAAATGAAAATCATTTGTGAAATTATACTGATAATTGGTACAAATATTTAGAGAAAGAGATTACAACAGATAACATTAAATATTCCTATACAATTACTGAAGTCACGAACAATTTGTACTTATTATTTTAAAAATAATTTGTAAATTTTTATGTTTTATTTTCTAAGTTTTATTTTTAATTATTTTAGATATTGAAGAACAGTTATGAAAATTTTATTTGAATCCTTTTTACCAACGTTAAAAAATTAATTTCCTTAGTATATTTATATTATTACAAGATATGTCTTGGAGTAGTAAGGGTATCACATAATTAATTTATCATATTTTATTAATAATTTTAATTTTTTATAAACTAAAATTAGGTAATGGTGACTAATAATTTTTTATTATTTTAATATTATTATGATGTATAACGCAATTTTTAAAAATTATTTAGATACTTTTAATATTTTTATTTGACTTAAATATGCTTTTAGTTTATAAAAAATAAAGAGTAATATTTTTTTTTTGTTTTCATCCTTCTAAAATTTTTAAACATTATTTTTGGGTCCTCATAAAATAAATAAAATTTAGTTTGATCCCTTAAAGTATTTCTCTTTCATTTTCATCCATCTAAATTTAAAGTCATTATTTTTTTTTTATCTTAATAGTTATTTTGAGATAGATGAATAACACCCTCTCAAAAAAAGATAGATGAATAACATTTTTTTAAAAATCTATTTGAATTTTTAAAGGTATCAAGTACTGACATAATATCACTATCAGTTGTATATAATTTCTAGGATTAGGAATGTCAAAAAAAAAAAAATTTGTAATCACATATATTCGCGATAAAATCTATTATGGTTAAAAAACTGAATATTGTTAATGGGTACCCTCGAATAACGAGTACATGTATATAAATATATTCTATACTAACATATTAACAAGGCTAAAATGGGTATCATAATATATGTACCTACAATACCCACTAATATTCAATTACATAACTACATATTAAATTCATTTAAACTTATGAAAATAAAATACTTTAACAATTAACTCTAGTTTTTAAATTGAAGGATCTTAATAATAAAATTATATATAATATTTGAATAGTTTAAATTTTGACTTTTAAGCTATTATTTTTAATGAAATTATTAGAATAAATAAAAATTATTATTAAAATATTTTAAAATTTATTTATTTATTTTAAATGAATATCAATAGATATTCATAATTACATGATTTACGGATACTTACATGAATATGAAGATGCGTGTGGGATGGCTATTTTCCTAGAGGTGGGGTGAGAGTAGCGAGAAGCTACTGCATGTAGTTGGCTTATCCTGTTGACATCCTTATCTATGATATTCACTTAATCTTTTAACAAACACAGACTAAACACAATAATTTCAATTTTAGAAGGATAAGAAGTAAAGAATAAATTTTACATGGACTAAAATCAAAACAAACTAATTTTACAATAATTTTTTTAAAAGTAAAAGTCTTACTTTTATTAACTATTTTTTTTACACAATTTTGCTTTTCATTCTAATGGTTAAAATTATCAAAAATATTGTGTGCGTGAAAAAAATACCTATATATATATATAAGTATAGATATAATTTAAAGTTTATATAATAAATTTTTATGAATAAATATTTTTATAAATTATTTTTAATTTATAAATAATAATAATAATAATAATAATTATTATTATTATTATTATATATTATTTTCATACTTGCCTTTTGGAGGATAAATATTTTTTTATATAACTAAAAAATTTATAACTAGTAAATATTTTTATTATATAATTAAAATTTATGATAAACGAAAATTTTTCATATATAAATTATATTTAAAATATATAATAAATCATTTAAATTTTCACATAATTTTTTTAATCGTTGATAATACATTTTATACAAATTTATTAAAATTTAATATAAAGATAAAGATAAAAGATACTATATTGAAAGGGATAAACAATTAGAAAAAATTAGGCTAAAATAGTATTTTAGTCCCTTATAATAATTGTTTTCTTTAATTTAGTCCCACTTTTATTTTTTTGTCTCAATTTGGTCTCTAATAAATTAATTGGTTTTAATTTAGGACTTCCGTCCAAATTATTTAAACGAAGTTAACTGTTGGCCACGTGAATGCCACGTAGATGCATAGGTGGATGCCAATTTTTTCTGAAAACACCTGAAACCAGAACGGCCCGTTCTAAAACCAGAACGGGCCGTTCTGGGTGCACTCTTGGTGTGTTAATTTTGCATCCGGAACGGTCCGTTCCAGGTGCAAAATTAACACACGAAAAGTGCAACCAGAATGGGTTGTTCTGGTTTCAGAACGGACCGTTTTGGTTTCAGACTGCTAAACATAAACGATCAGTGATTATAGTTCACAATTGTGAATCATGGAAGGAAAAAGACCCAAGGTACAAGACATTTCAAACACTGAATTTGGTAATATTATCAATGGAAATTGATAATTTCAATTGCTAAACAGTTAAGCTATACAGTATATCATTAAGGACAATGCAGTGTATCACTAAAGACAATGGTAGAAAATTTTATTTCATTTCAAACTGGAGTGAACCACTTACTACCAAATTGACACTATACAGTAAAGGATGAAATGATATAGTATTTTTTCTTGAAGTCATTAACGATGTACCCCAACAACAACAACATGTTCTTAAGGAGGTAGAACCTGAAGTAAAGGAAGATGATACACAGGACTATCATTTCACCACACAACCACATGCAAGGACAGATCTAAGTTAATCATAGTGCCCCCACTAAAATTTTTTTCATTCTTTTTTTTATATATAAAATATTAATAATTTTTATAAAATATATATTATTAATTATATTTTAATTATGTTGTTATATCTAATATAATAAATACATTAATATTTTTTATATTTTATTTTATTGTTTAATTGTTTTTTATTTTTTGGTAAAATTATTTTCATTTTTAATGAAGAAAATTTTTTTACTTACTTCAAGAGTAAGTCCTGATAGATTTATTTTATTTAATAATTAATGTTCTATATCAAATTTTTAAAACTTTAATTGTTAAATTAAAAGGTTTTTCATGTATAGATCAAATTTATAAAAATTTTAAAAAAATTAAAAATCATATGATACTTCGTTAAATTAATTCAAATTAACATATAAAATATTTTTATTTTAAATGAAAGTAAAAATTTAGAGGACACTAAAAGAAAATAAATTAATAATTTTATTATGTTTATCCTATTAAATTTTATCATTTTATTCCTCTAATTTTAAATAAGTTGCAAAAAATTATAAAGTGACACTTAAATATTTCTTCAAACAGAAAGAGAAAAAGGAAAAGTTATTACTCTATTTATAAGACAATTGTATTTTATAAAAATAAGTAATTTTAAAATTTTTACCATAAAAAATATTTTTTAAAATTATTATATTTTTTAATAAAATTAATAAAGAATATTTTATTGTCTTCACTGAGTTCTGGAACGGGCCGTTCTGAATCCAGAACAGCCCGTTCTGATGTACTGGTGGTGGTGTGTTAATTTTGCATCTGGAACGGCCTGTTTCAGATGCAAAATTAACACACTAAGAGTGCACCCAGAACGACTCGCTCTGGTTCTAGATATTTTCACAAAATTTGGCATTCACGTGGCATTCATCTATGCATCTACGTGGCATCCATGTGACCAACAGTTAACTCCGTTTAAATAATTTGGACGGAAGTCCGAAATTGAAACTAATTAACTTATTAAGGACCAAATTGAAACCAAAAATAAAAGTGGGACTAAATTAAAAAAAAATTATTATAAAGGATCAAAATAAGTTTTTAGAAAAAAAAAATTAATTATATCGATAAACGTGAGAATTGAGATTATTAAGAATTTTTTATCAGTTATTGTAGTATTGTCTGGAATCTACATCCAAAACAGATTCGGGTGTTCCACAGCATAACAAAATCATGTAATTCCCCATATTTTCTTAATTGATAAGAAACTTCTGTTTCTTTATATTTCCATTGGTGATCAACAAATTTCTCAAATTGGAGTTGTGGACTATAAAAGGATTATGTGTCAATTCTTTGAATAAAAGTGAAATAAAATAAATAAAATTAATGTCACGGTGAAAATGAAATAACAAAAAATAGTTTTTATTTAATGACCCTAAATGTTTTCATCTTACAAAGTAAATGTTGAAATTGAGTACCAGTGAATTTTTCACTTTGACTTTTGTTGTCAGGTGGTGAATCCAGCCAATTCATGCGTTAAGCTTCCCTACAATGTGAACTTGGAGGAAGAATCTATTATTCTACCACTTTGTGTTGGGCTACATGATTGTTACTGGGCCAATATCAGTGGAAGGCAAATGTATTGATCATGGGAGCTGGACCTATAGGCCTTGTTCTAACACTTGTAGCCATTGCATTTGGATCACCCAAAATTGTCATTGTTGGTGTTGGTAACATCATTTATCAATTGCAATGGATCTTGGTGAAGGTGAGATTATTCAAGTTTCAACTTATATCTAGTTTTGAGTCTATTCTCTCCACATTTCTTAGTTATTTTCATTTCCAGTCCTATTTGTGTTTGTGACTTAGTTATAGAATTACTGAAGAGTAACGCACCCCCTATTTGATGAAGTAGGGTGAGACTAATACATTGATTAGCATTGAGAATCTGATATAATAAACATCCTTTTTAAGTTTATTTCTCTCTTGTTCTTTAATCTTAATTGCAAAGCTCCTTCATTTGCTTAACAATTTTAATTTCACGTCACCCTTGCAATGTTATGCTAATCAAAGAAGAATAACGTTGAGGCAACAAGCACAACCACGAGTCTATGCTAATAAGCGATTGCTGCTTCCTCAAAAGACTTTTCTGGGAGTTGTACTCTTATGATCAATGAAACGGGTTTCTTTGATGAAGCATTGGCCTTGCTGTCAAGAATGGAAGACAATGGTTGCAATTATAACACCCTATTTTCAAAAATAATAATATTATTATATTATCATATTTTAGTCCGAATTATTTTGAATTATTTTAGGGGAAAAATATTTTATATTATTTACTTATCTATTTATTTATTTATTTTAGGGAAGAGAAGTGGGTCGGGTTGGTCTGACCCAAGAAAATTTTAAAGTAAGAAGTCAGACAGAGTTCGGGTTGGTCTGACCCAAGGAAATTTTAAAGTAAGAAGTCAAACAGAGTTAACTCTATCTACTTCATTTTGTATTTTGAAAGGTTAGGAGAAAAAGAGAAGAAAAGAAGGGAGCTTTGAGGAGGAGTGTTTAGGATCAATCCTGAACTACATCATAATTGTTGATTAACATAACAAAGTACAGGAGAAAAGGGAGTGATTCATATGTGGGGTCACAAGAGAGAACGGGTAGTGGGAGAAGTCCCTAAAATTTTTAAGATTTTTTATTCCCTTTCTGGAGACGAAATTGGTGATCTAATTGGTTCTGCATTGATTTATAATTGTATCTATTGTGCTTTTTGTTAAAATTAATGATCTAGACTAAGATTAAATTCTTTTAAAAGGAAGAAATGTATGACTGATCTTGATTGGTTTGAATTGTTCTATTCGTTTCTCATTTTTTGGAAATCGTGTTGGTGTCGGGCTTGGACCCTTTGTGCCGGGCTCATATTCATGCAAATGAATATAAGACCTAGAAGGTGTTGCATTGAGCGAGGAGTATTTCACGCCGAGCATGACTATCTAAGGGTGGTTTAGGTCAGGCCTTAATGCTAGGCGTGACTTCCTGATGCCGGGGGCAAGAGAAACTTGGGTTCTATTTTCTTTTAGGTAATAACAATCATGACAAGGGTAGCACTCAAGGTGCCAAGAGTTAAAATTATGAGTTACTTTGATTGTGTGACATCGGGACAATGAGATTAGATTAGGAGCACATATTTTGTTTGGATTTACTATTTCTGCCTGGTTTAGATACGTTTGTAAACCCTACACTTAATGATTTGTTTTAATTTTGATTGGATGTTAGAGACGGTTTCCATGTAAACTTGTTTTACTCAACTATGTTTAGATTTCTTTATTAATTTAATTATGTTATATGTTGGAGTAGAACAAGTACCACATTAATACTATACTTTTTTAAATAATTATTTGTTCTCTCTTTGAAAAACATGAAAATGTCTAATAATGGTCTTTATTTTTGTGTTTAAAATTCCAATTATGGCTAATTTGCACTGCATGTGAGTTTTGGGTGAAAATTGTCAATCAATTTTATTTTATTTTCTCATTTTATTCTTTTGTACGTGTTTAGCCATTAGTTCAACAAAAATTGTTAAAGTCTTGCAATAGACCACTTCAAAAAAAAAATTCTCACCTTACCACTGATAGCAAGAAAACTTTATGTTGTATTACTTTGACTTTATCTTATACAACTACCATGTTAGGAGTAACAATATACATTTTTTTTTATTTCAAGGCATGGTGGGAATCTGGTGCAGCTGGGCTTAGTCAATTTTCAATTTTGGAACTAGGTTTTATTCTCCTTGCTAGACCAAGCTTCATGACTAGTTCAAACTTCTTATACTAATTTATACATCTTCTATTTATAATATAAAAGTTGAGTTACAAAATAATAATTGTCACATTGTTATATTATCTATTATCACTTCAACAAAATTATTTATGTTAATTTCTATGTTACGGGATATAACGCAATGAAACATATTGATGAATAAATAAACTAGGGGTGAGCATAAAAATAATACTCGAACCAAAGCAAAAAAATCCGATAAAAAATATTACTTTTGGGTGAGTTCAGGTGAGTTTTATGGGTAAATCGGGTTAAAATTTTGATTTTATATGAGTTATATTGGGCGAGTTCGGTTTTGAATTTTTAAACCTGCTAAAAACTGAACCCAACCGAAAATAAGATAAGTTTAGATTTTTATTACTTTTGTATAATTAAACAATAATGGTCCAAACTCAAAAGTTTTTATTTCAAGTATAATATAATCATCAATTTGTAACTTATTTTTTTTCTTTTTGTCATAACCTAGATGTTCCTTTTGTCTTCTACTTCCTCATTCAACTTCTCAAGTCTCAACACACTAGTCCATTTTTAGAGTTTTCTTTTTGTTTCTTTCTGTGTCTTTCTTTTCCATCTTCCTATCTTTATTTTGAGTACAACTTGTGCAACTGTAATTTCTTATGGGTTTTGTAATCTAACTTTAGATTTCTTTTGCATGTAATAACTATGAATTTTGTTATTTTTTGTTTTTGCTTCTTTAGTTTGTGAATGTTTCATTTACGAATCTACTTACATCATCTATTGTCACCTTCATTCTATTTTTGTACACTATTCTAAAAATATTTTTTTTTACCATTTTAAGCTACAACTTCGTTAAGATAACTTGGTCTACAAAAAACCTTAAACCCAATTGAACCCACCCGCTCAAATTCGAATTCATTTCAACCCGAACCGCCTCAAACCGAAAGCTCAATCGATCGAATATGGGTCACATTTTTTCAAAGTCGGTTTACAACGGGTTTGAACATTTTTCACCCAAATCCGAGCGAACCCACCCCGTTGCCCACCCCTAAAATAAACCAAGTTACAAAAATGAAAAATAAAGAACGTGGATCACATTTTCTTAATCACAATTAGGATAATTTTTAATTAAATTATTAACGTAATTGGATATTCATTTATTAAATATATTTAATAATTTATAACTATTAATTAAATATAATTCATAATCATCTGTTAGATTATCAATTATAATAATTAAATGTAATTTATAACTATCAATTATAATAATTAAGTGTAATTTATAATTATCAATTACTAATTATATGTACGTTTTAAAATTTTATTAAGATAATTTATTATATTAATTTTTTTATTAAAATATTAATACAAATTTTAATTTTATTATTATACTCTTTATGTTTGTATTTCTTTAAATTAATTTAAATCAATTTAAATTAAAGAGACAAATTTATACTTATATAAAACTTTTAAACCTAAATCTATACTTCAATTTCAATAAAAAGAAAAAAGTATTAGAAACATTTATTTATAAATGTATATTACTACTAAATTTATTTTCATATCATGTGTCGTAATATCATTTTTAATAGATTCAATATTTAATAAATTTATACTTTAAACTACTTTATATATATATATATATATATATATTACTCATCTAATATATATCTATTTTTTATTTATCATATTCACATGTTAAATTTTATAATATATAAATTAGATATTTTCAAATAATATCATTTAATTTTTTCTTTTGATTTATTAATTAACGTGATTATTTTATCTTAAATATAACATACATAATAATTCAATATACATTTAAATAATTTATTACCCTATGATATTAACTAAATTTATTATTCTAAAAATTGAAATTTTACACTAGGTGTTTTGTTATTATAAACTCAACCTATTTCATTTTCTTTGATTTTTAAAAAATAATTCAAAAAATTAAAATAAAATATTAAAATTTTCAAGATCTAGACACAAATCATAGTGATTGATTTTTTTTAAAGTTTTATTTGTTTGATTATAAAATAGTTTTACAACATAATTTTTTGTCAATTTTTTTTTTAAGATTATAATCATATTTTCTATAAATTTGACAACTTTCTTGATTCATAAATGTGAGACCCCCTTCCTTCTTTTCTCTCCCCGACTTGCTTTCACTCTCTTCTCTCACTCACTTCTCACTTCACTCTCTTTTTCCCCATTTTCCTTTTTCTCTGATCTTGGGTGGCTGTGGTGAATCTTAGGAGCTGAGTAGTGGTGTTGGGTTTCTTGCTGAGCCATGCAGAGCTTCCTTAAGCTTCTCCTTCTTCCCCTTTTCTTCTCCGTTCAAGCTCGTCTTCTTCCCGGAGCTCGGATTCTCGCACCGAGGTAAGGGAAGCTAGGATTCTTGCTGGTTGTTTGATTTTAGTGAGTTAGAAACTCACGATTTTGCTGCTTTTCAAAGATTTTGAGCTGTTTTGAGGAAAACTCATTTTCGGGGTTTGGGTGAAATCCTTGGGGATTTTCCTTGTTTGTGGATGCATGTTGAAAAAGATGAAATTTTTGAGCTGCTGGTTGAAAATGTGGGTTATTGGATGGTTTGCATGTGGATTTCCTGGCTGTCTTTGCAGGTTTTGAAGAGATTTTCGAACTTTAGAAGTTGCTGCTGAGTTTCGCGTTGGGCATTGTTCTTCGCGCCAGGCGCGTGACCGCCAGGGGGCTCTGTTTAGGCAAGCCCGTCGGGCGCAAGGGTATGTGCGCCAGGCGAGCTTGAGAATGGGAGCCTCTGGTTGGCCCACGTCAGGCGTGACTTGAGCTACGCTGGGCGCGATATCAGCTGTGGCACATTTTTGGATTTCTGGCATGGCGCTAGGCGCGAGCTGGTCTCGCTGGGCGCGGAGGCTCCCTGGGAGTCTCTGCCATGGGGGACGCCGGGCGCAATTCGAATTGCGTCAGGCATGATACCTTGGGAGGTCTCTGCCTTCCCTGCCCTGGGCGCGGGAAAGGCCACGTCGGGCGTATGAGATTCCTTGGAGTCTCTGCCTGGGCATGCACTAGGCGTGAAGCTGAATTGCGCCAGGCACGTGAGAGCCTTGGGCTCTCTGGCTGGGTCACGCCGGGCACGAGTACTCTTGCGCTAGGCGCGCTAGCCCCTAGTGCTCTCTGGTTGTGCCACGCTGGGTGCGACTATGAGTGCGCCGGGCACGTATGATGATGATGACTTATATGCTGATAGTTGTTAAATTTTGCTGAAATTTGCTGATAGATGCTGTTTTAGGCTGTACTAAACTAAAATCAATGAATATGCTATGTGGACTAGGTGATAATGATGAATAATGATGTTAAGCTGTAATAAGATGTATTGCCGTGCTGAGCTGGGCTTTTAGTGATGATCTTTAAATGCTGAATTATAATATTGTTGTACTATGAACTGTTGAGCTGAGTCGTGAGTAGTAAGTTGTATTGTATACTACTTAGTTGTACTGTATGCTGATTTGTTGTGCTACGTTGTGAAATGTGTTAGTTGGGCTGTGAGCTGTTTGGCTGTGCTGTATATTGCTGTGCTGTAAGTTGATTAGCTGAGCTGTAAGCCGCTATTGCTGTATGCTGATATTGTTGTGTTGTAAGTTGTTTAGCTGAGCTGTAAGCCGCTAATTGCTGTATGCTGACATTGCTATGCTGTAAGTTGTTTAGTTGTGCTGGATGTTGATATTGTTGTGTTGTGCTGAGCTGTATGTTGTTATTGCTGCTAAGTCGGTGTTGTTATTAGCCGTTATGTTGGTGTTGTTATTAGCCACTATTGTGGTGCTGTTATTAGCCGCTATGTCGGTGCTGTTATTAGCCACTATTGTGGTGTTGTTATTAGCCGCTATGTCGGTGCTGTTATTAGCTACTATTGTGGTGTTGTTATAGCTGCTAAGTCGGTGCTGTTATAGCCGCTAAGTCGGTGTTGTGCTCCGTGCTGATAGGAGCTGTTGTAGGCCGTAAGATTGAGTTGCTGATATGCGTGACGACGCATTGTGTGTTTACTGTTGTTTACCGCTGTGTACTGCTATTTATTGTTATTATTAATGAATGATGTGAGATGTGTGCTGTTATAAATATTAAGCTGATGTTGTTAAGATGATTGACGTGCTGATAGCTGTAGCTGTTTATTATTCATATATTTATATATGTATGTTGTCTCTTTTCACTAGCTTACCTTTTGTTGTTTCCATGTGGTTTGGACTGCGATGATCATACTATGTATGGGAGCAGAGCAGGGATAGGTTGGTGGCTAGTGGTGAGTCTGCAGTTGGCAGGCGGATCTGATTCTTGTTGATGTTTTGTTGTATCAGCTACTTGGTGTAGTAGCTTTGGATGTATTTTGTACATTTTGAATCTAGTCAGACTTGGACCATGTATATATGTATATTCTAGATACTATATGTATACATTTGTTCCTTTCTGTCCGGTTTTTAGGTGTACTGTGTAGTGTGTAGTGACCAGCCGGGTTGTTACAATAAATAGAGATATTTTGTACCTATAACAAATTTCAGATATTTTTTTTTCTCTTAGTTGATGTTTGTAAATTTCTAAGATATTGTAAATGAATAAATGTGTATGAAAGACAAACTTTCACTCAAATACCAATATAAAATGCAAGGACATATTTAGCTATAAGAGAGTAAGGTAGTTGTCCCACTATTTTTTAATCATTTATAAATTTATAAATAAAATATATTAAATTTAAAATTATAAAAAATTTGAAATCTTGTTTATAATAATTTTTAGCATGTGTAGAACTACATAATTTTCTTCGTAAAGAATGTCATTCGAATGAATTTTCAATTGGAGTGGTGGGCAAACCTTCATCTTCAACATTATCGGTTAATAAAAATCATAATTTTGAGTCTATTATTAAAATCCAAGAGCAAAAACGAAAAGATGTTAATGTTTGGAGGACTAGTATAGCTACGAATATGTAGGTAAATGTTATTTAGGACATAATACTATGGAGAATTATTATTATTATTATTATTATTATTATTATTATTATTATTTATCTAAACATTGTTATTTTTCTTATTATTTTTGTTTTTGACTCCTTTTAAATTTAAATGTATGAAAAAAAAATCTTGAACTTTTCTCATATGTCAAAAATCTATTAAATTCTGCAAAGTTCACAAAGTCCCACAAAATTTATTAAAATCATAACTTAAAAGTCTTATAGAATTCATTAAAATCCTGATTTAAAGTCTCGTGAAATCCTACAAAGTCTTAAAAGTCATGAAAATCTTTCAAAGTCTTTTAAAATCCACAAGACTTTTTTCAACTAAAAAAGTCCTTTAAAATCCTAATCCAATATACCTCTATGTGTTTTGTTATTATAAACTCAACCTATTTCATTTTCTTTGATTTTAAAAAATAGTTCAACAAATTAAAATAAAATATTAATTTTTTCAAGATCTAGACATAAATCACAGTGATTGATTATTTTTTTTAAGTTTTATTTGTTTGATTATAAAATATTTTTACAACATATTTTTTTGTCAATTTTATTTTAAGATTATAATCATATTTTCTATAAATTTGACAACTTTCTTGATTCATAAATAGAGATATTAATATGAGATTTTGTTCTTTTCATTAAATTGACATTTACTAATAGTTAAATTTTAACGTTTACTTATATTTAAGTGATATTATTTAGTAACATGACATTTAAAAATAAAAAATAAAAAATATATGTATATAATATTTTTATTAATAAAATAAATATCAATCATTCATAAAAAATATAAAAAATTTATATATTATTTTTTAATTTTTTATCCACATATATCATATCGTTAAATATCATGTTACTTAAGTATTGACAAGTTACTAAATAATATTAAAATTTAACGATCAACAAACATTAAATTAGAAATAGATAAAAGATTTCATGATTTTAAAAATAAGAGACTAAATATTTATATTTTAAAATAAAGTCAAAATTACAAAATAACAAAAATAGATAAATCAATAATATAATTTAGCCTATTTTACAATTATTTTGTTATATAACTTAATAAAATAATTTTTCATTAATTTCAATTTCTTCAAAATATATTGTGTCCATTTATTTATAGACTGGACATCGCAGATCAATATCTAATTATAACTTTATATTGTACTTATTCTATAGTTTAAGTTGTTATTATTATTTAATTATAGCATGGAATAAATTCCAGTGAAATTAATTAATTAATTATTGTAATATATTATTTTAATTAACTAACTTAAATTATTTAAATGAATATTATCAATTTACATTATTTCTTATTATACCAAAAAAGGGTTAAATTATGATGTCCTGAATTTTTTTTCTTTAATCATATAATTTATTTTAAGAAAATTGAAATATTTCTAATTTAATTTTTTAAATTAGAATAATTTTAATTTTATTAAAATATTTTTTATTAATTTAAAATATAAAATTTATCTTGTTAAATTTACTTACGCAAAAAATATAAAACTCAAGCATTATACAGTAAAAATTGTGTAAAAATGAATTAAATGTACCATTAAAAAACTTTAAAATTAATATCATATTATTTTATGGTATCTAGTTAGACTCATTTTTACATGAGTTATTTCATATGTTTCTGCCTTTTTTTAATTTTTTTATATTTAATAAATAACTATATAACTCTATTTTAGGAGATCGATTTTTATAAAGATAAATTAGCACTTTTAACAATTATTGTTGACATTTAATTGTTGGTTCCGACGTGAGTTAAATTCAATAAATTTTATGTAAGTTTAATTAAACAAATTTTATCTCTCAAGTCGATCAATACAAAATGTGTTTCAAAATAGAAAATGATAATTGATATGTAAGGATCAAATTTATTAAATTTGAAAAATAAATATTTTAAAAAATAAGATCTTAAAAATAAAATAAAAAAGAAGAAAAGAAAACTAATTTTAAGTACTTCTTTATTCTGTATCCATATTTTGACATAGTGACCCAACACAGCAATTCCTTTTTTCTTTATTTTTATTCTCAAATTTCATTCATAATTAGCGGCTATTTTTTCTTTCTTAAAAAGTTGTTGAATAAAAATATCATTGTTCTGTTTTCATTCATAAATTAGCGGTTTT
Organism: Cajanus cajan; assembly: GCF_000230855.2. Classification (NCBI taxonomy): domain Eukaryota; kingdom Viridiplantae; phylum Streptophyta; class Magnoliopsida; order Fabales; family Fabaceae; genus Cajanus; species Cajanus cajan. The sequence continues at coordinate 11,562,134 of NC_138517.1, read as the reverse complement.
TTTTTTTTTTCTTTCATAGAAGTTGTTGAATAAAAATATCATTGTTAAATAGCTCTTACAGTTTCTGTACGAGTTCACTGCAAACCCTTCCTGGCTTCCTTCAAGTCCTACATCTTCCCAAATAGGACTTCAATGTCTTTGTCAGTATTAAGGTTTAGGTTTCCAAAGTTTCTTCCTTTTTATGCAAATGCAAGCTTCCACTCTCAATCTCTCAATCACGACGATGCCGTTGCCTCATTCAATCGCATGCTCCATATGCATCCTTCCCCACCCATCTTCCATTTTGGCCACATTTTGGGATCCCTTGTCAAGATGAATCATTACCCAACTGCTATTTCCCTTTCCAAACAATTGGAATTCAAAGGTATTACACCAGACCTTGTTACTTTGAGAATCCTCATCAATTGCTTCTGCCACCTCGGTCACATCAATTTTGCCTTTTCTGTGTTCGCCAAGATTCTCAAAATGGGATATAAGCCAGATGCAATAACCCTCACAACACTCATCAGAGGTTTATGTCTTTGTGGTCAGCTTAGGAAAGCACTGCACTTTCATGATGACCTTAAAGCTCAAGGATTTCAGTTGGACCATGTTAGTTATGGGACTTTGATCAATGGTCTTTGTAAATCAGGAGAAACAAAGGCTGGCATAGAGTTACTCAAAAGGATTGAAGGGCATTCAATTAAGCCTAATGTGGTAATGTATAACACAATCATTGACGGCTTATGCAAAAATAAACTTGTTGCTGATGCCTGTAATTTGTATTCTGAAATGCTTGTCAAAAAGATTTCTCCAAATGTTGTCACTTTCAGTAGTTTAATGTATGGCTTTTGTGTTATGGATCATTTCAAAGAAGCAATTGCTTTGTTAAATGATATGAAATTGAAAAACATCAACCCAAATATTTATACCTTTAACATATTGGTTGATGCATTATGTAAGGAAGGAAAGATTAAAGAAGCTAAAATTGTGATAGCTTCCATGGTAAAATCAGATGTGGAACTTGATGTTATTACTTATAATACATTAATGGACGGATACTGCCTAGTTAATGAAGTGAAAAAAGCAAAGCATGTATTCAACTCTATGTCCCAAATAGGAGTGGTGGCACCTAATGTTTACAGCTATACTATCATGATTGATGGATTATGTAAGAAGAAAATGATAGATGAAGCCATCAATCTTTTTGAAGACATGCAACGCAAAAATATGATTCCTGGTGTCGTAACATATAATTCACTTATTGATGGTCTGGGCAAATCGGGGAGGATAGCTGATGTTTGGAATCTTGTTGATGAGATGCATGATAGAGGTCAACCTGCCAATATAATTACCTACAATTCCTTATTGGATGCTTTATGCAAAAATGGTTATCTAGACAGAGCAATTGCATTATTCATGAAAATGAATAGTCGTAGAATTCAGCCAGATAAGTATACATACACAATACTTATTAACGGACTGTGCAAAGGTGGAAGACTTGAGAAAGCGCAAGAAGTTTTTCGGTATCTTTTGATTAAGGGCCATCATCTGAATGTCTGGACATATAATGTTATGATCAATGGACTCTGTAAAGTGGGGTTGTTTGATGAAGCATTGGCCTTGCAGTCAAAAATGGAAGAGAAAGGTTGCATCCCTGATGCTATAACTTTTGAAATAATTATTTCTGCTCTATTTGAAAAAGATGAGAATGACAAGGCTGAGAAACTGCTCCGAGAAATGATTGCTAGAGGCTTATTGTAAGAGTTAAACTTGGTGAGATGCTTTCTTGTTACTAATAAATAACTCATTGAAAGCAAAAAGTAGTCAATCATTCATTCTCTTTATTCATATTTACTATTCCTAACCTACTTTCAATTGTTTATATATGCAATTGTGTTCCAATGAATCAGCTTCTTTAATCTACTGATGGTCATTATGTTAACTATTTTCAATCCAATTCTGACTAATCTGTGTTTTAGGGTGAAATTTTTCAGTCAGTTTAGTTTCGTGTCTTATTTTACTAGGATATTTTTCTATCATTCTGTTGTGTTTTACATTTTTCTCACGAAATTGTTAAAGCTTTTTAGAGGACCAATTCATTTTTTTTCCACACTACCACTGATAGGATGAAAACTAAAGACTGTATTATTTTGACAATATCTTATAGAACTACCATTACATTCTTCACAGGGTAGTTAATTAGTCCATGTTAACAATGTGGGGTAAATAATTTATTTCTGTTTATGCAGGAGATAGTTGGATTCTAAGGAGCAGCTGCACTAAGGCAATATCTATAGTAGATGCGGACAGGTTAATTAGCAAAAATCACTAGTGTTTGTTCTTGTCAATAAAAGACAAGAGCCTAACATTGAAGATTTGATGGTTAGATTTGGCGTATATTCAATAACCAGTATATTTTTTAATTTTTTTCATCTAACAATCAAAATGATCGTATTGAATTTCAGTAAATTTTCCATTTTGCAAGTGATTTTTCATTTCAATTACCATGGAATGCATCATGCCAATTTGTGCTTTAAGCTACCTGGCTTTGTGAATTTGGAGGAAAGGGCTATGATTGTACTACTTGTTGGAGACAAGCTTGTTGTGGCCATGCAAATATCAATCTAGACAGAAACCAGAAGGCTGTGCTTCACTCTGTTCTTCTGTGTGGGTAGTGCTTATGACTTATTAGCTCTTTGGTTTTTGACTTTTTGTTATTTTCCTAGTTTGTGTAAGCTACCTTTGTTGTTAGGCAATGAAAGGTGCTGATTGCATTTTCAAAACCCATGGTCTAGGATCATGAGTCTGCTGGAATTGTAGATGACATAGCATTCAAGTTAAATCTCTTAAGTAGGGACAGGGTGGCTCTTGAGTAATCTTTAGTAGTGGTGAATAAGTAATCTTTGTTTGTTGTTAATTAGGAAATCAATGGTTGATGTGGATTTCTTGTGAATTTGCACGTAATGTTGACTGTTGATGTACTTGTCAAAGACCGAAATTATGTACTTTACTGATATTGATAATATTGGTAGTTAATTTTCTCATTGATGACTGAAATTATGTACTTTGGTAGAATTTCTTACAATCGACAACTGGAGTTATTTAATTTACTCTCTAAAGTGAGCTGCTCGCTTTAGAGGAGCTATGGTGTATACCCTGCTTGATAGTGCAAGGTTTTGAATTACGTGGTCGCAGTTGCAGTTTAGTTGTGATTCTTGATTTCGAGGGGAAATTGCAGAGAAAGGCGGATGCCATTGTTGTTGTGGGGAAATGTTAAAATTTTTTATGTTGTGGCTGAAATCGTTGTTGCGGGCTGTTTCTTTCAAACCTGTGCATGGCAACCTATTTATCATTATGATGTACATGTGTTTATAATTCTCATTTTGATTTAAATGGTGGATGTGCTGCTGTGTATATGGTTTAAGTGTGAAGTGTGAACTGGGTTTATGTTGACATTACTCTTTGTGAAAATTGATATTTGATACAAGTGTGCGTGTTTTGGTGATTGGGATTGATGGGATGAGTTGTGGTTTTGTTGAATGAACAGGCTGTGAGTGCGATTGCCTTTCCCTCTGGTTCGGATAAGCTTTATACTGGAAGCACTGACGAGACTGTAAGGATTTGGGACTGCCAGTCTGGAAAGGTTGTTATTTTTTCTTTTTTTGTGTTTTGTTTCAATTTTATAGTTACAGACAACTGTGCTTTTTCCTTCAATGTTAAGCTTCATGATTTTGTTTGTATCCTTGGAATAGGAGAATTTTTTTTTTCTTACTTTAGTTTTAATTTTGTTTGTCTGTACCAGGTGTTTGTCACAAAATTCCTGTGTAAATGCTGGGTCAAATCATATATTTGTGCAACTTGTTTTTGCAATTTTTTTTATTGAGTTTCCTGATGCATTTATCATCACAACTGATTTGTTTATTTATTTTACATCAAATTGTTTGGTTGCTGTATTTTTATGAAACTAATGTTTGTTGTTTCCTAGATATTTTAGTTTTCTTATGTATTTGATCATTTTCGAACTCCATAAATTACCTTGGGGGAATATTTTTGGGTGTGGGAGCATTTCCCATTTTCTTAAAGTTGAACAGCAATGTATGTGATTCTCTCAAATACATAGTTATTTTGCTGAGAAGAAGCGCTAGATGATCAATTTCCATCACAATTTTGCTTCAACCCCTCCCACGATACAATATTGTTGTTTACTCTCCAATACTTTATGTTGATATTAAACTATCCAATATTGTTGCTTTCCCCATCATTTTTAATGTGAAACAAGGATATTTTTAGTGTAACAGGGGATTGTACGGTTCTTCATTTTTTAAACTATTGTTTTTGGCTTCATTTTTGTCTTCTCTCTATTTTGTTTTCAAATTTCAAAGTCAGCAGTGAACATTGTATTTTTCTTTAATTTTTCATAGTTTCTTTTTGAGCTTGTTGAAAAGGTGAGATTGATATTGATTTTGTTTGTTTATGCTCCTTTGCAGTGTATAGGTGTGATCAATCTTGGTGGTGATGTAGGTTGTATGATCAGTGAAGGCCCCTGGGTTTTTGTTGGGATACCCAATTTTGTTAAGGTAAGAAAGAACACAAATAGGCATCGCCTTTGTTTTTCTCTAATTTTGTACTCTGTATTTTTTAAATAAAGTATATCTTAGTGAAATGTTTTTGCTAAGGTATGTTCTTCCACTGTTCATAACATCATAACTGATGTCCGTTTGGTTGATGGCATTGGTGCTGCAGGCCTGGAACACACAAAATTTAATGGAGCTAAGTCTTAATGGCCCTGTTGGGACAAGTTTATGCACTTGTTGTGAATAATGACATGCTCTTTGCCGGTACACAGGTAAATATTTTCTTTTCCCTTTGACATTGTTTTTGTTTTATTTAGAGTCCTGCTTTATTTTTTGATGCTGTAGTCCTGATCTCAATGTAGATTATCTTCACGGTGCTTAGGACCTATTGTCTGGAAATTACTTAGGGATGATAATACCGAGGTTAATTTTGTAGCTGATAAGTAATGCTGAGATAGGGAAATGAAGACATCAAAGGAAAAACATTTAAGATTATTTGCCTTTGCCCAAATTACAGATACAGATTTGCACATAGATATTGCACACTTTTTCGACATTTAAGCTTGAGAATGGGGCTTTAGAGGGAAATGGGAGGAAGAGGAACTTTTTTTATTTTTAAATCAAGTGTTAAATTTATAAAAACAATCAAAAGATTAGATCATTAAGTTTTTTGCTATTCTATCATCTTATATCTTTCATTTTAAAAAATTATCTAAGTAGAGAATATTTATTAGAAATGTAAAATTTGTCCTCCGTTTTCTTTCCCTCCTAAGTCTTATTCCCAAACATACCCTAAGGGAAATGAATGGGAGACGAAGGATGATATGATTGTAAATAATTATGTCATATCACAAATCTCAAGTTGGAATACTGTAAAATTTAGGGCTTTTACACCACGTGATTGGCCAAAAAGATTTGTCTTACTTTTAGTCTGGCTTGAGGTGCAACAAAATGATATTGAAGCAATCGTCAGCTTGATATGTGGGATATTTCAAATCACTGGTGGATGTCTTGGCTTGGACCATAGGCCATTGATTGTGTCTAAGGACTTGTTGGGGATCTTTTTGGGGAGATGTGATATCTTGAATCACATATTGGATATGTGAAGGATTGCACGATGTTCTGTATAATAAGTATTAACTATTAAGGCAGCTGGATGCCTTTTAACTCCTAAATTCATAATGAATTTATGCTTCAATGATTTTGGGAAATACTTTTGTTAAACTCGATCAAACATGTTTCAAAGCTTGTTGTATTTTTTATTATTGAAAATGTGAACAATACATGAGAAAAAGTTCTAACTTGTCTGCACATTTGGAATACCATCTTAATTTTTAATCTCGAATGAAATACTTCTGCAGGATGGATCTATATTGGCATGGAAGTTTAATGTAGTTACCGACTGCTTTGAGCCGGCTGCATCATTTAAAGGTCATTCTCGTGGTGTTGTTTCATTAGTTGTTGGTGCTAATAGACTGTACTCTGATTCAATGGACAATACAATAAGAGTAAGTTTACAGAAGCTCTTTGCCAATTGCCATAAGTGTCTGATTCATTTTCCTTTAGACTCTATAAGTAATGTAATAATAGGTTTTGGTTTGTTAATTTGCTACATTCCAACTATTTGTTGTCTTTCAGGTATGGAACCTTGAAACCTTGCAGTGCTTACAAACACTAACAGAGCACACATCTGTTGTGATGTCTGTTCTCTGCTGGGACCAATTCCTTTTATCTTGTTCATTGGACAAAACAGTGAAGGTTGGTTTCACATTATTTAATAGTTGTACATCAGTACATGTATAGACTGTATGTAAGTTCTGGATTTTTTGTTTGTTTGATATTTATTTGATTCCTGCAGGTCTGGTATGCTACAGAAAGTGGAAACTTGGAAGTGACATATACTCACAATGAAGAGCATGTATGTATTAAATTATTTATTATTTTCCCCTTGTATACTTGGTTTTATTATAATATGATATTGCTTGTCCAGTTTGAAATGACGATGTCTAATAATTGTGTGGATTCAGTTTTTAGCTTTGGTATCAATGATCCAGCTACTACTCTTTTTGAACTATGCTCATATCCTCTCACATGTGGTTTGGAAAATATAAGAAATGTGGTCAAGTTTCTGATGATGAAAATGGATCAGTGGCTCTGTTTTGCATACAACCAGATCGGGACTTGACCAGAAAGGGACATATATATGTTGTACTTTAGTGTTTAAATTCATTCCTTGGTGATAATACTAATCAAAATATTTCAATCTTCCAAAATAACGAGGCATGGGAATAGGATACAAGGTAAAAATGACTCAAATCTGGATATAGCAGCTCTTTTAAATCACCCTTTTATAGAGTAGAACTAATAAGTTATGAGCCAAAAGGAAAGAGGTTCTGGAGTTGGAGCTTCATTAGTATTTGAAGTAGAGAGAGAACAATAAATCACTATTACTTTTAGTTTTTTTCCCCTCGATTGGCTTTTCAATTTCTCAGACAACATTTCCTTCCCACTTCACTAACTTCTTCAAGAAGCTATAGAACTGGAATTAACTGTTCTATTACTTGAACACTTTTGATAAGTCTGGGCTTTGTAAAGAAGCATGTGTGTTTTTTAGTCGAATTTATTACTTAAAGAGAAGAAGGGGACAAAAATGAAATAAAGGGGGCAAGTTCAATATTTGCAAATATTTTACATATAGTTATTAGAAAAATCTAGGAGGGTGGGGACATATTCCCGAGGGTGAGGTAGACTTCCCAATCCATAAGGATAAACTCAAATCTATTGCTTTGCCCACAAGTCCTACTGGCGTGGCAAGTTTGATCACAACTGTATTTTCCGTTCTAGTGATAGGCTCTAAGCGCAATTCTGATTCTAAATTAAGTTTTCTAATTGGAGTGAAATTGGTCTATGGGGCAAAGTTGAACCTCGATGGACCCATCAATAAATACAAGGCTAGACTTGTTTGTTAAAGCTTATGTTCAACAACTTGGAATTGATTACACAAAATCTTTTGCTCTGGTAGTAAGAATGGGCACTATTCATATTCTTGTAGCTTTGGAAGCTCAAATGAAATGGGAAATTTGGCATTTAGGTATCAAATATGCATTCTTAAATGGTAACCTTGCTGAAAAAAAAAATTATGTAGCTCAATCTGAAAGTTTTATTGTAAAAGGGGGTGAAGAGAAGGTGTATAAGTTTTATAATGCCTTGTATAAGCTAAAAGAGGTTCCTATAGCTTGGTATAATAGAATTGATAGCTATTTCTACAATAAAGGTTTCAAAAGGAGTGAAAATGATGCAAACCTTTATGTGAAAAGGTTGTAAGATAATGGTTATTTGATTATTTTCTTGTATGTTGATGGTTTACTAGTGACTAGCAATAACCAACAAGAAGTGCAACACATATGGAAGAGATGCAAAATCAATTTCAAATGTCCAGTTTAGGAAAAGTGGACTATTTTCTTAGCTTCGAAGTGCATCAAACTAAGGATGGTATTTGTAAGAATCAAGAAAAGTATGCTTATGATGTTTTAAAGAAGTATAAAATGGAAAGTTGCAAATCTATCCCTACTCCTTTGGTGCAAAATTTGAAACCCTCCAAGGAAGATAGAGCTCAAAAGGTTGGTGTTTATCTTTATAAAAGCCTTATTTATCTCACTTCATCTAGGCTTGATCTTACATATGCAAATAGTTCACTCTTAAGATTCATGTAGAGTCCAAGTGAGATACATTTTGCTAAAGCAAAGAGAGTGTTTAAGTACTTGAAAGACAATACTTAGTTTGGAATATGGTATAAACCAAGTGCAAATGTGAGTCTAATTGGCTAAGTTGATAGTGATTATGCAGAAAACCTTGATGACAAGAAGAACATTATAGGTTATGTTTTTTCCATAAGTTTTGGCATGTTCCCATGGAACTCAAAGAAACAAGAAGTTGTTCAATCCACTACTAAAGTGAAATATGCAGTTGGGGCTACAACAACAAACCAAGTTATTTGGTTGAGGAAAATTCTTCTTAATTTAGGAGCAAAGCAACTAGAAGCCATTGAGATTTATTGTGACAAGTTAGCAATTACTATTGTGGAAAATCCAATCCAACATGGAAAAACTAAGTGATAAGTGCCATATTTACTTTAATCTTATAGTATAATTTGAAGCACTTATCTTAATTTCCTTTGACTTTGAAACCTTAATTTGATCCAAATTTATCTTAATTTGTAGAAAGTTAACTTTAGTTTTATAATTTAACTTTTAGGAAATTTACAAGCTTTTTGATGTTATCTTGTAGATGAGAAGGAAAAGGAAGGAAAACATTGAAAGAAGCAAGTGGAAAACTTGGTGAAACATAAAGTGAAAATAAGAAAATTGGCTAAGAATTGGCACAAAGCATGGAATCCCATGCTTAATGCCAACCTTCTAGATAGTTTAAAAATTTGATTCAATTTGCCATGTAACGTATAGATTTTCACACATAGCGTCACAATTTCATAGGTTAATTTTTGTTTATTCTCCGTCTCACGCTAAGCGTGGAATTCAATGTTTAGTGTCAAAATATTGACATGTCATTAATGAGAATAGACATAAGGGTTTATGACCTAAAATCAAAGGATTTGAAGACACATCAGTGATGTCTTTGGAAGAACTCTCATGGATTCAATATCAAGTTTTTTCATTTCTTCATTTTTCTTGTGCTCTATGTTTATATGTAGTTAAGTTCACCCTTGTTGGAGTATGATGTAAACATATCTATTCTCTTGTTCACATTATAAGTTATTAAACCTAATTATTATTCAATATTATTGTTGTTTTCTTTGCTTAATATTTGTTATGATTTGATCTCCATTAACTTGATTTTGTTGGCTTAAAGTGATTAAAAAATACTTGTGAACCTTTGTACTGATGTAGAGTAACTAATGGTATTTATATTTAGGAATGAAATAAATGCTATTAGTCATTCATAAACTCTTGTTTTTAAAGTTGACTTCTTGATTAAGTTATGCAAGAAATTGATAACTTGGTTAAAAAAACTTAGACTCTAACATGTAAGGAATTAAGGTTTGAGTATATTTGTGAGTTGGATAATAATTTCAGAATTTTTAACTAGATTAAAAATAGCATGAGAAGATGGTTTGATGAGGTTAAACCCCAACGTTTTTTTATTTTTATTTTTTATTATTTTGTTCAAATCAGTTTTTGCACTTTGAGTGTTCATAAAAATACCCAAAAGCTTTCTTATCACATTTATCTTTGTTAAACACTTTATTTCTGCAAACAATCAAATGTTTCATTCTCAATAGTTTAATTTAGTATAATTAGTGACTTATGTCGAGTATTGCAAAAGTTCCTTAAAAGATGATACTCATTCATTATTGAATTACTTGTACTAATTAGTACATGTGTCATGGATATAACACTAAGCATATTCAAGTGAAATTTCATGTCACACTTGAGGCTGTCAAAAATCATGAGATCAAGTTAATTCATTGTTGTTCTAATCATCAACTTGCTAATATATATATTAACTAAAACTCTTTTGTAAATAATATTTGAAAGACTTAGAGAATTGCTTGGAGTCTCCATAAAAAATTTCAAGAAGTGTTGAAGACTTGAAGTTGCTAAAATTTTTAATGTAAACCTATATTTTATAATGTGTATTTTACTTTTATGTTTTATAATGTAGTTGATGTGTCTGTCAGGCTAGAGTACAAGACTCGTGCCTTTTGAAGTATGTTTAGCTTTTTAATGATATTGGGTAGGTTAGGCATACCTGTTAGGTAGCAGAAAAAGTATTACTGTGTTTATCTATTTCTATCATTAATAATATTTTTTTCACAATAAATAAAGTGATAGAATAAATAAATAAAATCAAATAAAAGTAATATTATCAACAATTTTTATTGTAATTAAATAAACCCAGTATAGTTATTAGTACTTAGTAGTGAACCAAAAAGGCTGCACTTATTATATATAACTAATTGAACTTCATGGATTGCAGTGTCACTTATTATATATAACATATTGATGATGATTAATTGCATGTACTACCCACTAAGATTATTTTTCATATCATTGGCTTACTTAATTCTGTGTTTTGGAAGGACCCCATGATGTCAGAATCAGAATGAAGGCTGTTGGTATCTGTGGGAGTGATGTTCACTACCTCAAGGTAAATATTAGTTATAGAATGACTTAAGAGATGTTCGATATTTTTTCAGTTATTTGTTATGATGTTTATTATATGTCTTACAATTTATTCAATTCTTAAGGTTGGGCCTCCTGAAATATGGAATCAAATCAAAATATGGGGAGGAGAGGAGGGAGTCATGTAAGCATCATCCATTGCCATGGAGCACTGGCTTGAAAATCTCACGTGTCGTTAACATGTTTTCACAAAATTGGATGGAGTTTGATGATTTCGCAAATGTTAACATTTGTAAACACAACGACTCATTTGTCACAATAAAGATAGCATACCAAATTGAAATCCAACAGTAACATGTGAGAAGTGAAGTTGAATAATTTTGGACTAATTACACCAAAATTGTTCCTAAATTTGAAAGACTCAATTATATTGGTTCTTGAAACTAAAAAAATGTAAAATACGTCTTTGAGAGTACATGTTCACAATTATATTAGTCCAAAACATGAAAAAATATGTAACCCCATAATGATAATATTTACAAATATTTAAGAATTAAAATGATAGTAAATAGTTAAATTTAAAAACTTATTGATGAGGTTCTACTTGAAGAATCCTCAAGAATGCCTTCAAATTCTTCTCGGATCCTTGAAAGAGTTGCAAGGAATAGGAGCTTCCAAGAAGAACAATGTGACCAAGCCTTGACTAAGCTAAGTCCGGATAGAAGTATGGCAACCTAGCTTTACAAAGAGAGGAGCTCAAGTAAGGTAGAGGTAGGTTGAGAGAGACTTTCGGAGGGAGAGAGTTCAAATGAAGAAATCTCATTTAATTATATCCAAAAGTGTTACAAAACTCGGTCAAAGAAAGATTTATAGGCAAAATTAGGTTAAGGGTTTAAGTTGGGTTAACCTAGAGTTAAGTAAAACCATGGTTTGGTTTACTTAATTCTAGGCGCCAAAATTTGAATTCAAAAATTCAAATTTTGGTGCCAACCAGTCACCTCCTCCATGTGCAGTCATTTGGATGTGATTTAGTATCCATTTGAGTTGCATTTCGGTCACACCATGTGCATGTGTGCACATGGCTGAAATACACTTCAAATGACATACTAATTACATTCAAATGAAGATGTACATGTTAACCTAAATTAACCCTAAATCTAAATGAATCATGAAATGAAATCCTAGTCTAAATGGCCGAAATACAAGGCCTAAACATGAAATACAAGCCTTAATGCCCAAACCTACACTACTCCTACTTTACTTGGGCTTGAACTAAAGCCCAACTGAAAAGTGTGATGGGCTTTTCTTGATCATGAATCCACTCTTCTTGAATCCTTTTTGCCATAGTCCTAGAAGTTGGGCCCTTGGCCCATGAGTCTCCTTCATCATCTATTTAACATTCTAAAGACTTATTTAACAACTTCTTAGCTTCAGGGACTATATGACAACCTTTTAAAATCAAGGGCAAAAATGAGTGTTTACTTAATATTTTTATACTAATTAATTAATCAATTAGGCATTTAATGGACATGTTAGTAACAAAATTGGATGGAGTTTGAAGATTTTGCAATCATTGTTAACGTTTGTAAACGGGCTTATTTGTCGCAAAATAAAATAAGAGATCAAATTGAAATCCAAAAATAACATACCAAAGGAATAAATTTTCCCAAATAGTACATCAATCTTTGACTAGCATTTTGCATTTCAGGCTTGCCTATCGAGAAAAGACATGTATCAACAGGACATAATTTATATCAATATTATTAACATAAGTAATAACGACTTGTATTTTTTAATTAAGTTATTTAGAATTCAAATCTTGACTTTAGATATAAAATAAATTATGTTGGAAAGAGAATATTTATCTTATGTATATTCACAATCTCTAACAAGAATTAATTATTGTTTCCAACCGTGAATACTTAGTACAAATAGTATGGTTACAAAAAAAAAATGTAACTTAACCTATTTTCTCAATACTACCAAAGTTTAAGGTGAGGCAAAGTTCGTGCCACATGTGTATGTATGTTTTTTTTATTAATAAGAATTATAATGATGAAAATATATGTATGAATATGTTTGGCATCAGGTTATTTAACTATATTAAGATCTAACATTACAAGAATGTGGTGGATCAAACGTTTGCCTAAAATTAATCTTGAATTTTTAAATGTGATGAGAATATGTACCCAAATTAATATCACACACATTTTCTAATGAAATTTGCAACGTGAACATATATAAGTTCGTGAAAAATAGAAGTTCAATGGTGGCCATAAAGAACCAACAAATGTTGGCCACGGTGGTCCCATTATAATAAAATGGATTTTTAGTGACATTTAATATAATTTTTAGTGGCAATAAAAATTGCTACAAAATCTTTTACCGGCATTTTACACATTAGTTATTATATGCAGTGTCGCTAAAATATTTACTGGTAATTATTCTATATGCTAGTAAAGACTCTCATAATGGTCGGGAAAAATATATAACTTTTTGTGTCATTTGTTACGCATTTAAAATTGTCGCTAAAAATTTAAGAACAGATTTATAATACTATTTAATTATCTTATTTCTAGTCGATGTATGACTTGTAAAATGAATACAAATACTCTTTAGTTACCTTATTTCTAATTGATGTGGGACTTAGAAGATGAATGTTATCTTTTAAGTATATATTTTTTAATTTTTTTAATTATCTTATCTCCTAAATACCAACTTAGAATAGTAAGTTATAGTTCTAACTCAACCTTATAAAACATACTTGTAAGGTGAGAGTTATCATTTACTTATATACTATTTAATTATTTTATTTTTAGTCGATGTGAAACTTAAATTTTTTCTAACAAATAATTGTCGCTAATAATAAATTTTGATGTGATGTAAATACATTTTTAGTGGCCATTATATAATAGTCATTAATATTTTTATTAAATAATAAAATAGAGATAATTAATTTATTGACATTAAATAATTATCGGTAATACTAAATTTTGTTGTAGTGTCCTTAAGCGACGATCATGTAATGTGGCCAGCATTCATGATTCCTTAATAACCATGAATGTAGTTTTACTTTCTCAACAACAACAAAAAATTTGAAGGTTTAATACTCATTTACATACTAAGAAAATCAAAGGTTTCACCACATGATAACTGAATCTGTAGATGCTGCAGTAGCCATTCACATTTTCTACAAGTTCTTCTTGAATCCACTTTATTCATAACCGAAGTGATCAATACACTAGTACTTAACATGAGCATGAACATATAATAAGACAGATTGTAAAGTAGCAGTCCATTATCTAAAGATTGAACATGACCTTGATGGCATTACCACCACGAGCACTTGTTTCAAAGGCTTCTTCCACTTCCCTCTGAGAAAACCCAAACCTGTGAGTTATAAGGGGTTTCACATCGATTTTGCCGCTCCTTAGAAACTCAAGGCAAAGAGGCCATGTGTTCATATAGCGAAAAACTCCAACCACATCCACTTCCCTGTATTATGTATGGTAAACCAAATCAAAGGTTACATGAATGAAGAAAAATTAGGGCATGCAAAAATAAACACGACTCATATGGCATGCATTTTTCTTAAATCACTCTGTCATAAAGAAATTCCTACTAAACCTGAATGAACATACATAGCATATATTTTATCTTAAACGTACAGCATATAAGCTTTTATTTGATTATTTTTGGTTAAATCACTCTTTTGATTTTTTTATTTATTTATTATTTAATTAGTTCAATTTGGTTCATTAATTTTTAAAAATAATGTAATTTGGTCTTTCTTGTCCAATTGTGAATAACGGTGTAAACTTCTTATATACATGGTAATATGTGTCATTTATTTATTGTACCAACTATACAAGGGGTTAATGTTTCAATTGGATAAAAGTGACCAAATTGTACCTTTTTCAGAACATAAGACACCAAATGGAATCTTTTAATAATAAAGAGACTAAGTAAAACGAATTAAATAAAAAGAGACCAAAGAATTAATTTAGTCTTTATTTTTTTAATAAAATTGACACATACCTTGCTGCAGCTGGGGTGAGTGGGACAGTCATTTCAGAATGACCCATTCCAACTAGGCAAACTTTGCCACCTGGCTTAGTAGCACTCAGTGCTGTAGACATGGTTTTGTCAAAACCAGCACAATCAAAGGTAACATCTATACCAGCCCCCATAGCCTTATGTATCTGCACAACTTCTTCATCCACATCCTGTAAAGCAGTGTTTTTAGAATATGGTGTGATTGGTATTTCATACAAGCATCCAGGAAAGCACAAAGATTTGATAAGTATTAGTTAACAAATTAGAATTCATTTATCAATAGATTTTTGAACTAATTTCCATAATTCTTTTGATTGTTTTAATAGGTGCAATTGTCGTGACTTGCCAATAAAAATTTTGAGAACTAATAATAGAAATTCAAATTAAATTTTGTTAGGTTTTATCACATTAATTTTCGTTGAATTTTATGTAAACGTAAAATAATATTATGTAGAAAATCTTTTTATTTTTATTTTTATTGTCAATACATTATTTTGTTGTAAATAATAAAGTTTTTCTATGTAATCTCTAGACCTGATTAGAGTAAACTATTTCTATCGGACATATGCAGATTATTGTGTCGGTTACCTACCAAGATTTAGCCAAGACAAAGACCAAGTGGTTTAACATCATAATTATATATATTCACAGTAACTAGGTTAGATGTAATTGTGCTGGGATTTTTGGAAAGTATTTCTAGAGAATCTGGGATTTCAATACACCTAAACACAATTATTCTTGGAATGTTCTGAACTTGGAAAACTATTTAAAGAGTTTTTTTAGAGAGATCCTCCATACTGGAACAGTCCTATAAACACATTTAAATGTTTCAAAAATATATTACAGAAACCAAGCACTAAAAGCTGACTACAGAAGGGAGAGAGTAACAAGTGATCAAACGACAGTTATTTCAAGGAAAAAAAGTGTTAGCCTGTCAGTTTTGCTTATCACACACCTAACTTCTTACAGCATTATGTTAAAATGCTAGTTTCATTCTTTCAATTTTTTTCTTTACAAAACATTATTTGTGAACAGGCACAGCATCAACAGCCACTAAAAGTACATGCAAATTACTGTAATAACAGATGCAAATAGTGTTGCAGAAAGGGATTGTTTGTCTTTCTTGCTGTTAAAGAAGAAAATATGGAAGATTTTGGGAAACTAAAGATTTTAAATACCTGAATGTTTGTTGAAACTTTAACAATATCATCTGCACCAAGAGATTTTGCAACAGATAAACGATGGTCATCCACATCCACGATGACTGTCCTGGGGGCCCCAAAAGCGCGAGCTGAGAGCATTGTAACAAGTCCTATGGGTCCTGCTCCCATGATCAACACATTTGTTTCTGGTCCAATATTAGCTCTCCTACAAGCATGAACACCAACACTTAGGGGCTCACACATTGCCCCCTCCTCCAGGCTCACATTGTCTGGCAGCTTAAAACATAGGTCTGCTGGATGCACTATCTGTAAAGAGAAAAAGGCAACTCAAACATGGGTTTTCATTGGAGTTTTCCCCACATTTGAGTATGGGGATTACAGCATGGTTTTAATTATATCATACCTAAAACAATGATTATGATTATATTTTACTAGTTGTGATTGTATATAGTTGTCAAACTAAGAAATAACAAGTAAACACTCACTTTAGTCCTTAAATTTGGAAGGTAGTGTCATATTGGTCTCTAACTAAGAATTGTCAAATAAGTCCCTATAATGTCTAGTAAATCATTAAATTTAACTACTCAATCATTTTTACCCCTGAATAATTATCATTCTAGCCATACATTATTTTTGAATTTTAAACTAATATGATTGTGAATTTGTACTTTCATGACATATTTTACAATTTCTTAATTTCACGAACTAAGAAGACAGAATCTTCCAAATTCAAGGACTAATTTGGATGTTTACTGGTGGGACAACCATTATCTCAAACTTAAGTTCAATCCCAATCACATGGTTAAGAATCAAAGCAATTACATTTTTTAATAGAACACTTTCCAATGAAAATGCCACAGATTTAAAGTCAAGAAAACCATGTTAAAAATTAAATATCAAGCTTGAGTGCTCCAACTTGCGAGGATATCAACCTTGTAAGCTGAGTACATTCATGCATTTTTTTATTCATAACATTTTAAGTAATGTGTATGGTTGAAGTGTGTTCATTTGAATCTAATAGTTTGTTTAGATGGGAAATTTATGTAGGGTAATTCATTTATTTGAAGAATTTTAAATTTCTTGAGGTGAAATGCTTTGTTTGGACGAGGAATTTACAAAGAATTTGAAATCCAAGCATTTGTGAAATTCCTTAAAATAGTAGAATTTCAAATTCTCCAAAAAAATAAGAGAATTTAAAATTCTTCATATTTGTTTTTCTTATTTTACCTATATATTTTATCTTATCTCTTCATTCTTTAATTTATTGGATATTCAAAAATATTTTTAAAATTATTAAATATTATTTAATATTAATTTTTAAATTTATTAAATATTTAAAAATGGATTAATATTTATTTTTATAAAATTTAATTTAAAAATCTCAACATATAAATATATTTTTAAAATTAATTTTACTATGGTAGAATCAAATTATCATATTCAACCTAACAATTTAAAATTTAAGAAATTTGAATTGACTCATCCAAATAAAATATTTTAAGAATGATAGAAATTGAAATCAAAGTAATTCAAATACCAAGAATTTAAAATTCCTTAAATTTGTAAAATTCCTCATCCAAATACACTATAAAGCAATAATTTACATTGTCAGTGTTTCCGTGGACATGTGATGTGAAAATCATCTTATGGCACAAAAACTGAAATCTGGTTATACTAATGCATGCAGCATGACTTATAGATAATTTTTAACTTCGGATTAAATACTTTACTAATTATAATTTTTTTGACGCCTATTAGTCATTTGAGACTTTCAAGCAGACAGTATATTTCATCCCTGAAAATTATAAGATATGCAGCTCTTGGTCTACACAGAAACATTTCCATGGATTTTATAGGCCACAGCTTGATTTCATAAAAGCATACTCTTCAACCTACTTTGTGCATATATAGCAATGTGGGATCAAGTGTAAAAGTGCACACTGATTGTTACCATTTGGTTAATGTGAAAGAAAATCTGAAAAAAATAAAAAGGACTTTCTATATAAAATTAAAGGAAAAAATCAGTGAATAAGAGCTAAGATGTCAAAATAATATGATGATTTTTCTCTGTCTCTTATTGATCAGAATGCACAAATATATATACATGAGATATAATATTGCAGCCCCTCAGTTATTCCTGAATTACCTCATAACTTTCTTAATTCAGTTCCTATTTTATCGGATCAAATATACACACATTCTTTCCGAAATTATAGCAAACATACAGACAGAGAGTGTCCTATGATATCATGCTATCAAATATTTCTGCAATAATAAGATATAATGCTGTCAAATCTGCAATAATAAGAGATATACTCTTATCATAAGATAAAATGGAATCTTATATTATCATTTTCTCCTTTTAAATACTGAATATAATCAATGGCAGGGAAGAGAATTGACACAGGTGTTTCCCACTTGTTAGTTGTGTTACCAAGAGTCATTGACATGAAACCAGTGTGTCATCGGCTTCATTTCATAATTTTACTCGTTTATTAAAACAATCCAACAGTTTTTTTTTTAATTACCTATTCTTAATTTGTCCAAATGTTAACCAAGCCTCTAGGCCCAATGGTTGTAAGATCTGCCCTGGGACATGGGAGGTCAACCTGGTACTCCCAGGTTTGGTTCCTATTTGTGTTAAAAACATGTTTGGCTAGTAGAAGTCACGTCTTGCAAGCGCAGACTAGTTTTTAATTGTCAGCTTTGGGGCACTGCGTGAACCACGCCCATGGTGAAAAATAAATCTGTTCCAACATTGAAGGATGCACCATTCTCTCAAAGAAGGCATAAAAAATAGTTTCATGGATATAGGGCCTGTTTGTATTTTCCACAAGCACTTCTAGGAGGAAAACGTACAAAGAAAAAATGTAATAAGTTTCTTCATAAGCTAAAATTAGTTTATGCATAAGTTAATTTGTAGAAACTTTCTCATATAGTTTCACCAAAAAATACAAATTAGCTTATGCATCGGTTAGTTTTAGTCTATGAAGAAATTTATTTCATTTTTTTCTTTTTATTTTTATTTTTTCCGAAAGTGCAAGTTTATTCAAATTGGCTCATAATGTACTATGTTCCCTTGTGCGCATCTAACCATCCAATATGTATTCTTAAATTGTCTGAATTTGCACACTTCTAAAATGAAAATCATTTGTGAAATTATACTGATAATTGGTACAAATATTTAGAGAAAGAGATTACAACAGATAACATTAAATATTCCTATACAATTTTAAAACTGAAGTCAAGAATATCAGTCAGAGTTTTGTTAGGATTCTAAGGCAGTTTTGTCAACTGATGTCATTTTTAATTGCATTAGATTTGACTAGATCTTATCATTGTTTCTTTCAAATTTGTACTATTTAGAAATGGAAACTGAATTGTTTCAAACCTGATTAGCCAGGGAACCATGAACTGGTGGAGTAGCAAAAAACTTCATCTCAGGGCATAAGTTATAACGACCCTGTTTGCAGTGGTCGCATCGCCAACAACTAATCCCAGGCTCAATCGCCACACGGTCACCCGGTACCAAGCTCTTTACCTGACTACCAACTTCTTCTATGATCCCAGCACACTCATGACCAATAACCATTGGTTCTTTAACTATAAAGTGTGCACACCTCAGTGTCTGAAAGTAAACAAAATAATATCTGAAACTTTTCACCAGATAGAACATAGATAAACACAGAAAATAACCCCTCCAATAAAAATATCCAACCAACGCAAGATCTCAAATCCTCTTGTCTAACCAAAAAGTGCAACATAACTTACCTTTTTCCCTATTGAAATCAGATGCATCAAGTTGTGGGTGTTTGCAGATTAGATTAAATCGGTTTTGAGTAGAAAAATTATCCAAGTCAATCACACACTGGTTTTCTTAATTCATCATCCAATTAATTTGTTTCAAAAATTTTATCCAATCCAATTCATCCAATCTAAAGTGGTTTGGATTGAATCTTTGGTTTTATTCTTACTTTTATTTTTCTTTGAATAAATTGTAAGACATATAATAAACATCATAACAAATAACTGAAAAAATATCGAACATCTCTTAATTCATTCTATAGCTAATATTTACCTTGAGGTAGTGAACATCACTCCCACAGATACCAACAGCCTTCATTCTGATTCTGACATCATGGGGTCCTTCCAAAACACAGAATTAAGTAAGCCAATGATATGAAAAATAATCTTAGTGGGTAGTACATGCAATTAATCATCATCAATAAAGGAAGTTGAATAAAAAAGAGAGAGAGAGAATGAAATGATACGGCTACTTAGTGTATGAAAACTGAATACCGAGAATAGGAAGCTTGAAAGGTTGGATCTTAAGAGTGTTAATATCTACAAGCCAAGCAGCCATATTCTCTTCTTTGCCTTCTCCATGATCATCAATTGACATTCCCCCCTTACCCATTTTCTCTTTCTCTCTCTAACCTAAGAAGCTTTTGGATATAATAAGACTTACCCTACAGTACTTTCAGTTATGGCCAAGTGGCATTGCAATCCATGAAGTTCAATTAGTTATAACTCATAAGTGCCCCCTTTTTGGTCCACTACTAAGTACTAACTATACTAGGTTTATTTAATTACAATAAAAATTGTTGATAATATTACTTTTATATGATTTTATTTATTTTTTCTATCACTTTATTTATTGTGAAAAAAATATTATTAATGATGAAAATAAATAAACACAAAAATAATATTATATAAATTATTATCTAATTTTTTATTCATGTTTATTTCTAGTTTATAGTGAAAATAAGACTACCCCACTTTAATGTTAGTGGAATAACATGTTATTATTATTTAAGTTTCATTTAGAAGAATTTATATATAATTTATTTATATTTATTTTATTTTATAAGTATTTATGAAAGTATTTAGATAAACTTATAAAACATGTAGTTCTTAAAATATTTTGAACTTATTTCAATATTTAATATAACTTATTATTTAGTTTATGCAAAAATTTGTTAAAAAATACTTAAATTTAAAATTTATCTCCAACATAAATAGTTTTAATTTTCATCTTTTCCATTCTTTTGGTAAAATTTAGTTATATTTTTTTTATTACTCCTCTAAGATTTTCCTTCTTCCTCCAAAAGTTTGTTATTCTTCATTTTTTTTTTTCTCGTCCAAGTTTTTGTTTCCTCACCCCGAAATCCACATTCTCCAATTAAAAAAAAATCTCAACTTTTTTTCTCTCTTTAAAATATCATATTTAGAATAATTTTGTTGTTTTTTTAATCATGATTTTATAAAATATATGGAATTAATTTTTAAAATTTATAATTCTTAATTTTTAATCATTGTTATGTATATAATTGATTTATCATTTTTATTAATAATTTTACTTTTGCATAAATTAAAATTAGATAATGGTGACTAGTAATTTTTATTATTATTTTAACATAATTGTGATGTATAATGTCATTTTTAAAAATTATTTAATTTTTTTAATATTTTTATTTGGCTTAAATATACTTTTAGTTTTTGAAAAG
The DNA here is from genome assembly GCF_000230855.2 of Cajanus cajan. Classification (NCBI taxonomy): domain Eukaryota; kingdom Viridiplantae; phylum Streptophyta; class Magnoliopsida; order Fabales; family Fabaceae; genus Cajanus; species Cajanus cajan. Next base: position 11,540,712 of record NC_138517.1, on the reverse strand, counting down.
TTAGAAAGTATTTTTTTTCTTCTGTTTTTCATCCTTCTAAAATTTTAAACATTATTTTCGGTCCTCATATAATAAATAAAATTTAGTTTGATCCCTTAAAATATTTCTCTTTCATTTTCATCTATCTAAATTAAATTCATTATTTTTTGTCCCTAATAGTTATTTTAAGATAGATGAATAACATTTTTTTAAAAATCTATTTGAATTTTTAGTGGTGTCAAAAAGGACATGATATCACTATTAGTTGTATATAATTTCTAGGATTAGGAATGTCAAAAAAATTCGTAACCACGTATATTTGCGAATAAAATCTATTATGGGTAAAAATGAATATTGTAAATGGTACCTATCATTCTATGAATAACGAGTACATATGTATAAATATATTCTATACTAACATATTAACGAGGCTAATATGAGTATCGTAATATATGTATATACGGTACCCACTAATATTCAATTACATAATTACATATTAAATTCATTTAAACTTATGAGAATATAGTACTTTAACAATTAATTCTTGTTTTTAAATTGAAGGATCTTAATAATAAAATTATATAATATTTGAATAATTTAAGTTTTGACTTTTAAGCTATTATTTTTAAAGAAATTATTAGAATAAATAAAAATTATTATTAAAATATTTTAAAATTAATTTATTTATTTTAAATAAATATCAACAAATATTCGTAATTGCATGTTTAACGGATACCTAAATAAATATGAAGATGCGTGTGGAACAACTATTTTTCTGGGGGTGGGGTGAGAGTAGCGAGAAGCTACTGTATGTAGTCGCCTTGTCCTGTTGACATCCTTATGTATAGTGTTCACTTAATCTTTTAATAAACAGAGACTAAACACAATAATTTCAATCTTAGAAGGATATAAAGTAAAGAATAAATTTTATAAGGACTAAAATTAAAACAAGCTAATTTTGCAATAACTTTTTCAAAAGTAAAAGTCTTATTTTTATTAACTATTTTTATTACACAATTTTTATTTTCATTCTAATGGTTAAAATTATAAAAAATATTGTGTACGTGAAAAAAATACCTATATATATAAGTATAGATATAATTATAATTAATTTTTATGAATATATAATTTAAAAATATAAATTATTTTTAATTTATAAATAATAATAATAATTATTATTATATATTATTTTCATACGTGCCTTTTGGAGGATAAATATTTTTTTATATAACTAAAAAATTATAACAAGTAAATATTTTTATTATATAATTAAAATTTATGATAAACGAAAATATTTCATATATAAATTATATTTAAAATATATAATAAATCATTTAAATTTTCACATAATTTTTTGAATCGTTGATAATGCATTTTGTACAAATTTATTAAAATTTAATATAGAAATAAAGATAAAAAAGATACTATACTGAAAGGGATAAACATTTAGGAAAAAAAATAAGTATATAGATTAACGTGAGAATTGAGATTATTAAGAATTTTTTATTAGTTATTGTGGTATTGTCTGGAATCTACATCCAAAAGAGATTCGGGTGTTCCACAGCATGACAAAATCATTTAATTCCCCATATTTTCTTCATTGATAAGAAATTTCTGTTTCTTTATATTTCCATTGGTGATCAACAAATTTCTCAAATGGGTGTTGTGGACTATAAAATGATTATGTGTCAATTCTCTTGAATAAAAGTGAAATAAAATAAATCAAATTAATGTCATGGTGAAAATGAAATAACAAAATATAAAGTTTTTTTTTTAAAAAAAGATACTAAGTAAAGTATTGAAATTTAATGTTGAACCAAGATCTTTTTAAAAGAAGGGGTATATGTTACCAATAGACCACACTTATGAGAATATCCTTATAAAATATTGTATTATATTATATTATAATATATATATATATATATATATATATAATATTAAATAGAGAAAAGATTTATTTATTTTAAGTTTAAGTTTTGATAAATTTATTTCAATCAATAACTTATATTTTATATCAAATTTTTACAATCTAAACATTAAATTAAAAAATTTTAATACATGAAACAAATTTACAAATTTAATTTTTTTTTAAAAATTATTTGATACTTTATTTCATTAATTCAAATTGATAAATAATTATAAAAATATTTTATACTTCAATTTAAATTTATATAATAAAATATCATTTAATTTTCAATTTTTTTAAAATCTGTAAATTGGATTTATATATTAAAATTTTTAATAATTTAATTATTAAATTAAAATTTAATGTAGAATTAGATGAATACTTGGATCCTCCTTTATTAAATAATATTTATTTATCGGTCGTATGCCTCAACTAGTCACCCAATGATTTTTTTTGGTAACCCAAGAATTTACACTAGTAGAAAAATAGTCTTTTACGTCGTTATTTTCTCGTCGGTCTAAACAAAAACCGACGTAAAAAAAATGCGGTAGTATTTTTGTAATATTTTTAAACTTTTTTACGTCGGACTTAATAAGGTTCGACGTAAAATGTAGAATCTATGTCGGAACTATCTAATATCTGACGTAAATTTTACATTTTACGTCAGACTTTATTATACCCGACGTAAAAAAATTCCTATATTAAAATGTAGGCCAAGGCTTTCCAAGAAAGCTCCTTCTTTGCTTTTCTGCAGATCTCGTTGTGGATGTGTAGAGATAGACACCTTATCTATGCAATATAGATCTCTCTAAACAGATTCGTGAAAGATCCATTTACGCCATGGAAGTTTCATTGCTAAAACAAGGCTTCTTTGAACGTGCTAAGCTGGTAGAGAACTTGAAAGCTGGTACGTTGGTTCTCTCCGCTGAAACAGGGCTTGAAGCCTTTGAAAAATTTTGCAGATCTGCGCCTTTTGGAGCTCCACTCCGCCTTTTGCTTGCGGCGTGGCTTTGGCTTCCACGACAACGGCGAGTCAAATGCTTACGTTTGTGAGAACGGTACGTTTGCAAGTTCCCTTTTTTATATATTTTTCATTTCATTTTCCCTGTCTACTTTCCATCTTCACTACTACTTGTTCTTTTCTTCAATAGCATGTTGGCGTGGAGCTGGGTCTGCACCCTCTCGTTTCTTCACAGGTAGAAAATGCTTTGCGCGTGGGTGGATCTGCAGCAGAACGGGCCGTTTTCCAAGCAGAACAGGCCGTTCTCCTTGCACTCAATTTTTTTTTAATTTTTTATAACTTTTTTACGTCGGACATTGGCATGTCCAACGTAAATTTACGTCAGTTTTCGTGTCCCGACGTAAATTTACGTCTACCGCTTCAACGTCAGAAGTTTTTATGACGTAAAAACTCCTAAAATGGCCGACGTAAAAAGTGTATTATATACTAGTGTTAGTTCCTTTATTAATTTAATTACCAATCTGATTTTTAAAATTGTGCGTGTGAAGATAGCTCATTTGCACAAGTATTATCTTCATCATAAATATGACAAAAAAAAAAAATCATTCATCTGATTATAATTATGCAGTTTTTTTTTTTCATTTTTCAATTAAAACAATAAAAATACAAAATAAGGGGTTGAATGATGTATTTGTAAATCTTAAAAACTTTTTTGCAAATATATTTTTTAAAACTTTTGAGCACTAAAAAGAAACAACAAGCGTAACTTAAAGAATAGGAAAAAGAGATAACCCACAAATTTGTAATAATTCATTTTATTACATGGAGTTATTTCTAGTCCCTTTAACTTCAAATATTTTCACTATCCATAACAACTTAGTATTCTTTGAGCCTTTACTACAAGTAATCTCAACTTGAGATTACAAAATCCAAATATTATTTAACATTATATCCCTCCAAATTTTCACAAACATTATTATAAAAAGAATAACTTACAAAGTGAGGGTACGGAACTTAAGCACAAATACAAAACTTTGTAATAACAAAGTTTGAAAATAGCATTAAAACAAATATACTCCAACAATATTATTAGAGATTTTTATGACTATCATCCAACGACTTGTATGTCATTCATTTTATTATTTTATTTCTCTAATTTCAATTATGTGAAGTCTCCTTTTTATAAATTGACGAAGATAATTATCGAGAGTAATCGTTCTAAAGGTTCATTACATGTATGAATTTGGTCATCACACTCACATAGATAAAGTTTGTCTTTTTTTGTGAGCAATTGATAAATCATTATCATTTTGTTTATTAGGAATACTAGGGGAGAATGCAAATATATATATATATATATATATATATATATATATATATATATATATATATGTTATATGTGTGTGTAAATTTCAAGACTTTTGCAAAAAAAATAAATTAAAATATTGGGAAGTTGCATGATCGTGTTAAGAATGGTCGTGCTTGGATACAAAAAATCATAGTGAATCCTAGAAGCACACCAATACTAAATGCGTAGCACACCCATACTAGTGTTTTTGAGAAGTGTTTCATAAAAGGAGCATGCCCTTGTTGCAGTTAAGCACACCGTTTGATAGAGGAGCACACATGTGCTTAATTTTGTAGACCTCCGGTTTGTACTCAAAGCATGCCCTTTGTGAATGGAAGACCTAACAAGGAAACATATTTGGATAGATCTAATGGGTGCACGTCTAGGATGGCTAGTCACACAAAAAAAGTTTAGTATCATGAATTTAGATTTGTGTTCAGTATCATGAATTTAGAAACAAAAAGAAGACATATTACCAACATATGAATTTCTTGTCATATGTAAATTGGAACAAACTAAATTGACAATAGTTTATTAGGTACAGTCTTATTGTGAAACTTTAACTTGTTATGATAAGGTTGGAAATGAGTTAAATTTAACTCTATAATATTTAGTTAAATTTTAAGATCATCTTCATTTAAGTTCGTAAACAATTTATTTTGATTCATTAATTCAAATCAATAAATTAATAGTCAAATTTTATATTATTTTAGAAGTCTTTTAAGTTTTAATAAATTAAAATTAAATAAAGTCAATCATATATATATATATATATGAAATCAATGACATAACTGTTATCAACTATTACAATGTTTAATAATTTTCAATTAAAAAGTTATCTTTCAAAACTTATCATTATTAGGTAAAAAAAATTTACTCTCAGATTATATATAAAATTTTATATGAAAAATATGTTACATTTTCTTAACTAAAGATTTTTATCCATAAGCATTCTATTGAGAATAAATATTCATAATTGAAAATACTTTTAAAAAAATATTTAATATATAAAAATTATAATAATAACAACAAATTTCAACCTTAAAATCTTCTTCATATTACTTCAAATTCACCACTTAAATATTTAGATGGAGGGATGCAATTGCTGCTTATTAACTTTCTCCTCACCACTACAAGGTTCAAGAAAAGGAAACTCTCTTTGTTGAGGGATAAACTGAGCAAATCATTATCGTTCCAACTTAAATGAGATACTAGCATTTAAATAAAAAACTATATATAAATGTTAAAAATAAAAAAAAATATAAAAGGCCATTTGAAATTATTAAGAGAAAATTATTTTTGATAATTGCATAAATTAATAATGTGAGAAATATATACTCAAATGAAAAGAAAAAAAGAAAATATTGAAAATATAAAAAAGAGAGAGTGAAAAAGTGGAAATCTTACCTTCCAAGATAAGCATTATATTTAATAGATTAAAGTTAAATTATTATTAGTCCCTTTCTTCTTATTATCATCAACAAATGAATGGTGGTTTTTGTGTTTGATATTGGGTTGCTCTCATCCACATGGCTTGGGTTGTGCATATCCTCTCCACTAATTTCGACTAGTGTTAATGGGCTTTCAGGTAGCATTGGTCAATGCTTCTGTTTGGGGGTTTATTCATCATAAGTTATGCTAGCTGTGATATAAATCATGCCAAAAATCAAACCTATATCTTTTCACCAGACATTAAATTCTACCACATATCGGCTGAGAATGATTTTCACTCACCATTTATAAAAATTTCAGAATTAAACGAAAAAATTAAGAGAATATAATAGTTTAATAAATATGCACATTACTAAAAAATGTATCTCTTTCTTTTATATATTAATAAAGATTATCAACCAATTTTAACCATAAAACTCTCCAAACATAATAACATTATTTTTACTTGCCATTTATTTATTATAATTTTTATTGTGTAAAATAAAATTTTAGAGTTTAATAATCATACATAATTGTTGTAAAAGTTTTTACACTGTCTTGTAATAAAAAAAAAACCAATATTAATATAATTTTCGAAGTAATTATTATTAAAGTCAATAAATAAATGATAGTATAGAATTGATCACGGTGTAAAACTTTTTTACTTTAGGGTTTAGTCTTTTTTCTCAAAGTTTTATCCTTGTGCACAGGATATTCATAGTCGGACCAAATATAAAAATATTGGGCTTTAAATTTTTAAGTAGTAGTCTTGTAAAATGAGTAAGAAAGAAATGGAAGATATAATGGTTACACGATATAACTTTTGAAACAATTATTTCTCCTTTGTTTAAAAAAGATGAGAATGATAAGGCAGAGAAGCTTCTTCATGAAATGATTAGTAGAGACACGTTATAAGAGTAACACCAGGTGAGATACTTTCAAGTTACTAATAAATAACTTGTCCATAGCAAAATGTAATCAATTTCATGACCCTACTATAAACTATCCCTAACCTGTTTTCACTTGTTTCTTTATATATAAGCTACCCAACTTCCCTTATCTGTATCTGTATATGGTCTTTAAATTTGACAATGTTGTTCATAAACACCATGAGATTCCTCGAGGGATCTTTTAATTTGCCAACGTTAAGGGAAACATGGGACTATGCTTATTATCACCTCCATTCTTCTTTAATACTCCTTTAAGATTGTTTATATGAAAAATAAAAAAATGTAATAAATTTTTTAAATTTTATAAGATATTTTTTATATTTCTTATTATACTCTCTTTTTTATTCTCTAATAAATACATATTATGAATGAAATGTGATTGTAGTTCCTCACACTTATATCAGGAATGACATGACCTTGGGTAAGTGATGGTATAAGGATGACGTGACCTTGACATAGTATGAGATGTGTGAGACAATTAACATGTATCACTTATGTCAGGAGTGACACAACCTTGGGCAAGAGATGCTACAGGGGTGGCGTGACCTTGACATAGTGTTAATTGCAAGATTTGTGATGGCTTGGTATGATTGTAAATGATGTGAATATGATGCATGATTGATAAAATTATGATATATATATATAAATGATTGTGAATATTTCATTAAATAATGAGTTATGATAAGATTATGTTGTATTTTTCCTTTTGTGCTTTACATATAGATGTTTTCTTTTTCTCACTGTACAATTTGTAGATGTTTTAAGTGAGGAAGATCTGACTTTGAGTGACATTTAGAATGCCAATAGTAAAATTTGGGGGTGTGCTCTAATATTGTGATATCGGGGTAGAGAATTTCTAGACATGGATTTTTATATGTAGTTGGAGTTGTACTTATTATATGCAAACAATTTGTAAACTCTTATATTTTATTTTCCAATCTTTATCTTCAATTATTTTGGATATTGAAGGACATTTATGAAGTATTTTATGTGAACCATTTTACTAATGTTGAAAGATTTATTTTCTTAGTTTATTTACATTATTACCATATATTTGTTGGGGTAGTAAGGGTGTCATATTAGTGGTATCAGAGCAGGTCGATCCAATCGGCCGTGAGTTATGAGTCTATAATGCTTGTTGCTAGATGAATGATGGAATGAATTGATTATGGAACTTGTTGATATGCTAGTTTGATGATTGATTATGTTTGTTGTTTATTTAATTATGTGTATTATTTTCTCAGAACTTGGCTGATAAACATGATATAGCTTGGATGATGCCATTTATGATTACTTTTCTTCATTCTCATGAATGCTTATTTGTTTTGATACTTCTTGCCTACGTAAGAAGTAATGATTGGGTGGTATTGCTCGTGTTACGAGTATATGTGCAAGTAGTAGTCGACGAAGCATCGTCCCAATCAACTAGAAACTATTGGAACCTTGGATGTGGCTAAGAAATTGATTTGTCAAGTGTATCAAGAGTTGATGGTTGATGGAGTTTCTGAAATCTATAGTTGTAGTGATTGAACCCAAGAGGTTATGTGTTGAGCAATGGAGCTTTGAGTGTTCTTGATGAAAGGTCGAAGTGTTAGTGATTTCTAAGTTTTTATTCTATTTGAGTTAATATTCTATTAAATTGGTGATTTAATCAGTTTTTATATTAATTTATAAATGTTGTTGTTATATTATTTGACAAAAATTGATGATCTAGATGTGGATTCATGGTGAATTGCTCAAGAGGTATGTGAACCACTATTTTGTGTCGACTTATCTATTTTGTGTATGTGATGTGGAATTGAGTTATGGAATGTGGGGTGATGTCTTGACACAAATGTATACATTATATCTACCGTTTTAGCAACTGAATAACTTAAGGCAAAACCTATAACATGTATAGTAGTCTTAGCATATCAACTTCAATCACAACTTAAACAACTTTAAACATCCCCATACATCATCATTGATATAAAAAAATTCATCATAAAATAGCTTGGGACATCATGTGTTACCATATGCTTTAAAGGAATTAGCACATATCATTTTCAACATAAAATCAACAATTAGCAAACCAATGCTCATTATCATTTTAAATACACAAAAATAGCACAATAATGCTAATTATCATCATCCTATATCACAAAACATGCAATAGACACAAGTATGCTATTCATGCTCACCAAATTCACCCATTATACAACATGGATCAGCATGTAACTTATCCAAAATCACTTATCCTACACTGACAACCCTCACATAAAATGACGTATAAGGAGTTATACTACTCCTATCTTGCTCATACTTATCTCATATGAAAGACAAGAAGATTTTCTACAACTTTCATGAAAAACTCAAGTTCTACTTCCCTTATCTACCATGTTAAAAATGGTAAAAACCACAACAATTTGCCTAAATCCTGATAGATTGACCTTTGGTCACTAAAAAGGTCATAACTAGAGTTTTAGACCTCTTTTTTAGGTGATTCCAGCACCATTGGAAAGCTAACATCCAAGACTATAAATTTAATGTGGACTCCAAGACTAAGTTCGATCATCTACCCTTGGCATAGTAGGGCTCAATTTAGCACTCCAACTTTGGCTTTTTGCTAGTTTCATTTTCTCTTAGGGTTGTTGCACCCAACTTAGAGCTGCAACATTGGATCTCTGCTAGATTAGTTCCTCCCATGGCTACAACGCCCAACCTAGAGCTGTAGTTCTGGATCTCGACCTCCATGTTTTCTCTGATAGTTACAAGGCTAGTTTAGCGCTCGAGTGCTAAGTGTAGAGTTTTCTACACTTTCATGACTTCCCACTTTTGTTTTTCACCTATAATCAATCAATTTTACTCTAAACATGATTTACCTTCATAATCTCTACTCATTTTGTTCATACAACCCAAAAAAAACCTAAAAATTTCAACATGCATGCATCAAGATTTCAAAGAATCATCTCATTCTTCAAGCAACTCAAAACTCCAATCTTCTAACTCAAAACCTCTCAAATTCTTCCCCATTCGGCCAACGCATGAAACCATATAGAGCTCATTGCTACACTTAGCATTAAATCAACAAAGTTTCTAGCTTCCTTTACCTGGAAAGAAAATTCGACTCCATGTCATACGAGATAGAAGAGAATGATGATGAGAATCCAACTCTAGAACTTCAAAGCTTCCTTGCACTCTTAATGTTCAACAACCTTTAAGAACCCAAAAATAAAAGAGTTTTGAGGGAGGAAGGAGTAGAATGAAGAAAAGAAAGGGAGAAGTCTTGAGTCTTACAAGGTGTTTTATTATTACAGACTTAACTTAATTCATTTTTTTTATTTTTAAAAAAATGCAACAAATTAAAATAAAATATTAATTTTTTTCAAGATCTAGACACAAATCATGGTGATTGATTTTTTAAGTTTGATTTGTTTGATTATAAAATATTTTTACAACAAAATTTTTGGTCAATTTATTTTAAGATTACAATCATATTTTATAAATTTGACACCATATATAACAACAATCAATTTTCTATATTTTTGACGACTTTCTTAATTCATAAATAGGAATATTTAGTTTTTTTAATTTTAAAAATATGAAAATTTATTTTTATCATCATATTAACATCTATTAATCATTATTGAATTTTAACATTTACTAATATTTAAGTGATGTCATTTAGTAACATAACATTTAGAAATTAAAATAAATTAAAAATATATGTAAATAAGAATTTTATTGATAAAATAAATATCAAACACTCAAAAAATAAATACAAACGAATTTTTTTATATATTATTTTTTTTAATTTTTATCCATATTTATCATGTTAAATATTATATCACTTAAGTTGTAACATATCACTAAATAACATCGAATTAATAATCAACAAATATCAAATTACTAGTAAGATCAAAATTTCATATTTTTAAAGATCAATGAACATCAAATTAATAGCAAGACAAAAATTTTATATTTTTAAAATAGGAGACTAAATATCTATATTTTAAAATAAAATTAAAATTGCATATCAACAAAAAAAATAAAGAAACCAATAATATAATTTAGCCTAAATATTTCACAATTATTTTATTGTATAACTTAATAAATTTTTTTTTTTATTAATTTCAATTTCTTCAATTTGTATTATATCTATATATTTATGGAGCAGACACCACATATAAATATCTAATTATAATTTTGTTATAATTATTATATTAGTTGTTATTATTTAATTATAACATGACATAAATTCCAATGAAATTAATTGATCAATTATTGTAATATATTATTTTAATTAATTAACTTATATTATTTAAATAAATATTACCCATTTACATGATTTATTCTTTTAACCCAAAAAGGTTAAATTTATGGTTTCGTGAATTTCTTTTCTTTAATGATATAATTTATTTTAAGAAAAATTGAATTATTTCTAATTTAATTTCTCAAATTAGAATAATTTCAATTTTATTAAAATATATCATTTTATTAATTTAAAATATCAAACTTATCTTATTAAATTAACTTACACGAAAAATATAAAACTTAACGACTATAAAGTAACGACCTGCTATGGTCTTTACACTTAGTAGAATCGCGCTACTAGTGAATAAAGAGAAATATTAACATTGGACAACTCATACATATAGACATATATATATGAATAAAATAACTAAGTTTTATGTACCAAAATTATAACATCATATATGTACAGTCATCCAAAATAACATCACCCTAGTGCCGGTCAAGCACAACCAACAGCTACCTAAGAAGGTAGCTCTGACTCTAGGACAAAACTCCTCAACTCGCAGCGGTCACCTCAACTTTAAGTTAGTCCTGACCTGCTCCCATACCAAATATGATTATCGTAGTTCCACCACATGGAAACAGAAGGGTAAACTAGAGTTCAAAAGGAAATCAATCATACAAGTACATAACAATAATCTATACTATACAATCATCCAATTATTAATCATGTTCATAGAGCTACACCATACACTTTATCCAATACTACTCATGCATAAAATGCAACACAATAATCATAAAGTCAAACACCAAACACTTCATCATCTTAACAAACATGCAATACATGCAACTCATGATAGATATCAATGCATATCAATCATCTAATGCGTCGTCACGCATACACCTAGGAGATCTCCCTAATAGAGCAGTGTAAGTGACATCTCAATCCTACCGAAACCACCCCAACCATTTTCACGTCAAATGCACCTGTACTGTCATAGCTAAACAAGATATAAATCCTCCCTCGGGTTTACTCGAATGATATCACTTACACGATTGGAAGTCCAGATCCACCGTCAGGTATAGCACAGCTAGGTATAGGCTTACCACGACCTTGACAAGCATTACCAATTCAATTGTGAAGTTCGCCCACTGACTATCCGCAAGAATCCATGCACCTTCCCGAGTACTTGGTTAAGGGAATAACCCTCGACCTCATACTCCGCTCCAACACTAACTAAGGACTTAGAGGAGACTCACCCAACCTAGTGGCCTACCTGAGCACCACACTCACCCAAATCCAGTGGCCTACCTGAGCACCACTCTCATATATCAGTGGCCTATCCAAGCACCACTCTCAAGAGACTCTATATGAGCTCTTTTAGTTCAAAAACATTTTCCCTCTCCTCAAGTCCTAGGCTAGACTCATGCCATAAGGCATCACATGCAATTATGCATCACACATCATACATGGTCTACCCATCATCATGATCAATAATCATACTCATGCCATAAGGCATCACATGCAATAATGCATCATACATCATACATGGTCTACCCACCATTATGATCAATCATCATACTTATATGAACATATACTCATGTCATATCATATTTAAAATTCATATATATCATTACCAAGCATACATATGAATCACACCTCATCATACATGATCTAAAACTTCAACTTTAAACATGCATAAGCATCAATTTCAATCCAAAAACATCAAACCCACTCACACCCAACGCAACCAAATCACACCCAACCTAACATCCAACCTGAGAGCCTTAAGCTCTTCCACGCCCGGCACGCTCAACCTGCACCCGGCCTAATCCTAGTCGGAGAGTTCAAAATCTCATCCAAACAACAAACCCATCCACATGCAAACACAAAAACACAATGCACAAGCTCCATACAACTCAAAAACAAGGTCAAAATCAACATGCACTCATCTGATGCATCAAAATCATCAGAACTCCAATTTTCTCAAAAACCCTAAAATGAAAAATTTCTTCAATCCAACCATGGATTCTCAACATTCATGCATTGATTGAGTTTCTAAACTCACATGCAACCTAAACAACAAACATTCTAGCTTCCCTTACCTGAAAATTGGCTTAGAATAGCCAAAAACTAAGAAGAAGCGAAATTCCCTCTCGAAGCTCAACCTGAAAACTTCAATCCACCCAAAGCAAGCTTTCTAGTATGAATTTCAAGAAAAGATAAAAGACATTAGTGATCTAGAGGAGAAGAAGAATCATACAGAGAAATTCAGGAGAGAAAGGAGTTCATAGACCAAGAGTCCTTCCCTCTAAAATCTCTCTCTAAATTTCCTTATTTCTCTTCTCCTCAACTGCACCTTATGGCCTATTTATAGAAGTTTAAGAGTGGCCAGAATGGCCCGTTTCAAATCTGGAACGGCCCGTTCTGAACTCAAACGTCATGTGTAAAATTCACATCCAGAACGACTCATTCTAGGGTTGCATTTCAACCCATAACCACTATGTTTGGAATGACCCGTTCTCAACTAGGGTTCATAAGCCTATTTAGTAGTTTGGAACAGTCCGTTCCAGTTTGAGAACGACCCGTTCTAGGCTACTAAATAACCCTTATTTTAGTAATTTGGAACGACCTGTTCCAATTTGGGAACGCCCCGTTCCAATCTACTAACTACGTTACAATAAACATAATAAAGTTAAATGTGTAATTAATTTTTTTTAAAATGTAATATTATATTATTTTATAGTATCTTATTAGACTCATTTTGAGTCATTGTTTTATATGTTTATGACTTTCTTTTTCTTTTTCATTTAATAAATTTGTATATAACTCTTTTTTACGAGATAAATTTTTGTAGAGATAGATTAGTACCTTTAACAACTAATGGTTGACATTTTATTATTTGTTCTAACCAGAGTTAAATGCAATAGCTTTTATGCAAGTTTAAATAGACAAAGTTTATGTTTTAAGTCAATAATAAAAGAATTAAAATGTGTTTCAAAATAGAGTGATAAAAATGATAATTGATACAAAAGGATCAAATTTATTTAAATTTTAAAAATGAATATTTTGAAAAATAAAATCTTAAAAATTAAACAAAATAAGAAAAGATAATTATTTTTAATTGTATGCATATTTTGAAATATTGACTTGACAAAAATATTCGTACTCGTGGGTATCTGTAGGTAAAATCCGTTACGGATAATAAATGAATATGCTAATTGGGTACCCGCGGATAATAGGGACAAATAATTTTTTACCTGTTTATAAACGGAGCGGGGGCGGGTATGATGATATCCATACCCACGAGTACCCGTTTAATAATATTTCTTAAATATCCTAATTATCCTTGGACCACATAACCCTAAAACTACATTCTCTCGTCTTATTTTCTTTTCATATAATTATGTTGGATGTAATTTGATTGGACCAATAAAATTTATGTATTTTAAGCTGTTTACTTTCATTTGAAATTATGAGATTGAATTATTGTAGCTTTATGATATGAGACTTTCATTTACTTATGTGAGATTGATATATTTTAAATTATTGATTATCTTGCATTTTTTATTATTTTAACAAAATTAATGTTAAATAGAAATTAACATTAAATTTTTATTTTTAATATTTCAATAACATTAAATATAAATTTAAAATTATTTATAATATAATTTTTTTAATTTTTTAAAAAATTTATAAATATTTGTATATATTCAAAAAAATTCATAAATACTTACTTAATGAATATTCACGCAAATATAAAGTAAATATAAGATTAATTTTCATTCAACAAAATGAGGGTAAGTTTATTATTACATGCTGCTATGCGAACCATTGTGGTCCCTATACTAACCCAACACAACAATTCCTTTTTTTCCTTCTAAAATCATTCAGCGCGGTCGGAACCTTTGGAGAACAATGTCATTACAAAGATTCAGGTTCTCTCTATCCCTCTCTTTCCAAAGTTTCTTCTAATTACAGCAAAATTTCTCATTTTGTTTTTGTGCTTACTTTTTGATGCAGTAACAGATTTGAGTAGCAATGTCTTTGTTAATATTAAGATCAAGGCTTTTACCCTTTATCTCTATTTTTCGAAGGTTTCTTCCTTCTTATCAAAATGCAAACCTCCATTCCCAATCTCAGCCTCTTAATCACGACAATGTCGTTGCCTCATTCAATCGCATGCTCGATATGCATCCTTCCCCACCCATCTTCCATTTTGGCCACATTTTGGGATCCCTTGTCAAGATGAAGCATTACCCAACTGCTATTTCCCTCTCTAAACAATTGGAACTCAAAGCAATTACACCAGACCTTGTTACTTTGAGCATCCTCATCAATTGCTTCTGCCACCTCGGTCACATCCTTTTCTGTGTTTGCCAAAATTCTCAAAATGGGATATAAGCCAGATGTAATTACCTTCAATACACTCATCAAGGGTTTATGTCTTTGTGGTCAGCTTAGGAAAGCACTGCACTTTCATGATGACGTTAAAGCTCAAGGATTTCAGTTGGACCATGTTAGTTATGGGACTCTGATCAATGGTCTTTGTAAATCAGGAGAAACAAAGGCTGCCATACAGTTGCTCAAAAGGATTAAAGGCATTCAATTAAACCTAATGTGGTAATGTATAGCACAATCATTGACAGCTTATGCAAAAATAAACTTGTTGCTGATGCCTGTAATTTGTATTTTGAAATGCTTGTCAAAAAGATTTCTTTGAATGTTGTCACTTTAAGTAGTTTAATGTATGGCTTTTGTGTTATGGGCCATTTCAAAGAAGCAATTGCATTGTTAAATGAAATGAAATTGAAAAACATCAACCCAGATATTGTTACCTTCAACATATTGGTTGATGCCTCATGTAAGGAAGGAAAGACAAAAGAAGCTAAAATTTTGATAGCTCCGATTGTAAAAGCAGATGTGGAACCTGATGTTGTTACTTATAATACATTAATGGACGGATACCGCATAGTTAATGAAGTGAAAAAAGCAAAGCATGTATTCAACTCTATGTCCCAAATAGGAGTGGCACATGATGTTTATGCTATAATATCATGATTGATGGAATATGTAAGAAGAAAATGATAGATGAAGCCATTAATCTTTTTGAAGACATGCAATGCAAAAATATGATTCCTGATACAATAACTTATAATTCACTTATTGATGGTCTGTGCAAATTGGGAATGATAGCTGATGTTTGGAATCTTGTTTATGAGATGCATGATAGAGGTCAACCTGCCAATATAATTTACCTACAATTCCGTATTGGATGCTTTATGCAAGAATGGTCATCTAGACAGAGCAATTGCATTATTCAAGAAAATGAATAGTCGTAGAATTCAGCCAGATAAGTATACATACACAATACTTATTGACGGACTGTGCAAAGGTGGAAGACTTGAGAAAGCGCAAGAAATTTTTCGGTATCTTTTGATTAAGGGCCATCATCTGAATGTCTGGACATATAATGTTATGATCAATGGACTCTGTAAAGTGGGGTTGTTTGATGAAGCATTGGCCTTGCAATCAAAAATGGAAGAGAAAGGTTGCATCCCTGATGCTATAACTTTTGAAATAATTATTTCTACTCTATTTGAAAAAGATGAGAATGATAAGGCTGAGAAACTGCTCCGAGAAATGATTGCTAGAGGCTTATTGTAAGAGTTAAACTTGGTGAGAAATGATTGCTAGAGGCTTATTGTAAGAGTTAAACTCGGTGAGATGCTTTCTTGTTACTAATAAATAACTCATTGAAAGCAAAAAGTAGTCAATCATTCATTCTCTTTATTTTGTATTTACTATCCTAACCTACTTTCAATTGTTTATATATGCATTTGTGTTCCAATGAATCAGCTTCTTTAATCTACTGATGGTCATTATGTTAACTATTTTCAATCCAATTCTAACTGATCTGTGTTGCATCTGGGGTTTAGGGTGAAATTTTTCAGTCAGTTTAGTTTCTCCCTTATTTTACTAGGATATTTTTCTATCATTCTGTTGTGTTTTACTTTTTTCTCAACGAAATTGTTAAAGCTTTTTAAACGACCAATTCATTTTTTTTTCCACACTCTACCACTAAGGATAAAAAATTAAAAACTAATGACTGTATTATTTTGACAATATCTTATAGAACTACCATTACATTCCTCACTGGGTAGTTAATTTGTCCATGTTAACAATGTGGGGTAAATAATTTATTTCTGTTTATGCAGGAGATTGTTGGATTCTAAGGAGCAGCTGCACTAAGGCAATATCTATAGTAGATGCGGAGAGGTTAATTAGCAAAAATCACTAGAGTTTGTTCTTGTCAATAAAAGCCAGTAGCCTAACATTGAAGATTTGATGGTTAGATTTTGCATATATTCAATAACCAGTAGATTTTTTTTCATCTAACAATCAAAATGATTGTATTGAATTTCAGTAAATTTTCCATTTTGCAAGTGATTTTTCATTTCAATTACCATGGAATGCATCATGCCAATTTGTGCTTTAAGCTACCTGGCTTTGTGAATTTGGAGGAAGGGCTATGATTGAACTACTTGTTGGAGCAAGCTTGTTGTGGCCATGCAAATATCAATCTAGACAGAAACCAGAAGGCTGTGCTTCACTCTGTTCTTCTGTGTGGGGAGTGCTTATGACTTATTAGCTCTTTGGTTTTTTTTATTTTCCTGGTTTGTGTAAGCTACCTTTGTTGTTAGGCAATGAAAGGTGCTGATTGCATTGTCAAAAAACCCATGGTCTAGGGTCATGAGTCTGCTGGAATTGTAGATGACATAGCATTTAAGTTAAAGCTCTTAAGTAGGGACAGGGTGGCTCCTGAGCCTGGATTCAGTTGGCAAATATTCAATTTTTGCAAAGATGGCTGCTAGAATCTCTGTCACCTGATGGAATCTTTTGGTTTTTCTGCCTCTACATTAAACTACAGTTATCTTGCCAATAAGGTAAAGTGTTTTTTAACTCAAGAGCCATTCTTTTTATACTGTTAAATGTTGTCGAAGATAACTTATTTGTAAAATGAAGTGCATAAATAATACTGTATATACACTTAGGTTTCATATACACAAACCCTTATTTCTAGCCGGGGTATATAGTATACAGTTGAAAAGGCCTTCATTTCTAGAATTACAGTCAGTAGGTTTAATAACCATTGAGTTCAGTATTGTGTCAAATTAATATATTATAGTAATGCTCGGCCAACATAAGTCATGCCTCCGCGAGTGTAGATGTTAGCAACACAACCTATGAGTCCAGACCCAAAAGAGAAACTAAGCGGTCCATGAAATTGCAAGACTATATATCTAATATCATGAGGAGTATCAAATAGGATAATAGCTATATAATTCCTGCATTTCTGTTGTTTTATTGCATTTTGTTATTATATTCATCTGTTACTACACTTTATATTCTTTTTTGTTACAGCATTTTGTGGAAAGCCACATACTGACTCATTGTACTGGTTATATATAGTACCAATGATTGGGAATGAATGGACCGAAAAGATAATCAATCCTTAGCCTATTCTAGAATAGTTTTAGATATTTATTAGACCATAGCAGTACCTTATCAATTGGTATGACATGCGCCTGCCATCCCTCCAGCCGTTTATTTCATGCTCATGCAGAAACCCTTTTTGTAGCATAGCTGGCTTCTTCATGTAAACATTGCAAGATACAAATTTAAAATCAGGCTTTAACGCAAAATATGCTTATTGTTGCTCACAGTTACTTGCATAAAGTTGGATAGATCTTGTATTGCTGCAAAAGCTATAGAGATTGTCGAGACACATCAAAGTACAAGTGGCCAGAATATTATGATATGAAGATTTCATTGGAAAGCAATATTGACTATGACTGTCATTTACCTCGTGGTGAAGTTGATGCTTTTTGCTGACCCGGGTAACGCAGACTTTTTGGTAAGTGATCACTTAAGAGGATTCTGAACTGGTGACTGCCTAGTTCTATGTCTAACCTCATACGATTAATTGGCATATTTTACCACAATGATTTTCTCACAGTTAGTTCCCAAGTTTTCATTTTTAAATTTGTCCCTCGTGGATAACAATTAGACGTCACTTAAACCTTCTTGATTGTTTCGCGTATCAAACAAAACAATATCGGTCTCCATGTGTAAGGATTTTGATTCATATTTCCCCTTGAAATGGATGCTCAATTTCAAAGAACTTATATAGTCTTTATAAATTAACTCGAGACGGTGTAGTTGAGGTTGTGCACTGTGGAACCAAAGATCAAGTAGCTGATTTGATGACAAAACAACTCAAACTGGAAGCTTTTCAAAAACTGTGACATCACCTAGGTGTATGTTTCAAACCAATTAATATAATTTTTGAAGTAATTATTATTAAAGTCAATAAATAAATGATAGTATAGAATTGATCACGGTGTAAAACTTTTTTACTTTAGGGTTTAGTCTTTTTTCTCAAAGTTTTATCCTTGTGCACAGGATATTCATAGTCGGACCAACTATAAAAATATTGGTTTTAAATTTTTTAAGTAGTAGTCTTGTAAAATGAGTAAGAAAGAAATGGAAGATAATGGTTGTACCCCTAATGCTATAACTTTTGAAATAATTATTTCTCCTCTGTTTAAAAAAGATGAGAATGATAAGGTAGAGAAGCTTCTTTTTGAAATGATTAGTAGAGACATGTTATAAGAGTAACAATAACTTGTCTATAGCAAAATGTAATCAATTTCATGACCCTATTATAAACTATCCCTAACCTGTTTTCATTTGTTTCTTTATGTATAAACTACCCAACTTCCTTTATCTGTATGGTCTTTAAATTTGACAATGTTGTTCAAAAATACCATGAGATTCCTCGAGGGATCTTTTAATTTGCCAACGTTAAGAGAAACATGAGACTATGCTTATTATCACCTCCATTCTTCTTTAATACTCATTTAAGATCGTTTATATGCAAATAAAAAAATGTAATAATTTTTTTTTTTAATTTTATAAGATATTTTTGATATTTTTTATTATACTCTCTTTCTTTTTTATTTTCTAATAAATACATATTAATTGTTAATATATAAACTAGTTTAACTTAAATGAAATCTAAAGATATAATTGATAAAATAATAATTAATAATGTAAATTTTGAAAATAATTAGTAAATAGAAACAAAAATTTAATTAAAAATTGACAATTAAAAAGGAACTCAGATTTATTTTTGTTTAGTTTTGGGAGATAATAGGATTTTATGGTGTAGCTGGGCTAACGTAATTTCTGTGTGGTATTTGCTGACAGCTTAATAATGTTAGGAACTGTTAGGATCCAATTTAAAGGTATGGGAGTTGAGTCTCAAGTTGGAAATATGGGATTTATAAGGCTTTGGACTCTCCAACTACAACATCTAGCTTTTGTGATGTATCAGAACCTAACATTGAAGAATTGATGGTTAAACTTTGCATTCATTCAATGACCCTAAATGTTTTCATCTTACAAACTAAATGTTTAAATTGAGTACCAGTGAATTTTTCACTCTGACTTTTGTTGTCAGGTGGTAAATCCAGCCAATTCATGCGTTAAGCTTCCCTACAATATGAACTTGGAGGAAGAATCTATTATTCTACCACTGTGTTGGGCTACATGATTGATACTGGGCCAATATCAGTGGGAGGCAAATGTATTGATCATGGGAGCTGGACCTATAGGCCTTGGCCTTGCTCTAACACTTGTAGCCATTGCATTTGGATCACCGAAAATTGTCATTGTTGGTGTTGGTAACATCATTTATCAATTGCAATGGATCTTGGTGAAGGTGAGATTATTCAAGTTTCAATTTATATCTAGTTTTGAGTCTATTCTCTCCACATTTCTTAGTTATTTTCATTTCCAGTCCTATTATTTGGCATGTGACAAATTTCTTCATTTTATTTTCAATGAAATCAACAGTTACTACAATTTAAATTTTTAATTAGCATGCTTTTCATCTAGGACATGAAGGAAGAAGTGGAGCAGATCTGAAATGCCATGGTTTCTGGGATTGATGTTTGATTGCTTGTTTTTGATTTTGTGGACTACCCTAAAAACTGTTTCTACAGCCATCAAACTTGAATGCCACTAGCTCTAGTGGCAAAAAAATTGCATCATTGGAAATAGCTCAGACTGAGAAGACCATTCTCCTGACTCCAACAACAATGAGGTTACAAACGAGCCAAGATGTTAGATGGTATTACTACTTTTAAGTCAAGAATTCTATAGAACCAGATTAGATTGCCTTCAATACTTTGCTTGTTTCACTGTTAATTATCATGGGCTTTCCTTTGTTATAGGTTGGTTCATTTAACACTTGGCTCCTTTGCATTGAGCTTTTGTGCATTGGTAAGATTGACTTCAAGGCATTGGCATTGATAACTCAGATTAGATTTACATCGGAAATAGTTGGATGAAGTTCTTTGCTTCCAGTGCTCCAAGGGTATTTTTGAAATAAGCTAGGTTTTGATATGCTGATCAAGTCAGATTGATCATTGATTAATAAGCACATGAAACAAAATAATAAACCATATATCACATTTCATGGCATACCAGTAGGCAGGGATCATGTTCAATCTCCAAAGGCAGAGATGGAAAACTTAGCCCTTTAGCATGAGCCTAAAATTTATGTATTCTTAGATTAATTCATCATTTTAATTATATTTAAAATAGAACTGTTGATTCAAAAAATTTATGTATTCTTAGATTAATTCATCATTTTAATTATATTTAAAATAGAACTGTTGATTCAAAAAAGTGTATACACATACTGCATACGAATGTCTTCAAAGTTGGGCTTTCTCACAAAATAGAACTGCCCTATTTGTGTTTGTGACTTAGTTATAGAATTACTGAAGAGTAACGCACCCCCTGATTTGATGAAGTAGGGTGAGACTAATACATTGATTAGCATTGAGAATCTGATATAATAAACATCCTTTTTAAGTTTATTTCTCTCTTGTTCTTTAATCTTAATTGCAAAGCTCCTTCATTTGCTTAACAATTTTAATTTCACGTCACCCTTGCAATGTTATGCTAATCAAAGAAGAAAAACGTTGAGGCAACAAGCATAACCACGAGTCTATGCTAATAAGCGATTGCTGCTTCCTCAAAAGACTTTTCTGGGAGTTGTACTCTTATGATCAATGAAAATGGGTTTCTTTGATGAAGCATTGGCCTCGCTGTCAAGAATGGAAGACAATGGTTGCAATTGTAACATCCTATTTTCAAAAATAATAATATTATTATATTATCATATTTTAGTCAGAATTATTTTGTATTATTTTAGGGGGAAAATATTTTATATTATTTACTTATTTATTTATTTATTTTAGGGAAGAGAAGTGGGTCGGGTTGGTGTGGCCCAAGAGAATTTTAAGTAAGGAGTTAGGTAGAGTTAATTCTATCTGCTTCATTTTGTGTTTTGAAAGGTTAGGAGAAAAAGAGAAGAAAAGAAGGGAGCTTTGAGGAGGAGTGTTTAGGATCAATCCCGAACTACATCATAATTGTTCTGATTAACGTAACAAGGTACAGGAGAATAGGAAGTGATTCATATGTGGGGTCACAAGAGAGAATGGGTAGTGGGAGAAGTCCCTAAAATTTTTAAGATTTTTTATTCCCTTTCTGTAGACGAAATTGGTGATCTAATTGGTTCTGCATTGATTTATAGTTGTATTTATTCATTTTATTGTGCTGTTTGTTAAAATTAACGATCTAGACTAAGATTAAATTCTTTTGAAAGGAAGAAATGTATGACTGATCTTGATTGGTTTGAATTGTTCTATTCGTTTCTCATTTTTTGGAAATTGTGTTGGTGTCGGGCTTGGACCCTTTGTGTCGGGCTCATATTCATGCAAATGAATATCAGACCTAGAAGGTGTTGTGTTGAGCGAGGAATATTTCACGCCGAGCATGACTATCTAAGGGTGGTCTAGGCCAGGCCTTAATGCTAGGCGTGACTTCCTGATGCCGGGCGCAAGAGAAACTTGGAACTCTCAGGTTGCTTAGTGTCGGGTAAAATAGTAATTTCGCCAAGCGTGGATTTGTGATGTGTTGTGAAGGTATATATGAATGTATGATGTCCTTGATGGCTATTGTATGCATTAATTTAATGGTGTGTAAGTGGGTGAGAATAATTGAGTATGAATGGTTTTTATGTGGATGAAGGATATATAAATGTGGTTATATGCGGATTATTAATGATTGTGCATTAGCTTGAATGAGGATGAGGAATTAATTTGGTGCATTAGCATAAGCATTGGTGCATGCACATATGCATTATCCTGGCCTGAGTGGTGATTAACAAGGAATGCATGAGAAGATTGATAAAATTTGTCCATTGTGTGATGCTCTGAATGAATCAATGTTTTTTAGGAGGTTGCATTACATGAGTATTGGTGAGAGCATGATCATGATGCATGACTGTGTTGTAATGTGGTAATGGTGATAGAAATTGATAAATTTGAAGATTGATAATGAAAAGGAGATTGGTTATTAGTGTTAATCGTATGTGTGTTAGTCTTGTATTTGTGGAATTCTTTCTTATGCTTCATATATGAATGCTTATTTTTCTCACTCGTACGCTTTGTGGTTCTATTTTCTTTTAGGTAATAACAATCATGACAAGGGTAGCACTCAAGGTGCCAAGAGTTAAAATTATGAGTTACTCTGATTGTGTGACATCAGGACAATGAGATTAGATTAGGAGCTCATATTTTGTTTGGATTTACTATTTCCGCCTGGTTTAGATACATTTGTAAACCCTACACTTAGTGATTTATTTTAATTTTGATTGGATGTTAGAGCCGGTTTCCATGTAAACTTGTTTTACTCAACTATGTTTGGATTTCTTTATTAATTTAATTATATTATATGTTGGAGTAAAACAAGTGCCACATTGATACTATACTTTTTTAAATAATTATTTGTTCTCTCTTTGAAAAACATGAGAATGTCTAATAATGGTCTTTATTTTTGTGTTTAAAATTCCAATTCTGGCTAATTTGCACTGCATGTGAGTTTTGGGTGAAAATTGTCAATCAATTTTATTTTTTTTTCTCTTATTTTATTCTTTTGTACGTGTTTAGCCATTAGTTCAGCAAAAATTGTTAAAGTTTTGCAATAGACCACTTCAAAAAAAATTTCTCACCTTACCACTGATAGCAAGAAAACTTTATGCTGTATTACTTTGACTTTATCTTATAGAACTACCATGTTAGGAGTAACAATATACATTTTTTTATTTCAAGGCATGGTGGGAATCTGGTGCAGCTGGGCTTAGTCAATTTTCAATTTTGGAACTAGGTTTTATTCTCCTTGCTAGACCAAGCTTCATGACAAGTTCAAACTTCTTATACCAATTTATACATCTTCTATTTATAATATAAAAATTGAGTTACAAAGTAATAACTGTCACATTGTTATATTATCTATTATCACTTCAACCAAATTATTTATGTTAATTTCTATGTTACGGGATATAACGCAATGAAACAGTGAAATAGAGAGGATATACTGCAATGGAACAGTGATGAATAAATAAACTAGGGGTGAGCATAAAAACAATACCTGAACCGAATTCAAAAAACCTGATAAAAAAATATTATTTTTGGGTGAGTTCAGGTGGGTTTTATGGGTAAATCAAGTTAAAATTTTGATTTTATATGAGTTATATTGGGAGAGTTCGGTTTTGAATTTTTAAACCTGCTAAAAATCGAACTCAACTGAAAATAAGATAAGTTTAGATTTTTATTACTTTTGTATAATTAAATAATAATGGTCCAAACTCAAAAGTTTTTATTTCAAGTATAATATAGTCATCAATTTGTAACTTATTTTTTTTCTTTTTCTCATAACCTAGATGTTCTTTTTGTCTTCTCCTTCCTCATTCAACTTCTCAAGTCTCAACACACTAGTCCATTTTTAGAGTTTTCTTTTTGTTTCTTTCTTTGTCTTTCTTTTCCATCTTCCTATCTCCATTTTGAGTACAACTTGTGCAACTATAATTTCTTATGGGTTTTGTAATCTAACATTAGATTTCTTTTGCATGTAACAACTATGAATTTTGTTATCTTTTGTTTTTGTTTCTTTAGTTTGTGAATGTTTCATCTACGAATCTACTTACATCATCTATTGTCACCTTCATTCTATTTTTGTACACTATTCTAAAAATATTCTTTACCGTTTTAAGCTACAACTTCGTTAAGATAACTTGGGCTAAAAAAACCTTAAACCCAATTAGTCAAATTCGAATCCATTTCAATCTGAACTGCCTCAAACCGAAGAGCTCAATCAGTCAGATATGAGTCACATTTTTTCAAAGTCAGTTTACAACCGATTGAATATTTTTCACCCAAATCCGACCGAATCTACCCCATTGCCCACCCCTAAATAAACCAAGTTACAAAAATGAAAAATAAAGAACGTTGATCACATTTTCTTAATCACAATTAGGATAATTTTTAATTAAATTGTTAATTATTAACGTAATTGGATATTCATTTATTAAATATATTTAATAATTTATAACTATTAATCAAATATAATTTACAATCAATCTGTTAGATTATCAATTATAATAATTAAATATAATTTATAACTATCAATTATAATAATTAAATGTAATTTATAATTATCAATTACTAATTATATGTACGTTTTAAAATTTTATTAAGATAATTTCTTATATTAATTTTTATTAAAATATTAATACAAATTTTAATTTTATTATTATACTCTTTGTGTTATGTATTTCTTTAAATTAATTTAAATCAATTTAAATTAAAGAGACAAATTTATACTTATATAAAACTTTTAAACCTAAATCTATACTTCAATTTCAATAAAAAGAAAAAAGTATTAGAAACATTTATTTATAAATGTATATTACTACTAAATTTATTTTCATATCATGTGTCGTAATATCATTTTTAATAGATTTAATATTTAATAAATTTATACTTTAAACTACTTAATATATATATATATATATATATATATATATATATATATATATATATATATATGTGTGTATTACTCATCTAATAAATATCTAATTTTTTTTAATCATATTCACATGTTAAATTTTATAATATATAAATTAGATATTTTCAAATAATATCATTTAATTTTTTCTTTTGATTTATTAATTAACGTGACTATTTTATCTTAAATATAACATACATATAAAGTTTAATTCAATATACATTTAAATAATTTATTACCCTATCATATTAACTAAATTTATTATTCTAAAAATTGAAATTTTATATTAGGTGTTTTTATTTATTTATTATAAACTCAACCTATTTCATTTTCTTTGATTTTTAAAAAATAATTCAAAAAATTAAAATAAAATATTAATTTTTTCAAGATCTAAACACAAATTACAGTGATTGATTTTTAAAGTTTTATTTGTTTGATTATAAAATAGTTTTACAACATAATTTTTTGTCAATTTTTTTTTATTATAATCATATTTTCTATAAATTTGACAACTTCCTTGATTCATAAATAGAGATATTTTGTTTCTATAACAAATTTCAAAAAAAATTTGTTCTCTTAGATGTTTGTAAATTTCTAAGATATTTTAAATGAATAAATGTGTATGAAAGACAAACTTTCATTCAAATACCAATATAAAATGCAAGGACATATTTGTTTAGCTATAAGAGATCAAGGTAGTTGTCCCACTATTTTTTTAATCATTTATAAATTTATAAATAAAATATTTTAAATCACAAATTACAAAAAATTTGAAATCTTGTTTACAATAATTTTTAGCATGTGTAGAACTACATAATTTTCTTCATAAAGAATGTCATTCGGATGAATTTCCAATTCGAGTGGTAGCCAAACTTTCATCTTCAACATTATCAGTTAATAAAAATTATAATTTTGAGCCTATTATTAAAATCCAGGAACAAAAACAAAAAGATGTTAATGTTTGGAGGACTAATATAGCTATGAATATGTAGGTAAATGTTATTTAGGACATAATACTATGGAGAATTATTATTATTATTATTTATCCAAACATTGTTATTTTTCTTATTATTTTTGTCTTTGACTCTTTTTAAATTTAAATGTATGAAAAAAAAATCTTGAACTTTTATTATATGTCAAAAATTTATTAAATTCTGCGAAATTGACAAAGTCTCACAAAATTCATTAAAATCCTAACTTAAAAGTCTTGTAGAATTCATTAAAATTCTGATTTAAAGTCTCGTGGAATCCTACAAAATCTTAAAAGTCATGAAAATTCTTCAAAGTCTTTTAAAATCCACAAGACTTTTTTCAACTAAAAAAGTCATTAAAAATCCTAATCCAATATACCTCTAGGTGTTTTGTTATTATAAACTCAACCTATTTCATTTTCTTTGATTTTAAAAAATAGTTCAACAAATTAAAATAAAATATTAATTTTTTCAAGATCTAGACACAAATCACAGTGATTGATTATTTTTTTTAAGTTTTATTTGTTTGATTATAAAATATTTTTACAACATAATTTTTTGTCAAATTTTTTTAAGATTATAATCATATTTTCTATAAATTTGACAACTTTCTTGATTCATAAATAGAGATATTAATACGCGGTGTTTTTCTTTTCGTTAAATTGGCATTTACTAATAGTTAAATTTTAACGTTTACTTATATTTAAGTGATATCATTTAGTAACATGACATTTAAAAATTAAAAATTAAAAAAATATGTAAATAATATCTTTATTAATAAAATAAATATTAATCATTCATAAAAAAATACAAAAAAATTATATATTATTTTTTAATTTTTATTCACATATATCATATCGTTAAATATCATATTACTTAAGTATTGACAAGTCACTAAATAATATTTAATGATCATCAATCATTAAATTAGAAATAGATAAAAAATTTCATGATTTTAAAAATAAGAGACTAAATATTTATATTTTAAAATAAAGTCAAAATTACAAAATGACAAAAATAGATAAATCAATAATATAATTTAGTCTAAATATTTCCCAATTATTTTATTATATAACTTAATAAAATAATTTTTCATTCATTTCAATTTCTTCAAAATATATCGTGTCCATTTATTTATGGACGGGACATCGCAGATCAATATCTAATTATAACTTTATGTTGTACTTATTCTATAGTTTAAGTTGTTATTATTATTTAATTATAGCATGGAATAAATTCCAATAAAAATTAATTAATTAATTATTGTAATATATTATTTTAATTAACTAACTTAAATTATTTAAATGAATATTATCTGTTTACATTATTTCTTATTATACCAAAAAAGGATTAAATTTATGATGTTGTGAATTTTTTTCTTTAATCATATAATTTATTTTAAGAAAATTGAAATATTTATGATTTAATTTTTCAAATTATAATAATTTTAATTTTATTAAAATATTTTTTATTAATTTAAAATATAAAATTTATCTTGTTAAATTTACTTACGCAAAAAATATATAACTCAAGCATTATACAGTAAAAATTGTTTTAAAATGAATTAAATGTGACATTAAAAAACTTTAAAATTAATATCATATTATTTTATGGTATTTAGTTAGACTCATTTTTACATGAGTTATTTCATATGTTTCTGCCTTTTTTAACTTTTTTATTTAATAAATAACTATATAACTCTATTTCAGGAGATCGATTTTTATAAAGATAAATTAGCACTTTTAATAATTATTGGTTGACATTTTATTGTTGGTTCCGACATGAGTTAAATTCAATAACTTTTATGTAAGTTTAATTAAACAAATTTTATCTTTCAAGTCGATCAATACAAAATGTGTTTCAAAATAGAAAATGATAATTGATATTTAAGGATCAAATTTATTTAAATTTGAAAAATAAATATTTAAAAAAATAAAATCTTAAAAATAAAATAAAAAAGAAGAAAAGAAAATTAATTTTAATTGCTTCTTTATTCTGTATCCATATTTTGACAAAGTGACCCAACACAGCAATTTCTTTTTCTTCATTTTTATTCTCAAATTTCATTCATAATTAGCGGCTCTTTTTTCTTTTTTAAAAAGTTGTTGAATAAAAATATCATTTTTAAATAGCTCTTACAGTTTTGAATCTTTTGATTCCGCAGGTTGCGAGTTCACTGCAAACCCTTCCTGGCTTCCTCCAATGTCTTTATCAGTATTAAGGTTTAGGTTTCCAAAGTTTCTTCCTTTTTATGCAAATGCAAGCTTCCACTCTCAATCACGACGATGCCGTTGCCTCATTCAATCGCATGCTCCATATGCATCCTTCCCCACCCATCTTCCATTTTAACCACATTTTGGGATCCCTTGTCAAGATGAACCATTGCCCAACTGCTATTTCCCTTTCCAAACAATTGGAATTCAAAGGTATTACACCAGACCTTGTTACTTTCAACATCCTCATCAATTGTTTCTGCCACTTCGGTCACACCAATTTTGCCTTTTCTGTGTTCGTCAAGATTCTCAAAATGGGATATAAGCCAAATGCAATTACCTTCAATACACTCATCAAAGGCTTCTGTCTTTGTGGTCAGTTTAGGAAAGCACTGCACTTTCATGATGACCTTAAAACTCAAGGATTTCAGTTGAACCATGTTAGTTATGGGACTTTGATCAATGGTCTATGTAAATCAGGAGAAACAAAGGCTGGCATAGAGTTACTCAAAAGGATTGAAGGGCATTCAATTAAGCCTGATGTGGTAATGTATAGCACAATCATTGACAGCTTATGCAAAAATAAACTTGTTGCTGATGCCTGTAATTTGTATTCTGAAATGCTTGTCAAAAAGATTTCTCCCAATGTTGTCACTTTCAATAGTTTAATGTATGGCTTTTGCATTATGGGTCATTTCAAAGAAGCAATTGTTTTTTTTAAATGATATGAAATTGAAAAACATCAACCCAAATATTGTTACCTTTAGCATATTGGTTGATGCATTATGTAAGGAAGGAAAGGTAAAAGAAGCTAAAATTGTGGTAGCTTCGATGGTAAAAGCAGGTGTGGAACCTAATGTTATTACTTATAGTACATTAATGGACGGATACTGCATGGTTAATGAAGTGAAAAAAGCAAAGCATGTATTCAACTCTATGTCCCAAATAGGAGTGGCACCTAATGTTTATAGCTATACTATCATGATTGATGGATTATGTAAGAAGAAAATGATAGATGAAGCCATCAATCTTTTTGAAAGAATGCAATGCAAAAATATAATTCCTAATACTGTAACTTATAATTCACTTATTGATGGTCTGTGCAAATCGGGAAGGATAGCTAATGTTTGGAATCTTGTTGATGAGATGCATGATAGAGGTCAACCTGCCAATATAATTACCTACAATTCCTTGTTGGATGCTTTATGCAAAAATGGTCATCTAGACAGAGCACTTGCATTATTCAAGAAAATGATTAGTTGGAGAATTCAGCCACATAAGTACACATACACAATATTTATTGATGGACTATGCAAAGGTAGAAGACTTGAGAAAGCATTGGCCTTGTTGTCAATAATGGAAGACAATGATTGCATGCCTGATGCTATCACTTTTGAAATTATTATTTCTGCTCTATTTAAAAAAGACGAGAATGATAAGGCAGAGGAACTTCTCCGAGAAATGATTGCTAGAGGCTTATTGTAAGTGTTAAATCAGGTGAGATTCTTTCCAATTCTTAACAAATAACTAGCTCATTTTCAACAACAAATAGTTTCATTTTTTTTTTCCATTTATGCAAACTTTCCTAACCTACTCTTATTTGCTTATATCACTACTAGAAAAATTAAAATTAGAGAGGGAACAAATC
Source organism: Cajanus cajan (assembly GCF_000230855.2). Lineage (NCBI taxonomy): Eukaryota > Viridiplantae > Streptophyta > Magnoliopsida > Fabales > Fabaceae > Cajanus > Cajanus cajan. The sequence continues at coordinate 11,510,086 of NC_138517.1, read as the reverse complement.
CGTCACTAATTTTGATAAAATCCGTCACAAATCAATTAGTGACGGAATTTGTGACAGAAATGATTCCGTCACAAAATTTGGCGTCACAAAATATTTAGTGACGGATTATTTTTTCCGTCACAATTAGTGACGGAATTAAGGCATCACAAATAGTATAATTTCCGTCACTAATTTCTAATAATAAATGTTTAGAAATTAATAAAAATCCGTCGCAATTTGTGAGGGATTAAATCTCTCGCAATTTGTGAGGGATTAAATCCGTCACAAACTGTGATGACTTTAATTAAGTAGAATCCGTCACAATTTGCGAGGGATTTAATCTCTCGCAGTTTGTGAGGGATTAAATCCCTCACAAATTGTGAGGGATTAAATCCGTCACAATTTGCGACGAATTTTATCCGTCACTAACTGGGATGAATCCCTCACTAACTGTTGATGACTAAATTTCAGGGAACCATTTGTTTTTAAGAGTCTGGTAATCGATTACCTATACATGTAATCGATTACCAGACAATGAAAATCATATGTTCGAAATTTACTTATTAAAAGGTTCTCTGGTAATCGATTACCCATTTATTGTAATCGATTACCAGAGCCTATTATTGAAACAATTTCAATCAAAACAAAAATATCAAGTCTTTTTTATGAAAATGCATGATATCATTTAAAATGAAGATAAAAGAACAATACAGACATCAAGAGGAGTTCCCAAGATTAATGATGTGCTTAATCGGCAAGACAACACATGAAAAATAATGAATGACCTCTATCAGTGTAACTATGACAATAAAGCTTCATTGGAGTATATCCATAGCCATGTTACTTTTCATCATTTAGAGATCAAAATCCACAAGGCACACATTTAGGCAAAGAAACCCCTTCAAACAATACACATGAAGCAACCTAATTTTACTAAGCTAGATTGCTTATATAGTGATGACCTTATACCTATCTACCAAACATACAATTAATAGAGGCAACATGTTCCAAATCAAATCATACAAAAATTCAAATACAGGGGAAAAAATTCTTAAAATTGATTACCTTTTTTCCCGGCCTAACAAGCATCAAGGCCACCTCAGCAGCAGTATTTGCAGTAGCAATAACATCAGTTGCCCTTCCTGTGACAGGACCTTCCTGAAGAACATGAGTGTGAGCCACAGCCGCGATGAAACCATCTATATGACAAGCCAAATCACTACAAAGTCTAAGAATAACAAAAAATATTGGTCAATATTCGATGATATAGCTATATTTCTATAAGCTTAAAAATAAATCCAAATACAATTAACGAGAATTTGGTTATCACTTATTCACTTTCTTTTTAGGTAATTAGTTGTCACTTCTTAAACTACACCCATGTTGTGCATTGTTGTGAAGCTTTAAATAGCTGATCTTGAGTTGGGATAAAAGTGGAGGTTATGTTAGGCACTCAAATTCTAACATAAAACATTGTTGAATCTTTTTGACATGCACAAACATGTGATTGTTTAATGGTTAATGCTGGATAATTTGGTAGAGGTTTAAGAAAGGCTAGATGAATGAAGGAGAATCACTTTGATCTCTATTTAGAGGAATGAAGAAGACATACAGAACTATACCAACTACAAAATGGTAAAGCTCATCATAGCCACACTATGAGCATATGGGAGAGAGTAGTTGATCAAAGATCAAGACAAGATTCATTCAGTAGAGAACCAATTTGGTTTTATTACTAGGAGGTCAACCATGGAAATAAATCAACAATATATCTTTTGCAAGGTTGATGGAGAAATGTAAAAGGAAATGAAAAGATCTACACAAGGTTTTCATCAAGCTGGAAAAGAGAGTATGCTAGACTGACTAGATAAGATTTGAAGAAGGCATTTAAAAAGAAAGGTGTTCATTTGAATGAATTTTTGCTGCCAAGAAGGGTGACGAGTCAGGGAAGTGCGTTTGATTTGGATTATCTTATTTGTGTTTAGAAAAACTTATAATCAAAATGCTGCAGAGAGAAGCTATCTTTATATAAAAGTGATGTAGCTTACTCCAACATACAAAAACAACCTCTTATACAATTGAGAGCCAAGCAATTTTAGCAAAGGGTGTATTATAAACCAAAACAATCTGTTAGTTCTGTAGAGATTCAAGGAAAAAATATACTGAAACTGACCAAATTAAATAGTCAAAAAGGAGGGAAACCTCAAGGGAAGACAAGGAACATAATCAAGCTTGTTCATACCCAATATTGTACTACATTAACCCCTCATCCATGATCATTACAGATGTTCATTATTCAAGGAATTTCTTTATATTACAAAAAAATTGCTCCAGAGAAAAAGAAAAAATACCACGCATATTTACAGAAAAAGAGAATGATCCTTTAAAGTTTAAACAAATTACCAGTGTTTCCTTTGAGTAGTAGTTAATTTGAGGTAAAGCCAATACAGTTGTTGCAAACCAATTTGTAACCTTGTCAACAGTAAGCTCACCAACAAACCTAACACGGAAAATAATGTATAGTAATTCCATGCAGTAGATTTTTTTTTTAAACCATGCAGAAGAATATGACTTATGCAAGTAGACTCACTAAACACATGATATAATAATTTGTATGACCTAATTTAATTTAAATGTGAATTACCCTCTGTTAATAAAGTAAAAAAGGAATTACAAAATTTGAATTATCTATTCTCAAATCAACCCTTGGTTTTATAATAAAACTCACCTATTAATACATTTAGTAGCTCGACATCCAGCAGGAATGGCAACAAGAGATGGAATTCCTGAATTAATATTTTCAATAGGTCAAGACAAGGCACATGTGATCCTTATCACCTAAAATCTGAAACATTCATCTACCATTTATGACACAAAACAGCCATTTGTAATTGTAAGTCAAGTAGAATTACTGGAAATTTTATAAAACTTTTACCCCTTTTCGGATATTGAATTTCAGTTATAAGTAACACTCACTAACACACACACACACACACACACTTATTGAGCTCTGCTGGTGGGTGTAACGGAAAATTGAAAATGATTTAACTTCTCACCACCCCTACATTCTAACAAATTTTTGCTCAAATAGAAGGTCAATCAGGTAAATTCAAATCTTTAACAAATCAAAAATTTGATTTTCACCTCTATCAAATTCCTAATTCCTCTATTGAAAATATTCTCAGCAGCAAATGAAACACTCAATTTGTAGCATAGAAGGAAAAATCAATAACAAATCATTTTAATACAAGTATACCTAGATATATGCAACATATCTGCTATAAGGAAAAGCTCAGGAGTCCCTAACACAAGTATGTATAGACAAAAAAACATACTCAGAATTAACAGCTTACCTGCAACTAGTCTGATTTGGGTAAAACACACAATCTTTACAATGAATTTACAAAGTATAATTGTAAGTTTTGCAAAGAATGTTCCTTGTTGGACCATTGTTAAAAAATATAACAGGAGGTAAAAAAGAAACTATTTAAACCTGGGAATAGTTTTTGACACAGATCCTGTAAGATGAACAGAAACAAAAAGACAAATAAAAATTTGTTTGTATTCAGCACATACCATTTCTAAAAAATGGCTTGCCTATTGATCTTCTATCAGCAAGGAATATGGCAAGCTCCTTCTCACCAAGCTCCACCATACCAATGTTTGCAACCGGATCCAACAAAGAAGCTAAAAACAGAAGAATAATAAGAATAATCTTATCCTTAAACTAGTGACCAATATAACACTCTGCTTGGATATCAATTAGCTTCAGTCCATGGAAAATATATAGAACAACTACAAAAATTTAATTCTGTACAAGAAAGGAAATACTGCCCAAAAAAACTAGTACCTAGCCTTTTCTTTTGTCCACAGAAAACTTCCAAGAGAAAGAGAGATACAGAAACAGAGATAAGGAGGGGGGAGAAGAAGCATTGATTACACCCAAAACTACAAAAATTATCCCCTTATCATAAAACAAGCTTTCAAATTTCTCATATTAGCTTTCATCTACTTGGTGAGAAGGGAATTCTCTCCCTTTTCTAGCAATACCATTTTAAAACCTAAAGATTAACTCAAGAAAATTAAATGCTATTATTAACCATAAAAGGATAACATTATCTCTATATTCCACAGTTACATATCATGTGCATAAAAAAAAAAAAAATTATGCCAGGAGTTCAGTTCAAATAACATACCAATCTTATTCCATGACTCAGAAAATTGAGCACAACGTTCGCTCCCTGATGAATACAACTGATACAAATACATTCAGCATGTACTTCAAGTTAATACTTTTAAAGCATAAAAATAAAATAGATAAAGATAATAGAATCAAGCAAAAATAGTCAGTACAGTAGGTTTATTAAACATATATGCTTTAGTATGAGATTTTAGTGTGGGGTTTATAAGGCCTTGGGCTCTCCAAACTACAATGGCTAGCTTTTGTGGAGTAGTTCTCCCAAGGTTATTGTCAATATCAATATCCATATATTGTCATACATCCCAGTTAACATCAACTAAATGTTTCATTTTCTAGTTTTTTTTGTTCTCCCTCAATATCTAAAACTATATAATTTCAACAATGATCAAGACAGCATTAACGAGTTGAGGCAATATTTCTTTAGACAATTTTAGAGCAAAAATCTTGGATGATTGCAATACTTCCATTGAATTGAAGTAGCTCAATCAATAAAAGATATTAATATTTCTCAAATAAAATATGCACTTGATGTTTTGGAAAAATGAAACTGCAAATTAAACTAAGTGCTTGGACTTACCGATCTTGTTCATGCACCAGAGTCTCCATTAATTTAGTACAATCCAATATATCTCCAATGCTTTGAAAAGAAAATCTCATCCAACCTGTACAGGGCGATCACCAAGTATTACTCTGCCACCATACTTGATGGCTTCTTCATATCCCACACGAAACAGAGCCAGGAAGGACCTCAAGCTTACTAGCAATCTGTCAAAATTTTAAGAAAGAAAAAGGAAGGTATAAGATAAGTATAGCATTAATAAATAAGAAAACGAAAAATATTAATAATTGAAAATCAAATAAGGATGATACATATGATTCTCAAAAAGAAAAATAAGGATTAAAAATTGTAAGTAGATAAAACAATACGTGAATTTGAGAAAAACAATTAAAAAAAGTAATTTTGGATAAAAGAAGTATCAACAACAACATATATTTTTCTACATGATTGTTTAAAATTAATGAAAAACTTTTAGGTGAAAGAAAGCATGTTAAAAAGAAGTAGGTTAATTATGTGTGGATAAAAAGGAATTTATAAAAGAGGAAATTGTTTGATTAGTAAAGGATAGTGGGATCCCATCCCATGAAACAACATAGTGGGTTTGAAGGAAAAGGAAGAGAAGGAGAATAAGGAGAAAGGCGAAGGGTAAAAATGCGAAGAAGAAAAGGCATTAGAATTTAAGCAGCGAATGAAAGAAAAGAAGCAACTCTAGTTTAGTTTCCCATACCAGAGCAGACCAGACCAGACCAACGCACCCTCTTCTCTTCTCATTCCCTACAACGCCGTTTACCAACTAAGCTGGAGGGAATGGCCACCGCACCGGCGCCTCCTCCGGTCAAGTCGCAGCCGCTCCACAACTTCTCCCTCCCCTTCTTGAAATGGGGCGGCACCGCCAAGAACCACACCAGCGCCGCCCACCACCATCGCTGCCGCCGCCCTCCCGATCACGCCTCCGAGCCTGACTCCGACCCCGACTCCCTCTCCCGCCCCCACTGCCTCGGATCCAGGACCGCCCGCAACCGCTTCGCCCTCCCCCTCAAGCCTCACCACCACCACCACCACCACGCCGCCACCGCCATCTGGAAGGAAAGGAATCCGCTCCAATCTGCAAAAGAAGGATCTGAGTGAAGGAAGAAGAAGGCGCATTGGAAATGGAAGATTGGGAATCGGAAAAAGCGTACCAGAGACGACGAAGAGACGGAAGAAAATTGGTCGGGGACGAGTGGGAAAGAAAGACCAGCGACAAATGAGAAGAGGGGGAGAGAAGCCCTAATTTGTTCAAATCATTCTGTGCGGGAGAGAAAAAGCGGAGAGAAATGAGAAGAGCGGGAGACAAGCCCTAATTTGTTGAATTCATTTTGTGTGTGACCCTCACATTATTCATTCTGTTTGTGTCTTAATTTATTATTTAATATTTACTTTTATATAAATATAATTGAGGCAAGCAATTAACTTGACGGGTCCACTGCTACCTAATCTGAAGTTAATTCATGGGTCTTTCTGTACGTGTAGTTTAAAAAGGGAGGATTTGAAGATTATTTGTTGATTGGAATTAAAAATTAAAAATTAGCTGGATAAGAATTTCATGAAACTTCTTTCGAACAATATTATATCATGTTAAAAATTAATTTCAAAATGTTTAAATATCTAAATAATTAAAATATTTAATGAAATATACTATATATTCTTTAAGTCAAATTTTTTGAGAATTTAATGATCATGTACAAATAATGTAAAGTAATTGTCAACTAATAAAAAATTATTGTTATATGATTGTTTACTGATTTATTATGAAATTCACTTCCTGTAAACAGGTATTGACCAATACGGTAAAATCAAGTGAGTGAATGATAATGAATTAACTAAATTACTAAAATTCTAAAATATATTTTAATTAAAAATAATTTTTTGGTAAATATAGTAACTAAAAAGTATTATAATAAATAATTAAATTAAAAAAGAATAAATTTTATAATGATTATTTTTTTAATGATGTTAAATTAAATATTCTAATTATTTTATAATAAATTAAAATGAAAATATAATAAAATATGTTAACCAATATTTTAAATAAAATATGTTAAAATATTATAATCAAAAGAAATTTAATATTAAATCAAAATATTATATAAATCATAACTAAAATTATAATAAATATTTTGATATTAAATTTATTATATATTAAAATTAATTACATATTTGTATCAAAGAAATTGCTCTAGATTTTAGATTTTATTTATTATGTTTTATAATAAATAAAATCCAATATTAAATCAAAAGATTATAACAATTATAACTCAAATTCAGGTAAATATCTTTCATAATCAAAAGAAATCCAATATTAAATCAAAAGATAATAAAAAATTATAACTAAAATATTTATAAATTTTCTAATATTAAATTTAGTATATATATTAAAATTAATTAATTAAATATTTGTATTTAAGAAATTGTTGCAGAGTCGGATCTACGAGCGGTGATTGAATTGGTGGATGGAGAAACACTGAAGAAGAAACACCAAACCCAACCACAATCCAAATGAACGCAACGACACGCAGTGAAAATAAAAATAATTTAATTGGAAATAATGTTATAATTAAATTTATATTGACAATGAATGAAATAAATGAAAAATATAATAGATTGTGTGGCAAATTATAAAATTGTCTAAATCCTCAATTCTAGGAGATAAATTGACTATTTGTTTGAAATTTATTGTCTTGGAAACTTTTTCTTTGTCATATGAAAATATTTTGCACACATTAAAATTAAACACAAAATTTTCTAGTAAATTTTTTTTTTTGCTAGGCAGATTTTCTACTAAAATAAATTATAATATGTGACCGCAAAATATTTAATCACTACATTAATTTATAAAGTTACTGTATTAGGCATTTTTTAACATCTAACTAAATCAAAAATCCCTAAGAATATTAATAAAAATATATTTTCATTAATTAAGGCTGAGTTTAGACATGTAGACTTCTAAAATTAAAATAGATATCTATAACCTATAAAGGTTAATATTTATAAAATAGATATCTAGAGCCTAATAATGGTTAATATTTATAAATCTTATTATGTATATACAAGTCAATAGTTACACATTTCATACATAGTTAATTAGTCACATATTTTCACTTGATCTAAAAATTAAATAATCACATATTTAAATAGCCCAGAACGGGCCGTTCTCAAACTGGAACGGGCCGTTCTAGACTACTAAAATACCCTATTAAAATTAAATCGGAACGCCCCGTTCTAACACATAAATTTATGATCAATACGCAAATACAGAATGACCAGTTCCCAAAGTGGAACGGGCCGTTCTAAAATACTAAAATAGCCTATTAAAACTAAAGCGAAACGGGTCGTTCCATACGTGGCTGTTGTACCTTAATTAAAATTTGATTCCAGAACGCGCCGTTCTGGTGTAAGAACGGGCCTTTCTGGTTTCAGAACGGACCGTTCTGGTTTCAGAACGGGCCGTTCTGGATATACATGTTTTTTTGTTGTTTTTCTTATATTTAAATATAAATGTATAATTTTAATATCTCTATGGTTCCTATGAAAAACCTAAAAGTATGTTTGGATGAGGAATTTTAATGGGATAATTCATTTGTTTGAAGAATTTTAAATTTTTGAGGTGAAATACTTTGTTTCGATAGAGAATTTACAAAGAATTAGAATTCCAAGCATTTGTCAAATTCTTTGAAATAATAGAATTTCAAATTCTCCCAAAAATGTAAGAATTTGAAATTCCTCATATTTTTTCCCCTTATTTCACTTATATATTTTATCTTATATCTTCATATTTTTAATTATTGAATATTAAAAAATACTTTAAAAATTATTAAATATTATCTAAATTAATTTTTAAAATTATTAAATATTTAAAAATTGGTTAAAATTTTTTTATTAAATTTTATTTAAAAATCTCAACATATAAATATATTTTTAAAAGCAATTTTATCATGATAGAATCAAATTATCATATCCAAATTAACAATTTAAAATTTAAAAAAAATTAAATTGACTTATCTAAACAAAATATTTTAACAATGATATAAATTGAAATCAAAGTAATTCAAATACCAAGAATTTCAAATTCCTTCAATTTGTAAAATTACTCATCCAAACACACCATAAGGGAATGCAATTGTAAGAGACAATTATATGAGTAAGATGTTTATTGTATGGATTAGAGTACTCTGTGGGTTCTTAAGAGAACCCTGAGAGAAACAAATAAACTATGCAAAAGTATAAATATAACATTATATATTAATATACTTTTACAAAAATATAAATATACATATCTTATCTACTATATTTATATTTTTGTAAAAGTATATTAATATATACTAAGTTATATTTATCAAATTATTAATTTATCTATAAATATACTAAAAATATTATTGATATTAATTTATTAGCAATATTAAATTATTAATAATATATAAACTTTATTTATTTAGTAATAATAAATATATATCATTTGTTACATTAATAAAAATTATAGTATATGTTAACTTAAATAAGCAAATAATTGTATAATTTTAAATTATTATATATATATATTAAAATTTTAAAATTATTAAATTTTTAATGGGAGAGATTCAAATTGCACAATTATGATTTTTGAGGGACTAAAATTGTTCAATTAAAAATTAAAGGACTAAAATTGCACAATTACAATTCTTTTAGGGACTAAAATTATCCAATTAAAATCTTAGGGATCAAAATTGCACAATTACAATACTTGAGGGATAAAAAATGTAATTAAGCCAAAATTAAATTAATATTCTTTTTTTTTGTATTTCACAAGTTTTTTTAAAAATATTTTTAATGAATTTCTTAGTTTTTTATGTTCAAAATTGACAGTTTTTTATTTAATTAAATGAATTTCATAATTTTTTCAGTCCTTTAATGAAATAAAATATTTTTAATTTTATTATTTTTTAAAAAAAAATTTAACATATTTTCTTTAATTATGCATAATTCTTAAATATAAAAGTTTCATAAATAAAATTTAATATTTTGAGAGGGAACAATTTGTCACAAATTTTTTCACAAAATATTTTAACCTATTTGTGACGGAATTTTGAGAGGGAAAAATCCGTCGCTAAATTTTTTCATTTTAGTGACGAAATTTGTGACGGATTTTTAGAGACGAAAATTTTTCCGTCACAAAATCCATCACAAATTTTTTTTTTTGATTCAATGACGAAATTTGTGACGGATTTTTAGAGACGGAATATGTTCCGTCACAAAATCCGTCACAAAAGTCAATAAATTCTTGTCTGTCACAAAACTTAAAATTCCCTCACAAAATGTGTCGCTATTAGCGATGCTATTTTTTCCGTCACAAAATTCGTCACAAATATTAATTTTTCTAGTAGTGTATATACAAATACGTAGATATGACTCGACTTCTCTAGTCTATTTATGGACTTTATTTTTGTGTATAAATTCCAATTTTTACTAATTTGCACTGCATGTGGGTTTTGAGTGAAAACTTACGGTCATTTTATTTTTTTCTCTTATTTTACTAGGATACTTTTCTATTATTCTGTACGTGTTTAAGACTTGGCTCAACAGAAACTGTTAAAGCTATTCAATGGACCACATCAATTTTTTTTGTCTCACTGTATCACTGATAGGAAGAAAACTATATGATGTATTGTTTTGACATTATCTTATAGAACTACCATGAGATTCCTTACAAGATATTTAATTTGTCCTTGTTAGGAGTAACAATATGGGGTAATTAATTTATATTTGTTTATTTTAAGGGAAAGTGGGAATCTAAGGTGCAGTTGTGATAAGGCAAAATCTATGGTAGATGTAGACTGGCTAATTAACAAAGATCACAAGTTTAGTGTTTGTAATTGTTAATAAATGCCAGTTGGAGCCTAACATTCAGGATTTGATGGTTAAACATTGCAATATTCAATGACTAATACATGTTATTAACAAAGATCACAAGTCATTTGTATTGAGTTTCAATAAGTTTTCAGTTTTGCGAGGAATTATGTAGTTCAATTATCATGTGGTGTATCCTGTAAATTTGTGCTTTAAGCTACCTGGTTTTCAAAAATAGGAGGAAGCGACTATGATTGAACTACTTGTTGTTTACAGATAAACATGTTTCCTCTTAAATAAGTTTACAGACAGTAATTTTGTTTCATTAGTCTCAATTATATTAGAGCTTAGAACCAAGCCTCTCAACCTGAATTTCATTCACCACTTGAATGTCAAGTAACATATTAAGGAGGGAGTGGCATGTCCTTTTTAGACTTCAAGCAACTTGAACATCACCTGTCTTTGGCACAATCAGAAGGTCCTGACATGCCATTCTTAATAATATAAATATTTATTCCTAAATGATTTTTAGATGCTAGCTAGCTAACTGCATTATGGTCTGTGCATACATTTCAAATGTTATTCCATTATTTGTGGGTGTAATATTTTTGGTAAATAATGGTGGACAAGAGTATAAAAATGATCTGTACTACTAGACGGTAGGTATGCAATCAACTGCTATATTATTTTCTTTTGTTTTGGTTACAAACTGTGCTGCAGTTTTTCATTCTACCTCTCTAGGTTATTCATTATCTTTTTGCTCTTTATTTTATTTTAATTTATTTTTGATTTGGTGGTTCTTGAGTTGAATGAACTAAGCATATTCTTTTCTGTGATAGATCCTCTCAAGCATGTACGAAGAAAGAAAGTGCTGAAATTCTCATGTGCAAGTTTCTACCACATTCACCGCCAACAGAACTGAAAATAGGACCGGTTTCTTCCTGTAGCATTTGTTGCATAGTTTGTGTTCTTTTTCTTCCTCTTTTTTAATTAAAGTAAAAGGTTTGTAGTTAATTATGCTTTAAAAAGATGCTAAAAGAAGACAGATTGTAATATCCCTATTGGATGCGTTAATTAGCTTTTACTTGTCCAAATGTACAATCTATGGTTATAAAACAGGTGGGCTAATATGATACCATGAAACCACTTTGTAGCATTAAGCAGCTTGTAAATTCTTAATTGTTCTATATAGTGGTTACTGTTGTATATTTTTTTTTAAAGTGATATTTCAAAAAAATTAATATGTTTATTTAATTAGAAAAATTTTGTTTAATTAATTTTGTTTTATTAAATAAATATTTTAATTATATTTATTTTGTTGACTTGGTCTTTTAGATTAAGTCTTATATTATATTTTGACTTAGTCTTCAAGAGATAATTGCATTTTTATCTTATAACTTCGTAAAAAGTGTTTTTTGAGAAACAATTTCTCTTCATTATAAATATTATAGAAGGTTTTGAGAACATCTCTTCATATATCTTTTTTTGATTATATTACGAGTCTCATTAGTTATTCTCACTTGAAAATTTGTTAATTCTGTTGCCTCAATAATTAATTGGGAAGGACCTGTTATATCTTTGAGGACTTGCGCATCACACGGATAAGTCCTTAAGGATAATGCTGTCACATGTCTTGGGTTACTCTTAATTTTGTGATTGTATAATTTTCATGAGAAAGAGGACTCTTGTTTGTGATTGATCATGAAGATGGACAATAATTTACAACAATCTTAAGAACTTATTTGTTGTCCATAAAATTTGAGTCTTACGGTAGATAGTATGACACAATGAAACTAACCTCCTTGCAAAACCCTAGAACCTAAACCATGGAGAAACGTAGAATCAATGCTCCTAAACACGTTAGTAGGGAGGCTCCATGGGCACACCATAAATGGGGACAACATCACCCGTGAGTCTAGAGGATTTTTTTATAGTGATAAAGTTTTATTTATTTTTTTGCTTCATAAAAAATGTGGAAGTTTTAGGCTTTTTAAATAAAGTGAATAGTAAGTTTAGATTTGTTTTTTATACATGACTTTTTAGACTAAACTAGACTTGCAGTTTTTTTTGAACCTTATAAGTTGAGATGTGATATATGTAAGCAATGCAAGTTTAAAAGTTGATGTCATATTATGATATGTATCTTACCATGATTTAAGAATTTTGGTGTATATGTTGCTATTGACAATGATTCTTGGAAAAGAACAAGTGATCGAGACCTTTCTATAGGTTTGTTATAAGATATGAGACAAAAGGAAGATTTGATAAAATTATTTATAAGTTGTGTATAACATAATGATTGAATTTATTGATCATATGAAGTCAATAATGGATTTGGTCGATCTTATGACTTAAATCTCTACGGAAGATATTGTTATATTAAACATCGAGAGGAATGAGACTATTAAGCCACTTGAAAACAAACAAATGATGGTAATTCAACTTTTGTGATTGGAGATCCCATAAATAAGGTTCATATGAGTAAAAACAAGTCCCTTGTCAGTTTTGCTAGCACCAAATTGATTTTAATCAATTTTAATATTTTTTTGTCTCTTCCTATGATGTGAGAAAGTGTTAGAACTGCATTAATGTGAGGATAAGTTTTATTGTTAATCTTTAATTATGAGGTTATGGGAAAGCTTGACAACTTATAAAACTTTTAATGATTTTCATATCTCTTATGGGTGGTGTATGATTTGCGGCATACACCTAATGAAATCACCTATATGAGTATTAGGTGGGGCTGCTTGTATGAGATTTTGATGAGATCTCTAGAGCACTCATGAATGTGACACCCTCTACCCCAACATCATTAATAAACATAAACTATATTTATAAAAGATTTTCATAGAATGATATAAAACAATAAGTATCATAAGGTAGAAGATGCACATTCATAATTCATACACATAAATATTAAACTCAAGAAGTTATTATAAAACAAAGATTATAAATTAATCCCAGTAAAGGTGGCAGAGCCTCCTAGTTAGGAATTAACTTATAATCTTTTAGTAAAATTATAATATGACAAAAATACACACTTTCAACATAAATAACATAAAAATTACAAAAGAAAAATAATAATAATTTAACAATAAGTCTAGCTAATCCCGATGTCACATCCTATCAGAGCGAAACCCAAACAGAAGCCTAAGCTTCACCACCAACATCCTCAGCCTCATGCTAATTATCTGCATCATAATTTAAATATACACAAAAATGACAAGGGAGTGAGAAACTTCTCACTCAGTTGCAGATATAGAAATAAAAGTTAAATAGCACACACACACGCAATATAATTCACATATATAATCAATCTCACATATATGCTTATGTATAATGATTTTCTTGACTTGACTCACTAATGTATGCATGTGGCGCCATACGGAAGTTTCAGAATTTATCACTGGTGACCCAAAGGTACACCTATCACTGGTGTTCATACACCTCGTTAGCATGTTACATCACTGGTGTCCCGAAGGCACACCTATCACTGGTGTTCATACACCTCGTTAGCATATCGTGGGTGACTCAAAGGTACACCTTGTTAGTCGTGGGTATGCGGCCTCAGCGGCACACCTGGAGTAATATGTGCATATGATGCATGTCATACATTCACAGACTCAACCTTTAGCATGTTACACATATCATATTCATATTTCATAATTAAGAATTATTTCAATAATCCAATTTAATAGTCCAATAGTCCAACAGTCCAAACAGTCCAACAGTCCAAACAGTCCAATAGTCCAACAGTCCAACAATCCAACAGTCCAGAGGTTGCTTAGGTATCATATTTTTCAATAATAATATATTAAGATCTTTTAAGTAAAGTAGGAAGCTTAAAAGGTAATATAAGATAATAAGGAGGCTCAGCCTTCCATTTAAATAATAGATTACAAATTTATAAATACTTAGGAGGCTTAGCCTTCCATTCAAATAACAGATTCTAATATGTAAATAAATAAGATATAAAACAAAACACATCAATAATACATATTCAAAGAAATAAACAACAGGTAAGGGATCGGGAGCCAATCCAACAAACAAACTATTTAACAATTATTCCCACACCCCCAAGCGAGGTTTCCCACTCCCCCCTTACCTGGGTTTACAGAAATTTGGGCAGAATCTCCTCCTCTCTATTTTTCCTTAAAAGGAATCGGAATTAGGGCAGAATCTCCTTTTCTTTCTCCTTCTCTCTCTCTTACTTTCTCTCTCTATTTCTCCAGAATTTCCTTCTCTCTAGAATTCTAAATTTTCAAAACCTTAGGCCTCTATTTATAGAATTTTTGAAGTTACTATGCACTATGCACTATTCATTAAAATAATATTATAAATTACTATGCACTATGCACTATTCATTATTATATTCAAATTAATTAAAATTTTGAAACGGAAAGAATCCGCAGCCCACGTTTCAGCCGCCCCTTCACTGTGCAATTGCATAGTAAAATACTATTCATTAAAATAATAATATAATTACTATTCATGAATAGTAAAATACTATTCATCCAAATAATTTGAGTTTTGCGTAAGCGCTTACGTTTTTATAAAATTACTATTCATATGAATAGTAAAATACTATTCATAAATACGTATTCGTAAATAGTAAAATACGTATACATAAATAGTAAAAATATGTATACATAAATAGTAAAATACGTATACGTAAATAGTAAAATACATAAATAAAATACTTATTCACATAAAAAAATATTTCTTTTCATTGAATAAAATTTGGGATGTTACAATTCTCCCCTCCTTTTAGAAATTTCGTCCCCGAAATTTTTGCAATGGTAAACTCTTTGCATTCTTACTTCTAATTCTTATGCAACATCACTACCTTGTTGATGTACAACTTATCCTTAAATCTCAAAACTCCATCCACTCCAAATTTAAACTCACTCTCCATACCTTGATTCAAGTTCTTTACTTTGCTTTCCATATTAGACCATCACGCTTCCCTTGCGCCACTCTGATACATTTTAGTAACTCCTAAATAAATGTTAAGAGTACTCTTATGTCCTTTCAAGTTTTATAACTAAACATCCAAATGTGTCCTTTCTAATCTCTTGCTTATTTGGGTCATTAATAAAGGATCTAACTCCTAGTTCCTCTAATCTTATCTATTAATCTGATAGTTACTTCCAACATAAATAATTCAATGCTACTAGGGTAATCTTACACATCAAGCATAAGTTTCTAAATTCTGCAATCAAATTCAATCCTTAAATCATCAAAATAATAATTTGGTTATCATGGTAATCCAGATATTTGCCACAACATCAACACCTAAGCATTAGATACACATATCAGATCACTAATTTTACTACTCTATCTACAACCAATTCAAACTCTTCTATGATCAATTCTAAAGATCAGGTACCTAAGCATAATGTACACTCGGTATCCATATCAGTTCCCAAGTTTCACCATTTCATCTTCACCCAAGTCATAATCATATCCATCACCTTAACCTATAGCCTTATAACTTGTTACCAAAATAAATCAACTAATTATGCTCCTATAATTTTCTTCAACAATCCATTCGTTATTCATACTTAATCTCACAATACTAGAAGTAACCTTATAATCCAAACTTAAATTTCTAATTTGAGCCAAAAAGATTCATCTCTCTAATCATAATGAAAGATAAAGATTTCCTCAAAACATCAATCACTACAATGGCTTTAGCCAAATAATAAGATCAAAATTTTACTCCTTAAGAAATTTCAACTATTTCTTTTATCTCGTATTCAACCCCTTTGGTCAAAAGATATTTAAGGTTCTTATGATCATTAAATACCTCAACCATAGAATCATATAGTTAGTGTCTCCAAATCTTAGTATAAATGACAAAGTCGCTAACAAGGTTATGGGTAAGGTAATTTCTCTCATGAATTTTCAATTTCTTAGAAACATAAGCTACTATCTTTTCTTCTTGCCACAATATTCTTTCTAAACCTATTTTCAGAGACATATTTATATATCACAATAATCTTACTAAAATCTAGTAATATTAACACTAGTCAATCTTTCCTTAAGAGTTTGAAAACTATTTCCTCAATTGTTATCCCATACTAATGTAACTCCTTTCTAGTCAATTCAATCAAAGGTAATAGTAAGTAATTCAAAGAAGTAAGCAACGAAATGATTTGGGTAGTTAAAAATATACAAAGGTTCAAGAATTCCTGATATAGATTATCCTTACGGTTGATTCCAAGGGTAGGCAAGAAACAACCTAGTGAACTGAAACATCTTAATGACCAAAGAAACGAAGGCAAAAGCAATTTTTATAGTGAGAGCAGTTTGTCGCCACCGGCCCGAAACGGGCTTTCGGCATTCGCGAAGGATGGTTGGACTCGTTTATTTTGTTTAAAAATAGTGGATTGCTAGAATGACTTATTCTCAAACTGAGACCTCGTCAAACGAGCAATTTTATTAAAAGGCTCACTAATCCATATTAATCCCAAGCGGGACCCTCCATGGATTAGTGGTTTTCATGAAAGGAGGGTTCGTGGAGTCGCCACCAATGTTTTACTCAAAACATTGGAAAAAGGGATAAGGCAATTGATTTAAAAATCAACTTTGGCCACTACAACCAGAGTTGGGTAAGGGAGTCGGTTACGCGTGGGGAAGGTGTTAGCACCCCACAGCGCCCCTTTCGGGTTCCCTATGACAGATTATTTTTTAAAATAACAGCGTAAAATTACTAAATTACCCCTATTTATTCTAAACAATTATGATTTGACTATCTACATGATGACAGTTTAAATATGCACACAGAAAGCAGTAAAAGGAAGGATTGAAGGGAAACCTCTTGAAGCGTGCTTTTTATAAAAAATGAACTGGGAAGCGTTTTGGCGTTCCCTCGCTCTACAAGCCCGCTCCTCGCTCTCCTAGAACAAAATTTTAACTAAGGGAATCCAAAAGATTTCCCCTCGACTAGGTTCGATCCTCAAGCAAAATGGCTCGGGGCTCAAGAACTTCGTCGGATCAACTCTCCGAGTGATTTCTAGGGCAGAACACTGCTCAAAAACCCCAGAATACTCAAGGAGAGGGTTCAAACTATGTTGAAAAGTGTGGAATGACGTCCAATTGACGTCATATTTATAGGGAATAGGCGCAATACGGCCTACAGGGGCAATACGGCCGTATTGAAATTTTTGAACTTCAATACGGTCGTAGTGAAGTTCAATACGGTCGTATTGAAGTTCAGAAATTTCAATACGCCCGTATTGAGTTCGCTGCGGTTGTATTGAAGTGTCAATACGGTCGTACTGACTTCAGTATGGCCGTATTGAAGCTTCAATACGGCCGTATTAAGTTCAGTACGGCCGTATTGGGCTTTTTCCCTCCACTTCTTTATTTTGAGCTATTCTAAGACCTCTGGACCTACAGAGAACCCTCCTAGGGCCTTCGAGGAGTCCTTCTGGCTGATTATCCTTCAGTCTTCGAGAGTCTTCAAGCTTTATTTCCGACCCGGACAATTTTAGGGGTCTACAGCTGCCCCCCCTTTACTTAGTCGGACGTCCTTTTGGTGTATCGGCTGACAAGTAAAGGAGTTGACCCAATTGTCCGGGTATTGTGCCGACCTTCTGACTTGTAGCGTCTTCCGGTGGAAAAATGTTGAGTAGCCTCTCCAGGTGGGTGCATACCTCGGCGCTTCTGACATCCTTGGTAGCTGAGTTTACCTTCTCCAAGGTCAACTTCACTCGACGCCCGAGCCGGAAGTTGGACATCAACGCTCCTCTGATGACGCTGATGGTTGAGTACCGCCTTTCCACGCTTAGCTTCACTCTTTGTTTGAGCCGGAAGCTAAGTACCCTTGTGACAACGGTAAGCAGTGTGAGCTTTGCCTCTCCAGGCCTTGCTTTGCTTGTTGCCCAAGCTGGAAGCTGTAAGTACCGTCTCTCCAGGCTTAGCTTCACTCTTTGTTTGAGCCGGAAGCTAAATACCTTTGTGACGGCGGTGAACAGTGTGAGTTTTGCCTCTCCAGGCCTTGCTTTGCTTGTTGCCCAAGCTGGAAGCTGTAAATACCGTCTCTCCAGGCTTAGCTTCACTCTTTGTTTGAGCCGGAAGCTAAATACCTTTGTGACGGCGGTGAACAGTGTGAGTTTTGCCTCTCCAGGCCTTGCTTTGCTTGTTGCCCAAGCTGGAAGCTGTAAGTACCGTCTCTCCAGGCTTAGCTTCACTCTTTGTTCGAGCCGGAAGCTAAGTACCCTTGTGAAAACGGTAGCAGTGTGAGTTTTGCCTCTCCAGGCCTAGTCTCGCTCTTTGTTCGAGCCGGAAACCAAGCACCTTTGTGACGACGGTGAGCGGTGTGAGTTTTGCCTCTCCAGGCCTTGCTTTGCTTGTTGCCCAAGCTGGAAGCTGTAAGTACCGTCTCTCCAGGCTTAGCTTCACTCTTTGTTCGAGCCGGAAGCTAAGTACCTTTGTGACAACGGTAAGCGGTGAGTATCCCTTTTCCAGAGATAGCTTCGCTCATTGCTCGAGCCGGAAGCTGCATACCTCCGTGTTTGTGACGACGGGGTAGCGTGAATATCTCCTTTCCAGGGATTCGTGATGATTTTGTCTCCACAGTCCACGATGCTGCTTCGACGGTTGTTTTTTGATTTTGTGCCACTAAGGGCTGGATAACGCAGGGATCCGTCTAGGGGATGTGCAGTTACTCATAGGTTCTTGTGTCCCAACTTTCCATTGCGTAGTTGGTTCCCACTGGGGAATTTCTGATTCCTTAGGGATGCAGACACAAAAATGCTCTTTCTGATGTGAGCGGTGCCTTATGATTGGCTGACGTCCTTTCGACGTTGGTGGAGTATCCCGGTTATCCTTGTTCGGGTAACTCTTTTTGATTTTCTGATTTTTTGCTGCCTCTGTGTAGGCTGTTATCCGCTGGGGATTCTGGATGTTGATTTTATCTCCACAGTCCACGATGCTGCTTCGACGATTATTTTTGATTTTTGTGCCACTGAGGGCTGGATAACGCAGGGATCCGTCTAGGGGATGTGCAGTCATTCACAGGTTGCTGTGCCCCAACTTGCATTGCATTGTTGGTACCCTTGGGGAATTTCTGACTCCTTGGGGTATAGACACAGATGCTCTTTCTCTCTGAGTTGAGCGATGCCTTATGTTTGGCTGACGTCCTTTGACGTTGGTGGAGTATCCCGGTTTATCCTTATTCGGGTAACTCTTTTTGATTTTCTGATTTTGCTGCCTCTGTGTAGGCTGTTATCCACTGGGGGATTTTGTCGTTGATTTTGATTAGCCTCTTCTGTTAGGCGTATCAGCTTGACGTTCAATGATTGGCTGAGAGCCAGATTCCACTTGGGGAATGATTATTGATTTTTTTATTTTTTCTCCTTCTGCAGGGATGCCTCTTGAGTAGGCGACTGGGGATTTGGGGATCTTATGTATCCCAGAGTATTATTTAGGAAGCCTCTACAGGCTTAGCCTCACTCGATACTTGAGTTGGAGAGCTATCTTCACTGAGGAAGTTTAAGTCCTTTGACTTGGATATACTGTTTGGATGATCGCACTTCCATTGGGGATTGCGTCAATTTTGCTTTGATAGCTCTCGCTGGGGATTTTTCCGTGAGCTTGAGCTGAGGTTCCTCTGGGGAGTATTATTTCTGCGAGCCTCTCCAGGCTCATTTATTCTGTACAGTTGGGGGAGTATTATTTCTGCAAGCCTCTCCAGGCTTTAGTTATTCTGAGGAAGTATTATTTCTGCAAGCCTCTCCAGGCTCAATTATTCTGAAAGAGTATTATTTCAGCAAGCCTCTCCAGGCTCAAATATTCTGAGAGTATTATTTCTGCAAGCCTCTCCAGGCTCAATTATTCTGCGGGAGTATTATTTAGGCAAGCCTCTCCAGGCTTTAGTTATGATGAAAGAGTATTATTTCGGCGAGCCTCTCCAGGCTCAATTATTCTGAAGGAGTATTATTTCGGCAAGCCTCTCCAGGCTCAATTATTCTGCGGGAGTATTATTTAGGCAAGCCTCTCCAGGCTTTAGTTATGATGAAAGAGTATTATTTCGGCGAGCCTCTCCAGGCTCAATTATTCTGCGGGAGTATTATTTAGGCAAGCCTCTCCAGGCTCAGTTATTCTGAGAGAGTATTATTTCAGCGAGCCTCTCCAGGCTCAATTATTCTGTATGATTTGTTGGATTTTCTGTATTTTGCCCTTTTTTCGATTTTGGCTTTTTCTGTGTTTTTGCCTTTTTTGTTGATTTTGGCTTTTTCTGTGTTTTTGCCTTTTTTGTTGAGTTCGGCTTTTTCTGTATTTTTGTTGATTTCTGTATTTTTGCCTTTTTGTTTGCTGCTGTCATACACAAGCAATTTTTCCTATTTTTTCTAATTTATGTAGTTGCCTCATGACGAGGTCTTTGAAAATTTCTTTATGGCCAATACGGCCGCATCCATTTCAGTATGCCCGTATTGAATTGAAAATTTGTTCATAACCCTAATTTTGGTACGGGCGTACTGAACATGATACGGGCGTATTGTTTTTTCTGAAGTTTATATATTTTTTGTTTTTTCAATAAACAGAGAATAAGTGATCTTCCAGTACACCTATCATCTGTATGCATGTATGTAGTATGATGCACCTAATTCTATTTGATTCTTTTTTCAAAAGAATTAACCGATGCGTTTTTGTGTTTGGATTTTGCCATTCCTCCAGACGGACTGTGCTCTGCCGATTTCTGTTACCGAGGAATGATGCATATTTGATTTTGGTGTCATCAACCAAATGATTCTTCCCTTTCTTTAGAAGATGTGTCAACCCTCCTATTGACCACTATATCTCCATGTTTCCACTAGATTATTCAAAAATCGTTGGGACAAGAGAGAAAAGAAGGAAAGGATATATATTTTCAAAAGTTTGTGTTTTAGAGGGGATTATTTTATTTTTGAAAAATGGATTTTGTAAGAATGGCTGGCCAATGGCAGGCTTATTGTGTTTAGGTTTGTTCGATTAAACATTTATGAAGTTAAGCACATCTTCGTTATTAATGATTGTGCTTTGACAACTTGGATAGCTTTTCTTGAGCTCCTTGTCGAATTCAATTGATGGTACCATCACGGATTTATTTTGTTCCCTTTTTTGACGGCCCTAACTTTTGCCTAAAACACCCATTTGTGATGTCTTAGCGGGCTTTTGTTTTTGTTCATTATTTTGTAACCCTAATTTTTGCCTAGGTCACCCTTTTGTGAGATTCCTAGCGGGTCTTTTGCTCTTATTTTGCGCAGTCCCCTTTTGGGTTTCCTGCCGAGCTTATTATCTTTAGGATTTCTTTATCCATGATGGCATTTATTGATGTCAAGAAAAGGTGCTCCAAGCTGTCATGCACATTTCCACATAAAAATGATGCGGGTTTATTGATTATTAAGACGATTTTAACCTCACTTATGTTCGTTCAAACAGGGTTAAATAATGTGGTCTAGAACTTTATTGTAAGCAAGAAAAGAATCAATAAGAAATTAATGAAGAATGATTTTATTATAATCATGATGGAAACATGTGCCCTATCGAGGCTCGGGGGTCGGGCTGTCCCCGAGGAGTGATCTCTAATAGTCACTGAATTTACACATCCCTATTAGAAGGAAAAGGACACTTGATGACGACAACTGGCCTTGATGTTTGTGAACCAGCCTTCTTAAAGATCTGGCTTAAAGAACGTTGAGAAGGATCTTGATTCCTCTTCGTTCTTTGATCTTTAACAGGGTTGTATCCTAACCCTTGTTTCCCCGGATTGTCCTTGATAATAGGTAGCTCCGGGATTCCTTGGGAGTACTTGCCCAATCCTTGTCCTGGCAAGTATCCGTTCTTTGTGAGCATATGGGCTACCTTCTTCATTTCTCGGGGAAACGTTTCAACATTGGCAATTTCCAATGCTTGGAAGGCGGTTTCCAAAGCTTCCTCTGCTGCATCCACATAAGGTATGTTGGATGGCTTACTGATGAGTATGTCATCTTCAGCTTGCACGGTCACCAGTTTGTCACCCACGATGAACTTGACTTTCTGGTGGAGCGTAGAGGGTACAGCTTTCGCATCATGAATCCAAGGTCGGCCGAGGAGACAGCTGTATGCGGGAGTAATGTCCATCACTTGGAATTCGACATTAAAGATAGTGGGTCCAATTTGGATTGGAAGATTGATCTCTCCCACCACTTCTCTTTTAGAACTATCGAAGGCTCGAACGATCATGTTGCTCGGGCGCATTTGGACCCCCTTGATTGCCAATTGCTTGAGCGTTCTTTTTGGCATCACATTCAAGGAAGATCCATTATCTACCAAGACTTTCGCGATGTGATACTCCTTGCACTTTACAGAGATGTGCAAGGGCTTGTTATGGTGCGGTCCCTCGGTGGGGATCTCTTCATCGGTGAAGGTGAGGTGATCACTAGCCGTGATGTGACTAACAATCCCCTCAAACTTGTCTTGGGAGATAGTGTGCGACACATATGCCTCGTTCAAGACTTTCGACAGAGCTTGCCGATGCGGTTCGGAACTTAGGATCAACGACAACAGCGTGATCTTTGCTGGCGTCCTATGAAGTTGATCCACGATGGAGTACTTGCTCTGTCGGATAAACTTTAACAGCTCGTCTGTCTCCTCCTCGGATTCTCTATCTTCCTCGGTTTTCTCCTTTTCTTTTCCTTTATTCTTGGGAGCTTTATCATGAAGATCATCGGGAGTGTAGATCGTGCCACTCCTAGTCATGCCCCCAAGTCCAGCGATGTTGGAGATATCGCTGTCGGCAGAAGAATGGATGTCGTATATCCACGGCACAGCCTTATTCGATTCGTAGGGGAAAGGCCTTGGAGCGATGATCCTTAACGGTGTTGGACCTTCCCCTTTGTTTGTCTTGATTACCAACAACGGAGTTGTTACGTTTTCGCTTGGCGCAGTTGTTGGCTTGCATTGAATAACCAATGGCGTGCGATCCATCTTGAACATACGCATCGATTATTTCTTTCTTTTTATTAATATTTATTAATGAATTACTAGGAGGGATGTACGAAATGCAAATCTAGATCCCTCCATGATGCATTGATAAGAATGCATGATATGAGATGATGACGTTGAATATGCATGCATTGTGTTTATTCAACTAAGCATTATCATGTTTTTAGGATTTTCCTAAGATGATGCATGATATTGCTTGGTTTGGGTAAATACATATTTTTCTTTTGAATATTTTGTATCTTTTTGTATTTTTTGGGTGAAAAGGGAAACTACCTATATGAATGCAAATGAAGGTAGATGTTAACACCATGTACTAGAAGATCTTTATTTCTATTTATTCTTTTTATTTAAATAGAATAGGGATGTTGTTTGTTTAACAAATGCAAATGTATGCTCATACAATGTCATATAGTCAATGCACAAACAATTCACTCATCCACGAACAGTCACGAGCAAATTACGAGGTAGGGGTCTCCTGCAGAAAAGTGCATATTCAAGGAGGATCTAACTGTTCTCACTTGGTCAAAGGCCCCCAAGGTGCCCCCATTATAGGGACCCAATTCCTCTTGTCGTAGGTCGATGGAAAGCTCCAACGCACCGTCGGACTCAAGTTCATGGTTATCACCTTGAGTGATGTTTTCCGACAACGGTCTCATAGGCTCCTATAAACCCATCAACCGGCCGTACTAACATCCACTCCCTATGGATTACCACTCATGCCCCCGGGTATAGAGGGAACTGTTGTGTGCAAAGGTTTGTGTACAATTTGTATTTCAAAACAATTGCGGAAATTAAACAAACAACAGTTATTAAAAGCCATATAATAAATCATGTTATCATACAAGCAAGGGGTAATGAAGTAATTTTAACTATTATTTGTTAAAAATAATCTGTCACTAAATGGGACTGACTCTCGAAGCTTCCCCAGTGGAGTCGCCATCTGTCGCCACCGGCCCGAAACGGGCTTTCGGCATTCGCGAAGGATGGTTGGACTCGTTTATTTTGTTTAAAAATAGTGGATTGCTAGAATGACTTATTCTCAAACTGAGACCTCGTCAAACGAGCAATTTTATTAAAAGGCTCACTAATCCATATTAATCCCAAGCGGGACCCTCCATGGATTAGTGGTTTTCATGAAAGGAGGGTTCGTGGAGTCGCCACCAATGTTTTACTCAAAACATTGGAAAAAGGGATAAGGCAATTGATTTAAAAATCAACTTTGGCCACTACAACCAGAGTTGGGTAAGGGAGTCGGTTACGCGTGGGGAAGGTGTTAGCACCCCACAGCGCCCCTTTCGGGTTCCCTATGACAGATTATTTTTTAAAATAACAGCGTAAAATTACTAAATTACCCCTATTTATTCTAAACAATTATGATTTGACTATCTACATGATGACAGTTTAAATATGCACACAGAAAGCAGTAAAAGGAAGGATTGAAGGGAAACCTCTTGAAGCGTGCTTTTTATAAAAAATGAACTGGGAAGCGTTTTGGCGTTCCCTCGCTCTACAAGCCCGCTCCTCGCTCTCCTAGAACAAAATTTTAACTAAGGGAATCCAAAAGATTTCCCCTCGACTAGGTTCGATCCTCAAGCAAAATGGCTCGGGGCTCAAGAACTTCGTCGGATCAACTCTCCGAGTGATTTCTAGGGCAGAACACTGCTCAAAAACCCCAGAATACTCAAGGAGAGGGTTCAAACTATGTTGAAAAGTGTGGAATGACGTCCAATTGACGTCATATTTATAGGGAATAGGCGCAATACGGCCTACAGGGGCAATACGGCCGTATTGAAATTTTTGAACTTCAATACGGTCGTAGTGAAGTTCAATACGGTCGTATTGAAGTTCAGAAATTTCAATACGCCCGTATTGAGTTCGCTGCGGTTGTATTGAAGTGTCAATACGGTCGTACTGACTTCAGTATGGCCGTATTGAAGCTTCAATACGGCCGTATTAAGTTCAGTACGGCCGTATTGGGCTTTTTCCCTCCACTTCTTTATTTTGAGCTATTCTAAGACCTCTGGACCTACAGAGAACCCTCCTAGGGCCTTCGAGGAGTCCTTCTGGCTGATTATCCTTCAGTCTTCGAGAGTCTTCAAGCTTTATTTCCGACCCGGACAATTTTAGGGGTCTACACAGTTTAAACCATGAACAGTTGTTAAAAAAAAAATTACTCACTGAATTTTCATATAAACTATCAAACAAGACTCCTGATTTTACTAATTGACTCAAGTATCTCTCACTTAAGCATAACTTAAGTAGATCTTCCTCCGCAAGAAATTTCATGGTCTAAAATACTCACCTCATACAATCCAAATTCATACTTAGACAATCTAGTTTAAATCTATTTTTTATGCCTAACAACTCAAAATATCATGATAGCATATATCTACCTGACAAACCGAGTTGTATTCATCCAAGTGATTTCAAACCTATCTCAAACGAAAGTTAAGTGAATAAGCTACAACTCTTTATGAAGACATAAGATTTCCAAGAGATCATCTCTTTAGCTAAAGATTCAAATATCACCACTAATAAATTCAGTGCTTACTAAATTTCTAATCACCAAGGCAGTCATAACTTGAAGTTCTAGATTTTTGTTTCATCTTATCCTAGTTCTATTGAAAAGATAATATCTAAAGCCATATTCTTCATAAAGACCTCAAAATATAAATTTTGTCGATATAATACTCATACTATCATAACAAACTATAATGAGAATATTTTCGACACCAAATAGCAATAATGTATCAATATATCTAATGCCACAAAATACCTCAACTTTTTCCAAATTCACTACTTAATTTCTCATTCAAGTCTCTCCTTACTTTTCTCAATCAAAACAACTCACATGCTACCTAAACCATAAATAATTAACATACCAATAATAACACTTAAGGGAATTAACATCATTTCGATCTCTCACCAAAGAGACAACCACCTTTAGATTCAACCTGCTACAACTATAGATGTCAGAAATTTCACCAATCATAAACTCTTAGTACACTCAATATATCACCTCCCATCCAAGGTTCTAATAATTCGAGTTGGCTAACACTATCATGATTATCATTCCTCTGATTACAAACTAACTTAACAATCTCAAACTCAACAATATCAACACAGGACGAACATCATCATCATAGTACACAACAAACAAGACATAGTCAGAGTACACAACAGAGTCATGATAAGCACATAACACACACGGTTGATAAAATCGACTTGCTCTGATACCACTAAATGTGACACCCTCTACCCCAACATCATTAATAAACATAAACTATATTTATAAAAGATTTTCATAGAATGATATAAAACAATAAGTATCATAAGGTAGAAGATGCACATTCATAATTCATACACATAAATATTAAACTCAAGAAGTTATTATAAAACAAAGATTATAAATTAATCCCAGTAAAGGTGGCAGAGCCTCCTAGTTAGGAATTAACTTATAATCTTTTAGTAAAATTATAATATGACAAAAATACACACTTTCAACATAAATAACATAAAAATTACAAAAGAAAAATAATAATAATTTAACAATAAGTCTAGCTAATCCCGATGTCACATCCTATCAGAGCGAAACCCAAACAGAAGCCTAAGCTTCACCACCAACATCCTCAGCCTCATGCTAATTATCTGCATCATAATTTAAATATACACAAAAATGACAAGGGAGTGAGAAACTTCTCACTCAGTTGCAGATATAGAAATAAAAGTTAAATAGCACACACACACGCAATATAATTCACATATATAATCAATCTCACATATATGCTTATGTATAATGATTTTCTTGACTTGACTCACTAATGTATGCATGTGGCGCCATACGGAAGTTTCAGAATTTATCACTGGTGACCCAAAGGTACACCTATCACTGGTGTTCATACACCTCGTTAGCATGTTACATCACTGGTGTCCCGAAGGCACACCTATCACTGGTGTTCATACACCTCGTTAGCATATCGTGGGTGACTCAAAGGTACACCTTGTTAGTCGTGGGTATGCGGCCTCAGCGGCACACCTGGAGTAATATGTGCATATGATGCATGTCATACATTCACAGACTCAACCTTTAGCATGTTACACATATCATATTCATATTTCATAATTAAGAATTATTTCAATAATCCAATTTAATAGTCCAATAGTCCAACAGTCCAAACAGTCCAACAGTCCAAACAGTCCAATAGTCCAACAGTCCAACAATCCAACAGTCCAGAGGTTGCTTAGGTATCATATTTTTCAATAATAATATATTAAGATCTTTTAAGTAAAGTAGGAAGCTTAAAAGGTAATATAAGATAATAAGGAGGCTCAGCCTTCCATTTAAATAATAGATTACAAATTTATAAATACTTAGGAGGCTTAGCCTTCCATTCAAATAACAGATTCTAATATGTAAATAAATAAGATATAAAACAAAACACATCAATAATACATATTCAAAGAAATAAACAACAGGTAAGGGATCGGGAGCCAATCCAACAAACAAACTATTTAACAATTATTCCCACACCCCCAAGCGAGGTTTCCCACTCCCCCCTTACCTGGGTTTACAGAAATTTGGGCAGAATCTCCTCCTCTCTATTTTTCCTTAAAAGGAATCGGAATTAGGGCAGAATCTCCTTTTCTTTCTCCTTCTCTCTCTCTTACTTTCTCTCTCTATTTCTCCAGAATTTCCTTCTCTCTAGAATTCTAAATTTTCAAAACCTTAGGCCTCTATTTATAGAATTTTTGAAGTTACTATGCACTATGCACTATTCATTAAAATAATATTATAAATTACTATGCACTATGCACTATTCATTATTATATTCAAATTAATTAAAATTTTGAAACGGAAAGAATCCGCAGCCCACGTTTCAGCCGCCCCTTCACTGTGCAATTGCATAGTAAAATACTATTCATTAAAATAATAATATAATTACTATTCATGAATAGTAAAATACTATTCATCCAAATAATTTGAGTTTTGCGTAAGCGCTTACGTTTTTATAAAATTACTATTCATATGAATAGTAAAATACTATTCATAAATACGTATTCGTAAATAGTAAAATACGTATACATAAATAGTAAAAATATGTATACATAAATAGTAAAATACGTATACGTAAATAGTAAAATACATAAATAAAATACTTATTCACATAAAAAAATATTTCTTTTCATTGAATAAAATTTGGGATGTTACAATGAATATCGGGCATGTGCATGGCCTATTAGTGCACAACGGCGATAACAACAAGAATTGTGGGATGCAATGTAATTGGTAGACCTCTAACAGCGTCAAGTGTCTTTAGTTCATATAGCTTGCTAGAACAATTATATGGTGTGTTAAGTTTTATCGATCTAGGTTTGGTTCATATAGCTTGTTACACCAGGTCCAACACATTACATCCAAGAGAATGAGAACTCATGAAATTTTCTTTTATTTTCTTAAAACTTTTTCTTTAACCTTTTTGAAATATGTGGGGAATTGTGTAACACCCCAACAACCCGCATGTGGATATTGTCCGCTTTGGCCGCAGCCCTCACGGTTTTGCTTCTGGCAATGCGGGTTGCTGGGGTGTTACATTTGGTATCAGAGCCTGGACCCGGGCCAGTGTGCCAGCGAGGGCGCTGGACTCCCATGAGGGGGGTGGATTGTGAAGTCCCACATCGGTTAGGAAGGAGAACGAAGCATGCCATATATATGGGTGTGGATACCTTCCTTGTGTGGACGCGTTTTGGGGTGGCATGAGTGCCATTGCCAGAAGCAAAACCGTGAGGGCTGCGGCCAAAGCGGACAATACCCACATGCGGGTTGCTAGGGTGTTACAAATTGTTCTATTTTTTTAGTGATATTTAAAAAGATTAACATGTTTATTTAATTAAAAAAATAAAATTAATTTTGTTTTATTAAATAAATATTTTAATTAAATTCAGTTTTGTTGACTTGGTCTTTTAGATTAAGTCTTATAATATATTTTGACTTGGTCTTCAAGAGATAATTACATTTTTTATCCTAAGACTTGGTAAAAAGGTGTTTTTGAGAAACAATTTCTCTTCATTATAAAAATAACATACAGAAGGCTTTGAGAGTATCTCCTCACACATCTTTTCTTGATTATATTATGAGTCTCATAGATTATTCTCACTTGAAAATTTGTTAGTTTTGATACCTCAATTATTAATTGGGAAAGACTTGTTATATCCTTGGGAGACTTGTGCATCTCGCAGATAAGTCCTTAAGTACAAAGTTATCACACATCTCAGGTTATTATTAATTCTGTGATTGTATAATTTTCATATGAGAAATAGGACTTATGATCAATCGTGAAGATGGACAGCATTGTACAATTACTACAAAAAAAAATCAAGTAATTATTAGCAGTTTTTATAAACAGCCAAAAAATGTTATAATTTTAGGGGTTATTTTAATTAAATTTCTTAAAATTTTTCGGCTGTTAGAAACGGCCGCAATGTTTACCAATTTAATTGAAATATTTTTTTAAATTTTTTTTTAAAAAAAGTTTAGGCTTAATCTATAACATTATATAAAGAGAATACAAACGTTTATAACTACCATTTTGTCTCCACTTTTACTATGACCTTTTTACCCTTAATAATATTACATATTAAATAATTAATACAATTAATTATGTCATTTTATTTAAGTAACTACTCACTCTTATTTCTTTTAACCGCATATTATTTAAGTAATTGCATTCATTGTTCGCACTTTCACATTCCTCTATTTCTTGCTTCCTCTTTTTTTTTTGTTAAAGTGACTTCATATCCCTGCATAATATATCTTCCATTTCATGGTACATCCTTTCTTATGGCAGTCGAGATTCGAGAGAAAGAGAATTTTTCCTCCCCCACTAGTCACTTTATTTCATTATTTTCTTTTCGCAACAAACCCCTCACACCTTTCTTCTTCTTTTTATTCTCTCTATCATATCCTGTTATCGTCTTTGTCTCTCTGTTTTCCCTTCAATCCCGTTAGGCCCATTTCCTTTAAATCTTTCTACTTTTTTTTTTTTTCATTTTTTAATCCACTTAAATTGCCCACAATAAACATTTCACCAATTGTATACATTACGACCATCATTGTTCGTTGGTTTTGACGTAGAATGAGAACAAATAGATGGACTAAGACCATGGGAAGGATTTCAAGGATTGCTAGTTTCACAATTGCATCTAAGGATTGAGAGTTTCTTACTTCTGCTTAGATTCCTCGGCCACGTTTTTTCAAGTTGATTCTCTTTTTTCAATTCTATTTTCTCACGCTTATTAAAAAATATTCTACATTAAATTATGTAAATTTAGTCATTTTTTACAATGATTTTTTTTGCATTACTTTTACAGTAAATTTAAATTTATTCAACTTTTTAAAAATTCAAATTTAAGATATCTCTATTTTCCAAATTCAATTTTTCCTTTAAAATTATAAAAATTCTTTTTTAAACTTATTATCTTAATAGATTTAAAATTTTACATATATAATTATATTTTATTAAAAATTCAAATTTAAAATATGCCTAATTTTGAATTTTGAATTTTATTTAATTTTCAATAGTTTTAAAATTACAAAAAAAATATTTTAAAACTTATAAATATTTGGTCTCCACTTTCTTTTATCCAATTTTACCCCTTATTATTATTGATATTGATGGTTACTTTCTTTCAAAATAATAACCGTAACGTAGTTACTTTCTTTCAAAATAATAACCATACTGTGGTTACTTTCTTTCAAAATAATAATCGCACAAATAGTCGTCGTTAAATATGTTATTTTCAAAAAAAATTATAAACCAAATCCATTCTCACTCTATTATGAGTCCCAATCCAACGTTTTGTAAGATAGTGTTTTTTTTCTCTCACCAAAATTTTCATTCAACGCTATCACCAAATCACACAATTATTGTATCTAATTGGGTTGCACATGATTCTTCTGACAACATCACTCCCTATACTTTCAAGCAAGAAAAAAGACATATTTTTTGTCCTAAAAAAGTCAAAATGCGTTGTTGAAATTGACTTACCTGCTTGAATCCTGGTTCCATGACTCATTGCCAATGATATACATCAATGTCTTCCATATTGTGTTTTGATCGATGAAGGTCATTAGTACCTTTGATCTTATGCTTTCCCATTCATAGTTTTTAGGTTAGTATTCTCTTATAACTTCTATCTATAACTTCTATAACTTAAGATTTTACCCTTATTGATGATTACTTTCTTTTAAAATAATAACTACACAATATATCTATAACTTTATCCATTTTTATCTTCTTGCTCTTAGAAATTTTCTCTACCTCATTTGTACAATTTTTTTTCCATTCTCCCTCTCTACATTTTTCTCATCCCAATCAATTCTCAACTTTCGCTTTATTCCAAACTCATCCCCACTATATCCGGGTATGAATCATATTTGCAAGCAAATTGTATTATATTTTAAGTCATCTTCTTTAATATTGGATATAGTGACACATGGTGTAGAAGAATAATACTCTGACCCCGATAAAGACACCATTAAGAAGGATGACTGTGGTTATGACGATTAGTACACCCTTGATAATCATGACTTACATGAGGATGAAGAAACGACTTAAGACTCACAAGTCCATCAAACAAAAGGTATGTTCTGTTTTTTTTTTTACATCATCTACAATTAGATATGCTAAAAATTAGAATAAAAGGAGTGTAATTTTATTTTTTTTTCTCAATGATGACATCGCATCAATGCTATTAGTTACACAAAAATGATATTTAACATGTCTACAAGTTATTCGATCTAAAAGTAATAGTAAAAATTACTTTTAAAAGTTTTAAAGTTTACAAAGACATAAATAAATTTAACTATATTTGGAGGACATCCTTTGCATTGAATTCATTTCAAGTTTAGTCAATAGTAAATTTAAATATATTTTTCTTTCATTTTATGTTTAATCAATTTTTTAAATGTCTATATTTAAAATATGTTTGTTTCTTATTTTGATTTTTATTTTCTAAGTTATAGATTTAATATTTTAAAATTTTATTTGAAAACTTATTATTTTAATATATTTAAAATTTTAAATATATTTATAAATATCTAATATAATTTCAGTAGATATTATAAATTAAAAAATGTTACAATTCAACCATGAAACATAAAATTTAATTTATGTTACCCAAATAATATAATCACTATGTTTGATTGAACTTAAATGTGTATCTTAAATTTATTCTTTTTTTTTCTCAATAAAATTGGGTTTACTAAATTAAATATGTTTATCAATTTTAATCATTTTTTTCATGAAATTATGTTAGTTTTTAAAAGTTATGTTTTTAATATCAAATTTTTTTTTTAGTGTTCAACTCTTTTGTATTAACTAAAATTTGAAAAATGGTAAAAAAAAATAAGTGTTATCTAAAAAATTAGAAAGGTAATATAATAATATGGTTGTGAAAATATTTTATATGTGTCAATTTAATAGATATAAAAATATCATTTTAACATTTCTTCATTTAAATCAATTCTAAAACTCATATTTTTCTCAATATTAAGACACTTGAAAATGCAAAATTAATTAATACCTGTTATATTGACAACTTTCATGCAAAATAAAATATCTCTATTGTTTAGGTTATAGTTATTTCTTTCATAAAACAATAAATTACATGAAATTTTAAATATCTCATATTGATACATGACATTGTATTATTTATTTTTGTAATTTTTTAAAGTCAAAGAAATTATGGATGATGTATTGTATAAAGAATTGAAATTCATTATTGAAAGATATGACATTATTCAATTTAATTATTTATTAATTCTGATATATGTTTTAGTTATGTTAATATTAACTAAATGTAATAGCAGAATGACATTTATTTTTATTATAAATTGCAAGAAATCTAAAAAGAAGTGTAATTTTCATTTAGTCTTCTTATTAAATTTTTTTTATGGTAATAAAACATTATATTATGTAAAATTATTTATATAATTATATATCAATAAATAAATTTATTTTATATATTAATTGTTTTAAATTTTTAAGATAATACCACACGTATTATAATAGGAAAATAGGAAAATACTTCATCGTCCCAAAAGATGAAGATGAAATATCGTCCCAATAATTATAAAATTAATTTAAATAATAAAATATTAGATTAAACAATTATTTTATTATAAACTTATTATAAAATAATAATATTTTAATAATTCTGACTTTTTTATAATATTTTAATAATTCAGACAGTGATTCGGAACATTTTTCGGCTTCTGTAGCATCGCTCTTCAAATAATGTCTCTGCTTCAACTCACGGATCAGATATGTTCCCTCACCAACACCGCCAACTTCCTCCTCAACCGCACTTCCTCCTCTACCATCCGCAAAACGCAGCTTCTTGGCGTCGTTTTCGAGGACCTGATTTGCGTTTCCAATTCCAACTCCGTTTTGTTCCCTTACTTTCTCATCCTCTGCGCCTCGAGAAAATGTACATCGTTCTCCACAAGATCAAAACGCTAATTGAAGATTGCTCCAATGGAAGAAGCAAGTTCAATCTGCTCGTGCAAATCGAAACAGTCGCCGACACCTTCCACGGGCTCACCGGAGAACTTTCCACGCTCCTCGATGTTTTCCCTCTCCAAGAACTCCACCTAAACGATGACGTTCAGGAACTCGTTATCCTCTTGCGGAAACAGTGCTCTGAATCCATACCGTTTGTCGGAGCCGAACAGATTTCTTGTGTAAGTTGTTGCTTTCTGTATAAATACGAAGATCTATGTTGCCAGTGTTGTAAGATTTGACTTTCTTTTCTTTTATTGTATTTTCATTTTATGATCAGGTTGGTGTTGATAACATGTGCATAATTGGAGATGTTGTGAAACGGCAACCGTTATTATGTATTTTGGACGGAGAATTTTATAAATTCAAGAAATTTTAAATTCTTGATATTTAAATTATTTTGATTTTAATTTTTATTATTATTAAAATATTTTGTTTAGATAAGTTAATTTAAATTTTTAAATTTTAAATTATTGAGTTGAATATGATAATTTGATTTTATCATGTTAAAATTAATTTTAAAAATATATTTATATATTAAGATTTTTAAATTAAATTTTATAAAAATAAATATTAACTAATTTTTAAATATTTAATAATTTTAAAAATTAATATTAGATAATATTTAATAATTTTAAAAATATTTTTAAATATTCAATAATTAAAAATATGAAGAGATAAGAGATAAGATAAAATTTATAAGTGAAATAAGAAAAAAAAATGAGGAATTTCAAATTTTCACTTTTTTGGAATAATTTAAAATTATACTATTTTAAGAAATTTCACAAATGCTTGAATTTTAAATTCCTTATAAATTCTCCATCCAAACAAGGTATTTCACCTCAAAAAATTTGAAAATTTTCAAATAAATAAATTACTCCATTTAAATTCTCTATCCAAATACACTATTAGGTTTACCAATTGAAGAAAAAATATGCAATGCAATGGGTGAAGTTGGACCTTCAATAACACTGGCCAGCTTATCAGAAATTCTAGCATTTGTTGTAGGATCATTTGTTTCTATGCCAGCATGCCGTGTATTTAATGCTTATCAGAAATTTAATGAGTTTGAACAGCAGATGGAGATGGTTGGGAGGATTAGGCACGACAATGTAGCTGCACTACGAGCATATTACTATTCAAAGGAGGAGAAACTTATGGTGTATGATTACTACGAACAGGACAGTGTCTCTTCAATGTTGCATGGTATGTTATATTGATAACCTTTTCTCCCTTATATTATTTTCAGATCATTTAATTCATTATCACATACCTATACAACTATACAATTAAAATTGATTTTCTGTAATGGTCAAGTATAAGTAGTCTTTTAAGAATACTAAGGCACAGTAGTGGTACTTCCTTTCATTTCTTTTGTCTTCCTTAAATGCATAGTAATATGGGTCTATTTAGACAAAACATCTCCAAAAATATTTTTAAGAGAAAAAAAATGAGAAAAAAATGAAATGAACTTCTTCATAAGGTAAAATTAGTTTATATATATGTGTGTATTATAATTTGTAAAAACTCTCTTTTATTTATTTTTCCAAAATTTTATTTGTAACGGTGTATAATTTAGTTTATGTTTATGAAGAAGCTCATTTTCATTTTTTTTATTTGTCTCTCCTAAAAGAAACAGACACTATGTCATTAAATCAAAATTTGTCACTGATTGTAATAACACCAAAAATTGTGACTACCTAAGTCTTGGAAGGGGTTCCATGCAGATATTGGTTTAGGTGAAAAAATGATTAAAGAAGTTACAAAATGAATGTTTTTTTCCCCAAATTCATGGAAACGTAATTTCCTTCCCTTCTTAATTAGCAAGAACAGGATTTTGGCTTAAATATTCATTTCTTGCAACAAGTCATGAGACTTAAATACGTAACAAAGTTAATTTGTTAACTTTTGGCATTAAATACACGGCATGCTTATCAGAAAGTGATTTTACAATTTCTTAACTCAAAGTGGATTTTCTTTTCTATAGCTTTGGCGGTTCTACTGGACTTCCTTCTACAGATTACTGCCTTTGTAGCTTTGGTTACATTAGACTTTAATGCTTCAACATGAAAGGACTCTCATGTAATGAAACATCAAACATGTTAAGGATATAATTCACTCTTAGTTAAATAAATAGGGGAGAATGAGGATGGAATGGGCATTCAGTGAGTTGGAACATTTGCAAGTAAAAGAGAAATCCTCTGTGAAAGGGAAACTGTTGGAGAACTACTTTTCCTTGTTGTGTTTAGTTTGAATAAATTGGTAAAGTTGTAGCTGAATTGGTGATGTTTCTATGTTTATTTATTTCACGATGACTAAATTCATAATCATGTGTTCATGTAGGTTAGGGTAAAAAATCTTAAACTTGTTGGTAGTGATGGCTGGAACCTAATGCGAGAAGGTGAAGCAGAGAAGCAGGTCTTGCATTTTGATTCCTAACTGGTTACTTTTATTTCTCTGTTCATGGTTTGCAGCTTTGATTCATCCATTATTTTATCTATGCATACATCCTAACTTACAATCTTAAAATTGTGTAGAAACAATATGCTGCTTTGGTGTGGATTTCTCGACCTCTAAAGGATGAAGATTTTCAATGTGTTTCTTCTCTCAAGGATTTGGTGAGCTTTTATGTTGTGTATTTCTTGTTATCAAACTTGTATTTTGTAAAAGAAGTTTAACATACAAAAGCATCACTTGTGTTGTTTTTGATCTTTTTTGCAAGTCTGCATAATTCGATTTAGGCTGAGTAGTGCTCAAAATTGTGTGTCTACTTTTGTAATGCATGCTGATTTTAATTCTGTCATTAAAGCCTGTGATTTATCCATGTCTGTTATGACATAGCCCAAAAGAAATAGTAAGAACAGTGAGAGAAAAGAGAAAACAATTCATCTCTGCCAAGGAAATGGATCCCTTCAACCAAGAAATCAGTCATTACAAATGAGTATCAAAATCTGACCCTATACAGTATCTGAGTTTCCCTATATTTATATTTATCCCTAGGTGCAAAACAAATTCCCTTCAATTACTAATTGTCTAACTCCCTTCCTTTTCCTTCTAGTGTACACACACAGTAAATATATGCATGCCATGAATCCATTTCTGTGTAGTGCTTATATAATTATATTGATATGCTATTGCATCATGTTTTGATGTAAATACTGCTACAATTGATTAAAAATAGGTCCTATTGTTCTTACTAGTCAATTTGGTTAATGTTGTGATTGTTGTCCAATCAATCACATACATGAGTATCAAATTTATTTTCATCTAAAAGCCTGATGGAAATAATAGATCCCAAGTTTCAACTTCAAGATAAGATTGAGGAAATGAAGCATGATAATTGATTTCATATTCTTGACTTCTTTGAAATTTTTTTATAGCTTGAGCAAGGTTCTTTAATGGGAATCAACACCTACCACATAGAACCACCTAAATGTATGTGAAGCTTTGGTGGGTTAAGTAGAGTTTTTTAAGCAAGTAACCATCAAATACAGTTCTTAGCTTTTGGAAATCAAGTACAGTGTAGATGGAATCGATAACATTAAATATAAATGCTAGACTTATAGTTAGATGTTGTCTTGATTTTTTTTATAATGTTAAAAGTTATTACTTTAATGTATCTTTATGTAATTATATTTGGACAAGAAGCATACAAAACACATAAATATTATTATAATTATAAGTAGAATTTACTAAAATAAGTGATCCTACACTACAAAAAAGGTATTGATTAGTGACAAAATATCAAAATATTTTGTGATTCGGTTTAAGTTCCCTTTAATACGTTTTTAGTCCCTACATTTTAACATAAAGCCACATCACTTTTGGTAAGTGTAGCAACTAAAAATCTATTAATTTTTTTATAAGAACTAATAACAAATTTTTGAGATATTTGGAAGAACCAAAAGCATTTTATCGCCTTAATTTTTTTTTTTCTGGTAATCATATACAGTTTGCTAGTGTGCAGTGCTATGCAATTCTATTGCCATATTCAGCATTCGAGCTTAATTGAATTTACTTTAGCTTGGTCATCACTCTGCTTGTTTCAATTAGCTTGGTCATCACTATGCTTGTTTCAATTTGAAATAGTTTCTGAAACCAAAACCCAAAAAGTGAACGCAAAAAACCCATGTTATATGCTTCCTAGTTTTGCAATCTCTTATGACTGAACTTTTCTATTCTCAAAAAAATAATATTTAACTATAAGTAAATAAAAAAATTATGTTGTGTAGTTTGACAGAAAATGTGAGAAAACTAAAAAAATGGTTTGCGGCATATATTTTGTAAAGGATAGACGTTAGAAAATTCAATTACTTTGTGGCGGTTTAAATCACTACAAAATGCATTTTAATGTATACAGTTTCTGATGACTTTAAACCGCCACAAAGTTCATCTAAGTTTTTCTTGATTTAACATTTTTGGCAGTTTTAAACCATCACAAAATTGCATTTTTTTTATCTGCCTCACATTTTTTGATATACAATTATGATGAAACGGCAAACCACAAATACTCAGTATCTTTCCCTTTAATCTCTTTCAATTGCAGAATCTTAGCACAATTGTTCATTCTTTATTCTTTATGTTTGTGTGTATGTTAAAATTACCTTTCCAAGTTAGTTATTTTGTGTTGGCAAAACTCATTATTGGTTTTATTGCTCAGCAAAATTGATCACAAGTTAAGGAAGAACACAAAGTTCAGAACCTTTTGCCATAGTGTGTACAAGGTGATGATCCATGAGAGGATCAGTATAGTTACACTAGGACCCCTGTAGAAGAGGGCATTGGGTTCTTAAATCATCAAATACTTAACAAATGTTGCTTCCATTTGCTAGCTTAGAGGAGCTTTGCTACTAAATAAAAACTTGGTTTAATCAATTTCTTTTACCTCTATAATATCATAAACTTTACTTTTAGTTAAAAATGTTCAATTTAGTCTTTATGCATTGTTCTTTTTTAATCTTTGTCTTCTATTTGTATAGGGTATAAAATTTATGAAACTATAAAAAGAAGGTACACTAAAATAAATTATTTTTAATTATAAAAACTAAAAACTAAAGTTCATGTAACTATATCAGATAAAAGGATAACTAAAGCTAAAAATTTCTACTAAAATTGGTAAACATAACTGATTTTGGTCTTATTCTTTAATATCAGAACAAATTACACTCACATTCCATGTAATTTATTTAAATTGCACACAATACCCTACCTCTTTAATCCATGCAGTTTATTTAAATTGCACACAATACCCTGCCTCTTTAATCCTTATGGCAATTCTCCTAAATTATTTGAAAGACATTAAGCTGTTATACCTCTCTTTCCTAAGAAACACATTACACCTAGTTTCTCGTATAGTGCACTATGCTAGTATGATCTATTTATATTATTATTTGAAAATAAAAGATATTTTAGAATTTAGAATGCAGTATGCAATATTTTTCTTGCTTATAACACAATGGCATAAAAGTATGTTTAAAAATAACATTATTTTATCTTATAGGAAATAAGTTGAAGCTTCGATGCATTTTGGGTTTTAAATATACCATCCAAGCTCTGACACAGCATAGGGAAGACCAAGAACACGAGCTCCAACCATGGCAGTAACATTGTGGAAAGCTGAGTACCACCATTTGGAAGCCACTCTTCAATTTTCCTATCCCTCTCTGATTTTTCCTATTTTATCAACAAACAACAAATTAAATGAGCCTCAACTTCAAGCTACACAATGGCATAAAATCACTTAAACAAGGGGCTATATGCTAAAAAGGAAATACAAGAAAGTGTGTAACCAATTCACAATAGAAAATCTTATGAGGCGCTACTAAGATGATTTAATCAAACATAACACATGTATACAATGTTTGCTTACCTTATAAATGCATTCTTCTCTAAGGAATGATTTTGCACTATCTCCACTTTGCCGCCCTGAAAGAGAAGTGAATGACATATAATCCAAGTCTCTAAGGAATGCAACTGCAGCTTCTCCTCCAAGTCCAGACTTTAATGCATAACAACGCAGTAACTGGGAACTCATGAAGCTTGCTGAAGCAGACACTGACACCGCCTTCAGTGTTGTTCATATGGTTACTTCATCCGGCACAAGACCTTCATCAATCATCAAAGCAAAAAATTCAACCACATCACCAACCGCATCACAATGAGACAAAGGTCATCAATGAGTTGAAACACTCCAAAGTTCTCTTGGGAACGCATTCAAATACAGCAACAGAACTCTCAATGTCCCTGCACTTTCCATTGAATGAAGAGTTTGTTTCTTTAATGCAAGTGTGAAATAATTTTCTCCATATAAAAACTGGAATGAAATATAGATAGAGAGAAATGCTAAAAAAAAAAGGGAAAGAAAAAATATATGCAAGAGGAATGAGACATAAGAAATGAGAAAAAATTAAGTTAGTAGCTGGAACTAGAGCTATTTAATCAATATCAAAACTATATTCATCAAACATATAATTATATATTACCTTAATGCCAGCTTCAATGCATACTCTCACAGCATCCTTGACTCCAGGGCGACAAGGATCCTGAACATTTAGATTAATGTAGTTAGAGGAAGGAATACACTATAGACGATTGATTTGAAAGCATAAGGACAAAGTAAACTCCAAAGCATTAAGTTGATATATCAATACCATTACCAGCTTCTAAATGTTTTTATAAGAATACTTTCAACATCAAAAATTGCAATATTCATTACATGTGATACTGAAGTACATTTAGATCATCAGGGTTGTCATACTTATGCATCCTACCAAAAATTGGATGGGAGGAGTTGACCAGTAAATCATGAATTCATAATACAGATTACAGAAAAAGAAAATAGATACACCTAAAGAATATTTTGCAACAATATGCAAAATACCTTTAAAATCACAACATGCTTATAAACCATTATACAAAATAGGAATTCTGTACTTGGTATAATAATTGGTTATGTGGCTCATTGTCTAATATCTTGGCGAAAAAGAAAGTAGAGTGTACTGTGTTTTTTATTGAGTGAGGATATTTCCCTCAGCTCTCCCGAGTCCCCTCCAACCATTGCTAAAAAAGAAGACCCACAAAGCAAGAGATACAACAGTTTTAGTCTTGCAGAAAGGTCTGGCATCATGGTTATAATCATAGATTTCAATAATGCCTACCATCATCTTTATGTCAGCAAGCCACTGTCAGTTAGAATATATCTAATTTTAGGGTACATTTGGCCTTAACTTTCTTTAGGCTTAAAAGTTGCTTTAAAAATAAAAAGTATAAGTTATTTAGTAGTTTTAGCTTAAAAGCTCCATTCCATTGTCTTACAACAATTGACCTGCATTATTTATTCAGGATGGGAGGGAGAGAGAGGTTAGGGTATGCAACTTTTATTAAAAGCTACATCAATTAGGCTATTTTTTAAAGCTACTTTTCCCCATTTTCTTTACAAAAATTAAACACCTTAATTTTTCAAGAGATTTTCTCCAAATGTCCTTGACTCAGCTTTTTCCTTTTAAGGGTAAGAAAGGATAAAAAAATAAAAATTGGACCAAACACTACTTTAATTGTAGATTTCATTAGCAGCCAAGGTCACAACAGGCAAGCAGCCACAACAATTTGGATTTCTCATCTCCATCAGTCTTCAGTTGTCATCTTCAGGGTTTGGTACGGTCCTTTAAAATGTTTGGCAGCTCATTCATCTGCATTTTATGGCTACGGTGGGTTCAGTAGGATTGTAAGATCATGACAATTATACGACAAAACAAAATATCTGAATATGATCCAAGCATAAATGAGTATGCTGGAATCAAGATCACTCCACCATTCCAATCTCACAGTAGCATTTAAATTTTGACAACCATGATAACCAGACATTTTACTACTAAACAGAATGAAACCAAAGCTCAAATCTCAAAAAGAGAAATTCAATTTCGAGTGGTGCAAAAATACTTTCTAAGTTCCAACTGCAGGTCAATAAGTGATACAAAACCCTTCATGATTCAAGGATATATAAAGTTTTGCAGCAATTTCGGCAAACAAAACATTGGACATCTCAAGCAAAATATATATTTTTTAAAGGAAAAATAGGAATCTACTCTGGTGACATACGTACACACAAAATAAATAAATAAATTAACACATACACATGGTATAAAGAATAAGAACCTTATGTTCAGAATATTGTTACCAACCTTCAACTCTGCTATCTCTTGTTCTCGTTTTGCAAATGTGACAATGAATGCAGCTTCCTTTTTCTTTGCTTTTTCAAGCTGATAACCAGTAGAAAAGTGAAATGGCTCAGTGAAATATGATCAACGTATATTGGATCATTTGAAGCATAAAAATTAAAAACTAGATTCTGAACCTGCTCTCTTAAAGACTCTTCAGGTGATTTCAGATCTTGAAGATAATTAATCACCAATTTTGGTGCTAGAAAGTATAAAGAAGAAATAATTGCTTAGCTATATATTTAAAACACAGAAAACAACTATTAACAAAACCATATCATGAATAAAAAACACAACTGTTACTTGCAAAATAATAAGCATAAACTAACCTGGAGTGGTCCCAGCAGACATAAAAGGTTCATTTTGAAATGAAAAATGCCACTTCTTAATCTCAGATTTTGCAACCTCAAGTTCATTATGGAATTATACAATGAACTGGTAAACATTTTTAGGAAACAAAGAAGGTACAAGTGAACTTATATACTGAACTTTGGGCCACTCTGTTAGGATACTCAACTCCAACAGCTTAGGCTCAGCTATCTGAATGTTTTCGAACTAACAAATGGAATTAAAAATAGTGCGTAAATTTTTTTGTAATCTCTGAAAAATTTGTTCCACCTAAAACGTTTGAACAAAAAAATTATTATGAAATATTATATAAAGCAAAAATAAGAAATCAAAATGAATATGAATCAAAAACTCACCTTAAATGGAAGTAATCGAAGAACAACATAGAGAAGAGAAAGCTTAAAAAACTCTTGCGAAATGCTTCCGTCGCAAATTGGCTCACGAACGACTGTGTTGTGCGTGAAATGAAACTGAAGGTTTGACGGAAAAAGAAGTTTGAGAGTGAACTATTCACATCACCACCGTCATTCATAATATAATAGACCATATTATTTGGTTTCAATTACATTCAACCAACTCAACATTACAATATATAAAAGCTCTCCACACGATATACCAAGTATTTTCCTTTTAAAAAAAGCAGTGCACCGTGTTTTAATAGAATATTGAAATTTTGCTACTTGATTTAAACAGTTTACGTACAGTTGGTTTTCATTCACAATTATTGAAGAAACAATGTATAGAATAAAACTTCACGACCGAAACTTCATAAGACACTTACGGGAGAAATAAAATCCATTTATATGCCAATCAAGCCGCATAATCCAACTTAATAATTCCGATTCTAAAATCTTTATAATATAGGTTCAACAATTCGAAATTAATTCTTTATCTTGTGTGATACTAGTAGCGAAAAGACTTTCACGAATCAACATTCTTATTTGCAGCTAAAAGAGAGAAAGAAATCCCTGTATTTTATAATTAGGATTTATGCATAACTGAAAAAGAAAATATCATTCATAAACACTATAATAAATAAACTTTTACTAATATTTAATATTATTTATAGTGATAATAAAAATGGTTATCTAATATTTTATAAATAGATTTGTAAGATGAAAGTTGTCTTATACTCAATAAATATTTGAAACTCATAATTTTTACATAACAAAGGAATATTGTGTATCTTTCTCCAAAGTGGGAATCCCCTTTGACCTTAAAGCACATTAATCTTCTTGATAGAAGATGAAAACTAAGATTTCACTCCCTTTGACTCTTCTTCTACACTCTTTATTTTTTGTGATTGCTAGGATTTAAGAGAATATTTTTCATTAAAGAGGGGGAATTTGTTTCACATTAGTGGATATTTATAATTGTTAGGTGAAAAGACAATGTTAGACTCCCTTATTCTTAAGTTTTGTTGATAACAAACATAAAAACAAATCATTCACTAAGACGCAAATCATTAATAAGAAGAATCATGTATATAATGATATGTTCATTAAGATGATTCTGTTAGAGGATAAGACAAACCCTTAGTCATTAAAAGAGATATGCATTAAATCTTTTATTATTTACAATCTCTAAACCATATATTAACTATGTTTGAGCAATTCCTTAACAAATCAATTTTTAAAATGTTTCCTTGGTACCAACGTTGTAGAAAAAAGAAAGAAATACATTTTTTGCATTAGAAAAGGATAAACAAATCTCTACAAACACAAAAAGTTGCAATCAAAATTTGT
The DNA here is from genome assembly GCF_000230855.2 of Cajanus cajan. Classification (NCBI taxonomy): domain Eukaryota; kingdom Viridiplantae; phylum Streptophyta; class Magnoliopsida; order Fabales; family Fabaceae; genus Cajanus; species Cajanus cajan. The sequence goes on along the minus strand of NC_138517.1, from coordinate 11,465,642 downwards.
TTCATTACTGCATCATCCTAACACATGCATGGTCTACCTACTTGGTGTCAAAAGGTGATAAAAAACTTCCTTAATCAAATAACAAGTGACAATTTAATGAAAACATTTAGTGGAAACATTTATTACACCAACAAACACTTCTCTTCTTAGGGAGCAAATCATGAAGACAAAAGAAGCAAGTCATAAGAGAGAAGCCCAATAACTTGCAACTATCATCTTCACTAAAACCATATAAAAGGAAACTTAAAGTTAAAAAAAAAAAAAAGAGGTCGATAATTGCAAAAATTACATTTTTTCTATCTGTGAAAAGACTTTGTACTTAATTTATTGTATCATGTCTTGATAGGAAGACAAAACAACGTTGTAAATCTTAGTAAATCTAAGTTATTGGGTTTGAGCAGGAGAGACTTGACTATAAAAAAATACTTATTATTGAAGCTTGGACAAACTTTGTGCGAAAAAGAATACTATAGTAGATTGCTTGAAGAGACAATTCAAAGAATACTTAGGGTTGAGTCAGAAGTGACTTGGGAAAGAATATTTGTATCTTTGATGAGATAGTGGAATTTGATCTAGTTGGATGAAAAACTAGACGTAGTCTTTATGGTTGGGATGAACTAGTATAAATCTCTAAGTTCATTCTTTACTTAATTTGTCTGCTCTTTTATATCTATATCACGGTTACTACTTCACTACACTACAATAAGTGGGACTTTTTAGCAACACTATTTAACTCCCCTTTTCTCCATAGTTTATTGTTGGATCGAGTGCTAACCACTAGGCCAAAAACTATATTTGATAGTCAAGGCGTTACTCTTTCTACTTAATACTAGCAACCCAAATGCCATATGTCTCAACTGTGACTTGACCCACCTAAGCCTCTACCATGGGACAATTGATGTCACCCGACAAACAATCTCTCCCTCAACAATTGCTCCTATTGAGAATCAAATAGACAACCTTAGCTTTGATACCAATTGTTGGATCGAGTGCTTACCATTAGGTTAAAAGTTATAGTTGATAGTTAAGACGCAACTCTTTCTACTTAACCATAGCATTCTAAGCACATGTGTCTCGATTATGACTTAACCCACCTAAACCTCCACTATGGGACAATTGATGTCACCCAACAAACAATAACCCCTTAAAATTCTATTCCCACCAAATAACAATTTATTTTCAGAAACTACTTCATTAAGTCCATTTACAATTTAGTCACTAATTATTTAATTATTAGTCCTTTTATACATCACATACCTCTCGCATGAGACATAATTATCTTGCACAACTAAAATCCTTTCGCTATAATGCATTGCTTTCTAATCTCTACAATTAAATAAATGTAATGTGACGTGCGACACTCTCTACTCCATATACTAACATAAACATATAAAATAAGAGGATGGGAAAGAGTTTGAAAATAAAATTTACTGTAAAAGAAATGTTCACAAATTCCTTTAGATAGAGGTATCACATATAAAACATATCAATCACAAAGTAGTAACGTAAATCCTACTATGAATGGAATCAATAAGCCATGAAATCCTTGTTAAAAATTATTATGTGGCTCATATAAAAATTTATGTTTAGTTAATTATCCTATTAATATAATTAATTAATTGATAATAAAGAGTTGTTATAGAATAATAATTAAGTATTAAGAGTCATAATAAGTATGTTTATTAGTTTTTAATGGAGGAACTAATGGAGGATTATTATAATAATAAGGTACATGGCCCCTGATCTTGCCTATAAAAAGACCTATGGTGTTCTATTGTCTAACGAGCTTAAGGAAAGACTAAGATTAGAAGAGTTCTCTATTTTTTTAAATATCTAAAATACTTGGTTGCATATTTAGTAGTTTGGTAGCAGTGATTACAAGAGGTATGTTTTTGCTATTATAAGTTATATATCTTAAGGTTTTAATTTTCTTACATTTGGTATCAGAGCCTACTTAGTGAAAATAACAAATTACAATGGAAATAAAAATTCAACTACTCAAATTAAATAGTATGAATGAAATCTTAATTAGTCCTGACTAATTCCCCTGTGTCATGTATCCTATCAGAGCAAAACCTAACATTTGAGGTCTAAGCCTCATCACTAACATCATCAGCACCATGATGATGATCACCTATAATAGCCACAAGAAAACAACACAAAAGAAAAGGGAGTGAGAAAGATCTTACTCTGGCTCGCGATAAAGGAATGTAAACCAGTTAGCCAAATACAAACAATACATACAATAAGAAATAACATACATAGTTACACATTATCAACATATCTAATTCATTCATATCATAATCAACAATAACATGTAAGATTATGATGCATATGTAATGGGCATAGATGACATGTTGTCATGCACGTGTCCAGTAAAATATCACTCTTGTGCATTGCCACTAGCAACATACTAGAGTAGTCAAGGAGTATATGTCAGGTCACACCGTTTACGCACTCTCACTAGAAGGACATACTACCAAGGCTTGGTCAGGATAACTACCACGAAAGATACATCCCATGCTCACGAGGATAGGATTGGGACTTCCAAAACAAGTTATCCCTAAGGTTGGTTCCCAAGTTTTTACACAAGGGACCTTCCCTTCTAGTGTATTCCATATCGTACCCTTTAAAAATATTTTATGCATATGATGCATGTCAAATAGACTCTATGCATTATGTTCGTATGGTTCCATGATCTCACATTAACATTCTCCTCATATCACATTACCCTTCATTCATATTCATATGTTAATAAATTGATATCAATTCATATCACATTAACATTATAATATAGGATCACAACATAAGTTATTCATATTCATATGTTAATAAATTGATATCAATTCATATCACATTAACATTATAATATAGGATCACAACATAAAACTTAATAAAAGCATAATAGGAGATTCGCAAGCAAGACAGTGCCCAATGACACACACCTGACACCTTACACCTAGCATGAGTCCTCTAGAGGATCACATTGGTCTTTATTTAAATTGTTCTTGACGTGACCGAGACTACGCCCAACAAGAACACCATCGAGAGCCCTCTGGAGTGTCCACACCCAACAAGAGTCAGCTCGTGCTCAATGAAAGCATCATAGGGAACCTGTAACAGCCCAGCAACCCGCATGTGGATATTGTCCGCTTTGGCCGCAGCCCTCACGGTTTGGATTGTGAAGTCCCACATCGGTTAAGAAGGAGAACGAAGCATGCCATATATATGGGTGTGGATACCTTCCTTGTGTGGACGCGTTTTGGGGTGGCATGCGTGCCATTGCCAGAAGCAAAACCATGAGGGTTGCGGCCAAAGCGAACAATATCCACATGCGGGTTGCTGGGCTGTTACATTTGGTATCAAAGCCTGGACCCGGGCCGGTGTGCCAGCGAGGGCGCTGGACTCCCTTGAGGGGGGTGGATTGTGAAGTCCCACATCGGTTAGGAAGGAGAACGAAGCATGCCATATATATGGGTGTGGATACCTTCCTTGTGTGGACGCGTTTTGGGGTGGCATGCGTGCCATTGCCAGAAGCAAAACCGTGAGGGCTGCGGCCAAAGCGGACAATATCCACATGCGGGTTGCTGGGCTGTTACAGAACCCCTAGAGCTTTCAGGCTCTAAGAGATTCATCTCACACTTGATGTGAGAGACCTTGAGAGAAAACTTTGCTCTCGACCTCAATGACGCCTGATGTGCCCCAAGTGGCACCTAACGACGTATCAAAAGCAACACGCAATAGAAACACAAATTTTGTGAGTAACATTTCAAATTACCCAAACATACAACTCAATCGATAAAAGCATCCTATAGAAAGAAATAAACATTCCATATTATTCAATTTACACTTACAACCAATATCTTTACTCAAAATAGCATCAAGTCCCCTTAAGGTTTCCCATGAGAACTCAAAAAGACCTCAAATCATACAATTATCATCCAGAACATAAAGTTAATCACACATTCAAATAATCCATGTCATTAATTAGGAGTAACAAGAACCGGGAGAAAAATATAAGCATTAAGGGTGACTCCTCATACATAGGCATGCATACAACATACACAAGATTGGGACTAATCCCTCTACCTGACATACAAACTCACACTCAAAGCAAGGTTTCTCTCTCCCTCTTATCTGGATAAGCTCTAGACGATGGGTGCATGACTCTAGAATGATTTTCTTCTTACTCTTGTTCTCTGAGTTCTGAAGTGAATACATGAAAATAGAGGTGTAAAAGGGTTTAATCAAAAAACTCCTCTTTTAATAAAACTAACCTCCCTTTAACCCTTTCGTTAAAACATACTAACCATAGTTACAAATCCTTTCCCTTTAATAAAATATTATACTATTCATTAATAAAATATCATATAATATATTCTAAAATATTTTACATAATTAAAACAAATATTTAACAACCCTTGTTAATAAAATAAAATATCAAAATTATTAATAAAATAATTATATTATCTTTTATGAAAAATGGGGTGTTACAATATTCAACTTATTTTTGTTTGGTTATTAATTTCAATTTCAATTAATGAGTATAATATGTTTCTTTTTATTGAGTCCTCGTTATCCGGTAAATGTTATATCAAATATAATTTGATATGCACTAATGACCAACAATTTGTTGTTTTTATTTTAAATGAATGGATATGTGTATTGTTTATATAAAGATATGACAAGTCACTACACTTAGTACAACACAATTACTATGTAGCAAAAAGCATAAAGAATCAACTTACCTAGAGCTATCATGCAACAGTCCAAGCAACCATGTAAACAAATATATGTATAGGGTGTAGAAAACATAAAATAATCTCTGGCAATTTTGACTTGAAAACTTAAACTCTGTTAAGTCAAAAGATAATCTTAGATCCCTCAAATTTTGATGATAACAAACGAATGATTTTCCTCTAAAAAAATGAATTATCTAAAAAGATATTTTATATCAAATAAAATGCGAAAAATATATATCATTTATAAGATGAAAAAAATTAGATGAAGCATACAGTCTGTTTCATTATACATTAAAGGCTAAATGCCTAATTTGGTCCCTCATAATAATTAAAAATTTCAATTTGGTCCCACTTTATTTTTTAGTTTCAATTTAGTTTCCAATAATTTAAAAACACATTATTGTGGGACTTCCGTCCAAATTCCACAAACAATGTTAAATATGGATGACGTGGATGCCACGTAGATGCATAGGTGGCAAGGTCCCATACGTATATTGTTATCCTCCTCCTCCTTCTTTAATGCATCTGGAATGACCCGTTCTAAAATTAGAATGGCTCGTTCTGCTTGCACTCGTTATGTGTTAATTTTGCATCTGGAAGCATTGACTGATGTTTAAATTTAAGTGTTACATTTCAACAAAATGTTCAACAAAATGCAGCAATGTGGTTCAAAGATTGAAAACAAAAATTCATAACATAACATAAATTCAACGACTGAAATATGGTTCAGAGACTGAAAACAAAAATTCATAATATAACATATACTAAGAAAGTTCAAAGAAATTACTGAGGAGGGAAATCATCTGGATAACGCTGAAGGTGCAAATTATACATGTTGTCCACCATATAATTATATTGTTGTTGGCGTTCATCCATCTCTTGTAATCGACGATCCATACACTGAATGGTTGGCAAGATATCAGCATTATCTACCTGTACATGTGGTTGTGTGGTGAAATGTTGGTCTTGTGTGTCCTTTTCCTCTACTTCAGGTTGTACCTCCTCAAGAACAAGTTGTTGTTGTTGGGGTACATCAGTCAATGACTCCAAGGGGAAACACCATGTCATTTCATCCTTGACTATATAGTGCCGATTCGGTAGTTTCATCCTTGACTGTATATTGCTGCATTTTGTTGAACATTTTGTTGAAATGTAACACTTAAATTTAAACATCAGTCGATGCTTCTTTAATGGTCCTATACGTATGTTTAATGCATCTGGAACAGCTCGTTCTGAAACCAGAACGACCCGTTTTGCTTACACTCATTGTGTGTTAATTTTACATCTGGAATAGGCCGTTCCGGATGCAAAATTAACACATGACAAGTGCAAGCAGAACGGGTCTTTCTGGTTTCAGAACGGGCCATTCCAGATACATTAAAGTGGGACCTTATCACCTATGCATCTACGTGGCATCCATGTCGTTCACATTTAACATAATTTGTGGAATTTGGACGGAAGTCCCACATTGATGTATTTTTAAATTATTGGGGACTAAATGAAACCAAAAAATAAAGTGGGACCAAATTGAAATTTTTAATTATTATGAGGGACCAAATTAGGCATTTAACCTACATTAAACGTATATTCTAAGTGAGACTAACATTAAAGTTTATTAAATATATTATTCCTTAACAGATCAAACTAAAAAGAAATGTTGAAACTCTCAAAATTTGTTAAAAAAGGAAAAGTCAATTTATTTGTTAGAAGTAAAAGGAAAAATCTTGGATATCATAAAAAAAGGCTTTGTAAAGAACTGCTTTACGTTGACTTCAGCTACTCTACACTAACATTACTTCTACCATGCTCATTTTAGAAGGAAATGATGATAAGTAGCTTGTTAGATCAGTTAAGAGATACATGCCTTATTGAAAGGTATTTAATGCTCACATAAAATGCAATGATGGTAATTTCTCTAGGATCTGGAAAAAAGACAGAAGAAGCAACTCATGAAGCAAATTGTGAGTTCAACTCAAAAATGCCACAACAGTGATCTTCTCTAAACCTATTATAAAAGGATCAATTTTTCAAGAAAGACAAGAGAACAAACTATGAAGAAACATAGAGACGTGATACACATTGATAAAATTGTATAGAGAAGCATACTGAAATACACAGAGCAGAAAACTATAAAGAAACACTTATTGTAAATTATATATATATATATATATATATATATATATATATATATATATATATATATATATATATATATATATCTTTATAGATTACTTGTGTTTTTATTGTCGATTACACCATATTTAGAAGAGACGGAGCAATCTTGTGTCATCCATTACCTTTGTTGTAAGGGGTTGAGCCTGGAGACTTGTTTGAAAGAATACTTAGTTTTGAACTTGGAGAGACTTGTTTGAAAGAATACTTAGTGTTTGAGCCTCGAGAGGCTTGGTTGAAAGAATACTTGGTGTTAAGCTTTGAGAGACTTGTTGTTCAAAGAATACTTGGATAGTTGCTTGAAGAGGCAAGTCAAAGACTACTTAGGATTGACCCTGAAGTGACTTGGAAAAAGAATACTTTTAACGTTGTTCAAAGTTAGTGGAACTCAATCTGGTTGGATTGAAAATTGGACACAGTCCCAATGATTGAGACGAATTAGTATAAAAATCTCTAGTGTTTCATCTCACTCTTTTCCAACGCTTCATTTGATAAGTTATTTTCTTTTCACTACACAAATGTGAGTTTTTTATGCATACTATTCAACCCCCATTATTCTAGTGTGTCTTTTCTCCACAAGTTCTCTTATGGGGTTACAACAAAATCCTATATTTCCATAATTTTATATGGGATTTCTTTCTTAAAACTTCATGTTAGATTTCTTAGGGAAGATAAATTCCTTAAATTATGATTGGTATATATATATATATATATATATATATATATATATATATATATATAGAGAGAGAGAGAGAGAGAGAGAGAGAGAGATAGAGAGAGGAATGATTCATTTATTTAAAGAATATGTCTATTCACTTAATAATTTACATTCTACATTAAATTTTAAAGATCCAACTGTTACATTAAAAATTCTTAATACATAGATCAAGTTTACAAATTTTTAAAAAAATTGAAAACTATTGGATACTCTATTTCCTTAATTAAAATTGGCAAATGATCATAAAAGTATTTTATACGTTGATTTAAATTAACGAAACAAAGTATCCAATAGTTTTTAATTTAAAAAAAAACTGCAGATTTGATCTATACATGAAAATCTTTAATTTAACAGTTGGATCATTAAAATTTGGGGCAAAACATGTTACTAAGTAGAGTAAATAGACTTATCCCTAAAATAAGTAGATCCTTATATATATATATATATATATATATATATATATATATATATATATATATATATATATATATCCACCAAACCAGTTACTATTCAAGATCTTCAAGCTAAGATCAACAATCTTAAAATGGAAATTAGGAATATTAAGGAACAACAGGTCCTTCATCAAAGTATTCTTTCCCAATTACAAGATGATTTCTGACCAAGAAGAACCTCCATCTGAACCTGATTTAGAAAATAATAAAATTGATTGGAGTGATTTCTTAGGTCTTAAATTCATTTATACCTTGTGTACTATATTTTTCTAATTATGTATGATTTTTTTCTTATTTTTATTGAGATTTTGTTGCCCAATTTTAATCATTAAATTTGTTTCAGTAATAAGTATATAAAAATTTGTTCTCATCATTGGATATACGGCAATGGAGTAGTGGAATAGGATGGATAAATAAGCCAAGTTACAAAAATGAAAATTCATTACAAGAATAACATTAATAACATTTTCTTAATCCTAGTTAGAATAATTTTTTAATTACAAATTAATAATGAATATCAAACTGCTAATTAAATTGTTGATAAAGTGTTGACATAATTGAATATTCACTTATTAAATGTATTTAATAATTTATAACTGTCAATTAAATGTAATTTATAATCATTTGTTATTGATTATCAATTATAATAATTAAATATAATCCATAACTATCAATTACTAATTATATGTAATTAAGCCTTAAAATTTTATTAAGTTAATTGATTTTTCTATTAAAATATTTAATACAAGTTTTAATTCTACTATTATACTCTTTTTTGTGTTTCGTATTTCTTTAAATTAAATTAAATCAATTTAAGTTAAAGGGTCATCAAGTTTATATAAAACTTTTAAACCTAGATCTATCGGCATACTTCAATTTCAATAAATAAAAAAAAAGTATTAAAAACATTTATTTATAATTGTATATTACTATTAAATTTATTTTCATATAATTTTTAAAAATAATTTTGATAAATTTAATATTTAATAAATTTATACTTTGAACTACTTAAACTTATATATATATATATATAATTCATCTAATATATTTTTTTTTATCATATTTGCATGTTAAATTTTATAATACATAAATTAGGTATTTTCAAATAATTAAAGTCATTTAATTTTTTTCTTTTGGATTTTAAATGTTAATTAATGTGATTATTTTATCTTAAATATAAAGGTGACTTCATTTCTTTGTTGCATGGACACGGTATGCGATTGTCGTGGCCCCAAGTTTAACACTCTTAAAGAGCGAACACATTGTGGATGCAGCTCGGACATGTCGTGGATGCACCTCGAACACATCTTGGACTTGGACACACCTCGAATACTTTGACAGATTGTGTCCACACAAATTAGACACGTCTCCATCATGGACACCTACAAAATTGACGTGTCATCATCTACAAAACTAAAACTAACCTGTCTTCATTGCAAACACCTACAAATGAACACTTCTTCATCTCGATGTACTTTTAGATATGTGGATTCAAGATTTTTTTATATAAAAAGAATAAATCTCAATAAAAACAAAAATAGAGAAGTGATGATTTGAGAGTTTTTTTAAAACAAAAGAATAATAAATCTCAATAAAAGTATAAATAAAAAAGGGAGAATTTGAATTTTAAAAAAAAAATCTCGATAAAAATAAAAACAATGAAGGGAGGATTCGAGATTTAAAAAGAAAAATTATGAACATGATGTCTCTTAATAAGTTTTTTGAGACCTAGTAAGTTATTGTTATATTAATGTGTAATATTTTTGTCATGTTATTTATATTAAAATAAACATCAAAAGAGAACCACCTCTGACATGACTCACCACCGAACAACACTACCTGACTCACTAATCTTGTCTTGCTCCCATATCAAGTATGATCATAGCAGTTCCAAACCACAAGGGAAAACACAGGGTAAGTTAAGGATACAAAATCATTGTCATACAACAACTTGCAACATAAACAACTTAAAATGAACATCATTTATTACATCATAGCAAGTCTCATCATACAACTCAAGGCACTCAAACAATGTGTATAACTAGGCAACTTTATCATGGATAGAATACAACATAAAGTCATTGGACAATATCACACTCACAACTTTCATCAGATGACAACTACATCTTTACACCTTCAATTTAACCATTTTCAGTATGCACAGATACACATCGTTAGACAACATGTACAATTATATCATCAATACATCATAAACAACATAAAACAACACAAACACACATTAGACTATCATCCACCTCAATACCTTCAATAGAACGACATAATCTACAAACACATAAATCAATTGATGCATCGTCATGCATATCAGTTATAGAGATCTGCTACTATTGAGGTGAGTAGTTTAAGTGACTTGACTCTACCAAATCACAACAACTGATATGAAACCAGAAACAACAGTTGACATTATGGTCAAAAAACATTGGTTGACACTAAGGCCAGAAACAGGGACTAGCACAAGACTAGAAACAATGGTTAGCATTAGCTAGATTGATTTCTCAGGTTTCACCACTTAAACAAGAAAGTATGGTATTATGTCAAGATATAACAGTTTGGGTATCAGCCTATCACAACATTAGTCTGCAACACTAAGCAACCTATGGGATTAGCCCACCGACTACCCTTTGAATACCACAACCCTCCGATACTTGGTTAAAGACTAAGTCTTCGACCAGATACTTTACTCGATTGGTCACTTGTAATCAATATAGCTCGACCTGACCCCTATATTGTGGTTGCTTCATACACGTGTGTCTCGACCTTGCCCACACACTGTTTACCACGTAGAACCTAGAAGAGACAACTAAAAATAACATACCCATTTAGAAGCCAACTCACCTATTGAAGGGTGCAACACAACTTATATCCACACAATGGGATATAAGGTTCATAAACATCTTTAACTCTCCTCTAGTTTCTATGTATCATAACTAAGATATGTATCTAACTCACATATTTATAATTTATCAACTTAATAACTTATTCATCTTTCAGCATTTAACTTAACAGCTTTAACAACATGCAAAGTCCAACTTTCAACTTCACATCATGTCAACTTAAACAACATAACCAACATATATCCTTAAAACATTCACATCTTGAGAAAACAACATCATACATCAACTTAAGCATCTAGAATGACTTACAACTTTACAACTTTCAACTTTAACAATTATCGGTATCCATCTCACAACTATAGGGCAATTTAAAACATCAAAGTAATATAAAAAACTCAAAATCAAATTAGCTTTACAACTTTAAACACATCAATAGAAATGACATCTTGACAATCAAGTGAAAACAGCCAAACAATTTAGCAACTGAATAACTTAAGGCAAAACCTACAACATGTATAGTAGTTTAGCATATCAACTTCAATCACAACTTAAACAACTTTAAACATCCTCATACATCATAATCCATATAAAAAAAATCATCATACAATAGCTTGGGACACCATGTATTTACCATATGCTATAAAGGAATTAACATATATCATTTTCAACATGAAATCAACAATTAGCAAACCAATGCTCATTATCATTTTAAATACACAAAGATAGCACAACAATGCTAATTATCATCACCCTACATCACAAAACATGCAATAAACACAAGTATTATGTTCATGTTCACCAAATTCACCTATCATACAACATGATCAACATGCAACTTATCCAAAAATCATTTATCCTACACTGACAACCTTCACATAAAATGACGTATAGGGAGTTATACAACTCCTATCATGCTTATACTTATCTCATATGAAAGACAAGAATATTTTTTATAACTTTCATGAAGAACTCAGGTTCTAATTCCCTCATCTACGATGTTAAAAATGGTAAAAACCACAACAATTTACCTAAATCCTTAGAGCTTGACCCTTGCTCACTAAAAGATCATAACTGGAGTTTTAAACCTCTTTTTTAGGTGATTCCAATGCCATTGGAAAGCTAACATCCAAGGATACAACTTTCATGCAGACTTCAAGACCAAATTCGTCATCAATCCTCGTCACTGCAATGCTCAATTTATCACTCCAACTTTGGCTTTCTACTAGTTTCATTTTCTTTCAGGCTGTAGCGCCCAACTTGGAGCTACAACGTTGGATTTCAACTAGATCAGTTCCTCCCAAGGCTACAAAGCCCAACCTAGAGCTGCAACGTTGGATCTTGGCCTCCTTGTTTTCTCTCACAACTGCAGCACTGGTTCAACACTCTAGCGCTGGTTTAGCGCTCCAGCGCTAGTTTAGTGCTCTAGCATAGGGATGGCAACGGGGCGGGTCGGGTACGAGTTTCATGATACCCGTCCCCATCCCCGCGAGTTAAACCCATCCCCGTCCCTGTCGGGTATCAGGTATACTCGTACCCGTACCTGTCAATTTTGTTATTTTTTATTTTTTGTAAAAAAAAATGATATTTTAATTTTTTTTTAATTATATTATAATTATAATTAGGTTATTTCTTTATCTCATATTATAATAAATAATCACACATAAAAAATATTAAATTTTTTTAATATAATTAAATTGAAAGTGAGTATTAAATTAAAAATGAGAACGAGGACGGGTACTGGTACGAGTACGGGGCGGGTAAGTACATACCCGTACCCGATTTAATATATCGGCTTTTACCCGTACTCGTACCCGTACCTGGTCAAACCGGGTATTTCCCGTCAAAGTCGGGACGGGTTCGGGTATTACCCACGGGTACGAGTATATTTGTCATCCCTACTCTAGCGTTGAATGTAGAGCTTTCTGCACTTTCATGGCATCCAACTTTCATTTTTCACCCATAATCCATCAATTTACCTCTAAATATGATCTACCTTCATAATCTCTACTCATTTTGTTCATATAACCCAAAAAACCCAAAAATTTCAACATGCATGCATCAAGATTTCAAAGAATCATCGTATTCTTCAAAAAACTCAAAACTCCATTCTTCCAACTCAAAACCCCTCAAATTCATCCCCGTTCAGCCAATGCATCAAACCACATACAACTCATTGCTACACTCAACATTAAATCAACAAAGTTTTTAGCTTCCTTTACATCAGAAGGGAAGAAAATTCAACTTCGTGCTATCCGAGGAAGAAGAGAACAGGGATGAGAATTTGACTTTGGAGTTTTGAAGCTTCCTTGTACTCCTAAAGTTCAACAACCTTTGAGAACCTAAAAATGAAAGAGTTTAGAGGGAGTAAGGAGTAGAATGAAGAAAAGAGAGGGAGAAATCTCGGGTCTTACAAGGTGTTTTGTTATTACAAACTTAACTTACTTCATTTTTTTTATTTTAAAAACGATGCAACAAATTAAAATGAAATATTAATTTTTTTCAAGATCTAGACGCAAATCACAATGATTGATTTTTTAAGTTTGATTTGTTTGATTATAAAATATTTTTACAACACAATTTTTGGTCAATTTTTTTTAAAATTGCAATCATATTTTATAAATTTGACACCATAGATAACAACAACCGATTTTTTGTATCTTTGACAACTTTCTTAATTCATATATAGAGATATTTAGTTATTTAATTTTAAAAATATAAAATTTTATTTTTACCATCAAATTGACATTTATTAGTCATTATTAAATTTTAACATTTACTCATATTTAAGTGATGTTATTTAGTAACATAACATTTAGAAATTAAAGGAAATTAAAAATATATGTAAATAAGATTTTTATTGATAAAATAAATATCAAGCACTTGTAAAAATAAATATAAAAGAATTTTTTGTATATTATTTTTTTAATTTTATCCATATTTATCACGTTGTTAAATATTATGCCACTTAAGTTATGACATATCACTAAATAACATCAAAATTTAATAATCAACAAACATCAAATTAATAATAAGATCAAAATTTCATATTTTTAAAGATCAATGAACATCAAATTAATGGTAAGACAAGAATTTCATATTTTTAAAATAAGATACCTATATTTTAAAATAGAATTAAAATTGCATATTGACAAAAAATAAAAAAAAAAACTAGTAATACAATTTAGCCTAAATATTTCGCAATTATTTTATTATATGACTTAATAAAATATTTTTTCATTAATTTCAATTTCTTCAAGATATATTATATTTATTTATTTATGGAGTAGACACTACGGATAAATATCTGTAATGACCCAATTTCGCCCAGAAAATATTAATTTTGTATTTAAAATAATAGCAAAAAAAAGGTATATAAAAAAAGGTTATAACTAATACAAATAAAATATTAAAATAAAATAAGTTTCAATTTGAATTTTATGAACAACAATCATTCAAAAAGAGATATGTGCAGAAGATTTTCGATTTCCATTCGCAACACGTAAAGTGATAGCTACGCATTTATTGCGAAGGATACGCGTGCAGCTGCAAGAAAAACAAAAATGGCTATTTCAACTTTTGATTGAAAAAAGCAAGCTCAGACAGGGTGGAGCAGGAGTTTTTTTGGGAACTTTTTTTTCATGTCATTCTCTCGAGGCCAACGGGAGGATTCTTGATAACCAGCACTCAAGCACAACCTCAGGGTACTTTTGTTTCACGGTAAATTCTCTGACGGACCAGTTTAACAAGTGGTGCATTGGTGGTCAATTAATAATGACCGTAGATGAGAAGTTTAAAAAAGTAAATGGTTGAGATTGAATTTAATGTTTAAATTTGAACAATTGCATATTAGTCCTTTGAAATTTGATATTGACGGACATTTTCTATTGTTTAGGGTTCCGTTTAACATGGGTGAAGTACGAGTCTCCGACGGTGGTGGAGGTGGTGGTGTTTTGTTACGATTGTGGCGGACATTTGATATTGACGGACATTTTCTATTGTTTAGGGTTCCGTTTAACATGGGTGAAGTACGAGTCTCCGACGGTGGTGGAGGTGGTGGTGTTTTGTTACGATTGTGGCGGTAGTTTGTTGGGAAGCATGGGTGAATTACGAGTTTGGCACGGTGGTCGTGTTTTGTTTGTCGCAGGCCGCAACCTCTGTGAAAAGGGTTTGTTGATTGTGGAGTGGGAAGAGCGGATTGATGATGCGTTAATGCAGGGTATTGCTTAGAAGAAGAAAATAGTGGTGGGTTGAACATCGTTGATGGCTGAAGTTTTGGTTTTGTTGTTTGTTAACATTTTTGTTGAAAATTGTGTTTATGGTAATGATATTATTTGTTGAGCATTGAAATATGTTTGTTACTAGATTGATTTTATTTTTGTAAAAATCTTATTGACAAATTTGATGTTTGTTAGATTTGATTACATGAAATATAGTTTTACATGAATGGAAGACAGTGGGGCGTGGTATGCAGAGTAGGCGAAGTGAGATTGAGGAAATGCAGTGTGAGGTTGTTAGATTTGTTTTAGGAAGTTTATGAAGTTGATCCTTGATTTTGTGTGTATACGTTTGTACTGCTGTATGTGCCCCCCTGTATTGTTAAACAGAAATTTTGGTTAGTTGAAGCATAGAATGCAGAGATACAGCTACAACTTAAAGAAGGTGGAATAAGTAAGCAAACTTTATGAGGAGGTGGTCGTGATGGTTAGATGTTTGTGTAATCGTTAATGTTGTGAATTGTTGTAGAATGTTGTGTTTGTTAGTAGAATACAAATAGGATGATGATGTTATGTTAGGAGTACCTAATTGTAAACTGGATGTGAAGTTGAATAGAAGTGTTACAGAAGCAATTTGAGTAGTCCCAATTGCCACTACTGCGACCCCCCCATTTTGTTTTGGCTGAAGATGAATTTGGTTATCTACACCGTGGAATGGTACCTGATGAGCAGGTTGTTGCAATGATGAGGTATAAGTTAACTGGTGCTCAGGGTGATGAAGAATTTTTGTCAGAAATAGAGGTTTTAAGTTGAACACAACATCATAATGTTGTGATGGTTTAGGGTTTTGTGTGGAGGATGGAAGAAAATTTATGGTTAGTATGTCGAAGTCCAATAATTTTGTAATGTTAAAATGTATGAATGTAAGGTTGTTTGTTAAGTCTATCTTTTTACCATTGCAATTAGTAGGTTGATGTTAATCTTGTATGTTTTTTTTTGCTACATCTTTATTATAGTATGTTATTAGGTAGTTCGTGTTACGTGGTTATTCTGAAGGATTGTTTATGTTAATATAAAGAATCATGCTTTCAGCGGATAAGATGTCTGAACTAAGTGCGAGTAATGGATTTAGTTGGAAAATTTTGGCCTTGGCAGGTGGCATACGAATGGAGAAAAGGATGTGGAAGTGGAAAGCAGGGTGGCTGGAACATTTGGTTAGTGTAGTACTGAATGAAAGACAATTGTTTATCATTAGTAAGTGATGGTGGAAAAATTGCTCTTGTATGGATACGTATTTGACTCCAGAATGCACTGAAAGTGGTAAAATCAGTAAAGAAGTTGATGTTTTCTCCTTTGGGGTAGTAGAGCTTGTTACTGGATGTAAAACTTTACATAAAAGCAGACCCAAAGGGCAGCAATGGCTCCATGAATGGGTAAGATTGTTAGTTACCTATTTACGATTCATGAGTTTAATGCTATCACATTTATCATGTATATGAAATTGGTGTTTAGGTATTGATTTGAAGTTGTTAATTTCATATATACTGGTTTAATAATGCCAGTAATGAATAATTATTAAAATCATGTGATTAAAAATTGATTCGTGTGTTTTTGGATGTAGAATATAATAAAAAGCATGTTTAAATAGTACATTAAAATTAGAGATAACGAAGTTAGTTTCATTTAATAATGACAAAATATGAAATACAAAAATGTGATTGTTTTTGGCTGAGTGTTTCAAAGTTGTGAAGAAAGGTAGAATTATATTGGACCTCTTGCAATATATATATCCAAAAAACTAATCAAAAAATAATTGGGCGAAGTGATACAATATTTTGGTTGCAGAATAAGGATCCAAAAATGTGCAGCCCAGCTGATGATATTAATCCTAAACGTGTAGGCTCATTCGTGAAGTTGTTTTCTGAATTCTATTTACGATAGTCCAATACTTTGACAGAATTCTGCAGCTCTGATGTGGATGGTGCGTTTATATTCATTATGATCACCGGAAACCAAATCTAAAGCAATTTTCATTCGAACAGTTTCTTCATCAAGGCTCTGAAAATGTTACATTGTTTGACATATATTAATATGCATAAGTAAAATAGAATGTAATTTGAAATGTATTGCATTATTTGCTCACCACTTTGATTAAGTTTGGTTGAAATGCATATTTCATATCCATCCATTGTAAAACCCAAATAATAGAGTTGTTACTGTTATGCATTGGAAAAAAAAGTTGTGAATATAAAATTCATTATGAAAAAAAAATAAAGTAAATTAGTATTGGTTACCTATGGCCACAATTTGGAACTGGCCTTCCTTGCAAAATATCCCAGCTTTCTCCATGTACTAATTCTTTAACAAAATTTTGAGGATAAAAACTTGATTCCATCAATTGTATTATGACGTTGGACTGAACAGGAAAATAGTATATATGAAATTGATAGTGAAGTTAGGATGGTTGATTTATTTGGAGTTATTTGTGACATACAATTTGCATCATGTTGTGACGTCTACGATCCATTGTTTCGTCCTTCAGATAAGAATCCAAATGGTATATTACATTGTCTTCTAAGCTAAGAACCATCAAATACCAGTGTCCGCTATATTCCTCAATTGGCACATATATCTATGAAAAGCAAAATATTTTATTAAATGGGTAAATGAAATGTAGTTAAATAAATAGTTTAGTATTTCATTTGAAAGAAATATGGAATGCAGTATACATATTTTAATTTTTGATATGGTTTCATCCAGTGTTTTGCATATGTTTCCAATAGGTCTTCAATTGTGTCGCCTTCAATGATAGCTCTCTGTAAATATGACAATTTTGATAGATGTTATTAGGTGTAGTAAAGAAGGAAAACTAATGATGAAAATGTTGATAATAGATGTTATTTGAAGTTTATAATTGTACATTAAATAGATAGGAAAATTAAAATTACAGTAATTTAGTGTAAAAGTTATATGATAATATTTACAAATTGTGAAAATTATTAGTCAGAAAAGAAAAGTAAAGTGTATTGGGTTGTGGAGTTGAAAAAAAAAAAGTTAGAAAAATAATAAGAATGAAAGGTTACCGCAAATTCAGGAGGAAGACACCAAATGGTTTGGTCAGTAATCTTGTCCTGCATATCAGTGATCTTCATTGACATCCAAGCAACAACCTAATGAGGTTAGAGAGCAGAGAGGGTAATGAGTATTGTTGTAGATGATTAAACATTATGAAATATTAAATTTATACGTATACCTGACGTTTGATTTTATTTCCAGGACTTAAACATTGTAATTGTTGTCTTGTAACCTCTGTGTAATTCATCTTTAGGAGTACTTCACTAGAGGAAAAGAAATAGAAAAAAAAGTATAAATAAGAAGACAAAATTGTAGTTGTAAATATTTAACACAGTATGAATGAGTTATGAAAATGGTAACCTGAGTTTATAGTCAGGGTAAAAAATATAGGTGGAAAGTCGTAATTGTTCTTTTGTTAATGCAATGTCTTGGGTAGGCCTAAAAATTGAGTTGATTTTCTACAATAGACATGTGTTAGAGGAGTTGTATTAAAAAAAGATGGAAAAGGTAAAGATTTTTACCCGTGGCAAAATGTGGCCTACAGCAACGATACCATGTAACTCATCATCACTTGATGGTATATCTTGCACATCTGTCTTGTTTGGCTGTTGAACCTGGTTTTTTGCATTCTGTGTTAACTCAGTTGGTATGTCAGGTATTTTAACATTGATTTGTGCAACTGAGTCGTTAAATGTCAAGTTTCTGTATACATTGGATGGCAACGATGTCTCCAATGACCCTTCGTTAATTGTTGGCTAAAAAAAAGGAATTGTAGTTTTAGTGGAATTGAACAAGTAATTTCATTGACTATTTTTTTGAATGTATTATAAAGTAAATGTAAAGTAAAGTATGCATACGACCTTCCGTTTGAGTGGAATGGAAAAACTACTATTTTGATTGTAGTTGGGTGGTTGTGTTGACTGACGATGATGAACTCCCAGTTGAATTGCATTGGTGTTGTTCGAAGATGAATATCCAACTATATTGTTATTGCTCAAGAAAGTATAAAATGTTTGATGGAAAACCTGAGTGATGTTAGAAATGAGTTTTTTTGCGGAGTATATGGCCTGAATAGTTTTGTCAAGAAGTAGTACTTCAAATGCATTCTACAAAATGAAGCATTAAATGATTTGAGCATATAGATGTACATAATGACAACGATTTTTGAGATGTAGTAGAATAAGAGTAATACCTTGGAATGATTTTCATGTTGGTTGGCTGTGTCAGGATTATTCGTTAAAGCAATAACTTCTATTGGCCTGTAAAAAAAGATTTGTTTACCAAGCATGGAACTTTGATGAATGAATACAACTGTTTTACAATAAATGCATTGTTAAACTAACCCAAAAGAAGTTGAAGTGTTTTCAAAGGGTTCAGCATTTGTTGACGACGTAATGGTTGGAGTTTTGTTTGTTGCTGGCGCTGTGATTCCCATAGTAATTGCTTCTGTGTTCATGCGGGTGGCATCAGGAGAATTCATAGCAAGTGGTGAAGAATGTAGTTCCTTATTTGTGTCCATTGTAAAGGAGTAAAGTGTGTTAAGGTTTTGTAATTGAGATTTAATTTTATTATATAAATTTTGTAGACTTAGGGTTAATAATGAAATTCATTAATAGTTGATTTAATGTTTGACATGTAGCAGTGAAGAATTAATTGCATGCAGCAGTGAAATATTGTAAGAAATGTGTGGTAATTTTGTACCGTCAGCCGTAATAATTAATGTTGTTAAAATTATTTTATAATTTAATGATTTGTGACATGAATACTCATATTGTGACGCTTCGGTGGATGCTAGGTTAATGGATTGTGATAGTTGGATTAATAATTTAATATGGAAAAAGTTATGGATTTATTGATGAGTGGGACGGAGACAGGTGTGTTGCCAAATTAATGAGCTTCCTCGGGACAGTAAAAGGTTCATCAAACCTGTGATAGACCGTCCATCATTACGTAGAGCAGTAGGTTGTAAGATTTGGTTGGGCAAAATTACGGTGCTTTGTTTGCCCTTCCGTTTTGAAAAGTTTATTTGTTAATGAATGAATATTCAAAAACAGCATATGTAAAATGAATTATTGATGCAACAAGTTAGTGGGTAAAAATGTAAATGTTATGTCGTGAACAAAAATAAATAGTATTATAACAAAATTACTTATAATTTAAAATTGATGATACTTACATAATATTTTGAAGACTTTAAATTCATTTGTTTCATACTTAATAAATTTCATATTAATGTAATGTTTATAGTGTACAAATGCAGAACCTTTGATTATGATAGTTATTTATATAAGACTTTATAATAAAAAATAATATAAAAAAATTAAAAATAAAAAAAGAAATACAAAATTTGTGTGATTTGTTAAGAGAATGGTTAATTTATTTATTATAACAAGATTTGAATAATATAAAATCAATGTATATAAACCATAAATGTTTAACGGTACACAGAAATAAATAATTTATAGTGTTTATAATATTGGTATTTGAGTTATAAATTTTTAATAAAAAAAATGTAATTGTTATGAATATATAATAATTGTTTTTTAGTGAAGAGAAAAAAAAAACAATTGTTACAATAACATATTAAATTTATATATGTTGTTATAATATATATTAAAGTTGTTACCATTAAAGGCTTTAGTCATACAAGTTAGGTTTAAGTATTAAGTACATAGTTCAAAGAATGAATGTTAATATAAATAGTATGAAGTACATTTTTATTAATTGTCATGTATGTGAGTGTTTTTGGTGTAGGATTTAGGGTTAAGCGTTAGTGTTTAAGGTTTATTTTGTGATGAAGCACTTATATAAGTGGTATATAAGTGAAGCATGAATTGTAACCTAAACCCTAAACATATAAAGTAATAGAACATAAGAGACCATATTACTATGGATCCAAATTTTCGTTAATTTGAGTTAAAATAATGAATTGATTTTAAAAACCAAAAAATATGACACGTGTTACGATGTAGTGCATCAGTTGGTAATGATTTTCGAAATATGTCGTACTGACATAAGAACGGCCCGTTGCAGATATCAAAATAAGACAGGAGGAATGGATTAGAACGAGGTGTTGCAAAATCTCAGTGGACCGTTCAGACATTACGTCGGGCCGTTGCAGGTTGAAAACATAGTCAATACTAGTTAAACGACAACAGACCCTTGTGCAATCGGAACGGTCCGTTGTAAGAACATATTTGTGATAACAAATTTATAAAGGAAAAATATATATTATTTTCATTCTCCTAAATTACATTTAAAAATTAAAGTATATTTTTAAAATCCATAATGTTTATGTATTACAATTAGAGGTTTACATTAAATTAAATATAGTTTTTCATTTTATAATGTGTTTGTATTACAATTAGAGGTTCACATTAATTATATGCGTAAATTTGTAACTGTAATTAGAACAAAACTCATGGTGAACCATGCACGACTTCTTAAAATGGTGTATCACATGACATATGGCAGCATTTAGGATATGTACGTAAGACTTTAAAGTTTAGGGTTTATGAAAGACAAAAGCTTAATCCTAAAATGTAAATCATAAATAATAAAGAAAATGCACAATTTAATGTTTTTTAAATTTTTTTTACTTTCACTTATGTAGTTGTTAGTTTGTATAAATTGTAATTTATATATAATTATATATGTATATATGTATATATATAATTAATTGGATTTATATAGTTATATTTTTTGTATATTATGTTTAAATAAATATAAATGTTTGTGTTAAGATGTTAAGGACATAGGTGTAGAAGTTACAGTTAGAATAATGTATTTACTACATACTTGAGATAGGGAAAGTTAATATGAATTGTATTATGTAAATTGAATATGAATTCTAATTTAAGTAGAAGTTACAGTATGTATGTTTGGGGTAAATATTTGTAAGATTTAGTCATAATATAGCATAAAAAGGTAAACCCTAATCTGAAAGCCACATACCATAAATGATATACACAGAATATTTAAATGTTTGATGTTTATAGTTTTAGTTTTTATTTTATTGTTTTTGTTAGATATTTATAATATTGACTATAAATATTTTATTAACAAAATAAGACAATACTTATAAAGCATAAACGAATTCACAGTATATTTATAGAATTTTTGTGAAAATGTAATTTGGTTATAATGACGTTTACATTTTTATAGGTCATACTTCGATTTTTGACAACTGAACGTAGAGTTTGTGACAAATTTTGATAAAATTCATTATTATAGTAATTGTTAAAAGTTATTTATTTTCTCATAAAGATTATTTATAACAATTTTGAAAATTAAACTTGATTTTTTTGAATTATTTATGAAATTGAAAGTTCTGATGCATTGACGAGTTGGTAAGCCACGATACCAGAAATATAGGAATATTTAATTGTAATTATGCAGCAAATGAAAATTTAACAATGAAAATAAAACATTTAATAACAGTCATCCATATTTAAAAACAACATACACTTAAAATACAATATTGTTATGATGATTAAGTCATATATCCTTTTGAATTACCTGAGACAAACATGCAACAAACAATTAGTAAATAATATTAATTGGTTTATATGCAATATAAAAATGTTATTAAATTAAAATTGACTGTGTATACTAACCCGTTGCACATTGTTTTTGGTTATGTTTAAAAAGTATGGACCACGAAAACGGCCTGGGGCAAAGACCACAATCTGGAAAAAAGTTAAAGTAAATAAATTGGACAATTAAGTTAAATTTGATATATTGTTAGTACAAATATTACCTCCCTCAACACTAAGACACAACCAACAACAATGTGTTGGCCGTATTGTGGGTGGTCCTTTGCTTTGTAATGTAGGCTTGCCCCAATGGTTGCAGTTGGGTGCTAAATTAAGCATTATGTTATTATTAAATGAAATATTTTTAATGAAGTATACGAAAGTTTAGTATTGATACCTTCAATTTAATTGTATAATTGTCGTTGCCTGTTGGGGTCATGGAGTCGACAAAAGCAACAACAGTTGCAACCCTTTCTAAATTATGGTCTATGTTAATCAATGGTGTCACTTCTGGTAGTCCTATTGTTAATAAACAGATACAACACATTATTTGAATTGCGTTGGAATATTTAAAGAGATAGACATAAATAATGGAAGAAACATCTGGATTTTACATAATGTAGAGCATAACGCCAGGGGTTAGTGTTGAACACCATGTTGGCAACTCGGCCAATATTTGAATGCAATTGTTGTGTTGATAAAGGATTATCAGATTGCCTGTTGGTGATCTCAGCTTGCACCATACCAGCAGGTCCAGAAATAACAGTGGGTATGTTAAATGACCTAAATGTGTGGTCATCATTATCGTCTCCAAGTTCCTGCGGTGGTGGTGATAATGGAGACAATGGCCGTTGTTCTGTAGCGTCATCAACTTCCTTAGCTGCCCTAATCCTTCTCCATTGAGATAGTAATTGTTCATGTATGATTTCTTCCTCTGACCGAAGTAAGTGTTGCTCCTCATCGACATCGCTGTCTGGCACGTAATCCACTCCTCTACGAGACATTTCTAATAAAAAAAAAAACAAATATTATTGTAATATTATTATTTGATTTTGTCATTTATTTTATATTTATCATGTATTTCAATATAAATAAATTAAAGAAATTTGATGTACGATTTTTATTTACAATTATTAAATAATACATTCAGTATATATATATATATATATATATATATATATATATATACTTTTTTTAATGATATTTATAGTATTTTATAATTTAGTTAAACACGGTACGTACAATTATTTAAATTAATTGAAATGATTTAACTTATAATATCTGGAAAATAATATCATTTGAGTAGGTTGAGGATATTTCATACGTTTGTGTTTAATAATTTCAATATTTTTACTTAAATGTGTTTATTATAAAAATTAAAATACTGCTTAAATATATTATTTATATTAACTTAGAATATAAGTAACATATATTCAAATATAGGTTTTTTTTTATTAAATTATTTAATTTTAAATTTTTTTATCTTACATAGCATTTATTAAGTATCAAATTTATTAGAATATGGGTTATAATAAATATAGTATTGTATTTTAATAGATAGTTCATATACATGACATTTGATTAGAACATGAATTTAAGGATAAACTGAAATATTGAATTGTTATATTAGACTTACGTGTAAAGATGAGTAGTAAAATACGTCAAAATAATTTCAAACCTGCAATCCAAGAAGACAAGTATATTGACAAAATATATATGAAGTATTAACAATTTATATTATTGTCATATAAATATGATATATAAAATGATACATTAATAGGAAAATAACACTTACAGCAAGGAAGTCTAGCGGAGAACAATAAATGTAGGCAAAGCAAAGGATGAACACTTGGGCGGAGAATGAGAGGCATGATGTATAAATAGAGAAACTGGAAATTACAAAAAACACTGGGTCCACGCGGCATTAAGGGAATGGTTGGTCAAAGGTTGGTGAGAAGTGATGTGATGCGCCATGTCCGTCGTCACAAGTCAGACGGTGGTGAGTGGTCACCTCATGCAGCAATAAAACAACACAAGGCGTGAAGTAGTACAACTTGTGTAGGCAGCATTTCATACAGAACACAGTACAGAAGTATAAGTAAGAGAATCCTAATACAGAACACCACGTGTTCTTAAGTAAAATAAATTAGTTAAATCAATATAAAATTTCATTTGTTGTACAATAGATATATTTTTTTAAGATGTACAGCAAGCCGAGGACATGAGACCTAAGTTCCAGCATTTTGGTTGTCTATATAATTAACTTACCATTTATACAATACATATATTTTTTGAACATGGACAGCAAACCGAGGACATCAAATCATTTCAATTGTCATCATTATTTGGCACCTTCATCCGCAGAAGCTACTGACCGCATAGTGGTGGAATGGAAGTGATTCATTTATTTTGTGTGACTGGCAAAGTTGAAAGATGGCAATGGTTTTCCAATAGTTTATTACTTTTAATTTCGTTGTCCAGTGTGTAGACCTTTGTTTTGGTTTTTCATTGACGAAATAAGATGCGAAAACAAAATATCAAATCATATGGTATGCTTTTTTATATACGTGTTGTAGAATATTAATAAAATAATAAATGTTTTAATTATTATTTATTAGCGTCGTAATTTGATTATAAATGGTAATGTGTATTGTCATTTGTGAGGTTCAGTTCATCCCTACCTCCTCTTTCTACAGGAAAAAAATGAGTACAAACAGCTCTCAGCCAAAGGTTTATGTCGTCTTTGAGGGACGGAACCCAGGAATTTATTACTGTTGGGAAGAATGTGAAGCACAGGTTAGTGGCTACAAGGGTAACAAGCATAAATCATATGCCACGTATGAAGAAGCATGGTCCGCTTGGATAATGTACTGCAACAAAGAAGCCAATCAAGACAAAAAAAATAAAAACAAAGGTCACACAAAATGTCGAAAAGAATCAACGAGTAGCGGAGAAGGTTGATTTTTCCATTAATTTATGAATAAATATGTATTTTAAAAATTCTTAATTACTTTTTGTTTTTTTATTTTCTTATTAGGTAGTAAGCCACATGATATTGCAGAGGACAGTAATTGTGAGGTGTTTCTTGTTCATCAAAGCATGGGAATATTGTTGTCTGACATATGTGCCGTTCGTGGTTATCCTGACCCAATGTTCACACTGGAGCGAAAACAGATTGTTGACGGAGTTTAGTATCGTAGGTACTATGGAACATTGGTTACAGGTGATGTTGGGAACCTGATTTCATTGGGAAAATTTGCAGCAAATGACTACGATGCTCAAGAGGATGTGTCGGCTTCATTGATTCGTCGACTACTAGCAGCAACGGGTAAAAAGATTCGTGACTACAACTACTATAATGTTCAAATCCTAGAGGAAAAACTTGAAAAAACAATGAATGAAAATTTGGAGCTGGAGATGGAGGTTTGTATGTTGAATCAACAGATGGCAAATTTCAGAGCTGCGAAGGAAAAACAAGAAGAATGATTGTTTGAAAGACGTTTCCTACTCCGCTCTAGTGACTGCATGTTTTGCTGGTATGTTAAGGACATCATAAATGTATTTCTTGGTTTTTTGATGTTTTTGGATGGGGGGGTGGTTATTTCCTTTTATGAGAATGTTTTGTCATATGCTGTATGTATATAAGTTGTCCCTTTTTTAAAAATGACGAATGTGTTATCTTCGTCATAATTGTTGAACTTCCACTCAAGTCACCCAACATTGTCTTTATTTATTTATGCACTCAACAGTGACTGTTTGCGTTATGCGGTGCAATTATTTGTCGTGAATACACATGTTACATACACTTGCATTTACTTTTCTTTTAACATCCACAAATTGATTCATATTTGTTATTTCATGGGAGTCTGGCTGTTTTAATTCAGTCGTTAATTATAAACATTTTGTGTCTATAATTTGTGTTCATTGAATGCAGTCAACTTCATTATAAACTAACAATACAATTGTAGCGTGAATGATTACAAATTATAACTCAGAACGAAGTCATGTAATACAGTATGTCTTGCAATAAAGACAAACACCATTACCCTTTTTGTACATATAGGATCTTCGGATCATGAGTAAAATAAAATTGAAGGACATCGTCGACCAAAAAGTTGTTTGAACACACAAAGTCATACCATCCTGCAGCCATGTACCTTTTATGACAACTTCCCTTAAGTTGACATAAATATTGATTACCTTCTTCATCTTGTATGACTATTTTTTGTTGTTCATTTGGGATAAAATCTCTAACAACTTCAGATGGAATAGTCTACAATAACAAGATTTTATAATTAGTCATCAAATAAAATATTAATTAAAATCATTTTGAGTACTTAATTACTAACAAAACTTACCAATGCTTGTAATTGAAATAAATCATCCTGACTAATTATTTTGATCCAACTTTTGTCAAGCATAAACGATTGTAAATTATCTTCGTCTTTTCAAATATCATAATTAATCTCGAATTTGCTTGCAGAAAAAACCCTTAATAAGAACTTATTATGCTCCACATAATGAATCCATAGCAGATGATTCTTTTTAAGCTGATAACTTTGTACCAGTTGCAAAGCACCTCTCAATTGGAAATCAACTCCACGTGAGTCGTATTCTAATTGAAAACAAAATTCATTTCCTGCAGGATCACTAATCAGCGCAACGCCAACATTCATCTTATGTTGCCAAAAGAAATTAAAAGTTCCTCCAAGTGGCAATATATCCTGGTATAAAAGAATATAACATCAAATTTAAACAAATGAAATTACATAATGATACAAAAAACTACACACATTTTTTTTATGGAAGATTAAATGTAAAATGAGTACCTCTTCCTTATTTAGGTTGGTTTTGAAAGTTTGCCAAAAGTTGGTTGAAAAGTCAATAGTACTTGGGTCCATCAATCGATTTGGAATTGGATAATCTATTTCAACATATTTGTCATTGTATATACGTACATGGAAATAATTATTTCCTATAAAGTGCAGGAAAATAATATGAACTGTCTTCATTTCATAGAAATTTGTCATACGAGTGCAGCCAGTTCTAAACCAATGCTTATGTTTTCTTTTACAAATTTCAAGTGTGCTGACATTCCCGTTCGGATCCATGGCATAACATAAATCAGTCAGCAGATGATGACCCCAAAATTTGTTAAAGTACTTGCATATTTTCATTGAATCCTGTATATTCAAATATAAAGAGTTGCATTACAAAAAAAACGACTTTATAAACAGTACTACTTAGCATTACACAAAATTAACTTACTATTCCCGGGGTTAATTTTGAACCGGAAGTTTGAAACCAGTTTTTGAAGTTCCCATTGTTTAGGGTTGTGGATGAAGATGCCATTTTTAAAATTTGAACCAATAAATTTGTTTACTAACAATTATTTATGTTGTTGCATTGTGTAGTTGAAATAAAATTGAAATTGAAATTGAAAGTGAAAAGCGACATACCTGGATGACACAACGATGAAGTGAACTAGAAATAGATGGTTTTGGGTTGTGGAAGACGGAATGTGAAAAGCCTGTGTTTCGTGAACAAAAACAGCAGTGTTGCTTTTAAGTAGAAAGTTGAAAGAGTTTACATATAGCCTTTTCCTCATGAACGGTTCCTATTTCAGAGTTAAATTCTTTACAAAAGTTATGATTACTCTCCGAAGAATTCAATAAAGGGTTTCACCTTTTTGAACGTGCACAACCCATAATGTCCCTTTCTATTCAAAAGACAAATTTCGAATTCCACAAGCAATAATTATCCGCAGTATTGAATATCGGGATGAGATAGTCTAAGTCATTGCATATATTATTACCTTGCATTTACTTCAAATGCAATATTACGGAGTTTTTTTAATAAACACCAATAATAACGTTTGAGTTATGAAATAATTTATATCAATTAATTAACTGTTGGAAAAAATAAATTAACATTTTTTTTAACATAAACATTTTGTTACGCACATATAGTTATACTTCAATAATCTTAAATAAACCCTAAATATATAATATCATTTTACTTTTGTCATTTGGTCATGATTAGTTAACATTAGAGTCATCATTGTAAGTAACTAGCATAGTGTATTCATATTTTTCTCCTTACACAAACATACCTAAACTCTATTAATGTTAAATATAAAGTACATATGATATGACTTACTTTAATTAAATATAAAAGTCATATTTAACCCCCTTAAACACATACACCTAAACTTTAATTAATAATTTTAAATATAAACTACATATAATATGACTTCCTTTAAATATATACAGAAAATAATGTATTTAAATATAAAACACATTTTGTTAGTATTTACACACATACAGATAAAGTATATTAATATGAAGTATACAGTACATATAATTAATTTTGTATTTGTTAATTCATTTATTAAAAATTGTAAAGTAGTTAAATTAAAATATGCGACTTTAATTACGCAAAGGAATGAACCTGATCCAGTTAAATTCACTTAAAATAAACGACTCATTAAAATTAAATAAAAATGATGCAAATTAAAATTAACGGTTGTAATGTACGGATGTGGGACCGAAGGGAGGTCCAGTTATTGTGAACAGATGTGGGGTATATGGGGATGCAACTTCTAGTATACATATAACTCTTCGTATATGTCATTTTTGGTATAAATATGACCAAAGGGATTTGTTAGTCATCATTGCTTTACTGCAGAACACAGAGTGTACGGTAATTATCTACAGTAAACATCATCCTCAAAAATGGAACTCCCAACAGACTTAATAGTTGAAAGTTTTGTTCGAGCACCCGTTAAATCAGTGTGCAGAGCCAAAGCGGTGTGTAAACTTTGGTTTTCTTTGTTTGCCCAATCGGACTTCGCAAAAAGGCACTACAAAGAATCCAAAATCACTAAAAAGGTAATGTTCTTTTCATGTTTCCTAACTGAAGTACTATCCGTAGACGCAAGCAAGCCTCTTCTTGCTGCAGATGCAAGTTGCATTGTTCCATACCCAATGACCTACTCAAATGCATACATGAAAATTATGGGTACATGCAGGGGCATGATACTTATTTGGCTTCCTACATACTTCTTCATTTGGAATCCGTCAACCGGGTTTACTCGTTGTTTTTTTGCATATCCACCTACTATGAAAATCTGTGGTGATTATTTTGGTCTCAACTACTATGGATTTGGTTATGACCCATCTGAAGACAATTATGTTGTGGTTCAAATTTATCTTAGTAAATGTGATCCGTCTCATCGCGCTCTCGTCTATTCTGTGAATGGTGCTTCATGGAGGGATTTCGAAGATGAGTCCCTTTTGAGAATTACCTATCCTTCTATTTCTGTTCATCAGGGAAGTATCGGTGTGTATTTTGGCGATTGTCTTCACTGGATTACTTCAAACTGGGAAACCAATGTTGATGTTATTTTGGCTTATAATTTGATTGAGTCAAAATTTTATCAACTAAATATTCCAACGGAAGTTAAATTACAGGACTATACTCTTTGTTGTTTGAGAAATATAAGAGATTGTTTGGCATTTTGTACTGTCATGAGAGATGAAAACTGGGACTACATGGTCGACATATGGGAAATGAAAGAATATGGCGTGGACACTTCTTGGACTAAGTTGACATCTATGGAAGTCAGTAATGACTTTCCAGGATTTATGTTGCCGGCTTGTTCTTCAGATGATTCTATTTTATTTGTCAACAATCAAACGAGACTTTTGGCAACATGGAATGCAATAGATGAGACATTACAATATAGGAATTTTGGCCATGTCACAGAATGTGAGCACGAGATGATAGTGTGTGAAGAGACACTGCTTTCAACCTAAGTTTAATGTAATTTTATTATTTTTATGCTTTTGTTACATTATTTGATGTAGTATAATCTTTAATATCATGTATTAATTTATTAAACATATTATGAAATCCAATTTCTTGACTATATATTCAATTATATAAATATAATATTTGATATTATACATTTTATATCAATGATTTTTTCAGTGCAATTTCAATGAACAACTTAAAAAAAATGGCTTATTCAATACTTTAAAACTGATCATATGATCTAACGCATTTTTAAAAAAAATAAGTAGCTAACAAAATGCCTTATTCATGGAATTAAACCCTAAACTCATTAAACACAGACCATTCGGTTGCTTTTCATACATACACGTATGCAATTCAAATTCCAATACACGAACGTAGCATCAAAAGCTAATAATTTCAACTACTGTAAATTGAATTTAGTTTTTAACTCACTTAAGTGCACTCGAAAATCAAAATATGAAAACTCGGTTTCAGAAACAAACTTGTACAAGGCTATAATTGATGTTGTTTTAACAATCAGTAATTTTGCACGATTATTCACACCTTACATTATTAGCTGTAATTTAATATTTAACATCATTGGTTCAACATATTATGAATTGGTTTTTGAATACTATATATATGTTATATATTATATAATTTTTATGTGAATCGTAAGTGAATTATTCGTTGCTAAGTGGAACATTCAAGGACCAAAGACAC